>NC_133156.1:229230629-231630629 GCF_040802235.1 Manis javanica | reverse complement strand
AATGCTCAAATGAGAATGCTTGGACCCGTACAACGGGGACTGCCACTCCTCTCTGCCTTACCCAAAGAATGGAAAGTGCTCATAATAGATATTAAAGATTGTTTCTTTTCTATACCTCTAAGCTCCAAGGACAGGGAAAGATTTGCTTTTACTTTGCCAGCTATTAACCATGAACAACCCGATGCCAGATTTCAGTGGAAGGTCCTCCCTCAAGGAATGGCAAATAGCCCCACCATATGTCAACTGTACGTTCAGCGAGCGCTAGACCCAATTCGTAAGACCTATCCCACGCTAAAGATCATCCATTACATGGATGACATCCTTCTTTGCTCCCCACAACCAGCAGAAATAGAAGAAGCATATATAGATCTCACTAGATCCCTAGAAAATTGGAGACTGAATATAGCAAGCGAGAAGGTCCAAAAATCTAGTGTTAGCAAATTCCTAGGAGCAACCATTTACACAGATGTAATTTGCCCCCAAAAGCTTGAGATAAGACATAATCAATTGCGAAATTTGAATGACTTCCAAAAACTCCTAGGGGATATTAATTGGTTGCGCCCATACTTAAAGATACCCACCACTGAATTGACTCCACTATTTAAAACCCTAGAAGGAAACCCACAACTAACGTCACCGCGCTCCCTCACACCTGAGGCATTACAAGCCATTCACAAAGTAGAACAGGCTTTGATGACAGCACAATTAAATAGAGTGCAATCGAATGAACCCTTTGAGTTGTGTGTGCTTCCCACCCCGGAGCTGCCAACAGCAGTCTTATGGCAGCACGGCCCACTGATCTGGATCCATCCCCAAGCCTCTCAGGCTAGGACAATAGAGTACTATCCAGCAGCCGTGGCCAAACTTGCTTTGAGAGGAGTAAAAACCTCCATGACACATTTCGGAGAGGCTCCAGCTAAAATTATAACCCCTTACAGCGTAGAACAGATACAAGTATTATGTGCTATGAACGATGATTGGGCCATACTTGCTTACAGTTTCTCAGGAACCTTTGATAATCATTTCCCTAAACATCCCCTCATCAACTTCGCCAAAAATCATCTCCTAGTATTCCCTCGGGTCACTAGCCTAACCCCGCTGCCTCATGGAAAAACAGTTTACACGGACGGGTCTAAGACAGGCACAGGTGCCTATGTCCATGATGGCAAAGTTGTGACAAAAGGCTACACGCCTGACACTCCACAAATAGTGGAATGTCGCATAGTCTTAGAGGTCCTACAAATCTTTCCTGAACCTTTAAATATTGTGTCTGACTCCTGTTATGTAGTTAATGCAGTCAAATCTCTAGAAGTGGCCGGGCTAATTAAAGCGTCCAGCCCAGTAGCCACCTTATTCAAACAGATACAATCAGCACTACTTCATAGGCAATCTCCTTTGTATATAACTCATATCAGAGCACATTCAGGCCTTCCCGGGCCTATGACCCAAGGCAACCACCTGGCAGACCTCACAACCAGAAATATAGCTTTTCCCCTGCTAGACCCTATCACCGCAGCTTCAAAATTCCATGCACAATTTCATGTCACTGCCGAAACACTGCGCAAGCGATTTAGCATAACCAGGGCCGAAGCTAGGAACATTGTCCTTAGCTGCCAACACTGCTGCAGCTTCCTTCCCACACCTCATGTTGGGATCAACCCCAGAGGTATTAGGCCTTTACAAGTTTGGCAAATGGATGTGACGCATATTTCGTCTTTTGGGAAACTGAAATATGTACATGTATCCGTGGATACTTGTTCAGGAGTCATCTTTGCCTCCCCATTGTCAGGAGAGAAAGCTTCCCATGTCATCCAGCACTGCCTTGAGGCTTGGAGCGCATGGGGGTTACCACAGATTCTGAAAACAGACAATGGCCCAGCCTATACCTCTACAAAATTTGCTCAATTTTGTCATCACATGGGGATAAAACATATCACTGGCCTTCCCTACAACCCACAGGGTCAAGGGATTGTGGAACGCACGAACCTCACGCTCAAATCCTATTTACTTAAACAAAAAGGGGGAATTGAAGATATACCCCCCACACCAAAAACTGCCATAGCCCTAGCACTTTTCACTATAAATTTTTTGAATCTGGATGCTCAGGGCCACACAGCAGCGGATCGCCATAATCAGTGGCCAAAAGACCCACAAGAACTAGTAAAATGGAAGGATGTGTTATCTAACCAATGGAAGGGCCCGGATCCAATCATAATCAGATCCAGGGGAGCTGTGTGTGTTTTCCCCCAGGGTGAAGAAAACCCCTTCTGGATCCCGGAGCGCCTAACGAGGAAAGTCCTCAGCAAAGGAGATGACTTCGCTGTACCTCCTGACCCTGCTCCTGACACTGGAGGCCCCGACTCAGGGAGTATTGAGATGGGGAATCCTGTCTGCCTTTCCTAAACCTATGCCTGTCCGCTTCAATGCGGCTGTTTTTCCGCGCTTTTTCACTACCAATTCTAGTATGAATCTACCCTATTTAGCTAAAGACACCCTAGTAGCCCCCCTGGGAGAAAACCGATCTTTCACGACCAATGGATCTATATGTTTCACTGTCCCACTAAACACGACTGAGGAGACCGGCAGGAAGAATACGTGCATCACATTAAGAAGAAAAACATACGGGTGGTTCTTTACAGATACCCGTAAAGTCCTTTGGATTAATGGCACTTTTCCTACGAAATGTAATGGCACGTACAGTCCGCCTCCCCAGCCCAGGTATGCCCCTCATTGTGTAGGTGAATACAAGGGAGAAAAGTGGCCCTGGACCGACTGTCAATCTGCTGTAACAGCGTGGGCCACAGAGAGACAGGAGTTCACCATTTCCCCAGATATGGAGGGACGGCCAGCCCGGGAAAGCTGGTGGGAGAGCGAAATACTCACAGGCCCGTTCCACCAGCAACCAAACAGGAATCCGTTCCACAAGTGGATGCTGTGCGGAATCAATGGCTCGTGCACTGATATCTCCCCTTTTTCTGCCCTCCTGGGCGGGGAGGTTGGAGCTTCCAACTATTCCTACTGTGGCAATATCAGCCACCCAACTACCCCTGCACCGGGAGGATCTCCTTCGACATCGGCTCCTAAGGTGACGTTGGAATGCGGACTGTCTTTCCAAAATTATGGCAGAGGCATAGTGAACCTCACCCAGAGTCAGACCCATAAGTCCCCATTTCCACCTTCTCCTGTATGTGTATATCCCCCTTTTTTGTTCATCCTATCCAATAGTAGCTTTGACTCCTGCTCCAATGAAACCTGCTTTCTGTCTCAGTGTTGGGATGCGCATAACTTTACCAATGCTTTAGTAGTCCGCATCCCCCGTTGGGTCCCTGTTCCTGTAGACGCCCCTAATACCATGACTCTGTTTCGAGAAAAGCGCGATTTCGGCGTTACAGCCGCCATAGTGCTCCTGATTTCCGCGACCGCGGTCGCAGCCACCGCCACTGGTATAGCTTTAGACACCTCCATCAAATCGGCTACAGAGCTCAATAACCTTGCAGCCTCAGTAGCTTCTGCCCTGGACCAACAGTCCACACTTGATGGCAAACTGAAAGGAGGAATAATGATCCTCAATCAACGCATAGATCTCGTGGAGGAACAAATAGAGGTGCTCTGGCAAATGGCCCAATTGGGATGTGAGCGGAAATATCGTGCCCTCTGCATCACTAGCATTCAATATAAAAATTTTACACGGGCAGCTAATCTGTCACGAGACCTGTCCCAGTATCTTTCAGGAAACTGGTCCCAAGACTTCGATGGGGCACTAGAAGAACTGCGGCGAGAAATTATCCACATCAACTCCACCCGTCTAGATATCTCCGTGGCGGAAGGACTCTCTTCCTGGTTCCTCAGAGCTCTCTCCCACGTCAAGGAGTGGGCGGAAATGGCTGGGATGGGCGTGTTCCTGCTTGGGGGTCTCATGCTCCTGCTCTGGTTGTTGTGTAGACTCCGCAATCAACACAAAAGGGACAAGGTGATCCTTGCTCAAGCCCTAATGGCAGTGGACGATGGCGCCTCTCCCCAAGTGTGGCTCAACATGCTCAAAAAGGAAGCTCAGCTTTAGCTTGAGGTAGCTCCTGCACCCTGAGCCCATGTGGCACTGCACCAGGCCCGAGTACCTCATTGCTTAATCACAGCTTTCTCTAAGAAGCTCATGGTGCAAGAGGGTTGAGAAAAAAGGTCCAAACCCTTTGTACCAAGCGGTCCCAACGCCAGCCAGAGGATGCGAGGCAAAGCACTGCAAGAGGTCTTGGACCCCTCTGAGAGGCATGCCTGACTGCATAGGGGCAGATGCCCAGAACCCCTCTCCAAAAAGGGGGCATCAAGAAGTATGATAGAGGTCAGGCCTCTGTCTCCGCCTCTGCTGGCAAGTTCCGCTTTAAGCTTCTATAAAACAAAAAAGGGGGAGATGTTGGCAGCCGCGCCCATAAGATGGCGCTGGCCGGAAGGCCCAACACTGCCTAGTTTCAAAACACCTCACCCACTAAACCACATGCTAATTGCGCCTTGGCATAAGGACCAATGAGAATCACCAAGCTGTCATGCTAATAAGGCATGTGAAGCTACACCAACCAGATCAGAGCATGGGAGCTATATAAGCAGGCCTCTCCTTCCTCTCGGGGTCCGGCCCGACATTCTATGTCACAAAAGAGCTGAAGAATAAAGCTTTCTGCAGAAGAATCCTGCTGTTGTTGCGTGCTGTTCTTGCCGGCGAGAACGGGGCGCGCGACACTTATAATAACTAATTTTGAAAGTTGTGAAGATTAAATTAAATCATATATGGAAATTGGCTAACCTAGTGTTAGGTACATAGTGAATATTTGATAAATGGTAGTTTTAAGTGGTAGCCCATATCTGTATTAATGTATATGATTGGAATAAAATGTGTATTGGCAGAGATGAGGCCCACTTGGGCTGCCATCCCAGTGCCATGTGGGGCATGGTGGCTGGGATAAGACCCCACAGGTCCTGCTCTTAGTCCTGTGCTCCATCCACCTGCTTGGTGGTGAGGGCAGCCCCAAGAGAAATCCACCAAGTGGGAGAAGCCAGCTCCAGCCGGGAGCCCGGAGTGCTGGGGAGGCTGCCTGCCAACTCCCCCCAGGTATGTGGATGGTGACAACACAGGAGGGAATGATTTCAATGTTTGTTTATGGAAACCATTTGTTCACAAAATTCCTTTTTGTGTATATCGCTGAAACCCTCAGTTAGTAATTCCCCATCTGTGGTTTCACAGGGGAAGATAAGCAAACCTTAAAGAACAGTGTCACATGATTAAGCCTGCAGAAATACAGGTTAAGTCGGGAGGGCCTGGCAGAAAGAGAGGAAAGCCTGGGGCCCAGCAGGAAGGGAGACAGTGACCATCAGCCCCTGTGAGATGAACAGCTGAGAGCCCAGAAAGCACCCTCCAGACCCTGAAAAGGAGAGTGTAAGGTTCACGGGCTCAAATTTAGATGGACCACACACAGCTGTGTTAACACTGCTGCCACCCATACTGACAGACTAGGTCCTGGGATTCTCTGCAGAAGAGTAAAGCTACATGACAGTGGCTGGCATCTTCGAGCATTTCCCCAAGACCCAGGCTTTGCATTCTCACCTGCCACAGCTTTGGCCCAGAATGGATGTCTTAGCCATTGAGCTTGAAGGGTACCTCTCAGAGAATCATCTATTATCCTGAGTTATCTCTACACAGAAAATGGACTCAGTCAAACCGCACCAAGTGATGAGAACCCTGGGCTGCCAACTGGGCTATTTATACTGGATGACAGATATTTGGAAACCCATCTCAGAATCTAACCCAGCATGATCTTTTTATGTGCAATTATCCCCCAGTCTGGCATGAAATTCAAATAGATGTTTAGAAATGCTCGAACCTCCGGATGAAGGCTGTAATTAATGTATCAATGATTTTCTTCTAAAGGGCATGCAATCAAAAAGAGCAGCCAGCATATTAGAGCAATTAATGGAAACCATACAGAGGAGTGAGGACAATGGGTTTGCCTTCTGGTTTCAAACATTTTCAAGATTTGGACATTGCTGGGTCAAAATTTGTTGCGACTGGAACCCAAACTCTTATAAACACGAATGGCTTACAAAGGGCATCACGCTTGTAGAGTGAACTTTGCAGAAAGTACAATACAAAAGACAAGGTCCTGCCACATGGAACTTAAAATGTGAATAATATTTAAACTAAACAGCAGGTGGAAGCTAAGTGGTCAATCAAAACAATAGACGGGAAGGGACACTAAGCATAAACACAGAGAGCTGCTGAAGGGATCTTCCTGAAAATGGGGCCAAGGTTTCCTGTAAACAGCACCCGATACCCAACACCGGGGCCCTGAACCACGCCTCTTCACTGTGCCCCACAAACCAACTTCAGGTGGCTCGGCTGTGCTGCAAACTTCCCTGTCTAGCATATAATGGATCCCACATTACTCCAAAATCACCCTTCTGCAGTGTGGAAAACTCCATGACAAATCCTTGTCTGTGTACTGTCATCCCTCAGCTTCATGACTGGCAGAGTGGATGCCTAGGCAATGCTTGAGGAATTTCCTTAGCTTGAGAGCTACTTCTCACATCTACCTAATTTTTAGGTAGGATCTCCTCTTCGGGTTTCTAGAAATCTGAGTGCCCCTTTCAAGGCTCGCTATATGTTGCCTCCTCCCAGAAGCCTTCCTTAACCACTACAGCCCATGGTAGCCCAACCCTCCTCTGAGCTCCCAAATTGCTCACCAGCCCTATATATTTTTTTTCTTTATTAGGGTTTCACATGGAAAACATTGTGGTTACTACATTCACCCATATGATCAAGTCCCCCCCACACCCCATTGTAGTAACTACCCATCAGCATAGTAAGATACCACACAGTCACTATTTGTCTTCCCTGTGCTACACTGTCTTCCCTGTGACCCACACACACACCATGTGTGCCAATCATAATACCTCTCAATCCCCTGCTCTCTCCCTCACCACCCACCCTCCCCCATCCCTCCCCCTTGGTAACCTCTAGTCCCTTCTTGGAGTCTGTGAGTCTGCTGCTGTTTTATTCCTTCAGTTTTGCTTCTATGTTATACTCCACAAATGAGGGAAATCATTTGGTACTTGTCTTTCTCCACCTGGCTTAGTTCACTGAGCATAATACCCTCTAACTCCATCCATGTTGTTGCAAATGACAGGATTTGTTTTCTTCTTATGGATGAATAATATTCCATTGTGTATATGTACCACCTCTTCTTTATACAGTCATCTACTGATTAACACTTAGGTTGCTTCCATGTCTTGGCTATTGTAAATAGTGCTACAAAAAACATAGGGTGCATGTGTCTTTTTGAATCTGAGATCTTGTTTTGTGTGTTTCTTTGGGTAAATTATTAGGAGTGGAATTCCATGGTTTACATGGTATTTCTATTTTTAGTTTTTTGAGGAACCTCCATATTGCTTTCCACAATAGCTAAACGAATTTACATTCCCACCAGCAGTGTAGGAGGGTTCCCCTTTCTCTGCATCCTCACCAGCATTTGTTCCATGTCTTTTGGATGTTGGCCATTCTAACTGGTGTTAGGTGATATTTCATTGTGGTTTTAATTTGATTTCCTGATGATTAGCTATGTGGAGCATCTTTTCATGTGCCTGTTGGTCATCTCAATTTCTTCTTTAGAGAAGTGTCTCTTTAGATCCTCTACCCATTTTTTAATTGGGTTATTTGCTTTTTGGGTGTTGAGGCATGTGAGTTTTTTATATATTTTGGATGTTAAGCCCTTCTCGGATACATCATTTACAAGTATAGTCTCCCATACTGTAGGATGACTTTTTGTTCTACTGATGGTATCCTTTGCTGTACAGAGCTTTTTAGTTTGATGTAGTCCCATTTGTTTATTTTTGATTTTATTTCCCTTGCCCAAGGAGATGCATTCAGGAAAAAGTTGCTCATGTTTATATACAAGAAATTTTTGCCTATGTTTTCTTCTAAGAGATTCATGGTTTCATGACTTACATTCAGGTCTTTGATCCATTTTGAGTTTACTTTCGTGTATGGAGCTAGACAATAATCCAGTTTCATTATCTTACATGTAGCTGTTAATATCTTTGCACCTGTCTCTGTACAATAATTTGCTAGTGTTAGTCAAAATTTCAACAGGATATTTTTAGAACAAGATATGTGATTTTATAGTTCATTGGAAAGAAAACACTTAAAAAAGTCCAGGAAAATTCAAAAAATCTCTGCTTGAGAATGAGAAGACTAACACTAGATACTAAAATATTTTATAAAGCTATAACAATCAAAATGATTTGGTTTTGGTTCAGGAATAGGCAGAGCAACAGAACAGCTCAACATTTGTTGAAGAGGCTGTCATTTCCCCATTGTATATCCCCGGCTCCTTTATTGCATATTAATTGACCATATATGCTTGGGTTTATATCTGGGCTCTCTATTCTGTTCCATTGATCTATGGGTCTGTTCTTGTGCCAGTACCAAATTGTCTTGATTACTGTGGTTTTGTAGGAGAGCTTGAAGTTGGGGAGTATAATCCCCTAAGCTTTATTCTTCCTTCTCAGGATTGCTTTGGCTATCTGGGATCTTTTGAGGTTCCATATGAACTTTAGAACTATTTGTTCTAGTTCATTTAAGAATGCTGTTGGTATTTTGATAGGGATTGCATTGAATCTATAGATTGCTTTAGGCAGGATGGCCATTTTGACAATATTAATTCTTCTTATCCATGAGCATGGCATGTACTTCCATTTATTGGTGTCTTCTTTAATTTCTCTCATGAGTGTCTTTGGAGGATATTCAGAAATGTCTGGGGACTTTTTTTGCTTGTCATGACTGCTTATCATCCACTGGTATTTAATGGGTGGGGACCAGGGGGGATATATATCCTTCAGTGGCCAAGACAGCCCCCTATGACAAAGCATACCCAGTCCAAAACATCAGCAGCGCTGAGGCTGAGAAACCCTGCTTCAAACCATAGCAGATTATGGGTGTGCTCCTCAAAAACAGTCAGACAGAACAGGATGCCATGTGCCTTCCAGTAACACTAGACGGACGACATGAATTTCTCCTGGGTATTTAAGGAGACTCATTTCTTTCCAAGTGAGCAATGAGCATCTATTATCCTTGGGCTGCTGAAGGAAGGAAGATACTCCACACTTACACAGTGTTTAGTCAGCGGCAGTAAGGGGAAGAGCAGCAGGAAAGCAATGAAAACATTACCAAGGGGAAAGGGAAGTGTATCCATTAAATCTTTGCCATCCAAGAGTTTGTGAAGTAAATAAACATGCAAATGAGGATGATAACCACACAAATGAATGATCTGAATTTTTCTGCATTCTTTCTCCTGATAGATCTCTAGGAGGGATTATGTTTCAAAGAGTTATTTGTTTTAAGGCTCTGGAGATAGCTCTCATTACTTTCTGGAAGTTTTACCAGATGAAACTCCCACTAGCAGTGTACTCGACTTCCTGCCTCAGGGCTCTTGACAACACTTGTTATCATATCTTTAATCTTTGTTTATTTTAACAGGTTAAACAAATACCTTGTTGCTTTAATTCTCTTCAGTAAAGCTAAGCTTGCTTGATTTGTTTACTGGCCATTTGTATTTGTTCTTCAGTAAATTTCCTGCTCAGGTCTTTGCTCATTATGCTCATTAGAATTCTAGCGTTTTCTTATTGATTAGTGTGAATTTTTTATCTTTTAACTGTATGAGTCCTTTGCCATATTACTGAAAATATTTTTTAATTTCTCACGCATCTTAATTTTTTATGAAGTTTTGCTAGAATTTAGGATTCTTAAAAATTTTTATTGAGTCAAATCCAGTTGATTCTTTTTAATTTTCTCTATAGGGATGGAGTACCTCTCTATATAATCAGGTCAATATTTTCCTATTTCAAACCTAATTTTGTATTTATAGTTTTATAAACATATAATTACACAAATATTTAAGCAGTCTCAATATGACATGGAAAGGAAAATGATAAATATAATGCCTAATGAGGAGTCGCAGAGAATTGAAAATACTGTGAGACTGACTGTCCTTATCTGAAAGTGAGTATATCCCTCCCATTTATTCATGACTTATTTTATGTATTTAGTAGAACTTTTTAATTAAAAAAGAAGTATCAACATCAAAGACATACAAAAAAGTATAAAGAATAATATAACAAACTCTCCTGTATCTTAGCTTTAGGAAATAAAACAGTATCAATAGAGGTGAAGGCACCTGAGTCTACCCCTTGGCTGTATCCTCTCCTTTCCCCACTGTAAGATAATCACATCTTGAATTTGTATTTACCATTTCCATGTATTTCTTTTCACTTTTATACTTAAATGTGTATTACTAAGCAAAATATGCATTTTCATGTTAAATACACACACACACACAGATACATGCATATATTGTATAACATTGTTTTCTTCTGTGACTCACTCTTTTTTACTTAATAAATGCTTGGGAGAGTCATCAATATTGATGCAGATAACACTAGCTCATTCTTTTCCCTGATGCATTTTATGTGTTTTAATATATCAACTTATTAACAGACATTCAGGCTTCCACTTTTTCCCCCTTTACACACTGTGCTGCTGTTAATATCTTTGCACCTGTCTCTGTACAATAATTTGCTAGTGTTAGTCAAAATTTCAACAGGATATTTTTAGAACAAGATATGTGACTTTATAGTTCATTAGAAAGAAAACACTTAAAAAAGTCCAGGAAAATCCAAAAAATCTCTGCTTGAGAATGAGAAGACTAATACTAGATACTAAAATATTTTATAAAGCTATAACAATCAAAATGATTTGGTTTTGGTTCAGGAATAGGCAAAGCAACAGAATAGCTTAAATAACTCAAAAATAAATCTGAAACCATATGACAACTTGAGCAGTGTTAAAGAAGGTATTTCAAACCAATGATTAAACAGAAAGATGATTAATCAGCAGTTGTAGGACAATTGGCCAGACATTTGATAAAACTAGACTAGATTCCTTTCTTACTCCTGTTTAAAATTAATTCCAAATGGATTAAAGATATTCACACAAAAAGGAAGGAAGGAAGGAAAAAACATACAGGAAAGAAAATGTGTTTTTACAACCTCAGAATGAAGAAAATCTTGTTAAGCAAACTATGATAAAAAGAAGTCATACATAAAAATATTAACAAATTAGATTTGGTAAAAATAAAGAACTTTAAAGTAGCCATGGGAGGGGGGAATCTGTAAGGTCAAAAGACAATCTGTGTGGGGTAAGGACTGCAGTTCATACAACAGATACAAGATGAATTTTCTTAATAGGTGAAGAGCTCTTACAAACTGCTTTGGAAACCTTAAGCCCACAACAAAAATTCAAGTAACAGATTTCAAGCAGTGCGTTCCACACACACACACATACACTAAAGTGAAAATATAAAGACGATCAATGGAACCACAGTGAAAGAAATCCAATATGCTCTTTTTTACCTATGAGAATGGAAAGGATTTAAAGGATGCACAATACCCAGTGTTGGTGAGGGTGTAGCAAAAAGCTGATGGTGGAACCTAAGTTTGGGTAATTTGATAGAATCTATATACATTTAAAAAACACATTCTTCCAACCAGTGATTCTACCTTTAAACAAATTTTGTTGATAAACTGATGCAACTACACAGAACTATTTATCTACAATAGTATTTATTGCACCATTGTTGGTAATGGCAAAATACCTAATCTATACCGAAATGGTTTTTGGTAGGTAGCTACGTAACTATTCATAGCAAACCTCTGCAGTTAAGTATTATGGAGTTATTTTTTAAATGACAATATTTCCATGATACATTGTTAAATTTTAAAAAAAGGCAAGTTGCAGAACAGCATGTGTGCTGGACAGAGCGCCACTCTCTGCTCTCCTGCACCCTGCCCTGCATCTGCCGCGGGGATGCCCCAGAGGGTACAGAGGCCAAGGGGTTTTCTCCTGGCTTCCTCACAGCAGGCTGCCTCAGGCTGGCTGTGGGTCCCCTCCCCCCACCAAGAGCGGCTTTCTGTGCCAGCACCTTCCTTCTCCTCATTCCTGTCCCTGCTCCCTCCCGCTGCTCCCTCGGCCTCAGGGACAGCCACAGCTGTGCTGCTCCAGCCCCTTTCCTGCTCTATCCTTTTGTGGTTCCCCACAGAACCAACCACCTCTTTGTAACTAATCCCTTTGCAACTGCTGAACTCTCTTCAAATTATCCTAATTTGAGTGCCATTTGTTTCCTATTGGGACCCTGATAGGCTATGTATACTATGATGCCATTTATGTTCCCAAAACTGTCATACACACACACATGTACAGAAAATGTAGAAGAATGCACTGAAAACCAATGCTAACAATTACCTCTGCAGAGTGGAGCTGATCGGTAAAAATCAGGAACAATTGTACTTTGTATAATTTGTGCTAATTGAGTTTTTTCAAATAAAACAGGCACCTATTAAACAAACACACAATATATAGAGATTCAAAGCAGGAGAATTACAAATCTGCCACTCTTTCCTCAGCCTAAGTTCTCTGATGTGGGGTGACTCTGAACAGCAGACGGGCCTCATCACACAAAGCCCGTGTGTTCTAATAACCACCTCACCAGACACGTGGGCCCGTGGTGCTGAAAGCCACCTACAGTCTCTCCCTTCCATTCCACGCCAACAGCAAAAGTTGAAAAATAAGCGTGTTTGCTTAATTTTTTGAGGTTCGGTTTGGAATACCCAGGAGTCTCATCATGGTATATTTAAAACATCAAAAAAAGAAATCTGTTGGGCAAAATAGGTTATAGAATTTCTCAGAATCAAGGGAGAACAATGCAGGCCAATGCGCCTTCTCTCTCCTGACGATGTGCCATCTCAGCCAAGCTAGTGTGGAGGGGACGGACACTTAGAAAATACAAGGAAGATGAGTTGATACAAAATTTTTGTGAAAATGTTTCTCCTGGTGTTCAATTTGGAAAGACTGAGACTTTACGTGAAATGTGCGATGAGGAAGAGAGGGGCTGGGGCCTGGTGGCAGAGACACCAGCTGCTTTCCAATAACAGAGACTGATTCTAGGTTGTCCAGTAAGCCAGCATCCCGTCTGAAGTCACCTCCATGCCTGAGGCCATTTCCATTTCACCGTGGGACCAGGATCCCAGGTACCATCATCACTGTTGGCCAAGTTCACAACTGACTTACCCCAGTGGTGTTCCTTCAAAGTGTCCCTCACCATAAAGCAGGCTAGCAGGACATTCCTGGCTGCCCATCTGAACTGAGTCAGAAGGCCAATGATTGTGTCCACAGTTGTGCATTTGGGTGTCTCCGCTGGGATAGTCGCTATTCATCAAGGAGCTGAGTGATATTTCACAAATGCTTGGAGCTTTCAACAGGCACTACCGGATTATTGCATCATAATTCAAGCAAGCAAGAATGAAACTAAACAACCTTATTTATGCTACACAGTCAAATTATAAATTACACAGAGAAATTTCTAAATTTTTCAGTCACGATATTTTTTTCAGTGGCAATGTTTCTCTTTTCTATACATTGTTTCAAAGTTTTCCCCACTAGGATCCTAATGTTCCTCCTGGATGCAGTCCAGCCATTCAGTTCATAAACTTCTTTGGTTTGTGTCAGTCATTTGCCAGCCCCTGGGATTTGGTGACAGACCAGCACTACCCCTCTCCGAGCAGGGCTCACCGCTCAGTTGGGAACACAGAAAACCAGGTAAACCAATGCAGCCTGCTGTGTTTCATGTGATTGTGGGGCTGCTGATAGAGTACTGAAGTGTGTGGAGTGCATTCAAAAGGAGAAGAGAGAAGGGAGAGCTTCATGGAGGAATACCTGGATAGTGGTTTTGAAGGTTGCATAGGAATTTTCAAGATGTACAAGAGAAAAGGCATTTTGGACACAGGGCCAAGCATATGCAAAGGCCCTGAGATACAGATGGCCTTGCTGAGGCTTCGTACTCAGAGTCAAGTGGTATTCCTTAACACAGAACTGAATTTTATCCTGCAGATAATAGGGAGCCCTGAAAGGGTTCAAAAAGGGGTATAACAAGGTCAGGTGGGCAATTTTCTCCAGGGCCTGGGATGGGAACTGGCCTAGCAGGTGTACTACAAAATACTATTCTAAGCAATAAGCAAAAGCTGCCATAACACATTCTCCATAAGAGCGCCTTCTTTCACTGCTTGCAATAAATAACACTTTGTGTCATATCATTCTCTCTTCTAGAGAGTTCTAAGAAACTTGTTGACTTGGCCTCTTTAATCTTTTCCGACATCCCTGAGAGACAGAGCCGGGAAAATAACACTTCCATTTAGCACCCATAAAGACTTTTCAAGCCTTGTGTGAATTATGCTCAAGGCGGGCTTTGATCTCTCAATTTCACTCACTCTCTTCTAGGGAAGGGGACCCAATCCCTGCACCTTCTGAGTAGAGACAGGATTTGAAGACCCTAGCTCTGAGCTGCAGACTGCCAGGCTATATGGAAACTTTTCCAAAGAATGGGCTTTTCCTTGTAAAAAATATGGACCACACAGAAAAAAAAACATGCACACAGACAGGAACACGAGTAGGTATTCCATCCAGAGATGATGATTTTGACATTTGGGTGTATTTCCTTCTGGCCTTCCTGGCCACATAACAGAATCAGGATCAAAGAGAATACACAATTTTGTATACTGGTAAGTTTCAGTCCATGGAGGGTGGAGTGAAACATGAGAAAATGTGCATCACATAAGGAGCAAAAAGAGGAAAATGTACTGTAACGTGTTAGGAAGCCCCAGCTCTGCCCACAAGGGAAGGTCATTTCCAGTTATTTTTTTCAATCTCCTCTCAAACAGGAAAAGGACAACAAAATGTGAAGTTATAGTTGGACTGATAAGGTGACCTTGGAATCCCCTCCAAATCCTGGA
The DNA here is from genome assembly GCF_040802235.1 of Manis javanica. Classification (NCBI taxonomy): domain Eukaryota; kingdom Metazoa; phylum Chordata; class Mammalia; order Pholidota; family Manidae; genus Manis; species Manis javanica. The sequence continues at coordinate 231,615,749 of NC_133156.1, read as the reverse complement.
TAATCAGACTATGAAACTGTAACACGATGAAGCACTAGATTAATCTCAGAGGCATCAGAGGAAATGTGAGATTTAGAACCAGATCACGATGAAATCAGAAACCTAGTTTAGCCACTAACTAGTCGTGCAGCCTTAATCAAAACATGTAATCTCTCTAAGCCTCAGTTTCCTCATCTGTAAAACAGGAATGGTATTTCCTCCCTCACGACATTGGGAATTTAAGAGAGATGATTCTTAAGCATGCAGCAGGTGCCTATAAAGATGCTCATCGTCACCAGCATCACTGTCACTTTCAGGTCCCTAAGAAGTGAAGCAGAAGCCACCAATCCTTTCTGAGGCCACTGATGGAGCCATCAGGATCTAGCACCTTCATTGCCCCTCTCCACACACATCCCCAAGGCCAAAGGACCCCTGTGAGCCCACTCGAACCCAGACCTCTCACCACCACTCCTGCAATGACCTGGAAGGGGCAGAACCTGAATTATGGCATGCTCGATTTCTGAAGTGCTTTGTCATTCAGAAAGGGCTCTAATTCCTGTCGTATCTGATGTGTCCAATCTACTCTTAGGGAGCTCTCGGCAGATGCCCCCATTCTCCTGGGCCTGGTCCCCCCTGTGCTGCAGCTCCCCTCTTGTTCGGCCAACCCTCTCACAGGGAGCTCTTAGAGGGCAGAGCTGTGTCTCGGTCATCTCTGTAGCGCTATTCCCAGTTCCAAGGGCCAGGCACAAAGTCATAGCCAATAAATACTTATGGAAAGGGTGATGTTTACAATAATTCAAACTTTATGGCATGATTCCTTAGAGCTGTTGTATTAGCAAAGCAGCTCTGTTCTTTCTGCTGCTTGACTTTGATATGGAATAAAGAACAGAGGACCCCAGTCCCCCACTAGAGGCCCATGGAAGATGATGGGCCAAGGGGAACAAGCCAGACCCTCACCCCAGGAGACAGGCCCTTAGCTCCAGGAGTCAGTCCCACCACGTGTGGACCCTGCAGCAATGCCCCGGCCAAGCAGGCAAATGGGTCTCCTTCAGCACTGGAGATGAGGCGGGCTCTTAGCTGGAGGAAGATGGCCCTTTCTTCTCCAGAAGACCTGGCCCATCATGATCTTAAGCCCAAATGGTTCATGTGCACCTTAAGATAACTTACTAGATCTGAGCTGAATGAGAATAAGAATCACCACAGTGATTCAACCACAGAGCAGTGACAAGGCACTCGTGTGCCTATCACACCCCCTGCTCCTCTCCAGAAACAATGACATTCTCACAACTGATACAAAGCTCTTCCCAATTTGGGCACCAAAAAATGTGAAAGATGGTCTGGTTACCTCTTACTGCAGAGCAAATTACTCCAAACTCAGTGGGTTATGAACAAAGGCAGCCATTTTATTACGTCTCACGATTTTATGGGTCAAGAATTTGGGCAAAGCTCAGAACTGGGTAAGTCTCCTGCTCCATATGGCATCAGCTGAAGCCACTCTGTGGAATTCAGCTGGTGGATGGGCTGGACTGGAGGACCAGATGGCTTCCCTCCCATGCCTGGCACCCTGGTGGGGATGGCTGGGGGGCTGGACACAGCTGGACTGAGAGTCATCATGTGGCCTTTCCAGCACGATGGCCTCAGAGCAGTCAGCCTTCTTGCATGGTGGCTCAGAGCTCTCGGAAAGAGTACAAAGGGTGAGGAAGAATAAGCTTCCAATTTCTCAAGACAGTTCACAGCATTACTTCCATCCTGTTCTATTGTCATGAGGTCCACTCAGATTCGAAGGGTTGATATAAATCCCACCTCTTGGTGGGAAAGCCAGCGAATAAGCAGGGACACCTTTATCCCTTCATATAGAAAAGGACTGTCACACAAGATGAGGACTGAGGGGGTCCAGAGCAACCTAGATAGAGAGGCCCTCACATGCCATACTTATTTACTAACTTCTTACAGTATTGTAAGAACCGTCCAGCACACCCAGACCCAACTCAAGCCATCCGCAACCCACTGGATTTCCTGACACCCACGCCCTCTTCAGACCCATGACCTCCTCACCTTAAGGCACCACCTTGAGTCCCATTCTGGAGAGAGCTGCCATGCCCCCACCAGGCTTCCTCCCTGGGGAGGTGTGCTAGGGGCCCAGAGACCACTCCTTCCTCCCCATCCTGTGTAGCTATAGTCAGGGGCCTTCCCCTCATGAACCAGAGCCCAAACCATCCCACTTGGCCTGCTAGGTGACTGCCCTCGGCTCCCTGCATCAACACGGGCATGGCTGTGGCCTAGGTGTCAGGGAGCCCAAACTATCTGGGACCTTGGCTGTAACCTGGAAGGCTGGCCGCGTCGGTCCACTTGGGGAGGTCACCTTTGACAGGCAGCATAATGCTGCGGTTAAGGGCATAGTGTGGGATCAGACATATCTGGGCTTGAATCACAATGTCCCCTCACCAGATGTGCAACCCTCAGAGAGGATTTTTAACCCCTTAGCCTCTATGTCCCATCTGAGATGAAGATAATGATATCTCACAGGGGGATTGCAATAATTAAATAAAACAAGACCATTTAACATAGAGTCTGGTCCCCCCTCAAAGCGGTAGCTATGAATAAAATGACGGGAGTAGTGGTGGTGGTGGTGATATTATCAGACCAACTTACATGGTTCGGACCCAGCATCACCCACGACGCTGACCCCCCAAGTCTTCACGGCCAGTTCTGTTTGCCCTCCCAGTGGTCTGTATGCTGGCCTTTACCTCCTCTGCCATTCGACCACCAACACATTCATCAACAAATGCTGTTGGGGGCGGGGCACTGTGCAGGGGGCTGGGGGACCGTGGCGATGTGGCTGCTGCCCTGATAGATCTTCCAGCATCACTAGCTCGTTCCATGTTGTGAATCAGGTGAGCACTGACTGCTCGAGCCACAAATACCACAGCCAGAAGGTCATGCCAACTCCCTCTGGGCCTTTAATGCAGCTCCACTCTGCTCTGTCCCCAGCTCCTGACCCACTTTGGCTCCGGGCACCCCTCCTGGGTTATGCTCTTACATTGCACTCCCTCCGCTACCAGCAACCCTGAGTGGGGACCCCGCAGAACAAAGCCCAGGCCCCTGGGAACCAGGTTTGTGTCAGCCCCCCACCAGGCAGCACACTGGACCCAACAGCCACGTCCCTGAGTCAGAGAGAGCTATAAAAACCACCACTGCAGCGGCAATTTCTTCACCAGCCCAAAGCGCCCTGCCTATGCTTCCCGTTGCCTGTCCGCACAGATGCACCTGCCAGAAGCCTTCGCCACGACGGAGGACTGGCGTGGGGGACTGGGATGCAGAGCCCCGGCAAGGACTCCCCAGGTCAGTTAGTAAGCAGCGCAGGCAGGATTCACACCCAGGGCTGTGTAAGAACCACAGACAAGAGCCCCAACATGACGGAGGCTACGCAGAAAGTCACTGGGCGGCACGGCCCCCACTGCTGAGGAGCCACCTGCCCATCAAAACGTCTTCACTCACAGGCACCGCCGATGGTGGGCATGCAGCTATTTAACAGGAAAGCCGCCGGGTGAAGACTGGAGCAGCGTGTGGAGTGGAACAGAGGGAGACTACGGACACCACCAGGGAGGGGGGACCAGAACTTCCCCAGGTGCCACCCCCACCCCCACCCCTGCCCGTGGGACCTGTGAACGCTGCCTCCCTCCCTAGACCTGTGGGCCCTGTGCAGGTGAGTGGGCCTCTGTTTCCAGCCCTCCGGAGGCCCATTGCCCAGGGCAGGGCCAGCATTCTTCCCTGCCGACCTCCCGGGTGTGCAGCCCTGTGCAGGCACAGCGTGGGCGCCCAGAAGTGATGGCTGAGTACACAGCAACAGCCTTTTAACACTTTTAAAATAAAAGCTGGGTTTTGTTCTTTTTTTCCCCCCAGGTTTGTTTGGAAGGAACAAAATGTCCTAGTCGATTCCACATGGAATATGTACCTCCTTCAGCACCATTTGCAAAAGTACTCTAAAATTGAAAATTGTCGTGGGCTAAAATCGACTGCCCTCGCCCACATTTTTTTATTCTGTCTCAGAATAATGCTGTGATGAGGAACAGATGAGAGAGACAGGTAGAGCCTGCTGATACCACCGTAACATACAGACTCACTGAACCATTTCATCCATCACAACAAAACCACAGTTCTTCCCAGTGGATGTGGATCTATCTGGGGAGAGGGGGGACTTCCTGAGCCCCAGAGGAGACTGCTCAGCCTGTGTATGAACCATGGGGGTAGGAGAGCCGGGCTTTGGGGCTATAACGCTCAGCAGGGCAGTGTCAGCACTGCACTAACCTGCTGTGCAACTTGGAACAAGTGGCTTATATCTCCGAGCCTGTTTTAACCTCTGTGAATGGGAACAAAAATGCAGACAGTAGGTTTGTTGGTCAGACTGAACAAGAAAACGTATATAAAATACCTAGAATAGTAAATAGTATATGGTAAGCACTCAACAATTGCTGTTATTTTTATCATAGAAGCAATGCTCAATAAATTATATCTACCACTCATCAATTAATTAATCCATCATTCAAGTGGTTTATTCTCAGAAAAGCCAGGATTAGAATTAGCCCAGAGGGTCTGAGATGACCTCTATCTTACTAGCTCTAAATTATCTACTGGAAGTCCCCACGCTTCCTCAGTTCTGGTTCCTTAAGGCAAAACACAGATTCCAACGCTCATTAAATCGTGCAATCTTCCAATTCTGGTCTCAGGGAAAGCTGAATCACATTCTCCCACACAACAAGGGAAGGATTTCTTAAGGAGGAGTGTGTGCTCACCACTCATCTTTCCCTCCCGTTCTCTCTTCCTGTTCCAAGGTCTGAGATGTCGGTTCATTCAAGGTGAAGATGAAACTGTAGAACATTTAGACAACGTAAAACAGAGCAAATGATCTTCAAGTACTATAAATTATTTTAACATTGTTCACTATGTAAAAATCTCTTGTTTTGCTTACTGTCAAGGTTAATTTGATGTGTCAACTTGACTGGGCTACAGGATACCTATAGATATTTCGTCAAAAATTATTCTGGTTCTGAGAGAGAGTTTTTGGATGAGATTAGCATTTAAATCCAAAGATTGAGTAAAGCAGATTGCTCTCCCCTGTGTGGGTGGGTCTCACCCAATCAGTTGAAGGCTGGAATAGAACAAAAGGGCTGAGTAAGAGGAAACTCCTGCCTGATGAGTTTTGAATGGGGATATCATTTTCTTCCTGCCTTCAGCCTCAAACTGAAATGAAAACTCTGCTCATCCTAGGTCTCAAGCCTGCCAGCCTTTAAACTGGAATTAAACCATCAGCTCTCCTATTGTTCCTGTTTCTCTAGAAAATTCTAATACAGTCACTAGATACTTTTCTTGTCTGTTCATTAGAAGAGGTATTTTAGTAACATCTAGGCAATATTGGTGGCATAGTAGGAAGTAGAGAAGATGCACTGCAGGTTTTTGAATGTGATATATGTGATGGGGCTCCCTTCTTCTCTAGTCTGCCCTTCACCCCTTCTTAGTCAGACTAAGGAGGTTTGGCTGCAGACATTACAGATAAGGAAGACAAGTGACCAGCCTAGCTCGTCCCTACAGCAGTACTGCCTAGGGAACAGTACTGCCTAGAGGAAGGAAAACAGTCAAGGCCCTCAAAGAATGCATCAGCTGGTCATTTCTGAGGCATCAAAAAAGACAACCTTGACAGTCAGATGCCTCTCAGCCTGGGGAGGATGCTGGCATGCCCTGGGTTAAGGACTGCTCACCAGCCAGCAGCGAGATGAAGGGAATGCCAGCTGGAGCGACACCAAGGACACCTAGGACAGAAGCTGTGCTGTGCAGAGCTGGTATGCACTGGTGTGTGCGATGCTTGTGCCCTTGGCTTCCCTTTCACTCAGTCACACATTCATTCCCTCCTTTTTTTAGTTATACAACAAGTATTTACTGAGCCCCACTGGTCCTGAGCTCTTGCAGCAAGGGTTCAAAATACCAACTCTGTGGTTAATTAGGTTGCACCAGAGTCAGAAACAAAGCACACAGAGAGGGGAATCCTTAAGAACAGGCAGCACATGCCCAGAAACAGTGAGCAAGTCAAGCACAGAGAGGTGAGAGGAGAAAGGACAAACGCTGGGAAGACGTCAGTGGGGCAGCGCTGTGCCTACGTGGGCACCCAGAGGAGGAGAGGTGGCGTGGGTCAGTGGCGCAGGACAGGGAAAGCCTGCTTGGGGAGGATGCGGGTGGAGAGTCAGTTTCCTTCAAAGGTGAGCAGCAGAAGGCTGTCATGCTGCTTGTTTGGAGCCAAAAGGGAAAGAGCCAAAGAATCTGAACGTGATATCAGACTTCACAGGGACAAAGAATTTCTGAGCATGTCAGAGGGGCTGTGTTTTAGAAAAATCCATCTGAAGGGACAAATTTGAACCCAATTCCTATTTTTCTGGACTTTTCTTTATAAGTTATTTCTGTTTCTCTGCTAAGGCCCCGATACTGAACATGAAATACCTTTAAGAGTAGAGAAAAAGGAGACAAAAGACAATTATTTACTCTCCCATGGCAGAGTCTCGAGTATGTTTTATCTTTCTGACTAGATGGAAAGTTTCTTGAGACCCGCGGCCAGGGCTCCCTGAGGAGCTCCTGCTGGTCTGTGTCCTGCAGGCCTTCCCTTGGCATTTCTGCCAAACTGTTGGGATGGGAGACGAGATAACCAGATTCAAGTCAATAGGTAGACCTATCGACAGGTCCATACAGAACTGCGCTGGATTCACACAGCCAGCGCCAGACATGCACAGCGCCAAGGTGTCTGTCTGTCCACAGCCCCATCCCCGCAGCCTCCTGGCTGGTCTGAAAGGTGGAGACTAGCTCCACAGAAACACTGCCCCTCCGTTCTCTCCACAATATTCCAAGCTCCTGGAGGGGCTGGTCCCACTATGTCAAATTACAGATGGCTTTGGAGTGCTTCATGAATTTTAGAATTCATCAAGATCAAAGAAATGTAAATGCTTTTTAATATATACCCAAAATTACTATTTTTAAATTCCTAATTATCCAAAAATCACAAAATATGAGAGCTGAGAGGGACTCTGGACCCTCTCTATCCAATTTCTCTTTTAACACATGGGAAAATTGAGCCCTGGCAAAGACTAAAGACTCAAGACTTGCCCAGAATGGAGTTTCAGCGCTGCGGCAGAGCCTGGGGCATGGCTCAGATGCCCACTTGATGGCAGGCCCAGAGTTAGAGGAGGTGGGGTACAGGAAAGGGTTGCACCAGAATGAGAAGGGCTGCAGGGGTGCCCTGGGAGTAGCCTGACACCGACGCATTTACACCGACGTTTATACTGCTGACATCCCCACTGCTTATTTGGAAAAGCCACAGGAAGCAAGAAGGTTCTCACCTGGAAGCTCTGTGACCCTAGACAAAGGCATTTCAGTTTTCACACTCTAGCCTCATGTAGTCTGCACCGTGAGATTCTGCGGGCGTGTCCTCATTGGCCGTCTCATCCTGCACAGAATCCTCTAGATGCCATAGCATCCAGCTAAGTCCTTTGGAGGCCCTGAGCTCCAAAAAGATCATACTATTCGGCTCCCCATCCTTACCCACATCTGTAATTCAAAACACACTCCAACCCTAACACAAACAAAACTTAAGCCAAGATAAAGTCAGAATAGTCTTTTCCTAGATTTCTATGGTTGGAACATTCTAGCTAAGCCCATGGAATCAGAACTATTTGTACCTTTTTGGTGCTCTGCTGTTTGTTTTATAGTGTCCCAAGGTGTCAGTTGGGCAATTAGAGCAATAGCCTTGCAGAAATAGGGACTCGGAGAGGAAAATAGGCCTGGGCCACCTTGTGACATGGACACACACCACGAGAGCTCCCTTACAGGCCATTTAGCTCAATAATAGTCACCTTCTTTAAGATGGGGAAACCGAGGCACTGGTCACAGGAGCAAGGTGTGAACTTGATCCCAGAAACTTCAGATACACCATGTTGCTTCTCTATTTTGATTGCTCATCAATAAAATGGCTACCCAACCTCTGATTTTAAAGATCACCGAGTAAAGAAAAGCACATTTTCTTTTCTGTGGTGCCTCCCACAGGAACTCCTGGAACATATCCTTGAATTGCACAGCTGGTAGTGAGTGGATGTGCACACATTTCAAAACACTTACCTAAGATGATTTCAGGAGCCCGGGATGATTAATTGTGCACCCTTGGCAAAGTAAGAAATGCACGTGTTCATTAATTAGGTATGCAAAACACAATGAGCATTGGGCTGGAAACAAAGGAAGAGACTTGGAGAATTCAGGGTAAAGATTCATAAATTAGCTCCCAAAGAAATGAATGAGCCCTTCTGTTTTGTATCCCTGCATTTCATTCTACAAACACATTACAAGTCTCTGTTTTCCTTCTGGCCTTTCAACCATGTCTTGAATTCTCTGTTTCTGCAGTGATGTCCTCCCCCACCTGGCTCAATGCTCCCTGTCTATGGACTCAGTCAGAACTTTCTCCAATGTGTCCAATTCATGGATAATCAGTCTGAACTAAAAACATAATTTGCTCAGGGTAATTGACTCTACATGAAGTTGGCTTTAAAAAAAAAATAAAAAAGGAAGAATGTCTACTTTGGGCTGCCCAGATTTGCATAGGACATGGCTATTTCTCAAGTCAAATTGAAATCATAGGAGGTCTAGTCCCCTTTAGATCTGGTGGGTCACCTCTGGTAATTCTAATTGTAGAGGAAGAAGCAAGACAAATCCCATAAGCATAGCACAGTATTTTTACCCAAAGTACAGAGTTTAAATTTAAAATTTATTCTAAAATGTTTCTGGGGGTTAAACTCACTCAAACATAGCCAAGTGTTTATTCCTGGTGCCAGAGACACTCAAGACCGTCCACGAGCTGGCCCAGCCACCTCCACTCTCTTAATTACTGCTAGGAATCCAAGAAATGAAACTGAAATAAGAAGGTTCTCTTGCATTTCTGCCCAGCAAATGTTGACAAACATGTTCAAGATATACTTTTATACATTCGTATGTGAAGTATAAATTGGTGCAAACTTTCTGGGAAGCTAGTTGGCCATAACACCTTGACCCAGTAAATTCTCTTCCAGAGTCGATGCTAGATTAATCAGCAATACTGATAAAGATTTTCTATAAGGTGATGCATCACAGTGTTATTTACACAAATAAAAAAGTTGAAAAAAATTAAATGTCCAACATTAGAGAATTGGTTAAATAAAATACGTTATAATCACAGGTTAAACATTATGAAGCCATTTAAAATGGGGGTGGGGGTGGGGGGATGTAGGAAGATGTGGTCAAAGGGTACAAAGTTTCAGATATGTAGGATGAATAAATCTATCTAAATAAATCTGGAGATCTAATGTACATCATGGGAAGATAATTAATACTACAGGATATACTTGAAATTGGCTAAAAGGATATTTGTTTTTAAACTGAAGTATAATTGACATACAATATTATAGTGGCTTTAGGTGTACATAAGAAGATAAACCTTGAATTAAATCTTAATACACACACACACGAATGGCAACTATGTGAGAGGATGGAAATATTAATATTTTGATTGTGGTACTCATTTCACAGCATATAGATATATCAGAATACCACATGGTAAACTTTAAATACATAGAATTTTTATTTGCCACTTATACTTCTATGGGGCTGGAAAAAATAAAAATAAAATGGTGTTTAAAACAATAATTAAAGACATGGGGGAAAAGCTCACCATATGAGCAGTCAAATCAGGCTTTTTTTCTTCTTTATAGGTTAAAGACTGTGATTTCTCAATTTATTACAATAAAAATGTATTGCTTCTATAATACACGATGTTTTTAAAAAGAAAAAAGGGATGATTTTCACAGAACTTTAGAAAAGTAAAGTTATTTAATTAGAATCCATTTTAAAAGTAAGCCTGCTTCTTGGTACTAAATTAAGAGATGTAGAAAGTGAGCTTTGTTAATATTTAATAACAGTTTCAGGAAGATATACAATCTGTGGGACCTTCATCTCTAGCCAAACTGAAAAATCAACTTCACATTTGATGGATCTCATTTTAAAACAAACAGAAGAAAGCTGCCATAAAGTAAGGCTCATAAAAAAGTCATTTGCCTAGACCCCCCCATTCATGTCCAGTCCGGCCCTTGATGGCCAGGAAGGTAACTGTTTGGAAAGAACATATTCCCCTCTCTGGTAATCAAAATGCATCTTCCCCTCCATCTGCCTCATAATGAGAAGTCATAATCTTCTTTTTATGACATCATCATAAAAGACATCAATAGAACAAAAAGAAATACACTGCTCCTGGTAATAATATTGTTGGTTATAGAAATTGTAAAATGTTGCCATATAGGTGTGATCCACTTTAATTAAGGCTTGTCAAAGAATACATTTTCAAAACATCTAAATCACAGATTGCAAAGCCCTTGAACTTGCTGTCTTAGAAAAAAAAAAATGCACCGCAGGGCTTAAGGCTGCAGCTGAATCAGTTTTCTTATTAAGAGGTTTCATGGCTCAGGACACTTAGAAGCTAAGCCAAGACTCTCACTTTAAGTTCAGCCTGGCATCAAGGACTAAGGGATTTTTTTGAGCTTGGAATTTGGGAACTGATGGGCCCAGGCTTCCCTCAGCGGGCTGAATGAACCCTTCCGTGCCCCCACTGGCCCCCTCTGCAGTGCCGCCCTCAGTCTGCCCCAGATGGACCCCAATCTAAGCAGAGATGGAGCATGAGAGCCAGTGGTCTGCCATCACATACTCCAGGTTCCAGGAAGTTTCCTAAAGGGGACTGAGGCGATCCAGCCAAATTCAAAGGAGGAAATCCCAATCTCCTTTTCATATTATCTCAGCCTTTTTATTTAAATTCTTTCTCAAAATTATAAAAGTTAACATGTGTGCCCCATAATTTAAAAATTTACTTAAAGCTACAGTAAAAAGCAGTCTTGCCCCCAGCCTGTGTGGCTCACCCCCGTAAGGCAGCCAATGGAGACAGTCTGGCTCGGACCCTTCCACACTTTCCTCCATGCTCATAAAACATAGTTAGGGGATGTCGTCGTTTGTTTTTATTAAAACGCAGGCATTTCAAACACAGTACTCTGTGACTTGTCTCACTTAGGCCTCCAGGTCAATAGCTGGAGATCCAGGAAGTGGCATTTTCCACCTGCCAGCGCGCATCTTCCGCGCACTTACCCTGTGCCGGGGGGTCACAGAGGTGAGCTGCACACGGGAAATCCACGGGGCCCCCACCATGAAGGAGTGCTCAGTCTGGTGGGGGACAAACAGACACACCACCCCAAGAAGCCCCAGAGGAGGATGTGAGCCAAAGATCCCACCATGTGTGCCCCAGGAGGTGGTGGGGAGGGGGGCTCCACAAAGTAGCCTTGGAGCTGGGACCAGAAGGATGAACGGGTCTCATCCTCAGGACGGGACAGGAGGGGCGCTCCAGCACCCAGCCACAGACAAGGCTCGGGGGCATTAAAGGAAACACTGAAATGTCTGGTGCGTGTAGAGTTGAGGGTTTTGACGGGGAGTGGGGGCAGCGACAGACAGCAATGGGTATCTAAGCTGGAGTTAGACTAGGAAGGGCCTTTCATGGCTGACCAAGGGGTGCCCTTTCTCCACTCTAAGTAATGGGGAGCCACTGAACTTTTGGACAAAGGGGCCATACTCTGATTTAGCCAATGAGAAATATTGGTAGCCAATGGAAGGCAGGAGGAGGGGGGACCTAGGTATCCCCTTCAATCTCTGCTTCCTGTGGCATCTCAGAATGGAACTGTGTCTCCTCCAAGGTCTCAATGCCTACCTGCCATTGCCTAGAACTGCTCCTGCCCCTGCCCTGCAGTCGCCACTTTTAGGCTCCGGTGACAGCCCGCACCCCCGGAACTGCTGATGATCTCTGGGGGGGCCCCCCGTCCTTGGCTTGGCCCTGGCTCCCTGGCTTTTCTTCACTGTGCAATCAAGTTCCTGCTAGAAATTCTGTTAAAATCCTAGGAGTGGTTTCTGTTTTGTGCTGGACCCTGACTGATACACAGTAGTTCTAGTTTACCAGGATATTACGAGACCATTAAGGTTTTTAGGGAAGTGAAGAAATGTATGTTATAATACAGAAAAAATAGCAAAACACCCAAGTCTACAATATTACTTCAACTATGTTTCCAAAATTAGGATTTTTTTTAAAGACCACAATGTAAAAATATTTATAGTAGTCACTGATTTAGAATGATTTTTTTTCTCCTTTTAACTTCTCCATATGTTCGTAACTTTCAACACTGAACATGTTTCAAAGTTTACCTTTTAAAGCTGTCACCTGCCAGCCTGAGTCTGACTAGGAACAGGGCATATCACCCCTGCCCACCTGCTTCGCCTACAGAGTGTGGACAGGCTGCAGGAGCCACGGATCTGTCCCTTAAACGTCTCCACCACCTCCCAGTGACCTGAAGGCGGGAGTGCAGGGCCTTCCCAGTGCCCCTAACAGCCCTCTCATTCCCCATGAATGTGGCCCCTGTCAGTCAGTCCCACACAGCTCACCTTGGTGTCCACAGCACAGTGTAAGTGCTCGGGAGATGCACGCAGCCGGGGGTAAATGCTCAGGGTCTGTCCCTGCGGTCTCTGTCCTGGTTCTGGGGAACAGTCCTTCATGGCACGGGCATATCGTCTTCTCCTGAGAGTGTGACATCTCCACGATGGGGTGGGGGGCTTCTTCCCATGTAACTGCTGTTCTCCATCCCTACGGACACCAGAAGACAGAGGGATCCTGCATCTGACAGGCCTGTGGGACACCGCAGGAGCCTGCTCACGCCTGCCCGGGAGGAGGAGCAGGGAAGGAGTGCCCAGGCTGCCCTGGCCCAGCACAAGCATGTGCCACTGGCAGCGCCCAGGGTCTGGGCTGGGGACATGGCGTCAGGCTGCCAAGCGGGCCACCAGACACAGAGCTATGGCCCGCACTTCGACATCCACCACTTCTGTCAGTTCAGCCATTCCTGAGAGCCTTTGTTTAAAAAACAAAAACCAAAAGAGCAGCTCAGCTGCAACACACAAGCCTGAACAGTTGTTCTTAACCAGATTTTCCAAGCCCTGTGTTCATTACTTTGTTTTTTCAACAAGATGCAGCTTTGCTCCCTCATTTGCCAGCTGATCAAATGCAGACAAAGGCAAATTAGGTCATTAACATCCCTCTTGCTGGGAGTCAAGGCCACGTCTGACATCCAGGCCCAGCCTCTTGGGATGCCAATGCCATATTAGTGGCCTCGCAATGAAGCCATTCTGTGGGCTGCAGAAAGGTTCTATGAAAGATAAGTAAGAAATGAGAAAACACAGCAAGATCTCTGATACTGGATGCTCAGAAACAGTCCTTCAGGACATAAACCCTTTCTCCGAAGGCCCTCACAGGGCTTCACAGACACCTGCCGAGTCTCCTTGTGGAATCTTATGGATCTGAGCCCCACAGACAAGAAGATGCCATGCCACCAGGCACCTGCAACTCTGGAGCAGTCATCAGCATGGGGAGGGAGCAGAGAAGAGGCTGTGTGTGCATGGGTGGGTCTGAGGCTTTGTCCCTGAGCTCTCTGTCCTGGTTCTAGTAAGTGGTCAGCCACTTTACCCACAATAAAAACGATGTTTATGACCTGCCTAGAATTTTATTCACTACCATCCCAACACAGAGGAAATCAATGAAGTTATCTTCACTGAGAATGAGGCATGGAAGAAGAGGTGGAAGGAAGGAAGGTGCAATGTTCTGAAGCAGAGCCTGAAGCAAGGATTTGGGTGAAATCTGAATTTTCAGCCACTATTCTAAAGATAGGCTATGTATCCTAACTCTACATGCCTTTGGCTTTAAAAGTACAAAGCATCCAGAATATTGAATTTAAGAAAATCCCTCATTCTTCCCGCCACAGCAACATGGCTGAAAGTACACACACATGCAATAACACAATATGGCAATAAATTCGATTCATTCTTTGTCTTAAATGCATTTGGAAGACACACAGATTATTTTGTGGGAAAATTAGAATACATTATATAGTATCAATGTTGCCAGGCAGCTGGGTTAAAATGCAGATGTTTCAAACAGGTCCCATTTTATGAGTTTGGGTTTGAAGTGACTTATTCCAGTGCCTTGTTGAGTTGTGCATTTTGTGCACTGCACACTCCAGAAGGCACCATGCACATTGTAGCCTATATGATATGCACCCCTGACATTGTGCAGTGCACATTCTGGGGGCCCTGATGCAGTGACATGTGGCATGTGAAGAACTACTTTATATGAGCCATGAAATGAAAGTTGTATTTGAGAACATACAGTCTCCACAATTTATTCTGTAATAGTAACTGTGTTTTATAGAAACCAGTAGAAACATAACCACTAGAACTAAAAAAAAGATCCTAGAGTGAGGTTACAGAGAGAGCACCACACATGGAATTCATTTAAAGCATCATTAATCAGGTTATCACAACAAAGAAATACAAGCTAGAGGTGCACACAGTGTCACAGAGTGCCATTGATGTGATTATATAGAAGGGAAAAAGGATGTTTGAATAGTCAAACTTCACAGACCTTCTTAATGATACAAGGTATGAACATGAACCTCTTTTGGAACACACAATGTACTTGCAATTGTTATTGAACTAGAAGATGGGCTATGCATTTATTTTCTTTACAAAGAGACAGGATACCAAATTTGGTGACCTTCTCAGTGATGATTAAGTGGCTCTCAGCAGTGTCGCAGGTAGATATTTTTTAAAAAAATAAACACATTTAATCTGACCCTTCAAGGCAAAGAGTGAGTGATGAAGGAGCTGCTTCCCTAAAGAAATTCGGGTGTAGAAGAACATTTTTGAAAACACTTCCATCACTATGTGATTTTCTTGCCAATATACCAGGTTATCAACTACCATAACATTCATGCGTGCACACTTCCACAGAAGTCCCCAGCCTGCTCACAGACTTCAAAACGAAGTTTCAATGGGTTTTGGACCCATTTGTTTAAAAAGGTAAAAATGAAGTATCTTCCAAGTAGTTTGCAAGAACAACTGCCTGATATCAGGATGGTGCAAATTTACTGGCCCAATTTCAACACAAACCTTTGCATAATTGGTGGATGGACCTGAAAAATGAGAGTCATGATTTAGTAAACACAGCCGGCAATGCCCCTCCTCCATCTGGGTCGACACCTCTTTGTGACGAATCCTTTTCAACTCTGACAGCAATGAAAACTGAATATTTTTTAAGAACTGAACTTAGAACTTGGATACCTTGCTCTATCATCTAGTGTTAACGTTTCAAAAATAATGAAGCATATCCAACCTTAATGCTTACTTTAAAATATTACTACAATTCCAGGGGAAGCCAACCAGAAAAAGGATTTGTAGTATAATTTGGAACATTATCAAATGTCGTATTTACCTCAAACCTTTAAGTGTTCTATTTTTATGTGTATTACATAAAATCATACATCTATAAATTAATTTTCTATTTACATTTATATAAATACACATATAAAATCATAGTATAGTAATATATACTTAATCATACATATGTGGTACAGTAATAGATACATATAAATTATAGGAAAATGTACACATACTAAAAAAGTGTTAGTATTCTCATCCCATCTGAATGTGGGGTAGGACAGGGACAGGTATGGGTTTTTTAAAGGGGTGACATTTGATCTGAGCCTTACAGCATGAAGGCCCTAAATCATGACCGCCACTAAATCATGGATGGAGAAACAAATTGGTAAATTAATATTTATCCAATCTTAATATTCATTCAGAATCAGATGCAGGTGGGCTTAGAGCAAAGAGAAGAATATTGTCCTTTTTACCACAGGTGGAATTCTTGCAGAAACCATTTTTCTGCAAGATGATAGAAGAGTGGAAATAGAGGTAGTCCAAGCGTGAACCTCAGCCATCAGGGCCTGACCCAAGGATGCTGAGTAGAAGAGCCGCCTCTGAGGGTGGGCAGCTGTCCTGCCTCACCATGTCTCATGCTCTGACAAGGCAACTTGCCTTCAAGACCCAGCATGAATGTCCCTCCACGATGCTTTCTCTGAGCCATGAGTTTCAGATGAGCCCCACGTCTCTTCAACCACCTCTGTCGGCAGCACAAGTAGGTCTTAAGTGCCGGTTAGGGCAGTTCTGAGGGAGGAGGGTCCTGGGTATCATAAGCACCGCCACTCAAGATGACATTCGGAATCATGAGAGAAGACAAGTTGAAACGGAGAAGGCGGTAATCAGCGTCAATGCAGGAGGAGACAGGAGGAGCCACGGTGAGGAAGGAGGTGATCCAGGCAGGCAGCCCAGGCCTGTGTTCCTGAGCAGAGGACACTCCCCTCCCACGCCGGAGCTCCCGTCCCCACCGCTCAGGGCTTTGGGGCTCAGGGATCAAGCTGCATGTTCACTTCACAGTATGTGAGAGAAGTCCGGTGCTGGGCCAGGCTGGGCACTCACCTCCTGACAGTGCAGTTCTTTCTGCTCTTATGTGAAGTTCCCCAGCCCAAGGTGAGCTTCTACGGGGCAGATGTCCAACTCACATCGGCAACTCCATGCTGTCTGGAATATAGGCTCTCGCAGGCTCAATGAAGAGAGAGTCCATTATGAAGCCAAGGGACTTGAAATGATCTTCCAAGCTAGATAATTGCTTGTAGCTACCCAAGGACGGCTCTCTGTCCTCCTCCCCCCAACCCCACCACGACTGATTTTTGTCTTCACAGCCGACTAATTTGGATTACATGTAAATAGCAAGGGAATAATGGAGTGATGCGCTCCGAAGTGTCGTCCTTGCATCTGCCTTTATCTGGTCCTCCACTCTAGCCAGATAATTCATGGGCCTTGCACCAAAGTTCGGCCAGGCTGTTTGGGGGAGGAGTCCTCTCTGTCAGGGTTTGCAGCTTTGGGAGGTCACATGAGGAACACTGAGGCGGGAGAGCGAGAGAGAGGAGGGGAGGAGGGAAACCGCTTGCCCGGCAGCCTGTCGACAGAAACACCCTGCTCACTGGTGAGGAAGCAAATAAGTTATTTGCAAATCAGCAAATGAGGCCGCTGCCAACACAGCCATGCCTATACGCCTCCTTCTGAATCTGCAGTCCTGCTGAGTCTGAAATGTCCTCTCTGTCCCCTCCCACATGTTGGGATGGTTAATTTTGTGTGTCCACTTGACTGCACCACAGGGTGCTCTTATTAAACATTATATCTGGGTGTTCCTGTGAGGGTGTTTCCAGATGAGATTAGCATTTGAATCAGTGCACTCTGTAAAGCAGGTGGTGTAGATTGCCCTCCGCACTGTGGTGGGCATTATGTAACCTGCTGGGGGACTAAGAGAACTAAAAGGCAGAGGACGGGAGGTCTCATTCCCTCCCTGCCCCTCTGCTTGAGCTGGGACTCCAGTCTCCTCCTACTCTTGGACTGGGATTTTACCACTGGAGCCCCCAGTTCTCAGGCCTTGGGCTAGAATTAACACCCCTGCTTTTCCTGGGTCACTAGATTGCTGACAGCAGATTGTGGAACTTCTCAGCCTCCATCAACTCATGAGCCAATTCCTCATACTAAATATATGTATATATATCCTATTGGCTGTTTCTCTGGAAGACCCTGATACATATGTCAAGCTTCCTTCTGAAGGGCCTTGCTGATGCCTCACCCAAAGTGAGGTTCTTGTTCAATAGCATCCTTATCACCTGAGGAACATACTACAAGCTGGATTCCCAAACCTACTGATTTTCTGGCAAATGATTCTTAGATACATTAAGGTTTGAGTTTCATTCTATTCATTCAAAAAGCACACATTAGGTACTTACTCTTTGCCCTGCACTGTCCTAGGTTTTTTCTAAATGTCTTCACTTTGTAAAACAGTCCATTTATCTTACCCACTATTATGCTCTAAGTTCCTTAGGAGGAAGGACAGTGTCTTACAGACCTTTAATATTTTGAGATACCTGGCACAGAGAAGCTGCTCAATAAATGTTTTTAGATTAAATGAATAATCAAACTAATGTTTTTATATTCCCAGAGAAGCTATATATTTTTTTCACCTGAGGTTTTTTTTTTTTTAAGAGTTTAATGCAGGGAGCCTGGTACAGGTCCCAGAACTGAAGGAGGAGAAGCAATATGGCCTGATCAGAGCAGGACTGTCACCTATATCGTTTGCATAACTTACTGTGTTACATGACCAAAAGGAAAGTTAGCCATTTTGAGGACCATATAAATCTATTATATCAAACTGATGAGCATCTCAAGATCCCAAATGCTGTTCTTTCATAAAGCAGCTGTCCTTCCCTGGCTCCTCCAGTGTACACTTGTAAGAAACTGACTTTTGGATGAAATGTAGGACTTGTACTTATGTCTTCATTCAAGAATCATTTATTGTCCATCTAACCTGTATTCAGGTTTCTTCTACTCTGCAGATACAGAAATAAAAGAGTCTTTGATTTCCAGGAGCAAATAATGTTTTGTATTAGATTGAAAAGTCTCAATGTGGGGTAAAATTGCAGTATTTCTAGATCCCCCACCTGGCCTTAGGCCATTTACACATCAGTAGGTGTTTCTTCCCACAGCCTCTGGGGACAAGGGGTGGAGAGAGGCTGTTCTCCCCTGATGCATAATTGGTCTGGTGCCTGTCCGTCACTGGGGATCTACCCATAGAGTTCCTCCTGGAACTGGCAGGCAGGGAAGCGGGCACACAATGGCCAGAGGAGTTGGGGCACCAAGCGGGCTCTTGCTAGCGGGGACAGGGATGGGGTGGGGAAGGAGAGAGCACAGCTCCAAGCCTCACTGTAAACAATAAATGGGTTTCTCCCAATCTAGCCTTTCCTTAGACTGATTTTGGTAACACGGATTTATTTACCCCAGTCCAGGAACATCACTTCCCCCACCTTCGCCCCCCACCCCCATCCCAGAGCTACACCCAACATAGCAAAAGCCTCTCCATACTGTACTGATTCAGTCGCCCAGTGTTTATGGCCCCTCCCAGCTCACTGCCATTAGAGAGTCAGGATGTCCTCTATGGCTACGTCAGAGACATTCTTTAAAAACTGTTGAATAGTTCAGGACCAAGGACAGAACTCTGGTGCTTGCAAACAAAAATTCATATTAAGGTTAATGCAAATGTTTAATAAGTCTCTACCTTGTATCAAAACCTTTGCAAGATACTAGGAATTCAGAGATTAATCAGGCACAACCGCAGTACTCTAAGACCTCCCCAGTCATGTGCACATGTGTACAGAGCAATGTGACAACAACCATTCGGCCATGTCCATATCATTTTTCTCCGTAGTCCTCCAAGATCTTTGGAGGTTTGTCTTTCATGTCTAAGTCATGCACACAGAAAAGGCTGAGACTTGTTTGGAATAGAAAACGGCAAAACATTTCAGAGTTTATGATTACCTTTTGCCTTGGGCTACATCCGTCCAAATTGAATTTACTTGAGCAACGGGATAGCTATTACAGAGGCACTCTTTCAGCACTGTAATCTAATGAGATGGCTTTGGATACTATTAAAAGTTAAATCAGTCGATAAATGAAATATTAAAATCACCAGAGAATTGGTCCAACATACAAAATATTAGCACTGCAAGCTCTAAATCAAGCATAGAACATGAATTTAGCCAAAGCCATTAAAACAAGATGGGTGTGAATTTTGGATCTCTTGCCTGAGGAGAGTTTTTCAAATGCTCAGTTCTTCCTCTTGGTGGAGCCTTGGTGTGAAGGAGCTCAGTACAGGACACCTGACACTAGAAACTCTCTGGGAAGCTAATGGGACAAGTGCTGTATCTACGGATCATCTTCCTCCCCGGCTAGACCAAGTGTCCTCGAGGTGGGGCCTGGGCCTCTCAGCTCTGCATGCCCAGCTCTTTGCACAGGGCCTGCCACAGCTCACATACTTGGCAAATGCTAATTTCCTTCTCTCTCTCTATTTATTTCTCAAGCTCTTTCCCTCCCTTTCTCTCTCCAGGTCCCAGAAGGTCCTAAACTTCCCTGTCAAAGTTGTATGCATTTCTGAAGGCCCAGCTCAAACCCCTTCTCTTCCAAGAACTTTCTCTGATCCCTTGTATATTTGTGAGAAACTGACTTCTGAGTGGAATGTAGGACTTGTACTTATGTCTTCATTCAAGAATCATTTATTGTCCAGCTAACCTGTACTTAACTCTCTTCTACTCTGGAGATACAGAAATAAAAGCCTTCATTTTCCAGGAACAAATAATGTCACAGGATCATTTACCTGCTACATTTTGTATTAGATTGAGAAGTCTCCATGTGGGGTAAAACTGCAATATTTCCAGAATCCCCTGCCTGGCCTTAGTCCATCTACATATCAATAGGTCAGAATCATTTGTCTCCTCCCCACTTAATCCCTTCTTCTATGACTTGATGTATCAACATGTGTTAGACCATTTTTTCCAGTCTGCCTTGAATTACAGTAACCTGTACAAATGTGTACCGCCGTCATTGTTTTAGGTATTCCCAGACTGAGACCCTGAGATAAAGCTTCAGGCTCAAATGGTTTATTTGGCAGGTAAAGGGAACATTAGAATGGGAGCAGGCTAGTGATACAGGACAGTGAGGTGGTCAATAAAAAGTGTGGTATTAAGCCATTTACCAGTAGGTGACTGATGTCTCATCCCAAGGGAAAACTGAGAAATGGTATAAAACACACACCTCAGAACTATCTACCTGGGGAGCAAGAGAGCTGAGGTATTTACACACCAGTTTTCAGAAGCACTTATTCGAGGGCTGCTCCCAAACACTGCTCCCAGCACATCCAACCTGCCACATGCAGGGAGAGCATTCTACTGTTATTCCAGGGGCACAATTCAGGCACAGGGTATGCTGTGTGCCCTGCCCACCAAAAGTCATATGCTAAAGCCCTGATCTCTACTGTGACTATATTTGGAGATAGAGCTTTTAGGAGATAACTAAGTTTAAAAAGAAGTTGTAAGGGTGGGGTCCAATAGGATCGGTGGCCTTAAAAGGAGAGAAATTGACAGATCTCTCTCCACGGTGCTTACCAAGGAAAGGTCTTATGAGGACACAGCATGAATGCGGCCATCTGCAAGCCAGGAAGCGAGCCCTCATTAGAAAATGAATTGGCAGGAACTTCAGTCTTGGACTTCCTAGACTCCAGAACTGTGAGAAAATTAAGTTCTGTTGTATAATCCACCCAGTCTACAGTATTCAGTTATAGCCCAGATGAACTGAGACAAAAGCAGTAACTGGAAGGTCAGAGGAACATGGGGGAGCCACTAAAAACATCTTTTCTGTCCCACTCACAAGACAGAGTCCAGGGGCAGAGACCACCCAATGCTGTCTTCCCTGAGCACCGACCAAAGAGACAGGAGAAGCCGAAGATTTCTTGTGCATGTATGACATGCCAGGCACTGTGCCACACATTTTTAAAAATCTACTTTCCTAAGGTGTCATTTACAATAAAATGCATGCATTCTAAGCACACAGCTTGGTGAATTTTTGGCAAATGTGTATGCCCATGTAATTATCCCCACAATCAAGATATGGAAACATTTCTATTGCCAAAGATTCCCTTGTGTCTCTCCCCAGCCAACCCCCATCCCTGCCCCTAGCCCCAGGTTATACCATTGGTCTTCTTTCTATCACTATTGATCAGCTTCATCTTTCCCAGAGTTTCATATAGAGTCATACTGTATGCAATCCTTTGTGTCTGGCTGCTTTTCTCTCAGCAAAATGTTTTTGAGGATCATTCATAATGATGCATGTATCAGGAGTTCATTTTTTTATTACTGAGTAGAATTTCATTGTATGAACAGACCATAATTTGTTTATTCATTTGCCCATTGATAGACTTTTGGGTTGTTTCCAGCTGAAACTTTTACTAACAAAACTCATCAATATTTGTATATATAAATCTTTGTGTAACACATGCTTTTAGTTCTCCTGAGTGATTTCTGAGAAGTTGAATTGCTGGGTCATATGGTAAGTGTATGTTTAGCTTTATATGAAATTGTATGCCAGGCATTTTCAATATATCTCACTTAATGTTTTGATCACTCAAAAATGAGGATGCAATCATTCTTACCTTTTGAGTACATTGGGGCTCAAGAAGTTAAGTAAATGATATATCTAAGCTCATACAGCTTGGAAGGAAGAATACAGTTTAGCCCAAAATCTTATGTCCTTTTCATGACACTATCTTGCTTTCCTATATTGATGCAAGAAGGACATGATGTTGAATCCAAAAAGTAGATAAAGAGGTACTGACATTCTTCCAATCTCTAAGTGTATCTGGTCCAGGAAAGGTTGAGTGACCACAGTGGAGTGCATTCCCAGGGAGTAGGAGGAAAGGTGGCTACAGAGGTAGGGGCCTGGCTATGCCTGCCCGAGGGCAAAGTGCAGAGGCGGTAATACTCATCACAAAAGCTACTGAAAGGAAACAACAAGCTTATAGCTACTATATGCTCACAGCTTTGAAATCCATACATGTCAGACTGAAAAGACTGAAAATACAACCAATAGATAATGAACATGAAGGAGCCAGTCATCTCTTTCCACTCAGTGTCTGAGAAAGGCTTCTTAAGTCAACATTTAGGCATCCAAGGAGGTTAGGATAGAACAGCGTATCAACCCGCACGCTGACCGGAGCAATCCAACCCATTAAAACCTAGTAAACACCCCTCCACCCAGGCTTCAGAACTCGCAAGCAGGAGAATCAATTTGCTGGAACAAGGAAATAAAAGAAACAGTTGAGGTTAAGTTCAAATCTTTAGAAGAACTCTTAAGGGAGGAATTGGCCTGCATGACAAATCTGTTACTGCTAAAGATGCAAACTTTGGCTAATGTCCAGAAATAGAGACTATTAAAAATACATTAGAAGAGTCATGTTTACATTTCTACAGTCAACTAAAAACCCCTACTCATATAAAATGGGGTCCCCACTGTATATTATAGTCTTTAGTACCTGTCAGTAAGTGATAATGTGTTTGAATTTCACAGAATTATAGTTCTTGGAAAAGTACAGACTATTCCTTGAGTTCATGGCTGGTATATGGGATTAAAACAAGAGTAGCAGCAACGATGACAACAGCTGGGAGTCGACGTCTTAGTTCTGAGCCAGACCCGCTGCCGGATGTCATCCCTCTAGGTCTCCGCCTTGCCGTGCATAACGGGGGCTAATAATCTCTCTGCTTTTCACCTTGGGTGATGCGCTAGTGAAGAACCATGCCTGAGAGTGCTTTGGAAATAACAGGTGCTATGTGAATATGAGGATTTTCTTTTTAAAACATTGAAGTAGTTTAAATGTTAAATGGTCTTCTGTTTATGTTAATTGTGAACATGTATTTATGGCTAATGGAACACACATGCTTAAATTTCTTTCCCTTTCAAAAGGCCATTAGAATGACAATAAAAAAAGTTTTAATGTGTGAATCTACAGAGACAAAGGGACTAGTGATGAATGACATTGGAAATAAGAGAGGTCAGTTAATTGCTGAACTGGAAGAGAGGCTAAGGCAAGCTGCACCCAAGAGCTGCAGAGATGAGTGTCTATAGGAAGCCACCTGGGAGCCCAGGCCAAGGGGCCACGAGATCCTCTGAAGGCAGATGAGAGCATGGAAGGAAGGCAGAAGTCTGTGTAGAGAGGGATGCTGCCACTGCCCCACTCTAAGAAGGCTTCCCGACCAGACATTAGACTCTGGACCAGATGCATAAACCCCAGTGGAGTGGTATTCCAGACAGCTCATTGGGGTATTGGAAGAAAATACCAGAACTTCTATTTATACTTTTTCCTTAAAAATGAATAAAAATAAGCGCTAGTAACATTTAATACACTGATCAGGAATACTACACGTAATCATACGTAAATGCACAAAGATGGACAGCGAGAACAAAGACAATATTGGTTCAAAAGAAATTGAACCAGAGAAGTGACAGCCTATTGGCCAGTGTAGGGGAGAAAGGCTGTGAGCAGGGGCACTGGTGAGCACTTACATACTGGAGAGTGGACCTCTGACCCTTTTCTTTCTGTTCCTAGACAGGAAATTCGAGGGTCCTTCTCTGGGGAATGTGATCAGCTGGAGAAAGCAGACGTAGTCATTCGCACAGCCAGGGCAGCCCCATGAAAGCCACGCTAGCAACGGTTCCACCCTTTCCCCAACACCAGCACACAGAGAAAACATCTCACTTTCAAATCCACTCTTAAATATGAACAGATCACATGAGATACATGGGAATTTGAGAAAAGCTGCTAGCATGAAAGACAGGGACCAACATAGAGAATTTGAAGGAAGAAATAGATTATGTTGGCAGCAGGAAAATCCATAAGAAACAAAAATACGATTCATTATCCCAGAATAGTTTTCAGGGGGAGAAAAAAAATATGTATGAGAGATACGAACATATTATTTGAATGCAGTCATAGTAATAAATACTGAGACTATAGTTTATTGGGAAATCACTATACTGGAAGAATGGAGGGGGGCAAAGCAAGTGGGTACTAGACTGTAAGAAGGCTAAGTTCCTATCGGCTGTAATTAGACGTCGATTGGTGATGTCTTAAAATGACAAACCATGAACTATCCATGAAATACAGTATGGATTCTGGGAAGATATCCATATCTGGTAGTGAGATCACTGTGTTTTTTAAATCCCTCCAAATCACTTCTCTAAAAACACAGAGTCCAAAAAAAAAACAAAAAACCCCATATAGGACCTCTACAACAAAACTAGGAGATAAGGCATCTGCATGAACCCCTAGTACTGAGGGGATGAAGACACACCTCCGGTACAAGACTTGCCTGCTGTCAGCATCTGTGCAAAGACAGCAGTGGGGACCTGAGAACTGTAAAAGGATCAACACGGCCATCAGAAAGCTCGCTGCAGCGGCTCAGACTGAGGGGGGCTTCCACCCTCCGCCAGGAAGTGAGAGCAGGGCCCCCCATGGTCTGCAGAGGATGAAGCAGTGGACCCTGGGAGTCTCACTGAGCTTTTGTTCCACAGAGAAGTGCCACCCTGGGGAAAACCACTGGCAACAGAACCCACATTGAGAAGGTCCTGGACAACAAAGAGAAAGGAAATAGAATAAGACCCAGATGGGAATGGGAGAGGAGACCAAAGCCAGAAATGCTTAGAAAGTAATAAGTGTACTTTCACAGAACAATTGAAGAGGGAATTCTCAAGCCATAAATTAGAGAAACTCTCCCAAACCAGGCCAACCTTCTAATAGTACAAGAAAATGAATTTCCCATAAAACATGATTGTTAGAAGGCATCAAGGTTAAATGCAATACAAAGTCATTAGGAAAAAAACAGAAATATAGAATGACATCCTAAGGATAACGAAAGCACACCAGAAAGGCATACATAAATATCTGAGTGATGAAACTATGAAAAAAAGGCAAAGAAATGATGGCCGTCCAGTGAGGGTGGCAAACAGTCTGGGCGAGACCACAGCAGTGTTTGGGCAGGGTGGGGGCATGGCCTCTGGGGGGCCTCAGCTTCCCCTGCTTGACAGGAAAGGTGGTTACAAGGGGCTCCTCTTCCAATCGTTTGATATGCTGCACATTGGTTTCACATAGTTTTCTGTATTTCTGTTACCCTTAAAAAACGTAAAGGAAAACAACCAGAAGTTAACCATGTTGGGATTCAGGAATGTGGTAACAAACACCAGGAGTAGCTCAAAGGGTTGGCAGTTGCTGTCTTTGGGAGGAATGGAGCCAGGAATCGCGTGCATATGCTTTCAAGGCCTATAATGTAAGTGTTGTAGTACTAATGGCTTTTTATTTATCCATTGTCTGCTGCTATGAAAAGGAAACATTCTTAAATTAGAAAGTATATATTCCCATTTGGGTCTGTCTTAGTGAACCGTATACTCCAATGCCCAGCCCCCTGCCAGAAACTCAGGACATATACCCACTAAGTAGACCTCTAGTGAATAAGCACTTGATTCCATTCCAGAGTCAGAGACACCCAGCATCTAAACCCACTTCTGCCACTGGGTATACCTTGGCAAAATGGTTTCAATCCCTGAAAGCACCTGTAACATGGGAACTTTATCCAAGAAGTTAGGGGCTAAAATACATACTAGCTGGGTCTAGAGCTTAGGTTTGATCATTTAGGCAAGTTTACTTCATAAATGGTATTGTGGGGGATGATTTGATTACATTTAATTAAGTGGAATAGGATACGTTAAAGTGCCCAGCACTTTGTAGATCTGAAAAAAAAATGTATATGGTCTCACTGAGTGATAAAAGTAGCCATTGAGGGGACCCTGCTGGCTGCCCTTGCGCTAAGTCACAATCCACATGCAGGTAGTTGAGGGCCAACGTCTAATCTCCACTCCTTCATGATGTTTAAAAAGCAGTTTAATAACATCTTCTTACACAGTAACACCATGCATCTAGAAAACAAACCACGTTTTCACAACCAAAGGCTGGGAGGGTAAAAGCCAGAGAGTTGCAGGATAGGGTGGTGTGTGGTCAGCTCAATTCTCCTTAAAAAGGGTCAGCTGCCTTTGGGTTTTTCTGAGGTCGCTGGAAGGGTCGTTCTGCTCTTCACTGCCAGGAGTGCCAATGCCAGGAAGGGCTCAAAGGGACTTTTCTTCTGAGAGGGTATAAGTCAGCTTGGGGGGCCACAGCGGAATACCATAGGAGGGGTGGCTTGAGGGATGGAAATCCACTGCTCACAGTTCCGGAGGCTGGGAAGTCCAAGGTCAGGGTGCTGACCAGCTCAGCTCCTGGTGCCAGCTCTCTTCCGGGCTGGCAGACAGCCGCCTTCTCTCTGCATCACCACAGGGCCCTTCCTCTGAGTGCGCAGAGGGAGAGAGACCTCTGGGGTTTTAACTCTTCTTATAAAGTTAGCAGCTCTTTGAGATCAGGGCCCCACCCTTACAATATCCTTTAACCTCCACACCTCCTCATAGGCCCTATCTCCAAACACAGTTACACTGGGGATTCGGTCTCTAATATGAATTTGGGGGTAGTACATTCAGTTCATGACAAAGGGCATCAGCAGTGACAATAGGTATTGATAACCTACATGTGTGCAGCACTTCACAGTTAACAAAATACTTCCACATCCCATTTCATTTGAACCTCTTAGTAGTCGATAAGCAGTAACAGGATTATTACACCACATCTGCAGATGAAAAAGGCTCAGGAGTCTTTAAAAGATGCAATTAAACCAGCTGCCTTTTACAACTTCTTAATACATATATAGGTTGGAATTTTTTACAAAAGAAAAAAATCACATTAAATATGTATCTCAGACTCATCTTACATTCTAGCAAAGAAGATCAGGACAAGCTGAGTGATTTGCTTTTTCTCTCATCACTTCTCTTTTGCTTTTATTTTTCTTTTCCCCATCTGATGCGAACGAGACTCAATCTTCACTGCAATGCTCTACAAATGCGACCCAGGACAGGAAGTCATGACCCTCTGCAGTATCTGTCAGCCATCACATGTTAAATGTGGCTGTCTGGAGCCAAACAGGGTTGGTTTATGCCCAGCCTGATGGAGCTGGGAGGTCTGGGGAGAGAAGCTGGGCATAAACGAGGGCAATGGAACCTGCTCAGAATGGCTCTGCACTCAGCACCAGGCCAGCCGCCCTGGCAGGCAGGAAGCCAAGCCCTGGGAACTCCAGGTCAATGTAAGAATGCGCCTCGGTTTGACTTCCCTCCTGTTGGGGGCCCAGCTCTTTCCTCTGCATCTGACGGCTGGGCTGGGCCTCCCTGGCTTCCCTAAGGAAGCCCTTGCAAAGTGTGCTCCTCAGAAGCCTGGGCTTGAAACTTTCCCTGGAGAAGAAAAGGAGGATCTCCTAAGAAGCCTGGAGTACTTGTCTGAGCCGAGCGAGCCTCACACACTCACTGCGGGCCTTGGTACGCGGATGCGTGGACATGCTATCAGAACAGCAGCAGAGTGGCTTCTCCTAAACTCATTGCTGGGGCTGCCTTTCATGGTAGGAGCACAGCTTCTGTCCCCCCTGGTGTCACCAGGAACACAGGATGGGAAACAGCCCTGGGGACACACACCGGGCACTGCCTCCTTGCTGCCTCTCCTCCAGGGGCCCGCCCTTGGCCTGGCCCCCACCTACCCCAGCCCACAAAGGGAGAGCCCTCGGCCACCAGGCCTTTCACTGCTGGCTGTGGGCATTCTGCTCTGCACCAGGAAGCCCTTCCAGCAGCCGGGACCGGGCTGCATGGGAGGAGGAGCAGGATGGCAGAGCTCTGCTCTCAGACTCCCCTCTGGGCTTAACAGAAACGGACTTTATTAACAGGAAAAGAGAAGCAGTTGGTTGCTGACTTGCCCTAGACATTGCTGCCACTGCTCTCACGCTCAGAAAGCCTGTCTCGCCTGCCAGCAGAGCAGGGCGGCCTTGCAGGGCCTGAACGAGGCAGAGACTATTGATCACCAAGTCTTCCATTACTGCTGGTTCTCTGGCCTGCGACAGTCATTCATCAGGAATTTTAGGGACAGTGGAGGCCAGCTCGAGTTTATCAATGAGGTTCACTGCGGAAACTGTTGAGAAAGTCTCCGTGTAGGTGAGACACAGGCCTGCAGGTTTATTCTCAACCATCATCATCACTGAGGGACACGGACAGGTGGTGGCTGGTCTCCAAAGACACCCCATGAGCCACTGCTCCCATATACAGTTCACAGCCTTGTTTGGCGCCCTCCCTGCCACACCATGTTGTGTCTGGGCTGGCAACTGTGATTCGGATTAACCCACAGAAGGTGGCAAGACAGATGCTCTGCCAGCTCCAGCCCCCTGAAGAACCTGACGGCTTTGCTCCTGTGATCTGGTTGGGGGTGGGGGTGCTGTAGTGCCATGCACGGAGGCTGGCTGCCCCGCTGGAGAGAATACCTGGAGTCTCTGCACGGGCGGCCATGGGGACCACACAGAGACACTGTGTCCAGGCCACCCCAGCTGTCCAGACTTCCCCAGCCCAGGCGCCAGCAATGAAGGAGCTGCCTGGGTTGCTCTGGTCCTGGCAGACATCACATAGGACAGAGTGAGCCATCCCCACCCTGCCCAACCCGGGGCCCCGACCCGCAGAATCCTGAGCAATAACAAACACGGTTGCTTTCAGGCTCTACATTCTGGGGTGGTTTGTTAAGCAGCAGTAACTAAAACTGAGAGGAACTAGGGGTACCCACGGTTTGTAGTCAGGGTTCCAAGAAAACATAGACAAAGTGTGAGGTATGCTAGCTGTGGGTCCCCTTTCTTTAAAATAACTAACATAGGCAGAGTGGCTTTGACCCCAGCTAAGCCCCGACCCACTGCTGAACCTTGAGCCAGTTAGCTGACCTCTCTGGGCCTTCATTTCCACCTTAGTCAACGGGGATGATAATAGTATTCACTTCAGACCGTGGTTTCAGGATTAACTGCGTTAATGTTTGTAGAATAGAGCAGTGCTGGGCACAGTATATGTTCTGTATTTGTTAAATAGGCAGCACCTGAGAGCTTCCTTGGCAACTGCTGTATTCTACTTGCCTCCAGGTATGCCCTCTTTTTGCAGGGCCACAGCACCTGCCCTCCAGCCTTGGAGCACTGGCTTTTTATTGGGATAAGGCGGGGACCCCTTTAAACAGTGTGAGGAGGATGTAGGGTCTAGTGAAGCTTCCCTAAAATTATCCCTTTCCTGGGAGTCTGCTGGGGTCCAGACTCAACCTGCAGAGTGGAGGGTGCCCAAATCCAGAGAAAGCGCAATTAGCCAAAAAGAGCTTTAATTGAGGGGAACCCTGCCCCATGAGGTTCCTCCTTGTCCTGCTTGTTTATGCTGAAGGTTAAGTGCAGGCTTCCACCAGCCACGGGGCACAGGTGTACAGCTGGGCCCTGGGGCATTCCGGTGGATGAAGTTTGAGAGCCCAGGACAAGGCTCCAGTACTACCCTCTGTGGAAGGTAGGCAAGCAAGAATGCATTTTCACCCCAAAGTAATGTCCTACACTATGGTTGGGTTCTTAGAAATCCACAAGAATATGATAAGTATGAGACAGCTGACAAGTATTAGGCACTTAGATGAGCGACTCAGCTTAAATACTCCACGGGCACTATCTCCATTCTTGCCCATGATAATCCTCTGGAAAAAGACTGTTTTACAGATGAGGAACCCAAAACCTAGGTTAAATAATTTGTCTCCAGGCTCAAAGCTAGTATCAGAGCTGTTACTCAAATTCACTTTAAAAGTCATTATCTTACCCACTATGCTACAGTATTATTGGTAATACAAATAATAGTAATATCAATAGTAAAAACTACTGGGATTTTAGGAATCCATTTCTATATGGTATCTGGTCACTCTGAAAATAAGTGCATTTGGCTGTGGTAAGGGCTGGGACGCAGGGAACAGAGGGGCCCTGCTCGCAAACACGGGCTGCCCTCACAGACGCCCTCCGCAGAACCCTCAGTAGCCGCCAAACTGAGCCCTTGCCGGGTCCTGGGTGCTTCATAACCTTCCACCATTCATCCACACCCCTCTGCAAACAGGAATCACTGCCCCTTTCGTAGATGAGAAAACTAACAGAAGATCACTGGCCAGGAAGTGTTGGAGCTGAGACAGGAAGGCAGGGCATCTGTGATTCCCAAGCCCACCAGTCTCCTCCTCTACCAGTCACCATGGGGAAGAGCATGGGGCACAGCTGCTTCCAGAGGTTCTGATGACCAAAAATGCTTAAAAACAAATGTGGGGAAACGTGGGAGGACAGAATTCCCCAAATGACCCCAACTCAGTGCCTCTTAAAATCTGAACACATCAGCTTTACACCAGGGAAATCACGGCAGCTGAGCAGAGGTTAACAACCAACATGTTTCTTCTTCCATTTTACTGATTGAGTGCCTGGTCCACGCCAGGGTGTTGGTGGGCACACACTCCTTCGCATTTAATCCCCACAACCCACCTGTAATGTGGATATTTTTACCCCCACTTTACAGCCAAAGAAACTGATGTTCAGAGAGAGAAATGTACTCGTGCCTGTGCCACTCCAGAGCCGTGTCCTTCCCGGGTGTATCGGAGGGACAAGAAAGGCTGATGCTCACACGACATTCGGAGCTGCGTTGTCACTGTTCAGCTAAGGGCAGTGAGGCCCATGAGGGGTGTGGCTCCTGGAGACTCTGCAGACTTGAGGTGGAGAACTAAGGGTTTGACAGCAAAGCGTTCCCTCTGCATCACCCTCCCCAAGGGCCGGCACCCTGACTCACTCCCCTGTGGCACTCTACCCTCCCTGCGCACTGCCCAGAAAAAGGCAGAAACCAGGGAAAGAGAAGGAAGCAGGGGTGCTGGGGGGGAAGGTGTGTAACCAAGTGGCCAAAAGTCGCCCGCAAGGGGCACGGGCTGCCCCAGCTTCCTTCCTCCCCTCAGGCTGCTAAGGTGAGGCTCTATCTCCACTCTGGCATCTCTGGGACTGAGCATTTTTTCTGCGTGTGACCTTTTCCCCAGGAGGATGCCTTTTGTCACTCTCCAATGGCCTCTTCACAGCTTCTCTCAACCTCTTTTATTCTTTTTTGGCTTTGAGGACATCTATGTTTCACTCATTCTTTTTTGGCTTTAGGACATGTATGTTTCAGCCAATGATTTTGCTCAATATCTAACTCATCTTCTGTCTTGAAAGAAAGCCAAAAGGGGATGAGATAAAATCATGGGTGGATTTCCAGTCAGCCCATATGTGAACCAGTGTGAGAGGAGTATCTTCCTGTGGGCACTCTCTGTTTTTAGTGGAATTGCATCTGGGACAGTGGCCTGGTGTGATGTCCTAAAGAACAGGCACAATATATCTCTCATCTCTCAGTGCATTTAAGCCAACATGCTTAGATCTTTTCTATAGCTGGCACCTGAGGCCCACTGCTATTTCCATGACCAAGAACAGCCCGGCTGTAAGCCCAGGTGATGGTAGTGGGGCCGGCCCTGTAATGCATGCAGATTGGCCACAGCTCCACTACAGAGGAGGGAGAGAGACGATATTCCCTCAGCACTGTCAGCAAAGGTGGGAAGGCAGCGGAAGGCTCGGCGTGCACTTCAAACTCCAGGACAAACATTTTTAACAAGGATCTGAGGATACAATGAAGGCATTCCAAGAACAGGAATGGGGGGAAATATCACATCTTCATTTTCATTCATCTCTCACAGAAATTTAGCATTTGTTTTCACGGTGAAGGCAACAGACCCCGCAGCATAAATGGTACTATAACTTTGTCACCAACATATCTGCAGATACTTTTATATGCTACAGTTGTTCCAGATACATCAAAATGTTATGCCCATTGCTACTTCAAACCTATGAAAGTCATTATATCTATACCAGATCATGTTAATAAAGGTAACAGAATGCATATAGTACCGAGTCACAAATTGGAGGCTTAAAAGTATATATATCAACATAATAAAACATTACGTATCTTTCACTTTTTTATAATCCTGTGTGTTTTATTTTTTGTTAAGAAACATTCCTTTGAGCAGGGGGTCCACAGGCCTCATCAGCCGGCCAAAGCAATGCTTAAGACCGTGGGGGGGTGGGGATGGGGGCTCCTCCGCCCAGGCCCCTGGAGGTGGGGAAAGAAAAAGGAGGAGAGAAAAGAGGAGCAGGACTGGAAATGGTACCTAAGGAAACCAGAGGACCAAGAAAGAAAAACAGAGCTTTCCAAAATGATCCTAAGAACACAGCAAACAATAAGCGAATAAGACTGAGTAAATGAAGCAGAGATTTAAAAGAATCTGAAGACAAATGTAAAACCCTCAAATATCTATAAACACTGAAATGCCTAAAGAATGGCTCCCCACCAAAGGTGCAGAGAGGCCCCGCTTCTGAGCCAGGGTCTCCAGAAGCCCCTTGGCCTGAGCCTGCTGAGGCCAAGGCCAGGATAAGGGAAGTTCTGGGCTCTCCAGTGGTTCCTACAGTGGAATGACGAGACCCAAGTGCCTTCTCTCTGGCTGAAAGCAGTTAAGAATGCCATCTGGGTGATGAGGCTCCTGCCGCCGGCTCCAGCTCAATACTTGTGTGGCAGAAGCGCTTCCCCAGGGACTTCCCTCAGGACCCGTGCAGAGCCAGCACCCCGCTGAGGCAGCCTGGGGGTCTGGCCCCGAGCATGGAGCCATCCTGACTGTTGGACTGCGTCTTCTCATTTTCCCCTTTGGTTATTATGTCAGATCAGATAGAAACCTTCTAACACTGATTCAGCTAGGGGGCCAATGGGACCACCACCCCTGTTTCCTGCTTTCTAGCATCTTCTCCATTGCTTTCACTAAGAAGGGCTCCTCCCAAAGCAGACCCTGACACTAGGTGAAGGACAGAGGAGTGGGGGAAGGTGGCCACATAGGGCTGTGTCATCCCGCCAGCTCTCTCTGAGGGGAGTAGTGCGTGATCTCTGGGGGAACTCTGGGAGCCCGAGAAAGACACAACTCAGAGCTACCCCACCGAAGGAGCCAGGGAGCTGAGGCACTGAAATGCATGGTTCATGCATGGTGACAAAGGGTGGTGGTGATAAATTCTCTGGCAGCAGCAAAAGGAAATCCTCCAGCCTAGAAAGGCATGTGCCAGTGGGAGTTAGCTGGTCAGTACTGAGAAAGGACAGCGATAGGATACGGCCGGGCACCGGTAGCCTTGCTGCAGACCTCAGATCTCCTGGGTTTCCACAGGCATGCCACAAACTCCACCATTACCCTATCACGTAGGACTGGTATCGCTAGCTCCGAGTTACAAAAGAGAAAATAGAGGCTCCTGCCTCTCTGCCAAGTTCAAACAAGCAGTAAAATGCAAAGCTGAGAATTGATCACAGACTTGCCTGGCTCAAAGACAGGGTTTTCCACTACACAATACTCCCTCTAACATCTCAGAAGGCACTGGGGCAGGGCTGGCTTCCCGGGCGTGAGACACATGCACTCACACAGGGCTGTGGGCTCAGAAAGGACCCTTGGTTTAGTACTCTGCAATTACACCATCTTGAAACGTACTAATTTTTGAAGTAGTGCATTTGACTAGAGATTTTCATTTTGCATTGGACCACAAACTACATAGCAGGTCCTGACTTCCTTAAGAAATGCATCTCAAACTCTTAGCCACTTGAAATCTGACCAACTCTACAGAACTAATTAAAATATCCCTGCCCCTTGGATAATTTTCCTCCTCAAAATTACCCCAAGAATTAACAGGTGATAATGGTTTAACAGCACACTCCCAGCAACAAAGATGGCCAAATTATTTCTCAAATTATTTCTCAACAGCTCCGGCTGCTGCTTTCATCCTCTCACTTCCTCCCTGTGTAGGAGCACAGCAGTTAATGACCTGCAATAAATCCAAGAAGCTGTGACTTGAAAGCTGCTGAGGCCCAGCTAGGAAACAGATCTATATTTTCTTTGAGAGGTGGTATCCAGGTTACCTGGGTCCAGCAAGGATTCCTGCATATTAAGGCTGTTTTTCTTTTAAGATGCCCATCGACATTGCTACCACCTCACCCAGGGACTTGTATTTCTTCCTTTAATCACCTGCACCTACCCTTTTATCTAACCTTTCCAGATGGCTTGCTCTTTAAAGTGCGATGGCTGGATTATCAGACAAAGGAGATGGGACACCGTAAATGTGGTGCTGAAGGGGAACTGCCCCAAAGTCGGAAGATGTGGTCCCCCTAAGACCATGTTGAGTCACGTGCTGGAGCTGCAGCCATGCAACAGCCTGTGGCATCGGGTCACCGCCCCTCCGCACCAATGTGCATACGCTAGCAAAGTTTGGTGATTACAGGATTCCTGAGGCCACTAAGGCTGCCCAGAAACCTCTACAGCTGCAGTTCCCCATTCGGCTAAACCCGCTATACTTAACAGACAGATCTATATGATACAAGCCAAGTTTGCATTACTCTCCCGTCTGCCTGGAAAAGTGCATAAACCAGCTTTTTCTCCCTTCCAGCAGCACCCCTGCAGAGCATCAAAGGGCATTCCTAAGGGAAAACAGGCCCACAATCCCTTAGCCTCAGTTCCAATATCAAAAAAGCTCAGAAAACAGAGTTTTTCTCAACTTATTTGTTCAAAACCCGTGCTGGACTTAACTGAAGCTAAGTATTATCTTTAATTGTACCAAAATATTGTTGTGTTTGGCTCCCCAGGACGTGCTGTGATGGTTGTATGGTAGGAAGTAGATGCCCTCCAACGCCCTTCTGAGCCCCGAGACAGGGCAAATCCCACAGCACATTTACTCCCGGGGCTGGGGCTGAGGGGCTGCGCTCTGTTCCTTCCCCGTACGCCGACCACAGGACACTCACGGTTCAGGACGTCTGAGCAGGCAGGCTCTCATCCAAGAGGCTGGGAAGCTGAGAAGAGATGAGACACACTGTGGGTTCCAAACCTGGGGAGTCCCCCGCTGAAACCCCAAACCAGCCCTGTGCGCAGAGGCGGGGAGAGATGGGAGAAAGCGGCAGCCACCCCAGGTGGGTGGGCGGCAGGTTTAATTAGCAGGGGAACTTATATAGAGGCTTGTCTGTAGCACACGCAAGACAAGGAGATTCTGAACAATTCAGAGGCCGTAACGGGGGGCAGACCTGTGTACCATCCACGTGGTCTCAACACACTCGCGCTCTCAAGTCTACGTACCCCAACCAGCTCCAGCTATGGGAAAGGTGGGCGAACAGAATCTCTGTTTCAGGGATGAGGTGGGGGGGGGGAGGGCAAGGAGCCTCCGATAGCCCAGAAGATCCAGCCAGAGGATTAACGGGGTGGGGGAATGGGGGTCACATCCTCTTGATGACCTCCCCCAACACATACACAGATAGTCATTGTATGAAGTAGAACACGATCAATTTTGGTTGAGGGAAATCTGGAGTGCCTCGTGGGGGAGATACAATGGAACTAGAAGATGGCCTGGAAGGGAGAAGTCGCCCCCTATGGGTAAGGAACCGGGCCCGGGAGCTGGAGGGGAAATGTGGAATCTGGGAGCTCAGTTTTATGAGAGTGGGAGGTCTAAGAGAGAGCGGGAAAAAAAGCCACAAACAAGCTACCGCAGAGAGAGCTTTGAGTCCACAGGGAGGCAAAGCTCAGAGATGCCACCTGGGCTGTTTTCGGGAAGTTAAATTCTAGCACGGCTGCTAAGAGCCCAGAGCAGGTGCCTGGGCAAGAGACCCAGCAGGAATCCAGTGCGCAGGTAGTGAAGAGGCCGACTGGGTGGGACTGTTGGAGTCAGCAGGAGCTCAGACTGAGAGAGGCCGCAGACAAGGGCCGGGGAAGGTGGGCAAGCCCAGTCCTCAGCACAGAGCCAGGCATTTGAGCAGGAGCTGGGTGGGTCCGGGGCCCCCAGGCATGGGCCTCTCACATGCACTGCCTTTCCCCCAGCCGCCTTCAGCCTCAGTACCATCAGCAGAGCTGTTCTTCATTTGTATTTCTCTTCTAACCTACCCAGGGAGGCTTAATTATTTAAATCTCAATTAATCCCTGTAAGGGTGCTTGCATGAGAAGTTTGTTTAATTACCTCCTTTAAACTCCCTGTTGCACAGGCCTTATCTGGCTTATTGATTACTCCGCCACCAAGCTTCTCCCTCAGAACCGACAGCTGGGGTAGCTCAGAGATGCTTTAGGAGAAGATTGCATGGGTCCCTGTGCTCCTCCTTTCGCTGTTCAGGCTGCATCACATGGAGGACGGGACCCAGGACGGCCTGTCGGGAAAGGAGGCGCCAGAGTCTCATCATCAAAGGCTTCCACCTCCTCTGCCCACCAGCATCCCTGCCCAGAGCCCATGCGAGGCACATCAAGTCCTCAGGCTGGCCAGATACCAGGTTTTCTCTGTTGCAGTGCTTAAGCAGCTTCCCACCCTCCCAGCCACACTGCCTACCCTGTGCCTGCTCAGATCCCTCCCCTCTTCCAGGGACCCATTCAAGCCCCACCTACTCTAAAACCCCTTTCCTGCCCAACATTCCCAGGTCAACATTCCCAGAGCCTTGCTCAGTGCCCAGTTTGTTGGGCAAATTTCACCAGGCAAAACTGACCCCTGTCTCCTTTGAGCTCTTGTTGTGAACTGAATGTTTGTGTCCCCCTGAAATTCATGTTTAAATTCTGATCCCCTATCTGATGGTATTAGGAGGTGGGGCCTTTGGGAGGTAATTAGGACACGAGGGTGGAGCCCTCCTGAAGGGGATTAGTGCCCTTATGCGAAGAGGCCGGAGTCAGCTCACTCCCTTTCTGTCATCTGAGGACACCGCAAGAAGAGGGCTGCCTGTAAACCAAGAAAAGGGCCCTCACCAAGCACCCAGCCATGCTGGCACCCTGATTGTGGACTTCCCACCCCCACAGCTGTGAGGAATAAATGTCTGTTGTTGAAGCCTTGCAGCTGATGGCCTTTGGCTCTAGCAATTTGAGCTAAAACAGCTCTCATGGGTTTTTCTATAAACTCACCCATTCTTTGAATGCATTTACTTTGGGCATTGACCATTCCATTCATCAGGTCTACACGTCCCTTAAGAGCAGGAGCATGTATGTCCTCACCTCACCACACACAGCAAGTGCCCAGACATTTCTGTGTGTGTGTATGGCTCACACATGTAACACAGCATAGCATACATGTAATAATGGGCACACACATCACATAAAGGCATTCTGCACATTCGTGTGTCATGCAACCATCACCATTATCTAGTTTCAGAACATTTTATCACCTCAAAAGGAAACCTCATAACCATTAAGGAGTCACACCCCATTCTCTCCTCTCCCCAAGGCCTGCCAACCACTGACCTGCTTTCCATCTCTGTGGATTTGCCTATTCTGGATGTTTCCTGTGAACACAGTCACACAGTATGTGGCCTCCTGAGAGTGTCTTCTTTCACTTGGCATCATGTTCTCAAGGTCCATCCACGTAGTAGCATCAGAATGTCATTCATTTTTATGGCTTGATAATATCCCATTGTATGGATGTACCAGCTTTCATTTATTCATTCATCAGTTGATGGACATTTGGGGTCAGACATGCCTTCTGCTTTTGAGCATTTGCTTCTGGTTGGGCTCACTAGCTTCAGGAACATTCCCCCTTTCCACAGTATGTGGCACAGATGGCCAGTGGGCAGGAACTGCATCTCTGAAAGTAAGAAGGCAGCCCCCGCAGAGCACCTTACAGTCAATAAAGCACCTGAACAGAGCCTGTTCATATCACTTTCCAACAACCCCTTGGGGCAGGTCCCGTGTCCTCGGTTATACAGATGAGAAAACAACACTTTAATGGGGGAGTGAATCGTGCAGGGCCACAACCCTCCTAAACTGGACAGGAGAGACTCCAACCCTTATCCTCTGCCTCTTAACTCTTTCCTCAATGCCATGCTGCCTTTCTGACCTGGAACAGTGAGCACACAGGGGTCATCTCTTCCTCACATCTTTCCTAACCCATTCCCCTCACCTCACAGGAGGACAAGAAGAAAATACTAGAACATTTATGTATATTTACCTTTTATCTTGTCCTTTTAAACTTACATTTTTATTATGTTTATTTTGTTTGATAGTGGACACAATACATTCTCAGTATACCACATACACAATTTATAATTAATAAAATACATATATTAGGAGTACACTGAAAACCTTTTTATACTAAAGGGTGTTCAAACAAGGACCCCACTGCACTAAAATATGAGCTGCTTCCATCCTGACTGTAATGAATCTCGGGATTCACAACATGTGTAGTGCCTGCCACAGAATCTCTGAGCAGTAGTCATTTCTTCAGGTGTTCAACACATATATTTTAAAAAATTCTTTTTTAATGAGTGTCTTCCAAAGCCCTTTCCAGTTTCCTCATATGCAGTTTTCTTAAATCAAGCTGAAATCTGACTTCTTATCTTTAAATTAGTACAGCAGATGGCATTGCCTTTCTCCTCCTGTGCCCTCCACTCCTGAGGAGCCACTCGATGAACCACTTCTTGCTGCCTTTGGAATCCAAAGAACTGGATTCAAGTCAAGTCTCTGTCTCACCCTATCTCTGGGACTCTGAGTATACTACTTTACTCTCTGAGCCTCAGTTTCCCCATGTTGTCCATTTCACAGTTTGCAATGAAGATCAAATAAGAAGATGCATATGAATGTTTTTGGAAAATCACAAACTATTGCATATGAAAAGCATGATTTATTTTCTTTAACTATGTAAAGTATGAGTTAAATAATGTTGACATCAAAAATCAGCTATTCCCCTTTGGTAGTTACCCAGAGGAGTTGAGAACATGTCCACATGAAATCTGCACATAGATGTTTATAGCAGCTTTATTCATAATTGTCAAAATTTGGAACCAATCAAGATGTCATCCAGCAGGTATATGCGTAAATAGTGGCACATCCAGGCAATGCGATATTATTCAGCACTACAAGTGAGCTGCTAAGCCATGAAAAGACATGGAGGACACTTAAATGTATATTATTAAGTAAAGATGCGAATCTGAAATAGCTACGTACTAAATGATTCCAACTATATGACATTCTGGAAAAGGCGAACTATAGAGATAATTAAAAGATGAGCGTTTGCCAGGGGTTGGAGGTAGGGATGGACAGAGAGCGCAGAGGATTTTTAGGGCACTGGAATAACTCCATACAATACTATAATGATGGAGCTGTGTCATCAGGCATTTGCCCAAACCCACAGAATGTACACCACCAGAGTGACCCTAATGAAAACTGTGGACTTGAGGCGATGATAGTGCAATAATGTAGGTTCGTCGATGGTAACAAATGCCCCCCTCTTGTGGGAGGCTGGTAATGTGCCAGGCAAGGGGTTTGTGGGAAATCTCTGTACTTTCTGCTCAGTTGTGCTGTGAACCTAAAACTGCTCTATAAAAATCAAGTCCATTACAAAAAGTCAGCAACGCCACACTTTTAATAAGAGTTCTTTTTTTGATGTAATTTTAAGAAAAAGAGAAGATAAAAGGTTATACACACTTAATAATTGGAAGGAAATTATCTAATTGTAACCATAGTTGCCCCTGGGTGGTGAAGCTCTGGATTTTTAAAAATTATCTTTTATAGTTTGTTACATTTTCTAAACCATTTTCCATAAGAAAACACATTATACTTTCACAAAAAGAAGTTACCCCAAAAGTCAACCACGTTTTTCTGAAGAAACATTATCCATCATGTGTTTTGAAATTGAAATATATTTCAATTCAAGTGTGCCTCCTCAATCAGCTCAAAAGATGTTAAGGCCTACTGTATGCACACTCCCTTATTCCGGTATTCACGGGTGTAAAAATAAGAACAAGAAACATATCCTGCCCTGGAGAAGTTCACAGCCTAGTGGAGAATTCAGACAAGGCAGAACCTTATAGGTCCATTGACACACATGGTGAGGCTTCCAAGGAGGAGGAAAGAAATCCACTTGGGATGACACAGTGGGGTGGGCAGTGAACTCAGGAAGGCTTCATGCAGGAGGTGGTATGCGGGATGGCCTTAAGAGATGGGAAACATCTGAATATTCAGAGTTGTGAGGAGTCTATCCAGATGGAAAGAACAGCATTAACCAAGGTGTCAAGCTGGGAAAACAGGCTGCATGTATAAACAAGTTGGCTGTCTAATAATTAGGCTGGACAACAGCATATATGGCCAGCAGCTTTGAGAGATAAGGTTAGAAAATTAGTCTGACTATAATGTGAAGGTGGTAAATGCTACAAGGAGCAGCTGTGGTTAGCTCCTAAGGCAATGGGGAGCTCCTAGAAGGTCTGAAGACATAGGACAAGCAGATTTACATGTAACAAGTTATAAAACAGTATGGCGGGGATAATCCCCTTTTCTGGCAGAAATAGTGTGTGTGTCTAAGTATTGGCTAAATTTTAAAAATCAGCACATATAACTTTCACAACTGAGAGTGAAACAATGAAGTTATTTCCATTTTCAGGGGGGAAATATTTCTGTTTGAATGGCCACTCTTTCAACATAGAGGGTGGATTGGAAGCTACAAGCCATCAGGCTTGTCAACAAACCTGGGTGTGATTTGAGCAATTCTTTCAGGGGATGGAGAGAAAAATCACCTGCACACACACCCCTTCTCTATCAGGCACATACCCACACATCAGTCTCATTCTCTCTGTTATCGACTAAACGTTTGTTTCCCCTGGAATTCATATGTTGAAATCCTAATCCCCAAAGGTGATAGTACTAGGAGGGGCTTTGGGGAGGTAGTTTAGGTCAGGTGGGTGGAACCCTTAGAAATGGGGTCAATGTCCTTATAAAAGGGACCCTAGAGAACAACTGGGTCCTCTTTTCCGCCATGTGAGGACATGGGAGACTTCTCCAGTCTGAAGCCCAGGAGAGGGCTCTCACTAGATCCTACCCAGGGCTGGCGCCCTGATCTCAGACTTCCAGCCTCCAGATCTGTGAGAAATGAATTTCTGTTATTTATAAGCCACCCATTTTATGGTATTTTGTTACAGCAGCTCAAACTGGCTGAGATTTGCTCACTGTCTCTCACATATACACACACATGTGCACACACAGACCTCTAAGTTCTAAGAAAAGAACTTCCTAGAAGGTCAATATTCAGGTGATCTCAGAAACAGGAGCACCAAGAATGGAAGCATCCTTGCTTCTCATGGGAACAGACACCTTTGCAAAGCAGACAGATGGAAATGGAAATGACATATTACCTGTTGGGCTCTACCCTAACATGGGGGCTCAGTACTGGGGGCTGTTCTGGTCTCCCTTCCAGTCCCCCATCCCAAATTCATATTCAGGCTACTTAGATCATTTGCTTCTTTATGGCCTTTATATCTACCCCTTTTTCTAACAGTCTATTTAAAGCTGGAAAATGAACCTCATTTTTTTTCCAAACGTAATTTGAGAAAATTTGCATGATCCACGCAGTAGCGAGTGGGTCCTGAATTATGTATGATCCCCTCTAATGGGCCAGAGCTTGTTTGGAAAGTGTGATCTTATAAACTACTGGGTTTGCTTTTTATGGCAAATTGAACACTATTCCCCCCCTTCTTGCTTTACATATTCTCCTAATTAGGGAAGATAAAATAGATTTTAGACCTGAAAAAAGTTATTTCTTTCCAAGAGCCCACATTTATATGGAAAATTAAGCTCATCTCACTCAGCTGCACCCTGTAATTTGGAGCTGTTGTCAGCATAATCATGAAAGATCTCCCCATCGGGAGCGCTTATGCAATCGAGAGCCTCAGGTGGCATTTTCAGGTTAAAGAGACAACACTGTGATTTGCGTCTTCAGGTGGGCTCAGAAAGTCCCAGACAGGACTTGGATTTCGCTCAGGGTGATTGAAAGGTGGTTGACATTTCGCTTATCTATTCCTCGGGAAGCAGACTGACTTGAAATTAATGGTCACTGTGACCCCTGTTAAAAGCAGGCAGCTAGTGGCTTCATGGTGAGGTCCTGGCCAGAAGGTGGCTCATGGGTGGCACCTGGTCATTCAGCAGTGACAGAGCCCCACACCAGGGGCCCAGGGCCAGGACTGCAGTGGCCTTTCCTGCCCTTCTTTATGGGTATGCAGAGGGGTGAGAAATCGGGGGTTAGGGTGGAGGGTGTGAAGAGGCATGAGCAGTGGGGAGGGGGGTGCAGGGTCTCCAGTCATCCAGCAAGTAGGAAGCATCCCATCCTGGAGAGAAGCCTCTGCTTTCTGCTCTCACTCCAGGCGGGAAGAAAACCCATCTTTCAAAGCGACTTTAATCCTGCCTCCCATCACTACAGGCTATGGAGACACCCCCCCACCTCCCCCCGCACCCCCCCACCTCCCCCCCGCACCCCCCCACCCCACCCCCCACCCCCCCCCACCCCCCCCCCACCCCCCCCCCCCCCCCCCCCCCCCCAAGGGAGACCACACACAGGCTATGCAGGTTCCTGAGAGAAAGCCCCAGAGCCAAAAGGCAGGGTCAAGGTGCAGTGTCAGCGACCCCACCCTTTCTGGGTCTGGAACAAGGGCCTGAATGGGAGAAGGACCCGCCCAAGGGCCCTGGGTCAGGGTGGCTCCTCCCTGGACCCCACACCCGCCTCCGCCTCATCTCCAGCTTGGGTGAGCCCTCTTGTCAGGGAAGCTGTTGGGGGGAGTGAAGGTCTCCTCCTTCAGGAGTGACCCCACAGCCACCCAGAGATGTGAACCCCAACAAGACAGTCACGTCAGAACAGAGTGGTATTGTTACGGAGAAAACTGGAAAACCTGGACTGGATTACTGACGGAAGAACCAAGCAGCACTCGGAGGCCTTGGAGTGTTGAGGTTTGTTTCACACTGGCGGGCTCAGAGGGGAGTCATCTCCCAAGGTCTGAGCCCTGAGCACAAGGAAGGCGAGCGCTTTATATTATTTTGACATGTGGCATTTTGGCATGTGCAGGGCAGAAGAGGAGCCCGGAGGAGGGGAGGAGGGAGCTGGGGGTGCTCTGCTGACTTTGCCAAATGAAGTGAGGAAAAAAGCATTTTTTTAGCTTTGTGGACCATAGGGTCTCTGCTGCAACTACTCCAGTGTACGGTTGGGGCATGGCAGCAGCCATAGACAACACGTAAGAGTCAGTGTGGCTCTGCTCCAATAAAATTTTACTTATAAAAAGCGGTGAGGCCATGGATATACAATGGGGAAATGACAGCCTCTTCAACCAATGGTGTTGGCAAAACTGGACAGCTACGTGTAAGAGAATGAAACTAGATTATTGTCTAACTCCATACACAAAAGCAAACTTGAAATGGATCAAAGACCTGAATGTAAGACATGAAACCATAAAACTCTTGGAAGAAAACACAGGCAAAACTCTCTTGAATATAAACATGAGCAACTTTTTCCTGAACACATCGCCTTGCACAAGGCAAACAAAAGCAAAAATGAACAATGGTCCTACATCAACTAAAAAGCTTCTGTACAGCAAAGACACCATTAGTAGAACAAAAAGACATCCTACAGTATGGGAGAATATACTCGTAAACAACATATCCAATAAGAGGTTAACATCTAAAATATATAAAGAGCTCACACACCTCAATACCCCCCCAAAAAAATAACCCAATTAGGGCAGAGGATCCGAACAGACACTTCTCCAAAGAAGAAATCCAGATAACCAAAAGGCACATGAAAAGATGCTTCATATCGCTAATCAGCACGGAAATGCAAATTAAAGCCACAATGAGGTATCACCTCACACCAGTTAGGATGGATTACCAACATCCAAAAGACAAGGAACAACAAATGCTGGAGAGGATGCAGAGAAAGGGGAAGCCTTCTACCCTGCTGGTGGGCATGTAAATTAGTTCAACCATTGTGGAAAGCAGTATGGAGGTTCTTCAAAAAACTAAAAATAGAAATATCATTTGACCCAGGAATTCACTCCTAGATATTTACCCAAAAGAAACAAGATCCCTGATTCAAAAGGATACATGCACCCCTATGTTTATTGCAGCACTGTTTACAATAGCCAATATATCGAAGCAACCTAAGTGTCCATCAGTAGAAGAATGGATAAAGAAGATGTGGTACATATACACAATGGAACATCATTCATCCATAAAAAGAAAAAAATCCTACCATTTGCAACAACATGGATGGCGCTAGAGGGTAACCCAGGCAGAGAAAGACAAGTACCAAATTATTTCAGTCACTTGTGGAGTGTAACAACAAAGCAAAACTGAAGGAACAAAACAGCAGCAGACTCACAGGCTCCAAGAAGGGACTAGTGGTAACCAAAGAGAAGGGGTGGGGGAGGAAGGGTTGGGAGCCAGGGAGGGAGAAGGGAATTAAGGGGCACTATAATTAGCACACACAATATAGGTGGGTCACAG
Organism: Manis javanica; assembly: GCF_040802235.1. Taxonomy (NCBI): domain Eukaryota; kingdom Metazoa; phylum Chordata; class Mammalia; order Pholidota; family Manidae; genus Manis; species Manis javanica. Next base: position 231,571,102 of record NC_133156.1, on the reverse strand, counting down.
GGAAGGCAGTACAGCACAGAGAGGACATATAATGGCTCTACAGCATCTTACTACGTTGATGGACAGTGACTGCAATGGGGTGGAGGGGGACTTGGTAATACAGGTGAATGTTGAAACCACAATATTGCTCATGTGAGACCTCCATAAGATTGTATATTAATACCTTAAAAAAAAAAGAGGCGACGGGCCAGATCTGGCCTACAAGTTATAATTTGCCAACCCCTGGTCTAGACATCCTGCATGTCTCAGTGTTAACTACCATGATATTGAGCATATTACTGATCTATTCAAGTTGCTTATGGCTGCTTCTCTAGTAAAGATGAGATAATATCTTCCTGTCTTTCTGTGAAAGTCTGCTAAAAACTACTGTGAGTAAGAACACCTCCCCCAGGCCAAGCAACTCTTGGCACCAAAGCCCATTCCTTCCTCATGCAGAGCCAAGACGCCTTGGGAGATGTGGGAAAAATGCAAAAATTTCTTAGAATGCAGCTCTGGCTCAGCAATTTACAATTCCAAGCAGAAGTTTTCTGAATAAAGCACCTGCATTCAGTTTACTGGCTCATTCAGTTTTCTCCCAGAGCAATGGGAGGAAGGTCTTAACTTCACATTTATGTAACTAACAAGCCTCTCAAGAGATTTCTGAACAAAAAGTATCATCTTTGCCCAGAGAAATTCGCTTCTATCCCTGTGAGGTAGAAATGTGTTTATAGCTACTCATCAGGATTCCAAAATAAGTCTTAGGACTCAGGGTCTGCCACCACCACCCAATAAATGGGAATCACAAAATCGTATGACCAGTGCATGTATAAGGGAAGGGCAGGGCCCCAGGGCAGAGCAGCGGCTAGAGACCTGGCCCAGATTCGGGTCTGGAAGAAGTCACACCTGAGCCAAGACGGGAGGGTGGGTAGCATTTATTCAGGCCTGGAATGAAAGAAGGGAAGAAAAGTTAAGGTGGGGGAACCAGCAGATGCTATTTCTCTCTTTGAGGAGAATAGGAGAAAAAGGGCCAGGACCTTCTAGAATCTGAAGGAGGTTCAGTGAGGCTTGTGGGAGAAGCCAGGAAGGGTTCTGGAAAGGTAAATAGGGTCCAGATGATGCAAGGTGGTGAAGGTCAAGTTAAAACGTCTGGAAAGAGGCCCTGAAGACTTCTAAACAGAAGGGTGATGTAATCAGATTTGCCTATGGGAAGACCAACATTTAGAATTAACGGAGCATTCCACTCTGCACCAGGACGTGTGCTCTGTGCTTTCCAAACACTGTCCCATTTCTCCGGGAACAGCCTGGCGTAATGACGAAGCACAGAAGCCAGAGCAGACTCCGAGGGTGCACACAACCTGAGTGAGCTCTCGGCTCCTGGTTGTCCTTGAAACTCAGAGCTCAGCCCACAGACCTCTGTGCCTTCTGAAAAACAATTAATAAATAAGTGGCGCAAAAAGCAAAAAAGACAATAACCAATATTCAGACAATGCTCATTTCATGGCTAATTTCTCCAGACTCAGAATGTATCACTTTTGAACTGTTGCTGAAATGGATTCAATCAAATAATAAGAGAATTTAGAAGCCATGATGAATAAAGTGCAGGATAATTAAGACACATTAGTTAGCTCAGTGTGAAACAAAGAAGCCACTCAAGGAATTCACCTTTCCCTTGGAGGAAAAGGAGAAAAAGAAGATTGTATTTTGTTTTCTCCTTCTTGCCTTTGAGATGTCAAACTTATTTTTCACATCTTAATTTTTCTGCTGATTTTTTTGTTTGTTCTTGGAGGGCAGGCAGTGGACAGTGTTTTTGCTCAAGTGCTCTTGCATGGATTTCGTGAAAGACACCAGAGTCAGCTGCGAGATGATGAAGGATGCTTTGCCTCTTTCGGGAGGCCTCAGCCACAGCATGACAGTGACCCCAGCGGTGCCACTCCAATTTACTTTTTTCCTCAGAAATGTCACAAACACAGGCCATTATCGTTGTTTTAAAAAGTAAGAAGCATTTTAAAACTACCAGAGAGCCAGTATACAGCTGACTAGCATGCTTGGACACACAGTCAAGAATGGAGAAGTGTGAGGGTGCTGAAAACACAAATTTCACTAATTTTCCTTGCCCCTCTGCCTTGATATCCCAGAAGCTCAGACCTTACCCCTGTGTTCAATCACTGTAAAAATGATTTTAAGATAGTAAACATGACTTTACTGTGAGTTGCTGTTTTTTTCTTTTCTGCCAATATCTGTGATTTTTGGTCTTCCGCGATGTGCATGTGCAGTATATGAAAAGCCACCTCACATCTTCCATGGAATTAGGAATAAGGTATTTTTGAGACAAGAAAATCAGGCTGTCTGCTGCAGTCACCATTTGTTGGCCTCATTCGGGAATCTGACACAGAAGAGAAACCACACACCCTGGCACACTGAGCAGAGAGCCCTTCGCCTCTCCAAACAGTCCACCCAAGGGCAGAAGGTGCGAGGAAGCGCCGAGGGGAGCACCTGCAGCTCTTCTCCCAGAGCAGCTCCCGGACACCACCAAGCCTGCTTCCTTCAGCACGGGTTGGACTAGCGTGCGGCAGCTTGTATTTTACAAAGACAGCCATGTTAGCATCTCCCATCCCACCTGCTCTTCTTATAATGTGCCTTTGACATTTTCCTACAGAGAGGTGGGCTCTATCCCCTCTCCCCGCCACGAATCTGGGCAGCTCTGTGTCTACCATGGAATTGACACTATGTGACTTCTGAGACTAGGTCATACAGGTGACAGGACTCCTGCCCAGGTCATTTGGCCACCCAGCCACCATGCTGGGAGGAAGCCCAAGCAGCCACACGGAGAGACCAAATGAAGTCCCTCACCAACAGTCCCCACTGAGTTCCTGCCAAAGCCCAACCTCAACCCTGAGAGAAGTGAGAGATGAGATTTTAGATAATTCTCCCTTCCAGCTGCCAGGTCACCCAGCCTTCCATCTGCCCAGCTGGGACCCCGGACAGCCTGGAACAGAGACAAACCTCCCTGAGATCATCTTTCTAAATTCCTCACCCCAGGGTCCATGAGCGTAATACAGAGATGGCTGTTTGCCAGCACTCTTTGGGTGCTGAGCGATCAACAGAGGAAGTGAGCACAGTGGGAGGGGAAGGGGACACCACATTTCCTAGGCTGATGGGGTGTCACCATTTAGTGACTTTAAACATGGTGTTTAACCTTTATGGGGCTTCAGCTCTTCACTTCCAAGTGGCAATAATAGCTACTTCACAGGGTCTCATTCAGACTTATATAAAATGTTGTCCAGAAAAGCATTTGTTTAATATAAAGAAACGCCATTCAAATAGGAAGAATTATTATTTTTAAATTTCAGAAATGTCTTCAGTGAGCCAATGGCGAATTCACCAGGAATCCTCCTTTATCCCAGGTGATAATGCTAAGTGGGCTCCGCAGGGCAGATGTTGCTGTCCCTTAACTTTTAACTGTGACTTAAAGGTAATCATGAGATTGTAGGAAAAAAAGTGAAAATGTATATGAAATGCATTTAGTTTATATTCCTACTAAATAGGTTGTTTTGAACATTAAATGGTATGATATACTCATATTAACGTTGAATAAAACATTTCTCAGGGAAGCCCTCTACTCTTCACTTATAGCCAGGCTTATACCACCCAGGAAGGAAACTGAGAAATTCTGCCCCAGAGGAAATGCACAGGGTCCAGCATTTAGTAAGTGTTCAATAAACGTGATCTATGAAATGGTCTTATTTCTGTGCCAAACATTTCTTTTAGAGGAAATCACTCTCCTGGGGTTTTTCTGGATGAATTGGCTTTCTCTCTTTCCCACTCCTTCCTTCTTCTCTCCTTTCTTTTTCTCCCTCTCCCTCTATAAAGTCTCTATAATTCTGTTTTGAGTTGGAACAAGTCCTTATTGTGAGCTTTTCTCTCTTCAAACCTAGCACCTGTTTGTGGAGGATCTTCTCTGAGCTCAGCACCTTCTCACTGGTTCACTTAATCCTAGCGACTAATGAGGTAGCAATTGTTGCTCCATTTTACAGATGAGAACAGTGAGGCTCAGAGAGACTGATAGTCTCATTCAGGATAGACCCTCAGAGTGGCGGAGCACGGAGGTGGCCCAGCTTCCTGACCCTTCTGCTCTGCCTGGGTTGAGGGCACTTTCCCTTAAATCTGTTTCTAACTACATATTCTAACAGCTTGAAATGATATCATTCTGTTTTAAGCAATTTCAATTAACCCACAAAATGAAGTGGGGGGAAAGTATTTGCAAGTTGGTTTTATGAAGGCTACACTCATTTTGATACAGAAGAAAGAGATTTTGTGTATAATGTTGACTACAGTTGATCAGCAAAACCTGTTTTTATATAATAGGGACCATTTGTATTATCATGCCTGGTGGAAAGGCAAGAACTCAAAACCAGTGCTGCCTTTACCCAACTGCACCCTTTCCCACCAAGAAAGGGGAAGTGGTGCCAGAGGAGTTCGTGTGCAATGTGACCAAGCTGGGCACCATAGAAACCCAGATGTTATTACATCTGCATGCATGGGTATTTTTTTTTCTCTCTCTCTTCTTGGAAAGAGAAATAATGAGCTCTTGAAATTCAAACTCCCATTGACTCTGAAGTCATGAACATATTTAGAAACAGTGTGAAGCTGTGACATTTACAGTCACTAAATTCATGTCAGAGAATAAATCCGGAATCACCTCCAATCACTGAATATGGAATACCCATTCATCTCCAACCACGTGGGGCACATACGCTTCAGTAATGATAATATTCAGAAAATGCCAGGAGGTGCATACGCTGGAGGTACCCACCCTTAGCAATCCAGTCTTTAGATGCTTGCAACTGTGCCCAAAAGCAGGCCCCAGACACACAGCAGCGGGAAGGGCAGACTAGAACAAGGAGAGCAACACAGCCCTGCTGTTTGTCAGCTTCCACCCGGCAGGCCCCTTCGGCGTTGCCTAGAGGTCCAGGTGTGTGGGCCAAGCTCTGCAAAAAGAAGGCCATATCTGGGCACAGGCAGGCACAGTGCTCAGGCAGAAATGCATCCCCATTAAAACCAAATATGGTTCCTGCAGATGACGTCAGGAGGGCTTAGATGCTACAGTCACAGAAGGACAATGTATTAAAGAGCTAAAAACGCTTGCTTCGGCAAGGCTGACAGGCAGACACTGGAGGGGCACTTCACTGGCCCTCCACCATTTGGAAGAGTGGCTGCCAGCTCTGCCGACTGGCACCCTTGGTGTGTTAATCACTCTGCTGGCTAAATGCGGCTTAACTCATGCTGCTCCGCCCCAATCTCTGGGGTGGCTAGTCTCAGGTTGCCGGCTGTAGAGGCTCCTGTCTTTTTCCTCTCAAGTTCCATCCCTCTCTGTCTGAAAAGGGTGATGGCCGAGGAGGTGAGGAGCATGCCATGGGTTGAAATACACAGCCGCTCTCCAGACAGCTGCCTGACATCTTTGTTTTACTTTTTGAACTTCCACCTGGCACACAGATGAGAACAAAGAAAATGTTAGAACGTTAAAAGAATCATTTCTTCATTTTCCTAGTAGGTTTTACATAGAGGTTGAGAAAAGGTACCCAGGGATTTATCCTGTCCCCCTCAGCAAGTCATTTTTGAGCACCAGTTCTCAGGAGGAAACAAGCTGTTCCATCAATTATTCACTATTTTTACTTCATCAGCATGTTGAAATGTGTACATGGTTTCCTGCTTTCCAAGTGTGTCTTGTCACCCTAAACAGGATGGAAGCTTCTGGAAGCCCACTGTTGTCACCCAGCCCTTTGTGCCTCCCACAGGGCTTGACCACGTGCTCAGCACCTTCTAGAATTCCTACCTCGTTTAGGCCACACCCGCTGTGTGGTCAGCTTCTACCCTCATCTCAGAGATGGGAACCCTGAGCCTCAGGGAGCCTGTGGTCACACAGCAAACGTGTGTCTGTGGTGTGGGGGGTGGGCTGGCCCTTGTCTAACTCTGAACCCCAACTGCTCGCTGCGTTCATACCGCAGGACAGGAGGTAAAGTTTCAACCCTGAGGCCCTCATAGTTTGATGGGAGAGTCAACTGAACGCCAGGAGGCAGATGAAAGTTGGGACGAGCCCCGACAAGCACACTAGGGAAACGCTAGGAGCTAAGGTCACTGGATGAACACGTCATCCCGGGGCCCGTCCTGCCCTGCAGGACCGTGTCTGCCCTCCTGCAGCCCTTCCCTGTTTGCAGTGGTGGTCACAACCCTCCGGCTGCCCGTGGTCACACGGTTGCCCCTTCCCGGGCTTGGCCCCAGGGCCCTCCCGTGGCCGCTGTCCTACACGCGTGCACATGCACATGGGTGACAAGGCAAGGAGCAGCCCACGAACCGTGCAGCATGGCGGCCTCCCAGGAGCAGCCCTCACCCCAGCTCTTCTCTGCCCCCGCATCGCTACCTTCACAAACATTCCTGAGCCACACACACCAAGGTGATTTCAAAAACACATCCCACAAAAGCCTGTCACAGACAAGTGTCAAAAATGTTGCATTCCCACACTCCTTAAAACCTCCTGACCTAATTAAAGAAAATTTTAAAAAATCTGTTTACTCAAGGAGTAACTTCTACATTTGACTTGTTTTTCCTACTACTAACAACAGTATGGTCCCATTTATGATGCCCACACCGGGTAACGGCTCCAGGTGAGGTGCTGTGCAGGGACCACGCCTGGCCCTCCAGAGCCCAGCGAAGGCGGGCACGTCCGCACGCCCCACTGGAAGCTGCTTTCACATGACACGTCACAGCAGCGCATGGCTGCCGGCTTGGCCTTGCGTATTCATCACCTAGAAAGGCTGCAGAGCAGGAGAATGTGTGGGACTTTGCAGGCAGCCAGCTCTGGGTCTGCATCTGGATTTTGCCACTCGGAACCAGTCCCCTCTTTTACATCCCAGGAGGTCACGTTGGTTCATGCAATTTTTTTTTCATCGTGTTAGAGTTTGAAGTGATGGGGGAAGCATGTCACAACTGGAGAGAAGGCCAGAGAAAGGCATGAAGGCCTTCAGCCAAAAGCTGACAATCTGCAGGGGTGCCTCTCTCTCTCTCTCTTGCAACAGGGCTGGCTCAGAGGCTTCTAGAACTGCTCAACTCTCCACCAAATTAAGCTACCTGCTGAAGCTGTGAGTGGAGATAATCCCTTTAGTAAAACAGCAAATTAATGAAGGAGGCTACACCTCAACCAGGTCTTTAATTTGGATAAAAAAAAGGTCTCCAGAACCTAATCTCAGTGGAGGATGTACACACCCCACGTTCAAGAAGGCTAAGAATGGACTGCTTGTGTTGCTGGGTGACGATACAAGGGATGTTGCAGCTATATACTCAGCTGGTGTTTGCATGACTCATTTTTATGGTTTGTCAGCTCTCCAGTCACTCGCTGTAGATTTTGAGTGGTCTGCATTTAACCCTAATTTCCTATAAGCCTGGCAACTTGTATTATGCAATTTTGAAGAACCCAAGGACTTTTAGAGCTACATATATGCTACCATAACAAAAATGCATAATGTGTATATGTGAGTGTGTGTCTCTGTGTGTGTGTGGTTCCGTGCCTAGTGTATAGTAAGTGATTTGTAAGTGCAAGCTTTTGTTAGGAATTCATCTTCACTCTGCGTGTGGCATTTCAGATGAGACTTGGTGCCGAAAGGACTCAGACCGGCTGAGGTTGGTGGTCATGCTGCTGAAACAGGCCCATCTGGTGCCAGCCACCTGCCGTGCAAACAGGAGTGGCTGCCTCCTGGGCCAGCCTCTGTCTGGGCTCTGGTAGACCAGAGAGGGCCCTGGGCCTGGCGCCTGCCTTCTTCCAACTCCTGTCAGCTGCCACTCCTGCCAGGAAAGCAGGATGGACTCAAGCCCTTGCCCCTCAACATGCAGCCCCCTACCAGGAGAATCAGCAGCATCCTGGCAACTTCTAGAAATGCAAACCCTCAGGGCTGACCTGTGGATCAGAAATTCTGGGGATAGAGCCCAGCCACCTGACTTTGCATGAGCCCTCCAGGGAATTCTGACACACGCTGACGTGTGTGTGTCTGATCTAAACACAAGGGGGCACTCTGGGACTCCCTAAGCTGGAGGAATCACTCATGCAACACATTTTTATTAACCATCTGTGATAAACTAGATACTAAGTACTGGAAAGAAATGAAACACACAAACCTCCCTGCCATCTTGGATTGGTAGAAGATAAGGGTGAAGATCTCAAACTCAGACACCAGACCGCCTGGTCTGACTCTCAGACATGCCACTCACTAGCTGTGTGACATGAGGCAAATTACTTAAACACTCTGTGCTTCCATTTCCCCACTGGTGCACTGAGACAATCAATGATGGTAGCCATTTCCTAGACTTGCAGTGAGGATTCAATGGGTGCTGGTGTTTAAAGCCCAGGGTAGAACTTATTACATGCTTACAATGTTAAACATAATATATATTCAAGTATGGCCACAGAGGTCATGTTGAGTCAAACTGATTTCCAAATAAAGCATGATGCCCATCTTTTGTGAGACTGGGGAGACCTTAGTGATGATATGTGGAGGAAGGCTGGCTCCTGAAAGAGGTGACTTAAAAAAGTAAGTAAATACAAGCCTGCTGGGTGGAAGCAGTCTATGTGCTGCTCCTGAGGAGGGCCTGAGAAGTGGCTGTGCGAGAGGGGGGTCCACAGGTGAGTGAGGGTCCTCATGCTTCCATTCTCCTCAGTGACGTGGGCTGGCTGGGAGAGCGCCTGGGCACCCCGCATGTGAGCCGCAGCTGTGGGGGACCCAGGGAATGGAGTAAGGGGAGCACAGCACAGAGCACAGAGCCAGCGGGCAGAGTGGTCCCCTCCCCATGCGCCAGGCCCTGCAGGCAGCCCACTGCAGTGTCGGGAGGGAGCCCGTGGGACTAGAAGGTGAGGGGTCGCAGACACAGCTGTGTGCTGTGGGCCCCCGCCAGAGGGTACGCGACTGTGTGGGGGAGCCTGCGTCCTCTGGGCTGCTGGCCGCCCTGCTCCCCTAGATGGGGAGGGCCTGCTGAGGCTGTCAGTACTGTCTGCTGGCATTGCACACGTTTAGGAGCTGCGAAGGCTCACAGGGAGGCTTGAGGATCTAAAGACCAGCCGTAGGAACACAAAGAAGCTGACTGTCCTGATCACCCGAGGAGCAGAGGAGACAGGCAGCAAGTCCCTGGGGGGCACCCAGGAAAGGGAACGTTTCTCTGAATGGAGGCTTTGCAGTCTGCTTCCTGCACAGATGTTCTCCGGGGCTGACCAAGCTGTTTTCCAGGAAACAAGCTCGGAGAGAAAAGGCTGGATGACAAAGGCCCCTCCAGCTCTGGCCTGTGGCGGAGCAGCTCCTCGGACCGCACACATCTAAGACAGTCGCCCCTTTCTGCTCAGCAAAGGCAGCTCCAAGGTCCGCCTGTGCTCATCACCCCTGTTTCTTTAGCCCACAGATCCAAGCGGTGCCTGGGACGTTGCAGAGACAGAATTAGCGCATCACTTCATGAGTGAATGGGGAACAAATCATTCATCTCCTGGGTCTCCCGTTGAGTTTAAATGTAAGACAGCAGGCTCAGATTAGGAGAAACCTGGCAGATTTGACTTGGAGTCTGGAGCTAAGTACTGATTTTTGAGAAAGAAGGAAAAATGGCAGAGGCGAAGGTGTGTGTTTCCAGACTCCTGGTGCCCAGTCTCCCCCGGGGGTGGGAGGGGTGCCAAGAACCCTCAAATGTGCTCTCTGCATCCCCTGGGAAGCAGACTGGGGAGACGAGGCTACGTGAGACAGCCAGAAAGCAGGATCATGGCCCCAGCCGTGAGTGCAGCCCGAGGCCCTTGCTGCGTGGCTGTTGCTCTTTACATGGTGCCATGTGCCCAAGGGGACCCAAAAGGCAGTCGGAGACAGGCCCTGCCCCTGGGGAGGCCCCCCAGTAGGGGACAGACAGTTGTCAGTGACTACAAGGTCCCTGCAGTGAAACTTAGGTTAGGAGGAGGTAAGGGGCTAGACTCTAAACCCCGTCTCAGGTGTTAAGACAAACTCCCAGGAGGAGGTGAAGCATGAACTGAATTCAGGATTAGAAAAACAGAGTCAAAAAAGTGAGGGGCGTTCTAGGCCCAGGCAGAGCCTTGTGAGTGTGGGCCTGGGGACTGCTCAGTGGGGTGGCTGCGGGGATCAGTGGGGGCTTAACAGATAGGGGGACTCACCCAAGCCTTGAAGGCTAGACAGGGTTGGTCCAGGGGGATGACGGCGGAGGGCCCCGAGCTGGCATCACGACTGGAAGGAAGCCTCTCCCAAGAGCTCCTGCTTGAATGCCAGGCCAGGGCCTGCGGCACCCTGGGGGTGCGGGTGGGGTCAGTGACTGAGGCCTCAGCCCGTACCCCCTCACACCGCACTGCAGCCGCGACTAGGTTGGAAGAAGTCTGAAATTCTGCCTCATTGTGGGTGAGAAATGAACAGAAAAGAAGGAATTAAAAATAATAGAACCTGTAGCTTAGAGAGGTGAGATTTATTTCTTAATCTAAATTCATAGCAAACAGATAAGATGACTAATGGAGAATCCATTGTTTATCCTCCCATTTTAGAACAGAGAAAACCACCTTTGACCCAAATCTTCATTGCCCATCAGTCCAGTTTCCTGGGCACGGAAGTAACTGGCACCAAACATCCTGGCCAGCAGCTGGGATGGCTGTTTGTCTGGGTGGAATCAGGTCAGCAAGGTTTGCCCCAAACCTCACGTGCTCCAGGAGGCCTCTAGGGCTCCCTCGTCAGTTAGAGTCACAAACTTCAACCCCTGGTTCCAAGACTCTTCATCAGGTATTGCCGGAGGGGGACCCGGGACCCAGGCCCTCTCAGAGCAAAGCCCTTCAAGTTCATTGCACACGGCCCAGGGCAGGACTCACGTCAATCATCTGTAAGATGAAGACGGAATTTACCTTCCTTCACCCAGCCAGCGGAGGGGGGCAGTGGGAGCCCGGAAGGCATGCACGTGGCACAGGGCAAAGGACAACAGAGCAGGAGTCAGGAAGGTTCAAGGTCCAGCTCCTCCAGCTCACAAAGTGCGGACCCTTGGGGAGTCGGGTGACCTCTCAGAGCCTCCGTTTCCTCCAAACTCTTACCAGAAGATAAAAGCTCTGTATTCAGTGAGATGAAAGAGTGTCAGAATCTGGAACTCTCCCAGGATTACAGAGCACAAGGAGATTCTTCCACAGATGTTAACTTCACGCAGACTAAAGACAGTGAGCTGGGCTCACGGAACAGAAGAGGGTCTCAACCAACAGGCGCCTCCACGGAGCCGCATCAGCACCCCGACACCCAAACCCCTTTAGGAGAAACTGTCTCCTGAACAGACCACAGCAGACCACCTGCTCCAGAGGCTCCTGGAGAGAATCTCGGAGAAGAGATGTGCAGTGTGAGTGAGCGTGTAGCTGAGCCGAAATAATCATGTATGAAATAAACACGCGTCAGAGAGAAGGTCCCCGAGTCCCGCCCTCCGGGCCTCCCATGGCCCCCAGGACCCGACCCTTTTCCAGCAGCCCTTTGCTGAAGCACATGGAGGCATGTCTGTGTCCCTTCCGCCTGGCCTAATACAGGGCCTGTGAGTTGTATTTGTAGCAAGAAGAGCATTGCCTCCCAAGCAGGGGGCCAGTGGGCACAGGGTGGAGAGGCCCCTCCCTTCCCCGCAGCATCTCCAGTGAGGACCATCTCTACAGACGCAAGGGTAGATGGGATGGAAGGCGGGGCTGAGGTCCAAGGCGAGACAGGGCACAAGAAACACGGGTAACTGGAGCCTAGGCTCATGTAGATTCTACATCAAAATGCTGAAGGAATTTCCGGGGGTTTTCAGAGCCACTTCATATAAAAAAAATGTAGAGAATGATTTCCCAAAGTGAGGGCAGGCAAAAATTCAGCTACTACAGCCCAGCGAGCAACATATCAGTTCTTGGCAGAAACCTATCAATGGGGATGAAATATATATATATTTCATTAAGGATGAACTGCATGGTGCAGTTTGAGGGGGCCATCCACGATGTGGAACTGTCCTTTTTGAAGGCTGTGCAGGAGACCAAACACGTTCTGGTTGCTCTTGCAGGAGAACCAAGTCCCATGAGGGGGTTTTATATGGAGTCAGATTTCACCTCGACTTTCAGTCAACACCGTCCAACTACACAATGATATTCTCTGACAGTGAGCTCCCCATCACCAGAAGTATTAACCAACATTCACATTAACATCCGCCAGCATTGCTCTGGAGGTGAACAGTATTGGGGTGTGGAGTGAGAAGGCTCAAAGTCAAGGATTTATGTGGCCAATCATCACCCAGATGACCTTGGGAAATTCTCTTCACCTTTTTACCTCATGGCCACCTTCTGTGTAAAATGAGGATAATTCTTTATAGAGAGGTTTTGAGTTACAGAAATTTTGTAAGTCATAAACCAAATGAGATAATGTCCATAAAAGCATTTTATAAACTAAAAAAATGCTGTACTAATGTATGTTATCATTAAGATTTTAGGAGCTTGGAAATAAAGGGCTCTTGAGGCTAGTAGCATTTTGTACAGATTGCAGTATTTGATGCTGGCACTCTGCAGCCTGGAAAGAAATAAAGTGCTGGGAAGCGTATCATGCCAGTTCTGGCATGCAGCACACAGATTATTACTCAAACTCATTTAGTTGTAATGATTATTTTAAAGCATCCAGGCCGGCTAGTGTATCAGCTTGCAAGTTGGCATATTTTTATTTTGGTTTATTTCAAGTTTGTAAAATGATATATTGGGTACTCTTCAGCTCCAGAGACAGTCAATGAAATTCCCCACCTAATTAAAGAAGTTGACACGTGGAAATGAGTTTCATGACATTGCATCTCACTCATCTCGGGCCCTAGAGCAAGACTGCTGGGCACCCACCGCCCTCTGTGGGGTGAGCTGGAGAGGGTTGCTGTCCTCTTTTTTCCTTGCTGGGGCTGCATAGACATGTGTTTTGGGGGCTGTTTCTCAGCGGTGACTTCCAGCAACCTGCCTTAGAGTTCTGCAGAGAGTTCTAGCTGGAAGAGGTTGTTCCTGGTCTATGGGGGCATGAATTCAACTAATTCTCATTTGCTGTGAACCTTCTACCTTCTTGTATGATTCAATTCAATGAGAATTTGTTGCGTAACTACTCCACTCAGCAAAGCCTTTGCTGGTCTTGTGAATAAGCCCGGAGCCCAACCCTGCCCAACACAGCACCCGCCAGCCTGAAAAGCCGCTGGAACCATGTCACCTGCAGGCCCTCCATTCATTCTGTCGGTTCCCTCGGTCTCCAGCACTTCACCCATGGATGCAATGAAGGTGTCAGACCTGGGATACAGCTGGATTTTCCAGTGACCCAGTCTATCCCATGATAGGGCCAAGGAGAGCTCTGAAGCAAAGGCTGTTGCTCAGCCACTGGGGACCTCCACACTAAAAGGGGTGTTCAATTGGGTGACTCCTAAGGGCATTTCCAGTGCTCTAAGATACCACAAATTTGCTGAAGGATAATTACATTTCTAAAATATTAGACTCTATATAACGTCTATATAACAAAAGCACCAGCCTTTGGACTCTGTCATTGAATGTCCCTGGGCAAGCATTTGCTTTGTCTGATACTCCACTTTCCACCTATAAATAAGGGTAAAAATATCTACTTCTCATATGAATTTCAGTTTCAGAGAAAAATGTTATGTTGAGCCCTTACAAGCTTGACTAGCACATAGTAGGGGCTCATTAAAGGTTTATTAGTTCACTTCCCCTATATCTCTGATAAGAGCTTTGAATTTTCTTCAGGAAAGTAGGGACTCATTTATCAGAAGGTCTGAAGGGTAATGTGATGGGAAAGAGGAGAGATGCAAGGACTGCAGTCCGGGGAGAGTTCCTGGTTTCCATCAAATCCACCTCCGTGGGGGTGCCCAACATAACCGCCCTGGCAGCTGAGGACGTTTCCCTCCCGACCTTCCATCTGATCTCCCCAGGGGACTGGGGCAGGTTCCTATGGCTTAGAGGTGAACTGGACGCCTCTCTTCTGAATCTGGGAGCACAGGTGTCCTACCAGGGCTTCAGAAAGCAGAGCCACTCACTGCCAAATTAAGCTGTGTTCCGGACACTGCCTTTTATGGCACAGTATTCGCCAGGCTCTGCATTTTCTAGAAGTAGTAAATCTTCCTTCTTCTTCCTTCAGAAGTAATTGCCATACATGTATAAAACTGACTGTTGAAAAAGTTTCAGCCCATTTCTCTGTTCCCTTTCCACTGAGTAAGCATTCCTACAGATCTCGGCTTGGTTGCCCAGATGGTCTATGAGAAGAAATCAGCAAGTCATCACTGGGCATTTCTTGGTGCCAAGACACACAGAAGGTTTCTGTTTCACAATGGAGAGGTAGGCATCTCGAACAAGGCAGAACCCAAGGTAATAAAAGCTCCTTTTATCTCATATTCTCTTTCACAGTGGTGGATTTTATTCTGAATCTCGCTAGATGCTTGACAAGAATAAAAAGCAACCATTTCCTGCCTTCTGAATTCTTTTTATTCCCTTGAACGGAGTCAGCCTAGGTAAGAGAAGGCTTTTCTCCAGGGGAGCAGACCAGAATAGAGCTGTGGGGCCCCAGACGCCCCCATTCCAGCACCTTGCTAAAGGCTGGTGGGGTGATGGGACCTCTGATGGGACCTCTCCGATAGGGCAGGCGGACAGGCCACCAGCCACAGGGTATGCGGTCGGTTTGACGAAGCTTGTTCCTGCTTTCTTCTGGTTGTCTGTCTGGGGGAGGGGAGGACAGAGGAACAGAACAGAAAGGGGCGCAGGGATCCCGGTGGAAAATGCTGAGGCCCTGCCGCACCTATGCTGCTAGTGAGCTGGGTGACCCTGGGCGTGTCACTGACGGTGTCTTCACCTCTATTTCCTCATCTGTACAACAAGGATATTTGTATTTACCTCACACAGCTTTTCTGAGACTCTGAGGTTGGGAACGTGCCTTGTCGAGTGTGGAAAGTGCAGGAAGGGGAGAATGGGATGACCCTGCTCTTGGCGCTCTGTGCATGGGGAGTGGGAGCAGCACCGCGGGAGTCCAGGACGCTGTCAGCACCTCGTCGCCTGCCCTCCAGGTCCTCCCTCCGCCGAGGGGCCTGAGCAACAGCACGGACTTCGGTGCCTCTGAGCCCTCGGGAGAGACCAGCTCCGGGCCTCTACTGGACCGAGACCTGACTTTGATGGCGATTAGCCTTTCCTCGCACACTCTCCGGCACACTCTCCGGGGTGCACAACCGCAGCAGACAGCAGGCGCTCAGCAGCCCCAGGGCAGAGAAGGGCTGCGGATCCTGTTGCCATGGCAACCCCTGCAGGTGTTCTGGAAAGGCCCCACCAGATCCTGCATTGGGGCTGCCTTTCTCTCCCTGTCGGCAAGTCTGAATGTGAGAAAGGCCACGGGTGGGTGAGAGGCCTCCTAATGCCAGCAGCAGCCACAAAGGCCTGGCCTGGCCATGCAGCCCACACAGGGCACCTGTCTCAGCATGGCACACGCTGGGCCTGAGGACGCTGTGTCTGCTCAGGGACCTCCTGCCTCCTGCCCTCCTTCAGGTCCCTGTGCCCCGGGGCTAACTATCTGCAGGGCTCTGCCGGGAGTCCCCAGCTCTTTCCTGTGTCTGCCTGGAACAGGACCGACCTGCCGGTGGGAGGGCACAGGAAAGGCTGTCCTTCCCCTTGGGTGGATGGTGAGCTCGGCCACGTGGAGGAGGCCCGTCGCAGGAACAGACAGTGAAACAGGCAGGCAGAGAACCTCTGTTTCTCAGTTGGGAAAGAATAAGAGAGGGACTCCTGTAGGTGTTTGAGCCCCTTGACCGAGCGTTCTGAGAGGCCCTCTGCCCCAGCCCTTCCTGTGGTTGGTATGAGAGTGAAGGACTGCCCTTCCTTCTGTTCTGAGCTGCTCTCTGTCCACACGGTCCACCTCCCTCCCACCTCCCACACCGAGGCCATGGGGAGCTGGGCCTGATGCGCTGGTGGTCACTGCACCCACCTCGGGGATCTCCAGGCTCCTGCTCCTGGGACCTGGCAGCCTCCAAGATACAGCATCAGGGACAAGGGACAAGGAGCGAGGAGATCCGGCCTGGGCCTGGGGGTGGGGAACGCCTTCCCGCATCGCCAAACACCCTGCAGGCAGCCACAAGCCACAGGGAATGCCAGGGCCATCACCACTGCTGGGGAAGCAGGAGTGAGACTGAGGTGTGCGGAGCGCTGGCACTCACAAGCCAGGGGACTCAACCTCTCTGTGCCTCAGTTTCCTCATCTCTGAGCTGGGTACTATTGTAAGAGGCTGGAAAATCTTGGCATCTCTGCCTTCATACTGCATCTGTCTCCTGTGCTGCCTTAACTGTCGGGTCAAAGGGCTGCTGCTCAGTTTATCTGTTTCTCAGTTGGGAAAGAATAAGAGATGGACTCCTGTAGGTGTTTGAGCCCCTTGACTGAGCGTCCTGTACTTGCGCTGGTTAAACATCAAAAGGAATTTTGCTCACAGCTTAAGACTGATGCAAACAGCCCCTTACCTGAACCCTGCCTCCCCCAGGAGATAAGGATTTGTGGGGACATCACAACCAGACACATGTCAGCAGGAGTCAGCCAGCCAAGGCGAAGGCCAGGGAGCTTCAGGTGAGGTCCAGGTGGCTGTGGTGACCTTCACCTCCTGACCTCAGTCTCCCCCTGCTTCCCCTTCCCTGATAGCAAAGAAGCTTGACATCACCCCTAGGTTAAGACGGTTCTTTCGGACAGTCATTAATTTAGTTCATCTCTTCAATTGGTCAGAAAAAGTCAACCCTATTACATACCATGTTGAAATACATTTGGTAAATTCAATATATAACCATTTCTGATTTAAAGAAAAAAAGCAACCACCTTTGATTTCTTAAAAGGGTTCTTCTAGGAGTAGGAGAGTACTTCCTTAATATGATGGGGGTAAAACCCAAATGGCCCCCAGCCAGCGGCGACTGTGTCCACTGGGGCCACAGGAGCAGGAAGGCCCTGAGCCCCCACTTGGCCCTCATGTGGCCGGCAGGCTGTCCCGTCAGCCTCATTGATCCCACCCTCTGCCCCTCTTCCTCAGACCGGCAGGTCAGGGACCACCCTTTCAATGGAGGCGTGAAGGCCCAGGTCTCCTGAGGAATCTGTCCAGCAAGCCGGAACTGCAGCGCTGGCGCCCCTAGGTGTGTACATCTACCCCCGTCCCCCGCCCCTCTGTTCTCCTTCCCTGGAGGGAACCCCTGTGCTTACGCCCTGCGTGGCTCACAGCTCAGCCCTCTTCCTTGGTTTTGATCCTGGCTTCACAAGGGCATATGCCATCCAGGGCCCAGAAAGCTTCCCTGTGCAGAGCTGGTCCTGGAACCACCCTACAGCTTGGCACAGATGAAGAGCGGGAACGAGATGTTACGATACGGAGCACGCCTCAACAAATCCCATTCATTGTAAGTGTTTACACACAATGGGACAGTACTCAGCACACACACACTCATGCTGCTTGGGAGTAGAAACAGAACAGCGGTTTGAGCCTCAGAAGCCACATGGTTCTGATCTCAGTTCTGCCACCTATTGGCTGTGGGATTTGGGGCTGTTTGACCTTTGCCCCTCACTGTGCACTGTAAAACGCACTAACAAGCAGTAACATCTAGCAATGAGGTTATCATGATTACCTTTAAATGATGTTGCTTATTACATAAGAAATGGCCACCAACCCAGACATGCCGTAAAAGGCTTTGGTCATCACGCTAAGGCCCTTATCTTGTAGACCACTGGAGGGCTCGAGGTTGGCAGATGACAAGGTCAGGTGTCTGTTTTAGAAAGATGCCTCTGGTGGCTGCAGGGAGGGACCCTGGAATAGAGACTGAAGGTCAGGAGGCCGGGTTTGAGGAGTAGTGTGGGATCTCGGTGAGGGTGGAGCCCCGTGCCCACCAGAGAGAGCAGCCAAGAGCGGCGGTCAGGGACTTGCCCCGACACACTGTAGATGAAGGTGGTGTGAGAGAGGGAGGCTCAGTGGTGCTCAAGTGAGCATCTTGGCAAGATCCCTGAACACCAGAAGTGCCCCATGTCTGAGGAACTGCCTCCTTGAGGCTGGGAGGGGACACGTCACACTCACAAAAGATGGAACTTCCACACAACTAAAGATGCCACTCTGGGGACAAGCTGCCTTGAGAGACGACCTTCAGGTAGAGTTTGGAGGACCTGCCCAAGGCCCTGGAGCAAAATGTCCCAATGGAAGGGGGTGGGCGGAGGCCAGAACAAGTGGCCTCCAAGGATCGCTCCAGATCTGCGTGGCTCTGACCTCCTGCTCCCCAATAAGGGACCAAACCCTTCCCATCTACTGTTCAGGGAGTGTTTGGAGGGAGAAACTGTGGCACACTGAGTGAGCTCTGACAGAAGTTTTTAAGTATGGGGAAAGCTGAGCTTTCTTCCAACTATGTGGGGTTACCTGGAATGGGAAGGTATTTTTTCCTAAATGGGACATCCCTCTTCTAGGTCAGGATGATAAAAGCTTCCACTTTAATAAGAAGTTAACACAAAACGTTAACTTCTCTTCTGCCTAACAGACCCTGGATACATTTTGGGCTCTCTCTTCTACACAAGGAAACAACTGGTTGCTGACCCTCTGGCTGTGGTCAACCTCCTTTACCAACGTGCACGGCCACGCACCGTAGGCACATAAAGCCAGAATTCCCAAGGAGTGTGAAGATGTGTATGGAATCAGACTGACCTGAGTTCAAATCCTGATCCTGCTCTTAGGAGACCTTAGGCAAGTCAGTGAACCCCTGTGAGTGTTTCTCATTCATAAATGGGGGACAGTATCTACTTTACCTGCTAGAGTGTTTCACGGCTACCTGTTAACGTGTATAAAAGACCTTGCAAATATGGAGATCCTCAACAAATTGTACCTCATTTGTATCGACAGTACCAGCAAAGGAGTTGTAAAGCAACTGGTTAAAGCAAAGGAGTTGTAAAGAATGGACTACAAGCAAATTCACCAAATCATGGGAGGATGCCTTTCCCCACAGCCTGGGAAGAAGCTGTAAACAGCAGGATTGGCTTGGATGCAGGGGACTGACAGAAGCAAGCATGGTGGGAGAGGCTGAGGTGCAGCCAGTAATGGAGAGAGCCTCAGGTATCCGGAAGAGAAAGTCAACCTTTCACCTAAGAGGGAAAGACCCAGAATGTGTGTGGTGCTCCTGTCCCAGAGACGAGGTAGCTTCCACTCCTAAGCCTGGGCCCTTGAGCCCTTGGCCCGCAGCTCAGTCACAGGATGAGGGGCGTGAAGTGGCAGGTCCACGCAGCTCGGTCGTGGCGACTCTCGTCAGGTGCTGGGATGCCCACTTAGTCTCCTGGTTTGAAAACTGAGTGGCTGCCTGCCTTCTCCCCAAAGGACAGCATCCCGGGCATCCAGATGGGCCCAGCTCAGTCAGACATAGAGGGGGGTCCTTGGCAATTCAAGTGCCAAAGAGTGCATGGAGGGGGTGGGCCAGGGGAGGAACCAGAGGCGTTAAAGGCGCCTCCCTGACCCCACCTGTGCAGCGGGTCAGCCCTCACGATCCAGCTGCTCCACAGCTCTCCTCTCCTCCAGCCCCCCTCCAAGGCCCCGGGGAGGCACGCCCCTGCTGAATTTGTGCCTTCCAAAATGCAGAGGTATAGACAGGAACAGTGCAGACACACAACATCTCACCCCCAATCATGTGATGCGCCCCCCCCCCCCCCGGGCTCATGGCCGTGAGCAGGATGCAATGCGACAGCTCTCCCGTTTGCAGTGCTGGCCTCCAGTCTGAGAGCTTGGGCTTTCCTGGGACAGGAACCACACCCTGCTTCTCACACCCCCGCTGCCGGAGAGGAAACAACCCAATGGGTGGTGCTCCCCCAAGAGGCTTCCTTTTCTTCAAGTCCTGGAACACCCATTAATCTATGGTTGTACTTTCCCATTTGATAAGCCATCTTCAGTTTAAAAAGAGTTAAGAATTAGTAAGAAGAGGTACGAAATCCCAGCTGTTGGAGCTCAGTACAGAGCTCCAGTTAACCAGAGAAAAAAGCAGCCTGTCTTTAAAGAACCGGGCAAAGCTGCATTTGAACGCTGTCCTGCTACATTTATCATGATGAGTTTTCTTTCCATGAAGATTTAAGATGCAGTTTTCAAGGTGAGGGGAGAAAGGAGCATACTGCGGGCGCTGCCTGCAGACCCGAGGGGCCCAGCGGGCTCGGAACCACCTCAGCTCCAGGCCCTACTTTAGCTGCAGGTTAAGTAAGTGCTGGGCCTTTTCATTCCCCCCTCCAGTTGCTCCCCTTTTTTTTGCAGGCAGCTCTGCGCACGCTCTCGAGGAGGCTGGGGGAGGAGAGCTGGCGTCGGCAGGTCACCCCCCGACCAGGGACTGCGCCCACCCGTCCAGAGCAGGATCGGCACGGAGGGAGGCCAGGCTCGGGGCCTGGCGCTTCCCTTGTTTGCTTCTGAATGAAAGGCAAGTGGACAGAGACACGGCCAACAAGAGATGAGAAGCCAAAGATATGAATGTGGTTCCCTGACTGGCTATGGTTTGGCATCCCTGGGGGCCTCACCCCTCAATATTCTGATTCAGCCGGTTCAGGTTAGGGTGGGGGACTTGGCGTCGGTATGTTTAAAGTTCTCCTCAGGTGGTTCTACTAGGCAGTCACGGTCCCAATGAGCTTCAAGATGGATGCTAACACTTCCCGGGTCCTCCTTTAATGAGCTGCCCTCATTTTCATGAGCTGGGTGATGTCATAGGAAGTGTCTATAGAAAATGTTAGTGATGGTCAAAACTACGTGCACCTTCTGGGAAATGTGGGGCGCCAGGGCAGGTTTGGAAGAAGGCACCTACGTGTTCTGTAAGAAAGGGGGGTTAGGACTTGTCAGCACTAGAGCCCTTAACCAGAGAAGGTGAAGTATGTCCTCCCCGCCCCCAGCTTCAGAAGGTGGGGACATCCAGTAGATGGTTGGAAAGAGTGAAAGGACATTTCTTAGCCCCCTTCTGTCATGATATTATCAGAGCTGTGGTGGGTCACGTCAATACAGCGTGTGGCCACGGCCCAGGCTCTCAGACATGGGAGACCACATCGCTGTCCCGTTATTCACTGACTTTGTGTCCTGGGGCAGATTACTATCCTCTCCGTACCTCCTCTCCTTGTGAGGTTACCATGAGGATTAAATGCGTTAATGCACTTAAAGCTTGGGGTGTTTTGGGGGGAGAATTTCTTCAGCTGAAACAGCCCAGCACCATCAACAGAGAGTCCCCTTGCAGCACGGGGACCCAGCAAGGCACAGGGCACCCTGGGTGGCATCGATGAGGCATTAATTTGGTGAACTGCAAATACCTAGAAGGCATTATTAGTCCTACTTACACATGAGAAAATGAGGTTCAGAGAGATGAAGCAGCTTATCTGAGGGTCTCAGTGTTCACACCCAGGCCATCTCTGTACTCTGCTCGCCCACAGATCCACTTTCCAGGCAAACAAAACTATCACATCTGAGTGTGAGTGAGGGCCAGGCAGCCCTTTTTCATCCTGCATTGTCCCCAGAGAGAAAGGTCTGGGATAACTGTCAGGAGCTTTTTACAATAAAACCACATACCTTCTTTATCTAAGATTTATGGTTAACATTCCAAATACCAATACAAAGATCACTTCAGTCTTCTGGAGTATTTATGCAACTGGCATTAATCTGGAATGAATTCCTTTATTTCTTGCTCTTTTTCTTTTCCCCATAGAAACTGTTCAAACCTAGCAAATTTGTTTTCTGGTAAGTGAGGTCAGGAGTCAGATCAGAGCAAGGCAGTTTATCTGAGGGAACCCCTTCCTCATCGTCTCTGCAGAGTAGATGGCTGGGGACATGAGACCCACAATTCACTGCTGTTCTTGAGTAAGTCACGTCAGCCCAGGGCCTGTTCATGAATCTACACAGTCAGGGTGTACTGATGTCTAAGGCCTGTCACTGTAATCTGAAGGAAAACATTTCTGGATGAATTCCAGTAAAATGGGCCATGTTGTCTCAGAATACTGCTCATTTTGTTTTCAATCACCTAAAATGATGGAAATTCGCTGTAAGGTTAGAGAAAAATCAAGTTCCCAGCAGACCTGCTTCCTGCTGCCTTAACGCCACCTGGTCCTGCCGGTGACCTCAGAGTCTGCAGAAGGCCTGTGTGGCCTCATGGGCCTCTCTAGACTGATGTTACCTAACCGCGGGGGGAAGTGCTGACCGCTTTCCTCAAGTATTTCAGAGGCTTGTGCAAGCCTTCCCTAGATTCCAGGTGCTGCTGAAGGTCTGGGCAAGGACTAGCCCCGGGAGGCCACTGGTCCGCAATCAGGGCAGTGAGCCATCACGCTGACAAAGCTTCCAGTGATGGTGAAACGTCTTCCTGCCTGAGGAGCTGTAGCTTCACCCACGGGAACAGAGGTGCAGTGAAGCCAGTGGTGGTGATGGTAGACTGTGAGGTGACATTATCCTCAGGGGCGTCCCAACCAGGTGTGACCCCACACCCAGAGAACAGGAGGGTGACTGTGGGGGCCAGGCTGCCCACTGTGCCCAGCATCAGAGCCACGATGAGCCACGGACTCCCCACCCACTGGCCTTGACAGCAATATGGAGACTGACCAGCGGTGGCCGTTTCAAATTATTTAAACTCATTAAAAATTATTCCTTATAAGAAAGGATTGCCCTCTGTGATACCATCTCATCTATCTAGACTAAACCTTCCTGCTCACCCTCTCTCTGCCCCTCCCTCTGTACATGCTGGCTCTGTTAGCCCACCTACCTGGTTAGACAGGTTTTACAGACATGCAAATCTGTCACCCTTAATAGCACTCCGGTAAATTCAGAAGCCCCTGATGGAGTGGGCAGCACTCACATGCTGGTATTGATCATCTGGCTGTGTCCTTGGAATCCCAACTCAAAACACTAGGGAGTGGGTGGGAGAGGTAACAACTGTTGGGCCCCCATATGCAGCTGACGGACCTCACACACGCCTCGCCTAACACTCAACAACCTGTGAGATGAACAGCACAGCCCTGATCTCATACCTGACAGACTAAGGTTCAGACAGGTGGAGTATATTGCCCAAAGTCTCAAAACTAACCCAAGACTTGAATTCAGGTCCTTTCATCCTTCGACATCTGCTCTGACCACCAAGTCTGCCACACACTCCCCCTTTCTAATGCAACCCTACCCACCACCCCATTCGGCTGTCTGAATTGTAGTTTCAGAGACTTTTAACTGTATTCTATCCAGAAAAGGCAGTCAAAAAAAACAGAGGAAGAGTCAAGTCTTAGTAAGAAAGTATGTTAACCAGTCACTCAAAGCAAGGGGAAAAAAAAAAGGCCAAACACGGCAGTCTGTCATCCTTTACAGATAGCTTTATTTGCAATTTGTTGGAACCACCGAGAACCGTCAACAGGTACACGCTGCCCCTGGGGCTGCACTGGGCTCCGGCTGGCCCTTCCCAGCAGCGCGGAGAGACGCCATCACAGCCAGGGCCGGCCCACACAGAGAGCGGCGCTGAAAGTTCTCAGGGCCCGATGCGTCCCCCTCGCGGCCAGAAGGAGCGAGCCGGCTTCGGCTCTGTGGCCAGCCTCCTGCAGGTGTCTGGCCAGCTCCTCCGCATCCCAGAGCTGGGGGCTGGCCAGGAGGTGCTCAATGAGGTGAGGGTAGAAGGGGGTGGAGACGCACTTCACCAACAGCCTGGCATCCAGGAGCAGAGAAAGGAGTTCTGGGTCACAATTTGAATCATTCACCTTCAAGAAATAAGACAGGCAAAACATGAGCGTGGCCTCGCTTCGTTCTCGCCAGCAGCCCACGCTCTGCCCTGGCATGCGCTCTCACCATAAACACTGCACCGGGTGAACAGGGCCTGCTCCGCAAAGCGTACACAGGGCGTGAGTGTCCGAGGTTGCACACACAGGGCGCCAGACGTGGTCTCCTTTTAACATAAGACACAAGCGTGTCCCAAAAACCCCTCGAATCACTGCCACAGCTACCACAGGCTGACGCCAGAAATTGCACAGAACGCTGTGCGCGTCTTCCTTCAAGTCCTCCCAATTCAATCCCATGACGTCAGGAGTCCTTTACCTCTTGATTTTACAGATTAGGAAACTGAGGTGTGAGAACTTTAACATTGTGCTAAGTCATGGAGCCAGAATCTGAATTCAGGTCAGGCTTGACTTCAAAGCCAGGGCTTTTGACAACCACATTTACCAGTCCAGTTGCGCTTCACAGAGGTTCGTTTTCTTTAACCCTGAACCTCTCTTGTATGTAGATTGACATGAAAAACTCTTCAAAACAAGAGAGCCTCCTTTCTACTTCACTCAGAGAATATATCTGTCAACCCCACTGATATACAGAGCATAACCAACAGGAGGTGTTGAAGCTGTTCTTGCAGAAGCCTCTAGAAAGCTTGGTACCAAGCTTACCTTTTTAAAACACATTTTTATACGGCTTTGGAGACCAACATTACATGGCCCGTGCTTTAAGGCTCTTACAGCTTGCATGTTTCCTCCGTGTTTTCCCTGTATGTATGTCTTCCCACAGTTTTGACATTTAGCTTATTTTTTTCTATTTTATTGTCCATATTTTTGTAAGGATCAATTCAACATTTTTTACACTTCAAAACCCAGAGCTTCTCATTTACATTGGGGTGTCACAAAACAGCTGCACAACGGGTTCTCTGTGCACTCTCAACTTTGGTTGTAGAAACCTCAATGTGGTATTTCAAAACCAATTAACTAATGTTTAGACCAGCTATACTATGTAAGTGTACACCATGTGCTCTTCCTGCGTGTTCTGTGACAAGGAGGAAAGGCTACTGAAGATGAGAAGGTCAGATGTGTCTACTCCTGCAAGAACTAAAACATAATTTCAGGGAATAAGTTATTTCCCACTATCAGCACCTATCTTTCCTATAACCTTGCGATCCTTCAAAACCAACATAAACGACAGCTCCAGTGTCATCTTCCTGGTGACATTTTCTCTAGATGTCTCATATATTACATGCCTCTTCAGGTTATAATTTGTACATCTGTCTCCCCTGCCAGGCTAGGAGCTTCTTAGGGGCACAGAGGTTTTATCATCCTTCTACTTGAGCATCAAGTTGAATCAGCATTTGTTACGTAGCTGAAGAGCCTACACTCCTGCACTTTTGAGAAACTGCACAAGGACATGACAAGGACATTATCTCTGCATCGATCTGACTGGAACTGGACGCTAGCACTCAGAAAGAGTCTCTGCAAGGCCTGGGCATCTTTTCCTTGGCCTCTTATTTCATCAACATTTGTACACACAGCTCAGTGCCCCTGGGCTCGGGAAGAAAGCAGGCTGACCTCAATTGAGCATTTTTGTTTCATGTTTGCGTTTGGAGGGTAGATGGTAAGGAAATTAACTGTCATGCAGGCCCAGCTTTTCTGCTGAGAGGAGCACGCCAGCTCTCAGTCTGCTGCGGGGTGTGTGCTGCGGGGGTCCACGTGCCTTCTTCCCTTCCGCCTTCCCTCCTCTTTGCTCCAGGGCTGGAAACGAGACTCCTGCCCTCACTGTAACAGTCCCCACCATTCACTGAGTACTCCCCCTGCAGCAGTGAGCACTTTAAGCAACTTCTTAAGCCTTAAAACATCAGTTTAAGACAGCGTGATCTCATTTGAAGAAACTGGGGTTCAGTGGGGTGAAAGTCATGTGTCAAGTGTCCTGGCTGTTAAATGGTGAGCCGGCCTAGGAACCCTCACCTCTGCCCGGTTCACCTGTTTACTGGCTGTCCCTCCAAAGCATGGGCTCCTCCAGAGCAGCGGCCTTGTCCTCTTTGTTCAGTCCTGCGTCCCCTGTGCCCAGAACAGTGCTGGCCAGGTGCTAGCTCAGCAAAACTGGTGGAACTAATACATGAATGAATAACTCCAAAGCGGGTATCCTTTCACTGCACACTGCTGCCTCCATGCGTGTGTACACACACACACACACACACACGGCACCTGAGTTACTGTGCGTGCTATTTCGGTTCAGCCTTAAATATATAGATCCCTTCCACCTGACCCTCCAGGAGGGAACGGAGTGTGTGCCAGGATGCCAGAGGCAAATGTTTGATAAAGCACACGGATAAAAAGGCTCAGAATCCACACGCTGCAGGGTAATACTTTCTTTGCTTCCTTGAGTAAGGCTTCAAGGCTAGAACACCTTTATTATTCTGTTTACTCACTAACCCTCCCTTTGCAGGCCCGAAGGACTCCCAGAAAGGCAGTGATGGATTTTTCCAGCCCAAGGAGGAGATGGCAGTTCTGTCACCGCGGACAGCTGCCGCCTCTCCCACCCCCGTCTCTCTCCAGGGCGCGACATCCTTAAAGTGGGTCTCCTGCCCGTGGGCCCAGCCTCTCAGACGGCTGCAAGACCTGACAGGGTGGGAACAGGGGACAGGCGGACAGTTACAGGGCAGGTGTCTACCCCCAAAAAGCCATCTCCCACGCTGGCTGGGAAAGCCTAGGGCAGGAGCCAGGGAGATGAACAGAGCATTTCCCCTCAGCCCTGGCTCACGCACAGGCCCCCCTGAAGAAAGGCTGAGCTGGGGACTGTGTGGCCAGGAGAGGTTTCGGGGGGATTTCTGGTTTGACATCTCATAGACAAATACTGAGAAAATGAAAATGCCTGACTTCATCTCCTTTCTCTGAATTTCCACCTGGTTCTGGCTCTTTGCAAGGGGTACAGAATGGCCAGAGTATAATTTATAATTGCCATGGCTGAGAAAAAATACCGCACAATTATTTTGTGCATATTTACGCTGAGACAGAGAACGAAAGAATACAGGAAGAAGCGGGCTCCGTGAGGACCTGTGCTCACAACTGCATCTTAAAGAAGAGGAGTCTTCCGGAAATAGATCGCGCAGGGTCATCAGGGGTCAGCCCGAGTCCCCCCCTCAGTGCGGCCAGAGCGCTGGGCGTCCCAAAGCCTCCCCAGGCTCTTGGGCACTACTGTCACGTTGCTGAGTTGCCACACTAATTTGTTGGGCATCAACTTTTCTTCATTTTTCTTGTTTCTGACTAAAATTCTAACTTAAGATACTAAACTTTGGTATGACCTGATACAGAAGCCTGGTATTGTCTTACCACCCATTACTCATTCTAACCTACTTTTTTTTTTTTGAAATAAGGAAAAACTTAGTGGAAATAGTTTGAAAAATGGAAGAAATCATCTATATCCGAATCACAAGAAAATTTTATCCTTTCTTCCTGCAGATACTTTCCAATCAATCATACTGCATTTGTATTTTACTTTTCTACGTTAAGAATTCTTAAAAATGTTTTTTTAGTTTTCATTTTTTATAAATTGTACTGGCTAAGAAATAATCTACTGAGTGGAGCTAACAGTTATTTAACTCCCACTATAAATATCTCAGGTATATTTGTTTGATATTCTTCAAACACTACAAATGAATGTTTTTATGCATATACTGAATTTGACTTATTTTCTCAGAATAAGTTACCAGAGAGGCATTACTAGGGTGTTATGGAATGAACTGTGTCCCCCACTCCCAAATTCAAATGTCAAAGTCCTAACCCCAGGACCTCAGAATGTGACAGTACTTGGAGACAGGGCCTTTGAAAAGGTAATAAAGTTTAATTATCAGTCCTATGGTGACCCCTACTCCAGTCTGCCTGGCTTATAAGAATCTGATCTTTGTAAGAGATGACGACATACACAAAAACCAAGGGCAGCCACGCAAGGACATGGGGAAGAGACGGCCGTCTGTAAGTCGAGGAGGGAGGCCTCAGAAGGAACCACACCTGCTGACACCGTGATCTTGGG
The DNA here is from genome assembly GCF_040802235.1 of Manis javanica. NCBI lineage: Eukaryota > Metazoa > Chordata > Mammalia > Pholidota > Manidae > Manis > Manis javanica. The sequence continues at coordinate 231,543,338 of NC_133156.1, read as the reverse complement.
CTTCCCACCTCCTGAGCTGAGAAAATAAACATAAAATAAACAGCCCCAGTCTGTGGTATATGTCAAGGCAGCCTGAGCAGGCTAATACAGAGAGAGAGTGTCTGAGACCTTTTTCAGTTGTAGAGGTGAATCCAAGTACAGCCACACAGTGATGTCAACTCCCCAGTTTGCACGGGAGGTATCAGTGGTGTGTGAGTTTCACTGCCAACCTCATGGCTTTGCGCAGTTACTATTTTGAAAAGAAAGCCACTTGCTAATTGAGGCGGTATGTAATGGTACCTTCATGGATGCTTTAATTTGAATGTACTCATTTGCAAGGATTTTTTTTCCATTTATTTCCTATCATTTTTATTTTTTCTTGTGAGAAGGATTAAATCCTTCACTCATTTACTAGAGTTGTAACTTTGTCCTTTCATATGTGAAGGAGTTACTCCTATAACTTAAATATTATCCCTGATTTTAGTTGCAACAAACATTCTGGTCTGCTGTTTGCAGTTCTGTTTTGGTTACTTGTTTTATAGAAATTTTACATTTTTATGTTGTCAGGAAACGATCTGTTCCTTTATGATTCTTTCTGTTGCTTTAAAGCTTAGAAATTATAATTCTTTAAAGGATCTGATCTTTACATAAATTTTATTTCCTTTTAAAAATATATGACTTTTTAATTGATCAAGAATTACTTTGGTATATGGTCTGTGGAAAATGACACTTCCCTGATGGCTTGACTGGTACTTTAAGAGCTTGAGGAAGAAAATACATCGCCATTGTTGGGCCCAGCTGGACGTTTGAAATAAATCTGAAGACAAGTCAGAATAGATGATTTAAATCCTCTCTTCAAATAATTTTTGAATCAGAGTGAGGCAATCTGGTCTTGTGAAAAGATGACAAACTTTTGGGTTGGAAACCTATTTCCAATCAGGGTTTCTTCATTAAACAACTATGTGACCTTGTTAAGGCCAATTTCCCTGGGCCCGTTTCCACATCTGACATACAGACTATCTGCAGAAGTTAAGGTGACCTATGCTTTGAAGTATGCAGCACAATGCCAGTGCAGAGTTCAAATTAAAAAAACGGCGGTTACTAGAGTCAAACCAGAAATAAAGCATTTTCTAGAAGGGGAAGGGCTTACATAGATCATAAAATGAGTAAAATGCTTGCCAACTCTGTCAATGTTGTTATTGTTTTTTTGGTCAATAATTAATTTTTGAGAATAAATGAAACTTTGCAGATCTTGGGAAAGAAATCCATTAAAGCACAAAGCACTATTGTTTTCCAAGCCATTAAAATGTTATCTGCTTAATTCCTGCTTCAACAACAGGTAATGAACCTTCTCTGAGTTAAGATCCTTGATTTTATGGATCTGTACGAAGCTAAGAGTAATTAAGAGCAATGAGGTAAGATGAAATTCCAGTAGTGTAATGTACACAGGATCTCATTTCAATTACTTTAAAGATTATTTACTGTTATTTCACTGTTTACTTCAGGAAAGGATATTTGTCTCATTTTTACATATGCCGTTACTGATAAAATTACTAAGGATACCAACTACAAGGGCAGAAAAATAAAAGGGAAAAACAAGTGTATACTTGGAATGAGAAAAATGCTCCAGGTGATTTTTTTATATTCCACGCTTATTGAGGGATGGGCAGACTCCACTCCTCAGCATGCCACCAGTCCTACTCCTGGCATGGGATTTAATAGTATAGCTCTTCTGACACCAAAGTTAAGATAAATCATCTGACTTACAATCCAAAAGCAGGAGAGAATCTTTGAAAATCCAAGCACGATCACCTGCACAACTGTGAGCAAGTGTTGCTTTTGGGGCCCCAGAGTTCGGCCAGCTCCACGCTTTGCACTTTCCACTCCCTACTTTTTAAAATTCTTTGTGTTATCATTTAATCGGTCAATCTCACCCTAAAATACTTCCTTTGAACACAGGCATGTTTTATTTTGTCTTTACAATACCCCACCTGCTCCTCACTCCTGCGCACGATGGGTGCCGGACACGTCTGCTTACACTGAGTCGGTCATCCGACTGTCAGTGCTGCCGAGAAACCAAGCAGGCTGACCTACAGGGAGGGAGCAGCCTGTCACCAAGGCACCCAGCTGGGCCTTCGGAGAGACACGCGGCTGCAGAGCTTCCTCATCCAAAAGACCCCCAAGGCTGAGGACGAACGAGGAGGGTGACAGTAACATTTGTACGTATGTTTAGGTTAAAATGATATTCAGGAATAGTAGATATGGTCGAAATTCTGAGGAAAAGTGCCAGGGACTGAAAGCGCCAACAGAACTGGGCCGGTGAAAGGAGGTGAGCGTGACGCCGGTGGGGGGGCACCTGTAGGACGCGCAGACTGCGCTCGTGGGGGGCTCCCGCGGCCACAACCGAAGGACTGTGCGGATACCCAACGAGCTGCTGGGACCCCAGCCCGACCCCCCCCCCCCCCCCCCGTTATCACAGCCCACTGAGGCCAGCAAGTGGGCACGCCCAGCGAGGGCTCGGCAAAGGCAATACTCAGGGAGAAACTCCGGGGTGGAGCGGACGGTCACTAGGGAAGCCCGATCTGGCACCTGGGTAAAGGGGGAACAGAGGAAGGAAGGTTCTTGGTTGTATTAAATGTTAGTCCAAACAGCGTTTCTGAGAATCTCTAAGGCTCTCTCTCAACCTAGACACTGTAATGTTGGTAGGCTCCAGTGCCTTCGTGGCAAGGTTACAGGATGGGTCACATTTATGTAACACGGGAAGGACTGTTGTGGGGAGGCAATGAGCTCTGAGCAACTCCACAGGGTGAGATTCAGAACAGTATGTTCAGGTTAAAGGGTACAGCCCTCATTCTGGGGGTGCTCCCTCACATGGGGTCTATCAGAAAATGGCACAGAGCACCCAGGGGGTGGTGGGCTCTCCACCCCCAGCAGCAGCACTAGACCACGGCCTAAAAAGAGAAGCCCTATCCTGGGCAAGTTGTTAGACTAGCTCAGCTCCCATCTTTTTCAATGCTAACATGACATGATTCAAAATGCTTCAGCAATTTCATTTCTCAGTAGAGACATAACCCTTTTTCCAATACTATATAGCCTGCCCAGGTACATTAAAGGACTCAGTATGGTTGCGTATACAGACTTTGAACACTGGATCGGGGCTTAAATTTCAGCTCTGACTGCTTAGTAGCTGTACAACCTCTCAGTCTCAGTGTTTTCATCTGTGAAACTAGAACGGTATCTTCTCACAGGTTATCGAGAAGATAAGTGAGGATGTGCCAATTATAATACCTGGCAAAAAAGTTGGTACTTGAACAATGGTAGTTCATATTAGCATCAGAGAGAAAACCTTAATTAGGTGCTAAAGGTCTTAGACACTTCCTCTATAACCCCATTTTTAACAGGCACTATAGTCTGAGGGTGGGGAATAGGGGCAGAGGCACCGAGCAGTACTAAAGAGGAAGAAGCCATGGAGAGCAGAGGCCACCACGATCCTGGAATTATGCAGCAGGGAATTTTTCAGTATACAGAACCGTTATAAATATGTATCTGCTTACTTTGATGAAATGAGTCAAGACTTCTACCCTGTAGAAAATAATCCAGAGATGAGATTCAAACACATCAGCAAGAATAGCCTTCTGGAGAGAATCCGGCTTTGAAGGCGACCTCTAAGTTTGAGGGTGATGGAGACGGTAATCTAGCAACCTGTACAGATGGTCCCCGATTACCATGCTTCAACTTACAATCTTTCAACTGCACAGTGGTGTGAAAGGAATATGTATTCAATGGAAACCATACTTTATGCTTTGAATTTGGATCTTTTCTCGGGCTGGTGATATAGGGGATGGTTTTCTCTCCTGGCTGGGCAGCAGCGGCTTCCAGTCAGTCACCGGATCACAAGGGTCAACAACTGACACAGACAACCCTACTGTACCTGGAAGCCATGCTGCTTTTCACTTTCAGTACAGTAGTCAATACAGTACCTGAGATCTTCAACACCTTATTATAAAACAGGCTTTATGTTAGATGATTTTGCCCAGTGCAGGATAATGTAAGTGTTCTGAGCATGTTGAAGGTAGGTGAGGCTGAGCTATGTCTGGCAGGTTGCGTGTATTAATGAATTTTCGACTTAGGATGTTTTTCAACTCACCATGGGTTTATCAGGAAGTAACCCCATCATAAGTCAAGGAAGATCTACACCATACACTGGCTTGAACTATTCATCAACAATATAATCCCTAAGAACTTTTTATTTCTTCAGGAAAGAGGCTGTGGGCCTCTGTAAAAGGGTACACGGTAAACAGCAGTTTTGCAATTTCAGAAAAGCTTAGAGAAGGAAGTGAGTACACTGTTGGAGGGAAGGCCAGTACAATCTCTGACATTAGCACTTAAGCATCATCCTTTCAAGTGAACACCTCTAAAGCTGTCAGGATCTTACAGGAACAGCAAAATAACGCATGCTAGCAGTGAGCAAGTGGGGGTGCTTCTCCACCAGGACTCATACGCTCTGTGGCAGCACTGCCTGTCACAGGAGGCCACCCCCCCCTTGCTGGAGGGTTATTTTTCCTTTTTAATGTCAACAGGAGCTACTGTCAACCACCAATAAAGGCAGAACTGAAGTTATCAATGAACTCAAACCCCCTACTAATGGACAGAGTGAATGGCAAAAACAAACAAATAAAAAATGTTTTCTGTTTTTTACGGCAATACCAAGTATGATTTAAAAATCGCTGGGAGTCCTTCAAGAAGGCCTACTGAAACTTTACCTTTAGAAAAGTGTGCCTTTAATGGTGCTGGGAGAGCAAAAATCAATTATAGTAATTTCTTATTCATTTATATAGCATTCCTGAAATGACAAAAGTACAGCGATGAAGACTGCAGCTAAAAGGGTAGCGCGAGGACCCTCGGCTGGAGCCACCCTGCATCTTGGCGGTGTTGGTGGTGAGACAAACGCATGCCTGACAATACTGCAGAGAGCTTCACACACTGGTACCTACACAGATGAGGGCACACAAAACTGCTGAAATCCAAGTAAGGTCAAGACTGTATCAGTGTCAATATCCTGCTTGTACTACTATACTATAGTTATGCCAAGATGTTACCACTGGAGGAGGCTGGCGAAGAGTGTAAGAGATCCCTGTGTTTTATTACCTACAATTAAATGTGCCTTTAAAATTACCTCAATAGAAAAAGTTAGTATATATTTAAAAACTGAAAAACTCTGCAAATTTTTTAGCTTTTTGGAGGATGCAAAAGGTCTGAAGATACTCAGCATTTCCATGAACACATTTTAAGGTCACAGGTGGGATAGCCTATTGTGAATATTCAACTTATTGCAGAGAAAGTACAAGTCAGTCTCATTACTGAATCCCTAACAGTAAGGATCTCAGTGGCAGATAAGCAACACGTGTCTCTGGCTTTGACTTTAGCATCTGAAGGCCACAGAGGTTTTGGTGTTAACATCACAACCCCACAGAGAGCAGGGCTGTTTCAAAACCATTAGAATTTTAGCACAATGCTACACAGCAAACATGCAGATGAAACCAGAAACAGACTGGTGGTTGCCAGAAGGAGGGAGGGTTGGGGGAAATGGGAGAAGTTGGTGAAGAGGATCACGAGGTACAGTAATAAAATATATTAGTCACAGGGATAAAAAATACAGCATAGGGAATATAGCTCATAATATGGCTGATCTCCCAACAGAAGGGGTTTAGTAAGACCATATAACACAAATTCATTGTAACACAATCCTGAGCTATCTAATCCTAGTATCTTTGGTGGCAGATGGTAACTACACTTATCCTGGTATTTTGTAACATATATAGATATTGAATCACTATGTTGTACATCTGAACTAATAAAATATTATGTCAACTAAATTTCAATAAAAATTTTTAATTAGAGAAAGAAAGTATTATAGAGGTAAATTATTGCCACTTAAAAATGACTTGGGTGTTGCAATGTTAGCATCTGGTTTTTTATTTTGAAAGTCAGTGTGGGTGTGTGTTGGGGGGTGTGATAAAAAGCTAGTTTGGGAGCCCCAATTCTGACAGATGCATTTGAGACGGAATCTTTAAACCAAAAATTGATATACTTGCCAATGGAATGCAGGGGTGCATCAGGAGAGCGCTACGCAGGGTGGACATGGAAAGGCAACGCACAAACCATCACTGTTTCATTTTCAAAGAGGACCAAGGCAAATGGTAGTGGGGACACCTGAGCAGAGATACTAAGACACAGCACAATGGTGGTGAGGAAAATAAAGGCACTGAAAATATGAGCCTAATTTACTTTAGTTTCCCCTTCCTCCTGAGTTCTTGGATTTACAATAAAAACAAAGGCTAAGAAAAAATTCTCACTGTAATTCTTAGTTTCTTGTAAATTCCCAACATAATCCAACTTTAATCTTAGCACAGAGAGGAAGGCCACCAACAGACAAGTCCCTACTTGCGTCTTGTTTCTTATTATGACCGATTATCAGTGATAATGAAGGGTATTCACAAAATCTTTACAGGAGCCTTACATTATTTTAAAAATACATTTGAATGAGTAAAGGCATTAGATTTTTCTCATTTTGTTCATTTTGACTGTTTCCAAAATGCAATTTGTTCTACTTTCTGTAACCATATGAGTAACTTTTATATCCTTTGTCATTAATAGAGTTTTATATCAATGACATTACTTTCACAAATCTCTTCACTATCTTGTGTGGCAAGCATGTACCTCGACTCTTAAGATTCTCTTCACCTCTCTAGTCCCTAGCAGACAGACTCGTAGATTTTTACTTAAAAAAAAAAGTATACACACACACACTACACACAGGACATAAATACTTCAAATGAAAGAATGATCTCCCTACAGTAGGGTAATAACGCGAACTCATTATAACACAACCCCGAGCTATCTAATCCTAAAGTGTAAAATTTAAAAAGGAAAGTGAAAGTTTTTTCCTTAATCCTGGTAACAAGACAATCAGCCTTGAGGGAGACTCTCAAATACATCATTCCCCAAGCCACGGCCCTGCTCAGAGGTGCTTTAGGTTGCCAGAGGAAATAATAGCTTGAGATTTCACATGGACCCAGTGAACACTGCTTGCAGTCACATTCTCACCATTCATTTGTAGATAACCAAACACAGCCAAGCACAGAAAACCTGCCCATGCTCGGGGTTCCTTCTGCCCAAATTTCCTGTGCCAATGACTAGCCCACTAGTCCTAGGCTGCTTGACATTTTCTTATAAAGAGACTAATAACAGCTTCTCTACAAAAACCACTTCTTTCATTGTTTGGATTTGAAATCTTAGCAACTAAACACAAAGTCTGGCTCATGGGAGGAGTTTTGTAAATATTTGTAACAAAACAGTACCTACTACTTAGGCAAAACAGAACTAGCTATTAAGGTCAGAGAATATTGCGGATAAAATAGTCTTAAATCATGGTCATTACTTAGGCGAATGGCAATACTAACTCATTTCTATGAAACATAAAAAGGGGGAGAGGCCCCTGGGAATACCTTAGTAATCGCGGCGATTTGCTCCAGGGCCACGGTGCGAAGAGGCTCGTTCTGGCTCCCGAGGAGCAGCTTCAGGGACTGGAGCAGGAGGCCCTGGTCAAGCAGCAGCGAGCTCAGCTCCTTCACACACTGAAACCACAAGCGCAGGTCTGTGAGGGGGAGAGTGAGGCACTTCGCGTCCCTGGCACTCCTCCGGCTGCGTCTCTCCACACCTTGCTCCCCGAGTGTGTCTGTGTGCGTGTACGGCCGCCTGGATTCAGCGTTCAGCACCTGCTTCACTCACCGTACAGCACACTGCAGAGGTCTGTCCAAGCCATCATTCAGGATGACACTGCCTTTACCGGCTGCATGATGGCCCACTGCGCGGATCCAGGGCTGTAATTTATCCTCCTAAACTCTCAGAGTCCTAGTTTTCTCACAAGTAATATGGAAGTAATTATACCTTCATTTTGATGAGTGTGTGTGTGTGTGTGTGTGTGTGTGTGTGAATAAGTTTTAATGAATGATGTACAATGCTCAGCATATACTATGTGCTTACCAACGGATATCAGCAATTTAAATAGGTAAAAACCTATCTATAATGTAAAGGTGAAGTGAATGCCTGATATACTTAAAATATTCCATCTTCATGAAAACTACCCGTGGTCCAGAAAATGAAAATGTATTTGGATCTCCACAGATATATTTGAATTTTGATTCTCTGACCTTTATTATATTGGCTGAACTTGCCATGAGAGAGCAAGATTTTATATAACAAATAATAATCCTTCCTGGCAAAACTATGAAAGCACAGAAAATAAACTTGCAAGCTATGCCTCCCAGGTCAGTTAGGTGTCCCCTCGGTGTCCTGACTTTTGCTGTAACATAAAGAACAGAACCCCTGAGCCAGGGGCCAATGAGTGCAACCTCCTTATTTAAAGCAACGGATGTTTTTGAAAGAACTGAGGACCACTGCCCTCCACAGGGCTGATCTTTCTTTTGTGCTCCTACAACAGTAGCATATCAGAGCAGAAAATCTCAAGTTTATGATATTTTCATAATCCCTTTACATTATCACAAAGTATAGATTAAGTAAGGATGACACAAAGAAGGGCCTATTTAAAGCTTAGGATGAAGGTCTCTTTGGAATTCCACTCCCTGCAGTTTTCTTTACCTTTCACCCAGCATGTCTCTGCTGGAATCAGCAAGGCCTTCAGATTTCAGACTGGAAAACTGTGCTATACAAACTCGTGTGAAAATTATATCAGTAGGGTAATAGTTCTATAAAATGTGTACTTCAAACATTATGTATTCTAATTCCAAAAAGTGTTCTGTGTGCCTTAAAGCATATATGACACACAGAGGAGTCTCACCCAGCATCTGAGCCAAGAGAAATACAGATTTCTAATCTGGCTCCCAAAGTCTGAAGAAAATACTTGGGAGGATGAAATACAAACTCCCACACACGACAACCTAGGCAGCTGCCACAGGCCACTTCCCCTGGCGTGCCACTGCGATGAGTCCCCTCCGGCGCGCTCCTTAGAGCGTGCTGCCCGGGACACCTTCCTGCCACGATGGGATGTTCTCCGTCTGCACCGCCCCACGTGGCAGCCACACCCACACCCACACACAGCTGATGAGTACACGAGATGTGGCTAGTGAAATGAGGAACTGCATTTTAAATTTTATTCAATTTTACTTGTTTTAATTTTAATGAGCACACGTGTCCAGTGGCTACTGTACCAGACAGTGAAGCTGCAGAGTGGGGGATCTCTCAGACCTTGTGGTCTTGCACACAATGTAACTGCTGCTGTTTGTCTGATTGACCCCTATTTGTTCTTTATGTCTCAGCTTAAAAAGGCACAGGAAACCCCATCTCCTATGAAGGGGCCTCTCATTTCCCGGCTTGGGCATGCCTATATTCAGGCTACACTGTAAATATTCACTACACCATCTGTCATCTTGCATTGTTGTGACTATTCATTTGTCTATCTGTTTCATTTAGGGAACAAGAATATTTTTGCCTTCTCTGTATTTCCAACTTGCTTGGCATATGCTATAAAAACATTTGTATATAATTCTCTCTCCTAGTACTCATATTCGCTTATTCAATACATTTTCAGTAACTGGTAAACAGGTATTTATCAGCGATTTATAATATTTAGACCAAGTGTATCACTTGGCTGACCTTTAGTTAGCTTTGATGAGAAATTTTATTGAAATAACCTGTTGGGTAAACATAATGGATAGATGTCCCATGGCCAGGCAAGGGCCTCTAAGAGTGGAGATCACTATATATGAGCTACTGAGCACTTTTTATCTCTTAGCTAACAGTTACTGGCTAAATACTCCATTTAAATACTATACTGTGTTCACTGGGTATTATCTCGTGTTGCAAGAGGTCAGTTTGTTAGATTTATAAAGGGATTTTAGGAGCTACAAGAGAGGTCAGAGTAGCAAAGAAAAATCACAGAACACCTCACACAGCACCTTCACAGCTCATGAAGGAATGAAGGTAATGAAGGTAAAATGCAGGCATGCTGTATGTAGGAGATCACTATATGTAAAGGAAAAGTTCCTGTAAGTGCCCTGTCATCGACAATTAGGCAAACATGTTTCACAGACCATGAAGTGGGCAACCAAAGGCAGTGGCTTAAAAAAAGTGAGCCACACTAATTTACCTCCACAGTGATAAACATCATGGAGCTCTGAAATCAGACAGTGTCATTTCCAAATTCGGTAAAATAAACTTAAAACATCCCATTTTGTAGTAAAAATGTCCCTTCCTTTTTAACAATTTTAATTCCCATTGAGCACATATAGGGATCAATAAAAACAGTACATAGCATTTGCAAAGTTCCTTTAATCATGGCATGCTACGAAAAAAAAATCTATAAATGTACCCAATTGAAAGACAAACTGAGGCAGCATTAAGGAAAATGAGGAAAAATCACTGTGGCAATAGAACACATTTGATAATCATAATTCTTCAGCTTGTCATATTGGAACAGAGAAGTGATAATGACCTATTTCAAAATGGGGTTCAATCCGGTACCTCTTCTCCACCCCCCACAAATTATAAACTGTGAAAAGTAGTGAATTATGTGCTAAGGAGGAAGCAGTAAACAGGCTCAGCTTGGTGACCCTGTGGAACTGACAGAACCGAATCCCCACTGAGATCACCCCATCTAACCTGTGTCAGGGACCAGAAAACAGAGGTCCAGAGAGTCTGGTGCTTTTCTCATGGTCACAGGTTACGGGGTGGCCCAGTTCTGGGACAGGACAGTTTCGTGCCTCACTAGGGTCCCACTGCCGCCCAGTGTCTGATGTTGCCCGGCTTGCAGGTGCTCCTGGTGCAGAAGGAGGGAAGGCCCGTAAACCCCTCTCCACGGCATAGTGTGAGCAGCGCACTGATGCACACAGGCTAAGGCACTCTGCGACGCATTCTCCTTTCCTTAAAACACACAGGAACCACTGACCAGATGTTTCTGAGATCAGTGTATTCGTCTATTTGTCAAACTACCTCAACAGGGCTACATGGAAACCTATTAGGGAAATGGATCTTTACAGCTATTTAACTTCTCCTCATTAAACCACCAAATCTTTCTTTTTAATTAGAAACACCAAGCATAACTTATCACACATTAGTTAATAAAAGAACGTACCTTTCCCTCTGCATCCTCACCGGTTTCCCTAAGCTTTAAACATGATGCTGACAGGACTCACTGCTCTGGACACTCACTCAGATACATCTCCCACCCATTTCCAAGTGGCCAAAAGATAATCCATGTAGCTGTTATTGAACCCTGATTACCGAGCCAGTGGTATGATGCCATGTTCTCAGTTAACTTACATTTCTTGTCTTAATACTAATTACAGTAAAGCCAACCTAGGGAGGATATTTTAAAAAAAACAAACTTCTCTGGGTAATGATAGAGATCCGAACACTCATTACATCTAAAACACTGATAATCCAGATCTTAGACGCTACAGGCCATTGTTGAACGAAGTACATTAGAAAAGAGAAAAAAATAATAGAACTTACATAACTACATAAGACAGACATTCAATATACATAGACCCCCAGTGTAGTAAGCATGGCTCATTTGGAAATAGCTGTTTTTTAAGCATTCAAGCACAGATCCTTCGGTTAAGGGCCAGATCTACCATCTATTACCTGAGTGATTTGGGGCAAGACCCTTGACCTTAGAGCTCCACTTCATCAGCTATCAAATAGAGATCAAGAAACCTCCTTAGAGGTGGTGGTGAAGGTTAAATGACACTAGTCCTATCTAACAATGCTTGATCTTAGCTTATGTTAAGGCAAAGATGAACCTCATGTTATTTATATATAACTTACCTGGCAGGAGCAATGAACTGTGTTGAGCCCCTACTCTATGCAGTATGTTGAATCCCGCCGTGCATGAAACCGAGATGGTACAGCCATGATTCCCACCCTCCAGGTGTTTATAACATAGAGCAGATCCTAGGTAAGTAGCCGACAGAAGCAAATCACATACCAATGGAGTAAAGGGAAGTTATTTTTGGTGTTGGTAGTTAAAATATTTTACAGAAGAATTTTGTCATTCTGGTAGTTAGAAGACCTCTTTAAATAGGGGCAGTACTTTAGAATTCAACCCAAAGACAATTAGTCCCTCATTCAGAAACAATTCATTAAATGTATATTCATAGTGAGAGTATTTTTCTTGAGTGATTACAAAGAGGACCTAAAGAATCGTATCTACAATTTTATTTTCAAGTTTATCTCCTATGTGGTAGAAACTTGAAGAACAACTAATTAATTTAGTGCCCTTATCTAAATGCTTTAATTTAAGACACATAAATTGCTCAAGCAATCCACTGAGGTCAGACCCACAGCAGGGAGCTGTAGTCAATATGTGCTTATTTTAGAATGTACAGATTTATAATTATATTAAACAAATACCTCTGTGGCAGTTGAACTACAGGATCAAATAGAAAAAAGAGTCAAAATGGAGGTGGTTGAGTTTTTATCCTGTTTAGAGAGGATGAATATCGTGGTTAAGCAATCTGATTACAATGACATAAGAGTTTACAGTCCGAGTGGTTGGTTACCTATGAGCAGAGTGCTAAAGCTCAGACTATGTTACCAACTGTCCTGGTCCAGACAGATGAGCTACCTGAGTTACAGTGACCCCTGGAACATGAACCCAAATTAGACATAAAAGGGCATCCCAAAGGACTGAAAACTGGGTCATACACCGGGACCTGAAACATGAGTATTGCTTCAGAGCTCCAGCGAAGAGAAAACTACCTCAAAGCATCCTTCCAGCATTGCTTTTCTCCATCTGATACAAACTGGGTTTTTAACTACCAATAATGTAAGCTAAATGTTCCTCAAGGACAGTCACTGATACTGCTTCTAATAAAGAGTTTGGCTGAGGAGAGGGACACCCCGGGACACCCCCACACCATCCCTGGAAAGTCACTTGAAATACCCACTCACCTCTGCAGGAAGCCTCTCCTCGGTGTTATACAAAGAGCGACAGATTTTCAAAACTTCATTCCCCAGTCTTTCCTTGTTCTCCACTGTACACCTGGTTAGCATCACCGTGGCTAGTCTCACCCACGGATTACTGGTCACACTGGCTCTGAGGGAGCAAATGCAGGGCGCTGGAAATGACTAAAGCTGTAACAGTTGTGACAAGACATTTTAATATAGAAAAGAAATATCACTTATCGAAGTAAGACGCTTTTGGCAAATTGCAATCCTAATCTAGATGTGTTACTTCCAGTCTACGCGATAGAAAAGGTAACGTCTTATGGAGAAAGAAGAGCTGTGGCACCAAGCCCCCGGCTGCAGGGGGCGGTAGAGCCACACTGGGCGCCGAGCGCCGGGCGCTGTGAAGCCAGGGCACTTCCCGCTCCCGTTCTGTTCTGTGACGTCCTCCTTGGCTGACCGAGAGGAGCTCCTTCCACACTCTCTCCTAGTCCTATGGCACTGGGGAAGCCACCTAACCTTTCTAGGCCTTGTTTATTTTCATTGTGAAAAGGCAATTTAATGTTTTCCTTGCAGGATGGCTGTATTTAATGAATGAAGTTTTTAATTGTGCAGTATCCCTCCTGATAGTAGGCACACCTCACTACCTAAACACTGGCTTTGTTTCTCACATGGTTATGATTATGATTATGATTCTGGGGTCACGGCAGGACTAAACGGCAATAAGGACAGTAGGACAGTACACAGCAGAGGTCGGCTTGGGAGCACAGACTAATGAAGCAACTCGCAGGCGGCACAGAGATTACACTCCGTGCTTCAGATAGTTCTCATTTCTGAAACATAAAAGCATGCAAAAATTTCCCCTATTTCCTTTCTCCAGCTACCACCACGTTTCATAAAAACATCACAACTTAACATTTCAGTAGACAACTTGAAGGTATATTGATTCCATGGCCCAGAAACAGGGTACTAATTTTACTTACAACACTTTACAATAATTTTACTATTTATTAATAGTCTGTTTTCTCATGAGCATAACTCTAGATTCTAGACACTGAACACCTAAGGATGGTCCTTCCCTTGAAAGAATGTCATCCATTGTCCCCTGAGGAAAGTGTCCAATGCAACAATGACAAAGGGACTCACAACGCTAGCCTTCGGCCAAGTCTTTGTGACTCAGCTCCAAGTACGGGCCAGGAACACTGCTTATTCCGGGGTGCAAACAAAACTGAGTGTCTGCTTGGCTGGGGGGTCCGCTTACCCTGCTCAACGCCTCATCCTCTGCTTTCCTCCTGCCAAGTCTGCATTCAGCTCCCCTGCTTTCCTCTAACAGGCTGCCTGGCGAAACACTGCTCTGCAGCACCAGCCGTGGCCCAATGGGCAACGGGGCTTTGAAAGCAATCACCAAAATGTACTGTTCACCAGCAGGCATGATTCACTGGATGAAAAGTAGGAACCCTCCTTAAGCACAACTCTATTGTACCTTCCATGCATTTTCCTATAAGGGACTAAAACTAACTTGTTTCCAGTAAATTAGCAGTCATGTGGATCAAGCGAATTTCTTAGTTTTTAACTTCATGGTGTCAACTGGCGACATTCACTCATTATCACACTCCCCTCCCCTCCCCTCCTGCCTCTCCATCTCCCCAGAATTTTTTTTTTCTTGGTGGTTATTTTGGAAGTGCTGAAGTCATACACTGCATACACCGGATTGCGTCAGGGAGGGGACGTATTCAAAAGAACCTGTTTCTCAAGTACCCCATCAGATGTTTTCCTGCAGTAGATCACCGATTTGAGCCAGGAAATAAGCAGAAACAGAACTTTATTTGACATAACCTCTGGTTATTCCTTTGCTGGAGGAGACATGGATGGTAAGAGGGGTTAGGTAAACTGATAATGCTTTGTTCTTATTCTAATGATTTTACAAAGGAGATTTGTAAAACATAGGTTAGCAATTTACAAGTTTCATTTCATATATTATTACAAAAGAATATGTCTAAAAATTGAACACTTTTGTCTCAAAATGTATTAAATGGTTTAAATACAGAGAATGTTTCAAGTGAAGCTGATTTTGTTTTCTGTGGTCAAGTGATTTGAAATGAGTCAGCATTCTAAAATTGATAAAAGAAACTGTAAAGCCACAGTTAAACTACTTAAAGGTATCACATTTTGAGTTTAAAAAATTTTCTTTAGACTGAGAGATTCATTTTGAGAGTATGAAGAAATCTATAATTCAACCCTAATGATTTTCTAAAAAAAGTAAAGCCTCACCGATAACGAATTAACAGGTCCCATATCTATACCACATTATCACCACTAGGAGTTGTTTGGAAACAGATTCCCAGGCTTGCAGAGGAGTCTGGGACTCGGCAAGTCAGGCACGGGACTCTGTGTTTAACAAGCACCCGTATGTTCTGAGCTCTGCCGAGATAGCTGGGAACCAAATGGAAATGCTGCTTCAATGCCCTGTACAAGAAACACTGAAGGTTTTATGCTGTGAGAGCCTGTACTGCAGTTTCAAATAGTGAAGGTTAAGAACCTGTTCTTGAAAGCTACGTGTCAGCATGTCATCTCTGCCACAAATGACAGCACTCGAAGGAGCTTTTTTTTTTTTTTTCCTTTCTGAAAACACTTGGTTAAAAAGCAAACAAAATAAAAACACCACTCTCCTTGGTTTGTCTCAGAGATTCTCATCTCAGGGTTAAGGTAAAAAGTCTTCTGCAGATATTCTTTAGCAGCCCTGAGCTGCTCACAGAACAACTTATTTTCTGGAAAACAGCTTTAAGTTCGGAGGTGCAGAGACATGCCCCGGCCTGCTGTGCGCAAGTGCTGGCCGAGTGTGCGAAGGACCAGATGAGAGCTGGGGGCAGGCAGCATGTGGGACAGAGGCACAGCTTCTCCTATTTTTTGCCAACAAGGAGCAGCAGTTCATGACAGAGGGCATATGTGCTTAGAGGAAATCCGGCCATGTCTTCCACAGCGATCCCTGGCTGACAGCACAAGGATAGTAGGGCTACTCCAGGCAGCGATGAGTGGCAGCTGCAAGCTCCGCATGACGTACAGGAAACAGGAGCTCTGAAGGTGCCAGTAGCTGGTCAGAATTCTGCCTTTTCCACTTAACAGCAATGTGATGACTAAAGTTACTTAACTTCTGAGCTTCAATTCCCTCAACTACACGATTAGATAACATCACCTTCCTGTGTAGGTTTGTTCTGTGAATTGATAATATATGTAAACTGCACATAACATTGTGTTCTCAATGAATGGGGATTATCCACTTATGCCATACGGAATCTCAGGTTAGTATTGTAAGCTGTGTTAAAAGAGAGCCAAAAGACGTCCAGCTGAAAATATTGCAATGGAATTACTGTGTTGACACCAGATTCAGATGTTATTATCAAGCATTGTCTGATGTTTCTGAGTAAAATATTTCGGTTAGGGGCAAGAAGAAACGAAAGAAACTGAAATATTTCACAAACAATTTTAACTTCCACTACAGGTTAATATTGATTTGATATACTTCTTTTATGGCCTCTTTTGAAGGTATTGACTTTTTGAAACTAAAGTCCAGACCAAAGAAAAGGAATTTTATGTCAACACTTACACATATTCATGTTTCACAGGCGGCCAAGCTTGCAAGAGCAAAACCAGGTGCTGAAACTCCACCTCCTGGTGACTGGATTCCAGGAGTTCCATGAAGAGAGCATGGCGGGTCTCCTCATTCTCAATGTCAGTTATGTCTACCTGCAAGTGCAAATATACGTTTGAAACTGGTGACAAAGGCTACCGAATTGGTTTATAAAAAATCTAAATTTGATTATTTATTTTTATTTATTTTTATTTTGCTATCATTAATGTATAATTACATGAACAACATTATGGTTACTAGACTCCTCCTATTATCAAGTACCCCCCACATACCCCATTACAGTCACTGCCCATCAGCAGAGTAAGATGCTATAGAGTCACTATTTGTCTTCTCTGTGTTGTACTGCCTTCCCTGTGCTCCACCCACTACATTATATATGCTAATCGTAATGCCCCCTATTCCCCTTCTCCCTCCCTTCCCACCCACCCTCCCCAGTCCCTTTCCCTTTGGTAACTGCTAGTCCATTCTTGGGTTCTGTGAATCTGCTGCTGTTTTGTTCCTTCAGTTTTTGCTCTGTTCTTATACTCCACAGATGAGTGAAATCATTTTGATAAAGCAGTCTTGTGAAAATTTTTACATGTTGAAGGATGATTCAACACTCCCAGCACACCCCACAAACCTTCAAAAGCTCTATGCCTTACCCAATTTCAAAAATTTGTATTAAAACTGTTCAGAACCAATCATAAGAAGGTTCTTAATGTTCGTTAACAAAATTAATGAAAACAGGTACATTCCCACAGAGCTGCCTTATTGGCACTCGATATGTTTTGTTAAAACACTGAATTGTTTTATGTGAAATTATAATAGTTCACCATAGTCAACATTAGCTGAATATTTTTAGATTATCCTAAATGCATTTCTAATTTTCATTTTAGTATTACTGCCAAATCTTCAGATTGCCTAAAATATTTCTTTAAAGTTTTTAATTTTTTATTTCTTGATGTTATTTTTTGTCATAGTATTTTCTTGCTATAAATCAAAATAAAGTAAAATATCTCTTATTCACATCTCATTTCTAATGCAAACAAGTCCCAGTCAAATAAAGAATACTAATTTTTCCTCTCATTAAATGACGCAATCTTTTACACTGAAGCAGTCCTAAAACAAATCGTATCTCCAATACCTCCAGGAATAAAAATGCTACTTTAAATTAAAATGAAATTTTAAATACAAAAGTAAGCCAAATGCTGGTTCTCGTTATCTAGCCTCTTTTAACACGGATTTTTTATATTTGAGTACACAAGACTCAGATGTGTTTCCTTGAAAGGATAATGAGGACGGTTACCTATGTATTTCTAAATTGTACTAATGCATGTTTCCAAAACATATGATTTAATGGCCCTTCTGGCTCAGATCCCAAGTAGCCATCCAATAAAGTCATACCATGAATTCTGCATTTTCACCAAAGCTGGTATGTACAATGAAATGATTGGTAATTACTATGGGAAGTGTTGCTCACAAAGTGACCCATCAGATCTTTCAGAACCTGCCATAAAGCCCCACATCATTCTTCTGTGGAATAATAACCCCAAACCATTTTGTAGTTTTTGAAATAATTTCGTAAATCAGTAAGTCAGTTGGCCCTTACAGGGTTTTCTGTGGAGAACAGCACAGGTATTTTTAACCCCATCTTAACCTCATCACTATTAACCTTACAGATGAGGAAATGGGCTGATCTGTCCTGGTAGGTAACGTGGCTAGCAAGTGACACAGCCAATAAATATACAAATATAGTCAAATCAGGATGTTCTGAAACCAGAGGATTCAGTAAGCTAGATGAACTCTGAATTATTTAAATCGGTGGTCTAGTTGGGAAATTGGCAATATTTTCTCACCTATTTATATAAAAATGTTTAAAAAATAATTTCAAACTCAAGACCTCTCTCCAGTTACCTGACCTGCCCTCAGCTCCTCTCAGTCTTGGGGCCTTTTTGTGTCTTTCATCGCATACACACCCACCTCACGAACTCGGATCTGTTTCCTCTGCCCGGCACATTCTTTCTCCAGGTATTCGTGTGGCTCATTCTCTCATTTCCCTCAAGTTCCTCAGTCACCTTGTCAGAGAACGCACTGGGAAGCTGCCCTGCGTGAACCAGCAGTCCCCACCCTCTCCATCTCTCTCACCTTGTTTCATTTTCCTTTCTGGCACTTACATGTACGTGACATGTTAGGTACTTATTTGTTTATTGCCCTTCTTCTTCCATAAGAATGGAAGCTCCTTGGAAACACTGGTTTATTCCCACCACTTAAAATAATTCCTGATACAGTGTAAATGCACAGTACCTACTGAGTGAATGAACAAGCTAAGGAATAGGTATTGAATGAATGAAGGTAATTCGCCATTTATAAAATATTTTAGCACAGAATGACATTAAATCTTCATGGAGCTTCCATCAATTTTTGGCTGTTTTCTACTGGGGGTAGAAGGTTTAGATGCTGCTGAGAAGGAAATTACTGAAAACCACCCACAGAAAGCATGTTTATTGACATTTTGTCTTGACCAATGATGCCTTGCGGCAAGCTATGTGATTTCAATAAAGTCCTTCTCTTCAAGGCTCATATTACTCATCAGAAAAATGGGCTCCAAAAATCCCATAAGTCTCAATAGTTCTGTGGAGGCGCCTGGAGGTCTGCAGTGGGGAAAATGTTATAAATGACTACTCTTTTTGTTCAGTCAGAACCTGGACTTTACAGAGTTTATTTGTAGAACAACGTTTTGTGTTTTAAAATTTGTGGAACACGTTTTGCGTTTTAAAAATATTTAAAATATTGAATGACATGTCTCTAATCTTCCTAGAAGTGTCAATATTCCACTTTCTGGTCTATAATTAACTGCAGTATAATTATTAACAAGCAGTTGCTCTCCTACATGAGATGCAGAGTCTATATGGGTTATTTGACACATGGAAAGGAAAAGATTAGGCGAAAGTGATTTATGTTTTCAGTATCATTTAGATTTCTTTCTTTTCAGAAACTGTAACAACTTATAAATTTTTAGGACATGAACCATCACAAGGGAAGAAAAGAGTATCTTAAAGCTTCCCAATTTGGTGGAAGACATGAACCTGAACATTCAAGAAGCTGGGCTACCCCCTAACAGGGTAAACCCAAAAAAGTTATGATGGCAAGGGGCATCATGATTAAACACTTGAAAACTAAAGATGAGGAAAAATCTTGAAAACAACCAGGGAGAAGAACACATTACCTACAGTGAAAACAACAATTTGAATACCAGTGGATTTCTCATCTGAAACCATAGGGGCCAGAAAAAAGAGGCACCACATTTTCCAAGAACTGTCAACTGCAAGTTCTATATACAGCAAAGTGATCTTTTAGGAGAAAAAGGGGAAATAACATTCTTAGATATGAAAAACTAAAAAACATTGTCACTAATAGCTCTCATTTTAAAGACTGGCTAAAGGAAGTTTTTCAAATAAGGGAAATGATATAAGAAGGGTCTTTGGAGCATGGGAAGGAAAAATGAAGAGTAGAAAGAGCAGAAATATTGGTAAATACAATAGCCTACCTTTTTCATAGTTTTCCAAATTATATTTGTTGATTAGAACAAAGATTATAACACCAACTGATACTCAAGACAAAGACATTTAAAAGTGGGAAGGTAGAGACCCAAATGGAAATGTTATTTCCACATTACACTCCAAGGCAAGGATGTGCACTCCTACCCACTCTTATTCAGCATCTTACTGGAAGTCCTAGCCACTGAAATAAAGCAAGAA
This sequence comes from Manis javanica, assembly GCF_040802235.1. Taxonomy (NCBI): domain Eukaryota; kingdom Metazoa; phylum Chordata; class Mammalia; order Pholidota; family Manidae; genus Manis; species Manis javanica. The sequence continues at coordinate 231,523,007 of NC_133156.1, read as the reverse complement.
AAAGAAATAAAAGGCACACACATTGGAAAGAAAAAAATAAAATTATCTTTTCAGATAACATGATTGTCTACATAGAAAATCCCAAGAAATTTATTAATAAAAAACCAAAAAACCCAAACTTAGAATTAATGAATGAGTCTGCAAAGTCACAAAATAAAAATGTCAACATACAAAAAAATCATATTGCTATATACTAACAATGAACATGTGAAAAGTAACAATAAAAATATCATAGCATTATAATTGTTTCAAAGAAAATGAAACAGGTATATGTGCAGGATCCATATCCTAAAAATTATAAAATGACGACAGAAAATCTAAATACATGAAGAGATCAAAAATTTCTTTGATCAAATAAGTGATCAAAAATCTATCTCAAAAAAGATCCAAATGAAGAGATACACTGTGTTCATCAATGGGAAGACTCTACATAGTAAAAACATCAGTTCTGCCTGAACGGACTTTGGGCTTAATGCAATACCTACCAAAATTCCAGCAAGCTTTTTTTTGTAGATTTAGATAAACTTCTATGTTATAATTGTATATGGAAAAACACATGCCCTAGAATAGGTAAACAATCTTTAAAAAGAATGAGGTGGGAGGAATAACTGTACTTGATATTAAGGCTTATTATCTAGCTGCAGTAAGAAAGGTGGTATGATATTGGTAGAGGATAGACACAAAGATCAATGGTACAGACTGGAGAGCACAGAAATGCATACGCCCAGCTGATTTTTGAGCAAGGGCAAAAGCCTGTCAATGGAGGACAGACAGCATTTCCAACAAAATGTTGCTGAAGGAAGTGGACATCCACGAGAGAAGTAGGAAGGGAAAATGGGAGGCGGGGAGAGAGGGAGACGAAGAAAGAAGAAAGAAACCTCAACCTAAACCACACACCATATACCAAAATTACTCAAAGTATGTAAGATAGTCAAGTTATTAAACGTAAAATGTAAAACTATGAAGCTTTAGGGAAAAAAAATCTGAGAAAATCTTTGGGACCAAGGGCTAGGCAAAGTGCCTCTGCTCACAAGACTTGCTTGAAATGTGAGAAGCCCACAGAGAACTGTCTCTCCACAGCTTTCTGGGATGTTCAGAACTCATCCCATTGGGGAAGAGTCCGAGGCCAACCTGTCTTAATGTCAAACTCTGGTTTTTAGAAAAGAGTATTAAATAAAGGTTCCCAAACATGGTTTTCTAGATGATGAGTTACTCCTTCTTCTTCCTTGAAAAGCAGTATTTAGTTTAAAATTTAAGAAAATGAATACATACTGTATTTTAAAAAGTCAGTTTCCATAATTAGACTTGTATTTACTGGGTCTCAATACCATTGACTTATGAGTTATTTTTATATATACTATTATATGTATTCTCTTATCATTTATTTTAGCCCTATTTATGAATTCTAGTCATTTTCAGTATTTTTCTTGGTTTTTCTAGAAATTAGAATGATGTAATCTATAAATAATGGTAATTTTGACTTTTTAAAAGTTACATCGCTTATTTCTGCCTCTTGTCTTACATTGACTAGGATCCTAAAAAATAATGGGGATTCTGGGCACTCTTGTTTTGTTCTTAATTTTCCTAATGAAAATGCCTCCAAATTTTCAGTGTTAAAAAATCAGCCAAAATGAAATTCTAGTGCTCAGCAGAGAATATGGAACATAGCAAACAATCAATACATAGATGCTATAATAAAAATATTATCTATACTTCCTTTCTGTAAGATGGTCTTGACTAAACATATTTTCATAACACAACTAATCATGTTGCTCTTTAATAGTTAAAAAAATAAGTTGAAGAAAATTACTGTCATAAATCTGGAAAAAATATTAGGGAGGAAAGTAGTGCTCTGAGATGAAAAAGGTTAAAGCGAATGGGGGCTTTACAGAGGCTTACAGAAATTCTGAGTAATGTTCATTAGTATTACTATCATGGGAATTTAAATTTCCTAAAAATTCTGAAAACAAGGCACCTGGGCTGAGCACGAATGCGGACCTAGGAAAGAATTAGATACTCTTTTCTAGGAGGCAGTGGAGTTCACATTAAAGATACAGTCCCAGCATCTACATATATTTCATAAAAGTATGACAAGTACAGAGAACTGAAGTAAGGGCCCAAACAGCCACAACATGAAATGACTACAGAACATATTTTAACACAGAGGAAGAAATACTTGCAGGTGGCTATCAAATGCTCCAATATGCCTCACTGAGGAGACTGTAAATGATCAAAGGCAGTTTGATGAAAGATGCGGCTTTCAAAATAGTGCCGATAAAGTCAAAGTACCACATAAATATATTCATTGTGGAGACATTACTAGACTTTCTTACGGCTTAATTTCTTCTGTAAGATGAAGATAACACATTTATATGACGGTTGTGATATTAAACAAGAGAATGTGACTAAAACAGCAAGGACTGGCACATGCTAGGCATGCTATTATCTAAATAAAATGCATATGAAAAAGCAGAAAGCTGGATGTATGCTATTTCTTGTAATAAGAATTATGTCTAAAGATGAGACACGACAGAAAAAATTGTAAGGAAATATGGCTGTTTTAGGATAATGGAATCATGTGCAACTTTTATCTCTTTTTAAAAATCTCATTTATTTGTGCAATGGATGTAGTATTTGAAATGACTCTTAAGCATACATCCACAGATGAGTGAAAACAAATAGCAACTTCTCTCAAAGTTTTTTTTTCTACACTTTCTTTTGTCCTTTTTCCCAGTGAAAAAGAAAGTAACATATACATCTTCTAACATCTCTGTTCCTTCCCAGGTAGCCGTTTAGCACTAAGTAACAGGATTTTAAAGGGGAAGTTTCAAATGTGACAAACTTAAGACTACCTCTTTTCCTTTTATCTCTGAAAATGATGTTTCTCTTTTTTGAATTAGGTGACTTTAGCCCTTGTTATAAGTCAGTTTGTCAAGTAGCTGTAGCCTCCTTACCAGAGTCACTGTCTTTAAAAAAAGTGGACTGAGTCACCTATTCTCACACGAGAACAGCTTTAGCCTTAAATTTCTCTGTGGCTGCTGAAAGTGAACATAACTATCTTAAACTGAGGCACCTCTCTGAAATCTGCAACCTGCTACAGGCATTGACGGTACATTATTCTATCTCCGGGTATTTGTGAATACAAAATCCATACTAGTGCACGTAAAAGTACCTTATTAATAGAAAATAATCACCAGCACATAGAGGATTATTACTGATAGTAGTAATATCAGTCACCATATTCCTACTTCCATTGGAGGTGAGCTGTTAGCTTCTAAAGGACTCATGATGACATCAGAGTTAAAGCTGCAAAGTAACTGCAATTCCTTTCATGAACACAACAAAGTCAGACTGAGCCATCTCCGTGTGCAGGGCTTTGAAATGTAAAACAAACAAGCAAAAATCCCAATTTCATTAGATACACAAAAATATACAAAGGTGACAGAGTTGACCTCTAGAATGATCCCTGTCTTGTTAAAGACTCCTTTTATAAGGTTTTAGGTGGCCAACACAGCCTGTGTGTCCAAAGGATCTAACCAAGATCTCTGGCGACAGGACATCAGATTTTTAGAAGACCAAAAAAGTCCTAGGCTGTTGGGCTAGCTGGTGGACTTGCCCTAAGCTGTTAGACTACCTCATCCATCTAAGCAGTATTTAGACTAGCGCCTGGCACACAGTACATACTCAATAAAAGTATTACGGGTTTTAAATATTACGATTAGACAAGAAAATATAAATAGCACATAAATTACAATCATGTCCATTTCTGAGTATTTATGGGTTTTATTAAATAGAAAATACAAAATTGTGGTAATTGCACTATGGTTTAAATATTAAAAGTAAGGTAACTATTTCCTGGGGGTTTTCTATGGCAGAGAACTAAAGAACAGATGTAGCTATTGACAGAATTTGAAGTGCTCAATCTTGCACTGCTTGTTCTAAAGGCAAAATATGTTGAGACAGCCTGAGGGTTCACATGACCTTCCCAAGTCCATGCGAAGGGGAGAAGATCCACCATAAGAAGGGTGTCCTGACAAGGAATAAAGAAATGAGCAATAATTCATTCCAACCTTTGCCTCTAGGTCTGGTGATGACCGTACACTTCTAGCCTCTGCTTCCCTCTTAAGGCGCTCATATCAGGAAAATGAGCGCCTATTTGTGAACTGCTCAAGAAAAAATGGCACCCAATTGCCATAAAAAGTCTCTCGTAGGATATAACAAAGATGCCCTTTGGATGGGTAGAACTCAATCAAAGAACAATAATTTAGGTTCCCAAGGGGTTTCTAGATGTTCAGAAGTTGTATGCGTGGATGCATAAACACATATAAACAGAGAGAGGCTAGCAACTACAATTCTGAGCCATGTTTTACAGTATACTATGTGTTTTAATATATCTTTAAGCACAGAAATTACACAATAAAACATTCCATAATCATTCCCCATAAATGCTGTTGCAACTTGAATACATAATACATGTTTTCACATCGCCAAATATCTTACGAAACATTTTAAAAATGAGACATATAAGGGAAATACTGTGTTAATAAGAAGAGGAAAGATTCTGCCTTACAATTTTCTCTCAGACAAAAAACCAGTCATGCCATATGAGCCCCTATGTGTGGTTAAAGAGCTGCTACTGAAGCTAACTTTTAAAGGCCAGGTTTTGTTTCCTAGCTAATGTTGATGAAGTATTAATAAAATAATTCATGGAGTTGGAAATGTTTTCACTGTAGTGTATCATTCAGACTCAGGTTTGAATGTTGTCCCTGCCACAAATAGCTTTGTGACCATGCATCTCTATCAGCCTTAGTGTTTTCATATGCAAAAATAAGGTAATAATACTTAACCTATCAGGTTACTTTGAGAATAACAGGCCATAACCGAATATAATACAATATAATACACATAAAGACATGCACACCATTATAGGTATCTAACACTGAATTAACAATGCGCTACTACTACTAGTAGTTCTTGTTCTACCACATTTAAGAGATACTGTATAGATTTCTTAACTACTGTGGCCTATTTCCTCATGTGTTGAATATGGCCTTACCTCATGGATGGTAAGATCACCTACGTCAGAGGGTTATTATGAGGTTTAAATGATACTATATACATACAAAGCCTAATGCTCAGTCCACAGAAGGTCCTAAAAACATAAAAAATAATAGTACATGTAGTATCTTCTCAGTTAAGTGAAAACAGTTTTCTGATGTAACTTCAGAGATTTTATTTTGACTATACTTTTTAAAATTCCAGTTATACGTTATCCAGTGACACTTCTGCATAGCAGAAGAAAATGGTGGCCACCAAATTAAGAATGCCTATGTAATCCCTCAAACAAAAAGAATAACAAATAAAACTATATAAAACCCATACATTCAGCACAATTAAGGGCCAAGAATGTCCAAACTTCAAAATATAAGAACTAAGTAAGAAAAAACACCAAACTTGAGAGAATGACCTCTGGATTTACACTCCATGTAGATGTTTCACATATTCAAAAAGTAGACACATAATTGAAATACACAAGAACAGGGCAAACCATACAAACAGAAATAAAATGAACGTAACTGGAAGTGAATAAGAGTATGTGCGTGTGTGCGCTTGAGCATGCGCATGTGTGAGAAAGAGAAATAACCTTGAAAAAATAGTATTTTTGAGTACTATTACTCTGAAGCTAAAGACAAAAAGAGCTCTATACAAATGTCCCAGTTAGTAAGGGGGCTGACATTTCCAAAACTACTTCATATGTATCCTAGGGATAATAAATAAATATGTTGTGGATAATGAGTCAAGTTTCTCACTGACAAAGAAAGGAGTTTACAATTAAGAGCCTAGAATGAACTGTGCGGAATTTGAAGTATCACTAGGAACTCATGGTTTTTAAAGTAACAGATGTCGGTGTGTGTTCTGTTCCCTTAGAAGATCTGGAAGTTATAATACTACAATATCATCAAGTACCTCTAGCACCCAAGCTTGGCTTCTAAATACCATTCTTGATTTTTAAAAATCAAGGCTCTTCAAAGTCAATGACTGAATCAAGAGCTGGGCAGGGAGAGTTCACACACCTCATGGTTCAAAAAGTGATGGGCCCATGTCAAAAGATAGGGAATAAAAACTGAAGGGAACCCCCAATAGCCAAATCTGGGATAATTTCAGCAAAAAATAAAAATGATGATAGCAATGGATTATAGCCATAGAGCAAAATTAGAATCTTTGAGCTTGAAATTATATGAATAAATACACATAAAGAGAGAAGAATAAATGATAGGATAAAAAAACTCCATTTGGCCAACACCACAGTGATAATTATCTCAAGCAATAATCATCAATGCATGCCAAAATTAGTGGGTGAAAGTATGAGGAGAAAAACAATGTTTACACAATCTTGAAGAACCTCTTCACTAGATACTTATTAAATTACAAACACGAAAATGATAATTTTATGGAGAAGAAATATGGTTGACAACACCTCAGTCAAATGATCAAAGTTAGGAGCCATGGAACAAATCAACACCATGTACCTCCTGATACTTTGAACAAAAGACACAACATCACTTCTGTGGTATTCTAACCAAAAATGAAAAACTTCAACACAGGAATGAAAATCAGACGAAGTCAAATTCAGTGACATTTTACAAAGTCATTGGTCAGTACTTTTTAAAAACGTCAAGTCATAAAGAGGCAGGGGAGGGGGATGAATGAGGAGCTGTTCCGGATTGAAGGGCACTAGGAGACCTGACACGCGAATGCGATGTGTGACCTGGACCGGACGTAGTTCAGAAAAAGACATCAGTGGTACAACTGACAAAACTTAAATAATACAAAAGTTAGATAATGGTATTTTATCAGTGTTAGTTGTGGTTATCTGAGATATAAGTTTCTGGTAAATTTTCAGGAAGATATAAAAGTCTTTGTATAATTTACGCTTTCTTTTTTGGTGAATCTGAAATTATTTCAAAATGAAAGTTAAAAAAGAAAAGTTACTCCCAGCTACATCATATCCCCACCATTCTCCAAAATTCAAACACTTGTGTTTTTCTCCCCTTTTCCTTAAGCCCTTCTCTCTGATCCTCAAAAGGAAGGAAAAGATGAGGCTGTGAGGCGGCATGTCGGAGCACGGATGCCGAGGTGGTCACCCCTGCGGGGAAAAGGCACTGCAGGTAATTCTCCCATCACAAAACGAAGCCCAACTGGCAGCTGAGCTGGCTCCAGGAGAAGGGTGCCCTGGGGTGGAATCAAAGCAATCCCCATCCAGTGACATCTACTGAACCCCGGTTACTTGCAAGGAAGCAGCACTGTTAACATCTGAGGCTATGGAGTCCAGTTCCCTGTTCGTGCAGAGATCCTAAAACAAAGATCTGAGCACGGTGCTTCTCTCTTCCATGGGGCTGTAGCACCATGTAGGTAAAAACCCGAGCAGGTGACTGGGCGCTCTCCAAGTCGGCCTGCTTCTTTCCAGTTTCATTTCTTCCCTCACACCATACACCCTCAGTGCAAGAGTCACCTGCTCAGGGCAGACTTTCCTCACGGCCTCCAAATGGATGGCTACATGCCCTCCCTCTAACCCGACACACTGGGCAGACATCTACCACAGCACCTCCACATTCAGACAACTCAAGCCTGTGTGTGCACCTACGTTCCCCACTGAACTGGAGTCCTCACACCCACATGGTCCATCTACCTGGACTGTAGTTAGAGCTTGACATGCATCATTCCACTCCAACATTCATGTCTTATTTCCCTTTTATACACAAGGGAACCACAGGTTGGGAGAGGTTTACTAACTTCCAAGGTCACAGAGCTAGTGATTGGTGAAACTGGGATTTGAATGCAGGTCTGTGTGGTAAAGAGCACAGTGAATGGTGCATAATCTATGCTTGAAGGATCGATGATGACTATGTCACATCTTGTTCTGTTTGAACAGTTATTGGGCATGGCACTTTTCAGAATGTTTTAACTGAGCAGCAGTTAACATATACAGTGCTATGTATTGAGACAGTGAAAAATGCTAAAAGATAAAGCAATGCTTTCCCTAGTTGAAATCTTCATTTCTCATACCCACTTACATGCAATCCAGGTAAAGTAAGAGTGGAAAGAAAAAAATGATCCAATCATGCATTATGCAGTCCAATGTTACCCAATGTTACTGCAGAATACACTCCCCTGGCACGTGGGAAGAAGTGTGTTACAGAATCAAGAACACAGGCTTTGGGGTCAGACAGAACTGGTTTGAACCCGAGTTCTATCATTCACAAGCTGGGTAACCTTATAGGTCATATGACCTTATTGAGAACACAGAGGATGGTAACTAGTTGCAAAGCTGTTCTACAGATTAAATGCAGGAATGTGCACTTAGTATACATTCCACATTCCTTTCTTCTTCCCCCAATGATGCCTGTGGCAAGATGACAAATCTTTAAAGGGAAGAACCCATTATTCATGAAGAGTCTCTAAATATCTGCAGAATCCAGCAATATGGAGTATTTAAGGTAAATCCGAGGAAGTAACTTCTGTGTACTGTACATCTATGCTCTCTTCTATAAACTGTGACTACTGAGCTGGGGTACTTTTGAAAGTCTTCTCTAATTCTAGGAATCTATGAATTCATGGCTATTAGGACACATCATATGTGAGGATGCATATATGTTAAGCATCAAATATTAATCTACATTAGATTAAACAAATCATTTATGGCAATGAGTCTTAGCTTTTAAGGCATGTAAGGTAACAGTAACTTCTTTGTAAGCAGCTAAATGCAGCTTTGCAAACTGAATTCTTCTACTGTTCTTTGCCTGCACTGTCTGCTACAGAAGTGCACATTTTGTTAATGTTTGGGCAAATGACACTAAATGGCCTCTGACCAGAAGGGTTAATATGTACTTGCATGTCCCAAAGTAGGCAAAATCTATGAATTTGTAATGAGGTCAGAAATTATCTTTATCTAATTCTTTCTGGTGATCATTTACAACCACAAATTCAGACAGGCTGAAATTTTAAAAGGTGAAACTCTTAGCCACATGGTCTTTTTTACATAAAAACAGGAAAAAAAAAACACCTGAGGTGATGGGATATGCAATTTTTAAAGGAAAAGCATATTTTGACCCATATTTTTCATGCCCCAGTTAACTAGAAAAATCACAAAACCTGAAAAACTCACATAAATTGTACCAAGGATATTAGCACAATACATTCACCTCCCCACCTCCATCCTACCACCCCAACCCCCCACCCCCACCCCCACCAAGGTCCTCCGTGCTGGGGCACATTTCTGGAACGGAAAGGAAGGACTCTCACGCTGTTGAAAATGAAGGCCTCTGAATTTCTAATCCTGTTAACTAATCATTAGAAAACTAGAAAACGCTGTCTCTCTGAGAACCAGTGAGGTGGTAGGCTCCACCGACTCTGTTTAATTTTGCAGGAGCTGGCTGGCTTCCCAGCAACACACTGATTTGTGGGGCCACTACTCTGGGCACCTCGAGGATAATTAAATATTAAGTTCCTCTTTGATGTATGCAAAGTCTGCCTAAGAGGATTACTAGCCACAGCAAAGGAAACAGTCCCACATTTTCTGGTAATTGACCATTGCAGTATCATTACCTATTCTTCTCTTTACTCTGTAAGAATCTGTCTCTAGTCTTAATATTACCTTTGAGAATGGAGCAGAAAGTAGGGAGAATGAAAATGAGAGCCTGTGCAATCACCAGTTTGGGGTCTTGTAGATGTTTGGAATGTGGAGATAAAGAAGACTGTTTAATGTGTGTGAGAGAAATGACAAAGGTGAGCAGACCTTTACCTCCTCCAGTTCAAAGTTCCATGTTACACACTAAATAGCCAAGGCTCAGAATTTACGAATTTTCTCCAAGATTATGAAACAGCAGTCGAAGGAGGGTGGAAACACTTGCCTGTGATTTTTCTAATGCCCTGATTTTCCTACTGCTACTGTGGAAGCTAACACAGTTTTCTGAAAACAATAATGAAGACAACCTCACATTTAATCTGTGGGCCCAGTTTGGTAACATCCCGGAAGTTGCTGCTGTTTCCATCAGAAGTCATTTTTCTGTATTCATTTCCATGTGGCAAGCAGCTATTTACAACTATAAGACAGAATTTCCCACCAAAGTCACTTGTCCTCCCATATACATTTGAATCGGCAATGCCAGGGTGACAAAGAATATTTAAATTTTATAGGAGAAGGACACCCCCACTGATTCATCTTTTGGAGAAGACTACAGGGAACAGCATAATTAAGCACTAGAATAGTCTACTTATTTCCACTGCCAAATACTTTAAGAAACACGGACTATTATCTTCTAAGAAAAGGGAAACTGTTTGTACACAAAATAAAAGTAAGAGAGGAGAACAGAAAAAGAATGAGAGGACATGGTATGACTTTTACAGAGCCTGGAGACTTCTGGGAGAGACGTGTTCTAGAGGCCTTCAGAGTGTGCAGCACCAGGGGAGACACTGGTAAGGTGAGGAGCTACGTATGGACTTTGCAAATGAGAGAGAAAACTGGAACTCAGTGAAATAAAGTCAACTCGCTTTAGAGCAGTGCATGGAGACGGAACCTTAACAAAGGCTAAGCTCTTTTAATTCTGTTTTTGGAAAAAATTAAGCTATAAAGAAATTAGCATCTCAGAAATACTCAGAAATCATTGAAATCATTCAAGCTGCAATTTACTGAGTAATTGGAACACTGAGAAAAGCTTCAAAGAAGAAAAAATGGTTATACTTATGCTATTTCTGAAGTATTTAGGCCCAAATATCAAAGTGTATGTTCTCGTGTGTCAACATGACAGGTAAGATGGATTTTTCCCCTTTCCTGGCTTCCACATTGTTTTGTAATATTTTCGGTGTATAGATCTGACATAACGTGAAGCGCGGCTCCAGCCAGAGAAACCAGCCTTCTCAACCTACCAGGCCAGCCACTGAGGCAAATGTAACTGTGCAAGAGTCAGAACTGGAAAAACGGAGGTTCTGTCTGAAAAGTACGTAAGAGTAGGAACATTTATTTGTTTCAGGATGAGTTAGAACCAGAGGTTCCTCATGTCAAAAATAACATGACCTAACTGGAGCTCACCTAAGGGTGCTGCAGGAGCCTTGGTCTGCTGCAAACAAGCACACGCCCTATCGTGTACCACGCCAGGGACCTGGGACAGGGGTTACAGCCTGTTGGTCTGTGTTCACAGACTGCTCTGTAAGACGACTGTGGGTTCTCAATCAAGTTCAAGGCAAAATGTTAGAACTAAATATGCTGGTAAGGTCATGGTGTTTCAGAGAGAGTATTCCTCCGATATTAGTGACTGTAATACATTACAGCAATTTGGCAAGATTATTTTCACACATACATCTTTTTTTGAATCTCAAATTCCCTAACTCTGAAGAACCCCAGATAATAATATGTATCTAATTCTCTCATAGAGGAAATAAGTATAAACTAGTAATTATGATTATGCTCTGAGATATGTCTCAAGATATTTTTAATATTTGATACATTAAAAAAATTTACTGTTCTTTAATTTTTGGTAATAAAAACTTTTGGTAACGCAAACTTCAATATGTTCATCAGTGCACCTATTTAGTAGTTAAATATGTACAGGAAAGTTTATTTTAATTTTTCTATATGTTTGAGTATACATATGCATGGTTGAAGACGTCTCATCTAACGTGTTTTTCTCTTCATAGAATTTAGTGAGGTTTCTCACTATTAAATGTAGTAATAAGGATCTAAATATATATTATAAAGCAAAGCTTTAAAATCAGAAGGCAAATCGAGTTGGAGTCAGACTTCCAGGAAACCCTTTTGCAGATGAGATTATCAGGGAAGTCTTACTTTCTAACTTTTTTTGCATATGGTCTATTCTGCATCCTAAAGCACTTGACTGAGGTATGGACTCTTAGATCCTATGTCTTTAAGAAGCATCAGTTTAGAATTTAAACTAAATTTAACAGTCACCATATTTCTTTTATTAAGGAATTAACATTCTTATTTACTCAGTCAACAAGTATTTAAGCTCTAAGTGCAGGCACAGCAGACTGAAGGGAATGGTAAGTATATCCTCCAAGGCTTATAGGTTTTCACCTTAGCAGGGAGAAAAAACTAACAGTAACAATTACATAATTAAAGTTCAAATGTGTAAGATTCAAGTTTCCATTAAGTTTGAAGTAGTCAGAGACAACGGACTGAGCGAGCCTTAATGGATGGAATGCAGAAAACAAAGATCTTATGCGTCAGTTACATTATGTCTGTCTAGGTAGAGAAGGGAGGGCATTGAGTGCCCAGGCAAAGCAGGCGGGAAATGAATTCACTAAACTGCACACTGCATTTCCATTTAGGTCTGCACTTCTCCAGGGAAAGGATGAGACACCATAATTAACTGACACTGTGAGAAACCTGACTATATCCTATGAAGAGAAAAATGATGCACACATTAGGTGAGACATCTTCGACCATGCATATGTATATTCAAACATAGAGAAGAATCAAAATGACATTTCCTGTACATATTTAACTACTAAATAGGTGCACTGATGAACATATTGAGAAGTCTGTATTACCACGTTGATTATTCACCTGAAGGCAGTTACAGTAATCAAGAAATGGCCTCTTAATTATTGCTAATAGAGAAAATGCTCAATACCCAGTCAGAAGTTCCCTTACCTGTCTCTGGGGCCAAGTGGCTTTGAGAATGGCTTCTGTCCTAAAGAACACAAGAAGCTTGCTGTCCTCCTCAGTCAGGTGAAATGACTGCCCCAAAATCTGCAGCACACGAAGGCGGGGCCCCACGGGCCAGGCGTCATCAGCACAGAACGGCCGCAGCCACTCCAGCAGGTCCTCAGGGGAAACCAGCTCTTCCCTACATGGCAAAATCAAGGGTTGGATAGAAACTACTAAGTCGTTTTTTTTTTTTTAATTCCAGTAATCAAATATGGTGAGTGACCGAAACACTTGTTTGTTGGGTGACTTCCTGTTGAGAGGTTTAGGTTTTAAATGGCTTTAAACAAACCAGATTAGGTATTTCAGAATTATGTAAAATGAATATAACTTCTAAACAGTATCATACTAAGATGAATTATATAAAGCAGATTAAAAAATGTTGTTAGCTATTCTATTTCTTAAGCAAAGTTTAATAAGTATGGTTTATTTCTATTGATACCAACAGTGCCAGGCATCCCTCTAGTAATTTTATATGAACTATTACTAGTTGACTTAACTATACAAAGTAGATACAAATTCCTTTTTAAACATTTTCCAGTTTTGTTGATATAATTAACACATAACATTTTATTAATTTAAAGAATACTTGACTTGATATACGCATATATTGCAAAATGGTTTCCACAGAAAGCTGAGTTAACATGTACCACCTGAGAGTTATAAACAATTTTTTTCTTGAGAACTTTAAAGATCTACTGTTGGCAGCTGAAATGTAATACAGTTTTGTTAACTATAGTCATTATGCTGTGTATGTAAATTCCACTTTATAGCTGAGGAAATAGGCTTCATGGAAGCGATACGCTCACAAACATCAATAATAGTGTAACATGACCCCAGAGTCCATGTGCTACTTTTCTCTGTGATAGAATTTCAATATGTAGTTAGAGTATCAAATGCTATACTACCCTAAAGATAAAATATGAATGAGTGGGTTACTTAAAAAACTGAAAAGGATTCAGAGAAGGGGACCTCTGCACAACTTGCTGTCCACTACTGGAATCTCTTTTCTTGTAATGCCAAATGGACCACCTCAGGAAAACAAACTCACTTGATCATGGTATCGATGATTGGTTGACTACTGATTTGTTTAATACGTTACTCAGATAGAAGTAACACTTCCATATGGCCCTGGAGATCCACACTAAAGCACTGAATTATACACGTTTTCTTATAACCAGATCCTTACCAGGCTTCCAGCAATAAATCACCTAGACCAAGTCCCAACTTCCATGACCTAAGATGACCACGATATTTTAAACTTCTGAGAAGACTAAGATACACCGAGCATTTCTGTTAGTATGATTCTGTAATATACTCGTCAGTGCAGTTTCATGGCAATTCAAATTTTAAAAAATTCATTATTTGTACTTAGGAATTTTAAAAATTACAAAATTATGTGGATAACTGGCTTGAGTAAATGTAGCTATGACTGTCCCCAATATGTATTAGAAATGGCAAAACCGGGGTGCAAAGCAGCAGAATAGAACAGATGTTTCCCGGAACTCTACTATGTTCAAAGTGAGCAGACAGTATTGTTCAGTGGGAAAAGCATTTTGTTGGAAAGCAATGGACCTATTAATCCTGACCCCATCTTTTACTAACAACTCTTGATAAAAATCATGAATGTCATCATTCCTATTTTATACTTAAGTAGACAACGGTCCTGAAAGTGTATCTCTTGATGTCTGTGAAATCAAGACACTATATGTGAAGCGCCCGGCACATTATACGGCACAGAGGAAGTATGTAATAGTAACTATCATCTACATGATATCATTATTATTATCAGCATTGTCAAAGCACTGGTTTGTACCTGATGACACAGATGAAAAAATTATATATCTTTACCTTCAAAGAACTAATAATACAATGGAACAGAAAAACTTTAAAAGTGACTATTCTCTGAATTATTAATAAAAAAATTGAACAACTGTTTTGGAGGAAAAGTAAGCAGAGTCAGTGAAGGCTTCAAGTAGGATGTAGCATCTGAACAGGATCATAAAGGACAAATGGGATGCATGTAAATGGAAAGGTAGGAAAATATAATCCAGATAAGTACAGCAAGAAAACTAGCCAAGGATTTCGAAGGACATGGTGTATTCAGGGAGTGATTAAAAGCACAGATGTCTGGCTGGCAAATCAGAGGAACTCTAAAGGATGGGACAGGTCCTCACCTGGATAATCAAAAGCTTACAAACTACGTTGAAAAGGTGGCGCATTGAAAGCACAGGCTTTGGAGCTAGAGGCCCAGACTCAGCTTCCAGATTTAAGACTTCCAGACAGTGTTACATGGATCAAGAAGTCACTTAATGGTTCAGAGCCTCAGTTTCCTTATTGGTAAGTTGGAAATGGAAAACAACCACTTAACCATGAAGTTTTTGATAATTAAACACATAAAATGAAATAATAAATTTAAAGCATGATACAATACCTGGCACATAACTAAATACTTCAGTTTGCAGCAACATTATTGAGGACATCTGGCCTTATTTTGGATGGAATGGGAGTGATGAAGGATTTCTGAGCAGTGAAATATCATAATCATGTTAGTGGGTAGAGAACTGTGCAGGCTGGGACAGACTCAGGCACTTTTGGTGAGGCCTGCAATAGTTAAGTATAATTCAGGAGAAAAGATATTTAAAGCACATTTTTGGCCTTGAGTTCAAGCCAATTGCACATAATATGAAGCTGACTTTTTTCCCCTCTTACCCAAGTGCCAAGTGGGAGTTGGATAGAATGAGCTAGAATGGGAAGACGCTGAAGTCATGAAGACCAGTTGGAAGTTGTAACAATAACCCAAGACCTGAACATGTTGAACAAGCAAGGAAACAATAAAAATAATAATTTAGGAAAGCTTAGTATGTGCCTTGAATTTTATCACTTCATCATAGCTATCTTTTTCATGTATTCTGTTATTGTCTTCAATTTATAGATGAGGAAACCACAGAGAGGTTTAATAACATGTCTGAGACACACAGTAGCAGTGGAACCAATTTTGAATGTGGACTATCTTACTGTCTTGTCAATTACTACACAATGATGCTGGACCAAATGGGGGTATATTCCAGAACACTGTGGCAGTATATCAAAATTATTTACAGATACCTACATGATACAGAAAGATTATTGTAATGTTTTCAAGTCATTAAATTGAGTTCGATTCCTTTTACATCAGAACTTACTGTGCAGTTGATAACATTTGGCATTTTGGGGGAATCTGCTCTAACTTTTGGCTGACATTTTAAATACATAGTAAAATTATGGAAACTCATTCCTAAAACAAAAACGCTGTGTTCTAGGAAAGCCGTCTTCTAGATCTGCTTCTCTGTATATCAATGTGAGTATTGGTATTCAGTAAGACTACATAGAAATGAAAGGCAGTTCTGTTAGAAAAATTGTCAAGGACTTTGACTAGACATTATCTCCTAAAGTTTCTAGCTGCAAAATAGTTCACATTAAAAAAAAAAAGTTCACATTTTGATTTCGAGTTTTTAAAATTGGCATTCAGTCTCATGATTCAAAAAATTCATGCATATATACAGAGAAAAACAGCAAGAATTCTGTTAAAATGTTAATAATTGGTGAGTCAAGGGGAAGATTATATAGGAATTTTTTCTATCCTTGCAACTTTTCTCTTGAATTTGGTATTTTTCAAGATTAACTGATGGGTGAAAAATAACCAATTATAACTTTTATAATGTAAAAAGCCAGAATGGGAAGAAGGAAAATGATTCCATCTTTATAGTATTTTATGAAAAAGCAAGGAGAGGATTTAAAGAGCTTAGGAATAAAAAGAGAACATTTCAAAACATTTTTACTTTATTATAAAAGTTACACAATGATTTTTAAAAGTTATAAAATAGATAAAAAGGGCAAAATCTCTCAGATTTACTGTAAATATACAGAGATTTACTTTCACCTTTTTCCCTTTAATGAGATTTTCTGGGGGTGGGGCATTATTTTATTGCCCAGAGTAATTTAGTACATTATTTTTTTAATTAGTATAGGAAACACAATATTCATACAGTTTTGGTCCAAAAGGAGTTATGTTGAGAAAACTGGACATGCAAGAGAATGAAACTGGATTATTGTCTAAATCCACACACAAAAGTAAACTTAAAATAGATGAAAGACCTGAATGTAAGACATAAAACCATAAAACTCTTAGAAGAACACAGGGAAAAAATGGCTTGAACATAAGCATGAGCGATTTTTTTCCTGGATACATCTCCTTGAGCAAGGAAAACAAAATAAAAAATGAACAAGTGGGACTACATCAAACTAAAAAGCTTCTGTCCAGTAAATGAGACCATCAGCAGAACAGAAAGGCAATTTACAGTATGGAAGAATATATTTGTAAATGATTCATCTGATAAGGGGCTAACATCCAAAATATATAAAGAAGTTATATGCCTCAACACCCAAAAAAATGAATAAACTGGTTAAAAAATGGGTGCAGGACCTGAACAGACATTTCTCCAAAGAAGAAATACAAATAGCCAACAGGCACATGAAAAGATGCTCCACATTGCTAATCATCAGGGGAATGCAAATCAAACCCACAATGAGATATCATACCACACCAGTTCGAATGGCTACTATCCAAAAGACAAGAAATAACAAGTGCTGGAGAGGATGTGGAGAAATGGGGACCCTCCTACACTGTTGGTGGGAATGTCAATTGGTGCAGCCACTGTGGAAAGCAGTATGGAGGTTCCTCAAAAACAACAAAAATAGAAATAACCATTTGACCCAATAAGTCCACTTCTAGGAATTTACCCAAAGAAAACAAAACCCCTGATTCAAGAAGATATACAAACCCCTGTGTCAACCACTGCATTATTTACAACAGTCAAGATATGGAAGTAGTCTAAGTGTCCAGCAATGGATGAATAAAGAATTGTACATATACACAATGGAATATTATTTAGCCATAAAAAAAACCTGCCATTTATAGTAACATGGATGGATGTAGAGGGTAGTATGCTCAGTGAATAAGCCAGGCAGAGAAAGACAAATACTATATGCTTTCACTTATTTGTGGAATATAAAAACAAAGCAGAACAGAATGAACAAAACAGCAGAAGAGTCATAGACACTAAGAAGTGACTAGTGGTTACTATGGGGTATGGGCTGGGGTGGGTGGGGGAGCACAAGGGAGATAAAGGGGCACAAAAATTCTCAATCATAATATAAGTTGGTCAGAGGGACAGTAATAAAGCATGGAGAATATAGTTAATGATTCTGCAATATCTTCCTATGTTGACAGATAGTATCCGCACTAGTAGGGGGGTGGGGATTTAATAATACGGGATTGTATATTTGAAACCAATATAAGATTGTATATCAATGAGACTTCAATAAAAAAAGATAAGGAGTCATCTGAAATACGTAAGTAGCTCTATTAACAGAAAATAACAGTAGTAACAGTAATAAAAATACATTCACTGAGTGATTAATTTGAGAAAGTGATGTTCTATTACATAATGCAGCATGAGAGGATATTCACAGAAGTACAAAGGAATGGAAGAGCAATGTCCACAAAGCAAAGGCAATTACTGAATCAAAGAAAAAAGATTTTGAGAATATTAATAAGCTAATCCTTGATAAGAGTTTTCAGTTCTGCACACCCTACACATTCAAAGACAACCTAACTTTAAACTTAAATGGTTAAGATACATTAAGAGATAGTAAATATGAAGAGCAATTTATAGATCATGATGGACTAAAATAAAATTTTTCTTCTTTGAGAGTGGAGGGGAGAAAGATGGCATTCAAACAAGAAAAACACAGATCTTTGTGATTTCCTGTAAATATAAATGTTACAGAATTGAATGCCTGAAGAAACCATAAGCTCTCTTTGTCCAATCTTCTATACTGAAATTATAAACTAGAAGCCAAATTTTTGTGTAAGCTTGCATGGTATATGCCAGTGTTTTAAATGTTACAAATTTTACATACAATCAGGGTTTTCCAGATCTTTTTCCCCCCAGTTTAATCAGGATATAACTGACATTTGACACTATGTAAGTTTAAGGTGAACAGCACAATAATGTGACTTCCCTGTAGAATGAAATGACCACCCATCACCTCATTTAGAAACAAACAAACAAAAAAATACAACAAAAATATTTCTTCCGTGTGATGAGAAATCTTAGGATCTACTCTTAACCAGTTCTGCTTTCTTTAAAAGCTGGAAGACAAGAACACACGGGCAGCTGCCTCCTTTAGATGAGGCCCGAGTGAGCTCGAGTTGCCTCAGCCTCCACCACTTCCAACCTTCCCTTAAGTCCAGTCCACCTTGCTCGTGTCCATTACCTGCACGGCCTCAGTCGGAAATGTTTGCAAACTCTGATGTGTGAGATGCTTGGCTGGAATAAAGAGGGAGGGAAGGGCAAGCAAGTAAATGTGAGCCGACAGTAAGAGACCAACATACTCATTCTATGTCGGCCCCTTCACTCCCTTAGGACTTGATCGCACTCTGCATACCCTTTCCTCACTACATCTGGGGCTGGGGGGAGTGGACAGCTCCCAGGATAATGTCTATTTACTAACTTATATAAAACACCTGGGCACCTGGCAAGGAATGACACAGAACTGCAAATAAATAATGTGTTATGTGTTAACGGCATTATAGGAGGAAGAAAACTGAAAATGTGAGTTTTTCAAATAATTATAATCAAGTTATATTGTAACAAAAATTCCCTTACATGCAATAATTCTGGTAATGCACACAGTTCCAATCTCAAAACTTTTGATAAAAAATAATGACCTGTGGCTCTCAAATGCATGCCAACCCAAAACACCTTTCCAAGGTTCACTCACCAATAAAAACACATCGCGAACCTGCTGGTGGCCGTAGCTCTCAGCACAACTCAGTGTCACTGCACACAATGCCTGCACACTGGGGGTGCTCAGAGAACATCTGATGATTTGTTTTGCCTTAGAGAGCACAAAGACTAAGAAGAAATCGTGTTCAATTTGCTGGAGTGGGCTTTTTTTTCCTTTTTTTTTTTTGGTCTCTTCTGTGCTTTAAAAATGTTGTGAAATCCTTAGGTAATATCAAAGAGCTCAATGGAGTCTGAATGCTCTAACACTGTTCAATATACATGAAGCTTTAAGACAACCGAAGCTGGCACTATGATTAAGCAGCAATTTAAACAAATAACTCTTACAATATGCAATAGTTTTGAAGAAAATCTTTCTTCCTTTTTGAATAGTACACAGAGGAATTCCTCATTAATTATCTGTTTTCCGAGTAGATTGATTTCTGTACATCCTTTTGAGAATCACTAATACACTGGTTGCTGCTTGTGGGGCATTCCTGTTAGGAAATTTTTTAAAGATATATGAAGTCAATGAGTAGAAAAGAAAAGAGGCCAAGGCAGAGAGAAGCTGGTAATTGGAAAAGGTGAGAAGACTGAGGGAGATACTAATGCCTTAAGACTTTGTTACTCAAATTCAGTCCATGGACTAGGAAACATGTGGAAGCTGGTTAGAGACCAGAATTTCAGGCCCACCCACAGCTACTCAAGTAAAACCTGTAGTTTAATAAGATCACCACGAAATTCCTGTGCACAGTGATGTCCGTGAAGCACTCCTTGCTGCTGGTTCATTCATGTCAGAGGGAGATGAAATTCGGTGAGAGAGACCATGTGTGTCCTTACCTGGTGACCCTGGACAAATTACAAAACCTGTCTAAGCTTCATTTCCTAATCTGTGAAATGAAGAGAATAATAATAATATGATGGAGCTGTCTGAGGACTAAGTGGGCTGCTGAACCACCATTTCAAAGGTCTTGCATAGATTCATGGGCGTTCGTTTTTTGTTAAATGCATATTGGTATGTTTATTAATTCCAGGTTTAATGAACACACTATTTTAGAACATTATCATTTTAGTTACTGATATTTTTTTAAAACCTATTTTTCTTAAAGCAAATGAATAAACTCTTAACACATAGTAGAAATGCAGATATTCTCAAAATATGGTATCGCAGACATACACAATGGCAGGAAACACACACATTCAAAATAAATTTAATGTGCACAAGCCTCTGAATAATCAATTACCTTAATCTCCTCTTAAACTGTAGATGCTATAAATGGTTTTGACACTATTTCAAACCCTTAAAATACATAACTCTGATGTCTGGAGGTAAGAATGTGCTTAAACTGAAAACGAAGGCTGGCTGTTCGGGAGGCTGCGCGCTCTGGTTTTACGTGGTTTGCACTTAGCACAGGAGAGAGAAGCAGAAAGGGGGCCTCATGGGTGAGGCAGAGGAACTGCAGTTAAAAGGCAAACAGCTTCTGTTCCAACATAAAAAGTCAAAGGACTAGTGATGGCATAAACTGCCTAAAAACTAAGCAGAAGCCACTTGGTGGCCATTCATGCACATGCTCAAATTCTTATTTTTCTCTGCAATCTCCCTGCCAGGAACATTACAGGATGGTGTGCACCGGCCTTAAAGCATGTCGATATGTATGTGTGTGGCAGCTGACAGTGTGTGTGAAGGGAGGTGATTTACTATCTAAACAGATGTCAGAAAGGGCAGTGGAAGTTCAAGTTACAGGGCTGGGAACGAGGGAGGGTGAGGGACACACAGACCTGGCACGGCCTCCGAAAGGTTAGGCGGTCACGTCAGGCCAAGGAATGAGTGACCTGAGAGGGTTACTTGACAAAGGTCTGAATCTCCCTCCATGTCACCTGGCAAAGAGACAGTCACCTATATGTCTGTTTCAGGCACACAGGGATGGAAATCGATGCCAAGTATCCGTTTTAACTGTGTGGATTTGAAAAATACCCGCCAACAATAAAGATTATGACTTTATCTTCTTTCCTCTTTTTCCTTCTTAAGCAGAGAAAAAAAAAAAAGTCACTGAAATTTTTCAGTCTTTATTTATTCTGTGTTTCTGGAAAAAATGTAAGATCTTGTTCTGTTCTTCCATTCCCCAATGTCTTCCTCTTTGGAATCGAAGGTTAAAAAAACAGTTTGTATTCAAGAGACCCAAGTTGGATTTTCTGTGTATTTGGCTAGACATTCACTAAGAAAAACAATGCCTTCTAATCTTCTTGAGGCATCCCCAGTGAGACAGGACAGAGGGACCCCACTGGAAAAGGCTTAAAGCAGTTCCTGCTAAAATGCCTTTCATTGTGTGGGGCCAGGATCCAGGGCAGCATTACTAGAAAGCAGCTAAGCTGCTGACAGCTGCTCACTGGGCAGCTGCCAGGTGAGAACGGCCTGTCAAGTGGTGACTGGAAAGGCAGCAGCTACACGCATCCTCGAGGAGGCAGCTCGTGTTTCCCGTGAAGCATCTCAGCCTGCTCTGCAGTGCTTCTGGCAATTTCCTCAGCCTGGAGTGCCATTACCCACCTTGTCCTTCTTACAGACTCACATTTCATAGACCAGGTCTGTGGAAAAAATTGCAGTATTTCCAGAATCTCTTGCCTGGCCTTAGGGCATCTCCACATCAACAGCTATTTCCAACAGGTGGAGAGTCCATCTCCATATCAATAGATGACTACAAAAACACAAGAGAGGAATTTTGGGGGTTCTGAGCCAGGATGGGGAGAAACACAGGTGAGTGGAACTAGATGACTTCTTATAAGCAATAAATGAGTTTCTCCTACTTAAATTTTTCTCTTGGACTGTTACAGGTTTCAAAGATTGATTTGCTCTAGGCTGGGAACACATTTCCCCCCACTCCTGGTGATAGTCAGCAGGACCTCTGAACCCCAAATCTGTCTTCATGGGTGCAATGCTTGGGTGGGCTGTCGGTAGAGACGGGGTGATAAGAGGAAGACCCCTGTGGATGGTGTGTGGAGGGGGGGCACCCTGTGGATGGTGCAGCTTTACCTGGGAAGCTCCATCCGTAGGGCTGCCCCTCAGGGAGCACCTACAGGGCATTTGGTTTAGGGTAAAGCACCTCCTAGAGGGGTGGGACAGTCCCCAGAATTGAGGAAGAGTGGAGACACCAGAAGCTGCGGAATTAGCCCTCCATGAGACAGAACACAGCTTAGAGGCCCTGAGTGGCTGTGTGGTGGCCAGGATTGTGTGTTTTTTGTTTCTCGAGATGCTGGAAAGCGTTACTGAGGAGAGATACACACATTGGTGTCACTTGGAGGAGCTGGGCGATGACCTCTGCGATGCCCTTAAGAGAGACAGTTACTGATAAGTGAGTCGTGCTCCTGGAAGATACACTAGCAGCAAGGTGGGAGGCAGCAGGAGAATCTGTGTTGCAGGAGGCAGTGGGGGACAGGGAGGAAGAGGTGGTGCCTTCAGCCCAGAAAATGGTAGAGAAGGTAGCAGGGGAGGATGGGGGGCGGGGCCGAGGGTGGACTGTTGCCAAGGCCACCGCCCAAGGCACCAGCATCTCCGGGATTAAAGGCCTGCCTGGTTGTAATTAAGAAAATAGAAACACAGCAACAGCAGGTTCCTCGTTGGGGGGTGGGGGAGGAGGAGCCCCTCCCCAGGGTGTGGAGCACTCCGTGCTCCCCTCCTATACCCAGGATGAGCAGGTAGATATAAGCCTCAGGTTTGGGCAGAAGCCGTAGGAACATCTGCCTACGTGGCTTTTGCATCTCTGGGATATAGGGATGGAAAACACTGTTATGTTAGGTTCTGAAATGGGCAGACTGGCTTCCCTGATGACTCACCCCTTCCGCTGGGAGCAGTTGCAAAGTGCCCACCACGCCCCAGGGAATCGAATGCTTCTGGACTGGCTGACAGCAGCCATCAGGGCACTTTGGCCTAATCAGGGTGATTTACCATACTTACCCACTAGCTGGAAAATGTATGCAGAACGCCAGCATGTGTTACAGGAGCTGGGCATGAAAAATGTCATCTGTAATTTGGACTCCCGGGACCCCAATGAGGAGCTGTTCACCGTAGCAATGAGAAATCTGGTGCTCCATACATCTCCCCCATCTCTCTTTGGGTCCCTAGTGACTGCTCTTGCCCCCCACTTAGGGGAACCCATAAGTGAGCCTACTCGTAATTTAGCAGATCTGGGGGAGGTTGAAACAATAAGAGCAAGGAAGGAAATATGAGCTACGACTGAAAGGAGAGGTGCATAGGGCCCCTTGAAGGTCTGGAGGACCCAGAAGTGGGCTGATTTGATAAAGTCCAGGGTAATGAAAGAAAAGCTTGATGGGCAACACAATAGGATCTCATTAGAACTGTGGCACCAATTAAAGCCAGAGCAACAGTTCCAGCCGCTGAGGTCCAGGACATGGAAGCCAGAGGCAAAGCCCCATGTCTGACCTGTGTCCCTGCAAGACGTCCTGGGGACAGTACTCAGTTTCCACCTGGGCCCTCACCCCCACAGGAGGATGATTGCGCATCACGGTTTGACTGAGGCGTTTGACAAGGCCCACACCTTGGGGGACGTGGTGAGTACCGGAGGCCACATGTACGATTAGCAATTCATTGGTCCCCTGTGAATGTATGTGTCCTGGTGCTGGTGGGCACAGGAGCTGAATGTTCTCTGATTTATGGCAATCCTGGGTGTTTTCCCGGGACTCCTGCTGTGATAGGTGGCTATCAGGGTAAGGCAGTTAGGGTGAAGAAAGCCCAAATCCCACTGGGGACAGAGTGTTTACCCGTAAAGGAGCATACTGTATATATTTCTCCCATCTCTGGAGGAAGTGGATATCCTGCAGGGCCTGTGCTTACAGACCACTGCAGGTGAGACTGAGAATATGTGTGGTAAAGGCAGTTCTAAGGGGACATGCTAACCACCCGCCTGTACCTCCATGGGTGGCAAATGCTAAGCAGTATAAATTGCTTGGGGGGCACAGGGAAACTAGAGAAACCCTACAGGAGTTGGAGAAGGTGGGCATCATAAAGCCCACTCATAGTCCTTTTAATTCCCCAGTATGGCCAGTGAAAATGCCAGATGGCTCCTGGCGTATGACCATGGATTAAAGAGAACTGAATAAAGCCACACCCCTTTTCATGCTGCTGTCCCCTCTACAGCAGCCCTATGGACACCCTCAGTCATGAACTAGGGACATGTCATCATGTTGCAGATCTTACTAACGCTTTCTTCTCTACTGACACAGCACTGGGAAGTCAGGAACAGTTTGTCTTCATGTGGGAAAGCCGGGAGTGGACATTCATTGTCCTTCTACAGGGATACCTTCACAGTCCCACCATTTGTCATGGACTTGCAGTCCAGGACTTGGCCACATGGAAGAAACTACAAACAGTGCAGCTATATCACTACATTGAAGATATTATGCTCACATCTGATTTTCCTGCAGATTTAGAAGGGGCAGTTCCTAGACTGCTGCAACATCTACAGGAAAAAGGATGGGCTGTGAACAGCACCAAGGTTCAGGGACCTGATTAGTCAGTAAAGTTCTTGGGGTTGTCTGGTTGGGGAAAACTAGTTATCCCAGAAGTAGTCATAGTCAAGGTCCAGGCTTTCCCCACCCCTACCACTGTCACAATAATACAAGAGATTGGAGGTCTCTTGGCTTACTGGAGAGTGTTTATTCCACACTTGGCACAAATTCTGAAGCCCTTATACAGGCTGGTACAAAAGGGCAATCAATAGGTGGGACTGGGATGAAACATGTGCAGCTGCTTTCTCTGCTGCTAAGCGAACAGTCAAGGCCATGCAGGCCTTGAGTGAAACAGACTCATCAAGGCCCTGTGAGCTAGATGTTCACATAACCAAAGATGGTTATGGATGGGGCTTTGGCAGTGGCTTGAACGGACCCGCCAACCTACTGAATTCTGGTTGCAACTGTGGAAAGGAGCAGAGGTCCAGTACACCTTGACAAAGAAACAACTGGCTGCTGTGTACCATGCCTTGCTTGGTAAGGAGCTTCACTGGAACAGCTCTGATCAAGGTAATAACCAACTATCCCATTATGGGGTGGGTGTAAGACTAGACCCAAAGGCCATGGACTGAAGTGACACAGACTATCCTATACTAGTCAAATGGGGTGCATATTTACAGCACTGTAATGCCCTCTCCACTCGCAGTGGAAAACTCTACCATTTATTGGGGCCAGTGACATATACTAGTGAAAAGCAAGAACTTCCTTTTCAGTCATTGGTAGTCAAGAGTCCTTATCAAGGGGGAAAAGCCCCTATACCTGAAGATGCTTGGAATACAGATGGCTCCAGTCATGGGCAGCCCCCTAAGTGGAGGGCTGTGGCTTTCCATCCTAAGACTGAGATGATACGGATGGAGGACAGAGAGGGGAAGAGCAGCCAATGGGCTGAGTTGTGGGCAATATGGCTTGTGACCACCCAGGAGCCCTGCCCTATAGCTGTCTGCACTGACAGCTGGGCCGTCTATTGGGGCTTGACCCTGTGGCTACCGACATGGTACCATGCCAACTGGATGCTGGTCACTACCCCTTTGGGGACAAGAGCTATAGCAAGACCTATAGGCCTCTGGTCAGACTAAGGCAGGTACCGTATATCATGTGACTGGCCACTTGCCTTTGGCATCCCCAGGGAATGATGAAGCAGACACATTGGCCCAGGTGCGCTGGCTAGAAGGAAAACCCGCCTCTGATATAGCCTAATGGTTACATCAGCATTTGCTGCACACAGGGCAAAAGACAATGTGAGCTGTAGCTTGTTAGTGGGGCTTACGGTTGACCTCTGAAGAAGTCAGCAGAGCCCAGAAGGAGTGCCTTGTGTGCTCTAAGAGGGACTTAGACTGAGTTCCACATCAACATGGGACAATAGTAAAGGGGCTGATACCCCTTGTCAGGTGGCAGATGGACTATATTGGGCCTGTGCCATATCAGAAGGATCTTGGTATGCCATGACTTGTGTGGATACAGCTACTAGCCTATTGGTTGCAGAGCAGCAAACCACCAGGAGGGGCCTAGAGCATCTCTTTGCAGCTTACGGCTGGCTGCAGGTGACTGAGAGTGATTAAGGCAACCACTTCACTGGACATACATTACAAGAATGGGCGCAGCAATTAGGAATAAAGTGGAAGTTTACTGTACCATATAACCCTACCAGGGCAGACGTGATAGAGAGATACAACAGTTTGTTGAAATCTGGCCTGAAGTTGGACAATAGACTATGGGGCTGCTCAGTTTGCTTATAGACAGTGCTATGGCATTTGAATGAGAAGACCCAAAAAGGAGCCTTGAGCCCTGTAGACATGCTAACAGACATCGCTGTCTCTCCTATACGAGCACATGTGCAAACCAAAGAGGAGTTACTGGAGCCAGGATATGGCCAGCAGAGCAACATCCTGCTGCCTGCCCCCACTGCATTAAACCCTGGAGACTGCTGAGTGGACATGGCCCTGCACATTTCAACACATGGACCAGCAATGGCTGGCCCTTCTGACACCTTCGGGTAAAGGCCTGGAAGCTGGCCTCCTGTGTGTTCCTGGAGTAACAGCAGAACAGCCCCCAAAGATCACAGTAATGTACCCAAAACTTCCAGGAGGTAAGAGCATCTTATGGGGAAGTACAGTGCATGTACCTCCTCTAACCCTATCTATTGTCCCATCTGTAACTCCCACAGGGAGGGGTGAAAGTCTGGTAAACTCGACCAGGATTAGATCCCATTCCTGCCACTGTCCTATCACAGGACCACCCTCTTGTGTGCATTTTACCTGATGGACAAGATTTGCCTATGCTGGTGTCATTAAAACACGCATCTTATTATCCTTAAGGTTATTTTCTTCTATAGTCCCTGTGGCCTGGACCCACCCCCTGGCTGCAGCTTCAGTGTAACTGCACTGAGCTCCCTACCAGTTCAGCTACTGGCCTCCCGTGGAATGCGCAAGCTATGGACTTAACCTGTATAGGACTTTGAACCTTGCTGAATCCTCTGGCTTAATGATTATCATGATTTTATTGCTGCTGTTATTATTATTATTATTATTATTATTATTATTATTATTATTATTAGTCTGGTTACAGTGCTCCAGTTTTCTCACACACGGGTCATTGCAGAAGATGGGGCAGGAGTAAACTGTGAGGTAAGATTTCTGAAGGGGTGGGTTGTGGAAAAAATTGTAGTATTTCCAGAATCTCTCGCCTGGCCTTAGTGCATCTCCATATCAATAAGTGTTTCCAAGGGGTGGAGAGAAGTAGTCCACACCCATATCAATATGTGATTACAAGGTGGGTGGAGAGGAGAGCATGCCCGTGGACCGGAGGTATTTTTTTTGGGTTACTCCGTGACAGGAGGGGAAGAGACACAGGTGGGTGGCAGTAGACAACCTCTTGTAAGCAATAAATAGGGTTTTCCCACTTTATTTTTTCCCTTTGGCTGATTTCGGCTTCAAAGGTTTATCTGCCCCGGGTCAGGAACACATTTTCCCTGCGGAGTTATAAGGCTCAATGTCAGCCCTTCCCCAGGCACAACCAGCCATGCCCTGCACCCAGCTTTCTGTGCAGCATCCACCACCGTATAGCACAGCAACTAGGCTGTAGGCAAGCTAGTGTCCCCGGCAAGAGCCCCGGCTCCTTGCAGTTGGAGGTTATTCCTTCCCCATATCAACTTCTTCCTGACTCAGCACAGAGTATGGCAGAAAGTAAACACGCGTCATAATTACATTTCTTTTCAGCATAAGAGGCCTAAATTAGCCACTGTACCTGAACATTAACTAGAAGGTAGTATGCATATAAAAATTCTATTTTTGAGTGAAGAGGAGTTTTCTCAAATGTTTCTTCATTATTACCGTATCATACTGTCCATTAAAAAAACAAGTAGGGGTGAGGCCTTACGTAGCTGACGTGGATATTAGAGAGATGAAAGATCTTTGTAAACTCTGGGAAATATGTAACTGTCAATTTGCTGTTGCTATTTTTATCACTACCACTGCACCAGAATGAAAAATTATAGAAGTGGCATTAGAGACATACACCTTTCTAGACTTAGAAAGCCTGTATACTTTTAGTCCTCAGATAGGACAGGGCTAATATGTATCAGCTTTTTAAAAAATAATATATTCCTTCTAGGAATTTTCACACTTAATTCAGTTAACCTCTTGGAGATGTGAATCCCCTTTCCTGAGAAATTCAAAGCAGGGTCCTCACTGGCCTCCCGTGGAAGCAGGCAGGGAGAGACCATGCTGTCCACGGCAAACAGGCTGTGGAGAGAGGGTGTGTCCTGCCGCAACGACAAGGTAAGAGGACAGCAGCAGAGACTGTGTTTCCAGATGCAAAGCCTCTTTCGTTAGGCTGAGTCCCCAGCTCTTCCTTCAGAAGCGACTAAAATGCTGCTTCGTCTGGCAGCTTCACAGATGCCGCCACTGAAAGCACTTCTGCTGGTGAACACGCAGCTGTGAGTGATGCAGAGCCTGGGGCTGAGGGTGGTGCCACCCAGACCCTGCGCCTGGCCTGCTCTGCTCTCTGCGCAAAAACGCACACACATGAATGGGTAACGACCCAAAACGGTAGCCGAACAGTGGGAATCACCAATTTGGCCCAGAAGGCTTTGGGAGGTGTTGTTTACTTCAGTCTGCCTGCAGCTGGGGCAAAACTGAAGAAACAAGAGTCTAGAGCTCTGGAAAGTGTGAAGCTGCTAGAGAACTTATTCTCCTCCATCAGAAGGGACTGAAATTAATGAAGCTCTTGCAGAAAATCCAGGACTTGTCAACAAATCTTATTATGGAAATGATTGGCTGATCAAGACGACACGGAATAATCCTTCGGAACTACATGAACTAACGAGTGAAGATGCAAGTGAAAACACATAAAACTACTGGGGACTGTAAATGGAACCCCTCAGTTAACCAGCGTGAAACAGTTCAATCTAGCATGGTCATCTTAAATTAGTGGTGGATAGAAAATTTTAATCAGCAACTTCTAGCAGTGCCAATGGAAAAAGAACCTACCTGCAACAATGCTGCTGAAGAAAATGCCCCTAAACTTGTCATGCTGGCAGATGAACCCAGTACGCACCTTTCCCACAATACCTTGTGGGTTTCAGGCTAGACTACAGTTAAGTACTCAGAGTTGCTAAAATCATCTGTTGTGAAAACTAGGTATAAAAATTCTTAACTCAAGGATAACATTGTCATCTTATTAAGCCTGATACAACTTGCTTATATCCATCCCTGGATTGGGGTCAAAATACTCACTGATCTTTCCATTGGGAATACCTGGCAGTTTTTGTTATATATTATATATATGGAATATGTATATATGGAATACCTGGAGAAAAGTTTTTGTTATATATTATCAGATGAAGAACAATACTATCTGAATTTTGCAATGTACTGTATTTGCTGGTGGTATTTTTATATAGTGAAGCAACAGCCTTGCAGGAAAATAAAAAGTTTAATAAAACTTCAACATCTTCAAAAAAATTATTTCTAAGACTCTGAGAATGCCACAGAGATAGACAAACTGTTCTAGTCTTACCCTTTGTCCACACTGGCATAGACTGCTGCTACAACACCTTCAAGGACCTGGAGTGGGTCCCCTGGTCCACCGAGGTCAGCACTGCCTCCCCTGTGAACGGAGAGAGAAGTGACTGAGAACAAGATGGCTCAGAAATAAAACCAGCATTTACACCCTGATGCACCCCTCTAGCCTTTGGCCAGGACACTGCCAGCTCTTAGCCATTGGTGATACATGCAGTCTGCAGAGGTACCACATCCAATCTTATATGCTGAGGACATGGAAATAAAATGCTAACTGTCCTTAAGGAGCTTGGAGGTCTACTATGTGACTGTTTCCCTATCAGCAAAATCTACTTGCATTCTGTCATTCAAAAATCATTCAAAGGACATTAAACACATGAGCTGATTTTAGCATTAAATTTATAATAATCATCTAAATTATCCACAGGATTAAAAAGAACCCTAATACTTACATGATACTTACTAGGTACTAGGTACTGCTAAGTGCTTTACATACATTCTGCCATTTAACAACTCCGACAGCCCACTGGACTGTTATACAGGTAACTATCATTATGCCCATGTTACAAATGTGGATGTGTGGAACTCCAGTGAGTTCTGAAAATGCACCAGAGGAAAAAGAAGTTGTCTATGAGTTTTCTGAATAATTTATCTGATTTAAATCATCTGCTGGATTCAGTTATTTTCATGCCTTTGTTATTTTATGTCTACTAAATTTTACTAACTTTCTAAAAGGTAAATGTTACAGATGTTGTCAATAGCAATTTATTTTCCTTTGGAAAAGAGGTAGCTAAACTCCTGAAGTTCTCTTTCTTTCCATTGCCAAAAGATCTAATTCACATTTACCGAACACCTTTTGAGTGATAAGTATAACACTTATTCAGAACCAAATCTCTAGTAGTAGAACAGGGTGCAAGGAAGGAGAAAGAAGTACAATTTGTGTCAGTTTTATAAATGTAAAAAAATCACATATTAATAAAATGTGCAATTTTTCAGAAATAAGTGAAATTCACCAAAGCACAAATATTTTTCAAAATATTTGCTTTTGTGAGCTCTACATAAATCTTGATTTAAGAAAACAATATAAAGATAACTGTGAATCAAAAGGTACAAGATGTGGCAAGCAAGTATCCATCATCATTTGAAAGAGCAAAGTGGCTCTTACAACCACCCCCAACAGCAAAGCAGAGTAAGCTAGTAATTGAACAAAGCTTTATTAATATGACATGTTATTTCTACAAACTTAAATTTTATTTCTCTCTCTGTAAAATTACTAGTTACTTCAGAGCATGAAGGTGAAAACTGTAGGAGGGGTAATTAAACCGATAAAGGCTCATTTGATTTCAGTTCAGCTGCTGAAAACTGACATGCATTTCATCAGAAAGTTCCTCAAGAGCAATACAGAATTGCAAAGAATGCTTAAAAGGAGAATAAATTGAACACAACTAAATCTTTTAGCCTAATTGCATTATTCACAGAAAGCACTCGATGCCATATTCTCTTCTTAGCTTGACTTTCCTCTTTTTCCTGATCTTCCCAGACGCATTCGTACAGAGACACCAGCATATCACCACAAAGCTAGGATTCCTCAATTAATTGCAGGTAAGTAATGTCCTAAGACACTTAACAGATGTGTAACTTCTTCACTGTATGACCCACCTTGTGTACTCCGAACTAAACTCGTGGGAACCATTTTCCCACTGACACAAAGAAGGCGAATTAGAAAAAGTGAGCTCTGAAAACTCACACCGAAGCCACACGTCTAACACTCAGCGACCCACTTCACTTGCCACTTTGGCCTTTCCCTTATTTCAGAGATAATTTGATGGGAGAGACATTCTAACCAGAAGGTACCTGTTTCTTGATATTTTACACACAACACCAATAATGAAACATTTTCATGGTTCTTCATTCTCAAGATATCTTATGACTTTGAGAAATCTTATAATCCTCCAACTTTCATGAAGTACTTCATAGTTTATAAAATGCTTCTACATACATGATATTTTACTTTCATAACAACTGTGAAATAAGCAGTATTATTGGCAAAATAACCCTTCAAGTTTTCCTGGATGACTATTTTCTAGCTTACCTCAGGGCAGAAACTATTTTCATTACTGCGCTTTGCACGACATCCTTGGGTGAGATGCCAACTGGGCCCACAGCCACCTGTAGCAGCTGCTCAATCATTCTTAAAGGCTGACCATCTAAGCACATGGACACAGCTTGATTGTGAAGTTTCCCTTTTTCTGATCGGGACAGATCATAGAGGTGACTGTATTTCTGCAGCATTTCCTGCAAAGACGTGGTATTCAATACCTCAGTATCACATAGAAATTAAATGGGTCTGTGTGTACATATGTCGAAGATTCACAAACCAAATACACTATGACCACTACCACCACCACATGAAGAATATGTCGTGGTTAGTAAGAGCCTGGGCTTGAGCACAAATCCTTAGTTTAACATTTATTAGATTAGTTAGTGGGATGTAGTGATCTCAAATTTCATTATCTGTAAAATTGTATGTTAAAAATGAGACAACAGGTTCTTGCAAACATTAACTGAGATTATAAGTTTGGTAAGTGTTCAAGGTGGGAGTTTGGCACAAGATTTTGTTTTATTTTTCTCTCCATTGTGAAACTTCTATTTTTAAAAATGCCTCAGAATTAGGCAGGTCTATTACTAGTATCCCTAGTGAGACAAGGGGGAAATGAAGCTCCACAGTATGCACTAACCGTAGTATATGTATTTCACCAGGCATGTAATTAAAGAAGTTAAAATCAAGGCCTGAACTTAAAAGGGAGAAATGTCTGAGGCTGAAGGTTATTTCCAGCACTTGCTACAAAAGGTGCCTTAATAAATAATGTTTAATTTAGGAACCAGAACGGTATCCTACAAGGGACATTCTCTGTTCTGACAGAATGACATTCGCAAATAGCCATTTGGCACCTTTAAATCATGCCCTCATTAAAACAAATGGCTGTTTTTGTTACAAACCGTCTGGCCGTGCACACTATTCTGGTCATTGAAAGACAACGCTGACTCCGGACAGAAAAGACAACGCTCTGGATCTGAATATAGTATGTCCAATTAAAAAAATAAGTCAGACAAGTATTTAAAAACTTCTTATACTGATAAGTATAAATCATTTTTACTTAAAGATTCAAAGTTTACCCTAGTTCCTGTAATTACGGATTATAGCATTGTAAATGTCAGCAGGACAAAAATCAGGATTAGTAAAGCCAATTTGCTCCCTGCAAAGGCTTCTATAATTGCTCATACTATTATTTAGTGTTATTCATTAGACCAGCTAATAGGCACTGAAAAATACAAAATGAAATAAAACTGCTATCCAACTTTGAATTCTTCCCATTTTTTTTTTCCATGAGGGGTTTGCATTTATGTGTCTCATAGAAGTGTGGAAGTCTTCCATTTGTTAATTACCTGAACTCCTCTACACTGACTGGTCTTTTTTAGTCATGATTTTGTTTTTTACAAGCCAAGAATAAAGTTCCATAAATATGTAAGGTCTAAGAAAAATAGAAGACGAGGTCAGTGGCTACTCATGGATTCATTTACCATAGCATTCAAGGGGCAAATGGGTTTTTATTTATGTATCTAGACACGGCTTTCATCTATGTGAAACCTATTTACTTATGGGTTTGCCAACTCTTCAGTAATGATAAAGAACATCTAAGAATCCCACAGCTGTGTTCTGTGTGCCAGACAGAACAAAAGCTCTGGCGGCCACAGAGGGCTCCCCCAGGCAACGCTCCCACTCCCAGCCCGACCTCATGGTGCGCAGGGGCGCTGACCCTCACGAGTGCTTTCTGAGACACCCTGAGGGTCCCCAGTAGAAACCAGCTTGGAACAATTTTACTCATCAAAAAATTCATATCAGTAATAGCTATTTTGGAAATAAGCAACATTAAAACAGGATGAGTATGTTGCGTAATTTTTAAAAACTGTTGAAGCAGGCATGGGTGGCTATTCCTGAATTTTTCTGAAAAGAAGGGGGAAAAAATCTATCATTATTCAGTTGGAGAACAAAGTACACAGCAGCTTGAAGCAGAGCCAGCAAACCACCACCCGATTTCTCAGCTCTAGTGACCAACCCTCGTCCCCGGTGCCCGTCCCGGCTCCCCTAGGCCCCTCTTCCCCACCCCTCCCACCTCTCACCTCCTTCAGCAGGGTATCAATGGCAGTTCGGGGCCTAACATCCATTCTAAAGAAGTGAACACAAACTGACAATCAAGAAATAATGAAGAGATTGAAAGGATAAAGCCTTGAGGCCCATTTTCAAGAATATCTGCAAGACTGAAAACCCTATCAAACCACTAGCTTATACAGCTTTAAAGGATAAATGAAAGAATATTCTGATATTGTCTGAGTGGGCAAGCATAGAGACAAAGTTTCATTCCACTACCTGCTCACTATTCTTCAGAGAAATGATGAAGGTGTGGTTGAGGGTTTCCAGGTGAGCAAGTGATTTCTCCAGATGATTCAAGGCATCTGCATAGGTAATTTCAGAATCACTGGCTTCCTGAAGGTCTTCTTTGGAATTTCTTTTCCTTGGCTTCTCAATAAAATCTCTAACTGTCCTAATAGCCTTTGTAGTCATCTCTTTACGTGTTTCCACAGGTAGCTTTAGGAAAAAAAAAAAAAAGAAGATATTGAATAACAGTGAGACAAACCAGTCATACATTATTATAGGTGGCATCTTTAATAAGGTATTATTAGTAAGGCAGAGAAAAAAAATCAAAATTTTAATAAATACAACTTTAAGAAATAGGACATTTATGATACCAGTTTTTTCTGTGAAGAAAAGAAAAACAGCATGGTGCCATCTGCACTATCAAAGTAGTAAATATAGATTTTTTTTTGAGATGCTAATATCAAAAGCAGGTGTTTTTATATTCAAAAAGATTACTGGTTTTAGTGCAAAAATGAGTCATTTCTACAATTATAATTTGCCATTCTGATCATTTATTATAAAGAAGTTAATTCAAAAGAAGAAAATAGTATAAGCATCAACATTTTAACTGGCACAAGACTATGAAAATAAAACCTCAAAAGCCATCAATAATTACCTGATAAGAGAGATGGTAACTAGCTTATGATAAATCACTAAACAGATGATGTAGTTACTAAACTTAGAATTATAAAAACAGTGTAGCAATTTGGAAAGTACTTACAAAATGTTAAATTTCAGGCATCTGCAATCATACAACTGTCTATATATATATCATGCTTCCATTAAAATCTTAACTACACCTGCAAATATAGATGAAGATAAAATATATATATACACAAATATTAGTGACTATTATGTTAAGGTGTTTGGATTATGAGTAATTTTGTCCTCAACTTTCTAACTTTTAGGCAATAAAGTAGTCACTCATTCATTCCATACATTCAATCCTGGTGTGGGACAGCAATTGTGTTAGTATGTGGGGGTGATATCTTTCTAAAATATTATGCTCACTTGGCTCAAGAATACAGAATTGAGCGTAAATTTAACTCATTTTGATGGATGCACGACACACCTCTAGCCATACTGGGGCCTTTTTAGGCTATGCTGACATGAATTGCTTTGGATCCTGGATTTTAGTCTCCTGTCAACTACTCAAACACATTTTTACTATATACTTACATGGACTGAGTCAATTTTAAAAATAAAAAGTAAAAACAAAGAATCCTAGAACAAAATTTTATCTTTCCTGGTATTTCTCAAAATTGGTCACCATATGTCAAGTTATGCTGAAAAACAGGCATCGGAGTCAATCCACGGCACCAGTGACCATACTGAGAGGCTGGCCTCCCAATCCTTTCCTACCTGTTCCCTCCAAGTCACTCTACAGAGAATTAAGAATGCTGACACCTCCTTAATCCCACACAAATGTTGGTAAAAGGTAACTTTAGAAAGTACTATTTCCATTGAATTGTAACTACGTGTGCTATGCAAATACAGCTTCAAAACAAGGTCTGCACCCCCCCACTTCTTGCCAGATTGCTTACTCCAAGCACCCACAGTATAAAAAAAATCAGAAATCACCACTGATTGGCAAGTGTTACATTACTGTATCTTCTTCCCCAAATAAATTGTGTGACTGAGAAATACAACATAGTAGAACTTGATTTAGTTCAGCAGACCTCCCTACATTCCCCGTTAGGAGGACGGAAGAACTGAGCCCCAGGGAGGTGACGTGGTATGCTCGGGTTCATCAAGAGAGTGACGAGAGAAGCCCACATTCAGACCCCTGGGCTCCCAGCCAGCAGCCCCCTTCCAGCGAGCACCACACAGCTTCCACTTGGTCATTTCTGCCTCCCACAGGCTCTGACAGTGAATGATAAGAGTACATGTGGACTGAACGCTGAACAAACGTACCATCTGGCCAAATACTTACTCTCTCCTAGCCTACCGTGGGGTGCAGATGAGTTTCAACAACAGACTGGCCAGAGAGCAGGGCAGGGCCGGCATGTGCAGGAAGCAGGACCCCGGGAGAAACAGCAGGTCTGTATGCCCTTGGAGAGGCCCAGAAGTAATCCGTGGTCCAAGGTTTAACCTGCCATTAGGAACCACCCCTGGAACGATTGACAAGCTAGAAGAACACTAAACTCAGAAAACCTGTGTTTAGTTTTTTACCACCTTGGTGACAGGCCAACTTGATAACCAGCTGTAAGCTTTAGTTCCTTCATCTGTAAAATGTGGAAAATGTCATCTACTATACAATGTTAATGTAAGAAATTAGGTAATTTGTAAAACAATCAGCCAAATGCCTTCCCACAGTAAGTGCTCAATAAATGGAAGCTGAACTTTTAATTTGACCAGCTGATAGAATACACAGGCCATCTTCCATCTGTTAGTGTTTTATCTCCCTAGTGAATCCGTCACGTAATCCCTTCCAGAAAAGCCTTTTTGTAGGCTCCGCAAATTCCTCAGCGTAGTACTCATGGACTTGCACAAACTGGACATGGGCTCACCCTCCAACCTTACGGCGTAACTGTAACCCGCACCCCGGGTTCCAGACATACAGCCTTTCATCATTCCCCCGTGTCACTCTGTACCTTGCTGTCTCAGTGAAATGCTCTTTCTCTCTTCTTTGTGAGGCAAATTCCCAGTTATGTTTCAATACCAAGATAAGAAGACATACTGGTATCCTTTGTTTCTTCAGCCTCTACGGCCAGTCCACCACCAAGTCAGTCTTCTGCTCCAACAGCCAAGTGCATAATTCACCACCTAACATAAGTGTAGACTGTCGTCTTTTCAGCATTACTGAGTTTAGGCCTCACCCTGAACTCTAGGCTTTCATAGACCTTGCTATTCGCCAAAAGAAGTGAGTGAATTTTTCTGGAGGTTAAAGTACTTTTTTCCCCTTATGTTTAATGATTCAAAATAACTAAATAACCTAACACTTACTAAGAAAATAGAGTATAAGCAAATGCAACCCCAAGTTCCCTAATCACAACCCTAAGCTCTTGAGAGCCACGACCTCTATAAGCCAGAATAATACCATAAAAGATGTATGGGCCTTTATTTTACCATTTTACTAAACTGGATGTTTAAGCTTTTACCTCTTTACTTAGTAAAAACAGGTTTATTGCTGAAAGACAATAGGGTGAGATTAAGAAACATGTTTATTACTTATACCTAGTAGAGTTATTAACTTTAAACTCTTCTATGATACAAGGAACAAAAAGAGGAAAAAAAGACAAAATATAGCAGAGTGAAAAACAGCAGCTTCCCCACTATCCTTAGTAGCCACAAAGTATTTTTAATATTAACCTTTTTTGAAGCCCATGGCATTAAAGCATCATTCATATACATCATCACTATAGTAACTAATCCAAGATTTTGTAAAACTATTCCTTGACAGCAATTAGTAATTGCTATTTTTTAAAAAATGTGGATTTTGTAAAATAAAGCAGCTAAAGTGTTCTCTCACTCCATGAATAGGTGCTGAGCACCTATTTTGCAGGCCCTATGGAAAAAATGAGATAAAAACGTGAACCAGACTCAAAGAAATCACTTTTAGTATGGGAGACAGGCTGATAGGAAAGGAAAAAAAAATCAGGAGTCATCCATGACTTCCCCACACCTTACTGGGTCTACCTTCAAAATAGATCCAGGCCTCACCCACTTCCCACCACCGTCACAGTCACCACTTCACTCCAAGCCACCATGACTTCTCACACTTCGCAATGGTTCATTCTTACTGGTCTCCCAGTGCGGCAGAGAGCGGTGCTCACAAACCACAAGCATGCCGTGGACTCCAGTGCATTTGCCAATCCCCTTGTAGTCAATAATGAAACTGAGCAGACATGACATGTGTCATTTCTGAGCTAAGGCAATAAATAACCACAGGTATCATTATCCAGTCTCCCTTCTCTCCCAGCCATGGCAGTTGAAGAGGACGCTGGTCCCACCTGGTACCAGTGCAGAACGGTAGAGCTTCCTTCAGCCTGGATCCTTAGTGACTCTGTGGAATGGGGCCCTCTGTAATCTTACGGGATTAGGAGCATGAGGGAATATTAACCTTTGTTGTGTTAAGCCCCACTGTGATTCTGGGGCTAACTGGTTACTCCAGCATTACCCAACAGCAAAGTGATATTTCAAAAACATAAAACTGATCACATCACTTCTCTGTTCAAATCCATTTTATGGCCTCTCAGGGGTAATAAAAGACCAGAGAGAAAATATGCCAGGTATTGCAGGTTACTGTCTCTGCTACTCACTCTTTCATTTGCTTGGTTGGTTTTTATAACCCTTTATAAAGATGTAAAAATCAGTCTTGGCTAAGGGCTTCACAAAACAGGGAGTGGGCTGAATCTGACCTGTTAGCCATAGTTTACTGACCCCCAAACCACAATATTAAAAAGCTGTAGTTGGAAAGACAAACTGAGCATAAATTGTTAAGTGGTCTTGAGTGCCAGTCTAGCTGCAGGATCTGAACTACAGGAACTCAGAAGACCCTGAAGACAACCTGAATACTGAGGACAATTAAATGGAAATGTCATATTCAATCCCCATTTAAAAACACACTCTAGGAGAAATCTTATTTCAAAGAAAAATATGAAACCACAGGTATCTGATAAAAAATGTCCTCCTTTCTCAAGCCTCCTTTGCCCGCACTCCCAGATTCAGAGTCCAGAGTCCCCTCCTCTGGAAGCGCCCCTGACATTATCCCCTCCCTGCGTTACAAACCACACCGGTCTTCTAAGGCACACTGAGCTTCCCCACACCAAACCCGGCCACGCGGTGGGGCTAGTCATCCGGCTGTGCCTGACCAAACAGTGGAATCCGTCAAGGTAGAAACTGTGCTTTTCAAATCTCTATATTCCTAGCACCTAAATCAATGCCTAGCACATTGCAGACAAACAGAGCATAGCTGTTAAATTACTAAACAACTCTGATCAACATACAACAAGGGGGGAAAGAACCTTTAAGAGTACAATGACATGAGACGTTCTCAACATGTCCTTAGAAACTATGGTCCAGAATGCTCCAAAAGGCTCCAATTTATCAGTGACTCAGCAGTACCCTATTTCTGTAACAAGGACCCTAGGAGACTAAAATTGAAAAGGGACATTTTAAACTTGAAATGAAAAAAATTGGGACCAGATATATGCCACCAGGATGATGCCAGGCCTGCTGGTCATGAGTCATACAGGAAGAGACACAAGGACAGAAAACCAATGACGATTTTCAGTTTATTCATTCACTATACATCCAGCAATTGCACACAGTACATCTGCCTTGGGCTGGGTGCTGGTGACACTGACCAAGTTAGATCAGGCCCCTATCCCTGCGTATGTCAAAGTGCAGTTGGAAACACACAGAGAGAAGCACAAAGCAGCAGTAGCATTACAGAATGGCAGTAGGGTAAACACAAGATGCTATGGGAAGGCCTTAGAAGGGGCACTTGACCCAAAAGGAGTCAGGAAAGGTTTGCTAAAGGGGATGATTCCTAGGGAGAGTCCTCAGGAGTGAGAGGCATGAAGACAGGAGGGGAAGAATCCCAAGAGGTTACCAGGTCAAAGGAGAAAGTGGAGAAGCCGGGAGTGAATCAGCGTGGCTAGAATGCAGACAGCAAGTAAAGGCCTGATGAGATGAGGAAGAACCGAAGCGGTGGCTACTCCACGGGGGCCTGGACAGCAGGCTGCTGGGGCCGTTCTTCATCACCGCCACGCCTGGGAAGGCAGAAAGGCCGGGTCTGAAGCAGATGAGTGACACAATCAGTACTGTGGTTTGCAGGCAATGGCTTGATTCAAAATGCAGCAGGACAGCTCTCCTCATATGCAGGTACCTTAAGGCTCATAAATCTTGAAAAACAGATACTTCTTTTTCTTTTTAAAATGAACACAGCATGACTTTGAAGATAAGGCTTTTAGGAAATGGGAGGTGACTTAAAACCCAGTTGCTACCTACAAAGTCAGGGGAAAAAAATTCAGGGTTTGCATATGTTTGCATAGCTAATAGCAAGTATATAAAATAGTAGGGAAATCTTATATAAAATAAGAGCCAAATTATTTTAATCATGTCTTTAACACTAAACTCTAGAGATGGCAAAAAATTGCTTGGACTAAAAGGACAGATGCACGTCTTCTCCTTTGGGGCTCCTACTTCTCTTCCTCTTTCTTTTCAAGCACAAACACTTCAACACTCACCACACGCTAGGCCTGGTCTTGGCAGGGGGGATACAAACATAAATCAAGACACAATCTCTACCTCTGAAGAACGTACACAAAAATATTTATAAAAGGTAATAATAATATAAACTAAGTATATGGGTGCACCAAGAAAAAGGTCTCTCTTAGGCAAGAGAGTCTCTACAAGGAAGGCAACACCTGAACCAAGCCCTGAGAGATGAGCAAGAATTCATGGGGAGATGGGGGCGGGGTGGATTTCAGGCAGAGAGCAGCGTAAGGACCTTCCGAAGGCTGTTAGAAAACAGAATGTTCTACAGCCCTGGCTCTCCTCTTTGTCTACCCTCCAGACGCCTGAAGAGTATAATACACTCTCAGCAAAAACAGGAGCTCACAACCTCAAGGAGCCTGGGGGACTGGAGCGATGGGTGCAGAGCAGCTAAGCCAGCAGTATAGTTGGGAAAAGAGGAAGAATCATTTCTTAAAAAAGATCAAAATGTCCCAAAAGATTGATGCCCCATAGCTCTTCTCACTCCCTCCGCCAAGGAAAGCTAGATGGTCTTCCTCCTCCAGTCTCACCCCCGTGCCATGCCTGGCGAACCACTGTTCTAGGGGAAGGAAAGCCCTTGGTGGTGTACACAGAAGGTCTGGTGTGTTCAGGCAAGAGACTGACCTGCGGAGGAGGAGAGCTGTGAAGGAGGCCTGGGGTCCCCTCGGGTGCCACGCTGGGAAGCTTACACATTTCCCTTGAAGCCAGTGGTCTGCACACTAGGGTAGCTGTGCCACCAATATACAAAGCACTCTCAAGGGGTATACAGATGCAGGCAACTTTAAGGCAATCCGTTTCTAATTCTCACTCACTCCAACTATTCTTCCTAAAACTGATCTTGAGAACATTCTGGGGGTCAAGGCATCAAGCCTATTCTATTTCTCAGCTCCCATTCCCCTTCTAACACAAAACATGCCTCACATTCTTCCTGAACCTGACTGATACATCGTCCTGGGGTCTAAAAAGCTCCAGAACACCAAAGGGACAATTCAGATTAATGGTGTGTGACAGGATTTCAATGAATAGATAAGAAATTTTTTCCTGTGTATCGCAAGGTTTCCAATTCTTTCAAGAAAATTTATGAAGGATCTAATACAGTTGTCAGTTGATAAATCATTAAAAATCATTTTTGACAATAGATCAAAAATGTGATTTTGGGCACATAATTCGGAGAGCACTCAAAGAATGAGTGGCACCTGACAAAACTCCTTCCCCACCCACTGTGGACAAGGTTCTAAAATATTCATATCTATAAAAATGTAAGGTAGAAAGAATTGATGTTGAATGCAATCTAGCCATCAGTAAGTCATTCAAAGGCACACAAACTAATGAAAAAAATGTTTAAAGCCCTACCCATCTCATTAAGAGGTACATTTAACTACATTTTTTATGATTAACTTACTTATCAAAAACTACCACTTCTATGCTGCTCTGATCAAATGTATACTACAATCATTGAGACAACTCAATACAGAATTTTTAAAAAACTCTTAGAGCTCTCTGGTCACAAGAAAAACTTAAAATGTTAATTTTTTATATGATTATTTTTGATGCATAGAAACAAGACTTTCAAGCATAAAAACACTGCATTGTGATAAAATTACATGAATGTGAACTGTAAAAACTCTCAGCACAAAAGGACACTGTCTGAAGTCCTTCACTAAGACACCTGACCAAACTCTAGCATGACATCTAGCAGCTTAATGCCATCTCTGGGGTGCCTACAGTTCCTCTTCAAATGCCTTTCTCAGAAAACTTGATGCTGCCAAGTAGAATCTGCTGTTTGTTCCAGCCAAAACCTGGTGGTAGGCTGAAGGCCCCTGAGAACCTCTCTTAGAGCAGTTACTTTAGAAAGCTTACAATTATAACCCTTTTGCTGCTCCTCTGAGATGTAAGTCTTCTACCACCCAGAACTGCCTCCTAAAGGACCTGGAAGCTGAGTCTCTGAAATCCAAACATTCAAGGAAATAGCCCTCGCTCCCAATTCTGTGGGAGGGTAAGAGCCTAACAGCAGCAGGCAG
Organism: Manis javanica; assembly: GCF_040802235.1. Classification (NCBI taxonomy): domain Eukaryota; kingdom Metazoa; phylum Chordata; class Mammalia; order Pholidota; family Manidae; genus Manis; species Manis javanica. The sequence goes on along the minus strand of NC_133156.1, from coordinate 231,480,195 downwards.
CACAGGCCCTATCCTTTATTGATTGGACTGCACACATGGTTTCTTGGCCAATTTTCAATCTCTTACTAAATTATCACCTCAGTCAATTTGAAATAATTTTCTAAGCATGAACAGAGAATGAGTTTTCAGGTTATCAGTCCAGCCAACAATCACAATCATCCCAAATGGGCTTTTGCAGGCAAATTTTTCAGGCAAGGGAGAGAGTGGACAATGAGATTTTGGGAGCAGGCTTATATGTGAATCCTGACTTCGTCATTTCTAGCTCTTAAGACACTAGAGCAGTTATTTAACTTGCTGGAGCTTTGATTTTCTTCTCTGTTTAATAGTGATAAAAGTACTTACTTACAAGGCTGGAAAGACAACTTACAGAGTAACATTACAATAAATAAATTCTCTTCGTTCTTTTTCAGATCTATTTGGAAGCCTGGATGTGAAGAGGTAAGTGGAGGAAACTGGTTAATGCACACCAGTACTCATGTGCAGCCTGGATGACTATGATAGACTTTTGGAAGGAAACATGAGTTCCCTGTTATAGGATGACAATGACAAACACTTAAGGGCCAATTCTTGGACTTCTAGACCACAGCATTCAAAGTGAATGCTATATCCACAATCCTCCTTTGAGGAAGCAGGCAGAGGGGCCTGTTGAAAATAGGTTACCGGCTTGGCCGCAAATCCCTTCATCATCTGACCACAGCTGATGGGACCAGGGACTAGTACTGTGGCCAAAGGCAGGCAATGCCTGTGCAGTGGCTCATAGCAGTACACAACCAAATAGATGTATACGTGTGATAGAGAATGTGTGTGTGTGTGTGTGTGTGTGTGTGTGTGTGTGTGTGTCCGGGGGGACGAGGAGGGCCGGAAGGAGCAGGTTCGCACCTTCATGTCATGACCTATCATGAAGCTTTGACCACTGAGATGGTTTCCTTTCACTCATTCTCTGCTGAATCTTATTGTTCTAACACCCCATTAACTGAAGTAACCAGACTTTCAGAACTGGGGGGGAGGGGGGGGCGGGGCGCTCTTTACAGCCTGAGAGAACCAAATGATCACATAATTCTAAAACATGGAGCACACTGGTACATTTGCCCTACGAAACACAAAGCCCTTTGGCCCTATCTTCCAAGTAAATCCAGAGCCTGACCATTTTTCACCACTTGCACTGCACCACCCTGATCCGAAGCACCCTCATCTTTTACTTGGAGAGCGTTACCTTCGAGGGAGCTGCCTTGCTTCCACCACCAAGTCCTGCGGTATCTTCCGTGTAGCAGCAGAGCGCTCCTGTTAAATTGCCGGGGCCAATCACAACTCTCCAACGGCTTCTCACTGTAGCGAGCCCCACTCTCCCGTGACCTCTGTGGCCAGACCTCATCTCCTGTTGCTCTCCGTTCTCATTCCACGTCACCCCCCACTGGCCTCCCTGTGTTCCTCAAGCACTCCCAGCATGCTCCCCGTCGGGACTTCTCACTCTCCGGTCATCCTACCTTTGACGACCAGCTGTTGCTGCGTGACTTCCCTGAGGTCTCTGCTCAAATACTGCCTCCTTAGTGAGGGCTCCTTGGACCATCTTGTCTTAAACTGCAGCTGACTGCCGCATTGTGCTCCTGAGTCCCTCCCGGGTTCACTTCGCCCTTGTGTTTATGAGCGTTTCACATGTCTTGGCTTAATCATTTTTGTTGACTGTCCAGTTTCCACCTTTCCCTAATGCATGGATGGTCCCTAAGGTCAGAGATGTTGGTTTTTTCTGTGTAATGCTATATACCCAGCACTGGGAACAGTTCCTGACACACAGAGGAACTGATACTGATTCTCCACTGTTGAACAGCAAATTACCTAAATTTGGAATATAAAACATTTGTTATACCATAATTTCTATATATCATGAATCTGGTATGGCTTAGGTCGGTGCCTCTGGATTATGGTCTCTCATGAGGTTGCAATCAAACCCCTGGCCAAGACTGTGTTTTTATCTGCTAAGCTGGCTGGGTGGCAGGTGGAGAGCCACTTCCATATTCATTCACGTGGTTATTAGCAGCCTTGGTCTCTTACCTCATGGCAGCTACATTCCCCAAGAGTGACCCAAGAGAGAATGAAAGCACCCAAAAGGAAGCCACAGTCTTTCTGCCACCTAATTTTGGAAGTGGCATCCCATCATTCTTGCTGTGTTCTATTCATTAGAGGGAAATCAATAAATTCAGCCCATGCTCTAGGGGATCCTGCAAGGGGTTCAATGATGGAATGTCAGGGATCACTGAGGGCCATCTGAGAGGCTGTCTTCCCCAACACTCAGTAAGTATTTGTCCACTGAATGAGCCAGTTAAACAATGAGGCATATGTGAAAAAAAGAAGAGCCAAGCCAAGTGGGAAAATCAGGTTGACTGCTCTAGGAACTTACAGATCTTTTTTTTACTTTTCCCAAATGGGGAAATGGCAAGTAAGACAAATAATTAACTTTGGAAGTACAGAAGCCCTTTAAACATTTAGCAGGAGCGCCTTTCCTTTCTTTAGAGTCTTTTACCAGAAAGTCTTTTTGTCAGGACCATGTATATTTATATATGAGTAAGTTATGTTATATTTATACAAGTTTCAAAACTTGTATCCTTTAAAACTCAAAACTCTATCCTTTATTCTATTTGTTCCCATTTATTCTATGCCTTTGACAGTCATACCAAGGAAAAATAATTCCTTTTTTTAGATTTCTTCTTCTATGCTTATCTCCTAAGCTCCTGGCTTTCTGCATTTTTGTCAAGATAGGATATGCTTATCAAACTAAACTTTCACCTTGAAAAACAGAAGAAAACAGTTCCTTAAAAGCAAAGGCATTCAAGAACAGGAATGGAAAAATAATGTTTACGGCTATATTAATACACTCAGGCTAGCTGATAGATGAAAGTAGTATACATTGCACATTTAAAAATCTTGAAATAATCATCATTAGGTATAATTTTTAATAAATATATGCCTGAAACATAGAAGGCATTCAAAAAATATTATGTCTTCCTTTTACAACACAGCATTTATTAATGCCTTTAAGTAGTACTTCTTACAGTGGATTTGAAATACATGCACACATTAGTCCCACAACTGTGAACTTCTCAAAAGCAAGTAACTTGTAGTCTTTTATTTGTTTGCAGTACCTAGAACAATGGCAATGGAAAGGTGCTCAAATAAACATTTTCTGAAGGTAACAGAATGACTACAAATCATCAGTTCAGATTCAAGGGCATGAAATTATGACTACACCAAAACCAGAGATCAATGGGCAAAATACTTATGAGATTAAGAAAAAAAATTATGAATTATCATTGTCGTCTTGCAACACTGAGTAAACATTCTGATACTTTCATAGTCAAGTTCAGTGTGATTATAAAGTAGCAATAATCTACACCATAAAATTTAGGGGGGGAGGGTAGTATATGAATATGCCACTATATAAATACAGTTAATTGAACTTTGACAAATGAACGAAAGAAATATAAGAGTAAAAATAGCCTTTTCAACAAATGGTGCTGAACAACTGGACATCAACATGTGAAAAAATGATTCTAGACACAGACCTTACACCCTTCACAACTATTAAATCAAAATGGATGATAGATCTAAATATAAAACACAAAGCTATATCTGAGATTACACAATTGAGAATGAAAGACATGCCACAGACTGGAATATTATAAAAGACATATTTGATAGAAGACTGTTATAAAACATTTACAAACAAGTTTAAACAATAAAAAAAAATACCAACCAATTAAAAAATGGGTCAAACACCTTAACAGACACCTCACCAAAGATGTCATACAGATGACAAATAAACATATAAAAAGATGCTCATTATCTATCCTCAGGGAAATGCAAATTAAAACAACAAAATACCACTACATATCTACGAGAATTATTAGAGCAATCAAAATCTGGAACAATGACAACATCAAATGCTGGTGAGGATGTGGAGCAACAGGAACTCTCATTCACTGATGGGGGGAATGCAGAATGGTACAACTGTATTGGAAGACAGTTTAGGCTGTTTCTTACAAAACTAAACATACTCTTCCCATATAATCCAACAATCATGCTCCTTGGTATTTATCCAAAGGAGTTGAAGCTGGGTCTACATAAAAACCCACACATGAATACTTAACAGCCACTTGGCTCATAGTAGCTAAAACCTGGAATTGATCAAGATGTCCTTTAATAAGTGCATGGATAAACTCCAAATAATGAAATATTATTCAGCAGTAAAAACAAATGAACTATCAATCTGTGAAAGACACAGAGGAACCTGAAATGCACATCCCTGAGAAGCTAATCTGAAAAGACAACATAGAATACAATTTCTGGAAATGCAAAAACAGACGGTAAAAAGATCAGCAGCTGCCAGGGATTGGGGGTAAAAGGTGAGTTGGCAGTACCCAGATTTTTAGGACAATGAAAATACTCTGATATAGAATAATGACAGATATATGGGTACATGGCATTAGACCTTTGTCACACCTATTGTATGTCCAACAGAGTGAACCCTAAGGAAAAATATGGACTTTGGGTGATTATGATGTGTCTATACAGGTTCATCATTTGTAATAAATGTACTTTCTGGTAAGAGACAGTGATAATGGGGGAAACTGTGTTTATATAGGGGTAGGGGATATATGGGAAATCTCTGTACTTTCCTCTCCATACATTCATGCGACCACTGAGCACTGGAAATGTGACTCAGTTGAACTGATGTGTGCTTGAAATATGGATCTCAAGGATCATAACAACAAAAAAGTATTTTAATATTTACATTGATCACATATTGGAATGATAATATTTAGGATAATTTCACCTATTTTGTGTTATTGATCTGGCTATTAGATATTTCAAATTCCCCATGTAGCTCATACATAGTTCTTCTAAAGATAATCTTAATATATGAGTATGTCACTTTCCACTTAGGAACAGGAACATCAGAAATGCAGAGTCTTCTAACACAAATATGGATTAGATATATATCCTTTCAATTCAAAAAATTAAGATAATCAAAAGTTCTTCATTCACTGATGTAATATACACTCCAATAATTATAAAGCTCAATGTGCAGATATAATGGTATGTGTGCATACATATATATATATGCACAAACACACATACATACCAGTAATTAGGTGATTAGAAACAGATGCATGTAATTTGGCTTTAAAGTCAAAATGTTTTATCATGAATAAATAAAAAAATCTATTTACTTACAGATAAAAATAGGTAAGGATTATAACAGTAGATTTCAGCTTTGAATTAAATATTTTTCAATGATTTTTACTAGTTTTCCATTTTGGTTTCAACTTCAGTCCTTTTATAAAACCTTAATAATAAGCCCTATAAAGTCTCTTAAAACCTTATAAAATACACAAATATAGGTAGACAGAATTATGTTTCCCAGAGTTGCCTACATCCTAATCCTTGGAATGTGTGTATGTCACCTTTCATGGCAAAGAGCCTCTGCAGATGTGATTAATGGTATGGACCCTGAGGTGGGAGATTATCCTGGACTGTAACAGACTCGACAATCTCATCACATGAATGCCTCAAAAGTAACCCTTACTGGCTTTAGTCAGAGAGATGATGTACAGACAGATGGTCAGAGATATGTAATGATGCTGGCTTTGAACATGGAGAAAAGGGGCCTTGAACCAAGGAATGAGGACAGCCTCTAGACACTGGAGAAGGGAAAACAAACAAACAAAAAAAAGTTTCTCCCCTACAGCCTCCAGAAAGCAATGTAGACTTATCTACACCTTGGCTTTACTCTGCAAAACACCTGACTTCTCATCTATAGATAGCTAAGATGATAAATTTGTTTTGTTATAGGTTTGTGGTGATTAGTTAAAACAGCATGAGAAAACTCGTACACAGAAATTTTTTTAGTGAGGAAAATACACTATGTTGAAGAAAAGCTGATTAGAATTGAAACACATGGAATCCAGGTTATTTGAGGAATAAAAAAGAAATGGGAATGAAAAGCCTTGGGGGCTACATGGCATAATTTATTCCATTACCCAAAGAGCAGTCAGGGTAAGGCTCTATTTCTTTGTTGTAACAAAAAGGAGGAGAGATCAAAGAGGCAAATGTGGACTGCATACAAAAGAAAAAGAAACAAGCACACCCAATAAATAGGCCGCTACAGAAAACAGTGGCTCTTGTCTAAGAAAAGGATTATCACTTGCTGAAGACCTCTAACACTGAGCAGATAAGACTAGGACTGGACTTCTGGCTCAGCCACTAACTTGCTTCTGATCTGGAACAAATTCATTAACCTCTAACCTTCATTTTACTTATTTCTAAATGAGATATAATACCTGTTGTCATAATTGCTAGACATAAAGTATCAAGCCAGTGCCTGGTGTGTAAAAGTAATATGCGGTAGCTATTACGATTATCACACAGCACAGAGATTTCTGTAGATAACTTTTAAGGTCTTAGAATTTATTATTAGCTAGCCATTCTTTTGGCTGTGTGTGGGAGGAACCTTGCTACTCGTTCCGAGTTCCTGCCCACAAAGCAGGAAGTTTGCCTGTGGGCCCCAAGAAAGTGTGTTCTGCTTCTCTCTTCACCCTTTTTCACTCCTTGGGAGAGGGGAGTGACATCTGGTGACGCGGGGAGGAGAAATTAATTATGGGTACTAGTCCTTTCCCGCTCTTTTTGAGATATGCCTGACCATGAGGTGAGCGCATCTTTCTTCTGCTCTTGTCCTTCCAGTGCCCTGTTGGTGGTTCCTGAGACGCATGCCTGTCTAGTACATTCATGAGACCTCTGAGCTTTGGAAATGTGACTCATCTGAACTGACACATGCTTGAAATAAGGATTTCAAAGAGCATAACAAAAAAGTATCTCAATATTTTTTGCATTGATCACATACTGAAATGATAATATTTAGGATAATTCCTCCTTTTTAATTAATATGGCTACCAGATATTTCAAATTCCACATGCGACTCACCTCATAGTTCTATTGAGCAGCAATGATGTAGAGGCCACCTCTCCGGACCCCACGAATCGAAATCCAGTTGGGAGGCAGCCCTTCTGAGACAGCAAGTATGGTCTGCAGATCTAACCATGTGTCTGGCAGAGCTGTCTAAAGATGTGAGCCAGGGGGCACTATGAGCCAACGTGGAGAATCAAGCCACATTTGCTACCCCAATTCTGCCAAAGACAAAGCTATTTCCATCTGATTCTTCTATCTCTTCCCTCATCATAACTTGGGAAGATGGGATGTTATATATTGCTCTTACTCCATCAAACCCCAAGGATATGATAGAAATAATTCTATCCTCATTGGAGTAGCACAAACATAAAAGGGATGAGTGCCAAGTAAAGTTGTAAGTCCTAAGGGGCACAGATCTCAAAAACATCTATATTGATTCCACTTGAGAGATCTACTGAGGGTTGTATTCAATTAAAACAAATGCAAAAAGAGTGGCAAACTTCCCCAGGAAACAGGTTTCTGAGATTCCAGAAAATGGAAATTAAGAAGACAGAGTGACTAGAGACAGGTACATGTAAAATCAATCAGTCTCAGAGGGGAGACAGCATGAATGCATGTACTTTCCTTCCTCCATAGCCAACACACGCCATAGTTAACATCTTGATAGACTTTCTCAACCAATCCCTGGACAACTGGCCTGACCTGATATTCTGGCAAAGGTAACCCCAGTAAGGTTTTCTCGGTCTGCTCTCCTTCCCTGCACACCACTGAGCCATTGCTTGGCACTCATCCCTGAATTTTATGTTTGTGCTACTCCCACAGGGATGGAATTATTTCTATCATATCCTTGGGGTTTGATGGAGTAAGAGCAATATATAACATCCCATCTTCCCAAGTTATGATGAGGGAAGAGATAGAAGAATCAGATGGAAACAGCTTTGTCTTTGGCAGAACTGGGTATCAAAGACAGCTGTGGTTTCAGAAAAAAACAAGCTGACAGTGGTTCTCAAAGTGTGGTCCACAAACTACAGGAGTCCAAGACTCTTTCAACTGGTGTGCAAAGTCAAACTTATTTTTATGATATTTATCTTTTTTTACTGTGTTGATATTTGTACAATGGTGAAAAGGTAATGATGGATAAAACTGTGTGGACTTAGCACAAATCAAGGGAGTGGCACCATACTTTACTAGGAGTCACTGTTCTTCATTGGCATTTTCACTTAAGAATGTGCTCAAAAAAGAAGTTATTAATTTTATTAAATCCCAATCATTGATGGCACATGCTTTAATATTCTGTGTGAAGAACTTAGATATATACATAAAGCACTTTGCTGTATACCAAAGAATAAAGAAAAAGCATCTGTGTGATTGCTTGAATCATGGACTGAAGTAGCTGCTTTCCACGTCCATCTCCCATTTTTGCTTGAAGAATAACTAAGAGACAAACTATGGTTATTCAGACTTGGATATCCGGCAGACATGTTTTCCAAAATGAACAAAGTAAGCCTGTCACTTCAAGGAAAACAATTCACAGTGTTTGTTGCCAAAGATAAAATCTGAGCTTTCAAGCAAAAAATTAGAATTTTGGAAAACTTGTATCTACTACTGTGAGCTTGACAGCTTCTTAATACTTCAAGACTCATCTGCTGAGATGGATGTCCATATGATTGTGCCTTTGTTGACACTGGATAATGCAAAGCATCGACATTTGCATGACCTGCATAATTCAGTGGACTACTAGTTTCCAAATTCCTAATGAATTATGTTACAAACCATACATAAGTAAAAGATCCATTCAAAGTGCAATCTAGACCAATGGTTTTAGTGTAAGAGAGTACAAAAAGTTCAACAATATGGCTTCAGATTTCACAATGCAACTCATCTTAAAATATTTATCGCTTGTTAAGTTTCAGTGTAGTATCAAAGAATATCCAAAATTATGGGCTATTGAAGCAGTTCTCCCTCTTGCCAATGTCATATCTGCATAAGGTTGGACTCTTCATTTACTTCAAACAATATAACAGAGACCAAATATAGAAACAAACAGGAGAATACAGCTGTGTTCTATTATGCCAAACATGTATATGTAAAATAATGTCACTCATATTTTTCTTTTGGAAATATATTTTTCATTAAAATACTCATGTTTATGAATGAAATGAAGTAAATATATCTAAAATTTCTTGGTTTTAATTTCTAATACGCTAAGTATCAATGAATGTAATCTTAATAAACAGAAGTTATTTAAGGTTTTCAATGATTTTTTAAAATGTTAAGGCATCCAGTGATCAAAAGATTTAGGAATCATCAATTTATGATAGTACTTATTTAAACAATCACTTAAGAAGTACCTACTTTATACTGTGCAAGGAACTGGAAAATTAGATATAAAAGGCACCATTCTTACCCTTAAAGAATTTCTAATTTCATGTAAGGTGTAATTCCCAATTATAATATTTTTACTATAAATTAAAAACTTCATTTTAAGTGTCTTACAGGAATGTCTTTTACATCCTAATGATGCCAACAGCAACTAATCCTGCATATGGCACACAGCTAATGCCTAATTACTTAATGACTCAATCTGAGCCTACATAATATTTGATTTATACATCAGAAAGTCATATATCATGCCATACAATTGAGTAATACATATTTTTGGAATATTTTTACATAGGTTTCACACACTAATTGCTCAATATGGTGAAAATCATGTGTCATCCCTATTTAAAAGATAATAGCACTGTGAAGACCCTGAAGTTATAGTTAAAATGCTGCCTTTTAATTGAGACTTAAACTTATAAGAATACATTTTTTTAGGTCATATCATGTTTTTTCAGATACAATTATTCTTCCGGATTTCTATGTCAAATAATCTGGATAACAGGATAAGAGAAGAGACAGTAGCTTATTTCAAGAATCTGAATAGTCATGGTATGAAAAGAGAGATTCTTATGCTGTTTCCATAGCTCCAGAATGAAGAACCAGAAAGTGGGAACCATAAGAAGCCTGAAGATAGATAGAAAGATTAGGGAAGTAGCTTAATTATCAATAGAAATGATGCCTGATGATCAGAGTCAGACTGAAGTATAGGTTCTCCAACATTCTTCTGCTCTAACTGAAGGAGACTGCATGCTTCCAGCAGAACAAAGCGCGGGAGCTGGAACAGCAGGTGCACGTAGGGTGGGGTGAGGGTGGTAGAAGCCCAGCCAATTACAGATTGAGAGCACCTCTTCTGATTCTATGATCATCTGGGGCTTTTAAAGAAGGATCCTGGCAAACTTCTGGGTAGCATTTCATAACTGAGAAGGACTGTGTTCCATGTCCTATAATTATGGATGCAGCCATACGAGCAACTGAAAGCGAGCAGAAAGCATAAAACACGGAGGCCGAGATGACGTGTAAGCCTCATCCAACCACATCACGTCTGAAGCAAGCAAATAATGTTTTGACCGTCATTTCTCCTTCTTTCACCATTTTCCTGAATTTCTGACCCACTAAATTGCTCTCTGTCCCTTCCACAAAAACGTTTCTAATTGTTGAAGTGGAAAAGCAAGAAGAACTCTAACCCGATTCCACCAAAATGCACTTGAAGTATTTGCATTCTTTTCCCTTCTACATATTCATCTCCTCAAGTGTCATGCAAATTCAGTTTCTGCATACATGGTAACATTTTGTGATTTCCATGAAGTCTACTAATGCAAATGGTAACCGAATAACTATTACCGTGGTGGGAAAGAGCCTTCTCTAGTTCATCATGGAAGAGGCACTAAATTCGGGCTTTAGGGACATTCCTGTCTGAATTCTAGTATCTGAACAATTGCTTACCATCCCAGTTACGCGCTCTAGAATTAGTTCATTAGTTCTTTCTAAAAGTTTGGTTTTTGAATTAAATGTGGTTACATATTTGAAAACTGCACACTATATATATGAGTAGTATACACTTATTTTACATTTTTAACATCATGTACAAGCTGTGGGAACATCTGGTGTTTTGCGAAGTTGGCCAAATCCAATGGCATTTCCTTTTCCAAATGTGTCCTCTCACATGTGCAGGTTGTATTTCAACTTGAATTTTATACTCTTCTTTCTACAATGGCATTATATGATTTCAAAATGCACTCTATATGAACTTTACACTTTTCCTCTCTGAATGAAAAAGTAAAAGCTTCCAATTAATAAAATGAGGAAAAATATAAATCTAGGCTAAAGATGTAAAACTAATTTTAAATGTATTTGTCTCACTTTTCTATAGCTTATCTGTATCAATGGCAAACCACCTCTTGAGATAGTTTACAATAAAAGACGATCTTATTGAGGATTATACCACTTTGAGAAAGAAATGTCAAAATTAAGTAATATTGAGTCAGCTATGCATCTTTTCCTCAGGAAAAATACACATATATGCACTAACTACATTTTCAGGTAGTTGGAGGACATCTTAAAGTTGTAAGAAGGAAAACAGCTAAGACTGAGTGGACTCTACATCCAAGACAAGCTTAAACATGAGTAAATAATTGCTGTCGGAAAGTCTAGAACTCTTCGTCCACTTCCATATTACATGCTCACAATTAGCATATGGCCTTGGCTGGCCATGCTAGATTTCGATCTTGCCCTCATATAAAATATTTAAAAACTCCCACAGCCTGGGGGAGGGAAACAGCCGTAAAGTGAAGGCCCCTCCATGTCCTGGTGGGTGCGTTTGCTTGTCTGGTGACTACAGCCCATTCACAGCTCCCAACTCTGGAGCCATATCCTTGGATTTCAACACCCGGCTTGGTTCCGGTCTCTGCCCTCAGATACATACTTCCTGCATGGCTAACACTGGACTCGGAAACTCTCATTCTTAGAGATCTGAAACCACTGTTTGCTGAGGTCTTGTCTCTTCCCATACTTTGCTGGGTTCCTGCCTGCCCTTCCTTATTTAGACTCAGCCTTGCACTGGACACATCCCATGACAGCTGCTCCACCTGGACTAAAATGTGTGGGGATTTCTGGTCCCATTTTTCTCCCTCATTTCCTTAAAATCCCAGGTCTCTTGATTCAAACTGCTTTTTTTTTCACAGAACAGTTCAGTGGTTAAGCAAAGGCCCTGGAATAAGCCTCTATGAGTTCAAATTGTGGCTCCTCTCTTACCAAATTAACTTTGTTGAACCTCAGCATACCCACCTACTAATAACGGGGCAATAATATTATCTACTTCAAGATTACTCAGCCACATCCTCTGCCCCAAGGAGGCAGAAGTCTAACAGCAATTCCTGAGGGTAACCCACAGAGCTGGTTAAGTGTCAGGTTCAAAGTTCAAGCCAGATTGAAATTACTCCAAACTTGCACTCTTTCAAATCATCACACCACCTGCCTTTAAAATCATCCTTATTTTCTCCCTTGAAAACAATAAAAATGATTATCTCTTTCTTTATAGAAGTGGTTATAAAATTTAAAACCAAGTTATTAGCTGAAATATTTGAGTTACAATAATAAGGAAATGAAATCTTCGGCTACCTACAACTATTAATACAGTTAACACTAGCATTCTCCATAGGTGTCTGAATCTCTACCTGTGCCAACCTCTAAATAAATGACTTGAATTATTCTTACCCTTTATACTCAAATTTCAAGATAATAATAGTTACAATAAAAATACCTGGGAGAGGATACCAGGCAGACTTGCCAGTTTGGGGGACAGAGAAGGCAGCAGTAAAGACGGGCAACAGAGAAAAAAGCTCCAAGGCCGTGCAGCTCAGCAGCTGAGGCCGGAGGCAGGAGCATCTCTAGGAGAGGCAATGCCCTGGGTCCAAGCAGTGGAAGTTCGCATCTGCTGGGCAGTGGTGTCTGGGGGAGAAGGTGAGACAGCAAGAAGGCAAGGAGGACCCACATTCTCTGCTCTAAGTAAACGCATACACTGCTGAAGTGCAAAGGGCAAGAATCACAGTCCAGGGAAGGAGCTTACAACTGAGCAGGGAGGAGACACTGGCGAGTGTGCTGGAGACGCCCATGGATTATTCCATCACCAAGTCAAACACTATGTGGTATTCATGTGAAAGTTTTTAAAGGCTCAATTTAACCACAGCTAAGTGGTTAGCCTGGCTCTGAATGCAGCTAGCTAATGTGGGCTGGGCACTGAAGGTTCTGTCCACTGTCAACTGAAGAGGATGAAATATTTACTGTAAAATGAAATACTATGAGAAAATTTACATTTTGCACATGTAACACATAAATTAGAACAGTCAAGTCTTAGACTCCTTGTATATCTGTGACAGAGGAAAATGATTTCCCAATTAAAACCTCATGTTTAACAAAAAACCAGAAGGCAGAACATGTAAGTAGTCCTCAATTTAAGAAAAAAATCTACAGAATATAAGAGCAATTTTCATTTCTTCTATAGCATTCAATCTCCTTTAACTATCTTTTTGGTTACCTTGGTCACAGCTTTAGGAGAAAACGTAACAGCATCCACCACCGTGATGAGGTCATTTGGATGGAGGCGATCAAAGTACTTGACGCAGGCATCGTACGCACAAAGCCACTCTGGTGAGGACGCCGGGACTTGTTTAATGAGGTGAGGATCTCCAGTCCAGAACAACTTCTGTAACCAGACGGTGTACAGAGAGCTTGGGGAAAGCATTTGTCCGTCCTTTTCAGGGATTTGGGGAACAAGTTTGGAAATAGATAAGATATTTTGACTTGAAAGAACTGGCTCCAGTGCTTTAAGAGGATTCATGTTTTCATCTGTCAGCTTTTTGTAATTAAGACCTAATGGAAAAAGAAAGGAAAATAGAGTAGCTCATTCCTAGGTAAACATACAGGTTCAAACGCAAAATCCTCTGTACTGTCCGAAGGAAAAAGTGATCAACCAACTTATTTATAGCAGACAGTTTGTCGATTAGATCAGAAGATCTGAGTTCTAGTCCCAGCCTGCAACTTAACTGTGCAAACCTAGACAGTCACTCAGCTTTGCGTGCTTCAGTGTCCTTGTGTGTACCCTAGAGAGGGCAGTATCTCCTTGCATCTTCAAATGCTTCCATGGCACCTATGCTTTCTTTGGTGAGTGCACCAAACTGCATTATATTCATTTGCTATTTATCTGGGATCTCATCAACTCCTTGAAGGCAGGGATTGACTCTTATTCTTTTCCTGTGTTTAATTTGGTTACTCAGTAAGCCACAGATAAACTGAAGTAAATTCTCACAATTGCTATTAATATCAAATGAACATAGATTTGAAAGTGCCTTGTACAGGAGAAAGTACCATACAGATCTAAGAGGTGTTAATGTGTTTTGTAAGTCACTACATGCCTTTCAATAGGCTTCTTAGTTCTCTCATATTTAATTCCTTCAACAGCAGGTGAAGGAGTTGGAAAGATAACTAAAGTCGATTAACATCAAAATTCTGTGATTTCAGATCTCTGTTAGCCATAATATACAAACATGACTGTGTACAGAAAATTAATCCCGAGATTTAAAGAATGAGTTCAAGCAGGAAAATGATCATCTTACCTGATGCAACTACTTTAAATTTCTTCAGCAGCCGAATGTGGGTTTCTGGTTTAATGGTATATTTTCTAAACTCAGCACAGCCAAAGCTTTCCAGAAGAGTGAAATAATATATCAGCCTTTCATGATCAAAGCCACCAATCGTGGGGTAAATGTACTTGACCATGTGCTGGTGAAAGCCTTCAGGATCAGTCTTCAAAGTCTCAAAGAGATGAAGGGCTTGGGCTCGATTTTCAATTTCTTCTATGGACAAACTGAAATTAAGAGACAGACTATGTTAAGATTTGGTTCCTTTATTAAATAATGTACGTGTGTGCGTTTTACCCAGGAAGAAAGACTACTTCTCACAAGTCTCTTCTTCCTGCCTTATCAAAGATGGCAAACCACCAGGATGCAGGTAGTTTATATAAACGGAAGCAAACATGTTCAGCAAGTACTATTGTCCCATGCGATTTTCACATTGGCTCAGGTGGGTCTACAGCTACCCCAGGACGTAAGCATCACCTCTCCTTCCTGCAAGTGGGGAATTGCCCAATGCTTAAAAGCTAGGAAATGAACTTAGATCTGTCAGTGTCCACTACGCATTTATTCATGTCACAAGAAAAATTTTAAATCCAAGCTTCACTGAAGAAATGTAAACCACCTTATTATTTGAGGAATTTAGGAAATGGTGAGGGCATGAATTTTAATCCCCAACGTTTGGGCATGAATTTTAATCTAAGAGCCTTGAATTTATATTCTACAGACCCAAATTTGATAGTGTGTTCAAATAAAATTAAAATAGGACAGATCCTTACTCTCTTACTTGGATTTCTGTAGTAATGAATATGCCATTTGAATAAAGCATGTATGCTAATACTTTCATCTTAGATGTCCTTATGATGTAATTTTTAAAAAGCTATTTTAAGGTTAAACTGTTGAAAAAAAATTTTGAAGGAGCCTCGTTTGGTTGATTGGTTTGCATCTTTTCAGGGGAAGGAGAGTGCTGAATTTTGGTCTTGCGCTTCTCCGTGGACAGAATACAGTGCCTCCAGTCCTGTGTAATACCGATGCCCCTTAAAGGAGGAATTTCAAACCTTCTAATTTCAAGAGCCCTCAGGCAGACCTCTGCCCTAACAGAAATGCCCAGTGTCCAGGGCTCTTGGCAGGAGCAATGCAAGTGTCTGGGGCAGTAAGTGAGGCTTCTGGCAGTATCCAAGTTAGATTGCACATAGTTTAAAAGGAACTCCTCTGAAATACAATACTTTACTTATTGGAATTCCCACTTCTAGAAATGCCAAGACATGGTTTTGTGTTACATACATAAAATTAATACAAATTATGTTTCAGAAGTTTCATGAGGAGGTGATAATATTTGGGATAATAGCAGTAATCTATAAAGTCAAAATATCAAGTAATTTCAAAACACTCCTTTCACTTTAAGAGAAATCCCATTTTCCTATTAAGACACAATTGAAACATTTACAAAAATACCCATATCTATAAAAATGTCTCTGGTCTATAAAAGCTTTCTTTAATTCCACCTCTGAGTGGTTCTTCTATCCTGATACTCATAACATGCTGAAGTGTTTATCACCTTGTCTGCCTTCCTCCCCAGATTATGTACTACTTGATGGGAAAGATAATACTAGATCTTCTACACCTTTAGTTTCTCAGTACTCAGCGCCAGCAAGCAGAAAAAGGAAACATTCCACCCATGTCTTATGCATAGATGAACAAGAACTTAGATGTCCTCTATGGACAAGGCTCAGCCCAGGGGAGGGTGTCAAGATTTATAACAGAGTGCTTTTACTCAGTAGTTGAAAATCTAGTTGAGTTATAATTACTTAGAATTAAACAATGCAAAATAATGGTATGGGCTGACAAAGGGCATGTGACTGTATTCCAATTAAGAGTGAGGTCACTAAAGCTGTAACTTGAGAGAGGGCAGATGTCAGGGATAACAGAAGGCTTAGTGAAAGAAATAGGTGAGCGTGGCATTGTAGAAAGGAATGAAACAAAAATAATATGAACAGAAGTATCAAGACCAAGTACAAAGTCTGTATAAGAAACACAGAGTACAGATGGATGGATGGTTGGAAAATACTGATACTATCCCTATTCAAAGTATGCAATGTCATCCTTGAAAAATACTATACACACAGTGGTATATGAAAGTGACTTGAGGAACCTCAGGTGTTCTTTCATAATTTGCAAAATAAAGTCTGAAAACAGTATACTGAAAACATAAATAAGAAAATATGTAATTTTACTAAGATACCTACTGACATAATGATTTATAGGCAGAACAACATGCTTAGTGGCAGAGGGAAAACAAACTTGCATTTTACACTGACTACTATGTGACAAGGGAAATCTAGGAAATTACCAATTTATAGATGAGAAACTGCCCTCACAGAAGTTAAATGATCTTCCTAACACCAGGCGTCCACAACTGTCCGGACTCCCTGCGCTCTGTCCACCTTATCACAAAGCAGCCAGCGTCTGATGAAGGTCAAGCACCCTCATAACAACCGTTTCAAAAACAGGATTCTTTCTATAACATGGACATTAGTTCTCTCTCCCAGTGGCAATAACCTGAAAGAGTTCTCTTAACATACTGCATTCCTAACACCCTGACAGAGTATTCAAGACAGACTCACCTACAGAATGGACAGTGACTAAAGCATTGACAGTTTTAGCTCATTCGTGTTGACTTGCTTCTGAACACTGTCTCTCCATCAACAGTACTTTTCACCTTGCCCACCCACTTATTCTTCTGTGCCCACAATTCAGTTTGTCAAATGTGTAATTTCACATAATTATCTTGTCAAGACAGATACCGAAATACCTTTACTGGCTCAAGATAAATACCAAAACCTCCCTCTCTTCAGTAAATCACAATGTGCTAAGATCTTTTATAGATGCCAGTAATCAATAACCACTTTAATAGTTATTATTGAAAGAAGCTGTTATGGTTCCATTGGAATAAGAAATGAAATCTCTACTTAGAAAACAATTCCAAAGGATCCACATTCAAGAGAGTAAGAAAAAATACTATGAAAGCTGTGGATTTTTCACTAATCAAAGTAATGACTACCTTTATGGTTAAGTGCTTTTTCTTGAACCAAGTTTCAGTTATAAAGCAGCTTATATTTATATATAGTATATAATTAATTTTCAGAGACTAACTCGAGGAAGAAACTAGCCTTAATTGTATTCAATGCACAAAAGGAGTAAGTTATTATTACTAATCCCATGATTAAGGTATTCCATAATGGCTTCGAGTTGTCAGTCACCAAAAAATGTAACTCAAGAACAGCACGTATGGAAAGGACTGTGCAGGAAAACAAATTTATTTAAACACAGTTTTCTTTACTCAGTGTGAGACTGAGTGATGATAATTTCATTCACTGACTGAAAGGACTGCTCAGAAGAGGAGAAGGTAAGAAGGAGAGTTGGGGTGGGGAAAGGAGAGGCCACCAGGAAAGGCTGAAGAGACAGAGGGATGAGGACAGGTTCACACAGTTCAGACACAGTAACTTGTAGGCATTTCTGCCAAAGACTAATCCTAAATTTAGAGATACACGAAACCAAATTAAGTGCCATGATCACAGGTGAACAGGGCTCCACCACTGATTCATGTGGAAAGAGACAAATCTGTGAACGTTAGAAGTACTCCAACCTGTGGGAAACAATCCAAATACTTACCACACAAATGTGTCACAATGAACTTGACGTGGCTAACTTGATCTGCAGTGCTGCCTGACAGCTGAGTATGTGATTACACAGGGAAAATGGGATCAAAATAATCATTGCATTTTTCAGTTTGCCAACATTTTGGCCAAGTGTCTTTGCAAACGAAAAAATGGACTTTAACTTTTCAAGGGCACCTACACAGCTGATGAGAGGATAAACAATGAGTACATCAGAATTTATTTCTCATCATATGAATGCTGAGTAAATTCTCTTGCGCTATGTTTTATGTGAACAGAGGGGAGATGTGGAAGGCCATGTGAACAGGCTTTATCTCTCCCTAAGGACAACTCTGACCCCTTATGGCTTTCAGTTTCTCACAAAATGTTCTGACTGGTTTATATAGTCTCATATTATTACCTAACAAAAAATATTTTAAAAGAAACCATAATACAGATACAGTAATAGGCATATTTACTGAGCACTTTTTTATATTAAGTACTATGTCATCTCATTTAATTCTCACAAAGCAGATATGTTATAATTGATATCCATATTAACTTGAAAAATAATTGTTCAAAAATCAGATGTGCAATGTTATGCTAACAGTGGTCATAGGATGGGTTCCGTACATCTGGTCTGTTTCCAGAATTAACAATAGCAGCAGTCACCCCCCCACCCCCAAGCACTTACTTCATGTCAGGTATTTTGTATGATTACAAAATGGAAAAAGAATACTCACTTTGCAGAAGAGGAAACTTAAGCATAGCTGGATAAAAGAACTTGTCTACCTACTAAGAATACATTAATACGAAGTTACAAAGTCAGGGTTTGAATCCAGACTTGCATGATTCAAAGCCTAAGCACTTTACACAAGATGGAAACAGGAAAATGCATTTTCTTTTGCTTAACATTTTGTGCCAGTCTCAGGAGCTTTCGACTAGCAGGGAAAGTGGCCTTAAGGATCACAACATGGATAAAAGGATGCAGATATATGGAAGGAATTGCTTCCACTTTGGTTATGGTAGTAGTTCTCCCATTTCTAGGATTGGTAGATTTCTTACACACAATGCAAATCTTAGTCTTAGTAAAAAATCCCCTTAGGCCAAAATAAAGATCAAAACCAAATGTAGGGCTCAATTTCAACAAATGTGTAAGAACTACGACCTGAATATCTATATTCAAACTTCCTACTTTAATGGATTTTTCCTGGTCTTGAATTTTTATTTATCCTAATTTTCAATGTTATGACATACTTTTAATAGACAGTGACCTTAAATCCCTCTCCATACACTAACTGGTCTCACAATAACCCTTCAACTAAGCTAAGCTTCTGTAAGGGAGAAGGAGATGGAACAGGTGAGGATTTAGAATTTACAACATGTCAACCTGTACACAAACCTGTGAGGAACAGCAACCCTCATAAATAGATTCTGTGTATCTTCTGCACTTAATCAATGCACTTCTGTATATTGTTCAGCACTTAAGCCTATGCTTGGAACACAAAGATACTATAAAAATAACAGCAATAATTAACGAACACATGTGATCCTATTCTATCAGCTAGAAGCATCCTCTGCTGTTTCAAAATGATCCTGTGTCCAATACTTAAAATACTCATGAATCAGCAGAGCTGAGAAGCACAGTAACAGGGATAATTGCAATAATATTACAGAGCCACCAGGCACCTACTTCCCACAGACTTTCTCTAATCTTTACAACCTGACAAGGTACGGATAATGGTCCCGAAAACTGAGAAAACAGTGACTGAAGAGGATTAATACCCTTGTTCAAGGCTACACAGCTGGGGTCATGGGGAGCAGGTTTGGATCTTAAACGTGCCTGACTCCAAAACCTGTGCCTTCACACGAGGCCACGCAGATGCTGGGAGTCCGCGCTGTCCATAAGCACTGCCATAGTGCCCGGGGGCAGCCCAGAGGGGAAGACAGCCTCTAAGGTCACAATGAGCAGAAAAATGAGCGCTGAGCTTGGGGAGTCCACCAGGTCCCAGCAGAGCCGAGAGGCGGAGGGAGTGTCTGCCAGCTGGAAATGACTCTAGACACACATGGCCACTCAAGGACATCACTGGTTTAACCCTACTAAGAAAAAGAAAAAAATACGAGGAAAAATAAGGGAAAAAGGGAGACCAGCAGCTTAAGTATAGGTGTTTTATGACAATTATCTCTTTCTTACAGGAGTGAAATCCCAGGAATAATTGCTATCAGGACCGATCCTCTCAGAAACTTTATTAGGCTTTATATTTTACCATGCAGTAATTTTTATTACGCCTTACTTGGCACTAAGGAAAATGAGTTTCCTTTAAGGCTACACAGTTTCAGAAAACTGAATTATCTTGTGTAGGAACTCACGAGAGAGAGAAAGAGTTAGAATTTACCTAGTGGTCACAAGCACAGAAGGCTTGTGCTATACTGCATGCCACCTCTCCCACACCTGCCATCCGTACGTGTGCGGAGACGGGGAACACCACCGAATTCAACCAGGAGGGAAGGAGAATGTGATACTATAGGGAAACCAACTTTGGGGGACAATGACTTCTTAAAGGAAGAGTAAACAAAACTCCAAGGCAAAGAACATTATTTTTCTGTTCTGTAACTTTGACCTATTAGCTTCCCACTGGCATTGGCTCAATAAGTAAATGTTGGGCAATTTGAATTAATGAGGCTGACTGATCAGTAAGTTTGACTGAACAGTAAGGCAAAAGATAATATTTTAAGTAAAGAACAGAGAGCACCAAACACCACTTGCTAAATCAGTATTAGGTGTTTTGTCACCCTTAAGTAATGCCTGGAGGTAATGGCTTCCTGCCTTTGTAACTGCTGGCATCTGCATAATCACATTGCTGTCAGGGGTAATGACAGGCTGTGAGGGGTCTTGCCCCTTACCAGATTGCCTGATAATTTACAATATATTCAGAGACCAACGGAACATCCTGTTTGTACAGGTATATCCTTCTATATAACTTTAAGGAAAGGAAAAAGATACTTAATAAAATGTCAAGATCTTTTTATGTCAATATGAATAAGAGACATTTATTGAACATCATACTGTGCCCCAGAGTGGTGAAGTCAGTGCAGTATTTATCACAGTAACACTATTACCCAGGTAGTACTTAAAACGGAGATGCACTGATACAAGTTAAAGGTGCTAGATCATAAGCATGTCTTGACTGCTCAGTAGGATCTGACTCCATTCAATCCTCCCTCCGCTTCTGTAGACTCTCTCCTGCGCTTCTCTAGCACAAGACTCCCCACTCTCCCTCCTCCCTCTCTGCTGCTCCCTTGGTCCCTTTTATTGGCAGCTCTTCCTCTACCATTAACCCTGGAAGGTTCTCAAGGTCTGCTCCAAGTTATTCTCCTTTCCCCTTGCATATTCCTTCCAAAGCGTACCCACAAACAGCTTATTTACCATCTATGTGCCTCTGACTCCAAGTCAGTATTTCCGGTTCCACCTTCTCTTTTGCAGTCCAGAGTTCCACTGTCTACTTGGCATCTCCATGCGTGTAACTTCACTATTCCCTGGCCTTTCCCTCATCCCCCCCCGGAAAACACTTCGTCCGTAACTAGTGTTACCTGTTCTGCCGAAATGATGTCATTAACCTGCAGACCAGGCAACTTCCTGGAGGTGAATCTCGACATCCCCTTCACTCACCTTCATATCTAGTTTACTCTCATTAAGCAATTAATTTAATCTTACTTAGCCTTCTAGATATCTCTGAAACCCATTCTCCCCACTCCTTCTGTACTTTCAAAACCATACTCCAAGCCAGGGTCACCTGTCACAGTTTATTACTGTAACAGCTCCCTAACTGGCCTATACGTCTGCACAGGCCTCCCTCAAATCTTTTCCCAACATGGTAGCCAAAGGGATCTTACCAAAATGCAAATCTGGTATTACTTCCACCCCTTTACCAAAACATTTGAATAGCTTCTTATTACTCTTAAGAAAAAGCCCCCAGCCTCGATAGGGCCTGCACAGCCTGCTGCCGGGCCCAGGCCCCTCCCACGCTGCGCTCCCTGACCCTCATGGACTCACCCACACTCTCCATCTGCCAGACCCTCACACTCTGTGCTCCTTCCTGTCAGAGGGCTTTTGCACTTGAACTTTTTTGTCTCCCTGGAAAATGGTTTCCCTTCTCCTTGTAGCATAATTAATTTTGACTCAAAATTTAGGTCTCAGCTCTAGCATTACTTTTTCAGGAAACTCTTCCCCAGCTGTGCCAAGTCTCCTACTTGGGCTCTCTTACATGGTACCTGCCGCAGTTTTAATTTCACAGTTGCTTATATAAAATTATTCGTGTATAATTATTCGATTATAAGCTGTTTCCCACACTAGACTGTAAGTTCCAAGATAGCTGGGATGTCTGCTTTTGCTCACAATTGTAAGTCTAATATTCTCTGTAGTACACAATTCTCAATAGAAACCTTTGAATAAATGAATGAATAAAGCATCTAACTCAGGATATTACTACGGAAAAATAAAAACAAATAGATTATAGACAGAATATCAGTGTGTCAGAAGTATAAAAAGAGAAGGTACAAAGATATTGGTCTACTATAACTCAGAAGGAAAAGTGAAGTTGTACTTTACCACTTCAAGATTCTTCTAAAATAGACTCTGAAAAGATAGACATGGAAATAAACTTACACATGAATTGTGTGCTTACCCACTGTCCGTGAACAGGAACTCCAAATGGGTCATAAAAACTTCCCAACGGGAGACACAGTAACGCCGTGCCAGAGAAAGGGCAATGCTATAGACGTTCTCCTCAAGTGTTCTTCAAGAATGTCCGTCAGCCACAGGGAAGGGAGAGAAGAGAAACACAATACCTTAATTAGCACAGAAAGTGTTCATTAATACTGCCCTCTGAGAGGGATGTGGGCAGCATAGTCCTCAACAGACATTTCACAGTAATTCAGGAAAAGTACTTTCAAGGAATTTTAATGTTCATGTTTCTCTGAGGTGCACAATTGACCAAAGAATTATCTAGACCAGTGGTTCTCAGGTGAGGGTGATTTGGCCCCTCAGTGGACATTTGGCAATGTGCAGACACATTTTTGATGGTCACAGTGAAAGAGGGGGTGACCGCTAACGGCATCTAGGGGGTGGAAGTCAGAGACCCCACTGAGCAGCCTACAGCGTACAGAACAGCACTTCCACAACACAGGTCTCTCCAGTCCCAAATGTACCAAGGTTGAAAAACTTCTGGTCTAGACACCAGAGCCTACAATCAAAGAATAATGCAAAGGAAATAGCCCATGGGTAGTTATTTGAGAAATCGGTCGCTCAACAAATTTTTATTTTCTACATAATGCCAGGTACTGTGCTACCTACTTGGGATATAAAACAAACAAGATATTTCTTGAGGAACTCACAGCCTAGTGGAGGATATGAAATGCAAACTGGCAATTAAACCCAGTGACAGGAATGCTGAAAGAGAAGACTCCACAGTAGTGGGAGGAGGGAGGTCAGAGGGCGAGCGATCCATGCTGGAGACAGGACGGCAGATGAGCAATGACTACACAGAGGGAGTGAGGGGGAGAGAGACAGACGGGCTTCTGAGAGAGAAGGTGGAAAGGGGTTTCACAGCTGGGAAAGTATGGCATCATCAGGCCTGCTAGGGGACCTGTGACACATCCTACACACAACAGGGAGCCAGGGGAAGGTAAACCAGGAAGTGATGTCACTAGATTTCCAAATTTCAACACGTATAAGGAATTCTGGTCCAGAACACCCACATTAGGGCCATTTTGGAAGACTGCTACAGAACTATCTCCCAGAAAGAAACACCAGCACGGAATTCTCAGTTGGAAGACTGGTGGGCCAAACCGCAGAAGCAGGGATGAAGTATGTTATTACTAAGCAATACTGCTAAGACTATATTTACCCCAGCTAAGGAAACCAGGACATTTACAGGCTGGATTAGCCAGGGGTTCATTTTCTGTAAAGATCCAGACAGTAAATCTTTGAGGCTTTGCTGCCATACAGTCTCTAGCAGATTCTTCTTTTTGTTTTTTTAATCTTGTTTTTCTACAAACCTTTGAAGATATAAAAACCATTTTGTGCTCTATGGACTGCAGAAAAGAGGCCAAGGACTGAATTAAGTTTGCCAATGTGTGGATTATTAGGTGATTCTTAATTGAACATTATTTCATAAATTATCTATTATGATATAAAGAATTCCTTGAAAATAGGGACTATTAGCAATGCATCCTTTCTATTACGGTGGTCTGGCCCAGTGCCTGACACCAGGTTTGCGCTGAGTACTAGTGTTTTTATCACTTGATAAGGTGGGACAAAACCAAATTACGTCACACCCTCTTCAAACTTACCCTACCCACTGAGAATGTTATTATCTAAGATACAAAGATAATAAAGGACAGATATAATGCACTTACAGAAAACTGACATTAAAAGGAGATACGGTTATTAAGAAAGGAAAGAATGTCACATTGTATAAAACTGAAGGTAGAGCTGCAAAATAGGAGGCGGCAGGTCCTTCAAGGCTTCTTTTATGTAAAACACTGAAATCTCTTCTCCAAATCAGAACTGCTAGCTCAGAATACCCATGGACACTGTGAGACACTTTTAAACAAGCCATCTAAAGACAACTGTATATTTTTCTAAGCAACAGACTGTGAAGAAGATTCTATTATGTATTTATCAAAAGCATGTATTTATCCTCTAGAACAATAAAGGACAGATATAATGCATATGTAAGCTGGATACTTAAAAAAGAAAATGATGGATAAAACTCTAGCAAAATGAATGGATGATGTAAGACATGCCTTACCTTGTAAACTTTTATTCTGCCTCATGACCCTCTCCCTAAGAAACCATGAGCCTGGTGCCCAGGATTACCAAATGCCCAAAGGAAGAGCCCACTGGGCTTAAACACTGGAAGCCAGGCTCGACTCCTGGCTGTGTGACCTTGAACGGCTCTTCAAAGCTCTCTGGCTCTCAGACTTCTCTTCCAAAAGTGAGGAGGTTGGAGTAAATGATCTCTTCAGTCACTTTCAAATTAGACATGAAATGATTCAATGAAATGTTGAACCTCCAGGAGAACAGAGCAGACGAGAGAAAACATTTCATACTCCTCTTCTTAAAGGTCTCCTACTATAGGTTTTCCTACTAATCTTTCTCTGATCTCTCTTCCCCTGCCTTACTCTAAAGAGAATTTGGGCTTTAGTTTACTAAGAAAGAAGCCCAGACTAATATAAAATTATTACAGAGGGCCAAGGCTACTTTGCCATTTTTTAAAGATTTTATCAATAATGAAAACCAGTATATACCACTACCATAAACAGGACTATCTCAGTTATTTTAAATATCTCATCAGGAGAGAGGAACAGCTATTAATTGTAAGCACAGTTTAACCTTAGTGTCAAAGACCAACAGCCTAGACTGAATTGCATGCTAATGCTTCCATGAAAATAATCAAGCAATGCAGGGGAGGGTCCATGGGGGTGTGTGAAGAAGTGATGGCTTTCGTATGTGACAGATCAAGGTTAGAATCACAGCTGTGATCGTTAGCACCCATGTAAAAGCTGAGCCACTTAACACTCCTGAGTCTCAAATAAAATGTTTTATGAGGATTAAAAGATGTTTATAAAATAAAGTCTATAGAGCATCTAACATAGCCCCTTACCCATGGTAAGCACTCCGAAACTGATGTTAAAAACAAAACACCTCTACTTAATAACCATGTGGGTGGACATACTTTCCCACTCTCTGACACGTAAGTAAGTCTCATGTGATCTGAACTCATTTGAACTAAGACAAAAAATGGAGATTGGCATTAAGCCGATGAGAATTCTATACCTAGAAAGGAACTCTTCCCGTTGGTCCTTGAACTGTACTGCCATCTCACACAAGGGCTTACTTTTCTCTTGAAAGGGGGAAGGGATAAAGGAAAAAAATGGCAGCTGCTAATGGCCTCCAAGGAGAGAGACTGCTGGAGTCTTCTAGAGCTCTTCGTTCTCCAGAAACCCAGGACAGATAAACCTGAACCCACACCACTGGGTTTCTCCTCTGGTATCAGGTCAACTGTATCTAATTTTTAACATACTTAAGAAATTAGACAACCATACAGTTTGGAAAGGGCGATTTCTAGCCACGAATAAAGGCAATTTTGTTTACAAGTTTCTATAATAAGCTTCACGCTTTTCACCCTTGACCATATATTATCACCTCTAACATGGTAATAATCTTGGCACCAGGCTGTCAAAGTCACTGGAAACTTCTTTAAAAAGGTAATTTCTGTCCTATTAAATCTGCAGGCTCAAAATGTCGCCTGCATCTATTGATCCATCCGGAAAGACAAAAGCATCCCCCACACGAGGGGAAGAAGTGGGGGAAATGCCTGTTCACAACAACCATGAATATGAATTTTCAAAGGACTGCGATTAATAGTCCTGATAATCCAACTTGTTTTACATTTTTTAAATCCATCTGTTTACGAGACAAACAGATCTCTTACTCGGCCAGACCAAGGATAGTCTCCCTTTTATACTGGTCATCTGCAGTAAAGCGCTGCACATCCACACCCTTCCCAAGGCCCTGAAGGGTCTGGGCCTGGCTGAGATCCAGGAGGCGCTCATTGTAGTAGTGTAACTGCTGGGTCAGTGAGACGAGGTCCTCGGGCCAGGCTGCATGTCCAGATCGAGTCACATGCCTGGTGACCATCTTGATTAGCTCTTTAGGATCAGCCTGTGAGAGACAAAAGGAATGAGAGAGAGAAAAAAAGAGTAACAAGATGACTGCCAGCCATACCTACTGGCACCTGTTTGGCCCTTGGCACTGCTGCCATTTAAGCAAGGTTCACAACCACCCAGAAATGTCAGCTGTCCAGGTGGTATATTTTGCAGTCCACACAGACAGAGAACTGAGTCTAGAGCATGCTTATGGACTTCTGCTGTTTTTCTCCACCTTAAAAGTCTCCACTCACTTAGTAAATATGCTTGCTTTTTCAACTGCCACCATCCTACATCAGATTTGTTCCCCAATTACCTTACATTTATAATAATTCACCCTGGAAGTAATTTTCATCATCATTGCCCCTGGAAAAATTTTTGTACCACCTAAGTGTTCTCAACAACAAAGCTGTAGTTTAATAATGCCATTATAAATGCCTACATGGCTAAGCAGAAGAGTGCTTTCTCCACGGATAAGTCAGGAAAGAGCCCACCCCAGTTCCTGAAATAAAAAACACTTCTTGGAGCATAAAAAAGCATTCAACCACGTTTTACTCTGCTCAGTTCAGGGCTCAATGGGACATTGTCTTACAATTCTTAGCAGTTTTCCTAACAATAAAATTATTCAAATACAATAAAACAGCTGACAAGAAAGGCAAATAAATGATTAACTGGCCACATTTATTTATATTAAAGTTGGTCTAGGTGTCAGCGAAGTGACAGCGGCTCAGCCACGGTTTTGGAATTACTTAACAGGGAGCCTAATACTTGAACAACAGAAACTCAGTCACTCCCAATTTCTGCAAAGACATGGTATATACTTTCTTAATCAAATTAGGAAAACATTCCAGAATCTACCTTTGGTTCTCAGAAACATACCTAATTATAGTAAGCTGTCAGCATTTCTCATGCATAAGCCATTATTCTAAGCTACACAGGAGATTTATCACTGTCGAGTCTGTATTTCCAAACCTAGCCTGACATTCTCTCTCTTGATCCTATTAAGGAACAGACTGGGAGTACTGATAAAAACCAATTACAGAAATCTTCTTGAATTCTAGGAGGAGGATTTGAGAAAACTTCAACATTATAGTTAATTTTTCCCATACCTCTGTATATACAGTCTTATCAAAAACCATGAACATGTGTCCCAAGCCAAAAGACCTGGGTTTGAAAACTCTCCAAAGCTATGAGACCATTTTTCACTCATTCAATACTTTTTGTGCACCTATTATGTACCACATGATGTACTAAAAAGACGTGACCCTTTCCTCCAGAAATGCAGTCTGTTAGGAGTGACAACCAAGCAAGCAATTGTAAAACTGTGTGATACAGGTAAGTACAGGGTGCTGTTGGAATACAGAGGATGAGACTTGGGCAAGGAAGTCTTCTTGGAAGAGTTAAGGTCTAGGCTAACTAGCTACTCAGGCATTAGTAGTAAAAAGGCCAGGAAAAAAAACAGACAAACTCCAGCGAAGGGTAGAGTATGTGCTGAGGCCTATGTGGCTAGGACCTGATGGAAAGATGGAGTCAGTAACTGCAATCAGAAGTGATGTGGAAATCAGCTGTTCCCAGCAATGGATTTAGGCAGAGGGCACTGCATGCCTCAGCTCCTAGTGCCTCTACAGCTGACATTTAACCCAAACCCCTTCTTTTGACTGTGAAGTCCTCATCACCCCCATGGGCTCAACGCCCCCTGAAGTTATCTGGTCTAGCGATGTTGCTCAGAGGCCAGCCAGCTTATCTGCGCCAGCTCCGCACTGTGGGTGTGTACAATCGTCGTCCACTCTTACACCTCATCTGGTGAGCAATTTTCCACCTTGGAGTAGAGAAAGCAAGAGCTATATCCAAAGATGAGGGTTTCAGGGGGGGCAGAACTCCTCTGCAGCTGTTCTTTCATGGAGCCTCTTGCAGCTGGTTCGCACTCCACTGGCAAACACATGTTCACTGAACAATGAAAGTGGTTTTTTTTTTTCATATATATTCTGACCTTGTGGTTTCAGACTACAGCCCTCAGCTTCAAGTTGCCCAATGCACTTCGAAGGAGAGGATGTACCCATCCAGACTATATCTGTGTGACTTCAGGCCCTTCTCTTCCAGGCTGATGTTTCCAACCCCTACTCATGGAATCAACCACCTTCATTCTCTCATGGGTTTCTCATAGCCTTTGCTCCACATTCCCTTTTTACTTTTTGTTTTCTGGCATTTCAAGGATTTGAGAAAGTAGCCTAGGTATTTTTCACTTGACCTCAATTATATAAGGACTCCTCATTTCTACTTTCCTTGTAGTCTAGTATGATGTGTAAAGCAAATCCCAAAACCTGGTAGAGAACAGAGCTCTGAAATGGTAGCACACAGCCATCATGAGCATAGTTCCTAGTACTATCATTTATCTAGCTTTTCTTTATCCTACATAGTTTCAAGTCTTCACATACAACCTTCATTTTCATATGTGTCAAAAAGATTCAATTGTTTCTTTTTGCCAGTGAAGAAAATGGCATAATAAAATAAGTGCCAATGAAGAAAATGACATAGTAAAATAAGCGAACACACCCATGAGTTACTAGCTGGATAACCCTTGGGCAGCTTAACTGTGAACTTAACTGACTCATCTGCAAAACGGCAATGATATATAGCTTACATCGTTGTGCAAAGCCTAAGCGATAATATATGAATTAAACAGACCAAGGTCTAGCATGAATCAGGTGCTCCAAAAATGAAAGGAATTATGGAATTTACTCTAAGGTATATACCAGCCACACTTGGATTGTACCTCAATTCACTTTACATTGTCTTTTCTTATATTAAACAGCTTCTGGAGGGCAGCGACTACGCGTGCTTCATGAATCTGTCTCTTCCAGAGCACAGAATCTCTTGCACAAATCAGGTGTGGGGTAAGAGGCAGACACGCCGACCAGTAGCAGCAGTGCCTGACAGGAAGTCGCACCAGTTTGTGTTCCAGCGCCCTCCCTGAGTAGAGATGCAGCTCTGACGCAGCAGAGGGCAGATCGCTTCACAGCTGTCTCTTCACCAATGAAAGAGTCAGCAAGCACACTTTCCTCATGGTTTGTTGTGAGGCACAAATAAAATGAAGTGTTTTAAAGTACTTCTCTCCATCATTACTTGAAAGCTGCCTGGACCCAGAGCTTGCTCTCAAGGAGCTAAAAACTGGTGACTGACCAAGATGTACACATAACAGCTCACAGAAGGCATCTGAATATAAACACCAGTACAGAAGCACAGACCAAGAACGCCTGCAACATCACAGAGGGAGCAGTTGGTTCCCTCTCCTGACTCTTCTGGGGCTCAGTTTCTTCAGATGTAAAACAAAAGTAGCACCACCAGACGATCACCTTTTCAAGGCTGAAATCCTATGAATGTATATGAGATTCAATCATGAAAATAAAATAAATCCTTGTAATTCCCCCCAGGTGTGGAGCTGGGGAGTTCTCCATCTCATTTCATTTATGCCTTCACTAAATATTCAGATTTCTTTGTTATAACCAACAAATTACAGTCAACAGATTCCTACACAATTTAAACAACTTTAATCTCTTCTCCTTTACTAAATGGAAATTGTCTAACCCCTCTGTGAATAATTTTTATTCATATTCTTTGACATCAAGTGTGTTCACTTTTCTAAGAAATCTTTAGGAACACCTAATATTAGTCTTCAGTATGGAACAGGCATAGTGCTGAACATACATGAACTGAACCTCATTTAATACTAACAATCCTGTGGGACTGGGGTCTACTGGTATCACATGTTTTACTGATGTGTAAGGTGACTAACTTCACTGAGGCAATCTGCAGTAAGTGCAGGGCAGTATATGACTCCCAAGCATAATGCCTCCCAATAGCCATTCTTTTATATGGCTTCACTGCAAATCTTCCTGGTATGTGGGGACAGGTATCTCTTAGAATTATAAGGATCTTGATGAGAATGGTGTATACCCAGCTGCTATCAAATGTAAATAAGGATTAGCAATACTCCTTTAACAAATGACCAACTTTCAATGATGGATTTAACGCATCTTGTATTACATCCAGATTGACTTTTTTTCACACACACCCATTTTCCTTCTCATCCCTTTTACACACACACACACACACACACACACCACCCCCACCCCCAACTGGTTATCTGATTTGAGCTGTACTTCCAAACCTGTTGTTTTTTCTTCTCTAGTGATAAAAGAGTCTACGTTGTGAGTTCAATCCCTTGATATCAATTTATCTTCTAAAATTCTGTCCAAATAAGGTGGTAAATGGGGCATTCTATTAATCCCTTGATGACAGGTTTCTAAGTGACTTTAAGTTTATGGATCAAATATTTGTTAAGGGTAGAGGAAGATTTGCAGTACTTTATTATGTAAAACATAATACTGATGGTAAGTGACAACTCACAAAAGCTTCCAAGAAAAAAGAAAATAGGTTATGGGGAAAAAGCAGGAATTTACATCAAGGAACCGGGATCACTGGTTCTTCCCTCCTGAGCTTCCAGTTTTCCACTAGGAAAACTGCAGCAGCGTCTTCTCTACAGTCCTCATAAAGACTCAGTGAGCCTAGCTGGATCAGCATGTTGTAAGTTTCAGCCTCTATGCAAATTATCCTATCAGTATCACTGCTACTTTCTATCTCTCCCACAAGGAACTTCACTCCTCATGATTACTTCCAACACTCTATTTAAATTTGAATAACAATTCTTCCATTTCTCACAAAGTACTCCAAAGCCTCCCCTCCTCACCCCAACTCTTCATCCTATACACTCCCTCACCCCACAAGTGTGTGGCACTGAAGTTTCTAATGCACTTTCACATTTCATTTGACCCTCATACCCACCCAGCGTCATGCGCAATACACGACTGTTGCTGTTTTCTAAACGCTAATCTGCTCTCGGGCATCCTCAGCTGCCTCTTGTCATGTGGAGGTGTGGGGAGACTCCTGGCTCCGTGTACCCCCACCTCATCCGGCTCATTATCCCTGTGCTGCAGGCCTCCATGGATGTTCTATTCCAACCTCACACCTAAAATCACCAAACTTTTTGTAGAGTATATGCAAACCTCTCCCTCTTTTTCCTACCTAAGTTCAGCAATGTGATTCATGGGCATGAAAACCTTTAGCCTAAGGAACTTTGGAAGACTTTACAGATAGCTTCAAAATTTTCCACACTTGTTATTCAAAGGGATATTGCAAACATAGTAATATAAAAAGCCATAAAAAATTTAAAAAGGAAAGTATGGAGAGTTAAAGTATTCTAAATTTTTCCCAAAATCTGGCAATGAGGTCTGATACAACATCAGTTTTTTTTAAAGAACATGGTCAAGTTCCCATAAAAACAAAATATACATAAATATTCATGACAGCAGAATGCTCAATCTACCGCTTACTAGTAGAGGTAATAAATCCATTCTGGTTTAATAGTCTCCATTTCTAGGTAATATTGTTTGGAAAGTTTTAAGCAGGTGGTATGTTTCCCCTCTAGGGTTGTTATTTGCTTAAGATAATTTTCTACTTAGTATTTTCAATTAGTAGCTTAAAAAACCACATTTCAGAAACAGTCTACCATAAAGCTTTGAATTTCATCTCCTGCTGGGTTTTGCTTCTCTAGCATATAAAACCAAAGGACATGTTTCCATTTTTAACTGATTGTATCTTCTGAAACATTTTATAAAGAATGCAAGAAAGACCACACTTCAAGATGCACTACAATCATGAAAAAGATTATATATAAATGAAAAAAAAAATCAAGATAAAGAACAATGTATATAGCTTACTCACATTTATATAAAAATCTGTTACCTAAATATGTATATCCATATACAATTTCTGGAAAGAAAAGTTGAACACTGACTTTTATTGTATACCATTTTCCCCATTTGAGTTTATTTGGCCATGTGTGTACTATTTTTTAGACATAAAAACAAGTTAATTAGGACAAATAATAGAAGAGAGAATTCCCTCCAGCTGACCATTTTATGATCATCATTGTGTATCAACTAAAAAGAAAAATGAAAGCAAGATGGGCTGCTTCAGAGATCGCCGAGGAAAGCTGCCGAGTCCCGGGAGCCTGGCTCGCTCAGGACGGTGCTTCCCATCATGATGTACAGGCCTTTTATCAGAAATAACCCTGCAAATTATATCAATACTTTTATCCACCTAGTAATCCACCTAAATTATCATTCCTGCAGCTCAGAATTCCAAGGGGGTAGAAGAGAAAATGTGAATAGACTGTGGAGATAGAAACAAGTTGAACTGACAAGTGAGTGAAAGCTCAGTTTCACTGTGTTATTATGTGTAGGCAACAAATAGAACCACTTTGATTTCAATTTCCACAATGATTCATCAGGAGTCTTGTCATATTTAATTCCAAACTCAGCAGTGCTCTTTTATGCAGAGAAGATGCCAAGAAGACTCAAATAATGAGACACTCGGTAGTCAATGGAAAACTTACATGTACTTTAAACACCCAGTTACTGTGCCCACCCAGGATTCTTTCAAATCCAAGTAAGTCAGGACACATAACTGCACCACTGAAGCCTGAAGGGTCTTCTAACCCATTGTAATTGAAGTGATTCCTCAATTCATTCAGTCACTGAGTAGCTACAGTGGGTAAGGTCCTGGGGATTCAGTGATACACAGGATTCCTGTCCTCAAATGAGAACACCACATGGAAAGGAAATGGATGAGCATCTGTTACAATGCCCTAAAATAATGGCTTAATGGGGTGTCCATCCTAGAGCAGTGAGACACAGGGGAGGCTGACAGGGGAGGAAGAGAATGTTTCGCACAGGAGGTTGTGAGCTCAGATGTACCTGTCGATGCAGGGAAGATGGAGGCACTTCAGGCAGGGGAATTACATCTGCACAGGCACAGAGGTGTGAAAAAGGATGTTGAATTCAGATAAACAAATTCTGAACGACCAGAACATAACCTTCAAAAGAGTCAGGATGATGGCCGGTGGTGTAGGGAAGAGCCAGCCAGGTCACTGGGGGTCTTCCCTGTCATACACAGGACTTGCGATTTTACCCAGCAGCCAGTGTGGGGCACATAACACCCTGCTGGGGACAACCCGTCAGATCTGCATGTCAAAAGCCACTCAGGTTCAACACAGTGGGGTGGCTTCTTCTGCAACAAGGCTTGATCAGGTAAATAAAAAGCAGGTGAAGCCTGGAATCAGGAGCTCTATGTGACAGGATGTCACTTTCTACCACGGCAACCCTGAACAAGTGACAGAGGCCTTACCTGAGCCTCGTCTCCTGCAGGTCCTCCTCCACAAACGGGTTGCTCAGAGGATCGAAGGGCTGAGTGAATGTGAAAGGCACCTGGAGATGGCCAGCACCTGTTCAGGGTCAGTGTGACCTTCCTGCGGTCCGCTGCCAACTCCCATAAACGAGCCCCTAAGCTGACTGTTGGGGTCAGACCCCTTCCTGACACTTTCTTAGCCAGACAGAAGAGACCCTGGTCACAGACTGCATTTCTATCCTTTTCCTCTGGAGGCAGGCAACTCCTCTATGCCTTGAATTTTATACAGTAAAATTTCAATGCTGTCTCAAACATTTTGTGAAAAAAATACCACAGTACATTTCACTGCCTTTGTGACTGTCATTCCGTCTGGGATGCCCTCCCCCACGCTCTTCACGGTGCTGTCCCCGTCTGAGGTCGCCTGACCAATTCAGGCCTTTTCTGAGCCTGTTTAAACTGGAGTCTTTACACGCACACACATATTTATCCTTCTTGCTTTTTGTTTCATAGCTCTTATCACCATCTAACACAGCATAATATATTTTATTTACTTATTTTATGGTAGCATTTCCTCAATAAAGTTAAGTCTGAAAAGGGTAAGTGTTATTTTTTTCACTAGTTTCTCGAGGCCCTGGAACACTACCTGACAAAGTCATCATCTAATAAACATATGGTGAACACACACACACAATTCAGTCATTTCATAGGCACTGAAGAACTACTCAATAATTTTCAGTAATTTACACAGTGAACATTTTTTTTTACTACTCTTTATATTCCAGGTCCTGCTCTAAGCATTGGGAAAACCAATTAATACCACACAGACACTGGCCTCAAATAGCTTATTATCTAGTGAGATGAAAAACACACAAACGGAGAACTGAGTGTAAGCACTATGACTCGGGTAAGCGTAGGGCGGTTCAGATGTAGGTGGAGGAGTGGCGGGGGCTGGGCAGCAACCATGCCTGGGTGAGGTCAACAGCTGACGGTGTGGGAAGCACTGCCAGCACAGAGTGCGTGTCCAAACACATGGCGACAGGTGGCGCACAGGGTGTCCGAGAAGTGTAAGTAGCTTGGCATGGCCGGAACACTGGAAGAGGAAGCTGGAAAAGCAGACAAGGCCAGACGTGGGGGACGCGCAGCCCAGGGCGGGAAGTACAGACCCAGGCAGGGGGAGGGAATGTGCAGACCTGGAGCGGCAGGCGGGGCTGCAGGCATGCAGGATGCGCAGACTGTGGGGGGCGGGTATGTGCAGAGCGGGGAGAATGTGCAGACTCGAGGCAGGGAGCATGCAGACCAGGAGCGGGACATGCAGACCAGCAGGTAGCAATGTGCAAACCTCAATAGGGCAGCACGAAAGCACTAAAGGATTGATTTTAGGCAGAAGACAGGATGAACACTCCTCTTTGTTTTAGAAAGACGACTCAGATGTTTGGAAACAGACGCAACAGTAATGAAAATGAAGACAGAGTGAGAAGAGGCTGGGATAGCAGTCTGGGCGAAGACCTGAGCAAGACTGAATTAATCTGAGGACGGCAGGTAGAGAGGAGACCCACTGGAGAGGCGGAACTCTCCCACTCCCTCGTAACACACCTATCTGCAACAATTGCAGAATGTCTGCATCTTGATGGAAAAGAAAATCCTGAAAACCCCCCAAGTCTTCATTTCACCTTTCAGACTAACAACCAAATGCTTTCCAGAGTCGCCAAGAAGTCCCTGGGGAATTAGCTGGCTCAGGACCTCACTACGTGCTGTCTCGGTGCTACAGGAGGCACATCTGTTTCGGTCTGGAGCAGCTGAGAGGTTAGACATCATGTGCTGAGGCGACACTCCAGGCCGCATGGTCCTGACCGGCTTCTATCCCCACTAGGATATGCTGCTGCTTCCTGAAGCCATAGCCCTGGACAGCAGTTGCCTTCTGCTGGTGGGCTCAGAAAGGGAATGGGAGAGGTGCCAGGAGCCATGCCGCAGGGCGGGTGAGGCCAAAGGTGAGGGTGAGACGGGAGAGCTCCACATCTTCAAAGAAAAGGACAGTTTGATAGAAGAGTGACAGGAACAAGACCAAGAGCTTACAGGTAGTGACAGTGGGTTGATACAGGTAAGGAAGAGATAGAAATTGGGGTGAAAAGTTAAGAAGGGCAAGAATCAAGTCTCACTATTCCTAACATTGCAATGCCGAGCTCTATGTCCTTCCAGTAGGCACTCAATAAATGCTGTACCTGTGAAAAGATATATAGAAGTCTTGAAAATACAACACAGTCTCTACCAAGTGAAAAGAACTGTTGGGAACACAGAACAAACAAGATGGACACACCTTTACTTCCAACCCTTATTCACTGCTTCGCATGCTGTGGAACTCTTAAATGGGGTTTCTTAAAGTGTGACTGCAGTATCTGAAGTAGGAAACACTGACTACCAGATAGGATGGAATTTAATGGTTTTCTCCTAACTTACCTCTCTCACAAAACAGTACATGATGCGGGACTTTTAATTTTTGCTACAAAGTAACTTATAATGAAGAATAGGAAAAAAAAATTTTGTACTAGAATTTTCCTCCAAAAGTACTACTTTAATTAAGGTCCTCAGGAAACCAAACTTGAAGATCAGGCCGAAATGTGGCTCTTCAGCAAGCACACCGGCTTTCTTGAGAGTTCTAACACGCAGTCAGTCTGTATGTCTTGCACCGGCTTTCAGTCCTCTTATCTGCAGCTCCTCTAATCCACACTCACATAACTGCCTTAATATGGATTTATAGTAACTGGTGAGTCCACCGCGTTCAGGCGGCCAGATTCATCTCATCCCGATGCTTGGTTACTCTACGGCACACAGGAGGTGCTCCGGGGGTGGGGCAGTGATGGGCCCGTTGACTGAGTGGCCTTTCAGGCCTTTGTATTCATGAGGTGTGGAGAACATGGCTAGGCCACCCTGTGGCCTTAATATAGATCACATACATGGGAATAAAAGAGGGAAAGCCCATTTCGCACCTGGTTCCCATTTCAATGGCATCCACCTAGAAACCTCAGGAAGTACATTTTGAGGACACAGCTGACTATGTTCATAACAAGGCACAGGGCTTTCGGTCAGAGTAAAGCTTTGTTGTGTTTCAGCATGGAGTTTTGGGGCAAATCATTTAGTACTTGTGTACATACATAGCACTAATGGGAAGGTGAGGGTATTTAGAGGCAGACACCAGCAAACGCAACATGAACACACTTTGCCAGTGACCCAGTTGATTGTAAGACATCAAGGACACTGTTCCAGAAATAACCAGCCACATTTCCACCTGCATATCACTTCATTCCCTGAATTTATAACATAGTAGGTCAATTTCTCATTTCACATGAAAAAAAAGGAAAATTACTAGAGCACAGAATAAAGCAATAGTACAAAGTGGCAGTAGCTATCAAAAACAAGCAAGCAAAAAATCAATTCAAAATTCCCCAAATAAAGTAATACCTTATATCAGCTAGCTAAAAAGAAGAAAACATTCCTCTTTCTCAGCCAAATGTCATAATAAAACTGCCCAAGAACAAGACACATCTAATAATGATGAGGCCCGTGGAGATTAACCTGTGTTGTGGACTGTTCCCACAACCCTTCCCCTTCTTAAATAAAAATTGATGAATGAAAGCCATAGACTTTGCTATGAATGGAATGTTTTCGCACACTTACAGGTTCTGAGATACGTTTTGGATGAATGAGGCAGCTAGAACTTTGATACACATGTGAAATTCTTTCTTTATAATCTGCTTTGGGTTGGGGAAGGCAGAATCCTGACTCAATAAAATCTGAACTTTGGATTTGTACACAAGGTGGATTTTAAAGTCTGATCTATTTGCTTATCTACTCAAAGCAGTAACTGCTTTAAAATGATCCAGTACAAGAACTAGCTAATTTCCCAATGCTGATAATTAAAACTGGTATATACGAGTACACCTGGACGGCCTTGATTTTTCTAGTGGCATCTGTACTACTTTTGTGTCCACAAAAGGCGGCACATGTAATTTGAGACCACACTTACGGTGCTTTCACTCAGAAATTCACAATAAAGTGATATACAAGTTGTCTGAAGTTTGGTGGCAAGTAGGCATGTTTCCATATTTCATCTGTACAACTACTACCCTCATATCACTGGCTTAGAAAATAAATAAAAGTGCAGCGCTGCTCAAAGAATTGTATTGCCTACTGTCCTAAATTAGACAAAGCCATCTTCCTTTTGGGCAGTGAATTAAAAAGCCAGGTCTCCAGTTCTTCTCTCCTACTGATTTTAGACTTTCCTAAGAACTTTGTAAAACAGAGTAAATGACAGAAAAGTTAGGGGAAGAATGGGCATTCACAATAAATATTAGAAACTCCACTGCTTACTAATGCCTAGAAAAGCAACTCTCTCTAACTCAGAAAAGAGAAGGGCTGTCAGCCACTAGAATGCATTCTGGATCAAAGTGGACCAGTCCCTCCAAAGAGGTAAACCTGTGTTTTAATTATTTTAGAAAAGCTCTAACTCTGCTGTTTAGTTAAGTAGAAATGGTGAGGACTCACCCTGTAGAGTGGATGGTACTTGTCACTGAAACACGGAGCCAACCGGGCATAGATCTGCAGGCTGTAGTAATATGCTGCCAGCTGGAGAGACAAAGCCGAGTGGGACTGCTTTTCAAAGCACTTGTTGGCATCTAACACCTAGAAGAACACATGGCAAGACAGACTCGGTTGAAAGGAAATTAGCACCATCATCATAAACTATTACATTTCTCGTCATTGCTATAGAATTTTTGTTCAAAGTTATCATCGTATCAACTCAACCTCAACTTAATAGGACTACATTCAAATTCAGAAGACACTATAAGGACCTCATAAAAGCAGACCTCAAAACGAACATTTCAGCTAACACTGTAGAATTTACTCTCTGAACACAGACCACAGTCCTTTAAGCATGCAAGAACGATCAGAAGGAAGTAAAACATAAACATTTTACTGATAAAAACCCCCAACACAGATTTTCACTTTACACATTTTTAAAGCACTTCTTTCTTGATAAGGGTAAACATACCTGTGGTAAGGCAAGAAGATAAGCAAGAGCCAAGGTCATGTCATTTGGTAAAGCATCACCTGCTAGCTGCAAGAGAACTGAATGCAGGAAAAAAACGGCATTATTTTACTTGAGGATCCATATGACATTCCCAGAAACTAAGTGCCACATTTTTAGTCATAAATGATTTCAACAGATAATTAGCTTCAGAGGACTCATTAAGACCCTTTAGGCAAGTCTATTCAAGACCACCTAAATACAGATCACATGAAACCATGTTAAATACTAACCTTACCTTAACTGACAAATGACACTGTTTTTACTTAAACATGAGCAAATCCTGTTAGTGCAGGTACAAGATCTAAGTGCAAGTAGATCATAAGGATGATTTCTTACAGCTAATCTTTTGGTTTTAAAGACCCATGGCATGCTGGGAAATTGTTTGTCAGTAACAAGTAAAGTGGAAAATGGCCATATGAGTACTAAAGATCAGAGAATCAAAATAGCTCTGTAAGTGCAAATTTAGGATAAATCTGTTTTTCTACAATGATGATAATATGGGTTTTTCTCCTTCCAACAACTCCTCTTCATCACATTCCACAAAAAGAAAATCACTCGTACTTTGATTACACAGTATATTAAAATATCCCACCTATTAACTTTTCCACAAAATTTTTTAATATAAGCAACAGCCTATCAATGCCATGGCTTTAATAAAAGAGATCACTGCCAATAAAGTCTGTGTTTATACCCAGTTTGTACTAATAAGGAGGTATTCCATTTACTTAGGGTCTTAGCAATAAATACCAAGTAGTCATATATGTAATCACAGTGTAAATCCTTTATTTTTCAAGAACACAGACTCCCATGATCTGTACTAATGAAGGAGAACAATGTGTGAATAATGCAAAGTAAATGGTATTTGACTTTGAAAATACACCATATAATTTTTTTTCCAGAAGACTTACCCTCCTCATTGTGTCTTAGTTGGTCTAAAATCTAAGTCATTTGTATAATCTGAGCTTAGCTGACAGTCTGGGCAGTGGGGATGGTGGTATGAGTGAAGTGTCAGAAGCTGACCCAGATCTCAAAATCTCCTGTGGATTATTCTGGGGGAAAAACTAAGCTTTCTCCACTGTGGCTCCAATACTCATTTTCTCTGTATTCTCCAAACCTTATGAACAAATTTGGACCATCAATCAGCCTTAGGACTCTCAAGGAATCGTACTGTTTTACAGATGTTTTCTTATCAAAACCTTTCAAGGCCCATTTCCAAATTCCTTCCTTCATTCATTATCAGTGAGAATCTTCTCTGAACCAGACATTGCCCTAAGAATGCTGATTCCCTGTCCTTTGGGAATAAACACACTAGGAGAACAGAGAGTCTAAAAATAATTTAAAATTATAGTGCAAAGGGCCTAAACCAATTTTGTAAAAACAACTATGAGCAAAGAAGTGTAAGATTGGTGAATGTATTCTAGAACACTATCAAAACTGAAGGATAAAGGGATAAAGCCATACAGTTTGGACACCAAAAGATTAAGAAAAAGCATGTGACTTTATTCAGCTAAAAATCTGGACTATTTGAGAACGACTTACTCAGAGTCTAGAAATTGCATTTGTATCACACACATGACTCAAGGTTTGCCACTTTGACTTATGTCTGTCTCATATTTTCTACCACTGGATACCTGCCTAATAGTATTTTAGGACCCTTACTTAGGAGGAAAAGAAATTTTAATAGTTTCACATACTAGTAATTTTTCTCTGTTAATTTTCTTCCTCACACAGTTTGTTATGAGGTGACCTCACCTAGCTTTTTTTTATCCCCATTTTAATTTTCGACGGGTATATCCCTTTTTTATGCACAAAAAGAGGCCAGTTTTCAAACAAGCATATCTGAACCCACTATCAAAATAATTCCTCATTTCAGGTGTGTGGCTATTGCTCCAGTTATTGAGGGACCTTCCTTCTCGAAGTTGTTGGGGTCAATCTGAGGCCTACCTGGAAAAAGCAGTCCCATTATTATCTTCCAGTCAGATCTAAATTTTTATCATATCATTGACTCAATCTTTCACTCCAGTTAACGTTGCCTTAAGCCATTTCTAAAAATCAAAGTACCCTCAAGGGGTGAAAAGAGGTTACCACTGAAGATACTCTGAAGAATACGTCACAGACCCAGAAGGAAATTCCAAAACAAAAACAACCCAACAAAACCAGAAACAATACAGAGGAGCAAGCACAGCACAGAGGAAACACGTGCACAGTCCCCGGGGAGATGGCCTTCAAGGACATCTTCGTAGGAATACACATATTCTAGGGTGACTTTTTTAAACGGTTGTGTTATTTCATAGATACAAGAGGATCACTCACATTTTTGGAACATATTGGAACGTATTGAATATAAAGCTTAGAGCAGACAAAAAAAACAGGTAATTTTCATGAGTTCAAAATCGTGACAAAAATCACCCTCAGGGAGGAGTCTAAAGGATCACATGGTTATTTTTACCAAGCTGTGAAAATAATCACCTAAAATACATATGTCTGTCCCAAGTGAATAATATCCACATAGATTTTACTTTATATACAAATGTATTAACCTTTTTTTTCCTGTGTTTTATGATGTTTTGACATCTTGGGGTCTTGGTAATCCTAGAGAGATTGCTCTTCCCAGGGAAAACTAATTCCTAAAGAGAGCAAACCATTTGCCTTTGAGCACGCCTTTGATACCCAACAGACCAACCCAGAGCCAACACTTTGAACCACCTCTGCTCTCTGCCTTTTACACTCCAGAGGCAATATTCCTCTGCCCTAATCACCCCAGGGCCAGGTATGGGACCCCAGGGATTACCCCATAGCCCGGAGTCTGCCCAAGGTATGCGCACTATCCATCTCAAGCTTGTTCAGGCTGGCCTACCACCCTCTCACCTCTTCCTATCCACAAAAAGCACAATAAAGGCTTTTGCCCATGCTTTGCCCTTACACCTCTGCCTCCAGACTGACCCAAGGGCTTCCCCACGTAGCCCTGAGCAGTGAGATGTGCCTCCCGTTTCTAGGGGCCTGTGAGTATACACTTCATTCTTCATGACAGTCATTCCCATGTCTAGGTATCTTACCTGGATTAAACTAAAATCCTACATAGATTTTAGAACTAAAACAACATCTATAAACTACAATAAGTCGCTGGCTTACAAAGTGTAATGAATGATATAGTGGGAAGGAAACTATCTTCAGAACCAGAAAGTTCTGGAATCAAAACTCACAACTAACAATTCACTGCATGACTGTGTCCCACAATTCACAGTATTTTGGGCTTTCAGGAAGTTAGATTGTACATATTATCACATATTATACGATAGCCTCAGCATGGTCTGAGAGCACCCAATGATCAAAGACATTAATATTTCTGCTGCAAAACATCTGAATACTCACACTAAGTGGAATAAGCAAAGACTATATACAGTTCAGGCCAGACTATAGTCAGTTTAGTTCAGGTTTTGGTGTCTAAAACATACAAAAAGTCCTTTTTGTTTTCAAAGAATTTTGGATTTTAGATCTGAGCCTTAATTTTCCTTACATGTATGTTAGTATTAAATGAGATAAAGTATGTAAAGTCCATAGTGTCTCTTTAGCATTCAGAAACACCAGGAAGTTCCCTTAACCTGTCTATGCACTACAAACTTAGTTATTTTCTTCAACTAGGATTGTTTTGATTCCCCCGAAAAATAATAAATAGACCCTTCCATTAATAACTGTCATAGTGGTAACAGAATTACTTCCATTTTCTATAAAACACAACTATTAGTGAATTGACAGCTGCATTTAAGCATGTAGAGCAATCTTAGTGGGAAGAAAACAGCAAACCTAAACAGAAACCCCTGAATATCTGATGCACATCTACCATCCTTACTGTTAAGTCAGCTTCATCTCACTCAACACTCAACACTTATTTGACTTAGTTATTATCTCACAATCTCTCTATGGAAGAAGTTAGCTTCTCAATTAACAAGAGGGAATTTAGAATCACCAAAAGCTCCCTTTTCTACTTGCCCTCTGCCAACAAATAAATAAATCATCCCAGTGTTGGGAGAAAAATGTTCCTCCCTTGAGAATTGTCCATCCTAACAAATTCTCCAGCCCCTCCTTCCTTTCACTGCTAAACTTCGAGAACACTCTGTCCCTACACTGCACGCACTGCCCTGGCACTCATCTTTCCTCAAATCCCTAAAAATTGGCTTGCATCCTGTGTCCCAAATGATACACCAAAGGTCTACCAAACCCAAAGC
This sequence comes from Manis javanica, assembly GCF_040802235.1. Lineage (NCBI taxonomy): Eukaryota > Metazoa > Chordata > Mammalia > Pholidota > Manidae > Manis > Manis javanica. Next base: position 231,436,799 of record NC_133156.1, on the reverse strand, counting down.
CTCCACTCAAATCTCACTGCAGCACCACCAGCACTGCTAGGCAGCCCCTCCTTTGGCTTCAGGGTCCCTGGGTGCCCCAGCGTTTTTCTTTCAATGATCCTCCTCTGCCTGTATGCCACCAGATCCTCTTCTCATCGATTGCTTAATGTAGGTATTCAGTGAGGTCATTTCACCACTATCTGTTAATCCCACTTCACATTTACTCCCAGGAAGAACTCAACTACATTCTTAATTTCTACGGATGCCTTAGTATATTTTCCATATATATTAGAATATATTTCCCAACACAGTAGTTAAATATTAATTTTAATTAAGTGGTATCATGTCTCTCTCCAGCTTACACACACACACAACCACTTCAATGGTTTCCCATTCCCTAAAGAATGAAGTTTACAGTTCTTTATTTGGCATACAAGGTCTCCATTAATATGAACCAAGCTTAATTTGTGGTTTTAATTGCCATCATCCCTACCCTGCACAGCAGCCAAATTAGTCTGACACTCAAATTGCTCAGACTGCAAACTCTCTGCCTGTGCTCATGCCATTCCTCTACATAATAATTATTATAAAACAAAAACACCTATAATTTTTAAAATATCTGCTCTGATGAACCAGATATGAGAAAGATGATTTGCAGGAAGTGCCTTAGCTCTAAGTTTCACAAAAGCAGCAGCTACGATCTTGTTTTCATGTAAGCTTGGAAATCTTATGTAAAATCACCTACTCAGAAAGGAAGGTAATTTATAAACACAGTGTTATGTCTGTGCTGCCTCACTATTTTTGTGTTGAAACTCTAACTCCCAGGGTGATGGCCTTTGGAAGGTAATTAGGGTGGGATGAGGTCATGAGGGGCAGGTCTCCAGGGTGGGATTAGTGCCCTTATAAGTGGAGCTGCCAGAGATGCACCCTCTCCCTCTCTCCCCGCCATGCGATGACACCGTGCGAGATCAGCCCTCTGCAAGCCAAGAAGAGGGCCCGCACCAGACCCTGACTATGTAGGCACCCGCATCTCAGATTTCCAGGCTCCAGAACTGTGAGAATATAGATTTCTGCTGTTTAACCCATCCAGTCTATGCTGTTTTGTTGTAGTACCTGAGCTAATACAGACAGGAAATAGGAGATCCAAAATAAGATCTCTCCCCCCATCAGATATACCAGTCTATTGACAGTCTTAAGCTATTACAATGAACATATGCCACATTTTTTATGAATGTGAATGCATTCATAGGATAAATTCCCAGAAGCACAATTATTAGGTCAAACAATACCTGCAACTGTGATCTCCACAGCTATTGCCAAACTGCCACATTTTTTGGGTTTTTTTTCATTCTCACTTCAAACCAAGTCATCATTGCATTAGCTCTACGAGGGCTGCTGTTTAGCTGGCACAGTTCACCCATCTGAACATCCATTTAGCCCATGTCTCCAGGGGCTTCTTGACATCTATTTCAATTATCCAAAATGAAGACCTCATAAAGTTGGGAGACATCACAGGGTGAGCTTTCATTCATAAGAGTTGAGTCCTCAAAGTTAATCCTAAGAAAAAGGGACTTGGTTTTCTTCTTTCCCTGGGGTCCTAGGACTCAATTTCAGCCCTGTTGTCACCTGATGAACCCAGTGAAATCCAAAATAATAATCCTATTTAAATTCCTCTCTGATAGGGTTATTCTTATTGGTAGAGTTCCCATGCAAATGAAAACTACAAGCTCTGGATAAAACTTAAAAAACAAGTATCAGACAGCACTGAAGAGATACCAAAGACAGACAGAAATTGGAAGATAGTTGCCATTTGGAATGAATGGCACGAGTGAGTTTCCCATTTTTACAGCTTCTATCCTGAGGGCAGGTTCCTGTCTGTTACCTACCAGAAAGGTAAAATTCAGACAAAAAATCTGAAGTCTTAAAGAACCAGTGCCCAGAAAGACCACAGCAGCTAGTAAATCAAGAGATCTGGCAATTTCTTATAAAACTAAACAAATGAATAATCTCTGATCCAGAAATTCTACCCTTAGATACTTACCCAGGAGAAATAAAAACGTACCTTCACAAAAGAAAAAGAACATTTGTACCAAAGAGATCACGGAAGCTTTTGCATACAGCCATAAGCTGGAAAAAGTCCAAGTGTCCCTTAACAGGAAAATGGGTAAACTGTGATATACAATGTAATAGCATATTCAGTAATTAAAAAGAAAACCTGCTGACAGAGACAACACAGATGAAGCTCAGAAACTTTCATTTTAAATTTGACACAAAGGATATATACTGTATGATACCATTAATGGCTCCACTGAATGAATTCTAGGAATAGTCAAAACCAATTTACAGTGGGGGAAAATGAGATGGTCAGTTGCCTGCTCAAGAGTGTGGGGTGGGTGTCTGCAGGAGAGAGGAATGACCTTTCTGGGGTGATTGTGATGTTCGATCTCCTGACAAGAGTGAGTTATGCAGGTACTTGAGATTTTTGTATTGCATTGTTTGTAAATTTTATCTCATAAAAAAGAAACATTAGGTCTAGTTAAAGATATGCACAGGGCAGTGGCAAAGGGTGAAATGTGCTGATGCCTGCAACTTTGAAATGCATCAAAAAATAAGTAGGATTTGGTGGATGGGCGGAGAGGTGGAGAGAGATTTATACCATGTATAGTAAAATGTTAATTGTAGAATCTATATGGGGGGTTTGCTATAGAATCCGCTCAACTTTTCTATGCATTTGAAATTTTACTTAATAAAATATTAGAGCAAGAAGAAAAAATCCTGACACCTGTGTGAAATGCTTTTGCACCCTGTCAGTTATTTCTTTCCCATGTGGGGTTTCCTGAACAGAACTTCTGGACGAGTCATATACAATGCCTCTTCTCCAGAACACAGGCAGCTGAGTTTCTCGCCACGCAAGCCCTATGACCTCCTAGCTGCTCCAAGACTGGAAAAATCACCATCACCAGCATCAAGTATACCACCATCCTATATGTCCCCAGGTTGAAAGGAAAGGGACCCAAACTCTTCCCCAATGCATAACACAATAGTTGGTGAAGTTATCTCAAGGTATCTTTTTCTTCCACAGCCAGATCACAGACCATTAATCTCTACAACCCAAATGCTTAGCCCAGAGCCCCTCCTGACTGACAACTGGATTGTTAAAGGAAACTGATGGAGGAGTGGTGGAATTATATCTGTCCCCAGCTCCACCCCTGGGCATCAAAACTTTCTCGGCAGCCCTGACACAAGGATTCTAGCAAAACAGAACTCAAAACCCACATACAGGAAGTTTCTCAGTCTTTGAATCTGCAAGCCAGTCATCTGAAGCAACATCTGACACAATTATCGGTGAGGATCTGAAGAAGACTGGTTGCATGGGGACTCACGGGGGTCCGCCAGATGTCATGCTGGCTACAGACTGACACACAGAGACTTTACATCACATTAATACATATTTAAAAAAAAAAAGACCTGCCCTACATTTAACACTGTGTAGAAACTTAATTTGCAATGCTCATTCTCAAACCTTGACTACAATGCATTTTCTAAACAAATTACATGGCCAAAATCAGATGAAATCTATGCCTAAGCCCCCAAGCACTAATTCTGTATAAAATTAAGTGCCTCTGGAAAGCTCTCTCTAATACATTTAATTTCAGGATTAAATTCACAAGGGAAAGCTGCCCACATTATTGATTTAGAAATTATTAGCCATTAAATCATTCATTTAGGTAAATAAATAATGATCCACTTTCTTCCACTGGTCTCCATAAAAACCTTTTGACAAACTTTATTAAAAAATTCTGAAGTCAGATCTTGTTGGGAAGTTTAACTTGCATTATGCCCTACTTCTGAACCAAAGTCAAGAGGTACATTTTTATGATTTTTAATTTGGATCATTTAACCATTACCAATCCTCAGTTCTGCTAAGTTTCTGACAAATATGTGATATTATAAAGAGGCCAAAAAGATCTGTTTCAGGTATATCATCACCTAGTTATAGCAAATGTAATACAGTGTTTATGAAAATGCTTCATAAACTATAAACTCAAATGTAAATTAAAGAGTATTATTATTAAAAACACCTTTATATTTTCAAAAGTTCCATTCTTAATATACACAGGAGACGGTCTAAAATGCTTTCTCCACTCAATTCAACACTATTTGAAATTTTTTTTTCAATATTTCAATAGACTTGAATTCTTTCCCTAGGTGGAATATTTAAATATGAATGTCAGAAAAGACAAATTTGAAGAAACACTGGGACAGAAAGAAAATCCCTAAAGTCCCACTAAAATCTCACACTCAACTAAGAATAGCACCATGCCCCTGAGAACTTAGAATTCAGTTTCACCGAGCACACAGCCTCACTGCCTGCCCCAGTGACTGCTACAGATACACTGCACTTACCTCACCATGATGAAGAGACACTGATTTTGGACCTATCGCATAGAATCCCCTCACAGCCTTGTACAAGTACGAGAAATAGATACGGCACTCAGGGTTTGACCTTGGAAGTTGAAGAGACCAAACCCAGACATAAAGGATGTAGGTGGTCTTTTCCAGGATACCAGCTCAGAGAGCAAGTAGGCTACAGTTTGAAGAATAGACATATGACAGTTGGAGAGAATCTAAAATCTTAAGTGAAACTTCTAAAGGATCTTAATCATGGTATCACAATTGAATCACCTGAGGAACTCTAAAAAATATTTCATGCATGAGCCCTACTCAGAGATTCTGAAATAAATGGTCCAGAGTAGATCCCAGGCTTCAGCATTTCCCTCAGTGACATTAATGTGAAACCCAGATAGGCCTTGAAAACAAGGGAAGTCATAATTGGATCAACTCAAGTACAAGATGACAGCAAGAGTGTCACTGCAGGCCAGGGGACTCCATCACTGTCATGAGAGGGCAGCAGCCCAGTGATGGGACATCAAAGCAGTTATGCCCACCTTACAGATACAGAGACAGGAATAAAGAAAAACTAACACTCTTCTGCTTGAAACTCCTCCAGCTATAAACAGAGGGTTCATGTAAAATGTAAAAAAAGGCCTTGCCTTTTTCCCAGCCTCTGCTGCCTCATTTCTTCACTGGTTGCCCACATAACACTATTCTTTCCAGCTATTGTAAGCGTAACTTACAAATCCCTGAAAAATCATGATGTTTGTCACCTTGGCTTCTGTGAATTTTATTCCCTCTTCCTAAAATATCCCTTTTCTCTCTCCCCCTTTTTTCATCTATATTACTCTTATTCATCCTTCAAAACCCAGATCAAATATCACCCACTCCAGGCAGCCTCTTCAAACCACTTTTCCACCAGCTGTCACACATCTCCAACCGCAGTGCCTTCTGCCTTTGCCTGACAGAGCCCGTGTCACACACAAGTTTGTCTGTCTCCTCACCTCGACTGTAAGCCCTCTAAAGGTAGAGATCATGTCTTCTTCAACTTTTTATTTCAAGTATTAAAGCAGTACTTAGCACACAGGTGGCTCATCGAGGACCATTCCTTCAATGAACAATGTACACACGATGAGACAGGAAACAGGAGGTGGTTCCCCGGATTCATCAGCAAGTGTGCTTCCCCTGCTTCCTACAGCTCCTCAAGAAACCTTTTTGTTTTGTGTTTCAAGATCATTTTGATGCCTCATTATTTAGTTACCAACTACTGCAGATGGTCAAGTACTCTAAGGACCCTGTGAAAAGGGGAGGCCTAATAACCCAGAAATCCATGCTCTGCAAGTTCCTCACACTTTCTCCAAACACAGCTCTGTAAAATAGGAGAAGCCTCAATAAACTGATATATCAGTTTAAGAGTGTCTACTTCAAAGAGGCATCATCTCTACTTTTTTTGATTTGGGGTGTACTAAACAGCCTTACTTACAGACACTGGTAAAATCTGGAAAGTACTGCCTACTGCAATGATCACAAAAAGCTGAACCTGAATGAAGTTTGACCAACCATCAGATATGTAATCCAGAAAAAATTATTTCATGTCTCTGAAACATGGTTCTTGATCTGCAAAAGGGACTGCCAATAAAGATCAGGTGACTTGTTATGAAGATTAATTAAGATGTTATATTCATAGCATTTGATATAGGAACTACCTTAGAGCAGACAAAGCAAATGCTGACAACAGATGTCTTTGCAATTGAAAATAAAATTTTAAACAATTTCAAAAAAAAAAAAACAGTAAGTAATAATGAATAATTAAAATGGGGAATAGCAATGCAACTATACTCTGTATACTCAGTATCATTTTGAAGATGTGCCATTAATTTAATAATAGTTTTTTTTGGTGGGGGGAGAAATGTAAATGTATTCATCAACTGTGAGATACATCCTGATTTCAGAAATGAGAAGACATAGAAAAATGGTATACTTAGCAAAAACCTCTAGTATTAAAGAAGACTGCACAGTGGATAGGAAGGGGGTACTTGTTTCCACTAATCCCAACAACATGTAAATATTAATTGAAAGAAAGAATTATATAAAAATTAGTTATAATATCAGGTTTCTTGGAAAATGGCAGTTCCATTCCCCATATATATTTTACCAAATTTTATTCCACACGCATAGTTAAAATTATGTTAACAGAGGGGCCAAGATGGCAGCGTCAGTAGAGCAGTGGAAATCTCCTCCCAAAATCATATATATTTTTGAAAATACAACAAATACAACTATTCCTGAAAGGTGGAGACGAGGAGACACAGGACAGCAGCCAGACCACATCCACACCCATGAGAACCCAGCGCCTGGTGAAAGGGGTAAGATACAAGCCACGGCCCAGCGGGACCCGAGCACCCGTCATCCCAGCCCCCGGAGGGAGGACAGGAGTCAGAGCAGGGAGGGAGAGGGATCCCAGGACTGCTAAACAGCCAGCCCTAGCCACCCGCACCAGAGCACAGACACAGTGCTTGCGTGGGGTGCTGGAAACTAGGGAAGCAGGACAGTAAGACCTGTGAGTGGGTCCCGCAGCCAGCGCCCCTGGGACAAAAGAAAAGCAGGTGCTTTTTGAAAGTCTTAAAGGGACAGGGACCCCACCGCTGGATGGAAGTGCCCCAGCACACTCAGCCCAGCAGAGCTGGGAATCCCGGGGAACCCTGGGTGCCCTAACCCCCTGGGCAGCAGCACAGCTCTGAGGACCCTCATTGTGATAAACAGCCTCCCACTTGGTCCCCCTCCAGCGCGGTCCCTCCAGCGCGGCCCCGCCACAGCGGAGCAGCAGCCTGAGGCCAAACACACCCACAGCAGCAGGGCAGAGCTTCTTCCACAGCAGCCGGGCAAGAATCAGAGACCCCATCTGCACACAGCTGCCCAGTACAAGCCGTTAGGGTTGCCATTCTTCCAGGAGAGGAAGGCCACAAACTAGCAAGAAGGGACGTTCTCCCAGTCAACACACATGCCAGCTCCCCACAACTACCTCTATCACCATGAAAAAGCAGAATTTGATCCACATCAAAATCACAGAGACAACCTCTGACAAGGAGCTTGGAGAGTTAGACCTAACCAATTTTCCTGAAAAAGAATTCAAAATAAAGGTCATAAGCATGAAGATGGAGCTGCAGAGAAAAATACAGTAGCTAACGGACAAAGTAGGGAGGGAGAATACAGAAATATAACAATCTCTGGAAGAATTTAAAAGCAGAATGGACGAGATACAGGAGGCCATTGATGGAATAGAAACCAGAGAACGGGAACACATAGAAGCTGACGCAGAGAGAGAGATAAAAGGATCTCCAGGAATGAAACAATATTAAGAGAACTGTGTGAACAATCCAAAAGGAACAATATCCGCATTATAGGGGAACCAGAAGAAGAAGAGAGAGAAAAAGGGACAGAAAGTGTATTTGAAGAAATAATTGCTGAAAACTTCCCCAAACTGGGGGAGGAAATAGTTGCTCAGACTACGGAGGCACACAGAACTCCCAAGAGACAGGACCCAAAGAGGACAACACCAAGACACATAATAATTAAAATGGCGAAGATCAAGGACAAGGACACCCAATACAGGAGCACCAATATATGTGAAACAAATACTAACAGAATTAAAGGAGGAAAAAGAATGCAATGCATTCATTTTGGGAGACTTTAACACACCACTCACTCCAAAGGACAGATCCACCAGACAGAAAATAAGTAAGGACACAGAGGCACTGAACAACACACTAGAACAGATGGACCTAATAGACATCTACAGAACTCTACACCCAAAAGCAACAGAATACACATTCTTCTCAAGTGCACATGGAACATTCTCCAGAATAGACCACATACTAGGCCACAAAAAGAGCCTCAGTAAATTCCAAAAGATTGAAATCCTACCAACCAACTTCTCAGACCACAAAGGTATAAAACTAGAAATAAATTGTACGAAGAAAGCAAAAAGGCTCACAAACACATGGAGGCTTACAACATGCTCCTAAATAATCAATGGATCAATGAACAAATTAAAATGGAGATCCAGCAATATATGGAAACAAATGACAACAACAACACAAAGCCACAACTTCTGTGGGACGCAGCATAAGCAGTCTTAAGAGGAACGTATATAGCAATCCAGGCATATTTAAAGAAGGAGGAACAATTCCAAATGAATAGTCTAAAGTCACAATTACTGAAATTGGAAAAAGAAGAATAAATGAGGCCTAAAGTCAGCAGAAGGAGGGACATAATAAAGATCAGAGAAGAAATAAATAAAATTGAGAAGAATAAAACAATAGAAAAAAAATCAATGAAACCAAGAGCTGGTTCTTTGAGAAAATAAACAAGATAAGCCTCTAGCCAGACTTACTAAGAGAAAAAGAGAGTCAACACACATCAACAGAATCAGAAATGAGAAAGGAAAAATCACGATGGACCCCACAGAAATACAAAGAATTATTAGAGAATACTATGAAAACCTATATGCTAACAAGCTGGGAAACCTAGGAGAAATGGACAACTTCCTAGAAAAATACAACCTTCCAAGACTGACCCAGAAAGAAACAGAAAATCTAAACAGACCAATTTCCAGCAACAAAATTGAAGCAGTAATCAAAAAACTACCCAAGAACAAAACCCCCGGGCCAGATAGATTTACCTCGGAATTTTATCAGACATACAGAGAAGACATAATACCCATTCTCCTTAAAGTTTTCCAAAAAATAGAAGAGGAGGGAATACTCCCAAACTCATTCTATGAAGCTGATATCACCCTAATGCCAAAACCAGGCAAAGACCCCACCAAAAAAGAAAATTACAGACCAATATCCCTGATGAATGTAGATGCAAAAATACTCAACAAAATATTAGCAAACAAAATTCAAAAATACATCAAAAGTATCGTATACCTTGACCAAGTGGGATTCATCCCAGGGATGCAGGGATGGTACAACATTCGAAAATCCATCAGCATCATCCACCACATCAACAAAAAGAAGGACAAAAACCACATGATCATCTCCATAGATGCTGAAAAAGCATTTGACAAAATTTAACATCTATTCATGATAAAATCTCTCAACAAAATGGGTATAGAGGGCAAGTACCTCAACATAATGAAGGCCATATATGATAAACCCACAGCCAACAACATACTGAACAGCGAGAAGCTGAAAGCTTTTCCTCTGAGATCGGGAACAAGACAGGGAGGCCCACTCTCCACACTGTTATTCAACATAGTACTGGAGGTCCTAGCCACAGCAATTAGGCAAAACAAAGAAATACAAGGAATCTAAATTCTTAAAGAAGTTAAACTGTCACTGCTTGCAGATGACGTGATATTGTACATAAAAAAACCCTAAAGACTCCACTCCAAAACTACTAGAACTAAAATCGGAATTCAGCAAAGTTGCAGGATACAAAATTAACACACAGATTTCTGTGGCTTTCCTATACACTAACAATGAACTAATAGAAAGAGAAATCAGGAAAACCATCCCAATCAGAGCTGCATCAAAAAGAATAAAATACCTAGGATTAAACCTAACCAAGGAAGTCAAAGACCTATACCCTGACAACTATAAGACACTCTTAAGAGAAATTAAAGAGGTCCCCAACAAATGGAAACTCATCCCATGCTCTTGGCTAGGAAGAATTAATATCATCAAAATGGCCATCCTGCCCAAAGGAATATACAGATTTGATGCAATCCCTATCGAATTAGCAACAACATTCTTCAATGAACTGGAACAAATAGCTCAAAAATTAATATGGAAACACCAAAGACCCCAAATAGCCAAAGCAATCCTGAGAAGGAAGAATCAAGTACAGGGAGGGGGGCATCTTCCTCCCCAACTTCAAGCTCTACTACAAAGCCACAGTAATCAAGACAGTTTGGGACTGGCACAAGAACAGAGCCACAGACCAGTGGAACAGATTAGAGACTCCAGACATTAACCCAAACACATATGGTCAATTAATATATGATAAAGGATCCATGGACATACAATAGAGAAATGACAGTCTCTTCAACAGATGGTGTTTGCAAAACTGGACAGCTACATGTAAGAGAATGGAACTGGATCACTGTCTAACCCTGTACACAAAAGTAAATTCAAAATGTATCAAAGACCTGAATGTACGTCATGAAACCATAAAGTCTTAGGAAAAAACATAGGCAAAAATCTCTTGGACATAAACATGAGCAACTTCTTCATGAACATATCACCCCAGGCAAGGGAAAAAAAAGCAAAAATGAACAAGTGGGACTATATCAAGCTGAAAAGCTTCTGTACAGCAAAGGACACCATCAATACAACAAAAAGATATCCTACTGTATGGGAGAATATATTCATAAATGACAGATCCATAAAGGGTTGACATCCAAAATATATAAAGAGCTCATGCACCTCAACAAACAGAAAGCAAATAATCCAATTAAAAAATGGGCAGAGGAACTGAACAGACAGTTCTCCAAAGAAGAAATTCAGATGGCCAACAGACACATGAGAAGATGCTCCACATCACTAGTCATCAGAGAAATGCAAATTAAAACCACAATGAGATATCACCTCACACCAGTAAGGATGGCCACCATCCAAAAGACAAACAATAAATGTTGGCGAGGTTGCAGAGAAAGGGGAACCCTCCTACACTGCTGGTGGGAATGTAACCATTATGGAAAGCAGTATGGAGGTTCCTCAAAAAGGTCAAAATAGAGATACCATTTGACCCGGGAATTCCACTTCTAGAATTTACCCTAAGAATACAGCAGCCCAGTTTGAAAAAGACAGACGCACCCCTATGTTTATCACAGCACTATTTACAATACACAAGACAGTACTGCCTACTGCTACTGGCAGTTAGAAATAAGCAGTAAAATGTAAATGGATATTATGGATAGGAAAGCCAAGAAAAGGTTTTTTTCCCCTCCCCACAACCTCTTTCCCTCCTTACTGATGTATAGAATTTCTAAAATTTAGCTGGAATTCCAGCCACGTGTAAATCATGTGGTATTCACTAAAGAAGGCAGAGCAGAGAAAGAGAATTCAAAGAAAATACTCAAGTAAACTACATTGGAACCTTGAAAAGTAAAGAGGCTAAGGAGAAAAAAAGTACAGATGGCAAGGTTGTCCTTGGTAAATTTATATACATTCAACTCTTTAAAAAAAAAATTCTACATGGAGGAGGCTGGGAAAAAGATGGCAGCATGAGAAGTGAGGCAGAAAACTCCTCCAAAAGCCACTCCTTCTGTGATCCGGAAGAACCCAAATCCTCCCCAACCCCAGCTCACAGGAGGGAGTGAAAGCCTAGGACAGCTAAACACCTACACCTGGAGATCTGCTCCAGGAGCACAAGCCCACATTATATGGTGCTCTGGAGATTACAGGGGTTGGAAAGCAAAGACAGGCAGGATACATGGAAAAACTGAGATTCCAGCTGCTTGTGGAGAACAAGTACCCAAAATTGGCTGCTCTAAGACAAAAGAAAGGCAGGCGCTTTGAAAGAGTTCCCAACACTGAGAGGGCTGCTAAAGGGACGAGGATTACAGAGCTTGCTGCAAAGGAGAAGGATAGGTGGACATAATCTTCCTGGCACACTCAGGTCAGCTGACTGGGAACTTTCAGGAGCTTCAGGTGCTCCATGCCTCTGGCTAGCAATGCAGCGCCAAAGGTCCACTGAGGTATGCAGTGGGCCACTCCTTCCTACCTGCCGGTACCTGTTCACAAAACTGCAGCACATGCCATTACAACAGGCCAGCCAGAGGGCAGCCCCGCCTACAGCAACTACACAGGTGTAATGCAGAGCCTGCTCCCTGCACGTTCAGCACACTGGGCCTGGCAGTGAAGGTGGGAACTGCAGGTGTGAAGAAAGAAAAAGCTCTTTCCTTTCAGGCAGGTACTGGCACCATGTGCCTACAACCCTTGCCATTGCTCCAGGGGCTGGGCAGCTCAAGAGAGGAGACCTTCTGGGTACTAAAGGGTGCTGCCTACACAAAGTTATTATTCCATATAATTCATTACAAGTATGAAGCGGCAAAAGAACCCTGTTCAAACTAAAACCCTACAAAAAACACAAAAAGGGCTCGATGAAACTGAAATCACCATTCTTCTTGATAAAGATTTCAAAATAAAAATCATAAACATGCTGATGGAGCTACAGAAAAATATTCAAGATCTCAGGGATGACTTCAAGAAACAGAAACCTTGAAAAACAGTATCTGAAATGAAGCATACAGTGGTGGGATTTAAAAGCAGTTTAGAAGAGGTAGAGGAGAAGGTCAATGGAACAGAAAATAGAGAACAGGTATAAAAAGAAGTTGAGGCACAGAGAGAAAAAAGGATCTCTAGAATGAAACAATAATTAGACAACTTTGTGACCAATCCAAACAGAACAACATTTGCATTATAGAAGTCTCAGAAGGAGAGAGAGAAAAAGGGATAGAAAAAGTCTTTGAGGAAATAATTGCTGAAAACTTCCCAAATATGGGGAAGGAAATAGTCACTCGGCTCATGGAAGTGAAGGATCTCCCCAAACAAGGGACCTAAGGAAGACAACACCAAGACATATAATAGTTAAAAAGGCAAAGATCATGGACAGGGACAGAGTATTAAAAGCAGTCAGAGACAGAGAAAAAAATCAGATACAAAGGAAAACCCATCTATCATCAGACTTCTCAGCAAAAACTTTACAGGACAGAAGAAAGTGGCATGATATATTCAAAGCAATGAAACAGAAAGGCCTCAAACCAAGAATATTCTGTCTGGCAAGACTATCATTTAAATTTGAAGCAAGGATTAAACAATTTCCAGATAAGCAAAAATTGAGGGAATTTACCTCCCACAAATCATCTCTACAGTGTATTTTGGAAGAACTGCTATAGATGGAAGTGCTCCTAAGGGTAAATAGCTGTCACCAGAGTAAATAAAACCACAGTAAAGGAAGTAGAACATTACTAAGCAAATACAAAATTAAATCAACTACCAACAAAGTCAAGGGATACATAAAGAGTACAGAATATGCACCAAATATGTAAAGAGTGGAGGAGGAAGAAAAAAAGGGAGAAAAAGAAAAGAACCTTTAGATTGAGTTTGAAACAACATAATAAGTGAGTTAAGTCAGACTGTTAGAAGGTAAAAAAAACTGCCCCTGAATCTTTGATAACCACAAATCTAAAGGCTGCAATGGGAGTAAATACATATCTGTCGATAACCACCCTAAATGTAAATGAACTGAATGCACCAATCAAAGGACACAGAGTTACAGAATGGATAAAAAAATTAGACCCATCCATATGCTGCCTACAAGAGACTCACTTCAAGCCAATAAACATACACAGACTAAAAGTGCAGGAATGGAAAAGATATATCATGCAACTAACAAGGAGAAAATAGCAGGAGTTGCAGTACTTGTATGAGACAAAATAGACTTCAAAATAAAGAACATAACAAGAGACAAAGAAGGACATGACATAATGATAAAGAGGTCAGTCCAACAAGAAGATATAACCATTATAAATATCTATGCACCCAACATAGGAGCACCCAAATATGTGAAACAAATACCAGCAGAATGAAAGGGGGAAATAGAATACAAAGTATTCATTTTAGGAGACTTCAACACACCAGTCACTCCAAAGGATAGGTCAACCAGACAGAAAATAGGTAAGGAGACTAGCACTGAACAACACATTAGAACAGATGGACCTAACAGACATTTGCAGAACATGCCACCTAAAAGCAGCAGGATACACATTCTTCTCAAGTGCACATGGAACATTTTCCAGAAGAGATTACATATTGAGCCACAAAAAGAGCCTCAGTAAATTCAGAAGAATTGAAACTGTACCAACCAGTTTCTCAGCCCACAAAGGTATGAAACTAGAAATTAATTATACAAAGAAAATGAAAAAGTCCACAAACATATGGAGGCTTAACAACATGCTCCTAAACAATCAATGGATCAATGACCAAATAAAAACAGAGATCAAGCAATATATGGAGACAAATGACAACAATAACTCAACACTGCAAAATATGTAGGATGCAGCAAAGACCATGCTAAGAGGGAAGTATACTGCACAAAGAAATAAATGGTGTCTAAATTGGTAAGAAAGAAGTTAAACTGTCATTGTTTGCAGATGATACGATATTGTACATAAAAAACCCTAAAGAATCCACTCCAAAACAACTAGAATAACTGAATTCAGGAAACTTGTAGAGTACAAAATTAATACACATAAATCTGTTGCATTCCTATATACTAACAATGAACTAGCATAAAGAGAAATCAGAAAAACAATTCCATTCATAATTGCTTCAGAAAGAATAAAAAACCTAGGAATAAACCTAACCAAGGAGGTGCAAGACCTATACCCAGATAATAACTACAAGACACTCACGAGAGAACTGAAGAAGAAAGACACCAATAAATGGAAATACATCTCCTGCTCATGAATAGGAAGAATTAATATTGTCAAAATGGCCACCCTGCCTAAATCAATCTACACATTCAATGCAATCCCTGTCAAAATATCAGCAGCATTCTTCAACAAACTAGAACAAGTAGTTCTAAAATTCATATGGAAGCATAAAAGACTCTGAATAGCCAAAGCAATTCTGAGAAGGAAGAATAAAGCTGGGGGATTATGCTCCCCAACTTTAAGCTCTATTACAAAGCCACAGTATTCAAGGCAATTTGCTACTGGCCTAAGAGCAGACCCATAGATCACTGGAATAGAATAGACAGCCCAGCTATAAAGCCACAAATATATGGCCAATTAATATGTGATAAAGTAGCCATGGATATACAATGAGGAAATGACATTCTCTTCAACAGCTGGTGTTGGCAAATCTGGACAGATCCACGTAACAGAATGAAACTGGATTACATCTAATGCCATACACAAAAGTAAACTCAAAATGGATCAAAGACCTGAATGTAAGTCATGAAACCATAAAACTCTTAGAAGAAAACATATAAAAAATCTCTTGAATATAAACATGAGCAACTTTTTCCTGAATGCTCCTCCTCAGGCAAGTGAAACAAAAGCAAAAATGAACAAATCGGACTACGTCAAACTGAAAAGCTTCTTTACAGCAAAGGACACCAATCAGTAAAACAAAAAGGTATCCTACAGTATGGGAGAATATATTCGTAAATGATATCTGATAAGGGGTTAACATCCAAAATATATAGACTTCACATGCTTCTACACCCAGAAAGCAAATAACTTGATTAAAAAATAGGAGCAGGATCTAAAAAGACACTTCTCTGAAGAGGAAATTCAGATGGCCAACAGGCACATGAAAAGATGCTCCACATTGTTAATTATCAAGGAAATGCAAATTAAAATCACAATGAGGTATCACCTCACACCAGCTGATGGCCAGCATCCAAAAGATAAGGAACAACAAATGCTAGAGAGGAGGCAGAGAAAGGGGAACCCTTCTACATTGCTGGTGGGAATGTAAATTAATTCACCCATTGTGGAAAGCAATATGGAGGTTTCTCAAAAAACTAAACATAAAAATACCATTTGACCCAGGAATTCCACTCCTGGGAATTTAGCCAAAGAAAACAAGATCATAGACTCAAAAAGACATATGTACCCCTATATTTATCATGGTACTATTTATAATAGCCAAGATATGGAAGCCACCTAAGTGTCCATCAATAAGTAAACGGATAAAGATGATGTACATATACACAATGGCATATTGTTCAGTCATAAGAAGAAAACAGATCCTACTATTTGCCAGAACATGGATGGAGCCAGAGGGTATTATGCTTAGTGAAATAAGCCAGACAGAGAAAGAAAAGTACCAAATGATTTCCCTCATTTGTGGAGTATAACCACAAAGCAAAACTGAAGGAACAAAACAGCAGCAGACTCACAGAACCCAAGAAGGGACTAGGGGTTACAAACAGAAGAGGGTTGGGAGGGTGGGTGTGGAAGGAGGGATAAGGGGATTAAGGAGTATTTTGATTAGCACACATAATATAGGGAGGGTGTCACGGGGAAGGCAATATAGCATAGAGAAAACAAGTAGTGACTCTATAGCATCTTGCTACACTGATGGACAGTGACAGCAATGGGATGTGGAGGGGGGACTTGATAATATGGATGAACATAGTAACCACATTTTTGCTCATGTGAAACCTTCATAAGATTATATGTCAATGATACCTTAATAAAAAAATAAATAAATAAAATAAAAAAAATTCTACATGCCACTACACAGAAAATTCTTATGATTAAACATACATCTACAGTCTATGAGGTAAATATTTAAGAGTTCTGAATTAAAAATAAAAACAGAAATAAGTATGTATTTGAGCACTTTATACCATTCACTGTAAGAATCGCTTTACATAATTGCAACTTAAAGGTAAGAATTGTATCCTATCTTTTTAAATCCTCGATATTAGTAAGTATCTGAAAAACATAACGTTCTCAATAAAGGATTTTAATAAATGAATAAATGAATGACAGCATCCGTTAAGCTTCTCAAAATTACTGAGAAATTTAGTAGTTTTTCCTCTTGTTCATCGTACATTTATACTTATTGTTCTCCTAATACAAGTTACATACACGCTGTCAAGGAACTAGAACCCTCTTCATACCTTCAGTTGTTGGAAATACTTCTTCTCCTTCAGTTTTAGTCTCTGCGAGTTTCCCAGTTCTCAGCAATACTTCTGCAAAGCTTTCTGCTGGGACATTCTGACAGGTGTTACAGGTTACTTTAGGCTAGATAAAAGCAGCAGCTGCACCATTTAGTAAGCTACCTTTTTTTTCTATGAAGATACTCTTAACAATTATAGGAGTTTATATTTTATGGTGGTAAACTTCTGATTTACTAAAGCATATTGTTTTATGTAAAATTTTAAACAAATTTTAATCTCATAATGTTGCAATATGAAAGAAATCACATAAAACCAATAAACATGAGTGAAAATGAAGCCAAAGAAGTACATTTTCAGGGAAATATGTTTTGTTTACCCTAAAATGCCCACAACAGCATGACAGCTAAGTCTATTTTGGAGGCCTGCTGTTCCTTACCTCTGTGACAAAGGGATCAGAGAGCACAGATTCATAAAAAGGATGACAGCCTTGTTTTTCTAGATCTTCATTGGCTATGGTTCCAATTCGATAAGCACCACCAAATTCTTGTCCCTAATTAGAACAAAGTAAAGAGCAGTGGATAAAAAAGAGAGCAGGCGGGGGGAAGCATGGGTTTCAGGAGAAACTCATCAACGTGCATTGTGTCATCTAAAGACAGTGTGTCCAAGTGACAGACACCCAGCAGAAAACCTGAGAATAAGTGCTGTATGAGCAGCACTTCAACCTCACCTCACCTGCAATGGCTTTTGATCTTCCTGGTCACACTGACATCAATGACTCAGAAATACTGAAGCAACTGGTGTTATACACATGGTGAGTTTCCTATCTATACTGCAGTCAGAGTAGCCGTCCTAAAACATCATTTTGCACATATTGCTCCCCTGCTCACAAAACCTTTCATAGCTTTGAACAATGCAAAGACCTAATAGTATCAAGTCTAAACTGTAAAATAACATGTAAAGCTATTAAATGTCAAAAAACGCTACAGGCCACCTCTTCACCCTGACCAAAGCAATCTACTTTACGCATCTTACTGGCCTCTGTGCCTTTCTTCCACTGTGAAGGTCCTGTCCGTGCTGACTGCCTAGTGAGATCCCACCTCTCCTCCTAGGCCCACCTCAGACCTCGCCTGCTGAAACCTTACCAGATTAAGAACATAGAATTGTGTCCCTTCCATTACCCCCACCTCCTCCAGAACCGCAATTCATAGGAATGTCTGAATGACTCATCATCAGCATTCCTCCGAAGCAAGTACTTGTATCCCTAGGATGGGTAATTATCTTTGTTTGCTTTCCTCAAATAGATTATAAACCTCCTTAAAGCGTGAACCAAGTAAATGATATTCATCCATTCCTCCAAAGTTTACTGAGCACTTACTTTATGCTGAGCACAAGCTAGGGAAACAATGAAGCTGCTGCTACAAATGACAATAAATTACAACTCTTCTTAACAAAAACTATATACATATTAGGCACAGGGTTAAACACTTTATCTAAGACCTACACCCTGAACAAGTTCAACAGGTAAATCAGAAAAGTGACCACAATCATAACCCAGAGTGACACGTGCAACAATAAGAGAGGTACAGACTTACTCCCCAGTCAAGCACGTAGCATCCAAGTCATCGGTATCTTCACTGACTCAACTATCTTCATCTGCTTATCTCATCCTTAGTTCTCCTCTTTGCTGCACATTCCACATCCAGACATCAGCAGGTCCACAAAATGCATCTCCAAACCAACCACCTCCCGCTTCCTTTGAGGCTGTCCTAGTGCAAACCACCAGCCTTCCACCCGGAGTGCTGGAGTAGAGCTCACTCTGCTTTTACTCCTGACTCACTCCAGCCCTCTACACAGCAGTTAAATGATCCGACTAAAAGTAAAGCTGGACCACCCAACTGCACTGCCTACATCCTCTGGTAGCTTTCCATTTTACTCAGAATAAAACCTACGGTCCTCATCACGATCTAGATAAAATTCAGTACGGCTGGCCTCTTCACCACGTCTCTGATCCTAGCCCACTGTTCACTCTGCTCACACCACATCAGCCTCCTTTGTGTTCTACCAAGACGTCCAGCCCCTCCCCTTGCAAAGGGCTTTGCACTTGTTCTATTCGTCTCAATTTGTTTTCTGTTCAAAGGGATTCCTCTTGTGAGAAACTAACTTCCGCATCTAAATCAGAACTTACTGCCCCCAGTATCACTCCCCATCCCCTCACACTGAGTCGTCTTCACAGTGCTCATTTTCACCTGCCTGGAGTAACCGTACAAATACTTCATGTGCTGGGTTCCTTTTCTCCCCCACTGAAATACAGGTTCCACAGGGGAAGGAATTAGACTGAAGTGCTTTGCCATTCTATTCTCAGTGACTGGTACAGTATCTGACACACAGAAAATACGGTAAATATCTGCAGAATGAATGAATGAATGAGAGCGACACCCAGTGAGTGTATTGGGTAATCTTATAAACACACCCCTCTTTGTTCTCCAGTGTCAGACTGAAGAACCATGGCTTGATAATGCCGAGAAGATACCAGGGGAACGAGGGTCAAAGTTTCCCAGAAAGGAAGCTCAATTACACTCATGCTCGTCCTGACCTCTACTTATAGGATCAAAGAATCTGTTAAATTTTTCTCTTTACCCAGAGCCCCTATTGAAGACTTGTGCCATCCCCAACCCCCACTCCCCATCCCAATACTCATATGTTGAAATTCTAAGCTCCAGTGGATGATATGGGCCCTTCAGTAGGTGAGGAGACGTGGAGGCAGAGCCCACATGAATAGGATTAGCTTCCTTAGGGCCTCCTCTGCCAAGTGAGAAAAACAAGATGGCTGTCTATAAACCAGAAAGCAGACCCTCCCAGACACACTGAATCTGAGGGCACCTTTATCTTGGACTTCCCAGCCTCCTGAATGGTAAGAAATAAATGTTTAAATGTTTAAGCCACCCAAGTCTATAGTATTTTTGTTAAAGCAATCTGGAAAAACTTAACTCCCACACTGGCATCTAGCCCTTTTCCTTGACTACTGGCCTGTAGAAATACAGCAAAAGCGAAAGCATTGTTATAACCATAATACAAACTTCAGTTATGACACAGAAACCAAACTGTCTAAATCTATTATCTGTGTTCTTTCCAAGTACTCCATAGTAATATACTACATTCTATAAATAATTTCCTATCTGATGGGAGGTCTAGATTTCTTAAAAGATTATTTTAGTAATCTAGAGAAGACAAAGCTGTTAACAAGTCAAAACAACTGAAAAGCAGTGCCAATGAACTGGTGTAACTGTTCATCGATTTTACAGAGAGAGAGGCATTGCTTACTTGCAGGGGTCGAAGGTAAGTCAAAGACGTCTTCCACCACTGACCGTCCGTGACAGCGTGCAGCACAGCCCTGGTGGTGGTCGTGGTGCTCGACAGCACTTTCATGGTTGTAGCGGTGGTCCAGCGGAACAGGTCAGCTGAGCTTCGGCCCGGAACACTTCCTTCCTATGTTTTAAAAGAAAATAACCTATGTTATTTTAACCCTATGTTAAAAAAGAAAATGGCAAGAGTTAAAATGTGCATTGTCCTAGGAACAGAGAGTAAAAATGTGACTACTTGAAATGATCAGACCTGAAGACAAATAAATTTAAAAATCCATCTTGGCTTATAACAGATAAATGTAAAGCAAAGTATTATGGGCATATTGCATCTCCTCGAATCATTTACAGAAGAAAATCTGGTAACGGAGAAAACATCACTGTGCATTAGTCAAATACTCCCTTTCAGAAACATTTATGTCGTAAATAATGGGTTCTTAATTTTCTACCAATGTAATACCTTACCAATGAGAAACTCTTGTTTGTTTCTTTGACAAGACTTTTAAAGATTTATTATTTAAATTAAGAAATAAATTATTGATTTGAACAGTGCTACTGTGACCTAGACAAAGGTAGAGAATCCAGATGATCCACCCATAAATGTTGAAAAGTATTTTGTTTTTCATCTAAAAAAGTGGAGGATTAAATAACATTTAGGTTTATAACACAGAAACCTCCTTGCTGATCTTTAGGCAATCAGCTAAATCCTAACTCTACATTTACTAATTTGATAACACCACGTGGAGAAACATGCCAATACATCAACATTCTTTTAAACAGAAATGACAGCAACCACAATTGCTTTTGGTCAAAGAAAAATACTTGTTCTACAAAAATAAAGTCCTTGGTTTAGTGTCTGCCTGATTATTCCTAATCGTCTATCCAGTTAAATGAAAGAAACACTAAGGCCTTGTCTTCTAATTTCAAGAGCTTTCTTGCTACTAGAAGAATTGCTTAATTTGACTATTTAGGTCTACAACACAACATTCATAAACACAATATTTAAGTAATAAAAAAATGATAAATCATGTAACAAATACTTAGGATATTTGTTACTCAGCAATTACCATGACATCATCATATAACAAATACTTAGGATAAATGCACTGTTTTAGACCAACCTGACAGTTGCCATATGTAGTAGGTAAAATTATGCACCCATTAAAGACATCCATGTCCTATTCCCTGGAACTTGTGGATATGTTACATTACATGGCAATTGGGCTTTGCAGATGTGATTGCAGACCTGGAGGTGAGATTACCTTGAATTATGAGTGGGACTAACCTAACATAAAGCAGAGAACATATCCCAGCTAGGATCAGAGAGAATTAGAAAGATGCCGTGGGGGAAGGGGTAGGACAGATCTGAGGAATGAGGGGACCAGCCCATTGTTGCAGTCTTTGAAGATGGAAGAAGGGGCCACAAGCCAGGGAATGTGGGTGACATCCTGAAGTTGAGAAAAGCCCTTAGGTGACAATCTAGCAAGGCACTGAGGACCTCAGTCCTACAACCACAAGGGATTAAGTTCTGTCAATATGAGTAAGCATGGAAACAAACTATCCCTCAAGAGCCTTCAGAGAAGAACACAGCCCTGTAGGCACTTGGTTTTGGCCATGTGAGAATAAGCAGGGACCCATCCAAGTCTGCCCAATTTCTGTCCTTTGGGAATTATAAAATGATCCATCTGCACTGTTTTAAACTGTCAAATTTGTGGTAGTATGTTTTAGCAACAATAGAAAACAAAAACATGTTAGGATACTGAATTTCTAGAAAACCATTGTGAATATGTTCTTGCTTCTATAGGGAAATGTATTTAAACTATATTAACCAATGCTTACAATTTACTCAGTTTGCTTAGGGTTTCCCATTTAAACATGTGAGTAAATGTGTCTTAACCCTAAAAGAAATGGTAATTGAGTGACACAGCAGAGGTGCTAATGCCGCTAAGGCAACCCAGCCTCGATCTAGCAAGCCACGTTGCACAGCTTAAATTTACACAAGGTAGTATATGTCAAACATATCTAAAAAATAAAAAAAAGTTTTAGAAATTGTGCTTCCTGTGGGATTTTGGGCCATTGACAAAAAATACAAACCATTAGCTCAGTACAATATTATACATACTATAATTATGAAAGTAACAATTTTTAGAAAAAAATGAATGATATTTTAACCAAAGAAAAAAAATCATGTTAAATTGCCATTATACTTACAAGGGCAACCAGGCTAACAATAACTGTTTGGGATGTAGGTGCCAATAAAAACCAGCACTTCTCCTGAGTTCCAGACTGTGGCAGATGCTACAGGGGGGCTCACTACACTCCATGCTGACCCCCTTACAGACAGACGGTCTCAACTCTCGCTACAAGTTGTAAAGTTAAAAACTACACCTCCCAGACTCCAGATAGTTGGCTTTCCACACAGATCCTGGTTTTCGTCAAATGAATGCACGAAAAGGATCTGGGGGGTAGAACTACAGTAGAGACCATCCTTCTGGTATTTCCGCAATTTTCTAAGGGCAAGCAATAAATTTAACTCTCTCCTCCTTCTTTCCTTCTCTCTCCCCTCTGACCTTCCCCATCTCTACCTTTTTATAGTCCTAGTTGCCTTTTTGCAGCAGTGACAAAAGAACAAAAGTTCTGCAATAGTGTAGATACTCTTAGAAATACACCTAA
This sequence comes from Manis javanica, assembly GCF_040802235.1. NCBI lineage: Eukaryota > Metazoa > Chordata > Mammalia > Pholidota > Manidae > Manis > Manis javanica. The sequence goes on along the minus strand of NC_133156.1, from coordinate 231,413,745 downwards.
AGCCTGCTCTTCCAGTCCTTTCAGTAATTTTCTAAGTTCCCCATTTAAAAAAATCCCCCTCTGCTAATAATAGAATGTTTTCTGTTACAACTGAACTGTGAATGATTTTTTAAAATTAATAAAAACTATAAGCAGGAATCAGATCAGCAGTATCATCTTATTCTGGAGTGGAAAACACGGCTTAAACCTACAGTCATAATCAGGATAAAAATCTTCCTGCTAGTCTACCTCTTGAAATGACTTCTCCCAGGCCGAGTTGAGTCTACAGAGCAGACACATCTAACAAAAATCACCCTATCAGCACGGCACTGGGAAACTGAGTGGAACAAACTTCCAGAACTGCCCTGAACCTGTACTGTCTTACATGGTAGCCATCAGTCATGTAGGCTACTGCACACTGGAATGTGGCTATTCCAAACTGAGAGGTGCTATAAAAGTAAACATGATGGATTTTTAAACACTTGGTGCCAAACATAATAAATGAACAAAATAACCCACATGTGCTTCGTCTCCACCAACAAAGGCTACAGCAGAATGCACCCTTTCTATTGACAGACATAACCAAGAGGGAACCTAGCGGGCTAAGCCTTTCATTCTCAGTTCCTTCTCTCGATTTCAGCAGTTATGCACCCTCCCTTCTCAGTGTGTTTTAAGGGGCATGGGGTGGTGGGAGGGGACAGAATGAAAGATCACTAACTACTACTTCTGAAAAGACAAGGTAGAAAGCCCTACAGGGGAGAAAAACAATTCTCCCTTCAAGATAAATAATGATGACAGCTGCCGCATCTTGAATGCTTGCTATGTGGCAGGAGTTCACCAAGTGCTTTCTACGTATACTGTGTGCAAAAACTGAAAGGGATCACAAAAAACAAAAACTGTTGTTTTAAAGGTAGTATTACTAAAATTCTTTGCTTTCCTTAATTTCTTTGCTATTTGAGGAATGGCAGTGGGGCCTCATTTCTTCTCTACTTCAATAACATACACAGCTGACTCGTCATGTCTGACTCCACTCAACAGGACAGCACCAAGCCGATTGCAGCTCCCACACTCTAGAAGCCTCTCCTTTCCAGTAAGGCTACCACCGCGGTGGCCAAGGAGCTTTTGATGTTACACAGCGGTGCAGATGTCACCTTCAACTCTTGCGTTATGGGGGTAGTGCCTCTTTCTGTCGGACTGCTCATCACTGTGCAGGTAACCCACATTCCCCCGCTCCCCCTGGGGGATGAGCAGCACCCAAGGACTTTAGAGCAGCACAAAGAACACCACCATCAGATGTGTTTTAGAAATATTATTCCTGGCACTGGAATCCAGTCAGGTGATTGGTGCACTAGTCCAAGCTTAGAACAATCGGGAACTGAAATTAAGACACGGATGCTAGCAATACATGAGGTTACCATATAGAATTCTTCCACCTGAATAATTTATTAAATACAAATGTTTTTATTCTTAATTCTTCTAAAGATGAAAGGGCCTGGGGTAGGTCGGATAAGGAGAGAAACTCAGATTCTGAATCCAACCATCTAAGAAAGAGTTCATGGTCACCAAGCTGGATCTTAGTGAAGAACTAAAGACACAAACACACACACGAACGAACACAAGCAAACTTTAATGGTCTGCTAAGCAAGGTGAGGTGAGAAGCAGTGCAACTGAAAATGAGCAATACAAAGTGCTGAGGAAAAACAGAGGACCAGGTTCACAAAGAGGAATAAGAAAGATCTACACGTTACTTACAAGAGTAACACCTAGGAGTCTTGTTTACAATTTACAATAATCCTAATGGCTAGCATTTATTAAAAGCCAACAAATATAAATTTCTTATGTGAAGTGTGTCTCAGACATGAGCTAGCTACTTCAGATGGTCACCCCTGTGCTTTACAACAGCCCTGCAGAGCAAGTATCAGAACACACTGGCCACAGAAGTAGAGCACACATCAAACAAGTGGGGTGTGCTTCCCACGGTCAGCTGGGCTGGGGGGTGTCTCCTCTCTTCTTACCCAGGTCTGGCTATCAAAATGCACAGTCCATTTGTTATCTTCAGGGTTTGGACATAAGTATCTCACACACACACACACACACACACACACACACACACACACACACACCTATTTGTATTTATTAAAGGTCATTTGTTCTTCTGCATTGTAAAACTACTACACTCTCACTAAAGATGGTTTGAAAAATTCAAAAGAATAGGTAAAAAAAAAAAAAAGGATATTTCATCACAGTTCCAAGATGCAAATACTGCCAGCATGTATTTTCCCTGCCTGTCTGTAATCTCCGCTAAGATTAAAAAAATAATTTTTATGTAAGTATAAGATGTATTTAAAAATGTGCCCACCTTAGTTTGATAGATTTTAACACACCCACATAATCCGCACTAAGACTAAGAACATGCGACCACCCAAATCCCAGATACCTCTTGTGCTCACTTCCCACCACCGACAAGACCAGCACTATTCCCACCTCCAGAGGCACAAATTAATTTTGCCCATTTTTATTTTATATGAGTGAACTTATGCTCTCCTTTGTCTTATCTCTTTCACTGAACATACATTCATTCATGTTCTTGCAAGCGACTGAAGACTGTCCAACTTGCTGTTAGTGTAAATGCTGTCACACTGCTAATGAAATAGCATAATGTGGCTAAATCAGAATTTATTTATCCCTTCTTCTATTGGCAAGCATTTTAGTACTCTCTAATTTGCAGCTAATAGCAGTAATACTGCCCTGAACATGCTAATACTTATCTTTTGCTGAATATATGCATTTCTGGGTATATACCTAGCAACGAAATTACTAACACATAGAGTTATGCATATGTCCACACTTAATAGTGCCAAAGATTTTCTAAATTGGTTATAGTAATTTATACCCTAAACAAGTACAAGAGTCCTGGTTGCTCCACATACATGCCAATATGTTTAACTAAATGTCTTTTTCCTTTTCGCAACACTAGTGAGTATATAATGGTATCTGTTGGCAGTTTTAATTTTCATCTCTCAATTGACTAATGAAGTTGAACACATTTTCATGTTTTCACTGGCCATATGAGTGTCCTCATTTCTGAAGTGTCGTTTCAAATCTTTTGCCAGTCCTTCTGTTGGGTGTCTTTCTTACTCATTGGTAAGAGTTCTATGTTCTGCAAACACATCCCTTATTAGATACATGAATTAGGAACATTTTCTACTAGTCTACAGTTTATTTTTTCATTGCTTTAATGGTGTCCTTTAATACCAAGATCTTAAATTTTAAATTAGTCCAACTAATTTTCACTTTATGCTTAGTTTTTTTTATACTATATTTAAGAAATCTTTGCCTACTCTAAGATCACAAAGATGTTCTTTTACATTTTCCTTGCCATGCAGTATTTTTGCTGTAAATAAAATCTTAAGACAGTGTACTTAGTAGCCCTCTTCTATGCACTCATATCATCATATGCCTGATTTTAATGCACCTACCATACTCTAGTAGATATGACTGTTTTCTTGTCTTCCTAACTAGAAAATAGCTTTTCAAGACAGGGACTCTGTTGACTCATTATTCTATCCTCAGAATATGTGGAAATCCCTACTCTATAGGTTTGAATCTGTAGATATGCGTAAGAAGTCCGGTTTTATTGCACTATTTAAAGCCTAATATGTTGTATCTACAGTAGCTAAGTGTTATTCATATAAGATTTCATGTCACAATTTCAATTCCTGTTCATCTTTAGAAATTTCTTAATTGAGAAGGCATTTGAATGATTTGAGTGTCATCAACTAATCCAAGTACAGAATTAAAAATATAAACATGGTATGGCATTTAAAAAGACTGCAACTTCATTCAGAGGAAAATCAAATCAACTGAAAGATATTAAAAAATGCAGGCTATAAAACAATCAATTCTATTTTACAAAATGAAGCTAAATTTTACTTCTGTTCATATATGGATAGATAACTCAACATAGGAAACCTAAAACATATGAAACTTAAAAGTTTGTTTCAGAAGATAAATGAAATTCACATGCTCAGAAATGTATGTGATAAAAGTATTTTCTATAGGAGATTCCCCTAATGAGCCATTTAACTTGGGGGGCAGTCTCCCAAGATTATAGTAACCAGAGTCATTAATGAGGAAAATAGTTTTCTTTCAACTTCACGTAATGGGAAAAGAAAAAAGACATTAGGCAAAATTTATTCCTGAAGTGCATTTTTTATATTCATAGCTGCACACTGATTTAGTCTTATAACAGCAGGAACAGATTAATTTCCAAAAACCAAATCAACAACTCCTAGCATAAAATTTAACATGAAATCTCATTAATGTTAGGTGTGTTACACAGCTCAAAGGTTACCTTACCAAGCACAAAGAATATTTTTCAAATGCTACAACAGACACCATTACCAAACAGGTTCACAAGAACAAGGACAGTTCAAAACACTAAGCTTGGCTTACAGAAACAATTCTTGTTCAATTACTATAATGAATAATCTTAATAGGAGCTGCTTTCTCTGGTGCTGGTAATACAAAGGTTAATTTCTGAGGCCCCATTTTGTCTACTGCAAACTGAGTTGGGGGTACACATAAACTAGGTGAAGATTACAAACTAAACTCAATCACTCTCTCTTCTCCTCCAACATATATTTAAACAGTTCAAAGTACTCCTCTGTACCTAACACTGATAGCAAATTTCACCCTGAACTCAAAATATGAAGTATGCCATCTTTGACAGTAATACAGTAACAGTAGGGGACTTCAATACCCCACTTACATCAACGGACAGATCAGACAGAAACACCAATAAGAAAACAACGCCTTTGAACAACACATTGGACCAGACGGACTTAAAAGATACATACAGGCCATTCCATCCCCAAACAGCAGAACACAACATTCTTTTCAAGTACACTTGGGACATTCTCCAGGATAGAGTACATGTTAGGCCACAAAGCAAGTTTCAATAAACTTTAGAAGACTGGCATGAAAAAAAATCAATTCTAAGAAAAAAAACCTTGAAAAAATATAAACATGGAGGCTAAACAGCATTCTATTAAACAACCAATGGATCAGTGAAGAAATCAAAGAGAAAGTTAAAAAATAGTTGGAGAATAATGAAAAGAAACACAATAGTCCAAAATCCTTAGGATGCAGCAAAAACAATTCTAAGAGGGAAGTTTATAGCATCACAGGCCTACCTCACGAAACAAGAAAATTCTCAAATAAACAATATATCTCTACAGCTAAAGGAACCAGAAAAGGAGCAAAACCCAAAGTTAAAATAAGGAAGGAAATAATAAAGAGCAGACTGGAAATAAATGAAATAGAGACTAAAAGAAAATACAAAACAGCAATGAAACTAAGAGCTGGTTCTTTGAAAAGATAAACAAAATTGAAAAAACTTTAGTAGACTCATCAGAAAAAGAGAGGACTCAAAATAACAAATGAAAGAGAAGTTAAAACTGACACCACAGAAATATAAAGTTATAAGAAATTAGTATGAAAAATTATATGTCAACAAACTGGACAACTTAAAAGAACTGGATGAATTCCTAGAAACATGCTATCTCCCAAGACTGACCCAGGAAGAAACAGAAAATCGGAGCAGATCAATTACTAGGAATGGAACTGACCCAGTAATCAAAAAACTCTCAACAGACAAAAGTCTGGGACCAGAGAGCTTTATAGGAGACGTTTACCAAACATTTCAAGAAGCGTTAATACCTATCCTTCTCAAACCATTCCAAAAAATTGAAGAGGAAGGAAAGTTTCCAAATTCATTCTACAAGGCCAGCATCAGCCGGATACCAAAACCAGACAAAAACACACACAAAACAGGAGATTACAAACCAATATCCCTGATGAACAGAAATGCAAAAATGAAATATTAGCAAACCAAATCAAAACAGAAATAGATTCATAAATACAAAGAACAAACTGGTGATTGCCAAAAGGAGTGGGGTGGTGGATGGGCAAAATAGGTGAAAGGAATAAAAGGCACAAACTTACAATTATAAAATAAGTCACAGTGGTAAAAAGCACAGTATAGGGAATATAGTCAAATTTTTTAAAAAAAGAAATGATGCTACATTTAGAAGTATCTGTCAGAGGAGCAGCGGAAAAACACCCCATGCAGTACATCAGTCTGATGTGTGACTCTGCTTCAGTTCATCTGCTAATTACCAGGCCAGTTACTTACATGTCCCCCCCTCTGGGAGTCATGGGCTCCTACACATTTCAGATGGAAGTTATAAATCCGTTCTCCAGAGAACTGAATGCACATGCATGTGCACACATATCAACACATAAAGTAACAGAAACACACACACCCCAAATTTGGCACACTATTTCAGGGGCTTTAGCAACCAAATACTTCTTGGATCTCAGGATGCTTGGACCCAGATTAAGAGAAAATTAGAGGTATAGAAGTTATATTTTTATCTTTTTTCCATGCCTTCTTTTTAAGTCAGTTTTGATAAATTATTTGGGTTTCCAAGTGTATCCACAACATAAATTTACTGAGCACGTGTTTCTGGCATGCCTACTGTGTTTAAGACCCAGGGCTAGGTAACAAGGTCACCATGCTGATTATGTTATGTACCTTGCTCTCAAAGAATTCATAATATGTCAGGAAAGAAAGGCAAATAGTTATTGGTAAAGTAAGGCAAATTGCTCTAACAACTTATCAAATTGGACCCATTCAAATATTCCTCTGGTGTAATAACTGCCCATCATGTCCACATCTTATACCTTCATCCTCATTTTACTCATTCATTCTTCAATATTTATGACATCATTATAACAGTAACAGACACTATTCTAAATGTTGAAAATATAGCAAAGAACAAAACATAGTTCTTGCCACAAAGAGTTGACATGTCAAGAGGAGGTAAGCAAAAAATAAATATACAGCATCTCAGAGAAGTGTATCAGCTAAATGATCAGAGCTAGGGAGAAAAATAAAGTGGTGCACTGTGAGAGGGGAGAGGGGGCAGTGGGTACAGACACAGTGATGGTGTACCCAGAAACGAGGGACGTTTTCACTGCACAGACATCTGAGCAGAAACCTGAAGAAGTGAGAGGACAAGCCATCAGATATTTGGGAGAACAACATTGCGGGTAGAATACAGTAGGTACACAAAGGCCCAAAGGCAGAAGTTGCTAGGAATGTTCAAAGAATGGCAAGAAGGCCAATATGCCTGGAGTCTGCTGAGCTGCGTGAATGCTGTGTGGGGAGAGGACTGTGGAAGCGGGGGAGGTAAAGGCAAACAGACAGTAGGGAAGACAGATCATGGGTGTCCTTTGTTGGAGCGTAAACAGTTTTTACTCTGAGGAGTCCGGCCTGATCTGCCATATTTTTAAAGAGCTGCTCTGGCTGCCCTGTTGAGCCCAGCAGGGGAAAGGGCAGAAGCCGGCAGCCCAGTACAACACTACTGTTAACTTGGGTGACACACGCTGGTAATTCGGACCAGTGTGGTAACAGCGGCAATGCTACACTACGGTCCAAGTCCAAGTCCACTGGGAAAGCGGAGCCAAGAGGATTTCTTCATAAGTTTGCATGTGTTATATAGGACAAAGAAGAATCAGGACCAACAGCACAGTTTATGGCCTAAACAACTAGACAGATGGAGCTGCCACTCCCTGACACAAGAAAAACCCCAGAAAGAACACTTTTGTTAGTGGGGTTGAAATCAGTGATTCAATTTTAATATAATGAGATTAGGACGTCTATAAGAAATAGAAGTATAGATGTTCGGTTAGGTCTTGAACTCAGAAGGTGAGAGCTAGAGCTACAAAGCACAGAATTGTGTGCACAAAGTCGGTACTAAAGTCATGATAATGGGTGAGAGCATCTAGGAAATGAGTGCAGATGGAGAAGAGCTTAAAAACTGATGCCTGGGGAATCCAACATTTGGTTGGAGGGTTGAGGAAGAACCAGAAAGGACGATGAGAATTAGCAGCTAGGGAGGCGTGAACAAGACAAATGGTTTGTCCCCAAAATAGTGACAGGTATGAGTCCAATGCTACTGATAGGTCAAATAAGACAAAAACTCGAGATTTGTCCCATGGATTCAGCAACAAGAGGTCACTGCAAATCCAAAAATGCTGTTCTGGTGAAACAATGAAGAGAAAATCCTCACAGGAAGTAGTCAAAATATAACAGAGGAAAAGAAGGCGTGGCCAGTGTTAAGAGGAAAGCAAAGGAGTATAGGAAAGCCCCTCAGAGCAGCACACGAGACCATACAGGGTACGTGATCAGAGCACGATGCCGCCTTAGAAATAAAAGCAAACTGCTAAACCCTGCACATTTCACTGTGACTAAGACAACTTAAATGTATTATTTTTGGAAAATAATATTTTGCAAATGTATTTCAGTAGCAAATCTAGATAAAAAGTAAAAAAATATTCCTTATTACTAAAAAAGCTGTGCTAAAACTTAAAGAAAACAAAACAAATATATTAGAAACGCACAGGCCCTATAAAGAAAGTGCAGGATAAAAGGTGGAAGGAAATCTGAATTCTAACCGTGGTGCTAAAAGAGGAGGCAGCTAATTTAAACCTTTGTGAGAAATGGAAATCTGTGATACAGATTCACCAGCCCATCAAAATGGTGTGACTCACTCCTGACCACCAAGCTCTCAACTTGGCCAACCCGTTACCGTACAAGCATGCCAACAAGCAGAGCAGCTCCTCCGGTAGGATCTTCCTGAGAGAAAATACAGTACTGACTGAAATGCCGGAGCGGGTCTTCTGAACTGCGCTGGCTGAACCGTGTTTTCATCCAGTTCCCTGACGTCATGATCGCCATGGACTCATCTCTCATGGCAAAGCCAGCACCGACACAAAGTTACAGAGGAGAAACCACAATGGGAAAGTTTCTACCTCAGGAGCCCATGTCTAGCCCTTTATCCCAGGGCAACACCAGCATGATGATGCCAAGGCACGTACACAAGCAGCTCGGGGCAGTTCAATCTAAAAGGGAGGAAAAGTACACGCAATCTAAATGTCCAAAAACAAAGAAAAATAAATAAATCATGGTACCTGCATCAAATGACCATCATCCCACCATTATATAAATGGTCTGCAATGACAGGAGCAGCTGTCCATGACACAACATTACATGAAAAAAGCAAGCTTCAGGGCAATCTATGCAGTATGAATCCATTTTAGTCTAAAAGACAAAATAATAATTTTCCAGGAGACAGAGCTGTACAGAAATTCTGCCTACACTCAGAAAAGGTCTGGAAGGATATATATAAACTTAAAACTGTTTACTTCTGAGCAGTTAAGATTCATGGATCGGGTGGAGAAAAAGAACTGAGAGAAGAAAGAGAATTTATATTTTAACTTATTATTAATATTTTTTTTATATTTTAAAAAATCAGAAAGTTACCAGAAATTTCCAAGGACTTCTTGTGAAAAGTTAATAAACATTAATATTTCAACATAGATTTTTTTCCATATTTGATTTTTTTTCCCACTTACAAGAAATAAAACACATCAGATAATGTTGATTATCTAAGCCCCTATGGATTAGATAAATGGATTGTTAAAATAAACCCCTGTACTATTTTTTTGATTTAAAAATATCAAAACTATAAAACTCATAGGAAGAAGCTTAGCGGTAAATCCTCACAACTTTAAGTTAGGCACACATTTCTTAGACACAATAGCAAAAGCACACACTGTAAAAGAGAGTATTTCTGGACTTCAGCAACATTAAGAACTTTTGTAATTCAAAGCCACCATTAAGAAAGTAAAAAGTCAGGTTATATTCTAAGAGAAAAATACTTTTAAATCATGCATCCAATAAAGGATTTGTACCTGGAATTAAAAAAAAAAACTTTTAGAGCTCAATAAGACAAATAATCCAGTTTAAAAATAAGCAAAATATTTATAGCCATTTCACCAAGGAAAGTACAGGAGTGGCCAATAAGCACATTCAAAGAAGCTCACTGTCATTAGTTATTCGGAAAGCACATGTCAAATTAAGGAGATTCTACACACATCCACAAGAATGGCCTTAGTCCAAAGCCCGTCAATAACAAGTGTCAGTGAGGATGTGACGGAGCTGCCGCCTTTGCACTTCCTGGTGGGAAGGTAAAACTGCCACTTTGGAAAACAATTTGGCAGTTTCTTCAAATGTTAAACACACATATACCATACGAGGCAGGAGTTCCACTCCTAGGTACCTACACGAGAAACCAAAACCCATTTTCATAAAAAGATTTGCCCACTGAAGTTCGCAGCAACATTATTTCATGGTAACTAAGAAACGGAAACAACATAAATGTCCATTAGCTGGTGAATGGAAAAAGAAAAGGTTCCATATTAGAATACAATTGCCACTTTGCTCACTTTTATTTAAATATTTCTAAACAATCCTTTCCTAGGTTCAAAATAGCTCTATGCTTAGCTCGTGCCCCAGCTCCAAACATTAATTAGTCCAGTTGCATAAAATCTGTAGCCACTTAAAATCTTCACAAGTTTTCCCACAGTGAAAATGATTTTTTAATGGAAACCTTGTATATAATCCATTTCCAACTCTAATTAGATTTATCTGGGGAAAACACCATTGGCTAAATGATGTAACTAGTACTAGCTAAACAAAATGTTAATATGCTCTAAGTGATGGAATACTGTTATATCTAAAAAACATAACCAACATTAATAAGAAACTAGAAAACTGTAATTTTGGTAGTTATTAACAAATTACACATTTTGTTCTATTTATAAACAAATATTTTGTTCACAGGGACAACAGCCAATATCTTCAAACTTGTCGTAAAGCAAATTCTACTGCACAGCAATTCCATCTTTCCTTTGCTGGATATATAAACAAAAACCATTATGTTCACAACTGAGTAATGAAAGTCTTGAGCATTAAGCAGATTACACAGTCAGCTCTCATTTATGAGTTATGATTTAATGTGGTCATTATATCAACTGTGAATGGGTAACACACAGCATCCTGTAGCTCAGCACTCCATTTTATCTAATATTATAGTAGCTATAATAATTCTGAAATGTGCTTCGCGAATCAAAGCCATAGTGCTCACTCAGGGTTTGGACTAGCACTTCAGGAGACCGAGATCCCTTACAACTGGCTGGAAGAGGACAAAGGAAGACAGGAAAGCTTTTAAGGAGCTTAAAGAAAAAAAGCAAAAGGCGGGACTGGGGGTGTCAGCCAATCGTTCTCGAGGAGCTCCTGTGCCCCAAGTGGAACACGGAAGGGCTGCTGGTGGTCTCCTTCACCGACTCGACAGACTCCCACCGACTCGACAGACTCCCACCGACTCGACAGACTCCAGCGGAGACGCTGCTCCCACTTGCAGAGATACACCATGTCCTACTCCTAAGAAGCCACTTAGGGGGCAGGCTGACACTTTCTCATCCATCAGAGGAGGACAAAACAGGAGAACCAAAGGCACAAAGGCTTTTTATGGATATTAAAAGGAAGGATGGGGATTCAGAATAAGCTCACACACCTGAACTCAGAAACACTTGAAATCCTGTACCAGAGAAATGACACATCCCTTACAGTGGCCAAAACATAACATGATCTCAACAGCCAGCACAGGATACACATAAGAGTTAAATGGGAAAGTGCTTATATTTTCAGGCTTAATCTACTTTCTAAATAATTTTTAACTAAAAACTAATCTTTACGCAGTGGGAGTTTTCAACTGCACTTTATTAAACATTCCCCAGGCACTCGCTATATGACAATCACCCTACGGAGAGTATGAAGGAAAAGGACATGCCTCCAGCTACCACACAATGCCAAACCGTACCACACAAGTGCCAACACAGTGACCTGTGAGCGTGTGGGGACAGAGGACGAGGACAGGCAGAGGATTCAAGAAACACTCCACAAAGACAATGATTCTTCAGATGGGGCAAGAGGTATGAGCAGAGCATGGGATACAAAGGGCAGTTAGAAAACTAACTCGACATCGCCAAAGGTGTGGAAAAGCCTACTCAGAGGATCATGCTAAGTTCAGCAAGACTGGCACACAGTACACACATGCCTGGAAGACACGAGGTGAGGCTGGAGCCGGGGACATGGCTGGACAAGTGGGGAAGTATCAGAGGTTCAAAAGACACAAAACTTGGGATAAAGAAGATCTCATTAAAAGTAGATCTTTAACTGGCCCTTGAAAGATAGTAAGTTTGCCAATTCCTCTTTATAGAACACTTAGTAACTGCTGGCCAATGTAGGAACTGCCCTGAACCCCATGGAGACAACACCACAGAATTTCACGGGCTTTCATATCCAGTGAGAAAATCCAAAAAGTAACTAATTGGTACAAGTCCAAACACACCAAAGGACAAATGTCCCCACACCACTGCAGGCCCCTAGAAAATGCGCTGGCACCTACCCAGAGGGAGCCCAAGAAAAAAAGTCCACTGTATGCTACACTGAACAGGAGACAACAACCTCCACTGAGGGTCTGACCTTCTAGAACAGGGATGCTCAATTCTGGTAAGCCAGTGACCTCATATGGCTATTTAAATTTAACTGAATTAAAATTAAATTTAAAAATTCATCCCTTAGTTACACAGCCATTCAGTGCAATGAATAGCTAGATGTAACGAGTGGCTACCATTCCGGGCAGTAGAGATACAGGGCATCTCCCTGACGACAGAACATTCAACAGCTCAGTGCTGGGCTGGAGTCACTATTACAGAAGGAATAGGAGACAACTGCCTTAAGAGCAGAACAATCACATTACAGACAACTCTGAGATCCTCAGATCACTTAGTACTGAATACTGTATATTCAGTACATGTTTGTCAAACTGATACAGGAGAAAGACTTATGGAAATGAGATAGCTAAATATATTCTGTGGGGCAAAAGTTAAATATCTTTGCCCTAACTCCATCAATAGATTCCACCATGGAAGCTCTGAATCAGACTTCTAAAAGTAATTAGACAGTAGACAACTACAAATGAATGTAGAAAAACAGATACAGCAAATTAAAAAAGAAAAAAAAAGATTAGATACAGCTCCCCACAACAGATATGTTCCAAATAGTTACTAGAAAAATGAGCGACATTTCACACTTTGAAAGTGAAGTTTACTGTTGAAAAGAATCCTATGGAAAACCAATCCGTAAAGATTATCATCTCTTAAATTATCTAATTAAAATATAAAAAACTGAGCTACTTTCTTTAATCTAAAATAATGACAATTTTATGTTACTAGAAACAGTCATGAAGGATTATATTCCATAGAGCAAACACTGACCAACACAAGAGAGCTGTCAGGTACACATACTACTACTTTTCTCTCCAGGATGACCTACCATGAGACACATACCTACTTAATGGTTCAATTTTATTCATAAGAATCTTAATAAGTAAATGGAAAAAGATAAAAAGCCAATAAGGAAATAGGCAGGAGAACGAACAGGTAGCTCACAAGAAAGGATCTCTCCTAGGATAATTCCATCTCATTAGTAATCAGAAAAATGCAAATCAGAATCCCAAATAAACATCACTAAACACTTAAAAATGCCAAGGTGCTGGAGTAAAGTAAATGGCCATCCCAAACACAGCTGATAAGGGTGCAATCAGAAAAAACACTCTGGAAAATCATTTGGATTATCAACTGAGGAGGAACATATACTTTTCTGCTAGCTCACACTTCCAGGACTAGGCATGTGGGCATCACAGAGAAAGGTATGCATGTGTGCATTAAAGACACGTACAAAATGATGATGCATTATTTTTAGTAGCCAAAACTGAAAAGAAACCAATGCCAATCAACAGCAGAATGGATAAACTGTAATGCATGCACACTGCAATTAATTTCCACATAGCAATAACAATGAGAAAACTACACTACATGTAATAGCATGGATGAATCTCATAAACATAATGTGAAGCGTAACTATTTCCATAAAGTACAAAAACAGGTAAAATGAAACTACCGTGTTGGAAGGGATGTGATAGTTATCAGAATTATTTAAAACAACAAAAACACTAAATCTGATATGAGGATAAGAAAGGAGAGTGGTGATCTCTGGAAAGACAGAGAAGCATTAGAAGTTACTGGGCACGGTTGTCAAGGATTGGTGGAAGGGTGGTCATGTGCTATTTCTTTACCTGCATGGTTGATATCTGTGTGGTTATTGTGTGATAATTTATTGAGGTGGATATTTTTGTATTGTGTATTTTTATATATAAATGTTAATTTCACAAAGAGGTTGAAAAGAAAGAGTTCCATATACACACCTCACACACAACGTCAGGCGGCCCATTTCATTCCTTAGAGAGCTGCCTTTCAAATTCTCCCCCCACCGCTAACTTACCTCGTGTAGCGCTTTACTAATTAACGGTGAAACACTGATACTCTCCCCTCCTTCTGGATGCATCTGGAAATTCACTCTTTGATACAGAATCTGAAAAAGTAACATGATACATTATCAAGGATTTATGCTTATAAATTTTCCTCTCTTCACAGTGAAGTCTGGACATTTAAAAAGTATACTTTTGAGGAAAAAAGTTGCTATTTCATAATGAATAGTTTTTGGTAACAGGCTTACTTTAGGACTTCATGGATACAACAAGGATAAAACATTTTCAGAAGTGGGAACTGACCTGTGAAATACCTGATGTACAATGTAATGAATGACTATAACATGAAAATGTGAATTTCAGAATCTCTTCCTATCCTAACAGGGTTTTGCAGCAAAAGCACTATCTTCCCTCATGCTGACCTATACTGTGAATTTTAGGAAACTGAGCATCACCCCAACCAAAGCCCAATCGCTTGCTGCTTCCAAAGGACCTCTAAGGATTGTGTCATCAATGATTTCAACTGATACGGTTGTAAGTATATTCTACTTGACCTTTTCTTATATGTTTTATTTTTGACAATACTAAACTTTCTCTCTTATATTCAGTAATCTGTTTCCTGATATTACTGTTTTTCCCATATCCACCTTGTACCATTTCTTCCATACTGTAAGTAAAGCCACTATTTTATATCTTAATAGCTTCAGATTCTTTTTAAGAGACAAGCTATTTTCCTTTCAAAGTATCCTATTATTAAAAGACAAAAGACCACAAATCTCAGATCCATACACCCAACAAAGTGCACTTCATACAGTTCAGTATTTACTTTATTGGGAGTACTTACTTCTGTCTGCAGAGAGCTGCTAGCTGCCAAAAGAGGTTCAATGCTGCTAGGGGGGCAATGGGTCAAAGCAAAAGCCATGAGCTCTTGCCGAGTGGCCAAGTCCCCATAACTTTCCGATTGTCCTAACTGGCTACAAACATCCCAACTTTTCGAATAACCTGCAAAATAGGCAAGAGAAAACAAACTGATTTTCACAAGAAGAAAAATCTCCACTCTAACATGAGAAATTCAATGGTTTTCTGCTCAGTCTTGTGTTCCAAAGCAAAGTCATAGTCACTGGTGATGCATAGTTTTACACAAGCAGAAACACATAAGGATCTAAGGTAGAAAAGATTTATTAGGCTGGTCTGTTATCCAAGAAGTTCAGCACTACTGTAGACGTTCTGATAAACTGCTTTATTTTAGATTCCCTGACAATGACTACAAGTAATCCCCTGAGCTTTGATGTGGAGTAAAAAGCTAGATTCGGAATTCAAAGACTTGAGGGTGTGGCCTAACCCCTTTTTGGCATGTATGAGTCTCGGGGAGTTGCAAGTATCACACTTCCTTTACTATTTCAAAGGAACAATAATAATGATGCCTTCTTCATTGGGTTGTTGAAAGGATTACAAAACATTTGTATTTAAAAACACTTTGTAAATTGCAAATGCCTAGAAAAAAGAATGACAGATGGCTGCACAGAATCATTCATTTCATAGAAGACACTGAAGGACAGTGCCAAGAACACAGTCAGCCCCTGACTCCCAGCAGACATCATTTTCTCCACACAATTTTATACTATGAATTCTTCTACACTTGTATTCTTATTTGAAGGAGTTCCAGTTTGAAAGTAGGGTTTTGGTTTTCCTTAAATAGAAAGGTTTCAACCCAGAGTAATTTCTCTAAATATATAAAATAAAAATTAATCCAGATGCCACTCTTACAGGATAAAATTATTACAAAGCTCTTTAAGAAAACTATTTCAGAGTAATGTGACATTTTTTTCCAGAAAAACATAATTATTCTGAACTTAGTGTTATAGTATGAAACACAGCTTTTATGAAACGAATTTTATAATGCTGAGATTATAAATCATTGAATTTGTGCCCAGTTTTGAACATTTGCATAGAGGTACTAACAGATTCTCTCCCTGACCAAACCTCAGTCAGGCAGCTCTGCAGCCTATTTCTGGCAGGCCTACACCTCGGCTTGTCCTTGCTGAGCCCATACAGCCATTTTACCAATAATCCTGCTAAGTCAGGTGGCAGAGAACATCCCACACTTGATAACTGGTCATTCTTGACATCTGATCAAATTCCTCATCCCTCACTCTTGATACACAATCACCCTGTCCTGCCTTCAGCAAGAATCCTGTCGTTTTAGCAGGAATCCCACCAACTGCCATGTCTCATTGTAGTAATCTTCCACCCACTGACCCCTCTTCTCTGCTCCTTGGCTATCAATCCCCAGCTGTCCTTTATTTGGAACTGAGCCCTGTCTCTCTCCCCCTACTGCTTTAACATACATTACATATATGTTAAACATATAGTTTTAACATACATTACAAAAATCCCAAATAAAGTCATCATTACTGTTTTTAATGAGTCTCAAAATAGTATTTTCTTCAACAGTCCACATGTAATAAGGATGAAAACCCAAAGTACACAGCTCTCTGAGCTGTCATGAAGTGAAGCACTGCACTTTTAATCACTCATTATGAATGCAGACAGTGGGTAAAAAGATGTACTTGGGCAGTGGGTACAAAGTAATAATTGGGCACAGCTACAAGAAGATGATTTAGTGCAGAGAGCCCGTGATAAGACTGCATCGCTTCCTACCCTACTGGAGAATGTGCTCTTTAATAAAAAGATTATTCCACAAAAAAATCTGAATTCAGAGACCTGAATTTGAACTTCAATATGAGAAATTCCCGGGTTACAAACTACTTCCCAATTTCTCAACATTATTTTGAAAATCATGTTATCCTTCAAAAAAAAATTAAATAGAAATATTTACTGTATAGTCACAAATTACAGATACACTAAAAAATTTAAATTTTCTTTTCTATAAATAATACCTCAAAAGGCATTAAAACAATAGGGAAAGGAAAACAACCAAAATCTCGGACAAAATATGAGTCCTGAGCCATTAAAGTATTTATATTAATATGTAAGCACATGGCATACTCACTCATCAGTGTTCACAATATGTTTCCCAAGTCTTATGAGCAAAATGTGGCTGGCTTACCAATCAGGCCAATTGATTTCAGAAAAGCCCTTTTCCATTATTCATCATGTAAAAAGGACATGAGCAAAGTGGTAAGTAAGCAGTCTACTTCACCTGTGGCCATCAGCTCCTGACAATGGGCACTGGCTGCTTTGTAGTCATGGCAACGAAGTGCTTGCTCAACTAGAAGGATGAGAACCTGTCCACGCCTTTCTTCTGCATCTTCACCTGTGAGCACAAGCAAATGACTTGATAATGGCAGCATCAGCTGATAAAAGACCTCATTAACACTGTCTTCTGAATTAATTCAAAAATTAAAAGTAGCGAATAAGCTTATTTTTAAAAGATTATAGACAAAAGGTCACAGCAACTTTGACTTTCCAATCTATTTGTTAATCCTGGAATTAGCTCTCAGTTTCCTAAGAAACCAGTGATTAGTATTAGCCCCAGAGCAACCATTCCAACCTAAGCAGAGAGGGAAAATTTTAAGCTTTTTGCTATTTCTTTTTTTGTAGTTTGCCCTTTAATGTTCTGTTTCTAATTATAATAAATAAAATTATAAGGGGGGGGGGAACTTAAACAGAAAGTACAATGAATATAGTTTGCTGATGGTATTTATCTTATTATAATGTCTACATTGTAAGAACACATTAAAATACAGTTTATGTTAACACAAAGACCTTATTTCCCAAGAAAGTTCTTAGCTGTCTGTCTTGTCGATGGGTTTCACCTCCGGGCAAGTTCACCATGGATTCAATGTGACCATAGAACATTTTTGAGGTAAAAGGGTTATACCCACCTTTATTCCCACGGTGGCAGGTCCATCACTAAAATCCCGTTCACTAAGAACCAGTCTGCATGGGCAAGCCGGTCTCTGCCTCTGGGCCTCTCTGCCCCTGCAGCCATCCCAGTCTCTGTCCTCGGCACTGCCACCACTCCAGCCTCTGCTCTCCCGCAACCATGCAGCCGTGCCACTGTGTCGCCCAAAGCCCTGGGCGGGGCTCTTTATACAGAGTCAGTAGCAGCACATTGCCCACCTGTGTGCAGTGAGCTAGCCAACCAGGGCCAGGGGAGAATCCTGGCCACAGGAACTTTCAATTTATCCACACTCCACCCCTCCAGGATTCTCTCCTCTCAATCTATGTGCCCTCAATCCTCTGCAATGGTCCCTGTGCAAGGAAGCTGGAACACTATAACCAAACTTCATAATCTACTGACAATAAACAAATAACAAAAATGAAATAACCCTCAAGCCTGAGGAAATCCATTGCCACCAAGAGGTCATCCTGGCTGTATTCAAACCAGTTCTCCTCAAATGAGTTAACCAAGAGGACCGTGGGTGGGCCTTACAATACCCACCTTCCCCAGCCTCCCAACAGAAAGCCTTGCAGACACACAGGCCGATCTCGTTGCTTTGTCTCTGCCTCTGCTTCGTCCTCAGTGGCCGGAACGGCTGCTCCGGTCTCAGTTGTTGCCACAGCTCCGGTCATCCAGCTTCTTCCGTCTGCTCCTGCCTTTTCAAACCAACCCACATCTGGGTCCCATGACCTTCACGGGGCCCTTTAAATGCTTCCTTCGAGAAGCAGACCGTGTTTCCTTTTGTGCTGGAGCCTGAGGCAGAGCCCAGAGTGCCCCACAGCCTGGGGAGGGGGCTGCGCCTCTCCTGGAGGAACCTGCAGTTGTCGAGTCCTCTGGGCTTTTCACCAGCTTTCACCCAGGTGGGGTCTCAACCCAGGAGGGCTGATGCCTCCGGCACAAGGCAACGGCAGGACCTCCACCCCCACCTGTTCGTCAGACCTCCGCTCCTCCATTTCTGGGGCTGACGGCCCCACCCCATCCTTCCCCTGCCCCACAGCCCCTTGCAGTCTGCGCTCCCGTGCCGCTGCTTCTCGGGCTGCTGCTCCTTCCCCTGCCCCACTGCACCCAGCAGCCTTCATGCTCTCGGCAGCCTTCATGCTCTCTCGTGCCGCTGCTTCTCGGGCCTCTGCTCCTTCTTGTGCTGCCTCCTCTCGGCCCTTTGCTATTTCCACAGCACTTTGTAGTGACACCACCCCAGTCAGTAACGAATTTGCTTTCGCCTGGGGTGGACCCCAGTCCGTCACCCATTCCCAGTCCCACATGTCCACAGGGGGACACTCGAATGTCTCCCCATCCATAGGAGCAGCTGCTGAAACACTCCTTCCATGAGGTCAGTCTGTTCTTTTCCTTGGTCAAGAATAAATCCTGCTGACTACCCTCAATTGTCTTGCCAATGGGCTTTAGCCCCGGGCCCAGGCAAGTCCACTAAGGATTCAATGAGACAGAGGAATGATAACGGAACATTCCTGGGTTGAAAGAGTTTATACCCAACTTTACTTCCATGGTGGCAGGGCCATCACTAAAATCCCATTCACTCAGAGCGAGTCTGCATGCGGCAAGCCAGTCTCTGCCTCTGGGCCTCTCTGCCCGCACAGCCGTCCTCTGGGCCTCTGTCCTCGGCACTGCCACCACTCCAGCCTCTGCTCTGCTCTCCTGCGGTCTTGCAGCCTTGCCACCATGTCGCCCAGAGCACTGGGCAGAGTTCTTTATATAGAGTGAATAGCAACATATTGCCCACACATGTGTAGTGAGCTGGCCAACCAGGGCCAGGAGAGAAACCTGGCCACAGGAACCTTTATTTTATCCACACTGTCACTTGCTTCTATGACATCTCCACACTTCCCTTTAATAAAATATATAGTTTAAGTGTCCCTCCTACATGTCCCTGTACTTTTCATTCTCTGAGCACTACATCCTCTACCAGAACTTGAGCTTTGAGGACAAGGGTTGCTTCCTTGCTGAATTCTCAGGTCCTGGAACCAAGTTGTGCATGTAACTGGGGCTCAAAAAATACAGATACTCAATGAAATAAGTAAAGATCTATCTAGAATGTCATTTTCAATTGCAAGACAAATACTCAAAAATTATAATACAAATCAATTTGTATACATAGGGTAAAAAGAAAAAAAATGAAAAACATTCTATATTTTAATGAGGCAATGAAACCTTAAAATTGTTTTCAATATATCCAGAAAGAAAAGAAAGTACGTTCATGGCCCCTGCATGTTTAAGCTATAATATGGTTTTGAAGAAAAAGTAATATATATACAGAACAAGGTGAATGAAAGGTTTAAAATATGCCCCTATCAAACTTCTTTCTGTGCATCACACATTTAAATAAAATTCAAGGCAAATACTGGCCCCAGCTAGTCTAAAAGAGTCTTAAGAAAAAGGGAAGATACAGCACTAAGATTCCCTGTTATTATTATCAGAACAGCACAATCATGTTTTAGTTAACACTAATACATAATACGAGAAATGGAACAATATGTAAAAGTTTTCAATAATAAATGTATATATCACATTTAATATATAACCTATTTCTTAGATAATACTCATGAAATGTTTGCATTTATTCAGAATATCTAAACCAAAAATGAAAGGGCCAGATACGATTTTTTTATTTTTTCATGTGACAGCTTGGCTGGGTTGTGAAGATATTTTTCAGTAACTGAAGTCCCCTACTCGGCTAATTTTAAGAGTCCACTGAATACCGTCCCCCAACATCAAAAAAGGTGGAAACAAAGGATAAGAGTAAAGGATTCAAAGTGAGGAACTTCTTAACAGCAAAATAGTCAATGAAATGTTTAACTTATTTTGTTCCTCTTTCCTCACATTGAAAATGAGATTCATAGCTCTGCTGTAAGGGGCACAGTAAGAAGTAATGTAGAAAAGTATAAAAGCATAAAGTGAGAATTATTATTGTTAATGTCAACTTTTATATGAAAATGGGTTCAATAAGTCACCTTTAAGTCCAAAGTTCAAATATTCAACTGCTTTTAATTCTAGGAAGTTGCATTCTGAGCGAGTAGTTAAAGGGAAAAACAATTAAAAATAGGCCTGAAAGATTTAGAAAAGTTTACAATCAAAATAAAACAAAATGAAATAAATTCTTAACAGCCAAGAGTATGAGCAAGTAAGATATCTATGAAAGAAAATGATTCAGATATTCAGTCTGAAGAAGACTATGGCGGCATGACAAATCTCTGAGGATGTGAAATGTGATTTAAACCGTCCACGAATTCTTTGGTACGCCCTTCTAAAGACGGAGCCCCTTTGATGGGGGCTGGTTAGTGATTTATTTCTGAAAGGATAAAGTGGAAATGAGTTGGGTGACTTCCAAGACTAGGTCATAAAAGGCACTACTGCTTCCTGCTCACTCTCTCGTGGATCAGCCACTTACAGAGAAACTAGCTACCATGTTGAGAAGAACTTAAAAAGGCCTGAGAGGTCCATGTGGCAAAGGAACTGACGCTTCTCACCACCAGTCAGGAGGAGCTGAGGCCTCTTCCAACAGCGCAGTGAGCGAGCCGCTCTGAAGCAGACCATCCAGGCCCAGTCAGGTCTGCAGGCAGAGCCCATACATACTCCCCTTAAACCCGGAAGGGCCTGTGGGACCACCTCTGCGACTAAAACACAGCGGTAATGAAGCTGCCCCAAATCCATCAATCTTCGGCTGGTTGCTTCTGGGACACACTGACTCTGGGAGCCTTCAGTCACCCTACATGATAAGGAGGCGGAGTACACTGAGGCCACCACGTGAAAAGACCACCAGGAGAAACCACATAGAGAACAGAGCCCTGGCTACTCCACCTCCCAATTAGCTCAGTCTTCCCAGCCCAGGTGCCAGATCTTAAGGTCAGACCATCCCTAGCCAATATCCAACTGCAACTTCATAGAAGACTGAACATTCCTGGCTGGACCCCGCCAACCTCCAGAACGGGGAGAGATGTAAGTTAATGCTCCTTGACTTAAGCCACTGAGTTTTGGGGTGGTTTGTCAAGCAGCAGTAGAACACGCTCTATGCTTCAGATGAAAGTTCCAGCTTTGTGATCCCTTCCTTAATAACCTGCCCCCAGCAGAACATGAGCACAGCCTTTCTTCCAAGCTCTCTGATGTCTGTGTACAGAAGCCGGGCACTACCACCGCATCCCGTGTGGCAGTGCGATCATTTGCTTCCTCAGGCCTCCAAGATTTCAGCTTCCAGGAGGGCAGCAGCTGTAACAGAACTTTGTGTCCAAAGTACCCAGCACAGAGATACCGCTTCACCTCTCCACACACCTGTTCCCTCCGTCAAGTGTGGTCAGCAAGAGGCGGTTGTGCTTGGTGAAGGAGCTAATATGTAAAAAGCATGTCAAAGAGTGTCAAAGAATGCTGGCCCACAGTAGTCACTGATACGTGTTAGAATTTTTATTAGGTGCACTCAGGTAGCTCACAATTAAAATATGTTGAACGAAATGTAGATACTAGTCTTACGATGCTGTGCTGAAGGTATAATATAGATTCCACATTAAAGTTTGTGCCATAAGGTGCCCAAGTTTAAATGGTTCCAAATATTAGAAAGAAATTAGTCACAATAAAGAAAAGAGGTCTAAATACCATGTTTTCTATATAAATATGCTCAGCTGGGACTGACGAGTAACATTCACTACATCAAAAATTCACATAGTTGGCCAGAATCACTGATAATCCTATTTCTATGTCAATATGACACAAGGACAAAAATGGAAATTAATATTAGTAGGTTCATGGAAAATGCAGACAGCATCTCTCAGCTGCCTCATTAGTTTCTAAGAACTGGATTCTTACACTATCGATTCCTCCCTGACGATCAGAGTGCTTCAAAGTCTACAAAGTGCTTTTACAATGCATTACCTCATTCGGGGCTCTAATAATCCGCCAGGGTGAAGCAAGAGGGTGTCATTCCTATTTTACAAATGCAGAAACTAGAGCTAACATTTTAGCAAGTACATGGGACAGTAAGAACTGAACCAGTCTTCTGACCACTTCCTCCCCAGTAATTCAAGAGACCTAGCAATGGAGGACGGACCACAATCCCAGTGTCAGCATCTTTCCAGGCTGTGGCAAGTCCAAAGGTAAAGATGCTAATGCCATGCTTTCAGATAGACAAAAAAAAAGACAACTGACACATGAAAATTTACTTCAACTATCAACCTTAAGAATAAGAGTCATATATATTAAAATCTTAAAACACAAATGTGTCCCCTAAATATACTAAACATACGTATTTTTAAAAGTCCAAATATAAAGATAAATCCCCTTTACTTTTGAGCCTATACTATGTGTTTTAGATAAGAACAACTTCAAACCACTACTAATGAAACATTTGGTCAAGAACTGTTCTTATAGAGATCAGCATAAGTCAAAAATACAAAAGAAAATTTAAACATTCTGGTAAGCAGAACAGCTTCAGAGAAACATGAAATGTAGTCAGAAGGGCTTGCCTTGAAAGCCTGGGTCTGCATTTAACCCTGCTAAAGTAAGAGAATTAACTTCTCTAATCCTCGATTTCCCTTGTGAAATGGGAAAAAATACCACTTAACAGAAGATGAAATAAGATCACATTTGTGAAAGAAAACCCCACCAAATAGTATATGCACAAATTTTTCTAAGAAATTGTTCAGGTTCAAAAATATTACACCAAACCCGGACACTGAAGGTAAACTAGCAGGGCTGGCTTGTTCTATATTTAAGCTTTCTGGTTATAAATGGCAACCCTGACTTCTACTCCTGACCTCACAACCACTTCAGGCACCCCAAAGAAGCCGGTCCTCATTTAAAGGAGAGATGGTCCCAGCAGGTCAGTATATGTACGCATCTTGTAGAAAAGATATATCCTTGCCCAAAAGCAGCCCTTCTGACATCTGCAAGTATATATTCTGATGTTCACATAGGAAGATATCAAGAATAAATATAAACCATATTCTGAAGAGCAGCATTCAAAACTTACCTGCTACTCCCAGCAACTCAGAAAGGCCCAGAAGCTTGGCGGATTGTTTGTAGCACGTAGGGGACTGGCAAATACACTCCTTGATAAGACTGATCCGGTCAGAGCACAATCGCACTACCAAAGACAGACAAGAGACTTGTAATCAGGGACATCACAAGAGAGTATCATGATGATCCGAATTTAAGACAACCAAACTAAAGGAGAACTATGTTAGCCTCCAGAACCATAAAAAATAAGATTTTTTTTTAAAAAAGGAAAATCATTGTTGCTTCTGAGTAAGTAATGTACAACATGGATCTTTTCTTTGTCACCAAACTTCTGAAATGGAAAATGGACTGGCATTCGGAAGCTAGGAAAAACTGTCACTTTTTCAAGTGCCATGTCAGGCCAGGGAAAATTATACACAGGGCAGCATTTGTCTTTGAAAACGTCACATTCTTTCATTTACGCCTGTCCCTCCATTCACCTTGCCCGACAATATCCATTCCAAGGTCCAAGCATCTCCATTGTATCTCCACCTCATCACTCTGGTTTGAAGGGCAGGAGTTTTTGAGGTGCTCACTGTTCCAATTTATTAACTTTTCTCCAAAAACAGGCCCATTCCTCTCATCTAAGCTAGATGTTAGGAAAATAAAACTTGTCTTATCATACCAATTCACACTATGAGGTAATTAAGAACACTTAAGGGGAAAAAAAAATTTAGTTAAGAGTATTATTATTATTATGTATATGCTAGGGTATTTATTTAGGGGAGATGTGTCAACCTTTAAGAAGCATGGCACTACTGGGAGGCTAGGCTCCAATAAATTGAACAATAACAACAATAGTGACAACAGCTGACAGTGAGTGAGTATGACCTATGTTCCAGAAACTGGAGATGCTTTAATGTGTCATAAACCCGACAAGGCCAAGGCAGGTCCTATTATCCTCAGGGGAGAACAGGAGGCGCAGAAAGGTCAAGTACATTGGCCAAGGTCACTGGAAAAGTGATGCGGCCTCCTAAGTATTTTTCACAACTTTATTCCTTTATCCATTGCTAAATCCATCGCTATATCCCATACACCCTGTGGTCACCCAAAACCTCTTATAGGTATGCAGGAGAGGGCCCAGTGGCTGAAGAGCAAAAGGAGAAATGGAGTTTTTCTCTAAAATGGGCAACTTTTTTCTAAGTTTTTATTGTGATTTCTTTCAAACTTACAGAAAAGTTTCAAGAATGGTACAAAGAACTCCATGCTTTTTGCCAAGATTAACTAATTGTTAATAAGTTGCTCCATTTGCACATGCATGTGTACAATCGTGTGTCCTCCTTCCCTCTACACACACATATACACACACACATCTATTTTTTTCTGAACCACTTGAGAATCTGTTGCAAAATATTTTAGCTTGTTTTGGGCTATTGTTAAGATGACTATTTATGCACCTGCCCGTAGGGTGATTCTGTTGTGCACTTTACCATAAAACAAAAGGTAGAGGTAGACTTCAGTTATTTAACTTCTCAAAAACGCTAGCCAATATCTATACCTGGGTATATAACTTCTGCAGATTGTATTATTGTTCCCAGGATCCTGCAATTATTCATATGTCAGATTTTCACCTTTCTAACATTAGGCTTGGCCATATGACTCCTCTAGGCAAAGAAAGGTGAGGGAAAGTGACATATGCCACTTCTCAGCAAATGCTTGAACGTCATCACGGGATTCCACTGCTCATCTTTTCCCTCCACAATGAGAATCCCATGTTTCAGAGCAGTGCTGCAGAAATAACTGGAGCAAGAACTTGTTGTCACACACCACAGATATTTAGTTTTTTGCTATAGCCATCTAGCACACACTAACTGATACAGTACACTTGTGGGGAAAGTGGACAAGAACATGGTGTCTATCAGGTTCCCTTGCACAGGATATCTGGAGAAGCTTGTA
This sequence comes from Manis javanica, assembly GCF_040802235.1. NCBI lineage: Eukaryota > Metazoa > Chordata > Mammalia > Pholidota > Manidae > Manis > Manis javanica. The sequence goes on along the minus strand of NC_133156.1, from coordinate 231,387,663 downwards.
CTGCGCCTGACAGTAAACATATGCTTGCTGGGACTGTGCCGGCTTTGTTCCAGAGCCCTAATCAGAAGGCTGCCCAGAAGGCTCTGCAGCTACTTCCACTCCCCGAAAGGCGCATTCACAGTCCCATCTGTGCCTCAGTTATTCTTTGGCCTGCCCAAATCTTAGTTCAACCTCCCAGTGAAAATCACCTGCACTGACAATACTTCAAACATTTCCTTAATTCTATCAAAAAAACGGGTTTTTTACTCAATATATGCTGCTCTTTCATAGCTTTTTCTCCAAGTAAGTATTTTTTTAAAAAATTTATGGAACATCAGTACTTTAATATTTCAAATTCAGGAACTGTGAGAAAGGTACTTTCTGCATGTTTCTAATGTGATTTTTAAAACACCTGTCATAGACATTATTGTCACTCTACATATGTAAAAACCTGGTGATTTCACAGATGTTTTAAAATGGCATTATTTGATGAATTCTTGTATTCGTCTTTGAGAAGCTCTAGCTTCAGCAATTCTAGTAAGCTGATTTCCTTGCTATTACCTATCACTCTTTTTCTAGCTTGATATAATCAAGGTGGAAAACTGAAATTACACGTGGCAAAAACTCATCATTTTCTCTAAAGTTCCATTAATGGAACATTAAAGTTTGGTCTCTGCTTCCTTCCCTGAAACATGCTAATATTTCAAATACATCAAATAATTTGGAGAGCAAGATTCTAATTGAGTACAATTGCCATGTCCAAATAACTTCCTTATTTTTGAGCCTCTGCATATCACTATACCAGCTCTTTTTTACTGTTTATTTATTGTAGGACATGCTAAATTGTATTTCAAAATGTGATTTCTCAGTTAAATAAATTCAAGTCTTAGATATTTTTATGTATGAAGAGAATGGGTCTTCAACTCCTAAAATTCCTTCTCAAAACAGAATGAACATGAAAAGGATATGCATGCATGTATCTTTTAATAACAGGATACCTCATTTTCCTGTAGATCTCACAATATATCTCAAATGTTAAAAAAACAAAACACAGACATACACATTCACACATACATACAAATCTCAGACATAAGCATTTATTGATCAGCTACGCACAAGCCAAACACTCTTACAAGGCAAGAAAAATGCATGATACCCAGCAAGCCACAGATGCAGTATGAATTTCAGTCACTCATGAATGGCATCAAAGGTGTGCAATAGAGTTACTTGTGACATTACTGAAGTGCAAATCTGAACTATGAAGGTGAAGAAGGTGATAATATGCAAACATTGGTCACTTAGCTTATGAGTCAAAGCACCAGTCAGTTTCATTCTCGAACAGTTTTCTACTTTCACACCTCTCCATCAATAGAGTATTGTCTACTGTTTACAAACACTGGCTCTTGAGCCAGACAACCTAGGTGTCAGTTCTAGCTCCACGTCTAACTAGCTGGGTGACCCTAAGCAAGCTATTTAACCTCCCTGTATGGAAATTGGAAAGAACAGTCACTACCTCATAGGGTATTTTTCGGAATTAATGATACACATGTACCGAGAACATAAAAATCACTCAGTAAATGTTGGTTATTATTATTACTGCTAGTGACATATTCACAGAAATGCTTCTGAAATATGGGATCCTCTAATGCAGAATTCCCAACGTCAGGATATAACTCTTAGGCTATGTAGGGCATATTTTATTACTACCTCCATCTGAGGAAGGTTAAATTCAAAAACGTTAAGTTGCCGCAGGTTACGCAGCTCCAAGCGGCTGAATCAGAATTTAAACTCATATATGACACTAGGTGTGACTTGTTATCAGTGTGTCAGTCCCTCAAAGTCAGGCAGTGTGCCTTATTCCCTTCATTATTTCAGCTCCTGGAGCAGACTAAGAGGCTAGATTAATGTTTTTTGAATGGAAAGAAAGGGAAGTGGAAAAAGGAGACTGGAGAGACGGTTGAGGGGGGAGGGAAAATGAATGAAAAGAAAGGAGGAGGCATCATGAGAAGGCAGGTAAGACCAGGCTGATTCCACCGCCATTTAAAAGTGCCTGAGGGAAACAATAAAACCAGCAGCTGGTACTCACAGAGCTCTGACTGTATTAGCCCGGCACTGTGAACTATGGGGTTGAATCTTTATGAGTCATTCCATAAGATGCTAAGTAGTAGCATCTTCATTTTATAAATGAGAAAACTTGGATACAAAAGAGGTGAAGACACTTGTCCCGTTACCCTGCAGTAAGTGGCAAAACTGGCTCCAGGCTGGGTTTAGCCATAATGCTGTAAATCGGGAAAACTGACTTGTGCTATTTTAGAAAGAAAATGGGGGAAAACTGAATTCTGCTCATTTGAATATTATGAGTATTTTATACAAACACCCAAATTAAGGGGGAAAACACAAATATATACACACAAACACTTCATAGGACACTCTACACAGGAATCATTTTTAAATGATATTTCTGTTCATGTTTCCTATTAACTCATTAATTATACTTTAGCTAGTACCAACAGCCTTCACCTGAGGAGAAACATCAACCCCTGGTGTACAGATAAAGAAGGCTTTGAAACAAAGCAAAGTGACAAAATGAACTATGTACACTGACTAAAATAAAATTACCTGCACCATAAATGTTTAAATACCACGTTACTTGGTCCAACAGTACTAATGAATATAAAAGCAACTTAAACCTAAATTGTATCTGCGGCATAAAAACAACAAATAGTACACAAAGGCAACATTCCCTCTCCACATCCAGGAGATTTTCTGACATTCTAAATAGGACATTCCAAATTAAAATATCAAGCTGGAAAGCTGTCAAGACATGAAAGTAATTATCTTTCTTAAAAGACTCTTCAGTCAGGAAATTTCTCAGAAGCAACAGCAAGATGGGTTTGGTTGCAGATATTCAAACCCATCAGCTGAAGTGCAGTATTACCAGCAAAAGTACCACTAATTGGGCACCACAGAAAATCAGAGCTTAATTTAATATTTCAAGCTTCAATATTGGGGGACTGCAAGAAAAATTTTTTGTATTACATCAATCTGCTTGGATTTAATAATTAAAATACACACACACATATGATCAGTACACATAGTGCGGGGGGGTCATGGGGAAGACAGTGTAGCAGAGAGAAGACAAGTAGCAACTCTGTGGCATCTTACTATACTGATGGACAGGGACTGCAATGGGGTATGGGGGAAGACTCGACAGTATGGGTGAATGTAGTAACCACATTGTTTTTCATGTGAAACCTTCATAAGAGTGTATATCAATGACACCTTAATAAAAATAAAAGATAAAAAAGTAAAATAAAATAAAAATACACATACACACATGTACACACAGTCAAAGCCACAGTGAGATGAAGCTCATGAACAAGAGGCATAGGAAAGGCAAAAGTCTGACAGTGCTCTGGACTCTCCTGTGACCGAAAAATTCAACTGAAAACAAGTGTTCTGGGTGAAGTAGTTAGTGACTTAAGACATTTAAGAATAAACTGAAAATGTTTTTTAGTAACTGATTAATCTTCACAATTTTAAGCTTTGAGCTAAAAATTACATGAATGGTACAACTGAATGAAATTTTCTAGCAATTTAACAATGCTAAATATACTTGCTTAAGATGCTGCAGGATATTTATAACCATGTACAAATTATTTCCGAACAATGATATTCAAGGTAATAGTAATACTATCTTTATCAAGTCTAATAAATATATCTGACAAGCAGAATCCACATGAAAACAGGAGACTGTCTCTATCAGCTTATATTCCCTAAGATCCATGTGCATAAAACCCTACAGGGGACAAAGACATGAAGGAATCTGTATGCCATCACTGTCTGAAGGTACTAAAAGCTAAAAAAAGAAGAGAAAAAATTCTGATGAAAATACAATAAAAACTAGAGAGAGAAAAGAACTCAGCTATACATCCCCTACCCCCAGTTCTAAACATTTCCAGAGTTAAAAACAAGGTAAGAGATTAGATGGAAGCCAGCCAAGCATACTGCAATGACCAAGATGCTTGCTTCTTTTAAGGCACTGAGGCTGAGGTTTGAAACAACAGAACATCTACCTCCCACTTGTCAGGTACAGTTCAGGACACAAGAGATGCACACTGTCCTCACGGCACAAAAGACACCATGACAAGTGACTGTAACAGCACACTTGCTTTGTGTGGTACTTAACCTTTTACATTTAGGTAAAAGAGCCTGCACAATGTCGAGATATCACTGGAAATTAAACTCTACACAAGACCTTCCCATATTCGCCTCTTTGAAAAAAATATCAACACTAAAGTATATTCTGCAGCAAACATAAAATTATCACTTACAGCTACTTAGAAATCTATGTAACTGAAGTAAAATGTATACCAAACTGATGTAAATCTGAAATTCTCATCCATAATTCCCAATTTCTATCTTTATTTTTATCCAACAGCCTCAGTGCTGCTACTAATATTATTTCTTTTAATGTTATCATTGTGAATTTAAAAGTTTATGATAAACTGTGGCATTTATCTTTTTCTTTTGGGCTTCCACTGAAGATTTCATTTGAAAAATGGGACAAAGGGCTGGATCTATTATTGCTAATGGATTACATGACCAAGGTACTCTTCAGTTTAAAAAACTAAAAATGAATGCTAGTAAATTAATGCAAAGTAAGTTACTAACAGTGTAACACTAAGCAGATCCTCACCTTGCAAAGGCAGAATCTTTACCCCAAACTCCTCAAGACATCCAAGGGCCTGGATGAGATCCAGTTCCTCTTGAATGGCGGCGGGTCTATCTGTTATCAGCTGTAAACAGCACCTGGGAGAAATAAGGTAAACTTTTAAAACAAAGTAACACACATTTGGCTACACTGCCTTTCTATATTTGACAACATGAGATCCAACACATCTTTATCAAAAACCTACTACATTACAGGCTTTCTGCTAGATCCTTCCTGTTATCTTACTCAATCCTCACAGTAAACCTGTGAGATAGGCAAATGCCATCACCTGCTTTGTAAGGAAGCCAAAATTTAAGTCCAGAGGGGTAACATGCTTACCCAGGGTTGCAATGATAGTAAATGACCACATCAGCGTATGAAACCAGATATGCTGACTCTGTATTTAAGTACTATTTTTACTGTCGGCTCCAAAAGTAATAATCATATTAGAAATGATTAAAAAAACAGAGTTCAGATCATTTCCAGTTATTCTTCTAGGAAAAACAAATGTCTTGATTCAGTGATAGTTTTATCTCCCAAAGGTAAAAAGAATAATAACCTAAGAAACTGTACACCAATTTTTGACCAAAAAGGAAGAATCAGATAGTAATGCAGTTCTGAGATATATATATAGCAGAAAGTGATTTGCTAATCTAAAAATCTGTGGAAACTATGGAGCATTTTAAGCAGTTTTTTTAAAAAAACAGAAAAAGTGTACTTAATCAGTATTTTAATTACTGAATAAACTCACTGTCTAAAAGGTACATGTAGAGGAACCTTAAGACACAAGACTAAAAAGACAGGAAGCAATCAGGCCATGACAGGATACTGAATGCTAAAATCATGATCATCAGATGAAGGCACCTAAGCCCCAGCGTGTACCTATACGACAAAATCATCAATGTAGGCCTAGCTTCCTCTCACAAGATTGTAGGATTTAAATTGGATGGGCACTAACATATACTGCTCATTCAAGTGTAAAAGCATATTAATTTATTTGCAATATCTACCAAAATTCTAACTGCACTGGCCTGTGAACCCAGGAGTTCTGCTTCTAGTAATCTACACTACAAATAGGCTCACACATGTCCACACATAATACTCACAACCACTGTGCTTTCAAAAATAAAATACACTAAATCAGGGACTAATTAAATGAAGTTTAACAAGGAAATAGTCTACAACCATCAGAAAAGCAAGAATCAAACCTATATGTGCTTACATGGAAAAGCCTTCACTATAAATCATAAGTGAAAAAAGATACAAAAAGGTATGTACAAGTGTACAAGTAGTAAGCACTTATTTGTGATTAAGAAAGATTTGCAATTTGGTGCCACATTAAATACATATGACAGCTTTTTAAATTTAAGTCTGACCTTGTGGGAGAAAAAGAGATGGAATAAAAGGGAAACACAGAAAGAATGGTTTTTAAAATGATCTCTGAGAACATCTGCCAAAAAGATTTAGGTCAAACACAACTCCCAGTTTCAAAGGCTATTCTATTTGATATTTTCATCATCTGAAATAGAAATACAACCCCCTGGGAGAGAAGAAAAAATGTACTAAAACAACTTTGTCAAGTCCAATAACATGGTTTAAAAAAACATGATTCACTCTGTGAGAAGCTAGGGAAAAAAAAGTTACCTTTAAGTTTTGCTTAAACTGTAAACTACTAGTCATCTGCAGGAGGGAAATAAATTTGAATACCAACCACAATCATGACATCAAATAAGTTCCAGAAAGGCCTAAAATTTCAGTGTAAAAATAAAACCATCAAAGTGGTAAAAAGGAGTATGAAAAACTATCTTAATGGTCTTGGGAATTAAAGGTCTTTCAAATGATGACACAGAAGATAAAAACTATAAAAGATTATAATGATCAAAAATTTTTTAAATTCTGTATAACTATTTAAAAAATAAATCATGTATGAGAAAAACTTAGCAACACAGTTAAAACATTTAAGGCAGGCAAAGGACCAGTGTCTCCTATGAAAAAAAATCTCATAATAATCAATAGTAAAACAATGAATACTGTATTTCCAGTACAACAAGCTGAGAGAGAAACTGAATTCATGATCTGGAAATTTCTACCTAAAAGGGACTTTTGGGCTTTGTAGTTACCAGGCCCCTATCCCAAAACAGAGAGGAAACCACATAAAGGATACAGACATCACCTAAATGTTTATACTAAAAATTTCCAGAACTTGAATATGCGGGCTATCACCTGCTTCTCTTCCAACAAAAAGAAGTACAAACTTAGAGATAATCAGCCAGAATAACTGTAGAAAAACATGCTGGAGAAAAAGGGCCATAAGGAAATTGATGAATATTCATACTATAATGAAGTTTTCTTTCTATAATTCGAGCAATAAATAACTGTGCCCATACAGTAGAGTTAGTAGGTACTTGCAGTAATACATTTTGTAAAGAATAAAAGCAACAGCATAGTTTGTGTTCTGACTTCCCTGCCTCCCTCTTAACGGAAAATGAGTTACCCTACCTGGCCAGATCCATACAGCTGTCAGTGAGGTTAGTAGAAGAATTGAAGTACTCTCTGCTGGCAGCCAAAACCAAGTCAATACTTTTTTCATAACTGACCCTGTACTGGGTCTTTCCTTTATGGGATACACTAGCTGGTGGATTTATTGAACAAGCACTGCAGTGCATCATCTGCCCAGCCAGGTGGATATTTTCAAGGCGACTGGAACACAGAAGGCTTTCTGTAAATATCTGGGATAAAGAAGAAACTGGAATCAGTGCTTAAAGAGAGGATTCAGTTCTCAACAGAATGAAGGCCCTGATATCCAAATGAAATGTTAAAAATACATCTGTCCTAGAGGTAGTGGTTGCACAATGTTGAGAATGTACTAAATCTAAATGACAATGAAGTACACGTGTAAATGGTTAACTTCATGATATGTGAATTTCAACCTCAATAAAAAAATCCACTTTTAAGATGAAGAAATACTTTAACTGAACAAACCCAATATTAAGCATAATATTTTTAATGTAATGAATACTTGATAAAATATCTGAAGTTCATATTCATTAAAAACAGAATCCCTTAGATATAATGTCTCACACTCAATAGGTCCTACTATGTTTAAATGATTAATAACATTTTAATTTTTTTAAAAGAAAGTCTTTGAATATGACATGCATAATTCATGACTGTTTAAAGCATCTGAATTTAGTCTTACAAACTAAATAGCCAAGCTACAAATGTTACACTTTTACCTATTCATTAAAATTACGATATACCATGTAATTTTTGCCATCTGCAAACTAAAAACTATTAAAATAAAACAGGAGCCACTGATGGAAGGTATTCATGGAAATATCACTGTATTCTACTGGCAACTAATAGCATTAATTGACATAAAATTTATTCTATAATTGAGATTATTTGTTTATTACTTATACTAACTCTAGAAAAGTCTTAAACAGATCTTTTTAAACCTACAATAATAAAGTCAGTATGTAATTAGAACAAGAACTCCCCAAGAACATTCTTCCCTATTATGCCAGTGGATAAGTATAGCACAAAAACACAAAAATAGAAGAGATTAAAAAATCATTTCATGGAGGAGCAAGAGTTCCCTTATAATTAAGACAACTATCGGATTTTCCTAGGATCCCCTTTGTGGGGAAAATGGAAGTTCCTATGGGCAGGATCCTCACCTGACCCTAACCTACTTGATGCTGTCATTGGCTTACTACTAGGCTAACGCTTCCACACCCATAGGCAATGAGCTGTTATTGACTAAGTCACTATATTAAAAGCTCCAGCCAGTGCTCCATGTGAAGGCAGAGACAGAGGTGGATTACGGGCCTGTAGACTGCTGGATGCAGATGTGATCCCAATGCTCAACCTACCACTGGAAGGACAAAGCCAAGTATAAACGCTTTTACCCCAAGAACGTTCCATTGTCATTTCTCAGTCTCACTAAATTCATAATTAACTTGGCAGGGGCTGAAACCCTCAGGCAAGACCGTCTTATTTTCACTTATTTCTACACTACTGGAGAAGGAATTTTTAGATAAGCCTTTGTTGAAATGACTGATAAGGATAGAATTATTGTGTATGAGGGATCTACTACAAAATACCTACTGTGACAGAAAGCAGACCATCAGTGAGTGACCCCCATCACATCTACCTGACAGGTGAAAAGGTCTTATGCAGTGACCCGAATGACTGAGATGTAATGGTTTCCCTGTTCCTTTAGTTTATTCAAGTAAACTTACAGAGTCAATGCCCAATATTGAAAAATACAATTCACTCACTTTAAAAATTAAAAGGTTTTGCTAAAGTGAACAACATAGATTTCTGCTCTTCAGGCATTAGAAAAATCAATTCAAAATTGAGATTTCAAATTATTTTCCAAGGACAGAAAAACCTAACATAATGGCCAAAAACCAGTAAGACAATACAGGATAATTTAAAAGGTATGAAAATAGTATTTGAAAATGTGAGCTTGCCAAATCTGTATAACCTTCCCTAGAACTGTTTCAAGGCTCTTACAATATGCTTTCAATGTTGCATCAAAAGAGAGACTAATGGCCAGCAGTCATTAAAATATCAAAGTCTAATAAAAAGGTGTTAATATATAACAAAAATTTTAATTTTAACAATATATAACAACATTGAGTTGTTATGATAGATTATACTGGAGCTAATCCAAGTGTAATGTAATTATTGACAATTTTTCAATCAGAATCAGAAATAGGAAGATAACAAAAATAATGCTACTCAACTTAAAAACACTATTTCACACATATTAATGACAGTTAGGTTTTAGAACCTTGTGCATACAGATCATTTTCTCCTGAAAGTGGATTTCAAGTTGCCCTTTAGATACAAAGGGGAAGCTCCTGGCAGTTTTATGTGGTCTGAGGCTGTAATCATAAATGTGAACTTTAGATTCATTCAGCATTTTAAAACCTTAAGTTCAAATATAAAACAATTCACATTTTTAACAGTCTGTGTTAGTATTCTTTTGTTAGAATCACCATGAATTAAAATACCAACCAATTTCACAAAGTAGAGACCTAATTTTATACTCATTTTATCAATGGGTCATGCTTTGTGATGTTAGAGCAGTATATCACACATATTCTATATGATGTATTTTTTGACAGGAAAATTCAAATGGAAGCACTCTTTTAGACTGTAATTCATTAAAAATGGGTTAGTTGGATCAACTTTCCATAAGGACCATGAGTAATTTGGTGGTAATATACATTCCTTCCAAAATAATAATTAAATCCCAGTGGCTTATACTTTGTCAATTAACAACCATTTCTTAAGTATCCTTTACATCCAGATATTATAACATGTATTAGGGGATGTGAGGATGAACATGATAAAATAATGTATCCTAGAAGCTCATGACCAATGGAAAAAAAGAAAAACTCATAGAAACAGTAACTGCATTTGAAAGAAAGTGTGTGATGGAGGCAAGTTCCACAAAGGAAGGGATCCTAGAGGGCATAATCAGTGAACTGAGTTATGAAAATTATCAGCAACTTTCAAATAAAAGAATAAGGAATATATCCAGGCAAAGTCACAGAAACATGAAACAGCATAGTGCGTGGAGGGAACCATAACAGCCTGATGGAACTACCAGAGCTCAGGGTACATGGTGGAGAGGTGCAAAGGTGAGAGTCGACAGGGAAGCTGGAATCTGCTGTGGCTTTCTACACCATGCTCAGAAGTATGGATACTTTCTGATTCCTGACATGAAACAAGGAGCAAATGGTAACAAGTGAGGCATCACAACAAGGTCTGTTTCAGAATAATACTCTAAAGCAGTGTGAATTAGATATGGAAGTAGGGCGATAAAAGTTAGGAGGATTATTGCAATTTAGCAGAAATGAAGATAGAACAGATTGAAAGCCCTTTCTCAGGAACATTAAATAAGTTTCAGTGACCACCACATCTATGGAGTGAGAAGAGGCAAGCATGATTCAGAGCTTCCTAGCTCAGGATTAACCCTCTAAAAATGGTACTGCAATGAACAAAAACAGGGAAGACAGGACGTTAAGGCATGGAACTGCTCAGACTTTAAAGCACTCCACAGTTACCAGTTACTACGAAATAATATTACTTACAATGGAGCATATGGTCATCATAAGCTTTGTGTCCAATAAGCAAACTATAATAACCAAAATTTCTAGATTAAAAAAACAATGTGTGTATGTAGAGTTATGTGGAGTTACCTCATAGCAAGCATCAGAACCCAGACGTGTGTAAACATTCCGCTGCATGGTCAACATGTCTTGCAGCAACATTCTCCAGTCAGACTCACTGACGGGAGGCTGCCTGGGGAAAAAAAAGACAGAGAGAAAAATAATTCATGAAATCTTTCTCCTCAATTGGCCAAAAGTAAAAAAACAGCTAGTACCACCATATGTCACATAGCTCCCAAATGATCAATAAGAATGTATTTCACTTGAACTTCCAGGAAAAACCTTCAGTTAAGCTGGGTGGCTGTGTACCAATGCTAGACATGCGGCCAGAGCCTTTGCCACTGGCTGCCTGGAGACAAGAGTAGAAGAGCATCGAATGCGCGTGACAAAACTAAACATGCTGGAGTCTCTAAGGTGAAATAAAGCACAGCAGATAAAGCACTTGTGACGGAGCAGAAAAGGCGATCAAGTCTGTCATCATCACTCTGCAATCACCATCCGGGGAGTTTAACGTTAACCACACACCGACCCAGAAGGCAATGAGAGGCCACACCTGGCATCAGTGTAGAGGCGGGGAGCCCCAGCTCACAGGCAGGGCAGCGTCAGTTGTTACCCTCAGTGGGAGCCCGAGTGCTGCAGCCCCGGCGCAAGGAGACTGCTGTATAGTTACAGGAGTTGCCCTCTCTGGCTTAGCAAGAAGCTTCATGCCCCTCAAGAGCTAATGCAACAACATCTTAGGCATGGTTTTCAGGGCCCCCTCAAGGACATGCCAGTGACCATACTCAGGAAAGCCCAAAGCACAAAAGCATAAAACCCCTGTCAGGTTTTCTGGTTCATTTACAGCTTTTCCAAGTTAGAATTCATTTACCAATCAGGGATCAATTTTACACAAGCAGTGAGGCCCACACAATCTAACTGATCAAATACCATTTTATGATGGTATCCAGGGTTACAGAGTTAGAGAATTAATGGTTCAGATACTCCTGCAGCAGGGGAAAGGGTTTTGTTAACAGTTTCACCACTGGTCCCATATTAGCTGCACAACAGTGAATATTTATTATTCCTGAATTTCAGTTTCTTCACTTAGAACCCATATCAGAGAGTGATAAGGAATAGATGAAATTACTTTAGATAAAACACAGACACTAAAGCAAGATGTTCCTAAGTATAAAAACAAGTTCAATTACCTGCACACATGTGAATAAATTTCTTAATTTCAGTTAGCTACAGATTTCCTTTTGCTGAAGATTAACTTAAACTAGAATATATTAAAAGATACTCCCCTCATTTTATTGGTATAAAACAGTATCAATAAATGTAGTTTGGTTTTATTTTTGTCAAATACCAACTAGACAGTTTCTTTTCCAAGCATCTTTTTTTTTTTATGCATTAAAACAGGGCAAACAGACTGTATATAATTGTACTGGTATAGAAAAAAAATACATATTTGGGATCATTCCTGTGAAAATTCTAGTCTTCAAGAATTTTTTTCACCGAAAATTTTTAATAAGCATATACTGCATTTGCTTATTTTATATTTAGTATACAAAATGAACAATTATTCTATCCCATATACAATAAAGCATAAGAGAATATTTTTCCCAGCAGACAGAAAAAACAAACTGATACATTTGCAAGTCTTCCAGGACAATTTGTGAATGTTTCCATTAGTTAGACTTTGGTGAACTTTATCAGTGAGCTTTAAAACTTGGAGGACTCTTCCAGATTTGGCTTGCAGGCAGAGAAGTAGCAAAATGTGTGCTGAAGAGAGTGCCCACTTTGCACCAGCTTTATGAAATCAGACCGAGGCATCGTCTAGCTGAACTGACGTTCTCGCAGCCCAGCTGTCTTTTCAGAGGCAGCAACAGCGGGACAGATGGTATTAATGTTGCCTCACACCTGGCTAGCCAGAAATACAGGTTCTAATTAAAATAAATTATAAGAGATTACTTAATATGGCCCTTTCGGAATATATTCGGTAAATAAGAATCAAAAGTAGAACTTGAAAGCACTGTACAAGAGGTTCTCAAATTAACAGACAGATTCCTAAACATGGTGCACTAGCTACTACAGCTTGGAAGAGAGGTTTTTTTTTTTCCAGGGAGAAACAGTATTGCATTCAAGATGGTAAAACCTGATTTGTGACAGATTCACTTAAAGTGGACTACTGTGAAAAAAGAAACCATATTCTCTTACATATTTGTAGAACACTATGAGTAGAAATTAAGAACCTCAGTAGTATTTGATGGACTCCATAGGGAGACAGTGGGTAATCTAGCAGTAATAGCATGTCTTTTTTACTGAAGAGCAGGTGCTAGCATAGAGTCAGCATGATCAGAAATATTGACCATTTGTTTATAGCTGTAAAGAAACCTTAAGACTTAAGTTGTCAAAACCTTCTAGATTATTCATTTAGTAATTGCTGACAGGACTATTGATATGTAAAGTCCCATATTAGCTGTATGATGACTATCACATTTGCCCTGGAGAAGCTTATGATCTCAAAGGAAACATAAGGCACATGTGTCAGTAAGTACAGCACCCTGTTCAGAGACAGAGATGGGGGAGAGACAGATAGAGAATGCTAGGGGATTTCCTAGGAAGCAGAATTCCTTGAGCAAGCCAGTACTGATTGCGTTACATTAGCAAGTTACTGAAGTCAACAAGGGCTCAGTATTGCTGGAATCACTGGGGAGATGTAGTTTATTCATCTACCATTTCATGGTTCTTACTGTTTGAATGCAGATCTGATGGGTGTTAACTCCCTTACAATCCCAGCGTAACTAAGCAGCACCTGGCATCTTTGCTTTCTCCAGCTCAGATCTAGATAGGAAGTCCCAATTCATATGCTGCTTATAAGAAATGCACTTCAAATAGAAAAGCAAAATTAATTAAAAGTAAAAAGTTTACCAGGCTAAATAAAAACAAGATACATCATGCTAACATCAATAAAAAGAGAAAGAATAAATCAAAAAAGGCATAAATATTGGAAAGAAGTAAAGCTGTCTCTATTTGTAGACAGCATGATCTTATATAGAGAAAAAGCTACGGGATCTGCAAAAAAATCTACCCAAGCTAATAAATAAGTCTAACAAAGTTGGATACAAGATCAACATATCAAAATTCAATTGTCCTTCTACATACTATGGATGAACAACCTAAAATGAAATTAAGAAAACTTCATTTACAGTAACATCAAAAAGAATAAAATACTTAGGAATAAATTTAACAAGTTCAAGACTTGTACACTGAAAACTACAAAAACCATTAAAAGAAATTAGAAGATTTAGGTAAATGAAAAGACATCATGTGTTCACTGGTTAGAAGACTTAATATTAAGATAGCAATATGCCCCAAATTAATCTATTGATTCAATGTAATCCCTACAAAAATCCAAAAGGATTTTGTAGAAACTTACAAGCTAATTCTAAAATTCATTATGAAAAGGCCAAAGCCTTAGAATAAATAAAACAACTTTGGAAAAGCAAAAAAAATTAGGAGTCTAATATTACCTAATTTAAAGACTAACTATAAATCTATAATAATCAATACAATATGGTATTAGAAGACAGACAAATAGATCAATGGAACAAAGAATCTACAAACAGCCTCTTGTATATATACATAAAACTGATTTTCAACAAAGATGTAAGCTGAATTCAGTACAGAAAAGATAGTCTTTTCTTTGTGCTAAACTATTTAAATATGGAAAAAAAATTGATCCATGTCTTGAATAATCAACAAAAATGAGCTCTCTAGTCATAAAATGTAAAACTATAAAATTTTGCTAGAAAAGGTAGCAGGAAATCTTTGTGGCAAAAGTTTCTTAATATGACATGAAAAGCACAATAAAAAAAAAACAAATTTACCTGGTAAGTTAGACTTCATTAAAATTTTTAAAGTATGCTATGCTCTTCAAAGACACAGGTAAAAGATAAGGTGCAGAAAAAAAATCTTTGCAAAGCATATATTTGATAAAGAACTTACATCCTGAATGTATGAGAAAACTCTTAAATCAGTAAGAAGAAAATAAACAGCCCAAATTTTAAAATGATCAAAGAAGATATGTAGATGGCAAATAAGCACATAAAAATATTCTCAATATTATTACGTTGGAGAAAACCATTAAAATGAAAATTAGATACCTCTACATACTTATTAAAATAACTTAAAAAGACTGACGATACCAAGTACCGACAAGGATGTATAGCAACTGGAACTCTCCTACAAGACTGGCTAGAAAGTAAGTTGGTAAAGATGCTAAACAAAACAAAACAAACTGCCAAACACCAAATTTAACCATCCACTTACCATATAATGCTGCCAATCCACTCATTTATTTGTCCAAAAGACATGAAACCGTATTTTCATACAAAGACTGGTACATGAGTACTCATAGATTTGTAAAAGCCAAAACTCAAA
Source organism: Manis javanica (assembly GCF_040802235.1). Lineage (NCBI taxonomy): Eukaryota > Metazoa > Chordata > Mammalia > Pholidota > Manidae > Manis > Manis javanica. The sequence continues at coordinate 231,372,360 of NC_133156.1, read as the reverse complement.
ACAACCCAAATGTTCATCAACAGATGAATAAAGTCTGATAAATTCATACAATGGAATACTACTCAGCAAAGGAAATGGAATAAATTATTGATTTACAACATGGATGAATCACAAAACACTTATGCTGGGTGAAAGAAGCCAAACACCAACTAAGAAGTGTGTATGCGTGATTCCACTGGCATAAAATTCTAGGAAATGCAAAGTAATACACAGGGACCAAAAATAGATCAGCATAAAATTCTAGGAAATGCAAAGTAATACACAGGGACCAAAAATAGATCAGTAATAGCCTGAGGAGACAATAGGGGTTTGACAGGGAGAAGAAAGGAGGAGATTATTAAGGGGCAAGAGAAAGCTTTTAGGGTGATGTATATGTTTCATCAGTATATACATATATCAGAACATCAAATTCTACCCCTAAAATATGTGGAATTTATTGTTAGTCAATTAGAACTCAATGAAGTCAAAAAAAGAAAAAAAGCAGTATTTATTTTTAATCATATACAAGTATCAATTTTGTTTATTACTCACTTGCGACCAGTGTGTCTGGTCAATCTAACCATCAGCTTGCGTGCCTCTTCTGAGCTAGACTGAGTGTTTTTAACAAATGAAACTGGTTTCTCAAGTCCATGTTTCTCCAAAAGCTCTGATACACTATAAATGAGAGAAGAATTTAAGTCTTGCTACTAACAAAAAAAGTCTAAGAATCCTACACATAAAAGTAGCGCTTAGGTGTTCAGTATTTAAAAAAAAAAAAAAGAAAAAGCAACACATAGAATGACCCAATTTTACATATTACATTAATACTCAGCAAAAAAAATAACCTGACAATTATATATCTAATGTTATATCCCATACTTTTATTGCAATATGCTTGGAAGTAACATTTTTAAAAAGCATGATATACATCTTTTTGTCAAAATCTTTTTTTACAATTTTCCTGTACTCTGAAGGCATCAAGACAGTGAAATAAGCCAAATCTATTATTTCAATACCCAGCTTTAACTCTCAACAATCCTACTGAGTATTTTGTCATAGGTAAGGATGTTAGAAAAGCAAAGAACTTTAGAGTTAAAGAATCACAGAAACATCATAAGCTTCAATCTTCTTCGAGAACCTACTCTACAAAAATATAAAATATGCCACGAATTTTTTTTCACATGAATCTTCTTGAGACAGCCCATTCCATAATCATCAATACACCTGGTCTGTCATCAAATCTCACATTTATAAATTACTACTGGGGGTTTGTAGAGTGGCTGGATAGAATTCAACAACTCTTCATAAAGATCGGCTTCATGGGTCATGTTACCTGACATTAAATACACTAAACATTTTTCAACTATTAGCGGCTATGAACTGGAACACGAATAGAAAGTTCTTAATTTAAAAGGTCAGTAACGTAAGCTCAACAGTGAAGGACCTGGGTATCATCCAGAAATCTACAGGGTGTCCCTGTTTCCTTGAAGGACTAAGAGCATAATGTGACCATCAGAACCACCCATGGTTATACCAGGACATATGGCGAAATAAATTGTGTGTATTTCATTGTGTCTCTGAGATAAGTCTTCCAATTTCCTTAGGGAAACAAAGGAAACCGTGCAGATTTGTAAGGAATGAATCCATACAGACTTAACCCCCTAAGCTTTAGTCAAACTATGTTCAGTTTTTCAGTAGGAAAGATACAAGCCAATCCATAATAGGAAAAGCTTGATTTATTAAGCATTTTTCAAGGAAAAAAAAAAAAAACGGTATAACTTCCAGAACACAGAGTAATAAGCAGCAGGTAGGTAATAATAAAGAGGTCCTGAAGAAACAGTTAATTTTTATTAAATTCACATACATATATGGTACACAAAAATATTGTTTACTTAAATACAGCTTGAAATATTTTTACACTGAAGTCCCTTAAATTGAATTCATAAAACTTATAATTAGTATACTCAAAATTATTATACTTTATTATTCATATTACCATTATAAAGTGATGTTATTACCTATAATCTCTATAATTATATATAAGAACAAAGCTTATTATTCCTAAAATTTTAATATAAGTATTTAAAAATTACACATGTGCATACTCATACACACATATAAAAAGAAATACTAGTAAATATTAGACTTCCAATGGTAAATTAAGAAATTTCAGTCTCCAAAAGAGACAGGTGTTTCATTTTTGACAATAAAAAATATTACTACAGAGTTACTTGAAGGCTCTAGTGTAGTTTGATATAATCCAGATATTCAACCAAATTTAATGTAACCAAAAAATGAAAGCCATTTGTATTTAAATAAATATTGTTTGCTGATAGATGCAATAACCGTTGCAGAAACTAACATTTTTGTGTACCTACTATGTGTGAGGCACTTTAAATGTTTAACATTAATTTCATAATCTCATGAGTTAGATATTATAGATGAGAAAACCCTAGGATCAAAGATCAGACAGGCAGCAAGTAGCAGTGCCTAGATTTGAACACTGGCCTACTAGTCTCAGAGTCCATGTTCTTCTTATTCTATGATTGTGCTAAAATAAGCTAGTAGTACATTTGTTAGTAAGAAAATTCCAGCCAGGAGAGCCAAATATGAAGTCAAACTGGAAATAACTACTAGGCATATTCAAGTGCTATTTCTTGGATAGACTTCCTTAATCAGCATAGACCCAAGAGACTGTCATTTTTCTCACCTGAGAACTTGTTCCAATTGGTCTACCATGTCATGAAGAGCTGTTGTTACCTCTGTTTTATGACTAAAGTATTAAAAGAAAAAAATTAAGTTTTAGTAGCAGCTTTTTACAAAAAATACAAAACTCAATCAAGTGAAAAAAGATACTATATTTTCCTTACAATTAATATGTAACAATATTACACTGTCCAGGCAAAATTTCAGTCTTATTTCCTGAACTCATCCATTGCCTTTCAAGAGGAAAGAGATTAAGATAAAAAATACTGGAGTAAAACAATATTCTCTATTACAGATTAGCAAGATGTACACAATTATTTTCTATAGAACTTTTAGTTCAGTTCTGCTAAAATGAAAAAAATAGTTACAAATCAATTGCCTTTTTTTTTAAAGAAGAGGTAAAGGATAGAATATTTTTTAAAAGAACATTCATTTCTGTTCTTTTAAAAAATAAAACAGATAGGAAGCATGGACCTGCATGTTGGCTTTCTTCTGGGCCTGTTTATACCACTTGTGACCCCCTAAGATGTTTCCATTCGTATTTCATATACTCAGGAGACCTTTTCCATGCCATCATTCCCCCTGTATCCACTTCAGGGAGAAGCACAGTTATCATATAGATAAGTCCTGCCAGGTAGGAAATAAAATGCAAACTATTTCTAAGGAAGCAACTGGACAGGGAACTAGGAAAAATGTTAACATGAAAAAGATCACAGACTAATATAAATGTGGCTGATGGAATTCAATATTCCAACACACGCATGCGCAAGTGGACCCAAGTCCTCTTCCACCCTGTACAACTCTGTGTCCCACACGTCAAGGAAACACTCTCAACCAAGAACCACTGCACCATACACTCTCAGGCGCCTTCCAACCAGTGGTCCAACTGAATGATCAGGATCTACAAACTACCCCATATTTCTGTAACATAACAGACAGAATCGAAAATTATCCTACAAAAAAAAAAATCAAAACTGAAACAAGACTGACAATGTAGACAGACACTCACACATAAGGCAACCTCCCAAACGCTCCTATAATGAGAAGGCTTCAACAAGGCTTTCAATCAGCTTTTTAGTGTCTTAGATACATATTCATTCTTTAAAAACTTAAAAATAGAACTACCATGTGATCCAGCAATTCCACTTCTGGGTATATACAGTCAAAGGAAATGAAATCACTATGTAAAAGAGGTACCTGCACCCCATTGTTCACTGCAGCATGCACACACACACACACACACACACACTAGCCAAGACACGGCAACAACCTAAGTCCATCAGCAGATGGTGAATCAAGAAAAGGCACGGTGTGTCTATATACCCGGATGTGTGTTGTACCATAATAAATCTATTACACAGACACACTGGAATACTAATCAGACACAAAAGAAGGAAATCCTACCATTTACAACAGCATGAATGGACCTTGAGGGTATTGTGCTAAGTGAAATAAGTCAGAAAGAGAAAGACAAACACTGCATGATGGTCTCACTTATATGTGGAATGAACAAAAACCAAAAAACACTCATAGAAAAAAAAGATGAGATTTGTGGTTACCAAAAGCAAGGGTGCTGGGGGGGAACTGGATGAAGGGAGTCAAAAGGCACAAACTTCCAGTTATAAGATAAGTAACTCCTGGGGATGTAATGTACAACATGATGACCAGAGTTAACACTGCTATATGTTGTATCTGAAAGTTGCTAAGACTGTGAATTGTAAAAGATCTCATCACAAGAAAAAAACATTTTTCTGTTCTTTGTCTCTTTATGAGAATGGTGGATGTTAACTGAAGTTACTGTGGTAATCATTTCACAGTATATATAAGTCAAGTTGTCATGTCATATACCTTAAACTTATACATGCTGTATGTCAATTATATCTCAAAAAAACTGAAAAAAAATAAAACTATGTATATTCACACATTACTACTTAAAAGGATTATTATAGGAAAGGACCAAGAACAATTCATAGAAGAAATACAACTAGCCCACAAATATGAAAAATGCTTAATAAGAAACATAACTTAAAGACATACCAATATCTATCCACTTAAAAATATTTTTTATAGTGCTGGTATTTTTGTTTGTTTTTTTTAATGGATAATTAGTCATCAAGGTTTACAAAATGATAATGACTTTGAGAAAAACAAAAGTTTATCTCTAGGCAACAGGTTTGCAGATGATTTCATTTTCTTCTTTCTATTTTTTTATACTTCAAAAATTCTCTACAACAACATTCAGGGAAGCAAAATTTTCCTTTTAACTGTTAGAGTAAAAATACACAATAGCATTATCAGCACACTGGATTCTTACCCATATCCTCTTTGTGGCAGACACTCTAATATGTCATAGCAAAGAGAGAGTTGGTCATTCCGTTCACAGTTATAAATGCACTCCAGTGCTACTGTCATAAGTTGGTCCTGATCAGGAATAATTTTTTGTTGCAGCTAGAGAAAACAAAGCATGTTGTACTGAGTATCAAAAGATCTATAGTCAATTTTTCTACATTCCAGTACCACTGTCAATAGAATATTAAATGGTGCAATTAATAAGCTGTAAAAACAAATCTTGATTTTTCTTTAGTTTACAGACTTTTGAGGTCTTCAATAACTCTAAATGAAATCACATTTTAATCACAGAATCAGCTAGAAAAGATAATTTGTACCCATAAGCTTTGCATCTGCTGAAAACAGATTCTTCAATTTATGACCCATTCAAGATAAACAAGATAGAAAAAAACAGGGAATTAAAAAGCCAATTCATTCAAAGCAGCAATTCTAACCCTAGAGCCAAATTTTATGTGTTTCCATTACAAAAATAGATAAAATTCCTTAACTAATATTCAGAGATGATAGAACCTACTACTTTTCAGTATGCATTATATATTATTAGTCATTTAACTAAACTACTGACATCCTATTCAAAAGAAGTATGGTAATGCAATAATCTTTAAATCACAGAATATACTCCATATCTCTGAAGCAAGTCACTTTCTAGGTTGGATATACCACTTTCCATCACAAACCACAGATTCCAATCTTTACAGTATTTTCTGGCATATAAAAATAACACATGTGGCAATCCTGAGAAAGAAGAAGAAAGTGGCAGGGATCTCACTCCCCAACTTCAAGCTCTACTACAAAGCCATAGTAATCAAGACAATTTGGTACTGGCACAAGAACAGAGCCACAGACCAGTGGAACAGATTAGAGACTCCAGACATTAACCCAAACATATATGGTCAATTAATATTCGATAAAGGAACCATGGACATACAATGGGGAAATGACAGTCTATTCAACAGATGGTGCTGGCAGAACTGGACAGCTACATGTAAGAGAATGAAACTGGATCACTGTCTAACCCCATACACAAAAGTAAATTCAAAATGGATCAAAGACCTGAATGTAAGTCATGAAACCATAAAACTCTTAGAAAAAAACATAGGCAAAAATCTCTTGGATGTGAACATTAGCGACTTCTTCATGAACATATCTCCCCAGGCAAGGAAAACAAAAGCAAAAATGAACAAGTGGGACTATATCAAGCTGAAAAGCTTCTGTACAGCAAAGGACACCATCAATACAACAAAAAGGTACCCTACAGTATGGGAGAATATTTTCGTAAATGACAGATCCGATAAAGGCTTGACATCCAAAATATATAAAGAGCTCACACACCTCAACAAACAAAAAGCAAATAATCCAATTTAAAAAATGGGCAGAGGAGCTGAACAGACAGTTCTCCAAAGAAGAAATTCAGATGGCCAACAGACACATGAAAAGATGCTCCACATCGCTAGTTATCAGAGAAATGCAAATTAAAACGACAATGAGATATCACCTCACACCAGTAAGGATGGCCACCATCCAAAAGACAAACAACAACAAATGTTGGAGAGGTTGCAGAGAAAGGGGAACCCTCCCACACTGCTGGTGGGAATGTAAATTAGTTCAACCATTGTGGAAAGCAATATGGAGGTTCCTCAAAATGCTCAAAATAGAAATACCATTTGACCCAGGAATTCCACTTCTAGGAATTTACCCTAAGGATGCAGCACCCCAGTTTGAAAAAAACAGATGCACCCCTATGTTTATCGCAGCACTATTTACAATAGCGAAGAAACGGAAGCAACCTAAGTGTCCACAAATAGATGAATGGATAAAGAAGATGTGGTACATATACACAATGGAATATTATTCAGCCATAAGAAGGAAACAAATCCTACCATTTGCAACAACATGGATGGAGCTAGAGGGTATTATGCTCAGTGAAATAAGCCAGGCGGACAAAGACAAGTACCAAATGATTTCACTCATCTGTGGAGTATAAGAACAAAAGAAAAACTGAAGGAACAAAACAGCAGCAGAATCACAGAACCCAAGAATGGACTAACAGGTACCAAAGGGAAAGAAACTGGGGAGAATGGGAGGATAGGGAGAGATAGAGGTGGGGAAGAAGAAAGGGGTTATTATGATTAGCATGTATAATGTGGGGGGTGGGGGAAAGGGGAGGGCTTTGCAACACAGAGAAGACAAGTAGTGATTCTACAACATCTTACTATGCTGATGGACAGTGACGGTAATGGGGTTTGTGGGGGGGACTTGGGGTAGGGGAGAGCCTAGTAAACATAATGTTCTTCAAAAAACTTAAAAATTAAAAAAAAAATAAAATAAAATAACAGATGTGTGCCTTATTTTTCTCATCTATACAACTGGAATATTTACATCTTCATAATAACATTACTGTGAAGATTAAGCAAATATATACATGTAGAATGCTTACAGTAACATCATAGAAACCAAAAAGTTTCAAACTATTTTTTAGAGCCCTTTCAACAAAATAATTTCTGTAATAAAGATCTACTGGTTTTCAACATTTTAGTAGAAATTCACAAAACAGAAAAGTGATGGAGAGAAGCTGCCAAACAAAGCCATTTTCTCAGTAGAAAAATCACATCAATGGATGCAAGGAAGGAATATGCAAGGCCACCAGGGAAATAAAGTTTTCTAAAGTAGTGGGATTAAAGGAATCAATATACATTTCTTCAATGTGTTAAGAAAAAAATAAACCATTAATTTGATATCAACATTTGACAAAGAGTCATCCAAGGTTGCAAAGTGACAAACTAGTGAAATAGGGACAAGCAGAGCACAATGAAAGTATTATTAAATTGAAATAGCTAATTCTTCCTGGTTTCCTACTGTGTGCCAGCTCCTGTTTCTAAATGCTTTACCTGCATTAGTTTATAAATCCTCAAACCATCCAGCAAGGTTAGTACTAGTATTATTTCAATTTCACATAAAGGGAAAACTCAGGCACTGAAAGGACAAATAACTTGCTCAAGGCCCAGAGCCGGCCGTGGGCAGGTGAGGATTCAAGCGCAGGCAACTGGATACAGAGCTCAGCTCAGCAATGTAAGTTGTAAACCTGCAGAATTTCACACACTGGAAAAATGAAAGACTGAGAAAAAAACATGGTAATGGACTCATTTGTGGTAGGAAAGCATGGCAGGAAGGTGAAAAGCTGAAACCAGTTTCATCCAAGGAACTATTTGGGAAACCAACTAAAGCAGAAGCCAATGTCCCTGATGTTTTCCTTGATCTCCTCTGCCTCCTATCTTTCCCTCCGAGGCATTAAAGCGTCACTTCAAAGTGTCAATGTTCTAGAGTCCATATTTGATTGTGTAAGTTTAAAATCTGTTGAAAACCCTTCAATAGTCCTTCAGTGTGGAAGGTAAAGAATAGACTTCTGGCCTTCCACTCAAGCTTCTTCATGGCCCGGTGCCAACCCACCTTTCTGGTCACATGAACCATTACCTTTCTCCACAAAGTTTAACTTCACTGAAGTTAAATCACTTGCCTTCATCTAAACATGTTATTCATCTGATTATGTCTCCTTGCCTTATTCTACTCCTACGTGGAATGCGTTCTCGTGAACTTAGTCTTGCCTTATCTAAAATTTCCCTAAAAATCCAGTTATATCTCCAACTGGCTTTCACTTCAATTGGACTTTCCCAGATTTCCAGTCTCTTGCATATGCTTGGTAAATGCTGGTCCAATGAACAAATCCTCATACTACTCTCACATAAATCTTTTTCTTGTCTGTATTCCTATGCTATTTTTTGTTACCTTTTTATGCCATTCAGCGTATCTTTCTTAATACGATCCACTGTGCACATGAATCAAAATGGTCAAATTTTTGAGACATTTTTCATTCTTGCCCTGTTAGACTCCCTACAAAATGTTGAACTTTATATGCGTAAGACACATCTTTTCTTATTTCCACTATTCCTGTCTTACTATCTCAAGGGTAACTACAGAAGACAAAGAGAACGTAGCAGGAACAGGACGGAGAGACAAACATATGAACAAATAATCACATCGCTGCGTGACATGGGTTATTAAAGAGGCGGGGCCAAGACTGCTGTAGCACAGATAAGCCATGGAAGGTTTCACAGCAGAAGGAATCTTTGAGAGCTGGATCTGAAGGGTGGGTAGATATTTGTTAAGTGAGGGAAAGGGAGGCTGACCATTCCAAACAAAGGAAACAGCCTATAAAAACACAGAGGCATGAAAGAACCTGACAGGGTGAAGAGGTTGGGAGGTGAGTGTAGGGGGACGGACTAGAGCACTCGGGGAGGGGAGGAGGCAGACCACGAGGAGCCTTCCTAGCCACCCAGAGCTCTCATCATTTCCCTGGAGGCGCCAGTAAGCCACCGGAGGTTTCCCACAGGTCAGGACACGACCACATCTGTGCTGTGGAAACGCACCGCTGACGGAACACAGAGGGCGGCTGGGAAACGCGGGGCCCGGCAACGCCGCTCCCTGCCTCTGCTTCGCTGTGGTCCTATTTCCACAAAGCCAAATGGCTATAGGTTTTATTCAAAAGACACATGCTAAACTGCCAAGTAAAAGCAACAGAAAGCTGAGGAGATACAAAGGATTTACAAGACTCTGTAAGAAACAAGTATCACAAACAAGATTACTGGAAAGAATTCAAAACCACCTCTTTCTTCCTCATTAAACATTGATAGTCAATCCATTCTGCTTCTCACATAGCATTTTGCTGTCAAAAGCACCCCCCACCTTGGCTCACAGTAAACTGCCCAAAATTTAAAATCAGAAATTTAAGTGACAACTGCACACAGGATGGTAAATTTTCAATTACCAATGAACAGATGTATTTCTGACAGACAACCCTTCCAGAAACCAAAAAAACATGTAAGATTAACTACACAATGCTTTCCACTTTATCTTGATTATCCTCGTCTGTGACCACGCGTCTCAGAAGCCTTCAGATCGCTAGCCAGGCCCAGGGCAAGGAGACGCGCTGTGCTGGAATTTGGGGTTGCAAGGAGCCTGAAAGGGCCCCGAGTGACTACCCCATCCCGCCTACGACCCCCCCAGTGGAGGGAGACCCACTCTCTCACGCAAAAGAGTATATTTGATCTATGGCTAAATTAAGAGGTTATCTGCAAAAGGTAGGCTGCATTTAACAAAATGACTTTCCACCAGCAAATCTGAACAATAGGTTGAATCCTACAGAAATACAGAGATATAAATATGAGGCTTAAGCAAATAAAAGAGTTAAGAATAATTGTAAGCACTCCTTGAGAGACCCTAAGGATTTTCATAAATATTCTGAAGGTCCTCAAGGGCAGAAATCTTTTTTTCTATTGGTGTTACAGTAAAGCAATAATGGTTAAGAATATAACTGTGAAATTAGAGTACTTACGTTTGAACTCCTTACTGTATGACCCTGGGCAACTGCCTAATCACACATTATCATGATTTTCTTTTCCTATAATATTAGTATAATAAACATATCTACTTCATAGGATTTTTGTAAGCATTAAATGAGTTAACACTTGTAAAGTGCCTGCCTACAGTAAAAATTCAATACCTACCAACTTTAGTCTTTTTGGTACTACTAGTTTTCCAAAATATAATAGACAATCAAAGTTTGGAATAAACTGATCAAAAATAAACATAATTTATAAACTTCCAAAAATGTTATAAACTTTGATGGGTGTGTTGAAACATTTTTAAGGAATAAAACAATAACCATTTTCTCTTTTATTTAAAGGGAAATTACTTGCAAGTCTATTTTAAAAACTCGATCAATAAGACCTAATTCTGCAGGGGAAAAAGTGAAGAGATTTTTAAGAAGTTAGTTTCTACTTACATCTGGTTTGGAATGCTGAAATATCTTCAAGGGAAATTTTAAGTCCCCTTTAGCTAAAGTTACCAAATATTCTTTTAATAATTCATTAGCCACACCAGGAGATTGTTTCTCACACCGATGAAGAAAGGGAACCATCCATTGGTAGGCACTCGTCACATACTTGTCCTCAGAACACTGAAAATATAATTAACCAAAAACAAACACATAAATGCCTGATTATCCTAGACAACAAGTTCTAAAGCTCACAGAAAATCAGTCTAACGTTAAACCGTGAAAACCTAGCAGTTTCTACGACAGACTCCAGTTCGGTCCCCACAGGCAGGCGATGCAGGACCATCACCTTGTGCTGGGGGCTTGACGAGCCGATGGCAGTGACAGCACCGAGGCCCCTCCATGCAAGGCCATGATCACTCTGGGGCCCCACACAGCCTGAGCCCAGCTCAGCAAGGCAATCACACTACTACCACCACCACGTCATGAGGGCTTCCAGGCCAAAGAGAGATTCTATCCCACAAGTGTGTGGAGGGGTAGGGGGTGTGAACAGTCAGAAAGAGACCACAGACTGAGAAAAACTGTGAAACAGAAAAAAGTGGAGACAGAGACAGATGAGCATAAAGAAGCTCTTAGAAAGGAGGCACTTGAGGAGAGTTTCACCTTTTAAAATCCCAGAACCACTCTCCCTTTTCTTCTTCGTGTTTTGCCCCTTTACATGCACCTTCATAAAACCAAGTATAATTTTACTCATTATTTCTGAAATTATACTTTTATTAGTTACCTCCAGGGGATACACCTGCATCTCTTAAGAGGTTTCTTCCATATAACACAAATCAATTTTCACTGGGTACTGCAATCTCAGGAAAACAAATGAATACAGAAGAGAAAGGGGAGGTGGTGCAAGATGGAGAGAAAGTGGGGATTGAGAAGAGGGAGGAGGGTGATGAGAGGGAACAAGAAATGAGGGTGGAAAAGAAGTAGTTGGACAAAGACGAGTCAAGGAAGAAGAGAGCACATCGGGCAGCCGGGCCCCCACCCTTACCAGCCCCTTTCAGCCAGTCTGTCCAAGAGCATCAGCTGCAGCCAGCACCCCGACACCCATCCTTCTGGGCTGCAAGGTGACTCTCTGATCAGTGGGCTCAGGGGAGAGCTGGTCCTAACTTTGGGGTGTGTACTTTCTTCCCAGGGTAACCCAAGAATCATCTAAGAATGGCTGGGCAAATTCCCCCAAGCATAAACCCTGATGCCAAGATGTTTTCTTCACACAACACTCAGCTTTTTGTTAAGCCCTTGAAATATCTAAGTAGTTGGAAATTTTAAAACGGTGAAAGACTAGAAACATGATCATTAGGATGACTGCCTAGGTTAGAAATATGCCCGGCAGAAGAGAAAAAAGAGGTGATACAGGGATGAGTGTGAACAAACAGCAATCTCGGTACAAAAACAGCCACAACAGTTCTGGATGCCTTCGATAAATGAGCCATAAGTATGATTTTTTTTTTAATCAAAAAGCTTTCTGTTATGACTAACTTCTCAGGTTTGGAGGACATTTCGTATTTGGTTCTGAGGCACACCTTAGTCAAAGTACACAGGGAATGCTTAAAATTAAAAATAAAACCTACACTGTTCATCAGTAATCTTAGTTTTTCAATGTCTTTCATCTGCTGGAGTTCTTTCAAGGTTAGTGTCAAGTCACAGCCTGCTTCATAAACCAACGCTTCCAGAGTAACCAAATTATCACACAGAACCAGCAAACCAGGAATATTCCGCTCCATTCCAAGTCGAATCAGTGAGAGCGCACAGTCAATCTAAAATGGAAAAGTGACAGTAAGTCTCTGAGTATTGTATCTTACATATGTTCTAAGTAAAATCTTCCAGTATGGAATCTAATTCTTACAATCACTTTATATAAAATCACACCATCAGTAACACGTTTTATTGACTACAAAAACATTGGAGCTCTTTACCAGATCAAACTGTTTCAAAAGAATCAAAACATCAGTAAGAAATACTGAAGATAAATAAAAGAAAGACAACCATCTGAAATTCACAGAACATTACAGTTTAAGAGCAGTTTTACATATATTTGTCTATTTAATTCTCACAACATTAACAAGCAGGAAAAAAGCATGCCTGTAGCTAATTAGAAATACTGACAAATTAATCCTATTTTCACTACATCATTCTGCCCCAAAAAGAAAGTTTTGCTTTTATATATTCCTGTTCAGCACCTATTCTTCCACAGTGCCCCTTTTTAAAAGGCATTCAAAAAATAATTGCTAAATGATTAACTCTGGTAGACATTTTCTCTGACTCTATTCAAGTATTGAGACTTCACTTAGACCAAAATGAAGAATGACTTTCCTATGAATGTTCAGTACACAGCAATCTAACTCCTATCTCTTGATCAGGTTTATGAAGTCACATTTTCTGACTGATGGCAAAAATCATCTAACGTGGCCTTACCCCACGGTGTCTCATACTACACTTTACTTAGAGCACTGCAACTAGACTAACAATTATTTATTGATGACCTACTATAAATTGAGCATATTCAAGTTGTTGAGAATATAAAACTGAGTAAGATGAGGTAGGTCTCTTCCTTCAAAGATCTGTCCATCTCGCAGGAAACACAAGCTGGTAAATAAAAGACTGAAATAGAGTAAGGATGATTGGGACGATGGGAATCTCAAAGAACAGGGTGCTCACCCAACCTGAGTGTCACAAAGGTTCCCAAAAGGGGGAACACATGAAATGTGCTTTAAAGAATCAGTGGACATTAGCAGGTGAAGAAGGAAGAAGGGCGGGGTAGCACAGAAGGCAGAGATGAATAATGGTTTGTGAAAGTATGATCAGTTCCTCAAGACCAAAAAGAAGTTACCAAACGAGGCAACGAGAAACACGGCTGGAGTAGTGGGGAGTGGCCGAATAATAAAGAACGTTGTTTGCTATGCTAAGGAAATTGCAGTTTATAATGAAATACAAATACCACCAAAGGATTTTCAAATGAGGCATGTCATAAATAGATTTATACACTTTGGAAAGAATACTCTGTTCTTATGGAATGAGGAATGAAATAAGAGCGATGTATTATGAATGGACCAGACTGAAAATAGGCAGACAAGCCAGGAGAACTGCAGACCCTCTACAAGTGACTAAGAGTGACATCCTGCATAAAGCAATATTTAAGGGACAAACCAAAGAACTGGAGCCACACAGAGGGGCCTAACATGAATGGCTAAGATAAGGAAATAGAAAAACAGGAATAGTGGTACACAAGCCTAAGAAGACGAGATTGCAGGGAGAGGACGCAGCAGTGTCAAGGGACGACGCTGCGCACTAACCAGCGAAGGGGACGTTAACGGGCACACTGGGGGCCTCACCAGTGCCGCCCAGTACAGTGGTCTGGGATGGTGGGGGGCAGCCAGACTCCACAGACTGAGGAGTAAACACACATTGAGGAAGTGATTACAAACAGCAGAGTGACTGTTTTCCAGCTGAGCTGTGATGGGAGGTGGCCACAACAGAAGCCAGGGAGATTCTGATGCTCACCATTTTTTTTTTAAATAAAATAGGAGTGATTTGAACTTTATGTCAAAAAAAGGGCAGTGGGAGAGTGAATAGACACAGCAGAGGTTGAAGATACAGGAGAGAGAGAATAGATGACTTCACCGAACACTCCTGAGCAATGGGAGTGTGGACTCCAGGGCACAGGTACAGAAAGAAAGTAGCTAGAAGGCAGCACAGACCTCTTCCTCAGGGAAAAGCTGGAAAGAGTAAAGGCAAATGGAAGTGATTTCTCAAATGCTCATGAAACACAAGGTAAAAACACTTTCTGTGAATGATGAGGAGGTAGTGGGGAGTAAAGAGAGGGAAAGGGAGCAGCCATGTAATTAAAAACACATAAATATTTTTAAAACCAATATTAAAGGATGACACTTCATGGTAAAAACCTGAAAGCCCTTCTAAGGCCCAGGGATTGACAGGTAAAGATGAAGGAAAAAGAAGAAATGCATCTTGAATTGGGAATAAATGTAAGGGGGGAAACTATAGGTAGGTAAGTCATGAAGCCAAACAGGAGTGATCTGGTAATACTCCAACAGATAAATGTTTTCTACCTAATGCATAGTCATAGGAAATACTGTTCATGTCTGAAAAGATACATCTGTCTGTGCAACAATTCAGGTGAATTTTCAGAAAGCATACAGAAAATGATGCATAAAACACAACTTGGTAAGATCAGGAACAAGACAAGGATGCCCACTCTCACCACTTTTACATAACATACTACTGAAGGTCCTAGCCATGGTAGTCAGACATCAAAAACAAATAAAAGGCATCAATATTGGTAAGGAAAAAGTTCAACTGTCCCTGTTTGCAAAGGACATGATATTGTACATAAAAACCTAAAGAATCCACCCCAAGAATAGTAGAATAACTGAATTCAGCAAAGTTGCAGGATACAAAATTAATACACAGAAATCTGTTGCATTCCTATACACTAATGATGAACTAGCAGAAAGAGAAATCAGAAAAACAATTCCATTCACAATTGCATCAAAAAGAATAATATACCTAGGAATAAACCTAACCAAAGAGATAAAAGACCTATACCCTGAAAACTATAAGACACTCAGGAGAGAAATTTAAGGTGATATCAATAAATGGAAATACATCTCATGCTCATGGATAGGAAAATTTAATATTGTCAAAATGGCCATCTTACTTAAAGCATTCCACAGATTCAATGCAATCTCTATCAAAATACCAACAGCATTCTTCAATGAACTAAAGCAAACAGTCCTAATATTTATAGAGAACCACAAAAGACCCTGAATAGCCAAAGCAATCCTGATAAGGAAGAACAAAGCTGGGGGGATTACTCTCCCTAACTTCAAGCTCTACTACAAAGCCACAGTAATCAAAATAATTTGGTACAGGCACAAGAATAGATCCATGCATCAATGGCAGAGAATAGAGAGCCCAGATATAAACCCACATATATACGGCCAATTAATATACGATAAAGGAGCAATGGATATACAGTGGGGGAATGACAGCCTCTTTAACAACTGGTGCTGGAAAAACTGGACAGCTACATGCAAGAGAATGAAACTGGATTATTGTCTAACTCCATACACAAAAGTAAACCCAAAATGGATCAAAGATCTGAATGTAAGTCATGAAACCATAAAACTTATAGAAGAAAACACAGGCAAAACTCTCTTGAATACAAACAAGAGCAACTTTTTCCTGAACACATCTCAGGCAAGGGAAATAAAAGCAAAAATGAACAAATGGCACTACATCAAACTAAAAAGCTTCTGTACAGCAAAGGACACCATCAGCAGAACATAAAGGCATCCTATGGTATGGGAGAATATATTCATAAATGACCTATCAGATAAGGGGTTAACATCCAAAATATATAAAGAGCTCACATACCTCAACACCCAAAAAGCAAATAACCCGATTAAAAAATGGGCAGAGAATATGAACAGACACTTCTCCAAAGAAGAAATCCAGATGGCTAACAGGCACATGAAAAGATGCTCCACATCGCTAATTATCAGGGAAATGCAAATTAAAACCACAATGAGATATCACGTCACACCAGTTAGGATGACTAATATCGAAAAGACAAGGAACAACAAATACTGGTGAGGATGCAGAAAAAGGGGAACCCTCCTACACTGTTGGTGGGAATGTAAATTAGTTCAACCACTGTGGAAAGCAATATGGAGGTTCCTCATAAAACTAAAAGTAGAAATACCATTTGACCCAGGAATTCCACTCCTAAGAATTTACCCAAAGGAAACAAGATCCCTGACTGAAAAAGACATATGCACCTCTATGTTTTTGCAGCACTACTTAACAATAGCCAAGATATGGAAGCAACCTAAGTGTCTATCAGTAGATAAATGGATAAAGAAAATGTGGTATATATACACAATGCAGTAATAGTCGGCCATAAGAAGAAAACAAATCCTTCCATTTGCAACAACATGGATGGAGCTAGAGGGTATTATGCTCAGTGAAATAAACCAGGCAGAGAAAGACAAGTACCAAATGATTTCACTCATTTGTGGAGTATAATAACTGAAAGAATAAAAAACAGCAGCAGACTCACAGACTCCAAGAAGGGACTAGCAGTTATCAAAGGGAAGGGGCTGAGGAGGGTGGGTGGAAAGGGAGGGAGAAAGGGATTAAGGGGCATTATAATTAGCACACGCAATATAGGTAGGTGACGGGAAAGGCAGTATATCCCAGAGAAGACAAGTAATGACTCTAGCATCTTACTACATTGAGGAACAGTGATTGCAATGGGGTGGCAGGGGACTTGATAATATAGATGAATGTTGAAACCACAATGTTGCTCATATAAAACCTTCGTAAGATTCTATATTAATGATAGCTTAATTGAGAAAAAAAATTTTGGTGCTATAGTTTGAACACATAGCACATTAGCAATTTGTAATATCCTCACCAATTTTATGATCCAGCTTCATCTATTATCAACCTAAACTTTGTTGCTTTTCCAAATACTTACTGAAGTAAAAATTTTTTCAAATCAAAGTTTTGACACATTAAATCAAAATAGGCTCTAACACAACTTAAGAATTATACCATGTATCCCAAGTCTTTAATAGGTATATGTCACCACTCTACCCATTTTTCTAAACCAACAAACAAGTTCTATTAATGGCATCTGCAGGTACTAAGGAAAAAGAAGTTTCACATCAATTAAATCTCTAAAAATGAAAAGGATAACACTATGCTAGATATCACTTTGATTGTAGCATAAGCCACATGAAGTGTCAATACATCAAATGAAGCTAAAGAACAACATGTCTATTGGAAATGTTTTTAAATAGAGATGAAGAATACAAGGCAGCTAAAGAAAGCACCTCAAGCTTGCTTTTCTTTATAATTATACCTAATTACTAAAAAAAAGACTTCAACATGTCTGTCTAGGAATAATTGCTAGACTATTAAAAAAACTTAAATTTCAGAAAGCACTATAGTTTTTTTAGCACTTTTTTAGAGTTTAGGTTAACAGCAAAAATGTGCAGAAAGTACAGCAATTTCCCAAAAAACCCATTCCCACATACATACAACTTCTCACATCACCAACATCCTCCACCAGAGTGATATGCTTGTTGCAATCAACACACCTATACTGACACATCATAATCACCCAGTGTCTACAGTGCACAGCGGGGTCCGTTCACTCTGGGTGTTGTACATCTATGGTTTTGGACAAATGTGTCCATCATTATGGGACCACACGGAGTAGTTTCACTGCCTCAAAACTCCTCTGTGCTCCGCCTATTCATCCCTTCCTCCACCCATCAAACTGGCAACGAGTGACGTTCTCACTGTCTCCTTAGTTTGCCTCCCCCAGAATGTCACATAGCTGGAATCATACAGGCAGGACACAGCCTTTCAGACGGGCTGCTTTCTCTCAGTAATTTGCATTTAAGGTACCTCCATGTCTTTTCGTGGCTCAGTAGGTCCTGTCTTTTTAGCACTGAATAAATAGTCCATTGTGTGGTTTTACCAATGTTTATCTATCCATTGGCCTACTAAGAGACATCTTGGTTCACTGATGGTAACAAATGTAACATTCAAATGCAAGGTGTTACAACAGGGATAACTGGAGGGTAGTGAAGAGGTGAGAGAGACTACATAGAAACTCTACTTTCTACTTAATTTTTCTATAAACCTAAAACTCATCTAAAAATACAGTAAAATAAATAAATTAATAAACAAGTATAAAAAAACGGTAATGTATTTCACATTCCAGTGTGGCTCTTTTTCTTTTTGTTACTGTTGGGTTTTTTTTGTTGTTTAAAGCTGAATAATGATTGAAACTTGGATTTCAAAATATTTAAACACTATAAATTGGGGAGTTCTTACTGATTTTGGATATGCATGAGGCTGGATGCCTAGCACTTTGTACAGAGACATGAGAAATTTCTGAATTCTCATTACTAGCTCAAATGACAGAACTACCTAGAAATCAGGGCTTTTTTAAGTACATATAAATACATACATACACACACTTTGCTCCTTATTCTTGAAAAGCTGTATCTAGTTCAACTAGGAAACCACAAAGTGCTTAGACAAAACTAGTCCAAATAGAATCCTTTATCTGGTTAGCAAGAGACACTATTTAATCACATGCATTTGTAAAACTCTTGTTACTCATATGCCACCACTGGAATCTTAAAACATGTCTAGATACATTTTATACAACCTAAACTTACCTGTACAACAACCTGCCACACTGGCTCAACCAGGAGTTTTCCATCAGTTATTACCAATTGAGTTTCTCCTGTATTAAAAATAATGTCTTTGCTTAGGGTGACCAATTTGAACTGGTCATTTCCAGATGCAAGATACTAATCTAAGGCCACAGTTGTCAGTGAGAGCAGAACTGTCCGCCAGGGGGCGTTCTAGAAATCTGAGAAGGCATTTCTGCCCATGGCAAGAATCAGTGGCAGCTACTGACACTAAGTGGGGGAAGGAATGCTGGATGCCTCACTGTGTACAGGGCAGTTCCACACAACCAGCTTGTCCTGATTCCTGCCAATCTTTCAAACATCCTGAAAAACCCAGTAACAATTGTCAGTCTAGATCTCAAGTTCGTTTAACATTACACACAATTCTTTTTTGTATGGCTTAATTTACACAGAATTCTCCTGGAATGCAGCTACTACATAATCAAGAGAAGATTTTACTTTGTTATGTTAAGAATTTTTACCATGAGTTGTTCACATCCCAGACAGCAGTTTGTGCTATTTAACCCAACAATAAACATACCTTAATCTGCAATTTCAGCTATTTTATTCAAAGTGATTTCTCACTGACTCTACTTCCTAATGTTGCAGTTACGACCAAACATTTACATATTTAACTTATCTTATATATTGCAGTTAAGTTCTTACAGTACGTTTTTGGAAATTATTTCTGTAAATAAGATATATCTGTGATTTTCATATCAGGATAAGGAAGCTTTACAGAATGTTTGCTACAAGAAAGATACTGGGGATCTAAGAATTGAGAACCACTTTTTTTAGATTAATACATCTTGTTCTCAAGTATTATGATTTGTGTAATTGTTCATTTTTATTTGCACTCTGTAATATCATACCTGGCATTTGTCTGTTCTGTCACTGTGCGTCCCTAAGCAAGTTGTCACTTCCCTCTTTGTGGACCTTAGCTTATCTATTAGTAACACAGAATTAAACTAGATAATCTCCAGAGATTCTTTTTACTCTATATCTTAGGATTCTAAACATTTTCAAATTCCTTTGCTCCTTTATCGATATTTAAAAGCCCAGAAAGTCAATCATAAATATTTTTGGCCATCGCTCAGTAAGTTTGGTCTACAACATTCCTGTCAGTTCCATCAAATAATTCATCTTCAATTCTATGAACACCAAAAATAGGAAGCAGGTTAAGTAGAAATTCAAGAAAGCTATCAAATGGAGGTATGGCCAAATACAGTATGTGGAAATTTAAACAAAGGGGTACATATTCCTTCCAGCAGTACTGCTGCTCATCAGACCCCTCATAATCACTGCTGTCAAATAAAAACTTGAGGGTGGTATAGGTAGGTGGTCCATAACCAAGACTGTAAGTAGAAAGCAAGCCATCCACTGGCCAGACCCTGAATGAGATATCCAAGTACACTCTGCCATTTTTGGCTCTGAATTGCCAACTTCTGTTCTCTCAGATGAAGACAACTATTGTTTACACAGCAAAACACTCAATTAGCACAATTTGTAATGTTCTCCCTTGTATATTTTCCTTGCTCTCATTGACTCTGGTGACCTCGTGATAAAACCAAGGTACATAAAAGGTAAAAAAAAGATAAATAGCAGGTCCACAGTCACAAGGTTTGTTAGTGGAAGAGTCAAGATTAGTGTTCAGATATCCTAAGCTTCTGCACAATCCTCACCTCTCTCTTCCACCCCCATTTCTGATGCAGTTGTTATGCATATTATGTACATATGTGTGTGTGTTTCCTGTATGTACGTGCACACTTACAAGATAAATGGGACATTTTTTTTGGATGCTTAATTTATTTTCCTATTAGTTCTCCCAATTTCCCACTTAGAACGGACAAAAAATCAAAAGAACTATGCCACAAATCAATCAAAGGCACACAGGAACTAGGGGAAATTAGGCTAGGACTTAAGGAAAACATTTGAAACAAAACCTCAAACAGGGTTCCTGAAAGCAAAGTAACGGTCAACTCAATTACTGCAATAATACAGAAGACTAATCAAGCATTTGTAGGTTGACACAATCTTTTACATTAATATGGTATTAAGCCTATTAAAAATATATGGAAAATCTGAGATAGTATGTACTCTATTTTGCAGCTTACATTTTAATGAAAAATTTAGAACAACTTATCTTGTATGTATTTGTTCTTTAAGAATCCCCAGCCCCCCAAAAAAGCCAGAAAAAGCTTCTAAGGCAAAGGATAAATCAACAAAGGTAGTAAGAAATATTCATTTGATCCTTTGCAAACTGTACACATGCTCTCTGGCACCACTGTCAGCAGCCACTACATGCACTGAATCCTAAGGCCCCAAAACAGCACCGTGGCAGCCCTGGGCAGCGGCTGTCATTTTCCACTCACCTGTCGAGCATGATGCTCTATTTCCTCTGCTCTGGTCTGATACCAGTCCATCACCTTCTCCACTGCCAGCTGAGGTGTCCTGTACCTCAGTAACTCAGGCTGTGCAGCATATAAGAATTCACTTTCTTCTTGGAGACTTGGCTCCACCACTAGTCTGCAAAGCAAAAAAGGAACAATAAGTAATGATTAGAATGAAAGAAACAGGGACAGAGACCGGGAAAGAGTGGTTACAGAGAGAGGGATATGTGTGTGGGGGTGGGTGTATTTGTGTGTATGTTTCCTATATGTATGTGCACTTATAAGACAAATGGGACATTTTGGGGATGCTTATTTTCCTGTTAGTTATCCCAGTTAAAAAAATCAAACTCAACAAATCAAAATAACTATGCCACAAATAAATCAAATAAGGATTAGCAAAATCAAAATCATCCTGGGAAGCTGTTACAAAATGCACATGGCTGACTGCTTACCACAGACCTCCTAAATCATAATTACCTTTGATGGTCAGCCATGCCTAGTTTAGGAAAATCACTCTCAAGTGATTCCAAATCAAATATAAATTAAGAAACCTTGTTTTCCATATCATATTGATAAAAATGAAGGAAATGTAATCAAAATGAAGGAAAGCCTTATTTATAAAGGAAAGCCTTATTTATAAAAGAAAGCCTTATTTATGTTGATAATGTACGTTTAATAACTGTCAGCAGCATAGAAGTGCACTGACATTAGCAAAATATGAAACTATACCCCTCACCAGCAGAAGTGAAAAAGACACATTTAGAGTAATGCACACAGGACTAACATAGTAGGGATCACCAACTAGGAGTTCTTCTAGGGTGATCCTGGCCAACTGCATTCGACAGTTAAGGACCAAAAAAGGAAAAAAAAATAAGATACTTCAGAGAGACATGGGGAAATGCTGTGTTCCACTAGGGACATTCATCAAAGTAAGCTGGCAGTAAATGACAGGTGCTGTAACTGTTATGAATATTCAAAATACAAGGACACAAAGAACACTTTCATTTCTATTTATGGGTATTATTTTTACTGGAATTAGTATAATATATGTGTAATATATCATATATATTATTATAACATATGTAATATATGACCAGACCCAAGCACATAAATACTGGACTTTTAAGTCAGATGTCTTAGGTAACCTACCGTGCTTGTCATTGGTAACCCTTTACTTAATTAGTCTCACAATTGACATGATGTTCTGTCCAGTGATTTTCCACATCATTGCCACAAAAAGTCACATGACTTCCTTTAAAGCTCTCATTCCAGCAGGGAAAAATACCCATGAGAACTGAGTTCCTCTCATATTTTTTTCAGTCCTTACCTTATTTCCTCCTCAGAACTTAATCGCTGTGCTTCCAGAACCGTGCCCCTCCCACTGCAGCCCAGCACACTGCCTGACCTTGCACATCTTTCCCACTGTCCCTTTTCAGTCCTCTTTACTGCAATCTCCTGCCCCAGCCAGCCATTCATGACTAGCCCTTCCAAAGGCTTAGTCCAGCTCTCTCTTCTCACTCTACATTCTCTCTAGGTCTTGCCTTCGACTCTACTATATAAATTACCAAAATGTGATACCTACCATATTAGCCTCCTAACCCAGACTTCACTTAGAAGCTCCAAAACTTTCCTGCTATTTGCTCTCAGCTATTTCACAGGCACTTCAAATGCAACATCAAAACTAAATTCATGGTATCTTCAAGTAACAGTTTTAAAACAGAAACCTAATTACATCATCCCATGCCTACTAGCCTCATTTTGGTGCCAAGCTCACTTGTGTCCTATATACTTCAACAATACTTGTCCTACTTTCAGACCTTGAAGGGGGCCTTGCCTCGAGCCTTCCAACATGTCCTTCCTGCTTAGAACACCTGCTCCTCGCATTTCCAAATTCCCCTCCACTGAGCTGGATCCTGTTCACCCTTCCAATCTCAGATTCTACATCAC
This sequence comes from Manis javanica, assembly GCF_040802235.1. Lineage (NCBI taxonomy): Eukaryota > Metazoa > Chordata > Mammalia > Pholidota > Manidae > Manis > Manis javanica. Next base: position 231,348,871 of record NC_133156.1, on the reverse strand, counting down.
CTCCCCAGGAAAATCTTCCTTGCCCTCTACCAAGGTAAGGTCTCCCTATTATTGGCCCCCAGGCCCCCTGCACTTCTCCTTCCTAGCACTCAGCACATTAGTAATTTACAGCAGCACCATCTCTCCTGCTGGATTACATACTTCATAAGTACAGCATCTGCTTTTCTTCAATATTCTTGACTCTAACAGGGGACAGACACTAATTAAATAAGCAACAGGATATGCCTGTACTACTGAAAATTTCTATCATCTTCAAAAGCATCTTGTCCTCCATCAAACTTTTTCCTGGCTTTTCATTTTGATAGTTTTAGGAGTTCCATCACAGCAAACTTTGCTTACAGTTCAGTTTGCTGTGGTTTGTGGGAGCAGAAATGCCAATCATTCCTTTTAACTACTTGGTAGGACCATAAAAAGGCCCAGGCTTAGGAGAAAGGAAAAGTATCAGATGAGTGGGTCAGGTGCTCTGCCAGGGCTACTCTGTCAAAAACACCATCTTAAACAGAGAGAACCTGTTGTCAACAAGATCAGCAAATCTTTCCTACCACCATATCCATGGCATCAACCTCCCACCTTCTTCAATATATCTACTTCTTCATCCTCTCATTACAATTGGTGCGTGAGGACTGCTAGTTAAACATGGCTGATAAATACCAAGCCATTAAGCTCTACTTTCTTCTGAAAATCCAAAATGACAGTAAAAGATCTTTAAAAGGGAGTGAGGGGGTGGGGGAGCCATGTATAACATAAACCCTCAAGGAGGAGTGGGGTACACAGAATAAAAAGAAACTAAGCCATTATCTTCCATTCTAGGAAGCCAACAGGTAATGGCCAGAACTGAAAAGTCAACAAGTAGCTGTATCATTGCTACTCCAAAGACATGGAGTAAACATCAAAACAATCATCTAAAAGAATTAAAAGTAGTTGTTGCTGGAAAGCAGGATATGGGGGAAGAGGAACAAAGGGCTGTGAGTTTTGATTTTTTTTTAACAAGCTTTGAAGAAAATCTTAACTCTATTTGCAAATAAATACAACTTTGATAAAAAATTAAAATTAAAATTAATTTTTAAAAAGAGAATAATAGCAAAAACACAGGACATTCGATTGCTATTACACTAAAACCTACTGGAGTGAAAAAGGTAACTAAATGTTACGTATTTTATTAACTCAGATATCAACTCAGGTATCAAAAATGCCAGATACAAAGGAAACCACCAACATAAAAGGCACTTCCAAATTTCACTGGCAGTGATCACATTACTGGTCAGGGCTTTTATTTATCATTTATCAGATAGACTGTTACATACACACATTTTCAATAATCCAAAAGCATGAAAAGACTCATATCAGATAAAAAGCCAGCAATCCCATACACAGTGCCCGCTGCCACCATCCTCTACACCGTGCTCAAGTCTTTCAGCCGTCTTCCTGACCTCTCCTCCACGTATCTGAACAATGTGTGTTTGTGACAGTTTCCTGATTTATCTCCTTAAGATTTAGCTGGCGTAGCCACAACCATCTACTTCCCCTATGCCTTTTCCTCCCATTACGGATATATATCACAATTTGGATTAATGACTAATCATATCATATGATTATGTGACGGTGCCTTCTGCTGAGCCAGGCGGCCCACCACTAGGATAACTTTTCCTCTTCTTGAACACTCTGTTTCCTAGAGTTAACAACTTCCTATTGTCCTCCCATCCCTCCCATTACTTAGATGTATCCATTGCAATCTTTTCCATATTCTCTAAAGATTTATTAATAGCAAAACATAAAAGTATTTTCCAAATGGCCAAATACATCAAATAATATATCAGTTCTATTTTTAAATTTTACCAAGAAACCCAGCTTAGTCTGTGTTGGCTATGTGCCCACCCAGGGCCTTCCGTCCACTACTGCGTCTGCTAGAACCCTTTTCTGAATCCAATGACTTTTTTCTTTCCCTTCAATTTACTCCCTCATTTTAATAAAACACACCCTATAATGGCTTCCTGAAATGAGAATGTACATGGTTGTTAATTTTATAAGATACCTGATTGATGATTTTAATTAGATATAAAAGTCTAGATGGAAAGTATTATAGCCTTCAATAGTTTGAAAGGATTGCTCCATTGTCTTCCAGCTTCTAGTCTTCTCCTGGAGATGTCTGAGACCAATATTCTTTTTATGTGACATGTTTTTCTCTCTGGAAGACTTCATCCGTGATACTCTAGAAAGCCTTGGTGACATGCTTTAGTACAGTGGACATTTCAATCTGAAAATTCATTAAGCTTCAGTTCTAAGTAATAGGCTCAAATTATTTCTTATAATTTAACACTCTATTATCTATGTCATCTCTTTTTAGAATGCCTGTAATCTGAATAGTAAACTTGTTTTTAATCTTTGCTCTCTTTTTATTCTAATCTCTAGAAAAGTCTTTGCTTTTATCTTCTATCTTCTACCTAAATTTTTATGTACTACTTATTATTTTTTGATTTTCCAAAGTTCTCCTAGTTCTCCATTCCTGTTTTATAAAATCCTATTGCTATTTCACAAATGCAGTATCTTCTCTTATCTCCTGGACAAATTAATTACAGTTTTGAAGTTTTCTTTGGCATGATCTCTGCCATGTTCTCTCTCAGTTTGTTTGCCTTTCCTGTCCAACTGGTCTGCCTGCTGGAGTCAATCCTCAGATGTCCAGGGAGCTGTACAAGTGGGGAAAGACCTTTTCATTTGTTGGCTTCACTGTGACCCGGTAGTGCGTTAATCTTTTAGGAACATCTCTCAGTACCTAGAGGCCTCTTTTCAGAGGCTATTCCATTTCTTTAGAAAAGAAATCTCTAAACTTCTACTTGGAAAACATGCCTGCATTCTGGAAGCAGGGAGGGGAAAGGGAAGCAAAAGTTCAACACTCAGGACAAAAATTTTCACTAAATGCCCAGATTTTCAACCCCACCATTCCACCATTACCCTGTGCTGTGCCCAATGTCCAGGAATCTAGAGGCTTTCTGGATCAGTCTACAGGCTCAATTCGTAAGTCAAAAAAAATAAACCTCTGATCTCATATGGGAAAATATGGGAAGACAAACAGTGCAGGCTTATACACCTGCCTTTGAGAAGTGAGGGATAAAGAGATTCAAACGCTCCTCACATGGACATTCAGCCCCACCCTCATCTCCCGCCCTCTTCTGCAGTAGTGGATGCCTCCACATTCTCAGGCTTTCCCAGGTTACGTCTTATTAAAACGAAAATTAGAACTGAATCAAGAACAAAACTGCACGCATACCATAACAACAACTATGAAAAATACATCTGTACACATCAAAGACTGAAAGGGGGTACCTCAAAATGCTGTATAAGGATCATAATTTAGAATATTTCCTTTTTAGCATTTAATATTGTTACATTAAAAAATGTTTAACATAACTGAGCAAACTCAAACTCTCTAAATCAGGGACAACCATCAAGTAAGTTACCTTGCCCCACCCACCACTTCCGCAGAGCCAGCTATTTATCCATCCCACACAGAAATGAAGACCCCTCCCCCTGGTCATTCTTACCTGCACTCCAACTCCTCGCACCAATCTTTATCTCGGTGTTTATGTTCATGCCAAGGAATGATCATCAAGGAGTCACCATTATAACTTAAAAAAAAAAAAGACATAAGCATTTAAAATAGATATTATTTCAATGACTGGCTACACAAGGAACATGATGCAAAAAATATCTCTAGAACTTTAAATGTCCAAGATTCCTGTTTATGGTATGTTAAGTGGTACATGACACATACTGCATACAATATTTAAATAGAAAATACCAAATTGCCAATTTTTCTATTATAAAATGTTTCAAAGAGAAAGGAAGAATTCAAAACAAAAAATTTGGCAAAGAACTAAAGTATGACATGGTGTGTATTCATTCACACATTCTAAAACATTTATCATGAGCCTACATTTTATGTTAATACCAACATAAATGTTCCCTTGTCCTCGAAAAGCTTATAATCTAACTTCCTGTGATCAACAGAAATGTTGTATAATGTGTTATTCAATACAGTAACCACTAGCTACATGCACATTATTAAGCACTTAAAATGTGGCTACTGATACTAAGAAACACAACTTTAACTGTATTTAATTTTAATAAATTTTTAGGTACCTACATGTGGATAGTGGTTACCATACTAAACAGGAAAGGCCTAAAGAGTAGGTAATAGTAAGGTGAAGAAATGATTTTGTAGGTTAAAAATATCACTGAATGATCAAAAGGTATAAATTTCTAGTTGTAAGTCAAATAGTGCTAAGGATGTGATGTACACACGATGGCTATAGTTAACACCACTGTACAATACATAGGAAAGTCGTTAAAAGAATAAATTCTAAGAGTTCTAATCACAAGGACAAATTTCTTTTTCATTTATTTTATCTTGTATCTATATGATATGATGGAGTGAACTGAACTTATCATGAAAGTCATTCCACAATATATGTAAATCAAACCTTAAACTTATACAGTGATGTATGTCAATTTCTCAACAAAACTGGGAAAAAGATATCATTAAAAGATTACAGCATGAGAATCTAAAAGACAACAGCAACAGGCAAAAAAGATAAGGCCTGACTGGATGGAATTAAGTATAAATTACAAGGAAAAGTGAGGTAAAGACAGCATAGTGTGTTAATATCGCAGAGCAATGTCCTATGAATCAGGAGGCAAGGGAAATAGTCACACATCTGCCTTTCAATTAATCAGCTCAGCAGTCTTTGGCATGTGACTTTCTACAGTGAAGCACTTCAGATATTATCTTCAAGGACCAATTAACTCTAATACCAATAAAACCACGAGACCAACTGAAACATTCTGAATTAAGAATAAAGACACAAAAATGTTTTAATAAATTTCAATTACTTTGCTTTTATAGTTCAATAAAACATTTTCTGTCATATTTCTGATTATCAATAGTAGCACTCATCTAAAATTTATCATAACCCCAGATAAAGGATTATACTTTCTTATATCATGTTTTGCACATTTCTTATCTTACTAGGTTATGAAACATGCCTTGTACAAGAAACACTACATAAATGTTTGAAAATAATGTCAGTGAAGAGATTAGTCCTTGTGTAAAAGATGATAGGAGACCACTAGACCGATGGTTTAAAAGTAGAAAAGGGATGTTAAAAGGTCTGGAAATGGGTAGTGCTGATACATCAATGAATGATTATTATTATTGGTGCAAACTATCCAAAATTCCTTATGAGACAATAAGTAATTATTGTAACATATTTTAAAAACACAGTATTCTATCCACTTTTTGGCTAGCAAGTCATATCCAACGAACTACATACCAGATGTACATTTTTCAAGCATTTGAGTTCACATTTTAAAAATTTCTGAATTACACAGGTGATTCAGAATAGATGACACAATCACACTATTTTATTTGTCACAAATAAAAAAGTGTTATTTTCTTCCATGTAAATAAATAACATTTTAGCCTAGAGCACTGTTAAAGTAAAAAAAGATAACAGATAGCTCAATAAAATGTTTTCTCTCATACTTGTGGTGATGATAATAATGATGACGCTAATGCTCACTCCTCCACCAGAAGATTAACAGCAGTGAACTCAGGAACAAGGAAGGAGAATAAACCTAGCAAGCTATTTACTGCCTTCTCTAATTAAAGCAGACATAGGTCCTTAAAGTACACAAAATACCCTCTAAAAAAGAATTTTAGACATTACAAGGGTTATTGCTAAATGATTATAATGGTGTGGGACCTTCAGCAAAATAATATCAATTCAGTATTTAAAGACTAGAAAGTTGCCAAACTTTGTTGAACTTCATTGAACAGAAATGAGGAAGAACACATACCTGTTTTTATCAAAATACATCTTAAAGACAAGTCTGGTCAGAGGCCCACTACAAAGGGTAAGCCTGAAGAGTCCTGGGTTAACAAAGTATTTCTGCTGCGTTTTCAAGGCAAAGCACAATTAACTGTTTCTAAATGAGCTGATCGTCACTCACGTGATAGTACTGCCAGCTGGGTGTCAGCCATGATCTGCAAGAAGATTGGTCTTTAACATTTATTGATATCATACTATGGACCAGACAGGATGAAATGCTTTGAACATGTAATACCTCATTGAGTCCTGGCCATCTAATACAGTAAGGGATATTATCTTCCTGATATTATAAGAAAACTGAGGTCTAAGTTAACTTGCCCATCCTCATAAAACTAATAAATGACAGAGCCAGAATCCCAAGCTTCACTTCTAGTTAGCATACTACCCTGCTTCTTGAAAGGACACAGGGCTTCAGCGTAGCACCCTATCACAAATCCATCCCCATTTCCACTATTCCCCTGCTTCATACAGTAAGAGCCACCAGGTTACATATGTGTGTATTAAGTAGAGGGTAATTTGAGTCTCTCCAAAAATTTAATTCAGACAACCCAGTAATGACCATTTACATGCATATTTAAGCTAAGATATAAAATCGATCTCAACAGCAGCAGATAACTATTATCATGAAACTAACTTCTACCAAATACGGCTTGCTCTTAGTTTTGATTGTCAACATTTACATAAAAACAAAAAACAAAACTTTCTTGCTGCTAGTTTCATACAGGATATTTCTACAAAGCAAATTATTTTTATACAAATTTGGGGAGTTTAAAATGCTTGCTGTAAAAACACCATAAGTCCTCTATCATGCTTCAAATTACAGCATTTAAGGAACAACAAAATCTCCTTCCCAGCCACAATATAAATTCCTTGAGGGCAGAATTTTTGTTTGTTTTGTCCATTTCCATGTCCTCAATACCTAAATTAGTGCCTGGCACTTCGCAGACTCTATAATAATGTGCCAACTGAATTAATTAATTGACAGCACAAGATTTTTTTTTTTAAGTGATCTCATAAGTATCACAAAAATTCAAACTTGGATTAGGGCAATGAAAGGGAATAGTTCATTAAAAAAACAGTGGTGCATTTATATAGAATCTGAAGATCTGACAGTGAGAACAAGAATGCTTTCCTACTACTTATTTTTAAAAGGATGGAAGGGCAGGATCTACTAGTATCATATATACCCATAATCTTGGTAGTTGGACATGTCAGGTTATACGTAAGAGGAGAGAATAAATTTCCAAATACATACTTCCCTAAATCTCACCATTCTTTACACTTCAAAATAATTGATTACTTCTGTCATTACCTTTTTAAAAATTCCCAAATTTTAGATACTTCTTCTTTCATAAAGAGAATGAGAGAATGTGTGACAACATTCAGGGAAAGCTTTCTTCATTAATACTGCTCATAACAGAAATATCAGTCATGTAAATTAATCACTAAATGGGTTAAATAAAGTTGTGGTTCAAAAATCCTAGAAAACATACTGCTTGCTTCTAAAGATGTGTAGAAGCTTTGCAAAGCTTAATCTTTGAATCTAAAGTTTTATAAACACAAAACATTCACATATACTTCATTTCATCTTCTTCTTCTACTGTTTCTACTTTCCTTGGTAAGTCTTCAAATTTAAATGCATCATCCCCACTAAGAAAAGGATGTACATGGTAAACTTAAATTATCTCTTTGCAAAATAATAGCCCTTTTGCTTAATTTTAGTACTCTTTATATTAGAACCCTGTTCATTGTTTTATTCCAAACAATAAACTTTGCCAGTTTCATTTGAAGGTAATATTTATCTGTCAGCAGGGAAGAATGAATATAACAAATTCTATTATGTTCAACTATTCTCTCACTAAATATAAATTTATTTCAAAGAAATTTTTATCACGAATAAACTTACAGGAAGTTATTTAATTCATGTTCTATGCCTTGGAAACAGAAAGCTAAACAGACCATCTATTGCTACTAACTGCCACCTTGTATGCACTAGTTTTAAGATGTAGGGTTATGTTTATTTCTATTATTTAGTAAAGAAGAAAATGTTCTGGAAAATAAAGGACAAAAAATAATAGTAACTTAGGCCTACATGTATAGCTACACTGTGGTACCATCACTGAACAAGTCAAACTGATCTTAAACTTACTACAAAACCAATCAAAAGCTAATTACCTCTCAATGCCAAGTTGGAAAAACTCTCGCTAAAGGTATCATTCAGAGTTCTCTTCTGGACCAAAGGGATTAAATTTCATTAATAAATGACTTAGAAAATAGAGCAGAGACTAATAGGATATCTGGAAACTTAACCACTATTCTCTGAAGTTAGCAATGTGTAAGAGACAAGACTAAAAAACCACCACTCTAGAATTTGGATTCCGTTTTCACACTAGCTTCATCTCTGAGACCCACTGCTCATCTATTCAGTATATACAGTGATATTACCTACCCAAAATAAAGATGAGATTAGAGCAAGTATTTTCTTGAATTCTCATAGTAATTAGGAGTATGCTCCTAGACATCTAACCCCTGTGTTAGAACTAAGATTCTAACCTGCATAGCTATGTAACCCTGATCAAATTATTCCATCTGCCTGTGACTCAATTTCCTCATTAGTGAAATATGGAGAATAATGGCATTCACTTATATGGATTTGACGAAGACAAATTAGTTAGTGCATATAAAGCCTTTAGAATAGTACCTGACACGTAGTATATGTTCAACCATCATAAAAAACAGCATTATTATTAACACCAGCAAGGTTTTTCATGGGTGGTGAAATACAGGATATATGTTACTGGTTGTCATTTCAAGATCTACTTTATGATAAATAGCAATACCCTATTAATAATCATATCAATGATTATATTAACAAGTACTTAACAACTACAATAAGCTACAGTGACACCATCCTGAGTAGATGGCACCTGATCAGTGCAATAAACATTAATAAGAAAATGTGATGAGTTGATTTATGAAATAGAGTAAGTAATAATTTCCACAATACATCCTCTCTCTTCCAAACACTTAAAACCAACTTTGAAAGTAAAATTTTAACCATGAGTAAAGGATGATTTCATTATTTCTGAGGAGAACTAGGTTGTAAAAATCATTAAAGTTTAAGGGAAACCCACAATCTTCCATGAAGAACCAAGGAAGAATTTTCCAGACAAATTAGTTAAATAACTGAGAAAGGCTGTTACACAAAGATGTCTGTTTTCAACAAAACAAGGGGAGGCAGAGGACAAGAGACATCAATGAAACGAAAACTGCTCCCCTACACTACCACTATCGCCTGCCAGACGGACCCTAACTTTGGATTGGACCCTAATTAGGCAAATGACCCTAATTTTGAAAGACAGACACTGAAGGTCCGCAGAACCATGAAGAATACCTCTGCTTGCTACAAGGAAAGTTACTGGGAAGAAAAAGCTTCCTCAAGTACAATTCCAACGGCTCTGCACTAACAAGAATAAGCTCGAATGGAGAACTTAAAAAATTCCCTAAAAAAACATTCATGTAATAATTTTTACAATTATCATTTGGTATTATACACATCAATATTTATAAATGCGTGTTATTTATTTTTGTGATGATTTTCATATTTATAATATTGCACCTTTGGAAAATGGGCTTAAAATAAAACTGGTGAGTTACAAATTTCATTTATAATAATAAAATAGAGTACAGACTCAGGGCTGTCAGTATTTCATTGAGGGAGAATGCATATTAAATATGATGATACTGAAAGACCTGAGGTCTAGAGTCAACTAAGGATTGATGAGGGCTGTCCTCTGACTGCAGAGGCCCAAAACCACATGTCCACAACCACCAAAAGGGAAGTGACCGATATCCAGTTAATTTCACTCCCCATTCTCTGCTACTAAGACTGACACAGAACCAGTAGAGAGAACAGCCAAGTCCTTGTTTCTCATTACTTAAAACAAGACCCTGACAACTCTCCTTTCGTCTATTAATTAAACCAGAAAAATCCCCAGGACAAAGATTAAAGTATATGATATCTGAATTTATCAACTACAAAACTCGTGAAATAAAACAAAATCTTCATGAATTGTATCAATACACACTATAAACCCTGACCCTATATAAGGCTGTAAGGGGACTGAACAAAAGGATTAGAGAGGAAAGAATATTTTTTTCTCTTTTATTCATATCACCAAATAAAACAACACAATTAATGCATACTCAGATCTCAAGCCACAGGACTGATTTCCCCACTGCCATACTTCAAAATTCTTGCATATTCCTGCCTCTAGACTTGCAGTGAATGGATATTTCACACACTATCTATAAAACTATCCAACTTAGCCCAACCTATGTGGCTGACACACAGTGCTTACTATGTGTGAGCACAAATATAAAGTTCTAAGCAATATATATATGCATCTCATACATAAATTCAGCAGTCCTGAAAGATAGACAGTATTATCTTTCCCATTTCACAACAGAAGAGCCAGAGCAGAGAAACGTTATCTGAAGTTAACAGCTACGGTGCTGGGACTGGAGCCCGGATGTTCTGGTTCCAGAGCCTGTGCTCTCAGACACTGTGATATCCTACCTATCTGAATCCCACTTTTTCCAGCTCACGTTCCCACTTCTCAGAGATGTTTCTATAGCCATTCAAGGACAGAATATTTTCTTCCTGTTCCAAATCCACACTACTAATAACAGGACACTTCAGTTGGCATTTACTCTTGGTGGTATATTCTCATGTTTTCCTGGAGTTCTTACCTGTTATTTTCTTAAGTTCCTAGTAAATGTTTTGTCTCCCAACTAGAAGTAAATATTCTTTTTTTTGTAAATACCTATTTGCGTCCATCACAGCTCCTTGTAGTAGTACATGCAGAACAATAAAATTTGAATAATAATTTTAACTACAATCATAAAATGGATCATCTCATTTAATCCTCAAACACCCCATAAATCACATATCACCATTATAAATATGCAGGTAGGTAAACTACATATGCTCAAAAATCATCATAGTCTTATTGAGCGAATAAATAATCAGTGTGAACAGGTCCGTTGATACTCTTACTACTACAGCCAGAGCCCTCAAAAACAAATAAGAAATAAACTCTTGAGAGCTAGAAAAATTTAATCAGGATATAAAACTTAGTCTGAACAGTAAGAAATAAAAAATTCCATTTAAGAGGAAGACTACATAATTAAGACTGCAGATAACTCAATGTGTTCATCTTGCTGCGAAGGTTATTTATTTACATGTCTTTCAGAGTAGGGACACTTCATACCCTCAGTACCTAACTTACAGAAGAATTTCAGAAAAGTGATTTAATCAAGTAATTAACAAACTTCTTAAAGAAAGGAAGCATGGTATTACTCTAACTTTTGAAGAACGAAAAAACAGAAGAATTTCAGAAAAGTGATTTAATCAAGTAATTAACAAACTTCTTAAAGAAAGGAAGCATGGTATTACTCTAACTTTTGAAGAACTCTTCAAAGAAAAAAAAACTTATACTTCAGAAACCTAGTTATATAATAAAAGTAGGTGAAGAAAAATGTAGATACAGGTATTTTTAAAGAAAAATTTTAGAATTATAAATTCAGCACTTTAACTTCATCTAAATGGACAGAAAGGGATTATGAACCATGGCTTGCATATTTATAGTGCTATTTTTAAGTGTGTCAATCAACACCCAGGTTCATTAAAGGGGGAAAAAAAATGAAACCTTCTATGATGTACCCAATTCAAGCTTACCTACCTTTCTCCCATAATAATAAACTTCATGTGTATTCCTGGTCCTGCTAGCATCGCACTGAATTATAGACATTCCCCAACTTACAATGATTTGACTTATGATTTTTTGACTTCACAATGGTGCAAAAGTGATACACCATCAGTAGAAACTATTCTTCAAGTTTTTCATTTGGATCTTTCCCCAGGCTAATCATATGCAGTACAATCCTGTCTTGTGACACTGAGGAGCGGCAGCAAGCCACAGGTCCCAAGTTAGCCACATGCCATATGAAGGGAAATAACCACTACAATTGAGACCCTCTGTACCCAGACAACCATCCTGTTTTTCACTTTCAGTACAGTATCAATAAATTATAAGATATTCAATACTTTATTATAAAACAGACTTTGTGTTAGATGATTTTGCCCAACTCTAGGCTAATAATGTAAGTGTTCTGAGAATGTTTAAGATGGACTCAGCTAAGCTATGATGTTCCATTTCTTAGATGAATTAAATGCATTTTCAATGTGAAATTGTTTTCAATTTATGATTGTGAAGTCAAGGAAGATCTGTACAATTATTTATTTGTGCCTTTCTCCTTTACTAACCTATAAGCTCCTTCAAAGCTTTAGTCATTTTTATATCCTTAGTTCAATACCTGGCATTCATTTAAACCTCACTAAATGTTTACTGGATGAATGGATGGGCATTTGAACTAACTAAAGGATCGAGGCATGAATATGAATAAATAAATGAAAAAACAAAAACTACCCCCAAACCACAGGAGTATTTACAGCTCAAGATCAATATGCTCTCCCTGTAGCTAAAGACTTAAACAGTGTACCTGAGGTTTACTCAAGTGTTTCTTATTCAAAATTTCTAAAATGCACTGTACAACTCCTTATCTTACACCCGTGCCATCAGCAACACTGCAAAACTATACACTGCACAGGACTCTTTGCCTAGGAGTATGAGCACAAGCAGAGAGAGATGTGGAGTGTCATAAGCTTCTAATAAAGAAGCACAAAAGATGGTTTTCTCTGAGATACTGCTGTACAAATCTATTTAGTCTTTTCATCTCTAGTCCCCTAAATCAAATCCAAATTACACTGAAGGCTGACATGCAATCACAACTGAAGAAATGAAAACCCCAGAAATGAAAAGGGAGAGGCTCTGATGTCAATTCCATGGGCTGTGGTTGGGAAGACAGTGGTCAAGGTATCTGCGGTGCAAGTAATTCTAACACATCTCTACTGCTAATGAAGTTCAAAGTTAAATTAGAGATTGTAGGATGAGAAAGCAAGCATAAATTGAAAAACTTGAAGGAAATGGCCTCATTTTCTATATAGATTCTTAACTACATTTTGAACACTCATTCACAAAATCAGACACAGGAAGTATAGGGAGCAGTGAGGAAACTGATCCTAAAATAAAAACAGGCTCCAGATTATCCACAAAGAAGAAACAGTATCAAATGAATACCCCTACACCTGCATTGCTAGATCACTTTCTGTAATCTTCAGCTTAAGGAAACCCATTACACATTAATTTAATCCATTATAAATTCATAAATCCATTTAGATCAACTGTCTAGAGAAGCAAGGTACCTGGCAAAACTCATGTGATTAAATAAATCAATACATTATGAAAAAACAAAAACTACCCCCAAACCACAGGAGTATTTACAGCTCAAGATCAATATGCTCTCCCTGTAGCTAAAGACTTAAACAGTGTACCTGAGGTTTACTCAAGTGTTTCTTATTCAAAATTTCTAAAATGCACTGTACAACTCCTTATCTTACACCCGTGCCATCAGCAACACTGCAAAACTATACACTGCACAGGACTCTTTGCCTAGGAGTATGAGCACAAGCAGAGAGAGATGTGGAGTGTCATTATGGAAAAAGATATAGTATGCCCCATAATAACCGGGCTAAGATCTCAACGGAGGAGATGAACAAACCTAAATGACTGGCATCCAATAAAAAATACCAAGTATGCAAAAGAGCAGGAAATTACGGCCTACAACCAGAGAATAATCAATTTCTTAAACCACACCAACAAACACACACCAATATCATAATGAGACATAATAAAAATGACTCAAATCTAACACCTAGGAATAAAAACATCAGAAGCTGAGAAATAAAAAACACACTGATAACATTAATAGCAGACACTGCAAAGATCAGTAAACTTATAAAGATGTAGTAACAGAACTTATTCAAAATGAAACATGGGGAAATAAAAGACTGAAAAATATGAACTGTAAGACACGATCAAGTGGTTAGCGTACATGGCAGAGGAGTCCCAGAAAAGACGTATGCACTAGAAGGGGAAAGAGAAAAAATATTTGAAGAAATAAGACATGAATTTCCTAAATTTAGTGTAGATCCAAGAAAGTCAGTAAACACAATCAGAATAAACATGAAGAAAACCACATTCAAGGCACTTCAAAACCAAAAAACTCCAAACTAGTTTGTAAAGAAAATCTTAAAAGCATCCAAAGAAAAGACACATGGTGTAAAGAGAAACAATAAAAATGACAGCAGACTTCTAATGGAAGAAAACTGAAGACGACAGTGGAGCAAAACCTCTGAAGTACTAAAAGAATAAAACTGTCAGACTAGAATTGTATACTTGGCAAAAGTATTTTCCAAAACAAAGGCAAAATAAAATCTTCTTCAGGCATGCAAAAACAGAGAATACATCACCAGCAGACTAGCATTACAGGAAATGTTAAAGAAAGTCTTCCAGATAGAACAAAATTGATACCAGATAGAAATCTGGAACTACAGAAAGCAATGAAGAGCAATGGAAATGGAAAATATATGTATAAATATAGAAAGCAGTTTTAGTTTTTAAAAAACTACCAATTAGAGGGCGGGAGCCAAGATGGCGGCGTGAGTAGAGCAGTGGAAATCTCCTCCCAAAAACACATAGAGCTATGAAAATATAACAAAGAAAAATCTTCCTAAAATAGAGACCACAGGACACAGGACAACATCCAGACCACATCCACACCTGCAAGAACCCAGCGCCTTGTGAAGGGGGTAAGATACAAGCCCCAGCCCGGCGGGACCCGAGCGCCCCTCCCCCCGGCTCCCGGCGGGTGGAGAGAAACCGGAGCAGTTTTTTTTTTTTGGCGAGCGCTTTTTGGAAGCCTTAGAGGGACGGGCCCCCGTTGCTGGGGAGGCAGGGTGGCGGGACCGGTGAGGAGGTGCCTGGGAACAGCGCCGGAGGACAAAGAATATCCCGCGTTTCTCCCTGCGAGACCTGGGGGCGGGTGCCTGAGACCGGTGCCTGAGGACGGAGGAGGTCGCGCGTTTTTCCCCTTTTTTTTTTTCTCTTTTTGGCAAGCGCTTTTTGGAAGCCTTGAAGGGACGGGGACCCCAGTGCTAGGGAGGCACGGTGGCGGGTCTGGTGAGCGGGTGGCTGGGACCGGCGCCTGAGGACAAAGAATATCCCCCGTTTTTCCCTGCGGGACCGGTGGGCGGGTGCCTGAGACCGGCACTTGAGGACAGAGGAAATCGCGCGTTTTTCCCCTTTTTTTTTTTCTCTTTTCTGCGAGTGCTTTTTGGAAGCCTAAAAGGGACAGGGACCCCGGTGCTAGGGAGGCAGGGCGGCGGGACTGGTGAGCGGGTGCCTGGGACCGGCACCTGAGGACAAAGAATATCCCGCATTTTTCCCTGTGGGACCGGTGGGTGGGTGCCTGAGACCAGCACCTGAGGACGGAAGAAATCGCGCGTTTTTCCCCTTTTTTATCTCTCTTTTTGCCAAGTACTTTTTGGAAGCCTTGAAGGGACAGGGACCCCGGTGCTAGGGAGGCAGGGCGGCAGGACTGGTGAGCGGGTGCGTGGGACCAGTGCCTGAGGACAAAGAATATTGAGCGTTCCTTCCCTGCGGGACCGGTGGGTGGGTGCTTTTTGGAAGCCTTGAAAGGACAGGGACCCTGGTGCTAGGGAGACAGGGCAGCAGGACCAGTGCGCGGGTGCCTGGGACCGGCACCTGAGGAAAAAAAAAAAAAATCGCGTGTTTTTTCTTTTTTTTTTTCCTTTCTGTTCCCTCTCTCATTGTTGCTGTTGTTGTTTTGGTTTGGAGAGTGCTTTTTGGAAATCTTAAAGGGGCAGGACAGGTCACTTAGACCAGAAGCAGGGAATCTGGGGATCTCTGGGCACTCTAACCCCCTGGGCAGCAGGGAGCACAGAGGCCCCTTACGGAGATAAATAGTCTCCTGGCTGCTCCCCCTCTAACGGGGCTCCACCATTTTGGAGGAACAGCCCCAGCCAGGCCAAGCCCACAGCAACAGTGGAGATAAACCCCAAAGCAACTGGGCAGGAAGCAGAAGCCCTGTCTGCGCACAGCTGCCCAGCACAAGCCACTAGAGGTCGCTATTCTCCCAGGAAAAGGCTACAAACCAACAAGAAGGGAAGCTCTTCCAGCGGTCACTTGTACCAGCTCTGCAGACTATCTCTATCACCATGAAAAGGCAAAACTACAGGCAGACAAAGATCACAGAGACAACACCTGAGAAGGAGACAGACCTAACTAGTCCTCCTGAAAAAGAATTCAAAATAAAAATCATGAACATGCTGACAGAGATGCAGAAAAAAATGCAAGAGCAATGGGATGAGATGCAGAGAAAAATGCAAGAGCAGTGGGATGAGATGCAGAGAAAAATGCAAGAGCAGTGGGATGAAGTCCGGAAGGAGATCACAGATGTCAGGAAAGAGATCACAGAAGTGAAACAATCCCTGGAAGGATTTATAAGCAGAATGGATAAGATGCAAGAGGCCATTGAAGGAATAGAAGCCAGAGAACAGGAA
The DNA here is from genome assembly GCF_040802235.1 of Manis javanica. Lineage (NCBI taxonomy): Eukaryota > Metazoa > Chordata > Mammalia > Pholidota > Manidae > Manis > Manis javanica. Next base: position 231,332,440 of record NC_133156.1, on the reverse strand, counting down.
CGTATAGAAGCTGACATAGAGAGAGATAAAAGGATCTCCAGGAATGAAACAACACTAAGAGAAATATGTGACCAATACAAAAGGAAAAACATTCGTATTATAGGGATACCAGAAGAGGAAGAAAGAGGAAAAGGGATAGAAAGGGTCTTTGAAGAAATAATTGCTGAAAACTTCCCCAAACTGGGGGAGGAAATAATCGAACAGACCATGGAATTATACAGAACCCCCAACAGAAAGGATCCAAGGAGGACAACACCAAGACACATAATAATTAAAATGGCAAGGATCAAGGACAAGGAAAGAGTTTTAAAGGCAGCTAGAGAGAAAAAGGTCACCTATAAAGGAAAACCAATCAGGCTAACATCAGACTTCTCAACAGAAACCCTACAGGCCAGAAGAGAATGGCATGATATACTTAATGCAATGAAACAGAAGGGCCTTGAACCAAGGATACTGTATCCAGCACGACTATCATTTAAATATGATGGTGGGATCAAACAATTCCCAGACAAGCAAAAGCTGAGGGAATTTGCTTCCCACAAACCACCTCTACAGGGCATCCTACAGGGACTGCTCTAGATGGGAGCACCCCTAAAAAGAGCACAGAACAAAACACACAACATATGAAGAAGGGAGGAGGAGGAATAAGAAGGGAGAGAAGAAAAGACTCTCCAGACAGTGTATATAACAGCTCAATAAGCGAGCTAAGTTAGGCAGTAAGATACTAAAGAAGCTAACCTTGAACCTTTGGTAACCACGAATCTAAAGCCTGCAATGGCAATAAGTACATATCTTTCAATAGTCACCCTAAATGTAAATGGACTTAATGCACCAATCAAAAGACATAGAGTAATAGAATGGATAAAAAAGCAAGACCCATCTATATGCTGCTTACAAGAAACTCACCTTAAACCCAAAGATAAGCATAGACTAAAAGTCAAGGGATGGAAAAACATATTTCAGGCAAACAACAGTGAGAAGAAAGCAGGGGTTGCAGTACTAATATCAGACAAAATAGACTTCAAAACAAAGAAAGTAACAAGAGATAAAGAAGGCCACTACATAATGATAAAGGGCTGAGTCCAACAAGAGGATATAACCATTCTAAATATATATGCACCCAATACAGGAGCACCAGCATATGTGAAGCAAATACTAACAGAACTAAAGAGGGAAATAGACTGCAATGCATTCATTGTAGGAGACTTCAACACACCACTCACCCCAAAGGATAGATCCACCGGGCAGAAAATAAGTAAAGACACACAGGCACTGAACAACACACTAGAACAGATGGACCTAATAGACATCTATAGAACTTTACATCCAAAAGCAACAGGATATACATTCTTCTCAAGTGCACATGGAACATTCTCTAGAATAGACCACATACTAGCTCACAAAAAGAGCCTCAGTAAATTCCACAATATTGAAATTCTACCAACCAATTTTTCAGACCACAAAGGTATGAAAGTAGAAATAAATTCTACAAAGAAAACAAAAAGGCTCACAAACACATGGAGGCTTAACAACATGCTACTAAATAATCAATGGATCAATGAACAAATCAAAATAGAGATCAAGGAATATATAGAAACAAATGACAACAACAACACTAAGCCCCAACTTCTGTGGGATGCAGCGAAAGCAGTCTTAAGAGGAAAGTATATAGCAATCCAGGCACACTTGAAGAAGGAAGAACAATCCCAAATGAATAGTCTAACATCACAATTATTAAAACTGGAAAAAGAAGAACAAATGAGGCCTAAAGTCAGCAGAAGGAGGGACATAATAAAGATCAGAGAAGAAATAAACAAAATTGAGAAGAATAAAACAATAGCAAAAATCAACGAAACCAAGAGCTGGTTCTTTGAGAAAATAAACAAAATAGATAAGCCTCTAGCCCAACTTATTAAGAGAAAAAGAGAGTCAACACAAATCAACATAATCAGAAACGAGAATGGAAAAATCACGACAGACTCCACAGAAATACAAAGAATTATTAAAGACTACTATGAAAACCTATATGCCAACAAGCTGGAAAACCTAGAAGAAATGGACAACTTCCTAGAAAAATACAACCTCCCAAGACTGACCAAGGAAGAAACACAAAAGTTAAACAAACCAATTACAAGCAAAGAAATTGAAACAGTAATCAAAAAACTACCCAAGAACAAAACCCCGGGGCCGGACGGATTTACCTCGGAATTTTATCAGACACACAGAGAAGACATAATACCCATTCTCCTTAAAGTGTTCCACAAAATAGAAGAAGAGGGAATACTCCCAAACTCATTCTATGAAGCCAACATCACCCTAATACCAAAACCAGGCAAAGACCCCACCAAAAAAGAAAATTACAGACCAATATCCCTGATGAACGTAGATGCAAAAATACTCAATAAAATATTAGCAAACAGAATTCAACAGTATATCAAAAGGATCATACACCATGACCAAGTGGGGTTCATCCCAGGGATGCAAGGATGGTACAACATTCGAAAATCCATCAACATCATCCACCACATCAACAAAAAGAAAGACAAAAACCACATGATCATCTCCATAGATGCTGAAAAAGCATTTGACAAAATTCAACATCCATTCATGATAAAAACTCTCAGCAAAATGGGAATAGAGGGCAAGTACCTCAACATAATAAAGGCCATATATGATAAACCCACAGCCAGCATTATACTGAACAGCGAGAAGCTGAAAGCATTTCCACTGAGATCGGGAACCAGACAGGGATGCCCACTCTCCCCACTGTTATTTAACATAGTACTGGAGGTCCTAGCCACGGCAATCAGACAAAACAAAGAAATACAAGGAATCCAGATTGGTAAAGAAGAAGTTAAACTGTCACTATTTGCAGATGATATGATACTGTACATAAAAAACCCTAAAGACTCCACTCCAAAACTACTAGAACTGATATCGGAATACAGCAAAGTTGCAGGATACAAAATCAACACACAGAAATCTGTAGCTTTCCTATACACTAACAACCAATCAATAGAAAGAGAAATCAGGAAAACAATTCCATTCACCATTGCATCAAAAAGAATAAAATACCTAGGAATAAACCTAACCAAGGAAGTGAAAGACTTATACTCTGAAAACTACAAGTCACTCTTAAGAGAAATTAAAGGGGACACTAATAAATGGAAACTCATCCCATGCTCATGGCTAGGAAGAATTAATATCGTCAAAATGGCCATCCTGCCGAAAGCAATATACAAATTTGATGCAATCCCTCTCAAATTACCAGCAACATTCTTCAATGAATTGGAACAAATAATTCAAAAATTCATATGGAAACACCAAAGACCCCGAATAGCCAAAGCAATCCTGAAAAAGAAGAATAAAGTAGGGGGGATCTCACTCCCCAACTTCAAGCTCTACTACAAAGCCATAGTAATCAAGACAATTTGGTACTGGCACAAGAACAGAGCCACAGACCAGTGGAACAGATTAGAGACCCCAGAAATTAACCCAAACATATATGGTCAATTAATATTTGATAAAGGAGCCATGGACATACAATGGCAAAATGACAGTCTCTTCAACAGATGGTGCTGGCAAAACTGGACAGCTACATGTAGGAGAATGAAACTGGACCATTGTCTAACCCCATATACAAAGGTAAACTCAAAATGGATCAAAGACCTGAATGTAAGTCACGAAACCATTAAACTCTTGGAAAAAAACATAGGCAAAAACCTCTTAGACATAATCATGAGTGATCTCTTCTTGAACATATCTCCCCGGGCAAGGAAAACAACAGCAAAAATGAGCAAGTGGGACTACATTAAGCTGAAAAGCTTCTGTACAGCGAAAGACACCATCAATAGAACAAAAAGGAACCCTACAGTATGGGAGAATATATTTGAAAATGACAGATCTGATAAAGGCTTGACGTCCAGAATATATAAAGAGCTCACACGCCTCAACAAACAAAAAACAAATAACCCAATTAAAAAATGGGCAGAGGAACTGAACAGACAGTTCTCCAAAAAAGAAATACAGATGGCCAAGAGACACATGAAAAGATGCTCCACATCGCTAATTATCAGAGAAATGCAAATTAAAACTACAATGAGGTATCACCTCACACCAGTAAGGATAGCTGCCATCCAAAAGACAAACAACAACAAATGTTGGCGAGGCTGTGGAGAAAGGGGAACCCTCCTACACTGCTGGTGGGAATGTAAATTAGTTCAACCATTGTGGAAAGCAGTATGGAGGTGCATCAAAATGCTCAAAACAGACCTACCATTTGACCCAGGAATTCCACTCCTAGGAATTTACCCTAAGAACGCAGCAATCAAGTTTGAGAAAGACAGATGCACTCCTATGTTTATCGCAGCACTATTTACAATAGCCAAGAATTGGAAGCAACCTAAATGTCCATCTGTAGATGAATGGATAAAGAAGATGTGGTACATATACACAATGGAATACTACTCAGCCATAAGAAGTGGAAAAATCCAACCATTTGCAGCAACATGGATGGAGCTGGAGAGTATTATGCTCAGTGAAATAAGCCAAGCGGAGAAAGAGAAATACCAAATGATTTCACTCATCTGAGGAGTATAGGAACAAAGGAAAAACTGAAGGAACAAAACAGCAGCAGAATTACAGAACCCAAAAATGGACTAACAGGTACCAAAGGGAAAGGAACTGGGGAGGATGGGTGGGCAGGGAGGGATAAGGGGGGGGAAGAAGAAGGGGGGTATTAAGATTAGCATGCATGGGGGGGAGGGAGAAAGGGGAGGGTGGGCTGCACAACACAGAGAGGACAAGTAGTGACTCTACAACATTTTGCTAAGCTGATGGACAGTAACCGTAATGTGGTTGTTAGGGGGGACCTGATATAGGGGAGAGCATAGTAAACATAGTATTCTTCAGGTAAGTGTAGATTAAAAATTTAAAAAAAAAAAAAAGAAAGAAAGAAAGAAAAGGGGGATTACTCCTTAACAGGATAAAACTATTGGTAAATCAAAGATCAACGCATGCTTTAAATATCCTTAATGTTGATCACTTAAAGGGTGTCAGATGATCAGCTATGGAGGTACTCTTTTCTGATAATATTCCTTTCTCTTAATTAAAAAAAAAAAAAAAAAAGCAGTTACTGTGTGCTGACCTCCAATGAGTTCTGCACAGTGGTATAGAGGGCATGTCAAAGTGTGGGCAAAGGGTCTGTTTGTTTCTACGCAGAAGATCAAGGCCTAGCTTGGATACCCAGAAAATGAACTAAGATACGATATGAGGAGGAGCTTCCGGCATCAGCACTCTCTGGAGGACTCGTGCCGGGGGATGATCATCAAAAAGCCTCCACAGGGATCCGGACGATGCTGCGGTTGTGGCTGCATCCAGCCCACCATCTCCTGGACTTGCCATGAGAAGGAGGAGGGAGATGTCTAGGCTGGCATGTGCATACAGTGAGACAACGAATTTGACTGGATCTGTACTGTTGGAACTCAACCAGGAGTTGGGAGGGGTGCAAGTTGTAGCACCCCAAAATCTCATGACTATAGACTATCTATGGTTAAAAGAACATATGGGATGTGAACAGATCCCAGAAATGGGCTGCTTTAATTTGTCTGATGGTTCAAGTACAGTTGGAAAATATCCATCATATCATAGATAAATTTTCACAAATGCCTAGGGTGCCTAAATGGTTTTCTTGGCTTCACTGGAGATGGCTGGTGATTATAGATTTGCTTTGTTTATGTCACCGTATTCCTATTATGTCAATATGTGTGTGCAAATTAGTTAGTAGTTTAAAACCTATACATACTTAAGGTACTATACAAGAAGATATGTCAAAGAAATAATCAATCCTCCCAAGTTTCCTTCATATGCTACATCTATAGCTTTTCTTCTTCCTTCCTAATTACAAACTTTAAATAGAATTCGTGCCTCATATCGAATTTACCGAGTATCATAATTCCTCCAGGTGGTAAAGATACCTCGAGACAAGTGCTGGGCATAGAAGCCACAGGGCATAAATCTGCAAAGAAGTAAAAAGCTAACCTTTGCAAACAATATGGCTTCTCTCTCACTTACCAACTTTACATTTCCCTGTATGGCCCCGGAAGATGACTGGTTAGCCAGAGACGGGTAAGATTCCTCAAGGGAGGAACAACCTAAGACAGGCACAGTCGCAGGGGGGCCATCAGGTGAGAATTTGGGGATCAACAGAGGTGAGGCTCAGAACCTCACCCCCCCTGCTTTGAGAGAAATCTTCTGCATCCGTGGATGTCTTGCTGCCCTTGTCTAGCCTGGATTAATACTTAGTCCATAGGCACACACCTGATCATCTGATCATCTACATTTGCCTTCTTACAGCACTAAACTATGTTTTCTACCTTTATCTTGCATCTACCTACCACTTCAGCATTTTATTAAAAATAAAAATAATAATAATAATAGGAGAAATGTGGGATCAACATATAAATCAAGTACAAAAATCAAATGAATATTCATATTTGACCTGATGGTTTATAGGTCATATTGCATGATCAAAACCGAAAGTTTCTGTGATGACTGCCCTTGTACTGTTCACCATGTAAGAATTTATTCACTCTGTAAGAATTCGTTCACCATGTAAGAACTTGTTCGTTATGCTTCAGAAGATTGGAGACTGACGAGAATTAGGCTTGAGATGGATTAATGATTGTACATTGAGCATTGACCCCCCTATACTGAATTTTATTGTTGTTAACAACCATTTGATCAATAAATATGAGAGATGCCCTCTCAAAAAAAAAAAAAAAAAAAAAAAAAAATCAAATTGTTAAACTATGACCACGGATTGTCTACTTTTGTAAATAAAGCTTTATTAGAACCAGGGCCAGCATTAGGATGAGGCAGTGGCCCAAGTGCAAGGTCAGATTTTGTCTTTAAAATATTTGTATTTCACCCATTGTGGATTTCTTTTTTTTAATTAATTTTGATTCTTTAAAATATTGCATTAAAATACTGTTTTATGTGAAAAAAAAAAAAAAAAAAAAACTACCAATTAAAGCAAAAATGATAAAAATGTATTGCAGAGTTCCTAACATATAAATGTATGACAACAATAATATAAAAGCCAGAAGGGAGAAAATGTAAAAATAACCAATATAAGATTTTTACATTATACAGGAATTGCTATTATGTGAAGGTAGACTGTCAGAAGGTAAAGAGGTGTACTGTAAACACTACAGCAACCACTAAAAAGAGGTATAATTAATAATCCAATGAGGGAGATTAAATGGAATTATAAAAATATCCAATTCAAATGAAGGCAGGAAATGAGAAAATGGGAAATAATGAATAAATAGAACACACAGTAAATGAATACCAGAATGTTAGCTTTAAACTGAACTATCCTGAGCCATGCATTAAATTCAAATGGTCTAAGCATGCCAGTCAGAAGGCAGAAATTGTGAGATAAAACAGCAAAGCTCACTATATTCTGTCCGTAAGAAACATACTTTATATATAAAAAGCCAAGATGTTGATGTACATCCAGCATTAGAAAAGTAAGAGAGGCATTTAAATTGAAGGACATCAGACATGTTATCTTGACACTTAAGAAGGATTCTTTATGCTTTTCCAGAGTTTAGGTAAAATAGTCCTCTTACACCACTCCACTTGTTTAACAGACAAAACTAGGCTGTGGTGCTAGAAGTCAGGGCAGTGGTTCTCTTGGGTGACGTGACTAGGGTAAAAGGGCACACGGATGCTGATGATGTCTGTTTCTTAATCTTGTTCATTTTGTGAAAACTGGTCAAACTGTACATGTATGATTTGTTCGTTTTCCTGTGTCTATGATTTAACAAAAAGTAAAGCTGAAAAACTAATTTCATCTGAGGTAATGTTCACCAAGAAACTTTTTGGTTAGTGATCTGGAATCTCAGACCTGACACCATTCAGGGTCGCTGTCCCAGGTAAGAAATCAAAGCATCCGTGTCATCAGGGAGGAATACTCCCCGTTGTAATCCTGCATTGTGTTCATTCATCAGTCTTTTGGGAGCCTAGTTACCGCACCTGAATCCAAACAATAACCATAATATAACATTCTTGCCAACATGTATCAAAAAACGAGCGCTGCTGCTGTAGGAATCTCTCTGTTACCACGGCGACTGCTGTAACAAATACCAAGTGTATACTAGGAACTGTGCTAGATGATCTGTCTCCTAAATTACTTAAGCATCATAATACCCCTGCAATTTCCCCATGTTGCACTTGAAGAAACTTAAGTTGAGAGAATCTAAGTGACTTCCCATGTAACACAGCTAGCAGGTTTCAGGACCAGGACATACACCCACGTTTCTGACCAAAAGCCTCTGGTATTTCCAGTGTACCATACTAATGCTTCTCCCCATCAAATGTGTGTCCATACCCTGTCATGTGTTTCCAACATTTATTTATGTCATGGAATTTTTCACATTTACTACATATAGTACCTAAATTTTCAGGATTAAAAAAGTGGGTATACACTGAGATGAAAATATTTCTTAAAATAACTCATATGCTTTGAATACAAAATATGAACTTGATATTGAACAGAAATTTTCTTATTACAAATACAATATTCAACATGCTTGGCTCTAGAAAAATTGGGAAAAGTGCCTCACAGGGTTATTTACATGTTAATTAAATATAGTGTAATAGAGAGTCACTGCTGTGACAGACAAGTATTTACATATTAATTAAATCTTGACTGGGAAAGACATTGTGTGATCAAAAGAATTATAGGGCCTATTTCCCTGAGGTAATTCAATCATTCAGAAGATGTTATAATCTACTTAAGGGTCACATGTTCTGAAATTATTGGTCAAGGTATTTAAAGTTTAGAAGAAAATGAATAATGAAAGAAAAATCTCATCTCCATGAAAAGAGCATTATGTGGTACCACTAGGTAATGCAGAACATAGTAACAGATTTTTAAGGGAAAGCATTAGTTTCAAGAAGTAAGTACCCTATCAAAAATGTTTTAATTTCAAATAAAATCTGAAACTTTAAACTGTATTAAGTCACATTTAAAATATGTGATAATAGTTAGATACACTAAAATGATAATGCAATTAAAATTATTTTTTTAAATAATTCCCTATTTCAGAGCATATTTCACTAATGCCTCTCAATTGTTTTGCTACAAAATCAGGATAATTAATCTCTTTTCTCCTCTCATAAGCTTGCTGTGAGAATCATATGTAAAACGTAAAACTAGTTTGTAAATTTAAAACAAAATGTTCCATACTCAGTCATGAACAGAAAATTAATCAAAAACTCAGTATACCTTCATTTCTTTAGCACTTCTCAGAGTACCAAATACATAGCAAGTATCAGTACCAACCTACTTGCAAGGCCTATGAAAACTACTCTGATCCTCCTTAATCAAAGAAATTGCCCTAAATCCATTTTGTTACGTTAAACAAAAAGAGATAGAAACTAACCAAGTCAAGATCTAACATGCCCACAGAGCCAGGAGACAGTGAGACCAGTCATCCCATGACCAGGCTCAGACCTTGCTCCCTGACGTGGGAACTATTGGGCCTTTCTTTTCATATCCCAATTTGTCAAGCCCTCAGTATACTTCCTTCTACAGACAGTCACCAGAAGAAGGCCAAATGCTTATTCCAAGCCTAAAATATTGTTTTGCTCACAGCAGTTCAGGCATAAACTGCCCGTATTAGGAACTGAATTTTGCTTGGGTAACTAATACGCTTTTCAATTTTAAAGGGAAAATAAACACTTTTATTTTTCTCTTGAGAATCAAAAAAGTGAATGCAATGACCCAATCTTTCCATAATTATTTTATCATATAAGCTACAGTTTAGGTGTTATTTCATTACAACCAAAACAATCATGGTAGGAATAGGATGCCCAAGAAAATTGCTTTTTAATTATTTCAAAGAGCAAGGAAATATTTGTAAGCAAGACTAGACTACTTAAAAATAAGTAAAAAGACTCATATGGTTTATTGTAAATCTCTGCATTAATTCATTTCCAACAAATTACGTGGGAACACCTTTTGTACTCTGTGACTATGATACAGGTGAACACTGAGTTGGTGCAACAACTTAAAATTCAGTGTTTGTTCAGATAACTTTTTCCTACTCAAACTTCCCAACATAAAAAACAAACATAACTTTCAAGACCTAGATGAAACTTAGTTCTTTCTGGAAGGGTTCTTGATTTACCTCCTTTGTAAGAGAAAGTAATCTCTCCCATTTCTAAATCTATTTATACTTTTATGAAACAGTTTAATATTATGGTAGTTATATCTTTACCTAACCTGTCTGACATTCCCTACTAGATTCTGATTTATCATCTGTGGACAGGGATCACATTTGCTTCACATCACAAAATTTCATATGACTCATCCTTCTTTTTTAAACTATTCTTTCAATGAAAATGACACAATATTAGAAATTTAGAAATGAGTGAGTTTTTAAATCATTGTCAAAGGTGGTCTTGATTAGTTATAAGTTTCACTAAAAAAAAGGTTAGAATTCAAAAATCAACATCTGCTTTGTAAGAAACATGAATATGTTTATTATGGGAGAAAGGCTTTCAGAATATCCTTAAAATTATGAAACTAAGCCACCAGTAATTGATTCTTATGTTGTTTTCTGTTGCCTTTGAAGGAAAAAGAAAAAAAACAATCAACCAAACAAAAACTGACCCTCTTGAACTGAAAGCTGTCCAGAGTTATCTCTGACTTCAATGAAAAGTTCAAATTATTTAATTTCTGAAAAAAGTCATAAGCTAATGCAAAATATTTATCATGGTAAGCATTTAGTAATGTATATAACTGTCGAATCACTATGTTGTACCTCTGAAACCAATATTACATATCAACTAGATTTCAATTAAAAAAAATTTTTTTAAATGACCAATTTGAAACTAAAGTTGTAAAAAGTAAACCTCTATTTTCCGTTGTAAAGAATGGGAAGTCATTTGATCTTTCTAAAGGTAAATTCTTTAGTAACAATTTAAAAGTTATAAGGTATATCAATTTGATCTATATCAAATTTTCCTACTGGGGATTTTAATAAAATGTATATTGATGTTTTTTGCTATATGACATAAATTTTATGTTGTAATAACAGAAAAAGTCTCAATGCTTGGCTATTCAATTCCAAGATTTAGAAAACAAAGTATTAGAAGAGACATTAGAAGTCCCCTTCAGTTGGGATCAACAGAAGATGAAAACAGTTTCCATAAGGAGTCAGGCAGAAATGGTGATGTAACCCCCCTGTCATCCTTTACTTGAAGAAATACTTTTGCAGCATAAACAGAAATATAACTCACGGATGGCAAACCACTCTAAATCTTATTTAATTGTAATATTAACTTCACTAAAAGTATAGCAGGCCTTGAGGACATTATGCTAAATAAAATAAGCCAGTCACAAAAAGACAAATACTGTAAGAGTCCACTTAAATGAGACACCTAGAGTAGGCGAATTCATACAGACAGAAAGCAGAATGCATGTTGGCAGGGGTTGTAAGGGAGAGAAAAATGGGGAGTCACTTAATGGGTGGACTTTCAGTTTCACAAGATGAGTTCTGGAAATTGGCTGCACAACAAAGTGAATGTACTTAATATTACTGAACTATACACTGAATAGTGTTAAAATGGTAAATTTGGTACATGCTTTCCACAATTAAAAAAATATTTTTAATAAAATAAAAAGTATATCATGGCCAAATGGTCTGAATGGTCCCTACATGTAACACAGTCAAAAATACACAAAGCCAGAAATATGATTTACAAATGCACAGAAGAATAGGATCTCAGGAGAATACAACGGTCAACCACCTCCATTTCAACCTGAAAAGTCAAAGACAGGTATCCTTTACAGATTTCACTTCAAAAAGGATTCTGACTGCATTTTATCTACTTTGCCACACCAATCCCTTCTATTTTCTAAATTTCTTCACATAACTACCATTTATTCATTCAACAGTTATTTAAACTACTACTGCATGCATCACTATATTAATAGCACTTTATTATGAAATAGGTGCTATAAATAAGTCATAAACTTGCCACAGGATGCCAGCAATCTCAAAACAGAAAAGCATATTCTCCACATTGTTCACCCAGAGGCATTCTAGTTTTGGGGTGAGAAACTATGACTTAGTAAGGAGAAAAAGATTTAAAATTTATTTACCCAATGACACTTTCCAGTGAAAAATGGGAATGGGAGAAGTTCCTGGTAACTCCAGATCTTCTGTTGCATTCGGGTGGGGCAGAGAGCCCCAGAGGGATAAAGGGAGGAGGACAGTAGGAATGTCTAGGGTTAGCAAGGGAGGAAAACGCCAGGGGCAAACACATGAGTTAAAGTACACACAGCACAGAGGTCCTGGCGCTGCAGATCGCAGGGAGGACTGCTTCTGCCAACTGGTTTGTCAGACAATTTATCATACTGCTTTGAAAGGCTGTTATTAAATGAGGACAGGTCAAAGTGCTTTTCATGCTCTAAGAAAATAGCAGTTTCTGAACAGCCAGGTATACACTGACATAGGATGGACATGCATGTGACAAAATAACTAGTGACTTAAAATTTTTCACTTAACTACTTTTTATTTTTAGACTTCCTGATATATCACATGAATTGCTATAGAACTAAAGGTAGACAATGATTAGAAGTCAACAAATATTTCATACAATCACAAATTCAGGGGAAAAAAATGTAACATTTAAAACATTTTCCTTGTTCACAGAAGTACAGATCATCTGCATGTTACAGCAAGCATGCTTTTCATAGTCAAACTTTCAATCAACTCATCTAACTAAACTTAGATATTTACAAGCAAACAAACTGCCAAGTTACCATAGTAACAGATTTTCTAGGATGATGACAATGAGGTGTGTTGGATATTCTATTTCCACCAAAAAGTGTTGCCACTTATACTATAGAATATTCTGGATATTGTACTATCCCAAAACACACTAAATAATTTAATCTTTCCTTGTTGATTCTCAAAATAATCCAGGAATATTAATAGAAGTATCAGTTTTCATTGTCTAGCAAATATATGCATCAAAGAAATTTGTTAACTGACAGATATTGAACAACAGAGTTTATTTCAATATATTAAAAGTAAATGAAATCTAAATGTAATGTGGTATTCTGAATGGGATACTAGAAAAGATAAAAGGACATTAGAAAAAGTGGTTAAAACCAAATCTGTAGTTCAATTAAAAGTACTGTACAGTCAGTTCTGCTATGTTTTGGAAATGCAGATTTGTTCCAATGAGTTGGCATATTAGGGAAAACTTGATCACACACAATTTTTGCATTTGCTGACACACAATTCACCCGAGAGAAACATTAGGTGAGCACAGAAAACTGCACCCAACTGAACCAAACCAAATTGCCAAACACCACGAGCAACCACAGTTTCGGGGTGTGAAGGAGCCGCCTGTCCACACCTGGGGTCCCAACTTCCCAGCACACCTCTAATCACCCTCTTCCTCTGCCCCCCAGTAACATACAAGCTGCAATCTTCCTCACCCACTTTTACAAGCAAAGTAGTTTTCAGGTCTTTTTCAAGTTAAGTGCCATGTTTTATTTTAGTATTTGTGTGTTTCTTATCTGTAACACATGCAAAATTATGTTATGATTTTTATTAGGTTCTAACTGTCCCACCAAACACAGTTTTTGAGTGCTGGACCCCTCATCCCACTTCTCCCACAAGCCCTGCGGTTTCTGCTGCACAGATCTGCCTAGTGTGGTGATTCTTGGGGATATGTATGCTGCATGCAGCAGAACTGACACTGGGTAATGATTTCTTAGTTTTGACAAATATGCTATGATTATGTAAGAAAGAAAGGGAAACTAATAAAGACAGTAAGAAATGCCACCCTTGTGTTCTCAAAGTCACAGAATATAAAGTGTAAACATTTGATAGCAATGACAACCTAAAGATAGGTAGTTAGTAAGCTGTGTATCACCTATGACAGAAAATGTAATTTCAAAGTATTACAAAACTTGGTCACATTTCATCAATGTCAAATACACAATTTAATAATGACAGTAGTATAAAACACAAAAATAGCACATACCATAGAAGTTTCCCAGAAATCATAACCATCACATTTGGTTCAATCAAAATTGGTTAATCGAACTTTGGTTAAATGCCAAGGAAAAAGTTCTGCCTATGGGATCTCAAAACAGTAGGTAAAAAATCACCTTGTTGGTGTAATTTACCATTGCCTTCCAAAATACTATGCACTATGAACTTTAAAAGATAAAACCCCACTTACCCTTCCATGTACATTCATTTATTCAAAACAACTCACTGAGTTGTTTTGTTTGTACCACTCACTCTTCCAAGTACTAAGGCTACATTAGTGAACAAGACACAAGGTCCTTCCCTTACGGATTTTTTCATTCAACAAGTCTTTAGTGAATGCCTACAATGTGACAGGTACTATTCTAAGTCAGAGGGTAAGGAAGGGAAGAAAACATGCAAAAATCCCCATCCTATTGGAACCGGCATTTTAGAAGAGGGAACATACAATAAACAAGATAAATACATAGACAGCAAACTAAGGTAGATAGTGATAAATGCTAGGAAGAAAATAAAGCAGGAAAAGAGGTTTTAAATTATAAATTTAATGGTAAATTGTAAAAATTATAAGTAGGATGGTCAAGGAGGATCAGATAGAGTGCAAAAGGCAAATTGCCATATGCTATATCAGAGGTTAAGTGCTACTAAGAGAAAAAAAATGGGTAAGGGCAAACAGTGGGAGGGCTGAAGGCTATTTGAGAAAGAATGGTCAGGGAAGGCCTTTGAGAAGAGGGAACTCTGGCATAGGGATTCTGAAGACGGAAGAGGCCCAGGTACAGGAAGATCAGAGAGAAGGGCGCACCAGGCGGGGGGCACACTAGCCTCAAAAGCCTATGGTGGGGGCAAGCATGGCATATTCACCAGACAGCACGCAACTGCCCTAACACAAGCCAAAGGGCGGGCAGGGTCACCAGCCATTGTGCCTTTTGGAGGTCATGCATTTAGAGTTTAGTGACTTGTTTCAGATCAATTCAGCAAATTATTAAAAATCCATTATTATTTTGCGAAATGCAAGTCAAAGGGAGGAAGAAAAGATAAAGCAGGATGAAACACAGACACTGCCCCTGAGCAACACACATTCTCATAGCAAAACTCGGAGTGTACCAGACAGCAAAGGAGTAAGTGGCGAGATCATTTTACCAGTTTCCAAACACTGCAACTGAGAAAAGACGGGAAAGCAGAAAAGGCTGGAGATTTATCAAGAATTTTTTCAGCTCTAATTTCTTCCTCAGTTGGAAGGCATGACCTCGTAAGGAGGAATTTCAGTCGGTTCATAAAGCATACCTGATAACTCGTGAAGAGGAACTCTGTTTTACTCATTTTGAAATCCCTACCATCGTTCCAGGCACATGGAAGGTGCTCAGCCTGGGTTCAGTGGAGAAAAGCATTCATGTCCTAACAAATCAGACACTGTGACCTAATGGTTCTAAGTAATTTGAAAATAAATACCAAGTATTCAAAGAATACATTTCCTAAAAAAGGAAATAATTTCTATAAATATGTATCTTACTGATCAACATTAGAGTAAAACATTGAATAAACAAGTACAGACCTTAACTATGGGCTAAAATACAGACTCTTTAAGACCATGAGAGCCTTGGTGAAACACTCCCCCAGGGCACCTCCTGTAACAAGTGAAAGTATCCCCTCCAGCACTCCCGCAGGACATCCTTTAATCCCTTTGTCAACAGGGCACAAGACAGATCTAACTTAACTGATCGACTGCTAAGCATTCTTAGAGAACCCACATACATACAAGCACCACCCTAGGACCTGCGGATCCAAAAATAAAGAAGAGATGGTCTTGGCCTCTTAGAGTTAGTTAGCTTCAGGCTTAACATTGGTTTTCTGACGAAGGGAACAAGAGGGAGAAAGACAGAAATAAAAATGACTTAGTAAAATAGAATGTAAAAAGTAGTATACTACAAGAAGGAACAAAGAATTATGAGAACATAAGGAAAGAAGCAAGTTACGGAAAACCTCCTAGAAGAGGCTATACCTGAAGCAATTGTGGTTTTGCTTTGCAGTCACGTATTAGAAGGAGTTAGAGATGTTACTGTTGAAATTTACTGTTCTTTCCTATGCTTTCTAACTAAAGCAGAAATATACTCAAAGAAAAAAACGATTAAAAAAAGAAATCTATTTTCTCAATGTGTTTAATGACTCATAAGAAACCAGTCTTTCCACACTGTAAGCAGCATATTCTAAAACCATTATTCCAGATAATCTTCTAATTGCCCTCTGCTGTAATATAGTATACCTAAAGTATTTATCATAATTTAAATCATTATGGCAGGCCCCATAAAGGGACTGCAAGTCACTCAAAGATAATATTCATTGGATATTGTAAAACTGTTTTGCAAACCAATTCTGAAATTTCAGAAAATCAAATGTCTAAGCAATCACCACAAGACAATAACAATAAATGCACTCAAATCTAAGGAGATATGACCCTTAAGAAAAACTGTGTGACAGTGGCCCTTTTCTCTATACTAACAATTCACCGTAGAAACTCATTTCATTCAGATTAGATCAATTTTACAAAGTCATTTCATTCAGATTAGATCTATTTTACAAAGAAGCTAGAAACAAGAAAAGATACTCTGAAATGTTTACGAATACATATTAACAAAATATATTTTACATATCACTATAAAGAGCTAAAAGAAATTATTTGAAAATGAAAAAGACATTCCAAGCTTTTTCTTTTTGGTCACTTTTACCATAACAAAGACTTACTTTTTAGTACTAAAAGTAGTGCAAAATGAGTTTAAAACGTGAATTTTAACACTCCTATCTACAACTCTAAATAAATAGAGGTTCAAACCCTGGCTGTACTATATGGAATTTAACATACCACTAAATTTAGCTTTCTATAATAACAGGGATAATACAGAAGTGTTGGGAGATCAGATATGAGAATATGCCAAATCACAAAGTAAATCATACTCTATAAATTATGGTTGTCATCATTAATACCTAAGCCTACAAATGTGATACTGGGTGGAGGCAGACAAGGGTGGAATGGGGAAGCAGGACACCCGGAATTCCAGGAAGAGCCCTTAACATTGTTAAGCGGCCTGTAGCTAAAGTGTGTAACAATTTCAATCAAAAGTGTCATAATCCTTTACAGTTTATAAGCAGATTTTATACGTATCAATTCACCTGTTATTAAAACTATACAATGTGAATAAGCAAGATTGGGACTGCCAACTCATTTTAAAGATGAGTAAGCTCAAATTCTGAAGGGGTAAATCATGAAGTTCAGGTAATACTGTTACGACAGACATTATTTTGACTTCAAGATCATTTAAAAGTTAGAAATAATTTTATCATCAGAAAAAAGTTTAAATAGATAAGACATAAAAATTTTTTTAATTTAGGTTATTCAGCATGAAACAAAAAATTGTTGTTATTCACAGAAAAGGTGAAATGCTGTTAACATAGTCACTTACCAAGCCTCGGGCAGCAGAACAGAATATTCATGTGGAGAAGTGGTCTCTGGGAAGTTGGAGAGAATTGCAAGGCGGTGAGGAAGCAGGTGTGATCCATGATAAGTGAAAAGAATCTCTAGGGCTGGTACATTACTTTCCTGTACAAAAGGCAAGGGGTAAGTTTTCAGTGTAAACTTTGACTTTGTAGGACAACATTCAAAAATTTTAAATTACCTTTTATATGCAGTTCTGATATAAAGTACTTTGCAACATTCCTGATTCTTCCTAGTGTGTAGCATATTTCTCAATCTAATGCTATAAAAAGCATTTTTAAAACTCAGAATGATTAATAAAAGTTCTTAAAAATATGATTCTGTTTTACTATATCTATTAACATTACCACACAAACAAAAGGAAATGATTTTATATGCATGCAATAACATTAATTGCATGGTGAAAAGATTAAGAAAGTATAAACACTATAATTATTTTATTTGCAAAAGAAGAAATTACCCGAGCATAGGTTCTTGCTGAAAGAACAATATTCTGATTTCTGAACTTCTTAAAGAATTCAGCATCATATCTCTGTTCAGATGCATGAGGCACTCCTAGGATTTCCTGAGGGGAAACAGTTATTCAATGAAACAGCTTTTAAATATGGGTGACAAGAAAATATTAAAAACCTTTACAACTCTGCCTCCCTAAATAAATAAGGGAAATAATCAAACTATCAATGATAATTAAAGCACTTCTCTGTATTCTTCCCTTTATTTTGAAAATGGCTACATTTACAAATGCTAGTAATTAAAAAGAATTCCAGAAGTAAGTGAAAAAGGCAGTAAAAACTACATTAATTACAGCAGGACAACAAAAATCCACCACTTGGTAAAAACAAATAAGCAATATTTACACATGGCTACCACATCTGTATGAGAACTTATAGATTAACTTTACTGCTGCTGGAATGATCCATGTAAAACACAGACTAACCCACTCATTCATTCAACAAATATTTATTGAATGTCTACTACTTGCCAGGGGCACTATGACAGGTAGTGGTGATACAATAACCAACCACTTTCCCTGCTCTCCACGTACTTTAAAAATCAGGGAAGGCAAACAAGCAAATAGGAACAGATAAAGGGAAACACAAAGGACAGGTGCCAATGCTGGGTCTGGGAGGACAGGAAGCCTTCACTGAAGTTGAAACATAAAAACAAACAGAAGGGGGAAGGAAAAAAAGATGGCGATGTGAGAAGTGAGGCAGAAACCTCCTTCCATAATCACATAAAACAGAAAAATACACCAAATACAACTAATTCTGAAAAACTGACCCCAAAACAGCAGAACAGACCTCCTAGATATGGGGAAAAGAGAAGATCTCACCAAAAAGAGTAAAATAGCAAAGCAGCGATCTGGCAGAACCCAAGCCCTCTGCCCACTCCAGCCCACAGGCAGGAGACAGACACACGGAGCAGGGAGAGAGTAGAAACCCAGGACTCCTAAAAACCCACCCCTGGAGATCTACTCCAGGAGCAGGAACACACATTACATGGTGCTCTGGAGATTAGTGGGGTTAGAGAGCAAAGATGGGTGGAATACTCAGAGACTGAGATTCCAGCTGCTTGTGGCAAAGAGGTACGCACAACTGGCCCCCCTGGGACAAAAGAAAGAAAGGCAGGTAGTTTGAAAGACTGCCCAGCAGCAAGAGGGGCACTACAGGGACAAAGATTACACAGAGTTTGATGCTCAGGAAAAAGGTTAGGTGGACAAAACCATCCTGGTATGCTGAGCCCAGCAGATTGGGAACTCTCAGGAGCTTCAGACACTCCATCTATCTTGGCTGGCAACAAAGCCCCAAGGACCCCCACTGCGGTATGTAGCAGCATATGAAGACAACAGAAAACAACAGCAACTCAACAGCCTAAAACCTGTGGGATCCAGTGAAGGCAGTTCTAAGAGGAAAGTATTACAGCAATACAAGCTTACCTCAAAAATCAAGAACCATCCCAAATGAACAGTCTAAACTCACAATTAATGAAATTAGAAAAAGAAGAACAAATGAGGCCCAAGGTCAGTACAAAGAGGGACATAATAAAGATCAGAGCAGAAATAATTAAAATAGAGAAGAAGGAAACAACAGAAAGAATCAATGAAGCCAGGAGCTTTTTCTTTGAGAAAATAAACAAAATAGATAAATCCCTAAACAGACTTATCAAGAAATAGAGAAAGTGTACACACACACAAAATCATAAATGAGAAAGGAAAAATCACTATGGACACTGCATAAATACAAAGAATTATTAGAGAATATTATGAAAACCTATATTCCAAAAATTGGATAATGCAGAAAAAATAGACAACTTTCTAGAATAATACAACCTTCCAAGACTGACCCAGGAAGAAACAGAAAATCTGAACAGACCAATAACTGGCACTAAAATTGAGCTGGCAATCAAAAAACTACCTAAGAATGAAACCCATGGCCCAGATGGCTTCACGGCTGAATGTTATCAACATTTAAAGAAAAGTTAATACCCACCATCCTTAAAGTTTTCTAAAAAGTAGAAGAGGAGGGAATACTTCCAAACTCATTATATGAGGCCAGCATCACTCTAATGCCAAAACCAGACAATGACACCATAAGAAAATTACATTATTCCTGGCAAACATAGATGCAAGAATCATCAACAAAATATTAGCAAACTGAATTCAAAAATACATTAAAAAAATTATCCATCATGACCATGTGGGATTTATTCCGGGGATGTAAGGATGATACAGTATTTGAAAATGAACATCATACACCACATCAACAAAAAGGACAAAAATCACAAGAACAGACCCATAGACCAGTGGAACAGAATAGAGAGCCCAGATATAAACCCAAACATATATGGTCAATTAATATATGATAAAGGGGCCATGGATATACAATGGGGAAATGACAGTCTCTTCAACAGCTGGTGTTGGCAAAACTGGACAGCTACATGTAAGAGAATGAAACTGTAGTACGGTCTAACTCCATACACAAAAGTAAACTCAAAATGGATCAAAGACCTGAATGTAAGTCATGAAACCATAAAACTCATAGAAGAAACAGGCAAAACTCTCTTGAATATAAACATGAGCATCTTTTTCCTGAACACATCTCAGGCAAGGGAAACAAAAGCAAAAATGAACAAATGGGACTATATCAAACTAAAAAGCTTGTGTACAGCATAGGATACCATCAGCAGAACAAAAAATGCATCCTACAGTCTGGGAGAACATATTTGTAAATGACTTATCTGATAAGGGGTTAACATTCAAAATATATAAAGAGCTCACACACCTCAACACCCAAAAAACAAATAACCCAATTAATAAATGGGCAGAGAATCTGAACAGACACTTCTCCAAAGAAGAAATAAACCCACACATACATGGCCAATTAATACATGATAAAGGAGCAATGGATATACAATGGGGAAATAACAGCCTCTTCAACACTGATGTTGGCAAAACTGGACACAGAACAGACATATGCACCCCTATGTTTATCACAGCAGTATTTACAACAGCCAAGATCTGGATAAGTGTCAATCAGTAGATAAATGGATAAAGAAGAGGTGGTATATATACACAATGAAATATTATTTCAGCCATAAAAAGAAAACAAATCCTACCATTTGCAACAACATGGAAGGAGTTAAGAGGGTATTATGCTCAGTGAAATAAGCCAGGTGGAAAAAGACAAATACCAAATGATTTCACCTGTTTTTGGAGTATAAAAACAACGCAAAACTGAAGGAACAAAACAGCAGCAGACTCACAGACTCCAGGAAGGGACTAGCAGTTGTCAAAAGGAAGGGTTGGGGAGGGAGGGTGGGTGGGAGAGAGGGAGAAGGGGATTAAGAGGCACTATAATTCACAAGCACAATATAAGTAGGTTCTGGAGAAGTCAATACAGCACAGAGAGGATAAGTAATGACTCTATAGTATCTTACTATGCTGATAGACAATGACTGCAATTGTGCAGGGCTGGGGGAGTGGTGAAGACTTGGTAATATGGGTGAATGTTGAAAACAATGTTGTTCATGTGAAACCTTCATAAGATTATAGATTAATGATACTTTAATTTAAAAAAACAAAACAAATAGGAGTTAGCCATGACAACTACAGGTGTGTTTCTCTCCACCACAGCATATGAATTAGGGCTCATGTCCTCCTGTTATGTTTAATGCTGAACTCCAGATACCTATTCTACTGCCTTTGACATAGTAAAGAATGAATAAATGTTTGTTGACTGATTTATTGAAATAGGGAAGAGAGAAGAATGAGGCAGCTTGTAGGAGGTGAGAGAGAGTGGGTGGGAAGTTGAGAAGCTCCCTTGCAAGCATGCACATCTAAATGCGGGCCAGCAGGTGTACAGGTCAGGGGGTCTGCAATAACACAAGAGTTAGCTATATGACACAGAGTTAGTAACAGAGAAGTGAATATTAATTGAAGGGAGATTAAGAAGAATGAAAGTAACCTTGAGGAACACCATTATTTAAAGGATTAGCATGGAAAAAGGGATCTTTATCTGAAATGTAGATGGAAGAGCAGCCAGAGAAAGAAAAAAAAAAATAGTGCATACTCATGGGAACCAGAAAGCAAGCATTTCAGAAATGTTCTTAGTTCCTGGACTCCACATCCACAGCAATCACTTCCTTTATTTCATCTAGTTACACATCCTATCACCACACCCTGGACCATTATCGTCACCAAGAAGGCATTCTCTGGGACATCTCAATGTCAGGTACCGGGCTCGCGCCCAACTACTCCTATTCTCCCCACATTCCAAGTTCGTAGCCTTCCAACAATTCCTCAATCTCACTGAGGCATCCAATCCAGACCCTACTTCTTTCACCTTCTATCTTTCCTCAGAGCCTCTCACCCCTTGTAACCAGCTTAAAGTCCCCGGCCCACCATTCTGAAGCGATTTCTTCAATCTTTTGTTTTCCCTTTATCCCACTCACCTGTGAAAATCTCACCTCTAGTCAAACCCAACTATGAACCCTGATTACAAGTTACCGGACGTCACTGAAGAAGTATCAAAAAACCGAGCTCACAGTTCTCATGTTAATTTCATTATCTGGACAATGTTTGGATCCTGATTCGAATGACCCAAATGTAAAAAAAACATTCGTGAGGCAACCTAGAAAGTCTGAACATGAAGTGGAAATCAGAAGATATTAGGGAAATATTACTAATTTTCTTAGAAATAATAGTGTTTCTGTGGTTATTTTTTTAAGTCTCTGTCAATTATAGATACATACTTAAGTATTTGTAGGTAAAATGATAATATGCCTACGATTTGCTCTAAAATACCTAAGTGAAACAAAAGGCAGGAGTAGGAAGGTAGAGAATAAATGACATAAAATCGGCAGATGGCTGAAGCTGGGCCATGAGGACATTCAGATTTTTTATAATAAAAAGCTTAAAAATTGATCAGTTCAAGACAACAAAGTTCAAATAAACACTAATGCTGTCGCTCATGCTACTACATTTCCCTACAAAGTTTTCTTTCCTATTCTGTTAGGAACTTTTCCACAACTCTTTCATTCTTTCCAGACCTCCAACACCCTGTACCCTTGCCCCCCATTCTCAGCTGAAAACCTTGTTTCATATATATTTTTCACTGTTAGATACCAAGTCCCTCCTACTATTTTCCAACCTACTAAAACTATATATCTAGCTGTATCCATACCAGTATTATTTTCCTTCCTTCCATTACAACAGAAAAACATATCTATAAATATATAGCACAGTAATAAAGCTCCTAAAAGATCCTCAAAACTCCACTTGTGATCTGGATCCCATCTCCTCCCTTTCTATAATCACGCCATTATTTCCTCTTTTCTGTTCAACTCCTCCTCATCTTCTACTTGTTCATTTCCATTAGATACAAACAATGTTTCTTCTACCTTCTATTAAAAACATAATTCTTAAATCTCATATAATCTGTACCACCTTCTTCTCTGCTCCCCGTCACAATAAAACTTCCTTAACAGCTGCCCAAAGCCACTGCTTCCACTTATCCAATTCGCATTCTTTCCTAAACTCATTCAACCTCTGACAATTCAATTCAGCTCCTTACACAGCTCCTTTCCAAATACGGCCAGAAACTATTCTAACACTCGCTCCTGCCTATATTTTGTGTACCCACCCAGCCTCCCTACAGTCCAGCTGTCCTGACTAGCTCACTGTCAGGGACACACCACCTTCTTTTACACCACTAGGCCTCTCTTCATACACTGTGCTGGTTATCAGGATTGGCTACTGAATCTGACACCTAGTTACGAGTTCTTGCTTCCTATTTATTCAGACAAACTACCTTCTCTAAGCCTCAGTTTTCATAAATTTTGTTTATGAATAAAATTGAGAGGACA
The DNA here is from genome assembly GCF_040802235.1 of Manis javanica. Classification (NCBI taxonomy): domain Eukaryota; kingdom Metazoa; phylum Chordata; class Mammalia; order Pholidota; family Manidae; genus Manis; species Manis javanica. Next base: position 231,308,506 of record NC_133156.1, on the reverse strand, counting down.
ATAGTGCCTGCTTCAAAGGACTGCTAATAAATCATCTCGATTAAGTATGTATGACATTGGCTGACAAATAGTAAATCCTCAACAAACATGTTAGTGTCTCTTAAGATACTCTCTTATCTATCGACTCCTTCACCAAATATTTACTGAGCTCCTCAATGAGCCAGGTATGATTTTGAAATCTGGGGACAAAGCTGCAAACAAGACAAAACCCTTATGCATTGATGGAGCTTCCATTCTTGTGTCCCCCTCATGGCACTCCCTAGCCCCCCTAATCTGCTTTCCTTCTTTTTAAGGACTAGCTGAAATACAACTTCCTCTGTGGAGCCTTCTCAGACAACCTCAGGAAAATGTAATGTTTTTCTCCATTATGCACCCTCATCAATTCTTCTTATCTCCATTATCATCACTTATTGCCTACAGAATGAGGACTCCCATGAAAACTGTTCCTTGTTCTGGCATAATACCTGGCATAAAGCAGATACTTTTGTAAAATTTAAATGAATCCATTTTTATCTAATTTATCAGAAAATTAATAAAATAAGGTAGGCCCTGATTAAAATGCAATGCCTATCTTTACCACTATCTAGCAGGTTAGCCATTATATCTGAATATCTTCATTTTTAAGTTTTAATAGCCAAATTCACCAACTTCATCTACTTTTCAAAAGCTTAGCTAAATTCCAAAAAAAAAGTGGGCTCAACGAACACTTTAAACACCACTATTACCATGTAATAATAAATGCACTTTTACTGTCAAACGGAAAATGGCAATTCAATTAACTAAAGGATAATGAAAGAAAATTAACTGGACAAACTCTAAACATTCTATGGAACCTCTTTTTGAGATCTCATCAGTAAAACTTAGTAAAATGAAGGCTAATAATGTAAAATAAACGATCTCTTACTGACTTCTGCAGTTCACAATATGCTTTTATGTATTACCTCAAAATACCACAGAACTTCAGACATAGTAAAAGGATATGCTTTGAAGTAATATGACCATCCAACAGTCAAACTGGTTGTACCTACAGATAAAACTATTAGGAATTTTCTATAGCTTGTCTGTATGAAATGACAGATCACTATCATGTTTTCTAGCAACAACAAAAATAACCCTCTTTAGTCACTAGTATTTTGTTATGAAAACATTTCTACTAGGCTAGCAGGTACGGAGTCAAACGCGATTGGATTTGCCTGCGGGCATTAGGAGTACTAAACACCTGTTATTCTGGGGTAGGCATGATACTATGAGACGTGATGTTTACTGACTGCCTACTGTGTGCCAGTACCAGGAGCCAAGAGAGGACACCCACAGAAGGGAGGTGTAACACAGATTCAGGAAGGAACCTGCAAGCCAAGTCAAACTTTAAAGGTTAGAAATTTATATTAAATCTTGGTGAACTTCAGCTTGAGGGTCATGTGAAAAAGCAATGAAACTATGTATCTTTACTGAAATGTTTCTCACATCTTTAATAATATCTAAACTGTGCTACTAAAATGCCCAACATGAGGACAACAGCTGTGCATGTGTCCCTGAAGAAACAAATACGAAGTATACTTTTTTAAGTTGAAATACCTAATTTTGGCCACGATTAGGATCAAATTTCAACCAACTAAATTCAACCCACTAACAAATTATTAAAATAATACTAGTCAGAAATCTTTATATTAGGATTATTAAAACCCAGTGCATACTGAAATCTCATACTGGAGATGCCATCACCTTAAAATCGAAGTGTTAAATAAATTTAAGTACAAAAGATCATAAATGAAAGAAACATAGACACTCTGAAATGGATAAGGCATTTCTGTTCCCTAAACCAACAAAACAACCTCTGGCCTTCCACGAGCCACTGGCACACAAGAGCACTTGCTTCTGTAACAAATAAATTTTTCCCAAGTAAATAATTTTAAAGAGCAAAAATATCAGATATTAGGGCAGTGGTCTGATAAAAACTACTCACCTCATATGTTGCCAGCCGATCTAAGTACGTTAATAACTTCAGTCTACAGCGGCAAAGTTCCTTCTGTTCCAGTGTTAACCTGTGTTTGGGCAACTGTATTAGGCCACCTACATTTACACAGATACACATTTCTCTAAGAACTAAAATAGAATAAAAATAATCAACATTCTATGGAGCCCAAAACTCATGGGAAAATACACAAAAGCACAAGGGTAAGTTAATACTAAATGCATTTAAGTTGCTGAAATAACTCAGAAAAATTAGTCCTAGTAAAGAACACACTTAAATGACGAGTTATTTTTTTAAATTACTAGTAGTAAGTCATTTACTTTGAAAAGTTCACTAATTTAAGTAGTTTTTGCCTCTTCTTGAGTTCCTTCTTTTTATGCTCAGCAGGCTCTTCATCAGGTGGTGAAAGATCCTCATAGGAGATACTGTCTATGTCGATGTCACCAGGTAATGTAAATCTATAAGAAAAAACCCAAATCTAAATTTTTTTAAATTTCACATACTGAAATGCTTTCCTCTTTCATTTTATTATTCAGGTGATTTCCACAGAAACAACCCATGATTTCGAAGAAAGCTTTTGCTACTATGAGCAAAGTGAGTCACTCATTATACCCACAAGATGAGCAAAGTCATCTGTATTCATCACATAGAGAAATTTTAAAAATCAAGAAAATGAAAACTACTTAGGGAAACATATGATGTTATATTCACCCAATGTGAAACAGCTTATGAAGAAAATGTCCAGAGTTTACTATTTGAATCACTTCTGTTTAAGGTTTTTAAAATGGTAGTAAAAGTGTCAGTCTCATTTGCATTTTTTTTATTTATCAAGTATTTTAGCACATGTCTAACCTGCAGATAAGGGAGGAGACGTGATGAGATATCAAGACCTGAAAGGATCAGCCAGGGGACTTGAGGCTTAAGAACGCAAGAGTGGTGCTGAGAGTGCACCGCTCTTATTTATTGATCAAATGGTTGTTAACAACAATAAAACTCTGTATAGGGGACTGAATGCACAATCATTAATCAACTCCAAGCCTACCTTTCAACAGTCTCCAGTCTTCTGAAGCATAATGAACAAGTTCTTAGATAGTGAACAAGTTCTTACATGGTGAACAATGCAAGGGCAGTCATATCACAGAAACTGTTTCTGTTTTGATCACGAATCATGAACTATAGACTGATGAACTATAAACAATCAAGTCAGATATGATTATTCATTTGGTTTTTATACTTGATTTATATGTGAATCCCACAAGCACATTTATATCTCAAGGTTCCAAAAGTCTGATAGCAATAGCTCTTATCAAATAACTTTATTATTATGATTATTAACAAACATATATACGGTGCTTAAAAGTTTATGAGATGATTTCACAAGATACATAATTTAATCACTCAAAGTAATTTTCTGATGATAAAGAAGATGCATGAAAAAAGAAGGTGGTTCACCTGACTAATAGGCACACCCAGGTATATGTCTTAAGCCTAAAGCTTAGAAACAGCCAACATCCAATAAATATTTGTAGAATTTGCTCTTAGCATCAAGGTATATAAGTAAACATATTCAACTTAAAAGCTGTAAACTCAGGTAAGGGAGCACTGGCCAAAAGCAACTGCTTCATTACAGAATAATCTAAATAAAGAACAGTTTACCCTTTCCAATCTCAGCCTAAAGTCCCCTTCACTCTTGAATCCGTATCTTCCTGTTACCAACCTGCCATCATCTGCTCCCTTCCCTATTGCTAACAGAGCCTCCAGGTCTGTGCCTTTTAATCCATATTGAAGCAGTTCCTTTGCAGCATCCACATTTTCAGGAACTCTTTCCAAACACTCGTGAAGAACCCAGGATCGTTTCTTTATTTTACTCTGTATACAAAGAAAATAAAGAACAGAGGCATTGAAGAACTCAGGACATCTGACAGCACCTATACCTGCCTTCTAGCATTATAAAGCTGTACCTGAGGGAGTATAGCTACCTAAGACCTTTGCCACAGGTAGTTGCCAGAAAAGCTCAACTAAAAAAGCTAATTCCCTAAAGGTGATTAGAATTAGATGCAGGGAATGTGATTCCAACCGCTTTCTTTTCTTCTAATGAGACAAGGCTGAAACACAAAGCTCAGGACTCTTTTTTGGAAACATAAAAAGATTTTGCCAGACTTCTATAGCTGCTCTTTAGTTTGCATATGGGCTGTGTAAGAGAGTAGAAAATAAGCATAAAGGCAAGGTAAGATAAATCCTATTGTAACAAGCATGATTTTCTTTGAAACAAAATCTGTTAGGCATAGGACATCAAGATTCTGTGTCTGCTTGACCATGAATCACATGTACCACAAAGTGCAGGTGACAATTTAATCATAAAAAGTCATGGTATGCTATTCTTTGGAAAGACCAAGGGTGTAGTCCTCCCTCCCAAATGCTTCCTCTGACTCCATTCAAATTCCTTGACTTTCCCTTTTCCTAGAAAGGACAACTGTGATTACAAATTTGAAGCCAGATTTGACTCATGCCCTACATTCCTTTTCATATTCCACCGTATCAATTCTTTCTTCAAATGTCTCTTAGCTCATTTCTCCCCCTTCTACTTTTATGGCCTCCATGTCAGTCCATGTCACTAACTCCTAATGCCGGGGCCCTGCAGAAATCCCTTGACCTTAGCAGGGTTCCCCCCAACCACCCTCCTTCCAGCCAGGTTCATTGTCTACACCATCTTCTTCTGCACCTCCAGTCAACAGTCCACAGCAGTTCCCCAGGACCCTAAACAAACAAGCTTAACTCATCACAGGCTTTCAATATTCTCCCCAACTGAAATCAGTGTAACTTTCTAATTGTATTTCCCAGTGTTCACTGTTGTCAAATATCAGATCCAGCACACTGGCTTAATTACAGAGTTTGTTTACTCATCCAACAAATATCCGCCTATGTGCCAGGCACAGAACTAGTCAGAAAGACAGAGCAATGAATTAGACTTAGTTCCTGGCCTCATGAGCCATACTCATTTTCCTTTTATTTGCTTATAACATTTGTCCCATTAAGAATGCCTTACAGTCTTCTAACTGAAGAAGGCCTACTTGGAATCCTCAAACCTGCTCAAAATATCTTCACTATATAAAGCCTTCCATAACCACTGGGTCTACAATGACTGCTACCTTCTCTGGGTTCCCAGCATTCATCTGGAATCTTCTGGTATGGTTACTTGTGTTTTAGGCACGAAACTTGTCTTTTCAGTAGGATTATAAACTCCCTTAAAGCAAAGGCCATGTTTATGCTGCTCCTGTACCCCTTCACTGTCTTTCACTTAGTGCTTTTACTCTTAACTGCCTGTTCATTTAACTGAATTAAGTATCTCCCCCAATAAAAAATGTACTTGCTTTGTTTCTCCTAACACCTTTCAACTCCTTCAGGATTAAAATTGTCCTTTACTGCCTTCCAGAGAAGCCATAAATGAAAACAGGTGAATTCATGAGTTCACTGTCCTGAGTGACAAAAGAAGGGGGAAAAATAATACAGGTCTGGTGTTCTGCTATTCGAAAGATAATACAAGCAACTTTTTCTTCTTTTATTTCATAACCTCTCATGCTCACTCATTTCTGATGTCAATCTTGTAAAAAAAGTTTATCTTCCTGTTTGGAAGCATCAACTTCTTACATACAAGATTTTCAGATTACCTTTTTGTGTACTTTTAATTACTCATGTACATAAATATTTAGGGAAAACAATTATCATGACATTTCCCAACATTTCTTACAAATCTTCCTAAGTGCAAAGGTATTTTCCTTTCTGAATGTCAGAGGAGAAGTTATATCCTCTTAAAACATGCAATAAGTTCTACTACTTGCTCACAAAGGTGCCAAGGGTCCAAATATACAGGCTATATAACAACTTTAACTGTGGTAGCAGGGAGCTATTGAAGGAACTAAACAAAAAAAAAGGGTATTTGGCAAGCTTGATATGTCAGTGACCTGTCGCCTCAGCTTCCCAAATCCTCCTCACAGCCAGCTGTGGGACAGACAGCATTCCCCATTTGCAGCTGACACCTTATTAAGCCTCGTGGGTACAGGGCACTGGAGGGCCACAGCAGAGGAAATGGCTCTGATTTCTAGTCCTAATGTGCTCTGGTTCTTTTCTTACTCCTATGGCTTGGCAGCCAGAAATGCATGCTGCGGACATCCAGTGGCATTTACCCTACCCCTTCTCCACCGAGGACTACTTCCCATTAAATTTCAATCGTCCTCGTGAGCAGGTTTCCTTTCGGTGAACCCCCCAGGCATTGGAGGAGGAAACTTTCCAGATTATGGCCACCTGCACTCTAGCGGGAGTCTTGTCTTTTCTTTTCGGTCCCAGCCACAGTTCCTTCGCACTGGCCTTGAGCAGCATACATGCTGGCGAGTTTTCTGACCCTAACCTCAGCTCACTGGCACACCTCAGAACAGCATCCAGTTTGTCTGCGCACATCCCACCTGTTCCTGCCTGCCAACCTTGGCAACTAAGGCCCAGCCCTGACCCCAGACAACCCAGAGAACTTTTCCATCCTATGTGCTACAACCACTCCTTGTCCAATGAGGTCTGAGCCCCGGCCCAGGGGAGACCTCCCTTCCAAGTGTGTTCCCGACTTGGGTATGCTCCTTCAGCCTTACAGTATTCCTTAGAGTTCTCTTTAAACTTTTACAGTTAATCTCCCATTATGAGAAAACTATTCTCCATATTAAAACTTTTCCTGTTCAAATTACCATGTAGTTTCTGGCTCCTGACGGTACCCTGACTGATATAAGTGAAAAAAGGTAACTGAGGTAGAGAAGGAGAAAGGATTACGCCAAACTCAGGTAGGTGGCGGGTTTATCAGCGAATATGTGTTCATATGTCTTCAATACCAAAGTCCAGCTGCAGGGTCAATGCAACCAAATAAGAAGAAAATTTCTCCAGGTTGAGTAAAACACACTTCATCAGCTCTAGAGAAATCAGCAATGTAACTACATGAAATCCTATAACCAAAAAATATTCTCTACATTTGAATTTTGCCATGTTACCAAAATATGTAAGCATACCAAGTAATTCTGGATCGAAGCAATGTTGACGGCAGACTTCCTCCACTGCCTCTGGTACACCAGATCGGCGTCTAGGCCATAGGTCTGCGCCAGACACAGGGCTTCCTCGAACTCTTCACTTTCAATCTTTGGACAAAGAAATGGGAACACGAATGTTACATTACTGAACTGTCCACAGTGTCACTCTGATGATGTAATGAACTGTGATAAGCCTTCCACCCACAAAGCATGTTCTGCGTCCCTAATTATCCTCATGGGCACCGTGGCAGAAGCCCCTAGGGGCAGACAGATCAAGTATTTCTTTCACAATTTAACAGAAAGCTGAGAGACAGAGGTGAAATGCCCACATTTATAGAGTAAAATGATGGTAAAACCAGGAAGAGCAGTACTGAGAGCCTGACTCCGAGTCATGATACTGTACGAACAGCACAAACAGCTAAATACTCGGGGTTGATCAAATCTACTTTCCCAAGCAAACCCCTGACCAGGAAGTAGGTTTGCACGTCTTCCCTCATCACCTGTAGTCGGAGTGAACAGACGTACTTAAACACATACAGGTGAGAGTCACACGAAAGGTAGAAAAACCCAGGCTAAGCCACAAAGCGGACGGCCGATCTAAGTGGGAACACACCTTCTGTCCACTATTTCTGCTTTGATTACTCAGGCACAAAGAGCAGCATTATTTTCAAAAGCTTTATAATACTGGTATTTTTAGCATTTCAATGATGTAACAAACCCTCTTTAAATTTCTTTATTAAAAAGTTAGTTATTTCACAATAAAATAAAGTCGTGATGCCTGCAAACTTTGGCAGCAGTAAGACACTCTCACCTTTCTCTGATACAGCTCCTCGGGAGTCGTGGAGCGCAGACTCACAAGGCGGTAGTTCTTCGTAATGGTTCGGGGGCGTTTCCGTGGAGGTGCAAACCGCTCCATCTCCGTCACGAGGTACAGACCCTGTTTTATGACCCCAAAGTAGCGGGCCTGGGCAGATAGCTCCTGATCAGAATCAGAGTCCTCCTCTCCGTCTTCGTCTTCTCCACTTCTTGTCTCCAAACGAGATCGTTTGGGGGCAAGTTTAATCTCACACTAAAGTGAAAAACAAGACATTGACTTCACAATGAGGAACTAAAGACAAGTTTTAGGGTTAGGGAGAAAAATTTTAATTCTACTCTGGTTTGATTCATTACAACAGCGATGTAATTAAGGCAGGAATGGAATTCAAAGGAGCCCAACTACAAACATCATACACACCAACAGCTCCAGGAATAGGCACTACATTATTGGCTCCGAATCTCCAAAACAAAAGCTTGTTTTAATAATAGGTCATTAATATGACCTCATAAAGATATGCTTGGTAGTCATTTCAGGGAAATAAAGAAATTAATGTTAATTTTGTCACTTTTGACATTTTCATACTTGCTGTGGAAAAATATGATAATTTTTTAAACCTCTTTAGAAATGAACATGCAAGTATTTATTTGTTTTTCCAAGAATAGCTCTCTTGCCCTCCCCTTTTCAGGAATGTCTATCAGCTTCACAAAGTTCTTAGTCTGAAAACCTGCCTGTTAAAGATAACTTTCATTCCAGACTTAACAGAACTGGCTTAGGTTGTAAGCCATGGTTCTCTGTAAATAATATCTCTAGATTTGGTAACAAACTTTGAGATAATAAATACTTGTTAATCTGCATTGAAGGAAAGCCACTGAAGCTCATTACTCTTGGAAGACTTAAAATATGAATTTTTAATGACGAAAACATAACTTTAAAGTATTAACCCCTATTTTCAAGTTTTTTGTCATGATAAGCAGTTTTCTTACTAAAAGAACAAACTTTTTAAGTTGTCACAATTCATGGTAATAGGCTAAAGACTCAATTCTTAGGTACTATATATCTTAGACAACACTTTTCCATTTTAAAATGACTAATCTAGGAAAAAGGAAAATAATCTATCGTCATTAAAGAAAAAAAATACACAGAACAAAAGACTTAAGTTTTATTCATTCTTTAACAATGCAAGGTTTTTTTAACTGACTAAAAAATAGACTTTTTTTAACACTACTCAATCACTGATTCCAATCACAGATTTGTATTTAAAGACAAAATTAGATAATGAGATCTAACTAAAATTTTAAAACTAGATATTTAGATTTTTGGTGAAATACATGTGTATTTTAAGCATACTGGCTGCTCTGAAAGGAAAAGCATTACCTCCAAACTTAAAAATCCCCCATCGTGGGTAGCAGTGACTTGAGGTGATGGTTCAAACCATTCACAAGATTTTCCCAGTAAATTCTTCAAAGTTTTCACTGACGAAACAGTCAAAGCACCAGAGCAGCGAGCCAAAATGACCGCACTGTCTGCCCACCAATTTACATCTATCAGTGGATAAAAAGACTCTTTATCTAAAGGGGGAAAAATGAATCAACACAAATGAATCTGTCAGTGTGGTTTAAATGCAACACATTTAGTCTAATAATCATTTTTAAACTGTATTTGGGCCTTACAGGTGTATTAATAATAAAAAATAAATTATAAATCAACACTCAAACTTTTACAAAATGGTCATTTATTCAATAAACATCTGAATGCTAACAATTCGCCAGTCTAAATCCAAAGTTCCAGTGTTGCAGAGGGAAATATGTTAAGGTCTTTTCTTTCAAAGAAGTAAGACTATACAGATATATGTCAACAATTTCAACATAATAAGGTAGGTGTGTACAAAGTGTACATATTATTAAGATTATAAAAGGCTTTAGAAAATATTCATACATCACTTTTCAAACAATATGAGAGAATTATACTCATTTAAAAATTAATCCAGATATATAATGGTTTTCAATGTTGATTACCTCTTAAACTCTGAAGGGGATCAGGATATGCCACCCCGGAAGATGCCACTTTGACATAAGAACTATTTTAAATGAAAGAATTTGAGAAACTCAGTTCTTTTCCTTCGTCTTGTCATTTCTCTAACAACTTACTGTTCTTTTGCTAAGATACTGTATCAACCCAATTTCTACCTAAGCCTTGGAGTTACTCATCTCTGGGTACTCCCTGTATAAGTGAAACATAGATGCTAATAAACTTGTTTCTCTCATTTATCTGTTTTCTGTCAATCCAATTTTATAGGGCCCCAGCCAGAGAACCTGGAGAGTAAAAAGAAAAAGATATTTTCTTCCTCCACAGATCAGCTAAAGAGCACCTTTATCTATATTAGAGGAGTTTCTTAAGGTTCTTTTTTTTCTTTTTTTAAGGTTCTTGTCATATTTCATACAACTCACCTTTGATTTTTTTCCTCTTCTCAGTAGATAGTCTCCAATCAGGATTACAGTCATCATAGCCTGGCTAAATATGAAAAATATGCACATGACTTCCTGAGTCAACAATGTGAGAAAATTTTGAGAATGTATCAAGAACTATGGATTTTTTTAAATAACAAATATATTGAAATTATGCATTCCTTTGATCTTAGTTTTATCTAGCTGAAACCTACTCTTCACCATAACCTTGAAAAGCAATTGTTCATACACTTAAAATGTGTACATGCCACACACTGTGACTCAAATTAATGAAAAAATCTTGAGCATAAGAACAGTAAGTTAGCAAGTACTCAATTAATAAAAATGAAACCAAGGTACACTAGCAATGCCCTCTACACAGACCCACACTTACACCTTACACACAGGGAGGAGAAGAGCAATGCTGATGTGAATAAACACTGGCCTGAGCACAAGTCCTGCCCCTCCCATGCAAGCTGAGCAACCCCTCCTCCGGCCTTGACTTCTACAACCTGAGACTGGACTCCACGACCTCCATTATCTCCAGTTCTAGCTTTCTATGGCTAAAAATTGACTGAGTAAAAAAATACAACCATGCAATCCTCAAACTAAATCCATTTCTATTCTAATCTCATGGAACACAATGCCATGCCCACCTTTGAGAACATAACGATACATCAATAACTCTCAAATATAAAACAACTGAGATTAGGCTACTTCCACATCCCTTCCTGGCTCACTATTAATTACTTAATCTTCAGAATTACAGGAGTATGGGAAAAAAATCATTTGGGTGTTTATCTGAAATCTTAAGCCTAAAAAACTTATGCTATACTTTGGTCAAAATGTGCTTTTTCATCTAAATATAATGGAATAAACATATATGTTTTATTAACAATTTCTCAGTGGCTAATACTTTATTAAAATCGGTATTTTTTCCATGTCCTGAAAGAACTTTCTGCTCACCACTACTATGACAAATCATTCAGAGCAGTTCCTGAGTACAGAAGATAAAATTCTTTAAACTTTATCAGGAAAAATGTTACCATAAAAGGCTATTTTATATACTAAAGGAAGATTTTAGTATATTGACTGTCCTGGTCTACTTAATCATAAAAAAAGATAAGTTTCGAAGATTTAGACTACAATAAAGTGTGTATTACTGAAAGTAGTCAATAAATTGAAACTTTATATGAGCCTTTATAAGGCACTTTGGGAGGTTCCAGTGTCTTTGCGTCACCAGTTGTACGCGCTCCCACAGTACCACATTTGCACCATCATTTGTTGTATGAGCACATGTGTGCCTCCTTTCTCACAGTCCAGATCACACAGGGAGTATGGAATGATACTGTAAAACTTTAAGCCCCACCAACAACAATTATGATTCCTCCCTGGATAAATTTAAGGACATACAGGTCACAATGAAACTTAACAAGAAATCTTCAGCAAAATTTTGAAATCATTTCCCTGGCATAAGTTTGAGAATTCAAAGTGTGCCTGTCTTCATTTAAGTAAATGATAAGAAAGAGCACCATGAACAAGCAATACAAGCTACTAGAGCCAGTCCCCAGACACTCTGGGTAGACGGTTCCTTCCATGTAGATTGCTTAAACAAATGGGTGTGTCTTACGAATTCAAGTTTAAACACAAGGGGAACATGTGTTCTTCAGCCTCCAGAACACTGTCAGAGCATGCTCATATTCCCAAATCCATCAGAGTGCCCACCTATGGGTCAGTAGCTAACTGCTGACTGAGTGAATGAATTAATCCATCTTTTAAATCACTGTACTCTAATTAGAATGTCTAAGTTATAGGAAAACTAGATGACAGAGTACCAGTATTCCTAGAGCCCCTCAAAGTGTGGCTTCTTCTGCTAACTTAGTGAGTGAATACCATGCACTTACACTGTGAGAGAAGAAAAATCAGACATTACCCCAAACTCAAGTAGACTGAGAGCTAAGAAATGGATATAAATGACTATAACCCAAACTCAAACTGGGTAACAGCTCAAAAAGAGGTACAGATAAAAGTGTAAGGGCTCTTCAAAGGATCAAGAGATCATTCTGGATATGGGCTTGAGAGGTGCAAAGAAAGCCTTGCGGTACTGTACTTTCAGGAATGCCTGGATGTGGAAAATGGGTACGGGACAACATTCCAGTCCAAGAACACAATGAGAACAAAAGTACACAAGAAGGAAAATACTGCTTCTTCAGGAAAAATAATTATTCAAGTCAGTTTAAATCAAGTATAGGACATCAGTTATAAGAATCTGACATTTTTATTTGTCAGTGAAGTCTTTTGGGGGTAAGGAGTTCATGACGTCATTTAACGATTTAAACATAAACAGAGTAGCATTTAGTACCTTCACAAGTTTCTGCAACCTCTACCTCGTTTCAAAACATTTCTTATCACTCCAAAATAAAACACTTATCCATTAAGCAATTACATTCTCCCCTCCCCCCAGCCAAGAACTATCTACTTTCTGCCTCAGTGATTTGACTGTTCTGAATATTTCATATAAATGGAACTCATACAATATGTAACATTTTGGGTCTGGCTTTTTTCATTTGGCATAATGTTCTCAAGGCTCATCCACAGTCACACACGTCAGTACTTCATTCCCTTCTGTGGCTGAATAATGTTCTAGTATAGCTACGCACTGCAATTTCTTTATGAACCCCTCTATTAATGGGCATTTGAATTGTTTCCACCTCCTGGCTATTATGAATACTGCTCCTATGAACATGTATATAAATGTGTTTTAAGTACTTATTTCAAAATCTTTTCTGCATATATCTAACCATCTACATTTTTGCCTATGCAGTACATAGCAGATTCACTCTAGGTATGTGGACTACATGTATAACTTCACAATATAGGGGAGTTCGATTAAATTATCTGTTCACTATGTAGAAGAAATAAGTGCAAAATTCCAATCTTAACTGTGCTCCAGACAGAGGTGGCATGCCAGATAAGCAATCTGACAGCCGGGCCCTCACTTTTCTTTTTTCTTTTTTTTTTAAGAACTGATTTTTTAGGGTCTTAATACATTGTTTTAATGAAATAATTACTTTGTAGTCTCTGGCTCTGAACATCCATTTCTATGAAGTGATTTGCAGATGTAAGGAACTTATCCAAACTACAAAATTATTGGATGTAGACATTAGGCCATGAGCTTCGTGCCTCTCTAAGACAGCTCAGTAAAAGTAAATAACTAGCTAAACCTGAGGTGACTGTCTCTTGTTTTGGGGATCTTTAATGTTGATTGAGCCGTGAAATCACAGAGTGGAACATCAGCATTTGGAGAAAATCCTAAAAAGTCCAACTGTCTACCTAGTAAGAGATTTACTCAATGACTTTCCTGTTAGGTGTCTGTTCAGCATGTCTTAGAAATATGGTAATGTGGAGCTCACGACACTCACCCTCTTCATAATTTGAAAACTCTAATAGTGCCTACTGAATCAAAATCTTTTTTTCCTTTCTGCTCATTGGCCTTCATTTGGTCTTCCAAAGCTAACAGAATAAGTATTCTACTTATATGCAGTAAGTTATAACAACAAAACACCTGGTGTTTATTGGCTGCACTTAGGTGTTTAACCCTTTGATAAGGACATTATTTTTTTCAATAAAGTATTATTGATATACAATTTTAAGGTTTCAAATGAACAACCTTGTGGTTTCAACATTCATCTATATTATCAAATCACCCCAACCCCACCCCATTGCAATCACTGTCCATCAGTGTAGTAAGATGCTATAGCATCACTTGCCTTCTCTGTGCTGTACTGCCTTCCCCATGACCTAACAATATTGTGATTGTATATTATAAAGCCCCTTAAACCCCATCTCGCTGCCCACCCACCCTCCCCAACCCCTTCCCTTTGGTAATGGAGAGTACCTTCTTGGAGTCTGTGACTATGCTGCTGTTTTGTTCCTTCAGTTTTGCTTTCATGTTATGCTCCACAGATGAGTGAAATCACATGGTACTTGCCTAACCTCATCCCTGGGTAACTGCTAGTCCCTTCTTGGAGTCTGTGAGTCTGGTGCTGCTTTATTCTTTCAGTTTTGCTTTCTTTTTATACTCCACAAATGGGTGAAATCATTTGGTACTTGTCTTTCTCCACCTGGCTTATCTCACTGAGCATAACGTCCTCTAGTTGCATCCATGTTGTTGCAAATAGTAGGTTTTCTTTTTATGGCTGAATAATATTCCAGTGTGTATATGTACTAACTCTTATTTATCCACTCATCTATTGATGGACACTTAGGTGGATTCCATTTCTTGACTATTGTAAATGGTGCCACGATAAACATAGTGGTGCACATGTCTTTTTGAATCAGGAATCTTGTTTTCTTTGGGTAAATTCCTAAGAGTGGAATTACTGGGTCAAATGGTATTTCTTTTTAAGTTTTATGAGGAACCTCCATATTGTTTTCCAGTACGGTTGAATTAACTTACATTCCCACCAGCAGCGTAGGAGGGTCGCCCTTTATCTGCATCCTCGCCAGCATTTGTTGTTCCTCATCTATTGGATGCTGGCCATCCTAACTTGTGTGAGGTGACATCTCATTTTGGTTTTAATTTGGTTTTCCCTGATAATTGGTAATGTGGAGCATTTTTCATGTGTCTGTTGGCCATCTGAATTTCTTCTTTGGAGAAGTGTCTGTTCGGATTCTCCACCCATTTTTTAATCAAGTTATTCGTTTTTTTGGTGCTGAGGCATGTGAGCTCTTTATATTTGGATGTTAACACCTTACTGGAAAAGTCATTAACAAATATACTCTCTCATATTGTAGGATGCCTTTTTGTTCTGCTGATAGTGTCCTTTGCTATACAAAAGCTTTTTAGTTTGATGTAGTCCCATTTGTTCATTTTTGCTTTTGTTTCCCTTTCCCAATGAGATGTGTTCAGAAAAAAATCGCTATGCTTATATTCAAGAGATTTTTCCTGTGTTTTCTGAGTTTTATGGTTTCATAACTTATATTCAGGTCTTTGATCCATTTCGAGTTTACTTTTTTGTATTAACAATAATGCAGTTTCATTATCTTATATATAGCTGTCAAGTTTTTCTAACACCAGTTGTTGAAGAGGCTGTTATATCCCCATTGTATATCCATAGCTCCTTTATCATGTGTCAGATGGCAATGTATGTGTGGGTTTATATCTGGGCTCTCTATTCTGTTCCATTGATCTATGAGTCTATTCTTCTACAAGTAACAAATTGTTTTGATTACTGTGGCTTTGTAGTAGAGCTTGAAGTTAGGGAATGTAATCCCCCCAGCTTTGTTCTTCCTTCTCAGAATTGCTTTGGCTATTCAGGGTCTTTTGTGGTTCCATAGAAATTTCAGAACTATTTGTTCCAGTTCAGTGAAGAATGCTGTTGACATTTTGATAGGGATTGTATTGAATCTGCAGACTTCTTTAGGCAGCATGGCCATTTTGACAATATTAATTATTCCTATGCATGAACATGGAATGTGTTTCCATTTATTGGTGTTTTCTTTCTCTCATGAGTGTCTTGTAATTTTCAGAGTATAGGTTTTCACCTTCTTGGTTAGGTTTATGCCTAGGTATTTCATTCTTTCTGATGAAACTGTAAGTGGAGGTGTTTTCCTGATTTCTCCTTCTGCTAGTTTACTGTTAACATATAGAATGCAACAGATTTCTGTGTCTTAATTTTGTATCCTGCAACTTTGCTGAGTTCACTTATTAGTTCTAGGTGGAGTCTTTAGATTTTTTATGTACAATACCATGTCTGTGCAAACAGTGACAGTTTACCTTCTTCCTTACCAATTTGGATACCTTTTATTTCTTTGTGTTGTCTGATTGCTGTGGCTAGGACCTCCATCAGGTACTATATTGACCGAAAGTGGTGAGAGTGGGCATCCTTGTATTCTTCTCAATATTAGAGGAAAAGCTTTCAGCTTTTTGCTGTTACGTATGATATTGGCTGTGGGTTTGTAACATATGGCCTTTATTATATTGAGGTACTTACCCTCTATACCCATTTTGTTGAGTTTTTATCATGAATGGATGCTGACATCTATCAAAAGCTTTTCAGCATCTATTGACATGTTCATGTGATTTTTTTCCTTTCTGTTGATGTGGTGTATTATGTTGATTTTTGAATGCTGTATCATCTTTGCATACCTGGGAATAATTCCCACATGGTTATGATGGATGATCATTTTGATGTATTTTTAAATTCAGGTTGCTAATATTTTGTTGATGATTTTTGCATCTATGTTCACCAGGGATAATGGTAATTTTCTTTTCTTATGGTGTCAGTCTGTTTTTGGCATTAGAGTGATGCTAGCCTCACTGAATCAGTTCAGAAGCATTCGCTCCTCTTCTACTTTTTGGAGAACTTTAAGGAAGATGGGTATTAGCTCTTCTTTAAATGTTTGAGAAAATTCAGCAGTGAAGCCATCTGGTATATGCACTTTGTTCTCAGGCAGTTTTCTGATTACCAGTTCAATTTCATTGCTGGGAATTGGTCTTTTCAGATTTTCTGTTTCTTCCCGGGTCAGTCTTAGAAGCTTATATTTTTCTAGAAAGTTGTCCATTTCTTCTAGGTTATCCAAGTTGGCATATAACTTTTCATAGTATTTTTAATAATTATTTGTATTTCCATGGTTTCCATAGTGATTTTTCCTTTCTCATTTCTGATTTTATGTGTGCACACTCTTTTTTTCTTGATAAGTCCGGCTAGGGGTTTATCTATTTTCTTTATTTTCTCAAAGAACTAGCTCCTGGTTTTATAGATTCTATTGTTTTATTGTTCTGGTTTTATTTATTTCTGCTCTGATCTTTATTTTGTCCCTCCTACTGACTTTGGCCCTCAGTTGTTCTTCTTTATCTAGTTTCATTAATTGTGAGCTTAGAGTGTTCATTTGGGATTGTTCTTCTCTCTTGAGGTAAGCCTGTATTGCAATATACTTCCCTCTTAAAAATGCCTTTGCTGCATCCCACAGATTTTGTGGTGTTAAATTATTGTTCTCATTTGTCTCCATATATTGCTTGATCTCTGTTTTTATTTGGTCACGGATCCATTGATTATTTAGGAGCATGTTGTTAAGCTTCCATGTATTTGTGGGCTTTTTTTTATTCTTTACATAATTTATATATCTCATTTCATACCTTTGTGGTCTGAGAAGCTGGTTGGTAAAATTTCAATCCTTCTGAATTTACTGAGGCTCCTTTTGTGGCCTAGTTTGTGATTCTGGAAAATGTTCCACATACGATTGATAAAAATGTGTACTTGCTGCTTTTCCATGGAGTGTTCTGGTGACATCAATTAGGTCCATCTGTTCCAATGAATTGTTCAGTGCTTCTGTCTCCTTACTTATTTTCCTTCTGGTTGATCTGTCTTTTGGTGTGAGTGGTGTGTTATAGTCTTTTAAGGTGAATGCATTACATTCCATTTCCCCCCTTAAATTCTGTATTTGTTTCATATATTTAGGTGCTCCTATTTTGGGTGCATATTTATAAGGGTTATATCCTCTTGTTGGACTGACCCCTTTATCATTGTGTGATGTCCTTCATTGTCTCTTATTACTTTCTTTGTTTTGAAGTCTATTTTATCTGATAAAAATACTGCTACTCCTCTGCCCTTTTTCTCCCTATTATTTGCATGAAATATCTTTTTCCATCCCTTCACTTTTAGTCAGTGTATGTCTTTGGGTTTGAGGTGAGTCTCTTGTAGGCAGCATATAGATGAGTCTTGTTTTTTTATCCATTCAGTGACTCTATGTCTTTTGATTGGTGCATTCAGTCCACTTACATTTCGTGTGATTATCGATAGATATGTACTTACTGCCACTGTAGGCTTTAGATGTGTGGTTACTAAAGGTTCAAGGGCAGCTTCCTTACTATCTAGCAGTCTGTCTTAAATCACTTATTACTATATTTCAAACACAATCTAATGATCTTTTTTTTTTCCCCTTCTTCCTCTTCCATTCCTTATATAACAGGTGTCACATTCTGTACTCTTTGTGTGTCCCTTGACTAACTTTGTTAGTAGTTGTTTTAATTTTGTATTTCCTTAACAATTAATTGGTCTACTTCCTTTACTGTGGGTTTATTTTCTCTGGTGACAGATATTTAGTCTTGGAAGCACCTCCCTCTAGAGCAGTGCCTTTAAGATACACTGTAGAGACGGTTTGGTGATAGTGAATTCCCTCAACTTTTGCTTATCTAGAAATTGTTTAATCCCTGCTTCAAATTTAAATGATAATCTTGTCAGGTAAAGTATTCTTGGTTGGAGGCCCTTCTGATTCATTACATTAAATATATCATGCCACTCTGTGGGGAATGGAAATGTGAGTGACAGGGCTATTCACAATGCATGGCTTGCTGAGATATAGAGATTTCCAGAAGGCACCACAAGATTCTGGAATTCCGAGGTCTGCATAAAGATTTTGTCATTGGAATGCAGTGAGAGTCACCCGCTCCTGTGTTTTCCACGAGACTGAGGGTGTTTCACACAAATGCTGCTTTTGCATAGTATAGCAAGGTTAACCAAGACCTCTGCTTTGTGCCCTTAATAATCAACATACGAAGCCTTTGACTGTATAAACGATCTAAGACTGATTACATCCTGTGGCTTTCTGCACTCGCGATCTGCACCTGATTTAATCGAGATGTAAAGGTTAGTGAGCACAAAACAAACATGAGAGCAAGCTGAGGAAACAGGTCTTTGCCTCTGAGTGTTGGCACCTCACCTTCTCTCTTTCAGTGAAGTGTGGAGTAATCTTCCATCCGTCATCTCAGGGATTGCTGGCCATTCCTGGCACCGCTGGCCTGTAAGGTTTATGCTGAGAAGTTGGCTGATAGCCTGATGGCTACATGATCTTTTTTCTTTCTCTGGGTGCTTTCAAAACTCTCTTCTTGTCCTTGATCTTTGCCATTTTCGTTATTATATGTCTTGGTAGTGTCTTCCTAGTGTTCCTGGGTGTCGGGAGAACTCTGCGCTTCGATGACCTGCGTGACTATTTCCTTCCCCACACTGGAGAGGTTTTGAGCAATGATTTCCTCAAGGAGACTTTCCATCCTTTTGTCTCTCCTCTTCTTTTGGTACCCCTATAATGCCGATATTGTTCCGTTTCGAATGGTCACACAACTCTCATTATTCCTTCATTCCCAGAAATCCTTTTTTCTCTCTGCACCTCAGCTTTTTTTCCTGTTCTCTAATTTCTATTTCATTCATGATCTCCTCTAAGTCATCTAACATACTTTGAAATCCCTCCATGGTATATTTCATTTCAGATACTGTATTTTTCAATGTTTCTATCTCCTTCTTGAAGTCTTCCCTGAGGTCTTGAATATTTTTCTGTAGCTCCATAAGCATGCTTATGACTTTTTATTTTGAAATCTTCAACAAAAAGATTGGTGATTTCATTTTCACTGAGCCCTCTTTCTGGCATTTTTTCTGGTAATTTTGTTTGGACTAAATTCCTTTGCCTCTACATTTTTTTAGTGTTTCCTATGGAATAATTACTTTGTGTAGGCGGCACCCTCCAGTGCCCAGAAACTCTATTCTCTGGAGCTACTGTGGACCTGCAGCACTGGAGGGGGTCGCAGGTGAGCAAAA
This sequence comes from Manis javanica, assembly GCF_040802235.1. Taxonomy (NCBI): domain Eukaryota; kingdom Metazoa; phylum Chordata; class Mammalia; order Pholidota; family Manidae; genus Manis; species Manis javanica. Next base: position 231,288,617 of record NC_133156.1, on the reverse strand, counting down.
CCAGCATCTGTAGGAAGAAAGATCTTCGCTGGGAGGGTTTCCTGCCTTCCTGGCTGTTAACACCTGCCTCCACTCCAGATACAGTGGGTTGTGCATGCTGGGATGAGCCTCTGTGCTGTACACCTGGAACTGCCATGGGCAGGGCCACTCTCTGGCTGGCCTGGCGCAATGGCAGGCGCAGCAGGTGAGCAGGATCAGCACCTGCCAGGAGGATGGAGCAGCAGGCTACATACTGCAGTAGGGTGCCTCAGGGCTCCATTGCCAGCCAGAGGTATGGAGTGTCTGAAGCTCCTGAGAGTTCCCAATCTGCTGGGTTCGGCATGCTGGGAAGGTTTTGTTCACCTGCCCTTTCTCCTGAGCAGCAAGCTCTGTGTAACCTTTACCCCTTTAGCACCCCTCCTGCTGCTGGGAAGTCCTTCAAACTGCCCAGCTTTCTTTTGTCCCAGGGGGGCCAGTTGTACCTGTTCTCCATAAGCGGCTAGACTCGCAGTCTCTCTGAGTATTATGCCCATCTTTGCTTCCCAACTCCTCTAATGTCCAGAGCACCATGTAATGCTCCTGGAACAGGTCTCCAGGGCTGGGTGTTCGGCAGTCCTGGGCTTCTACTCCCTCCCCGCTCCGTGTCTCTTCCCCCCACCTGTGGGCTGGGGTAGTGGAGGAGGGGTCTGGGTCCTGATAGATTACAGCTTTGCTACTTTACCCTTTTCTGCGAGGTCTTCTCCTTTTCCCTAGATGTAGGCATTCCGTTCTGCAGTCTTCAAGTCACTTTTTCAGGATCAGTTGTATTGGGTGTATTCTTGTGTTTAATGTGATTATGGGAGGCAGTTTCCGCCTCACTTCTCACACCAGCATCTTTTCCCCCCTCCCCTCACCACTTTCCAAGCTAACATTCCCTCCACTTCCTCACCATCCTTCAACCCTGAGGACTATCTGTGAGGAGAACCAAGACCTCACCATGCCTTGTGACATCTGATCCACACTCTTGCCGGCTGGCGTTTTGAGGGCAGGATCACCAAGATCCCACGACCCCCCATGAAAGCAAACCAGGGAAGTCACTTCCGGTACTATGTTGATCTATTCTGAGAGGCCACCTCCAGGCCACTCCTCTCTGTGTGCCACGCTCCTGTATATCTGAAAACAGCTTCAAGGGCCCTCACTTAATAGTGTATAAGTGACCTGGAGGAGGAGATTCCAAAGAATAGATTTTGTACAAAAAGGCTACTGCAATATTTTCTTCAGATTTAAGGATTTTAAATTTTTTTCTTTACAGCTAGAAGCCAAATATAACCAAGCCCCTGCCTCCAAAAGCATAAAAGCAATCTTTCTAATGTTTATTCATTCCATATTTATTACTATTTAGCATGCCAACCTCTATGTTATACCCCAAAGGAAAAATGTTCAGTGCCTATTCTCAAGTGGCTCATAGCCTAGTGAAGTTGTAAAAGCAGGTATGGATTATATCAAAATTAATTATATGAACTATCATTTTCCCACTTATCCTTCATTGATTCATCCATTTAAAAAATTTATCCAGTATCTACTATGTCAAAGAGAAAGTGAAATTAAAATGGAAAAGGTAAATTTTATGTCTACTACGTCTATAGAAGTACAAAGAAGTAAGTAATAAACTTCTTCAGAGAAAAATGAGATGTAAATATATAAACACAACATATGGGAAATGTTTGAAATGAAAATCACGTTAGCAACTTTACTATATTCCAGACATGAGCAAAACTTAATAGTCACAGATTTCTAGCCAGATGGATTTTCATATTGACAATGAAAGCCAAAGTATTTAATCAACTCAAAACTGGATAAAAGTAAATCAGAACAGGCACTTCCATACAACTATCTTTAATCATTAGATTTTATAGGGAAAATAATCACACAAAGCATATTGTGAAAACTAATAAGGTAGTGAATTATATGAAGAAAGGCCCAGATGAGCTGAATTCACAATTTGGTAGAAGAGTTTAAGTTTATATAGGGCAACACTAACACTAGTGTCTCTTCAGGCAATATTTTATTTAAATTATAAACTGACTATTTATTACCATATAATCTAATTTAAACTAATTGGGTTGTCCTTTCATTTCCTAGAGCAGCCATAAAAAGAGGCAAAGCCCACCCTAACTGGCTGACCCAAGGCCACCTGACTGCTGACGGACAAATGAGAAAAGAGCAGCTGTTTAAGTATTTTTCAGCCAGCAATGAGTACAAAGAATGACACAAATATATTTAGTAAGAGGCACTATCACACGTCTCACTTACTAGTATTTTCACATTTCCAGTGTCACTACACAATAAACAGCATAGTCCCGGGTGTGTCACTCACATAAACTGCATGAGTTCTCTCTCCCTTGTTTTCCATTAATATCACAGCCAGTTCCTGATTTGCCCAGATAACAGTCAGTATTACTAAATGTAAGAACTGTAAGATACTTTGAAAAAAAGTATTATTAACCTAAGAACTCAGAGGACCTAAGTCATAAAGGAATCTTGATTCTAACATTTAGTGATCTAAGTTAACTTCTTTTAGCATGATTCCCATCTATTAAAATGAGTATAAAAACATTTGTTACTTAATAAGCTTGTAGTGAAACAAAGAGCAGGTGAAAATCTCTCTGGATAGCTAAGCCCTACCAGACGAACGTTACTTATTCCCAACAGTCCTGCCCCCACCTCCAACCCCGGCACCACCAACTGGATTATGTGCCTTTCTTTGAGCGTGTCTTTTTATAACATTCAGATGTTATTTTATTGATTTGTCTACAATCTAGCAAGACTGTGACCGCTGTTAAGGGCAAGGACTGTGACTTACTGCATTTTCTACTCTAGCACTCAGTAGAGATTCAACCAACTGCTGAACTTTATCATTGTATGATTATTATGAATATAGTAAAACAGCACACTCTTAATAGTACTGTTACATACAAGCTTTACAGCACTTACTCTAGTACACTAGACTTTAATGACATTCATTTATTAAAGCCCAAATCTGAAGTGCTCAATCCAAAGGGATTAATCCCCAGGTTACAGGTGAAAGACTTGAGCAGAGTATAGTTGTTCAAACTCCTTTTGGTGGATAGAGTTAACATCCTATCAGTAAAGTAGATATCCACTGTAAAGTTGAAGGTTTACCAATGAGAGGCAATCTCAACTATCGATTCTAGTACTTACTACACACCAACTAGCTTCAGAGTTAACATATGTAAGAGGCTGAAGAAATATGTATTACTTTCACTAGAAAAAGGATTTGTCTCTGTTCTTTTAAAAACCATCAAAAAAAGCCTAATAAAATATATAATAAATAGGGTTTTTTCTCTACCTTTTTAAAAATGTGTTTAAAAATAAATAAATAGCCATGGAAAGAGTATGGATATCAGAATCAGAGAGACATGAAATCAAATCTCAGCTATATAAATTTATCAAAAGAAACTAGGGTATTCTGTGAAAATGTGAGAGCCTCATAGGAGTTTATTTATGACGGAATGAAGTTTCCAGAAGAAAAGCAGAAGAGTTTAAAGGTCAGCCGAAGCAGGCAGCAGGGGGGTGGGGGGGGCTCAGGAAGCAAGCGGGGAGCAGCACGGCCATCAGACAAGAGAAGGTGGCAGGTAAACAAAGGAGTTTGCATTTTGACCCTAACTTTAGAATATTAAAGAAAGGAATGAGTAAAATTAAATGCTGTATTCCACTGTGGACACAAATTTGTTTTCAGGCTAAAATTAGCAGGGATCTCAGAGCACAGAGTCTTCCCAGGTGCCCAGCAGCAGCAAGAAAAGGGAGGGGCTGGCAGCCACCTGCCCACGACAGGATGAACTCTGGAAAGAGGCAGCAGGCCGAGCAGCAGCAGGAGTGGCAGTCCAAGTGTCAGGGCCGGAGAGTGTCGCCGCACCGCTGTCCATGCAGCAGAGGATTGCACTACCTACAACATGGCCTTGGTAATAGCGACCGGGTCCATGGTTTTCAGTTTTGTGAGGCCAAAAACCTATTTCTTTTTCTGTTCAAGGGAAATAATTTATACCAATCATATCAAAACACTCATTTGTTTGGGGGACACTGGCTCAGAACCACAGGAGGTGAGATGGAAGCCACTGAGGCACCCCTGAAACATGAGGCAATAACAATTCCTGATGAGCTGTCCTTCTAAACACTCAGGGTATTTTCGTTCAAAAGATTCTCACTAGGACCGCTAGAGACAAACTCCTGGCCTTAACGCAGGTTTTGCCACTGCCCACCTCTTTGTCATTTCCAAATTCCCTTCCCTTCCTGTCCCATTACTTTTCCGAAGGCCTATGCCAAATTACTGAGATACTCATACTTACTCATTTCCTAGCTTCGTGATTTTTTAAATAATTTTTAAATCCCTTCAATGGAATCACTATAAAATCTAATTAACAGATAACACTGAGCAAAAAAGTAATGAATTATAATGTTGACTGGCAACTAATTACAAAAAGTATCTAACCAGTCAAAAAGTTGAGTGTATGCCAATAAGTACTACAAGAGATGCAATTCACCATTGCAGGTCAAGAAAAAAGGGTGGCCACAATTTCAGTGAACAAATAGCATTCTAGTGGATTTCGTCTGAATCGCCCTTATACTACATGTATGACATTCTAGGATACTCACAAAATGAAGGATTAATGTGCTTCAGAACTTGATCAGTATTTCTCTAAGTAAATGAAAATCACTTATGAAACAAAGCTGGGGTGGGGGAGAATGCCTTTAGCATTCAATTTTCACCATTTAAGAAACCTGCCCAAATGTAAAATGTCCCGTGACTGAACATTAGGATCTTCCCAAATGACAAAAGCTGAATATTTTATCAGTATCCCTTGATAACCATGAAAAATACACAGTACTTTCTGGATCAATTATCTGACATGCCTAGATATGTACGTTAAACAAACAGTTTTTAGAACTGATTCACTCTGCCTTCTAGAGTGAAGATTTAATTCAAGTTAACTGTAAGCTTAGAGGAGAGAGAAAAAATGTCCCTCGTAATTAGCTACTGAGGTTGAGGTAGAGATGTGGAGGCCAAACTAAATTCAAGGTTAGTAGGAACTAGGTCAGGGGGAGATCTTCCTAAACTTGTGTATAAGTCAAAAAAACAATGAAGAACAGCCAAAACAAATTTAAGTCTGTGAAAAGAGTAAAAACTGTAGGGCCACTTTTTCTTTTCTTTTGCTATTCTGAAAATAACAAAATGCTGTTTGCTCGCTAATGATTCAGTTTAACTGAACTGAAATTAAATTAAAAAGAATTCTGAAAAAAAAAGATGTCAATCCATTCAGATCATTCACAGAACATGCTGTAATCTCAGAATTACAAAACTATCCACCGAAGCTAGGGACAAGATATTACTTTAGGAAAAGAGGAATGGGAACGTGGGAGAAAACTAATCCTAAAAGTGCTGAAATGCAAAACAATCACCAAAGGAGTAAGATTTATAACAAAAGCTATACATAATTGACAGGACTTTTCTTTATATGTTCACTCTGTCACAACATATGGCATTTTTAATGAAGAAACCTTCCTTGACCATTGTGATTTTAAATTATAACAGATGTTTAAGTTATAATCATATAATTGTAATTATATATACATAAATTATAATAGATGTTGATTCTGTCACTAAACAACTAAATCATTTAATTCTTAAAATCTGTCATTTAAGAAATTTAACTAAAAAATTAATAGTTCTTTATTTCTCTGTACGTTCACTTTGTACATTTTAAGTGAAAAGATAAATCCCTTTAAGCTTTAAGCCCAATATTACCAGCGTTGCAAGATTTGGTAAGAATTGTAACCTTTTTAGGATACTGACCCACCAAAACCTTGATCATGTTAGTTGATTGTGCTGAAAAATTAACATCTCCATTTTGACTTTTTGGAATGAGAAAAAGGGGAAAATGGGAGTTTTTTAGACACATAACACTCAGTATACAGTGTATTGCACATAAAATTAAGATCGGTACACAAATTCTTAATTTGCACTACTATATTGATACCGCAATTTAACTAAAGCTTTGGAATGATGAAAATAAATAGCTGTGTACAATAAAATATCAACAAAATTAAATTAGTAATATCAGTGTTCATCCTTAAGCAAGAAAGTCATTCTAAGAATAATCATAATCAAGACACGTACCTGCTCATTTTGATTCCACTCCCCTTGCTGCTTCAGAGATGGAATGGCCCAGATGCTTAGTTTCCCTGAGAAATGAATGGCTGCAAGGAGGGTCCCATCTGGAGAAAGGCTCATCTTAAATATCCCATCCTATACAACAATTACACCACATTAATGCCAGAGCAAAGGACTTCCAGCTGAGTAGAAATAACTTCCCAAATTTAATAACACTCTTGTGGGGTACAATGTCACAAATGATCTCCCAACTAAGGGTTCCAACAGCTTCATAACACTACATGCTTCAGCATATAGAAACACAACTGTCACCACCCTTATGGAGGTTTTAAAATCTATTTTATAGTGTCATAATTTACATATAATCTAAAACCTTAATACATGAGCATTATAAAAATATTCTTTTATAACACACATCAATCACCATGAGTTCTAAATAACTTTTATTGGTTGATGTTTGACTAGATTGTGAATTTCTTGAATTTTGGGTCCACATATTTACCAGACCCTATATATACATAATGTCTGGAATATTCTATACATCATATATAGGCCACAAATTCATGCTGCGGAAGAAATGGAAAGGCAGAAGGAGGAAGACAGAGAAAAAAATCCAAGTGTGATGGGAACAGACAAGGAGGAAAATGAATACTTTAAGGAACATTATCAAAGTTTAGTATTTCCCAAATTTGCTGGCAAATTATCCAATTTCGGGAATCGAATTATTGCCACCGAGAAACTTTGTAATATACTGGTTTTACATGACCAACCTTGTCTTTCAAGTACTATTTGTCCAAATAATCTCTCAGTCCTTTCCCTGAGAAATACCTGGTTTGATCAGTTACCAGAGGAGAGAAACCATACAAGCAGAAATATCACCTGCCTACAATCTACAGTCAAATCAGAAGAATCAAACATTTGATTCTATTTCCCATTTAGGCATTTATTAAGGACAGGGTCTAAAGTAGTTTACCCACAAAGAATAAAACAGACTCCAAAATGGCAGCAATTTTCCTACCACCATATTTCTCCTGAACATTTAGAAAATTTGGCAACACAGGGCCCCCCATCCCCAAATGGCAATAATCAGGCAGAGCTAGAAAGCATATGCACCCTCTGAAGGGTCACAAGCTTTCCAGTCGGCTAAAGCTCCCACCATTCTCTATTATGCCCCAAAATTAAGGCCAAATATAAGCTACAGAACTGAAAACTAAACATGACTATACTAGAAAATCAGAATTTACATCTGGCTCAACTCACATTATCCACCTGCTTCTGTAGACAGAGTTTAAGTGCTTAGGTCTAAAATGACATATTAGCCATGAACAACAGAACAATTTCAGGAAGTAAGGAACACTGCGGATGAGTGGATAGATGAAAAGTTTAGCGACCTCTAATCTCATGAGGACTAAAATCACTTTAACTGGACATAAACCATCTATCTCAGAATGCCAGAACTAAAGGTAAGATTAAAATACTAACGTCTGCAAAGAGATGCAATAAAAGCAAAAGCACTTCAAGTGACACTTTAACTCTTCCCACGTCCCTTCCTCTGTGAAGGAGATGGGGCAGGAGTGGAAGATGAATGAGCTGGCATCTTTCTTTCACAACTCTGAAGCCACTAAGCCCCAGGTTTTGCATAAAGTGGGCCATATAAGCACAGATTTTTATTAGCTAAAAGACCTCTCTGCCCATATGTCAGAGTTTATAGAGCAAGAGACGGAAGACCTGAAGGGTTAAGAAACTTGTCCAAAATCCCCCAAGTTTGGACAGCAGAACCTGGATTGAACACAATCTTCCATCCCAATCCACGTCACAGACATAGTCCTCTATAGGAATTATAGTCAAGTATACTTTCTGTTTCCTCACCTAAATAATGAGTCATGTGTAATCTACATGGTAACCTCTCAGGCATTACAAATGCTTCATTAAACAACTCCATTAAAAGTGTTCTGAAAGTTTATGATTCTCTTTTACAAAAAACAAACAGAAAGATGTATGAATGTGAATTTAACAATAGCATTGTGACCAGGAAAATAATGAATAATGCTGAATTTCCTGTTTTAATCCCTCCATCCTCCTTTCCTTCTTTCTTCCCTTTCAGACAATTAAACAATAAACATATTAACTAAAAGGGTACTACTTGCTTTTAACATGGTGGGTGCTTGACACTCTTACTTTCATCTGATAGTATGGTATCTACACTGCAAACTTACCGTTCCTTTGTTTAAACATTTTATAGTAGAAATTTGCCCTCTATCACCCAAAAGTAGAAATTATAGTATGATATCCATGGACCCAACAAACAGCTTGCACAAATGTCAATTCAAGTCTGTTTCATGATTCCTCCTCCAAACACCACAATGCCCTCAGACATTTTTTCTCTGGAGCATTTTAAAGCAAATTCCAGACATTATATGCACATACATGAAGTATATGCTTTTTTGAGGTCCCAAGTTATATGTTTAATTTTCACATATGCATAGTGAGAAGACACAAAAAGGACTGAACAGTGGCCAATGATAGACAAGTCGCCTCTGTTACTTTAGAAACAAGGTTCGTTCCTTCTGAAATAAAAACTCTGCTTTTAATTTACCAAAACATTTCTGAGTGTTTATAGCACACAGGTTATTTCTGACCCAAGAAATAATTTATTATCCTGACAGTAAACTGTGACACAATATCTAAAGCCACAGTTAGAAAATCCATGCTAACTTCTGCAAACAGAGTCTACAGTATTTAGAAGTCTGAACACCTCTCTGTTGGCAAGGGAGAGAGTTACAGAGTGTAGGCTTTGGAAAGAAGAAGAAATGGCTTTTCCGTATGTCACAATAAAAGAAAATCTCAAACACACCGAGATTCTAGAACCATAATTCCTCATATTGTATTATTGCTCAGCATAAGTGTATAATGATCTTGTTTTCTTCTCTTCAGTACTTTAGAATTAAGTACTTCTAAAGGCAATAAAATTTAGGTGTAGCTGTCATTTTCACTTTGATGAAAATGTATCTGTGAAATCTCTTTCATATTCTTAGCTATGAATGTCATTTTTACTTTAATCATTACAACAGCTAGAATGTTGGTTAAGAATATGTAATTTGACAGTGAGAAGCAGAAAAATGTTTCCTCTAAAAGCAGGAATAAGACACTTTATTCAACATGGTACTGGAGATCCTAGCCAGAGCAATTAGACAACAAATAAAAGATGTACAAATTAGAAAGGAAGAAGTAAAATGGACTCTGTTTACAGATGACATAATACATAGAAAACCTTAAGAACTCCATCAAAAAACTGTTGGAATAAACAAATTCAGTAAAGTTGCAGGATACAACACTCAGTTGCCGAAATTCCAGTGGTATTTTTCATGGATATGGAAAAAACAATCCTTTTTGTTTGTTTAGTATCACAAAAGACTCCAAATAGCCAAAACAATCTTGAGAAAGAACAAAGATAGAGACACCACACTTTCCAGTTTCAAAGTATGTCACAAAGCTATAGTAATGAAAACACCATAGTTCTGGCACAAAACAGGCACAGAGATCAATGGAACAGAATAGAGAGCCCAGAAATAAATCCATGCATATTGTACCAATCAGTTTACAACAAAGGAGCCAAGAATACACATGGGGAAAGGATATTCTCTTCAGTAAATGGTGCTGAGAAACTGGACAGCCACATGCAAAAAGGGCTGGAACTGAACCCTAACTTATGCTATATATGAAAACCAACTCGAAATTATTAAAGACTTGAACATAAGACCTGAAACTACAAAACTTCCATAAGAAAACTTAGGGGCAAGTTCCTGGACATTGGTCTTGGCAATAATTTTTCTGGATATCACAACAAAAGCAAAGACTAAAAAGTAAGGCTACATCAAACTGAAAACCTTCTGCACAGCAACGGAAACCAACAACATGAAAAGACAACCTATGGGATGGAAGAAAACATTTGCAAACCACCTTATCTAATAAGAGTTAATATCCGAAATATACAAGGAACTCATACAACTTACTGGCAAAAAAAAAACCCAATTAAAAAATGAGTAATGGATCTGAATACACATTTTTCCGAAGATATATAAATGGCCAACAGATGCATGCAAAGGTGCTCAACATCATTAATCATCAGAGAAATGCAAATCAAGCCACAATGAGTTACCACCTCACACCTGTTAGGATGACTATTAGCAAAAAGAAGAAAGGTAAAATGCACATGCACACGTGCACATGCACACACACATACACGATTATTATTCAGCCTTAAGAAAAAGAAGGAAATCCTGTCATTTGAATTAGGCTGAGTGAAATAAGCAAAAAAGATAAATACAGTATGAGGTCATTTATATGTGGAATCTTTGAAAAAAAAAAAAAAAGTCAAACTCATAGAAACAGTAGAAAAGTGGTTGCCTACCAGAGGCTGGGAAGTAGGAAGGGTTGATTAAGGGTACAAACTTTCAGTATAAGGTGAAGAAGTTCTGAGGATCTAACATAACATGGTGACTATAGTTAATACACTCTCCTGTGTAACTGAAATTTGTTGAGAGACTACGACTGTAATTTCCACACACATACACACACACACACAAAAGGTAAATATGTGAGGTGATGGATGTGTTAATTAACATGATAGAGGAAAATACTTTCACAATACTTATGTATATCAAATCATATTATATAATTTAAATATCTTACAGTTACACCCCAATAAAGGTAAGAAAAAGAAAACAGTGAATATCACTTGCTACCTGCTTCAGTCTATTCCATGAGTATCCATTGAAAGGGTGTCTAGCTAAATAATTACTTGGTAAGTTAGTATGACTGGGTAGGCAGCATGGGCATAGGAAGATGGCTGACTAAGAGCTCTTTGCACAGTAGACTGTCTTCTTACATCAGTAATTCCTTATGGCCCTTTTAATTGACCACATTTTCAATTCTATTTACCTCCCTATCTCAATTCTCTTCCCAAGACCTTTCAAAAGATACTTTCCTTTTACTTCATTGAATATTTTGCAATGTGATAATACCAAAATACTACTAAAATTAATAATGTAAACTTTAACTTCCACCTCTACTTCTCATTTATATTAAACCACTAGCTCAAATGTAATTAAATTAATTAAAGCCTTCTACTGGCAGCAATAGAGTAGGAATTGTGTCTTCTCTCAAGTATTACAAAAGTTTTAATTGTTCTAAGATATTTTTAAATGTTAAATATTGTATCTTTGTACTGAAATCAGTTTCAACTGCCCCCACTTTCTTCAACTGCCTATCATCCACACAGCACAATTAAAAATGAATGATTTCTATTTTATTATACCTTTCAGACATATAAGTACTGAAAGTAAATGAAGTCTTGAACTCTAGTACTTACATTCAAAATGTTCTGAATTACTACATATTTTTAAAGAAAAAAAAACAGCTCAGTAAAAGGTGACACCATAAGCCCTGCTCACCCAACAATTCCTTCCTGAATATTACATATTCGATAATACATAACATGCCAGGTCTGTTTCGCATGCTTAAGATCCAGCAGTAAAAAGAAACATAAATCTCTGACCTCAAAGACTTTAGAGACCTTCCAGCCCACTGTGGTTCTGACCCACCAAAGGTAAACAGAAATCTGTTTTCAAACCAAAAGACAATCATCCTGGAAAGTGTGGTTGATAACCTGAGATGAGAAAAAAGCCTTTGGAAAACATTTTTCTAAGCTAATATCCTTTATGAAAGAACATAAATAATTTCATTATTGATATACTCTTTGAAAGACAGTATTATGCCAGACAACCAGTAGTTGGTAATTTTGAATCTATAACTTTTGGGTATACTATACCACAATTTAAAAAGAACCCATAAATTATTAGCTCTATGGTATCAGATATAAAGAAATCGACAAATCAGAGCAGCCTCCACTAACACTTACTGAGTGCCCCTAAAGTAACAGTCACTGCCGTAGCTGTTTAATATACATTCCCTCCAATACTGTCCAAGCAGTGCTGCTGCTTTATAGTCTCACCAGTGAATAGAACAAAATGACCTTAATATCAACCATATAGGTACTATGTAGGAAAGCATATCCCTTTTTTAAAAATATCAGCAGTTAAGAGATACACATTTTTAAAAGAAATATAATTGCTGCCAAACTGAGTAGTAAGAGAGATCTTTCTGAGATAAGTAATTTGTAACCTGACCTACTTTTAAGTACGACACACCTTGGCTTCTTTTTCTTCAATTGTCCAAATAAGGGCTTAGACAAGAGTCAACAAGAGTTAGTGAAAAAAAGCACTGGATCATGAGCCAACTCAAGACCAAACTCATCTCTGGCACTGTCTAGGTGAGTGAGTTTGATGAGCCATTTCTCTTGAGACTTTAATTCCTTCATCAATAAAACAGGCATCATGATGCCAGTACTTCAAGCCTTCTGTGAGATCACGTGAAAATACTTGTAAACTAGAATGTGTTCACAATAATAAAAAATTAATAGATAGTCTCTGTGAAGGCAACTCTAAAGTTATGGTACTAAAAAAAAAAAACAATCTATGGCCCATAATTATTTGTAGGCTTGGAACTACCAGGTACAAGTAACATAACATACATAGTAACTGGATACTTACTGGAAGCCATTGATTTTAGAAAGTCTTTTTAAAAAGTCCAAACAATTAAGAATTCTAGTGCAATATGTCATGAAGAAAGGCGGAAATATAAGGAAATCTGTTACTTGCTTGTCCCTCCTTCTGCTCAATCACAAAGGATACTGATAAGAATGAGAAACATCTGACATGTACAGAATATGGTACAGAGGAGATTCATGAATATCAAACCCCAAGTAATTCTGGTTCTAAATATATTACAACTATATCGGTCCAAAAATATATTACAACTATATTGGTTTTTGGAACACAAAAGAACAGGAGGCTATGAATCCTACACCTCAGCAAACTGGAGCATCCCAGCCAAGTTCTCAAGGCTTCCAGGACTTTGCCCCAGGCTGGGTATGGCCAGACTTCCCATTTCTGGCTCTTCTCTACCTTAAGGGTACTTCACGTTGCACCACAGAGGAGGTAATACTGTACTGCTTACAACTGCTTCTATGCCTCCCCCATTGCACTAAGCTCTCCTTGAGGAAGTGCACTGCATTTTATCCGTCTCCTTACTCTCAGCTCCAACACCGTGTCTGGCTCAAAGTGAGTGCTCGCTGACTGAAAGAATAAATAAATGCTGGATTGCCACATCATTGCTTTCAACTGAATTTTACTAAAAAAACACAGTGAACCCTTTAAAAAATTTGTTAAAAGTAGTTGTTATTTAAACAGTATTAAGGAAAATGAGAAAAGGGCACAGGAAATAAAACAAAGAGACGCTCGCCTGCACTAATATGGTAACAGAAAGACCAACAGAGGCAACATAGTAAATTAGAAAGAACAAAATTCATGGCAGAGGCCAAATCATTTGATCTTGCATGTTTCTTCATCTGCCAAATGAACATAAAACTCCACAAAATGACTGAAGAGAATCTAACTGGAAGACAGTGTAAACAATACAAGGGATTAAAAATGAAAATGACTGTCCAGACTTTCTAAAGAGCAGTGTTACCACTCATGTCTACAGAATGCCAAACCAACCCAGAATACGTGATTTAATTGAAGTCAACAGCAGAGAAATAACTAGAACTCAACATTTTAAATATAATAAAAAGACAAATGCAGCAACAGAATGCTCATTATATTTCTTACAATTTTTATATTTCTTATAATTTTCCTTGGTTTAATAAAGAAATTGAAGAAAAAAAAAACCAGAAAAGTTGTTTGATTTTCCCCAAAACAGGAAAGGTATGATTTGATGCCCCCATGTCAGACTCATGAGCACCATGCAGAGAGGGAATGTCACCATCTCCCGCAGAGGCGATTCCTAAGGGCAGCACCTCCACTCAGGATGCAAGTGTCAGCCAGCCCTGCTGGGGACCTGTGCCTCTCGTACCAGGAGCAAGACCGTCCACAGGTGGCACTTGAAACCCAGTATCAATATGGCTTATTTTGTTTTGAAGCATTAATAATCTCATATTTAGGGAGAAATTTTTTTAAATTTTAAAACAAACCAAAAAGGATATGTTATGGACAAAGATACAAAATTCACAAGTAAGATTAATTAAGAAACTTCAAAGATACATAATACTCCCAGGAGACTTTCTTGGGCTATATCCCTAGACACACACTAGGACTAGGTTCATACTTTAATTTTTTTTTTATTTTCTTTATTGAGATAAAAATGACCTATAGTAAAATACACAGATCTTTAATGAATGGCTCCATGAATTCCTACTATTACATGTGCCCACACAGCATAAAATTGAGAACACATCCAGATGAAGATCTGTTCCATTCAAGGTTCATTCAACTTTGCTCTTAAAAAGTACTCTGGTGAACATATTTGAGAAGCACAAAGTTAAAATTGTGAGTTACCTGTTCTTGTCCCGGGCGACTATAAAACTTGACACTTAACATCCTTAATAATCCCAGTGTCTTTGGCACCTACAAAATAAATGCAAACGCACATCATACAGAGAGGGATTAGAATACTTTCTCATTGTATGAAATCCTTTGACCGTGAAATCAGAATTACAGCAAATCTTGTATTTTAAGAAATGGTTAAGAAATTATCAATAAATCTCAGGGATTTTGGTGAGACCTTGATCTGTTTTTATTTGAAAAAGAAAAAGAAAATCTACCAAGTAGTAAATCTTACCAAATATACCATGATCAAATGCTTTCTAAAAACATGCATAACAAGTATAGAACATCTATGTAAATTAGAATTTACTATAAGCTCTTCTCTAATTGGGTGCCTGGGTTACCATTTCATCCTGTCCATCTCCATGGAAAAGATAAAAATTTCAAAGAAAAATTCCATTCATTAAGCACTTGATCTTACACTTGAAAAACACCAGGGGAAAAAAAAAATCATCATTTAGAAACCAGTTTTTGAAATAATGTAACACAAGACTATTTTTGTCTTTAAAGAAATACACTTCAAAAAGTAAGATGGGGATGTAGGTGTGATTTTAAAAACAGAAAATAACCAGTGGTGTTGAGAATTTGGAACCATACTACTTTGCTGCAGGGAACATTAACGGGTACAGACGCTGTGGAAACAGTTGGGTGGTTCCTCAAAAAGTTAAACATAGAATTATCATATGACCCAGCAATTCCACCCTAAGTATATATTCAAAAGAATGGAAAATAGATATTCAAACAATACCTGTACAGGAATGTTTGGTGCACTATTATTCACAAAAGCTAAAAAGTGAAAATAACTCAAACATCCATGAACTGAACAATGGATAAATGAAGTATAATACAGAAATCCTTGGAGATATTGCAGATTCAATTCCAGGGCACTGTGATAAGTGAGTATCACAATAAAGTGAGTCAAATGAGTTTTTTTGTTTCTTAGGGCTTATGAAAGCTATGTTTACACTGTATTATAGTCTATTAAATGTGCAATAGCATTATATCTAAAAAAAAGTGCATACCTTAATTTAAAAGTTTATTTGTAAAAAATTCTAATCATATGAGCTTCCAGTGAATCATAATCAGCAATCACAGACACTAGAATATAATAATGAAAAAGTTTGAAATATTGAATTACCAAAATGTGACACAGAAACTCTAAATGAGCAAATGCTATTGGAAAAATGACGCCAACAAACTTGCTCAATGCAGGGTTGCCACAAACCTTCAATTTGCATTAAATGCAGTGTCTGCAGAGCTCAATAAAACGAGGTATGCCTGACTATTCCTATTGTGGAATTTCACTCAGTCATAAAAATGAAAGAAATATGTATGCCTGCTACAACTTGGACGAATCTCAAAAATATGCTAAATGAAAGAAGCCAGATATGAAAAGCCATGTATTTATGATTCTATTTAAATGAAACACTCAAAATGGGTAAATCTACAGAAACAAAAACAGACTAGTGGTTGTCAGGAGCTGGGGGGAGGGGAGAATCAGAAGTGTATGGTATGGTGCAAGGCTTCCTTCTGGGGTGATGAAAATGTCCTGGAACTGGACAGAGGTGATGGCAAGCAAAAACAGACTGAAAGAAGGCTCAGGGCTTGGGGAGGGCAGACAAGGGAAGCTAGCAAATGGGTCAAGGGGCTATCTAAAACCACCATGTCAAAATTACAATTCAAGAAAACTTTCCAGAGATAGAAAAAGATCTGAATACATACATTGAAAGAGCAAGCAGGTGGGAAAATTAACTCAAAATAATCAATTCCAAAAAATATCCCAGGAAAGCTATTAGATTTCAAAGATAAGGAAAATCCCCAAGGCCTCCTAGCAAAATGGTCAAACAACATACAAAGGAGAAATAATTCAACTTTATCAGACTTTTCAAATTCCACAATAGTGCTTTTTTAAAAAATTCAATGAAACAAAGGGTAAACCAAGATCTTATATCCAGACATGTTCTTTTTCAACAATCCAGGCTGTGGAAAAACAATTCTGAGCATAAAACTAATTAAAGAACTCTTCATCTATGGGTCCTTCTCATAACTTCTACCAGAGGATAATCCATCCAAACAAGAGATGACTGAGAAAATTTCAACAGAAGTGACAGTGAGCATTTGGAAATATATAAATGGACATGTAAGACTAAAGTAGGTGAGCAAGGAAAGAAACTAATGTGTTATTTTTTCTTTGTTGAAACACATATTTACAAAACTAAAATGGGAGAAGAAAAGGGAAAAGAGAAAAACTGAGTTTTGTATGGGCAATAAGTAGGAATTACGGAATTCCAATAAAACTGAGAAACTGGTAAAATATTGGGAGGCATTGGTAACAAGATTATTTCAGTGAAATGATGGAAGCAAATCCTCACGTGAATTCAAGAGAGATCAGAAAGAGGAATTGGAAACAAGTACAGACAACTCTTGAACATGGTGAAGAAAGGGAAACAAATGGGGTGGTAGTAGGATTTAGTGGGGTCTAAATCCCCCTAAAATTAAAGAGTTTTTACGATTAGAAAACTAAAAGCATGCTGTATGCTGATAAATCTAATAGACAGCAAAATGCATGATGTAGAAAAACATCCTTCAGTAAGTCAGAGTGTGAGATTTGGTGGACAAATATTGGCTTGGCCTTAGCTGCTACAAGGACAGTCTGTCTGTGCTAACAAAAGATGGTATATAGGCACATATGCAGCAAGTGGTATGACCCTGTGGAAATACTATTCTGATTACTTCTATTGTTCAGGGAAATAGGAATTCTCAGGAAACAGGACTCCAAAATGCCTGTATTCTTTCTGCCAACAACATTGCATACTGAAAAAGCAGCAACATCAATAACAAAAAATAGTTTTGTCCATTTTTATATATTTTTTCTGAAATTTTTATCCAAAAAATACAAATAGATAATAATAATTAACATTATAGATCATTCTATGGCTTACCAAGTGTCTTCACATTATTATATCATTTGATCCTGGCAAAAGCCTTAACACACAAGTTTCAGTGATGAGCTAGAATTCCAATCCCAGCCTTCTGACTCCGGAGCCTGGGTTCTTTCCTTTATCCCAGATACTGAACTCTAACCTGCTTTGCGTGACAGCTTATTGCCCTTACTTGTGGACACAGCTACACCCTCCAATACGGTAAACTGCTTGAGGGCTGCTACCTTCATATTCCTAACACTTGGAGCAGTGATTCAATGTTGAACAAATGGATAAATAAAACTATCGTATATAAGAGACACTGACATTAATTTGGAAACTTTGGTCAGTGCACATATTGAATTTTGCATAGTCTCTTTTACGATCTAGCAGCCCAGTGAGAGACTGGAATGTACGTGTCAGCAGCTTTTTTTGGTCAGTATCCACCCCAACAGAACAGCAACCTTAAGTCAACAGTAAGAGAAGGTTCAATGAAGATGATACCTGGCACCTGAAAAAGGAACTAATCCTGTAATTCAAATTACTCTGAAGTAGGGAAAGGTTATGTAGGAAGACTGTAAATTTAGCTGCAAGACACACTTAAAAGCCACTAACATAATTAAAGTACACTCGAAGCATTTCAAGGAATTAATCGTACAGTACAGCATTCAATTTGAAATCCAATATTGTTCCCTACTTTGTCAGAGCATGAGCAATTATCTTTTAAGAGACTCCAATACCAAAACTGCAGGTCAGAGGGGGAAGGACCACATAGAGCAGAGCATTCCGACACTGGAGTTCGCGGCAATGAAACCACAGAGAATTCACAGCAGCCACGGCGCGAAGAGGCGTCCTGGCACACGGCGGTGCTCCGTGACTTGCCCTCCGCAGAGCGCTCTCACGATACCCTTGGCCACCCTGCACTGAGGCCCACCTCCAGTTTGCCTTCCTGGTCTTTCCTTGTAGCCTTCACAACCTACACACTTTTTCTTTCATTCTCCTCAACCTTTAATTTTGACACATTTTATAGCTACTGGAAAGCTAAAACCATCACACAATGAAACACCAGGACACTTTTCACCTGGGTTCACCAATTATTAACATTTGGCCACGTTTGCTTTACCTGTGTGTACACATACAGTTTTTACAATTATTTTTTGACTGAACCATTTAAAAAAAAAGCTGCAGACATAACACTTAAATTCTAGTGATAAAACTTTCTAACTCTTCACAAGATGTGCCCTGAATTATCTCACATATAAAACTAGAAGTTATGTATGAATTAGAGAGAGAGAAAAAATTTTTAATTCCTGAAAATATAAAATAATATGTCCAGTAAGTGTTAGTAATCCCTACCTCACCTTTTTTTAAATAAATTATGGGATAATCACCATGGATACATTTGGCCATGTCACTGCCATGTACGTTATTTCACATGGTGCGTGGGAGAAGGTGCCAAACAGGAATTAGAAGGTCCAGGTCCACCCCGTTCCCCTATTTTGAGTTGTTAAGATCTCAGAGGGTTTTAGGCTCCTAATCTGTGAAGTGTGGTCAATAATATTCAAAATGGACTGCTCACTGGGTCCTGCAGAGAGAAGAAATGGGCACCAGAATGGGTAGATGGACAACGAATGGAAGGAAAAGCACAAAGCATGGTACTCCATGACCAAGTGACCTACACGTATAAACCAGTAAACTGAGCTTATTTTTATAAAAACTACTTTGTTCGGTTAAACTCACAGTTAATGTTTCAGCATATGCTAAAGCTAAAGAAAAACAATTAATGAAAGCGCACTATAATTGCTAGACCTCTTTGCAAAGTGCTTCCTCACTAGTTCCTTTTCAACTTCGAAACCTTTAACCATTCATTGTTTTAGATGATCATTTGAAATCAGTATATTTTAAGACACAAATAATTAGACAAATGCACTCATTGTAGGAATAAATAGCATAACACATTCACTTATGTTGTGCTTCATTTTAGTTTCTTGGTTTCTTCCTTTACTCAAAAAATATGAATGCCCACGACATTGCTGAACACAGGGTGTATAATTTAATCGAAGTTTATACAAATAACCAAGATACATGCTATCACAGGGAAGTCAATATGACATATTAGCACTCACTAATAACTAGTTTTCTCACCTTTCTGGCACACAAAAAAATACTTCTCAGGTTCCTTGAAGACAGGAGGGGCCACATAGTTATAATAACTGTACTGTGAGAAGTAGCATTGGTTCTGTTTTCAAAGTTCCACCTTTTAGCCCTCCCTTCCTCCTCCCAAGGCCATAAACTGAGACAGTGGGACTTCAGCACATCACCAGCCTCTGTGGATGCCTTAATCATCACTTGGAATGAGCTGTCCGGGGAAGTCAAGGTACTAACAGCAGGCTTTGCCACAACAATATATTTGTAGGTCATAGCCCAAGAAAATATTAGAATTTCTCATCTGTTTGTCTGTGTGACTGTTTTTATTATCACAACAGAGTCTAGCCTATTCTGACTATTACGGCATAAAGGAGCGCCTGACACAAAATAGAAACTCAATTACAGGATGAATGAAGGAATGTTTGGATGAATTGTCCATAGAAATATGTAAGAAAACGGGAGGGAGTCTACCACAGTACTGAAAAACTTGAACAGGGGGAAGTTCTGCCACAGTTTGTACTCAAATTATTCTGCCACTTGCTAGCTGTGTGACCCAGGGCAAGTTACTTAACTACACTTCACTCTCCTCATCAATTAGACTCTGGCCAGTAACAATACCTGCCTCAAAGGGTTAGTGAGAATTAAATGAGCTACTGAACATGACAGCACTCACAGTAGATACCAGCATATAAAAAATGCTTAATAAATGTTGATGTTTAAATAAGCAAAAGAAAGTAACCGGATCACTATTAGGTTGTTTTTCTAATATCTGCAAATACTGTTACTAAAAATGAGACCAAGTTAAACACAATATGTTTTAGATAAATTTGATATTTGCAAAGAAGTACTGAAATTTCACTGGCATTAAATCACTTTCCTCATTTAAGGCAAATTATTCCCTCCTCTGCATTTTATAAAGGGCTCGTCTGCCTGAGATCTATTAGCAAAGTGAAATGCCAAAGTTAGTACTTACCTCAGTGACCCTGTCTCCACTGTTAGGAACCTGTTTATAATAAGGTGATCCTGAAAGAATTCTCCAGGCAGAAAGGCCATAGCTAGAAGCTTTTGATACGCCCACTTCAGCAGTTTCACATCCACCAACCAGTAAAAGTCTAAAAAGAGAGAAAAATCAAAAGAATTGATAAAATGCAAGTATGAACAAGATGACATTAAAACAAAGAGCAGAAAAAGTCACCCAGACAAAGAAAACTAAGGTAAAATTACTATATGCTAAAATTAGAAGTTAAATATTTTAGAAGAAATAACCAAAAGAAAATCATACGGTTTTTCAGCTCACATTTCATTTTCATTTATACAAAGATAAGGATTAAATATTCAAGAAGCTGAAACCCAGATGGGAACTTAGAAAGAGAAAAAAATGTTTTAAAAGTTGACCACTGCATATCAAAGAAACTCTGTCAACACCAATGAACTTTATTTACAGACATGTTGCCTCACCCAGATAGCCATGTATTAATAACAGCGGTGCCTCAGATGCCCTCGCACAATTACAAAGGTCAGAAAGGAACAAAAGGTGGGAGTGCTGTGGGTGGACAGAACTACACAGCAGTAACTACACTGAAACAAAACTGTTCAGTACTTCAGCCACACCTTATGGCTGGTTCACTTTTCTGTCTGTTATACTTCATTAGTAGGCAGAGGTGATTTTACAAGGCAAACAGCCTGACATATGCTAAAAGTTAAAAGACTATGTGACTTTTATACAAACTAAGCTGATCAGTAATGGAAACCAAACAGCCATGATTCTTTTTACTGAAGTATGGTTGACATATAACATTATGTTTTCAGGTGTACAGTGTAAAGATTCAATATTTTTACATATTGCAAAATGATCACAATAAGTCTAGTTAATATCCATCACCATACATAGGTACAATTTTTTTTTCTTGTGATGAGAACTTTTAAGATCTACTCTCTTAGCAACTTTGATTTAATGCAATATGGTATTATTTACTAAAGTCACAGAAATATGATTTTTAAAGTTATATTCAATAAATCTGGCAGGGAACTATATAACAGATTATCATAATAATCTGTCTAAAGGAAGAAAATGTTTGAAAGCAAAAGTTCTGATGTATTTAAGGGAACACTACAATGACCAGTGAATTTTTATTGTCCCCAATGACAATAAGGCAATAAAGTAACAGAAGAGAGAAGCCCTGTACTTTTCAATGTCTCCATTTTTTTTTAAAGGCTCTTCCCTATGCACTGGGAACCCCTTGCTGCTTAACAGGGGGAAAAAAGACATAAAACAGGTTTCACTGGTTGTGTCCACACAATGCTCCCTGTCAACCTACCAATGTCCCAAATAACAGAAAACAACATCAAGCTCCCTTTTCATCAAAACACAACTATCTGTCATCCCAGGTTCTCATTTTGTCAAAGAGGGGATGCACATCATCACACAAATTAGTATCTATCTACCTTTTTCTAGACCACCTCATAGAAAAACCAAAACTTTAAAAGTTTTAATTTCTGCATGATAATTAAAAGGTGAAAGAAAACAAGATTTTATAAGGTTCTTTAAAGTTGGCATGTCAAGACTGACTCAGCCTTATGGTTATGACAACCAACGTTAGCTTTTAAATGTTCTATAATCATAACTACCCCATGATGTAACACCATGAGCTCTCAATAACGCCCCCTCTAGACCAGGAGAAGTGTATACCCAAGGGTCAAAAAGAACTCTGTTAGTGCAGAAAGCAACTCCAGTCCCCTGTTAATTCTTCACACCTGGTGTGGCAGGCAGACTGGCCCCCAAAAGATGTCCACATGCTAATCTCTGGACCCACTGAACATGTTAAGGTAAATGGAGTTAAGGTTGCTAATCATCTAATCTTAAAATGGGGAGATTATCCTAGATTCTGCAGGTGGCACAGTGTAACCCCAGGGTCCTTAAAAGCAAAAGAGGGAGGCAGGAGAGCCGGTGTCGGAGTGATGCGATGCGAGAAAGACCCCACCAGCCACCGCGGGCTTTGAAGGTGGGAAGGGCCAAGCGCCTAGGGAGCCTGCAGCCTCTAGCGGCTGGAAAAGGCAGGAAAACGGACTCCCCGCTGGAGCCCCCCTGGCGGAGCACAGTCCTGCCAGCACCTGGGTGATGGCTCCGTGAGACCTCTTTCAGACTTCTCACCTCCAGAACTACAAGATAATAAATTTGTTTTAAGCCAAGTTTGTGTGAATCTTTCAGAACAACCAAAGAAAACTAATATACACCTTGTTTCTTTCCCAGCCCCAGAACTCAGATGGCCTGTCAGACTCCAAATTCTACCAACTCCTCTTATTTGACCATTTTTTTCTAACATGTGTTTCTGAACTAAGCTAACATCAACAACAAAAACTCATTTGTACTATGCATTCCCAAATGTAAAAGTATCAACTGTATAAAATCTTCTAGATTTAGCTATAGAGCTTAGCCTAAGTCCAAATCTCAAAACTCATAAATGAACTTTATTCACAGAAACACAATTTGAGTCTTCCCTCAAAAGTCTTTTCCTACCCCCTTTACACAGAACTCTAACAAGTTTACATCACAGCAAACTGCAAGCAACAAATTCTGAGTAAATTACCTGTACCAAACTACCTGGCTGTTTCTACCCTAGGCAAAAACACTTTAGACAACACTTCCAAGGTGCTATCTTAAAATGAGAAATCTAAAAAATCTAGGCAGTAAGAAACTACAGAATAAATTACATAGTTTCTTCAGAAGACACACATATACACTCACAACAAAAGAGCAAGGGAGAGGGAGAGAGTAGAGAACAGATCAACAGATTAAAAAAGAACCCAGTCTGGATAGTTGAAGATATTGACAAATTATTGTTAATTATCTTTGGATGTGATGATGGTTTCACATTCGACTTTTTAGTCCTTATTTTAAAGAAATACACACTGAAATATTTACAGATGAAATTATATGCTGCCCAGGATTTACTTAAAAATAATCTAAAATAGGTGGGTAGAGTAATGGGTAAGCAGAGACAACAGGAGACAAGCCATGGGTTGATTATTGAAACTGAATCACAAAGGGAGTCTATACACTAGTCTATGAGCACACTTCAAATTTTCCACAGGATTTTTTTTTCCAAAAGTCAATTTGTTAGGAAAAAAATCCTCTGAAGAGAAACAAAGCAAGTAATTTTGAATACTTAAATTTCTGAATTTAATCAGTTTTTTCAAACAAAACATGTGATTCATAAAACATACCTTTAAAAATCAGTAATGTGCAGTTAAAATTAAAACACTGTTTGAGAATTCAATAAATCCCCAGAAGGCTAGGATAAAGTAGGTCCCGGTAACAAAATTTTTCCTCTGCTCAATTATAGATTAGCACTATAATTCTCTTTTCAAGGGACTGAGCATTAGCTTACACTAATATGTCTGAAAGGGAAAGATGTCAGGTCTAATTTTCAGATTAAAAAATGTATGTATAAAACTTCATGTTGCCTGACTACTAAAGGAGATACAGAGCTAACTGAGATTTTAAATTTCTTATCTCTTCCATTCCATGAATTCTAATAAGTAGCATGGCCAAGCAGATCGAGTTGGCTACAACATAAGCTCCATTAAGAGCAAAATTCAGTACCTGCTTCCAAACAACCTTCCCATTTATTCCAGACTGAAGAGTAAGTAGAAAAAGAGGCAGAATGATAGAATTGATCACATATTGCTCCCACCAGATGGGCTGGCAGCTTTGGAACACCGATACTACAGCTACGAGAATGCACATGTGTGCTTATATGTGCTTAAAGGTGGGGTGAACTGAGATGACTTCATCAGTGTCTTCAACCAACTGAGCAACTGGCAGCCATCATGTGTCAGGCAATGCGCAGGGTGCTGAGTATTCAGACACAAACAAGGTCTGTTCTCAGCAATTCAAACAGCTCTCTCGCTAATTAAGGGAAAATGAAAAGGAGAAACATTCAGGAGCCTGGACTTAAGTGGTGAGAAAGATGACAGCTGTATCGGAAGATGATAACCCAGTCCACACCCACCCAAAAGGATGACTTCAGTTATATGGGCCAAGGGCTATTAGCCCCGATTCAAGATGGTAATGTGGTCTTTCACTTCATTGTTTTACAGGACTCACAATGTTGACTAGAGCTAATCTACAAGAAATAAAGAGAAAAGAAAAGCAGGTTGACAATGATGCCTGGCCTGGTAAATACATTTTCCACCATGATCACAGGATTAGTATAGTCCTCCTGGGCAACAACAGCCTAAGAGAAAAGGAACAGAGGTTCCACGGCTAAAAACCACGTAACCTGAATAAAAACTGCAGTGGAAAGATAGGAGCAAAGTCTGAGGCCCAGCACAGTTTACTCAATACACGTTTCCTGAGTAAGCAAGTGAATTTGAAACCCCACCTTTCTCCTTAAGTAGAACAGAGTAACAGGTGCTATGGGGACCCCTCTTCCCCCGACCACATTCTTGCTCAGTTTCAGCACTAAGATCTGAGGAGATGAGACAGGGAGGGAAGGGGTCATGACAACAAGGGTAGAGAGAGAAAAGTGGGGTTGGGGGAGTTGGGGGTGGAGAGAACGCCACAAACCATTAAAAACAGTACTAGACAATGCTGAAAATTTGGTACAAAAAAGCACCAGGAAACATCAAAATGTGAAAAATATGTTATATAAGGAGAGAGAAATACCACATTCTTTGATGGACTCTCAATACCTTAAGATGCCAATTCTTCTTAAATCAATCCATAACTTGAATGCAATTTCAAATAAAATCCCATCAGAATTTTTCATGGAACTGAACAAACTGATGTAATGGAACTAGACAAATAAAAAATTCACGTGGGAGAGCAGAGTTCGAAGAGCCAACTCAATTCACACTGATAATCTTTCTCTTCTAAGTTGTGCTTTGTGCATCATGACCTATCAATACTTTCCTACCCTGGTGTTATTAAGATGTTCTCTTTCAAATTTAACCATATTAAAATCTAAAACTTCTAACCATAAAGTTAAAAGACAAATCACACACCACTATAAATAACACATAAAACAGAGTATTCGCAGACAGAATTTATAAAGATCTCTCACAACTAGCCCCACAGAAAAATGGACAAAGAATAAGCAAGTCATAAAAGGAGAAATGCAAAAGCAAATAATGCAAAGAAAAACAACACAGATTTACACCAACCACCCTCTAGAATATTTAAGGATACAACAGTTCTTAACTACTGGTGAGAACACAAATTGGAGCGTTATTTTGGACAATAGGACAACACCTAATAACTGCACACACTCGACAATCCCACCACCTGTGTTCTAAAGAAACTCTGGAGATAAATTCTTGCACAGGTATATTCATCTCCTAGGAAAAGAATATTTCACATAGTACTATTTATAATACAGGAAGATTAGAAGTTATTTTCAGTATTTTTAATGGATGGATAAATAAGTCAATGAATTGTTTAGGGCAACATACAGAGTGTAAAAACATAGAAATATATATACTGGAAGGTCACACACCAAAATCATGTGAGCAATTGCCTCTAGAAAGGGGAGGTGAGAAAGGAATGAAGTAGGAAGTTTTGTTTGAACTATTGTTCCTCTTTCATTAATAAATGTGGGTAAAAAAGTAAGGAAGTAAAGATAATCTTAATATTTATTAATTCTGAGTACTACTTAGGTGTCCATTATATCACTCTCTATATGTTTTTTTTACTTAAAAAGAGAGGCATCAGAATAAGTATCCCAAGTTATGCACATAAATTTTTCTAATTAAAGAAATCCAGGAGAAAAAATTCAGTGACTTGGCTTTAACACTTAGCATCAACCCTCAAGTCTAGTCAAATTCTGAAAATGAAATGAGAATATAATTTGCTTTGTGACATTTTGAGGTTGTTTATACATTAATGGTTATATCCTTAAGCATTCATTCTGTGATGTACTACTAAAAGGATTGTTAGATTTTCGCAGCAATTAAGTCCACAGACAATGCTGTACTAAATAATTTACATCATTATTTTCTGTGGCATTAAGTTCCTCCACCCAGAATATTTACTACACACAGTGGTAACTATTACCTCCTTAAATATACAGGGTATTTAGCTCTTAAGTGCTTAAGAGTCACACTTTGAAGCAAATAATTGTTCTTAAATTATTCTAGAAAAAAAGCAAAACAATTTCTTCAGTAAAACTTAAATTTTTTAGACTAAAGCACATGATGTGTGGGAGTTAAAATTTTACTTCTTAGCAAAAACGAACTTTCCGAATAATCTTCAACCTCAACATTTTGTACTCAGGGGTCTAGGTATCAGAAGCATTAGGTTCAAATACCTTTGCAACAAAGTCACTGTGTAATCTTAAGAAACTCCCTATATCCCATCACTACTTATTAAATGAAACTGCTAAGCAATAACAAACAAGGAACGTGCTAAGCAACTGAAACACCTTAACAAACCAGTTAAAGTCCCTCTTGGACTCATTCTGTGTGGCTCGGTTAACTCTCCCAGTTCCTCAGTATCAACCAGGTGTGGTGCTTACGGGCTGCATTCTGTGGCGACCTTTCTTTCCTTAGATGGCCTTGGACATGTTCATAAGCAGCAATTGAAACGAGCACGGTCTACTCCAGGGGAGAGGACAAGTCAACGCAGCCCACTGCACAAGATGTCTTCACCAACCTTTGGATTAGGTACAAAACAGCCTAAAAGAGATCAATTCATCTCCGGAGGAAGAGGCCAAGCAAGGCTTCATGGGATAACAGCAGCAGCAGGTTTATCCTTTAAACAATTTCCCAGACAGGAAAATAAAAGGATCAGGTACAAAGCATTCTAAGCTATACACAAGTTTGCTTGGCTTAGATGTACACATGAAGTATACAAAGAGCACAGAGACAAGTTCATAAATGGTATGTTCAAGAGAACAAAAAGAAATGCAGGGAATGCTTCTAGCCTATTATAAGGCAGGCAGGAGAAGCAGGGCAGAAAGTTCAAAGGGATCCTTAACAATATAAAATTCCTGGGTACTTAGCTCCTTTACCTTCTTGAACAGTTACTTAAATCATGCCTAAATTACTAAACTATGAGTCACTTAGGCACAGAGCTCGTGTCTGCATCCTTCACAGTGTTTGCCACCGTTGTTTTACTCAAGAAATATCTGCATGCACACAATGTGCAAAGAACTACAGGCAGAGAGATGAATAAGACACAGTCCTTGTCCTTGGCTTAACCTCCCCAACTTCAGTTCTCCCACCTGAGAAATGAAGGGGATGAGCCACATGATGGATGAGCTCGATTCCAGCTCTGACATTCTAAGAGTCTAAAACTCAAAGCAGGACCATAGATCGGACAACAAAAATAAACTGACTGATGGAGCAAACAACTCAAGGAGGAGTGAATTAACTGAGCCGAAGTAAAGGCAAGGTTCAGAGCAGAACAAAGAGCAGAAATACAGGGGTGGTCACAGCCATCTGAGGAAAGGAGGGTAGGACAGAAAACAGCCCCTAAGCACAACGCCATCTGTGACACTGATGACCTGGGAGAGCTCAACCAGACACTACAAATTATTTCCAAGAATCATAAATGGTTTATTAGGAAGGTTCTTCAATCCAATAATTGGAAGAATCTGCCATCTAGTGGCCTAAAACTCCTGAAAGCTGAGGAAGGAAACTTTAAAGAACAGATGGGGAGACACTTGTATAGACTGTCCAATGACCAATGGGCTTGCAGCATACAACCAGACCGGGAGAAAAAAAAGAGGAAAGAAAGAAAAAAACTGCATGTCTCAAAATGTATAAGTACTTACAGGGACAATAGCGCAGCATGGAGGATACAGTTAATGATTCTGTAAGGTCTGACTTAATACATTGATGGATAGTAACCGCACTAGACGTGGTAAGGATTTAATAATATGGGTAACTGTTAAATCCCTATGTTGGATATTCAAAACCAACCCAGGATCATATATCAATGATACTTTAATGAAAAAAAAAAAAGAAAGAAAACCTTTGAAAAGAAAAAAAAAAATTATAAGTGCTTAAAACCATGCCCAGCAAAGTAAGGGCTCAAAAATTGTTACCTATGACTTCAAGGCTAGAAGCCATCCTTCTCTTAAGATAATTTGAAATGTTCCTAATTTTAACTTATTTCAGTGTATCTTAACATTTTTTACTACAAAAATCTTATTCAGTATTTTAAATGTTACTTATCTTTATTTATTATATAAAGAGTCTATAGCAAGAAAACAAACATAATCCTGACTCTTTACGTACTGACTCTTTACATCAGTGGTTCTCAAACATGTGAGGTTCTAAGAACAGATTGCTGGACCACTCCTCCAAGATCCGATTCAGTAGGTCTAGATGGAGCCTGAGATTCTGCACTTTGAACAATCTCTCCTAGTGATTTTGATGCTGCTGGTACAGTGACCACACTTTGAGAATGCAAAGCTCTACATCAGGCTTGAATCTATCATTTGAGCTCTGGAGGACATAGTTCACTGTAAGTCAAACCATGAAGCATCACACTATTTAGTCACCACATCACAGAAAACGTATTATTTCAAATGGTTAGTTGTTCAAAACAAAATATGAGAATTTTTCCTGAATGGAGAAAGCACTGTAAGAGGCTGCTTAGTTCAGGAATAAAATCATTTTCCTGACAACTTGATAATTATGCATTTAAATGTATTTAAAATTGAATGATATCTGGTTGTAAATTCCTTAAAATACAATTTATAATTCAGAAAAAGAGGTACAGGAGAATCTATTATGTTCAACACTCTTTATTATACCTTCTAAGCAGAACTGGACCCATTGTCAGATAGACGGTTGGATAGCACAGAAAGAGGTCAGCAAACACTTTCTGTAAAGAGCCAGATAATAAATATTTGAAGCTCTGTAGGCCATCTTTCACAATTTCTCACTCTGTCATAGTATAAAAAAGCACAAACTATTTTTTTTTAAGTGTGGCTACATTCTAACAAAAATTTTTATGGACACTAAAATTTGAATGTTATATCATTGCCATGGGGCATAAAATACTCTTCTGATTTTTTTTCAACCACTTTTCAAAAGTATAATCTATTGTTGGTTCACAGGCCTTACAAAAACAGGCCAGATTTGTCCCAAAGGCCACAGTTTGCCAACTTACTGAGAAAAGCTTACTGAGTACGGCTATCAGGGGACATCAGTTTACCACATGATAGTCATGTGACCTCAGGAAAGTTTCTTAACCTCTTAGAGCTTCGTTTTCTCCATCAACACAAGAGCAGTTATGATCTACCTTATAGAACTGGGAAGACTGAGATTCAGTAAGTATCTGGTAATAAGTAAAGATTTAATAAAGTTAGTTTTCTTAATTATAATCTCAACTTCAAGTTAGATCAATTCAATATCAATTTAGGGAGGGCCTAAAACTTGCAAGATACTGTGGTAGCAGTCAGGGTAGGAAATACTGTATAGGGAAACCAAATTTTCCTTGCCCTAAAGGAATTTACTATCTT
Source organism: Manis javanica (assembly GCF_040802235.1). NCBI lineage: Eukaryota > Metazoa > Chordata > Mammalia > Pholidota > Manidae > Manis > Manis javanica. The sequence continues at coordinate 231,258,424 of NC_133156.1, read as the reverse complement.
GTGGCCTGAGACTATTTCATCTAAGAAAGGATTGAAAAACCTGTTTCAGGCCTTCCATTCCTACCATTGTTGAATTTTAATTCTACCAAGTCAGGCTTTCATTCATTTACTTAACAAATATTTAGGAGCATTCTACGCACCAGGCCCTGTTCTAAGTGCTGAAAAACAGAGCCACAAAAACACAGATAAAGTTCCTGCCCTCATGGAATCTACAGTCCACTGCTTTGGTATTGCTTTTTCTCTTTTTTATATGTTTTGACAAAGTCAAGTAAATGTTAACAATTGGACCAAAATTCACTGACAGGTATTCTATGCAGCACTGCAATGAGCATGGATGGCACAGGGTAAGTCAGGGTTCCTGCCCTTCGCGGGACCACAGTCTAGTACTATCTGTTAAAAAAAAATAATGTTTTCTTCAACATCAAGATGGAGTCTAAAGGGTCAGACCAACCGAAGACTGGGAGAGGACATTCCAGGCAGAGAAAAAATCAAGAAGCACAAATGACTTCAAAGAACAAAGACATTTTGAGAAATGCAAGAATTGACATATGTCTAGAGTTATCTAGAGCAGGGTTCAGCAGCCTCTATACTAAATCCAGCCCACCACCTATTTTTGTAAATAAACTTTACTGGAACACAGATTTATACATTGTCTATGGCTGCTTTCACACAACAGAGGGGTTGAATAGTTACAACATAGACCACTGGTCCTTGATCAGAAAAGTGTGACCGTTGGTCTAGAGCAAAGAAACATGAGGAGGTGTGACAAAAGGCCAAACTACAAAAGGCTCATAACTAAACTAAGGAGTTATATCTCTACCCGATGGTTAAAGAAAACTAGAGAAGGATTTTTCAGTAAACAGCCAGACTTGTACTCCTTGCTGGAAATACGATAGAAAAAAAAAAAAAATAGAAGAGGATTAGACAGGAAACAGGTACCATACTTGATAGTAAACTGGTAAGATGTGATGAGTGTCTGAACTACAAGGATGGCAACAAAATAGAGAAGAGAAGATAATCTGAGATGTATTAGACATTAAGAATTATCAACAAGTCTTAAAGTTTCATAAGAATGAGTTAAGAGAGTTACCTAAAGTGAATCTCAGGTTTTGGCCTGGTGGAAAAGTGATATATCGAAATTCAAGAAAACAGGAAAAAATGCAGTTATTGAGGTCAAAGAAAAAAAGAAACCGCAATTATTAAAACAGTTTGAATACAGTAAGTATAAGGTGCTTATGAGCTACCTATCCAGTACATGGTTTGCAGGCAGGTAGATTATAATAGCTCTGGAGCCCAGGAGTGACCTGTGGGATACAGATTTTGGAGACAACATAACACATATACATTTAAGTGGTTAAATGAGATTGTTCAAATTTGTCTATATAGAAAGAAGAAAGAAGATATGGAGTAGGTAAGGGGAAAAATGGCCAAAGGATTCTACTAAAAATCTACTAGAATTAATAATCAAGTTCAGTTGAAGGTTGTAGGCTACAAGATCAACATACATAAATCAATTTATTTTTATATACTGGCAATGAATGCTCTGGAAAAAAAATTCAAGTAGGAAGTATTTTCCAAATTTCAGACACTGGTATACCTCCTTCAAATGATTTTTGGCCTCAAAAACTATTATTTACAACAACTTTTTCTTTACTCATTTAAAGTTAACACACTTTCCTTTATAATTTTACTTTGTTGTAAAGACTATTCTGTCACATCGTGGATTTTTTGCACAATTTAAAATTGAGTGAAAAAGATTTGTGCATGTACTACCTAAAAATCATCACGCATATACCTGCCACACTTTGGGAGACACAGAGTAAGTGGAATAAAAAATAACAACTAAAATGGAATAATTTCCAGGCTGTCAAGATGACAATGGTGATCCCTAACTGTCATATGGGATACAAGATGACAGACACAGGTTTTGGAAACTCCTGAATTAATGGGCTCATGTGGATTGTGGCCCTTGTTACTTGTCCCAGGCTAAACTGGGGAGCACTGCTCTGGTGTGGGATGTTGGTGATGGGAAAGCACTGGGCTAAGATGTGGAAAACTGCCTCTCTCTGAGTATCAACTCTTGCTGCATTAACTTGTGTTTTACTTATTTTTGTCTTCCCTACACCCACTAATGCTTTACCAATTTGACTGGAATGGATAGGCTTCCAAGGAATGTTTACATCAATAGAGTAACACACACACACACACACACACACACACACACACACACACACACACACTTCACAATGGATAGGCTTCCAAGGAATGTTTACATCAATAGAGTAACACACACACACACACACACACACACACACACACACACACACACACACACACACACACACACTTCACAATGGATAGGCTTCCAAGGAATGTTTACATCAATAGAGTAACACACACACACACACACACACACACACACACACACACACACACACACACACACTTCACAAGGTTAGAGAAGAAAAACACCCAGCTCTGCACTTCCACATCTGTGGTGGGGAGAGGGGTAACCAGAGTCCCCTAACGCCTTTTCACAAAACAGATGCTAGGATCTCATACCATCAAGCTTTGAGAGTACAGCCTAGGTATGCCTTTTTTTTTTTTAATTCTCAACTGCCCATACCCTGTTAGTCTAGCAAACAGAGTGCCAATAAAAATACTAATAAATTAGATTTCTCAGATGTCCTTGCTCCCATTTCCTTCCCTCAACCCACAACTGATGCCAATGATCATCATCTGAAGTCATAATTTCCTTCTAATGCTTAGGATGGATTTAAGCAACTCTACCGAAAAAGCACAGTATGTTCAGCATCTACCCACCTCGTTGGTCCATTCCATGTCCACCCTGCATCCTGATTTCAGGACTGTCCAGATTCTGAACCCATATTCTCACCTTCTACTCCAATTTCAGTAGTTTAATTTTTGAAGTATTTCTCAAACTTCTCCCAGGGAAAACATTACTGTCTTTGAACCTTAGCTCCCCACCCCCTCAAACCCTGCTAAGTGTTGCCTGCCAGGTATCCCTGGCAATGGGTCTTTCCATAATGCCTGCTACCAAACTCCCTACCACAATTTCCCTGCTAATGATACTAGTAGCCTATACCAGATCTCCTTGGTACTTGAGCAGTTTACTAAGGTACCATCTACTCTGTGCTGAGGTGCAGTGCCAGCAAAATGTGGTCCAGAAAGAATGACTTGCCGTAAGGTTACGCAGGTAATAGGCAACACAACCATGAACAAAATTCAGATATCCTGTCTCCAGACCCAGTATACATTTAATTACATCAAAAATATATTTTTTAATGTTCTGTTTGCCAATAAAACATAATTAAGCATCACTCTTTCATTCCTGTAACATAAGCTAAAGGTAATTCAATAGTCAGCTCTCCTCTCCCAAAAGGAATTCAAAATAGCTAGTAGCATCACACCAAGTATAAGCAATTCAATTTGACCCAAGTTACTTCTTAAAACTACATTTCCACAGATCTTTGCAGAGCGATTGTGAAGTAGTTCTTATAACCAGAAGGGAAAAAAATAGCATAACCAAAGCAAAAAATATTTGCTTAAAACTGATGAGTCCACTGACATATAAAGTTATCATTTCAAGTTAAACTACAATCAGAACACTCTGAAAGTGAGATTTATTTGTTCATTAATTTCACAGCTAAACAGATTCAAAACTTTATACAGGTCTTCAAGGCCCATTTAAATGTAAATTGTAGCATAATGAGAATGAGCCCTTCCTATCAAAGAATCTCCAAACACAGGAACGATGGATGGGTCAAAGCTGATTTCCAAATAATTGTTTTCAATGCTAAGCCAAAAAAAGTCAAACTGAAAAACCACTGCCTTTTACATAAACAGGCAGCTGGAGGCTGCTAAGGACCAATCTACCTCACAGAGTCACACATGTCTACCTACACCTAGCATATTTGGGATGAAAACAGATCACAGGATACAACCAAGACTCTACACTTCCTTGCCTACCCAAAAAAATGCTTGTGAAACAGAAAAAAATAAGTCTGTGAAGCTCAGTGGTCCCTTAATTCACATCTAAGGGCTATCATAACCTTGACCAGGACAATGTAGCTTTCTCTACAGACAACACGACCTCTTCATTTTGCTTAAAAAAAAACCTAACCTGAATCTACAGAAAAAAAAATTTTCTCTCACTGCAGGAATGAGAAATTGAGAGGCAAAATGAAAAACTCCTTAATATAAGGTCAACTCGATTACTGACACTCATACTTTCCAGGTACCAGGATGCACATTAATCTCTCAAGTGCGAATAACCCTACATTATCAAAGGCCACATGCACTCTCTGCCTGCAGCAGGAGATAATCAGCAATGATCATGACTACAGTACTCATTCCTTTTCTAGAAGCAATCCTCCATAAAATTAATAACCTTATCTAGTTAGGGTTTATAAAAAAATTTCTTAATGCAATTTATACCTAACTGCTCCTCTAGCTGTCGATACAGCATGTCTTTTCACATATCAAAGCCCTGATTCTCACAGAACACATATGAACCCAGAGAGAAACCAGAGAAAAAGGCAATTTTGTGGCAATGTAAAGGCTGTGAAAGTCCACTGATTAGCTTCCAAAAACATCTCGCAGATCTAGATGGAACTTAACACCTCAAAGGAACACAAAATTTGTCCAAGCCCTTGGGAAACCTTTAAAGGCAGGAACTCCCAACACTATCCTCAAATTTAAATACTGTGGACATTTCCCTAGACAAAGCTGAAGAAGGGCCTGTGGCCCCTCTGCATACTCCACTGTGCCCTTCCCATTCTATGTCCAAGACGGTTTTCTTCATTTTGAGGCAGTGAAGTTATCATCATCATGTCATCTGAGAGCTGATTCATACAACGAACTTATGATCCTCCACTAAATATTAGCATTTTTCTGGAATGCTCCCTTTATCCCATGAGTGGAAAGGATTCATGTATTTAAAATGCTTAGGGTTTTGTTTAGGGAAACTCAGAAACCCAGATGGGATGACCAAGTCAGCATATATAAAGCACAGTCCTTTAATGCTTCAGCATATGATTCCATACAGGTATTCCTCAGTCTTCCCTAAAATGAACAGCTTTCTAAAGACTATGTCCTATACCATCTTCTGAGTCTCCCCCAGAATTGTAGCAGTCCCTCTCAGGGCACACTTAGGAGAATGGAATTATCTAGCTGCTCTTCAGCCAGAGTAGCTTATTCTCTAACTATAATCTACTTTAAGGCAACCTGATGCCATAGCTTGTTATTCCCTGTAAATGCTGTCTCAAGGTCTTTTCGTAGAACCTGCATTTAGCCTAAAAGACAGTTAACTAAGAGGGAAAAAAAAGTTTTTTAATCTCCAAATGCTTAGATTCTCCCTTTGCACAAACACAACATACATTATCAATTACAGTTCTTCCCTAGAGACTTTATGACACATAAATATCTTTCTTAACATAAAGAAAAAAGTGTTCAAATGAAAGCTTTAAAGGGTCTTTCTTACTCATTCTTTATTAGTTTTACTGAGGTTTGGTTTACACTCCATAAAACACACAGACATGAGAGATCTTCCAGGGTAATGGAAAAAGTCTAAAACTGATTACAGTAGAGGCTGCACAACTCTATACATGTACTAAAAAACACTAAATTATACACTTAACATCAGTATCAAAGAGTTATCAAGGATTCTGAGTGCATGGCTTCTTAAAGAAACCCAAGAAAGAGGCATGCTTTCTATCTTTTATCTTTGTTGAGATGTAAATTTGGGTCTAGACTAATTATCGCTGTGTAGTCACCAAAGAACTGTTGGAGATTCAAAGTTGAATAAGCCAGATTTCCTTCGTAGACATTTACAATGAAATCAGGAACAAAACCTTAAAGAAAAAGCTATATACACACTGTTGAAAGCAAAAAGTGTCACTTAAATATATACACACAGATAAAGTGTCGTATTCCAACTTCATTCACATTAAGTGAATGCCTTTATTTGTGAATATATGACTCCCAAAATAGTCTGTATACTAGGGTAGGCGTTACATCTGAATCCCCACGACCCGTAATCAGAGGTTAATGCTGTCCCCCTAAGAATGCAAAAGAGGTAAGAAATTCTTCTTTGCAGGAATCAGGATGCAATCTAAACCAAAATTAACGAAGAGAACATGAAGAACTGAGAAGAGAAGGCAAGGAGGGGTCGGGGTAGGCGGAGCAGAACAGGAATGTGAGAGTCTGGGCGGGACACCACGCATGCGGCAGGCTGAGTGAGGGTGTGTAAAAAAGGAAACAGTCGAAATCAGCAAATACACAGAGCTTATCCCAAAGCTTCTCCATTTTCTCTCAAATTACCACCTCAATTTTGTCAACAGTGCTCACAGCATCAGGCAGAACAAGGAATTCCGTAAAACCGTGAGTTTGTATATGACCAATTTTCCCAACTCCACTCTAGCTGTTTTACTTCACATTCAATAAAATCCTTGTAGATGATAAATACCATAGGCTCACATTAGTAGAGCAACCAAATATAAATAAAATGTGATGAATACTTCAGCTTTTCATGTAAAAGAGCCACATAATGGAGAATATAAACAACCAAGCAATATTTCTGTCATGTAAAACAGGACATTGACACTGCTTGTTTATAACAATTTTCATTCAGAAACCTTATAGCAGTCAACTTGGAGATGGATGACTGCATTAAGAACTGTACATGACGCTTATTCAGAACCAAGAAGAGGCCCTCCTGTGATTTGAAAATGTATGTAACTTTGTAAAAGTTTTATTTAGAGACCAACCCCTAAAAAATACCTTCAGTTTGCTTAGATCCTGAGCCACGAAGTGAAAGCCCTAAAACTAGTAAATGTAATCTGATTTATGACAAGTCGTTACCATGTGTGACTTCCTCTGGACACTGTTCACACTGTCACTTTGTCTGGAATACACACCATGCCCAGACTGTAACCATTCTCCACAGCAAGTACAAGTGCCACCTACCATACTTCCCTGATCCTTCATGGAAGCAGTACCCCCTTAATCTTGATCCCACATCACTGTATCTGCATCCTTTTAAGGCTTACTTCGAGCTTGCATTCCAGTTTTTATATATAAATGTACAGTGCTCCCCTTTTATCCACAGTTTCTCCTTCTGCAGTTTCAGTGACCTGCAGGTAACCACAGTCCAGAAGCAGATGATGCTCCTTTGACATGTTCTCAGAAAGCCCATAGTATCTTCACGTTACGTCACAATGCCTATGTCATTCACCTCACTTCATCTCATTACGCAGGCATTTTATCAACTTATACCATCACGAGAAAAAGAAAAGCGAGTACAGAGAGAGAGAGCACATTCACAGAATTTTATCACAATATATTGTTATAATCGTTCTACTTTATTACTCTTATTAATCTCTTAATGTGCCTAATTTATAAAGTAAACTTTATCACAGGAATATATGTGTGGGAAAAGGCATAGTACATTTCGGGTTCAATACTATCCACAGTTTTAGGCATCCCCTGGGGGTCTTGGAACATATCCGCCATGGATAAGGGGAAACTACCATATACATATACACACATACAATATACACCCAACTTAAATACAGAAAAAGGTGTATTAGGATTTAGAAATATGTATTAGATATATATACATGCATATATGCATATAATGTATGCATATTATTTCCCATTCAAGAATAAGGGACCTTTAGGTCAGGACTGTTCTCTGTCTTCTCATCTTCCCCAACACCAAACACAGTGTGTCACACAGCAAGCCATAATAAATAAGAAAGATTTTTGTTTATTATTATATAAATAATATAAAGTAGTAAATAAAGCAGGCCAGCTAAAGATCGATTTTCTACCTCATCAATCTTCCTAATACAATTCCTTTAACAAAACATATATACTTTAAGGAAAAATAGGTTAATTTTTTTTAATGTACATATGTGGTGAGAAAGTAAGGCACGAGTACCTATGTTTTAAAACAACAAAATCAAGTTGAATAAATCAAAGAGACACCTTAAAAGAGCCAAGAACATAACATCATTTAAACATAAAACATGGTATCAAAGAAGATAAAAGCAAAGAAATAGGTCACCCTCCACAGAAATCACACCAGAAATCAGAGTGTCATGGATGCAAAACATACACAGTGTAGACTTGGCAAAATTCACAACAAAGAAAGGAGCATGTTGAAGCAAAACACCCTCTACTCCCTTTCTACTTGCAAAATTCAAATTCAAGACTTACATAAAGCAATGCGGGGCGAATACAGTATCTGAAACGTAGACAAATAATGAAAGGTCACACTTCATACATATAAGAAGCTGCCCCCAAAAAACGCAATTTTCTTATTCTTGTAATGTGTTTATTTTAAAATAAAAAATATATTGATTTAATTTGCAGCATGTACAATTACATTTAATTTTATAAAATGTAAAGACCTCCAACGTTACATGCAATGAATAACTCCATCAAAATAACACAAAGGCCCACTGCACTTCAGATTATTTATAGTATAGAGCATATTATTTTACAAATTTAAGATTTTGTTAATTGACTAGACTTGAAACTGATTTTCAAATTTAAGGATATATTAACTGATTCTTCAAGGCAGGAGTCAAACAAATCAAAACAAAGAAATTAACAGTATTATATTTATTCACTACTATCAGTTCCTGAATACCTACTATGTATTTTACCCTCAAACTAACTAGTGACTCATTGAATACTCATTTCAATTCCCTTTTCTCCCTTCTGAAGAGAGATTCTTTTTTGTTGTTTTTTTGTTTGGGTATCAATATAAAATTACATGAGAAACACTGCGGTTACTAGATTCCCCCCATTATCAAGTCCCCACCACATACCCATTACAGTCACTGTCCATCAGCGTAGTAAGATGCTATAGAATCACTACTTGTCTTCTCTGTGCTATACTGCCTTCCCCGTGCCCCCCTCACTACATTATGTGTACTGATCATAATGCCCCTTATTCCCTTTCTCCCTCCCTTCCCACTGACCCTCCCCAGTCCCTTTCCCTTTGGTAACCGTTATTCCATTCTTGGGTTCTGTGAGTCTGCTGCTGTTTTGTTCCTTCAGTTTTTACTTTGTTCTTATACTTGACAGATGGGTGAAATCGTCTGGTACTTGTCTTTCTCTGCCTGGCTTATATCACTGAGCATAATGCCCTCTAGCTCCATCCATGTTGTTGCAAATGGTAGGATTTCTTTTCTTCTTATGGCTGAATAATATTCTATTGTGTATATGCACCATATCTTCTTTATCCATTCATCTACTAATGGATAGTTAGGTTGCTTCCATTTCTTGGCTATTGTAAATAGCTCTGCGATAAACATAGGGGTGCATATGTCTTTTTGAAACTGGGATCCTGCATTCTTAGGGTAAATTCCTAGGAGTGGAATTCCTGGGTCAAATGGTATTTCTATTTTGAGTTTTTTGAGGAACGTCCATATTGCTTTCCACAATGGCTGAACTAGTTTACATTCCCACTAGCAGTGTAGGAGGGTTCCCCTTTCTCCACATCCTCGCCAGCATTTGTTGTTCCTAGTCTTTTCTATGTTGGCCATCCTAACTGGTGTGAGGTGGTATCTCACTGTGGTTTTAATTTGCATTTCCCTCATAATTACTGATGTGGAGCATCTTTTCATGTGCCTGTTGGCCATCTGAATTTCTTCTTTTGAGAAGTGTCTGTTCAGATCCCCCACCCATTTTTAATAGGGTTATTTGCTTTTTGGGTGTTGAGGTGTGTGAGTTCTTTATATATTTTGGATGTTAACCTCCTGTCAGATATGTCATTTACAAATATACTCTCCCATACTGTAGGATGCCTTTTTCTTCTGCTGATGGTGTCCTTTGCTGTACAGAAGCTTTTTGCATGATGTAGTCCATTTGTTCATATTTGATTTTGTTTCCTTTGCCCAAGGAGATGCATTCAGGAAAAAGTTGCTCATGTTTATATTCAAGAGATTTTTGCCTGTGTTTTTTCTTCTAAGAGTTTTATGGTTTCATGACTTACATTCAGGTCTTTGATTCATTTTGAGTTTACTTTTGTGTAGGGGTTAGACAATAACCCATTTTCATTCTCTTGCATGTAGCTGTGTCCAGTTTTGCTAACACCAGTTATTGAAGAGGCTGTCATTTCCCCATTGTATATCCATGGCTCCTCTATTATACATTAATTGACCATATATGGTTGGGTTTATATCAGGGCTCTGTATTCTGTTCCACTGGTCTATGGGTCTGTTCTTGTGCCAGTATCAAATTGTCTTGATTACTGTGGCTTTGTAGTAGTAGAGCTTGAAGTCAGGGAGCATAATCCCCCCTACTTTATTCTTACTTCTCAGGATTGCTTTGGCTATTCAAGATCTTTTGTGGTTCCATATGAATTTTAGAACTATTTGTTCTAGTTTGTTGAAGAATGCTGTTGGTATTTTGATAGGGATTGCATTGAATCTGTAGATTGCTTTAGGCAGGATGGCCATTTTGACAATATTAATTCTTCCTATCCATGAGCATGGGATGTGTTTCCATTTTTTGGTATCCTCTTTAATTTCTCTCATGAGTATCTTGTAGTTTTCAGAATATAGGTGTTTCACCTCCTTCTTTAGATTTATTTCTAGGTATTTTATTTTTTTTGATGCAATTGTGAATGGAATTGTTTTCCTGATTTCTCTTTCTGCTAGGTCATCATTAGTTTATAGGAATGCAACATATTTCTGTGTATTGATTTTGTATCATGCAACTTTGCTGAATTCAGATATTAGATCTAGTAAGAGAGATTCTTAAGTGCAAAGAACTTCTAAAAGTTAAAAATTTAACAAATGAAAGAAAAACACAAAACTTGTTTAAAACAGAGATGAGGCACAGAACATTTTCTAGTAAAGTAGAAAATACATCAGAAGTAATTAGGCAGAACAGATATTTTTCTTTAAAATAGAATCATATATATCATTAATTCACTTAAAAAAAGATCTCAAAATGCTTCAAAAAACTTAGCTCATTTTTTTATTCCTCAGAAAAAAAAATAGTCTTTTACTTCTCTTTTTCAACTAAAACCAAGGTGGGGCAAAAAAGAGAATGAGAAAATTAAAAATGAGCTCAGGAGACTCAACATCTAGATAACAGACTTTCCAGAGAGAAAAAAGAAAAGAGGGGGGAAAGAAAAGAGTCAAAGAAATAATTCAATGAATTTTCCTAAAAGTGAACAACTAAATTGAAGGGCCAATATTGTAGATATTTAAAAAAAACAAAAAAGACTACTCCAAGACAATAATACAATCAAATTTCAGAATACTGGGGGGAAAAAAATATAATCTTCCCCTACAGAGAAAAAGGAGACAAAAAAGTATAGAGAGAAACAAAGACTAGTTTTTATACTACGGTAACATTAGAATTCTTAAAAGCAACACTGTTAAGTTAGAAGGCAATGGAGCATTATCTTCAAAATTCTAAATGAAAATTACTTCCAGTCTATAATTCTATCTAGGCAAATTATCAATTAAGCATGAAGATAGAATAAAGCCATTTTCAGACATGCAAGACCTAAAAGAAATATACTTCCGATAAACTCTTCCTCAGGAAGTTACAGAAATTTACCAAAACAATGAAATAAACCAGGGAAAAAAACTCTAAACCCTGTTGGGATCCAAACAGGTAACACAACAAAAGAGGAATATGAAGGTGATCCTCTGATGATGGCGAAGTCACAGCCCAAGAAAACGGCGCTGTGCAGCTCCAAATCCAAATTGGAGCAGTTCAGAAAGTTCTAAAGCTTGAAGATGAAACCTACAGAGTATCTAATGCATATGATGTACTAAAAGGAGACTTACAGTAACGTGGGTGAGTTTAGGGTTAAATTTGTAATAAAAACTAAAATTTACATGTATAAAAAATAAAATTTAAAAAACTTGGCAAAAAAAAATTAACTACAAGAATAAATATATACAGGTAAAAAGTTACCAGGTAGGTCTTACTATAGCCTAAAAAGCCCCTACATGTTTTAGCACTTACCATTATCTCTTTGATAGCAGCATCTTACTCTACTTCTCAATCTGCCTCAGTCAAACTCAACTCCTTTCTGTTTCTAGAAAATCCCCAGAAAACTGCTACCTCATTTTGCTTTGGATATTCCCTCTGCATAGAACACTCTTCTCCCAGATGTCCAAATAATACCCTCATCTCTTGAAAGTCTTTGTGCAAATGTCACTTTCTCAATAGGGTAACCTGGCTACCTACTCTACTTATAATTATAACCTGTACCCTACTCTCCACCCTGCCTCTCTGTCCTCCATCCCCCACTTTTCCCCCCAGAGCACTTATCAATTCCCCAAATACTTTATGTTCATTGTTGTCTGTTACCCCCTCTAGAAGTAAGTTCCATCACGTGTATTGCAAGCACCCAGAGCAGTACATGGCACAAAGAAATAAATGTTTATTGAATGAACAAATAATGAATAAATAAGAATGGAAAGCAATTATGCAATATTACAAAAGATTCTTGTCTGACTTGTGAATAGTATCTGCATAATAATAACAATACTCATCCTATAAAATCATGATCTAAATGTAATGGCAGAACAACAGAAGGCGAAGTGTGTCTGTGCGATGCACTGTGTAAGAAAAGCAGATACCATCCATAAAGGTATATCAACAGTTAATGTGTAAAACAGGAAATCAAGAAACAACACAAGCACTTTACTTGTATGAATGAGAACAAAGGAATCAACTAAAATAGCCAAAAGTGGTTATCTATGGAAGGAAATTGGGTGGGAGAGTCCAGTTTTTTAAGCCATTTAATACCTGAAACTATGTCCACATAAATCATAAAAAAAAAGTCACATGTTGAAATAAGAAGATACACACATCATGCATGTAATTGTCCCAGAATTAATGCCATCATATAAAGAATGACAAGACCAAGCACCCAATAAAAAGATATGACATAAAAAAGAATTTCCTAGAAATACACATTAAATCCACAGTAAGATATTTTTTATAGCAACCAGATCAGCAACTAGCTAGTTTGACCTCATTAAGAATGCTAACAAAAACGTGAAATGAGAAACTTCCATACAGTGTTGATGAGACTGTAAATTGGTAGAACCACTTTGGAAAACATTTGCATTATTTAGTAAAGTTGAAGATGTACTTACCTGACAATTGAGCAACTCCACTCCTACTTATAGATCCTACAGAAACTCTTGTACAGACGTGTCAGAATACACAATAATTTTTGCCAAAGTACTATTTTTAATAACCAAAAACCAAACCAAACAAAACTGGGAAACCAAATTTTCATTTACAGGAGAATGAATAAATTTGCTGCAAGAGATTCATAAAATGAAATCTAACAGTAGCTGAAAATGAACAAACTAGGGAAACATGCACCAAACAATAAGTCTCAAAGCAACACTTGTCTTCTGTGTGAGTCCATTTATATATGGCCAAACAGCAGAACTAAATATGAGTAAGTGGTAAAACTATGAAGAAAACAACAAGAGAGTGATAAACACAAAACTGAATACAGATGTTATCTCCTGGGGAAAAGGGGATGGAGTCATGGAGGAGCATGAAGGGGATGTCAGTGTGTGTACGTGTATGTGTGGGTGTGTGTTCTTCTGTAGTGTAAATATTTCATAATAATAAAATAATGAACAAACAAGGACAGACCTACGACTGAACAGAATACAAAACCTGCATAGATTCTCAGTTAAAAAGCCTTAAGTACACTGAGGTCAGAAAGGTTAAGGACCTGGAAACAGACACATAGTAAGTCTCAAAACTGAGAACTCAAGCTGGGCTTGTCTGACACACAGTATGTATTTTTCTCATTTAAAGACTAAAAAGTTAGCTTAGCTAATTTATAAAACATACATTAAATTCACTCTCATATAACAAAATTAAAGGGGAGGAACCACTGGAATTAGAAAATGCCGAAAACATTCCATGTGGATGGCAAATATAAAGAGAAGTAGCATTTTTGAAGAATGGGAGATAGAGACAGGGGCAGGAAACAAGTGGGCAACAATGTCTGCAGCCCCAGCCTGCAGAGATGCAAAGGAGAGGGAAGTAATGTCCATGGAGGCCCTTCCATGCAAGGGCACTTTATGTGCAGTATTTACGAGTTCTCTCACCCCTAACGCCGACAGTTAGGTACTACACTCATTTTACATGCGCAAAAAAACAAGATGCAGAGAGTTAAGGGAGAAGAAGAAATCCCTCAGTGAATATTGCCATTGCCCCAGCTGGCTCAAAGCTCTGTCAGCAGGACAAACGAGCAGGAAGGGGACTACAACAATCCTACAGACATCCAAGGTGAACTACGCACTAGAAAGGAAACCAAGGAGCCAAAAGGAGAATCAGTTTCTTCTCTGTGAAACTGTGCCAAAATTTCTACACCTAACTAGCACTCCACCAAATATGAGAACAGTGGCTTACCTGTGACCAGGATGGTAAATAGCCGTGTTGATTCCATGTGGATAATGACCACTGAAGCTAAAACAGTGACTCTCTTGATAGCTCTGATTTGTTCCCACACTAAATTTAAGAAGTTAAATAAAAAAGATACCATTAAACCACAGTGAAATACCACTACATACCCACTAAAATGTCTGTAATTTAAAAAGACACCATCAAACACTGCTCAGGATGTAAAACACCCAGAACTCTGATATGTTATTAGTGGGAATATGAAGAGACATAAAACCTTTGGAAAAAGGTCAGGCAGTTTCTTATAAAAATGAACTGTATCTATCCTATGATTCAGCAAGTCCACTCAAAAATACTAACCTAAGAGAAATGAAAATGTATATCCATAAAGACTTGTATATAAACAGTCATAGCAGCTTTATTCACAATAGCCCAAAACTAGAAACTCAGAAGTCCATCAGTATACAAATAGATAAACAAATCATGAATGTTATAGACTATTTCCCACTTTCAAAACTCTAATTAAAACACTAACACGATGTGATGGTGTTGGAAGAGGGGTCTTTTATTCAGTAATAAAGATGGAGCCCTCATATACAGGATATTAGTGCCCTTAAGGAAGAGGCCAGAGAGCTAGCTCTCTCTTCCCACCATGTGAGGATAACAGTTGGCAGGCTGCAAGCCAGGAGAAGGCTCTCACCAAAACCCAACCTGGCATGCTGGCATGCTGAACTCAGACTTCTAGCCTCCAGAACTGTGAGAAATAAATTTCTATTGTTGACAAGCCACCCAGTTTATGGTATTCTGTTATAGCAACCCAACCTAAGACACATGAAATATTCACACAATGAAAAACTAATCAGCAATAAAATAAATAACTACTGATACATGTAAAAATTCAGATGAATCTAAAAATGTGCCAAATGAAGATCAGTCAAAAGAATACATACTATGAGTCCATTAAAGTGAATTATTGGAACAGGCAAAACTAATCTATGATGGCAAAATTATAAACAGTAGTTGCTCAAGGGCTGAGTATGACGGAAGTTTACTGGGAAGGGGCATGGGGGAACTTTCTAGTATCATGGTAATGTGCTGTATCTTGACAGGGGTTTGAATTGCACAAGCTTATGCATTTGCCATAACTCACCAGCTGGTATACTTGAGATCTGGACAATTTCGTTGTATACAAACTTTACCTCAAAAGAAAAACTATAAGCAAATACTGAATCTTAACTAATGAGCTTTAATAATGCACATGTTAAAGTATTTAAGTATTGACTACTGAAATTCATTAAAAAATAAGACTGATGGTGAGAGGGATGGAGAGAAATATGATACAGCAAGTATAATAAAATGCTAATTATAGAACTTAAGTAGAGGTATATGAGTTATCAGTATATAATTCTTTCTCTTATATTTGCAATTTTTAATAAAATGCTGAAAGAAAAATAACACCAAAATCTTACCCTAAAACAGAGGAAAATATTATTTCAAATAGGACTTTCCAAGTAAAGTGTATTTTTACCTTACAAGGTAACTTCTAAGTTCTCCCCGGTAATTGACGACTAGGAGTTCTGCAGACCACTGGGCACTTGCTTTATATTCTAAAAATATCAGCCCAGCAATGGCACAGCTCAAGTCACCTGCTAAGCTAGATGCCTGCAGAAGAAAGGGAAATTAAGTTACTAAAAAGGTACTAGATCAAAGTGCACACATGTAGTAGACCAAAGTTCATACACACATATGTAACTGGAGGGTGGCTTAGTCACTGGCCCTTCCAGGTGCACTTTAAGATAGCTGCAGAATTGATCTATACAAGGAAGATCCATGCAACTCAGACTACCTACAACCAGACACCCAAGTCTAAACCAGCCAGGACCACCCCAGACTGGAACCACAGCAGCCTCTTCAGGTGAGATATTCACCTAGAAAAATGAGTTTATGTTCAGGCTGTACTTCCATGGGGGGGGGGGGGGGGGAGTAATGCCACCATTCAGCCTCCAAGAATTCTAAAATATGGAATTCAAATACAAGCTTTTAAATGTTAATTTCTACAACTAGCAGTAACCAATATTACAAAAAGTCTCCAATTATTTTCCATTTGCATAATAGCAACTTGAAGGAAGGACACTTAAAACGCTCACTCAATGCCAACTTTTTCCAACAACCAAGTATCAGGCTATATTGCCAAAGATGTGAAAGCAAGTCTCCTGGGAAAGCGCCCTTAACATAGTTATCACCCTCAACGCCTCCTCACTGTCTAGAACCAAACAATGCAATAAAATATTGTAGCCACATGCAGTTACTGACCACTTGATAAGTGGCTAGTCTGAAATGAGGTGTGTAAAAAGACATACTCCATTCTAAAGACTTAGTACCAAAGAACTAAAGTAAAAATATCTCATTAATTTTTACATTAATTACATGTTGAAATAACATTAAGGATATACTGGATGAAGTAAAATAAATTTCACCTGTTTCTTTTAACTCTTCTCAGTGCAGCTACTAGAAACTTTAAAATTAAATATGTGACCACATAAAGAGTTCTCTTTACATTCCCATCAGACAGTGCTTGTCTAGAAAAACGTAAACTTTGGTTGGAACTTGTTAGATTGGATCCCAGGGACTTTTGTATTATAAGCCCAACATACTTTAAATGTTTCCATTCATTATTTCTGAACAAAAGTCATTCTGTACTTGGTTTTCATCTCATCTCATTCAACTTCCCATTAGAATCTGCTGAAAAAGGTGTAAATAATATTAATACCCAGGGCCAGCTCAGATCACTAAATCGGAATTTAAATGGGTGAAGCCTGGGCAATCTAGTAATATTTTTCTTATCTTTACTAAGCTTCAAAGGTTTCTCCGATGCAGCCAGAGTTAGAACCACTGTTCTACTTGCCCCCTATCTTGTTCATTCAAGGAAGGATAAAAAGTAAAAAGCACTTGATTCCTAAAGGAGACAGACACTTATTAGTTGGATTGCCATGGGAAAAGTCTAACTACCTCACGACTTCTGTTTTCTCAACTGTAAACTGAGGATAATGGTTGCCCGACCTACTCAAAGGATTGCTGTGAATAAGAAGATGAATCAGTCATTAATAAAGGATGAAGACAAGTCATTACTACCTGTGGTCTTCTATTCTCCACTCTCCCTTTCAATATCTATTCCCTTTAGGGTAACAAATTCTAACTCCTCTTGAAGCTGTTTGTGTTGCAGCAGTCCACTCACTTCTGTCCCTTACTGAAAGTTTACAACTTTCTGTGCCTATATTTAGTATTTACTTACTACCATATTTTAACAATGGTGGATTCCATCTAGATACTGCATTACAGAATACAATAAATATTTCATGTATCATTATCTAACTAGGTTCTGAGCATCTTAAGTTCACAACTTATTCAGATTTATATTTATATTTCCCCTTTCTTCACAGCCGTTCCCTCAAGTACCCATATATGAAAGGCATTCAAAGAAAACTGTCATCAGTTTAAGGTATGTACCTACCATGGTGATGACAAAGAGCTCACTTCCCATGAGATCAAACACCCTCACGGTTCCCGTGCTTTCCGCATAGGCCAGCAGGGTACAATCATAACTCCACGCCACACGTCTCCACTGGGGCTTCGGGTCTTTTGGAACTAGAATAAAAAGTGAAGAAGTTCTTTAAAACATGTATTATAAAGATAGTTAACACTTACCTTTACTGCAACTAAACTTGGTTGTCAACTATATTACATCATCTCTAAGGATCTCCAATGCTTCAGTTCAACAGAAAAGAATAATTCTCAAAAACCCACTTCAAGTAAGAGTAGGAAACCCAAACAAGCTCTGAGCCACTTACTTGAAAAGCAAAGCCTACTGGCCAGTGGTCCGCTGAAGGCTGAGCATGCCCTAGTCTTCAAAAGGCTCAGCAATAAAGTACCTCAAAATACTTATATTAAGAGAGATCAAAAGCAAAGAGAATGGGCAGAAAATAATTCCAATTCAATGAGTCAGCTCCTCTAGAAGCAAAAAAATGAAAACTTTAACTGAGATCTTTTAAATATATCAAAAAAGATGCCAAGGACATATGTATAAAATATAAAGCAGGTGAATCAAGAACTGTTCTTAGTCAACCACACAATTAAAAGGTTTTGATAATCAATGCCTTAATAATCCAACACCTGTACTTCTGGATTTTTCAGCACAACAAGAGAAAGGAAGGCTCTCCAGGGCAAAAGGAAGAGGGGCTGTGAAACTCTAACCTGTGTTAGGTTTTGTTCGCCTCAGTTTCCCCTTATTAGGATCCCAGAACTGAAGAGACAGACAGGAACCAGTGCCTTCCCTTTATCAACAAGAATTCCAAATGATCAGGGGACTCGCTTGACCATGAGCCAAGAGCAGAACGAAGCCCAGAACCTACGCATCCGCTTTCCCACATAGTGCACATTTCACCACGACACACTGCCTCTGTCACAGCTTGGCCTCGGCCTCAGGACTGCTTCGGAAATGATTCCGAGACGACCTCCTTCTCTATTCCTCTACTAATATTCCAGTTCAGGCTTCATCAGCTTTTTTTTTTTTTTTTGAGAGGGCATCTCTCATATTTATTGATCAAATGGTTGTTAACAACAATAAAATTCTGTATAGGGGACTCAATGCACAATCATTAATCCACCCCAAGCCTAATTCTCGTCAGTCTCCAATCTTCTGAAGCATAATGAACAAGTTCTTACATGGAGAACAAATTCTTACATAGTGAATAAGTTCTTACATGGTGAACAGTACAAGGGCAGTCATCACAGAAACTTTCAGTTTTGATCACACATTATGAACTATAAACAATCAGGTCAAATATGAATATTCATTTGATTTTTATACTTGATTTATATGTGAATCCCACATTTCTCCCTTATTATTATTATTTTTTTTTTTTTAATAAAATGCTGAAGTGGTAGGTAGATGCAAGATAAAGGTAGAAAACATACTTTAGTGCTGTAAGAGAGCAAATGTAGATGATCAGGTGTGTGCCTGTAGACTATGTGTTAATCCAAGCTAGACAAGGGCAATAAAACAACCATGGATGCAGAAGATTTCTCTCAAAACAGAGGGGGTAAGGTTCTAAGCCTCACCTCTGTTGATCCTCAATTTCTCACCTGATGGCCCCCCTGCAACTGTGCCTGTCTTAGGTTGTTCCTTCCTTGAGGAATCTTACCCGTCTCTGGCTAACCAGTCATCTTCCGGGGCCATACAGGGAAATGTAAAGTTGGTAAGTGAGAGAGAGGCAATATTGTTTGAAAAGGTTAGCTTTTTTACTTCTTTGCAGATTTATGCCCTGTGGCTTTTATGCCCAGTATTTGTCTTGAGGTATCTTTACCGCTTGGAAGAATTATGATACTCGGTAAATTCGATACGAGGCTCAAATTCTATTTAAGGGTTGTAATTAGGAAGGAAGAAGAAAAGCTATAGGAGTAGCAGACAAAGATAACATGGGAAGATTGATTATTTCTTTGACATATCTTCTTGTAGAGTAACTTAAGCATATATAGGTTTTAAACTACTAATTAAATTGCATACACACATTAACATAATAGGAATACACTTACATAACCAAAGCATACCTATAATTACCAGCCATCTCCAGTGAAACCAAGAAAACCAGTTAGGCACCTTAGGCATTTGTGAAAACTTATCTATGATATGGTGGATATTGTCCAACTGAACTTGAACAGTCTGAGAGAAATCAGACAAATTAAAACAACCCATTCCTGGGGACTGTTCCATCAGCTCTTTCTTAAGACAACCTCCAAACTGGTCTTCCCACCCTTTCAGTCTCTTCCCCTCTATGAGTTCAGCAACTCCAAAACTTCCTGAATCCTAAAGATGAACCAAACATGTACTTCTGCTGCTTTAAAATCCGTGATACTTCCCAACGGAAGTACTTGCATTGGAAGTAGAGAACTCTCTACATACAATGAAAGGCCCTTCCAAATGGTCCTGTCACAGCTTTCCAGTTTCACCTCCGGCCATTTCCTCCATCATACATCTAACAACCCACCAAAAATGAAACCATGTGGCAAATAAGCAAGCCACGCACACTCAAGTCTCTGTGTCTTTCATACACATTGCTGCCTCTACTAGAATGTTTGTTTCCAGTATTACCCAAAGGGTTCTTGTAACAACCTGTGGTAACAAACTGTTACCTCCTCCTTCCATGACACTCTTCAAAACTGCTCTCCTCTCTGTGCCCCTAAACATGCTGTATAAAAGTCTTCCATAGCACTTATCACATCCCATTATGTTGTTCACATAACTATTTTCCCACAAGTCTCTGAGTTCCTTTAAATCAGAGACAATGTCTTATTCAACAACACCATCCAAGGACCTGGAATAGAAAGTGATTAATGTCTCACTAATAAGTGAAGCCTAAGCCTCTCAGAAAAATCCATATTAATGGCAAGGTAACAGAAAGGGTTTGCCATCCCTCAAAGACTACCAAACAATTAAACTTGAAACATATAACTGAAGGCTTCTCTCCACTAAACAAAAGTACTATAGAATTCGGACTTCCCTTTTATCTCTGTAATATATGTAATAGACTCTTCTCATATACAGAACATGTATCAGATGTCAATGAGTTTCTTCATTTTGACTATTTATCAACAAGTAAATAGCATGCAAAAAAATCCAAGACAGGCCCTTGAACATAAGAGGGTCTAGTGGACTTTCATAAAGCCTAATGAGACACTGCATAAACTCTAGAAATCTTTTAAAAATGAGAATAAAATGAAGAAAGTTCTGTCAGAAAGCTTAAAAAAAAAAACCAAACTTCGAAGCAAACAGGTACAGAATAATACAAGAATACAAGACCCGCATATATGAAGATGGTACATAAACACCAGCCAGCATTTAATGCTCTGAAAAACATTCATGTGCTAGGGAAACACACTAATATTTTTCTATTATTTATGTTTTACCTATGGAAACAGGTTTTCCCTCTTATTTGATAAGAAAAATGGATTTATATACTACTGCATTCTGTATCTGTCTGACTTAAGTTCCACCGAAGGGGATTTGTTTTTACTATTACTTCTAGTTATAACCAGTAGTTCCAGAAAACTCATCATGTGTTTTGACCCAGATAAAGATAGGTTTTCATTAAATTACAAGATTAGTTTTACATTGTTATGTGAAATCTTAAGACCTAATCACCAGATTTTTCCAGCTGCCAGTGTGGTTTTAGAGAAGAATGAACAGTACAGATTTTTACAAAGCAAATGTCAGTACAGCTGTCTGAAAAGTATTCATAAAGGCTGATGGTAAAGTTAACCAGCAGTTTGACAACCGCCGCGTTCAGAGTCAAACTGTTCACACCCGCTCACACCTCACACCCGCCGGAGCCCCTGCACCTGCCCGGCTGCCGAGCTCATTCCCGCTGCAGAGCTTCCTCGGTGCCGTTTCCTCTGCCTGGAACACTGCTCCTGTTCCCTCCCTGCCTCCTTGTCGTATTTCAGGTCTCCTTGGGACGCATTCTCTGACTACCCTGAATAGCCTCGAGACCCCACTATTCTCCACCGTTCCAGTGATTCCATTTCCTTCACAAGTCTTATCCCAAATAATTACTATCCATTTGTCTCTTATCCCAAGTGATATTACATATTCGTCTACTTTTCGTCTGATTATTTAACTATAAATTCCAAAATGTCAGGCCCTGTGTCCATTTTGTTCATAAGTTTATCAGTGCTTCGTACTCTGGTGGTACGTACATTCATAGGCACCCAAGTGCTAACAGAGTACACTTTAATCTAATGCTCATTTACCCAAGTAAGAACTGCAATGAGAAGAGACTTAAAAGTAAGGCACTGGGTTCTAGTCTCAGTGCTGCCATAAGATGACTGACTGGGTGTGACCCTGGAGAGGTCACGAAGGTGAAGTTGCCTCATTCGCAAAATGAAGAGTTGAATGTTGAATAAACGATCTCTCGCATACATTCCTTGACTTCTAATCAATAACTAGTGAGCAAGAACTAGTGGGGCTACAAAGACATACAAAGAAGCTAAATATTTAAATGCCTGAAATAAGAGTGTCTGCAGAAAACTTCAGGAAAATTTTACGATCCCAAATAAGAGTCTACCCATGTTAAGAAACCCTGCAAGTTCCTTAAAAGAAAAATGACAAATGCAGTTCCCAAAAGAAAAAGAAGCTCCATGAGAAAAAACGACACATAACAAATAGAAAAGACAAATCCATTGGGTAAAAATATTTGCAACATGTGTGACAAAGGGTTAATATTCATACTGTGTAGAAATACAACAAACCATAGAAAAAGTCAAGTAATCTGAGAATAATATAGCCAAAAGGATACAATTTAACAATTAACACAAGTACAGCCACTTAACATGTGCCCTACCTGATAACCAAAGTATGCACATTGAAAATGAAATGCTTTTCCCCCTTCATCTGTGAACCTGATGAATATTTAAAAAATAAGTAACATGTGGTGCTAACAATGCAGAAAATAATAAATGGCTTCAATCATACCTTTTTTGTGGTTGTGTAAATAGGTATAATTTTCTGGAAGGAATATGGCAGCAGCTATCACATTTTGAATGCTACACCCACAGACAAACAGATGTCCTTTCCAGCACTGCTAGAGCGAGTAGGAGACAAGGATGGGTTAAGACAAGGAGGATGAAAACACGCCACCATAAACAACCTGAATTTCTATCAAAAAAGGAATAGATAAATAAAATGTGGTTCACATGCTTACAACAGAACACTATGGCTACACTTAAAAGACTGAAATATGTCTACACACAAAGCCTGGGCAAGATATCCTCAGGACAGTTAGTGGCAGAGCAAGCTGGAGAACTGTATAGGATGGCCTCACTTTGTTTAAGAAAAAAAAGATCAATGAATGTACACAGAGTTCATCTAAGTTTATAAGGTTTTATATTGAATCATTAACATAAGTTCTTATAAAGAATGCAAATTAAGATGATTTTTTTACATTGTCTAATTCTATATTCCCTGAATTTTAAAAAGTGTGTGCTTCTTTTATAATTAAAGAAAAAAAACTGTAACTAGTTTCAAACTAGGTCTCTCACCATACAAGAAAAGTAGGTTAAAGAACGGTTTTCAGACATTATACTGCAGGCAGCCCGGTCTGTGGTCACCGGGAGAGGGGCTCAGTGAGGTGAGCCCCAGGACTGCCCTTGCTGTCTGCCAGTCAGTACTTTCTGGACCCCGGCGCAGAAAGATGGACCACAAACGGGACATGAAGTGTCACTGAACCGAGGAGATAAAAGAGTGCAGCTACCAAGCTGACTAGGACTCGCCACAGAGCATTCCGGAGGGAAGCAAGTGAGGCAGAAAAGGGGCTTTTAAAGTCCAAACACAAAGCTACACACACAAATACACACACACACAATATTCGACAAGGCCAAGGAGAAGCATCGCCAGGAAAAACCAGCAGAGCCTGCAGAGGATTTGGAGATGTTTGAATTTCCCCGGCCACAGTGGGGAGACTTCCGTGGACACTCTGAACACTCGGAAGAGACTCCAGAAAGGCCTCTCCTTAAAGCAGGCCTGATCCAAACAGAGGTAAAAGCTATTCAAAAACATACCTCAGAGCACTTAAAATAAGCCCTAAAAAAATTAAGCTGACCCACAAATTAATTACTTCCCAGAATAAAACTGAATACTCTATTAGAGAAGACAACAAGTATCAGACACTCAATGAGGCACCCATGCAAGATGCTGAACATATGATCTAAAGTTACATACATGAAGCAGGAAAATATAACCCATAAGCATGAAAAAACTGTGCCAAAAGAAATATTCCCCCCAAAAAAATACAGATTGAGGAATAAGTAAACAAGGACTTCAAGGCAGCTATTATTTGAGGGATTCAAAGGAAAACATATTTGGGGATTCCAAGAAAAACATAAACATAGAGAATAAATAAATAGGGAATCAACAGAATCTGATGGAAACTATAAAATATCAAACAATTTTAGAAATAAAAAATATCTGAAAAGAAAAATTCATTGCATGGACTTAAAAGCAAATTAAATGCTGAAGGGTAGAAAAAAATCTAAGCTTCTGCCTTAAAGACTTATTAGCAAAACAAAGTATCCAAAGAATGGAGAAAAATTGAGAAATAGGACATCAGTGACCAGTAGAACAACCACCATTAATCTATCACACGTATACTTAGAGTGCCAGAAGGGAGAAAAAGGAGACTCCATTACAAAAATTTTAATTTAAAATAATGTCCGTCAATTTTGCAAATTTGATGAAGTCCAAATCTACTGATCTAAGGAGGCTCAATGAAACTAAAGCAAGATAAACTGGAAAAAAAAAGGCACATGATGAAATTTCTGAAAATCAATGACAAAGAGAAAAATCTTAAAAGCAGCCAGAAAAATAAGGACACATTACATACAGGGAAACAACAACAGCAATGACTGATTTCTCATCAAAAACAAAACAGTGTAATGACATCTTTAAAGAGCTGAAAGAAAAACAAAGGTTAACCTTTATCGATTCCATGTCCAGACGAAATGTTTCACAAAACTTAGGCAGAAATCAAAGATGGTTTCAAGGCAAACACTGAGAGAATTTGTAATCAACAGACTTACGTTACAAGGAATATTAAATAAGTTCAACAAGTTGAAGAACAGAATGGAAAGAATCAAATGGAAACTCAGTTTTACAGAAAGAAAAGCGATAAAAATGGAAAATAGAGTTAACATAAAAGATTTGTCCTTCCCCTTGTCTAGCTTGGATTAGCACATAGTCTACAGGCACACACCTGATCATCTACATTTGCTCTCTTACAACACTAAACTGTTTTCTACCTTTTTCTTGCATCTACCTACCACTTCAGCATTTTATTAAAAATAATAATAATAATAATAATAATAATAATAATAATAAAGGGAGAAATGTGGGATCCACATATAAATCAAGTATAAAAATCAAACGAATATTCATATTTGACCTGATTGTTTATAGTCCATATGCGTGATCAAAACCGAAAGTTTCTGTGATGACTGCCCTTGTACTGTTCACCATGTAAGAACTTATTCACTATGTAAGAATTTGTTCACCATGTAAAAACAAAAAAACAAAAAAAAATCATGTGGCACCATTAAAAAAAAAAAAAAGATTTGTCCTTGTTTTCTAGTTTCTTAAAAAGTACTTGAAAAAAATAATTTATTCTATATGTTATATCTCCATACTATATTGTAAGGGTTGTAAAGAAACTGACAGAAGTACAAAGGAGTAGGAAGGAATGGGTCTATACTATATAACAATTTTTAAATGGACACTGCAAACCCTAGAGCAAATGTTGAAAGAGAAGTAAGACAGAGGATGAATAGAAAAACAAATACCAAGAAGATAAAATTAAACCTAACAGATTCAATGATTGCATTAAATGCAAATATTATAAACACTCCAATTAAATGACAGAAACTGTGACTGGAAAGAAGCACCATTCAAGTACATGTTTCCTGTAAAAGGTGTACATTAAATACAGATGCATGGATTAAATATAAAAAGAGAGAAAAATGTCATGCAAATGCTAATCATGAAAAACCTAGACTATGTTAACATTAGACAAAACAGACCGTGGGATATCAGTATTGGTCATTTCATCACAGTAAAGGAGTCATTTCATCAAGATGACAAAATATATGCAGGCACCTAAAAACTAGAACACCTAAATACAATAAAGGCAAAATAAATATGTAATTATAATTGTAAATACCAATCCTCCTCTCTAATTGACATAATTAGAGAGAAAAACTGGTTAAGGATATAAAAATTTGAACAATGCTAATACCCAACTCAATGTAATTAACATTTATAAAACCTATACCAAATAACTGTACCATATGCAAGATTAACTTTTTTTAAAAGAAGACAGACCATATTCTGGACCATAAATCAAGCCTCAATAAATTTAAAAGGTTAAAATCATGTTCTGTATGTTCTCTTACCATAACAGAATTAAATATCAGTGACAAAAAGACACTCATTAGAACAGGCATAAATGATTACAGAAGAAACAAGAAAAGTCAATTATCTGGACTTCCACCTTCCATTCAGAAAAAAAAGAACAAAATTAAATCTGACTAGGTAGAAGGAAGGAAATAAAGTAAAAGCTATAATTTTTAAAAAAGGCAAAAGCAATAGAAAGAGAAATCAAAACCTAAAATTTTTTATTGAAGAAAGTAAGTAAATCGATAAAACTCTGGCCTAACTGACAAACACAAAAGAGAACACAAATTATCAATACGAAGAACAATAGAGGGAATGTCAGTACATATCCAACAGATATTAAAATTAAAGGACTTCTAAACAACTTTACACCAATATATTCTACAATTAAGAGAAAAATTTCATGAAAAACAAACTAGGTAAGAGCAAATTGAAATTTTAAAAAATGTTACAACTATTTTAAAATTTTAATTAGGAATTACAAAAACTCCAAGTTTCACTGAATTCCACCAAATATTTCAGGAAAAAAAAATCCCAATTCTACAGAAACTTCAGGAGAAAACAAAAAGGAATACTTAAAGACTCATAATTTGAGATGAGTACTACTCCTATACCAAACCAGAGAGATGTTACAAAAAAGAAAAAATCTATAAACCAATACCCCACAAATACACATGCAATAACCTGCTACCTATGTTAAACGCAATTATCTGCACGAAGGCCTAGTGATGGTTTTACCTTGCTTGTGGAATCAAGTGTAATGAGTTCCTCACTGTTCAGATATCCGATTTATAGACACTTTCTGGATGACCTGGGTCATTGGGAGACCTATGTTCTAACAGCTAGGATATAAACCAGTAAAAAAGATCAAAAAGATATTTCGGGAAGTTCCCCTTAAACTTCAACCTAAAAGACTTAACAACACATCTTTAAATGAAGAAAGATTAAACATTTTACTTTCAGAGAACATACCTATCATAACAGGTACTTAACAGAAACATGTTTGAAAGAACAGATTATAAAATGTTAATAGTACTTATCTCTGGATGGTGTACTTATGTGTATTTTCTAATTTCCATCCATTCTTAGTTTCTAAAGTTTTTACTAAGAATGTGTATTTTTTTTCAAACAAGAAAAAAAAAATTTTCTCTAAAACTACAAAACGGGGGAATAGTCATATAATCCAAGGCTCCTGCATCACAGTTCTAGAACGAAGTTTAATTTCACAGTCTGGGTGCTTCAAACAGTCTATGCATCTCAACCTTTTTCACATCAAGACAACACGGAAATCATGTCTGGCACCTGAGGGTAAATGGGTGAGGTTGCTGAAACGGAGAGGCAGCCAGTCCGAGCCTGAGCTATGACGGGGTTCACCAAGCCACTGGAGCACTGATGGGCTCACTACACCTACAACAGGTGAGCTATTGCTTAGCAACAGGAAGTTCTAGCTTATGGTACCTCAAAATCAGAATGAGAAAATCACCTAATTAACATAGTATAACTCTAAAAAAGTCTAATTCCACATGCCATTTCTAGTTTACTATCCAAGATAGAAAGAAAAGACCGAATTACAACAGTAACATATGGCCTAGCAAACAGAGCCAAAACAAGCTGCAGTCCAGACTTAAAACATTCTCAAACGGCATATACTTTATAAAACAATAATTGAAAAATATCAAAGTGGAACCAAATAGTTCATATTTTACTTTGCAGACTCTGTAATATGTAGTTTCAAAAATACATTAACAATCTGGCTCTTTTTCTCCAGGCATACACAGGAAATATAATTTGGCATATGAGAGTTATTCCCATAAAGATGAGTCAGATAATAAGCAAATGATCATTACCTCACATAATATGAAATGGAAAGAAATCATTAATGCAGCATTAAGGTCATAAATTCACACATTTAGAAGCCAACAAAATAAAATACTAGTTCTCAAGGCATTATCTTACTATGCTGCCACATTAAATGTACATGCTAAAAACTAACAAATACTGTAATTTGTGTGAAATACAGAAGGGCTAAGCTTCCCATTTTCAAGGTAACTGGTGGATTTCTCAGTTTACTTACTGGCTAAGAGGTGTCTGATGTCAGGGTTCAAAAGGGCCTTGCATGTCTGAATCGCTCCAACATTCTGAACATGCTTCTCAGAAGCCCACTGCAGGCTCCCCGAGCGCTCACCCAACTGAAGGGCAGCACTGGGCAAAAGGCAGCTGGACTTCCCCAAATTATTCTAGGAGCTTCCTGACCCTAAGCCAGCAAAGGTTTGATCTACTCTAATAAGTGCTGGCAAGGAAATTATTATAGGATGGAAATCTATAGGAAATAAATCCAGAACATACTAGAACCCCAAACTTTAGAAACAGACAAACACTGCTCTCCTTCTATTATTCTGAAGATGATGCTAAGCAAACGGGGCTTCTTATCTACCCCTTTTGTTCCCTCCATGGTATATAAATACACAGCTGTGTACATTAGGAACAAAAACCATGATATCATGACAATGTCCATAAACATATTTATATATTTTTATGTAATATAAAATAGTATTTGGGGAATATTGATAATGATGCCATACAAAATAGTTAATAATAATGTAGTTATCTTTGTATAGTGACATACATTTTACTGAGCATTTTGTAATGTATGTAATTGTCGAATCACCAGGTTGAACCCCTGAAATGAATAGTTCATCACCTTCACTTCAATTAAAAAAAAAAAACTTGAGTAAGACAAGAGCCCTGTCTTCAAAGAATTTATAGTCTAATTGCAACAGATGAGCGGATCAACAATTATAAGAAAGTGGACTAGGATAAGTGTGGTGCTAAAAAGACAAACAAGTCCAGGGAAGCATTAGGAAAGATATACAAATGATGGGGAAGAGGGCAGGGAAGGAAAATTTCCCGAAAGAGCTCCTGCTGGAACGAAAATCTGGAGGACCAGTTAATTGAAGGTGGGAGCTTCCAGGCAAAAGGAACTATCTGTACCAAGACAAGAAAAGCCTGACAGGTCTGGGAAACTGCAAGCTGCTTTGTGCCTGAACTCAGGACATGTGGCAGGGGGCTCTCACAGGGCAGACAGGCAGCCTGGGAAACGTCCCGGTGGCTGAACTAGAAAAAGTGAACTGTATTCTAGAGTCAACGGTGAAAATAAAGCTTTTTGGGCAGAAAAACAGTACTAGGACCAACAGTGGCAATAATAACTTAATGTCTCCTAATCATAATGTCTAACACATACTACGTTGTCGAATCACCATGTTGAACCCCTGAAACAAATATTGTTTATCAAGGAACATACAGCTTTATGTATATTCGCTAATATAATTTTTCTACAACCCAATCTATAAAAATATGCCCATATTACAGATATCTGAGGCTCAAAGAGGTTACGTAACTTGTCCAAGGTTACATCTAGGAAGCAGTGGAGCCAGATTTGAAGGGTCAACCTGATAGAATTCTCATTTAAGAATGAGGTATTTGACAAGTGGTGCCAAGTGTGGATTACGAAAGGCATACAGAAGAAAACCTTGCCAGGAGACTATTGTAAGAAACCAAGTAAAATGTGCTAAGAACCTGAACTAGGGCTGGAATGGTTCAAGTGCAGAAGTGGAGACAAGAGCCATTTTAACAGATTCCCAAGACTTGGGAAGTTAAAGGTGATGCTGCTCCACTGGATCACTCACTACAACTGCAATGAATTCTCTCTTTTCGCCGGATGACGATAAACCCTTAGATCTAGGTAGCCAATAACCTATTCCTCATCGTATACTTAGTACCTAGGATAGCGCCTGGCCCATAGTGGCAGCTCAATAAATATTTGCCAAAGAAAGAAGAGAGAAGGAAGAAAAAGAGAAAATGTCTAAATTTCTGGCTCATCCACTGGTTATGCAGGGAACAGAGCAGAACAACAAATTATAAGAAGGGAAGACAAGTTTACACAGCTATGTAGGAAGTTTTACATTTGCTTTTAAGTTACAATATATACACTATGTGTAAAGATAACTCTATAGGAACCCTATTACCACCTTATTCACTAGTATATGCAAAACTGTATAAGAATAATGATTCTGAGGTACTAATAGAATATCACATTCATGTGAGAACTCAAAACATTTTTAAAACATTGGACCTTTAATCATCTGAACACACCTGAACAGCTGAGAAGGAGAATGACAAGAAGGTAACAGGCCCCAGACCACTAACGGTACATTTGCCAAGGAACTTAGACCAGCACTTCCACAGGGAGCTGAGGGAATCCTCTGTATTGCCACCGTTTTGTAGATTTCACACCTATCGAAGCCCTTTCCTCCTTGCTCTCTTTCCTGCCATTTATTTTACCCTAATGCTACTTTAAGATAAAAATAGGTACACCATGTTCTCCCAATCAAATGAGAGAATGCATGTGAAGCACTAAGTACAATGCCCGGCACACAGGAAGGACGTTACAAATGCTTGTCAATGACCACAATCATCATCGGGTTCCTACAACTGCCACACTCTTCAACTACCACAAGCTCAGGAGGACAGAACTCCAAGTCTTAGAAACAAAACAGGAAACAGATGCATTTACCAAACAAACAGCACCCTCCTCAGTCTCCTCCTGTAAGGGCCCCCCGCCTTTCTGCTCAGGCAGATCAAAACACTCCCCTGTCCTAACCGCTCCTCCCTCTTGACAGTGTTGAGAAAAAATGGCTTTGGCAAAGCAACCTTATCTCACACCCTGGGTTAAACTCTCACTGTTCTCTGTAGTTTTCCTTTATCAGATTTGTCAAAGTTTGTAATTATTATTTGAGTTTGTAATTATACATGCCTCCTAAGGTAAGGGACTGTGCCTCTGTGCACACACACATACCCCTAGAACCCAGCAAAATGGTTCGTATATGGAAATGACACTCATTAAATTTGTGGTAAATATATCAAACAATGGCCAAATACCAGACCTTTTTTTAACCAGTGTGTATCTAACCAACTCTTGACTTATACCTATTTTTTCTGCACTGAATTCAAAATAGATTATAAACACTTACAAATACTTTATCCTGAAACTGGCTTAGACTTTAAAAACAGTTTCAATTTCAAATCTCTCCAAAATGTACATCTTAAAGCAAAATATTTAAGATAGAGAAATCAGCTAAGATGTTTTAAAATGATTTAATAAAGCCATAATAATTCTTAATATTTAATATCTATTCTGACTTAAGAATATTGTGAGCTGTTGTAGATTTCAAGCTTCATTTTTTAAAGATTTTGGAAAGTCTTACCTTGACATTTCCCAATAATAGAAGTAAAATCATCTTTTGCAGACCTGCAAAATGTGTGTAAAATTAGGACAATACTTTTACCATAATAGCACTACTGTGTAGTACTAAAAACACAGCAAACACTATTGACTAAACTTCTCTACACAACACTAAGTAATTCCTTCTCTTACAGACAAGGTTTTGTGCTTCAAAAAGGGACCTTTCATTGGTGACAAACAGTATTTTCTTCCAGTTTTATTTCATAAAAAATGGAGCTACACCAAGAATATAGTGATACAAGCCTAAGTCAGTTTAAAAATGGTCATTTAAGACAACAGAGATGCCTGGCCCCCATCCCCAAAGGTTGATTCAGTAAATCTGGGATGGGGTCCAGGCAACAGTATTCAAAGCTTCCCAGATTGGTCCTGGTAGAACCACTATCTTATACATATTACGAAGTGTGATCACTCAAGTGAAAAGTCTTGTTTTAATAAACCAAATCATTTAATAAGCCACCATACTTAGGTCAGTGAACTATTTAAGGTCTGTGATCTAGAAATACACACCAAAGTAGTATAATTATATGTTCAAAAAAATGAAAATTGGTAAATCTTCTAGAAAATAACTTAGTCACGATTATCCAGAACTTTAATGTCCAAAGTATTTGATCCAACAACTTCTATAAAGTTATCCCTGGTAAATAATTACAGATATACACAGATACCAGGAAATGAATGCAGCTAAATTTCGTGAAAGAGAAAATACACCCAGTATTAAGAGATTTTTGGATTTTGCTATATGCACTCAGTATTATGCAACTAATATACTGTGAACATCTTTGCATATCACATGTAGTAATTTTCAACAGTTATCTGGAAAAAATGTAGTACATAGAATATACACCATTATTCTACCAAATATACATGAATATGTTACACACACAGAGAAATTTCAAAGAACACATACCAAAATGTTACTAGTAGACAACTCGGGATAGAATTACAGGTAACCTGTACCTTTAAATACTTAACTCTATTTTTAAGTATTTGTAAAACTTGTTTTAAAAGTAATGGTTAGTCATTTTAAAGACTTTAACATTTTTAGGCACTTATTAAACTATTATGTTATATGATGACAAAAGCCAATTATAACAGAAATAAATTTCTTCAAGAAATTGGACTGCTCAGCCTCCAAGTAGAATAGAGCAGAAAAGAACATGATCTTTAAAGTGAAGATGACCTGATTTCAGCTCTACCTGCGTAACCTGGACAACATATTCATTTTCCTTTCAATAAAACAGGCTGTGTAATAGCAACTTCACAACTTAAGGGCAGGGTTGAGATATTATATATAAATTACATGACCTAGACCTAAGAATGTCCACTGCTTTCATCCTTAATATAATCACAAATAATAATTACTTTTTTCTAAGAAGGGGAGGGAGACATAAATTTGATTTTGTCAAAACTTCACAGAATGTATTCACTTAAGATAATTAAGCAAAGTTGGGGAAGGGTGTCTTTCTTATAAGAATCCCTTATTTTAATGCTTTTTGTTGTGTTCTATGATGGTTTCTAATTAGTACCCATATTTGTAATAAGAAATCATTACTTCACTACTTAGGAAAAGAGGAAACACACATCAGCCACTTACAATCCATAACTGCTCCCAAATTACAAATTAAAGTAGCAATTCACAAGTCATTTTTTATCCATGCAAGCCCACACACAAACAGGGTAAGCACGCCATACTGGAGCATGTGATCACTTGCCACCTACTACCAAAAGCAAGTTGGGGAACAGCAGCCCTAGTACTATTTCGTAAAAGGCAGAGCTGTCTTAAAACTAAAGGGTATTTCAGCTTTTCATTTATTTTCCTCAAAACTCATTTCCTATTTATAACTGCTTCTCAATATCAACTAATGATACTAGATTTTTCATATGCTAATCCAAGCAGCAAATATTTACTGAATACTAGGTGCCTACACTGTTACTACTGGAGCTAACCTTGCATTGCATGTGTAGGGAAGACACATATGGAATAAGGAGAAAAAATGTCTTAAAAATCAGGCACAGCCACTATCCATAGGGTTTTCTTTGGGGACCCACCTTGCCCTTTTTCTTTGCTGACCATTCCACATCTTTGCTCAAACACTTCTTTTCAGATGACTACAAAGTAAGCATGTGTCTATGTTCCTTCAACAAAACCAACTAAGTGCCAACTCTGAGCAAGTCAGTGGGCCATGCCTTGTAATGCCATCCCAGCATCCTATCCCACTTGCAAATACCCTACTTACTCAAACATAAACTAAGCACCTGTTATGTTCAAGGAAATATAAACTGCTTGGAAAAGAGGATAGCCCCTGCCTCCAAAGAACACACAGCATAACTAGAGCTGCAGACTACAGATCTTATTCACACTGTTTTAGGTAAATGGTACTTCCTGGAATTGTGCAAAGTAATGGCTCTACTATACTGCAGGAAGTCCACGTGTAAACATATCAGCAAATACTGCTCAACCACATGATCAAAGTCTGATATTGCTAACTTCCAAAAAGATAAACTAGCTTTCCTGTCTTAGTGACTAGTGTTGCTATTTCTTTTCCAACAGACATACTACTTAAAGTATAAAGAAAGCCCAGCTTAGAGAAGTCTTACAGATGTACGGTATGTAATACCACTGAATGTCTCAGGAGGACAGAGTATCAGTGGTCTCATGTAATATAACACCTTGGTCTTTTCAGACCCATATTCCATATACAGCTTAATGCCAACAGAGCAAAGCAGGCACTACTTTTTATTCTTTCCTGAGCATTTGTTTAGCTGACTTGGCAGTAACTAGTCAAAGAAGATTGATTTCCCAGAGTTCCAGAAGATATACTTTCTCTACTGAGACAGTGAAATTTCCCAGGAGATAGAAGGATGATATGGGGTTACAGTGTGCCACTGTGAGAACGTATCCTTCATCCTTCAGTTGGCATGAATCAGTGTCTGACACCTCACAAAACAGAGTTCACAGTAAAATCCCTTTAAATATGCCCCTTTAAAAGTCTTAGTTCCCGTAAATCATGTAAAATTTTTTTCAAGGGAAATTTTAATTATGAATAATATTAACAATTACCTGATCTCCACACACTGATCTTGAACAGCAGCCAAAAGTTTTCCATTGCTTTCATGGCAAGAAAGAAAAAAAATTTGATATGAGTATTTATAGTAGTCTCCAAAATAGATAAAGTTAAAATCATTTAAAAATTTTTTTGGTTACCAAACTTTGACCTTACAATTAGATGAGTATATAGGTATAAAGCATACAAAATGATTCAACACCTTTAAACAATACTAATCATAAATGACAATGGAATTTATTTACAATAAGAATCAAGACTGCAAGCCTTAAAGAGACCCCAAAATTAATATAAAATACATTCATTAATCCAGGTGGAGATTATATGAATTTTATACATCCCTACCTTGCCAGTACCAAACGCCAGTTTATCTCCTTATTAACCAAGCGAACAAGTCCATCAGGGAGCAAAAACGGTGCAGGGCTGAAATCACAACACATTAGCTAATCATAAAATGATTAAAATCTAATCATAAAAACCACATATAAGTAGGTAAACATTATAAATTGCACATAGATCTATGGCAAGAAATAGGGAATTTTTTTCCATTAGAATACAAAATTGGGATGTTGGCAAACAAAACCAAAAGTTACCTGTTGGGGAGATCTGAAATTTGACCACATTCATTTCTCTATCTCTAGAAAAACATGCTGGTGTGTTCAAAAGTATACATTTTATGTCCTTTCTAAAGATATCAAGGGAGCAGTAACATAGCAGAGCGTCCTTACACATTCCTGCTCTACACACCTAGAAATCCTCACTCGCCTCTAAAAAATTCTAATGTACAGCTAAACCCACAAGGAAGAAAAATCTTGAAGCCCTAAGTTGAAAGTTAGTTGGGTACAAGGAGGGGGACAAGAACTCAAAACAGGAGGTAACAGCTGGGAGAGAAAATGAGCTGTGGGCCACAGAAGGGTCAGGATCTGGAAGTGAGGCTCCTGTGACAGCCAGGACCCTCCACCCATAAAAGGAGAACTAGACAAACTCATGATGGGCCCAGGGACTTGCAGGAACCTTAACCTCTGCCTAGAATTCTGGTCTGCGGGGGATGGGAATGAAATCCATGAAAAAATTAAAACCCAAAGCCACGACTATATGCAAGATTGAACAGCAATTTCACTTTGCTCATGTGGCTCAAGAATCCCCAAGCCTAAACTCACAATGACATCACTCACAAAAGACAGGAAGTAATAATTCACCATAAGCGAGTCGACAGACACACAAGTTAGAGGAGTGACACGTGAAGAAAGCAAGAAAAGATGGGGAAGAATAAATAAGACAATTCAATGTAAAAAAAAACATTATGGAAATTAAAAAGCAAAACAAGTTAAAATATTAGCAATACATTGCAGGATATGTTCACTTTTTAAATATTATTTAATACCATGAGACAGTTACAGAAAAATTATAAAGATATGAAACATGAATGTGAATAACTGCATGAGGAGGACCATTTCCTCTGGAGGGGAAAGGAAAGGATGCGGATGAGGAAGGGCAGCACCAGGCAGCATGGGGGGGCCTTAAGCTGTAACATTCTGCAGGAGGACAGACGGCTAATGAAGCCACTAACAGCAGCAACCGCTTTAATTCAGATGCAGATGATGTCATAACAGGTTTGTTATATTATTGTCTATGTCCTTAGACTGTTTATAATATTTCACAATCAAAACAAAAACTTTAAAAGAAAAAGCCATTCAAAACAAAGATTGGTCCCATAACTTTTAGATTTAATAAAAAACTCAAGAGCAAAAATCGAACTACAATCTTTAGAGAGTTAACATATCATGGGGAAGACCTGATAATCACCTCATGGTGTATTTACAATCTGTACCCCGATCAACATGGCCAATGCAAGGGAAGGGACTTCTTAGGGACCTCCCGATGCCTGATCTTAAGGTACAAAGCCTGTAGCAGGAGCTCTTGTTCAGTCTTCCTTCTCAGTAAGTAACGAAAGTACGGACTGTCAAGCCACAAACTAAACAGACGTATTTTCTGCCCAGCTTATCCTACAGTGTTTAGAACTAGTAAGTTGCAGTGCATGAGCTCTGGAAAAACAGCCTACGTCTTGTACTCCCCTCTCCTACTTCCACCTCTCCAGCCTCTCTCTCTCTCTCCCTCCTTCTCTCCCCGACCACCCCGCCATCTCTATCTGTATCACACACACACACACATACACATTAAAAGCAGAAAAACACTGGAGTTAATACTAGACAAGAGTCAAAGGTCTCTTTTACAGAACTGTTATCTCTGGAGCTTTTAAGATTAGATGTCCTTAAGGACAAAGCAATCTGTGGTAAATAATTCTATAAAACAATTCCTAAACACATACCTAAAGGCAAAACTATACCCTTCATCAGAATCATCACTTTCCTGTTCCTTTTAAGGTTGAAAATTACCACCATGCCTGAAAACATACTTAACACTCAAAAGAATCAAAAAGCACCCAAGAACTGTAACCTAAACCTTCTCTGATGGACAGAAAAAGAATACTGACAAGAATTGACACAACAGTGAGAAAAAACGTTTTTTTAAAAGATACTCAAGCAAGAGATCCACCATGTGGGCATTCAAGATAAGGTTAAGCGCACTCATCAGAGAAGGGAGAAGTTGTCACGAGGCATTCTTAACAAGGACCAAAGCGACAAACATTACCCTCAGTCTACTTAGATGACAAACATTAACCGCAGTCTACTTAGATAATAGTCGACTGAGATGATCCCGTCAGGGTATGTCAAATGCTTGAAATGTCTATTTTATAAACTGTGTTCACTGAATATCAACATACATATATCACAATCTGGGATTCAACCCTGAAAACTTGAATCATAAACAGGATCACAATGTCTGTATTTGATGTTCAGCTATTTCTCTGAAGAAGTGACAACTCACCTGTACCAGATGTACTGATGTAAAAATAATAAACGATCTGTAATAAAAAGAAATAACAGAGCCAAATATGAATCAGCTATTCTTTAGAAATAATTTTAAAATTAAGATTTATTCACGATGAATCTAAAATATACTGTAGACTGTGCCATTACAAAACACAACTCTTAAGAGACTATAATGTAATATATACAACTTTTACAACATGATACATGTATTTGTTTACATTAAATCCCAAGTAAGTGTTTTCAAGACTTTAAAGTATAACTTTTTGACTGTTAGTATAAAGTGGTTTGAGATACTAAATTTCACTTAAGAGGATTTAATAAAACCATAGGGTATTAGTCATAGTAATCAACTTTAAAACCAAAGTGTTTGTATAAAAATTAGGATACCCTTTTAAACGTTACAGGGAAGATTTAAAATATAGTAATACCTAAAATGGGGACGTCCAAAGGAAATGAATTATCCAACACTACTGACAAACAATGTTTTACTTCTTTTAAAAATGTGTATGAATGCCTGAGCATGTGTATGTAATTAGGTGTATCATCAATGAAAAAAGGTCTGAAGGACAACAGATTACCTCTGGGTGGTAAAATGAGGAAAATTCATTTATTCTAATTTGTGATTACCTATATCCCCTAAATTTTCTACAATGAATTTTATTATTTGCATACATTTTCTAAGTTTTAAAATTTCAAAAAGCATTTATGATAATAAAAACTGAAAATGGTAGGGCTTCTTATATCCGGAAATAAATTTTACATTTACCAGAATATAAAATTGTAGTTAATTCCAAGCACTCAACTCCTTTGAAACTCAACCTTCTCTTTATAAGTAGCTCAAATTCAATGGTATACTAAGAATGGGCTTTGGAGCCAGAAAGACATGCATTCAAAATCCAAACGAATGACCTTGGACAAGTTTCCTCATCTAAACAAAACTTTCCTCACACCTACTTTGGTGGTCTAGTAAAGGATTATATCAATGAAGGAACATAAAGTCCTCTCAGCACCAGCTTAATGCTGCTCAGTACTTTCTCAGATCCTGCAAACTCATATATAAAGTCTATCAGAAGTTAAATGAATGCCCTAAATTTGTAATTTGAGTAACTGTGACCAGGTGTATCTGAAACATCATGTAAACCACTTAAAACTGTCACTGCCTTTTCACCTTCAATATCCAGTTTCTCAGACTCATAGGGGGTTTGACTGTTTTCATTTCTTCTAGAACTCACCCATAATGGTTAAACTCAGGCCATGCTTAGCTCTAAGCTGCATTAAAAATGTGTGTGTACTTGTATATATTTATATACATAAGCATATGTACATACCATATACCAAAATCAGACAGGTACAGTACTCATTTTTATGAGGCTCTATGTTAGAAATCTAAAGAACATTTTAAAATCCCTGAACTTTCTAAAATAGCACAGTTATGAAATGGGAAAAAATTCTGTCAACTATATTATACATAGGAAAATAAATAAGCTGTACTTACCTCTAATTGCTTTTGTAATGATAAAGGACGCACCATGTTTTCGGTTACCTCTGGGCTACAATTGGGGGGAAAAGAAAACTTACATCTGAGAATTTTCTGGTATTCATAAAGTTGTACTTCTTTGTAATACAGAGTACTGGGTACACCTTACCAGTACTTAGAAAACTACTATAGACAGAAACAAAACAAGTAGGAGCAAGGCCAGGAACAGTGGGAATAAAAGTGAGCATGGCAGAGTTACAGGCAGTTGTAAGGATGAATTTTGCAGAGGAGGGCAAGGATTTGGGGCTGGACACTGTTTCCAAAACAAATTACCAGCTCAAAGAGAAATCAAGGGCAAAGACCATACTAGTTGCCAGTTCAGCACAGTCTACTTGGTGGGCTACAGAGGCCTAAAATAAGTTTTGTTTCCAGGAAAAGTGGTCAAATAGATTAACAAATACATGTGTCTAGGCAAATTTACTGAGTATTTGTTGTATATCCACATAGAAAATGTTATGAACACACACTGATGTTTAATTGCTACATCAAATAGTTCCTTAAGTATAACTATAAACACCGTGTAAGCTAAACAATACTAGGCACACGTATGTGCTGTTAAGAAAGGTACAATGGTCATACAGTAAATGCAGACAGATACGGTTTAAGCACAGAAAGGTTCTTTCATTCAACAAACATGAACTGATCATCCATGTAAGACAAAATTTGGTCCTGGGAGGAATATGAAGATGAATCAGATGCAGCGGACCTCCAAGAGCTTGTAATTAACAGCTGAAATCAGCAGAACAAAATCCAAAGCATCAAAAAAAAGTGCTACAAGGTTTCACGATAAGTTGATGCTATGCTTATTTTATTAAAGTATTGATATATAATCTTATGTTGATTTCAAATACACAACACAGTGGTTGAACAGTTACCCATAGTATTAAATCATCTGGCCTCTCGTGCAGTTACTTATCAATGTAGCAAGAAGTTGCAGGATCATTGACTATATTCTCCATGCTGCACTACCTTCCCCATGACCAACTTACATTGTTATTGCAAATTACTGTGCTGCCATGCTTATTTTTTAAGCAATTTCTGTTAAGCATTCTGAAACATTTTGGTAATTAAACAGAGAGTACTAAGGAGTGGAAGTGATCTTCATCCAAACAATTGCTGCACCAACAGATTCCTAGCTGTGTAACCTACAAAATATTCACATTGTTCAAGATAAACAAACTAAATATCTGAAAAACAAGAATATATGCAGATATCTCCCAGCCTACAAAATACATTATTCAAGACAAGCAGAAACTGTAGCGGGACAGAGGTTTTAAAAAAAACAAAAACTTTATAAAAGAATGAGTAGTTTCTCCAGTAAACACTCAGAAAAAATGTTACAAAAAATTCACATGGCTGAACTCCCTGATGGTTAATGAAAGTGCTTTCACGCTGCTGCATCCTCTGATTCTAAAACAATGACTGGCACATATTAGACAATCAATGAACCCCTACTGAATAAATATGTGTTCCTGGTTCCTACTCTTCCCCCTGTGCTTGGCAAGTTTTCTCTAGGAACAACTTAAAACCCTAAGGTCCTGTTCAGGTTACCCACGCGGGGAAGCCCTTCTCTAGCAGGGAACCCCACCCTGGGTCAGCAGCAACTCAACTCTTGACTTTCACGGCATTTTGCTCACACCGCTATTACAGCAAACACGCCAGGTGGTGAAAAATGCTTCCTCCTCACTAATCTCCCCTCTAGACTGCAACCACCACAAACAGTGAACACCTCAGTACGCCCAGCGCCCGCAACAGTATCTGGAACACGGACACAATCTTACTAGATGCTTGTTTATTGAAATACAAAGTAGCTGCTGCAATTCACCCCCAAGTGGGAGTAAAGGTGGGAAGCCGCGCTTCCTGGCAGCCCCACGTTGAGATGACTTCTGGGTCCTGGGAAGCGCTGCCAGTGCAGGTAAGATGAGCCCCGGCCACCCCTCGCCTTCCGGGGAGGGACCCTCGCGTCCAACGCTGTGCCTTCCCTCCAAGAACCGGCAGTGAAACTAAGAACCAGGGCAGGAAACTACGTGCGCCTGAGCCCGAGGTGCTGCCGCCGACAACCGAATTCGGAGTCCAGGAGGAATGTCAGGAGCCCCACTAAGGGCCCCAGACCCCGACCCGCCCG
The DNA here is from genome assembly GCF_040802235.1 of Manis javanica. NCBI lineage: Eukaryota > Metazoa > Chordata > Mammalia > Pholidota > Manidae > Manis > Manis javanica. Next base: position 231,217,067 of record NC_133156.1, on the reverse strand, counting down.
CGAGGCCGTTGCCACAGCGACCGCACGCGGCTCCCCCGCCCACCGGCTCCACTCCCCTACGTGGCACCTGCTACGTGGCCCTGCGCGGAGAGCGCCCGCGCCGAGCTGCCCGCGAGTCTGGAGGGGCCTGGCCCACCTGCACTTCTGTCTCCGGGGGCCACTCGGTGTTGACCAACAAATCATAGAGAATCGTCTCCTCCTCGCCCTCCGCAGTGCCGGGAATCCCGGCCAGCGCGGACTCGGAGGCCGCCATGTTCGCCCCGGACCCGAGCCCCTACGGCAGCCCGCAAAGGACAAGCGTCCTCGGCCCGGGCCGCCTTTGACTCGCGGGGAAAGGGGTGGGGTTACGTAGGCGCGGAAAGGAAATGCTCGTTTAACCCTTGCAGGAGTAGGAAGCACTATGACTTACTGTCTGAGGTGTGACTTTGCAGGTCCTGGTCCCGGTGCACTCCTTGTTTTGTTAAATCTATCTCCCTGAGATGCTGCCATTCGTTTGTGTCTTCGTTTCCTAACGCATAGAGGGTGCAAACGGTGGTTTTTATCCAAAAAGTTATACAATAAAACAGATTAAGCAACGGAATACTACTATAGAACAGGAAAGGTAAGGAAGGCCAGAGAGTCTGGAGCAGTTTCCTGGGGGAAGCGGAGCTTATCCTGGGTGTTTAACAACAGATAGACTTTGAATCAAGTGCAGAAAGTTTATGAAGAGCATCTCAAGTAAGGGGAAATGGGGTGAGCAAAGACAGGCCGAAATACATAGTTGAAAGAGCAGGCCACTGAATAGAACTGAAGTCAAAATAGGATGTGGGGGCAATAAGGTTGACATAATAGGCTGAGGACCCACTTTGGACTGAGCTAAATGCCAGCCTCACTTGTTCATTTGTTCATTCGTGCATTCAACAAGTGCCTCTATGTAGGAAGCCCCATCCTGTAAGCAAAGCCTGTTGTAACCTAAATGAATATACAGTGCACAAGGAATTAGCACTATGTCACATTCAAAAGAAACACAAATAGTGCAGATTTCTTGCAGGAACTGTATTACATAATACCAAGATGTATCAGATAGCGATGCAATTAAAAGCATCAGCTGGGAGGTCTAATGCTCCCATTTCTCTCAGTTAACCTTAAAGCAAGCCCTGCATCACCTGCCTGCTTCCCCTTAGTCTCACCTCATCTCCTACTCCTTGCCCTGCGACATACACAATACCTTCTGTCACACTGGCCTGCTGTTTCTGAACAAAACACACATCCACTTCAAGGACTTTGCATGGGTTTTTCCCTCTGTTCGGAAGCCTTTCTCCCAGATATTTATCAACCTCTCCCTCATCTCTAAGTTTTTGTTTGAATGTCACCTTCCCTCTGAAGCCTACCCTGACTTCTCATTTTCAAATTTGCAACCACTTTCCCTGAACTCCAGTTGCCCCTTATCTTCTCCATTTTTCCCCAATGTGCTATATTATCACTCAAAATGCTACATAATTTATGTTTTATTATATTTGTATTTTATGTCCCCATTCACTAAAATGTAGGCTTTGCCAGGTAAGTGTGCTCTATTATGCACATATAGATGCTAAAACAGACAAACTCAGCTTTTCACTTTATGTAGGGAAAAACCCAGTTCTCCCCTACTATAGGTTTTCTCCCCATATGTCTCCTTTTACTACTCACACAAACTGCATCCCTTCTGACATTTCTGGTCACCAAATATGTGGAGGTTTGTCCACACACCAACAAGCAATTCTCAGACACCAACTCATTTCTGGCACTATCTACCTGGAGAGAGCATCGGATCCCAGAGGTTAAGGGCTCAGTCCCACAAAACCGACCCACTTCCAACACACAAACACACACACAAACACACATTAGATGCCAGTCAGCTGTGCTTCTGACCAACAGGCTGAAGATCAGAGATTCCAAAGACAACCCCACCACCACCTCCTTGAGTTTAATTAGTTTGCCAGAACTGCTCACAGAACTCAGAGAAACACTTATGTTTACCAGTTTACTAAAGGGTATGTTAAAGGATACAGATGAGTAGCCAGATGAGAGATGCATAGGGTGAGCAGGCCCAGGAGATGAAGAAATACACAGGCGCTCCTGACCCAAAAAAGTTGAGTGCATCACCCTCCTGGTGTGGATGTATTCTCCAGCCTGGAAGCTCTCTGAAACCCTTACTATTGGGAATTTTATCAAGGCTTCCTCACATAGGTATGATCAGTCATTAACTTCATTTCCAGCCCCTCTCCCCTCTCCGGCCTGGCCCTCTGGTGACCAGCTGCCATCCAGTGCTCTTATCCCTTAGGAATTCATAAGGGCTTTAGAAGCCCTGTGTCAGGATGGGGTCAAAGACAAATATTAGAATAAGAGATGCTCCTAGTATTCTTGTCACTTGGGAAATTATAAGGATTTTAGGAGCTTTATGCCAGGAACCACGAGCAGAGGCTAATATATATATTTTTTTCTGATCTCACAGATGTTATATACATCCCTGCTATATCCTTTTTATAACAGTGCCTGACACAGGACAAGACAAAATACATATTATTTGTTAAATAAGTGAATAAATTCCCCCAAAAAAATCTTTGTTATGCATTGCTTCCCCCCAAGTACTTCTCTTCACAGCAGTTGTGTCTTTTTGTCAAACCCTCAATTGGAAACACCAGACATCTCTTCTCCCCATCCCACTAGGGCTGACAAGTTGCTCAGCTCCCAATCACACTTCTCACATTGCCTGCACAGAGGTAGAAACGTCATTCACTTGGCATACAGGGTGAGAGTGGCCCCTCAACTTCCACGGGGCCCAGTACTGCCCTCTCCCATTTCCCACCGAGTTTCCTCGGCTCTCTGTTCCTCTTCGCTGTCTCACCCTTTCTCAGATAGAAACTGAGATTGCTACTTCAGGTCTCTCTTCACTGCCTCCACCTGATCAGCACGACCACAGGCAGGAGGCAACTGGCTAAGCTGAGGAAGGATGCTGCCTTCTTAGGTGTGCAAAGCTGGTACGCGAAGGGGTAACAGCAAATACATGACTAAGAAACTGGTTTTTTTCTCTTACCATCATCACACTGCATTAACTGTTTTGTCCATCCTCGCCCTGATCCCATTTGCCATAGTTTCTACGACAGAACAGGAAATTTGCTGCCATGCCTCACTGACCTCTGGGAGCCTATATTCTGAAGAAACAAAAAGCACAGGCTGAAGCTATACTATGTATTTGGAAGCGTCTGAACATTTAACTTGGAGAAGTTCCTGCAAGGAAAATTCTAGCAGAGATCCTCTGAGCAAAAGCACAGGTTATAAAGCCACCTTCACTACTATTTAAAATCCAAAAGAATTCCTGGGAGGGGAAGAATGTCAGTTTACCAATAAAAGCGAAGAACGTGTAAGAATACCTATGTCCTGAGAAGAGTTCCAAACGGAGGATATCAGGCATCTACAGAATACTGGGGACATTGGAGCTGGAAAAGGAAGAGATGATCAAATTTCAAATCAAAGTTCAGCTGAGTCAAAGGATTAGGATGATTGCAAACAGATTGGGTGGCTGAAGCCAAATTGCTAATTGATCTTATTTACAGTAACTATATAGTTAATTGTCCAAACTAAGATACTTTTGAGAATGAAAGGATGATCTGAGTAATTATGCCAGGAAACCAGGCAGGAAAACAGGACTGTTCTGGGCAAGCTGAGATGTTAGGAACAGTAATCCTAAACAGGAGACTGGTTGGTTTAATGAAGAGCCCTTGGGCATTTTGTAAGGACAGCGTCTTTCCATCATAATACTCTTCTTTCCTCCTTTGTGCTCACAGTGACAGCTTCATTTCCGTCTGCCCAGGCCAGTTGCTCTTGGGGAATTGTTTTAACTGCTCTGCCTTCACTCAAGTCATGTAATTCTAGTGGGGCTGCCAGTCGCCAAACTCTGCCTCCGTGACCCAAGTATGCCCACTCGGGAGCTCCATTCCCAAGCATTGAGTAGAGAACTCTTCCCTATTCTTGCTGTTGTTTCTTAAGATGGAAGTAGGGGGGAAAGTACATTCCTTTTTGGATTACAGGGTTTGAAGAATACAAATTGGGCATTGTCGGTGGCCATCTTATTTACTATATAGAGAAAGTCTGTCTGCATGGCAAGAGAATAAAATGAACACACTGAGAAAAACAGGAGAGAGACAGACGTCACTGATATTAGCATGCCTGAAAAAGTGGCATCTGTGAGCCTTCATCTGCCCAGTTAAGCAAGCCAGTGCCTTCACCTTAAGCTAAGTTCAACTCATTGAAACAACTCCTCTCTTGACATTTCTACCACTGTATTTTGCAGGTTTACCTAATTTAGAATCTGTATTTAGTATATGGGTCTCTGAAATGTCTTAGATTCCAACAGAGCCAAAATCCAAACACAGTTCTTCAAGTCTTGATCTTGTGTTCTTTTCACATCATAGCACATCACAGAGCATGTAGATGGGACGCGCAGACAGCTGCAGGTGGAAATTAACTGTTGGGATGACCAGAAGTACCAAGATGCAGAATGGGGGTGCAACCTGCCCTGGGGTAGGGGGCAGGGGTTATGGCATTAAATACATGAGTCTGGTGACCATGTACTGCCAGTGTTATTGAACCTACTTCTTAATTTAGGTGACGGTCCAGGTCTGGTTTGAAGATATTTTTAGTCATGAATAAGTCATCTAAAAAGAAAAATTATGTTTTCCAAATAACCAACACAAATGGTATTTCTGTGAGCTGCTTAAGGAAATGAGACTGAAATAAAAACTGGGGCAATTCCAACATAGGCATCATCATAATAATGGCTACATTTTGTGTCTCTGCTCTGCCCCAAGCACTGTGCAAGGACTTCATTGTACCTTCTCTCTGCTCCTCTCTACAGTGCTGCAAAGAAAGGGTTAATAGCCCTCTTTATAAGAACACTGAGGCTCTGAATCATACTCACCCTAACAAGTCACACACTGATAATAGTGAAGCTGAAATTGAAACACAATTTTTGTCTAATGTTCAAATTACTAATAGAGAAGGTACTGTGATATGTACAACTTTAAAGAAAAGTAATCTGATGTTTTTAGAAGCCTTTGATGAGGGGAAGGAAAAAAAACACAAAATTAATCCCATTTCTTCTGTCCTCCCAGTATGTCAAGTATGCTTCAACTGAACTAAAATGTAATTTTTCACTTTGCTGATGGCCATAGACATCTGTACCTTAGAACCTGCAAATTTTCCTTAACATCTCAAACAAAGGAATCACTTTTCTCCTTTTAATTCTTCCAATTAGAGCTATCATTAACTGATAGGTTCATTTTGTAGGAACTCAGCTTTTTAGCTTCTATTAGCTAAAAAGCCCATTAAGCTAAAGCCATGAATGATTATACATTTAGTTATCTATTACAGACCAAGGAGATTGGCTCATCATATGAAGTTGCTTCCATCTTAAATGTGAAATCACACAATAAAATTGAATTTGAACTACCTGCTACCTGCTGTAGGTGTCAGACATTTGTGTTAGATTGAATTTAAATGTCAGAATTTAAATGCTACCTGCTGTAGGTGTCAGACATTTGTGTTAGATTGAATGGTAAACTAGCTCTTTGTGAAGAGAAAAAATTTTAATCATAATTATGAAATAATATTGAGAACAACTCAAGACATTCTATTTCTTCCAGAAATCCTGGAGAACCCCAGCCGACCCATCTATAAATATTCTAAGACTGCTGTAATATCTCTTAGCAGCTAAATAGACATTATCATAAAGGTATGCATTGTATTAGCTGAGAAAAAACCATCAGCCCCTTACTTAAAGCTCATTTACTACAAAGTTCACACAGGACATCCCCCCCCACCCCATTTTCCTCCTCACAAATCATACGGAACAACAATCTGGGGAACAGGGCTCACCAGAGGCACACACAGTGACAAACACAAAAATGAGCAGCAAGTGTAAAGGGCAAATAAATAAATTGGTTAAAAGAATACATTGATAACCAATTATTGACGTACTATCAAGAATAGCTCTTTAATTCAGTTTAAAAACAAAAATAGATAATCTGTAATAAACTTGGAAGCATCAAAAAATAAGATGGATTAATAGACTGAGGATGAATAAAAGGAATGTAATAACAAGTGTGGAAACACCAACATAGAGTCTCAGTGGGTACATGAGTGTTCAGTATAAAATTCTTCCAACTTTTCTGTAAATGAAAACTTTCCTAACAGAATATTGGAAAAAGGTAAACCTACCATGTTAGCACAAACAAGGGATAAGGGAGGAGAAAGTCCAATGAATAGTGGGATAAAGTCCCTTCTAATCTGGAAGCAGGATTGAGATACTAAATAAACTCAGCTTTAGATAGAAAAATACATTGGTAATTATATATTTTCTTAGAAAGTAATATGACATGTATCTTCCAAGCCACAGAATGGAATAAAGGAAATAAAGAAAACATATCAGTTTGAGACAGCCAAGGACAGAATAAAACAAATGTAAACCAGGATAAAGAGAAAATTCTCCCATTGAATAACTTGGTACAATAGTCATCAAGCCAGTACAACACTCACGCATTCATATATGCATTACATGTACACAAAGTGCACACACACACACACACACACACATCATCACACCATTCATTCTATCTTCCAATCTTGCCTTGTCTTATAAAGAGTAATTTAATAAGTTCAAAATAGAGTTTCTTCCCTGCTCCTTTCATTTGTGTTAGTCACTTACAGGAAATTCTCAGGCATCACATCTTCAAATATCTTCAAAGACCCATGGTAGACTTTTGCTGCCCCCACCGGTCACCACCGCCCTCTCACATCTTATGTCTCTTTTGTTTCTATGTTCAGCGTGACTTTCAGAACTCCCTTCTGATTCACTAGTTCACTTTTCAGCTTGGTCTGTGTTTAACCTCTCCATCGAGTTTTCATATTATTTACAGAGGTTCTTTTTGAAAAAAATCAAGTATGCTAGTCATTTTGTTAATTCTACTTATGCTTCAATTCCTGCTTTTAGAAACACATCAAACAAAATTTTTGTTCTCTGCCTGATATTTTTAACACTTAAAGACCTTTTCTGTCCTACGGACTCTTGTTCACAGTGGCTCGTTCCTTTATGTAGTTGGAGGGGGTGCCCTCTTGCTCACTCATACACTTTGGAACCCTGTCTGTGAGCAGGTTTCAAGGCCTGGAGTTGGGGGGTGTCTTCCCTCTAGGAAGACTGGCCTTCACTTTAGCAAGGCACCTGTGAGCCTTGGGTCAACTTGAAATTAAGATTCTCACTTATTTCAGATGTTACAAATAATATAAATGCAGGCCCCAGACTTAAAGTGGGTCAGGCTGTGGTCACAAAATCTCAAAGGAGACTTGTATATTCACTGAGATTCCAGGTTAAGCAGACAAGCTGATTTATGTCTGCCTTTGTTTAATGAGATTTTATTTTCATTGTGTAGCTTTTGATGGGACCTAATGTTTTGTAGGGTGATCAGTGACCCAACCCCCCTCCCTTTACAGGCCCAAGGCTGTGACCCCCTCCCACCCCACCTCTATCGTCAGCCCCAGAAATCAAAGCTTGGTCCCTGACCAGCTGTTGACTTCGCTGCTCGCTTCTTCCACGGATCCTCCTGCCTGTGGCCAGGACTCAGCGTTTCCTTTACTTTTGACAAACTCACCCATGTATTTTGAAAGTTGTGGGGTTTTTTAATATATTTGAGCTAGCACTCTTGGTGTTTGTGGAAGACTTTCAGGATGTATTGTCTGACAAATTGCCTGACATAAAACACTCTGGACCTCAGAGAAGGAAACACTTGGGGGATGCACTGTCCCAGCTTTGCCACAAACAGCCCTGCCTCTCAGACCCCAGGCCCCAGACAGCGGATCAATAATGGTGCCGGAGGAAGACAACTGGCAGCATCCCGAAGGAAAGGACTTGTTTACCAACATTTACAAGACACCTCTGCAGCTCCCCAGAAATATTTGGTATGGGACTGAAGGGTCTGTGTCACCAGCTGGGAGGAAGGCCGGTGAAGTTTCAGTGTTTCATGTAACACTGATGATTACCATTCATGTCCACAGACTGGGGACACCTGGGGGTCTCAAGTAACACCAATAATTCAAAAATTCAAAAGGCAACTGCAAAACCAAAATCCTGTCATTCTTTGTGGACAGCAACAATGACTTTTTAATCTCTATAAACCACCAGGTAGGCCCTGAATACATTTTTATTGACTGCATGAATTATTCAAGGTTTTAATGGCACTTTTACAGATTAACCCTTTTCGTTTAAAAGAGAGATTCCAACTTTTAAAAATCATTTATTTTCTCCACCAAAATAATACAGGCTCAAGGAAAAATTCCCTTAGTAAACAGACTGTCCCTGAGCTATGATTTTTTTTTCTACTGTTGTAGTAAAATTATGGTCAAGTCCTTCAGTTTATCCTTGAACTTCCTCTAATGAAATACTGTAATAGAAATGTTAACCAATAGGACAAGGTTTCAATGTAGCTGATGAGGATTAATAATGTGTTTTGATAGGGCAAAGTACTAACTGAAAATGTAGACGCACATTACGATCAGACGGTCTCTGAAAAAGCGAAATTAAACACCAAGGATTAAGAACCATTTGTGGTGGAATTATTAAATGTCTCTCAATTTTAATGATGTTAGCTCTTCAGTGGAATTTCACGCAGTCAGTAAACTGTTTCCTGATGAAGTCCTGATCATTGCAGTTTTCTCTTTAGGTAAAAATGTGTGTAGACCCAATGTTCAACTCTTAAAGTTTTTAAAGTTTAAATTGTTACATTCTGATACAGACATGCTATTGATGATTTAAAAAGCTTTGCAAGCAAATTAAGTCCTGAAGGAATTAACTAAGAGAAAAATGAAAGGCATTTAAGAAGAGATACAAATCTTTACCAAACTTAGTTCACCAAGTAAGAAAATAGTATGTTAAAGTGAAACGTACTGGTTTGCTAGAAAGTGCTCTAGAATTTACACTGAACCTAGAGGTAAGACTCAGCACCTTTGCAGTGAGTGCAGCTTTACAGGAGGTCCCTTCTCCTGCCCCCATGGATCGTGACTTGGACAATCTCCCAGTTCCTTCTCCTGCCTCTGGCGTAGCCTAGCATTAGGAAGACCTTATTTCCAATCACAGCTCTGTCACTCACTAGTTCTACTATGCCTTACACAAATATTTAATCTATCTGTACCTTGGTTTCCCAATCTAATAAGGGACTTAGGGGACCTAAATAAAATAAGGCTTAGTTCTGACAAAGATTCTCTCCGTGACTAACTCTGCACAGGCTCTTCTGAGTCCTCTTTTCGGCTAGGCCGCAACCTTAGCCTATTAAAAACTATAGATTCTCAGCACAAATGATGTTGTCCACCCCCACACTGAGAGAGTTAAACACTAGCAGAGTATCCAATAACTCAAGATGCATCCCTAAGGTGGTCCTAGCTCCCTTAAGGTGCCTATGTGAGGAAGCTCAAGTCACCCAAAAGAATATACTATTCGTTCCAGCCAGCACCTGATATTGGCTCCTGACCACCATTTTCTTATTTACTAAACATAAGCTAACAATTGCGAATCCTTCCTCGGTTCCTTTGAGATGTATACAAGGAGTATACGTATCCCCTACAACCCAGGCCTGTCTTTCTCAAGGACCTGAGAGGCTTTCCTTTGAAATGTAATCCTCAGGAAGGGTAGGGCCTCAGTCTCCAGTCTCTGTGGGATGATAAAATCCTAACTTGGATAACTGCCAGCTGACTGACACAGCTAGCCAAGTCCACATTTACACTCACACTGACCAAAGGACCGAGCCTTGGACATCTTCCACTTTCCCGACTGCACTCAGCCCCCACTGGCCCCTCTCCCGGTTCTCTCGGATTCCTGGGCTGCCAAGAAGCACAGGCTGCCTTTCCCGCAGTGAAGGGGCCCTGGAGGAGGAGAGAGCACAGTGGAGAGAGAGAAGCTACACAGAGGAGCACAGAAGCCCCCCCACTTCCTCTCTGGAAGCAGCCCCGGCCTCTCAAAAGCCCTCTGGGAGGGCAGTCCAGGAATCTGCCTTCAAAACACCAGTCATCTTCCTCTTGACTTTTGTTCTCTTTAGATTTAGTATCAGTTAATATCAGGATGTTCTGCCTCGTCATTACATGCTGTCCAACAGCCTATGTGTTATGCCCAGATCCCTGTTTGTTTGGACGGAACTTTTCAGCACCACATTATAAGGTATTGTTTAAGTCAGTCCTGACGGCTTGATTGTCCTTGAATAGTGACAGGTCTCTGCCCATCTAGGATGGGATCTTGGACCGTGAGACATAATCAAGGGGCACATCTGGACACCACCATCTCTGTGGACTTTCAGGCCTGTGGGGCCATTGCCCATAGTGAAGAGATGAGGTTCCTCTCTTGATCAAAACTACACCCTTTATCCATCTTAATTCCTTCTTCCTTCTCTGAAACTGGGCTTAATCTTTGGACATCCATTTTTTCCACCACATTCCAGCCTTTACTGAGTTACCTCTCCTCAGCTGGTAGCCATGCTCGGGGTTCTTTCATGTTTAAAAAGTAAAGCCATCCCTTCACCCCACATCCATTCCTAATTTTCACCCAACTTTCCTTCACCTCATCCAAACCTCACAGTAGTGGTCTATGTTCGGTACAAGTACTCACTTCCTGTTTAGCTCTTAGCCTAGTACAACCTGGCTTCCAGTTCCACACCTACACTAAGCTGAACAAGCATTTCTGGGCAATCAGAACACGCTACCCCAAAATATGCTACTTTGATAAAAGGATTATTTTGAGCTAAAGACAACTGAAAAGGAGCAGATACAAGGAAAGTTCTGCCCTTCCCGTGTGTGTCCAAAAGCAGGACATAAATGTGCAAAGGTGTCCCCCCTCTCCTCTCTACCAGGGAGTACAGGAGTTAATGACCAGAGACAACTCTAGACCCTGGTCAGCCCAGAGGATAACCAGAGGAATCTACTTAACAACGTTCGCATTATCAACAATTCCTGGTTCTCCTATCTGACAGCCCACCCTATAAATTTTGAGCTTGCCAGCCTCCATAATCACAAGTCAAATTTCTTAAGAAAAATCTCTTTCTCTGTATATACATATCCTATTGGTTCTGTTTCCCTGAAGAATTCTAACTAACACATGGCCATAATGATTTATACCCTGTCCCTATGCACATTTCTTACAATGAAATGTTGACACTCCTTTTTCAAGTGGTGGGATCTATGTCTCCCTTGAGCCTGGGCAGACCTTTGTAACTGCCTCAATTAATAGAATGGTGGGTCGGGGGAGTGACACAGCTTGACCTCTGAAGCTCGGTCATTAAAGACCCACAAGGTCCTTCGGATGCCACCTTTGGAATATAACCACCACGTTATGACACAGTACAGGCCACACGGAGAGGCCACAATTGACCAGTAGCCCCAGCTAGGGTCTCAGTGACATGATCATCAACTATGTTCATGTGAGTGAAGAAATCTTCAGGTGATTCCAACTCCTAGCCTTTGAGTTTTATAGTCGAGACACTAGGTATTGAGGAAGAGAAATTAGCCATTTCTACCATGCCCTGTACAGCTTCCCCACCCACAGAATCTTTGAGCATAGGAGGTGGATGTTTCATGCCACTACCTTCGGGGTAATTTGTTATGCAGCCACAGTAACTAGAACATCACTATTCAGAGCTACACTTGAAGCCGCCTTCATGAATTCCCAGTCTTATTATTGTAACATCCAAGGAGCTTATGACCAGGCAGTCTAAATTTCCATATTCAGAATTATTTTCTCCAGGCATTTTGAAGAATGCTTGACCATCCTTTTTGTCACCACCATCTTTTAATATAGCAAGTTGTCTTGCTTCAGCCTGTATTAAATAAAAATCACAGACCTTGTTAACAAGAAAGCCTGTGATCAGTTTCACAGACAGTGAAGCAAGGACCTCGGAGGAGGCTGAGAAAGCAAGCCTGAGGCCTGGGCAGGTGCACAGCGGCTCACTTTCACGGGGCACGGACCTGGGGGCTTCTGGCAGAGTCAGGGCAGCTGCATTCAGAACACTGGCCTGGTGCACAGTCTGTTCTTAAACACCCACAACCTCCAGGCCATATTCTTTTGCTCAGACTTCAAGTGTGGTGCCATTTGCCCAAGATCCATCAGCATCATTCACAGGGTCTGATAAGCACTCAAGATGGCAGGCAAGCAAGAGAGAGAGAGAGAGAGTGCCATTCATGCCTGCTGGCCAGTCAGCACCCAGCCGTAAATCATGCCCCTGCCTGGCTTGCTTATAATGGGACCGACACAGTTAGTGAGAACTCTTTGTCTGCTTTACAGTCCCTCTGAACCTCGTCCAGGTTGTCCTTTGTCTCCCTCTCCCCGTATATCTGGAGTGATGGACTTTATGGCCACTTCTTCAGGGGACAGAGAATTATAGATCTCTGGATTTATGTCTGTTTGGGGGGAGCCGCTCTCATCCCTGCACCATAAGGTGAATGCTGGGGCAGCGAGAATGATGTTGTATTCTAATAGATCCGGGCCAGTTTCCGACAGCTTATTTTGACAAAAGCATAAAATTCAACAGTTGTTGCTCAGCAGAGAAGCTGGAGGAAATTCAGGGGGAAGAAAAGAGGATGTTTAAACGTGAGCATCCCTCCAAACTACTCTCTGAGTCAGGTAAATTGAGAAAAGCAGGGTAAGCTAAGCCAGCAAATTAAATGACAACAATGGCGGGTCTAGAACGAACATGATTTATCCCAGAGGATGCTGTAGGAACATACTTTTTCCTGGTATTGAGGGATTAACACCCACTACTTGAGCAAATGAGGGGGTGTTAGGGAGATGTGGTAGGCAGCCTCTGAGATGGCTCCAAAATGACCCTTATCTACTGGTCCTCACATCTTTGTGTGTTTCCACATTGAATAGCCCTCTGTGACCAATAAGATATTTGCAGAAGTTGCAGTGTGTGACATTGAGGTTAGGCCATAAAACATACCACTCACTCTGGCTTTGTTTTCTAGGATTGCTTGTTTTGGTGCCAAGGGACTGGGGCAGGGGTGCCAGCAGCCACGTCAGGGGAACATTCTGGCAGCTGAAGAAGAGGTCCATGTGGAGGACAGAGAGGCCTCTGCTACCTGCCACACAGTCCTGAGAATAGCTGAGCCCCTCTCCCTGCCTTCAGGTGATGCAATCTCAGCGAGCAGCTTCACTACAAAGGAAACAGCGACTCCTAGTGGAAGTGAGCAGCCAGCCTTTTACTGAATTTCGGTTCCACAGAAGCTGTGAGCGACGATAAAAGTTTACTGTTTTAAGTCGCTAGATTCCATGGGCAACTTGTTTTGTAGTAAGAGATAATTGATGGGGATATACAAATTAGGATTAGGTTTAGTTGTGTGGAACAGAAAACCAGAAACAGAGAAAAGAGATGTTACTTCTCTCTCACATAGGAAATCTAATAGAGTTATAGTTTTAGTTAGAAGGGTGCTCCTTGGTGTCTCAGACTCAAGCTACTTCTCTCTTACTCTGTCATCCTCAGTATATGACTCTCATCTCATGGTCTGATGCAGCTGCTCAAGCACCAGCCATCACATCCCCATTCCAGCCAACAGGAAGGAGAAAGAGCAAGAAGGATGTACTGCCTCCCTTAAGGACACTTCCGTGTTTGTGCTACTGCCTAGAATGCAGACATATGGCCATATCTAAGTCCCAAAGGAAAAGGAAAATGGAGTCCTTTTTCTGAGCACTCATGTCCAGCTAAGAGTCAGAAATTTAAGAAAAAAAGAGAAATAAACACTGGGGCAAAGTAGCAGTATTTGCTAGCTGGGGTTTGGCATTAAGCAGGATTTGCCCCAAGGTGCAAGCACAGCTGAACTTGAATAATAATTAGGAGTTTGTGAAGAAGGTAGGCATGGTGTAACAGCCAGCTGCAAAGTCTTTGCCATTCACTGTATGAGGAGGCAGAGCCTATTTCCCCACCTCCCCAAGCAGGGCTGGTCACGTCACATGTGTTGACCAATAAATGTTGACAGAGGTGACACTGTGCCACTTCCAAGGCTGGCTTAAGAGCTATGCAGCTTCTGCTTTCTATTTTTGGAACACGCTCTTTTGGAACCCAGGTGCCATGTGGGAAGTCTATCTTCCCTGGGATTAATCCTGCTGTGAGAAGACCCAAGTTGGTCATGTGGAGAGAGCAAAACCGTGTATAGGAGCTGGAGCACCACACATGGGAGTGAAATCTTCTCAGACCTTCCAGCCCAGCCTGGGTCCCCGCCGAAGGCAGCTGAGCAAATGACCACAGGTAATGCCCCATGGAGCAGAAGGGTCAGCCGGCTAAGCCCTGCCTCAATTTCCGACTTAAAGAATCATGAGCAAATAAGCTGCTTGTCTATTAGTTTTGGGGTAAGTGTTATGCAACAATAGATAACTGAAACTAATAAGGGAGATAATTAATAGATAACAAACTATTCTTGGGAGAGGAAAAACGTAAGAAAACACAAAGTGGTGAGAGGCAATCTGCTATATGCTAGGAATTCTCCTTAGTTTGATATGCTGGATGGTAAATGACCCCAGGTAATGAATTGGAAGTAAGCAGGACACTGGACATGGAGGGTGTGCTGTATGCCATCCTAAGGAGGGTGAATTCAGGAGCCTTACCAAATAAGAGTTGTATCAAAGGGGAGAGGGATTCCTAATGGAAGGTTGGGCCTGCTCCCAGAAGGATTCAGGATTCAGAGCAAGTATTTCTGAGTCCTCTTTTCTCCTAACATATAGATCTGAGGGCAAACTTCCAGGACAGCATTTGAGGAGGGAGAAGAAGCCTGCAGTTTCTTGAATGCAGTGATGGGTGGATTGGTATCATCATTGTACTGTGTACAATGTATCATCATTCCTCATTGTACTGTGAGGAAGGACTTGGGGGTTCATGTAATGAAGATACTGTATTTTCTACTCAATTTCTTTTCATTAAAGCAACTTTGTTTCTTTTTTTGCTTCCTTCTTGGTGGCTAGATCCTTAGGAATTAGGCAGCTTGCTTTATCTTTGTCAGGAGCTGGATGGTGATGGGAGGGGCTGGGTATCAGAAAGAGAAAGTAAAGAAGGAAACAAACTTGATTTGACTTATACACCCTAGGCTGGATTCAGGGTCACTTCCTCCATTCTATATGGCACATTTTATCATAATTTCTGGTTGTGAGGAAATGACCATATATTTAAGGATTCTTTTTGAAGTGCCTTCATGACCCAGGCCAAATGTCCCCTCCTCCTTGTAGCCACAATAGATTGCTTACCGTTCAATTGTAGAACACTTGAAAAATTTTTCTGAATGGGTCATTACATCAAAATTCATACCAATGACTGTTTCATCTCCTTTCTTTTCTGTACCTGTTAGGAATGTGTTGGGCTGCAAGCAAGAGAGAATTAACTGTGGCTTAATTACTTAAGGCATTTTCAAACCACAAGAAAGCTAGAGGTAGACAGACCCAGGCTGGTAAACTTAGATCACCATCGTCATTGTGGATAGAAGGAGAGTTCCTGTGGCCAGGATTCTCCCCTGGCCCTGGTTGACTAGCTCACTGCACACCTGTGGGCAATACATGGCTGTTGACTCTATATAAAGAGCTTAACCCAGTGCTCGGGGCATGACACGGTGGCAGGGCTGCAGGAGAGCAGAGCAGAGGCTGGAGTGGTGGCAGCGCCGAGGACAGAGGCCCAGAGGACGGCTGTGTGGGACGGCTGTGCAGAAAGGCCCGGAGAACGGCTGTGCGGGGCGGCTGTGCGGACAGAGGGGCCCAGAGGCAGAGACCGGCTTCCTGCATGCAGAGTAAATGGGATTTTAGTGACTGACCTGCCACCTGGAAATAAACTTGGGTATAACCCTTTCATTCCAAGAATGTTTTGCTGTCAATTTCTTTGATCACACTGAATCCATAGTGAACTTGCCCCGGGCTGAAACCCACTGGCAAGACACTCTTTCACTCAGGGGTACTTTTTGTGGGTACCTTGGAGCTTGTTCCGCTGGTATCCTCCTGGCGCAACTCATAGAAGGCAGGTGATCTCTCTCCTCACCTTGGAAGGCATGAATACAACAGGGTTCTCTGGGAGTCTGTGTGATGTGACATTCAGCTTCTCCAGGTAGTTCTCTTAAGCACATTCCCTTTGAAAATGGCTTCACATCCACTTTGCCACAGGTCCAGTTAGCCCTTGAGGGAAAAATTTACACGTGTTTGCCCCAGCTTGTCAGAGGGTGGTCTGCTCCCTCAGCCTTCTCCGTCTGGTTCCCCGCTCTGCTGCCTCAGGGCTTTCTAGCACTGGCTTCTCACAGCAAGCCTTATGCTTCCCAAACCCCAGAGATCAAAAGTTCTCTGAGTAGTCCCTGGAAAGCACTGCCTCCCTTAAGAGAAGAAAAAATGCCGCAGTGCTTCAATCTCGAAAGAACTCTATTCCCTTAATGTGCACCTTTGATCCTCTTACATATTTAAGGTGGGGATTGGCTAAAGGCATAGAAGTCAGGTTTCAGATGTCCCTTTACAAGTCCTGTGTAATATGTGATCTCATGCTTGTCTTAATGTGGGGTGCATGGCATCTATTCAGAACTGTTACATTGCACAACTCTCAGGGGCATCATTTATACAAATTTTTTAGAAATATAATGAGTATATAGAAAATATTGTGAGTGGTGTCCCCTGGAAGTGTGAAGCTGAAGGCCTGAATGTATTGTCCTTGGCTGTCAGGTGAATTCTGTTACAGGTAATAGTAATAGTGGAGCTAAAACTTACATATTGTTACCATGTGCTATGCAGTGCTTTAGGTGCTTTACCTGTTTTATTTAGTCTTCGTAACAATCCTACAAGACGGGTACTATTATTCATGGCTGTTTCATAGATGAGTAAATTGAAGCCCAGACTTGTTAAAGTTACACAGCTAGCAAGGGGCAGGGCCAGAAATCAAACCCAGAGAGTAGGGCTCCTCAAGTTGAACTTGTAATTGCATCCCACACATTTTGCCAGAGGGGCTTACTTTACTCCATCTCCTTCTGTGGCAATCTAGATGGTACAGCCTGGGCCCTGGAGCTGGGCAGACGTGGCTCAGGGTCCACGCTGCCATTCGGTGGCTCTGTAGCTTTAGATAAGTTACTTTACTTTCCCTGAATCTTAGTGTCCTCATTTAAAGATTACAACACACAAGGACAGGTTGTTGGAGGAATTGATATTCATTTACTGTTCCTACTTCCCTGCAAAGAGAAAGGGGTCAGAACCTCATAAAGGTCAAATAAATGTGAAGTTATGGATAACTACATCCTTGGAAGGGAGGTTGGGAGACCGAAATCGTTACTTAACTTCAGTCAAAAATATCAGTAAATGCCTGTAGGGTGCAGGCGTTGTAGCATTGGTTTTTCTGGGCAATGAATGAATGGTCTAGGCGCGCCGAGGAAGGACGAGGTGCCGAGGGGAGGGGCGGGAGGGCGTAGTTCTGCTGTCAGCTCCTCCGGGGCCACTGTGGGACCCTCCTCACGTAACGTCTGCCTCATTCTCTGGGGCAAAGGGCTCCTGATGACGCAGAGCATGCTCTAGGTAAATGGTAACAATTAGTACGGCTAATTCGGACCCGTCCCAGCGGCGCAAGGAAGGCAAGTTCCCGCTGGACCTGGGCCGCGCTCGGGCGTCGCGGGGCGGTCTCTTCTTGCGCAGGAACCGTTCTCCCGGCGCCGGGGCCCTGCCCGGACTCGGATAACTGCAGGCCGACGACCGGAAGCGCGCGCGGCCAGAGCAGCGTGGCGGTGCAGAGGGAGGAGAGCGAGAGCGGCGGGGCGGCGGACGGAGCGAAAATGGCGGCTTTCTCGGGTGCGTATGCAGCTGGGGCGGGGGCGGGCGGCTCGACCCATCCGCGGCCGCTGGGCGGCTGCCGGGGAGGCCCTGGGGCGGGGGCGGGTTGGAGCCCCGCGGCTCCGGAGGGAGATACCCGGGGAGGTCCCCTGGGTCCCCGCACCGCGTGGGGACCGGGGGCGGCCGCCGGAGGCCCGGTCCGTGCGCCCCGGCGGGGCGGAGAGCGCCTTTCTGTCCGGGTGCAGGCAGGGGCTCTCCCCCTGCGCCTGCTGTGTGTTCGCCGGCCCCCGCCTGGCCCGCGGCTGCGGAAACACTGCGGCGGCGTCGCCGCAGCAGCTCCGGGAGCACCTCTTTGACGTGGCAGTGGCTCGGCCACCTTTTTCTGCTCCCGCCTGCCGGGGGCTTGGCAGTTACGAGCCGCAGGGCGTGGGAAGGGGTCGGTTGCTACAGACCATGCTGCCTCTCCATTTTTTTCAGGCCCTTCCAGAGCTAAAAGTGCAAGGCACAGACCTGGTAATTTCTTGAAACTGTTACATCGACATAAACGTTAAATATTGAAGCTGAAAGGAATACATTCCCATCCGCGTACACACTAGCCAGCATCAATTTTGAGAAATGTTACTTGTTGTATGATACTCTTTATTCCAAACGGGACTTGGAAGTGGTTTATCTAACCTAGTAGTTGTTTTTCCATCCTTTATCATCCTCCGTTTATGTGTACAGTTTAATGAAGCTGCAATAAGCTTTATATATGCTAAACATGGTAAATTTATATAGTAATAAACGTTATCAAGTGAGGCCTTTATCTTTTAATGTTCTTAACCTATTGAGAGGACTTCAGATATAACACAGTATTGTACTTCAGTTTTTTCCGCTAAGAACATTAGGAATTCCGAATCTTTAGTAATGTAAGAGTGTTTCTGATTGTTTCAGTTGCATCTCATAATAGGAAGCAAGGGGAAATAACTTAGAGTGGCAGCTTTTTTCCTCTTCCCAGTTCTCTCCTAAAACAAGATTTTAGAGCAAAAACGTGTATAGAGTTCAGTTTTTTCATTTTGTAGGTTCACTTCTTTGGGAGCACAATTTCAGGAATGCTAGCATAAGGGCAAGAGTCTGTGATACGAAATAGACAGAAGTAGAATTAAAGAACAAGAATACTCCCTTATGTGTTATAAAAGTTATAAAGAAAACATGGTTTCAAAGCAAACATTCAGAGAACATAAGAATGGAGAAAGAATTATTTGGAATTTGTTGAAAGCAGTCTGGTTGCTGCTTGCAATCAAATGGTTTCATCAAGAGCTTCAGCGTTCATCCCTTTTTTCAAGCATTTTGCAGTTTAGAAGAGAATATAGCTAGACTCTAATGGGAGCAATTCTTAGAAAACTGCGTGACTAGACAACTTTAGATCTTGATTAGTTTTTCAATCTGTGAATTTTCCTGGGGAGGCTTAGAGGTAGAACCTTCCTTTTTGAGAAAGATTTTTATGCTTTCCCATGTCATCAATGTTTATATTAACTATTTTACTTAATAAAATATTAGTGTTTTCTCTGTTGTGTTAATTGCTTGTATGATTCTTCTCACCCGATGCAAAGGAAAAACTACTTTTGTAGTGGATATATTGCATTTGTATATTTGTTTTACACCTTTTCACAAACAGTTAAAAGAAATACAAAATTTCCAAATTCGTTATATTTGGGGCTTGGGAGTATTTGAGTATTGTGAATTCTTACTAGGAATATATACTTTTGTAATGAAAGCTACATTTTTATAAATGCAGACTTGAAACAAAAATCATTTCTTATTTGGAAAGGTGTAAGTAAACCGACTGACTGCATCTTGAATGACTCCCCACCACAGTTCATTTAAGAAATGACAAAATCCAATCAGAAATTGCCCCATCTCTTCATTTAGGACTGTCTTTAAAATTATTTAAATATGTGAACAGTTAAGAACAGTAAGTCTTCAGCTGACATTTCCAGTTACCCCCAGGTTTTTTCTTCTGCCCCTCTTTTTCCCTGTTAACCAGAGTTTTGATTCTGTCTGCCAGTAAATGAGCGGCATCCATGTTACCTCTAGATGAAACAGTCACGATGTTGGTCTGGAACCCTCTAACTGGCAGATTTTTCACTAGTCATAGGAAGGAAACAATGTGACTGCTATGTATCAAGTGACAAGTATGTGAGAGATACGTTACATACTATTATCTATAATCTTCCTGTATCCCTACAAGTAGGTAATAGGAGCCTTCTTTTCTACGGAGAAAACAGGTTTAAACTTGCCCAAGGTCACATGCCAGTAAGTGAGAGCTTGGACAGTGCCGCACTCAGAAGGTGCTGTATAAACTGAGCTGTGCATCAAAGCTTTTTCTCTGTTCTTTTTTTAAAACTAGTATGATTTGAGTTTAGGATGTGTGGTTTCAAAATTAATTTTTATTTTCAGAGATGGGCGTTATGCCTGAGATTGCGCAAGCTGTGGAGGAGATGGATTGGCTGTAAGTACCTAAAGCTTAAATGTACCTGTGACAACAGTGTTTTGTAATTGACACGTGTTAGGTATTTTCCAAAATAATTTGGGGTTTATTTGGAAAAGTTAAATTGTGATTCTTTACAGGAAGTTTCCTTTTTAAACTTTGATAAAATTTAGCTGAAAAAGAATGGTAGTATTTACCAAATAAAATGTTTTTTTAGGATTATAGTTTAACATGGCTTCATTAGTGTAGGTCGTTTTTTTTTTTTTTTCTAACTAAATTCTTCAAAATATGGTTCTTTTAGTCTCCCAACTGATATCCAGGCAGAATCTATTCCACTGATCCTAGGAGGAGGTGATGTACTGATGGTATGTTTAAATTTGGTGAGGTGGTGGGGAGCCGGGGATACACAATTCTGAGGCTGTTTGTGACATGTTTTAGAGGCCCAGAGGCTTAAAAATTATATTTTCACCAAATTAATTTTATTTGTTCACATTTAGGATACATATACTGAATCCAGAGTAACTAGATAGAAATTGTGGGGAACACAAAGGTGAATAAGGTGCAGTCTTTGCCCTTGAGAAGCTTAAATCCAGTAGCATGGTGAGACATGTATACAGATGAATACCATACAAGAGTGAATGGCACCTGCGTAAGAGATGCAGAGTACCACAGGGTTCAAATGGGGGTCCAAGTCATGCTGCTCGAGGGATCATAAGGGGCTCTGCTTGGAGGAAGTAGATTTGGGGCAAGGTAGGATGGAAGAGGAAAGCTGTCTAGGCAGAAACAGTGAGAAATGCAGGATCTGATCTTAGAGTAGTTGAACTAGATGATAGCATAAAATACATGAATGGGGTGAGTTGGTATAACTTAAGATAAATGGGAAGTATACAGTGGGTCAGATTGTTTGAGCTGATAAGTGCCATGTTAAAGAACTGGTATTTGTTGGCAGTGGGGATCATTGGATAATTTCAAGTAGGGATGTGTTGCATGTTTAGGATTGTGTTTATAAAGAATAAATTGGTAGCAGCTTGTATAGTTCTGTGAGACTAGGCACTGCTAGGATACTTTTGTAGTAATCTGGCTTAGAATCATGGCTTGGATTTGAATGATAGCAATGGGAAAAAAAGGAGAACAGATTGGTGAAGGAATGGGAGGGTAGTGCAAGATTGGCAATAGTTGACTGAGAAATCCTGAGGCACTGTGAAAATGAAGCTGGCTAGTCAAATATTAACGATTTCCATGTGGTCTCATGATAATTTGACTTCTTTAATTGACACTTAACCTGTAAAATCAACTTTTTATTTTTTTCATTTAGGCTGCAGAAACAGGAAGTGGAAAAACTGGTGTAAGTAATACATTTAAATTGACTTACTTTATAAGAGTTGATTTTTAAAGCAACTTCAAGCAGTAGTTTTTTGAAAGATGGAATAAAGCAACTTTTTCCAAAATGTAAGGTATTCTTTGCTTGCCACTAAGAGGGATATTTTTGTTGTCAGCTGAGTCTAAAATATGATCTGTAAGAGTATGGCTTTAAGAATATAGTTTTAAACTGGTCTTGGAGACAGAGTTACAGTGTCTTTAATGTTTATATAAGCATGTCTGAATTTCAGTGCAACAGCTCCAGTAATAAAGAGATTGCAAATAGAGTTTGGTCTCCTGTTGACCTAGACTAAAGAAAAATGTCAGACTGGATGATATTTTTCCATTGTAGGATCATTCTGCAGGTACCCGTTGCTTATTGCTCTGGGCTGTCAGCTAGCTCCTGTTTCCTTGATTTAGTCAGTTCTCTTATCTTACTGGTATTTTGTGTTTGGGCAAATGATATTCAAGCAGCAATGTGGAGTAAGCTTAATTGTGTAATGTACATGCATAACTTTTGTTACTTATTGCTGAATGCTAATGTAGGGAACCATTATCTTTTAATAGGCTTTCAGTATTCCAGTTATCCAGATAGTTTATGAAACTCTGAAAGACCAACAGGAAGGCAAAAAAGGAAAAACAACAATTAAAACTGGTGCTTCAGGTAATTTTTACATATTAATATTTTCCTCTTCATATAGATTAGTCTCATCCCTGGCATTTGCAGAGGTGAGGTTTAAGTGTGCCTGTTAATTATCAACATCTTGGGGGGTAGGTATTGGCATTTGTACCCTGGAAACCAGGGATGCTAAATGTCATTTATAGCATAAACAGTGAAAGATTGTCCCTCCTGAAATATTAATAATGCTGTCTTTGAGAAAACACTTGCATTTTGTAAGTTTTAGTTATTTTAATGTTATTCTTAATTTGATACCTTTTTATGCTTAATGTTAAAAATAAATTGGTACAATCTTTTATGAAGGTATTAAAGAAGGATTTTACAAATAATTGGAGTAAAAGCCCGTGATGGTGGGAATTAATGCCTTCCACAGGGAAAAGAGGCATGTGTTTTCCATTTAAGATACGAAAGAAAGAGTCTAGGAAGTTAAAATGTAAAGTGTAAACTTTAAGGTCAGTTTCTTACTTTCAGTCTTGTCTACATGGGGATTGGTTCTTTACTAGGGTTTCTGGTCCCGTTTGGACCATGGACAGTCTCACATCAGTTTCCTTATCTTTATGTTGCTTTTATTAAATGGTCTCGGAATTCCATTCTGTCTTGAATAGTCTATGGTTTTGTTATATTTTAACAAAATTTTTTCACATTTTAAGTTTTGTTTCATGATAAACAGGATTGTAACAAAATTACAAGCTTAAATGGAGTGAACTTGGCATGTCAACATTTTCTCAGTAGTTTGAAGGTAATAGTGTTGCATAGTCCATAAAGTTAACTCATTTGTAAATGAATTGTGAGATAGATAACCAATATAAACTATTGGTCTATTCAAAAATACTTTGATAACTTGTAAAACTATAAAGTATCATTTATGAGAGAGATGATAAAAGAATCTTTCCAAAGGAGAATAACTAAAATAGTGGTCCCAAAAATCGTGTCCTATGAGGAATAAAGAAACCAGATACTTAAATGTATAGAACAAGTAAAAAGGAGAAGGGATACTGAAGAGAAAAAAATTATTCTATAAAGTAGAACCAGGACTAATTAGAAATAATCTTAGATAAAGACCTCTGTTTAGCTTAAATAACTCCTAGTAGCTAGAATGAACCCACAGTGGAAGAGAGAACCTCAAGAGAAAGTTACTTCTCCATCATTCAAAGTATTTAAGCAGATGGTTAGATACCATTTGACCAGAAATAATCCAGAAAAGATTTCTGTCTTGGGAGGAAAGTTGGGCTTGAAAACATTAGAATTCTTTCTAGCCATTATGATTCTTTGATTATCTACAGACTATTGCAGTGTTTCAGAAAATGAAAATGTAAGCCCCATTAAAGTGAGGAGGAAAAACTTTGTGATTTTTGAATGTGATATTGAATTATTTAAGATAAAGGAGTTGCCTTTTTTTTAATACTGATAAAATGATAGACACGGATATGTTGGTCAGTTGTTTACATTATGACTGAAGTCAACCTGTTTTGTTACCAAACCTTCATTTTATCAATGCCCTCACAGTTATGACAAAGATCAGTGCCAACTAATTCAAAGTGCACTGGAGCAAGTGAGGGGAAAAGGCTGTAGCCCCAGATGGGCCAGGAATTATTATCTTTGACATGTTTCAGTTTTGCAGCAACACTTCTACTTGTATATTCCATGTAATGTGTAAAATTCAGCAGAATTAAAGTATCACAGAAAATGTGCAATAGTTTATTTTTTATAGTATATTTTTAACACAGTATGTTTGTGAGTAACCTCTTGATTTGTTTAGTGCTCAACAAATGGCAGATGAATCCATATGACAGAGGATCTGCTTTTGGTAAGTGGATTGATTTTAGCCAGGCATTTTTAAGTTAGAAACTTATTTTAAATAATACCTGAGAATATAAAGAAAATTATGAAAAAGAGTAGTAAATGAAGATTTAGTTTACCAAATATGAGAATATAGTCACTACAGTTGAATAGTACTGACATAGGAGTAGAAAAACAAGCCAGTGGAATATAATGGAAATAAATAAATACATAGGAAAAAAGGTATTTCTTTTCAGTGGGAAAGGATAATTTATTCAGTAAGGGTATTGTCACAGTTGATGATCCATCTGGAGCAATATAAAGTTGACTTACATCATAATTACAAACAAGTTCTATGTGTATTTATGACTTAAATATGTATACATTAAAAATTTAAATGCAGAAGACTACATGTACAGTTCAGAGATGGAAGAATTTTCCTAACCCAAATAGGAGACTCAGAAAGTGTAAAAGAAAAGGTATAGGTATATTTGTATGAAATAAAAGAAATTATATATATACATATGGAAAAGATACCACAAAAAAGTTGATAGACAGAAAATAAATACAGAAAGAATACTTGCAATGTTGATGAAAGATGAAGAATTCTTATAAACTGGTAAGGGGTTCTTATGTAGATAGCAGATGAAGTATTAACTTGTATGGTAAGAAAGAGATAAAGAACCAATCAGGGTAAAGGATATGAACAGCTCACAGAAGAGCAAATCTAAGTGGCAATAAACATGCAAAAATGAAGTTTACAGGTAGTCGAGAAATGGACATGAAAGTTACAGTGATACGTTATTTTATACCCATTTGATTGGCAAGAATACAAAAGAGTGATAACTGATTTGACGTATTGCCTTTCTGGAAAGCACTTTGACATTACCTATTCCTGCAAGGCCTGACCTATTGGAATGAAAGTGCCAGGTGCAAGGATGCACACACAGAGCTGCTTGATGCCGCACCCTTTGTAATGAGTAAATCTACCAACAAAGTGAATGCTGTCTTGGAGAATGGTTAAAAGGCGAAGGCATATCCGAGGACTGTGACGAAGAGTGAGGCAGAACTGGTGTTGAGTTTGACATTTTCACGAGGTATTGAAGAGTAAGAAAAACAAGTTCAGAGAATGTAGAATGGGCAAAAACAGACATAGAGGGATCACGCCCAAAGCAAACAAAAAACCCCAAACTGCCACTCTCCGCTATCTGATACTTAATGCACATAAAAGTTTTTATCTACATATGCATAAAGAATTTTAAATACAAAAATTTTAAGGAGTTGCCATTGCTGAAGAACTTTTTAAAAAGATCAAAGTTTTACATGATGTCATACCCACATGAGTAAGAATTAATACTTTGAATAAATAATTTCTGATAAGTGAAGTAAAATGTGTGATAAGGTCTTTTTTTTTTTAGAAGTTCTATGTTCAGGTGCTGAATATGGGTTGCAAATCTGAACCAGGACGAAAGTTAGAGTTTCCTTCCAGTATGAAAGCCAAATGCTTTACTTAAAACCAGTAAGCACCAGTAACACTGACTGACTGTGATGTATAATGTACAACTTCATCTTTAGAGTTCAAATATAAGTGAAGGAATAATAGGTGAGACTGAACAGTACTTACTTCAGAATGCGTGATTTATGTCATCTGTGCTGACATAGTTTTCTGCGTTTTTCTCATGTCCAGCAATTGGGTCAGATGGTCTTTGCTGTCAAAGCAGAGAAGTAAAGGAATGGCACGGCTGTAGAGCTACTAAAGGATTAACGAAAGGTATTTATACAGCATTTGTACTTGCATAAACTTTTGAGGTAATATATTAATATGTGAACTTCCTTAAAATAGCTTTAAATCAAGGATCTGAAAAGATTTTTAATATCACAAGAAGATTCTACAGTTCTTCGAAACACACAGATTGTATTTCAGAAACAAAGGGGAGTGGCTACATGGTAAATGAACCATACATGTGTAATTTATATAAATCTCAGAAGTATTGTGCCCTTGTAGGAAAGCACTACTTTGAAGTCTCCTGTCATGACCAAGGGTTATGCAGAGTTGGGTGGTCCTCCATGCAGGCTTCCTTAGACCTAGGTAAGTGTTTCTAAAATAACTGAATTTACTGATTTACATATTTGTGGGTTGTGATCATTTTATTGTAATGGGGAGCAAAATAATAAACTTTACAGACAATGTTTATATTTTGGAAACATGGAAATAGTAATATTTACCTATACCTCACCATGTTCCAAAAAGGATTTGAAATACCAAAAATACATGTTACAAGAGTATAAAATCAGAAGGAGTACGATTAGCAATATGAGTGAAGTCTAAGTAGAGTCAGCACCACATGGTACTTCTGGATGCTCCTAGTTCTTGCTAATATGTAAACTTCTTTACAGCGCTTTAAATTTTATATTTACTCTCACTGCATGAGTAAAATACGTTTTAAACCTAGGTACTGACAAGTTTGGATTCGGCTTTGGTGGAACAGGAAAAAAATCCCATAATAAACAGTTTGATAATTATGGAGAGGTAAGTTACGTCATTGACTTCGTCATAGCATTAGTAAGTTTTCTCACATGCTTGATCACTCGTAACAAGACTGAGGGTAGAGAAGTGATTCCCAAATTCAGGTGGATTTTTCTCACTTTCCACAGAACATTTCACATTTGGACTTCACTGAAGAAATGTTACAAATGGAATATTTTTCTTGTGTGCCATTTATTACCTCCAAAATGTATTTATCTTCTGTTTTCACCCCATTTTGATTCTGGCTTTGACTGTAGTACATACGTTATTTGCACTTCTTATTTTTAATCATGGTGGATCTCAGTATACTTGTTCTGGGAGCCTAAACACCGTGCTGATTCTAAAAAGCCTGTCAGACGCTTCTACTGCTAGTATATATGATAGGCTATATTAGGTGTTTTTAGACCTGACCTTAGAGCTTCAAGGAGTTTTGTGAAACACTAACACACACATTTGATGCAGCTATATTTGAACTTTACTATTGGCTTTCTATTAATAGCACTTGACTTTCTGGTTTTCTAGGAATTCACTATGCATGATACTATTGGATGTTACCTAGACATAGATAAAGGGCATATCAAATTCTCCAAAAATGGTAAGTTTTCTGTGGATATCTTAGAAGATACATGATACCAATATTTGTGATTTTTACAGTTCCCTCACCCTTGCCTTCAGTCATCTCTCCCCTCCTTGCCCTTTTTTTGTTTGTTTGTTTGCTTTTAGCAAATACTGAGCATTTGCTCTGTGGCAGGCACACTGGTAGATGCTGGAGACGCAGCAGAAAGTGGAGGAAACAAACGCGTTACGTTGTGTTGGGCTTACCTCCTGGTAGGAAAGACAAATACATGTGTGTTAGGTGAGAACAGTGCACTGAAGGAGAGTGTGATCTGCCTGGAGAATGAGCTGCCTGGGCATGTGCTGTTTCATGTATGATGACCAGAGAATCATCCTGATAAGAAATCCAAAAGAACTGGGTGGTGCGCCATGCGGATGTCTTAGAAGAGTATTTCAGGCAGAGTTAACAGTAAATGTGGAGGCCCTGAGAGGAAAGCACATTTGAGGTGTTTGAGTAACAGTGAGGAGGCCGACGGGTCTGGAGTACCCTGAACATGGGCGAGAGTGGTAGAATGTTAAGCCATTGAGGTAGTGAGGCCAGGCCATATAGGGCCGCATAGGTCATGATACAAACTATTCTGAGTGAGATTGGAAGCCATTAGGGTTTTGAGTAAAGAATTGCCATCTGTCTTTAGCAGTGTTGTTATGGCTGCTGTGTTGAAAATGCGGGTGGGTGGGAGGGGGGGGCGTGGTGGCAGTAGGCAGGGAGCCAGTTGGATGCCAGGAGTTCTATTTGGGGCATGTTAAGTCTGAGATACTTATCAGACATCTCAGTGGTGAACTCAAATAAGTAGTTCAGTGTGCAAGTCAGGAGTTGAGGGGAGAGATCAGGATTGGGAGTCAGCGCCTTACAGATGATAGTTAAAGCTGGAAGACTGGATGAGATTACCTAGGGAATGAAAGTGGATAATAACGAGGCCTGGGGATTTCTTACGGTTGGAAGTCAGCAAACTGAGAATGCAGCAGAGGTGAATGAGGAGGGAAGCCAGGGGAGAAGAACCACGAGAGATTGTCCTGCAGTCCAGGTGAAGGAAGGGTCTGAGGAGGAGAGAACGACCCAGCTCTGACCAGCGCTGCCAAGGGGTCCTGCCTAGAAAGGGAGGGATAAGAGTTAACCACTGGATTTGCCACGTGGCGATCATTAGTGAGCCTGACAAAGAGCTGTTCTGGTGGGGCGAGGGGTGAGTCGGGGGAGCCTGACTGGGAATCAGTTCAGTGGAGGGTGGGAGGGACTGAAGTGGATACAGTGAGAATGGGAGTCACGGGAGTCTTACTACAAAAGGGAGAAGAAAAACAGAAGGCATATGGAAGACGACGAGGGGTTCAGGAGGTCTGTGTTTAATATGGGAGCTAGTGTTTGTATGCCATGGAATGTCTAGGTGAAGCGTCTAATGGAAGTGATCCAGTAGGAAGGGAATAATTAAAAATGTAGAGGAGGAGAGGGGACGGTTACAAGAGTAAAGTAAAAAAGTGAAGAGGTTGGCATTAGGCAGCACAGTTTTTCCCTGGTAACAGGAAGGAAAGCAGGAATGCAGGTAGGTGGGTAGATTTAATGGCGTGAAATGTAGGAGGTCTTTTCTGATAGTTTTACTCCCTCTCTCACTTTTTTAAAGGAAAAGACCTTGGTCTGGCTTTTGAAATACCACCGCATATGAAGAACCAAGCCCTCTTTCCTGCCTGTGTTTTAAAGGTAACGAAAACATTTTGCCGTAATTATAAGCTACTTTGATCTGCATTATTTTATATTAATTAGTTTGCTGTTCAGTTAAGAATTTTCATGTTTTCCTTTGTTCATTGCTAGAATGCCGAACTAAAATTTAACTTCGGCGAAGAAGACTTCAAGTTTCCACCAAAAGATGGTTTTGTTGCTCTTTCCAAGGCATCAGATGGTTACGTTGTCAAATCACAGCACACAGGTATTACACCTGGGAGGGTAAGAATTTTAGGGTTGGGGTATTGATGAAAGCTCTAGTAGCAGACTTCTCATACTGAGTGAGTTACAGGTGATCCCCCTGCTGATTCAGTCACATATCTTCACTCGACACATCCATAAGTTTCAGTTCCAAAATCTAATTCATAAACTCTTTTAAGAATTTGGTTTTAGTTTAGGGATTTCGGGGAACCTGATCATGATGAAGATATCTAGTATTTATAAAATGTGTGCTTATTACGTGCCGTGGCACTGTGTTAAGTGCTTTATTGGATTATTTGGTCTTCACAACCTGTAAGGTAGTACTCTTCCCACTTTACAGACAAAGAACTTGAGGAGTAGACACTTGAAGTAACTTGTCCAAAATCACAGAGCAAGTAAGTGGTAGAACTGAAGTCTGACTCCAGAGCTCATATTCTTTCTTACCTAGTGTACTTCCTAATCTGTTTCAGTTATTTAAAGTAAGTACATTTCATAGCTTGTTTACTTTATCACTCAACATATAATCAATTGCAATTATTGCAAGTAGATTTAAAGAAACCTTAGTTCATTTTAGGAATCTTTGTTTTGTTTTGCTTGACTATCTTCTATACCTTTTGACAATTGTTACTTAAAATTTTGCTGGTGGAATATTTGTGTGCACATTTTACAAATAAAGGTATTTTGAGATATGATTGTTCTGATCTTTTTAATTCTCCTAAGGTAATGCACAGGTGTCACAAACAAAGTTCCTCCCCAATGCTCCAAAAGCTCTCATCGTTGAGCCCTCCCGAGAGTTAGCTGAACAAACTTTGAATAACGTCAAGCAGTTTAAGAAATACATTGATAATCCTAAATTAAGGTAAAAGCTTCCTTTTGTGCTCGAATGTCTATTGTCTACAGGTTTGTGGTGTTGTGGAAGAAGAAGGTAGAAAAAATGAGGTTGAAATTCAGTATGTAGACTTAAGCACATGTGTAAGTGTGTAAATATATATAACTTTATAGTAGCAATTAGTTTCTGTATAAAACTCCTGTTTACGTGATAAGTTTGATTAAATAAACAGTAAATTGAGATTTTTTTTTCCTATGTCTCTTACATGAAGAGTTGTGGTTTGTAAAACAGTATCAGAGGAAAAATTAATTTTTTTAAAGGAAGCATTTCATTCAGGTTTAGATTCATCCTTTCATTTATACAGAAAATGCATTACTCTGTTTCTAGAATGTTGGTACACTTAATTTGGCATGGTTAATTCTAACCTGTCTCACAGTGGGGACCTTCCATTTGGTCACTTAGGCTGGTCACTATCTAGTTAGAGTTTCTGCTGTTAGAGGCAAACCTTAAGTTAAGTGATCTTGTGGAACTTCTTGCTCAGTAGCAATCCCTTTTAACTTGAGGAAAGCCATCCCATACCAATAAATTACTGCCAGTTGATTTACCACTTGAGTTTTATTGATTTTTGTTTTGACCTTTTTTATTAAAACATAATTCACACACCATAAAATTTACCATTTGAAGCATATAATTCAGTGATTTTTTAATACAGTCACAAGGTTATGCGGCCGTCACTGCTATCTAATTTCAGAAACTATAAATTACTGACAT
The DNA here is from genome assembly GCF_040802235.1 of Manis javanica. NCBI lineage: Eukaryota > Metazoa > Chordata > Mammalia > Pholidota > Manidae > Manis > Manis javanica. The sequence continues at coordinate 231,186,311 of NC_133156.1, read as the reverse complement.
GCAGCCCTATCTTTTTAGCAGGTTTTCTAGGTTCATCCACTCTGGTCTGTAGCATTTATTGCTGAAAAGTATTCTGTTATATTCATATATCACATTTTTGTTTATCCGTTTATTAGTTGATGGACATTCTACTTTTTGGCTACTGTGCTGTGAATATTAGTGTACACGTTTTCTTGGAGACATACATTTTCATTTCTCCTGGATTTATAACTAGGAGTGAAATGGCTGGATCATATAGTAGCTTCAAGTTCTACATTTTCAGGAATCACCTAAGTGTTTTCCAAAGTGGTAACACCATTTTACATTCCTACTAGTAATGTATGAAGGTTCTGATTTCTCCATCCTCACCAACATTATTATCTGTCTTTTTGATTATAGTCTATCCTAACGGGTGTGAAGTGGTATCTTGGGGCTTTGATTTGCATTTCCCTAATAGCTAATGATATTGAACATTTTTTAGGTTGCCTATTGGTCATTTATAATATATCCAAGTTCTTTGCCTCTTTTTCAATTTGGTTATTTGTCTTTATTGCTGATTCATAAGAGTTCTTTATATATTCTGACAAACATATGTAAGACTATCTATTATGTATATGATTTGCAAATATTTTTTCTCATTCTCTGAGCTGTCTTTTCACTCTCCTGATAGTGTCCTCTAAAGTACAAGAGTTTTTAGTTTTGATGAAATCCAATTTATCCATTTTTTTCATTTTTTTCTTTTGTTTTTGGTGTGTATAAGGAGACTGCCTAACCAAAGGTGAAAATTTACTGCTGTGTTTTCTTCTAAGGGTTTTTATATTTGGCCTTATTTAGGCCTGTGATTAATTTTGAGTTAATCTTTGTGTATGATACAAAGAAGAGGAATAACTTTATTCTTTTGCATGTGCATATCTGTTTGGTCCAGCACCGTTTGTTGAAAAGCCTATTCTTTCCTCCCATTGAATTGTGTTAGCATAACTCAATCTTTTAACTTAAACAGCTTTGATTTTTTTTTTTTAAGTATTTGGAATGAGAAAAATTCAAACAGCACAGAAGGATATTCTGGTAAAAGTAACTCTTCTTCCACCCCATCCCCAGTTTTTAGTTATCCTATGCAGAGACAACATTTTAAAACTGATATTTGTATATTCTTTCAGACATTTTATACACATACAACCACTTATGTTTAAAAAAGTAGATTGAAGCCAGATTTTGGAGCACCTGGAATTATCAGGAGATGTAAATGAGGACCGACGTTATCTGTGTTCAAGCTACAGCACTCTCCTCAATTGTTGTGCTGTGCTTTCACATTTCATGCAGCTACTGGAATTGAAGTGCTTGTTTCTGTCCTTCGGCTTTGTTGTAGATTCTTTCTCAGTTACTCATCCAACCTTAATTTCCATGCACCTACTAGGAATGGATACAAACCAATAAGTTTTAGTATTTTTTTATTTTGTTATCATTAATCTACAACTACATGAGTAACATTATGGTTACTAGACTCCCCCTATCATAAAGACCCCACCACATTCCCCATTACAGTCACTGTCCATTAGTGTAGTAAGATGCTATAGAATCACTACTTGTCTTCTCTGTATTGTACCGCCCTCCCTGTGCCCCCCAACTACACTATGTCTGCTAATTGTAATGCCCATTTTTCACCCTTATCCCTCCCTTCCCACCCATCCTCCCCAGTCCCTTTCCCTTTGGTAACTATTAGTCCATTCTTGGGTTCTGGGAGTTTGCTGCTATTTTTTTCCTTCAGTTTTTTCTTTGTTCTTATACTCCACATATGAGTGAAATCATTTGATACTTGTCTTTTTCCACCTGGCTTATTTCACTGAGCATAATACCCTCTAGCTCCATCCATGTTGTTGCAAATGGTAGGATTTGTTTTCTTCTTATGTCTGAATAATATTCCATTGTGTATATGTACCACCTCTTCTTTATCCATTCATCTATTCATGGACACTTAGGTTGCTTCCATTTCTTGGCTATTGTAAATAGTGCTGCGATAAACATAGGGGTGCATATGTCTTTTTCAAGCTGGGCTGCTGCATTCTTAGGGTAAATTCCTAGGAGTGGAATTCTTGGGTCAAATGGTATTTCTATTTTGAGTTTTTTAAGGAATCTCCATACTGCTTTCCACAATGGTTGAACTAATTTACATTCCCACCAGCAGTGTAGGAGGGTTCCCCTTTCTCCACAACCTCGCCAACATTTGTTGTTTGCCTTTTGGATGGTGGCGATCCTCACTGGTTTGAGGTGATATCTCAATGTGCTTTTAATTTGCATTTCATGTACCTGTTGGCCATCTGAATTCCTTCTTTGGAGAAGTATCTGTTCAGATCCTCTGCATGTTTTTTAATTGGAATATTTGCTTTTTGTTTGTTGAGATGCGTGAGCTTTTTATATATTTTGGATGTCAACCCTTTATCGATATGTCATTTATGAATATATTCTCCCATACTGTAGGATGCCTTTTTGTTCTGTTGATGGTGTCCTTTGCTGTACAGAAGCTTTCCAGCTTGATATAGTCCCACTTGTGCATTTTTACTTTTGTTTCCCTTGCCCAGGGAGGTAAGTTCATGAAGTTCATGAAGAAGTTGCTCATGTTTATGTCCCGGAGATTTTTGCCCATGTTTTTTTCTGAGAGTTTTATGGTTTCATGACTTACATTCAGGTCTTTGTTGCATTTCAAATTTACTTTTGTGTATGGGGTTAGACAATAATCCAGTTTCATTTTCTTAAATGTAGCTGTCCAGTTCTGCCAATACCAGCTGTTGAAGAGGCTGTTGTTTCCCCATTGTATGTCCATGGCTCCTTTATCATATATTAGTTGACCATTTATGTTTGGGCTAATGTCTGGAGTCTCTGTTCTGTTTCACTGGTCTGTGGATCTGTTCTTGTGCCAGTACCAAATTGTCTTGATTACAGTGGCTTTGTAGTAGAACCTGAAGTTGGGAAGTGAGATAACCCCCCCACCCCCACCCCTGCTTTATTCTTCCTTCTCAGGATTGCTTTGCCTATTTGGAGTCTTTTGTGGTTCCATGTTAATTTTAGAACTATTTGTTCCAGTTCATTGAAGAATGCTGTTGGTATTTTGATAGGGATTGCATTGAATCTGTATATTGCTTTGGACAGGATGGCCATTTTGATAATATTAGTTCTTCCTATCCATGAGCATGGGAGGAGTTTGCATTTGTTAATGTCCTCTTTAATTTCTCTTAAGAGTGTCGTGTAGTTTTCAGGGTATAGGTCTTTTACTTCTTTGGTTAGGTTTATTCCTAGGTATGTTATTCTTTTTGATGCAGTTGTGAATGGAATTGTTTTCCTGATTTCTCTTTCTGCAAGTTCATCGTTAGTGTATAGGAAAGCAACAGGTTTCTATGTATTAATTTTGTATCCTGCAACTTTGCTGAACTCACATATTAGTTCTAGTAGTTTTGGAGTAGAGTCTTTAGGTTTTTTTATGTACAATATCATATCATCTGCAAATAGTGACAGTTTGACTTCTTTACCAATCAGGATGCCTTTTATTTCTTTGTTTTGTCTGATTGCCGTGGCTAGGATCTCCAGTACCGTGTTGAATAAAAATGGGGAGAGTGGGCATCCCTGTCTTGTTCCTGATATTACGTGAAAAGCTTTCAGCTTCTCACTGTTAAGTATGATGTTGGCTGTGGGTTTGTCATATATGGCCATTATTATGTTGAGGTACTTGCCCTCTATACCCATTTTGTTGAGAGTTTGTATCATGAATGGATGTTGAATTTTGTCAAATGCTTTTTCAAGCATCTGTGGAGATGATCATGTGGTTTTTGTCCTTCTTTTTGTTGACATGGTGAATGATGTTGATGGATTTTCGAATGTTGTACCATCCTTGCATCCCTGGGATGAATCCCACTTGATCATGGTGTATGATCCTCTTGATGTATTTTTTAATTCAGTTTGCTAATATTTTGTTGAATACTTTTGCATCTATGTTCATCAGGGAGATTGGTTTATAATTTTCTTTTTTTGTGGGGTCTTTGCCTGGCTTTGGTATTAGAGTGATGCTGGCTTCATAGAATGAGTTTGGAAGTATTCCCCCCTCTTCTATTTTTTGGAAAATTTTAAGGATAATGGGTATTATGTCTTTTCTATATGTTTGATAAAATAGCCGTGAATCCATCTGGCCTGGGGGTTTTGTTCTTGGGTAGATTTTTGGTTACTGATTCAATTTCGTTGCTGGTAATTGGTCTGTTTAGATTTTCTGTTTCTGCCTTGGTCAGTCTTGGAAGGTTGTATTTTTCTAGAAAGTTGTCCATTTCTTCTAGGTTATCCAAGTTTTAGTATTTTAATGCTTTATTATTCTGTTATTTATTTCAGGGAGCTTCTGATAATTGGAGGTGTTGCAGCACGGGATCAGCTCTCTGTTTTGGATAATGGGGTAAGTTCACTTTTTCATTTTTAAAAATTAACATTAACAAGCACAGTCGCAGGGGGGCCATCAGGTGAGAAATTGGGGATCAACAGAGGTGAGGCTTAGAACCTCACCCCCCTGTTTTGAGAGAAATCTTCTGCATCCGTAGATGTTTTGTTGCCCTTGTCTAGCTTGGATTAACACTTAGTCTGTAGGCACACACCTGATCATCTACATTTGCCCTCTTACAGCACTAAATTATGTTATCTACCTTTATCTTGCATCTACCTACCACTTCAGCATTTTATTAAAAATAATAATAATAATAAGGGAGAAATGTGGGATTCACATATAAATGAAGTATAAAAATCAAGTGAATAATCATATTTGACTTGATTGTTTATAGTTCATGATGCGTGATCAAAACCGAAAGTTTCCGTTCACCATGTAAGAACTTACTCACTATGTAAGAACTTGTTCACCATGTAAGAACTTGTTTGTTATGCTTCAGAAGATTGGAGACTGTTGAGAATTAGGCTTGGGGTTAATTAATGATTGTGCATTGTGTCCCCTATACAGAATTTTATTGTTGTTAACAACCATTTGATCAATAAATATGAGAGATGCCCTCTCAAAGAAAAAAAAAGTTTAAATTCATTTTGCATTGTGGCTCAATACATACATGTCTTTTGTTGTAAACCCAGACAAGTTTCACAAATTAATTCTGATCTTACTATATGCAGTGTATTCTGACATTTGTTATTGTGTTATTTTCTATTTTATTCTGTTCTTTTAAATTAAAAGACTGCTAGTTGCCACTCAGTGAAAAAAAAAATTAACATTATGGGTTGTGGCAGTATAGTTCACTGTCTTTCAAGAAAAATGAGACTGAAATTAGATCAAGGACAAAAGAGTGCTATCTGTTCAAAAACATCTTACAAGTTTGCCTTTTTTTCCCTCAGAAGTCACAGTAGTCTCTTCCAAGCCCCGTATACAAAATTCCAGCATACATGAATTTTTTTTGTTCACCTTCTGAACATCTGAGAATTTCCTTTTTGCTTTTATGAATTAAGAGTCATTTCTTTTGGGGGTAATGGACAAAAAAGAAGCCAGAATTAAGAATAGAAATGAAGATAAATTGGATTTCAGAGAATGTAGAAGTTTTGTCACTGATCCTTGGGAAGGATGAAGGATAATAAGACAGTGATTCCAGTAGGAGGGAGATGAGTTTGGACATCTGGCTAATGGCAGATCCTAGGGGCTCCATCATGCAATTACACAGAACAAAGCTGAGACTGTGATCTTCATTATTGGGAGAAAAGTTTGGGAAAATCTTAACTGTCCTCATTAATTCTGTGAGCTAAATACAGGTATGACTTCATAAAATACTTTATGTATTTCATATATATAAAAGTAACTTTCTCCTTACAAATTTCTATTTCCTTTACTAAATATTTTATCATTTAATCTAAGCCACCTGATGCTTAGTCATGGTGAGCAAACATGTCCACCCTCCTGTTCTATTGTGTCCCTGGTAATGAAATTTTATACTGCATGGTTTAGATTTGACCTGGTATGACATATTAAGAGCAAGGATTCCTATTACTGTATTTGTTTATACTATTCTAAGATAGTAATATTGCTTGGATATGTTCTTATTTGATATATTGTATTTTAGTGATTTTAAGAGAGATTTAATATGTTTTTTTCCCAGTCTTGTTTCCTCAAACCCAAATCTATTTTCCTCATAAGCTGTTAAGTTTCTTAACTCATATTTTCCAGCTACAGAGCTTTTAGAGAACTGTATCTGCTTTTGTCAGTCATACCTAAAATTTGGTACTGGCTGAAGCCAATGGCAAAGTAAAGGTGATGTTATTCTGTAGCTTTCTTGGCAGGGTTCAGGTTTGTTCTACTCTGGGGCCCTGATACTCTCTTCTTTCCATCGGATATTCCCTATTTCTGTTATCTCCCTCCATCCTCTGGCACAGCCTTAGCTCTGTGTTATGTCTTATGCTGGGGCAGAAGTCAGCTTTTGAAATGAGAGAGTAGAGCTAGTTAATTTTTTGATACTTTAAAGTTACACAGTTATGCAACATGTGCAATTAAGGCCTGAAGGAGTAGTTAGTGCTATTACACAGGTCATATAAGTGTTTCTCTCAGGTTTTTCCAATTTAATTCACTTTTTTTTTTTAAGCCTGAGAAACCTGTCTGTTTTCATGCTGACATTACCTCCTGAAATTGAGGAGGGAGGGCACTCACATGGTAGGTTAGAATCCTGTAGTAAAGAGATGTTACGCTTAGATCCAGAATGGTGTTTTAGTCATTGCTGTTTACATCACCTGTCATGGTGCTTCCCACATTGCTGATTCTTAATACATAGAACAGATTGTATCTTCATGTTCTTGGATAATATTCTCTTGTTTGAACTGAGATTTGCTTATAGTTACTAATACAAATGAAACAATAGCTTCAGAAATGTCTGCTTACTTTTCAGGGGACTATAATGCCTTGTATTGGATCAGATTAAGAGTCCAGCACAGTATGCTACTCTTTCAGGGGGTGAGATAATTGGGTTACACATTTGTTAGGAGAAAGTTCAGTTTTTAGTCTGCAGTGGAGAAAAAAAAAAAAAAAAATTAAGTAAAAAAAGAATAAAAGTGAGTTTTGCCTGTTGTCAAAGAGAAGTTTCAAATTACCTAATTTATTGAATTATGTTGTATAACACCTTATTTGTGCTCAGACACATATATCCATACATACAAAGATATTTTACCTTTATTGACTACTTTCTAGAAATGCACCAGCCCTTGTTAATTGTGTTGCATACATTTTCTTACTCAGTACTCAAAATAACTGAGATTAAGTAACTTGCCCAAGATCTTATAGGTCATAGGGTAGAGCTTGCTTTAAAGCCCACGTTCCTAATCACTACACCCTGTTGGCTTGATTAAAAGATGTGTGTGTTCGTCTGTGTGTGAATGGAAAAATTTTCATTATTTGTACTGACATGGTGTTTTATTAGACTATTCTCTGTATGTTTGAAAGTTTTTACAATAAAAAGTTAAATATAACTTGTTCTCATTTGAGTTAGTCCTTTCCTCGTATTTGGACTTTAAGTTTGAATCCCAGTTGGGGACTTATTAGCTGTGTCATCTAAATTTCTATGACTTTAGTATTTCAAAGTTACATTTCCTCATTTAAAAATAGTAGTAATAATAGTAGTGCTTTTCTTAATGGTAACATCAGATGACAGTACTTGTAAAAGATGAGCACAGTGCCTGTTCATTATAAGCACTTGACAAATAGTAATATTGTTTCCCTGGATAGAGTGAGATGTCATTATTAACACATTTATCGAGCACCTGGCACACAAAGCATCAAGTACTTTATGTATCTCATCTCTTAATTATCACAACCATCTTTCAAATCAGAAGGTATTTACCATTTCAAAAATGAGAATCAAACTAGAAGAGATTGAGTAAATTGAGGTCTCACAGCTGGTGACAGCAGAACTGGAATTTGAATCCTGGTTAAATTTCAGAGTTCTCATAAATTCATCTTGTCACTTGGAAAATACAAATTTTATATACTAGACTATACAACCAGCTCAGGGTGTCAGAATCGGTTGCCAAAATCTTCACATTAATTTCAAACCAAATGTAGGAGTTGCATTATATGGTGTTACCTGTAACTTCTGTTTTGCAAATTTAGAGTTCACTGACTACTTCAGTACACGTTTTGTAAGCAGATCATTGTTGTTTGCTATTTTAAGGTGTTAATAACAGTTCATCAGTTTTCATTAGGTGCTGCTTTTGATATTTTTCAGGTAGATATAGTCGTTGGAACTCCAGGAAGACTAGATGATTTGGTGTCAACTGGAAAGCTGAACTTATCTCAAGTTAGATTCCTGGTCCTGGATGAAGCTGTATGTTGAAATGCAGTCATGCTTTTAAAATATGTTTACTTATGTGTTTGCAAACACATTAATGTAAAGCAATGAGGAAAAAAATACAATTCAGTCATGATACCAATACCTAGAGATAATCATTATACCAGCTTGGTATATTTTCGTTCACTCCTTGTGTTTATGTATATTATTATAGTAGTTGAAATCAAGCTATCTGGAATATGGGAAATCTTCTTCTTTTTTTAATAAGTATTTCATGGCATTATTTGTAAACAATTTTTAAAGTCTGTCTGATGGTCTTACTGTATGGATACTTTGTGATTTACTAAACCTCTCTTGTAGCCAAGTGTAGGTTTGTTTTTTTACTCCATACAGCTATCTTTGTAAATAAATTTTTTTCACATTATGGATTATTTCCTTATGTCATAGTTGGCAAAATATGGGCTGTATGAAAGGACATTAATGTGTTTAAGGCTCTTCAGACATACTTCTAGATTACTTTCAAGATGGGTTGAAGTAGTATTTTAGCACTGAGGGTTTTTCTTACTGTTTTTTCATATTAAAATCATACGCTTCAGGACGTGGTAGGAGCTGTTAACTCTCCTATTCATTCTAGAATACTATAGTATAGTTTCTGGTGTGTTTATTGTCAGCTTTTTCATATTTAATCACATGGAATTGAAATTTGAATTTATGACTTGTTTTTAAATATCCAATAGAAAATAATCATTTTGAAAATATGGGGCTATGTATGTGCATGAGTTTAGATTCTGTATTTAACCTTTTGTATTTGATTTAGAAATGAAAGATTTATGTGGGACGCAACAAAGGCTGTGCTAAGAGGGAAGTATATTGCAATACAGGTCTACTTCAGAAAAGAAGAACAATCCCATGTGAACAGTCTAAACTCAAAATTAACGAAACCAGAAAAAGAAGAACAAGTGAGGCCCAAAGTCAGTAGAAAGACATAATAAAGATTAGAACAGAAGTAAATAAAATTGAGAGAATAAAACAATACAAAGAATCAATGAAAGCAGGAGCTGGTTCTTCAAGAAAATAAATAAAAAAGATAAACCTCTACCCAGACTTATCAAGAAAAAAGGAGAGTATACACACATAAACAGAATCAGAAATGAGAAAGGAAAAATCACTACCAACACCACAGAAATACAAAGAATTATGAGAGAATACAATGAAAAATTATATAGTAACGAACTGGGTAATCTAGAAGAAATGGACAACTTTCTAGATACAACCTTCCAAGGCTGACCCAGGAAGAAACAGAAAATCTGAATAGACCAATTACCAGCAACAAAATTGAATTGGTAATAAAAAAACTACCTAAGAACAAAACTCCTGGATGAGATGGTTTCACTGATGAATTTTTTCAAACATTTAGTGAAGACCTAATACCAATCCTCCTTAAACTTTTCCAAAAAGTAGAAGAGGAGGGAATACTCCCAAACTCATTCTACAAGGCTAGCATCATACTAATACCAAAATCCGGCAAAGACCCCACAGAAAAAGAAAATTACAGACCAATATCCCTGATGAAATAGATGCAGAAATACTCAACAAAATATTAGCAAACTAAATTCAAAAATATATCAAAAAGAACATCCATCATGATTGAGTAGGATTTATTCCAGGGATGCAAGGATGGTACAACATTTGAAAATCCATCAACATCATCCATCACATCAACAAAAAGAAAGACAAAAACCACATGATCATTTCCATAGATGCTGAAAAAGCATTGACAAAATTCAACATCCATTCATGATAAAAACTCACAACAAAATGGATATAGAGGGCAAGTACTTCAACATAATAAAGGCTGTATATGACAAACCCACAGCCAGCATCATACTTAACAATGGGAAGTAGAAAGCTTTTCCTTTAAGATCAGGAACAAGACAGGGATGCCCACTCTCCCCACTTTTATTCAACATAGTTCTGGAGGTCCCAGCCATGGCAATCAAACAACACAAAGAAATAAAAGGTATCCAGATTGGCAAGGAAGAAGTTAAGCTGTTGCAGATGATATGATATTGCATATAAAAAACCCTTAAGAATCCACTCCAAAACTACCAGATCTAATATCTGAATTCAGCAAAGTTGTGGGATACAAAATTAATACACAGAAATCTGTTGCATGCCTATACAGTAACGATGAACTATCAGAAAGAGAAATCAGGAAAACAATTTCATTCACAGTTACATCAAAAAATAAAATACCTAGAAATAAACCTAACGAAGGAAATGAAAGACCTATACTCTGAAAACTACAAGACACTCGAGAGAAATTAAAGAAGATACCAATAAGTGGAAACACATCCTGTGCTCATGGATAGGAAGAAAATATTGTCAAAATGTCCATATTGCTAAAGCAATCTATAGATACAGTGCAATCCCTATCAAAATACCAATGGCATTCTTCAACGAACTAGAGCAAATAGTTCTAATATTCATATGGAACCATAAAAGACCCCGAATAGCCAAAGCAATCCTGAGAAGGAAGAATAAAGCGGAGGGGATTGCACTTCTTGACTTCAAGCTCTACTACAAAGCCACAGTAATCAAGACAATTTGGTACCGGCATGAGAACAGACGCATAGATCAATGGAACAGCCTAGAGAGCCCAGATATAAACCCAAGCATATACGGTCAATTAATATACGATAAAGGAGCCATGGATATACAATGGGGAAATGACAGCCTCTTCAACAGCTGGTGTTGGCAAAATGGACAGCTACATGCAAGAGAATGAAACTGGATTATTGTCTAACCCCATACACAAAAGTAAATTTGTAATGGGTCAAAGACCTGAATGTAAGTCATGAAACCATGAAAGTCTCAGAAAAAAACATAGGCAAAAATCTCTTGAATATAAACATGAGCAACTTTTTCCTGAACGTATCTACTCAAGCAAGGGAAGCAAAATTAAAAATGAACAAACAGGACTACATCATGTTGAAAAGCTTCTGTACAGCAAAGGACACCATCAGCAGAATAAAAAGGCATCCTACAGTATGGGAAAATAGGTTTGTAAATGACATCTGACAAGAGGTTAACATCCAAAATATAAAGAACTCACATGCCTCAACACTCAAAAAGCAAATAACCCTATTAAAAAATGGGCAGTGGATCTGGACAGACACTTCTCCAAAGAAGAAATTCAGATGGCCAACAGGCACATGGAAAGATGCTCCACATCACTAAGTATGAGGGAAATGCAAATTAAAACCACAATGAGATATCAACTCAAATCAGTTAGGATGGCCAACACAGAAAAGACTAGGAACAACAAATGCTGGTGAGGATGCAGAGAAAGGGGAACCCTCCTGCATTGGTGGTGGGAATGTAAATTAGTTTAACCATTGTGGAAAGCAGTATGGAGGTTCCTCACAAAACTAAAAATAGAAATACCATTTGACCCCGGAAACTCCACTCCTACGAATTTACCCAAAGAAAACAACTTCTCAAATTCAAAAAGACATATGCATCTCTACGTTTATTGCAGCGCTATTTACAATAGCCAAGATTTGGAAGCAACCTAGGTGTCCATCAGTAGATGAATGGATAAAGAAGAAGTGATACATATACACAATGGAATACTATTCAACCATAAGAAATAAACAAATCCTACCATTTGCAACAACATGGATGGAGCTAGAGGGTATTATGCTCAGTGAAATAAGTCAGGCAGAAAAAGACAAGTGCCAAATGATTTCACTCATCTGTGGAGTATAACAATGAAGCAAAACTGAAGGAACAAAATAGCAGCAGACTCACAGACTCCAAGAAGGAACTAGGGGTTACCAAGGGGGAGGGGTGAGGAAGGTGTTGGGGGGGGTCCCGGGGCAGACAGTAGCTCAAAGAAGACAACAAGGGACTCTGTGGCGTCTTACTACACTGACAGACAGTGACTGCAATGGGGTATGGGGGGGACTTGATAATGAGGGTGAATGTACTAACCACATTGTTTTTCTTGTGAAACCTTCATAAGAGTGTATATCTATGATACCTTGATAAAAAAAAAAAGATTTAGATAATGATTAAAAAAACATGCTTTTCTCTGCTTCTCATGCAGGATGGGCTGCTTTCTCAAGGTTATTCTGATTTTATAAATAGGATTCACAGTCAGATCCCTCAGATTACCTCTGATGGAAAAAGACTTCAGGTATAAAATAACTAATGCATCTTAAATGTAGAGAATTGTTATGTATCAATGTTTTTTTTGTTTTATATTTATGTTTTGTTTTAGTGTCCATTTTCTCATTAACTGCTGTATAAAACATTTTCTTCATTACCTGATTAAATAGTGTACACAAAAGAAACAGGTATTAAAAACTTGTTTTTAGAAATAGAAGAGAAAGGAATTTGAGGAAATTACTTAGGTGTTATAAAAGATGCTAAGTAAAAATTCTTAGTTTTTTTTTCTACTTAACATTTAGAGTTTCATTTTCTAGTCTCTGAGTATTGCTTTCTCTTTGAAGGAACAGTATAGTGAGCTGTTTAAAATAGTTGTTTTCTTAGTAATTATTTCCTGAATTATTTCTCATTGTAGGAAGAATCCTAGAGTTAAAGGCATGTAAGAGAAGGGATAACTAGTAACTTATGATTTTAGATCTTCCGAAACCTTTACATCCTAGTTTTTGTAGGACTTTGTGGAGCAGATGGCATTATTTCTGTGGCAATGAGTGGCCTTAAGCTCAGAGCAAGAACCTGCCCAGTTATGTACTAGTTGCTTCAGAGTCAGGCATTGAGTTTGTTCGTAGGTTCCAGGTTTAGCACACTTTGTGCCCCACATCAGCATTCATACGGTAGAATTTAAAATGTGTATCAGAATTTTGATTTTTCTTTTTCTAGGTGATTGTTTGCTCTGCTACATTGCATTCATTTGATGTAAAGAAGCTGTCTGAGAAGATAATGCATTTTCCCACATGGGTTGACTTAAAAGGAGAAGATTCTGTTCCAGATACTGTACACCATGTTGTTGTCCCAGTGAATCCGAAAGCAGACAGGCTCTGGGAAAGGCTTGGAAAAAATCACATTAGAGTATGTACTTTATAATGCTAACATTTGTGTAGAATAAAGTTTTGAGGAACCAGCTTCCCCTTGGGCTTTTAGTGATGCTTAAAGCAACCAGATGTTGTACCTTAGAAATGGAAGTCTAGCACAATGACTAGAAAAGTTTAGGCCCTTAAGGCTCAGAATATGTGATGGGCTTATATTTTATCTTTCTCTCTATAAAGAAAATGACTTTTGTGATCATCTTCCTTGATATAATTTTTATAAACAACAGGATTACCTGTATGTATAGATCTAATTTCAGATACAATGATCTCCATTTTTTAGTAGTATTTTAATGTCCTTTTGATGTTCCTTACTTTCTTAAAAATTGATTTCATCTGTCCATCTTGTCATTTTCCCACTGTTATTAGATTTACCTCTGTATAGTAAGGGTATGTTTATTATAAATAATATTCTGAAAGCTACCTTTGCATTTTTATTACATTTAAAATTTATTACCCTTACACCTACAGTTAATAAAAGGTCTTTCTCACTCTGAAGAGTGGTTTTGCCTACAGGTTATGAACACATGCCTGAAATGCAGTCTGAGTTTAGATACAATTTTCCCTTTAAAAAAATAAAGGACACCTGTTCTGAATCATTAACCACTCCCCATCCCATTTTTATTCCTTTCCTTTTGATAGACTGATGACGTACATGCAAAAGATAACACAAGACCTGGTGCTAACAGTCCAGGTAAGTTAAAGGAATCAATAAAATGTGTTGAAAGATTTTGAAAACAAATTGGTTATTGAATTGATGCCCTGTCTGCTTGCAAAGTTAGAACAGTAAATCTGAAAATAAAAGCAACAAAAATACTAAAGAAATGGGGTAAAAGCTGATACCAGTCAACTTAGAGGGATACTAATCACTGAATTTTAGATGTTAATCTCCTGGCATCTAAGCCACAAATATTTTGGAATATAGAATTCTCATTGATCAAAGGAAACCAGCAAATTTCTCTGGTGACAGCTTTCATATAGGCCCTGAATTCCAGGAAAAATGTCATAAAGATTCTTCATATCAGGGGATCGGGTAACAAAGGAAAGTGTCTTTAGCTACAACTCGGTGAAAGATAGACAAGTGACCAAATAGTTTACTGATGGTTTTTGTGTGTAGTAAAATATACATAACATAAAATTGACCCTTTTGACCATCTTTAAGTGTGTACTTCAGGGTCATTAAGTCCAGTCCTACTATGCAACCATCAGCACCATCTGTCTCCAGAACTTTTTATCTTCCCAAATGGAAACTATATCATTAAATATTTATCAGTGTGTAAAAAGTCTAACATTACCTTCTGTTTCAATGAAGATACTTCTATGCAGAGCTGAGATGGTTTATTTCAGGTACATAGTATTTCAAAGATAAATAAAGGTACATCGTGATTCACGAATAGTGCTTAGAGAACCTAGCATAGATCTTAAACACATTAGACCGCATGTCAGATCATGTCTCAAGGGGATCCTTTGCAAGGGTTAGACTGCATTTGGTTCATGGCTAGATTCATTGGGGGGTTTTGAACAAGTATCTGAAAGGTGAATGATCTGAAATTTTGATTAAATAGAGTTCCTTTGACCTCAGTTTTATGTGCAGCTTCAAATTTAGAAGGTATATGCTCAACCAGCCTTATTGAAGGGGAGCAGAGACACTGCTAGTTTAAAATAATGTTTAATTCCACTGGTTGGGAATGCACTTTGTAAAACAAATTTTTGTGGCTTCACGTATTTTTCCTTGTAAAAGTTTTGCTTAGTTTGCACCACAACTAGAGATGACCAGAGAGACCTGTGGGTTACAGAATTAAAATTTTGCATTAGATGTTGAAGAGTTATTATAGCCCAGTTTCACCCTGAAAAATAGAGACTTGGGGATGGTGAATGAGAAATTACTAACAAGGTTTGATAAACGATTTTTGCACCATAGAGTGAAGTACAAACTTTTTGGTGGTAGGTTTGATTTAGAAAGTACAGTAATAATTTTTCAAGGGGTTAAAAATAATTGAGTAAGCCTTAATTGAGCAATTATGGAAGTAAATACAAGGCAGAGTATGATTAGTTCTCCATGAGAGGTAAGAACAAAGTTTTGTCATGAGTGTTATCTTTCTGTTTATTTGGGTGTGTGTATACGTGTTGTCCCTCATAACACATATGGATATAGGTGTTTTGGTACTCTATAAACTGGCATAAAAAACATTAAGAGAAACAAAAATGAGTGAGTGGATTATCTCACCATTTTGTCTTCTAATTTTTTGTTCTTATCTTTAATACTTTAGATGAGTCAAGCAGTAAGTCTACAACTTAATTATGTGTATTCATGACAATTCGGATTAAAATTCTGTTCGTTTATTTTTGTTTGTTATTGTGGTATTCAAGAAATGTGGTCTGAAGCTATTAAAATCCTGAAAGGGGAGTACGCTGTTCGGGCTATCAAGGAACACAAGATGGATCAAGCAATTATTTTCTGTAGAACCAAAATCGACTGTGATAACTTGGAGCAGTATTTTATGCAACAAGGAGGAGGTAACATTTCCTCACTTAATAGATTTATTTCCTCACTAAATAGATTTATTCCTCACAATTGTGTTTATTTCTGCATTTAATAGATTGCTAGTCTCATGTTGATGCAGTCTGCAATGCGTGCACAGAATTTGAAACAGTGATAGTGTATTTCTAAGTATCAGTGCTTAATCTAGTACTTTTCCATGTGATATGCCCTCGGGTAAACAATGAGATAGGTTTCCACATAGGTACAGTTTCAGTATATAGTGAACATGAACCAGCATTCTAAGGCTCTTGTATCATTTGAAAGAAGGGTAAAGTGATTGATTAATGTTAACATATCAAGTGTGATGATTCAATAGTAGAATGTTTATCTTCTCTAATTGTGTATGTAAATGAGGAGAAAAATCTTAATCCAAAAAAGGCTTATAAAGAAAGAAGAAAAAAATTGAGAAAAAGCAGTACAGTTAGAAATTACAGAGTAAGAACGGTTGGGGGAAAATCTGAATATGTGGGTAAACACTGCAATATGTATCAGTGGACTGAAGTCGTCCGGTTAAATGGCATAGATGGTTAGACTGAATGAAATCCAGGTATATGCTGTTTACAAGAAACGTACCTAAAACCTGAGGATGTGGAAAGATAAAAAGACTGAAACAATATTTATATGTACCAGCTAAAATATCAAAAGAAAGTTGGTCTAGCTGTTTTAGTAAGAGATGACAGTAGACTTTAATGCAAAAATATTAAAATAGTCACTATTTAATATTCAATCTATAATGAAGATGTAATAATTCTGTTTTTTTATAACATCAAATTTATGAACCAACATGAAGAAATGCTCAACATAATTAGTCATTAGGGGAATGTAAGGTAAAAATAACCATGTAATACTGCTGTACATTCATTAGAGTGACTAGATTAAAAATGCACCACCAGATTTGGGCTAGGATGTGGAACAACTGAAACACTCCTGCACTGTTGGCGTATAGCCACTTTACTAAAAGGTCTTCACAGTTTTTGTAAAATTAAACATTGCTGTCTATGGCCTAGCAATTTAACTCTTCATTATTTACCCAAGATAAGTGAGGACATATATTATTAAAAGATGTGTGCAAGAGTGGTCACACAGCTTTACTCATAATGGCCGCAAACCAAAAATACACTAAGTGGCCATCAGTGGCAGAATGGTTAAACAAACTGTGAACTATTCAGTGGAATAACTACTCAGCAATGAAGAGAAATGGACTACTGGCAGGTGCACAACTGTGGAGAATGTCAAGCACTGTGCTGACTGAAAGAATTCTTACACAAGCGTGTATGCTGTATGATTGCATTTATATTACATTCCCAATGAGTCAAAACTAATCATGATGTGGAAAAAAAACCCAAAACAGTGGTTGTCTCCAGGAGGGTGGGAGTGGGGATTGACCAGGAAAGGGCATGAAGGTACTTTGTGGGGTGATATTCATGTTCTGTATCTTGTTGGGGCTTTGGGCTACATACAGGTCTGCATTTGTCAAAACTCAGCAAATGTACACTTAAGATTTATGAACTCCCTTGTTTGTAACTTTTACCTGGAAAGGAAAACAAAACAAAAGAAAACAAAAAACGTGAACAAATACTGCACTCTAGTTAGTGATAATGCATGCTCAACTGTCTACTGGTATCTGTGGTTTGCGTTGAAGTCCATCAAAAATATAAAAATAAGTTGATAGAGGAATAAAGGGTTAGACATATGTGGTAAGGCAAGTATAGTAAATGTTAATGGTAGAATTTAGGTGTGAGCACATAGCTGTCCACTATTACAGTTCTTGCGGTTTTGCTTTATGTTTGAAAATATAGTAAATGTTGGGAAAATACATAAAGTAAAACTTGACCCATATACAAGGTAACAGATGAATCCCATTCTCACAGTGGGGAAGACTTTAACGTATCTCTTGTTAAAATTGATGTACATCAAGGAATGAGAAAACTCAAAAGGATATGGAAAATTTGAACTCATCGTCGCATAAAGAACACATGGTTCACTACAGTGAAGAGTTCAGTAATATTTTTCTCTCAGTCCTGGCAAACAGACTTACTTGGTGGTTTCAGTTCTAGTGACTGTTTTGTAATAAGAATTTCTTCCTGTCCTTGTTGGTTTTGAAGGAGGATTTGATGATGTGGCTAGGAATGCTGTTGATCAAACAGTAATATGCCTTAGTTTCCTTTTATCTTCCCAAAGTCTTTTGGTTACCTTTACCTAGAAAACCAGTTTTCCAAACTGTTACCGAAACCACAACCCAACATACACCAGATGCTAGGGGTTTAAAGCAGGGGAATGAAGCATCCCCCCACGCCTGCTCCGGACACTGTTGCCGGGAGTAGGCATGCGTATGTGATACTCTCCCAAACCACTTGAATCTGAATGCAGGAGGACCTCAGCTGCAAGCCTCTGGAAGTTCTGGCTAGCTGTTATTTCTCCTTTTTTTCTCCTAATCAGTTTTTGCTAGTCATTTTGGACAGAATGTATTGTTTCCTTGAGTTTCTGAAGTACAGTTGACCCTTGAATAATGTCAGGATTGGGGCACTGACCCCTCCATGTGATAGAAGGTCCACATAAAACTTTTGACTCCCCAGAAACTTAACTGCTAGTACTCTGCTGTTGACCAGAAGCCGTACTGACAACAAAAACAGTCGATTAACACATTTTGTATGTTATATGTATTATATACTGTATTCTGAGAATAAAGTAAGCTAGAGAAAAGATGTCTTTTCAAGTTGCCGCCAATCTCCAAAAAGTTTTCCAGTATTTTTATTGAAAAAAGTCCACATATAAGTGAACCCACTCATTTCAAACCCATGTTGTTTGAGAGTCACCTGTGTATTTTATTAAATCGTATATACGATGGAGAGTAAAGTGGTATAATTTGTTTTTCTGGGCATTCTCACAGTGGTGCCTACAGATTCTGTTGAGTTCTAGAAGGCTGTTTGCCCTTTGTCTCAAGACTGTACAGCTTTTGTTATTGTATGTACTTGGAGGTTTTTTTAGGATTGGCTACCACCACCCCTGCTTCTAGAGCAGCACCTCTTCATCCTTCCAGTTTGCTATTTCTATTCTGCTTTAGCCGGGAAACCAGATAACTAAGCTGCTTAGAATACTTTGAGAAGAGCAGGCTTGTGGGCATGGCCTACTAGGAAGGGTGTGAACTTCCTAACGTCTGTTTTGGTTCTTCCAAGAAAGATATCTTCTGTCTACTTTTCGGTTCTCTGTTTTATATGGAATAGGTGAATTTCTTGGTGTGCTCATGTTTTCCTCTTACTAATGCATTTTAGTTGACAAACTGTTTTATCTACTCTTACAGATTGGAAAAGGTAACTTAAAATGTCCTTCAAAGCAAATCAGTTTTAATGCTCATGGAGTTCATTTTAATGGCATTTTACCTCTGACAGAAATTGTATTAACCGTGGTTTATGGCAAGTTGACGTATAGATTTCTACAGAATTATAGAATTTCTACAGTACCACTCTAGTTAATCTGTTTTTTGACATAGTCTTAGGCTAATGTTTTCCAAGGTTAACTGTGTAATGTGCTTTTCACAGGACCTGATAAAAAAGGACACCAGTTCTCATGTGTTTGTCTTCATGGTGACAGAAAGCCTCATGAAAGGAAGCAAAATTTGGAAAGATTTAAGGTACTGATGTTTAGTTGACTGCATTTCCTTAATGCTTAATTGTATCTAGCTTTAATCAGTTCCAGTTAATATTATTAAAGCAGTTCTTGTTCCAGAATTTTCAAAATATTTCTACCCTATTGGTATATGCCCATCGTGGCAGGGCTTAGTTATCCTAACAGTCAGATGTCTCTGTCTAAATTATGTGTTCTCTATCAGCTCAACACTAGTGTAATAATTTTCAAATTAAGGAAAGTTTTAGTTAAATTCCTTCAGATAGATATTTTTAAAAGAGGCATCATTTGATAGTCTACCTATAGAGACTTTAATTTGTAGATTAATTTAAGACAGGTGTCAGACTGTGGTTTTGTGGAATTAGACATATCCTGAATTGTTTGGGGCAGAGTGGTTCAGTTATGTGCTTGCAGCACATGAAGAGGTTATAGACTGTTGGTGTAAGTAGGTAGGACTTGAGCCATTCAGAACCCACGGTCAGTTGCACCCACTCACAAGCATCTTCATCTGTTAGCACAGTTGTCTAACCCAGGGTATAGTGCAGACATTATTTTCTCTCAGACCCATAATATGAAAAAAGGTGGAAGTATTGGGTTTAGGAACTTTGGTTTATGTTTCCCTGCTGAGCGTAATCGATGTGGGTGTTAAAACATATCACGTGGCCTCATTTCAGCATGCGTGCTGCCAGTCTCTGTCCTGGGCATTGAACTGGACCAAAAGTCAGTATGCCATCTCCTCCTCCAGCTCTTTAACTTTGTTGTGTCTTAGGGCACAGATGACATCTGAGCACTATTTGGTATTTCCTTGGTAAGAGCACCAGGGCCCACTCTTTTCTTTAGGATTTTGTCTGTTGTCACAGAAAGTGTAACCTCAAGGTAAAATATCTAGTATTCTGGGAAAAGATAATGCTTATGTTTTTATACTTGTTCAGTTTTATTTTTCTTTTGAATTACCAGTATCAGTATTTCTAAAGAAAAGCCAAATTTTAGCAGTGGTTTAATATCTTCTTTAATATGTAAGAAGAGAAAAGCAAAAATGAATTATTCACCTTAAATGTCATATTTCAGCAGATCATTACTTAAAAGTTCAAGATGTGATTTGGTGAATTATGAATATCTAGACTTCTACTATAATAGTAATATATTAGTTATTAGAGGTCTCATTTAGTAGAAAGGTAGTATTTGTGTTTATTTTTTTAGAATATATACTAATAAATTCCTTTTCTCTCCTTTCTGTTCTCATTAGAAAGGGGATGTAAGATTCTTGATTTGCACGGATGTAGCTGCCAGAGGAATTGATATCCATGGTGTTCCTTATGGTAAAAAGAAAGTTTCTATGCCTCCAATTTCAATTTTATGAAATTTAAGCTGTGTAATATGTTTGAAAAATATAAAACACTGAACATCTAATACGTTTGAAAATTTTAGCAACTGATGGCAAGTAGTAATGATTTTTTTTATTTATAGTTATAAATGTCACCTTGCCTGATGAAAAGCAAAACTATGTACATCGAATTGGCAGAGTGGGAAGAGCTGAAAGGTACTGGTGTAATGTTTTTTCCCCCTTTTTAAGCTTCTGTTCTTCAGGAATAAATTCTCATAAAGACTTAACAATCTTTCAGGATGGGTCTGGCCATTTCCCTCGTGGCAACAGAAAAAGAAAAGGTAATCTTTTCAGTGCTGTATTATATTCATTGTTTGCATTGTTATTTTAGATGTTGGAAATAAAAGCAGTTTGATTTTTCCATTTACATTTAATTCAGTTGTATATGGAATGTAAGTGAATTTCTTAATGGCATCTTTTTCTCTATATTCATTGAATGGAGAAAGAGTAGGATGCAGTTTAGAAAGGCAAAATGTAATTTTCCCTAATCATTAATATAATTGTTTCTACCAAAAAGTATTTAAACCCTTCCTGGCATCATACTATTAGAAGACTTTTTCTGTGAGTGGAGTAACTTAACTATTTTGATATAATTTGATACAAATTTACAGAAAAGTCGCAAGACTAAGAAACTCCACAAACTTTGTCCAAACTAGTTGTTCGTTTTGCTTTTTGCCATTTGTGTTATCTTATAAAAAAATACTTGAACTTTATTTTTGAGGCCTGTCTTAAAGTAGCATTCTCCAATATTTACTTTTGCTTCCTTGTTTTTATCTGAGAATTCCTTTCTATAATTGATACCCAATTTAGAAAAAAAATCTTTTTTGGATTATTTTCCAAAAGAATTCTTTCAGAAAACCTAGTTAATGAGTTACGTGAGTGGTGGTAGTAATTGGATGACATACCTACAATCTGTTTTTCTTGTGCCTTGAGGACAGAACATACTAAAAAACCAATTGAGAATAAAGATGCATAGCATGTTTCAATCTCCATACATATCAGTGTTTTTTCCTTCTTTAATATAGGTTTGGTACCATGTATGTAGCAGCCGTGGAAAAGGTTGTTACAACACAAGACTCAAGGAAGATGGTGGCTGTACCATATGGTACAATGAGATGCAGGTAAGACTCACAAAAATTTATTATGATTGGTAAAAATAGACTGTGTTTATCTACAATCGTTATATCTCAGCTTTTATCTGTCACTTATGAGGAAAAGTAGTAATTGATTATAATGTTAGCTGTTATTTATAAATTGTTAACTTGTGAGTTCATCTCTTCAGAAATCTAACTTCCATTCATTCCATTCCCACTAAGTATTATATAGCCTTTTGGTTTCATGTAGTGCTGTTGTAACGCAACTCTATTGAAATGAAGTTTTTATTTGAAAATACTTTTGATTTCTTCTGCCTTTCTTAGTTGCTGTCTGAGATAGAAGAACATCTGAACTGTACCATTTCTCAGGTTGAGCCAGATATAAAGGTACCAGTGGATGAATTTGATGGAAAAGTTACCTATGGGCAAAGAAGGGCTGCTGGTGGTAAGCTTTGAATTACTTTACTTTTATTTTAAATATGAATGTCCTTTTTGAGCTTCACTTTAAGAAGAGAGTAATTTTACTTCATTATGTTAGGTTTATATTTTAGCATATTAATCATTACCCCCTTATTACTCAAGTACTCTATCCATACCTGTCTTGTAGTGTTTTTTTATTATGTGGTCTACATGTGAATGAAGGACAGCGGCTTAGCTGTTTTTCTTGTGGTAATAGTGTCTTAAGAGTAGTTGAGAGTTTATGGAATTATTAGGCAACAAGAGTATAATGGTAATTTTGAACAAAGAATCAGAAGCCTTTGCTTTAATTCAAGTAGTAACCCAGCATTGTACTTCCATTGCCTGGAATGTTCTTAGCTTATTGCTGAAAGTTTCAGTCTAAACTAGTGCTTTTCAAACCATGGAAGGGGATGGGGGAAGGGTTGGAAGGGTTACTGGGACATCTATTAGGCCTAATCATTCGTTTTATTGAGTTAATATTTTTAAAACTCAAGAGTTTTGGGGGATAACTTACCCAGTAGTACATTTTTATTGCTAGAAGCAATGTTTAAACTGATATAATTGAGCCAGAGTATTGCTGACAGGTTATTTCAAGCATGTTATTTATATTACTTTTTAATTTGTGTGTGTGATGCAGGTGGAAACTATAAAGGCCATGTGGATATTTTGGCACCTACAGTTCAAGAATTGGCTGCCCTTGAAAAGGAGGCGCAGACATCTTTCCTGCATCTTGGCTACCTTCCTAACCAGCTGTTCAGAACCTTCTGATCCTTACATACACTGAATAAGATTTGAGTAATAAAAGTCTGTAGTCTTAAAACTCTAAAACAATTACACTGCTTCCGAGCAGCAGTATTTGCAGTAACTTAAGCTAACTCTTGCATGTCAAGAAACATTAGGCTTAGGAATTCTTCATAAAATGACAACCTAATGAAAATAATAAATATGATGACTATATTTTCATGAAGGTTTATGTCTTACTTTAAAGTTATTTGATAGTTGTCTTTTTCTAAAACAGCTCTGAGTTTATGCAGTGAAGTTAATGGGTATGTGATTTGTCAGAGGACCTATGAGGAACCACTAGTGAGTATATTCTGAGTGGGGTTTTTCCTAGGAAGTGGTCCTACGTGGCCCCGATCTTGAGGTGGCTGCCTAGGTGTATATTGAAGCCGGAGGAGAGCTGTAACATGAAAGAAAACTGGATGATCCCCGGGTAGAACAGCTTGGTCAGTGGGAAGCCTGGGCTTCCTTAGAGTTGGAACAGGCTTCGTGCCTGAGGATCAACGGCTCATTCGGTGACAGTGGCAGTGAAGATGTATGTCTGAAGGTTTACCTTTTCGAGAACCTTTCTTTTCAGATGATACAAACCTATGAAGGTAAAACTATTCTGCTTTCCCTCTGAGTCTTAAAATTAAATGCATTTCTTAGAAATATGTTTTCTTGAACCCTCTTGCCTAAAATACCAGAAGAAAAAGGGAAAATTTAAATAGCTACAATTGAATTGTTAGTTTGTGCCATTTGACTCTTAGTTTATAAAATAGTTTTTTCAGGGGAAATGATTCTGCCCTAGAGATCCCTTTAGAGTATAAGCTGTCATGAGTTCTTGTATGATGCTCTGCTAACCTTTTAGTACTGAAGTTTTTTCTTTGAACAAAATCTTGAGTGAAACTTAATATGTAAATTGTGGGAAAATCATTACCATTAAAATCATTGCCCTGTATATTGAGTCATAGTTTGTGTGAAATGATTATGAGTGTCGCGACCCTTCAGGGACCGAAGCAACACGCCCAAGGTCTTGATTCTTCTTTAGGCTTTATTGTCTAATCTCTCATGGTGGTTACAGCGGTTGTCGGGAAGCTCCTCTCCCTCCCGGCGGGCTCCCTTATATTCAGTCACCCAACCAATCCTGGACAGTATCATGCGTGACCTTTAAGCGGATAGGTGTCACGTGCCACTCTAAGCGGGCAGCACGAGCTGTGCACGGGTACGGAAGTCTGCTGGGCCAATCCCCAACAGGGGAGAGGGGAAAGGGTGGTGAGCAGGAAGCAGGCGCCATCTTTAGGGCGTTGTCCAGCTAGAGTGGGGCTCAGCCTCGGGCGTAGGCCGGGCCCCCACAATGAGGATTCCATTCCCTCACATCTTACCCACTTTCCTCGGTGTTGTCTTGGAACTACCATAACCAAGTTCAAGGCTGTGTGATGACAGCTCTTTGCAGTGTTTATGCACAATAGTCACTACTTTCGAAATGCTTTTTTAATTAGCATACTGATGAAGAGAAGACTGAGGTTCAGATCATATTGGATCTGGAAGAGGTCTTCTGATCTTGTTCGTGCCCCCATTTCTTAGCTGAATTTAGAGGAATACATGCTCACACGGCCTGGTTTGTGTGACTGGAACCAGAACCTGGTTTTCCTAGTTGGAGCTTTTACTCCTGTCTCTCTCTGGAAGATGATCTGCAGGTCCAAATGGGTAGGCCGGAGAGCAATGGTGGCTAGAATGAGGAGACTGTGGGAGGAATTCTTTGGTTTTCCTCTTCAAATTACTGTTCAACTGCAATAACCCAGGAAACAGTTTCTGGAGCTATGTGTGACCAGACCAGCGGAGGGGATGCCCGGAGACCTGACTTACCCTCTCTTTCTGCTCACACCACCATTAATTCTTTCCTTTACCCTTAGTCCCTGTTTCTGGATGCACATTCCTTCAGGCCTCTGGATTAATGTTAACGATGGGAATAGTTGTTTGAGTCTGATTAAGATGGTCACCGAGCCATGAAAAATGCTAACTGCCCCCTTCTTCCTTTCAGAAATAGAATCTCCTGAGTATTGGTTGGTACTAGAATGCCTAACTAAAGTTTATCTTGGGTTCTGGTCTGTGGGGTATGAGTTGAATTGATGTGTGCAATTCTGGGTCTCGTCCTTCCACCTGCCCTTTCCCTCCATCAGGCTAGGACGTGGGTGTGGTATTAGTGAGCAGGTATCCACCGTTAGAAGTGTCATGCTCTGGGAACGGCAGGTGACCGAGACAGCAGGCACCTGGAGGGCCCTGGAGAAGAACTGCCCACCCTCTGGCTGCCTATTGCAGCAACTTGATCTTCTCCACCATGTGTCAGGGTCTCCACCCCAGCTACCCCAGAATACTGGAGGCTCTTGAAAGTCCATAAAGTGGTGAATATTAACCACCAAATGTTAGTATTTCTGACTCACACCTTCAACTTTGTCCACCATGTGTATAAGATGTTATGTGTGCACTCACAGATCTCCTGCATCTAACTCTTGTCAGTTCCCCCACTGCCTGACTTCAACGCATAGTAGATGTGCCTGAGGGCCTAGGAGTCTTGGCTCATTCCTCATTATCTGTCTAGCCTTTCATTTGCTAGTGATTCTCTTGGAAGCTGCCTTCAGGCTTTGATTGCTGGAGTTATATTTTCATAGTGACTGGTTTTGTGTTCAGGGATTTTTTTTGTTATTTCAAATTTTAATAGGCTTAAGTAAGCTTCTCTAATTCAGTTATGTATTCACTATATTGCTGGAAAAAGACTGAAGCCTTTTACTAAGACAGACTCACCTGAGAGACCATAGAAAACTGAAATAAAAGGTCCAAATGCTTTCATTGCCTGGCGATGTTTGCCTTAAGAAAACCAATTCTTAAGGACTCTAACAAGTGGCAGTAGCCATAAGATCTCCCAAACCTTTCTGTATTTAATTTTTAATGTATATCTTCCTATTATAACAAAAATGGAAACCAGATCATACTAATCCCCACCTCTCTGTACTTTCTACTTATATTCCCATTCTCAGAGAAAGTCACTAAATAACATTTTAGTTCATTTATTTTTTTTTGTAAAGTTTTTGGTGTACAGTTTAGATCTTACTGTATATATAATCTTAGGTCTTCATTTAACATAAATATTTCTTTTGTTATACATACTTTAATGGCTGCATAATCTGACCGTCCTGCACTTTCTGTAACTTGTACTCTGACTGCTCATGAACGCTGAGGGGAACTGAAGAGGGTGTGAAGCTCAGAAAAGGCAAGCTTAGCTCTGAACCCGGCTCTGACCCCTGCCAGCAGATGACAGGAGACATGTCCTAGCCTCTCTAAGCTTTTGTTTCTTTGTTTCTAAAAGTGGTGAAAATAATTTCTGTTATTAAGGATTATGATAAGCATTCAGCAAAAGTCCAGCAAGTAAGAGGCTCCTGTGCCATGTTTAATAGTATTAATACTGTTTACATTTTTCCTGGGTTACACATAGTGCTGCTGTGAACATCTTTGTTCTCTTTTGGATTCTTTTCATCTACTGGATTCCTAGAAACTGGATTATTGAAGTAAAATGAATAAACCTTATGAACATTTTTTAGGGTCCTTATGAGATTGCCTTCTGAAAGGTTTGTACTGTTTGACATTCACACTAACAACAGAAAGAATTCTGTACAATTTGTTTTACAAACTGAAGTAGTACTTGCTGCATGTCAGCTTGTTTCTGCACCGTCTCTCGTCGGTGTGCGCGCTGGTGCTGGTAAGCAGAGGTCACCGTCCATCTTACATGCACCGTCTTTGCACATGATTCCTTACCCCCATGCTCACCCCAAGTCCCGCCCGCCACCGTCATTCTACAGACAAGGATCCAGACTTCTAAGAAATAAGGTGCAAGGCTTCTTTCTTTTTCATTTCCTTCTTTTTTTTTTTTTTTAAGTAGAAGTGTATGTGGCAATGACAGTATGACCCAGATGGAAAAAAAAATCGGCTCCCAGCTGATTGTAAATGGACAAGCCACTTAGTCACATTTCTTCATATTCTGACTCAAAGGAACTCTGCACAATTTATTGCAGCTTAAGTAGAATATGACAAATGTAGAGGTAATTATGAAGTGGTATCTGGGGTAGGTTCCCTTATATAGTAATTTTATTATTTTCCAATAAATGCTGACATCTACCAGGGATTTTTTTTCCAAGTGACCTTATTTGGAGGAAAAAAAACATTTGTTAGAAGGGAAAAAATGTAGTGGAACAGGAAGGAAAGGGAGGGATAGTATTTTGCTACTCCAAAGTCATTGATAGAGGATTCCTTTGGAGGGAGGAGAGGAAGGGGAATTTTTGCTGTTGTTTTCCATTCTATTGCTTTAAATAATCACCTTTCACTCAAAATCATCTAAAACTCTAGGTTTTCTGACAGAGAAATTCCACTCTTGCTGGTCAAAAGTGTTGGCATTTGAAAGAATCTGGAGTCAGATAGGCCTGGATCACATCTTGGCAGTTGTTACTGACCTCTAATTAGCTAAACCACATGCAGAGATCATTAGGTCTAAGGCAGGACCCAGGAATCTGCATTTTAACAGATTTCTAACAAGATCGTGATGTAGATCAACCTTAAATCACAGATCAAGGAACTGTTCCAGGGAAGTGGCTGATGGAGCTTTGCTCCCCACTGCAGCCTTTCACCCTAAATCTGGCAAGGCGAGTCGGAGGGCTGAGAGGAAGACGCCTGCGGCATTAGCATCTGCCTGCCAGTGCCTTTGCATCAGAAGTGAGCATCTCGGTTCCTTCCCTGAAGTTAGTGGTTCTCAGCTCTGGCTGCTCCTGGGGATTGCCCAAGAAGCTCTAAAAGAAATACCAAGATCTTCACTGCCCTTCTAGAAATTAGGATTTCATTGTTCTGGAGTGGGGCCTGGATGTCCAAGGCTATGCTATGCTGCCCAAGTTGAGAGCTGCTGCTTCAAATGGAACCTGACTCCAGATGTCTCTTAATCCTGTTGCCAATTATTGTGTGCCCTCTGCACGTGTCTGAAGGTTAAATATAGTTTAGGTTCAAGCTGAAACCCTCGCGGTCGTACTGTGCATTGGAGGTCATTGTAGAGAACAACGTTCATTAAAATGGTAGTATAGATCATTTTTGAGAAACTAATCAGATTATCTTAAAAATAAATTTTGAGGCCAGATGAATTTCCCTTCAAAATAGTTACTTTGGGGATTCAGACAAATCTTTTAAGGATGTTTCAATTTTCCAAAACCCTTTGTTTTTAGACATTGCTACTTTGTTGAAAATACTCCCACCGTGTTAGAGCCACTTTGTAGGTCTCTGGAAGTCATTGGTTCAACCCATCATTTTACCTCAAATCTTATTCCCCAGCTTCATAACTCATCCTGTTCATTAAAAGAAGCTCTGGTGGACTGTTAACCTGTGTAGTTGCTTAAATCCCAATCAAAGGATAAATATTTGCTACTGCCAAATTAGGACTTTGAAGAAGCAGCCATGGGTTGGCTCTCTGCCAGCAATAATTGGATGTTAAGGGCTTTCCGTTATTTTGTGGTGGGTCAGGGTCTTGGGAAAGAGAGTCCCATTCTGATGGGAAGTTCTGATCAGAATAAGAATTGCCAGGATGGAGGTTGGAGTCCAAAGAGATGGCCTCTAGGAATGGTTCTACTGAGTGTGGGAATAACGGGTGTCTACTGAGTTTTGGTTTAACTTTTCTACATTGTGATTCCTTGAAATCCTCAGATGTTTGCTACCTGGTGTTAGCAATTAGGTATGCTAGTGTGACATGGGCTTCAAAGGGAGGCCTCTGTCTGGGTTTAGGCAAAGTGATGTTGGAGGGTGTGGGGATTGGCTAGGACCCTGTTCTGTGGGGGAACTGTTGGATGGAGGGCATCTAAACCAAAGGTCAGGAAGGTGGTAATCAGGCTTGGTGGCAGGTCTGGCATGTAGTCCTACGAATTCTTAGACATATTTGAGACAGAATTGGCTAATCTGCAGTCACACAGGCTGGAAACTGGAGTATTTTGTTTGCCTCTTAAAGGCTGGCAATTTGGAGACACTGGACTATGCACAGATCATTAAATACTGTTCACAGAAAATATTGATGTTGCTCCTGGTGGTTGTAGTAACAAACTTCCATCTGTAAATTGTTACTTATTTTCCCACTGTTAGTTCACAACACAGCACCAGGAGATTGTGAAATAATACATGCAGTAGGGCCTACCTAGTGGGTCTACCTTTGTTGAGTCTGTGGTTTATGATTTCCCAGTTACAGACACCAGGTGGCGGTAATGTCACACTGAATACCCAGGAATTGCTTAAAAACTTACGCTAGTATATTTTTACCACTTGGGGTCACTTAAGGATTACCTGACTTCCTTTCTTCTGCTCAGCAAAATCACAGATTCAGAGGACTTCTTTCCCTTTATATCTGTCAGAATCTGTGGTCTTTTTCTCTGGATCCCAAAGGCCCAAAAATGTCATTGGGATTTTTTTCCCGTGTGTTGGTCCCACATGATTTGTGCTCCAGTGGTTTTTCCTGTCACAAAGTACCTACTGGATCACGGTGCCAGCCGTCTCCTGGGCCCAGGATTTGGGAGTTCCATGTACAAAGAACATCCACACATGTGTGAATTACATTCATGCTAACTGCCATTCTCATTACCGTCTCCAGAATGCAGAATGCTTTTCGTCAGTCATTCCGTTTGATTGTGGCTGTCACTAGAAGCCTGGATCTGAATGAAGTGAGGTCGGGTATCATGTTAACACCCACTCATCTTTCTGCCACTTACCAACTGATCTTAGCATTGCCCTGTGAGAGCATGGTGGAGATTTGTGGAATAATTCCCAGGCCTTTGCCTGCCTGTGGGTGGGTATGGTTGGGGGGTGAGGGCAGGGTGTGTGGGCTTAGCCCAAACAATGAGCCTAGTCACTTCAGAAAGTAGCTCACGGCTATCTATTTGAAAAGCCAAAATGAGGATCGGACACCCAAAATGCCAGTTTCCCTGATGACCAAGTAACTTCACAGTATTGTAAACTAAAAGGTAACTGACTGGAGAAAATGAGCAGGTACACGATCTGCCCTTTGCAGCCTACTGTTTTCCAAAGAATACCATTCGTGGGGTAGAAGCCGGAGGAGCGATTCGAAGCAGCAGTAGGAACTTCTTCTACCTTTTCGATTCATGGTCGGTCCGTGTCAGCTCCTGTTGAAGACCTGCACTGAGCCTTCACTGTCTTAAGTTGAAAGTAATGTGGGCACCGAAGGCCCTCTGAAATTTGGTCCCGGCCTTCCTATTCTTGTTTCCCTTACTACTCAATTCATCTTGAACCTGTTCTCCTCACCCCACTCTGTGTATAATGACAGCTAACATTAGGTGGCCTTTCACTGTGTACCACTTACTGTTCTGAGTGTTTACTCATCTTAACTCAATCCTCATATCAACCTCAGAAGGTAGGTCATATTTGTGTTTCCATTTCACAGATGAGAAAACAGGCACTAAGAGTACATTACATTTTTAAATATCAACCATGAGCCACATATTTTATATTCACCTTCGGGTCAAAGCCAATGTTCTCTCTCGCTCTCTCTTTTTTTTTTTTGCAGGTAAGGAACCCAGGGCCCAGAGAGGTTAAGTCCAAGTCCATCCAGTTGAGTCTGTCAGATCCCAAAGCCTATGCTCTTCCATTCTATGTGCCTCCTCTAGGAAGCCTTCTAGCACATTACTCTTTGTCTTGCCCTTATACTTTAGATAGCTTCTAATTTTTAAAAACTATTTCATGAGTATTTTTACCCCCCATGTTTTCAGGTGAATCAAAAGTCCTTCTAGTGAAGGGTTTCTGGGCTACACTTCTTTTCCTCTCCCCGCAGTATATGTAGTGTGCATACTACAGGTAGTATTGATTAGCTTATTTTTCATGCAATGGGGGGAGTCTCAGTTCACCTGACAGCAACAATTCTGTGGAGACTGAGATCCCAAACAAAAAGGCACCTAATGGCCCATAACCCTGAGCAGGAATCATTTTGTGCTCTCCTCTGAGAAAGGATGGAAGACTAGGACCACTTTCAATAGGAAAATACAGTCTTTTAGCTTCCTCAAGAAAATCAACCAAAATATAAGCATAATTTTGAACATATGGGGCCCAAAGCTCCAATTTCCTATGGCTGAGATTGCAGTGTTATGGTGGACCAATACTTGCACAGGAATATGTGAATTCATCACGGTTATTTTTGCAGCATTGAAATTGGCAAGCTCCCAAGTCAAGAACTTTCTGCTTTTACAGTTCTCAGTTATTTGAGGCTGGATGACTCACTTTGTGTAACCTCTTGTTTTCCTCCTTTTCTCCCCAGGGGCCCCCTCCCACCTGAGACTGGTGGGGCAGGGAGAGTTATGAAACTCCAGCCACTATTGGCTACTTCTTTTCAGTTTGGTTAATGATCCTTCCTTTATTATAGCATTTATATTCCTAGGTTTAATTTATCTACTTACATGTTAGCGTTTCTTCCTAGATAGGGTAGGTCCTTTACAGCTGGTCTGATTTCAGTATTAGCACTTGGGGTATAGGGTCTGGCCCCCAGAAGATGACTTAGTACACATGTTGAATGGGAAGGATGATGGATGGATGGATGGATGGATTGTCAGAAGTTTCTGGGAAACAATTTTAGACATCAGCTAGTGAAATAAGGATGAGAAGTTTGCATTTATTAACTCCTTAGTTTTTATTTTTCAGACAGGAGATCTTTATATCCTAAATGTAAGTCCACAAAGGTAGACAGACCTCATCTTTCTCTTTCAGAAGGGTTTATGTTTTTCAGACTGAAGCTGTGCTGCCTTAACTCAGAACTACCAGGTCACTTGAGGAAATCCTCACACCGCTGTCCTGTCTTCTCAAGTCACCTTGAGACGGCCTCTGCTGTGAGCAGGCTGTGCCACCTCACTCTGCGGTCTCTGTCTCTACAGCCCTGCAAGGCAGGAATAATTTTCCTCTAAGGAAACAGAGTTTCAAAGAGGTGAGGTAACAATTCACCACTAATAGTTGGAAACTTCAGTACCCTACTTGTCAACGGATAGAACAGTTAGACAGAATGAATGAGGAGTTAGATGACTTGAACAACTGTAAACTGACCAGACCTAACTTTTCTAGAACACCCCAAAAGAACACCCATATTCTCCAAGGTAGACCATATGGTAGTCTATAAAACAAGTTTCAATACATTTAAAAAGATTGGAATTACATAAAATATGTTCTTGAAGCACAGTGGAATGAAACTAGAAATCCATAATAGAACAAACTTTGGGAAATTCACAAATATGTAGAAATGAAACAATGTACTCCTGAACAACCAGTGAGTCAAAGAGGACATCAAAGGGGAAAGTAGAAAACACTCCGCGATGAAGGAAAATGGAAACATAACATAGAAACTCTTATGAGGTGTAGGTAAAGCAGTGCTTGGAGGGAAATTTATAGCTGTGAGTGACTGTATTAAAGAGGAAGAGAGATGTCAGTAACCTAACTTCCCACTCTAAGGCACTGGGGAAGAAAAAAAGATTAAACCTAAACCAAGCAGAAGGAAAGAAATAAAAATTAGAGTGGAAATTAGTGAAATAGAAAATAGAAGAACAATAGAGAAAATCAACAGAACCAAAGCTGATTTTTTCAAAAAGATCAACAAATTGGACAAACCTTAGCTAAAAAGAGGTGAGGTAATTTTTCCAGTGTGACTCCAACAGTAAATGGCCGAGCCGGGATTCCAAGCTAGGACTGTGATGCCAAAGCTGGGTTGGGGGTCTGGCTCCCACCTGGAATGGGAGCGTGTCAAGGACCAGGCACTTGCCTCACTCATCTGTGAGCCCCTGTGCTTTGCTCTCTGCCTGGCTGGCACACACAGGGGCTCAGGAAATGTTTGCTGAACTAAAATGGAAAGTAAACCGCCTCCCCACCCTTAGTCAACCATCTGTGTGAGATGATAAATTATGCTTCCAATGCAGATCGGGCTGAATTGCACTATTTCTGATGAGAAATGCTGAAAACAGCAAACTGCTTGTCCTTAAAAATAAACCCTTCAGCTTCAGGGATTTGGCCCAGAAATGTTAACATGTTAAGCTCAAGCCCCAAGACCAAGTTCATTTCCCTGGAGCCAGGGGTGATGGGGCTTCTGATTAGAGTGAGAAACTCCAGCACCTTGGCCTGGCCCCTGGGTGTAGCGTGCTTGGCTGCCCGTCTCTCATCCTGGTTACCACTCGGGTGAGGGCTGGCACGGCGAGGAGGGAGCAGCTGATCCCAGAAAGCCCCAGGCACTGATCTTGTCCCCAGACTGGTAGGCTAGAAACTCAGGGTCAGCAATGGCACCCCAGCTGAGCCAGACCAGGCTCCCTGTGGAATCTAGCTCTCTGACATTTTGTAAGGGGTGAAGTGTAAAGAATGTTGACTTTAATTAACCCAAATGCATCTTGATATGTCCCAAAAGGCTGTGGGAGAAGGTGATCCCAAGTAATCACATGCCAGAATGCTGCCCCATGTTCAGGCTGGAGTGACAAGGCTACCTGTCCTGGGGGCAGGGGAGGAGGTGGAGCGCCTTCACAAATGACACACCTTGGCCAGACAACTGTCATGTGACAAAGGCAGGAAGCAGGCTATCTGCCCATTCTTCAGAAGGACAAGGTGAGGCCGCGAGAAGTTACCCAAGGACTCCCAGTGGGTAGGGAAATGAATCCATTTCTCGGACCTTGGTCATGATTTCTGACATACCCTGCTTCTTAGGAGCCTGCTTGAGGAGCTCTGTATTTATGAGTTTCTTAAAAAGGATGTGTGTGGTGCTAGGTGGGAGGCAGGCGCTGTGCACATTCATGTGTGTGATTTCCCTGGCTTATATGCAACAGCCCCCTTTTTCTCTTTTCTTAATTTAAAGGTGACTCTTCTGGAAGCCCCAAATGTGGAACTGACCCTAAATTGAAAAGAAGATCTTTTTAGGGCAAGAGCTTTGTTCTTGTGAATTTTCTGCCTCACCAACCATGGGGAATGTGAGCTGGGGGAAAAGTCTGCTAAAGAAACTGCGCATTCATTTCAAGGGGCCGAGGAGCCGTTTTGAAGGAGAAAAGTCTCCCCATTCTCTGGGCCTTTTGATTCACTCTGGCTCTGTGGCAGGAAGACGTGGAGGAATTACTCTGATCACCCAGAGGCCTCCCACCTGCTGTTGACGGGGGACGGGAGCAGAATTAAACATAGGGAAATAGGAGCTTTAATTCCAACTCTACAATTAACCTCTAATTTCCATACCATGAATCAGTAAGCTAATACCTTTCTGTTTTTTCATTAGCCAAACTCGAGGCCACATCTCTGCATAAGAGGCTGGAAGTGCAAGTTTTCTCTCTTCCTTCTCTCTCCCTGCCTCCTTCCCTTCTCTTCCTTTGCTTCTCTCCCTCCCTCTCTCTCCCTGCCTTCCCTGCCTCCTTCCTTCCTTTTTAGCTGGGCATATTGGGGTTCTGTGTCTAAGACAGAGTGGAAACTGGATTTTGAGGAGGCATATAATACCCCCTGCAGCATATACTTTATATGTTCAATGGTGGAGTCATGTGAATCTGGGGTCCATGCACGTGATCGTCACTTTTGTTCATTTCATCAGTCATTGGCTCTTCGTGTATCTGCTTGTGCCACGCACACACAAACGATGAATACCACGTCTTTTCCTCCTAATACGTGGGAGATAGACAAGCAGACATAATGCAAGGAGAAGCCACAAATGTGATGATAGAGAACATGGGGCTCAGCGCACTGGGCCCAGCTTGAGGGGTGGTCCAGTGGAGGCTTCAAAGTAGAGGTGGCTGTGGTGAGTTTTAAAGAATGACTAGCAGTTAATATTTCAAAATAAGAATGTCAACTTATTTAAACAGGTGTGAGTCAACTAGTCCTCTATGCCAGCATGCACCACAATAATAACAATAAATCCTTGGAAATATTCTCTGAGCAAGTCCTGCTTTACTGAGATGGTATGAAGAGAAAATGAAATTTAGAGATTCATTAGTTAGGAATCTCCCAATTCTGAGGGGCAGGAAATTCAACTCAAACTGGCTTAGGTCTAAAAGGGAATGTGCCGGTCTACATAACCAAAAAGCGCAGACTGGAGTGGCCTCACACAGGACTTGATCCAGGCATGCGCATGATGGCGATGGGCTGTGTTTTCTCTGCATTCCTTGGCTGTCCTGTTCTCTGTGTTGGCTTCATTCTCAGGCTGCATGTGGTGACCCCTGACAGTCCTACACTTAGAGCCTCCAAGCCAGCCAAAGCAGAGAGCTGCTCTTGTATAAGGCCCAGATATATCATGACAACTTGAATCATATGTGCACTCATGACCAGTCACTGTGGTTTGGGTATTTGGTGTATGATTGGTCAGGCCTAGGTCATAATATGCTCACTCTCTCCCTAGAGCTCGGCCTCACTGGAAAAAGGGCATGAGAAAGGAAGATGACCCCTCAAGGGAAGTTGGAGAGCTGTGGTTGGAAGGAAGAGGTGTGGAGACTGGGTGATCAAACACCAAATACCCACTACAGACTGGTTGGGTATGTATGGCAGGTATCAGTGTGTACATTCATGGGTGAAAATGGTTAAGGTTCAAAGAGGTTAGCTCTCTAACATCCATGGCTGGTAAGCCTCAAGTTGTGATTTGAGATCTGTTTTCTTTGGCTGCAAAGCCAGTGGTCTTTGCTGGCACCTCCTCCCTCCCAACCTCCTGCAGCAGGTGCCCTTCAGTCCCACAGCTCTGTGGTTAGGTGTGGCCTGTCTGCGTTTGGCTGTTACTTGCCAGGGCAGCCAGGGCCAGCCAGCTCCTGGAGTCATAGAGACATTCGGTACTTTATTCTTGGATAAATGTATGGTCTCTGCTGGAAACCATAGTGCTGGGCGTGGGGGAAAGTTTGTTTGAACTCCATAAAGTCACAGGAGAGTCAGGAAAAGAAAAATGTGTCTGCCTTTTCAAGGACAGTGGCCATCCCCTGATGCCCTTTGAACTGTCAGCAACGACACTTGGCCTCCTTTCCCAAGTTCATTTTGAATGTAACCCTCAGCTGAGGACTGGCACAACTGGAAATTCTACCTCCTGTCTCCACATCCTGGGCTTCTGCCTTCTCACGGGTGTCCATAGATTCTATTTATAAGACAGAACGAGACAAGTGGCACTCCTGTGCTCACCTAACTGCCTGAAGGCCCAGATCAAATGGTCTCTCAAGACCCTATGAGGTCTGGTCCCTGCCCACCTCCTGTTCATTCAGTCATTCAGTAAATATTTTTTAAAAACCTACTGTGTGTCCAGTAATTTCACTTCTGGATGCATAACCAAACAAGTTGAAAGCAGGCACTCAAACAGACATAGGTACAGCAACATTATTCACAATAGCCAAAACGTGGAGACAACCCAAGTGTCCATCCCCAGATGAATGGATACACAATGTGGTGTGTACACATGGTGGGATGTTATTCAGCTGTATAAAGGAAGGGAATTATGACAACAGAGATGACACTTGCCATGCCAAGTGAAATAAGGCAGACACAAAAGGGCAAATACTGTGATTCCACTTACGTGTGTGGTACCAGCACTAGTCGAATTCATAGAGACGGCTGAATCGAGGTTGCTAGCAGCTGGGAGGAGAGGAATTGGGGATTATTGCTTAAAGGGGGCAGAGTTTCAGTTTGGAATGATGGAAAATTCTGGAGATGAATGAATGGTGGTAATGGTTATACACATTGTGAAAGTACTTAATGCCACTGAGTCATACACTTAAAAGTGTTTAAGATAAAAAGATTCCAAGATGGAAGTTTAAAAAAAACAAAGAATTACCTATTGTGATGAAATGTTCTAACATTAACAGTGTTGATGGTTGCACATACCTGTGAATGCTCTAAAAACCACTAAATTATATAGTACAAAGGGTTAACTGTAAGGTGTGTGAAATAGGTCTCAACAACACTGT
The DNA here is from genome assembly GCF_040802235.1 of Manis javanica. Classification (NCBI taxonomy): domain Eukaryota; kingdom Metazoa; phylum Chordata; class Mammalia; order Pholidota; family Manidae; genus Manis; species Manis javanica. The sequence goes on along the minus strand of NC_133156.1, from coordinate 231,149,128 downwards.
AATTTAAAAACAAACTTCTGTGTGCCAGGCACTGTGCCAGGTGCTGGAGATATGGTAGAAACAGGACCCAGTTTAGAAGGAAGAGAGACAATTAAATTAGCAACATCCAGGCTTTCCAGAGAGCCCTGAGGAGGCCAGAGAGGGTGGGACAGCGTGTGCAGAGGCCGGAGGCGTGAGAGCATCTGAGGAGATGGGGCGCATCCCCACAGCTGCAGGTGGTGGTTGGAGACAGGGGACAGGGACCAGCAGAGGGGCTGGGTCCTGGAGCCTCCCAGCACCGGTCCTGATGGCATTGGGGAGAACAAGCCTTGTGTGGTGGGAACAGCCTCCACCATGGTGCCCAGTCTGGTGGCATTGCTCAGGGAAGTGACTGAAGTGGGCTTCAGAAGCTAGAGGGAGAAAAAGCTAGCCTGACCACTGCCTCAGTTTCCCCATCTGCACATTGAACAAAATCATCTGAATAGTCTCCTACTTTCCTAGGGCACTTTTTTGCCTTTGATGATGTTGGTCATACCTGTGGCCAGTCAACCCACACCCCAGGTACTCAGGCCCCAAGTTTCCTAAACTCAGAGCTGACAGACTACTGACCCCCCCTCAGCAGGGGGCTCCAAGGTGGACAGGGCCTAGCTAGTACAGTCCATTTGGCTTTGTGCTGCTGTGCTCAGGCACCCGCTGCTCCTCCTGGGGGGCAGGCACCCCTTTCCCCTTTGGGCAGAGGTCTCCTCAGGGACAGGCCCCGGGCAGGACTCACAGTGTTTCTGAGTGTGTTAGTCCCAGCCTGTCCTTAGGTGACCTTCCCACTGATTGTGGACATGTGGGGTGAAGTCCTCAGGCAAGGCCTGGAACCCTGGGAAAGGGGTTTTGTTAGAGCTCAGCTGAGGAGGAACACGGGCAGGACAAATGGGCAGAGGGCTTCTGGCATCCCAGGCCGCATGGCTCCTCAGCTGCCCTCAGAGGGAGCTCTGCCCCATTCTCCGGCTGATCCAAGCACGGGGAGTTCTGTGGCCAGCACTGGGGGCTCTGCCAGGCCACCCCACCCCCAAGAGACTCCAGCAGCCCCAGGGACCACCACAGGATGCCCTGCCAGACCAGAAACAGGATACCATGCCGGGAACCCCTGAGAGGAGACTGGGGCCAGGAAATGCTTCTTCCTGCCGCAGGGACAGCTCAGTGACCTGGAAAGGTGTGGGCCGGAATGCTTGTGTTTCCACGGTGACATCACCTCTGGCGTGGACCTGTGGCTTGGCACCTCGGACTCAATGAACATGCACGGCCCACATGGTCGGGAGGGAGACTGGCAGCTGATGCTTTTCTACATCTGAGCAGGCACATCTTGCATTGAAACATGTGGTTTCTCTGCTCAAAGAATTCATATAACCACAGAATCTTACCTCAAAGATGTAGAATAAGAGAGGGAGTCACCCCTCCACCATGCAGGTACACTCCAGCCTTCCACGTGCCATTTGCTCATCAGTTCCAGGCTTCCAGAGGTGGGAAGCTCACTCTGCGAGGCCACGATTTCACTGTGGGACTGATTCTACCTGGTGAGGTGTGCATTCCGTAACGCCCTCCTCTGTTCTTCACTTCCCCCTCCAACCCGATAAGCCTCTCTCGACTCCATGAAATCCTTTGGAAACACACCTCGCTGGGCTTTTCTCCAAAGAGCCGGTACCCCTTCAATTTTGCCTCTTTAACATGACGTCAAGAAGGCTCCTGTCCTGATCACTTTGCTCTGAATATGTGCAAATGATAAGAGATGGAGCCCAGGACCGATGCAATGTTCTAAGTAGAGTGTGGCTAGTATGGAATGAAGCAGGATCCTCACCTCCTTGGAAATGGACATTTAACCTCTGTTAATGTCGCCTCTGGTAGCCTCACATGTTGGCAGCTGTCAAGTCTTAGGAGCAGCTCAGCTGCCTCCACCCTCTCCTCCACTCCCACCCCAGCCATTAGGCCACCCTCTTCTTGGACAATAACTGGCATCTTGAGCCCAAATCTGTGGCCTACCCTATTCGCAACCACTGTGCTGGTCCCGGCACATCAGGATCCCCACAACACCAAGTCAGTCCTTCTGCCCAAATGTTTCCTTTTCACCCCGCGGAGGACAATGATTCTTCTTCGGTTTCTGACCATCTGATCTTTGGACTTGTCTTTCTGGGGAGATGCCAGCAGCTTGTTGGCTCTGAGTGGGGGCCACACTTTGCTGCAGAGCCGTCCGGGGCAGCTTCCAGCAAGGGGAGTGGGGTCCGCGCCGCCGAGGGCTCCTGGGGCCCCATCCTCCCTCTTTCCCTCCCACTTCCCAGAGCCCGGTGTCACCTTATTCCTGTACAGGACGTGAGTTTAGGCCTTTCATAGTCTCTGTTTCCCCCACTGTTTTCCTGTGTCAGCTTTGTCTCTCCCAGCTCAGTCCCACATTTATCCTGTTACCCATTCACCTCTTAAGCACCATCTTTAGGCTTGGCATCCTGCCTTTGCTTGAAGGCAGGGTGGGCCTCTGTCTTCCTTTTATTATCTCCCAGGATTTGGTACATGGAGGGAACACAGAGACATTAGTAACTCATGGTAAAGCACAGAAAGCTGAATAGCTGACCTGGCAGAGCAAGGTGGGACGGTCTGGCCCTACCTCTGGTCAGCAGGAAGCTCAGGACAGGCCTGGGTCTTGACACAAAGCCGGGCTGCTAATGAAGCCATGGACTGTCATTCAGGGCCGAGGTGCCCAACCCGGGGGTGGCAGGTAGGAGCACATGCCCCCTTTGGCTAGGCAGGTCTTCTAGTTTTCACCCTATGGCCTACAAGTGCCCCATGAGTCTCTCACCTGACACTAGGCCCTGATTGAACAGTTCCTGGTGGTCTCATGGCACCTGCTTTGCGCCCGCTGTTACGCCTTTGTTTCATCTCCCTTTTTAAAAAGACCAGCCTTCCCAGCAGTGAGCTGCCAGCTCTCCGGCTTTCCTCCAGGCTCTCCTACTCCTGTCTGTGGCTTACTTAGGCATCGAATGGCTATGGCTGCTGAGAACTCTCCCCAGGAGAGATGATGCTTTGCAGGGGGCAGCCCCTCTGCAGCCCGAGGCCGGAGGAGCTTCACTTAGGGGCCCAGGTGTGCAGCAGGCCGAACACAGAGTTAGAACCAAAACTCAGGGCTTTTGTCCCAGCTCAGGCAGCACAGTGTTTGGTGGCAGCACTCACTGGCATGCCACCACGGGGGGAAAACTCCCCTGAGCAAATGCAAATTAGTAGCTTGGGCCGATGATTACGGATAATCAGGCCATTGCCACAGGGCTAGTTTTCCAGGCCTAATAATAACAAAAATGATAGGTGCTTTTTACCGAGTGCCTTCTCAAAACCAGGGACCGTGGTCTCATTATCTTTTTTTATTTTTATTGTCCCCAGATCTCTTCAAAGTCAGCCATAGCACCTCCACTTTACATATAGGGAAATGGAGGCTCAGGGAAGTTACACAAAATGTCCTGGGGTCTCCCGAACTGTCAGTGTGGGCGGGACTTGGGGCTCATGTTCTTTCTGCCACCCCGCCCTGCTTCCCTGGGAACAATACTGAATCACCTCCTCCTCCTCCCAGCTCTGCCCCTCTGGCTGCCCACCAGGTGCGAGTCAGGCCCCAGCCCGGGCCAGGGTGGCCCCGGGCTGGGAGCCGGTGGGCTGGGGGTGGGAGGACCGCACTGATGTGCTCAGCCCTCAGGCCGGAGATCAAACTGCCCAGGGCCGAGAGCAGCTCCTGTAAATCACTCCTCAAAGAGGAGCGGTTCCAAGTGAGCAGCGAACCCGAAGATTCCCACAGACATCCAACACCACCCTGCTGTCCTCCCTGCTGCCCTCGGCGGGCCTGCATAGCCTGGGAGCCCAGACCCTGGGTCCTCACGGCCTCCACCCCTGCCTGAGGGGTCAGCTGTGGCTGCGCCTTGGACTGGGGACGCTGCAGGAATTCACCCACGCACTGCGGAGTGCTGCAGGGTGATTGCAGCAGCCTCCTGGCTGTGTGACGTGACCCTAAGTAACTACTAATGGCAGTTGTTTAACCATCATTTGTAATACAGGGACGAAAGGAATCACCTCGCGCTGCTGCTGGCGAGTGTTCAGGGAACAGTGGCTGCAGCCCTCCGCAAAGGCTTTCCCGGCCATCATCTCATTTAAACCTCACAGCCCTCCGCAAAACAACACAATCCTCTCGGCCCCTTGGGGAGTGAGGTGCCCTGATTAAGCCGCGGTTACTTGGCTGAATGGTGTCAGCTAGGGACTTGATTCTGGCTGTACCCGACTCCCCATTCTCTCTTCTCTTTCTGCTTCATGGGCTGTCTTGGCTCTAAGAGATTCATGCCTACTAACAAGCTCCTGAACAATTTTCCCTCTAAAGTAATAGCATCACTAGTGACGCCTAATACTGATTGCCTACTTGTCCTGAGAGACCAGAGACCAAATGGTTTTGCAAACATGCAGGCAGAAGTGAAGAGGGTCCTCAGGAGGGGTTCGTCGGGGCCAGCTACAGCCGAGAGCCGTCAGTGCCTCTTCTGGATCCCAGCCTTTGGGTGACACTCTGCAGCTGCTGACTTGGCAGCCAGGAGCCACAGCCTCCTTGGGGTTCGCACATCGTGCTGCGAAATCAACCCCCTCTGGGGCCTTCACACCCCCCGTCTGCTCCAGCAGCTCTGGATTCTTCAGGAACCTGAGCTGTGGCCCCTGCCCCAGGGAGGCTGGGGTCCCCAGCAGACCCCTTTTCTCCCCCAGGGCCTGCTTCTCATCTCCTAGCACCGCAGGCAGTAACCCTTAGTCCTGTGAAAGCTGAAAAGGAAGGAATGTCACATGAAAGGTGCCCGAGGAGGCCTGGCCAGTGTCAGGCCACCAAATGGCAGGTGCCAGGTGGTTAGCATTAATGGAGGACGAGGGGTGGGGGCCTGGTTCCGGAGGTTTTCTGGAGAGGGCGCCACGCTGACTCTGACCACCTTCTGGGCCTCAGTGGCTGAGGAGGCTGCGGAGTCCCTCTCCTTAGCTCTTCACCCGCCTTCTGCCAAGGTGCCAATTTCGGACCGCTTCTCATGAGCAGGTCCTAAAGATCCCCTGACCGGGCTCTGGGCTCCGGGCTTGTGGCCTCCACGCTCTTCCCCAAACACAGTCAGCCTGTCCCACTGTCCATGTGAGCCCTTTATGGCTGCCTGCGGCTCTGACTTCCTGCTCCGCCTGCCCTTGCCTCCAGCACGTGCAGCCCTCCACCCCACTGAAATGTGCACGATTCTCACGCTCCCAGGGTCTGCCAGTCTCTTCTATGTCACGTGAACATCCCTTACACGTTACATGATCTGGTGGCAGGAAAGCATGCCTGAGCGGGTCCTGACCACTGGCGGGGAGACTCCTGGGTGGACAGTGGTCCCCTACGCAGACACCGCAAGCACGGTGCTGCTCCCCTCTCTACTTGGGCAGCACTTCCCTGAATCAAGAGGAAGCCACAGAAGAAGGCGTGAGTCAGGAGTGCTGGGCAGGGTGGGAAGGGCGGAGAGGCCTGGGCACCGCTAATTCTTAGGATGTATCGGTTTCAGGCTCCCCTTGCCGTGTCCTTGAATGAATAGAGTGTTTCAGACCCAACAGATCCCTGAGTATTGATCAGGTTCATTATTGTATTTTCTCTGCTTTGAAGTGTTTTTAACATTTTTCAAAACACAAAGTAAAAAACAAAAATGATAAGCTGGCCTCAGGCTGCCTGTGCCCCCTCCTTGACAGGAAGCTCCTCTTACCCAGATTTCTTCTCCATTCCTACAAAACAGAAGCCAACCTCCACAACCTGATGTCCATGCCCTTTGGAACCTAGGACCCCTTTATTTCCCTACCCATGTCCCACTGAGACCATCACCATGCCCTCTGCTCTGGCCACCTCAGGCCATTTGCTTCTCTGTCTCAATTCACACAGCCCTTTGTGCTGGGCAGAGGCAGGCGGACAAACGATGGAAAGGCATGAGCTGGGGAGGCGTCACAGGCTGGAAACAGTCACACCCACACCCAAAAGGAAGGGGGGAGGGGGCAAGGGGCAGGTCGCCAGGGTCCGAGGATGCCACAAAATAGTTCCAGGTAAGTGAGAGACACCTCAGCCCCGTAGTTTGGACAGATCATGCCGACAGCTGCACAGAGAATGACTCTTGAGAGGGCAGAACAGAGCCTGGAGAGAGGGCAGGGACTGTACCTGGTTCAGCATGAGGTGACAAGGGAGGCACTGGGACTGTTTAGGAGGCACACAGCCTGATGCAGTGGTGGGGATGGAGGGAGGGAGAGGGCCTGGCGGCTCCTCTGTCACAGAGTCGGGGTGATGAGGAAGAACTGCCGGTGAAGAGACGCTGCATTCACTTTGCTCCAGCTACCAAACCCTTTACCGTGAGTTTCTCGGGTCACTGTGTGAAAATACAAATTCCCAGGGCCTACCACAGACCTGTGGAATCAGAGTGTTTGGGAAATAAGGCCTGGAATCTGTGTTTCAAAATGCACCTCAGCCTCAGATGATTCTTAGGACCGGATTAGTTTGGGAAGCACGACTCATGGAGGAACGGCACACTGCCTGGCTTAAGCTGAGCTTTCTCCCTGGGTCTAAGTCCCCTGGGCCTGCCCCTTCTTTGTCTTCATGTCCCCAAAACCTTGCTCAGGGCTTGACCATGGCCCGTGGGCAGCATTTGTTGAATGAATGAGCTGATCTCTAAATCAAAACGGACTGTTTCTTCTGCAGGGAGCATCAGGCATGCCTTTGACTGCTTGGGTTGGTTGGCCCAGTCCTATTGCATGATTTGCCCAAATTTGAGTCAGACCTTACTGCATCTAACATCTGCCTCTTAGCTGTGATGGTTTCATTCTGCATGGCAGCCCCATGTACTCCGCATTTTCAAATGTGAACCCCTAGAGAGACTTCTACCTTTTGGTTAAGTTGAACAACAGTGAAAAATAATTGCTCTTCTTTTTTTTAATAAGAGAGGAAATGTTACCAATGGCAAGGTCTTCAAAAGGCCACTTTGCAAACTCAAAATTTACTTGAAAGCACACGATCTTTTGCCGGAGGCCAGGCTTGGTATGTTTCTGATTACATTGGTGACCCTCACCCTGAAAACTCTTTGTAGAAGGGTCTTTTTTCTAGACAACCTACCGATGAGCAAATGATCTAACAGATTTCACACCACATAAATTTAAGCCTAATAAATGGCTTCAAATTCAGAGCTCCTAATTCTGGGTTCAGAGAGGTAGTCCCTTTAAAAAAGCAATCATGTAGACAATTAATAAACCCACATGCAGCACTGGGAATGATTGAATTCTATCCCCATCCCCTGGTCCTCTGTCCCAAAGCCCCAAGTGATTTAGCTTCAGGAAATGTAGGTTTACTTTGTTGGAGCAGAAGATGCCTGTGGTAGGGTCCACTTGGCTGCAAAGGTCTTCTGCTCTGTTCAGTACAGTAGCCACCAGCCACATGTGGCTACTTAAATTTACATGTATTATTAATTAAAATAAAAAATTCTGTTCCTTGGTGGCACTGGTCACATTTCAAGTACTCAATAGCCTCATGTTGCTATTAGCTACAAAAGTACAGCACAGGCTAGAATATTTCTGTCATTGTAGAAAGTTGTATTGGACAGCACTGGTCTTAATTCAGGCAAAACCTGTCAGGACCCAAACTGCTTCTCTTTTGTCTCAATTGTCAGTAACTGTACCTCCCCTGGGACTGTTTTATTACATTAGCCTAGGTAAACAGAGTGCAGCAAAGTTCATACTGAAGAAAAAGCTAGATTAAAAAAAAACCCAATTGTTCATGAGAAAAAAAAAAGGGAAGTTTGTTTTCAATCTGCTGATAAGCTCATCTTCTTTCAACTCCTTGTTATTTTGGGTGGCATATTTACATCTTTGGGGATGAACAATCTTGGTAATTCAAGGCCCAAAAATAAAAGCTGCTTTCTCGTCCCAGTGAGATGATTCCTCTGTCTGAATCACCCAGGTAGTTGCTCTGGCTGGTTGGCCTTCAGCTGCTAGGGGCCAGCCCACACTGGGGGCCACAAGCGGCAGTCAGAGCCTGCAGATCCCAGAGGTCTCCCACCTCATATCAGGGTGGCAAAAGCAGGAGTGGGAGACCTTATCCAAGTCCACATGCTGTCCTGCGGCACAGCCAGGACTCCTGACTCTTCCGCAGCTCGTCCTCCTTGGCAAACCATATACAGACTCTCTTTTGACCCTTACACCTTGATTTAATTAGCTATGTATGGGGAAAGACTTGCCCTTGCATGGCAGAAGGAACTGATTCAGTGCCAATCCAGGGCCTTGTGGGACCACAGTGGTCCTGGAGGACACGGCTGTAGGTCTAAATTGCTGTAGGTCGTCCCCTAAAGCTGGTGTTTTCAGGTTCTACAGTGAAATGAGCTTTGCCTCGTAAGATGAAGGATTCTGCAAACCTGAGAAGGAGGCTAAGACAGGGGACAGCCCAGAAGAATAACAAATGTCCGCTAACCTTCATCTGCAGAAGGTAACGCCCACCTTTACAATTCCATCCCAGACATCTCTTGTAAACTCAAGACTTTATATCTTACTTCCTGTTAAACATCTTTTTGGGTGATTATTTTAAAGACAGATCAAACTTAACAGGTCCCAAAATTAACCTGGTGCACACCCTTCTCAAATTTGGTCCCCCCAGTATTTAGCAGGTCAGGGGGCAGGACCATCACTGCTTGGGCTAAACGAACAGGAAGTCCTGGCATCACCTCAGCCCCTCCTCTGCCTCTCTTTCCAAGGCCCGTCCATCACCAGCCTGTGGATTTCACTTCCTGAAGATCTCCTGAGTCTGCCCACTTCTCTCCATATCCTTGCTCCCAGCTGCTGCCATCACCACACTGGCCTATTGTCAGAGGCCCTGCGTGGTGACCCAGCATCCCACCCCGATGCATCCTCCCCGCTGAAGCGGGAGTGACACCATTAAAATGAAATCTAATCGTGTCAGCTCCCTGTTTTCTTTTAATAACTTCCATTGACCTTAGGAAAAAGTCAAAGCTCCTTAACTAACTTCAAAACCTTACATGGCCTGCCCCATCCTCTCTCCAGTTCACCTCTCAGCAGTCTTCCCCTTTTCCCCCATTTCGGATACATCCCTTGGCATTTGTCAGTCTCTTACGACCCCTCGTTCTTTCTCCCACAGGCCCTCTGCTGCTCCCACTTTCTGAAGCTCTCCTCTCCCCCGCTGCCCATGAGCTCCACCCACACTGCTTGTCCCAGCTGGGGCACTGCTTCCTCAAGCGTACCTAACGTGACTTCCCTGTCAAGGCCAAGCCCCTAGGACAGGTTCTCAGAGAACCTGGTACAGCTGCAATGTGACATTTCTTTGTGTGGTAACTGGACAAACAGCTTTCTCCCCAGCCAGATGGTAAGCTCCATGCTGACAGGGCTCACGCTGGGTGCCTGCTGAAGGCCCCTGCACTCGCACAGAGTGAGCCGGGCATAAGTCATCCTGAATGATTGAATGGGTGAACGAATGAGCTACTCCACTGACGAAGTCAGACTTGGGTTTGAATCTTGGTTCCACTATGTCATTAGTTGTGAACTTGAGCGAATTATTTATTTAATCCCTCAGACTCAGTTGCCTAAAATGTGGAAGAAGAGGAACCTCATAGGAATTTATGAGGATAAACCAAATGAGTGTGATAAAGTGCCTAGGACACTGGGCAGCCCGCAATAGGCACTCAACAAAGGCTTGTGGTCACCATCCAAATGTTCTTCCCACTGAAGACAAGGCGTGCTACTCAATATCCTTTAAAGTCTTGTTTGGTTTAAATCGGCCTGTGTGTCTGTTGTTTGCAACCCTAAATCCTACATGGAATGTAGCTTTAGTCCGGATGGGCAAAATAAAAGCATCAAAGGCCAAGTTTATGTGACTGTTGCTTCCGTCTAACATTAACTCATTCGATTCACTGAGCATGTCCCCCACCTGAGGGGTGTACTGTTATTGTCCTGGTCTTACCCAGAGACACCTAGACACAGCCAGGTTAAGTAACTCATTTTAAGATCACACAGCTAATGAGCCCCAGAGCCAGGACTCACAGGAAGCTGTCCCTGCTTTTAACCCTTGCACTCTGCTCTTTTTTCTGTATTTTAGAGAATTAACCCCAAGACAAGTAAAAGGCGAAAGAACAAAACGCTTACAACATGTCACGTAAGCCACCTCATCTACCACCACCATCACCACCAAGATCCAAACTATGTAAAAGAAAAAAGAATGTACACATGCTTAGCACACACACAGAAAGAAGACAGAAAAGGAATATACTAGAACAATGGCCTCTGAGTGAGAGGATTTTGGATAGTTCAAAAATATTTTTTTTCCTTCTTTGGTTTTTCACCAATTTCCCACATTTTCAATACTATAAAACGTATTACAATTATCATCTAGAGAAACAAACACGGTATTTTTCTGAAAAGAAAAGTAAGTGAATTTCTTATTAGTAAAAAAGGGAGGAAGAAAGAAGAAAGTGGTGTTGTGATTCAAACCCAGACAGGAAAGGAAGGGAGGGAGTGTGGCATTCCTCGTGCACCCGCGGCTTTGCTCCGTGAGGCCCGTCTTTGTGGACCTGTGCTCCAGGGCTGCGTGACAGCTGAAATTCTCATTTTCAGGCAAAGCTCTCTTGGAATTTTTAGTAATAAATAACCCTGGACCACAGTTAGCCTGTTCAGTGCCCAGCTATGATAGGCAGTAGTTGAGCACCTATTCAGTGTCTGGACAAAGCCTGACTCGGGTGGAGAGGGCATCTTGGGCTCTGGCCTGAACTTGGCTGTGCCTTGCAGGACCTCTGCCCTCCTCCACGGCCCAATGGGAAATCTGCCAAAAATTGAGGTGTATCTGCTTGATCACCTTTTGAAATCTGCTGAGAGTTGCAAGGATAACAGCAAACTCTCACTGTTGTAAATGCTTTACCTAGATTAACGCACCCATGCTTTAGGACAACTCTGTACATTAGGTATTATTATCATCCTCATTGTACAGATGAGGAAAATGAGGCCCAGAGCACTTAAAGAACCTGCCCGAGGTCACACGATTGATAGGTGTAGAGCCAGGACTCAAATCCAGGCAGTCTGGCTGTCTAGTGACTTATATGTGAACCACTATGCCAAGGGACATCTCTCAGCTTCGAGTGTAGGAAAGAGCTTGGAATGGTTCAAAACATTTAAAAAAAAAAAATGCAAGCTGTTACTTTGGGACATTTTAAAGGAAGTGGCTTCTTAGTTCGGGGCACTGTTTTAGAATGGTTAGTGAATAGGAAATAGGTATAAACCTAGGAAAGGTTTCACATAAATAAAACATTTCCACCTCTCATTGGGAAAAAAAAAAAATTTCCACCAAGAGCACAGGAGATTCCCCAAAGAGGAAGAGATCCTCCTTAGGCAATAAAGTAGTGATTTTGTGATTATAGGTCCTGCTCCAGTAATCTGCCTTTCAGACAGCAGATATATCATGTCATTAGCTTTGTGGAATTGCTTGGGCCAAACAACCTGGAAACTCTCTCCCTCCCTTCACACTTGTATCTACCCATCCGTGTGTCTAGCGAGCAGAAATTTGGTGTAAGTCCCATACTCCAAAGTTGAATTAGTTCCTGTGGTGGGAATCGGATACTGTCTTCAAGCCTTCTTGGTTGAAAAGACCTGGTCACCTTTCCCCACTTACCCTTTTCACTGTGGCCAACAGATGAGTGAGGTTCTTTTCTCACGGACCTCCAGGGAAGAGGAGGATCTGGCCTCCCCCTGGGAAGCCTCATCAGCCCTTTATCAAAATGTTTAGGGCCCGTGGGAGAGCCGCAGCAGGGGCCCGCTTATCAAGGTGGGATTTATTTACTTACTGTCCAAATCATTTCACATCAGATTGGCTTGTTGCGCTCGCCACTCACCGGCTGCAGAGCGGAGGTGACAGATCACTCCATTGCTTACTTAACCAACCATAAACAGGACTTGAAAGAAGGGAATTGGCTGCATGAAGCTCATCTTTGGAGAATCTGACATGCATCAAATTGATGGCAAATTTCTGCTCATTATCTCTAAACGCCTTCCTACTTTTTTCCTTTTTTGTTCCCAAAAGCAGACGTTGCCTCAGAAAACTCACTAGTTTCACTGCAAAGAGAGCAGGGGTGTAATGTGGACCTCTGTCGGGAAGTGGCATCCATCCAGATGGCCCAGGGGCTGTTGGGGGTTTTCTTTTCCACCTATGTGGACCTACATACCAAATTTTGTGGCACTTTCAGTTGATTCAGTTTGTCAAAACCCCTTACACAGGCAGTTTATGGAGTCCCTGATTTATCTACAATTCCGCCTACAATAGGATTAAGTTATAATGAAGTTAAAATGTCTTAATGGCTATGATCTCTATGACACAGGAATAACGTGTTCCACATTTCATGGGATAATTTCAATCTGAAGTGGGTTTTTTTTTTCTTTTTTTCATTGCCCTTATTCCATTTCCTCTCCTGTAGAGGGGCGGACAGAGGAAGATTGACTACGTATGCCGAGCCAAGTGCTATGCTAGGTGTTGGGCTTTTAGAAACTACGTTATTTAATGAACTTGTCTTAGGAACTGTGCGTGGTTTACCCTATAATTACAGGTGAGGAAATGGAGGCTAGGACACGTGAGGTATTTACTTACCCCCACTGCCACGGTTAGCCTTGCAGCTGGGTTTCAAACCCAGGTCCCAGAATGTCCCCAACCTTCCCCTGCCTCTGCCGCATCTACCAGACGAAGGAACTGGCTAGTGGTTGGAGAGGTAAAGTATGGTCACCAGAGGCACATGTAGTCACCATGGGTGTGTGTGTGAGTGTGTGAGAAGTGGCTGATGTACAAGAAGCTGAAGGGTTAGATTAAGGAGAAAATGAAGATTAGGATAAAACTTGCTGAGAGGAATTACTTGGTGTATGACAAAATCTAGATGAGAAGGTAAAATAAATAACAGCAAAGCAGAAAATGGCAGGGATACCCTAATGTTTGGTTTGGGTCTCCCTGGGACCCTGTCCTGCTGGAAGGGTCTCAAAGTGAGGCCATACACACACAAGTGGCACCAAAGACTTCACACAGGCACAGCTTACCATGTTCCTAGAATCAACAGACACAACTTTAATGTCATAACGTCCCCTTTTGGAGGAAAATCAGCCCTTGTGGTTACGGACACCCACAGGCCCGTGGGTGTGTGATGTGCTTCTCTAACTGGTGGGAGCCCCAGTGGGGACTTGGGATGCTCCTCTCCTTCAGGCTCCATGGGATGCAAAGCAGAACACGTGCTGACCAGGTCCTCAGTTCGCCTGCTATATGGCATTGTTTAGAATGTCGTTTAACAACTTGCAACCTTTTCAGGGGCCCTGGGAACTCGTGCCGTTTCTCCTACATTCTTGAGTCACTGGGGTAATGGGAAGGGTCCAAATTATTCAATAGTCCAAAGAGCCAGGTTTTAAATCCCTGAAGCACATGTTCGGTGAGGCTATAAATCCCTTGGCTTCCTACTCTGTAGGATGAGGACCACAGTCCAGAACTCAGAGTGGGTGAAACTGAGAATCAGATGCCTGGGGCATGGCACCACTGCATCAGATTTTTGCAGTCTCTCACCTTTGAAAATATCATGTCAGTGTCTTATCAGAACTTGAAATCTTGAATGAAGAATGTCTCTTTGTTCCTCCACTTCCTACCAGGGACAAAGGACATAGCAAATCTTGTGGTGGTTCCTCAATAAGTTACAGAGAATTACCGTATGACCCAGCAATTCCACTCATAGGTCTGCACCAAAAAAATTGAAAACAGGTGTTCAAACAAAAACTTGTACAAGTTCATAGCAGCACGATTTACAACAGCCAAAGGGTAGAAACGACCCAAATGTCCATTGGCTGATGAATGGATAAACAAAATGTGTTGTATCTATATAATGGAATCACATTCAGCCATAAAACATAAAGACACCCTGGGATGTGCTATGACCTGGCTGAACCTTGACAGCATTATGCTCAATGAAAGTTGAAGACACCCCAGGTCACATACTGTATGACATTTGTATGGAATGTCCCAGAAGAGCCAAATCCATAGAGACAGGAAGTATGTCAGTCCTTGTCAGGGGCTGGGGGTGGTGGGCAGAGGAAAGTGGAGAGTGGGTGCCTGTGGGCACAGGTTTCCTTCTGGGGAGATGAATATAAATGATCTGGACAGAGCTAGTGATGGTCATACACTATCATGAATCTACTAAATCATCATGGATTGTATGCTTTAAAATGGTCAAAAAAAGTAAATTTTATGTTCTGTGTGTTTTGCCATAATATTTAAGAAAGGATATAGGAGTGGAGGCTCCAAATTCCAGCACAGTGTTGGCAAATGCTGGATTTTAAATCTGGGCAGAGCCTTCTCGGAGGACGCACCGCCGCAATAAGGATGCCTCGCTCATGGCTCAGCCGTGCCCTGGCGCTCGGCAGGGATCCCCACTCCCCGCGGCCCCGCACACAGTCTGTACCTGCCTGCCCACCCAGGGGCGCCTCACTGCTAGACAAAGGCCCTTTCTTTCCCTGTGGCCAGGAGGAGCTGAGGGGGCACAGTGGATGCATAAACACGGGCAGGAAGGCAGGCCGCCTGAAAGCTTCCAAAAGCCCCTTTCTGACAAATGAAAAATGTTGGTGACTTTAAGTCACGGGCCAGGCTTTTAACAACCCTCGGCGTATTTATTTAACCCAGTAAATATGTTTATTAGCGAGGCCGCCTCCTTTGTAGAGCAGGTAATGGATTCCCCATATGTTTCTGCTTTGCAGCCCGGGCAGAGCGGCCAACACCTAGCCTCCTCCGGCCTCCGAGGTGGAGGCCTTGGTGCGGCCGCTGCACCGCGTGGCCCCTCCATGTGTAATTACAGCCATTCCCAGAGAGGAGGAAATCCCCGGGCTGCGGCCTTAACTAGCCCCAACGTTATAGTACCAAAGGGCATGTCTCGGAGGGGGGAAGAGGGAGGCAATAAAGCTTTCACATTATTAACTTTTTTGTTCTGAAAAGGAGTCTGAAAAATACCATTGCACCACATTAAAGGCCTTACGTGAGAGCTGCCACCGCCTAATGAGGGGCTCAGACCCTGGGCCACATGCGAGGGCTTTGAGGGTCCCCTTTAATGGAAACTTGATGCGGTGCCAGCCCTGGGGCCACGGGCATGAGGCAGGCTGGGGTTCGGCTGAGGTTTGCACCTGACTCCAGGGACCCCAATTGGTGAGGTGCCACCCAGGGTGGGCACGGGCTGAGCCTCGGCCTCTGTGCGGGCCCTGGGGTCTCATGTGCACGAGTAGGCTCCTAACGTTATGCCTTGTGGGGGGTGACAGGAAGCAGGCTAGGGCAGTCGGAACGGCCAGCGCCCGAGCAGGTGTGGGAAGCTCTGAGCAGAGAGACCAAAGGTGTGAGGCCGGTGGGTATCGGCCCCCCAGAGAGTGCGATGAGGGGGCGGGGCCGCCGGGGAGAGCTGTGGAGTTACCAAGGGCGCCTCCTGTGGTCTTTCCCCACATCCCACCCCTAGGCCAAGGGAGGATTTTTAACCATTCCAATGTGTTTTGGAGTCTTGACAGTGGGTGATACTTCCTCCTGGGCGTTCGAGCTGCGTTCAGTGGAGGCACAGGTGCGTTATGTGGCTCTGGAAAGACATGGGGCCAAGAGCAATGACACCCAGGGCTTCTTGTAAGTCTCATGACCCTGGGTGGGCCTCTCTGCTCTCATGCTTTTAGGGCCTGACAGGACGGCCCTGAGCTCCCTCATCCACACTGCAGGGCTGTGGGGTGGGGACAGGCAGGCGTCGGCAGCCAGGTGGGAGCCTCTCCTTAGCCTCTCCTGACAAGGACTCACCTGCCACTGGGCGAGCAGCCCTGCGGGGCGAGGCCGTGGGTCTGGAGAACACTGAAGGGCTATCTGGATCCTAGAATCCTGGTGCGGGACCTTCCTCTCATCCTCTGAACTGCTGAACCCTTCTGCAGGCAGCCTGCCAGACTCAGAGAGCCTTCACTGGCTCTACTCTCTGGAAATCTGTACCTTCTCTCTGAGAGCTCCTGGGGGCAGGCAGAAGCTTTGCTGTCATCTTGCCCACCACAGTACTGACTTCATGGCCATCAAAAATAGGCCCTGATCTGCGACTCCTGGTCCAGTTGCACAGGCTAGGCACTGGCCAGTTCCTGAGAGGTGCCAGGGGTTTCACAGACTGTGGTGTCCGTGTGACCTGTGCAGTGTGAAAGCCCTGCTGCTCAGCTGAGCTCCTGGCACAGGAGAGCTGGCAGTGCTCACTGCACACTCGCTGTGCAGATGGACACCCAGGTCCAGGGAAGCTTGGCTTAGTTGGTATTTCATTCACCCTCACAATTACTAGAGCACTTTTGCACACCTTCTCCTCTGACTCTCTCTGCGGGAGCAGGCCAGCACTCAGAGTTCCATTTTACGTGAGGGTAAAGAGAGGACCACCCAGGACAAGGGACTTGCCCGCACACAGCCAGGCCTGGCAGTTGCAGGATCGGGACCTGGGTCTGCGGATGTCTTGTGCAGTGCTCCGGCCACAAGGCTGTGGGCTGCCCATGAGGCCAACCCTCTCTCCTTTGCAGGGGAAGGGTCTTCAGGCATTTCTGCATCAACCGTATCTGTGTATCCTTGGGAGGCTGCTGTGCTCATGAACCTCAAGAGGTAAGTCTGGGTTCAAGTACCAACTCTGCTAGCCAACAGCTCATGAGCAGGTTACTTCCCTATTCATTCACTCATTCATTCACTAAGTATTTACTGAGTGTCTGCTGTGTGCCAGACATGAATCTAGGCCCTAAGGAGACTGTAGTAAACAAAAAACACAAAAATCCCTACAGTAAGTGCTCAGTAACCATTAGCTCAAGCCTCCAAGTGTGACCTCCATCTGCCCATTCTCCTGGCACTTTGTGGGCATGGCATGCTGTGACCTCTCCCCAGGGGCAGGAGGAGGAGGAGGTCAAGTTCCCTCTCTGGGCAGCCTCGGCCCTCGGGAGCAAGCCTTGGGAGGCATGGGAAAACCATCCATTCATCCCTGTGCTCACATCCCCTGGCCTGGGGTGGCTGAGCACGGCCGTGCCGGAGCCGGTGATGAGGTGTTCCAGCACAAAGTGCTCTCAGCACCATGCCGGTCATGGTGAATGATTTTCCCTGACACACAGAGCATTTCCTGTACCAGGCCCCATTGTTTATTTACAGGATCATTAAAGGAAGGGAGATGCCAGTTTCCTCATATGTGAAAATGGAGGTGGGGCAGGCTTTGGAAGAGTTCTTGGTCCATAGAGAGATGATGATCATACAGTCAAAGTGTCTATGGGACTGGCCTCCAACAGTGTTCAGTATATAGGAGGCAATAAGAAAAAAATGCTACCTGTTTTTACATTTGTTCTTATTGGAAGCATCCAGTTCCATGCATGGAAAGAACATGTCTTTGCTTGCAAGAGTCAAATGCTTGCCAAACTCTGGCCCATCATTCTTTTGGAGGGGACTTTGCAGGTAAGATCTAGAATAAAAAGGTTTGGTGGTGTTAGTGTGAACTTTCTGTCTCTGCTATATGGCAAAGTCATGGCAAAACTCCAGTTATTGTCAGTCTAAAACAACCTTTGCCTCCTCCAGGAAGTATTTCTGACATTTGAAAGGGAGAAATCAGAACAGGCACACGGAGGCTTCTGGGCTGGTGTTCTCTGAGCAGCAGCTGGTTGCCTGTCTGCTTATCAAAGCCTGCATGTTGGGACAGCCAAGGGCTGGGAGATGAAAAGAATTTGTGTGTAGCAGGGAACAGGTAAATGCACAGGATGGCTTCTTAGAAACAGGCTCAAGATGAAAAAATGTTAAAGGCCAGTGCCAAGTCGCTCATGTTCAGACTGGATCTGCCCCACTTTAGGAGTGGGACAAGGAGATGCTCTGGAAACGTTAAAGGGGCTTTTGTTTTTGCTCTCAAGAACACTCAGGGGATGCTACAACTTCCTGTTGTGTCAAAGCAACAGCTAAAATTTACTGATTGTTACCCTCATTTTACAGATAAGGAGACCGAGGCTCAGAATGTTTCAGTGTGAGGCCCATGGAAGAATATCCCAGCTCTGCCCCTGATTAGGTGCAGATCACTTAGGGAAAGTTATTTATTCCCTGAGCATCAGCTTCCCCATCTGTAAAATGGGGATACTAAATCATACAGGGTGGCTGTAGAATGCCTAGAGCAGGGTCTGGCACAAACCAGACCTACGCAAGTGACGGTGGTGAGGGATGGTGATGGTAGTGGAGGTGATGATGGTACAGGCTCATCCCTGGGACAAGTGGACCCAGGCTTTGAGCCTGAGCTGGCCAGTCTTCCATTCTTGGCTCCATCTCCATACTGCCCTACACTTTAGCAAAATGTGCTGAAGAATGAATATTCAGCAGAAATACCTCAAACGAAATTGATATCCAAGTATTAAGAGGCACTTGTGTTCGGGGAGCACACCATCAGCCCGTCGGGAGGTGGGCTGGCAGGATGGCCCTTGATCAGAGCCTTAGGTCCAATTGATACTAAGAAAAGAAAAAACTTACAATATCTGAAAAGCCTCACAGTAGCTTCTCAGCTCATAGAACCTTCTACTAAGGTTAATATATATATATTTTTTGTATTTTTATTTGTGGGGGCAGGTTCCTGAATTTACTTTTCCACCTCTCTGCTGTTCTCATTCTGCTCCCTGTGCCTGAAATGTGCCTTTATGTCTGAGTCTTGCCCATCTTTCAAGACCCACATCAAGCCACACCTCCTCCGGGAAGCCTTCCCTGACTACCTGGTTCACACATATGGCCTCCTTCCCTGTGTCTGGGTGCTCACTTGGCCAGGAGTGCACAAACTATGTGAAATGTGACACCTTTACATGTGTACATAAATCCTTTTCTACAACCTAGGTCATAAGCTCCCCAGGACTGGAACTCTGCCCCATGTCCCTTTGTAGGAGGCCTGGGACCCTAAATTTGCCTTTTATTTTGCTTTTGTTGGTCGCAGCATCATACATAGTACCTGCCTCCAGTAGATATGCATTCAATCACTTTTTGCTCCATTGTGCCTGAGACCTTCTCTGTGTATGCTTGAGGGGAACAGAGATGGGGGGCCAGTTCCATGGGACGGCACATGTGGGGAGAAACATACACAAACACAAATAATTTCAATATGCTAAGTGGTGGGATAGAGGTAGGTGCTTGGGAACAGCAAATTCTGGCTGGGATAAGGAAATTGCCCCTGTAAGTCTGGATGAATTTGCTATCAGAAAAGTGAGCAAGGGTGTTCTAGGCAAAGGCAACCCCAGGTGCAAATGCATTTTGGCCCAGAGGAGCCTAAGAGAGTTGGGGAATAGTAAGCCGGAGGATGTAGTTGGAGAAGAAACTGGAAGAAACGGGTCAAATGAGAGAGGCCTCACAGCAGCACGTCTAAGAACCCTAGGTGTTGGGCCGGGTTTCCGGACTCTAGGCAGCGTGTGTGATAAGCTGTGTGTTTTAGAAGAGAGGTCAGGGGTTGCTTCCACTGCTCATCTGGTTTGATAAATGGGGAAGGCTGTTGATGACAATGATCTAAATGTTAGTGAGTGTTGAGCTGATGAACTATTCCCCAGGCAATGACAAAAGCATGTAATATGGCCAAACTCACAAGGGGCTGCGTTTGAGATGGCTATTTCTGTCCAGTCTGGGAGCAAACCCGTGTCTCTGTGCCCTTCCCTCCTCCCACAAAGCTGTTTGTCCTCGTGTGAGCCAGCAAGTCCAGTATTTTTGTGCTTGAAAACCCTGCTTTCGTCCACCCCAGGCGGCTCACAGCTTTCAGCAGAGGATTACTTAGAATAACAAGTTAATGACTGTCCTTGGATCAGGCGAGGTTTGCTGGGAGAAGCAGGCATGCACAGAGTTCATTTCACTCAAGTCTGATGGGGGTGGGTTGAGAAAACACGTTGAAAATTCCATTCTAGGAAAAACAGAAAAGAATTCTTCACCCAGTCAAAGCAACACCATTAGAAGTAACGTGTGGAAATGGTTGTCTTTTAAAAATGGAAGAGCATGGCAGGGTATCTGGGTAGCAGAAATAGCTAGGGAAATGAGCAGTGGGCTGCCGGCAGTTTTGTTCTTTGGGGGTCAGCTGATCTGGGCCTCACAGGAAACATCTTATGTGGTGCAGGGAGACAGGGGTGGGGAGAGGGGGTGGGGGGTGGGGCCCCGGAGGGGTGGCCCTGTCGGCTCTTCTCAGTCAGCACCAGGGACCACTGGCAGCCCCAGCTTCTGCTCAGCGCCCCCTCCAGGCCCAGGCCAGCCCAGCTGATGCCCTTCCAGAGGGCCTCAAGGCGTCTGTGCTCATACATCCATTCACTCAGCAAAGAGCTGGCATCCTGAGCTTTTACCAAGGAACATTAGGGGGACCAAATGACACGAAGCCTCTTTGCTAACTCTGACTCCACACGTCTGTTAAGGGCACCAAGCGTTATGAAGGAGGTACACAGAGAAACACAAGTGGGGCCCATGCCACTGACTAACAGTGTGTTCTGACCTTAGAAAGCCCGGGGCACCACTCCAGCTGGTGTGGAGGACGTGGGGAGTGCTGACCTAGACCCTGAAGGACACACAGATGGGAAGGCAGAGGGAGGGCAGGGTGGGAAAGCGGCGACATGTGCGCACCCTGAGCATCTTTGAGCCAACCCGGTTTTGCTCCCGTGGGATGTGGGACAAGTTATCAGATCCCTTCCCACTTGTGGAGACCACCACGGCAAATGTCAGAGTATTTGTACCCTAAAAAGGCTAATTATGTTTAGATATAATAAAATTGAGGCTCAGAGAGGTTAACTTGACTAAGATGAGTAAGTGGCAGAGTTGAGACTCAAACCTGTGGGTCTGACTCTCGCCCACACCTCTCTCCACTGCTCCGTGAGGAAGGGCCTCCTGGACTGAGCCTGGGGGGTAGGCTGACAGGCACAGGGGGACATGAAGCTGGGGTGCATCCAGGGGCAGCCGGAAATCTGGCCTGGAAGGCATGCTGAGGTGTTTGCTGGGGGTGCGAAAGGAAACAAGGATTGTCAGGCCCCACTGGAAAGGACCATCTGAGCCCAAGTGTGGCCCCAATGGTCTCCTGCATCCCCTGAGGTCCCCGTCCTTTCTCCCTGGCCTGACTGAGACTCTGGCTCTGAAACTAGAAGTTCCCGAGGGAGGAGGGGCAGGAACAGCCGCTGAGAGCTGTGTACAGGAAGACGGAAACAGGTAGACCGGGAAGGGTGCAAACACAGGGCTCAGCGTGTTCCCTGGCCTCCCCCCGGCCGCCTGATGTGACGCCTCAGCTTTCAGGGGTCCCGGCTCTTGAGAAGAGCTGCTGGGAGGTTCTCCCAGCCTGGAGGCTGGCGGCATCCTCTTCACAGATGGATGGTGTTTATAAAGGAGGTTCAGTGGGGCACGAGGCTTTGAAACCACAGACACCTGGGCTTGAATCACAGCTCATGCTTTTCCTGACTGTGTGATGACAGGCAAGTTGCTTAACAGCCCTGGGCCTCAAAAATGGTCACTTGTTGAACATTTTTATTGAGTCACTACTCTGCCCACACTTGCTAGGTGCTGGAGATTTTGAAGGATTAATGAGACATCAGTAACATGGATTCTTAACCAATGGTGAATCACCTTTCAGGGCACGTAGTAGAGGCTTAATACAGGCATTGCGTAGTGCTAGCCTCCTGAATGGCCCCCGATGGGCCTTGCTTCTTGCTGTTTATGTCCCCACACACTTCTTGCCTGAATCAGGACTGGTCCTGAATCAGGATAAAATGAGAGTTCCTGTGGCCAGGATTCTCACCTGGCCCTGGCTGACTAGCTCACTGCACACCTGTGGGCACTACATGGCTGTTGACTCTATATAAAGAGCTCTGCCCAGTGCTCTGGGTGTGACATGGTGGCAGAGCTGCAAGGCTACAGGAGAGCAGAGCAGAGGCTGGAGTGGTGGCAGTGCTGAGGACAGAGGCCCAGACAATGGCTGTATGGGTAGAGAGACCCAGAGGCAGAGAGCAGCTTGCTGCATGCAGATTCTCTCTGAGTGAATGGGATTTTAGTGATTGACCTGACAACGTGGAAATAAAATTGGGTATAAACCTTTCATCCCAAGAACATTTTACTGTCATTTCTTTGGTCACACTGACTCCATAGTGAACTTGTCCGAAGCTGAAACCCACTGGTAAGACAGGCCCCTTATGAGCCATAGGCCATGGAGAAAGGGATGCTACATGACCTCTAGGCCTCGTCTATCATAGCATGGCTGTCCTGCCTTGCTCTCTGAGATCACCCCCTTTGAGGAAGGCCAGCCACTGTGCTGGGAGGGTGCTCAAGTGCCCTGCCCTGTGGAGAGGCGCACATGGAGGCTGGCCAGCACCTGGCACCAGCTTGCCTGGCATGTGAGGGAGTCGCCTTGGAAGTGAGTGCCCAGCCTGGTCCAACCTTCAGGTGATGGCCGCTCTAGTCCGCACGAGAGGACTAACCCATCAGCACTCCAAAGTTCAAGCCCAAGAAACTGAGAGATAGGAAAGGACCATGGCCACAGCGTTTTGAGGTGATTTATTATACAGCAATGGATACCCAGCTCAGTACAAACCTCCCTTGGTGTGCAAGTTACTCTCCTCTCTCTCTCTCTCTTCCCCACCCTTCTTTCCCTCCCAAGGCTCCCCCCTGCCTCTCTGGCCATTTGACTTGCCAGTCCCAGTCCTGGGGTCACCCCTCCTGCCCCTTCCCTCACGCCTGCTCTCTGCTGGCTTCCTAGGCGGCTGAGAACTGTCCTCAGGACAAGCCCCCAGCCCCGTGGACGACCTCCCATGGCCAGTACACAGACTGCCTGGGGTCTGAGCGGTGCTCACTGGGGCTGCCTCTCATCGACCTGCACCTGCGTTCTCTGCCCGCTGCGCCTTCTCTACCCTCTCCTGCAGGTCTCTCATCAGCTACTTCCCAGACACAGTGGAGGCTGCCAGCCAGGCCTGGCTTGTTAACCTCCTATGTATTTCCCAGCAAGCCCATGTTTCAGACCCCACACAAATCACCCTGGGGTGCCACAGTGGCCTCCACTTGCCGGTCTACCACCTCAGCCACTTCACCTGGCAGTAAGGAGCCACACCAACCTGCCTCCTCCTTACCCCACCGTATGGTCCACGGCTTCCTGTGAGCTTCATCTCAGTTGATACATATATTCACTTGATGTTATTGTTTTGAAAGATTTTGAGAAGTGGAAAATGAGGATGGAGGAGTGCATCACAGGGATCCTGTGTTAGAGAAGTTCATCCCCTGATCAAGAAGTGCCTTCAGTACTGCATGAAGGAAGTGTGGAGGTGTGGCTATAGGCCACGGGGAGCCATCAGAGGCTTTGGAGCCAGGGGAAGAATGCACGGAGATAAACAGTCAGCGTACCAGCGGCTTTTTTCATTAATGATTATAACAAAATGCTAGGAAACAGGTCTTTAAACACCTCCTTCTGAACTTATACTAATAAAGGTCCTTCTGGGGCCTCCTTCTTGCCAAAGTCAGGGAGAACTTGGCTCGCCCTCTGGGCAACCACACCGTGCCCTGTAAAGACCATCCCAGGAGCCTGCAGGGTGTCTGATCATGTCTAAACCGTTTGGGAGAAATTGTCAAAACCACCATCAGGAGGTGGTGGACTTTGGTCCCTGGGGTGGCAGAATAAGCAAGACAGACACCAGTCTAATCCTGACTCTGCTATTACTGGGGTGACCTTGGGAAGTCCCAGGGTCTCCGTAAGTCTCGGTGACTTCATTTATAAAATGAGGATAATGATGCCTCTGCCATGGAGAACCCAGGAGACACTGTATATGACTGGAATACAGCGGCAGCCAATAAGTGCTACTTAACATCAATCCCCATACCAAAGTGACAGCTCCAGGCGGGGGAAAAAGCCCATACACACATCAAAAAAATTCCTGTAGGGAAAAAAAAGAGAGAGAAAAGACAGGAGCATTGGAGAGGAAGAAAGGAATTAGTGCTGTCAACAGCAGGTCAGTTTGTCTTAAAACCTTTCAAATTGTGGAAAGAACTGAGAAATGTATTTCCTGGGGCAGGAGGCAGGGGGCTGAGGGCGGGTGTGCCTCCGACGAGATTGTCTGCACGGTTGGCCGTGGATGCTGGATTGAGCCTGAGCCGAGCATTCCGGGGAGCAGGGGCCTGGTGTTGGGGAAGCCCTGAGAAAGAGGTGGCCCGTGGCCACGGGCTGCAGCCCCACCCAGAGCGGGCAGGGTGAGCTGGGAACAGGGCAGAGGAGGAAGAGAGATACGCTGCAGTGTGGATGAATCTCGAAGGCATCATGCCGAGTGGAAGAAGCCAGACACAAAAGCCCACATATTACATGATTCCATTTTTAGGAAATGTGCCGAACAGGCAAACCTAGAGAAACAGAAAGGAGATGAGCAGTCACCTAGGCCGGGGGACTGGGGCGGCATGGGGAGTGACTGCTACTGGGCGTGGGGTTTCTTTTTAGGGCATTGAAATGTTCAAAAATTGATTGTGGTGTTGGCTGCCTGCCTCTGTAAACACCAAGCCTGCTGAAGTGTCCACAATGTGGGGTAAGTTGTATGCTGTGGGAATCATAACTCCATAAAGCTGCTATTGAAAATGCACAAACAAACAGGAAGGAGAATCAAAGGAAAGACATGCGCGTCTTTGTGTGTTCGACTTAGAAGCACAGCAGGTTCAAGGAAAATGGCTCCAGACATGCTCCAGCCCCACCCACTCCTTTCCAAGAGACAGTGGCTGAGACCTACACTCACGGGGGCTGCTGGCTGCCTCACTGCTGGGGTGGCAGAGGGACAAGTGGAACCATATATGGACCCTCCTGTGTGCCAGGCCCTCCTGTGCGGGCGCTGTACATGGTCTCCAATGTGATGAACTAGCTCAGCCCGTACCGCCGCCTGCAGTGCTAGCCAGACCTCACGTATGAGTAACCGGGGGCATCACAGGAGGGTTCACTGGGAGAATGACTTTCAAATTCCGGTTGACTCCCTGGGTTTAAATGGCTGGATCTCCTAAGAGTTGGGGTTTTTGCTGTAGGGCAGTAAACACATCCTCAAAACCAGACGTAGGCTTCGTCCTCCTAAACTGTCTAGAGTCACCAGGTGTCAGGACTGAGATCAAATGGTGGTAAAGCCAGAATGAGAGTCCGCTGGGCTAAGGTGAAGAAGGCTAGTTGTGTAATTTCGAGCTTGACAACTAGATGGGCCTTCAGAGACACCTGGCCTGAATCTACTTTCAAATATGTGGCATGTGAAGCCCAGAGAGGGGAGGTGGCTTTCCCTCCTCTCTCTGGGGTCCCACAGAAGTCACCTCCCCTCTCTGGGGTCACACAGTAAGGAAGCAGCGGTGGACCTAAGAACCAAGCCTTTGGGACTCTCTCTCTCCAGCGCTCTTTCCATGGCATCATGTGGCCCCTCTCAGCCAGGGCAGGACTGGGGAAGGAAGCAGAAGCTGCTGGGTGTGCCTGGACGCAGCAAGGCTTCACACCCCGTCCCGGGATATCAGAGAGGCAAGGTGTGGGGAAATTGGGGGTCCTGTGGCCAGGATCCTCACTGAACTTAAACCACCTGATGATGTAACTGGCCTGTTGCTGGGCTGCCGCCTCCACACCTTCAGGCAATAAGCTATTATTGCGCTATATAGAGAGCTTGGCCCAGTGCTCTGTGCAGAGGCGCTAGTGCTCGACTTACCGCCGGAGAACAAACTGGGTAATAAACCCTTTCACCCCAAAGAACGTTTTGCTGTCAATTTCTTTGGTCATAGTGAATCCATAGCAAACTTGCCTGGGGCTGAAACCCATTGGCAAGACACAAGGCCATGCTCATGGGAAGTACAGCCCATCTGAGACCAGGGAAAGAGCTTTGAGTTGAAAACAGGTGGAGGGGAGGTATGGTGGGCAAGCCCCATGAGTCCAAGGATGCTGGGTCCCTCCAAGCTCTCTAGTCCCCAAAGGATGGTCCACTCTGTGGGACCAGGGGAGCGAGCTTCTGATAAACACCTTACCCGCACATGACCTTACACCTGCTTAGGTGGTACCTACCAGTGCTTCTGGATGATTCTGCTCAACATTCCCACTTTAGAGAAGAAAGGGGAGGCACTGTCCCACGACAGTGACCGCTTGGGTTTAGGTTGGCTCTGACCTGGGTTCTAGTCCTCATTCTGTCTCCAGCTCTCTGTGAAGTCTCAGGCAAGTTCTTTCTCTCTGCTGGCTTCAGTGTCATCATGGGTGAAATGGGAATAAGAATCAGACCCATTTTTCTGAGCAGCGAGGATTCGAGTGGACTATGTGAAATCTGTGCAGTTTAATTGTGCCTTTATGACGTGGATGTTCCTCGCGTGGGCTGCTCCCCAGCTGCAGAAGCACGTTTCCTGGCACCGTGAGGGTCTACATGCTGCCTGCACCCCAGGCCCCTGTGTCTGTAGCCAAGGTTCTCCTAGGCAAGAGCGTCTCCCCAGACAGAGAACACAAGCGCAGCCACCTGGGAAGGGCCTGGGCCCCCAGACCCTCCTGAAAGCAGCCGGGAAGAGGGAGGGCAGCCCACCTCCTGTGTCATTTCCGGTCCATGATCTCCATAGCCATTAGCACTCCTGTTCCAAATTCTAAATTAATCTGTGTTCCAAAAGCTAGAATGCTGAGGCTCAGAGAGGGAAATAATGGGCTCAAGGTCATTCAGCAGGTAGAGAGGGGCCGGGATGACACCCCAGCTCTGTCCACGCCCAAATCCCACAATCTTTCCAAAGCGGCCCAGAGCAGGGTTGCTGGGGGCGCTATTTGCCCACAGTCTGATTTTGTTCAGAGCTGGCTAGGAGCCAGGCCTCTGGGTTTACTGAAATGTTCTGAGAGTTGTTGGGGGAAATGGAGCTTTGAACTTGCCTAATATAACACGGGCTGGTTCTCAGGATCATAAACATGTTTCTGAACCTAATTAAAGAGTCTCGTGAAAAGAGGGAGAGCCGAGCGGAGACATGACAGTCCGTCTAAAATCTCCCCTTGGGCCAGAACGGGGGCTTTGCTTTTCCCGGACTCGGGGAGAACCGGCTCTCTCCGGGGGCAGAGAGTTAAGAGGCTTTAGAAAGAAGAAAAGGCTCTTTTACAGTCCTGGCTGGGGACCTGGGCTGGACCAGGGAGGGAACGTAGGAGGCATAATTGGGGCTTGTAAAACATTTCCAGACAAAATCACCTAATGCGTTTTGGAGAGTAAAAGGCAACAGTCCACATAATCCATAAATTTGGGCCGTTTTCTACAGTCAGTAGACTTGGAGGAGGGGGAGCAGGACGGGACGTGAAAGACCACCAGACCACTGATGAACGTGCCTGATGGTTGCAGGTGGGCTCTGCTCGGAGCATAGGACCCCTAAGCAGTCAGACTTTGGAGTTTGAGTCTTGCTCTGCTGCTCACTCTGTCGGTGACCTTAGGCAGGTTATTTATCCCACTGGACCTCAGTTTCCTCGTGTGGAAAATGGGGATGAAATACCACCCACCTCACAGGTTTGTTGGGAAAGTGTGACCTTATGCACAGCACTTAGAGCGGCGCCTGGCCCCCCGGAAGTGCCTGTACAAATGTTTATTGGCCTTAATCGGCAGCCCTGGGATGGGGCAACCACCTGGCTAGGGCCAAGCTGTAGTTCCTGCAGGACAGCCCACACCTGGGAGAGTTTCTAAGCTGGAGCCTCACGGTTCTTCTCCGGAGTGCTTTCTCCCATTTCTTCTCTGGTTTCCTTTCTGCCAGTACTGGTCACTCCCACCAATTTTCCACAGTCCTCATTGCCATACGCTTCATGACCCCATCCCTTTCCTCATCAAAGAGGCTCTAACAGTACCCCACTCCACAGCATAACGGAAACCTCTGGGCCCTTTAGACCCAGGTCAACCTTCCTCTTATGTACAGCCGTGTCCCCCTGTGGTTGTCCTAGGCTTCCAAATGTTTCCAATTTCCCCTCCTTCCGGGCAAATGGTATTTTGCTCCCTTATGGTTGACTGGGGGCAAACAACTGGTTTTGGCCAGTGCCTTTGAGCAGAGGTAACCCAGGTGGGAGATTTTTCCCTCTGCCACGACAGCTGGGTCAGTGGTCTAAACCAGGTGTCAACAACCTTTTTCTGTCAACATGTTAAGCTTTGTGGGCTATATGGTCTCTCGCAGATTCTCAACACTACCACTGTCATGTGAAAGCCATCACAGATAATACACAAATGAATGGACGTGACTATGTTCCATTAAAATTTTATTTGCAAAAATATGTGCAGACTGGATTTGGCCCATGGGCCATAGTTTGCAGACCTCTGTTCTAGACCAGGCTGTCCAGTAGAATTTTCTGCAATGATGGGAATATTGTATAATATCTTCACCAACCAATATGGTAGCCACTAGCCACACATGTCTATTGAAAATTTAAATAGCCTCTCATGGCTAATGACTACTCTATGGGACAGGCAGTTCTACACAGTGGCTGTGTTATCAGTCAAGCTTCTGGAGTGAAGATGGCAAGGAGGTCCATTGTTCATCATTGTACACAAGGTCTGTCCAATTCTTGATGTTATAAGCAACTGAGATTTGAGGGATGTTTGTCACTGCAGCGTAACATAATCATTTCTAGCTTACATACCCCTTACCTTTACTGCCTTGTACATTACACATATTTTGTTTGCCCTCACCTAAGCATTCCATGCATGCCCAGGCCTCAAGACCTTCACTCAAATGTTACTTTCCCTTGGTGGCTTCCTAATACTGCTCTATACCACCACCATGCAATAAGAATCACCTGTAGTTTCCTTAGGACTCTGAAAGTCTAATGTTGTCATGTGATAATTATTCTCTCTAGAGTGTGAGCTTTTGGAGGAGCCCCCATCAGATTACACCTCAATATCTTCAGTGGACCTCAATAAATGTTGGTTGAATTGAACTAAAATGCTTCAAAACCAGACCATGTTGGCCTCTCATGGTCCTGTGGCTTCTTCTGGCCCTGGGCTCAACTTTGAACCATTTGCCCTGTCTATTCTCC
The DNA here is from genome assembly GCF_040802235.1 of Manis javanica. NCBI lineage: Eukaryota > Metazoa > Chordata > Mammalia > Pholidota > Manidae > Manis > Manis javanica. The sequence continues at coordinate 231,120,119 of NC_133156.1, read as the reverse complement.
TGACCACAGTGTGCACCTCAGTCTCTGTAATTCAGCCATGGTAACTGGGGAGGATGAGGGGCAAGGGAGAAAACTGTTACCAATTAGGTAACAATTAGTAGCGTAAAAAAAAAAATCAACTTGACTTTTTCTGAAAAATTGACTCTACAGTGAAGAGCAATTGTGACTGCAAACACAACAGTGGCCCTCCTAATGGCTTCTGAGGCTGACCGTAGGGTCTCAGAGGTAGTACCTTGCCAGACTGGAATGTGTCGGCGAGGGTATGTCCTTCAAGGCCTTTCTCTTAAAATTTCTTTTCAACAGCTGTCAAAAATACTAATTTATTCTTTCAATCATTTTCACTCTATTTGATAAAGAACAGCAATGTTTTGGTTTTTTGAACAAATATGGAAACATCACCATCACCATTCTGTACATATATGTACCTCTTTGTAGTTAACAAAACACTTTCCACCCATGTCACCTTGAGCCTCCCAGTAACCAGGGAAGGAGACAGGGCATTATAAACCAACCAATTTTACTCGTGGAGAAACTCTAGACCAAGCAGGAAGGCCATTACCTTCAATCTCAATCAGCTGGGGCCTGAGTGGGACCCTGAACTTGGAGTCCTAGCTCTTAGGCTAGGGCTCTCTGCTCTCAGACATGTTCTAGTCTGATAGCCACAGTGACCTACCCAACAGCACTGCCATCACCTGTGCTGGCACAGATCTGTGCCATCTTTGCCTAATCATGACATCATAGGAATTCCATATCCTATCCCTCCGGGAGACCTTTAACAGAGAAACTTAGAGCAGGTGAGAATTTTCCATATTACTTTTTGAAAAACAAGGTTCAATTCATTAGCTGTCTAATACCTAAAAGTATTCCAATTATTTGGAATGAGTTTGAGAATTTTTGGTATTGCAAAGAGGGTAATAGATCTAAACTTCTTCTAGTTCTGGGAAGACATGTTTTATAAAGTTCTGCCTATCGAAGGGATCATTCTTACTCTCCCTTAAGTTTTTAGTCTGCCTAAAATAACAAAACTAAGGCTGGCTGCAGATTCTCCCCAAGTTAAACTGTGCTCCTGTAAATGGCTCACCCTGTGGTGACAGGAAGCTCCCTGGGGTCACCTCCTCCCCAGCCGGCCTCCTTTCTGTCCCCTTTCACCCTCTCCTTTGTGCCCCCAACCCGAAGAGCAAGAAGAAATGGAAAATGGTGCCATCATACCAGGATAACATTTCATTTTAGGGACTTAAGAATCCAAGGTGGTAGAAATAACAATGTACTGAATTTCTTTCAGGTCAGTGTGCAGATTATGAAATCTCTTTGTTCACTTATGGGCAATTGAACTTCTGAAATGCCTGTTGTAACTGCACTGTCCAAATAGTTCTACTAAAGATGGAAGAAACTCCTAAGTGAGCAATAAATAAATGAAAATATTCAGCTGGGGTGGAGTGCCACCTTATACACTGGCATACTGTTAATTGGGGAATAGTGTGATTATATATACTTCATATGTTATTTAAAGATAAAGGTATGAAAATGTTTCCACAGAGCAAAAAGCAGGAAATGATAGAAATGACTCTAACAGGAGAATTGCTTAATAAGTTATAGTATATCACAGCCACTAAAAAGAATAATTACGAGGATTATTCATGCCATAGCCTTCAGACCAAAAATGTTAATAACAGAGGTATGGGCAAATAGTAGAATTCAAATTGGAATATATGCTCTATGGAATTTATGAAAAATGCTGTCTCCATGTGAACCAGGACCAGAAGCAAAAATGTGAAAACGAAAATAGCATGTTAGGATTGGAGGGTGGCGCTAATATATATATTTTGTATTTTTTTTGTATTCTGACTTCCTGAGGCTACTTGTCAGTGAACCAAAAGCCAAGAAACCACCCTTGTTGTTGGCACTATGATCTTTGAATTAAATCATTGTGAACATGAATATATTAGATCTACTTCCTTAGGGTTTATTAGGTTGTTTTGGCAAAAAAAAAAAAAGTGATGATTTTTATACGTAATGAAAAGCATAGAGAATAACAAATATTTGTCCGCTACCTAATTGTATCAAATCTGAATACTGTGGTATACTTGCTTCATGTTTTAAAAAGAAGTAGATCCCTATACACAACTGAAGCCTTCTGGGTACCTGCAAGAGAACTCTTTGCTTATTTAATATCGTAATTATTTTGCTACATCATCTTTTTATATTAATCATTTTCAGAAAGATGGAGGAAGCAAGCCTTAAATAGGTTTTGGTCTCTCCATTCAGATTATGACCCAGTCTGTATACACTATATCTTTCTGTGGATGTTGCACAAAGGCCTTTACCTGTCCGATCCTTGGCTTCTTTATCTATACAATGAGGGGGAGGGGGTTATATGTAACTCGGGATTAAGGACCAAATGAATAGCATCTAGAGGTAATTATAAGAAGGAGTCTGAAGGAGAAGTAGGAAATAGGCAAGGTGGAGAAAATCTTTCCAGCATGAAGAACAGTTTTAACAAAACCCCAATAGTTCCTGAAGGCTGGGGTCTCGGCTCAGTGCAGGGAAGGAAAGAGGTCACCACTGAGATCCTGGCCCTTGATTTGCCTGCGGTGGCTTCTCAAAGTGGTGCCCACCTACCTATCTCCAAGTCCCTGGGTCCTCGTTGCTCCTTCTCTGGCCTCTCCTGGCCCCAGTATGTGCCTTGTGGGGACTCCAAGGAGCCCCCTGTGATTGTCTGTCTCTATCTCTTCCTCCCTCAGGGTGGAAAATGGGTCTGATACTGTCCCAGCGCATAGTACGGGGGAGGCCTATGTCAATGACTGTTCAATAGTAGATGACAAGGTGGGCAGAGGGTGAAGGCTGCCACCAGTACGACTCCTCGGGCCTCACCCAGAGGTGGGCACACTCCCTGGTCCGACAGGAAGGAAGAGGATTCAACAACTTGCCCCACAGATAGTCCACACATGTCCCACTGGAACCTGCTCAAAGGAGGGAAAAGAAGGGAGCAAGATCTGGGAGAGCCCCAGCTGCTTCCTTAGGTCAAGGCGATTTCCTCCCTCAGTCTGATCCCAGCTTGCCCTACGCGCCCCCTGCCGCGCGGCACCTCTCCTCAGGCTGAAGCCCCACAGGCCAATCTTGACCCTGTACGCTGTGTCTTTCTACAAAAAGTTCAGGCTCCTGGAAGCAGAAAAAGCTGCAAAATGAGGGAAGACTTCTTTGTCTTCCAGATGCCAAGCAGAGGCTGCTCACTGAGTTTGGTTCTGTGGGGCAAGAGACAGAACCCGGAGCCCAGGCTGTGGACTCAGGAGGATTATCGTGTCAACAGAACTGGACAGAGAATGCGGAACCCAGTGGTTCATATCTGGTCCAGTTACCTATTGCTGCATAATCAACTGTCCCCAAACTTAGTGGCCTAAAACAACACAATCATTAATTTTGCTCATGGATTGATTGTTTGGGTAGCACTCAGTGGGGACGGTTCATCTCTGTGCCACGTGGCATCAACTCTGACAGCTTGACTGGGGCAAACTCTGCAGGTCCTTAGAAGGCTTTTGTCTGTCTGAGAGGTTCTGAGGTACTTCCTTCTGTCTTCCTGAGCTCTTGCACAAAGACCTAATAGTTTCATTCTGGATTTATGTTTGGCCTGAGCCCCTTTTGTGGAATTGTTTGCTGTCTGGAAAGTCTTGAGAATGAAAAACATTTTGATTTTTTGAACCCAGCAAGTGCTGGCTCCTTGGGCTCGCCTCTGTCCTCTCACATTTTGTCGGAGCGAGGGCGAAGAAGCCCGATGACGCTTTCTGTATTCTGCCTGAATTCTTCTTAGCTACATCATCCAGATCATCAGATGCCTTCTATTTCCCATCTTACTGCATGTTACTGCAGGTTGCACTGGTGCAAGCAAGCTTTCTGCTATTCTATAACAAGGATCCTTTTACTTGAAGATTCTTCTGACATTCTCATGACTTACCTAGAGCATTCATTGACAGGCTTCTCAAGGCCCTTTAGTCTTTCACCAGCCTTCTCCTTGAGGCCCTTTAGCCTTGTATGCCCTGCCTGGTCCAAAAGCCAATGTCATACATTTTAGGATTTTATTATGGTAACACCTACTTCCTGGTACAAATATCTATTCTGGTTATCTAGTGCTGCATAGGAATCCATCCCATGACTCAGTGGCCTAAAACAACAACAATCACTCATTTTATTTGCTTGCTTGTATTTTGGAGAGGTGTCAGCAGGCACATCTCATCTCTGTGCCATGTAGCCTCGACTGGGGTAATTCAGCTGAATCTGGAGAAGCCACCTCCTTTGGACTCGTTCACATGTTGGCAAGTTGGAACTGATGGCGGCTTCCTTCCTCCCTCCCTGGGCCTCTACAGGGGAGATGGGGCTTCCCCACAGTGTGGTAGCCGGGTTTCCAGCTAAGGGACTGCAAAAGGAAGCCACCAGCCTCTACTGGTCAAGCAATCAGAGAGCAAGACTCAAGAGCAAGATCGCAGGGCTCGAAGTCACACCGGAGGAAGAGCATGACGCACGGGGTGCGCTGTTGTGACCGTCTGCAGAAAACACAATCTGCCGCAATATTCTTGTCCTTAGAGGTCAAAGGTCAAATTGTTGTTCAAAGCCACTGGGGAGCTGGAACTCTATCAGTTCCCAACGTAATCATTATGTTCATGATTCCTGAATATTTTTGTGCCCTAGACACGTAGCTGACTTAACCCAGGGTTGGTTGCAGAGCATACACATGGCCCCAGAGCTAAGTGGTAATAGTTATAAAAATAACATCATTTCAGGCACGCTGAACCAGCTTTCTCTCAACTCAACAAATACATGATGCTGCCTGTAGGCATTTTTTCCTGTATGAGGGTGAACCTCTCACTGGAACGCTCCCCACCTCCTACCCCTCCCTTCCACCACTTGGTCCTCTCCACTCGCTCTGATGCCCAGTTCGCTGCCTGCCTGCTAGTTTGCCCCCAGCACCTCCAGCCCTACTTATGCTTCATTTCCCCCAGTGAGTGGCCAGTGCAGCAGAGAAGTTGAGACTACACCCTCGGGGGCTGGACTCCTTGGGGTTAACTCCTGGTTTTACTGCTTATTAGGTGTGTTGCTTTGGGCAAGTTACTTAACTTCCTTGCACTCAGTTTTCTCATTTATGAGATGGATTTTATAATAAAAGCAACTTATACGATTGTCATAAGGATTGAGTCGATACATCCAGACCAGCACCTGGCATTGATTTTTGTAATCATTTCAGTTTATCTCCACAGTCTCTTTTGGATGCTAACTTGGGTTTCCTTCCATTGATGCTCTCGTGTCTCTTCCAGAGAATAGAGCTCATACTGTATCATTTTTCTTTTTCTTATTTGAAATAAGAGTGGATTTTAAAAGTAATAGTCTTTCACATTTGTTCAGTATCATTAATTGTAAGACAATTTCGTAACAGTCATCACATTTAATTTTGATACCTACCCTTGGTAGGCAGAATTCTAGGGTAGCTCTCTAAATCCCTGTCCCTGATATACACAGCCAGTGTCATCCCTGGAACTATGAGTACAATGGATTTTAATCCCATGATTAGGTTATGTTATGGCGCATATGTTACATGGCACTGTTGACCTGGAAATGATCTGAGTGAGACTGACGGAATCACATGAGCTCTTTATGACTGGGTCTAGAGGTCAGAGACAGGGCATGTCAGAGATTTGAGTGTGAGATAGATTTGACATGAGGAGGATTCACCATCGCTGGCTTGGGCAATGGGAGAGGCTGTGCAGCAGGGAATGTAAATGGTCTCTAGGGGCCACCCCTGGGTGACAGCCAGCGAGGAAATGGGAACCTCAGTCCTACAACCTCAAGCCACTGAGTTCTACCAGCAACCAGTTTAGAGGGGACCCCAGCCTCCTGATGAGAGTGTGCCAGCTGACCCCTTGATTTCAGCGTTGTGAGAGCCTGAGAAAGAGAACCCAGTCATTCTCTGTCTGGACTTCTGATCCACAAAACTGTAAGATGTTAAATGGGTGTCATTTTAAGCTGCTAAATGTGTGGTAATTTGTTGCATGGCAGTAGATAATTGTATTCGTCTCCTAAGGCTGACAAAAAAAAATCAGCACAAATTTGGTGACTTTAAGCAACTGAAATTTATTCTCTCACAGTTCTGGAGGCCAGCAGTCTGAAATCAAGGTGTTGGCAGGGTTGTGCTCCCCCCGAAGTTTCTAGAGAAGAATCTTCCCCTTTCTCTTCATTTCTGGTGGCTCCGGGTGTTCTTTGGCTTGTGAATGCACAATGTCAGTGTCTGCCCAGTGTTCCCACAGCCTTCTTCTCCCAAAGCCCAGTGCATTGCCCACTACACCACCCATGCCTCTTTCTCCCACAGCATTTAGCACAACAGTGGACAGATAATAATGCTGAGTAACTATGCATGGATTAATTGAAATTCCAAATTAGTCATGAGTAAAGTTGTACTGTGTTCAGGAAAGGATTCAGTATTGAGAGGAAAATTACCACTTTTGCAAGATCTTTCAATCTGTCTAATGAAGTTTAAGTTGGTGAATATTTCCCTTCATCGTTAAAGTGATTAAGAGTCCTTATGAAACAAGAGGTTTAGAAGCTTTCCAAAGAGATGCCTTTCCATAAGGATTTGATATAAGAGATGGAAAGGGAACCCTCCCCTGCCTGGAGTAGGCTGGGAGCAAATTGACCTGGGATATAATTGCAGCTCTGTCCCTTCCCATCCAAGTGATCCTGGGTAAGTCACTTAACCTTTCTGAGCCTCCTTTCCCAACTATGAATACAACAATATACCTATCTCACTGTGGGTTTTTAAAGACAACCTAAGATGTTAATAGGAATAATGCTCATTGAGATGGTGATTGCTAGGTTGCTTACACATTTAAACCTCAGAACCACCTGATGAGGTAGTTACTTACTCCCATTTCACAGATGAAGAAATGTAGGCACAAAATGGTAAGATCAGAAGTCAACAGCTAGCAAGTAACATAGCATAGTCAGTATTTGAACTAAAGATAGGTGGCTCCAGAAACCACCTTCTTGACTATTGCACTGTAATATCCAAACTAGTTAGGAATTCCCTCAAAAAGCAGAACTACAGCAAATGATATAAAAGGAGGCATAAAAAAAATCAGTTGACCTTATGTAACCATGGGAGCTGGTCAAGAAGTCTGGAAGGCTATGCAGGGCTTTGGGCTTGACCTCAGCAGGACCAAGGGGCATGGACATAAAGTTGGGGAGAGCAAGGCCAAACTGGAATGAGCAAGGAAAGTGGGGCATGCGCCTAGTGCTCACTGCTCCATCCTTGGGGACGTCCTTCACCATGCAGCAGGATTTGCAGAGGCTGAAGAAGTAGGAGGTACCACAGGTGCTGCTGCCCCAGCCAAATTCGCCCAGCAGAGAATATACAATGGCTGGGGTTTCACATCCACCTGCCAGACCTCCTGTAGCCCACCCTTCACAGGGAAGGGAATTCTGGGAAATGTTGTTCCAGCTCAGGTAGGCTAACAGAATGTCTAGAAACTCAAATGTGAAAGCACCAGAAGGGTTTCTCTAGGGCTTGGTGAGTATCTTTTTCTTTCCTGCCATTCTTGATGGAGGAACAATGGGTGAGTCTGCAGATCTGGAAGTGAGGTTGTGAATAAAGATCAGTACAGATGGGTCAATGATGGTGGAAGGGAGCAGTAGGGGGTCCAGCCTCCTCATAATCTCTCCATCTTACCCCCAACACCTCAATAGACCTACCATAAATATGTAGATGATGCTTCCAGGAAAGCCTTTTAGTCGCCACCCTGCTCCCAACAAGCTGTCACCCCCTACCTCTCCTAATCAGAAATTCACTAATGCCTCTGGGTGGGGGCTTGGGTAGAGCGGTGAGGTGGGGGACTCCACATCAGGAGGCTGGGTTAGGGCAGGGCGCCCTCCTCAAAGCAGCAGGGGAAGTCGCCCCGCCGATGAAGGAAACGGGAAGCTAAGCTCCCTAGATGATAGTCTAGGTCTTTGCTCCAGGGTGGTGGGCAGGGCGGGGCAGAGTCAGGTGCTGGGCTTCAAAGTCGGGAGCTCAGACGAGGTGTTCGTGAGTGCAGGAACAAGCAAAGGGTGGGGAGGGGCAGTGAGGGTCCTGCACTTGGAACCTGGGCTGCCCTTCGGAGGGGTGTGGTGTGGGGTGCACAGGCATGGTCAAGCCGGCACCAGGTCCAGGGTGTGCATTGACACCTGTACTCTTGGAGGATTGGAGACAGGACCACGCCTGGCTGAGAAGAACATCAATTCTTGCATGTTTCAGCAGACCCAGTCCCTAAGTGTTTGAAGTTTCTCTGTCACCAGTGATCACTCCATGACTCCTCCCAAGAGAAGCAGTCAGGCCCTCTTCTAAAGGTTTGTATATACCATGTCAGGTAATCCTTTCTGTAACTCTGCAGGGTTGGAATATCACGAGCATTCTGCAGAAAAGTGTTTATACAAAGTCAGAGCGGTATGTGACATGCCTGAGGCTGACCCCCAAGTGGCAAAGCTGGGACTTGAACACATGCCTATCTGAGTCCAAAACCACTGGTCTCTTCACTCCAAGAGAGATGAAGAATTGGCCGGAGATCTGGACTTTGAGGGCTTTGAGGCTTTTCCAGCTGTGAAAGTCTCTGAGATTCTTGGGAATATAAGTCCAGGTCTTAAAAAAAGAAATTGCTTTCACACAGTCAACTGGGTTTCTGAGGATCTGAGGGAAGGAGACTGAGTTGTTTCTTTAAAAATGGAGAAATCCTTTAAAGGCTATGTTCATTATGGTCTTACCTCTTTAAGCTTTTCAATCTCAAATTCAAAGCAAAATTTTAAAAATAAACTTTGACTTCTAGAAATCACTGGCAATTGCCTTTTTGTTACTTTAATTGAGCCACTTTGCAATTATTGGGGTATTTTTTTTTAATGAGCATGTTTTACTTCTCTCACATGGCCATTCTGATTTTTTTTTTTTTTTTTAGAAGAAAGACAGGTCCTCAAGAGGTTCTTTTGGCCAAAATCACAAGGAACCAAGAAGGGAACGGGTGTGATTAATGGAGCTCCCTGCTGCAAATGTGAGGGGGACATCTGTCCTCGGGCTGGAAGGCACCCTTGAGGTGCAGCGCACTGACACCCAGGAGCCCAGTATCATCTGGCTTTGTCTCTTTTGGTTCTTTGTTCTTTGTTTCCCATTTGCTCTTCAATTCATTTGAGCATTTCTGAGTTCAAAAGTAGTATGTTGGGCTACTTCTCCCTTATAACAAAAATCTCTGCCTTTGAGGACTTGGGCATGAGGACCAGAGTGAGTGTGTCCTTGTACTGGTCATGGAGGTGACGTCGACTCATTCTACAAATACTCATTTGACATAATGGGGCCCGAGGGCCTCAGTGCCGCGAGCAAGCCCGGCCCAAGTCTCTCGACTCTCGGCCCTCCTGCAGCTCACATACTATGAACGAATGGATGGAGCCATTGGTTTTGGCTACAGCTCCATGTCCCTCAACCACGTGCACACTGACTCTCGCTGTTCACAAGTGCAGGCACCCCAGGAATATAAGACCCCGCAGGGACAAGCATCACATTGATGGAGGCCCTCATCTGGGTGGGCATCACCCAGTTTTACCCATGCACCCATACCGGGCAGGACTATTCAGAGGTGAGTAAACCCTGGCTCAGAGTGGTGGAGCCCCCTGCCTAAGATCATACAGCCAGAAGGCGGTGCAGCTCCCCGAACTGGGGGCAGGTACTCCTGAAACCCTCGCTGACTCCCATGCCCCCAAGTCTCCCTCTCAGCCTGGGCAGAAGAATGCACAGGTGGACAAGCTCAAATATCTCAGCCTCTCTCTCCTCCTCCAAGGCCAACCCTTTGTGGAATACCTGGTCCCTTTGACACCAACTATTCACTTTCTTCTTCTTGAAGAAGGCTCCTTCAGGAATGCCTAATGGGGCGGGATGAGCATTTCCCACCTGCTTTCCCATCTGGAGCACGTTCTTCCCCGCCCTGGGGCTGTGGCCCTTCTCAGCTCTGATGGTGGAGGGGACCTTTGGGTAACATGCAGAGAAGAGAGAGAGTGTCTCTGAGTACCGTGCTCCGGGGTGTTGCTAGGAGATGGCCTGTCGGAGCAGGAGGCAAATGAGTGCTTGACGGGTGCTTCACCTTGAGGCCTGACAGACAAGGTTTTCCTCCGGTCCCCACCCCTGCCTTGAGGAGGATCTGACATCCTCAGGGCCAATCCACGGAGCCCAGCCACAGCCAGCCAGAAGCCAGAGGGCAAAGAAGAGGGCCTAGGAAGTGGAGGAGAAGGTGAGAGACAAGGTCTCTGGGGAGGGACAAACACATCAGGTAGAGAAGGGACGAGTCTGCATCTGGCAAAGATCGACACAGTTGCAAAGGTGTGGCTGGCCTCTGTCCCTCCCAGCCCATGGCCTTCTGAGTGCCTGCTGCTGAAAGGCAAGGTGCTCTGAACCAGGCCCTGACAAGAAAGCCTTGTTGTTGGCAGGAAAGGTTTTCTGAAACAGCTTCCATAGCAACCGAAGAGAACTGGGAGAAACAGCCAAAGAGCTTCTGGTTGCTTAGCAAATCCTGGCTGCTCAGGAAGTGGCGGTAACCACTCTGCACCTGCCTGAAGGTGGGGAGGAGGGCAGTTAGGGAGGAGTTTTGTAAATAGTCTCCTCTCCTAAGTGAGGAGCCTGAGGTCAGAGTGATCCCGAGGCTCCAGACCTGCAGCCTGCCTCCATTCTATTCTTACAACCCTGGCTCTGTCTCAAATGGGAGGGGGCCAAGCTCTGCCCACCCTGGCCCCAAAATATCCTAGGACCTGGGAGCGAGCAGCCCAGTGGCCCAGCCAGGCCTTAGGAGAATGGACCCTGGAAGCAGGCTCAGAGCTATGTGAGCAGCCTGGTCTCAGGCCCTTGGAACACGGTGCAGGCAGTGAGGAGAGGCATCGCCTCAGGGCGAGCACGCTGCCTTGGCCTGAGGGACCCCACGCTCAGGGGGAACAGAGTGCTGCAGGGGGCCAGTGGGTCCCTAGAGCCTGGGCACAGAGCGGGGCCCTGGTCCTCTGGTCGGAGGGGGGCTAGTTTGCAATCTGGCTCCCACATCCTCATTGAGCCGCAGCTTCTGGCTGATGGTTGGAATCTGGGCACCTCAGTTTCAGGACTGTAGGAGAGCATGCCATCTAGAGATGGACAGGCACACTGGGGCGGTCTTCCATGTGGCCTTCGAGGGGCCTAGCTGATGGCCTACCAAGCAGTCTCCTAGAGACAGCAGCTCCTGCCAGGGGGCCCTTCCGTCTCCTCATTTTCCAGAGAGTGGTCCTGGTTCCAGGGAGCAGGCAGGAAGCCTCTGTCCACCTCGCTTTTACTTGCCAAGGCTGCCCTGAGCCTGGCTTCCCGTGTTCCCATCTGACACAGTCTCTTTGACTTCGTGCAGGGAGGCAGCAGGGGTGGGGAGAGAAGCTGAACAGATGCTTGTTTTATTTATGACAGCACGCTGCATCCTAGAGCCCTGTGCCGGGTGAGCCCGCCGGCCCTTGACATTGACCTCGTTAGAGGGAGGAGCCGAGTCTGTGGCTCACCTCTGTATTCTTGGTCCCTTGAACAGGGAAAGCTCAGTGAGCTTTTGAGCAGTGACATTATGAGGGAAGAGGGTCCCTGGATGCAGGCCAGTGTGAGCCTTGGTCTGCAGGTTCCTGTGAGCAGCTGGGATGGAGATGGGGCGGTGGGAGGGGGAGATGGGGGCGGGAGGTGGGAGCCAAGGCCGGAAGCGACGCGCTCAGCAGTACTGATCCTTTGGTGCCCAGCAAGGAGTAAATACCTGCAATGGTCCTTTCCTTTTTCACTCTGCTCAACACCAAAGGAATCTCCACGGCTTGTAGAACTGCCAGCCCAAGGGCCAGTCCCAGGAAATGATGGCCACCAGTGGGCATTCTTGTTTAGGCCACTCCAGGGCTGCACCAGCATCAGCCCCTGTGACCCACGTGGACGGTTCCTTGTTAGCACCTAGGCCCTGCTGGTGATGCCGGGGTTCCCTCCTGGGCCACTTTGCAGGGCTGGGTGAGTCAGATTGATGGCATTTGTCAGGAAAGTCATTCATGCAAACCACTGGGAAGGTGGTTCCCATAAAGGTGGGTTTCCATGTGCGATGGAAATGAGGAAAGGCCCACAGATAGCCCGGTGAGAACAAGAGCATTGAGGCTGGCCAGAGGGCAGAGTTCAGTCGCTGGCTCTGGTCCTGCTGGCTGGCCACCTTGCCAGTGTGTCTGGCTCCTGAGGGCCAGTTTCCTCATGGGTAAAATAGGGTCGTTCACCTCTCTTCTGGGGGTCATTGTGAGGATTAGACATACAATCCATGACAAGCCTTGCACAAAGGGCCTGGGGGCCTGGCCTACTCAGCTCCATGAAAGTCACCAAGCCACACAGAAGTGGAACCTCTGGGGGCCACATCCCTACCTGCACTTTGCACAGGTGAAAGTACATCGGGCTGGTGGTGTGCATTGCAGAAGGAAGTGACAGCCAAGTGGCCTGATTTGGGGGGATGGCCCTTCTATCCTCCTAAACATTGCTCCTTGAGCCCAGAGTTCATGGTCCCCAGGACCCTCCCCGCCTGCTCCCAGCACCTTGTTTCATCGTCATAGCCAGCCTCCGGCTGTGCCGAGGGCCTCCCCACGGCACTGATGAAGGGCAGAGAGGCTGCTGACCCATCCGAGGTAACCCAGGCAGCAGAGATGGGGTTGAAACTCAGTTTCTGATGGTGTAGCCCTGATTTGCCGCAGCTCTCAAACCCAGGGAGGTGTTTCAGGTTCAGTGTAAACAGGCCTTTGAGTTACTGCTGGCCCGCTCACCCATCTCTCATCCCACGGCCTTTCTCTGCACATTAACTGTGGACTGGGCACTGCACTTGGCACCGGGGTAAACACAACAAAACAGAAGAAAAAACTCTCCGAGTTCACAGAAGTGAAGCCAGCATGCAGGACTGGGTCCAGAGGGGAAGTCACTAGTCCCATCTCACAAACGGCAAAGTTAGAATTTAAACTCCCATTGGTCTGGTCCCAAGTGGAATGCTCCTTGGTATGTGTCACCTATTAAAGGACTTGGGCTTTAATTATGGAAAGACTGGTTCCCTAACCCCAGCTTGGATGGTTCTGCTGAAGGGTCAGGGTCCTGTGGAGAGGCAGCCTTGGGGAACTGCGGCCCCAGGGCCCCTACTTGTCTGCCCACAGGCTGGCTGTATGGAAAGGTCTGTGCTACAGAGCCCCCACACTACTTTCATTTGCTATAAAAAAAAAAAACAAAAACGCTGGGAGTGGATTTAGTGGTTGTGAAATTTAAAAAGCCAAGTGCGGAGCTGGAAGCCTTTCCTTAAGCACAAAGTAATGAAGCGGCCGGCCCGCCCGCCCAGCGTGCTGCACATGGTCAGCATTAGCCGCGGCTGCAAAGCATTCCACAGCCCTGGCTGGGCCTCCCCAGGGGACAACAGTCCCCTCTCCTCCTTTGTTTTTTTTAATATTTTATTTTTCTAGAGGAGTTTTAGATTCACAGCATACTTGAGAGGTAGGTCTAGAGATTTCCCGTACATTCCCTGCCCCACACATCATAACCTGCCCCATTATCAACATCCCCAACCAGAGTGGCACCCCTACTATGATTCATAAACCTGCATTGACTCGTCATTATCACTGAAAGTCCGTGGTTTACACTAGGGTTCACGCTCAGTGTCGGACGTTCTGTGGGTTCGACCAACTGTATGAAGACATGTAGCCATCATTACAGTACTACATGGGGTGATTTCACTGCCCTAAAAATCCTCTGTGCTCTGCCTACTCACCCCTCCCTCCCCACTACCTCTGGCAATACTGATTTTTTAATTGTCTCTATAGTTTTGCCTTTTTCACACAGAGTTGTGACATAATTGGAATCCTGAAAGTCTATAGCTTTTCCAGACTGGTTTCTTTCCCTTGGTCATATACATTTAAGGTTCCTCTGTGTCTTTTCACGGCTTGATAACTCATTTATTTTCAGTGCTGAATAGTATTCCATTGCCTGGATATACCACAGTTTATTTATCTGTTTGGCTACTGGAGGACATCTTTGTTGCTTCAGAATTTTGGTAATTATGAATAAAGACATCTGTGTACAGGTTTTTGGGTGAATATGAGTTTTAGCGCCCTTGGGTAAATACCAAGGAAGATGACTGCTGGATCATATGGTGAGAGTGTTTAGTTTTGAAAGAACCTGTCAAACTGTCTTCCAAAGTCTGGACAGTAAGTGTTCCATTTTGCCATGTATGAGAGTTCCTATTGCTCCACACCCTTGCCAGCATGTAGTGTTGTCAGTTTCTGGATTTGGGCTTTTCTAATAGGTGTTTCCGTTCCTCTCCAGAGGGAAAAACCTAACAGAGGCTCCTTTCATGCCAGGAGCGTTTAGAGGATTTAGTGCATCAGATGTCATCCCTAATTGAAGTAAATTACCCCTCTACTCATTCTTTCAATACTTCATAGACGGTTTCATGTATTATCCAATCAATCTATTTACTCTTCATTCATTTCTCACATATTTACCTGCCACAGGGCAAAGACACTTTAATGAAAAAAACACCCCTGAGTGGAGGGCTCACACACTGATGTGGATACAGACACATAAATAGAGAATTGCAGTTTGGCAAAATAGGTACCACTATATGAAAATACACAAAGTAGGACTGGTACCCAGCAGAAGGCCTGGCAGGGGGAAGATCATGGCAGGCTTTAGAAAGGAGGTGACCTGGGGGAATGGGTAGGCACAGGCACAGAGCTGAGCCTGGGAGGAGCAAATAGCTTGGAGTGGTGGCAATATAGGAGAAAAGGATTAGGGGTACGTAGGAGGCCACTGACCTTAGGGAAGCTGAATTTTTACAATTTGTATAAGGGTACCAAATCACAGACAGAGTTTAAGGGTTTGGAATTTGCTGTGTAAGAAACAGGTTCCATTGACAAGTTTTCACTTTTAGTGTTTGCACGCCAGAGAGGAGAGCCGGGCAGGCCATTTCGATGGGTTTCAGCTTGCCTTGTTAGCCGTCCCTCACATGAGAGAAGCTCTCAGGGTCTAACAAGACTGTGGGCTTGGAGGGGCCTCTACCAAGGCTCAGGCACCTTCCTGAGGCTGACAGCTCCTGGTTGAGTGGTAACTTTGCTGTTCCCAGCCCCTCACCAGAATTCTCTGCTGCCTTTAGATTGCCACTCCCAAGCAGCTACAGACCTTTAGGACTCCATTTGGGAACTGGCTTCCAGGCTCAGGGGCCCCTCCCCAGTGGGGCATTGCTGGAAACATCTGCTCAGGCCAGAGAGCAAGACCTTGTGTTGCTACCTGTCATCCTTCTCTCTGCTTCTCTTTAAAACAATAATTGTTTTTGTTGTTTTTCAAGGAATACACTATGGCCCACAGAGCTGTGGAAATCTTTGGCAGGCCTGAGTCATAAGGGTGGGCCCTGAAGCCCCATGTCGCAGGAGGCCCTGGGTGCCAATCACAGGTGATGACAGCTCTGGGCAGGGTGTCCCCTTCTCTGGGCTTGAGGGAGTGTGTGTGTGTGTGCGCGTGCGTGCGCGCGAGCGCATCTGTGCATGCATGCCTGCCCATGTGTGCGGCATTTCTGGGCTTTCATTATTGGAAAGAGGGGTCCATATTTGGCCTTATCCTTTATTGCCATGTGTTTCTGGGACCATCCTCACACTGGGGCCTTTCAAGTTCAAGGCCTAGGACATTCCTTCCCTTGTTGAATTGCCCTCAAGGCCAGAGTTGCTTTGACCATTAGCTAGTATGTGCTTTGCCCAATGCCGATGAGCTTGTTATGGGCCAACAAAAATGTCTGAGGCCTGGAAATTTATTTACTCCAAAAGATACAAAGTAAACATAAATAATAAGCTTTTATTTATAGTGAATTAAATTTTTTTAAAATTATTAAAATGAATTTAACAACTATTTAATTGGAAGTTTATAAAACATAGTTAGCTACAACTCAACTCCTTCAGAATTACATATTTAATTTAGGAAATCTGAATGCTACAGACTGAATTTCTGTTCTCCCCTCCCCACAAAATTCATGCTGAAATCCTACCCCCCAAGGTGATGGTATTAAAAAATGGGGTCTTTGGGAAGGTCACAAGGTCATGAGGGTGGAATTAGTGCCCCAGAGAGCTCCCTTGTCCCTTCTGAGGAGACAACAAGAAGTTGGCCATCTATGACCCTGAAAAGAATTCTCACCAGAGCCCAGCCATGCTGGCACCCTGATCTGATACTTCTACCATCCAGAACTGTGAGAAACACTTTTCCGTTGTTCATTAGCCATTAGTCTGTGACATTTTGTTACAGCGGCCAGAATGGACTAAGGCACTAATGATCTGTGGATGTTTCTTTATTGCGAATTAAATCAAGCAATTTTTTTTTTAAAGGAGCAGGACTCCCAAAAGTCAGAGTGGCCAGGCCTATGAAATGCTTAAGATAACTAATTGTCCAGAGTGAAGGACCGGAGAGACGGGGAAGGACTGTCTTGGGCAGGACCAGGCGTCACCGTGTTGGCTGTGCCTCACTGCTTAGAACGCAGCTAGGCTTTGTCCTGCTGCTGCATTCATCACCATTATTGCCAAACACAATTGTACCATCTTAGCCTATTTCCAAATACTCACCACCCTTGCTGCCCTCACCATGGCACCACTCACTGTCACCATCATCACCAGAGTTCTACCTCTGCTTAGCTACTCATGCCCACAACTGCGGCATTTGTATTAAACCCAACTGCCACCATTACTTATCCTACTGTCTAGTACTATAGTCCCATTGTCATAACTAACACCATTGTTGCACTTAATTCTATTATTTGCTCACATTTAATTAACTCTTCCTAGCTTATGGAACTCCTTCACATTTGACCCTGCTCACACCCTGGTTGGGCATCAGGTCACAGGCTGATGTGGGTCACCTTTAGGACCTGGGGCCTCCCAGGGAGCTGTGGGGGAGGCCTCTTCAGGATATTGGTAAGGTTAAGCCACATGACATTGGCTAACCCAACCGAACTGCAGCGCATGAGTGAGGAGGCACCCTTGGCTCTTTGGTGAGCACCAACCATCTGTGTGGCAGTCAGACGTGGGGGGCATGGGGCTCTAGAAAGGCCAAAGACCATGGTGCACTCCACCATGTGGGGCCTGTGAAAGCACGCGCAAGTGAAGGCAACCCTTGGACTGTTGGGTGGGCTCCCTGCTGTGACCTGGCCGGGGCTGCATTCTCTGTGCCTCTGGGCCTCCTCGCTCACTTAAGCAAGGCCCTCAGCCATGGGTTAGAGTCCCTGTTTCAGGCAGAGAAAGCAGAAGTGACTACCTAATGTCACACAGTAAGTGACCGTCGGAACGGGCACCAGAGCCTAGGTGACCTCTCTCCTAAGCAAGGCCTTCAGATGGTAGCCATAGCCCATCAGTATCCCCTATACAAAACCCCAATTTGTCCAGGTATCAGGAGGCCATGTATAAAGGGGAAGTCAGGCCCTTCCACAGTCTCTGGAAGAGAAGATTGAGTAGCTAAGAACCAAGAATGTTAATTCCATTTCCCTGGTCAATAATTTTGTTTAAAGAATGGCCATACGATGTAATTTTAGTCAATGAGAATTATGGAAACTCTGCTATGGGGCTTCTGGGAAAGGTTTCTTCACTTTTAAAGGGGGTATAAGAAAAGGATGTGCTGCCTTCTTTGGGGCTTTGACATTGTTGTACAATGCCATGATATCTGGGTCTACTGCAGTCATCCTGTAACCCTGAGGGGACAAACCTAAGAATAAAAATCTCTCACTGTGGATGGCAGAAGAGAAAGATAGAAGGAATCTGGATCTGTGATGATGTCATCAAACTGCTGAGGTAACCAGCCTTAGAACTGCTCTACTTCTGGACTACTTAGCATGTGACATAAATTTTGTTTAATTTTTAATCTTAATTTTTGTATTTTTAAAAATTGTCAAGCCACCTTTAGTTGAATCTTTACTGTGCAGCTGAGAGCAATCAAAATGATTCAGTGACAAATATTCCATTTACTTTGGGGCTTTGCACGTGCTATTCCCATTGACAGAAATGAGAAAATTTTCTTACCCATCTGGTGAATTCCTACTTGTCCCTAAACATCAACTCAGATGCCACTGCCTGTAGGGACCCTTCCCTGAATATTACCACCTAAATCATTTATTATTTCCTTATTTCACAATAACTAGTCCATACTTGGGTTTATTACACTATATATTGTAATGTGCATGTCACCTCTTCCTTAACACCATTGTATCTTGAGGGCAGATGCAGGTTCATTTTCTGTTTCTCCAGCTCTTAGGACAGAACTTGGCACAGAAGAAACCTCTCTAAATAAGTATTCAATTGAATCGAATCAAGTGGCACAATGCACAAGAAGTTCAATTAACTATAAAGAAAGGAACAACATGAGATAGTATTAAGTTGATAAATGAAGTCCCTAAAGTGTTAATTGCTTTTTAATGACCTTCATTCAATTAAGCAGGTACTTATTTAGCCATTGATGTAGCTATCTATGTAGCCAATGGAAAACAGATGTTTTCTGAAAATCTCTCTCCCCTCCCAGAAACACTTTTAAAGACAAGATCAATGTCCTGCTTCTCCCCTTGTCCCTGAAAGGCCATTGTCTGGGGTGCTTGGAAGAGGACTCTGTGAACACTCTCAAGGAGACATGCAACGAAGCTCGGATCTGCACATGCTGTGCATGACCCTGGACAAGGAGCATCACCGGCTGCTTTCCATCCCTGGTAAAATGGGGATCAGCATTCTGCCCCAACTACCTGCCCACGGCGCCTTAAGATTCCCAGGAGGCCAAGGGCGTGAAACCTCTTCGCACACTGTCAGGCTCCCTGTGTCCTCTGTGGGAGGGTTACTAGCACCACCACAAGGCAGTGCTCAGTCCTGCCAGCTTTGTATCAAGTATATCTTTTCATTCTGATGCTTTAAATCTAGGGCCTTGCTGAGCCTAGAGGGGTTGCCCTTTCAGGGTTAGCCAATTCCTAGAGGCAGGAAAGGACTCCCAGAATGAGCTTTTTGTATGCCAATCAACCGATGCGGAGGTCACAGCCCAGCCACCCCCTTTGCCAGGCTCTCACACTCCCAGGCCACTGGCCGCCTGCCTCAGCCGCCGCGAGGGCCAGGCACCAGGCAAGGGGCAGCCTTTGGGCCCAGGGCTTGCTGGAATTATTCCAGCCAGCCAGTCCTATGGCTGGTTTGCCCGGCCTCACCCATGCCTTCTTTTGCCCATGTTTTCACCTTGCTCCCTCTGCCTGCAGACCAGCCCTGACGCTTTCCTCGTGTGGCTGCATGTGGTGGGGATGCCCCCCCGCTCTGGGCCGCTCTG
Organism: Manis javanica; assembly: GCF_040802235.1. Lineage (NCBI taxonomy): Eukaryota > Metazoa > Chordata > Mammalia > Pholidota > Manidae > Manis > Manis javanica. The sequence continues at coordinate 231,100,762 of NC_133156.1, read as the reverse complement.
AGTAGCAAACACTCCTTTCAATGGCCTCACCACACCTGGATAATACTAGACCCTAGGCTGTGGAGCAGGAAGCTGGGTGTTGTGGGCAGGATTTGCATACTGAGGCTTCTCCTGGCAGTACTGAACAGACCCTCGGTAGGGGGCATGCATTCTTTTGGCCCCTGCAGTGGCCCCGCCCATCTGAGTGGCAGGGATGAAAGCAACACTATCCCTTGCTCATGCCTCATAGACCATTTACAAATGTTGGCATGTTCACAAAGAAAGGAGCTCCAGTTGTGAATCTGAGCCTTTCGAATGTGTGATGCTGAGCCCCAGGTGTGCTATGCAGAGCCACGAGAATTCCCAGAACACCTGACCAGAGGCCTTGAGAGCATGAGGGAAGTGGATCCCAGAGTGTCTAACCTTAGTCTTCGTGCTTAGAGCCAAAGGCTGTGCTCTGGACTCTGCTGTCCCAGGAGGTGTCTGTTAAGGCCCATTTACAGCATCTAGGGAAGTGCCTGGGGAAGCAGAGAGACGGGGAGCCCTGTTCCCGCCCAGGGAGCAGGCTGACAGCCATTGCTCTCCCAGACAGAATGGGGGGTCTCTGTTCTGGAGCATCTTGCAGGGTGTTGGTGGCCTTGAAGCTCAGGGAACGTCTGCCCCAGGGGTCCTCAGGTCCAGTGCATGGGGGGTGAGAGCCGAGGCCTTGTGGGTTCCACGGGGGTGGTTGGGAAGAGGGAGTGGCGATGATGCTGTAGAATTAGTTCTTGCCCTTTGAACCTTTCCCAACCACGGCCATGGCCTCCCTGCTGCCTGGAAACTGAGGAGCAGCTGGTTTGGGAAGAGCTTAAGCAGTTTTCTAAACAAAAGGCTGAGGCAGACTCACCTTCTCCTGGACCTCTGTTGTAAATAAACACCAACCCACATGGCAGTCGGGAACCGCGACTTGGGAACTGAGCTCATCTGGGCCTCAGGACTCCCAAGCCAAATTAAAGTCACCTGGTGCTTCTTGCCATGGCTCAGCCTGGTTCCCTGAGGATGCCCCTCCAGATGCCAGCCTTGGGGGCCTCTAGGACCATTGCCTGCAGCCCTCGGGCCACTCCTCCCGCTCCCAGCGACGGTTGCTGCCCTCCTGGAACCTGTAGGAGGCACGAGTGCCAGCTCAGCCCCAGTGCCAAAGTGCATCCTTGGAGGGGAATAAACACGTTCTAATCAAAACAAAACACTTCCAAACGGGAGTTTCCTGTTGGAATTTCCTGGCAGATCCCAAGGCAGTTGTGATTATGGAAACACTGAGTTTTTTTCTTCTCAAAGGGTTGTAGAGGCCATATGAAAACGGCAGTCTTAGCTTCCCTTTTTCTGGACAGGGTTGACAACTGTGGTTCCCAGAGGAGGCAGCCTGAAACCAGATGATCCCGTCCCATGATGGTAACCCAGAGGAGATGCTCCCTTGGCAAAAGGGAGAACTTAGAAGCTGCCTGCTGACACGTTTTGGCTAATGGGCAGCATTTTCCTCCTTTAGAAATTGGGGATGCTTAGAAAACCTGCAAGCAGAAATCTGGGGGGAATCTTAAATGCACCCTCCCCTTCATCACACACCATTGGTGACCACGCCCTATGCATCTACTTGCTCACAATCCTTCCATGAGTCTCCGTCGTGTTCCAGATGCAGCCCAATGTCCTTGGCTCAGCAAGCAGGGCACTTCATGACTGCGTCTGGCTGCTGGCTGCCTCTGCATCTAAGCTCCTGCTTCCCCATCCATGCTTCAGGTCCCAAACTTGCCAGTCTGCACTTTACCATAGTGTTTCCCTGGAATAGCCTTTCCCTACACCTACTTTCTGTGTTAGCACCACAAACTGAGTACCCTAACATCGCACCATGACAGCACCACATGCTGTAGCCTAAACAACAGAAAAGTATTTTTGCATACTTCTGGGTTACAGAAGTGTAAGGTCAAGTGTCAGCAGGCCATGCTCTCCCTGAAGCCACTCGGGAAGAAGGATCCGCTCCAGGCTTCCCACCCAGCTGGTTTGCTGACAATCTCTTATGCTCCTTGTCATATAGAAGTACCCCTGCATCCAGTCTCTGCCTTCATTTTCACAGGGCATCCTTCCTGTGAATATCTTTGTCCAAATTTACCCTCTGTCTAAGGACACCAGTCATATGGGATTAGGGCCGGCCTTAATGACCTCATTTTAACTCGATTCCCTTTATAAAGATTCTATCTCCAAATAAGGTCACATTCTGAGGTACTGGGGTTAGGACTTCAATCTATGAACTGGTGGGGGATGGAGTGGGAGGGGCGATTCAACCCATAACACTTCACTTTTAAGATTTTTCTTTTCTCAGATCCCCTTAGTCCTCTTTCTGCCCCCTGGAAAAATTGGCCAACCCCCTTTGTGTCCTCACTGGATCCTGTATGAAAGACAATCAGGGGACCTAGAACTTGGCTTTTGGACTATGTGCATGTTTCTCTTACATATTAGATTGTGAGTTCCTTAAAGACAAGGAGAGCGCCTTTTTCTCTGTATCCTGAAGACCCAGCATAATGCCAAGTGCACGACAGGTGCTCAGTATTTGCTTGCTGGATAAGTGAGAACCTGAAAATGTATGGTTCTTAGTGAAGATGTGAATTGGCTCACACCTCTCCCACCAGAATTTTCTGAAAGGTCCCTAATTTGTCTATCTGGATACTGCCTGGTCTCCTTTCTGTCAACCATTCCCACTTGAGCCCACCTGGACTTTGGACCTAACAGAACTGTGAAATAATAAATGGATGTTGTTTTAAGGCACTGAGCTTGTAGAAAATTGTTATGCAGGAATAGAAAACTAATGCAAAGTGGAATAATCACTTTAATACTAATGAATTTGAAAACTGGAAGAAAGCCTGCCAACATGTTAATGGTGGTTGCCTCGGGATTGTTTTCCTGCTTATTCATTCTTTAATGTACTTTCCAAGTGTTCTATGATGTGTATCCTCTTCCACAATAAGCAAACATATTTGTCTCAGCCTTCTTTTTCTTACTAATCTAGGCTTCTCAAGGACAAAGCCTGATGGATCTTTGAGTCTTGGTCAATAGATACTTGAGTAAACAAATTCAGCTTTCCAAACTCAAATGAATTTGCATTTCTAGACATCTCTAATCCCAATAATAACTAAAAATTCGGCGTCAATATGCCCAATTGCAGGTGTGGAAGTGGAGACCCCGAGTGGCTGAGTGACTTGATCTGAGACCCAGCACTTCGTATATAAGAAGTTCTGCAGTTGAACCCAGGTTTGTTTGCGGACCACAGAGACCAACACATGCTGCTCTTTATCTTCTTTGCATTCTGCTTAACAGCATTTGCCAGTGCAGCTCTGTGTCCTGCCGAGTCAGCTGCTGGGGAGCCTAGGCAGATGGCCAGCCCTCTTTCTTGGGGCTTCAAGCCTGGTGCAGACCAGCAAGTGTAGCTCCACTTCCCAGAACCCAGACCCTTCCCTGCCTCAGCCTCCAAGGCCTGACCACAGTCACGGGGGCACCTTTCACCTCCGTGATCCCTGCCCAGGACCTGGTCAGCTTTGCCTGCAGAGGCGTGAGTTCCCCTGGTATCCTCACAAAACAGAAGCCAGTTGTGTGAGAAGGGCCCTGCCAGCTCCGGGAGGCCCTGTGCAGTGCTTGAAGAGGGCGCAGCACCGCTGCCTGACTCACCATAACGCTATGCCTGTGTTTACGGCAGATTTCAAACAATTCTTATGCTGTCGACAACCCCCCGCAAAAATGCAGCTGTGCAGCCCCTCCTTCCTGAGCTGACATCCCTGTTTAGAGAGGGACATCCGGGTTTTTCTTTTTCCTCTCTCTCCTTTAAAGTGAGATTTGAAAACAGCAGAGAGCTCTCCCAGCCCACGGCCAAAGCCGGCTTTTATCAGTGAGAGGCCCCGCAAGAACCATTTGGAGAGTCCACTTCCTGTGCAGAGAGGAAGTGGCTAGGGCTTGACCTCGGACATACTCTCATTTCCAATCATTTTCCAGCCTGGAATGCAGTGTGATTCAGTTTCCATTTATAAAGTGAAATTAGCGCCTGTTGAATGCCCTGCATGAGGGCGGGGGTAGGAGGGAGGAAATGAGAGGCCCTACAAACAATTCTCCCCTGTTTAGCTTGGAGCTGGCCCTGTGGTGGAAGGATTTCCTTATGTTCAAGGTGTCAGCAGCCTCTCTCAGGAAGGGCCCTGCTTCACTCTCTTCTGCAGCTGAAGAAAAGAGAGAAGTGCGGGAGCAGCCACGTGACGCGGCAGAGGCTTGGCTATGATGGAAACTCGTGTTTCCCAGCACTTTATTCAAGGAACTGTCACATGGATTGTCTCAGTAGATCCTCAGAACACCTCTTGGAGGGAAGCTGGGAAGGCATTAATGTCCTCATTTAACTTTCTCTGCTAAGTGTGTTAGTTCCCGGAGCTTCTGTGGGAATGGCTCAGGGGACAAGGCCAGGACAGGAAGTCCAGGGACCTGGCTGGTCCTTGTTGGGCCTCTGTGTCCTGTGTGACTCTTGGGACTTGGGTTTACCGATCTGTGACACGGGATAACAACACAAGAGTCGTGAATGTGCAGCCTAAGGTGTGAGGGGGCAGCGTTAGTTGGTAGCAGTCATTTGTTCATGAATAAATGGTTCTACAAGAGCATCCCCCTGGAACTCTGGAGGGGTCCTTAGAGTGCTGGGAACAGAGGCCAAGGGACCCACCGAGGGCTTCGTCGGCCAAGGGACTGATTGCAGGTAAAGTGAGACTGTAGGAGCTCTGAAAGCAGAGGTCAGATGACCCTACTCTGCCCTCAAAGACATGCCCCTTGAAGGGTGTGGACGGCGGTATGGGGAATGGTTCTGGGCATAGGTGAGGTGGCAAGAGGCTCAGTCATGCAGAATAGCAGAGAGAACCCTGAGGGGAAGGGTCTTCAGCAACCCCTTTCGGGGTCTGGGAAACAAGGGAGAGAGGATTTGGAAAGTTGCGTAGCTGGGTCCTGCTGAAGTCCACAGCATTAAGTAACTTTCCCAAGGCATTGCAGCTACTGAGTGGCAGATTTGGGGCTCAGAGGCCTTTATGCCAGTCCTCAAAATCTCCGATGCCATCTTCCCAAGTATGCTAAAGTGAGGGGAGCTGAAAAGATGTGCTTCTCAAGTGTATGTTCATCCCTAGACTGTGGGTGGCTGGAGTGGCACTGCGGGGACTCCTTGGGCCCCTTGCTTCCTGCCACTGATTCCATTTTTGGATGCCAGCCTGGCAGGCACATGGGACGCTGGGCCCTTTCGCTAATTGCTGAGCCAATGCCAGAGACCAAGGTAGGGGGGCCCCAGGCAGCAGCAAGAATTGCTCCCAAGTCTCGGGCCTCCTCCAGGCCTCACTCCCTGACAGGTGCCTGACTGCCGGGTGCTGATCTTTGCTTCTCCTTCCTCACAGGAGCAGCTGCTCTCAATGGGGAGAAGGGACAGCTGTGAGCTGGCAGCCAGGGGATTGGGCAGGGGATGTGTATCTGGAGGCCCAGCAGCCCTCAGCAGAGGGAGTCCGCCAGCCAACCACCTCCCTCCGCACCCAAGGAGCCCACCCTCCGCCAGGGTGCAGGGTCCCTAAGCCTCTGTGCTCAGCCCCCCTGACAGGTGCTGCTCCGCGGCATTCTCCTTCCAGGTCGCGTGGCCTGTGTTCCTTCTTTCTCTGTTTCCTTTTCTATCTTGAGAAATTCAGTGTGTCCTTGAAAATACAAGCTAGACTCCTGGTCCCTCCTGTGTCCTGGCCAACCCTTTCTCTTAAAACTTGGCACCTTCTTCCTCACTTTATTGTCATTTTGTACCTATGTCTGATCTCTTCTGCCAGGTTCAAGGTGGGGGGTGAGATCAGATCTCTCTCATTCTCTACCTATCCCATTTCTGCTTGCCTTTCAAATCGATCAAATGAAATCAGAAAAATCAAACAAAACCCCAAAAACCAACCTTGTCAGTTTGCTAATACAGCTTCTCTGAGAGTCGGGGCTGGACATAGGATCAGAGTGGAGACTTGGGGTGTACTAACTCAACACCCCCACCTGCTCCAGGGCCATCATGCTTGGGCATCCGGTGCTCACCAGCTTGGAGCTTGAATCATGGCATGTGCCACACCAGGCTTCCAGGAAACCAGAAAGCCAAGGTCCCACTTCTTCATGAGTATCTTGACTCTGTCTCTAACCCAAACATTTGTGTCTGGGCCCCATGATCCTGGCAGTAGCCATAAGTCTTTGAATGCATATGTACATGGGTACATTTCTCAAGGGAGAATCTATATGTATTTTCATCCAATTCTTAAAAGATTCTCCTTGAGGATCTTTGTTCTGGGCTCTTCTAAACCATTTTATTTGGTCTGGGTCCTTGATCTCCCTTCCACCTGTTCCATTCCAGGTTCTTGAATTTGAACTAATGGTTTGTTTTTCATGCAAGGCCAGTCCTGCTGAATTCAGAAGAAATTATTAACAAGTCACCAAGTACTATCAAATTTTCCTCCTAAATTTCTAGAAAATGCATCCAACCAGCATTTCCTGAGCTCTGTAATAGATGGCGGGGCTGGAGAGATAAATCAGCCTCTGGACAAGCTCTGGAGTGACATGCCGTCCAGTGGGGAAGGCAGACATGTAAACAATTCCGTGCCATTGACCATGATGGAGGCAGATGGACACAAGAGGGGACGGGTCAATGCTCCCGTAGGAGTAGGGAACCATAGAGAAAATACATCTTGAGCTATCTTGAAGGATAATATGAGAAAACAAGTGGACTATATAGAAGAGGAATGGCATTCCAGTAGAGGTCCATCAACATATGCCAAACCTCAGAGGTACAGAACAGTGTGGTGAATTCTAGAAATTCACAGTAGTTCCTTATAGAACATGACATGGAAGGAAAGGTGGAAAATAATGTTGGATGGAGGGCACTTAAGAGCTACTCTGGATCCTGCAGAGGTGTGGTGGCTTAGGCATGGAGGAGGCAACAGAGAGGAAGGGGTGAAGGCAGAGAGCCCACTGGGGGTGTGCAGTGGCCTTGGGGCTGGTGATGCATGGCAGGGGCGGAGGCGATGAGCATGTGTGGTGTTAAAAATGTACAGTCAGCAGGGCCTTAACACTTGATAAAGTGTAAAGGGGTGAGGGAAAAGGAGATGTTTAGGACACCTTGAAGGTTTTCTGCCAGAGTGACTGGCTGGAGGCTGGAGCCATCTTGCAAAGACAGGAAATACAGGGGGAAGTAGCAGGTTTTGGCTGGGGAAGGGACAAACCCCTTGAATACCTACGGTCAGAGTTCAGCTTTAAGTCACCCGTCCTTCGGGCCTTTGGAATCAGTCTTTCTGAACGAACCCATCATTTTTTTCTATAACGTGCACTTTCTTATACCAGCAGGGTTCACCATATGCTGAGTTAACTACACAGACCAGTCCTCCACTTTACAGAACCACATTCTCTGCACTGCAGTCATCTTCATCACAGTGCTGTCCCTGTCCCAGCATCTAGTGTCCGCACCCTGCGTTGCTATCTGAGTTTTCCAAGAGGACAAGAAGAGAGTGGTTTGGTGTCACTTAAGTAGGTGGCTAGATTCCAAGGGCTGGTAGAATTTAGGAGTGAGTCCTGAAGAATGGCCTGGATTTAGGTAGGAAAAGGTTGAAAGTTATGAGGACAAGTTACCAGAAAGATTCTGAAATGCTTGCCTTCTCCCTGCCCAGAGGACAGATAGGCAGTGTTCTGACAGACGGGAATTCTGGCTGCAATGACTGACCATCATTCTCCAAGTACATGTGATATTCTTAGCAGAATGCAGGAAGTCTCTCACCATCTCTGTCTACTCTATGTCCTATATTATGGTTTACCTAAAATTGCAAAAGCTCGTATTTACCATTCCTTTTTTTCTCTAAATTATAAATAGAATAGAATCTTCCCAGTTCATTTGAGGGGCCAGAAACTTTTTCTCAATACATGAAAAGATTGAAGAGCAGATGTATTCCACTGCCTTCCTAAGAAACAAGAAAGTAACTGTTTATATGTGATCATTTCTGCAACTGGTTCCCTTGTGCAGAAAGGTCATGCAAGGATGTGGCTCTACACTGTTTGTGAGATTCATCCATGCTCATATGTGGGCTTTAATTGATTTACTTTTAGAGCTCTATAACATGACCATGTTGCAATTTACTCATCTATGTTCACATTGTTGCATATATTGAGATTTCCCCCTCTATTTTTCCTCTCAAAAACCAAATGCCTTCAAAGATTTTATACAAGTCCTGAGATACCCATTTGTGAATTTTTTCTTTGGATATATATATATATATATGCAAAAAAAGATAGATAGAGAGAGAGAGAGAGAGAGAGAGAGAAAGGAATGGGACTTCTGATACTCACAGAATACATCTATCTTCGACATTAGTGTAAATGTCCAAAATGTTCTCCAATCATGGCATGTGTTTACAGCAGTATAAATGAGCTCCCCTTAGTCCATATCATCACAAACACGCTATGCTGTCAGATTTTATTCTTGCCAGACTGATGGCCATGACATGGGACACTCCTGTTTTCACTTTACAGACCCTCTTTGTTTTGTGCGTCTCTCCTGTCCACCCTGGGCACATCCTCACCAAGATGGCCCTGGGCGGCTGTGCTGAACTGAGCATTTATTCATTATCAGCCTTTATCGAGTGTTTGCTTAGGTGGGACACTATTGTGCATTCTTTTCACAGATTGTCTCACTTAATATAATAAGCTTAAAGTGGAAGAAACTATTATCTCCACTTTACAGGTTTCTTTTTTTTTATTTGTCCCTTCATTCAGCAATACACTGAGTGGCATTCTGGACCTGCTACACATGGATTCGAACCTCAGGCTTCCTAAAGGAGGCGGCAGCTGATGGCTGCTCTATGTTTGGGCTGCCCAGGTGCATTGCCCCTTCCCGATGATAACTCAGTTTCCCACTGGGGGGCTACATCTCCCTGGACTTGGAGTCCAAGGGCTCCTGAGTGAGTGGGTAGGGGGTGAGGCAATAGTTGCATCTCACCCAGGTGGCCCTGGTGCGCAAGGCTGCTGCAGGGCAACCTGGACCGATGCCACCCCGCTGTGTGGCCCGCCACCTGCTTCCTGAGCCTGGGAGCTTCCTTGGGTCAACCTCCAGTCACCTTTCATTTATGTGAAGACCCTGACATCCTTCTAACAAAGCCCCTCTGGCTTAAGTTACCCAGAGTTAGTTTCTGTGGCTCACAACAAAACCCCACTGCCCCTGAAGGTTTGGCCCAGGTCCTGGAGCACACGAGACCAGTAGGATTGAGGAACTGGGTGAACCTTCATCCTGGGGACTACCTGCCTGCTGCATCCATGAGCCCTGGCACTTGAGAAGCTTCTGCCACTACCCTTTTCTAGGATGGGATTATCGGGAGCAATCCACCAGAGGTCTGTCCTCCGTACATGCACCTCACAGCTGCCTCCCTGGGCCCCCGGAAGGGAAATCGGCCCCCTGAGAAGCTGCGGTTCTGCCCTGATTCAAGGCATGAACTTCCAGCTGGTGGAAGCATTGCCCTCCTATGGGATATTGCCAGGGACCTGTTCAAGCCAGAGAGGACTTTTCTAGTGCCAATAGTTTTTATCTGGAAGTTCCGAGGGCGAAATAGTTTTCCCTCAGGAGAGCCTGAGGCAAGCTCCTCACCTCTGGCCTGTGTTCACTCCAGGCCATCTCCCCTTTTCAGCTCCCTAAGGGCAGAAAGCAAGTTGTTTTTATCCTCCATGGTGCCAGAAATGACTCCTGGCATAGAGAATTCCAGTTGAATAACTGGGGCACAAAGGGTAAGATTTGACCTGGAAGTGCTTTGCCCCCAAAGGAGGTGGTAGTAAGGGATCTGGGCCTTGAGATTCGGTCACATGGACATTTGCTGAGTATTTCTAGGGGCCAGCACCATGCTAGGTGCTGGGGATAGAGGACTAAAAATTATACAATCGTTAACCTTGAAGAGCTCCCAGTCCAGCAGGAGAGACAAATGGATAAAAAAACAATTTTGATGGATAAAAAAACCCAATTTTGATGGAGTAAGAGCTGCCATGCAGTATCAGGGTCAGGTTTTCAGAGACCAGCGCTCACTTTGCAGGTGAGGAAAGCAAGGCCGAGAGAGGGTGGGGCCTTGGTCACGCAGTGAACGTCAGGGTCAAGTGCAAGTTTAGACATCTGTGCTCACAAGACAGCAGTCCACCCACCACTCTCTGTGCTCCCTGGTGCTGTTCATGAGTTTATTATGTAACAGACTCAAATACTTATTGAGTGCCAACTATGAGTCTGGCACTGTGCCTGTGCTGATGATTCAGAGGGGAGCAAAGTATACCCAGACATTGACCATGTCTTCATGGGGCTTACAGCCCAGTGGGTGGACAGACATGCAAAAGAGAGCTTCCTGAGTGACTAACGCTGTTAAGAGAGGGTCAGGGTGTTGGCAGAAAGGGGTTGCTCACATGAACTGAGGGGCTTATGCATCTATTCATTCATTCATTTCCTGCCTTTAGCAAATATTTAGAGTCTACCATGTGCTAGGCATTTCTCACAGTCCTTCCCAGCACCTCCATTTCCCAGTTTTGCATGCATCTCAGCTGAAAGCTAGAAAAGTAAAAATTTCTAGTGGCAGAGGGAATTTGCATGAGCTAGCGCAATCGATTCTGAAATGGAGGAATTTATCAGGACTTCTACACAGGAATCTAACTGCGAGTCTTCACACCTTCTGTCACCAGCTGAACATTTCATCCTGGGCTCCAGATTATCACTCTCTTGTATTCCTGTGGTAGAGGGAACACAGGATGGCTGCTGCTAAATTTGGTGTATTTGGAAACAACACTGAGACAACAGCGGTCCAAGAGAAGTGAATTTGGAGCCATCTGCCTGAAGACCCACTGGCTGGACATGTGACAGGAGGCCCAGCCCTCCACGTGGCCCTGAGCAGCTGCTTCCCCACCAGGAGTCTCTGCTGAGGGTCTTAGAGGGCAATGGCCAGGGCAGCAATAGATGTACGTGGCTCATGACCACACAGGGGGATACGAGGGAGGTGCTGTGATGGGGCACCACTGGGGGCAGGCCAAAGCTGAGGTCAACAAGCTTAACCCTGAGGTCAGGGAAGGTTTCCTGGAGGAAAAGGGAATTTGCAAGATGGGCAGATGACAGGTACAAAGAGGGAGAAGCCACATGGGCTGAAGATGGTGTGGGATTTTGGGGTCAGGGAGGGGTCCTAGCGGATGGAAGGCCTTGGGAGCTCCTGACTTTAGCTTCTTTGCTTCCATTTTAGTTTTCATTCCATATGTCCTCCTTGAACTTGCCTCTTATAACCAGACCTCTTGCCTGGAGTGCCTCCCTGTCTCCTTGCCCCCTTCCTCCATTCCACCAGTCTCTGTGATAAGCCCGAAGGATTCATTGAAGAGAAGAGCCTCCTCCTTGCCTAGCTGGAAACTTACAGTATAACAAGGGAGACAAACAGGAAAATAGCTACATGTGGGAACCTACGAAATGGATGTGAAAACCCAGACAAAACTACTCACTTCAGCCTCGGGCTTCAGGCCTGGCTCACAGAGCACGGAACACCTGGGCAGCAATGTGCTAGGATGAGAGAGAGATGTTTCTCAGCAAAGAGATCAGCCTGTGCGAAGGTGAAAGCTTGGGTTATTTAGGGAATGGAAGAGGTTCGGTGGCACTAGAAGCCCTGGGAGTTTTGTTTGGAAAGGTGGGGCCGTGCGCTGGGGGCCAGTGATGGAGCCAGATGGAGAAGAACCTTGTCAAAGAAAGTGACACGTCCTCACTGAGTGCTTGCCCCACACCCTCAGGGTGGGCCCAGGGCCGGTGGTCTCACGTGTGTTTGGCAGGTGAGGGGCCAGGATATCTGGCTTTTCCTGTCCTTGCTTCCAGCATAGGCTCCTTGCCTCTGGCTGCGGTGTTTGCTGAGATTGCTGCGGTGAGCAATCTGCTGAGATTGCTCCCTGGAGGCTTCTAGCAGGGTCCTCGCCTCTACCTACCTGGTGGGGCCCTAACATGCACTGAGTGCAGTTCTCGGGGTCTCCTGCTCACCCCCACCAGCTTGCCTCCCCTCACCCTGCCAGGCCCATGGCTCCCAGGTGCCCCTCCTGGCTGGACAAGGCCTGCACCCTCCTGCCAAGTCCATCCTGTGGCTGCTGAGGCCGCAGGAGCTGGTCACCTTTTCTGCTCGGCCCGTGTGTGTTTACGTTTCTGCCCCAGACGGCCTCGCGCCCCTCCCTGGCCCCGACGGCTTCCAGAGCATTTATCAGGGCCTGTGTATGTTTTTCTTGTGTGGGATTTGAAATGATTTCTTTAAACAAGGTCTAAACTAGGATTGATTTCCTCTCTTTATTTAGAGTGGTTTGTTTTGTAATATGGTTCTTTTAACAGTCTAAATTGTGGGAACTGGGGAGAAAAAAAGAGAATTTGCTGACTTCATATAAATACAAATTACTTTATCTCTCTTTGAAGACTTCCATGTCTTTTCCTTGAAAAGGCTGGAGCCAAATTCTTTGGGGGTCCTTTTCTTGTCAGAATTGTTATGATGAGAACGATACATTTGCTGTGAGGCTTCCATTCCTGGGCTGAGAATAAAAAACAGCCCGGCCTTTCCCTGGTGTCTTGTGCTTTTCTTTCAAAGCAAAAGCCATATCCATTAATCTGATCTTTACAACATAAAATTCTGTCATTTGATGTTTATAACAGCCCCAAGAGGTGAGGAGGGAAGGCAAAATCCCCCCTAGTTGACAGAGGAGGGGGTGCTTATTAGTCTGGCCTGGGGGGTACTGGGGCCCTGGTCGAGTAGCTAGGTCATCCATATGTTGATTCCATAAATATTTCTGAGTAACCACTATGTGGCAGGCTCTGAGCTGGAAGGGACCTTGAAAATGAGCTATCTGACTTTTTTCATTGACTGTTTGAATCCTCCCATCCCCAAAAATTGCAGTTGGTAGTTCCCTTGCTGGTGCTTGCATGCCTCCAGTGACAGGGAGCTCCCCACCTGTAGGGTAGACCATGCCAGCTGTGCATGGCTCGGGTTGTTAGAATCTTTCCTCACACTGGGCTGAAACCATCTCTCTGGATATTTCTTCTGCACTGCCACCTGGGTGTTGCTGCTTGTCCACAGCAGATGGGCTTATATCCAGACTCACCCTCTATTCTGTGGGGGAGTCGTCATTCATTGCTGTGCATGGCCCTGACCTTCACGTCCCTTATCCCATATGACCTGTCCAGGCTGCCATGTGCTTGGGGGAGTGAAGGAATCTCATGCCTATTCCAGACATTATAACTCAACCAACGAGGCGGCCTCTACTCAGCTTAGCTTACGCGGAGTTCCCTTATGCCTGCTGACGATACTGGCCTTGTACTGACAAGCCTGGCCCCCACATCCTCTGCTTGTGTCGTAGACTGGATCCAGGAGGTAGATTTCACAACTACAGCTGCTTTGTTGGACCCTGTTTTGTGAGGCCCGTCACCCAGCCTTTAGGATACTCTGACTCCTGACTTCACTGCCACTCAAGGTCACCGTTCTCCCCATGGGGCTTCACCCACACGCTGGACCAGCCAACCACCCGCTTCTTTGTCCAAGTACTAATTAAATCGGTGCAGAGCACCGAGCCCAGGAGAGGCCCTCTGGTTGCCTTGCTTTGGTTCATTAGCAAATGAACCTTGTAGTCATGCTATTTTCCAACATGTCCATAAGGAGAATATGACCTAGTTTGTCAAACCTCTAGCTTGAGTATGGGGTCACTTTACCTATTAATCTTACTGATATCCCAGGTCAGGGAACCTGTTAAGAAAGGACTGAAATTTAAAATAATTCCTAAAGTATGTATGGTGGTTCCCAGGACACAGATCTTCCTGGGTTCTCGCCAGTATTCACTGATCTGTTGGCTTATCTAGTCTCAAATAGGATTAAGGTAACACCTTTTTTTTTGGCCTGTAGTTATGTTGGGTTAGGGAAAGGAGAGTAACAGAAAACTGAGAAAAGTTGGTCACAACCTTGAAGACTGTGCTAAGGAGCTATAGGAGGTTTTGTCCAATTTGGAGCAAGCACATGAGACAAATTTCATGCTTTGTTGATTTCATATTTTCTCTCTCTTTCATAAAGTTTCCAAATAATGGCTTAACAAGTTGTGAAGCTGATAGCATTGGTTTCCAGGTTGCATATTCTGGAGCATTAAACCCTTTTGGGTAGGGAGACCATACAGTTGATTTGGCAAGCAATGGCTCTTGAAGGTGAGAGGGGCACTATTAATAATTACACCAGGACACTTAGGGGTAAGCTAGCACTGCTCTGGACAGTCCCACTGAGCCATACCCTGCCTCCCTCTCAGACACTCAGGGATGCGCAAGTCTCTGACAGGAGCAGATGGAGAGCATGTTCCACTTTGACCCTGCAGAGGGCTGCGTGGGTGGAGAGTGGTTGCTGAGGGTTTGGCTAAAAGGCCAAACGTTTTGGTTTTTGCTAAAGCCTCAGCCACCTTACACCTCGAGCATTTCCCTTGCGCTGGCCCAGTTGTGTACGTTCAGGCAGAGGCATTTCATCTGGCTCCAGAGCCCTCACACTCAGCTCATCGAGACCATCTTTGGACAAGGTTCTTGCTGTCGAGTGAGCTCTCCCTGTGGAAGGCGCCTCTCTTTGAACACGGATGCCTGTTTATTTTTGGACTAGGAACTAGAAACTTAGAATTCCCCAAAGGCACAGGCTCAGATCCTTCTTTGCGGCTATAACAGTGGAGCTTAGAGAATGACAGACTCGGGAAATGCCCCCCGCGGGGAGAGCCTGACAGATCATTTCATCTGACGGTCTCATATTACAGATGGGCAAACCGAGGTTCAAAGAGGAGGGAGGGATCTACTTACATCACGCAGCGTTTTCATCCCTGTGCCATTCTTACAAATATTACCATGCCTGGCATCCTGTCAGAAACGGAAGCAATGCCATTCGAATAAAAATCCATTCTATTATATGCAACTTGAGTCACTTGTAGCTCGGAGAAGTCCTGAGGCCTTGTGCAGACCTGCACAGCAGCATTCAGAAACCCATCTCCGCTGTCAAGTGCAAAGCCAAGTTGAAGACCACTCAGTGTGGAAGCAGAATGAGGACAGGAAGAGTCAGCTGTCTAACAAAGCTGCAGAGGTTCCCATGGCCCCTAGTGGGGGACACCCTCTGTTAAGACACCCCGCCTCCTTTGCCCTCCATGCTCAGCTGCTTCCTCCTGGGAGCATGGTCAGTGGGGTGACCCTCACTAGCTGGACACCCTAAGAAAGGCTGCTTCGGGGCTTCGGCCTCAGAAAAGTTGGGTTGAAACTTGGCTCTGTCATCTTGGGCAACTTGCTTACCATCCCTGAGACTTAGTCTCCTTAATTTGAGAACCATCATAATTCCCATCTAGGTTTGGGTTACGTGGCATCATGTATATGAGAGTGTCCGTTGTGCATGCCTGACTCCTAGTCGCTGTGTACTAAGGTTGGTACTAACACAGAGCCCTAAATGTTGGCACTATTAACCTTCTTTATTGTGGGAGGGCTGTCCCGTGCCATGCATAACGCTTAACACCATCTTGGCCTCTACCCACTGAACGTAAATTGTCACCAAAAGAAGCCTCAGACCTTGTCCCATGTTGTCTGGGGAGCAAAATCCCCACTCCAGATTGAGAACCTCTGTTTTTATTGCCTGGAGTGCCTAGCACAGTACTTGACATCATAACGTAGTGGGAAGAATGTGGATTATGCTCCAGACTGAGGTGAATTCACATAGAGGTTCTACCAGTTACGACCCCATGGTCTTGTGGAAGACCCTTAATCACATCTGGCCTGGCTTTGTTTTGTCATCTGTAGAAGGGTATCATATGGTCTCTGCTAGTTTGTAGTCAGTTACATAAGATGATTTATATGACTGTGTCTGGCCCAGACAGGATGCCCGACATACATTCATTCCATTTGCTTTCCTCCATGAGGTCCTAAGAGGGGATGGGATTTCAGAACACCTGAATCTGAAGGGTGTTCAATTAGAACTAGGTCCAAAATGTTTAGGATCTTAATTTTTGGTTCCAGTTCTTGAAATATCACTTCTGTTGTTAAAAAACATGCCTGTCCATATGTTGTTTGAATGCATTTAGTAATTCTGTTTTTTGTTTCTCTCTGTAGCAACACAAATAACTAATGTCCACTGTGATTTTTTTGCCCTTCAACTAATTGCTGTGACATCTGAATTAAACATAATCCTCACAGGAAGCCAGGTACCTTGTCCAGTTTTAAGGAGAAATGAGGCCTACAGAGGAGAAGTGCGTGCCTCAAGGCTGCACAACAAGTCAGTTGCTTGCTTGGCCCCGAACCAAGGTCTGCTGGCTCCTGGGAAGTTCAGTAGCTTTTGGTGCTACAGGCCCGGCGGTGGCCCCTGGGATGGCTGTGGTGGTGATGGTGTCCAGCTGGGAAGCAAGACAGAACGACAGGAAGGATGTTAGTGTGTAGGACTGCTGTATCACCGTGCCACAGGTGGGGGGTTTAACGACAGAAATGTGCTCTGTCTCACTTCTGGAGACTGGAAGTTGGTGTTCAAGGTGTCTGCAGGGTTGGCTTCTTCTGAGGCCTCCCTCCCTGGCTTAGACGGCCGTCTTCTCCATGTGTATGCACATGTCTGTATGGAGGTTCCTTTTCTTATAAAGACATGGTTGGATTGAATCAGGGTCCACACTAGTGACTTGTTTTAGCTCAATGGCCTCTTTGAAGACCCGCCTCCAAATGCAACCACATTCTGAGGTGCTGGAGTATGGCTTCAACATGTGAATTTTGAGGGACAGACACAGTTCAATCAGTGACAAGAAGGGAGAAGGGAGTCTGAGAAGATGTTGGAGGAAGCTATGAGCAACAGGGACTGAGGAGGGTAGCTGAGTGTAGAAAGAATGGGAGACGCGGCCCGAGGCGGAGCAGGAGCCCAGCAAGAGAAAGGCTCGCGCCCCCTGTGCCCCCACCGACCTCCCTGCCCCCGGCCGCCCCGTCTGGCCCGTCGCTCACTTGATTTCTTTTTCTCTCCCTCTGTCTTTGCTTTTCCCTGGTTTGCTTCCTGCCGCCTCTGGTTCTCTTTCCAGAACTCTCAGCAGCCCCCTCTCCAGGAAAGCAGGAAGCTTGGGGGAATAGAGTGGGAGTCAATAGGATGTTTTGTGTATGATTATTTTAGTACGCTAGCCCAGGTTTTAACCCAAACCCGCTGTAAATAAATACAGTCCTCTTAAGAAACAGGTTTCCCCTCCTCCCCACAATCAGCATGAAGCTGGATTCACTATAGAGGTGCCTGTCTGTCCCATGTCTGTCTGACCTTCTTTCCCCGGCTTTGTCTCTGGGTCTCTTGGCCTATTGTCTCATGATTTGGAGATGGTGACAGCATTGTCCTACCCACCCTGCACTAGGGTCCGCACCTTGCCTCTGGGCAGAGAGAACAAAAAGGTGACTTCTGACTGCATCTGCCGTCCCTGGCAACTGGCACCCATGGGGCCTGGGACGTCACTCCACCCAGTTCCCTCTTGAAAAGATGGGGAGACGGAGGCCCAGAGAGGAGGGGTGCCTGGCTCAAGCCTGCGCAGCTTAGTGGTGACAGTGGTGCATCCTGACAGGCAGCCTGCCCGCTTTCCCGAGGCAGCGCCCTCCTCTCGCACCCCAGGTCACTGCACGTGCCCACTCCCTCCCGTCCCTCTCCAGCTAGCAGCTGGTCGCGGCTCCAGCTGCAGTTTGCGTTTAGGGCCCAGAGCCCTGGGGCCAGACTTCTAGGAACATCCTGGAAAAGAAGTAAGCCTTGAAAAGTATTTCATTTCCTGGACTTGGTGCTTCTCAGAGAAGGAGACAGTGTGACCAGTGAGTGAGAGCAGAGCCGTCTTCAGAAGGGGGCTGGGCTAGGCCTGAAGAAGTGGGGATCCCAGCTTGCTGAGAGACATGCAGAGGGAAGGGCCTGGGGGTAGAAAACAAGGCGGGAGAGATTGTGGAGAGGGATCTGTTGGGCGTCCTGAGGTCCTGAGCAGTCCTAACAAAGCATCGTCAACCGGCAGCTGAAAACACCAGAGACGGACCCTCTCACAGATCTGGAGGCCAGAGGTCCAAGGCCAGTCTGTTGGCAGGGCCCTGACCTCTCTGAAGGCTCAAGGGGAGGGTCTGTTCCTTACCTCTCTCCTAGCCTCCGGTGTCGCCAGCAACCCGTGGCAGTCCTTGGCTCACAGACGCTTCACTCTGCTCTCTGCCTCTGTCGTCACGTGGCCCTCGTCCCCCCTAGTGTCTCTGTGTCTTCTCCTCTTCTTATGAGGACACCAGCCATACAGGACTGAGGGCCAGCCCCACTACAATATGACCTCATCTTAATTTAGCTAATTATACCTACAATGACTTTATTTCCAAATAAGGGCACGTTGTAAGGTTCTGGGAAAGACACAACTTTTGGTGGGGGGGCAGGGGGCAGAATTCAACCCATTACAGGTTCCCAGGGAGTGAGGTGGCTGCAGTCTCCTCCAGGTTTCCCAGGGCAGGGAAACAGGGCAGTGGACACAAAACTAAAATTGATGCCAGGCTGGCCTCAGAGTTTGGACTTCCCTGGCAGCAATGCTCACCTGTGGCTTCTGTCAGCCTCCGCAGCAGGAAAGAAAGGTTCTGGGGTGGCAGCACCTCCTTGTAATTCTCTATGAGGGGTGGGAGCTGGGTGGGATTCTGTCCTGTCTATGCTTTGCCTCTTGGAATAAAGGGGATTGGAAAACAGACTGTGCCCTGGGCTTGCCTTTGGTGCCGACCTGCAGGTTCAGGAAGATCTGTGGAGGTTTGGCTGGATATGCTCAGTGGATTCCCACCTGGAGTTAAGACCTGCAGCTCCAGGCAGTGGGAAAGTGTTACCTGGCAGGAGGACAGCTGTGGTCAAGGCCAACAGCTGCCGCACTTCCCTGAGCAGCTTGGGAGACTCACATTGACGGAGTGGAAGGCAGCGTCTAGGGAGCACAGATGAGTTGCCATAATGAGCTCTGTGACTCTGGGTAAGTCAGTGTCCCTCTCTGGGCCTTCCTAGTCTGGGAGTTCTGGGCATGGCTTCTACAGTTCCCATCCATGCAGGTATTAAAATATTTAATCATTGTGACAGCACCATTTTCATGCACAGCATGTTTTACTCTTACCAAGGCCCCTTGTACATGTCATCTCATTTAACCCTCTCATCCTTGTGGGCTCAGTGAGGCAGGATAAGTGCTCACATTTACGCACAGAAGGCCGGAGGCCAAGTGAAGGAGCAGGGTCCTGGCGCTGAGCAGGTCAAGGCACTTGCTATGTGAGCTGTAGTGACTGTACGATGTCCCGGGTCCCCAGATAATCTCATATTAAGGGACTCGTTCAACAGCTATGTGTTGAGTGCCTGTTACTAGCCTGCTCTGTGCTCAGCCCTGGGAGCCACAGAAGTTAACAGACAAAATCTCTGCTCTCTTGGAATTTACATTCAAGAGGAGCAAACCAACAACAAACAGATGGCATGCTAAATGGGGAAACTAAGGCAGGCTGAGAGGGATAGCAGCCATCTTAGAGCCTGAAGGGGACTGCTCTTTGTAAGTGTGGATGTGGGTGATCTCTCTATTAAGGTGACACTGGAATAGAAACCTAAAAGAATGCGAGGATACAAGCCATGTGGCCTCAAGAGGAAAAGGCGCCGCCGGTGATGATGCAAGTATAAAGGTCCTGAGGTGGGAGAGTTTGACGTGCTCATGAAATACAGGGAGACCAGTAGGCTGACGTTCAGACACTACATTTGGGATCTCCTAGCGAAACAAGGCGACTTTGGCTACCTTTTCCAAATACCATGTATTTTGAAAATATAAACACATCAACCACAGCTTTAAAACTGTAATTACCAGCATGGCCCTCTGGTACTTTCTCCCTGAGACTTGGCTGCAGTCCAAGGCTTTGTCAAAAGAAGCCAAATCCTGATAAAGGATTTCTGGGCAGTTCTGAGCAGAGAGGACCAAAGACCGAGTCGAAGACGCTGAGGCTCCTGAAGCTGGCAGCACAATCAGAGGCAAAGACTGAGTCATCAGACACCTGGTGCCAGAGATCGTCTGAGCTGCTCTGTAGGGGAGCTGACCATGAATCTTTGTGAGAGATAATTTGATGGCAGCCTCGACAGGATGAGTTAACGTTCCTCTAGGCTGGACTTGGAGGAGACAAGCCAGTCGCACCCGTGAGACCCTCTGGATCCACTGAGGCCTTAGCCTAGGATCTTGAATATGCCAAGCCTCCTTTCCATTTTTGGAGTAGAATTCACTGAATTAATAAATTTTATTCAGTGAGTAAGAAAATCTGAATGACATCAATCAATTAGTGACGAACCAATATTTACCGAGACCTTCCTAAATGTCAGGCCCTGAGTTCAGAGCATCCATGGATATATAGATTAACAAAACCTGGCTTTTTCTTTCTTGGGGCGTATGCACTAATTGGAGAGACAAGATTTAAGTCAAGGAAAGGTGAAATAATATGCACAAAAAGATACAAAGCAGTTTGAATCATCCTTCCTTTGTCAAATGGGTGCTGCTCAACCCTGGCTGTGCTGAGGAATCTTCTGGGGAGTGTTTGAATGTAGCTGCAGGCCGCACTCACCCCCAGGGATGGGAAAAGAGGGGACCTTCATGTGTCCTAACCCTTGGGGCAGGTGGAGTGAAGTGGAGGGTTCTGTGCATCCCTTATTTAAGGTGAAGATACCGTTTGTGGGTGAGACAGGGCCCGACATATCAAGCCCAGCAGATAAGGGGTCAAGGGGATGTTTCTTGCTCCAGGTCACACTCAGAGTTGGTATCAAGGTGGGACTAGGACACAAGCCTCCTACAGGCTTCTTCATGTCCTTCCAGACCTACTTCTTGTCTCTGAAACCTTCCAACTGGTTCCTGGACATCCATAAATCTGAGTGAGCTCAGCATTTGGCTCTGGAGTCTGTGGTTGGAGGGCACAGGGGACCTGCGTCTCACTCACCCTGCAGAGAACTGAGTCCGTTCATGCCACTATCTCAGAGGACAGGGAAGGGCTGTGAGGACCTGTAAGGGGGACAATAATCTGTGGATGGATTGGGACAAGTGACAGTCACAGATGACACCATAGTGGTGATTTTCATGAGAGTCAGGCCAGAGCAGATACATGAAACTTAATGCATTGATTGTGAAATATTGCCTTCAGACCTTTGAGGCACAGACTGATGATGGTGGGAAGCCAGGATGACATGTAAGGGCATGCAAGATGGAGCCTGGAACATTCCAGCTAATAGTAGACTTGAAATTATGGCCAGTTTGTATGACGGCACTCAGTTGACAACTGTGACCTCAGGCTGCATTACTAGAGATGCATCATCTAGAACAAGGGAGGTGATGGTCCTACTTTTTTTGTGCTGCTTTGTCTATACCTGGAACACTACCTCCAGTTGTTTGCAGATAGAGTGGCCAAACTGGCAAGTCATGAGAAGAGAGGGACCATGGGAGAAAAGGGATTTTAAGACATTTCCTTTGGAGACATTTTGAAGGAAGTGAGGGTGTTCATGTTTGAGTTAAGAAGGTATAGGAGGAAGAGATCTGGCATCCAGTATCTGTCAGGCTAAAAGGGAACAGCTGGTTCTTGTACAGGCCCAAGGAAGAG
This sequence comes from Manis javanica, assembly GCF_040802235.1. Classification (NCBI taxonomy): domain Eukaryota; kingdom Metazoa; phylum Chordata; class Mammalia; order Pholidota; family Manidae; genus Manis; species Manis javanica. The sequence goes on along the minus strand of NC_133156.1, from coordinate 231,079,140 downwards.
ACACCTTAGAGCTTGGTGTAGGGTCTGGCTGCCTCTTATGGCAGCAATCTTCATATCCCTGGAAGCAGTCAGGGAAGGACTAGCCCAGGGAAAGGATTGCTCTAAATAATAATGATAACAACAACAGCTAACATTTGTTAGGTGTTACTATGTGCCATGTGAACTTTATGTTAATTAACTCACGTAATTTTCCTAACAACCCTATCAGGTAAGTGTTATTATTACCCCAATTTCATAGATGGGAAAATTGAGGCCCAGAGACCCATTAAGGTGCTCAAGGTTACCCCAGGCAGTGTGGCTCCTGAGTCTGGGCTCCTTCAGCGCACAAAGAGGGTTTGAGCCTGAAGACCTCTAAGATTTTTTCCTCATCCCTGAGGATCTAAGATTTTCGGGAGTTCTTGCTGGGACCATCCTCAAGTAATTTACTTCTTGTGGCCTTTAGGTCGGGCTTGCCTAGGGCGGGGGAGACAAGACACTGCTGGCTCACTCTTCCCAGCTGTGCAGGCTGGGAATGCAGCCAGGCCACTCATCTCCCAAGGGCAGGTGCCGGCTGCTGCGGTTTGGCAGTGGGTCAGCAGCTGGAACGAGGCCTCGGAGGCTGGCTGCTGGGGATGCCAGTGGGTCCACAGGAATCCAGGCTCCGGGACCCTTCCCAGATGGGCCAGTTTGGGAGCAGGAAAGAAATGCAGTCTGGAGTGCAACAAGACAGATACGTGGAGATGAAAAGCCCTGGGCAGACCTTGCTCAGTGCCAGGGTGGAGCTTGGTTGATTCATGCCCATTTTGGTGACCCTCCCTGGGGACCGAGCTGGGGCTGCCTCCCTGGGGCTGCCAACAAGCCTCTCTGGCATTATTTATTCTGTAAATATTTACTGAACACCTCTTTGGGACTAGATAGGAAGAGCTTTCCCTGCAGGAGGGAGCTCCCCATCCGGCATTTCTCAAAGTGTCCTGGGCTACAGCGCCAGTAACAAGTATGGGGGTGCCTGGGTCACTCTTCAGGCACTCTGTGCCTACGTGAAGGCGAAAATCCCATCTCCCCAGGTGACCTAACCAGTGCCCTTCCAGATTTATCCTCCAGCCTGTCTCCTCCAGGACTAGCCCTCTGTGACCTGCTGGGGTTGTCTGCTGCCTGGGACACTGTACCTGACTCCTATGGACCCTCAGAGAAGCACGTGGGTGTCACCTCTTCCAAGAATCCTTCACCCCCTGCCCCCAAAGTATGCCTGTGAGGACTCTCCTGTCAGGGTGCTTATCACACAGCCCTGTCACTCCTGGTTGACTGGCCTGTGTCCCAAGGCAGGGTTGTTCCTCGTCTCTGGTGTGCCAGCCCCTGCAGAGCGGCCAGGCCGAATCATGTCAGTTGGCGACGATCCCTCACAGTGGTACAGCACCTCACAGCTCACGATGTGCTTCACCCTCACTCTTGCATTTGAGTTTCATGGGATTATATGTATGTCACCAGTTCTATTTTAAAGATAAGGAAACTTGGCATCTCAGGGGAAAGTGACCTGTCCAGGGTCACAGCCGTGCCCTGCTTCATCACTGAGCGCTGCTCTGGGCTAGGCAGCCCTCTGCTAGGCACAGGTAGGGGGTGAAGGAGGAAGGTACCAAGGACCAGGAGAGAGCTACCCATTGGCATCAAAATCAGCTTTAGTGCTTCTTTGCCATTTGAGGAAGAGAATGTGAGAAGCTGTTGCTTCCCAGTTCTGGGCAGGGTGGGGCTTCCCCTGGGCAGCACCACTGAGTGGGCACTTGTGTGGGCAGCTGCCCAAGTCCTAGGCACTTCCCTCCAGCCCGAGGGTTTTGCATGCCTCCCTGACCCCCATGCTCTTCCAGTTTCCACCGACATCGGTTCTGGCTCCGCTCTTCACCACTCATCGTCCTGCCTTTGATCAGCTTCCTCTCTATGCCTGGAACCTCTTTCCTCCACAAACCAATGTATTTGGCCAGTTAGGTGTCCTTTCCTTGGGGCAACTTTCCCCATAACCTCCCGGGTACTTTGCAAACCCCTCCACTGACAGACACAATTCCACTTGGTTCTCCTGGGTCACAGATGTTTGAGTTCTACTGGACTGTGATCCCCTGGACTCCAAAGGCAGGCTGGTATTTAATTCTGTATGCCCACACAGTACCTGTTCTGTACCAGTGCTCAGTTGGGGAATGAATGAATGAATCAATGAATGAATGAACTGGTGAAGAGATTAGACTGAATTTGTCTTGGCTTCTCCAACAGGAGATAAAAAGAAATAGCACATGATCCCTGATCTCACGATGTGGGGTTTCTAAGTATTTTGCATTAATAAACCCGGTGGAGTGCCGCCAGTTCCCACACCACCTGGGATACCTGCCAGCTGCCCATCACCTATGGTTTCTGGAGAGGAAGGTCAGCTCAGCTGTCCCTGAGGACTGAGTTACCTCTCTACCAGGTACCTTTCTCATTGTGCCAGAGGGACACAGCTCATTTGGGTGCTGTCTGCCCATTGGGTGGCCTGTCCACGTGACCCGATTCCAGGCACCATCTGTGTGTCTATGTGACATCATTCTCAGTATGATTTTCATTCTCCAGCATCTTCAGCCTACAGAGTGTCTCACTGTGAGACAGCCATGATCACTGTCTCCATGTGACAGATGGGAAACTGTCATTATCAGGAGACTAAAGATGGGTGTGGCCAGGTCTTGTGCCTCCAAACAGCCCGATTATCTCTCTGAAGGCTGGCCTCTCCCTGCTGCAGTCAGAGCTCCAAAGCCCCAAAGATCTTATCAAGCAGCTCTGACCCAGATTTGCATCTTCCTTTTCAGAATATTTTTTTTAAAAACACTTAAAACTCAAAAAGCTTTTGAGGCTTTTTACTTGAGCTTGTCAACACCTTTCCCTCATTCTTTCCTGACTGAACCATGTGAGACGATTTGAAGCCTCTCTTACATGCAGCTGCAATGGTACAAGGGTTTGTATGAATGGAGCTTGTGGGTGGGATAAAAGCTCTCAGACAGGCTTCTCCCAATTTCCCTAGTAATTCCTGCCCTGCATCTCCCAAGGGAGGTTTTATGCATGAAAGTCCCTTCTCTTTCGGTATTGGACACTTGCATAAGAGAAGGGGTAGACAAAATTCTGGCACCAAAGCAAGCCAACTGAACTCTGTCATTCCTGCTAATTGGGAAGAAATCCAGTTTGAGTTAGTGGCACCCAGAGCTTGTCTGATGATAAAACCTGCTCGATCAGAACCTTCCTGTGAGAAGCCTGATAAATCCACGTTTTAAAATAAGAGTGTGACCTGGCTCTTCCAATTTTTATCAGTGAGTAAGACCCAGGGGATTAAAAAGGTTCAGTTAGAGACTCATTTACTAGTGCCTTCATCTTGGACTTGAGACATCCTTTTAAGGAATCTATACTAATGATAAGGCTGAAATGTAAAGAACCCAGCGAATGCAAGAGAATGCTTCAAAAATGCTGATGATTTTCCACCTTTATTTTTAATGATATTTGTTATTTTATAGGCACCTGAATAGCACTTAGTATGAAGCAGACATAATGCTTCACCAATATTTGCTCATGTAACTTTGTAGAAGCCTGCAGAGGTCCTCTGAGGTTAAGCCACATGCTGAAGGTCACACAGTTAGAGGCAGTGGAGCCGGGGCTCACTCAGACTAGAGCCTTCTGGCTCCAGAGTGTTTGATCTAAACCACTAAGCTGTGTGTGTTTAAAAAAATCTCTTTTCATTTGGCCACAGAGCAAACCTTCTCTTCATAATCACTGTAAACGATAGGCACTCTCGTCTGCATGATTTCAAATACTTTGCCGGTGGGTCCAAATTAGTGACGCTGTTATTGTATGTGGAGCCTCACCTGACTTTCACTTTTGATGGAAAAACATGCCTATTGTTACGGCAATCCCAAATGCTGTGTGGCAGCTTTAAAGAGCAGATTCAAATGTCTTTGTTTCTCACCCCAAATGTTGAAACAAACCTAAGAGCTCTGCTGATTCCTGACAGCTTTGAGTCTCTGCATCTCAAATATTCCAGACCAGCTTGGGAGCAAACACATGATATTCTTCTTTCTGTTGCCTAGTTTATTTTTAAAGCATGCATCTGGCTGCTTTTTCATTCCCCAGAAGGAGGAGGGAATTTGCGCCCCAGAAGGTGGGTGTTGGACCAAAATTTCTCCCTGCAGGCAGGAAGCAGCTCTATCCAGGTCTGGTGCCTTAGTGGGTCTAGATCCTTAGCAGGTGATGTCCCTTAGTGGGTCTAATCCTGTAGTGGGTCTAGGCCTTTAGCAGCGCTGTCCCTTACCGGGCTGGTCCCTTAGTGGGTCTAGACCCTTAGCGGGCTTACCTAGCCTCCGTCTGAGAGCGTGGTGAGATCCTCTGACCAGCGACTCCTTGCATGTGGACAGGAAGGAAGATGTTGGTTGCTTGTGTGTGGTCACCTTCCCTGAGGAGCAGCTTAGTCACTCTCTGATGTCCTCCTTCAAGTCACATAGAGGACCCCTGTGGCTGGGAGCACCCATTGTCACAGCGCCACAAGCATTACAGAGCATTTGCTGTGTGTAAGGCCGTGTGTGAATAAAGTGAAGGTTCCTGTGGCCAGGATTCCTACCTGGCCCTGGCTGGCTGGCTCACTACACATGTGTGGGCAATACATTGTTACTGACTCTATATAAAGAGCTCCACCCAGTGCTCTGGGCGAGACAGTGGTACGGCTGTAGGGCTGCAGGAGAGCAGAGGCTAGGGTGGTGGCAGTGCTGAGGACAGAGACTGAGATGGCTGTGCGGGCAGAGAGGCCTAGAGGCAGGGACCAGCTTGCTGCACGCAGACTCGCTCTGAGTGGACGGTATTCTAGTGACTGACCTGCCACCGTGGGAATAAAGTTGGGTATAATCCTTGGCAAGACACTGTAGGCTAGATATGACTAAACAACACCAAGAAGTAGGCATCATTATCCCCCGTTTTTCAAAATGAGAGACTGGGGCCCCGGGAGAACTAAGTGTTCCCCATGCGCACGGCCATGCGGCTCGTGAGAGCAGAGGCTGTGGGACACGGGTGTGACGCCAACACCCTCGCTCACTGCGCTGCTCCGTGTGCAGGGGGATTCCTGCTCATCTGCCGTTCCGACGGCTCCGCCCTGGGAGTCCGTAGGGGCAAATGAGCAGCAAAGTCACGTAGACAAGGCAGCTGGGAGAGACTCTGTCTTGACTGCAGGTGTTGCTTCATGGTTTTCCTGAAGGAGCCTGAGTCCCACAAAGAAGTACAAGGTGTGAAATTCAAATAGCCTTTTAGGATTACAAGGACACTTTCCCAGGCCTTAATCAAGGAAGAGCATGTGACCAAAAAAAAATGGGAGGTTGATGATCACTGAGAAGCATCCTGCAGCTGCTGGTTATTTTCCCCAAGGAGCTGGTGCTGAAACCTTGGTGGGCAGCAGAAGGCAGAATGGCTGTGGCTTGAGATGGGGCTCCATTCAGTGCTTTTTCTCTATCCCAAATATCACTACATTTTCTTGGCTGTCGTTGAAATGATGGACCCCATAAAGAGCTCTTGTCTCCAGGTTTGTTGTCTAGGCGCTGGTGTCTGCTCTGGCTGCAAGATGACTTTACTGAAAAACAAAACTGACCTTGTCACTCCCTGCCTCACACCTCTGATGGTGCCTCCTGCCTTCAGCTCAGTTGCCAGTCCTCGTGTGAAGCATGTGGTCCCTGACAATCTGGCCCCTGAATCCCTACAGCACCTCAGCTCCTGCCTCCTTCCCTGTGTGCCTATGTCCCAGCCACACTGGGTTTCTCCCTGTTCCTCCAACTGCCATGCGCTTTTCATGCCTCTGTATCTTTGTACTTCTCTTCTTTCATCCAGGTATGCCCTACTACCAGCTTGCCTCCCTGGTGAGCTAGGCATGCTGACAGATGATCAAAAGACCCTCCTTCCTGCCCACCCCTGGCAGAGATCTTATTCTCCCTCCTGTGTGTCTCCCCCAAGCACCCACACGAGACTTGATCACAATGCTTATGACTCCCTATTTGTAAGGACTGCTTAGGGGTGTGCTTCCCCTGTAAGGCAGGAGTGAATCCCCACCATCCATCACATGGCCTAGCCCAAGTTTGGTGCTTAGGAACAATTTGTTTGAGAAGTGAGTGAATGACTGAATGAGCACATAAAGGACTGAACACAGTAATAAGCAAAATGTTTGCCAGAGAAAGGCAGCAATGAGAACAGCACTGAAGGTACTGATGCTAAACATGCCATATAGTTTCTCATTTAAACCTTACAAGAACCCCGTAAGCGAGGCATTATACCCATTTTGTGGATAAAGAAACTGATGTTCATGGTGTTTAAGTTAATTGTTTAAAGTTTCCCACCTAGTCAGTGACAGAGCTGGGGACCAAATCCAGATGACTGAAAAGTCCCATCTTAGAACCACCACATCCTCAGTTATCTGCCTGGCTCGGCTTGATCCCACATTCCCTGCCTGTGGATGAATTGGGCCACATCAGAGAAGACAGCACTAGCCCTTCAAGGGCAGAGGGCAGAGGTTTCCTTTCTCATGGTGGGTCAGGTCAGCAATGCCCCTTCTCAGACCTGGGTCAGCTGGACCCATCTGGGACAGAGGCATGGGTAAAGGTGGAGCAAAGGGACAGACACGCAGGAGGGGTCCACAGGGGGCCTTCCGCTCCCCACAGCTCACTGGTATGTTTCCAGCTTCCCCAGGAACCACATGGTCTGGAGTGCTGGGGAAGCTCTACCTTAGAGAAGCACCCAGTTGATCAGAGAACACTTTTCCAGCTGGGGAAAATTGGTTTCTTCTTCTTGCTGGAAGAAAATGCAAATTAGGTCCTTTTTGCAGTGTCACCGGGCTTGACTTCCCCATACTGATCCCCTTAAGAACAAAATAAACTGAGTGCTGGGATATCTGAGAAATGTACAAAGGTGAGTATGTGTATGAGAGCGTGATGGAGCCAGGAGGTAGTTGAATGGCCTTCTCCTGAGCCCTGTCTCCTAGGGGATTCTTAGTAATGCTGCAGCAGAGACAGGCTGTCGCCATTTCCTCTTCTCTCTGGGCGCACGGCTAGACATTTCTTGCTTCCTTTGCAGCTAGGCGGTCCCACAGGATGGAGTTCTAGCCAATGGCATGTGAGTGATCCTTCCAGCTCTGGTCATGAAAACAAAACAAAACAAGTGAAACAAAAGCCCTGAATACTCTTTCCCTCAGATGACCACACTGGAGGCTCCAGTGTGAAAGTGAGTCCAAGATGGAAGGAACCTGGGTTCTGGAATCACTGTGTGGAGGAGAGATATATGCTCATCGAGATTCTGAAGACAGGGACTGTGTCTTGACCATCTCTTTACCCCAGTGCTTGCACAATGCTGGTGCAGAGGGGAAGCTTGATAAATGTTTGAATGATTGAACCGCTAGAAGTCGCATGAAGTGTCTTCACATCTATGTTCTATTTGAGCCTTACACCTAGGTAAGAGCAATACTACTATGCTTTTTTACCCACCTTAGTGACCAAGACTTAGAGAATAAAGTGACCTGAATAGCTAATAAATGCTGCATTTGTTCTCTTGGCCATAAACTGTGACTCCAGGGCAAAACCGGTGTGACGTTGACATTTAATCCATGACAAATGTCAAGGCAGTTTGGGGCTTTAGACCTGGCATTTAGATATGAATTGATCAAGACAGAAAGTGGCCCCAAGACCAGTTGCACCCAAGCTTTGGTTTCTAAAACTTTCAGACACCTCAGATGACCTGGAGATTTGAAAAATACAGCTTTCTAGGTCCCACCCCTGGAGATTCTTTTAGAAAGTCTAGAATGAGGCTCTGGAATCTACATTTCTGAAAAGGCCTCTCAAGACTTCTCTATGTAATGGGCTAGTAACCAACTTGTAGAGGAAACAGGCACACCCTTAGAAGTCAGATGAAACTTCAAATCTCAGCACTGCCACTTATTAGCAGTGACCGTTGGCATGTGATTTGACCATGCTGAGCCACAGTTGCCATGTCTATAAACTGGGGATCATCCCCAGCCCCACTGTGTGGTTGCAGGGATTTGATGACATGGTACATATAAAGCTCCTGGCAGTAGGGAACATGTCTTCTCTGAGGGTGTCTGGGACCCAACTGGAGTATTTCTCCCAGGGGCATTCTTCCCTCCATGTTATTATGAGGCCTCCCACTTCCTGAGCTAACCACGTTCAATATCTTAACTATAAAGTGGAGATTATAATACATAAACCAAGTGTTGGATGTCCTCAATAATTCTGGCCTGCTGTGGTCCCTGTTCTTTAAGATTCAAACCATGTTAGCTATAGACTTTGTGTAGATGCTCTTTATCAGACTGAGGAAATTCCCTTCTATTTCTAGTTTGCTAAGAGCTTTTAAATGAATGGATGTTGAGTTTTGTCAAATGCTGTTCTTCATCAGTTGGTAGGATCATGGGGTGTTTTTCCTTCTGAATGATAGATAACATGGTAGATGACATTGATCAATTTTTGAATATCCAACGAGCCTTTCATTTTTCAGAATATATGCCTCTTAGTTGTGTATTATTCTTTTAAAATATTGCTGGATTCAATTCATAAACACTTTGTTGAGGACTTTTACCACTTGTGTTCATAAAGGATATTGATCTCTGCTTTTCTATTTCAATACTTTCTCTGGTTTTGATATCAAGGTAATGCTGGCCTGATAAAATGATTGGGAAGTGTTTCCTTCTCTTTTATTTTCTAAAAAGGGCTATGTAGAATTGATGTCATTTCTTCTTTAACTGCTTGGTAGAATCCTACAGTGAAATGATCTAGCCTGGAGATTTCATTTTATAACTAAAACAAATTTCTTCAGTAGTTATAGAACTATTCAGGTCATTTATTTCATCTTGGATGAATTTTGTGATTTGCATTTTTGGAAGTATTGTTCCATTTCATTGAAACTGTTGAATTCACATGTATAGAGTTATTCATAATATTCCTTTATTATCTTTTAGTGTTTGTGATATCATTAGTGCTACCCCCTCTTTTATTTCTGATACTGATAATGTGTGCCTTTTCTCTCATTTCTTTTATCAGAGTTTGTAGAGCTTTATGAATTACATTGATCTTTTCAAAGACCCAGCTTGGCTCAACTGATTTTCTTTATTGCTTTCTGTTTTAATTTTATTGTTCCCTTGATTTCTATTCCTATCTTATTTTCCTTCTGCTGGCTTTAGGTTTGTTTTACTCTTTTTCTAGTTTCCTAAGGTGGAGGTTTAGATCCTTGATTTGAGATTTTTCTTTTTTTGTCACATAAACATTTAGTGCTGTAAATTTTTCTCTAAGCACTGCTTTAGCTCTGTAGTGTAAAATTTGATATATTGTATCATAATATGTTTGGTTCAAAATATTTTCTCATCTCCCTGATACTTCTTCACCAACCATGAATTATCTGGAAACATACCTTTTAATTTCCAAGTCATTTGAGATTTTCCAGTGACCTGTTATTGACTTCTAGTTCATTCCATTATGATCAGAGAATATACCTCACATAATTTCAATTCTCTTAGATTTGTTAAAGTCCTTTACTAATAAGCTAAGGTACATATTGGTGGATGTTCCAAATGGACTTGAAAAATGTGTGTTCTGTTGCTGTCGTGTGAAGTGCTCTGTGATTGTCATTTAGATCCACTTGGTTAATGGTCTCGTTCAGCTCTTCAACATACTTGCTGATGTTGTGTGTTATGGCTGAGGGGGAGGTCTTGAAGCCTCCTAGTATAATTTTTCCATGCACCCCATGCCCACGTTTCACAGTTGCATCCAGTGGGAGAGACATGGTGGAGTTTGCTTACTCCAGATGATTCAGAACGGAAGCCCATTTGCCTCTTTATCTAAATCATATTAGTGCCCAATGCTGACTGGCTGAGCACAGGTCTCTTGGGAAAGGTGTATCCTAGCAGTGAAACAGCTGACTCCCTTCACTTTCTGAATGCTTATTCTTAGACAGGATTTGAGAAGAACCAGTGTGGTATATTTAAGGTTCATCCAGAAAGGGGGCTCCCCCCACACATAAGAAAGGGCTAGCTGCTCACTGAAGAGTGCCTGCTATCTCCTTGCTGTCAAGAGAGCCTTCCTGCAGCAGGGATTGGGGGTCCGGAGAGGCCCCAGGAGGAGGGGAGACACTCTAGAGGAGGGGACACCTGACTGAGTTTCAAGGCTATTTCAAGGGTCATAAGGATGAAAAAGACCGAAGGGATGGCAGAGAGAGCAGCCTCTGCAAAGGCCTGGTGCCAGTGAGCCCAGAGCAAGCTCTGCCCTGTGCAGTAAGCCCTCTTCCTAGGATTGTCTCCCGTGAGCTGGTAGTGCTGGATTCTTCCCCATAAGGATGCCAACACTGAGACTTTGCCAATGGCCTTGTCTAGAGCCACTCTACGAAGATGCTGCAGAATGGTTCTAAAATTCAGATTTCCTCATTCCTGCCCCATCTTTCCTTTTTTCAGGGTGGGGACATGAATGTTTCTTTTTTTCCAGCTTTATTGGGAAATAATTGACAAATATATCTGTGTATATTTAGAGTGTATGAGTGAACTCCTTTTGTGTGTGCGGTGAAAGTGTTTAAGATCTCCTCCCAGCGACTTCCAGGTACAGAATACCATATCATGGCCAGAGCGAGATGCTGTGCATTAGATCCTCAGAACTTATTCTTCTTGTAATTGGAGGTTCGGACCCTTTGACCAACATCTCTCCATTTCCCCCACCCCCTAGCCCCCGGCAACCACCACTCTACGGTTTTATGAAATTGGCTCTTTTTTAGTAATATTATACAGTATTTGTCTTTCTCTTTCTGGTTTATTTCACTTAGTTCTGCAGTTTCATCCATGTTGCAGAGGAATAATATTCATTCCAGCGTGTGTGTGTGTGTGTGTGTGTGTGTGTGTGTGTGTGTGTGTGTATGTGTGTGTGTGCACCAGTTTTTTAAATCCATTCCTCCATTGATGGACACTTAAGTTGTTCGGCTATTATGAATGATGCTGCAATGAACATGGGGGTGTAGATGTTGCTTTGAGATCATGATTTCATTTCCATTGGGTATAGACCCAGAAGTGGGATTGCTGGATCACATGGTATTCTATTGTTATCTTTTTGAGGAACCTCCAAACTGTTTTCCAGAATGTTCTGTCCAACCTTCTTTTCTCAGAAAGCTCCCACCCAAGGAGACCTCCCAGATCACCTGAGAGATTCTCAAGTGATTTCATTTTTCTCTGTTTCCAAACATTTCCATGTTTCAATGAGTCCCTCAAGGGGGTATAACTAAGTCTCCAGGGGATGACTGAACAGCCTCGACCTTTATAGTCTGAAAACCACCCCCACCCTGCAGGGCCTGGCTCCTGTACCTGTGCCTGGAAAGGAACCTCTGATTTAGTTCAAACCTTTCATTTTATAGCCAGTGAAACACAGGCCTGGAGGGGAAGAGACCGCCCAGGAATTAGAACCAAGACCAGGGATAGGGACCTGGGATCTGGATTTGTGGCTTGCTAATGGACAAAAAAAAAAAACAAACCTGATCCCTCTGCTTGGATCACATTTGCCTGGATAAATCGTACCTATCCCACAGATACACCCCCAGATGGCCCTTCCTCCAGGAAGCCTTCCTTGCACACCTTCCTGCTGCATCCATCTGGGTTGCACGCTTCTCCCCTTCCAGTGCTCATCCCATAGGGGTTTTCACACTGTTCAGTATCTGCCTGTCAGTGAATCTGCGTCCTTGAGCAAAGGAACTGGTTCACTGTAGGATTCCAAATCCCCAGCACAATGTCCAGCACATAAGAAATGCTGGTTAATGTTTATTGAATCAATTAAATAAAAAATGTCAAGGCTGAAGATGGAATAGTATAACTTTTTCATGCTCTAGCTTTAAGTATCCTTAGACATGAAGAAATGAAACATTCCAACGCTCAGATATTAAATGAATGAGTATGCCCCGTATAACCTGTTGTTTTGGAGTTGCCAGCCCTTGTGTTTCCGCTGACATACAAACTTCTTTCTCTCTCTTTTTTTTAAAGTGCTAAATACCTTATATCAATAGCAAATGAACTTCTTTTTGAATGGGATGCTTGGGATAAAACTTCAGGCTGTCATTGCTGGCAGTTCCCTGAGAGGTCTTTATCCCCATGTTACAGAGAAGAAAGTGGGGGCTCAGAGAAGTTCAGTAAATTGCTAGGGTCACACGGAAGCCAGGAAATGGCACATGTGCAGCTACCTCATTATTCATAAGGTTGTGTAGTTCTTATCATCATGAGACTTTGGTGCCGTGAGAAGACACACAGGTACTGAAGACAATGACATATCATGGGGAAAGGCTCCGTGACAGAGGGAAGGGGAAAGGTGCCATGGGAGCCCGAGGGACAGGGAACTGGCTGTCCTGAGAGTTTGCCCAGTGGGGCAGGGTGGCGAGGCAGTGGGCACAGCATGTGTGAGGGGACGTGCCAGAAATGCAGGGTTGTCAGGGAGCCGGGACGCTGCCTACCTCATGGGCACCTGCTGGAGTGAAATGAGACAGCCACTTGGGAAGAGCTAGCTTTGCTTTTGCAGTTCTCTAAGGTGAGGTCTGCAGCCTTACCCATCTTCCGTATTCCCGCACAACAGTGACCCTGCTCACCTCGCGCTACCCTCTTTATCATCAAAGCAGCCGGTTTCCTTAATGTCAGGATTTCTGGAAGTGTAAAGGCTCAGCCAACACAGGGAGAGCAGCCCTCTGGCTCGGCCTTTGGGCACATCCTGCGGGCCACCTCCCCACCCATGGGGCTGGGTTTGCCCTCCCATCTGTCCCGGCCAAATGGGCAGGTGGGGGTAGGAGGCTGCTCAGGCTCGATGCGGGCTGTGACCCGGGTGGGTGATGAATGTGCCTAGGGATTAGCCGACTTTTCCTGGCCCTGGTGGTGCCAGGAGTGCGCACATTCCTAAAAGGCCTGAGCTGATGGATGCCTGGGGGTGGGGGGAGGCTGTGGGGAGAGGAGAGGCTAGGGTTTGGGAGGGGATTCCTAGCATTCCCAGGGATGGGGTCAGAAGTGCCTGGAGCCATGACGGACAGAGAGCAGAGAGAACAGGCCCCGACCAGGTGGGGGGTGGCCGGCTGGGCCCTTGATCTGCACCTCCGGCCCCCTTGCCCCCAGCTCCCCGGAATGTTATCTTTTCTCTAATCACTCAAAGGCCAGGAAGAGTGAGGAGGTGGCCCCTGGGCCGTGTGCTCCTGAGACGCAGTGTGGGCTCTTTCCATTCCAGCGGGAGGGCTGGGGGCTGACAGGGCTCCGGGGAAGGGTGCCGAGCTTCCTGAAGGCCGCCTGCCGCAGGGTATGTGAGCCCCTGGGCAGGGAAGGGTGTGAGGCCTGGAGCTTCCCGGCTCTAAAGGATCTGATGGCATCATCTCCTCCAACCCATTTATTTGGAAGCAGAGGGGTCGTAGGCCCCAGGGCACAAGCCAGGATTCCTGATCTTTCTGTTTCACAGTCAAATGTTCTCCCTTAGATACCTCTCACCCTGGCCTCAGGTTTCCCAACTCTAGATGTGAGAGGATTGGATGCCACAGTCTCTGAAGACCATTCAGGTTCTGATGTTCTTGGGCCTCGAAGAGTGCTCAGGCCTGACCACTTACAGGTGGTGGCTGGTGAAGGGGCCAAGGAGGGAGACGGAAGTGTTAGTCAGCCAGGTATCCTTCTCCTGGGAGGCCTTTGGACAGTACTGGAGGGAGAGCGTCCCTGAAATCCCCTTCATTGGAACCTGAGCTCCTGACACTGCCTGGCAGAGGGGAAAGCGTCAAACCAGGTGGAAGGCCAGGTCCCCTGCGTGTTAGTTGTCGGCCTCTCCGAGCTTCAGTGCCTAACCAGGGCAACAGGGTACCGGTACTGACCTCACATGACTGGTGTAAGGCTGGAGTGGCTTTTCCTGCTGCTGCCCCCTTTCAGGGTGGGCTTGCCTGCCCCCACTCTGCTGTTCTTGTCTGCCTGCAGGTGTCTCTGGAGCCTGGGTCTTGGGATTTCCCAGACTGTACTGGTTTCATCCGTGGCTGTTCTTTCCCACAGAGCACTTTGCTTAATTTCTAACTGTGATTTTATTTTTTTGTGTCTTTAAACTCTCTTCATAAAAAACATTTGCAAATTAAGGGAGAGAAGGATGTGGAAGACTGGAGCAAAGGAACTGGTTGCTAGGGTCACACGGAAGCCAGGAAATGGCACATGTGCAGCTACCTCATTATTCATAAGGTTGTGTAGTTCTTATCATCATGGGATGTGTCAGCCTATCTGCACATGGTTCTCATTTCACTATGTAATTCCCCCCTGAGGTAGGTATTTCTCCCCATTTTAGAGATGAAGAAACTGAGGCCAAAGGAGGTTAGGACTTGCTCCAGGTCACACATTTAGTTCTCCATATCAGGACTGGGCTGATTCATAAGAAGCTGGGTGAGGCTTGTGCTTGTTGTTTTAAAACAGAGGGACCCTCTGAATGGCTGTAAATCTCACAACAGACATGGGATGAGCAAAAACTATTGTTCAGTGGGAACACGATGGTTTAGTTAAAGACAGTTGACTTGGAAACATCCATTGCTTTTAAATTCTCAGTGTTCTAAATCATGCTGTCATGGCCATTTTCATATGTCCATTCACAATATGTACAAAATCTCTACTGCGTGCTCCACATTTCTTGGCCACAGGTGTGTTCGGGTGAGTTTGTCTGTCCCTGAAGGACTGTGCCCTGTCTCTGTCTTGTCCTTCCCACCATGCCTGCCACTGTGCCTTGAGCATGGAGCTGCTCTGAAAGCATTCAGGATCCTCTGAAGACATCAGAGAGCCCAGCGCAGCCTGCCTCTAGTTTTCTTCAACCAGAAAGCAGAAGGCCACATCTGCTGGAGCAGGGGGTGACCCTTGAGTACTAGCTGGAAAAACCCATTGGAGATTCTTGGCACTGTCCCCTATCAGGGCTTCCTGAAACCCTTCAAAGGAGTAGAATGGTGGGTGGATAGTAATATATCCATGACCTCATCTCCTTTGCTGTCCTCCTTTTTCTGGTCAAATCAAACAAAAACAAAGCATTTGCCAACATTATCCTCAGGGGCTATTCTGTATTAAGATGAGCAATTGTGAGGAAATCTAAAATTAGTCCAGCATTACCCGGGTTCTGTTGCCAACACGGATGACTCAGTTTCCAATTCCACAAGTCGTAGCTCTGATGGTGCCCAGAGACAGCACTTGGCAAGATCAATGAAGCCAGTGCTGGGACATCCTATTGCCCTCGGCCCTGGTAGAAAGTGCACCAATTTCAGAGTCAGCAGCCTGGGTTTGAATCCTGGCACCATACTTAGTAGCTTTAGATTCAAGTGCAGACTGCTAAACCTCTTTGAGCCTTGGTTTCTTCATATGAAAAGAGGTGCCCAAAGTACCCATTTCATAGGGTCATTGCACCAATTCAATAAGATAATGTACGTAAGGGTATACCTACCACAGTTCCTGGTGCAATGGTTTTTTTAAAAGGTTGCATCCCTTCCCTTGCAGGTTGTATTTCCCTGTGCCAACTCAGTGTAGCTACCAAGGCAGCCCTGAAGAGGACTGTCTCAGCGTGGGTCCCTGGGTCACCTTCTTCCTTCCAAAGGGCTATGGAAACTTGGAGCAGGAAATGATCTTAGAAGTTCTCTAATTCATGTCATTGCTGGATCTCTTCCACTATATTCTTCTGCTTAAATGCCTCTGATAATGGGGGGCTCACTCTTTCTTCCTCATTCCATTTTCTAATGGGTATTAAAATATTCTCCATTTTGAACCAAAGTGTACCTCTTTGTAGTTTTCCTCTTGGGTGTTCTTATGAGTATAGGCCCTACCTGTCTGCAGCCTCCTGTCCTCCACGTCCCATTTCTGGGGCCACATGACCATTGCCAACCAGCTCCAGCCAGACCCAGTGTCTCAACCTGCCTACAGGGAGGAGGAACTGAAAGGCCTCCAATCTGGGGCCCTCAGCTGGCCTGGCCATAGCTTTGGACCCCTGTGCCTCTTTTCTCAGCCCGAGACCCAGGCCTTCCTGGGTCATTCCCCTGACCCATACAGTCCACCAGTGTTACTGAGCTAACCTCCTCTACATTAGGCACAGGGGATATAGATGTGCCCACAGCTCTGCCATACCTCCTTGTGTCCTGGGACATGCCAGTGACACTATGGAACAGTAAGGGCTTGCAACACAGACAGACTTAGGCTCAAATTCCAGCTAGCTAAGTGTTGCGTGTGCACAACCTTGAACAAATGTCTTGACCTCTTGGAGATTCTGTGCCTTCTACTGTTTTACCAGAAGTTGGATTTAATACGTTTAAGGAGCTCTAGCATTTCAAACATTCTAGCAAATGCTGTGTGTCACTAAGTTGTTGCACTTGGCTGCCACAGCTGGGTGAAGCGGGGGACAGCAGATAGCTGCCTAGGAAGCCAATCAGTAAGGAGCTCTAACACATGGGAAAGGTGATAAAATGGAGAAACTTAGCAGGCCTCCTCTCAGGGGGGATATCCAATGAAGAGGTAAACCCTTTGGGACGAAGGTGGGAAGGTGAGATCTCTAATGCTCAAGTGAAATGCCACTGTAGGGGTGTAGCTTGCTAATTGTAAGGCTTCAGTTTTGCTAAGTGGTGCATACACATGAAGGCCAGAGCTGAACTGCCTGGCTCAGTGGAGGAAAGCCTGAGAAATGGCCTCCGGGCTGCTTTTTCTGTCTTTCCTGCACCCACTGCTCAGCCATTTCATCCTTAAGAAAATCTTGGACACGGATTTAAAGACTATTGGTTTGAAGAGGCACCATATTAGCCCACCCAGAGCCCCTGTGGGCCTTGGCATGGCCTGTCCACTACAATATGTGGGTGGTCTGTTGTCAACATTCCCTGGGAGATGGAGCCCAGCAGAGAGAAGTCCAGAGACTTACAGGTCGTCGTCTCTGGCTCCTGATTCTTGGTCTCCTCCTTCGTGTGTCTTGGACTGAACGGTTCCATGTCTCCTTAGGCTTTCCTACGAGCATCCTGCTTCTCACGCTCAGCCTGGCTTCTCTGGTCTGAGCTGAGTTCATCTCCCTCTTGTCCATGTCCAGGAGCAGCCCCCCACGCTGGGCGTCCCCATTTCTACTGAGCCCGTGTGGCAGTTCACACAGTATACACTTTGACCAGCACTATGCTCATCTGAGGGTCAGATGTAGGAATTCCTCACCTCTAGAGCACAGCCATAGCCCAGAAAGTCAGCTGAAACTGCATCCAGCTGAAACAAAAGTGACTTCTGCAAAGTATACGTGCTCTTCTACATAGCAGGTATGGGCCAACTCGGGGCTTCCTGGTCAGTTGGTGGCATAGAAGTCTGAGTGAGATAAAAATTACAGAATCCGGTTGAGTGTCTGGTTTCATCTGGAAAACATAATTGCTGCCCTTGTTCATGCACACAGTGGTTTAGAAGCAACTGGGGATTCACTGGGAGGTGGAACTGAGAAGCTATAGCTGTGAGGGGAGAGCGGCTGGGAAAGAAAAGCACATCCTTGGAAAGCAGGCTGGGGCAGTCAGTGCAGCGGCACTCAGCCTGCACATTGGTGTGTCAACGTCTGTTGAAGGTCGCTCGTGTTGCATGTACATTGTTCAGTAAGTCAGGCATGCTTGGGACCCATTTCATACTACCACACTACTGGCTAAAAATATAAAAGCCTATCGCTTTGAGTGGAAAATGTCAGTAATCTGGAAAACTGGCTTTTTTGGAACAGATTATTCTCCTCATTCTCCAGAGGACAGGGAGTGGCTGTAGGAATGGTTTCCCTGGCCTCAGAAAGGAGGAAGATTGTGTCTGGGGCAGGGAGTATTGGGAAAACCTCTGTACCCCCGCTGAGTTTGGCAGTGAAGTGAACACTGCTTTAAAAATTGAAGTTTATTTTTAAAAAATAGAGGATTAACATGGTATGGGCACAGTTTGATTTTTAATGGTCCTATTTGTAACACTGAATAAATGAATATCACTTTTGACTCCTAATGGGTATGAACTGCATCTCTTTCTAAACCTCCATTTCCATATCTGTTAAATGAGACACACTCGCACCCCACAGCGCTGCCCTGTGGGCAGAGGCAGGTAACGATTTTACAGCCCTGGCAATAACTGGCCCTGGCCAGGGCACAGGGCTGTGAAGCTCTCATAACACTGTTGTTCCCTAGATTTGAAGGAAAAAGTCCATTTCAAGTACCCTGTCTGCTTTTTGGACAGCACCAAGGAACTAGAGCCCAATTTAGGTCAGAAATAAAGGTCATTTGAGTCAAGTCTCTGCTCCCAGAGAAGTGAGTTGCTGCATCTTGTCATGGAGCCCCTCCCACGGTGAAGGGCTTTTTGTTATCTCTCCCCTTACTGGCAACTGTGAAGCTCTGTGAGCAACTGACAGTGGCAGGGAGGAGGCGAACTGTCGCCTGAGCCTGGGAATCTTTAAACTGGCCAGGAGGTGACAGGTCCCTCAAACAAGGCCTGTAATGTACAGTGACACATTAAGGTTCTTGGCCTCTTCACACACACCACCTGAAGTACCTGTCCCCACCCAGCAGCAGGCAAGGCTGTGAGCTGCAGGAGGCAGGGCTCACGTCTCCGGGCGTGGCATCCGGGCCATGGAAGGAACTAGGAAGGAGCCAGGCAGACCTGGCTTCCTGGAGCCTCAGTTTCCTGATGGGGAAGTGGAGTTGCTAATCTCTGCCCTGAGAGCCTCCAGCACTGTTGAGACCCTCGGACACCTTGTTCGCAACCACTTTGGAAACTGCCAGCTGCAGACGTTGAGTCTAAGGAGAGAGGCTATATGCCTTCCTTTCTTGGGGTGTCTCCAGCTGCTTCTCTTTCTTCTGAGGGGACTGGGGGTCGTTTGGTCACGGCTCATGTCCACACGCTCCCTCCTGGAGTCCCAGTTGGGGCGGCCTGCCCGGATGCCACCACGGAGGTCATGCTGGGAGATCTTTGGGTTCTCCTTGCTGGCTGGTGTGCTGAGAGCCTGCCACCAGGAGAGGGGAGTGCAGTGCATTACTCACGGGCCCGGAGCGGGTGGTGTGGATCGGGCTTGACCCCGGGTTTCTGGGCTCCCAGATCAGCCTCCACGACTCGGAGCTGGCACTCAAGCCTGACAGTTTTCCGTCTGTCCATCTCTCAATGCCATGAGCGCATTAACTGAAACATTGAATCTCCTGATATGTGATGCAGGGAGTGTCTATAGGACACCTTCCAAAAATAATATTTTTATTCTCCAGCAGCAAAATACACAGCATCCATTCTTGTCATTTTTGAATCTCTGGCAACAACCCAATACATTCTTATTTAGAACAATATAACAATCTGACTTCTGTTTTGGCCCCTAAATTCTTTTGTCCCTTCCAAGAAAGTGTGAAATGTGTGCTTCCCGGCCAGGCCATGGGACAGCAGCCCCCGGCAGTGGAGAAACCATAACAAATGAAGCCAGAGGCAGGTGTGAGCACCGGCACCATGGCCCCCCACCCCGCTCACTTCAAATCCTCTGTCTGGGTTACAAGGAAAATCAAAAATAAGGAACTGCCTGACGACTATGGTGGGCAATGTTTCCTGGTAGAGGTTTGCAGTCAGGGATGGTGTGATGTCACAGGTCATCCCTACCTGACCCCAGACAGCTCATCCCCCAATGTGTTATATTGCTTTGCACAAGGTGGTCCCCCTCTCTGAGCACCTGCTTTGGACCTGAGTCACTTAAGTGCTGTCTTCTTTGAAGACTTCTCTGACTCATCCATTTACTCACAACTGTTTGTTGAAATCTGTAACATGCCAGCATTTTCCAAGTGTTGGTAATAATCATGACCCAAATACGGGTTAATGCTCCCTCCTTTGTGGTATTTTTTATTTGTGTTCCTTCATTTTTTATTTATTTTTTTGTATAAGACATTTTTTATAATAGGTCTCAAAGGGGGAGGTGGCAAAATGATATGACAATGACATGAGAACATAGAGGCACTAAGGGGCTAAACCACGGCTCAAGCTCGCAGATACCTTGGGTCACACATGTGGCAGCTGCTCACCCCTTCATACCTGTGCAGTGGCAGGGAGCACCTCAGGCCGGGGCAGGAGGACACGGTGGCTATGCCTTACCTGCCTTGGTGGCAGGGCACACCTGATGGGACAAAAGGAGCTAGGGCAGGGGCTTGGGGGAGTGATATGTGGCTCCGCTGAGAGCTGCAGCAGGGCACCAGGCTGCCCAGCCTCCAAGCTGCCCCCCTCCACCCAGCAGTGGGTGTGATGGGCGGCCTCAAAGCACCCGATGCCCATGGAGATGACCTCCCTTCCTGTGAATGGCAGGGTCATCTGCCACTGTAACACAGCCTCCTCTCCCACCCCTCTTCCACTGCACCCCTTACCCTTACCCCACAACCCCTGCCTCCCCGCTCCAGCTCTCATCACTGATTCAGCTCAGTGTTCAAGAGAGCTGCTATTTCTTGAGTGCTTATTGTGAGCCAGTCACTGCAGTAGGTACTCTGGCTAAATCAAATTAAATCTCTGTGACGTCTCCAGAAGGTAGTTATTATTCATCTCCGGTTTGCAAATGCAACAATTGAAAATCAAAGAGGTAAAGCGGCTGGGCCAAGATAATTGAGCTGGTGCCTGGGGGTCATGGTGTAGAGCCTGAGAGTTAGAGCAGCAGGTGCGAGACCAGGAGTTGACCCCCAGGGGTTGAGCCCCTGTTCCTCCACTGCCCGGGCACCTTGCCTTACCTTTTTGGGACTCCACTGACTTATTTGCACAATGGACTTGCTAATAATACACATTCCATAAAGTTATCGGGAAAATAAAATGATAACATGAACAGAGTTAATAAAAATTAAAGCACCTCACAAGATTTTAGCTTCCATTTTTGTGACCAAGTGACAATAGAATCATTCATATAAAGAGCACATTGGTATATTATTTATGAAAATCATTGTGGTTGACTGTTCTGTGTTCACTGATAGCTCAGCACATTAAGCTGCCTCTTCTCCGTGAAGCCTTCCCTCCAAGAGTTTGTGGAAAGAGCTTCAATTGTAGCTGTAATCATGTGGCCTCAGTTTACCCATCTGTAAACGAGAGATACCCAGTCTCCTGAGAAAATCAATGTCAAAGTGCTTTGAAAGATGCCAAGTGCTGTAGAGACGAGAATGATTATTCACCTAGATATTCTGGCATCACACTTATTTAAGAACAAACTAGAGTGTGGCAAAGACAGAGTTGGGGTGGGAGTGGGAACAAAAGAGGGACAGGGGTAGAAGGCCTGCAGTCATCCAGAGGAGAGTCGGGGGCTTAGGCCTGGCGTAGCACCGGAAGGGGTGAGAAATATCAATACATATAACATATGTGTCTTGTATATATACACAAGAATATACTGTATTCTTGCTAAACCCACCGCATTTGTTTATGAAACAAATACTAAGAACCTACTCTCTTCCATGGACCCTGTCGGGTCCCAGAGCTACAGAGGGACTTGGACCTTGTCTTCCCTTGTACCAACTCACAGACTATGGGAGAGGCTGACAAATAAACAGAAAGTTATAATCCATTATGACCGGTCTGAAGTAGTCCAAGGGAGCACAGAGTGCTGTGGGATGGGAGCCCAAGAAACAAAAGCACCATTTGTATTACTTAGGTCAGTCAGGGAAGGCTTCACAGAGGAGGTGGCATTCAACTTGGACTTTAAAGGATGAATAGGAGTTCGTTAGGCCATTCCAGGCAGCAGGAGTAGCATGGGTGAAAGCAAGGGACATGCAGTGGCCTGCTGTATTTGGGGCCAAATGGAGCAGCTTTGGAGAAGCTTTGGACATGGCCTAAATATTTCTAGATCTATGAAAATTTCCTTTTCTAATTTAGGCCCTCATCTCACCTGCCTCTGCCCCAGGTACAAGAAACAGGGAGAGTATTTTTTGTAAGAAATTTAGAAACAGTAATAAAACCACTAAAAGTCTGTCTGTTTAATCTTATCACTGTGTTGGCAAATTTAAATAACATCAGGGATAATATACTTCTCCCCAAAATGTCTTTTGTGAGTCTAAGTTCTAAACAATAGCAAGGGTTCCTCTGTGTGTGTGTCTGCTTTTTAATCACTTATCCTTCAGTAAACACCATATTCTTTGTAAAACTTAATATACTTCTCATGTATAATTGGCTTCCTTGACATCTGTGGACCAAGATGTATGCATTGGTTTTGAGAGTAAGTTCATGTGCTTGAAGTTCACAAATTTTTAGCTTGCTCTGGTGTGGTCCATGCCTCTACCCTGTGGTTAATACCTATTACTAAACTTAAACAGTAGATTGGGAATAAATAATAGCACAGGGACTGTAAGGACAGAGAAACAGACTTGGGTTCTCCATTCTATCCTTCATGTGAGCACTTAGAGCTCTTATTTGTACATAAATTTACAACAGTGAAATGGTGTGAATGGTGAGGTATAATATTTCTGTTTGGTTAGTACAAAGTTTAATTTGCAGGTAAGAATTTTACTGAATTTGTATCTTCAAAGGTGAAATACATCTTTTCTGTTAATTACTTGTTTTAAAACTAAGAATTGGTCAAGAAAATATTGACTGCAAGTGAAAATAACTGGTTATATAGAGGACGGGTGTTAAAAAATTATAAACTCTGGATGTCAAATTCAACAGACAGGGCTACTGGGCAAGAATATTTTTCAAATGTAGGTCTGACCCTGCAGCCCCCTGAAGCTTTGGGCTGAAACCCCAAGGTTTTAGAGTGGACATTCTCTGCCCAAATGCTGCTTTACCCAGGGGTGTGGGTACAGGACAGAAGCAAGTGGACAGCTGAGTGGTAGGCTGGTGAAATGGGGGCTTTCCTTGTGACACCCCAGACAGCAGGCTCCTCAAGATCTTGCCCCCACCTGTCTGGGTTGCCTTTAGGCAGGGCCGTTACCTTGTGTGGCCTTGTGGGGCCACAGTGAAGGTGAGGGCTGCATGGTGTCCAAGGACCCTTCCATATCCTTTGACTTGACCTCCTCCAAAGCCTACTGCCAGCCTAGGCTGGCAAAGTTCACTTTCTGGAGCAGGAGGAAAGAAAAGTCAACTGTTTGTGATTCAGGGGAAAGTTAGACCAGTCTCTGTGCAATTGTTTTGGCCCCCTTCCTCAGCCTGCTCCCTGCTTCGGCACCAGACTAGACCCCTAATTCTCTACAGGCAGCGATTATTTCCTCCCCATTAAAACGTTTTTTCCTTTTTTCTCTTCTTTTTTTGTAAATAGACATTGGTATGGAGTGAAGAAATTGTGCAAAATAAGCAACAAAGCTGTAATATCTCTGGAGCATCACAAAAAAACAATTAGCAAACTGAATACCCACTGAAATCCCTTGGCTTGTGGGAGCACCAAGAGAGGCCGTGTTTACAAGGGAGGGTGGGGTTGGGTGGAAGGGGGAGCCCTTGGGGCTGGGGTCAGCCTCTGCATGCACCTGTTGGCTTTGGACAAGTCATTCCCTTGCTGAGTTCCTCTCATTTTTCAATGCAGATGGAGCCCATCCTCTGGCCTTTTCTGGATGCACAGTCCACTGTCCCATCCCACACTGGGAGTGCCAAGTTATTTCAGCTCAGACTGTGCCAGACTCAGAGCTGGGGCTCTGGAGATGGATGAGGTAGAGCCCCTGGATTGTTTCTGGTCTCTTCTGGGTTCAAAGGGGAGCTCAGTGCAGTTGGAGAAGGAAGATTTGGGGGAGAGTTTGGGTAGGGCCTGGGTAAGCAGAGGGGAGAAGAGGAAAACAGTTGGTGGGTTGATAAAAGCAAAGCACATGATCTGCTGAGCTGAGGTTGGGCTAGAGATGAGGCAAGAAGCAGGAGACACAGGAGGGCCGGGAGGGGGACACATAGCTGGTGAGCACGTGCAGAGAGGTTGCCTGGGAGGGGAAGTAGAGGGAGGGCAGACGTTTCACAACGGTAAGTGGCAGGGGGCTAAGTGGAGGATGCTGCCACCCTCGTGGCCACGATCCCTGCTTCGACCCTCATCATGGAAAAAGAATTCTTCATATGGCAGCTGTGCCCAGCACTGTCACATATGTGACCTCTATGTCCTTGAGTGATACTGTGGGTAGGCATTACAATTTGCAGTTTACCAAGGAGGAAAGGAAGATTCCAAGGTTAAAGATGAGCTCAAGGTCACACAGATGGTCAGCGTCAAGGCCAAGACCAGAACCCAAGACTTTAGACAACTGGGAAATGGTCATTCTGTTGGCACAGTGAGTGGTCAGAGCTCTTAACTGCCAGCAACTGAAACGATTCTGGCCAATGTGAACACAAAGGAGCCCATTAAAAGGGTGGCTCAGCCTGTCCAGGAGAGCTGCAAACCTAGGCCTGGGGTGAAAATCAAGGGGCAGAACTGGAGTCAAGGACCCAAACACCTCTGCCACTGAATCCTGGAGTCTGCAGTTTGTTCTGACCGCCTAGCCTTGGACCCTGGAGGCTGGACACGGCCACGGCCACCAGTGAGGCAGCTCCACCTGCTGCAGCAACCGCTTCTCCTTGTCCCCGACCAGCACCACAGAGGGGCCCCACTTCCTGCGTCGCCTGCCAAGTCAGATCTAGGCAGCTGCAGCTGGTGATGAAGACCAGGACAGGAGCTCCTGCCTTAGGCTGGCGGTCAGGGCGGCTCACTGGCAGCTTCTCACAGGGACTCCTGGGTGGCTACTTTAGAGAGAGGGTGTTCAGATACTTTTTTGGCCAAAGAGAATGACGAATGTCCAGTGGACATCACTACTGGGCGCACACCGTGTGTGAGGCCTGACCATTGGGGTCCCAGAGCAGAAAGCACCATCATGTGGGGTCCCAGCTTTGGAGGCCAGTAGCTGTGTTCTAAACCCCGATCACTCCCCACTCGAACTCCTCAGCAAGGTGGGCAGGACAGAGGCGCTGAGAGTGGAACGGATGTGCCAGGATGGCGGAGTTTATGATCCGAGCTGCTCTTATACCCGGGAATCCGGATTCTGACCCCAGCTCTTGGCAGTGCACGGAGACCAGGCCCTGCAGGCCGCTGGACGTGTGTCAGAAGCAGCCCTCTCTGTTTGACCCTGATCCGGGCTGGGAAGCGGGGGCAGAGCCCGAGCACCAGGTCAGGGCTGGAGGGCGGGCCAGTGTTCTGTACGTGATTGTGCCTGAACTGAATCCACCTCTTGTATGCGCCTCTCCCAGAATGCGTGTGGGAGTGCAGCACGCTGGTGGCAGAATTCAAGAACGCCCATGCGTTCCGTGGAGAGGGCAGCAGATCCCTCCTCCTGCATCGGAGGGCACTGGAGTACTTTTCTCTGAGGCCACAGCTGGCGGCATCCTTGGCCTTAGGGGTCCTCAGCAGACTCCGGATTCAAACTGCCAAGCATCTGCCCTGAGCATACGGGCGGGGCCCCCAGCTGGCCCTCACTGTTACCGGCCTGTGGTCAATTTACTGAGGATGCTGTAGGCAGAGGGCAGAGGGACCCTGGAGTTTGGGCCGTGGGGAAGAATAGCCTCCTGGCCAGGCTGAGGCCTGCCTGCGGCCTGCCTGTGCCCCCACGCTTACCTTGGCACGGCTTACCTTGTCTGCTCCCCTATCCGAAGCATAAACTCCTGTGAACCTGGAAAGGGAAGAGCACTGAATTTGGAGTCACATGAGCCACACACCAGTCCCAGACCTGCTGCAGCCAAAGTGCACAGCCCTGGGCAAGGCACTCGACTGCATTAAGCCTCAATCTTCTCTCTCCTCAATTGGGACAATAATATTGTGAGGAAAACTAGACCTTGTAGATGCAAAGACCAGCATAGTGTACATAACAGACCCTAATGAATATGCGTGGAGGGCGGGAGTTTGGGGCAAGTGAACTTAGAGCTGCCCCAAGGCCCCAGGAAGGGGTGTCCTTAGCCGGGAGGAGTGGGTGGGATCAGCGGCACCACATTGCATTTGTGAGCTGCCTTAAGTATCTCTTCCAATAGCATCATTTCAGAGGTGGAAAAACTGAGGCCTGGAGAAGGGAAGGGTATGTCCCCAAGTCACCAGGTGCTGATGAGTCTCACGCCTGGCACCCCACCCACACCCCAGCCCTTGTGCTGTACTCCTTAATCTCGCTGCATTCCACTCCCACTTGTCACAACCAACATACAATAGGGGCCACTGCAGGTAAAAATGAACGACACATCACACTTGGGTTACAACCCCTTGCTGGGCACTTGTTGAGGCCACCTCGCTCCTTGAGCTTCAGTCTGTCTTATTGTAAAATGAAATATAATGCCAACCTCTGCGAAGATTAAATGTCTGGTTTGTTGAAGACACTGAAAAGAATGAGGACGGATGTGGCTGACCAGGCAGCATCAGAATTGCTTGTCCTCTTCCAGATGCCACCGTCCCTGGGGGCTTGCAGGGCAGAGTTGGTGTGAGGGGATGGAGGGGAAAAACAGGCCCAGCTTCCCTGAGAGTCTGACACACACAGTGAGGGGGCGGGACAAGTCAGCAGGCATGACCCCAGGGCAGGCGACTGCCTTCTCTGGCCTTGGTGCGCCTGTGTGTAAAATGAGGGGGTTTGCTTAGATGATTTTAAGACCTCTGCCATCTCTGATGTTTAAACAGCCTCTAAATGTATTAATTTCAGAGTGCCTGGCAGTATTTCCAGGGGCTAAATTTCCTACCAGGTCAGTTTTGAAGCAATGACTGGGGAGCTCATTAGAGCTCTCTGCCCCTACAGGCAATTCCAGGTGGGGAGGGGGCACACTTTCTGCAGTTGTGCACATGCCAATTTTCCACCATCTCATATTCCCAAACAAGAATCACTATTATTTCTACTAGATGGTTCCCTCACAAAGGCTTTTCTGTGCCAAGGTGCCTGGGGCTGGGGGCTGGGCACACAGTTCTGGCAATCTCCTCCTTCTGAGAATGTGTTTACACCTGCAAGACAATTAACCAAATAATTCTAGTGAAAAACCCACCACTTTATACCTGAAATATGCTAATCATTGAGAAGGAAAAAAGTCTGTGGGAGTGTTTCTGACATTAAATACATGAATAATGGCCTCAGGTATTCACTTAGCATATTCAGAAGTAGCCTCAGTAAAATGAGTTTTCTCAAAAACAAGATACAGGGTCTCAAAATTTTCCCTTCAAAGCCCAGGAAGGTGGGGCTCTCTTGAAAACTAGAGTGTAGGGAAAAGTGCTTGTTTTTTGTGTTCTGGAAAATCTGGGCTGGAATCTCATCTCGGTTACTTATCAGTATGTCGCTTTGAGAGGGCCATTTCACCTCTCTGCCCCTCCTGAGGATAAACCTGCTGGGCATACCCAGGAGGAAGCTCTGTGCTCAGGGGACCCAGGGGTGCTCCCGGAGTGAGTGAGTTGTCTCAGAGAGAGGGCGGGTGAGCCCAACTGCGAGCTCTCTTTGCTGGTCTCTTAAAACCTGCCTTCTCTCAGTGCCATCCTGTGTCATGGCCCAGACCTTCACAGGAGCCTGTCCATTTGTCTAGAATGTTCTTGTACCCTTGGAAGTCTAACTGTTCCTCGTTCTCTGAGGCCTTCAAGTGTTTTTCTCTCTGAGGCCTTCCCTGACCCCAACCTACTTACACACCCAGTCTGAGCTAAACAGCCCCGTATTCTCCTCTGCGTCCTCAGAGGACTGGGGATAAGATAGGCCCTCAGCTTATACATGGTTGAGTGAGTGAATAAACTGGAAACTCCTTTCATAGAAGTATATAAACCTACGTGAACATTAAGAGGTTCTCTTACTGGGTCTGTTGGAACCCACAGCAGGGGCTGGTGTGTGGAATGTACAAGGAATTTTTGTTGAAACAATAATGAATGAATGGTTGAACTGGAGACTTTTCATAACTAGGTCAGAGACGATGGAAAGGTATCTCATTCATTCATTCATTATTTATGGTATACACAGAATGTCAAGGAAAAAAAGTCAGACATAATTCTTGTCATCGAATTTACATCTATGGGAGGGGTCATTATACAAAAACAGCAATTACATTGATAAGAGTAGGATGATAATGGAGATAATTTGCAAGGGAAATCGGTTTAACCTAAGGGTCTGGGAAATCTTGACAGTCAGTGGCTCATAAACTAAAAACTTAAGCAGGAGAAGAAACTAACTGGATGGAGGGGTAGAGATGATATTCAGTAACAGAAACAGTAAATGCTAAAGCTCAGACGAGGGGGGAGAGCAGAGGATGCCGGGAGCTGAGGTTGAGGAGGTGAAAAGGACATGTCAGGAAGGACCTCAGGTTCCTTACAGAATCTGGGCTTTGTCAGGAGACATAGGAAACCATCCAACAATTTTAAGGCTATGAGTGACAGGTTATTAAGACTTAATCCAGCTCCAGAGTGGGGAGTGAACTGAAAGCAAGCAAGAGTGAGGAGAAGCAGTCCAGTAGAACTGCATCCTTTAGGAGAGAGTGATTCTAAAGATGAAGAGTAGAAACTGTGCGTAGTTAACATGATCACCAAAATTCCCATATATCAGGAACTACATGGTGTAGAATTTACTGTCGCACCGATCACAGTGTGACTGAGGAAGACCCCATTCCACTAACAGTAAAGGAAATCATAGAGCGCAAGCTTCACCTGGAATTGAAAGCGTCTCAATAAATCTGAGGGAAAAGGGTGAAGAGGGAAACAAAATCTGCTAGGAAGTCATCTTGTTGGAGGAGAGGGCTGCCCAGGGCGCCGACAGCGACACGTAGGATGGAAGCAGGAGGGGCGAGAAGTTCCCAGGTTGGGGTTGGCGTGAGAACAGCATGCAATACAGGCCAAAAGAAGACCTACCTTGAAAGTCAGAAACATCAGAAGGTGCTATTTCCTTTAGACTTGGTTTCTCACCTTAGAAGAATTGTTCTCTTCAAGATACGTCTAGAGATACTAGCTTTTGCTATGTTGGACTGTATTGCTGGAGGCTGGGCAGCATTTGACATCCTATCAGTGTGAATCAGACTGAATTGGGTTAGCATGGGCTGGGGTGTTTGTTTAGCTGATGGATGGATTGGAGGCTACTGGATTGGACAGTTTGGGAACTAGTTGGAATATGATAGAATTTGTTGAGATGGAAATATTGGGCTGGCATGGGTCAAATTTAAATGAGTTTTGTTTATTGTCATGAATTTCTTTGGTTATTCGCGGCTTAGAGGAGTTCAGCTGGCTGGGCTGAATAGAATTCCACGTGGTCTGGTCGACTTGGAACGAGTTGGAGTTGGAGTAGACTGGATTACATTAGGTTAGCGTTGGTTGGCTAAAGTAGGTCCTTTGAGAGATTTCTAAAACTTCCTGAGAGTGTGTGGGAAATCCATTTTGGGCTATGTTTGCAGAGTGTGAGAAGAGGGGAAATAGGCCTGGCACTGCACGGGTGCTGGGGTCTTCTGGGCAGTCTGGTGGAGCTACATCTTAGGCAATGCCAGTTTGGGCCCATTTGCTCCCCCATCTGAGCTCCCCTGCTTCTCTGGGCCTCTATCCCCACTTCTGTGAGATGAAGAGATTGAAATGCCCCATGGTTCACAGGGCACTCCCATGCATGTCTCAGGGACCCTCGCCCTATCCCTGGGAAGCCTAGGCTATCGCCCTGTTGGAAGAGACCGAGGCTGGGATGATGAGGGCTCTCCAAGGTCCCTGCCATTCACAGAGGGAGCTCCAGGGGGGCTCCTTGCTGAGCCCTGCAGAGCTCTCTGGGGCTCCGTGCTGGGGGCTGGGCAGTACTTCCACGTTGCCTGCGAATGTATGCAGGGACGACTGCCCATGGGGTGCTTGCATTAGTCCCCCTGTGACCTTCATGTTGGCACATCCAGAGGTCCTGTAATGGAGCCGTCCTGGGGCCCACAGAGAGCTCCGTGGGAGGAGAAGACTGTGGCCCCTGACAGAGGGGAGAATGAAGGGAAGATAGTAAGCCAGGCTGGCCTTTCTGGCCTGAGCCCGCAGCCAGAAGAGGCATAACTCAGCCCTGGTCAGGGGGCTCCCTGGTCTGTGTGCCTCCGCTGGGCTGGCAGGCAGGAGAGCTGGATGTGACTCCCACTTTGTGTCATGTTGGGGGAGTCAGCCCAGCTCTCCAAACCTTGGTTCCCATCTCTGTAAAATGGAGACCCTGATTGCTCCCTGCCAGGACTCTTGCTGGAACGAGGGAAGGATCCAGCTCAGAGCCTGGTGCCCAGCAGGTGCTCTGCGCATGATCACCTCTCCCTCTCTGCCTCAGGAGTTCCAGCGCAGAGACACTTAGCCTGAGTGAAATTGGTCTCTGCCATCTATTCCCAGGTGACCTCCTGTAACCCCTTCCACCCTGGGCAGGTCGACTGACCTGTGACCCTGAGGTGTTGACAGAATCTCTGACCTCTGGGAAGGAGTGGGTCACTTTACTGAGTTTGTGCAAATAGATAAAGAACAAAGTGGCCCATAAATCAGGGCAACAGGAAAAACAAATAATTCTCTCCCCCCTTGGGAAAGGAGCAGCAGGGACTGGGTAGGTTGGGGGAGGGAGAAGCTGTCCAGGCAGGTTCCCTCAGGGGTTTCCCTTGACGCCAGACCCCACCGCCCACCTGGCACCGGGGAGAGCCAGCCTTGGGAAGACCAGGGTGTGGTCGAGGCACCCTGTCCCAGCCCGGCAATGCCTCTATTCTCAACAGCAAAACTAGACCTTAGGTCTTCTCCTGAAAGAAGACTGGCCTGGGGTTTGGGGAAAGAAACTTCTTTTCTCTGTGGGCATTACTAGTTATTCTACATCAGCATGGAATGGAATGAGCAGGAATGGGCCTCACGAGGCCTCAATCAGAACATCACAGCCTGAACAAACCACTAGCTGTGTGATCATAGACCAGCCACTCCCTGCCAGGGTCTCAGTCTCCCCACCTGTGAAACGGGAGGCTATTCCCTGTCCTGCCTGCTTGTCCAGTGTGTGGTGAGAGTGACAAGAGGCAATGCCTGCAGAAGGTTCTGGGCCGAGCGGTGTCCTGAGAAGACCCTGGCCCAGGTTCGAGGCCAGGAGAGTGAAGCTAAGAGACTGACACCCACTCCAGCCTCAGCTTCCTTCCCTGAAACAAAAATGATGGCAATGCCTGCCTCGCAGGGTTATTCTGACACATTCTCTAAGATACTAGATGTTATACTAGGTGTTTGCTAAAAAAACTTGTCCCCATCTCCTTCTGGTTGAAAACACCTCTTTCCCTTTTACCACTGATACGTTTCAGGGTTGGGTCTTGGGGGTTTAGGGAAAGGCAAGGACCAGAGAGGAAAAGCCTGCATGGCTGTGCTCCCCGCCCAGGCCTCCACTCGCTAGCCTGCCCCTCTCCTCCAGGCCCGTCCTGCCCCAGCCATACCTGCCTCCTTGCTCCAGGGAGCCGAGCCTGCTCCCCACTCAGCTTTGCCCTCCTGTTCCTAGGGTGGCCGATGTGCCTATTGCCCCAGGACTGACGGGTTCCCTGGAGGGTAGGGTTTCAAGTGCTCACCTCTGTTCCTCTGAGCACAGGAAGCCCTTCCCCCAGGGACCTACGTGGCCCCCCTATTCTCTGCTCAGACCTCCTCTGACTGCCAGATGCAAAACAGCACCCCTCTCTCCTTGCTTTCTCTTTTCTCCAAAGCTTTTATCACCATCTGGAATATTGTGTACACATTTGTTTATTGACTTGTCTCTCTCCTCCATAGGATATAATCTCCATATGAGCAGGGAATTTGATTTTGTTTTCAATTTTAGATAGTGTGTCCTTTAACTCTCTAAATAACCCAGGGGCAGGTATTGTCACTGTCCTTGCTTCACAGAGAAGGAAACCGAGACTTGGAGAAGTTCCAGGACATACCTACTACACTCTCCCGGAAATGAGCCAGGATTTGAGCCTGGTGGTCCCATTCATTTGTGGTTTTGTTTTTGTTTTTATTTTTGCTGCTGTATCCCCCAGAGCCTAGAACAGAACTTGGCAGGTAGCAAGCACTTGATACAATTTTATTGAATGAACAAATATATGAATGAAGATAAAAGTAGAGAAAAGGCCAAAAGGATCATTTTTTAAAATGGGGATTAAAAATAAAAGTTTATGGTTACCCCGTGTTGACTGATGAGGTGTGCAAGCTCACTGCAAAGCAGGAAGCAGGGTTGAGTACTTAGACTAGAAAAAGAGCGACAGGGAAAGTGTAGCAAGACTTCAAAGCACCAACAGCTTCTCTTAGGCTGTGTCTAAACATGTGAGGCACAGAAGGGAGGCAATTAATCAGGTAATTCCAGCCCCTTTCCACCCAATGGCCTCAATTATCTGGCTATTTGAAAACTACCCGTTTTATGGGTAATGAGTGTTAATAGGCTATTGTCCGGAAACAGTCTCTCCTGCAGTTGGCTCTGAAGCGTTCTAGGCCCCAGGCAGCCAGACATGTGCCGCTCACTCTGAGCCTCTGCATCTCTACTGGGGAGCAGGATGGCCTCGTGCAGCAAGCAGGCTGCTGTTAGGATTAAACAGCAGGCGAAGCCCCTGGTCCAGGGCCTGGGCTCCTGGCCGCGGGGCCCAGCAGATGCTCCCTTCATTCCGTCAGGCCCACTCAACGTCCCTCCCCGCCAGGGGAAAGCCTGGCCCTGCTGCTCCCTGCTGGCCTGTCTCTCCAGTTCTGCGGTCTCCGAATGCAACCAGAGAAGTGCGAGAAAAGGAGTTGCTTTCAGCCCCTCCTGGATTCTCCCCCAGGACAGAGCTGGCCCTTCTGAGAAAAAGTTACTCAGCCATTAAAACAAACAGGAGAGGAAGGAAGGAAGCCAACTCCCACCCCCCTGCCCCCGAGCCCCTCTGGAAGGCCGAGCACTGCCCTGGGCTCTTCAGAGCACTTTCTCAGTTAATCCTCACAATAATCCTGCCAGGGATGGTTGCTGTATGATCCCATTTTACAGACAAGGAGTCAGAGGGGCAGAGGTTTATAAACAGCATGTCTCAAGTTAGACAGCCAGTAAGCTGTGGAGTTGGGACCCAATCCAGGGGCCTAGGCAGCTGTCAACCCCAGGGCTTTGGAATCATGCAATTTCGGCAACTAACCAAGCCAGGCCCAGACAATTCTTGTGAGATCTTGGAATCCAAACTCTTATTTTGCAGATGGGAAAACTGAAGACGGGAAATGGAAATAGTGGTGGTAGCACAATGGGAATGATGGTGATACAACTCTAATAGTGACAGCCAGCGTTTTTGCGCATCTGCTGGGTATGAACATCTGCTTGGCTGAGCTGGCGCCTGGGCCTTGCACAAGCCCCTGCCCGGCCCTCCCACTCTGCATGTGCCTGGCGCCTGCCAGAGGTTCCACCTTGCTTACAGTGGTTGCCACACTGTCCCCGAAGTCTTCTAGCTGGAGATGCTCAGGTGGCTGGCTGGTCCTTGCTGTAGCTGGCTCTGATGTGAGTGTCCCCAGCAGGCTGGGCTGCCTCCTGCCCCCTGACCTCAGGACCTTGGGTCTATCATGCCTTCTATTTTTCTCTTTCAAACCCCACACATTGATTTTTCTGGTCAATTCCCCTCTGGCTTTGGAAATTCTATTCCGTATGAGGGTTCAGATTGTATGGCTGCCAGGCATGCCTGGGCCCACCACCTGCCCCTGAATCTCGTATCCCTTCTCAGGTGTGTGGCCTCCCTGGTGCCAGGAAGGTAAGGCCTCAGAGCTGCTCAGTCAGAGTAGCAAGATCCCTGCTTTGCAAAATTGCCTAGAAGGGGGCTCCTCCTTCCTGCCCATCCATTGCTTCTAATGAAGCAATTTACCTTTCAGAGGTAGAGTGAAATCAGGGCATGGCTTGGTGGGAGGTGAGCAGAGTGCTTCTGAGGAGGTAGGAAAGGTTTTCCTAGCTTCCTCCTTGGGGACAAAGCCTGCCCAGTCTCTGGGTCTGGATCTTGTCCGAGGAAGCCTTTCATGACCCCTCTCCATCATTCAAAGCTGACGGGCCCCACTGTACGGCCAAGTGAAGCACCCACCCCTGGCATGGAGCACCCACCCCTGGCAGGGTGAGGCACCGTCCTCTGAGCTCCTACCTCCAGCTCTGTCCTCCCCACTCGTGAGCATCTCGCAGGCACAGAGGCGGTGGTCTTCTGGCATCTCCCACACTGGATGAAGGCCCATAAAGGCAGGTTGTGGTGTTTTCGTGTCTGTGAACTGAGCCCAGCACGGAGCTTCTCGCAGACCTTGTGTGTTGGTGGTGAAGAATGGATAAATAGAGTCTTTCACCGCAAGCGCCCTCTTTCTAAGTGTGTGCTCCCCCCAGCCAGACCTTTGGCTCCCCGAGGACATGCGTCTTGTGCAGCTCTATCCCCCCTACGTGTGTGGACTGGTCATGCTGGGTCAGGGTGGCAGTCACCTCTGTGTGTGTGTGTGTGTGTGTGTGTGTGTGTGTGTGAGGGACATTCTGATCTCTGGCTGCTTCAATTTCTGCACCCCCATCTCAATGTTGCTCAGAAACCACTGCTTTCCTGGGAAGATGAGGTGCAGTCTGGGGTGTCATCCATGGCAGCAGGGGTGTGAGGGCCTTGGAGGCCCTGGCCGGCACTGGCTCTGTAAGCCCAGCATCCATACATGTGCCCTGGCATTGCCTCACCCTGCTGTCCAGCCCAGAGAGAGGCAGGAGCTGCCCGCTGGGCGGGGGTGGCCTCCACACCGTGGCCTGACACAGCCAGGGCCCACCAGGGGCACAGGAGTCCCCGAAAGCTGGGCATCCCTGGGAGCAGCCGACATTCCCACTGGAGGAAAGTGCCACTGCCACACAGCCGGGCAGGACTTGGAGCGCCAGTTTTGGCTGAGCCCTGGCCTGGCTATCACCGCATCCAGCACCAGCGCAGTGAGAGCCATCTGGGCTGGGCCAGGCGAGCGCAGAGCCGAGGTGCTGAGGAGACACAGCGTGAGGAGCAGGACTGATGTCGAAGTGATGCTGAAATTAATTGGAAACCATTTTTGAAGACAATGAAAATTGAAGAGCATAATACTGGTATAATTCTAAATAGCACAACTGGAAACATTATGTCAGCTCTACAAGTGGCAGTCAGTAGTCAGTGATCTGGTGTTAGCAAGCTCATGGGGCGCACTCCACAGGGTCACCAGTACACACTGAGATTACTACATGCTAGTCTGTCTCGGCTCCTTACAGATGTCTCTGAGCCATAGTCTTCTCTGTGAAGTGGAGGTGCTGATGCCCCCCCACTCCTCAGGGGTGGTGGGCTGGAGGGAGGTGAATTACATGGCGCATGGCCTCCCCATCAGCGCCAGGTCCTTCTTCCGTCCCTCCCTACCTCAACTGGACGACGACAGTTTAGAAGGGTAGGAACGCCTGGGCTGATAGGCGTCCTCAGTTCTGAGTAGGGACTGTGTTCTGTCACTCTAGAGCCCCTCAAGCATTATTTCCTTCTGGCCTCACACAAGGCCAGCAGGTGGGCAGGGAAGCCCGGAGGACTGCAGGCCAGGAATTGGACGGGGTTTCTGAATCACCCAGCGTGATGGCGACGGGGTGAGGCCTGGGACCCAGAGCTCCTAAAGGTCCATCAGGCTGCATCTGCGAGGCATGACTGCCAAGCCTCACACTTACCTGTCCCCAGGGAAGGGAGTTGTCCTTTTGCTTCGTAACCTCCCCTGGCCTTCATGTCCTAGTCGGCGGCCTGGGAGATTGGCCTATAACAACAGCCATGGACTGTGATCGTCAGGGTTGGCCTCTGTACCCCAGCAGATGAGAGGCTGGGGTGGGCCGCCTCAGCTCTGACCCCCGTGTACTTGCACAGCATCTGAAGGCAAGTTCTAATCACATGAAATCATAAGCTGAGTGTGAGGAGCAGGGAACGGGTGTCAGGAAGGCTGTCTGGCCGGGTACAGAGAAGCAGCCCCGGAGAGGCCGTAGGCCTGAGGGCTTCAAAGGAGGCGGTGTGTCTCTGAACAAAGCCTGCGGGGCTGCAGGCTGGGCTGGTCTGCTCTGAGTCCCTCAGGGCAAGGGTAGGAAGGGTGAAAGGGCTGGCTGCTCAGGCAAGGGTTCAGGGGGGAAAGCGCAGGAATCAGGGAGGGCTGCTGGGGAGGTCTGGAGGTCTGCAGAGGTGCTGTGTGAGGGGTCAAGTCCTGAGCAGTCTCAGGGTCCTTTGCTGTGACAGGGAGGATGACCATGCACTGCCCCCACTCCAACTGGGC
Organism: Manis javanica; assembly: GCF_040802235.1. Classification (NCBI taxonomy): domain Eukaryota; kingdom Metazoa; phylum Chordata; class Mammalia; order Pholidota; family Manidae; genus Manis; species Manis javanica. The sequence goes on along the minus strand of NC_133156.1, from coordinate 231,043,078 downwards.
CGCTGTGGGGATCAAAAGAGACAAGGGGTGAAGAAGACCGTGTGAAGGGTAGCCCCATTCTGCCGTCATTGCCAGGACATGGACTTCTCCAGGACGCGCTCTTTCGTGACTTTTGTCCTGCTCACCCTGGATTCTAGGCGCACTCCTGGTCCGCCAGGAATCTCCTGAGGTCAGCCAAAGCTCCAGGCTGTGCCTGCCTGTCTGGGACACATGCTGCATGTCTCTTTGCTCAATATAATCCTCTCCCCTTCTCCCCAAATGCCCCTTCTCTCTCAGCTTCACCTATTGAAATATTGTTCATTCTTTAAAACCCAGCTGTGAGCAACAGTCAGCTATGTGTCTGATACACACAGCTACATGGATGAGTCCATAGATGTCATGCTGAGTTTAAAAAGCCAGACATGAGAAAGAACATGAACATATGTGATTCCATTTACTTGACATTTCAGATGGGCAAAAAGCTACCCCATGCAGACAGAGATGTGAACAGAGCTCGTCCCCAGGCAGGGGAGGAATTGGATGGAAGGAGCTTTCTGGGCTGGCAAAAATGTTCTTTACCTTCATGGAGGTGGTGGTGACACAGGGAGACATTTTTCAAGCTATAAAAATTATACACTGAAAATATGTACATTTTACAGTCTGCATGTAATATGTGAATTAAAAAATTATGCATAATTCGTAATAGCCAAAATGTTTAAACAACCCAAATGTCCATGAAGGGTGAAGGGATAAATAAAATGTGTCATATCCATACAGTGGACTATTATTTGATAACAAAAAGAAATGAAGTACTGGTACATGCCACAACATGGATAAACCTTTATGGTAAGTGCCAGCCCAAAGTCACATATTATGTGACTCCATTTATTCGAAATGTCCAGAATTGGTGAATCCATAGAGACAGAAAGGAGAAGGGTAGTTGCCCAGGGCTGGGGAGCCAGGTTAGTGACTGCTAAGGGATATGGGATTTCTTTTGGGGGGGATGAAAATGTGCCACAATTCAAAGTGGTGGGGGAGGCACAACTCTGTAAATATACTAAAAACCATTGAATCATACATTTTAAATGGGTGAGAGGTACGGTATGTGAATTATATCTCAATAGACCTATATTTTAATAATAGAAACACCACTTACTCCTCAATAATTAATCTTTTACTTTTTTCCAATAAAATAAAAATAATAACAACTTAAAACCTCTATAATTTACCTGGCATTTTGTTCCTATTGCATGGGATACTCACAAACAAACCAGTGAGAGAGAAAGCAGCTTTATGTTGCTGGACAGGCATGGACTATGGCCCAGGCAAATTGAAGCTGGCTTCAAATCCAGTTCTGCTATGTGCTTCCTGGGTGATGTTGGGCAAGTCATTTCAATCCCATTTTTCTCAGCTGTAAAACTGGTGGTGGTAACACTACCCTAAAGGGATGGTGGTTAAAAAGACTAAGGAAAACGCATGTAGGGAATTTGCTATGTAGTTAACACTGAATAAAAAGTCATTTCATTTTCTCTGTTTAACAGAAGAAGCAAAGTCTGGGACAAAGGAAGCCCTTGGCCTGGGCAAGCACTGGGGCGCCTGGATGTGGGTCCTCCAGCTCTCTGTCTGTCCATACTGGCTCGCTGGCTAAATGGTCTGTGTTCCAGCCACAGCGACCAAGGAAGCTCTTGGCACAACAGCTACTCAAAAAACGCTTGGTTTGAATTTAAGACAGCACGAGAGAGGAGCCAGAGAATTGGAAGAGTTAAACACACAGAAAATGCCTAATTTCTAGTTTGATGTCCATGGTATAAATGTGTCTCAACCCCAGAGTCGGGGTTGCCCATCTCCACTGGCCTGTAACTGAAGATACCACACAGGCCATGGAGGTGGAGAGGCCCACGTTGGGCACTGTAGCGTGAGATAGACCTTGCTACTAGCAAAAAAGTAGGAGGCACGACAAAATATTCAGCAGTGACAAAGAAAGACCTCTCATTCACCAGGTTATGTGAGTATTTGCTGTGTGGATATATAAGGAAGTCAGCATAATCACCAGTTCTATTCAGGCAGTGACACAAGGTCGAAGGAGGCCAGAGGAATTGCGTTCTGTGTATGCAGTTGCTTCCTTCCAAACGCACAGCCAAAAATTCTAGTAAGTGAAAGTATGGCACAAATGCAAGAAAGTAGGAACACTGGCTCGGACAGTGGGCTGTATCACTGAGGGGCAGAGAGGCACCCCAAACTTTTCTCCAGAAGAAATTTGTACAAACATGTCATTCACATACAATTTCCCCTCGAGTCTTTGAACACGAAATCATGCAACTTCAGAAGGAGCATGTCAACATTCCCTGTCTGTGTGTTGACATTGCTGATAATGTCATTTCATCATCCACCTCATTCTTTTGGCCTTCCTGAGGCCCCCTGCCCTCTCCCTGCACAGCAGCCGGAGAGGCCATGGTGCTCGTGTTGGCCCACGGTGTTGCCTAACCGTATTGACCAATTATTTAATTTTCTGACAGGAGTAAACAACACAAGGAGGGAGGAAGTCCTTATCCCCTTTGGCCAGAGGTGGTACCAGTTTACTGTTGAGGAGGGTGGAGTGGCAGAGGAAACCCGTATATTAGCTGGCTCCACTTACTGAAGCCTGTAATCTGCCAGCACTTATTTTTGTGTGATATATATAGAATGTACCATTTCAAGTATTTTAAAGTTATAATGCAGTAGCTTTAAATATGTTCACACTGTTGGACAACCATCACTACCATCCATTCCCAGAACAACTTCAGCACCCCAAATTGAAATTCTGTACCCAGTATATAATCCCCCCTGTTCCCAGGTCCTGGTGATATCTACTCTACTTTCTGTCTCTATGAATTTGACTATCTAGGTGCCTCATATGAATGGAGTCGTACAATATTTGTCCTTTTCTAGCTGGCTTAATGGAGACCAAGTATGTCTTCAAAGTTTATCCACGTTATAGTCCATGTTAGAATTTTGTTCCTTTTCAAGGTAAAATAATATTCCATTGTTTGTCTATACCACACTTTGTTTATTACCAGCACATTTCTGCTGGGTCTGTGCTAGGCATTTTGGTGTATGGGTCAGAGGACTAATGGGATTAACATAGCATTTTCATTCAAGCAGGTGGCCTAGACATTTGCAAAATAATTGGTGTGTAAATTAGTGCCCTTCTCAAAGACACCAGTTATTTGGTTAATGAAAGGACACATTTTCTGAGGATGGGTTTAAGTAGAGATTTGCAGAGTGATTTGAAATATAGTTTTTGTTGTGACTATTGATTCTCCCTTGTAAGTTGTTCTTTTTTATATTTATATACTTGGGTAGGCCGGGAGAAGCGTGGTTAACTGATGTGTCAGCTTTCTCTCTATTCCTAAACAGTTTTGTTATTGGGTTATCTATTCTGTACCATATGGTGATGCCTCAACTTCATTATTAGCCCTTCTTATTTTCTGTTTTAAAAATGTTTTCTTTCTACCACGACAGTGTCTTTTGGAATCAGGCAAAGTACAAAAAATATACCTTGTTTGTTATCGATCTGTCAACTTGATTTCCTTTTGTTTGAACTTATTGATAAATCTCACCCAATCCTTCCTCCCTGACCTGCCCTCTGTCATCTCTCTGTCTCTCCTCTCTCCTGCCCCTTGTCCTGTCCACTTAGTTCTTCTGAAGCCCAGAACTCAATATGCGGGTGCCCCTTCCCTCTGGTTAGCAAAATGACCAGTTAGAGCATGGCCTGAATTCTCCAAGCTGTTCTTACGTTTTTGTTGCTCATTCATCTTTAGATTAATGATATTTTGGATATCTTAGATTAGTAGACACTTAAACTCTGATAAGTAAGGGTTTGTCATGGTTATCAGTATTAAGACAGTTTGTGAATTATGATTTATAATGAAAATAATCTTTTGAAGAGTCTCATCACCTACAAGCCAATGACCCACTGTGAGCATGGCACGCAAGGCTAGTCCTGTCCCCCAGAACATTCTGGCAGTGTTCAGCTAGCTGCTGGGGTCCCTTGTATACAACAGCCATTTCCCGTCTTTACCTTTGCCCAAAGGCTCCAATGACCTAGATGTTTAAACAAGTCTGCCATGCGTTTTTCTGCTGTGGCACATCTAAAGCTTTGCTGAATGTGTTTGTTTAAATGTCTGCCTCTCCCTCTTGATCTGAGCTCTTCCAGAGCAGGAACGGGTGCACAATAGTGAATAAGTCACAATTCTTTTGCTCAAGCAGCTAACAATGACATGGGAAGACAAACATATAAAAGCCAACTATAAAATGAGGGTGTGAGGAATGTGCTTTGGAGGAAGAAATAAATGTATGGGGAGGTTGAGTGCATGGGGAGTTTTCAGTTAGAACTTGAAACATGGGAAAGATTATAGATAAGGAAGAACCTTGGGGGGCACATTTTAGACAACGGGAACAGCATGAGGAATAACACAGCGGCCACAAAATGAAAGGTGTATTCAGAAAATGTTGCATTGGCTGGTGCAGTGAAGAAAGTGATGTGGTAACTGAGGAAAGCCTTGAATTCCCATCCTAGGTAAGTGTTGATCCTGGGGCAGCAGGAAGCCGTTGAGGACTAAGAGAAGGGTGGCTCTCGTAGTGTATGAAGATGAACCACTGTGGCATGCACATAGATTTGGGGTGGCTGTACTGAAGGTAGGGAGACCAAGGGAGAGGCTCTTGCCATGGAACCGATGAGAGACGGTCACAGTGAGCACCAATCAGGAGCAGGACAAGGTATGGGGGCTTCCCTGAGGAGGGGTCTCGCCTCCTGGGGCTGTGTCAGTGGGAGGAAGAAAGAGGGTGAGGAAGCATTTCCCCGCCAGCAGGGCAGTTGCCAGAAAGAAAGTCGCTCTCCCAGGCCCAGTGTTTATTGTTCTCTGTCACAGTGTATTTTCTGTTACATAATGCATCAGGCTGACCCCTAGCCCGCAGACTCTGCCCCAGGGGCCTTTGTTGGCTTCAGCGCTCGGCCCTGTGATTGGGCAGCTAGGCTGACAGGCCCCTGCCCAGCCCCTCCTCGGCTCCCCAGGGGTGGGCGGCTCAGCAAGGCAGCTGGGCTCCTGGGTGGGGCTTGCTCCCCAATGTTGGCAAAGCCACAACTGTAGGCAAGTCAAAATGTAATAACAGCCCAGCTCCACACCCCAGAAGTTGCCTTGGAACCATCAAGTACGCCTTTACTCAGTTTATCTACCTTACCTGCGAGAGAACAAGGTTATGGTAAAATATAAAGTACCCAAAGGAGATTGTTCAATGTTGAAGAAAACAAAATACAAATGGTACCATCTGGCCCCAGATTGGACCATTGCCCCCAGCGCTGCCATTGTTATGGCCGCTCTCACCCCTTTAGTCTTTAAGGGCTAGAGAAAGGCACAGGGGAAGAGAAGCTGCTCCCCAGAGCTCTGGACACGTCATAAGTCAGAGGAGGCCTGAGTGGTGTTCAGAGTCACACTCAAGTCCGGCCTGGAGGCCAGGCAGGCCCATGGAGTCGTGCCCTGGTCTGGAGAGCAGCCCTAACAGAGCATTCAGGACTGTAGGGGTGGGGTGGGGGTAGTGCAGGTGGGGGAGGAGGAGGAGACTGTTTCTTGAGCTGGGGCAAGTTTGCGCCCATCTGGTGGGGCCTCGTCTGCCTGGGATATGGAAGCCGAGGGTGGGCTCAGCACCCAGGGACTGGAGAGGACAGCTCCTAGGATCTAGAGGTGATGAATGGGAGCAGGGCCCAGGGAGAAGCTGCCAGCATGGGCCTTCCATCCCCTGCCAGAGAGGCCTCTATGGGACTGTGGAGTGGAGAACCCTCAAACTCAGAATAAGAGCCACTTGGGGGTGTTTTTATCTATCAAAACAGAACCAGGCTCCTCCACGACCATTCTGGCATTGCCCAAGGGCCCTCACATCCACGGTCAGTTGTGCATTCCGCTAGCAAGAATGCACTGCAGGCCTCTGGCCCTGCATGTCATTTCCAGGGACTGGAAGGCAACAGTGAACATAGCAGAGGAATCCTGTCCCTCTTGACTGCCACCCTACCATGAAATAAGTGACCACTCCCAGGGGAAGTGGTGGCTCTGAGTGCCTCCCAGGATGCGAATTCACAGCAGTCCCCCCACAACCAAGGGAGAATCTTCATCTTCAGGAGGTAAGTTACTTAGCCCAGATCCAAAGAGCTAATAAGTGGTAAAGCAGAGAAGGTCCTCCAGGTACCCTCTTCCATAGCCTAACTCTTAAGGGGTTGTGACTAGCAGGCGAAACCAAGCAAGAGCATTTTGTAAACTAAAATGCCCTCAACAGAACATGGTTCTTATCAGACATATAAAAGAAATCGGAGGTGAGCTGAAGGTGGGAACAGCCGCTCCTGGGCGTGTTTGGGGGAACAATGTCCTCGGCTTCCCCCGAAATGCCTGTCTCCCGTCGTCTTCCTGTAATCTTTCGGCATGCGTCAGAAATGTTTGTTTTGGAAGCTGAAGGACCAAACTTGTACCAGTTGAGACGAGTCGACCTGGGACAAAAGGCAGTACGCACAGACCCCTCTGCACCCAGGAATTCGTCCTGTCACCTCTGTGTACCATCCATAACCCTAAAAGACTGCCCTGTCATCTTATCTGGCAGGCAGGGTTTTAGCAGTCCCTTCATTAAGCCTGGAGAACAAAGGCGGCTGGGTGAGGGTCTCTGAACATCCAAACACCCTGTCACCTCCAGTGTGAGGCTGAGACTGCCCCGGGGAGGGCCGGGCGCTGTTTACAGATGGGAGGAGATAACCGAGAGGAAGGTCGAGCAGTCTTCCCCTCCATCTCCCCCTGGGGGGTGGTCCCTGACCACCCTGATGCTGCAGCCGGCCTGGGGGCCTTGCTCAGGCTCCTGACAGAGGAATGCGGGCAGGGCCCAGGACCTCAGCCTTCAGACCCTGTGAGGGAGGAGGGTGAGCTGTGGGGGTAGGGAGCCCCCCAGGAACCAAGAGTTGTATTTTACAACCCTGTCCATTGCTGCTGAGGGCGAGTGGGAAGCAGGCACTGAAGCAATGGGAAAAGCTTTTGGGTCACCCCTTCTGAGCAGGAGCATTCTGGGAAGCCTCTGGTTCACACTCCATCCAGCCAAACCTCTGCCCCTGAGGCGGGAATCCCCTCTCTGCCATCAGAGACAAGGGGCTACCCGAGACTACTTGGGTACTGTGAGTGACGGGGAGCTCACTCCTCCGTGGAGGGGCTTCCCCTTGCGGTTTGTGAGAACAGTCTCCCCAGGCTGAGCCATCATCTACTCCTGCCACAGCAGGTTGAATGTTTACCTTGGCTCAGTGCCCTAAATTACTCCCAGGGGTTAGAGAGAAACTTTCTAGTGGATGAAGGATTCTTATTCTCACTGCCACCAAAACTGTGGGAATCGTCATTGTTAGTGATGACACTATTATTATCAATAGAATATCATTATTAATAACACCTTGCACTGAAAGAATACTTCTTACTTTTCAAAGTGCTTTCACACCCAAGAGTTTATTTGCTTGTCCTAACAGCCCTGTGACATGGGCATACATGAACCTCATTTCTTTCAGAGAAGCAACCCATGGCATGGAGAGATGAAATCACAGGCACAGGTCAATAAGAGAAGGGGGAGCCACACCCCAGTTTCTTCACTTCTAGTCCATGATAGATCAACTTGAACATGACTCTCATCATCTCTAGACAATCACTGAGGACTGATTTGGGTTTCCAGCTAAAAAAGAATCGCCTCTGCCCTCAAGATCAGGGTGGTCCTATTTCCCACCCCCAAACTGGTAGGTGTGGTTACAAGATCCCAGTTCAATATTCAGAAATGCACTTGAATTTATAAGCTGGAAAAGTTTGCTTTGAGAAGTAGTGGGGCCTCTGTGCCTGGAGTTGGCCACTCATGAACTAATTAATGACTTAGGACAGATGATAAAGGACATTTAAGAACTAGCTGGGTGGTTGGAGGAGATGATAGTAAGCTCCTTTTAAGTTTTACTTGCAGAATACCTTTCCTTCCCATGCCCTGTCCTCAGCAGATTCAAGGACTAATGATGGATGGCACACTTGCGAGACAATGACTCATGTCAGAGCAATTCATTGTTTCTTCTCCCAGCACAGGGCTGCCTGCCTCCTGGACACTTCTGGGCTTGCTTGCATGCTTCGTATGATCAGAAAGCCTCCCACAGGGCTGTGACCCTAGAGCACACCTTTTTCATTATAGATCTTGTATTCTATGCCCCCCTCATTATCAGCAGCGTTCTTCCTCCTTCTGTCCAGACCTGTTTCATCATCAGCCTTTATGACACCTCCTCAAGGAAGCTCTTTCTGCTTTTCATGGCTTCTTGAGACCCCTTTCTTCTCAGGGCTCCTAGAGCCTGTCTGTCAGTGCCTCCCATTTGGCTCTCAGTATGGGACCCCTAGAAGTGTCACAGCTACCACTCTTCCCACAGGTGCCACGTCCCCATTGAGATATTCCTGTACAATTCAGCCTTCATTCTGGCTCCCAGAGTGGCCTCTTCCTGTGCACAATTCCCTTGTTAAAACTGCACTGCTGACTCCCCAGTGCCAGCAGGATGAGTCACCCTCTTAGCAGGACATTCATGCACCTTTGAGTTTGTTCTGTTGGTCTCCCCAGCCTCTCTTCACGTTTCTCCTACATGTTGTCCTACAGACTGGCTTGGATGTTCTCCCATCTTCCTCAGTGTAGAGAGCCATTCCTCATGCTCTGCTGCGAAGGATCCTTGTAATGGTTAAACTTGTGCGGTGACTTCACTGGGCAAAGGGGTGCAATGGCGAACATTAGTTCTGATGTGTCTGGGAGGGTGTTTTTGAAAGAGAGAAGCATTTGAATCAGTAAACTGGGTACAGATTGCCCTCACCAATGCAGGTGGACCTCATCCAGTCTCTTGAAGATCTGAACAGAACAAAAAGGTGGAGGAAGAGTGAATGTGCTCTCTGTGCGAACTGGGACATCCGTCTTCTCCTCTCCTTGGATATAGGTGCTCTTGCTTCTTGGACCTTCAGAGTCAGACTGAATCACACCACCAGATTGCCTGGTTCTCCAGCTTACAGATGGCAGATTGTGGGGCTTTATGGCCTCAGTAATTGCCCGAGCTAACTCCTGTAATAAACTTCCAAATATATGTGTGTGTATGTGTATACATATCTATCTTGCATTGGTTCCATTTCTCTGAATAATGCAATCCTTTAAGATACAGCTCAAAGGCCATGTTGTCCTGCAATACTGCCTTGACCATCAAGCACCCCCAGTTCTGCCAGGCAGGAAATCTTATCTTCCCTTCTTTGTGTTACCACCAGATTGTGTACAGCCATCCATTGGTTTCTCCTGATCACACAGAGAGTTTCCACTGCCTATGTATACATTTACTAGATGGCAGTCTGGGGTCTTCCCATGTTTTCCTGGTCAGAAAAAAATCATTGAAAAACACTTGTCTGCAAGTTCTAACTTTTATTGATTTGAATGAAATCTCCCCCTCCACAGTTAGCCTTATTAGTAGCAAATGTCAGTGTGCACACACATACACAAGTACACATGCACACAACATACAACACACACCATATATAACAATCAGATACAATGCACACAACATATGTACATAACATATAATACACAACACACACTGCTCATGACCACTTCCCATTCCAACATACATACAGACATTTTTTTTTTGCCAAGACACATAAAGGGTGTATTGGTCAGAGACCAGAACTCAGGTTCTCTGGGGTCTGATCACTGTGTCTGACTCACTGTGTGGCCTTTAGCAGGTCCCCTGACCCCTCTGGGCTTTATAAGCAAAATGTGGGATGGCTCTGTGGCTCTGTAAAGAAAGTAGCACCCTCTGAATCCTACCACCCAGGTAACTCGGGAAGAGCTTCCTCAGCCTTGTGGGAAGACAGATTCATGAAGGCCCAGTGTGGCCATGGCAGGAAATGCAAGCTGTGGAGAGCACAGACTGCGGAGCTGCAGAGAGGCTTCCTGAAGGAGACTTTCAATTGCGCACCCTGGTTGGGGAAGTGGTGGGGTGCGGTGGGAAGAGTTGGGGAGCCCTCTTTTTCTATCGCTGCCTGCTGTGGAGAGATGTTCGCCTGCCTGGAGGGAAGTTCTGCCTACACCGCTCGGTGGGCACAGGTCCAGCATTGCCTGTCATCAGCAAGTCACCCACAGAGTGGCCAGCGGAGGCCTCTCTCCACCTAGATCCCCATGGCTCCCCACGGCTCCCCCACATCTCCCTAAGGCACCCCCCACAGCTCCCCACAGCTTCTCACGGCTCCCACATGGCTCCCCACGGCACTCCCATGGCTCTCCATGGCTCCCCACAGCTCCATCCCTTCCTCCTGTCGGCCCCAGCAGGGGCTCCCTTCTGGGTGGCGGGGAACCCACTTTCTGCCTGCTGCCATGAGACTGATTTTGGGTGCCCAGCCATGCCACATCTCTGTGTCCGTAGAGGGAGAAGGACACGTGCAAGGAGAGACTTGTCAGTGCAGACTGTTCACGCAGCCGAAGGAGGCGCAGAGGCAGCGGCAGCTTCCCGGAGATGTTCCAGAAGCGCAGGGAAGCCAGAAGGGCATTCCCAGCAGAAAGAACCTGGGCAGAGCAGAGGTCCGAGGGAGCCTTGCTCCCTGAGGGCGCCTTGGAGGGAAGGGGGCTGGGCGGGGGCTTGACTGGGAGCTCTGGACGCCCAGCCCCGGTCCCGCAGTGCGGAGGCCAGCCAGTCCCTCGTCTGGCCTGGATGTTCGGAGACCGCTGCTACTCCCACCTCCCCAGGAAGTAGGCCCCTTCTTGGGCGAGATCTCAGGAGCTGGTGGCAATCAGATTTGGGGACATTAGGCTCAATATCACTTCTGATAAAAAGGCGTTGGCTTAACCTTTCTGTCTTGTGCTTAATCACTTTCAGGGGCTCATTAGATTTTGAGGAAGTGAACTTTCAAACTCAAACCACATGCTGCCCTCAAAGAACAGAAGCCCCCCCTAACTCACCCCTCACTACTACCCTGGCGAAGGCACGTCAATTCCAGGCATGGACATTCCCATGGAGGGACACTACTGGAAGGCCACAGTGCTCTGAGGCCAGGAAGCAACGTGATCAGGCAGGGCTTGGGAGTGTGAGATGGCAGTGACGGCTAACTCTCACAGATGGAGCTGTGTGCCTGGCAGCATTCCAAGAACCCTGCCTGCATTAACTCAGTCTCTCCAGGAGGAAGTTACCATCATTGATTCCACTCAGCAGACCTAGACACAGAAATGCTAAGAAACCTATTTTAGATCACATGCAGCAAAGGGGCCGTGCCAAACCCAGACTGCCTGGATTTGCAGCCAGGCTCTGCCATGGACCTGCTGTGTGATGTGGGTCAAGTTACTTAGCCTTGCTGAATCATGTTCCTCCTGTGTGAAGTAAGCATAGCGATCACACCTGTCTGCTCAGGGCTAATTGAAGACCAGGTTCACTGTGGGCCTAACTCACTGCCTGGAGCATTGTAGGTGCCCATCAATTTAAGGAAAGACTGAGTAACCAAGGCCCAGCTGAGATGCCACCACCTCTGTCCCTAAAGCTGCTTGCCCTCACATTATTCAGAATGGTCAGCACCAGGTAATCCCTGTATCCCCACTGCACTGTGGTATTTTACTTAACAAACCCTTATATAGAACTTCCTGTGTGCCAGACACTGTTCTAAGTATTTAATACACAATGCTTTTTACTCTTCTATTATCCCCATTTAGATTGTTATTATCCCCTCAGAGGATAAAACTGAGGCACAGACAGGCTAAGCAACATTCCCAAGGTCACATCGCAGGGCAGCGGTGAAGCCCAGATTAAATCCAGATAGTCTGGCTTCAAAGCCCCATCCTTCACTCCACAGTGCTGCTGCCTGCATGGGCTTGCCTGTGAGTTCAGGGGCCTCTTCTGCCAGCTCATGGGCCCCTGGTGGGGACTTTGCTGATTTATGCTGATTCCCAGCTCCTCACACAAAGCTGGTCCAGTGTAGTTGGGGAATGTATTTTTCAATGAATGGATCAATGAACATAGTCAATAGAGACTTTCACACTTGGCTAGGTTTTCAAATTCCACAGGCAGACAACAGAATTAGACAACATTTTTCCTGTATCCCTTTTGGGGGAGATTCTTGCTGGCTGTGCTATTTCTCACAAATGTAGAGGTTAGACTCAAGGTCCCAGAATTTATTGCTCTGACTCTGTCATTTCATTTTCCCTGGGAGCAGGGAGGGAAAGCTATGGAAAGTTCCACAAAGGAAGTGTTTGTGATATACCTAAAGTACAAGCAGGTATGATTTAGGAATAAGGAAGATCAGGTTAGATTTCTCTTCATGTGAAGAGAATGCTAAGTCTTCAGAGCAGGAACCATGCGTTAGGCATCTTTGTATCTTTTCCTTTTTTATGATCTGTGTTTAGCACAGACTATTCCTTCAATCCAGTTTCTATCACCCATGCACCATCCTTCCATCCATCCACCCATCCATCCTTCGTCCATCCATTCATCCTCCTTCATCCATCCATCCATGGAACACTTACTGAACACCTACATTAACCCTGTGGGGCCTCAGACACACACTGAGGCCACTGGATGAAGGTCCAGATAAGAAACCAAAATGTTATCTTATCAATAAGCAAGCATGTTTAGGTGCCCTATAGCCCAGTTTCAAGGGCTGTGGATTCCTGGCCCCTGCAGTGTGTAAGCCAAGACGGTTCAGGCGTCACTGCAAGGAGTTCGACTGTCAAGGCAGCTGGAGGACAGAGCTCACCCTTGGGTTCTTTCAAGAGGACTGAGCTGGTCTCATGGTCTGAGTGTTGGGAAATCCGCAGTATCCAACATCATGGTATCTGATGTCTGCAGCCACTCAAGACCCTGAGAAACAACTCCCTCTTTGAGCAAGACTCATTTGGCCCAGAAATGGCCCTTCCTTTCTGCTCAGGCCTCACATCCCCCATGGCTGCTCCTTCCTGGCCAGAGGCTGTGGCCCCCATTTCTCGGCATGGACAGTGTGTGCCTGGCTTACCACACACACAGCCCCCTTGTTTCAGGAATGCAGGCGGCTGCTTGGAGCCACTGCTGGAAATGGCCTCCCAACAGATGTGCCGTTAATTTGTTTCCGGGTCAGTGGCCCCCGTGCCCCGAGGAGGCCACCTCCCAGGCAGGAGGCCCCAAAATAGCTCTGTGTGTGCGTCCCTAGATGGGGTTATCCATCACTGCCCGGACTCTGCCCCCGGATGCCTCACGCTGGTGGCTGGCTCTAATCGGACCACTTGATGTGGAGAGAGAGGAAGCTGGCTCTATCCCCTCGGGTGATGGTCCCTCAAAGGGCCAATTGTAACCACATGGAAGTGAGGCCTTCTGCCCTAGTCCCAGGGTCAGCCAAAGCTCTCCTCCCAAACAGACACTTCTAGGAAGGAAGCGTGGGAGGGTCGTAGAGTCGCTACAGTAGACTCTGTGATCCGAGGTGGTAGAGCATTTCTTTATTCAATATCCATTTGGTGAGCACCTACTATATACCACACTCCTTATACACATCAACACTGACTCTCTAATTCTCCAGGGAATCCTGCAAGGTAGGCGCAGGGTTCTTTTTTTTTTTTTTATAAATTGGGAAACTCAGCTTCAGAGACTTTAGGTCTTCTCCAGCCCTTCTCCAGAAGACCACCACCTCCCTCTCTAGGACAGCCAAGCTTGCATGTAGCAGGCACTTACTCTGTCAGAGTATTTCTTCTGTCAATCTCTTTGTTTATAAAACATGGATAATAATAACTGTCTTACTGAAGTGTTTTAAGGTTTAAATCAGATAATGTGCGTAAAGAACCTAGTTTAGCGCTTGGTGCTCAGTAAGTAAACAATAGATGCTCAGTAATTAAAGAAGTAAAAAATATTCAGTAGAAGGTGTGCATAGATGCACAGACAGTAGGGGTTTGCAGTTTGCAAGGCACTCCCACCCCCTGCCCCAAGGAGCTCTTGAACGGGAATGTCACCAGATGGGTCCAGCTGACCGAAACCATAGCTTTAATTATATCATTGCCTCTCCACGATGACTTCCTTTGACTCCATAGCAGCTCTCTGCTACTATCAAATAAATTGCAGACTCCTCCTGGCCCCAACCAAAGTCTTTGTAATCTGAGGTGCTGGAGCTGTCACCTTCAGTTCTCACTTCTCCCCTGCCACACTGCAGCTAGATTATTCCATGTGCTCTGAACACACCTGTGATTTCATACTGACAGTTCTTTCTTCAAGCTATTTTCTGGGCCCGGGATTCCTTCCTCTCTCTTTCCCAGTTTCTGCCTATTGAACACCCAGCTGTTCCTTCCTGGAAAACTTTCCAACATCTCATCACCACTGCCTGAGGGCCAAATCTGGGCCACTGCTTGTTTCTGTGAATAAAGTTTTATTGGGACATAGCCATGCTCACGTGTTTACTTAATAGCTATGTCCATTTTCATGCTATAATAGCAGGGTTGAGTAGTTCCTTTAGAGACCATATGGCCTTAGAAGCCAAACTATTTACTATCTGTTCATTTATGGAAAGAGTTTGTTTACCCGTCTCCTCATGTGAGAAAATGATTTGTTTCTGTTTCCATCATACATATCCAGCTGGGAGCAAAGTGAGTCAGGAACACATCATATTTCTCTCTCTCCCCTGGGTGCCTAGGTACTGGGCTGGGCATGGACACAGTGTGCAAGGAAGGGTCATAGAGCTGGATGGCAAGGATATGCACACACATCTGGCCTGTTGTTCCATTCTTTGTCATGGTATGGTGTGCACACAGCTCCACTGTGTTTCTGACCAAGTGTGCTCAGAATCTTGGCTGTGTCCTGGGTGCTGCCAGATGTACCAGAGAAGAGCAACAGGAACCACTGGAAAATCAGTCAACAAGTGATTGATGAAGGACCCAGATCAGAGCTGAGGAAGTCAATCCCTTCCAGCAAGGTGGGGGTATACACATACCAGTGGGATGGTCTGGAAAATTGCAGGTTTAGCAATGAAAACTCCTGGGTTCAGGTTCCAGATGCCAGCCTCAGTTTCCCTGCTTGATACCAGGGTGCTGGACCATCCCTGAGGCCCTCACATCTCCAACACTTCCTGGTCCACTTCCCTGGACTGTGCTGAGCCTGAGTGCCCCACAGAATCTAGAAGCTTCAGTCCCTGCTAGGGAACGAACAGGGAGCTCTCTAGCCAGGAGGGTGGCCATGGGCATACTCTCACAGTGAACTTTCTGCAGGACTTCCCAGTTCCACAGGAGGTGCAGGCCACCCAGGCCACCTCCCTGGGGAAGGCTGACAGTCTGGGCACTGCTACCTTCTCCCCGGGGACCCCTTCTACCACCTGGCCCAGTGCCTTTGCCCCACTGCAGGCTCAGTCCTTACTCGGTAGATGCTTCTGCTCAAGCCCCATACTCTGGTATGAGCTCAGAGGCCATCCTTTCAGAACTCCAGTCTGGGTCAGAGGGCTCTTTCAGGAGTGTGCAAGGATGTTTGGGGCTGGGCAAGACAAATAGGAAGAGGGAGGAAGCCGGGTTGGGGCTGGGGGAAGCAGCAGGGCTATCTGTGGCTCTGCTTTAGGGCTGTGTCAACTCATTTAATCTTGACAATAACCTTACGAGGTTAGTCACTAGAACTGTCCATTTCACAAGTGGGGAAACCAAGGCACAGTAAGCTTAATGAGTTTTTCCCAGGTCATATGGCCAGCAAGTAGGTGCAATGTTTCAAAGCCTCAGCTCTGAACCCCTCTGCTACCCTCTGCCACCAGAGGCCTAGATACTCTCTGTCCATTAGAGCCTAGATACTCTCTGGCCAGCAGCGTGGGTATCACCAGGGAGCTTTCTGGAAACGCAGACTCTCAGGTACCGCCATAGACCTGTGGAATCAACTTTTTAACAAGAAACCCCAGCAAATTCAGGCTCACCTACAGTTTAAGAAGCCCTCTCTTAGATCATATAAGCTTCCATGGGTCGATGAGGAAGCTGGAGCTTGGTAAGATTAAGTAACTTGGCAAAGGTCATACGGGGAGAAAATGCAGAGGTGAGAAACTTGAACTCAATTCCTGAGGCCAAGCTTGAGGTGCTGTCCTGGGCACACATTGCTGTTGGGGAGGCAGGAAGCTTTAGTGTAGTTTCAGGCCAAGTTCAGCTTCATTTGCTTGGTGGGTGGTGCTTCCCTTAGAGGAGAGGCACCAAGACTGAGGGGCAGTGAGGCATCCTGCTGGCCAGGGGGCCAGGCCTGCTCTAGTCAGTGGAGAACAGCTGGGTGAGATTAGCAGCCTGCGTGTGCCTCTGGGCCTCCCCTGCAGCCGGGCAGCTCACAGACCTTAGGTCTTAGAGGGAGAGTGGCCTTGTGAGAGTTTCAGCAAAAATAACAAGTGACTAAAAGCAAAAAGCCTGGAGCAAGCACGAGGGTAGGACACTTCCCAAGTGGAGCAGTCTCCTCAGGAGTAGCCACCATGCCTTCCCAAACTGAATCACAAATACCCTTTGTGGCATTGTTGCTAAGGGACTGTCAGTTTCTGCCTCTATGTGCCAAGAGCCTACTTTCTGCTGTGTCTAGGCTCTCTGAGCCCTGATAAGCCTCCTTCATGACAAGCTAGAATCTTTCCCGAAGCTTCCAGACGTATATATCAGAGGCACAGGAAAAAATGCCTAAACCATAGATGGCCTTTCAGATCTGGGAAACCAACATCTCATCCAATTTTGAGGGTTAGGGCCTAGGAGTGTGATACCACCTGCCCTTTGGAGGTCCTTGTGAGCTTGGAAGAAAGTGGGCAGAAATAGATGCCATCCACGCCCACCTAAGAGGAACCTGCTGGGAAGGCATACTGGTTGTCAATGCCAGGGGTGAGGGGAAGATCGAGCCCGAGCAGAGAGGTTACACTTCTCTACTTGAAAGCAGGACAGGGTGAGATGAGAGGAGCAGGTCGAGATGGGGGATCGTAAGCATCGCTTTTACGTGGGGTTTGAGCTGGAGCAATTCTCTTTATGGTGCCAGGAGTCTCAGTCAGGCCAACCAGAAGCAGCAGCTCTGAGCCAGGTGTGGAAGGGGCTGGAGGCGCTTACCCAGGCTCTGCCGCACCCCAGCCCAGGGCCCTGGGGCAGAGAGCACAGCTTTTCTGAATCTCACTTTTCTCCTCTAGAAAATGAGAGCAATAGTAACCACTTCCTAATTTCTGTTGTATTAGATGCTCATATGCATGGCATGTGGTCAACCCAGTGCCTGACACACAGAGGACATTGCAGCCTTTTAAAGTAGTTTTTGATGGGCAGGAAAGTGAAGAAAAGATGACTTTTGTTGCAAAGGCCCCTGTAGATTCTGAGGTAGCCCCTTAAGGAAAGTGTATGTCCTGGTTGAGCCACTATTTTTTAACCAAAGGCCTTTTCCCTCAGCTGCTGCAACACCAGCTTGGATTCCATCACTACTTTTGGTTCCCAAAATGATCCTGAAGGCTTCACGGGCACCAGTTCATTTAATTTAATACTCTCCCCAACTCTTGGGTGTTGTTTCCTTTCCTTTTACAGATGAGGGAGCTGAGATGCAGGGAGGTCAGAAAATCTGAGTGACCTGTCCGGTGTCACACGGCTCTCAAGCAAGGGGATGGGGGAGAAGAAAGGGGGTGGAGGAGGCCCTCCTAGGATGGGCTGGGAAGGCTTTTGGGAGAGGCGGTTTGGGCTGGTGATTTCTCCACTCCCTGACCACCGCGGCTCTCTCCTGCACGAGGGGCCACACACACCAGGCCCTGAAGCTGGCAGACCTCCCAACCACAGCCAAGCCGAAGGGGCAGGCATCTCCAGCTCTCCCGGGCAGGCCTGGCCTCTTGGGAATTATGATCAGGTGCAGCTAATCTAACCAAATGGGGCCCCAGCAGCAGAGTGGTCTCGTCCAGATTGCAACCCCCCAGCCCCCTTTTCTGAAATCTGTGATCTTCCTGCTTGAAATCACCTTTAATTTCCCTCAGGAATGAACAAGCATTTAGAGGTTTGGTTTCAATTACACCTGAAAAAAAAAGTTTGACACAAATTTCAAGCCAAATAAATTAGAAAACCACAGACCTGGAAATACACAGCAAGCAATGGGGAGAGGCAGACCGAGGATCCCTGGGTAAACACAGACACCCACTGCCCCCACAACCCCCAGCCACCAAGGCTGCCTTTCTGGGCTGGTGGCTCACCATGCCCCTGAAAGGTCTGGGCCTGCTCCCTGCTGCTCTGAAATGCCTGGGGCGGCCTTTTCCTCCCCTACCCTGTCCTTCTCCCCGAGGAAGCCTTCCCTGACTGCCCAGCCACCCTGATCTCTCCACCTTTGAGCTCCTGGAGTGCCAACACTACGGTTGACTTCCCTAGGACAGAGAAGGACCTGGCCACAACCTCTTTCCTCCTAAGTCTCTCCTATTCCCTCAGCAAGTACTCACTAAGTGGAAAACACTGCAATCCCGCTTTCCACTTGCATGTGATGAAACTGGTTTCCTTTACCTAAGCCTCGTTGTTTCTCCTACCTTCCCTGCTAAGAAGTCTCACCCAGTCTCTGGGTCTCAGCTTCAACAGCGCCTCCAGAAGGAAGTCTTTCTTGATTGCTCCAGGCCAAGTGGTCGGTGTGTCTTGGAGGGAATCTGAGGACCCAGCCTATTTGACTCCAAAATCTCTGGGCAGCCCTATGCCTCTCACTGCCAGGGTCTGACTGGACATGTAGGACATAAGACCCCAGAGACAACAGCAGCCCAGCACACAAGCTGTGCCATCACCACCTGCCTGTAATGCAGCCATTTGGAGGAGGTGTCTAAGGGCAGAGGGATCCCAAGTAGACATCAACAAATATCTGCTCCGATAACAAGGTCCCCAGAGATGGGCCAGGCTCAAAGATGTGGCCTTGTGAGCACCAGATCTCCTGGCCACAGAAGCCTGTGAAGGGTGGCTGGCTGGAGATCGGAGATCCGGCGCCACCTCCACATTGAGGAGGGCTGGGACTGGGTGGGGGTGCCCTGGGAGGGGTCCACTCTACCTCGTCGGGCCAGTCCTAGGCTCTGGCACTGCCACCACCCCCCACCGGGTCCCTATGCCAGAGGCCCCCGGAATGTGCCAAAGCTGCTCCTGCTCTCTTCTTCTCACCCTGCCCGGGGGTCTGACTCTGTCCTCTTCCCCCCATCTGCACACCTCTGCCCTCTGTCCTAACACAGTCCCCTGTCAGTGCACACCTGGGTGGTTGAGGTGTTTGATCTGCTGTTTCTGACATGGGAGCAGGGCTGATCTCTTATGAAAGAGAAATCACATCACCTCCTCTGAGGCCCTGAGGTGGCCCCCGGGACCAGCCGCTCTCCAGCCTGGCTCATGAGCTCCTTTGGGATGGGGCCCCTCCGACCTTTCAGTCCTGTTGGTCTCTGAATGTCCTCACCCTCTGGCTACACGTCCTTCTCACTCCACTCTTCCTCCCTTTTGCACTTGGTTCTCTCTGCCTGGAGTTCCTTCCTTAGCTTCTCCTCTGCCTGCTGAAAAGCCTCAACTACTCCCCTGGTCTTAGCTTAGACACCACCTCCTCCAGGAAGTCCGTTGCACATGCCTTCCTGGCTTAGGTTATACACTTGCCTCCATGCTTCCAGCAATCTACTTCCATTACAGAAAAAGCTCACTTCTTAGTTGTTTTTTTCTTTTCCCATTAGATTGTGAACTTCTTGAGGACAAAGTTTCATCTGTGAATTGATGGTCGTTACCCAGAAATTTCAATAAATATTGGAGGGGGAAGTAAAGGAAGAAATGGAGGAAGGAAAGAAGGGGAGGAGAGAAAGAGGGAGGGAGAAAGAGCTGGAGGGAATCCCCGAGACGTGGGAGCCGGGTGACACCAGCCTTGGCAGAGGAGGTGGCGGGGCACATGGTTGGTGGGTGTTTGTATGGGAAGCAGAGCTGATTAAGGTGCTTCTGGGGAAAAGCCTAGCTTCCCACGCTTGAACGTCAAGGCCTCGCAGTCTGGTCCTAATGCTGCCAATTGCATCTCCCACTTTGAATGCACTTCTGACACACACACAACCACCCTCACACTGTTGGCTGTGGCCCGGCCCCACCACTGACCTGCCTGCCTCACTTTCCCTTCTCTGAGCCACTTGGTCCTCTACCTGGGCGGGGCCCCTCCCAGTTTGAGGGTCTGTCCCTGGCATCCAGCATGAAAAACCCTCATTTCTGGGAAGACAGAGGGAAAGGATAATAACGTAGTCACGAGGGTTACAGTGGAGGGGCCTCCGGAATACCTGGCTTCTCCAAAGCTGCCGAGGGGGTCCAAGGGGGCCTTGTCTTGGCTAAGACTTGGAGCGTGAAGGAGGGTGCCAGGACGTCAGGCCCTCGGAGGCATGAGAGCCGGGCAGAAAGACACACCGATGGGAGATCTGCTGTGTCCACTGTCCTTCCTCTGCCTTCCTCCAAAGAACTTCCTTCCGTCCTAGAGAACAACTTCTCTCCTCCATGCAATCCCCGCTCTGAGGGGTGTGGTCCGCCTGCCTCCTTCCCACCCAGCCCCCAGCCCCCAGCCCCCAGTGCCGCCCTCTCTCAGGCTCTGGCTCTGGCTCTGGGTGTTTTGTTTTATGGCCAAGGTGTGAGCACCGGTCACCCTCTTGCTCCTACTGGTCTGGAACTCTCTCAGCAACAACAGGAAGCTCATTCTTCTCCAGGTGGCCCCTGGTGGAGCCTAGAACAGGTGCTCAGAGACACCTGACAAACCTAAACACAGTTCAGGCATGACTTCCAGGCGCAGGGCTGGGCAGCACACACGCAGAGGTAAACATGCACCGGTAAGTGTATGTGACCATGCCACCTAGGGACACCCAGCCGGTGCTGAGGGCTCGGTGTTGATCTTTGTAGCAATCTGTTCCCTGACTGGGATGCTGTGACAGCAACGAGAAACCAATGCCCACAGTCACAGCTCCCAAAAGGGGCTAAGCCAGGTCTCAGATGCTGTTGCTATGACTCCTAACCCGGCATTCTCTCCCTTCACACCGAATGCCCTTCCTGCTCCCAGGGTTGTCCCAGGACTGGCAGGAGCATCCCGAGAAATGGAACACAGAGGTCTTGGAAGGCCTTTAGAGGACAGACAGGTCCTCAGATGCCAGCCAGGGCTTCTTCCCAGACAAGGAGGTAGTATAGGTGAGGGCCCAAGTACCTGGTGACCTTGGCCACAGCCTGATCCTCCCTGTGCGAGAGTGACAAGGACCACAGCCCCAGGCAAGCTTAGAAATGTCCCAAGAGAATTAGGAAGTTTGAAAGCAAAGTCAGAATGTCCTACATTATCCAATTATTCTGGCACCAAAATTCCTGTGCTTCCAGCTCGGTGGTCATGAGACTAACCCCGGGCATACCGTTTCAGTGATGTCAGTGCGTGTAATCAGAATCAGAAACACATGCATGAAAGAGCCTGTGTGGGTTCAGTGAACCTGGGAAATCACACTTTGAGGGGAAGACCCACCGGATGGGACCATAGAATGCCAGAGGTCTGTACTATGTGCATTTGCCATGGCCCCTGGCATCAGGCACACCCCTTTCCCCAACCCCACCCAAGTATAGTGAATGCCAAGAGCGTTGGAATCATTTCAGTAGCTGTTTGATAACCCAGAGGATATAACACAGAGTCAGAATAGGGCTTGCTGTGTACAAGGGCTTCCTCGTCTGTGCCTTTGGTCGTGTCCACAGCACCCCTGTGTCCTGGGCTGGCAGGGATACAGTCAGCCCCCTTCCCAGGTGGACAGCAGGACAGAGATAAAATGCCTTGCCCAAGGTCACACCATCAATTCAATTGCACAATTGTTTATTGACAGTGACTCAGCACCATGCATGTTGACAGTGCACACCTCCTTCAATTTTAATTTTCACAACAATCCTGAGAGGCAGAAATTAATATCCTCAACTGGGGAAACTGAGGCTCAGAGAGGCTGTTAGCTGGCAGGAAGGATGCTGTTGTCTCTGAGCTGTTTCTCATCTACCCAGGATGACAGGCCAGCAGTGGGCAATGGGGCAGAATCCAGAAGGAGTACTCCAGAATCCAGAGTACTCCAGGCCTGCCTGATGGGACACCAGCCCCCACCCCTCCCCCAACAAGAATGTAAGCAATGTTTGACAATGACTTGTGACCCAGTCCCCCACCCCCTAGGGGGAGATGGGACCCTGTGCTTTCCCAATGGGGCGGGCTCTGTGGGCGGGGGCTATGTGTCCTTTGGGATATATGGTGCCCACAGGGAGAGAGTAGGCCCTGGGTTGGTGCGGGTGGGGCACAACAACATTGTGACTGCCTCACTGTGTGAGCACCTGGCCCGGGGCCAAGGCAGGGCAGGCAGCCACCAGCTGGGAGTTGGCCCTGGGGGGGAGCTCTGAGCACGCAGCTTCACCCCTCGGGTACTGCAGGCCGAGGCCCAGGGGAAGGTTGTCCAGATTTGTACCCTCTCCATGGAGAAAAGTCTGCAATACTGTGGGAATGCCGGATTTGTACCCCCAAACTTGCTGGCCCAAATCCCCTCCAGAATGGGATAAAATCCCTTGTATGCACTCATGCAAACAAGCACAAGAGATTACAGCCTACGTGCATCCCTGGACCCAAAGGACTCCAAAACCTTTATGGTAACATGCAAATAATTATAAAATTACCTTAGAGTTTGAATAGATCTCCCAGCTACAGGGCCATTCCTTTTCTATTATTTGGTTCTTACAGCTGCCTTTAAGCTAAAGCTCAGATAACCTTTCCTGAAAACATCTTTTGCAGATGAAGGAACTGCCTTCGGCCAACAGAGAAGATTTCAACCAGGTACATCACCAGCTGGCGAAGAACTGGCACTAGAAGCGAGTTCTGTGGCTTTTAGTCAAAAGTCTTCCTTCCTCTTCTACCCCCTGCTACCTCGGGCCTGTGCACTCTTTCAAGGGGCTCCCCACTGGGTGCCTGGCTCTCGATTTTCATTACTCTGCGCTGTTCTTGAAGGTCACAGCAGCCGTGCTCTGCCTTGGCGGCTTGGCTCCTGTCCTCTTAATGTAGCCGGGGCGAGACCCAGAGCTTCTTCCTGGTTATACAGGGGAGAGCATGGCCTACCCAGACACCTAGGCAATAATGGATGCACTGTGTTAACAGGCACGATAGAGGTAGGGGTGGGGGAACGGGGGACATGGTCCAGGCCAAGACAACGTATCCTTGAGTTGCTTGCCTAGTTTCACCCTTCTGGGGACAGGAATCTTCACTACAAAAGATCTGTGGAGTGTACAGAATAGACATCAGTCTGAAACTTCTCCACTGGGTGTATTCTAAAAAATTGAGATCTCTTAAAAAATGGCAAACAGTATTGAGAATGTCTTAGCCCATGCTACGAAAAGAGATTGGCTACCCAGTGGGGTGACGGTTTGTGGCTGGGGTCCTCATTCTCTTGCACAGGGCTGGGCACATCCGGGGTGAGTCAGCCGTGAGACGCGGGGTGGTTCAATTCTTCATCTTCTCTTCCTTGGGTTGGAAATAGACTGACTGGCCTCCGAAGTCGGTTTCTCCTAGTCTGCGAACAGGACAGATGTGAAAGGCCCGGCAAGTGTCTGTGATCTGGGTGAAAACATCTGCTTCCAGCACAAACTAAACACATCAGCAGGAGCCAAGACCGTCCCACTGCCCTGGCTACCGTTTGACTTCTTTTATTAATAACTTGGGAGGATTGCAGGCAAGGACTTCTGGCAGGAATGAAAGGAAATGATCCAGGGGAAAAAAAAAAATCTAACCCATAAATAAGTTAATGTCACCGGGGGAGGGTGTTTGATCTTTTTTTTTTTAAATGAAATATGGACACTTCCCTTCAGAACCCTGCAGGTGGAGGGAGAAGCCGAGAGAGATGTGTTCTCAGGGGTTAGCGGGGGTGGGGACGGAGGAAAGACATGTCACTTTCTGACTGTGACTCTTCTCATGGGTCTTTTGGGAGCTCAGCTGTGAGGAGGGCATCAGGCGAATAGAAGAGCACGAACTTGGGTCTCGGGCAAAGCTGGGTTTCAGACTAGCTGTGTAATCTTGGGCAAGTTCAAGGACCAAACCTCATGCTGGTCTGTGTCATCTGGGGGAAATAATGCCTACCTTACAGAACATTGGTGGAAACTGAATTTGAAGATGTGATATATTAATCAGGGTAAGTATTCACCATCTGGCAAAATAATGAAACTTGACAGTGGAGAGGCACAACCTAACCCAAATTGCCTGCTGAGTCCAGTGCAGGGCAGCGGGCACCCAACCCCTAACACCACCCTGAGACTCCAGTGGGTGCCCACATGTCCTGATGCCCTGGCGAGCTGGTTCTCACCTGCCCTTCCACTCTAATGATCATTGCCACCCAACCCCATTCACTAAAGTGTCCATTTCAGATGATAAATTATATGGTCGCTTCCATCTCAGGGAGGCAGACTCCCTCTTCCCCTGATGCCACCACCTCTACATGCGGCATCCAACATCCTCCCAGCACAATGGCCCCTAAATGCCTCAGTCCAGAAGGTGCTCGTGCCATCTGACCCCATCTCATTGGCTAGACGGGTCTCACGGCTTCACCTGCCAGCACTGGTGTCTTCCCATTTGCCCAGGAACAAGCGGTGAACCAGATATGGGTGTGCCAGCCTGAAATGAGGATCTCAAGAAGTTTTGCCCCTGCCTTCTTCCTTCCTAACCTTCCCCGAGAGGCTCTGGGAATATGAGGAGAAAAATGTGGTCTTGGAGACATGTCAGATGACAAAACACAAAATGTTCTGGGAAATAGGCATGTTTAGGGTAAAATGGAATGCAGCCCTTTACTGTGTCCAAAAGACTCTCACATCCATGACCTCACTTGATCTTCCCAATAGCACTATGAGCGGATGTTGGGATTTTCACTTTTAAGACAGAAGACTGAGGTTCAGCCCATTTCAAGAGGCTACAAAATGATGGAGCCGGGGCGATGCTCATGGACACCCTCCTCAGCAAGCCCACAGGTGGTTTTCCTGCAGGCCTGGGGGAAGTGAGGCCAGGGCTGAGGGTGAAGGATCACAGGATATCAGAGGTAGAAGAGACCTTAGAAGGCAACTTGCCCAACTTCTTTCTTATTGCACTTGAGGAAACAGACCCAGAGAGGGGAAGTGACTTGCCTAAGGTCATAGAGTGAACTAGTAACTGGTCAGCTGGTCCTCCTGATTCCTCTTGCAGTGTTCTTTCGGCAGCTCTACTACAAAGTCAGAGGGGAAAGAAACAGAGAGAGAGAGACTTTTCCCATGCTTATTCTGAAAAGGAGAGAAGCTAACACAGGTTCAGGGAACAGGGCCTGTATGATCTCTGTCATGCTAGTGGGAAGCACAAAGACCCTCAGATACTGAACAGCAGTCAGCCTCAGTCAGGCAGGATTCCTGATTATAGGATCAGGTAGAGCCACTGCCTGCCTGAACACCCCACACATACCCCATGGCTATATGAGAAAGCCACAGAATTCTTGGGAGCTATTTATTACAGCACCTTAGGCAGTTCTGACCAACATAGCCTTGAAGGCCAGGTAAGTCTTCCAGAGGAAGAGATGGAAATAAGTCATTCTAGTTGGAAGGCACTGGATGCATAAACATGTAGACAGAAATTCATTCATTTATTTAGCCTTTCAGCAAATATTTGCTGACATGCGTATGTGTGCTCAGGCACCATTTGGGATGCTGGTCACATCAAGATGAAAAGTTCAGTTCCTGTCCTCAGAAAGCTCCCAGTCTAATTGGGCAGATGGTCAATCCGGATACAAGTATTTGCAGAAGAAAGGCACAAACCCAGCCTAGATGGAAACAAAGGATTTATTTCCTGAGAAAGGTGATAGTGGAGCTGAGATCTGCACTAGGTGAGCAGTTCCAGGCCGGCCAGGGCAAAGTTTGGGCTGACGCTATCCAGGAAGATACAAACAAGCCAAATTCTGCTGGACCTGGATTTCAAAGAGTTTGTACTTGACCCTTTAGGCAATGGAAGCCCCTTAAGAACTTGGAGCAGGAGAGGGACATGATCAGATCAATGTGTAGAAATCTCTCTCTAGCAGCTGCAAGATGAAGCTAGAGACTAGCCTGGATTCCACTCCCAGAGCAATGGCTCTGGCTGCCATCATCTCTCACCTCCAGCTTCACCCTCCAATCACTTCTCAAGAGGTCAGTGTGACTGATCTTACTTCAAGCCATTTGTCATTCCCCAGGACTCTTTAGGGAGTCCTGGCATGGTCTGGCCACAGGGCCCCTGCCGACCTCTTGTCAATTCTCACCTTGTTTTCTGTGTACCAACAGACTTCCTTGTTCCTCCAAGTAGCATCTTCTCCCTTCCTTCTGGGCCCACAAGCATATGGCTTTCTCTGGCTCCCCTTCCCACCTACCCAACCCCATCCCTCCCAATTCCTCTCCTCCTGCAAATCTTAACTTAGATGGCGCCTCTATCTGGAAACCTTTTCTGGCCTCCAAGGCTAGGTGAGGCGCTCCTCCTCCCGTTCCCCGACACCTGCACCTCTATGGTCCTTGCCTGTTTACCAGTCTGTGCTCCAACAGATATTGCAACCTGAGAGACAATAAGAAAAGCAGGACTCTCTCGGGACTCTGTCTGTTCCAGTGCCTGCAGCAGTTTGGGGCACATTTACACAGGTATTTGTTGAATGTCTGACTGGTGGCAGGAGACCCCTTATGGTCACCCAGGTATGTAAAGCAGAGGGCTCAGACCTGCAGGCACTGTAGGATGGGGCTTGTGGGACAGAGAGAAGAACAGTGATCACATGACTTGTGGAAGATCTTGGCAAGTATTGTCAGCAGGATCTGGCCGCTCTTTGGCTCTCCCTACGACTCCCATGAGGTGTGACCAAAGGTCCCCAGCTTCCAGGGATGTGCCCTAAGGGGAGGTGACTGTCTTGTCATGGGGCAGGTTGTAAAATCACTGCACCTCTGCACACATCTATACACTTTGTATTCCATCAGCTCTTTTTGAAGTTTCTCTCTCCCGCTGGCCTGGAAACTCCTTGCGGGCAGGACTGGAGCTCATGTAGAGCTCATCTAGGCCTCTGTCCCCAGAGATCAGGCAAGTGTGGTACAGAAGAGACTCTTTGAGAAAGATTATAAATTCATGTACTTGGCTGAAATTCAGTCCCTCCCCTAGAAGAGCTTGCAATGAATTTCAGGTGGTACATAGGGGCATGAATAACTTTTTCAGGGCTGGAGGCAGGAGGTATTGAAAGCACTGGGGCAGTGCCGTCAAGCACAGAGGAGGGCTCATTAATGCTGGTTTAGGGGGGTGTGGTGATCCCCCTAGTGTGCACAAGCACACCACCAGATTCAATGCACTGCACTTAGTGGCAGGGAGCAGCGTGTCCATCACAGTGGGCTAACTCCCTAACAAACGATCACCAAATCTCAGTGGCTTCATTGGTTTATTTCCTGCTTCTATCACAGTGCAAAGCAGATGGGCAGAGATCCACACAGTCACTTAGAGGCCCAGGTGTCTTCCATCTGAGAAAATTTTCTCAACCTTGGCATATTGACACTTTGGAACTCAACCATTCTTTGCTGTAGGAGGCTGGCCTGTGCTTTGTAGGGTGTGCTAAATGAAGCACCTCTGCTACCCACTAGATGCCAGTAGCTCACACACACCTAGATGTGACAGTGTTCCCTGGGGGAAAGTGTCCCCAGTTAAAAACCACTGATCCAGGGCTGTGCCCTCCTCTATAGTCTAGAGCCCTATCATATTCCCCACCTCCACATGCTAGATGGGGGAAAGGAAAGGTCCATGAGGGTAGCACAGGAGGTTTGAGGGACAGGGCTGGAGGGGACATATGTGTTTTCTTATATTCTATTGTACAGACTCAGTCACATGGCCACAGCTAATTACAGGGGAGTCTGGGAAGGCAGCATAACTGTGCACCCAGGAGGAAGGAAGT
This sequence comes from Manis javanica, assembly GCF_040802235.1. NCBI lineage: Eukaryota > Metazoa > Chordata > Mammalia > Pholidota > Manidae > Manis > Manis javanica. The sequence continues at coordinate 231,015,209 of NC_133156.1, read as the reverse complement.
GCTTTGGGGAACAACTGACCCGTCTCTCCCATGGGTAGATTCTTTGTATTTCATTTTCTTAAAAATATGACAATGCACAAATTTGTTACCCACATCACCAGTGGGGGCTCAGTCTGGTCCCCAGTCCATCACTCAAACCTCCTGGAAGGTCTTTAGCTCATCTTGAAAGCCATACAAACAGTCCCCTCCCATATCACACTACTACCCTCTCATCCCAGATGACTGATGCGAACGTATCGACACCCAGGTCTCTTGACTCCCTCCAGTCACTGCACTGATCTGGGGTCCACTGTGTTACCATGGCATCTAGAAATGACTGTGGAGCTCAAAGATGTCCGTCCTCACCCAGGAGGAGGGTATTTCCCAGCTGTGGTACAAACCCTTCTCACAGAACAGTGGTGCCAAAGAATGGATATGTACAAGGGTCAGAGGTCAGCCAGGCCACAGGTGTAGGAACCACATGGATGGGTGAGTCGAGTGGGATTCCACATGGGGAGGTAGCAGGAGACCACTCTGGTGCTGGGTAAGCCTGGCACTCATGGGAGACAAAGGGGTTTTCTGACCACTGCAGAGGGTACCTGAGTGAACTGGGGAAGACCAGGGTTGAGGGGGGAATGTCAACACAATTCCTTTAATTTGTGTTTTACCACTAGAGAATGAACACTTCGACTCTCTGGAGGGGCTGAACTAACACTAACCCAGAAGAACTCTTCTTGAAGCCCCCTAGGAAAATGGCCATTTGAACCCACTGGGAGGCCAGCCTCCTGGAACTTTAATGCTAATGTTTCATGTGGTGTAGCCGAGAATTAATTACAAAAGAAAAAAATCTCTCAAGTCAAAACACATATCTCACAACCTATTAGCATTAAGATTAGCATTAAAGAAAGTTGGAAACTATAACATTTTAAGCACAATTTATAAGTCTAATTTCCTGTGTGTCACTCTCAGATAATAAATGCTTTTCCTTCCAGTTGAAAAGTCTTGGTGGAAGGGGGATGGCGGGGCAAAAGAAAAGAAAACGTTAATTTAAGGCCTATTAGTTTATTTTTAGTCGCCCAAGATCTGAGGGACTGAGAACATTTCCCTTTTCTGATAGAACACGCCTTCCTGTGTAGCAAGGAAGTCCCCTGACCTCAGGCCTCCTCAAGGTGCTACTGATTTTTGACAGAATTCCTCAGGCAAGGGCTTTGAAAGAGGCTAATCTGGGCCTGAGAGGGGAGGGCGGTCTTGGGTCTTGGAGGAACAGGGTTAATTGCTCGGAGCATTGGAGACTTGAGTTGCAAGGTGAGGGGATGCCGGGTGACCAGGAGGCACTTCCTGTATTGCTCTGCAAGAAGTTCGTCGCCTGTGGCTTCCAGAATAAGACATTCCTGCTAATTTGCCACGAGCTGAAAGGGATTTCTGTTTTTAGCTTTGGGTCTGTGGCAACTGTTTTGTTTTAAGTGAAAATTAAATAGGGACCAGGAGCTGGGGCTGGGGGATGGGGAGGCAGAGCCGTAATTGAAGTGCATTACTGGTAATTACCTCACTCTTTCTTTCACTCATCATGTTGACAGAGAAATCTATTACCCAGCAGCTCTGCTTCCACAAATTGCCCTTCCCCGAGGACTTGGGGAGAGGGTGGGCCACGGCTGCGTGGAGGAAGTCTCTGCTTTGTTTGAGAAAGTGGGCGTCCAGCCATCCCCGGAACGTGGCTCCAAGTGCCTCTCCAGCAGAGGAAGGGGAGGTGGGTGGGGACCCTGGGCGGGAGATGCGAGTTACGGGGAGGAGGGTCCTGTCCCAGCCAGGCCTTACCGCAGCTCCATTTAGAGAGCTGTGTAGAAGGGTGGGGATATGGCCTTGTCTCAGTTTCCAAAGAGGAAAGGAAGTTGGAGGGGGAGCCACTGAGGGAAGTAGCAGTCCGGCTTTAAAGCTCTTCTCTGTCTGCGGAGTGACAGAAAGAGAGCCCTCTGTGCACATGGGCCCAGCTGGGCCTTCAGTCACGCTGCCTTGCCGGGGCCCTGTCCGCCTCGCCTCCCGGCCTCCAGCTCTGCCATCTTACTCTTCCTGTGCTTGACTTTGCCTCTTTCATGCTCCGCCTTCCTTCTTCACCCCCAGCACGGTCCTGCTCGGTCCTCTTGCCTTCCCACCCCCATGACTTCACCTCCCAGAGGGCCAGTTTCCCCTGTGACGCCCTCTGCCAACAGAGTTTTGTTCCCTGGCACTGGCATTCCTCTCTGTCCTTCCCAATCGTCTCTTAGACTGAGGTCTCCAGAAGGCGCTAGGGCTTTAGAAGCCTACCCACCAGTAAGAGGGAAAGCTGGCTGGGCGTGAAGGGCCCCAGCAGAGCCTGTCTGGCTGCTGCCCTCTCCCCCCTTTGCCTTCAGCATTGACTCCTCCAAAAAAGGTAGATTGAGCCCCGATGATGAATGAGGACTCCAAGACAGAGCAAGACGCTAACCCTGCCCTTAAAAGGCTCTTGGTTGGCATGGGCAACAGAGAGGCATAAAAAGCATTTCATTCTATTTTGAGCCTAAGGCAGAATGTCACCAAGGTGAAGGGCCATGAAGCCCGATCTCTGCTCCATTTTTCTTCCAATAAACAACAATCCAGCATCCACAATAATTTAAAAGCAACAGAAATCTTGACTTCAGTGTCTAGAGGGAAGAGCAAAAGCAGATTGCACTCATAACGCATGGCAAAGCTTCTGAAATCCTTTTTTAATTAAGCAACTTCAATCTCTTCCCAAAACCCAGCTTCGCATTTTCCTCACTTCCACCACAATCTCTTGGCCTCGTCAGTGGAAATCCTGCTCCCACCTTAGCTTTTGCACGTGTTCAGCCTGTCGACCCTCTGCTTTCTCCCTCTGCACAGTACCAGGCAGAGACCGCCTCTTCCGGCCACTGAGAAGGTCCTGGCTTTGAGGCATTTCCCTGCCAGGCTACAGCTGCTGAGGGTCCCTCACCCTCATTCCCCATCCCAGCTGGGCTTCAAGTTTGAAAGGCATGTGACAAGTTTCCAGCACAAGAACATGACACTGAACCAAAGCACGGCTGTGCCTGCACCAGGGGCAGGGTGGTGGTAAAGTGCCCAATGCCCAGCAACCCCCTGAGTAGGGTTTTACTTTATGTTGACTTTTCTCTGCATCTTTAAAAATGCTTGGAAGAACCTCCCCTCTTTCTTTACACTCCAGGGTTGTACACACAGGAGCAGTGGAGGCTGCCCAGCAGAGGGGATAGGAGGAGTCACTTTGGTCTCAGAGATGGACAATTCTTCCAAATCACCATTTCCTCTTTGGTTGCACTTGCAAGCGTATGAATGAAAGAGAAAAGAGGAGGAAAAGAAGATGAGAAGCTTCCTTTAATCCAGCACTTTCCTAAAACATTGATTAACACAGTGCAAGCCTCCGTTTCAACTGAGCAAACATTTATGGGGTACCCACTATGTGCTGGAAAGTGTGCCATATGCTTTATATACAGTATCAAATGTAAATCTTTAAAGCAGTCCTGTTGTGGGTAATGTTACTATCTCCATTTGGGTAAGTAGGAAGCAGAAGACCTGGCAGATTACAGAATTTGGGTCCTTTCCTCTAAGCATACCAGCTTCCAAACAGGTAGAATTGTTTGATGTTGTACTGGTTTCCATGTCAAAGCCCTTTTGTTGAATTCCTGGGTTGGTGTCCTGGTTCTGGCGAGGTTCCAGAACATTGCCTTCCGCCTTCCTCTGTCTGAATCCTTCTTCCTCTGGCTTAGCACTCTCCAGAGGTGCTGTTACTATGGCTACCTGTACCTTCCTCCAGGCCCTAGATGGCTGCAAAGAAGAAGCAGGAAGAAGGGGCAGGGGTTTGGGGAGACCTTAAAGCTCCCAGCTTTCCCTTGGCAGCAAGTCTCTGTAGGCCTGGGATGGGTATTGGTGGGATCTGGCTGAAATCTCTACCCCTCGACACAAATCTCATCCCTGCTGTGGCACAAGGAACCGCATTTCCTGAAGAAGCACAAGCTGTGGTGGAGCCACACAGTGCTAGCACCCTCGGAGTGGGCATCTAACTTTGTTCCAAGTACAGATTGGTGCCGAAGTAGAGGCCACATTCACGGGCAAGAGGGAACAGCAAGGGCACCCAGTCCAATTCCTCATACAACTGATGGAGAAACTTGGACCAAGAGAAGGTAAGCCACTTGTCTAGAAACACACAGCAAGGGCCCTGGTCTCCCACCTCCAGCTCCTGTCTCTCTTCCTGCGCCAAACTCATTGCGTGACTGAGGTGAGGTTTATTTCACTACAAGAAACTCACGGGATGGAAAATCCCTTATCTCTTTGTACGTGGGCTTGTTTTTTAGAAATTCATGGACATATATTTCAGTTTTTTCAAAATGAATGCTTAAAATTCAAGCATCCTTTGTTCCACTTGATCCTGAAAGAATAATTTTAGGGATTTCAAGATCTCACTTAACAAGCTTTACATCTTGATGAAATGCTGATTTTCATATTGTTCTCAAACTGCACAGTTGCAGAAGCCAATGCCAAACTAAAGCAGGATATTTCAAAGCAAAGAGTTTAAAATTATATCCATGGTGGTTAAGTTCAAGGGTGGCTGGAGCAATGAACGCAGTGCAGCAGTTCCTCAGGTTGCATGGGAAGGCAACAGGGCATGGTGACAGGTGCTCAGGCTGTGGTTAGGGGCCTGCCTCCGATCTCAGCTCAGCCCCTACTGGCTGCATGACCTCTGGGGACAGGCCAGCACACACCGCTCTGAGGCTCAGCATCCTCATGGAGAAAATGGGCTTGCTCATTTCTTACTTTGTGAAGTTGGGTGCAAGACAGGGTTTCTGGAAACGATACTATTCTGTTGGCAAATGATGAGGGATATGGGCTAGCAGTGAGGATTCGGCTAGTTATTATGGTGCAAGTAACAAGAAACTTGAGAAAAGTCCTGTGTCCCTAACACAGGGCTGAGCACACATTTGCTGCAGTGTTTAGTGTAGTTACAGTGTTAAAAGATCAGGGGCCTGGGAGGCATCGTGATGGATGGGAAAGAGAATCAGACCAGCTACCTCAAGATGAGACTTGATAACTGACTATGTGACCATGGGCAGGTCACCGTCCTGTCCAGGCCTTGGACTTCTCACATGGACACTGAGCTGGGGGAGCAGAAACTGCGTGCAGCTCCTGGTCATCACAGCTCTGAGCAGTACCTAGAACAGGGCCTGGCACAGAGTGAGCATATTTCAAATGAATGAATTAGCAATGGCTGTCCTGGGTCCTGTTTAGAGAAGAATCCAAAGGCTTCTCTCTGGTTTAGCAGGAACATGTATGTGGATTAACGAGTGATGTCCGCACAGGCAAGGGTGGGGAGAGTCAAGAGCTTCACAGGTGACCACAGTTACTGACCCTCAATGAGATGATTTCTCAGCTCCTGCCTGCGACAGATGACAATCAGGTTCTGGGTCCACATGGCATCAGAGTCACCCACTGAAGGACCCATCTCTAACCACCTGGACGGCAGGAAGCCAAGCTAGGATGGCCCTTCAGACCAGGAGGGGCAGGTGTGGAGGGCTGGGGAGGCCTCTGGCGGAAGGGAGCGCCCCGCCAGCTCAAAGGCTTGGAGGTTGCAGACCCTTTGCCCCCTCCTAGGGACACTCAGTGTGGCAGTACCCTTTGGATGCTGGTGTGGGATGGGCCACAGCCTTCCTGTCCCTGCTCAAGGGATGAGCCCCTGCCTTGCTCCTGTGCACCCACTGTGGAGCATCACTCGTTCGCTGCTGTTCCCTCCCTCTAATCCTTTGCACAGGCCAGTCCCCTCATCCCAACCATCTCAGGGAGGCGCCCGTGTTGCTTTGGAGGTGCTGCCCCTGAGCCTGGGCAGAGCAGGCATCTGCACAAAATGAGAAAAGATAGCTTCTATGAAACACTGTCCACAGGCCTGGCCCTTGCTAAGCACTCTCCACGTATGTCATAAAGTCTTACTGAGCTTGACTCCATTAGGAAGGGGGAAACCAAGGCCCAAGGTCTCAGCCAGTAAGTGGCAGAGTAGGACCGAAGCTGCCTGCCTCAGAGTCCAGTGACTCCCTGTCCCCTCCCGGGCCTTCCCCTCCTCCCCCCTGAGTCTGGGGACCAGTCAGACTGCTGGTGCCAGGTTCTCTGAGCATCCTGCGGTGGATTCATCCTGTGTGGCAGAGAGGGACAGACATGAACATGGCTGAGTGAATCACGCAGTTTCTGAGGGAATTGTTATCTGTGTAGGCTTGTGGTACATTGAAATAAATTCCTTCCAAGAGGATATATCTTTCCTGCATTTTTCCTCTTTTTTCTGGTGTGTGGCAAGTGTTAAAACTAGTTTTCAAGATCTGTTAATGAATGCCAGAGTGATTATGTTGATGTGCCCATCAATTATGCAGAAAATCAGGTATCAGGACTATTTACTTTATGTAATAGATGTGTGGGCTGCTTGTACACCCCTCTGAAAGAACATTCCTGAAAGGGTCATTTTTTATTTCCTGAGATGCCTTTTTTCCTAATTGCTTGAAGGTTTGAAAATTGCTCCCTTTTCCCCATTTTCATTCTTTGCAAATGTATTTCCTCGTGTCACATTTCCCTGACACCTCCGGTCCCCTGGAGAAGCGGGGCCCCTCCGGCAGCCTCCCACGTGCCTTCTGTCTCACCAGGAAAACCTCCGAGACTTGAAACCAAGTTGGAAGAAATACAGCTTCTTTGGTTTTTCTCTTTTGTAAACAGATTTGACAAAACGATGGGAAAAACCCAAGACCTGGCATGAGGAGAGGGGCCTGCCTGCCTTTCCCAGAGCTGCCTTGAATTTGCTTAATGACGGGCAGGTCCCTTCTATTTACTACAGTGTAAAATGAGGGATGAAGATGATCTGTGGGTCTAAGGGGAGGGATAATGGCCTGAGTTTGGGAGGTCCCAGAGCCAGATTTCCTTTGACTGTGGAACTCCTTCTCTTTGAGCTCCCCACATGCCCCGTCTGCCTAGTGAGTTAGTCCAAGCTGAGACTGGCCAACCATCCTAGAGAATGCTCTAAACAGAGAGCCGAACATTTAAGAGGCTGACCCGGATGGCCCTCAGGTCTCATGTAGCTTTGGTGCCTTGGCTGGTTGTGGTCCATGGGTTCTTCCATCCTGAGAAGTCATCAGTGCACCTTGCTGGCTGCCCCTTCACCCTGCAAAGCACATGCTCTTGCAGGTGCTGCCGGGGAGCAGACACTCCTCTTGGTTCTTAACGTACCCCTCCTTGGGCAAGTGGGACAGGTCTGACCCACGCCCACCTCCTTGACCCATTTGTCTTTTTGACCTCATCTGACCACACTGCAAAGACAGAAGGTGGAAACTGAAGCTCTTCCTCAGTGTGGCCTCCTCTTCACAATGACTGCAAAGGGGGCAGCCTGCCAAGCAGAGATGTCCTGAACTGGTGTCCCTTAGTGTATTTTTGGAATATTGTATATTCTCACTCTGAGAGACCATCACTGGCTTTGCCTAGATGGGCACAACCGAACACATACTAAGCTCATGAGCTCTAGTTTCAACCACCCCCTGGGTGGGCTCAGCTAGTCTGTCCATTCCTTCTCCTGATGGGGAAGCTTCCAGAAACTCCCTGGCAGTGATGGTTCCCACACCCAGCCCCCTGCCAACCAGGCATGCGTTGGACTGTTTCATGAGTGAGAAATAAACTTCTATTGTGTTAAGCCTCTGCCATTTTAGAACTTATTGTTAGAGCAGCTAGCATTAATCTAACTGATTTGCTCTGTAGACCTCTTACCACACCATCACGTGACTGCTTATGTGCCCTTCTCTCTCACCAGACTGGGAGCACTTGGAGAGAAAGGGCCATGTCTGATTTGGCTTTATACTCTTGAGCTTGGTGGTTGTGCCTGTAACACGTGTCAGTTGAATGAAAGAATGTTGAAAGATGCTGACTATTTAAAATTGTAACCACAAAGAGAAATTGAACATGTCATTTGACATTTTCCCCATTAAAATGGAACTGGAAATCCTAGCAAGCTTCCTGGAAGAGGTGATTAGAATAAAAACATTTAAAAAAATGGATTAGATACAAGGGAGGCACACCCCTAAAACAGGGACAACAGTAGCCATGTGGGGAGTTGAAATTGATGGCAAATTGGAGTGTATGTGGCAGGGGCTGGAGAGGAACAGGATCTTTGGGAGGGAGAGACAGAGCACCAAGAAACCATAAGAAAGAAAAAGGAAGCGATAGATGAAAGCTGTACCTTGTGTGCCGGGTGCTTGCCTCTTGTTCTTATTCTTTCTGCTCCACAGGTTCTCATCCAGGCAACTTTACAAGTGTCCCTCAGAGACTGGAGCATTTGCCCGGCCATGTGGCAGGGAGCCTGGGTTTGTTCCTGCAGCAACGCCACGCTCTTCTCTCCATCACACAGAGCTGGGCTGCTCTACAGCACAGAGGGGGGCACGCCTGCCACCCTGTCCCTCCCCAGCAGCCTTGCGCTTCTCTCCCGCAAGCAAAGTGGGGTGGCCAGAGGGGCACTAGCCTTGGAGTCAGGGAACATGGGCCGAGGCCTGCTGCCTCAGATGGGCTGCACGACCTTGAACAGTCCCTTCTCTTTCCTGAGGCTCAACTTGTCCCTCTGAAAATGACAAACGTGGACCAGATGACCATCAAAAGCTTCTGACTAAACTGGCACAGGACCCCTGCCTCCAGGAAGGGCCACCCTCTGACAAGTGAAGGAGAGAGGCCTTTGCCAGTTCCATGCCAGGGTGGGGAGGGAGTGCAGGAAGACCCTGGCAGGAGCAGAGTCAGAGCAGCAGAGCCCAGGGAGGGTTGGGGCTCAAGTGCCACAATGCTTGACCTTGGGGGTTGGAAAACCCTGTCAGGGGAAACAACAAGACACAAGGAAGGAGGTCAAGGCTGGGGATCAGTGGCACCAGCTTTGCTTACCCAAGAGCCCAGTCTCAGCGGTTCACATCCTGCGTGTAGAAGAGGAATAACTTTGCCTTCATGAGACCATTTTGCACCATGGGATATAAATGCATGTCTCCCAGAGCCAAGTGCCCACCATGAATGCTTTGGTGGGAAGGTGTTGGGACATTCAAGTGTTGGCATAAATCATCTCTTTTCCCTTCCCACCATCAACTTTGCTACTCAGGATGCAAGATGAAGATTAGAGTGGATGCCTTTTGGTAATTTATTTATTCACTGATTTTTTCCACCCAGTGAATCTTTATTGAGTACCTGCTATAACTAAGTCCTATGCTAGGAACCAAGAATGTAGTAGCTCACGAGTCTATCTTCATGGAGGTGACTTCCTGGGAATATACAAGCACTCACAGTGATTAAATACACAAGATTCTCTCAGACAAGATTGTCCTCAAAGGCACTAAACCAGAGAGAGGCATTAGAGCTTACTTCAGACAGAATGTCCAGGGAAGGTCTCTCTAGAAAGGGACATTTAAGCTAAGGTGTGACTGATGAGAAGGGGCCAGACATGCAAAGAGCTGGGAGGAGGGAGTCCAGGAGGAGGGAACCTTGTTAAAAGGCCCGGGAGACCCCAGAGAAGACCAAGGCTGTCTGGCACCCAAGGCCACTGACTGGGCTTGGGCCACTTCTTCCCTGGGACAGAGACATTTTGGGATGAGGTCCTCAGGGAAAGACCAAGACCAGTCAGACTCTCTAGTCCCCAGGAAATCACAACCTCTGATTCAGGCGTCTGCCTCATCATTCCTGCTGTTTGACAACTATTTCCTTCCCAGTCCCGGCCCAGCCGCCAAGTGCAGAAACCCCGGAGCACGCCGATGAAATTGATTTAGTGCTGGCTGAGTTTTCTCGTCCCAAGCCTCGGGCAGGAGAGATTTACGGCTCCTGGAAGTGCCACCCCTCCCCGCTTCCTGTAAATCTCCCACCACATTTTAGGCGGCTGGAGCTATTTGGGTAACCTTTATCTGAACCAGAACTTCCTCGCCAGCAACTTCAGAGGGTACCCCCAGGAAGGACGGGAGAAGCCCAGGGGCTGACTTGTTTTGGGGAGGATTCCAGGCCTGCTTAGGACAGCTGCTCTGCAGGCAGCAGGCAAAGAACAGAGTTCTTCTTTGATGCCGGGGCTCTTTGTGGGGATGGCACCAAACCCCAAAGGAGCATTTAGGGTTTATGGAGGGCGTGTGGATAGGCAGCACGCTATTAAGCCTGAATGCCGGGCCCCTGGAAATAAAAAAGGATCGAGGGAATCGTCCAAAGCCAGATGGTGGTGGCTGCAGGGGAAGCTGCGTGCTGTGGACGAGAGAGCCAGGGTCTGCATCAGACGGGTCTTACAGATGTTGTATCATATTATATATGAATGTGTTCACGGTCTGTCTCCCTGCCTGGAATCTCATCTCCATGAGGCCAGGCCTTTGATTCTTCCCAGATATGTCCCCAGCACCTAGAAGGGCGCCTGACTTAGAGTCAGCACTCAATAAGTAACTGGTGAGCCAATCAATAATCCAAGATAAGTTCCGGCTCCAGCCCTGTGTGGCCTTGAGCAAATCACTGCCTCCTGAAACCTCAGTGTCTCCCTCTGGGCATTGGGAATAAGAATTGATCAGTTGGAACATGAAAGGAGGTGCTGTTTGCTTATGCATGTTCAGTAAATGTTACGTCCCAGCTCTGTCCTCTGTAAATGCTCCTCTCTGAAGCCTGAGAGGAAGGACAAAAGAGCTTGTGTGCTGTGCCCTTGAAGCAGCAGGTCCTGGGCCCACAGGTGTGGGCACTTCCCATTTCAGAGGTAGCCCTCACTATGGACATGCCACTTAGCACATTTGTTTCTTTGTGACTGTGTAACCAATAGATTTTTAATGGCCCCTCCTGCACAGAAACAAAGCAGCAGAGCTCCATGGGCCCTTCGCAGCGCTGTACATGGTTGAGGGAAGGGACAGCCTGCCAGGGTGGCTGGCCATCAGCTGTGGGAAGGGGCATAGCATTCTGGGATCTAGGACAGAGTCAGCCTCTGAGCAAGTGCCATGTGACGCTTCCAGGACCCACTCTTCCTTTGACCCAGAGGAAGCTGAGCTCGGGCCCCCAGAATACCCATGCTCCTCCCTCTCCCAGGGCTGCCCCTTTTGCAACTGCTGCTTCCCTGGACCTCACAGACAAGGCCTTCACCTTCCCCCTCTTTATTCCTTGGCTCCTTTTGCAGACTGATGTGACACAGGGTTGGGGGAACTGGGCAAACCTCCCCTGGTGCCCTTAGTGACATTTATCCTGAACAGACTAGCCAGTGGCTGCAATCTCTGGTCAAAAGGAGCAAACTGGAATTGCTTCAGTAAACAGCCCAGTCAGAGCAAACCCGGGCCTCATTAAACCACAATTAGGATTTCTGCTCTGGCTTCGAAGAACTCCGCTTGGGACCCAAGACTGTTTATTTGAATAAGACTTTGGCTGGGGCTGTGGGAGGTGAGGGACAGAGGTGGAGGTGGAGGTCAGGCGGCAGGCGTTGGATCTCTCTGTCATTCTGGACACTTTAATAATGGGAAAACCTTTGACCTGAGCCCTCCCAGATCCCTGGATTCCAGAACCCAAATAACTACAGGATGGCAGTTTTGAATCTCCTTCAAATTCCTAATTAAATGAGATAAGGTACAAAAAGTGCCCTCTGCATAGCAAGCACTCAATATAGGTGTCCGTTTCAGCAGTTTGACCACATCTACACCGAAACCACAACTAGAAAAGTTTACTTTTTGCCAAAATTCCTGTCAAGACTGTGAGTAGCCATAATATCATTCATTTGACCATTATTTTTCCTAATGGAAAGCAAACAGTAAAATGAGCTACCAGATCTCTTGCAGTATGACTTATGACTGAGGTTCTAAGTACTGTATTTCTTCTAGCATTCCTCCCAAATATTCTGCTCAGCCTCCCGATTCTGATTCCCCTGCAGCCCTGCATACCTCTATTATCTCCCATGGCCCCAAGGAGCACTCACATTTTTCTCAGAGCTTTGCCATCTACAAAGCCCTTCTCCCACATCGCTTTTCTTATTGAAGCCTCCCAAGAGTCATTTTGCATCAGTGTTAACAGGTTTCTCATTCTAGATGTGAGGAGAGTGAGGTGTAGAGAGGTTTGGTGATTTGCCCACTATCTTTAGCCAGTACTAAGTAAGGTGCTCCCCAACCCATAATCCAGTCAACTAACAACCATATATATAGCACCTGCAATGTGTGGGCACGTGAGATACCAAGTGAATGACATAGTCCCTGCTCTCCAAGTGCCAGTTACCCGGTGGTTTATTTCACCGAGTCTCTGTGGCTCTCTTAAGATCTTGCATGGGACTGGACAGGGTCCAGCTGTTGATGTTTGCCGGTGGAATGAATAGGTTAGCTCAATGAACAAGTGAATGTGGGGAGCTTTGAGCTCCACCAGCATCCCAATGCCTATGACAGAAGAGGCTGTGCAAACCTGTGCGCAGTGAGCATGCCTGGCATTCAGGGCCTGGGATCAGAACAGGGCTGCTTCTGCTTAGTTCTCTGGTGACGGTGGCTCAAACTCAGACATGCCGAGCCTCTAACAAGAGAGTGGGCCAGAGCTGACAACCAGAGAAGGTCACAGGTCCCCAGGCCAGTCCATCAAAGGCCCTGAATGGGCTTATAATGGTAATGGACAGATGTCGTGTAGTTAAACAAGATCCTCCAAGACATTCATTCTCTTCTAGGGGAAAGGAGGCCTTGTTCCCTGAACCTTTAATGATTGCACACCTGTTGACTTTTTTGTGGAAACCTAGAAAACTGAGACCAAAAGAGAGCTTGTCTAAGCTCATTTGACATATTCTAAAACATATTCTAATATTAGAACATATTATAATCTGGGCTTGGAGGCTGGCCTTGGATAGGGCGACAAGGGCTGTAGCTTTGACATTAACCTGTGGTGTGACCTTGAACGGTTCACCCTGCACTCTCTAGGCCTTATTTTCCTCATCTGTAAAATGGGAGGTGGTCTCCAGAGTCCCACTAGTCCTAAAAGTTAGTGAATCTGGATTTTATATTCTAAGTGCAAAGATTAGTCCATATAGAATATTATGTACCAATTTAATGAGTCCTGATATTTACCAAGAATAGAAATGACGTTTTCTCTGATTAGGTGACCTGAAGAGAGAAAAGGACCTACCTCCTTTGGTAGGGAACTGAATTTATGCAGTTTTTTAAAGAAGTCTGTTGAAAAGGCCTTGTGACACAGAATAGTGCCTGGTGAATACCAGGCTCTCAGTAAACATTTGTTGAATGAAGTGTGTATCAGGTACATGTTCTACTGGGGCCTGTACAGAGATGTATGTAAACTGGTCAAACATATGCAGGTCAATGGGAAGTACTGAGTGGAGAAATGAATAGCTGGATGGATGGATGGTTGAGTGAGCAGGTGTAACACACCTGAGGCCCTGGCCTGCAAGGCTCCTTTGGGAGCATTCTCTCTGAGCAGTTCCTGAGAACCATGCACAAGGTGGCTGAAGGTAGACCAGCAAGCCAAGGCCTATCACTACCCAAAGGGCCCCAGTCATGCTCACATCCTACAGACCAGGTGCCTCTCCTCTGCAGCTCTCATCTGCAGTCCTCTCCGAGCTCCCAGGGGATATGTTACAGGGGACCCTGGTGATGGGTGAAGGCTGAGAGCAAGGGCACTTGGAGGAAAGCACAAATTTGACCATCCAAATGCCATAGCCATCAGAGAGTGTACTCACCCCCACCCCTGACCCCACCAACTGCACTCTCCCTTCTCCCATGGAAAAGCTTCCTCCCTCTGCTCTATCCTCATCTTCTGCTTCACTACACAGGGGTGTGAATGTTGGTCTCCCACGCTGACCTGAGCAGCTCCATGAATGCTTCATCTTGGCACCTTCCCTGGCCCAGGGCCTGGTTAGGTTCCCAGGCCCAGAATGAATGGATTAATGAATGCCCACATGGGGTGACTCCTTGGACTGCAAAGGACACTGAGTAAATATGTGTTGCCCTCAATTGTTGTTAACCTTTTTCCAAATGGGAATAACATTGCATACTTCACACCACAGTTAGTAAACAGGTTTTGTATTTTAATAGTACCACTTTCCTTAGCAATAAAACTTCTATTTGCATGATCCTTTATAATTTTTAATGTTTTATTTGATTCTCTCATTTTCATTCTCATGGCTTCCCTGACAGAGACCTGGGAGAGAGATCATTATCTCCCATTTGGAAAGAAACTGAAGCTCATGGAAGTCAAGTTCATATTGAGGATCAGAGGCTTTGCTGATTCTGGCTCTGGGCTCACCCTAAGTTACGGTTTTCTACTTCCACCTGCACCCATGGCCATGTTTAAAAGAAACTAGGAGTCCAAGAATGGGTTGGTAAAGGAATGTTTAAAAAGAATGATGTTCTTAATTAATAAAAGCAAAAGCACACCCTTAGTGGGTTCATAAATAGCAAGCTTCAACCGAATTGATTAAAATGCCTAGGCACCAAAGTAACAGTGACTTCAAAGACAATGAAAGCTCTCCAAAGCCACAGTGAAACTGTTCCCCCCCCTTTTTCGCTATCTTTGTTATTCTCTAATTTGCCTGAAACTCTTCTCTATGTCTGGGCAGGTCACACCTGCCATTGTGACAAGTGGAGGGGGCCAACACAGGGTGGTGGAAGCCTCGCTCTGTGGAGTTTCACTCTGCTACTCACCAGCTCTGTGACCTGAAGCAAGTCACTTCTTCTTTAAAACAGGGAGGAGAACACATGCCTTGTTGATTACATTTTTAGAATGTAGGCAAAGCAGCCAGCATAGTGCCTGACACATAGTGGGTGAGTGATAAATGGACATTTGCTTCTTCCTTCTGCATAAGGCCTTCGAGGACCTCAAAGACTCTTTAAACTCAGGAATGAGAGGTCACACTGCCCAGAGGTGGGAGCCTAATGGCCACATTCCGATGGGCCACATTACCTGCTTCCTGCAGGACTTCTGCAATCAGATCCTCTGTATTTGGTGTGTCAGGAAGATCTGATTCACCCTCCTTGAGCTTCAGTGTTCTCATCTGTGAAACGGCCATCCTAATAGTGACTTCTGTGATCTGTTAGGATTGAATGAGACCATGTGCAAAGCCCTGGGGCTCAGTAAATGGTAGCTCTCCCCATTACATGGACTGCCAGGGGGAGGGCTCGGAAGAAGGCGTCAGGAGAGCCAGGTTCGAGTCCCAGGTCTGCCACTTGCAGGCAAGCTGTGTCTGCTGCTGGACCTTTTCCTCATCTAGAATGGGGAATGAGTCCTGGCCCACCAACCTGCAGAGCAGCTTCAGGGACCCAGGACTTAATTGATGGTCTCCACCTTGGCTGTACGTTATAGTCACTGAAGGACTTTTAAAATCTACCCAATGCCAGGAACCCACCTCTGATCAACTTAATCAGGATTTGGGGAGCTGGGACCCAGGCATGTGTGTTTCTTCATTAAGTGTCCCAGGTGTGTCTAATGTGCTGCCAGGTTGTGAGTCACTAAGATAAAGATGTTGCCTTTTTTTCTAAATCACAGAGCCATGTGCACATGTTGGGGGTCAGGTGGGAAGGCCCCCCTCCAGGTCCCTCTTCTGCTCCTGGCTGGATAGAGATTTGGAAGGGTCACCATTCCTTCCTCCGCTAGGTTGGGAGGCATCAGCTTCTTTGATTCCTTTTCAACACTTCCCAGGATTTCTGTCCCATCTGAAGAGGGAAGCAGGGTGCTCGCAGTAACCGAGGCATGCTGACTTTAACCTTTAAAAAAACAAGCTTTATTATGAAGACCAAAAGGTCTTATAAACCTTAATGAGCGGCATATGTGAAACACATACTCGAATTGCTTGTTTGAAAAGTATTTCCCAGCTAGCCTTCAATAGCAGAGCCTTATTATTCTAAACGGGGAGCTTGTCTTACCAGAGGACTGAACAAAACCCCAGTTGGAGATAATTATCTTAGCAGAATTCCCCGTGGGTCCCTAGAGAGGGGATGGGGGTGGAAGCTGCTTGAACACATGTGCTAACTTAGGCTGGCTTTGTGTACACAACAAACACAAAAGCTGGGTTTTCAGCAGCGAGAAGAATTCCAGCTCCTGGAATGGTGGCCTCAACATTCGTTCCAGGGATGGCAAATAGGTTTGTCTCAGTGGGTGGGGGCAGGAGGTGGGAATCTGGGAATGGAAGACACGTGTCCAAAGCTCATGTTCTAGGAGCGTACAGGGAAAGAAATAGTGGGACCAGAATCCCAAAGACCCAGGCTATTCAAGTTAATTCAGGTTTGGGGATATGATCTCATGCAAATGGCTCCGCCTGTCTAGGTCTCAGTTTCTCCAGATGTAAAATGGGTTCACTGCGATAGTTCAAAAGGATGACAAAAATTATTAGAAATTATTTAATCCAATGTCTTATGAAGGAAAGCAACCTCTAAACCTCATGGACAGCAACCTCACATGCAACCTGCCTTTTACCTCAGAAAAGAGAAGGCTGGAGACATGGCTGAAACAAGAATTTCGGGTTTCCAGAGCTCCCAGCTTTGGGGGTCTGCTTAGTTGCCATAACCTGAAGGTTTGCGCTGTCAGCCTTCTGAGCCTGGCACCCAGATGTTCAGGGAAAGTGGGCCACTGGGTCTCAATTAGCTGGATAATTGCTGCAAATCCCTACTGCTCTCTACCCCTTAATTATCTCCCCATTGCCTCCCGTTCCTGAGCTCAGGAATGCTACAACCCTGCCCTTTCCCCAGCCTGGAAGCCACAAGAGGAAGCTGCTTCGGTGGGACTTGTCCCACAATGGCAGGCAGCCTGAGGCGGGCAGGCCCCGTCAGGCCCAAACCACTCTTTGATGCCTGTCTTTCCAGCCTAGGCCGCCTCCAGAAGTTTAGGGTGATCCTGGTTGTATAGGCAGAAGGGGGGGCTAGGGGCTGAGCTCGATGGCCTTTGAGGCTGTAGGGTGAAATAGGCCAAACCAGGATTTGGAACAGGACCTAAGGGCTGCATTAACGTATGCAAATCATTTCACTTTCCCCAGCCTCAGTTTTCCCGTCTATAAAATGGAGCTAATAAGGTCTCTCCAGAGAGGTGTGGTTGGGGTTAAGTTAATCATATAACATGCGCGCCTGGCACATAGCTGTGCTCTGTAAACAGCCCTCCTTCCCTCTGCTTCACGACCCCTTCAGCAGCAGTAACTCTGAGTCAGTGAGGCAGCTGAATGAACTGGAAAGACACTTGGAGCAGGGACCATAACCGTGCTTTGAGCCTCAATTTCTCCATCTGTAATATGTTGTTCACCGAGAGTACTTGAGTTTTCCAATGTTCTGCGAGAACAAGAGAACATCCTCCCCACCCAGGGATTTCACATTGCAGCAGAGCCTGGCCTCTGGACAGGTTACCTGCGTGGTTTCCCACCACGGTAAACAGAGTCATTAACACTTTATCTTAATTGCCAGTAATGATGGTAAATCTGCCTGATTACGTAAATATGGGGCGGGCTTTCTGGCCTAATTTGTTTCCTAAGCTGAACTGGAACATTTAAAATGTCAACCGAATAATTCCAGCTTTGCAGCTGAACCTGATTGGTCAGTTGTGGGTTATTAATGGTGGATCTTCCATCTAGCTTAGGCTTTTGGGGACAAGTATGGGACAGAAGGGAAAGGAAAGAACAGCCACCTGGATTGGGGCAGGCCTAGTGAAGGAAGAACTGGACAGTAGCTTTTTCCTTGGTTACTCCATTTAAGTCTTGCAAAAGCCATTTCATAGGTTTTCTTAAGTATTCACGTATTTTTTTCCACATCTCATAAAGTGTTTTAAATTCAGACTCCATCAAATTGGCACTTTTATGACATTTATTAAGAGATTCAGAATTGTTATCATTATCTTTTCCCCATGTTTTTTATATATACTTATCGACTTTTATATTAAAATTAAAAAAATTTTCTTAAACCAGAATTCTGTTTTGGGTTTCTTGACAATGTTGTCTGATTTTAAAGCTTAACTTTTCTTATTTAAATCGCTTCCTTTTAAGAAAATTTAATACATTGCTTTGAGGCCTGTGGCAGTGTCTGAATAACAAATGCATACATACGTGTATTTTCTCCAACAGTATAAAAGTCAGTTTGTCAGGCTCTGTGGCTGGGAATTTTAACTTAAAAAAAATGCAGCCATCTACTGCCGGTGCTAACCATATGGCCGTACCGGAGGGACTGGCCCGGTGTCTCATCCTTTCCCCTGTGCAGCGTGCTCCTACGTACAGAACCTGGGAAGAGCGAGGCTCCAGGAACATGCAGTCAGTATTACAGGACCTTGCTGTGTATGGTCTTGGCCAGGTAAATCTGCTCCTTGTGGGTAAATTTGCAGCCTGTATTCACCTTTCCCTTCTCCTTTCTTAGGACTCCACAGTTTACAAAACACTCTCCTATCCATTTTTCCATGTGATCCTCAAAAGAGCTTTGTGAGGTGGGGCGGGGCAGTGGCTGAAAACTCACTTTACAGATGAGTAAACTGAGGCTCAGACTGACTCCTGCAAAGCTTCTTGCAGACTCAAACCCAGTTCTTTCTCAGGATTCTGGATCTTCACTGCTCTGGGGGCACTACCTGATGGGCTGTCTGCAGAGATGAGACCTTGACAGATGGGCAGCAGCAGAGAGGGGTGTCTGGCTGCTGTCACCCCTTCAGATCCCTTGCGTCACTCCCTCAGTCTCTTAGGTCGCCCTTTGGAGAATGGATAGCTAGACTGCGAGTTCTTCCAGAAGGGGCCTGTTGCAGACTGACCTGTATACCTACCCTCCCTGATGCGTTAAAGCCCCGACCACCCATGTGACTGTATTTATAGACAGGTCCTTTAAAAAAGTAATTAAAGTTAAAACAGGCCCTGTGGTTAGGGCCCTAATCCACTGTGGCTGGTATATTTAAAAAAAGAGGAAGAGGCCAGAGATGCTGATTTACAGAGAAAAGGCCAAGTGAGGCTACAGTGAGCCCAGGAGAGAGGCCCAGGAGACACCAACCCTGCGTGACACCTTGATCTTGAACTTCCAGCCTCCAGAACTATGAGCAATCAATTTTTGCTACTTAAACTACCATTTGTGATATTTTGTTATGACAGGCCCAGCAAACAATTACAGAACCACTACTGTCACCTGTGCATCCCTCTTCCTCTGGATGCTGGGTGGGGGAGGAGGGGCAGGCTTTGGGAGGCTAAAAACACCAAAAACTTGCCCTCCTCAGGGCATGTTGCTGCCTGCCTGAGAGCAGTCCCATTGAGCCAGGCTGCCCCGGGGTATGCAGGAAGGACCCTGGGCAGGCTTTTTTTTTCTTCTTTTTTTTTTTTTGCAGAAGACTTGTCTATATAAGCAATTTAAATGAAAAATGAATTACGAAATTCACGGGCCCCTGGGAAGCACAGTTGATTCTCATTATTCACGGTAGCTATATTTTATAATGTCACTCTGAACACCGAATTTAGTGAATCCTGAACCATTGTTCCTGGAAAAAATACAGGGGCCTGTGAGCCTCTGGTCACATTTTCGTCAACTGATCAACACAGTACCTTATTCTATGTGTTTCTGTTTAAGGACACCAGATTTGATATATATTGTTGATTCATTAACCTTGAACTCATGGATGACAGCCCCATAGCCCATGCCTGGACTCATCTAACACACGTATTTTCTCTGTTAGGCACACGGACGATACCTTGCTCACACAGCAATATTAAAACAGCCCTTCGGTACTGTGCTGTGGGCCACTTAAAACACTGTGGCCACCAAAAAGAGTGCCACACAGAAAAATGTGAAAAATGCAAAAAATGCGACAGTCTCATGGAAAGGATGTTTGTTTACAGCACAGGAGCTGAGACAAGGAGCAGACCATCATCTCATTCTGCCTCAGCTGGGGATGTGACATTGGGTATCCCAAGTTGTCACCTTCCTGCAAATACCTGTGAATGACTACAAAAGCCCCCTTGGCATTGACTTGGGGGGTCCAGATCAGTTCTAGTGAGGAGGCGAATGTGCAAACACAGATTATGGGAATAACGAGGATCAGCTGCATGGTGGTTGCTTGAAGAAGATCTAGAGAGATGGTAGAAAAGAGGTGCTTACGTGTTTGTGTATTACCTGATCAGTGCTTGTGAAGATGGTCCTAGTGTCCAGGCGCCATCTCTCATGGCTCAGATTCAGTCAGGATCTTTACTGTCCGAGGCTTGGCTCCTGGTTAGTTTCCCACCTCCCATGTGGAGAAAAGGTAGAAATGCCGTGGCTGCTCACAAGGTCATGGCTCCTCAAACTCTGCTTGAATGGAAACAACATAGATCTTGCCTTCATGTTCCCTCACACCATTTACAGAAGCCCCGTCCCACCAACAGCAATGCAAGTCTCACCCAGAGAGCACGTGGAATGCAGGAGAATGTGGTTGCTAATTCACAGTGTGCTCAGGTTAAATTCACTGTTCGTGTCATGACAGAAATGCATTCTGATACATCTTGAGATTTTTAGGCTGTATTCACTGCATCCCTAGAACGTCATTTCCTTCAGTGTTGACCTTGTCTTTCACATACTGCCACTAGTGGGAAGTAGATGCAAAGGACCTGCGGATACAGGAAAAGAGCTCATTTGTGCAAGCAATGTCCATCCTCATCTTTCACAGCTTAAGACTGTCTGGGGAGAGCAATGCATCCCCACGTCATGGAAGCCAGGGAGGACACTGCCTGGAAGGGCCCACTGGCATTGGGAAGCAACTGGCTCGGAGGCCCCAGAGCAAGGCCAGAGCAGCCACCCACAGAGGATGCTTGGACCCTTTGGAGGGGGTGGGCTATTATCCTGGTAGCTAACAGTGGGGGTGCACAGGGTAAAGAGAGTCTGCAGCCACCACCCCCCCACACACACATCTCTTTTGGGTAAAGACACTGGGATGGGAATGTGGGCAAGAGTTGGTACATGGATCTATACATGTAGTTAAAGCTCAAAGGTCAGCAAGGGTAACCCAGAACCCTGGAGTCATCCTATGTCTACTGTAAGGTAGTCACCCCAAATCAACATGTTGCCTCTATTCTGGCAGAGTCCCTGCTTATGTGAAACCAGAAAAGAAATACCATGTTCACAGCAGGAATGATCTGGTCTCCAAGCTGCTCTCCTGGGACTGGCACCTAACCACAGGAACCAGGATACCCCGATGGGTGCAAGTGCCAGAGCTCCTCAAGGCATCTTGTTAACTCCATGCGCAGGAAGGATGAAAAGAGGGGTTAGAAGGTCAGAGAGCACCCCAAAGGGGAGAATGAGCACAAGGGCCCACATGGGTCCTACTCTGGGCTTGGGGTTCACTACCCAGATGGCACTGCCAGCCTCTAGCCTCCCAAACATGGAAGGGGGTAGGGCTTAGATAATTTGGGGCATTCCAAGTGCAGGAAGGGTATGTGATACGAGTGTCACACTAATTGAGGCAAGAGATGATGGAGGTCCCTTGTTTTGGGTGGAAGTGTAACGCAGTAGACCTCCTGTGGAACGTATTTGGGTGACTATAAAGCTAAACAAACATACACTCTATGAGCAGCAATTCCTCTTCTGGTTATATATTCAATAAAAATGAGTGCTTGTGTTCACCAAAGGACTTGTACAAAAATATTTATAGCAGTATTATTCATAATAGTAAAATCTGGAAACAAATCAAATGTCCATCAACAGTAGATTGGGTAAATAAATTGTGGCATATTCATACAGTGGTACACTATGTAACAGCGAAACAAATCTATATGCAACAACGTGGATTAATTTCCCAGACATTAGGCTGAGCAAAGAAGCCAGCACGAAATAATACATACCGTATTGTTCCATTTATATGGAGTTCAGAAATAGGCAAAACTAATATATTATATTAGAGGTCAGATGTAGACCTTTGTGGAGGGATTAACTGGGAAAGAGTACAAGAGGGCCTTCTGGGGATACTGGAAATGTCCTAAATCTTGATTTGTGTGGTGGTTACATGGGTATATTACATTTATACAAAAACTTATGGAGCTGTGCATTTAAGATTTGTACACCTTCTGTATGTAAGATATATGCCAATTAAAAACCCTGAAAGATGTATGTTTGTGTGAGGCAGAGAGAGAGAGAGAGAGAGAGAGAAAGAGGGCGAGGTGGGCTGGACCAAACTGGCAGCAATGGCGAACATGAGCCATAGGCTAATTGGAGAGATGCTTAGGTGCTGGAGCCCAGCTTTAACCACACGATACACTGTCCTCATAAGGAGGAAGTAAAGGATATAGAGTAGGGAGATGAACCCTGCTTTGCTTGATTCCAAATCTGGAAGCATCCACTCCTCCCCGAGGCCACGTGCTCAGGGAACATGATCCCATCCTCTGCTCAGCTGGCCTCTGGTCTGTCTGGGCTGGTCATGGCCATCCTATTCCCCTTGCCACAGAGTAATCGAGGGGCTGACAGGGGACCAGGATCTTCTCAATCATTACGTGAAGAGAAGTCCACTGGGGGCTTCCAACAAAGTTGTCCTCACTCTTAAAAGGAGACACAAGCAATACCCACTTCTGTCGGGGCCCTTGTTACGTTGGCTGGAAGTACAGCGGCCATCTCCGGAGCACAGAGAGGACCAGTCAAGGCTGGACACCCTGAAGGGGCAGAGTGGAGAGACAGAGCAAGCTGGATAATGACGACAATTTCAGCCACTGTAATATGAGAGTGATAAACCAATACCTGCTATCATAGATAATAGGGTATCTGTGATAACCAACCTTAAGACTTTTCTTTCAGGGCTGGAGCAAACACTGTGAGAAATGCTTCTTGCCCTTTGGGGATCTCACATCCTGGCTGTTTCTGACAGTATCTGTGCAAACACCAAAGCAAAGCCACGTGAAGGGTTGGGAGCCAGGCAGTCAGGGAGGATTTGGGTGAGGGTGAGGGTGTGGCGAGAGGAAAAGCAAGGGGAAGAAGGCTATTGCAGCATGGGACATGGAGGGTGCGATTGGTGCCTCGTGCCCCTTCCTGCTGGCCAGGCCCTGCCGATTCTAATCAGCTACGGTGGACAGATAGCTCCCGTGCATGCTGACAGCTTCCTGTCCTAACTGTGAGCTCATTCACCCGAGGACTGGGTGCTGCCTGCAAGTGTGTGTTTAGTGGGGGGTTAATGCTTGTAAAATCAACCCTTGTGGTAGTCAGTCTCCAGTATGGCACACAGTGGCCTCTGCCTCCTGGTGGTGTGCCCCCAAATGTGCCAGAGTTGATCACGTGGCCAGTAGTGTACATCAGAAGTAATAACACGTCACCTCCAACATCAGATTATAAGATTGCCATTTCCATCTTAGGTGCCCATCCTCTCTTCCTCTCAGATCACTCACACTGGATGAAGCCATGCTGTGAGCAGCCCTATGGGGATGCCCTTAAGGCAAGGAACAGAGGCCTCCTGCCCACATCTGTGTGAAGGCACCGTCTTGGGACTGAACCCTCAGCCCTGGGTCAGGCACAGAGACTGCAGCCCCGTAGAGTCTGACGGCGATGTCACGAAGTCATGATGCCTGAGCCAGAACCACCCTGCTAAGCGCCCCCGGATTTCTCACCCACAGACTCTGTGAGACAACAAATGTGTGCTATTTTAAGCCGGTAAATTCTGGACCACAAAACTTTACATAGCCATAGATAATGAATGTCCTTCTTAACCAGTGGGGGACCGGAATACATACCTCGGCCTTGCATCCTTTGGAGAAACAATTCTGTGCTGTGACTTTGAGGTTTCCTGGTGGGCCTGGGCCGCAAGTGCCCTAGTGAAAACCAGCTTAGCCACACACGCCTTCATGGCTTTCCCTTTGATCTTGTCTCTTCCTCATTCCAGCTTTCTAGGATTATTTCTCAAGTGAGCGATCTGCATTCAAATCCTTATCTCAGGCTCTGCTTTGGAAGGAACTCAAATGGAGATGAGGGACTCCACGGACAAAGGCTCAGAAGCTGGAATGTGCAAACTGCATGTGGGGAATGGGGGACAGAACTGGGGATATGCCAGTTTTGAGGACTTTTAGTGGGTGACCCAAAGGTCCAGGCTCACGGGCTCTCCTGGGAGCACTAGACGAATCCTCTCGGCTGGCTTGAAGGGGCTGGATGCCATGCTGCCCAGACCTTGGGCAGCCAGCCTGGACGCGATTGGGACGTGTGTCCTGGGCTCTCCTTCCAACCTGCTGTATTCAGCACTTCACTTTGTTTCTCTGGGCCTCGTTCTCTAACCTTAAACGGCACTCTTGCGGCTCAGTGCTTGAGAAGCTGGTGAAGACTCAAGAGAGAAGAAATGGGGAAGGAGCCGAGCAGTCCGTAGGCCCTTCCCTCTCAGACCTCCTGAGATCAGTGTTTTATCCCCATACCTTGGGTTGCTTTCTGGGGGTGAATGGCCTGGTTTTGAACCACATCAAAATC
Organism: Manis javanica; assembly: GCF_040802235.1. NCBI lineage: Eukaryota > Metazoa > Chordata > Mammalia > Pholidota > Manidae > Manis > Manis javanica. The sequence continues at coordinate 230,990,883 of NC_133156.1, read as the reverse complement.
ATGCTGGGGGGGTGGGGGCGGCAGGGATGGGGCGGCTATGAGCCCTGAGATCTATCTGCTCATCTTTCTGCCTTGTAGCTCAGAGATGGGATGAGCAGGGCAGATTTCTCACATTGGAAAGTGACAGCATCATTTCCTAATTATCACATTTGGGGGAACAGATGGGGATGCATGTGGAGGAATTATGGGCTTCTTTAAAAAGGGGGGCATATTTTCTGTAGAAAGTTGCCACTAACGTTTCTACCCAGTCGTCCGGAAAGCATTCAGGGTTTACCAGGCAGATAGTCAATAGGATGCTTTTTTACAGATGAGGAAACAGAAGTGTGTGAGGGGAAGCAGGACAAGTATTGACTGAGCACCTGCAGTGTGCCAGGCATTTCACACTGTGAGTGTGTTTAACATTTACGGCAACCCTGTGTGGTAAGTGTTATGATATGTTTCAAAAACAAGACAATGGAGACTCAGCTGTTGAGAAGTAGAGCCGAGATTCAAACTCAGGACTGTCCAGCCCCTAAGAGCGCTTTAGAGTTCGCCATGTGGAGATGAATGCAGCATGGTCTCTGCGATCCACACGCTCCCAGGTTAGAGCCCAGGTGGGCATAAAAAGCCCTTGCCCAGTTCCCAGAAGGTTAAACATAGAATAACCACATACCCGGCACTTCCACGGCTAGGTAGATACCCAAAAGAATAGAAAACTAGGACTTAAGATAGCTGTACACCTACGTTTACAGCAGCATTATTCACAACAGCAAAAGGCGGGAAGATATAAGTGTCCATCAAAAGATGAACAGATAAAAATATGTGGTATATACATGTGATGAAATATTATTGTCATAAGAAGAGATGAAATTCTAATACAGGGAGAGCACCAATGAACCCTGAAGACAATCGGCCAAGAGAAATCAGCCAGATACAAAAGGACAAGTATGGGATGATTCCACTTACATGTGCTGCTTAGAACAGGCAAATTCATAGAGACAGAAAGTGGAATAGAGGCTGCCAGGGGCGGGAGAAAGGGGTAGTGGGGAGTTCTCATTTAATGGGTCCAGAGTTTCAGTTTGGAATGATGAGAAATTTTTGGAGATGGATAGTGATAATAGTTGTACCCAGTGTGAATGTACTCAATGTTACTAAATTTATACCTAAAAAATCATTGATGTGGTGAATTCTATGGTATGTGTATTTTACCACAATTGAAAAAAGGTCCTGATGGGACAGATCTGGAGAGGCTACTGGGAAGAAGAGCGATTTGGCTGGGTCTTGAAAGATACGTGGATTTCATCAGCTAGCTTTAGGTATTTACTTGGCCTATGGTCTGAAGCTTGCATCCCCTCAAAATTCCTATGCAGAAACTAACTCTCAAGATGATGCTCTTAGGATGTGGGACCTTTGGGAGGTGACTGGGTCATGAGGGCAGAGCCTCATGAATGGGATTACTACCCTTACAAAAGTGGCTCAAGAAAGCTCCCTAGCCCCTTCCTCCATGTAAGCATACAAAGAGAAGTCTGTGATCCAAAACAGATCCCTCAGCTGGTCATGCTGGCTCCCTGATCTCAGACTTCCAGATTCCAGAACAGTGAGAAATAACTCCTGTTGTTTATCAGCTACCCAATCTGCGGTGCTTCATTATAGCACCCTAAGCCGACTAAGACAATTAGCATGCAAGGATTCCTCTGCTCAGGCAGCTTTCTCTGTGCAGGCACTGTGCTCACAGCACGGCACCTCGTGTTTGTAGGGTACGTGTTCAAGTTTTCACACCCTATGTCCTTTGGTCTTCTCAACAACACTTTGAGGGAACTATTACACTCTCCATGCTTCAGACGTGGAAAGGGCTGTGATGAGTTGTGTCTCCAACCCAGTTAGGTTGACGTTACAATTCCCCACCCTCTCCACTATACAAACTCCTCCTGGCCCCGGCCCCAGCTGATCTACTCAGCCCAATGTGCCCCGGGCTCTGCTGAACCAGGGCTTGCTTCCCCAGTCACAGCTCATCTTTTCCCACCTGCACAGCCCACTTCCCCATTTTTGTCTTTCCACACTCAAGCTCAGCTTGCTGGAACTGGGACTCTCATGAGCAGCCCCAAAGGAACAGGGCTCTGCTTCCCCGAGTATCTCCACAGTCCTCTTGTCTCTCTCAGTTCCCTCGCCACAACCTGGAAGAATGTTTCCCACTCGCCCTGGTGCCCATCAGAAGACTATGGCCGGCCATGGGTGTTGTGATTATGCTAAGGCACCTGCTTGATCAGAGCTTCTGTTTTCTCCTCTGTAACATGCAAGTAAGGATAATGCCTGCCCGTCCCATGGTGGATTCCAAATAAAAATTAACTCATCTACTATGCACCTATTAGAGTGGCTAAAGAGAGAAAAAACAAAGCTGAGCTGAGCATAGCAGCTGCTGGCAAGGATGTGGAGCAGCCTTCATAATCCATTGCTGGGGGATGCAACACGGCACAGCTACTTCGGAAAATAGCTAGAAATGGTCTCTGATAAAGTTAAACATACACTTACCATATGACCCAACAATCTCACTCCTAGGCTCTTAACCCGAGAGAACTGGATATTCATGTTGTCATAAAAACAAATAGTATGTGAATGCTTATGTGGGGCTTTATTCATAATCTCCACTAGAAGCAACCTAAACCCCCTTTACCTGGCAAAAGGCTAAACACTGTCCCTCTACAATGTACAGTGGAATATATGACACTTAGAAGAGGTGAAACTAGGGGCAGAGGATACATCAGTGGTTGCTGGGGCTGGACAGAGTTTGCCTGGAAAGGGGTAGAGAGGAATTTGGGGATGATGGAGCTGTTCTGTATTTTGATTGCTGCAGTGGTTTCATTACTATATGCATTTGACAAAATTCCTAGAAATGTTTACAAAAAAGATGAATTTTACTGTATGTAAATTAGGCAACAGTTTGAAAAATGAAAAGAAAAATACTTGGAGGATGGATGAAACCACATCTGAGCAGGTGGGAGTAATAAATATCTGCAGCACCCAGCCTCACAATGTTGTTAGTGTTCATGTTACCAGCTCCCACCCAGCTGGGAGACTTCAGGGCAGGGTCCTGCCCGGCTCCTTTTCCCAACTGGCACCCGGTAGTGTACTGGCACCCAGGGGTTGCTTGCTCACTTCTGAATTGAACAGACTCCCTCTTGACTGCCTACCCTTCAAAATCCCAGGTTGAGCGCACCATTGCGGAAAGCACTTTTTCACACACACACACCCAGCTAAAGGGTAAGGAAATAGAGAAGAGAACGAGGCGCAGAGTTCATAGATGCATAGTTTACCTGTGCAGGTGAATTAGGAGGGCAAGGAAAACCAACCCAACAAAAGGAAGGCAAAGGGCATTAGCTGGTGGTTTCTGGGCGTTGACACTGGTCCACCTCCATGTTTTAATCACAGGATGGATTGGCCTTCTGAGCTTGGAGACAGAAGGCTTCCAGCCACTCTCTGAGCTTGGGAAAGAAACTTTGTGTCTGGGCTTCAGTTTTCCCAGGTAGAATGAGTGATTCTAAACTTCTGGGATTCCCTGGTACTCAGATGCCACGCATAGAGTTGGTGCATGGCATTTGTTTGGTCTATCTCAGATCTATACTTGAGGTTGGAGGCCCACAGTGAGGCTGTGCTAGCCAATTTCCAGCCATACTGAAGTCTAGTGGGATAGACTGTGAGCTGAATCTGTACTGAAGTTGGTGACAAGCCCTGTCAGATAGGCTTTCCTCTGGCTTCAAGCTCCTTCCTGAGAAAGAACGCCTTGGACAGTTCCAAGATTTCTTGGGTGATTGTCAAAGACCACATCTGCCTGGGAAAGCCAAGAAATGCCTTCATTACACAGACAAATAATAGAGACATGTCACTGCTCAGGAGTTTTTGTTGAACAGGTGATGACAATAATTGTCATGGATTGGGTGTCAGTTCTGTGCCAGGAGCTATTTCACGAGTATTTAAACTCTTCTCTCCTGGTGAGATAAGCCACCTTCTCTGGGGCTGGTTGGTCACTCTCAACACTTACTCTAAGTTCTAACTCAAACCCACAAGCTCTGAGGATTTTGCAGTTGCCACACATTACGTATACTCCCTGCAAAGTGCTGTCACTCTGGGCAGAGTTACCTGCCTTCTATATGCAAGTGACTCCCAAACCTCTGTCCCCAGATCCTGTCATCATACATCCCTCTGCCCGAGCCCAGCCTCATGGGTGTTCCTTCCACAGACTCGCCAAACTCAACATTTTATGCTCACATGTGCTGCGCCGGCCTCCTGTCTCAGCGGAGGGTGCCCCCATCTCCCCAGCTGCCCGGACCAGAAGCCTGGGTGTCATCCTTGGCGCCCCTGTGCATGTCAAAAGTCCATTCCACTCTTCCTTCCTGTATCTCTAGAACCTCACCTCTTCTCTCCATCCCAGAGTTAGGTCGGGGCACCCAGCTTCTTAGCTGGAATAAGACTTCTGCACTCCTCTACTGTTCCTGAGCAGAGATTAGACTACCTCTCTGTAAAGCTAATCTTCATCAATTGCCTCTCCTGCTAAAATTTCATCAATGGATCCCTGAGGCGGCTTTTGATTTTGTTTTAATACTCTCAAAAATTTTGATCCCAGTTTTGGTTGCAACCCAGGAAGCGCTCTGGTGACCCCAGAGCACAGCCAAGTTTAGGTGTCATCAGCTTCCTGGCCCTTGTGTACAGCCACCTGTCCAGAGCTCCCAGTCCAGACTGTTTCACTAACATGGAATCCTATCAGACATGGCTTCTGGGGGCTCCTGCACATCCGGGACTGCGATGAGCTGCTCCCTGGGCCAGGCATCTTCTCCCCTCCTTTACTCCTTCTGATGACAGCATCATGAGGTGGAGACCCAGACCTCCACCCCAGAGCTTCCTGCCCTCGCAGGCTGGTCCCTCCTGTGCCTCAGACCTGCGCATGTCCCTCCGTCAGACACTGATTACACTGTGCTAAGTACTGACCGTGACCCTGAGCTCCTTCCAGTCTTCACTGTGTCTTTTTTCTCTGAGCGTCCAGCAGAGGAGCAGAACGGGACTGATCTTCAGTAAATATTTCCATAAAGATGCAGCCTTTCTTAGGTCTTACATGTTAATGCCACTTTATTGGAGTATGACACACATCCTGAAAGAGAGACAAACTCTAAGTGTACAGCTCAGTTTCACAAAGTAAGCCCTCAACTTGCCATCTCAAGAGGCAAGGCCTTCTAGCACCCTGGCAAGCCCCCTTTGGCTGACTCCCCGGTGCTGCCTCCCCACAGCTCACTTCTAGAACTATGGTCTGTTCTCAGTCTGATCCTTATATGATGAAATTGTGTGGTGTGTACTCTCTGGTGCCTGCTTCTCTTCTCATCTGTGTTGTGAGAGTCAGTGAGAGTGCTGGTAGCCGTGAGATGCTCATTCTCATTTCAATCTTCGCGTTTCTTACAGCAGAATGGAAGAAGAATTCCTTGCTTGGGTGGGTCCTGGGGCCCTGAGCCTTCCGATCCCTGCACTGCAAGGGTCCACCCCCAAGAACCATTACAGGGCAAGCCCACCCTCTCTGGCCTCAAGCCCTGTGTCTGCGGAGGGGGGTCCCTGAGTGATTTCTCGGGTCCCTCTGGTCATTTCTGCTGCAAGCTCTTCATGCCTTGTGCCTGGCTCCCCTCCCCGTGGAGATGACTTCAGGCCAGGGGAATGCCAGGCTGGAGGCCTGATTCGATTAAGGAGGAAAGAGGAGCCTTGTGAAGCCACAGGGCAGGCGTGCCACCACACTGACCCCTTCAGAGGCTAGTGATAACAGGGCATCGTGCTGGTCCGAGGCGACCCCAGCAAACCTGATTACAGGGTCTCTGGCTGCAGCCTGCCTGTGCCTCTCAGAGACAGCAGTTTTATTCCCTTGTCTCAGACAGGCAGGTTTAAATTGAATCAGACCCTGGTCCTGGCACAGAATGGGCCATTCACTGGCCTTGCCGACCCCTAGCAAAACAGACCCCAAGGCCATATGGCGGTGCTGGGAAATTGGGTGCACGTGTGGCCAGTGGCCAGGTCTTGCAGCAGCCTGTACAGGCCAGCTCAGAGGAAGGGCCACCTCCAGGGTCTGTGGGCCCAAGCCTGGGCTCAGGGACAGAGGCTGGGCTGACAGCTATCCTGGGTTTGATGAGCAAAGAGAACATAGTGGACGGAGAGGCAGGAGTCTGAGGCTGTAGTCGAGCACATCACAGAACAGCAATGATTCAGCCCCTGCCTCGTCAAGTAGCGGTGGTGAAACCCTGGAGAATCGCTCAGCTTCCCTGGTGTGTGGCCTCACGTGGGGTCAGCACTGCTGTGAGGATGACATGAAATGAGGAACAGTCCTGTGCACAGACTCCATGTTAGTCTGAGGCTCCGGGAGGCCAGGGGGAGCCCTCAGGTCTGCAGCAGGGACCACAGGCCCCAGGCAGAAGCACTGACCACACGCAACGACGGGTATCACTCTGACATCTAGCTGTCCACGTGGCTGGCCCACGGCCCATCAGATGCCTGCTACCATGACCCTCCCGGAGGGGCCCAAGACTCTACTCCTGGGTTTACAGACAGAGAAGCCACTGCTCTGAGAGGTTAAGTGACCTGCTACAAGTCAGAGGTAGAGTCGGGGCTGGAAATCAGAGCAGTGTGGACCCGTAGCTGGGGGAGCATGATGCACTGTGGCAGCAATACCAGCACACGGTGAGTGAGAGGTTCAGGTGAGCCCTGGAGCGGAGGCATTGAAGGCCCAGTAAAAATGCAAAGATGAATCCTTAAGTATGGGTCTGCCTGCCACAGCAAACATGCTCCACTCAGACCTGGGGCTCCGGCTCCCAGGCAGGCTGAGGAAGGTCTGATCTCCCCCTTTCCTGTGCCCCAGTGGGCAGCACCCTGACAGCCAGCCGGGTTCGGCTCCAGGTCTCTGCTCCTCGGCAAAACTGGTCTTGGGTTCCACCACTGAGCACCCCAGAGCATCCCCTTGGTTCATGGGCTTCAGAATCAGACCTGCCGCCTCCTCCTGTTTCCATGGAAACACCTCAGGACCCATTGATCAACTCTCACTTGAGGCTTTCATTAGCCTGAATGTTAGAATAAGTTTTGATTCAAACATGACGCTTTTTAATGCAGTGAAAAACTCATTTTGTACAAAACCCCATTATGTGGAACAGACACGCAGGTTGATGGCCAATTTAGTTAATAGAGCTTTGCAGCTGACATTGAATTAAATCTACAGGAAGCAGCCTCTGTTTTCCCGGGAAGAGTCACGTGCAGAATGGCAATGGGCTGGGGGTACAGGGGGAAGGCTGCCCCCTGCCTGCCCCTGCCCCAGCCTGCTTCCGCCACTCGCTCCTCCCTCAGCACAGAAAGCACAGAGCATCCTTGCTCCAGCACCTCTTGGGGGCCTCTGCTGCTCAAGGACAGGCCTAAGCTCCCTAGCAGGAGACTCAGAACTTCCCCTGGGTGGCAGCCTTCCTTGCGCCTGAACCCTCGTCCTTCACTCCACTCTGCTTGCCAATCTTTGAATACACCACGGTCACCCAGCCCGTTGCGCCTGCCCATGCGGAATGCCCTACCCCCTATATGAACATGCATTTCATAGTATGCTAAATATCTGTGCATGCATGTGGCTCTTCATTTTTAATTATCTCAAGACATTGCTAATTATGTCTGAGCCTCAGTCTCCTCCTCTATAAGAGGGGAATAATAATGCCTACTAAAAAAAATATATATATATGCAAGATATCTAGTGCATGGCATGACTTGAGGTTGCATTGCTTACCAACTGAGTAACCAGTTCCCTTGCCTCTCTGTGTCTGCATTTTCTCACCTGTAAAAGGCACATAACAATAGGGCTTTCCTCCCTGGACTGCTAGGGGAATTAAATAAGTTAATACACAGCTGGTGCCTGGGATAAAGATGCCATGTGTGAGCACGTGACAGTAACCATCTGCTCTCTGGAATGGAGTGCCACCCTCTGCTCCTCACTCTCAATGAGGAAACCCTCCACAAGATTGGCCAGAGGGTAGTCAGAGATACACAGGTGCTCTGGGCCTGAAATAGCACCCCCAGCTCCAGGGAGGGTCTCACACCACTGGGGGTGTGGGTGGGGGGCGTGGAACACACAGCTGTGCTAATCAGGGCCCCTCCTCCTTGATGACAGTGCCTTGGGGTCAGTGGGGCAAGCTGGGACAGGACACATCTGACCTGTTTTCATCACAAGTGCTGCTGTGTGGGTCTCCGGGGCCTGAGAGTGGGTTCTTCAGGAAGCCATTGCTCTGCTCAGGGTAATGCTGGAGCAGGCTGCCTGTGCACCTCACACCCCCTTCTCATCCTGGGCCTTTGAGTCTCACCCAGCACCCTCAGCCCACCTGGGAGTTCATCTGGATCCTTCCATCAGGTTGCTAGCCACCTCAGAGAGCTATGTTGCATCAAAATCACCCAGGTCACTGGCGATGATTCCTGGGCCCGGGCAGGGAGGGTGTGGGATGTAGGGGTCACACAGAAGAGGGGCCAGAATCCTGCTGGGTGTGTGTGGCCCAGGGAGAGTTAGTGTCCAGGAGGGACGCAGAGCTTAGCCTGGCTTTGAAGGGCTATTGGGATGTTGCCAGGTGTGTAGGGGGCGCTGGTGCAGGGGAGTGGCTGAGGCAGGCTTGCACTTTACCCTGGAGAAGTTCTCTCTGCTGGGAAACCAGAGGCTCGGGATGGACCACGGAGAGGTGGAGTGTGGAGATGTGCACTCTCAGCAAGAAAACATTTGCTGTTGTTTTTCACCCAGGCTAAGCAAGTGGGGGAGAAGATGGTGCAGTGGCAGCCAGCCAGCCCAGGCAGGAGAAGCACGCCAGATCCGCCGCACAGCGGGCTATTTCAGCGCAGCCTGGACGATAATTATCCAACAGTTGTCCTGTTATAAAACGCTCTGGATCCTGAGGAGTTTACAGCAACCCAGTGTGTCTGGGAGCCTCGGGCACCATCTCACAGAGGAGGGGGCAGCCCGGCCGTGGAGCCAGGCCCCTCTTTCCGGCGCCGCTGCTGCCCCCAGGGGCAGGGTATCCCCACCCAGCTGTCCAACTGCAGCCTCTGTTGTCATGGTCACCTGGAAAGTCCCACCTCCTCGAGGGGACTGAGCTCAAAGGTGAGAACAGTGTTATGTGCAGCCAGCACTAATTATTAATCTGTCACAAATGCCACTATTGGTCAAACCCATGCCCATGGTGCCAGGCCCTGTTCTGTGTCTCTAGTCCCTGCTCTGAAAATGGACCACAGTGTCGGGGGAGAAAGGGCTGATTGGCAGCAGCAGTGTAAAGGACAAGGTAGAGGTACCTGGGGGGTCCCAGCCATCCTCAGAGGCACAGCAGAGGCACCAAACGTGGGCACTGTAACCACTGGGGATAGTTTCTCTGAGGCCTTAAAGGCAGAGTAGGAGTTTTCAGGTAAAGGGGAGGGTGTTAAAAGAAAAGAGAACAGTGAGTGATTCCTGGAGGGAAAGGAACTGCTGTAGAGATAAAGTAAGAGAAGCTCCAGAGAGGTGGCAGGGTCCCTGCAGCCAGAGGCCTGAGGAATTGGTTTTGGGGCACTTCAAAAGGGTTTTAAGCAATCCATCAAAATGCCTTTTCATGAAGATCACTTGGGTTCTAGAGTAAAGATGGTTTCTAAGGCTTAAAGCCCAAGCTGAGGAACCTTGATTTGACCAAACAACAAGAAACAACTCTTCAGTCACTTGATGCCAAATTCATGCAAGAGCCGCAGACCCGGGTCCCCTTCTGTTGGCCCTCGTACAGATGCATAGGTGAGTAGCTCCTGGGGAAGCCGGAAAGAACAGCTAAGTCCTTGAAGGGGGCTCCGTGAGTCCTCATCTTCCAAGAAGCAACATTGGGCCTGAGAAGTGGGGGTTCATCTCTGTCAGGCACAGCATGGCACCGGATGCCTGCTGGGCCCTAGAAGATTTGAGAGGTTTGCTAAGGTCCTGAGGCCAGAAACAATGGCTTCCCTTTTGTTTTCATGATTTCCTGTTAACAGAAGGAAAATCCCAGAGTAGCCTTCCTTGTGTAGTTAGGGGGAGGTTCCTAAGTTTTGAAAAGGCATTGAATCCTGTCTCTGATTGGATGAGTAGAAGAGGAATAAGAGAGAAAGAGGGAGACAGGAAAGGATATAGAGGTGGAGGAAGTAGGGCGAGACAGGAAGTTTGAATGTGAGAAGAGTGAGATGCTTGTTTCTCCTAAAAGAAAATCAGGTTCAGCCACAAAGTCGTGAAGTTATGAACAGTGGGGGTGCTGCTGGCTCAGCCTTCAGGTCTCCCTGAGCATTTTGGTGCAGGCATTTTTGGTTGGGTTGGGACAAGTTGTGTCAGTCAGGGTCTAGTTAAGAGACAGAAACCGTAATGATTACTTGAAGATAGAGAACTTAATATAAAGAACTGTTAACTAGGTATAAAGTTGGTAACTAGGTGACTGGAAAGATAAAAGAGAACTCTGAAGGCTCACAGACAGAACCATACAAGAAGTGGCCTACCACCCTCCAGGGGTGGCGGGAGCGAAGCAAAGCCTTTGTGTTTTAAAACACTGAAATCTAGGGAAAGGGTCCCCAGAGCTAAGCCCTGGGCACCGGGTGGGAGCTTTGCATGGCTGGTGCTGGGGTCTCTGAGGGGAGGGCAAATTGAGTCTGGTCAGCAAGAAGTAGGGAAACTAAAAACTGGATTCAGACAAAGCTACAGAAAGGAACTGCCACCACCAGGATGAAGAAGCCCAACTGGAGTGACGCTCAGAGGAGGAGCAAGTTCCCTCAGCCTTCAAGGCTCCCCTGTGTGCAGAGCCTTATAGGAAGCCAAACACAGAAATAGAGTTTGCAGAATCCCATCCCCAGGCCCGTCATGCTGGTTCTAGAAGTAGGTTCTAGAAGTAGCTAAGAGAAAATAGTTATTGCCATTATAGCTCAGCGCATGAGTACCAGTCTCCTTGAGTCTGGGATGTCACACAAGGCTTGCGTTGGGAGAAGGATATTGAGTTGGGTGTCAGTATAGAAAATGTGGGAAATACGGAGGGAAAAAAGAAAGAAAATTACTCATAATTCTGCTCCCCAAAATGATCTCTGCTAACACTTTGGTATATTGACTTTCTGTCATTTTTCTGAGGGTAGTCTTAAAACATGGTTTTAGTCTTACTTATATAACTTTATATACCTAGTATTCTTATGTCATAGCACACTATATTACAGGTTGAACTGTGCGCTTCCTCCAACAAAAGATGTCAAAGCCCTAACCCCCTTGTGACTGTCATCTTATGTGGAAATAGGGTTTTTGCAGATGAGCAAGTTAGGATCAGGTGGCCCCTAATCTAATAGGACTTTTTATAAAAAGAGGAAATTTGGGTATACACAAACACACACACATACACACACACACACACACAGAGAATACCATGTGCACATCGAAATTATGCTGCCACAGTCTGATGAACACCAAAATTCACCAGCAGCTACCTGCAGCTGCAAGAGGCGCCTGGATCAGATTTGCCCTCAGAGCCTCAGAAGGAACCAACCTGTCAACACCTTGACCTCAGACTTCTGGCTGCCACAATGCTGAGACGGCAAATTTCTGCTGTTTAAGCCTCCAAGTTTGTGGTACTATGTTATGTACGCCCCCACCCCACCCCAGCAAACTAATAAATAGGAAGAGCATAAGCATGTGCCTGTTACTCTAAGCACCTCCTAAACATAATTTTTATTACATATAATATTCTACTAAGTGAAGATAGCCTAATTTATCCTATTTTGGACATCTTTTGGCTATTGTAAATAGGATAGCATTATTATTATCATCATCTTGTTTTCTTATTTGGGATTATTTCCTTCAGATAGATTTCTTAAAGTAAAATTAGTGGGTCAAATGATATATTTTTAAGGTTTCAAGCAAAACAAAACTTTCTATTAATTATAAAATTTATGTACACTTATACATTATTTATAATAGGAAGGAAAGGACAAATATGAAAAATGAAATCACACCAGCCAGAGACGTCCCATACAATTTTAACCTATTTACTTGCAATTATTTTTCAGGCTGTAGACACTTACTTTCCACACAGTTACGTTCCCACCAATGTACTCTATGAGAAATCTGTCTTAGCAATAATGAGTTTTATCACCTTTTAAAATCTTCTTGAATTTGAGTGGTAAAAATCATGTCACAGTCTTACTTGAGAATGTGATTTCTAGAATATTATGAAGTGCTCTTTCACTGTTTGCCCTTGGGTGTACAGCCTAATGAAGTCCTTTCTAGGTTTTTAAAAAATCAACGTCTTAGTAGTTTTCTTATACATCTGTGTCATGTCTTTTAACATGACATATTAATCTTTTGCTACACTGTTTACAGATTTCCCCTTACCCTTTTTTTTCAATCTTTTAACATAGGTTATTTTTAATGCTCATCTGATGCATTCAATCTATTGGCTTCTTTTTGTGTGTGATTTCTCCCACCACATTGAGGTGATCTCCCCATTCAGAATGTAATTATTTATATGTTCCAGATTTCACATGGCTTGTATTTTCATATTTAATTTTTTAGTCCATTAGAAATTTATTTGAGAGTATCCTATGAAATGAGAATCTAAAGCTTTGAGTTTTTAAAATAGCTTCCAAATTGCTCCTGCATAATCTGCTGAATGATCCTTCCCTTTTGTGAGGCCTATTGCAACAAACATTAAATTCCTATGTATCTAGAGCTAGTTTTGGTCCATTTGCTTCTGTTTCACTGATCCCTATGTTCATATTTATGTTGGTACCTTATCTTTCAGCTGCTTTGAAAAGAGGTAAGGTGAGTTTCTCCAATTTCTGTCTCTATTCCTGTTTGTTTTGTTTTTCTCTTAGCTACTCACATCTAGTCTTTCTTCCAGGTGGCATTTGGGATGGAAGGGGCATTTCTTTGAGCTGCTACCTTCCAAGGGAGAGTCTGCTCCTCCTCCCGCTGTATTTCTGACACCCCTAGAGCCGGCCCGATAGAGAAGAAGCACCGAGATTGTGAGCAGTGAACCTCTGCTCATTTCAGGAATGGAGGCGTCTGAGACCCCTGAGGCTTGGAAGGCACGGCAAGAGCCAGTCCTGGAGGAGAGGGAAGGGTAACATGCACAACTGCCCCGACCTTCCAGACTGACTGGAGTACCTGCCCAGGCCGAAGGGTGGCAGCACCTCCCAGGCCCGATTGATGACAATCACACAGGGTTGGTCTCCATTCCTGGTCCAACTCAGACCGGCGGAAACCAGAGTCTCTGAAGGAGGGGCCCAGGAATCTGCATGCCAGGTTCTTCACATCAGACAAGGCTGAAAAGCAGTGCTAGGAGAAGAAGGCAGAGCAAAGAGGAAACCAGGAAGCCATCCCGACTACCCAGATGGCAAAATCGACACCAAGAGCCCAGTGGGGAGAAAACCCTGGGAACGGCTCCTAAAAAGGGTTACATTCCAACTGCGCCTGAGATCTTAGAGATGGAATGACATGGAAGGAATGATAGCTATCATGGCAGAAAGGAGCAGGCATGATTTTGTCAGGCCTGGGTGAAGCAAAAGGGCCATTTCAGGAAACAGAGACAGATTCCAAATATCTTCAGCAAACATTCACAGAGCTCTTTGCTTGGGTACAGAAGATAGAGACAAATCGCAACAGTCCCGTGCTTAAAGAGCTCAAAGACAGGTAAATAGAAGATTACAATAGTATCTGATAAGTGTCATGACGGAAGGATGAGGCAGGGAGTCAGAAATTCATTCAGCCCAGAGCAGTCTCTCTAGAGACTTCAGAGAGATGACCTTGTGTCAGGCTGGAAGGATGCCTAGTACATTACTGGACCATGGTCGGGGTGGGCTTGAGAGGCGTGGGGAGAGAAGTTGGAGGAATTTTAGGAAGCGAGAACAAATCGAAGGTGGCTGAGAAGCAAGAAAAAGCTTGGTGTTTTGAAAAAAGTGTGAGTGTTTCATTCTAAGAAGTGCCTAGTGTGTTTGTGCAGAAGCCAGGCTAAAAAGCTTGGGCTTAACTCTGAATTCAATACGGAACCACCAGAGGGTTTAAATAGCACAATAAGGTGATCAGATCTGCATTTTAAAGAGATCATTCTGGCTGCCACGGATAGACTGGATTTAAGAGGGACAAGATCAAAAGTAGGAAGATCGCTATGGAGGTTGTTACAAAAGTCCAGGCACGACCTAAGGAAATGGGAATGGGTGGTGAAGGAGGAGGGGGTGCAGATGAGAGAGAGCAGATCTGGGTAGCTCGGGTTATAGGATTGGAATTGCTCTTAAAATTTGCTCTATCTACAAGATTTCTAGCTTTAGAGGATCCCCTGGGTGCTGCTCTAGGGTGGAGTGACTTCCCCCCCTTGCACCATTTATTCTTTCAGGCTTGTCTGGAAAGTAAGATGCTCTGATGGGTCCATTGAGGGCTCCATCTGGTATGCTCTAAAAGTGGGACCAAACCAACATTTATTGTACCTTGTCCTGGGAACTTACATTTTCTTAAGCCTTAAAGCGATTCTATAAAGTATATATATCATTGCTATTTTGCAGATAGGGAAGCTGACCCAGAAAGGCCAAAAACATGCTCTGGTATGTAGAAGTAGAACAGATTTTTGTGTACTGATCTTATATCCTGCAACCTTGCAAAACTCACTTGTGAATTCTAATAGCTTGTTTTGTAGATTTCACTGGCTTTTCTACATAGGTGATCAAGTCATTAGCAAACTAAATTTTGCTTCTTCCTCTCCAATTAGTTGCCTTTTTCTTTTCCTGCCTCACTGCCCTAGCTATAAACTATAATGTATGACACTGAATGGAAGTAGTGAGAGGGGACACCCTCGTCTTAGTTCTGATTTTACCGGAAGAGAATCCAGTCTCACCATTAAGTAGAATGTGAGCTGTAGGTGTTTTGTGGATGCACTCTGTCAAGCTGAAGAAGTTACCTTCTATTCTTAGTTTACTGAGAACACGCAAAGGTCAGATGTAGGATTGGAACTCATTCTCTTATACATAAAAGCCTATGTGCTTGGCCCTTCCAGCAGCAAGAATTAATATTTTTTCTCCATTTGTTGCCAGCTCATTTTACAAAAAGTCAATTTTCCCCACCCCCCCCTGAAAATTTTTTTTAACTAGGCAATGGGAAGGAACAGATTTCTCAAAACCTGTTTCATCAGCCTTTGATGAACGTTCTGTGTTGCTCTAATGTACAGGTTCTTATTTCTCATCAGCTAGACTCTTCATTAATTTCATGTAAGTGGTGTAATTAAAGTAACTGTTAATTGGTGTATTACTAAGGTGCCATTATGGTATGTGACAAGCCTTAATTAGCATGTGGTCTGGCACTCAATGTTCTCAACGAATCACTCAGAAACAGAGATCGTTCTCTCAAGAGCGGTACTTGATATGAACAGAAAGGTGGTGCAGTTTTAAAGCAAAGGGAGGCAGAGAGAGAGAGACAGAAAATAATCTCTAGTGGTTTCTTTTTTTTTAATGGAAGTGGACTCTTCACCACCCCAGTTAACAGCACCATCCACAGGAGAGTAGAGAGGGCTAAACACCACTGGGTGGACTCCACCAACTGAGAACAATGTACAAAGAAACCACCTCCCCTTATCTCAGTAAACACAGATAATCTCTTTAACCAATGTGATTGCTCTATAAAATAGGTGACTTCCAACAGCACAGGGATCTCACTACTTCCTCTAACCTAGAATGTTCTGGAAAATTTCTAGTGGCATTTACAAGAGTCACCTCACTTATTCTTTCTTATATTAGTACAGCCACCTCTCTATCCAATAAATATTTTCTGAGCACCCACTCTATGCCTAAGGCTCTAAGGAGATCAGAAGAATGTGACATGACCCTGCCTTTGAGAAGATTCTGAACACAGTGTCTTTGTTCTCACGGTCTCACGGTAGCTTGCTTTACTTCCACGAGGTGCTTATTACACGGCACAGTAACTGACTTTCTCCCATCAGTGTCTGCCAGGGAAGTTACAGTCCTTGAAGGACATCTTATTTTAGTTTGTACCCCTGGCCCTCAAGATAACTAGTACCACAGCTGAAATATTAATTAACATGCTGTTAATATGAATCATTCCATTTTCATTCATGGTGTTAAAATGGATGGTGGAGTGTAGCAGAAAGATTATAACTTAAGTATTAGAACACTTGCCAGCTGGGTAAATACAGATCAATCACTTCGTCTTTTTGTGGCCTCAATTTTGTGTTCAAAATGGGAATGAAAATAAGTCATATAGTTTTAAGACTGATGTGGGTGTTAAGGTAACACACATCAAACTGAATATTGCCATTCCAATCAATTATTAATACACTGTTAGTTACTAATAAAAAATTTCACCCATACCATTTAAGATAATGCCCCCAATGACTCAAAGAACATTGATTGCTTCTTCTGTTCTGAAAATTTTCCAAAATAGTTGATTTCCACCATTCAGGGAACTCTTCTAATATCTAACAGCCTAATGATCAGAAAGAATATCTTTAAGACAAGACTTCATCCAAGTTCCTAGAGATATTTATTAAATGCAAACTCATAGATTGTGTTTGTTTAGTTTTTATTTTAATCAACCGAAAACTGATAAACTGTCTATCATTTGAGAGTCGAACCCCCGGGCTGCCAAGCTGCATATCCTGGTTGAGCGCCATTCACATGACAGACTCCAGGGGGCGCCACTAGTGCAGACAGCATCCTGGACGACAGTAATTCTGGTTCTGAGTACAGCCTTTACTCAGGCCTTACTTCTTGTGATAATTTCCTAACACCAGAATCATTTCATAATTTTACTTTTTTTTTTACTTACAAGTTAGTGTATTTTATATGTAAATTTTAGAGATATATTAATAAATTTAGCAAATCTTTATGTAACTCAATCTGTAGAGTAACCCAAGCGCTTAAGGACCACGTTAAACAAATGCTACAATATCATCCCAGACAGAAACGTGATCTGGATGTATATGACAGGTGGAGTTCCTGGCTGTGTAAGTCAGTTGCCAAGGTCTCGCTAAGTCGGTGAAACCGCGCTTAGGTTAGCTCAAGTCTACCCTCTGAAACTATTGGGAAAAAAATTACAATATCCTACCATGTAATTCACATGGTGAATTTATAAATTAAGAGATTGTGTATTAGAATACTTGGCACTTTGTCCAATAGCTTCAAAGAAGGCATATAATTATGATCAAAGGGTTAATGCCTGAGAGTTTTATTCTGATATCAAATTATTCTAAGTCAAGACAAGAGAACTCTATAAATATATTTTGTTATGGCAGCCTCTCTCTGACTCTCAGAAACTTCTCTCAATGAATGTCATTATCCAAGGCTGCAATTTTCAGACTGTGCCTGCACAGATAATGGCTATTCATGCATTGTATAACTCCCAGTGAGGAAACGGTCTCAACTTCTCTTTTAAAAAGCTCAACAGGCTAGAAAAAAAATGATTGAAGACAATAGCTTTTAAGGTCTTTCTAAAGGGGCATAATTTTCCAGAAGCATCTTTTTTTAACCCTGTAAGAAGCCAGCATTGCTTCTGGCCAGGTATTTCTTTCAAGCTCTTTTTAAATAAGCAGGTATTCCAACATTTTACTTTGGATATCAATTGACAAAGTGGTGTACATGTACTCAAGATAAATGTTCAGTTTAGCCTCTAATAGTCCACTGGGAAGGGCAGGACTGGACTTTACCCATTCATTTAAAGAACAGGTCAGTGCTTATTGGTACCAGACAGTGTACCAGAGGCTTCCACAGTGAACTGAGACAAGTCCCTACATTCATGAAATTTCCATTCTAGTAAGGAAGACAAAAGCAACAAACAAACATATTTTAATGTGTCAGAAAATGAAGGGCTATAAGGAAAAATGGAGCAGGATGGGATGACAGTGACACAATGTTTTTAGAAGCATGGTGATTGTTTTTTTTTTTTAATGAAAGGGTGTGGAAAAATATTTACAGTAGATGTAACTATCGAAAGACCTATCTAGAACATATAAAGAAGTTTACAACAGAAAGAAACCTTCACCAGAGCAAAAGAACTTTACAACTCAACAATAAGATGATAAACAATATAAATTAAAAATGACAATCTAATTTTAAAATGACTACATTTAACAGACATTTCAAACAGCAGATATATGAATGGCCAATAAGCACATAAGAAAACATTCAACATCTTTAGTCATCAGGGAATGTAAACTAAAACTCCAGTGAAATACTACTACAAATTTCCAGGGGGAGTGGTGGGCTTGGCTTCTCCAAGTTGCCTATAACAAAATGAGAGAGCAAAGAGGTAAAGTAATAAGTGGCTTTTTAAATAGAAAAAAAGTTACCCATGTGAATTGAAACCTCATGTTCTCACAAAAACCCACACACAGATATTTATGGCAGCTTTATTCACAACTGCCAAACCTTGGAAGCAACCAGGATGTCCTTCAGTAGGGGAATGGACAAGTGAACAGTGGTACAAACATACAAACCAAGTAGGATGGGGAAAATTTTTTTAAAAGACTTTCAGTTTGTTAAAGATTTACAAACTAAGCATTGGCAAGGGTGCAGAGCAACGAAATGTCACTGCTGGTGAGAGTGTACAATGTCATTATTGCTGGTGAGAGTGTAAAATGGGACAACACTTTGGAAAATAGTTTGGCTTTTTCTTGCAAAGAAATGGAACACAAACTTATGCTATGACCTAGCAATTCTACTCCAAGGTAATTAGTCAAGAAGAATGAGAACATGTGTCCACAGAAAGACTTATGAGTATAGTTCATGATAGCTTTATTCACTATAATGAAAACAGCTGGAAAAAATCCCCACAGGTGTTCATCACTAGGTAAATGGATAAATGAACTGTGGTCTATTCATACAATGAAAAAAAAAAAACTACTGATCCTCACAACAATATGGATGAATTTTAAAATCCTTAAGCTAAGGAGGAAAGAAGCTGCATATAAAAGAGTCCATATTATAGGATGCTGTTTGTAAGAAGTTCTAGAACAGGCAAAAACTAATGTATAAGGCATAGTGATAGAAACCATATCAATGACAGTCTGGGGAGGGAGTGAGGGAGTGTGGTGGCTGGCCGTGACTGTAGGAAATAAATGGATATACTCAATGTCTTAGTTGAGTTGACAGTTACACAGGTGTATACTTATGTCAAAACTCACCAAGTATTCACTTAGAATGCATGCATTTTTCTGTTTGCAAATTATACTTCAATAAAACTAGACAAAATTTTAAAAGAAAAGAGTTGTGATTGAAGTTAAAAACTTAATAGATGGGTTTCAATGGAGACCAGAACCAAGAGGGAAATAGGTAAAATGAAATAAAAAGAAATGATCTAGATGCCATTTGACCCAGGAATTCCACTCCTACAAATTTACCCTAAGAATGCAGCAGCCCAGTTTGAAAAAGACATATGCACCCCTATGTTTATTGCAGCACTATTTACAATAGCCAAGAAATGGAAGCAACCTAAGTGTCCATCAGTAGATGAATGGATAAAGAAGATGTGGTACATATACACAATGGAATATTACTCAGCCATAAGAAGAAAACAAATCCAACCATTTGCAACAACATGGATGGAGCTAGAGGGTATTATGCTCAATGAAATAAGCCAGGTGGAGAAAGACAAGTATCAAATGATTTCACTCATCTATGGGGTATAAGAACAAAGCAAAAACTGAAGGAACAAATAGCAGCAGACTCACAGAACCCAAGAATGGACTAACAGTTACCAAAGGGAAAGGGACTGGGGAGGATGGGTGGAAGGGAGGGACAAGGGGGGAAAAGGGGCATTACTATTAGCAGACATAATCTGGGTGGGGGACACGGGGAGGGTTGTGCAACACAGAGAAGACAAGTAGTGATTTTACAGCATCTTACTACGCAGATGGACAGTGACTGTAATGGGGTGTGTGGTGGGGACTTGATGATGGGGGGAATCTAGTAACCATAATTTTGGTCATGTAATTGTAGATTAATGATACCAAAAAATAATAATAACAATAATACATAATAATAATAATAAAAAGAAATGATCCAGAATGCAGCACGGAGACAAAGAAAGAAGGGCTAAGAGATATGAAGGTTAGGGCAACAAGGCCTAACATATTCAAATTGGAGTTCCATTAAGGGAGAATGAGAGAGGCCCCAGCTGATGCACTAAGGAGCAGAGATGAGTTGCCCTCTCTGACTCATGCTAGGACTGCAGTCAGGAGCAAAATAAATTATTGTGGTTTTAAGATATCAACTGTGAGGTAGTCTTTTGTGAAGCCTTAAATAACTGAATAGGTGTTGATAACAAAAGTCTGGTGTTACAGTAACACTTCAAAGAAAGAGCACTGGTGTTGGGACCAGAGGGCGATGGAAGCCAAAGGGCCTGGAGGAGGCTGCCGGTGCAGACTTGAGGGAACGGGAGAGAGGTATTATCAGAAGCTGGAAAAAAGAAAACACTTGCATGCAGGAACTTAAAATTTAACATCATCATCACCTGTGGTAACCTGTGATAAAATAGAAAATGTACCTAACGAACTGATAATCTAGCTTAAGAAATTTCCAGGGGGAGTGGTGGGCTTGGTTTCTGCAAGTTGCCTATAATAAAATGAGAAAGCAGAGGTAATGAATGGCTTTTTAAAAAGAACAAAGCTACTCATGTGAATTGAAACCTCATATCCTTGCACAAACCCACACACAAATATTTATGGCAGCTTTATTCACAACTGCCAAACCTTGGAAGCAACCAGGATGTCCTTCAGTAGGGGAATGGACAAGTAGGTAGTGGAACAAACATACAATGGAATATTACTCGGCAATAAAAAGAAATGTGCTATTAAGCCATAAAATGACTTAAACTTAAATGCATATTTTGAGGTGACAGAAGCCAGTCTGAAAAGGTTACATACTGTATAATTTCAACTACATGACATTCTGGAAAAAACAAAACTATGGAGAAAGTAAAAAGATTAGTGGTTGCTAGGGATTAAGGGGAGAGAGGGATGAATAGGTGAAGCACAGAGGATTTTTTAGGCTGTGAAAATATTTGGTATACCATCATGATGAATACACGCCATTATATATTTGTCCATTGTTTGTAACAAAAATATCCATAAACAGTCAAATGGATAAATAATGCATGTGTAGTACATTATATAATGCTTTACTATGTAACAGTGAAAATTAATGAAACCACATTAAATAGAATAGCATAGGTGAATCTTAAAAACACATGGAGTGAAAGAAGGGCATGCATAGAGAAAACGTTTCCATTAACTGAATGTCCAAAACCAGGTGAACTAAACTACATTGTTTAGAGACACAAGAATAGGTGGTAAAACTTGGAAGAAACAAGGAACTGTTTACCAGGCATTTCCGAATAGTGGTTACTTTCAGGAGATAGGAGTGTGCTAGGGGTGGAGGGAACACTCGGGGGGTTCTGGGGTGAGGCTAGTGTTCTAGTTCTTGACCCAGGTGATGGGTGAACAGGTGTTCACTCTAATGTATTTATTTTGCTAAGCATTGCAGAATACTCTTTTTTTTTTTTTCTATTTGTGTTTGCTCTGTTCCACAATTTAAATGAAACTGAGAAAAAGCTGAAATCGTTTTCTCAGATCCAAAGCGCTAGTTCCTCGGAGATTCATACAGGGCAGGCAGTCTTTCACCAAAACCTCTGAACCTCTATGTTACAGATGTCTTCGTGTTAGTTAATACTAATTAGTAATGGTTCTGTTGTTTTAACTATTACTCTTTCTACCCTCCTGCCCAGTGACCTTCATCTGGGTGTCAGCCTCTCCTTCTGTTATCTTCCCATAGTCGTTTAAAATAATAAAAAGGATGTCACTTTTGGTTTGGAAGAGCTAGTTTGGAAATAACAATAAAAGGAGTAAATAACACAGAGAAGACAAGTAGTGACTCTATAGCATCTTACTACACTGATGGACAGTAACTGTAATGGGGTAAGTGGTGGGGACTTGATAATGGGGGGAGTCTAGTAACCACAATGTTGCTCGTGATTGTGTATTAATGAAACCAAAATTTTTAAAAAACTAAAAAAAAAAAATGTAAATTAAGCCTGAAAGGTAGTTCACCGATTTAAATAAAGTCAGTATCGTGTCTTCAAAAAAAAATAGATAGACAGATAGATAATTGATTAATTAATTAATTAATTAATGGAGTAGATACAGTTTCTTTCCTATTGTATTATTGCTATGCCCACCCTAATCTCCTGAAGGCATTGGATGCCTGTGTAGTATACAGGCCAGGTAGTATCTGAGATGGCACAAAAGGAATGCTCAAAGATGACTCTTTCAAGATTTTATCTCGCCACATGTTTTTGCCCAATGAAGGATGCCAAGCCGGCAGTGATTTACACACCAGACAGGAGCTCCCCGCATCAGAACAGAAGCAGGACAGAGAGACAGCCAGATGGATCACTCAGCCCTCAGACTGGGGGGAAACAGGATTAAAGAGAGAACTAGCACAGAAAACTGAAAGAAAAGCTGTTCTCTGTTGATTAAAAACAAACAAACAAACAAACACAGGCTCCAGATGTAGTAGAGAGAGCAGAGGCTGCTCAGCAACAGGATGAAGTTACAGATTTAAAGTTACCTGTGAAAAAACACATAAGAAGAGAGATTTTTGTCAAAAGCAACAGCTCCCTCACCACTCCCCAACCCCCCAAACCCCGATCCAACCTCCCCATCCCACCCTCACCCCCACCCCGGGAACCAGCTCAGATGGGCCTAGATCAAAAAGCATGGAACTCTCAGGAGAGGAAGATCAGGCCACAGACAAAAGAAAATCAAGAGGGATCCTTGCAGGGCAAATACATTCATCTAACAAATACCCACTAAGTGCTTGTGTGAGGCTCTAGGCTGCGGACACAGTGGTGAGCAAATAGCCACGGGCCTTCTGACACGAGGGCCCTTCTGTTAGCCTAACTTTCTTTAAGGAAGTATTTTCTAAAGCAAAATCCAGGTGGAATTATGAATTCCTTATGGGATCAGACTCCAAACTGATCTCATTCAAAAGTAGAGCTAAGTCATTCTCAGTCATTTCTACGAAGTTCTGAGTTGAAGTACCCCTCTAGACAGAGACAGACATACCACCAAGTGGAAGTTCAGGGTCTTTCCCTTGTCATGCCTCCTCCAAGGCCCTGGGAAGGCCTCCAGGAAAGTGTGGCATGGACAGGATGAAGATCCCAATTCAGTCCCATTCAGTTAAGGCAACTGTCTTTTTTCCACTTCAACTCCCCGTCCATCACATTTTCCTTGTGTTAGATGGTATTCAATTAAGAATACATTTGAGTTTCATGGACTATGTCGCATGGTTTGGAGTCCCTAATGGATATATTAAGTGATCGCTACCCATCCTGGTATAGACGTGCTTCCAGGCGCCCTCTAGGCGCCGCTTCACCCGTGCTGCAACATCAAAATGCCCTGGGTCGCATCAGAGTGTGTGCATATCTGTCCAGCGACAGAACCGTGGAGGTCGCAGAATAGAAATGAGATTCGACATACACAGAGCCAAAAGCTAATCTGTAGGGAATTCTCCCAATGAGCACATGTGCAAAACTGTAACTTCACAGATACCTATTCAAAATTTTCCCATCAAGAATATTCTAGATAATGCAACATACACAATTATGAACAGACCATATACTTTATCTCTTTTTTTGATAGAAATGCGTGAAATAAAATTCACCACAATTCCTCTGTTTATAGGAAAAATCTGGAGTAGTAATACCAGTAGTAAATACATCTAGACTAGATCAGATGTGAAAGAAACATTTTGCCAAATTTGATCATAATCCTAAAAATTTACACTTCCATATTGAAATCTTTTTTTATAGAGCCGAAAGAAATTGTTCCAAATGAATAATAATAATACAACAAACACAAAGTTTGATCAATTGTGCTAGAGGAAATAATTATCTTTCTATTTTCTGTATAGAAAATGTTATGAAATCATTGACATATGAAGAGATAATCAAATAGGATGCTGAAAATAATATGAAGGTTCTGTATTAGGGTTCTCCAGGGAAACTGAACCAACAGGATACACACACACACACACACACACACACACAGTATATGTATGATTTACATCATATATAATAGTATGATATATACATATCATGTATATATATGTGATTCACTAAGAAAAATTGGCTTACACAATTATGGAGGCTAAGAAGTCCCACAGTCTGCTGTCTGCAAGCTGAAGACCCAGGAAAGGCACTGGGTCGTTCTGAGAACCAGACGGCTGATGGTGTAAGTCCCCATCAAGGGCAGGAGGAAACAGATGTCCGAGCTCAAACAGTAAGAAAGAGAGCAACTTTCCCCTTCCTCCACTTTGTGTTCTATTTAGGTTCTCAATGGCTTGGATGATACCCATCTACACTGGGGAGGGCGATCTGCTTCACCCGGTCCACAGATTCAAATGCTGATCTCATCAAGAAACACCCTCACGGGCTGTCCAGGAATAATGCTTAATCTCAGCACCCTACGGTGCAGTCAAGTGGACACATAAAACTCACCATCACAGGTATTATGAACGTTGTGGGACAATTAATTATCGAACATATTATGTTGTTTTTCTGGATTTGAGATGGCTGTTACACTTTTAAGATGTTTTCTTTTAAGATTTATAATTTGCTATGATTTCTTTTCTCATTCAGAGTAAAACCTTTCGTACTTAATTCTTTTTTTTGTAATTTTATATTCTTGTTCTTAAAGACTCTCCAAAATTGCATAAGTTTCAGGCCTCACAAAAATGAATCCACCTTTGTCTCCAGATGTTAAGATATCTGGGCTAATAAGAAAGAAACAAATCCTACCATTCGCAACAACATGGATGGAGCTAGAGGGCATTATGCTCAGTGATATAAGCCAGGCAGAGAAAGACAAGTACCAAATGATTTCCCTCATCTGTGGAGTATAACAACAAAGCAGAACTGAAGGAACAAAACAGCAGCAGACTCACAAACTCCAAGAAGGGACCAGCAGTTACCAAAGGGAAGGGATGGGGAGGGAGGGAGAAGGGGATTGAGGGGTATTATGATTAGTACACATGGTGGGGCAGGGGGGTGGTCACGGGGAAGACAGTGTAGCTCAGAGAAGACAAATAGTGACTCTGTGGCATCTTACTACACTGATGGACAGTGACTGCAATGGGGTGTGGGGGGGACTTGATAATATGGGTGAATGTAGTAACCACATTATTGTTCATTTGAAATCTTCATAAGAGTATATATCAATAATATATATATCAATAATACCTTATAAAATCTTTGTTTAAAGAAAAAATTAAAGATGTCTGGGCTACACAAACCTCGGGCAAAAGCAGTTAAAATTCTAGCAATAGGAGGGCTAAGCTAGACACACCATTCTTCCCCTCCTGCCATCCTAAATGGCTATGGCATTTTAGCGCACGAGTGCTGCATGTGTGCACAAGGCAGCTTCCCCCTAGCCATCTCCTTCTCCTCCGTAACAGTCAATACAGTAGATTGAATTCTTCCCAGGTGCTTGGATAGACTATTCACTCTTCCATTCACCCAAGATGATCACCCTGGTCTCACTGGATCATTTGCTTATTTGAGAATTCTTCACTGGCTCCCCAGTGCCACCTCCCCACCTCCCCTCCCAGACAGGAAGTGGCCCCTGCTCTAAGGAGGCTGGCTTCCAGGATTATTTTCCTGGATTTGGTAAGAGCATATTATGCCCATGGCTTTGCTGATAAGAATGAAAGAACAGCTCAAGGGTAAAGAAAATGGAAATCCGGCAGAATATATATGAGGAGTCCATTTGAAGACTCATTGAGATTTTAAGCAATAAGACAAGAAGGGGCAAAATTCCACTAGAAGATGGAGGCCCAAGAGTAGGAGACAGAACTGGAGGCAATTCCTGAGATCCCTGGTTCTAGCTGCAGGCGCCTTTAGAGAGCGTCTGTGGTCTTGATGAGGAAGCAAAGCGGTGGGAAGTATTATTAGTAAAGGGAGTTAAAATGAGTCAAGGATCACCAGAATAAAGTTCAAATTTGGAACCTGACTTTGAAAGCTCCCCAAATTTGGCCCTAAAAAAAATATTCCCTTTCTGCTTCATCTCCCACCATGTATGTCTTTTATATAAAATATCTCCAATGTTCATACCACCCAGACAATTAACCGTGACTCAACTCCATTCACTTTCCCTCTCTCAGTATCCAATCACCATTTACTGAGTTTGTGGCCAAAACCACAGCATAATGCACACCAGGCCCTGTGCTAGGTGCTTGACACACATTCTCAAAGAAGGTAAGTAACATTATGCGCATGTTCCGCTAGGGAAATGGCAGGGGGTAGAAATCATATGCCCCTGGTCACAGAGCCTAGAAGGGTTAGAGCCAGTGTTGCACCCAGGTCTTTTGTACCCCTAACCCAGTCCTCTTCCTCAAGCCTCCTCCTCCCTCCATGGTTGTCCCAGGACTGGCGGGGACACTGGGGGAGATGCAAGCAAGCACCATGGCATCTTCAATGTGCTCTGCAGTGCAGAAGAAAATTTTTCCTCCCCTACAGGCCCAAAGTCAACAGTACTACAATATCCAAGGAAGGAAATTTCTTGAACAAGTCACAAGAAGTACAAATAACAAAATGCACAAATCATAAAGAAAAAGCTAAAAAATTTGACTCCATTAAAATACAAAACTCCTATTCAAAGGACACCATAAAGTAAATGCAAAGTCTTTTACAAACAGGCAAAAAAAAATGCCCACACACTTAGGGAATTCATTTCTAATATATGTAAAAGACGAAACATTAAGTATTACCTGCATAATAAGATAAGTCCCATAGAAAATTTGGCAGAAGACTTGAAAAGCCACTTTACCTAACAGGGATCTTTTATAATCAATAAATGTATGAAAAGATGCTCAATTTAAGTACTCATTAGGAAAATGCAATTTAAAATCACAATTTGAAATACATTTTACACCTGCCAGAGCAGCAAAAATGATATTAGACCCCCTACCTCACACCATACACAAAAATGAATTCCAAGTAGATTAAAGATGTAAATAGGAATGATGAAACTATTAAATATTTAGAAGGAAGTAGCAGAGAATATATTTTTTATGTCTGAAAATAATCAATTGTTGGTGATGTTGGAGCAGCCAGAATATTTCCACACTGGTGGTGGGGGTATGAATTGGTATAATCACTTTGGAAAATAAGTTGGTATCATGTGATAAATATCTGCAAGGATTCCAGTGGTTCTCCTTAGTGAGTGCCCTAGAAAAGCTCTCCTACGTGTGCATGAGGAAATGCTTAAAAATGTTCAAGGCAGCGCTGTTTGGAAAGCAAAAATGGAAACAGTCCAGAAGTCCACCAATAAGGAATAATTAGATCTATGATATGTTAGAATAACAGAACAGCATACAGAAGTGAAAATGAATGAATTGCAGCTGCATGAAGCATCATGGATCAGTCTTAAGACCTAAATATTGAAGAAATGGAGCAAATCCTAAAAGAATACCTAGAGCTTGTTTCTGTCTATATAATCATGCAAATCTAAGTCCAGTCGCATGTAAGCATGGAAATATATATGGCAAAACTCTGAAGAAATACGAAGGAATAATGAAACTCAAATTCAAGGTAGAAAACTCTGAGGTCAGAGAAAAGGGGGTGAGATTGTGGAGGGGCATTCAGAGGACAACAAAACTGACAACAGAGGTGTCATAGGGACAGCGCTGTAGGCTGCAGTGTTTGTAATAGTGAGCGAAGGCAAATGACCTCACGGGAGCTGGCTAACTAAATGGAATACATACCTACAATGAAATAGTACACAGCCACAAAAATGAATGAATGAGCTCTTTACGAACAAATACAGCAAAATCTCAGATGTGGCATTTGGTGGAGAAAAGAAAGATTCAGAGCAGTGCTTATAAAATGCTTCCATTTGGGTATAAAAGCAGGAAAATGCATAAAATGTCCTGGGTGGGATGTACAAGTCATACGCTTCTGGGAGGAAGATGTGGTAGGTAAAAAAACCTGCACTCTAAGTCACGTCAATAAAACATCTAAGGCTCGACTTGAAACATTTAAATGTTATGTAATTTATCTAAAAGTATATGGTGTTTAGAACATACTTCAAAACACTTCAGCAAGTTAAAAAATAAAAGCATAGACAGATGAGAAGATTAGCAAAATGTTGATATGTTGAAGCTAGGTTATGGATGACGGGATGAATGCATTTGAAGTTTTCTATAACAAAAAGCTGCATAAAGAAACCAGGACAGTTCTAGGTCAAAACTCAGACTAAGCAGACATGTTTAAATCCTCTCCATCTGAAGACTCCATTAAAATAACAAAGTGCATTTTAAAGCTATAGTCACAGCATAGCTTGTCATTTGAAATTATATTTAAAAACAACAAAAACAGGATCAGCCCATAGGAGATGGTTCATTGAGGTTTTGTGTAGCCACATGGAGTGGAATTATGCAGCTAGAGTCCAGAATCCAAAGCTAAATAATCCTGAGGAAGAATTTATTACATTTAGGGGCCAAGCTCGGATACAGTGTTTCAATACTGTCCACTTCCACTTGCTAGTGGAGGTGGGTGGGGGAATGCCCAAGTCCTACCTGTCTGGGGGTAAGAGCAAAGTTTCTTTCCTCAGGTGTGACTTAACTGAATTCTGAGGACTGAGAAAGTGTACACGTTCTGAAGAAAGACCACATACCCAAAATGGAGATAGATCACTATTTTTAATACCAAAAGAATCGAAATGATGCACATTTCCATCAATAGAGGACTAACTGAATGAACTGCGGAGAATTCTGCAGCTGTAAAATGAAAGAAGAGCTCTCATCATTGAAACGGAGACCTCTCCAGAATATATTCTTATGTGAAAAAGCAAAATGGGGAAAGTTACATCATGCTATTATTTATCGAGGGGTGGAGTGGCGTGAATGTTTACGAACAAATACAGCAAAATCTCAGATGTGGCATCTATACTATACTAGTTTGCTTATATTCAGTGTTTTTAGTGCAAGGAATAATTTTTTTTTTTAAGTAAAAATGATTCGCATAGGGGAAGGAGGAAACAGGGAGGAGAGAGAGAAGGAATGCTGACTTATTTTGCTCTGTCTCGGACTCCTGTTGCTTCTCTGCGCCTGTCTTCACTACCTTCCTTCCGCCTGCTCTGCGCAATGCTGGACCCCAGGTTCTGCTCCTGGCTTCCTGGACCTCTGCTT
Source organism: Manis javanica (assembly GCF_040802235.1). Classification (NCBI taxonomy): domain Eukaryota; kingdom Metazoa; phylum Chordata; class Mammalia; order Pholidota; family Manidae; genus Manis; species Manis javanica. The sequence goes on along the minus strand of NC_133156.1, from coordinate 230,961,675 downwards.
CTCTGTGTGGAGTTCGACTTTGCTGGCTTCCTTGGTGGCAAGGCCTGATAACAACTGCTGCTGTTCCCTCCACCCCCTGAAGCCCGCCCTCAGGTCCCAGGTGGACGCCTGTCTCGCCCCAGTCTGCCATCCACGCTGGGCTGCAGGTGAAGCACGCCCAGGCCCTTGACCATCCCGGCTGTTGTTACTCGAGCACAGCGGATAACCATCCACAGGACAATTGAATGGGCCCAGATCACTAGGTGGTACAGCTCCCAGAACTTTCCAAGACTCCACCTTTCATGGCCAATTGGGCTCTTGCCTCTGGGAAGAGCTCGGAGGCAGGCTGACAGCTACCTGCGCTCACTGGCAAGTTCCGGGAAGGCGTTTCAGACTCAGAGGGAGGAAGCACCCTGGGACCCCTGGGCCTTAGACAATGAGAGCCCCGGATGTGAGTGTGCGTGTGCCAGAGGCACAGAGACAGAGACAGGCGGGCAGAAAGAGAGATTATTCAACAGCTTCCTTTTCTCCCCCCCACCATCAGAAAGAGAAGCAGATGCTCAGGATTACAATTGCGGCACAGTCTGCATTTCTCAGCCCCTTGCCCCTGGGCGGGACCACGTGACACCTGCCGGCCGCACAGGAGCTTGTAGGAAGCCATGCATTAAAGATGAAGGGGCCACAAACTGAAAAGAGCCTGAGGGCTGAATCAGTGCTGGAGGAGAGTCACCAGAAACACCCATTTCAGACTGTAAGGGAGTCAGAAGCAGAACACTTCTTGATTTGAGCTATTGCACAGTTTGTGGTTTGCTTGTTACAGTAGCTCGCTTTACCCAGACTAGTAACACCGATATTCCAGTTGAGACACATTCCAAACTTGGACCCCAAAAGAAGAGAGTGGGTTTTGCCCAGTGGGTACCTTTATTGGCAACACCAGATGCCCTCCACGGGGCTGGACAGTTCCAGTCACACCCTTTCTTCCACCTCCTCATTTTACTCTCCGGCTAACACCGTGGGCAGGCAGAGCAGCTGGTGCCATCCTTGTCCTGTGGGCACAACACTGAAGCTCCTGTGGGTGAAGGGACTTGTCCTCATCCTTTTTACTCGACCGGACAGAGGCAGCCCCAGAGCGGTGCGAGCCTCAGCACACCCACAGGAGCCCCAGGAATGGGTACGCGCCTTCTTGAAACCACACTCCATGAGCAGGTAAGGCTGCCTCTGCAGGTGGGATAGCACTTCATGGTTTGACTTGGAGATTGTCCTGGGATGGTCACATTATGCCCAGGCACAGGAGAAGCCACTTGGGGGACAGCAGGGTGTCTGGGAGGAATCACAGAGACCTCCCAGAACAGAATGGCTGCTTTCACACCAGCTGCAAAGTGCAAATGATACTGAATTGTCAACATCTTTCCCCTAGTCTAAAGAATCTGAAATCCTATATGTGTCTGTCTGTCATCAGATCTGTGGTGTGGCAGGGGGGACATAACATGGAATCTCATGTGCTTCCAGGCTTTGAGAACTGGGGTAGACCCCCCTCCCTGACTGTGCTTGCTCTGAACCTCAGTTTTCTTAAGTGTAAAGCTAAGACTTCAGGGCTGGAAGGTTTGTGATGAGGATTTTTAAATATGTGTAAAAATGCTTTGCAAGCTGTGAAAGTCTCAACTAATGCTATTTCATTGAGATAATATATGTAAAATATCTACCCAGGGCCTGTTATGTAAGTAGGCAGTCAGTCACTTACTCACTATGTTATTCCTACTATGATTATTCTTTGCTCCCAAACCCACCCTCATGATGTGACATCTTAGAGGGTATTAGCGTCCCTTCTCATACTACATTACATTTATTATCTCCTGGTGGCCAGTAGTATTTTTCAAAAGTGGCCACAACCCTATTTTCAGTGCCACCTGGTCTTCCAGAACCTTGTCACTCCCTCTCAGGAGGTGGAGTGTGGCTTGCGTGACTGTGGGTGGCACCGTGACTGCCTTGCTGGACAGAATGTGGCAGAGGTGAAGTTGCGTGATTTCTCAGGCTAATTCATAACAGACAATATAGTGTCTGCTAGGATCTCTCGGGATGCTTGGGTTTGAAATCAGCCACCATGCTGTGAGGTGCCGCAGACCAGCCCGCAAGGAGAGTCCACGTGGAGAAGCCCAAGGAGAGCAACTGGGGCCCCCAGCTGAGAGCCAGTACCAATCTCCAGCCATGTAAGGAAGTAAACCTTAGATGATCCCAGGCCCCAAACTCTGAGTGTCACAGTGGAGTTATAAGGAGCAGAGAGCAGCTGTCCCCACTCTGTCCTGTCTGAACTCCTAACCCTCATAATCAGCAAGCACACAACCACTCTACACAACTAAGCTTGGGGATAATATTTGGAGTAGCCATAGCAACTGGGACCTTGCCCCGCTAGACCACAGACCTCTTGAGGAGGGACACTGTTTTATGTACCTCCTCCTTAGCAAGCTGAGCAGAGGACTCAGTAAGTGGTGGCAGTCAGTCCTTCCTTTAGGACACTTGACATGCCATTCAGTCATTTGGAATGCCTCTGTGCTCGATGAGGCCAGGGCTTCTGACATGTGCAATATTTTTTGGTCATTCATTCTTTCAACAAATATTTATTGAATGTCTAATGGGTCAGAGGGGCTGTGCTAGATGCTGGAGAGAAGAGAGGAGCAAATCGGATGTGGCCACCTCCCTCGTGGAGCTTATGGTTTAGTTGGGAGAGAAGGGAGTATGTTACAAGTGAAAAAAGGATACAGAATCACCCCAAGCTCTGATCAAGACCATGAGAGGAAATACCCAGAGTGCTGGTGGTAAAGAGCGGTGAGACCTACTTGAATTACTTGAATGGAGTGGTCAGTAGAGGCCTCTCTGAGGAGGCGACATTGAGATGAGCAAGTAGTGGGGATGGGATCGTGAAGAGCATTCTAGGTGGATGGAGCAACACATGCAAAGGCCTGTGAATGGAAAGGGCTTGGGATGCCCAGCTGGCATGGGCATTCTGGTTAGCTGGGACAGGTGGGAAGCTGGAGTGAGAGGGCAGCCATGCCAAGCTATTTGGGTTTTCCTCTAAAGGCCATGGGGAGCCTTTGGGGAGTTTTAAGCACATTAGTTTAATTTTCAAGAGTTGGCCTAATACCTCTTTGGTTTCACTTTCCAGTACCAGCTGTGCCAGAGAGAGGAGAGCGTGAGGGAGGGCTGGTGTGAGCACGTCTGTCCCTACAGGTCCTCGGCGGGAGTTAGACAATAAGCCCTCAGGACATGCCAGGTCAGGTCTCTTGTGGAGGACAGCGTTCAGCTGGGACATAAACTCCAATCGGGTTGGGCTGCCGGTAGTGCCATCGTTGTGCTTGTAGTTACTGGGAACAGCCAGTTCATGACTCTCTCTCTCTCTCACATGCACACACACATATGCAGACACACCACACAGCACAATAGCAGCCCAAAGTAGGTAAATTCAAAATAAGGAGCTGAACAAAGTCACGGCCGCCAAGGACACCTAATTACTCTATCCTTTATTGTTTAAAAAGCCTCTGAGGGCTCGCTGAGGGCCTGCTAGCTCTCACTTTGCACCCATTCTGACTTCCTGGTCATCTGCTTCAGGAGCTGTCGCAGCCACGGCCTAGAGGGGATCCTGGGGGAAGGGAGAAAGCCAAAGATACAGCGAGATGCCAGAATGGCAGGGTAGGGTGGGGGGAGCAAGCAGCCCGCCCCTCTGTGCCCTGCCTCTTCCACTGGCAGTGCAAGCTCGTGTTTGATTCACTCAGCGTCCCTGGACACAGAAAGCGGGCCCCTGGAAGCGTTTCTTAGGCTCGCTACTATTTAAAACAGATAAAATAAAATGTTAGTGTTCAAAGCAGCAACATCATGATCATGATAATAACTAGCATTTATATTTCCTGCTCTCTACTGACCCCCAGGCACTGCATTCAACCATTTAATCTTCACAATGGGTCCTTAGCTTTCTAGAACTGTCACCCAGCACAGTCAACCCCCCCAGTGATCACGTGGGCTCAAACACGCAGACCCAGAACTTCCAAGGAAGTGTCTTCACAGATGTGAGCAGATGTTTCCTTCTTATATTCATGAACCCGCCAAATAAAATCCACATTCTGCCTGAGCAGGGGCCGGGCGCAGCTGCGTGGGGCCCTAGACCAACGGACCAACCGCCTCTCTGACTGGGGGCCGTGGGGAACGTCGGGAGTGCGCAAGACTCTGGGCCAGTCTGGTGTCTGCCTCACTCCCAGGGACGGTGGCCAGGGCTGGCGGGAGGGGGGCTAGGGCTTTGTCCTTTGCGCGCTGTGTGGCAGTCTGTGGGCTTGTCTTCTGAGTGTGGTCCCCTTCCCGTCTGTTGCTGCCTGAATTGTGTTTTCCCACGCCCAAGCCTGCCCAAGCTGTCACCAGCTGTGACCAGCTGTCAGCCAGTTGTTAGCACTCTGCTCTTCTGCCTGCCTCGTGACAGCTCCCATTGGTCAGCCAGAGCCCAGAAGAGCTTTCCAACAGGCGTTCAAAGTCTGAACACCCTGCAGTCAGCGGAGACACACTGTCAGACAGCCATGGAGACCAAGCAGAAGACAGACAGACGCCTAGACAAGCAGAAATGGGGTCTGAGAGATGGGATCCGAGAAAGAGAGAGAGAAACAGGTGAGGAGCAGAGATGGATGTGGAATAGAAAGCAAGGGTGCATGCATTTACACACACACATGCATGCGCGCACACACACACGCACATATCCCGAGAGATGGGCAGCAGACCGGGACAAGGCAGAGAAGAATTGCTTTCCACCAATTGGCCCCGTGTGAGCTGTGAGACCTGCAGAGTCCAGGGACCCACCCCAGACCTACAGTGTGAGAATGAGCCCTTCTACAAGAGCCCTAGTAGACCCATGGGTACATCATGCCAGAGATGTGCCGCCCTGAGTCCCTGGCCAGCCTCTCAGCTGCAGGCAGTTTGAAGAGGACATGCTGAGCACATACACTGTCACTCATGTGCTGTGGACTGAGCTTCAGGGGGGCAGGAGAAGCAATGGGAAGCCGGCTGTCCTCTCTCGCTCAGGACATAGAAGGCCTGGCAGATGGCACACAGCCAGCTCTGCCCCCACCTATCCGCCTGGCCCCTCTTTCTACTCTGCCTTTGCCCCCAGGGTTCCCTCCACCCCGGGTACTGTCCTTCCCTCTTCCAGAAGGTCTGTACTTCACTGCCTCGGGCTTGCAGAGGCAGGAGGCCTTCTGGGTATGACCCAGAAGACGGAGCTCTGTTCCCCTCTCCCCTCCTGACCACAGCGAAAATAGTGATAGCTGCCAACCCCTGGGATATTCCCATATTCCCAGGCTGTTCTGCTGATTTCTCTTACTCCATACACAGAGTAGAACTTAATTAAATAATATTATTATCCCCATTTCACAGATGGAAACACCAAGGCTTAGAGAGCTACCTGTTCTTTGTTCAACATGTGTTTAGATGACACCAAGTAGCACCAGGTTGGGGACCAGCTGGTCTAGGAGCTTCTGCCCTTTCCAGGCTTCTGTGCCCACAGGAGAGCCCTAGGGTGGTGGGGCAAACCAAGCCCAGAGGAGGGGGCTGCTGTCCATGATGTCTCTGCAGCCTCACCGAGATAGGAGTGCTCTCTTCTCTAGACTATTTCCCACTCTAAGGAATTCCATTCCAGCCCATAGGCAGGTTGTCTACTCCTGCAGGCGCTGTACAACAGGCTCTGGAGCGTCAGAATAACAGTTATTATTATTACTGAGCTCAGGACTGCTTGGTTCCATAAACAGGGGTCTTCCCTGGAAGAAGCCCTCTTCTCCAACTCTCAGCGTCCAGCTTCCTGAAGGGATCCCTCTACCCTCAGCCTGTCACTGGCTGAAGTTCATCAGAGGATGGGGGTCCCCAACTGGGGACTGCTAGGGTGAGCCTGAATGGGGAGGCAGGCATGCGGGGCCATTTGGGGACATCCCCAGATCTGGGGTCCACAGATCTGGTGTGGAGAGAGGAGATACCATCTTCCCCTACCATCAGCTGGGTCCTCTGGGGCGAATGACCTCACCTTTCTGGAACTCAGTTTTGCAGGCTGTAAATGGGGACAATGGTCCCTGCGTTGCCTAACCAAAGGCTGGGAGGAATCTGAAGAATGTGAAGGTTCCAGAAGGCGCTAAACAGATGACAGGGCGTTTGCCCTTCCACTGACTGCAGCAGCAGGACCAGCCATGGCTATAGAAACCACTTACAGTTTTTATCTTGGAGATTAGATATTAAGCCATTGCTTAAGGGAACATAATTTGCATTGTACTGATCACAGTTTCCATTTTAAAAAATCTTGTTGCTTGTAGAACTTTGTACTTTCTTGCCATAAAGAGCAGGTGATAAAGGAGTAAGGACATTTGGCAGTGATAGTAAAATGAAGTCTTTTTTCTATCATTTGCAAGAAAGCTAAATGTCATTGAACACAGAGGTGGCTTTAGTGATGTGGCTTGAAAGCTGTAATTGTGTGCTAATGAAAAGATCTTTACTACTGATGTTTCTGCAGCAAAAATTAACTTTTTTTCCTGTTCTGAAATTCTCACACAAAGCATTACTTTTAGCATACCATTCCCGAGATTTCATATGAATATAATGCTCATGCATTATCAGGACAGCCTGCTTGGAGTTCCACCATGGGCTAAAGTCTTCTCTTATCTAATGCTTTTAACAGCCCTGTGAGGTAGTTACCATCTCCATTTTCCAGGTAGGAAAACTGAGGCCCAGAGCAGAGAAGTAACTTAGCGCAGGTTGCATGGTTAGTAGCTGGGAATGTATTTGGAGGTAGGACTGTGGGCCTTAGAAATCATATTTTCGGCATATTTTCGGTGCAATCCTCAGCTTGTCTTCTAGTTGTAAGATCCTCCCTACCTGGCTCCACCCAGGACTCAGACTCACAGAGGCGAGAGCCTCTGGAAAATCAAGTCCTACACACAGATCAGAACTTCTTACATCAAAGCTCTAATTTATTTCAAGAAATTTAGATCCTGTTATTTCCGCCACTGATGGAGACTTGCTATCACAGTAGGAACCACCGCAGGGTTCCTTGAATAATGAGTATTTAAAATATTACTAAACACAACTTTCTAGGAGCACAGTTTGCTGAAGGAAAGTGAGGGGGGCCTTCGGGCTGGGAAATCTCTGGAACTGCAGGAGTTTGCAAGGACAGGAGGCTCAGCTGAGGCCTCCTTACAAGAACAAATGCTTTTGGTTGCCCTGGACTATTTGCAGCCCTGGAACAACTAAATAGTTTTTTTAGTCTACATTATTACTTATCGTCACTATGCATATAGTCACTTATGTTTCTGGTAGGACCTGAGAGAGTTACTGCCAATGAGGCTCAAAAAAAAATAGGACCTGAGAGAGTTACTGCCAATGAGGCTCAAAAAGGTTTAGTAACTAACTCATCAAAGGTTATGTGTATATATATATATATATATATATATATATATATATATATATATAAGCATCCTTTAATATGAATACAACCCTATGGTCCAGCAATTTCTCTTCTGGGTACATCCACAAAAAAATTGAAAGCAGGACTAGGAGAAATACTTGCACACCAATATTTGTAGCAGTATTATTCACAGTAGCCAAAAAGTGGAAACAACCCAAATATCCACTGATGGATGAATGGATTAACAAAATGTGGTTGTACACACAATGGAGTATCATTCATCCTTGAAAAGGAATGAAATCCTGTTACATGCTACAACATGGATGAAACTTGAAGGTATTATGTTAAGTGAAATAAACCAGGTGCAGAAGGAAGGACAAGCAGGAATCCATTTCCATGAGGTTCCTACAATACTCAAACTCATAGTGACAGGAAAGAGAATGTCGGTTGCCAGGTGGAGGGAGTGGAAATGGGGAGTTAATGATTCACAGGTAGGAAGTTTCTGTTTGTAACAGTGAAAAGGTTTTACAAATCAATGATGATGGGGGTTGCATAGCAATGTGAATGCACTTAATGCCACTGAACTGTACACTGAAAAATGGTTAAAATGATAAATTACATTTACATCTTATGTTATATCTATTTTACTACAATTGAAAAAACAAAGTCAGTGTATGACCTGAATAATGAAGGTTACCATTTATTGAGTATCTAATACGTACTCAGTACAACCTTGTGAGATAGTTACCAATTTTCTAATTCTAAGATGAAGAAACTGAGGTTCAGAGTCATTACATAACTGCCCTCAAAGTAATAAAGCGAGAAAAATAAAGCTGGGATTGCAAGCCCGGCCTTTCTGGTAGTCCCTCTGCCTGTGTGTGCTGCCCCTTCTCCTCTGAATGCCTTAGCGCCCTCTGCATGGCCTTAGATAAAAGGATTTGGTTTCATTTACAGAAAACTATTAGCAAAAGACATGCTGCATTGGGTCAGCAGTTAGGAGCTGCTTCTGGCACACATTCAGGGCCGCCTGCTATTAGTTCCGCCCCACTCTGCACCTCAGCTTCCCCATCAGGCGAGCTGGTGGCCGGCCTCCAAGGCCATGTCCAAATCCCAGACTCCAACACTCTCTGACACCACATAGGCTCTCAAACAGAACTGCCTTTTAAAAGAAGCCAAATTCATAGGTTGACCATCAGTCCCATTTTGCTCCAGACAGTCATGGTCTCTGACTGCTGCCTTTCAAAAGTGTCCTGGTTTGGATGATACACTCACCCTACACATTTATCAACCAGGTTTTGTTTTGGCAACAGTTGACTTCAGACCTCGCAGTCAGAGCTGCCTCTTGTGAATTCTTATTACTGTTTGGTTTGAAACCTATAAGGAAAACCATTCCAAAGGTTGTCAAGATTGATACTGCAGGCTTTGTTTTGAAGTCACTCAGTGGGGACAGTTATATGTATCTTTGTTTAAAATTTGCAAGCCAAGATCTCTAATAATGATTTGTTTGTTTCTGTTTCAAAACTTTAAAAAAATCTCTTTTATCTATTGTCCGATAGGGCTTATACTGTGGTTTTAAAAGACAACAGTGTGGTTCAACGATTTTTTAAAAATCTAAGTGTAAGGCCAGCACACGCAAAACGGCTGATCCGGCAGGATGCATAGAGGAAGTAACCATTATGGGGTATCTATGAGTTGATACTTAGAAGAACCATACTTTTATGCAAGAGGAATGAGTCAAAAATTATCCTGTTAGCAATTTATTGTCATTATGGAGAAAGCTTTCCATTTTTTTTTGTTTCATTGAAAAGTAATACAAATTCATTCTAGAATGTAAAAACTATAGAAAAATACAAAAACACAATACTCCCATTACCCAAGATACCTATTATCACATTTGGATATATACTTCTAGTTACTTTTGTATGCACGTTTGTATTATTTATCCAAAAATAGCACACATGCTGCATCCTCCTCTGCAGTGTAACTTTTTCATTTACATGTCAAACCTTTTTTTTCTATTTCATTAAATATATTCTATAAAATCATTTTAATAGCTGTGTGATAGTCCATTATATGGGTGTGTCAAAGTTTACTTAACTATGGCCCTACTATTGGCTGTTTCTTTCCAATTTTTTGCTTCAAAAGCCCAAAAAGGACTGAGAGAATCCTTCTTTTGGTTAAAATTTTGTGTGTGCCTCAATTATTCTTTGAGTAGATTTCTAGAATACACTTGCTAGGTTAAAGGACATTGTAGTTCTGAGGCTCTTGAAAGGTGTTGCAATCATAGTCACTGGGAAAATTCTAAAACTTCCAAAAGAAACACAAAGCAAGAAAAATCCAAGGGATAGTCTTACAGTGCTGGACCTCATCCCCATAAACCCACTTCCTCTATTTCTCATCATAGGAGGGTCCAAACCCCAAATGGCCAGCCTTTCCTAGTATCAGCAGTGTTGAGATAGTAAAGCTGTGGCAGGGAAGAGCACAGGACTAGGACACTGGACACCTGGCTGCTAACCGGAGTTCAGCCTTCACCCATTTTGGCCATAAACAAGTATCCGGCCTTCTGGACCTAAGTTCCTCCATTTATGAAACTAAGGAAGCAGTCATATAATTATGAAAGACCCTTCCTGTCTTACATTGGAAATGAAAGGAAATTGATAGAAATGCAGGTAAAATATTAACAAGGTACTTGAATGGATTTTAGCCCCCCATACTTTCTTTCTCCCTCCTTTCAGCTTCCCCATGTCTCTTGCATCTTCCCTGCGCTTGGCTGCATTTTACCTTCTCCTATTTCACTTTAAAACTCACTGTTGGACGGGCTTCAGCTGGTTGGCCAATGATGACCAAGCTTTTCTGAGTCATTAGGAATTAGAAATAATCTTTCCCCAAAGCACTTCTTTGCAGTTTATCTGGAGTCTTTGAAATGCAAATCACTCCAACCTCCAGCTAGAGAAACTGGACTCTGTAGGGCCTCTAACTGACCTCCTCAGCCTGTGCCAAGCCCCAAGTAGGCAGGACTCTGTGGCCTGCTTCCGAAGATCAAAGGCGCATTGTTTGCCTAAAGTGCACCACCAGAAAACCTAGATTAGCTAGTAGTTCCACTCTGATCAGCTTTAATATCAAACCTCTCTGTTAACACGGGCAGGGCAGGGCACGGGGGCTCAGGCAGCTCAAGGAGACATGCTACCATGACATCTCAAATGAGATACAAGGTAAAGTTGCTTCTTTCTTGAAATAGAGCCAATCAAAGTGGTCAAGAGTGAAGATTCTATGGAGTCAGCTGGCCTGGACTTACATGGAGAAGGTGTTAATACCGGCATTTGGAATAAACTAAATGAATCCTACGTCTATGTCTAGGTTACATGTGATCCAACTCTGTCAGTAGTGCATTTGCAGTCTCTGCCTTGTCCCTCCTTGAACTAGTCTTGACTGGTCAATGGAGGTCAGACAGAGTGCATTCTGATCAGCCTGACATCTGCATGTTTCCCCACTTCCCCATTTGGTTACCTGGCCCCTGCCTTCTCTTTCCAGTGAATGCCCTGTGGACACACACATTATCTCCACTCTCTCTTGGAATCCCACTAAAATGATAATAAAGGAATGCAAAAGGCACAGGCCATGTGGTCGAAGAGAACAGGAATGGATTACCACAAAGAAGAGATTGCCACCAAATTTTAGAAGCTAGAAAACATAAATGGATTAGTGGTAATTGACTTAGTGGAGAGAAGAATAATCTCTCTTAAGTAGGTTGAGTATACTAGAAGGAGACAACAGCAAACAAGAGATGTCAACAAAATTTTTTAAACACCGTAACAGAAGGGTTACTGGTATGTGGCTGAGAAGAGAGAAGAAAAGTAAATTTAACTTCCTTCATTAGATCAACTGTAAATAAACTGATATGAGCCTAGAACTGTGGAAAGGATCCAATCTGGAGGTCCCAGGTTTCTCTAGAGGTTGGGATTCAGAATACAGCTAAACACTGGAGTGTTTAACTAAAAGTCTTCCAGGGGAACAGTTAGACTTCCAGATGCCCATCCACACCTCACGCACCCATCTTGGCAGAATGCTTAAAGTTTACTCCCTAAAGAAGGTGAACTTCAGGGGATATGATCTTGGGGACACCAAGGTGAAAACAGGCTGAGGCTTGGTCTGAAAGCAGGGTGACAAAGTAAAAGCCCATAAAACTGCAGAGTGGTCTTACTCCTGTCCCCAGGCTCCTCCTGTCTCTGCCTGACTATCCAAATGGTGGTACCTCATCTTATAGCACATCTCCCCACACACATTTTGGCAGAGAATGAAGAAATTGTCATTGCTGAAATTGACTGACCGAAACAAGAAAAAAGAATCTATGCATATTGAAATGTGAAAGTTTACCCCAAAGCCCAGTCAGGTCCCCGCCTGATAACATTATAATAAAATAAATCCTACCTGTTAACAAACTCCATACATGCGCACTAAGCTTTTTAGGGCCTCACTCTTACGTATGGGTGTATAGCCAAAGATCATCCCATTTTTGTAGAAGCCTCTAATATGATAGAGAAGTTAAAGCAATTTGAAAAAGGGAACACAGACCAATCAGAAGACCCTCAGCTGAATTTTAGGCAGCCCAGAGTAAATATTCAGAGAACCCATACAAGAAGACTTTCAGACTTAAAGAATTTGATGTTTTTAAATAGAAGTGGTCCTCCAAGTGCCCAAGTCAATGGATGAAAAAAAGATACATTCTATGAAATTTAGTAATAGTAGGTATCAAAAGTTTTCAGGGGAAAATCCAGAAAATGAGAAAAACACATGAAAGCAGTGTCTTAAAAACTCTGAGGGGAAATATTTCCAAGTATAGAGTATTATACTGACCTAAACTATCCATCCAATGTAAGCTGAGAAAAAAATTCGAACTTGGAAGATCTCCAAAACTTATTTTACAGAGCTTCTCTCAGAAAGTTCCTGTAGGTTATATGCCACCAAAATGAGAGGGTCATGGGATATGGCAAAGATGGAGTACTAGGGACCAGATTGACCTTTCCTCCTGGAACAAATAAAGAGCCAGACAAAATATATGAAACAATGGCTGTTAGGATACTGGACGCCAGGTAATACAGACCAGATAAAGGGATGGGGGACAAAGTGAGCCCTATGATGCAGGGAGGATAGAGCAGGCAGAACCCAGAGATGAAGCTGGGAGGCTGGGGACGCCAAAGCAGCCAGCACCCCCAGGATAGAATACTTGCGCATAGACAGCTACACAGAAAGAAAACTTGGAGAGGGTCCCTCAAGTATTCTACTGAGTACTTAGTGTACATGTACAAGAAAACTACCCAAGGTCAGGGAGAGAACCATTACAAAGATTAGAGGAAACAGTGCTGGGACAACTGCCTGTTGCCAACAGTCAGACCTCAAAATCTCATGATTTCTGAAGCAGCAGCTAGAATACGAAGAAGGGATTTGCCCCAGTCTTGGGGAAAAATTAACCCTAGACTAACCATTGCTTTGTTCCAACCTAACAAAGACTAAAAGCAAAAATCAAAAGCACTATTTCCGTGTGACTTAACCTCAACCTAGAACAAAGTTCAAGAATACTTTTTAGGAATGCAAAAATAGCCAACATCCAACATGAATAAAATTCATAGATAAATATGCAGACTATTATTATTATTGAAATTTCTTCAAAAAATTAAGCTGATTACAGTAAAAATATTGACAATGTATTGTGAAGTTGGTAACATACATTGAAGTGGAATGTATGAGAATATTATCACAAAGGCCTAATGGGAAGACATGAATGTATATTACTGTGAGGTTCTTATATATGAAATAGTATAATATCCCTTGAAAGTAGCTATAGAAAGTTAAAGATGTATACCATGGACTATAAAGCAACAACTAAATTTACACAGTAAAGAATTAAAGCTAATAAACCATCAAAAGGATTAGAATGGAATCATAAGAAATACTGGATGAATTCAAAAGAATGTAGAAAAAGCAGAAAGTGGAACAAAGAACACATGGCAGAAATAGAAAACAAATAGTAAGACAATAGATTTGAACCCAAACTCATCAATAATCCCATTAACTATAAATGACTGAAACACCTATGATAGCCAGCCTCCAAGACAGCAACCACTGACACATAACTTCTGGCATTCAGACCATCATATAAGCTCCTCCCGTTGAGCGAGGACTGGTCCTAGTGATTTACTAAAGACCAGATAAGACAGATGTGGTGGTTTGTGATTGGAGACTAGGTCATAAAGGCAGGGTTGAGCTATTTTCTCTCTCTCTCTCTCTCCCTCCTCTCAGTTGCTACCGGGAAAGTCGTATTGTGAGCAGTCTATGGAGAGGCTCACGTGGTGAGAAACAGCAGCCTCCTGCCAACAATCCTCTGACTGAGCTCTAAAGTGAATTCTTCAGTTTCAGTCAAATCTTCAAAGACCATAGCCCTGGCAGACAGCTCGATTGCAACCTCATAAAAGACCCTGAGCCAGAACTGTCCAGCTAAGCTGCTTCAGGATTTCTGACCTTCAGAAATTGGTGACAAAACTGTCAGCAAATGAAGAATAGAGGGAAACCTCTTCAATCAGATAAGGGGCACCCACAAAACCCCTAAATGAACATCATACAAAAAGACCAAATTCTTCCTTCCTATGGTCAGGTTCATGGCAATGAGGTCTCTGCTCACCATTTCTATGTAGCATTATACTAGAGGTTGTAGCCATTGCATAAAGACAAGAAAAAGAATTAAAGGGCATCTAGATTGGAAAGGGAGAAATAGAACTGTCTTTATTTGCAGATGACATAATCATCTACACAGAAAATTCTTTGGAATCCACAAAAAAAGCTACTAGACCTACTAAATGAGTTTAGCAGGCTTGCAGGATACAAGATCCCTATAAAAAAAACCGATTGGATTTCTGTAGACTAGCAACAAAGAATCAGAAATTGAAATTTAGAAATCAGTATCATTCACAATAGCATCAAAAATATTAACTACCTAAAGATGAATCTGACAAAGATGTGCAAGATCCATAAACTGAAACTACAAAACACTGCTGAGAGAAAGTAAAGAAGACCTGAATACGTGGAGGGATAAGTACATTCATAGAGCCAGTGATTCAATATTCTTAACAAGTCAGTTTTCACTATATCTCTCCAGATTCAACATATGCTCAATCAAAATCCCAGCAAGATATTTTTGTGGGAATTGACATGCTCATTCAAAAATTCATAGAAATGAAAAAGATCAAAATGCAGATCTATATAAAGAAAAAAAAGCATAGAAAATATAAGTGAATACAAAAAGATTTGTTTTTCTTTTGTTTAATTGATTTAACAGATAGTTTATTCAAAATGATAATAGCAACAATGTATTTGATTATTTATGCTTGTGTGTGGATATACATATATGTCTATATATTTATGTATGCTTACATGCAAATAAAATGAATAACAGTAATTATACAAGGGACAAGAGGGAGGAATTAGGATTATTTTGTTATTATAAGGTACTCACATTACCTGTGAACGTTGCTTGAAAGTAGACTTGAATTAGTTATAAATGCATATTGCAAACTCCAGGACAATGACTAAAAATAGTAAAAAACAAGTGTATTGGATGTGCTAAGGAAAGAGAGAAAACGAAAGGCAGAAGAATTATGAAAAGAGAAGGGATAAAGGCAAGAAATAGAAAATAGTAACAAATATGGTAGATATTAATCCAAATATATAAATAATCATTCTGAATTTCAATGGTTTAAATGTAGTGATTAAAGATAGAGTACATCAAAAAACAAGACTCAACTATATGTTGTTTTCAAGAAATTAAAACTACAATGAGATACCACCAAACATCCAATAGAATATTTAAAATTAAAGACTGATTGTACTAAGTATTGCCAAGAATGTGGGACAAATGGAACTCTTATACAGTGTTGCTGGGAAGGTAAAATGATACAAACATTTTGGAAAACAATTTGGTAATTTCTCAAAAAACAACAATCACAAGAAATATATATATATACCTTCTGCATGATCCAGTCATTCCACTGCTAGCTATGTACCCAAGAGAAATGAGAGCATATGTTCATACAATGACTTTTACATGAATGCTCATAGGACCTTTATTTTTAATAATCAAAGAATAGAAACAACCCAAATGTCTTCTACAGGAGAATACATAAGCAAATTCTGGGACATCTATTTAATGGAATACTAGTGAAAAAAAGAACTTCTAATGACCTATTGATGTAGGCACAACATGGATAAATCTCAAAATAATTATGCTGAGCAGATGAAACCAGGTAAAAACAAGTACATATTATATGAATCTATTTATATAAAATTCTGGAAAATGCCAACTACTCTATGACAGAAAACAGATCAGTGCCGCCTAGGAATGGGGCAGATGAGAGGGATTACAAAGAGACGACGTAGGAAATTTTAGCGGGAGATGAAAATGTTCATTACTTTGATTGTGGTTGATGGTTTCTCAAACGGATATGTATGTCAAAATTTATCAAGTTGTACATTTTAACATGTGAAGTTTACTCTTTGTTAATCATACCTCAATAAAGCTGTTAAAAATAAAAAGAGCAAAAGCCCTTAAAAAAATAAAGACCTGGTCTATGCAATTTGGGGGATCCAACATGAGATACAGGAAATGAGAACGTCCAGGAAAAGAGAAGGCCTAGGACGAAGTTGGGCATGAGAGAACTGTCAATCAGATCTGGACAGGAAGATGTGTGCTCCAGGAAGGATGCTTCCAAATGAAAGACATAGCAAACTTTGCGTGTTTGAATGCACTAATTAAAACACTAAGGAAATACAGTTCTATAGGAGAGTTTGAGGATGACTTAGAGATGGATATGTAGAAAGCCAAGTAAACAAAAGGAGGCAATTATTAATTTCAAAGAAAGGTAAAGAGTTGTACAAGTCAGGAAATGTAATGGTGGTACAAAAAGTGGCTCTATTCTAAAACTACTTACATAGGCATAGAAATTCTTGTATTATGAAGCCAAATTCATATATTATGAAGAATGGAGGGAGAAGAGGTGAAACTGGCATGCAGCCGAGTGGCTGGGAACAGAGTGTGTGAGAGGGCCAGATTCTCAAGTGTCATACCAAGAAGTCAAAAGACAAAAATCTAAAAGAAATACATCAAAAAGAATTGAATTAGGTGAGCTGAGGGTGTGTTAACTAGCTTTATTGTGGTAATTAATCATTTTACAATACATACACCTGTCAGATCAGCATATTGTGCGCCTTAAACTTACACAATGTTGTATGTCAGTGATATCTCAATAACAAAATCCGGGGGAAAAATGAAGTGGTCATATAAGCATATTATGTAAACAGATGGAGGCAAACACCCCCTGACCTAACTGAAGGGTGGGGAGAAAGACTGGGGAAGCATAGACTGCTCATTGTCGTTAAAAGCCAATAGTCTCAACTTTTTAAACTATGTATAAATATTCCTTTGACAGAACAAAACCCAATTTAAGATATATGGGAAAAGTCCTGAGAGAATAACAGTAACAATGAAACAGTAGTTTTGACTATTTTCCCCTACTTAATTTCTACTTGTACGGAGTTTTTCCAAGTCTATTTATTACTTTCATTAAAAAAAAAAAAAAGATCAATGAGTCAATAAATGCAAGTGAACAAAACCCATCCTGTTTACAATTCTCAGTAAGGTAGAGGAAAAGACTTTGAAAACAAGTAGGAACCGAGATGGAAAACCCCAGAGCTGTGAGCAGCTGGCAGCGATCCTGGTCCTCGGTGCCCAGGAGCAGCCTTCCCTGGGAAATCACCACGGGATCGTTCCAGGATGGAAGCTGAGCTTCCTGAAAGCCTGCTGCCTGCTGACTACTCTAAGGGTTGGACCTCTGAAGCACCGCCCCCCAACCCACGCACACACCAACACAACAGCAACAAACACGACATACCCATCATGCACACAACACACATCCAACCAACAACTCCACCCACACAACACACAAACAATATCACATACGCACAACAACACACGCACACACATCAGAGGTTGGTTTTAAGGTTCCTGCCATTGCTAACAGGCTCTTTCCTGTGCCTTACGACTTAACCTCAAAAGCATCTCCCACTTGGAAACTTCAATTTTCCAGACATCTCTCTTTAGAAGGGAGGTAAGAGGTGAGAGGGGGGCGAAGTGAGGGGGAAGGTACACAAGGAGTTGAAAGAAATTCTAGAGCGCATCCTAAAAGTTTCCAGGGGAAAAGGTGAGAAAATGGGTCCTTTGTACCCATGATCTCACTGAATTCCAAAAAAAATTCATATCCCCTTTGACAGAAAGGGAATCAAAACTGAAAGGCTGAAGAATCTTTCCATGTCCACTGAAGTCAGAACTTGAACCTGGGACTCTCCATCCTTCTTTGTCCCCCTTCCCTTTTTCTACCCTTCCTTTTACTTCCGTGGCACCCAGGCATGACACTAAACACTGGTCTGGGTCTTCATGGAATTACACTCCAGAGGGAGATGTGGAAAGTGAAATCAACAGGGAAGTGAACAGAATAGTTGCTGATACTTGTTAGGGCTGTAACCCAGTAACCAGGGTGACAGACAACTGGGCAAGGGTGGCTGCAGGTGCTTTAGAGGAAGTGGGCAGGGAAGGCCTCTGAGGAGCCTGCTGGAGCTGAGCCCTGAATGACAAGCTGGGCAAGAGCTAGGAGCAGAGCATCTCAAGGCCTGTCTGGCCTGGGGTTCCCTGGGGAGCCAACCCTGAAATTGAGATTGGGCGCAGGGAGTTACCAGTGAGCGCTCCCGGGAGCAGAGCCTGTGAGGAGTGAGGGCAGCGGGCAGGCAGAGGGCGAGGCTGGACTGTGTCGTCTCAAGGCACAGCACCCAAGCCCTCTGACCTTGCCAGAGCAGACTCCCTGGGGTTGAGAATTCAATCATCTCTGAAGCTCCCCTTCCCTAATAGTTAGTTCCTGGACCTAATACCCAGCCTTTTCTGCCTTCAGGTTGCAGGAGATGATTGTCATATGCTACCAAAAAAGTCCTCTCGCTTTCACACTTGACCTCATGGATTAATTCCCTCAGCCTTCCATTGTCTTTCTCAAAAGCATCAACAGTTCTCAGCAACCCACTCCATTCATTGTTCCTCCCTTCTGCCTGCCTCTCAAATACCTGTTTCCCTGCATTCCACCCTGTGTTCCTGCCTGTAGGTACTCCAAAGTTCATTGTGAACATCTAACTATAGTTGACACTTGAACAACACAGGTTTAAACTATGTGGGTCCACTTATATGTAGATTCTTTTCAATAAATACACTGGAACATTTTTTGGACATTTGCAGTAATTTGAGAAAAAATTGTGTTTCCCTAGTTTATTATAAGAATACAGTATATGATGCACAGTATATGATACACGTGTTAACCACTGTTGATATTATTGGTAAAGCTTCTGGTCAGCAGTAAGCTATTAGTAGTTAAGTTTTGGGGGAGCCAAAAGTTATACATGGATTTTTGACTGCGCTGGACATTGGCACTCTGACCCCTGAATTGTTCAAGGATCGACTGTATTGCACAGCATGCTTAGGCAATCAGGGCCCCGCCACAAGTCCCAGAAGCCTCATGGCCAGCTGGCTGGGGAATGACCTAACTCTGAAATCCCTAGTAAAATCAACTTCCTCAAAGGGGACAAAAGTCTCTGGGCTGAGGTGTGCCCACTGTACATTTACTGGGGGATGGTCTCTGGATCAGCCCACGTGGGGCAGTGAAGGAAGCAAGATTAGCCAGAAGGAATGGAACTCCAATGCCTTCGCAACCAGGCCTCAGCTAACCCCCTGGGGAGACCTGGAGCTGGGGCGGCCTCTCAGAGTTGCCCCAGTTGAAGCAGAGGGTTGATCTTTTTGCCTCTGTGTCAGCCAGTTACTGGACTGGGCTGTCTAATGGGAGAGGGCCGTAACTGAGTGTGGCAATGGCCTTCAGCACAGGGCAGTGGCCAGGAGCGGCTCATTTGGGAGCCATGAGCAGACAACACCCTGGTAGCTGGAGGAGTGGGTGCTTTGGTCCTGCGGGGGGTGGGGGTGGGGTCCAGGGATCAGACCCCTCTAATCCAAAGAACAATCAGCTTCCTTTCTTGAGGCATCCGTAGAATCAACATCTGGAGGCCTCAAGCCTAAGGCCCATTACAAGTAGCAAAAGAATTTGGACAGGATGCATTTAATCTTGAGTTAATGGTACAATGCTCCGCCAAGATAAACTTCTCAACCTCAACATATTTTATTTTGAAAAAATGTTATTGTCAGGTACAAGGGAAATTCCTCCTCGCTTAGGCAGCTGTGCCAGATGACATAATCACTGGACTGGGCCACTCGTTTGCTGTGTTATCTTTTTCATCTGAATAGATCTCGCCCCCACAGACCCATCTCCCAAAAAGCTGGCCCCAGTTACTAAGTAATTCTAGCCTCTAACAGCTGCAGGAAAGGAAAGAAATGTGACTTGGAAACAGACATTTTTGGACATCACGTTTCCAAACATCAGATACGTTGGATTTTCCCCCACCCCCCATCCTACATAGAATTCAAATGGGAATTAACAAGAGCACCTCAAGCCTGTGTTCCATGCCTTACATTTTTATTGAGCACCTACTATGTGGCCAGCATGGTGGTAGTCATTAATGATAATGACCTGACTGCCTGTTATGGGCCAGGCCCTGTACATGCCTGACATGCCTGACAGGACTGCAGGAGGTAAATGGATTCTAAAATTATCCCAGCTGTTTATGTAGCAGGGGAGATGGAGGCTCAACTAGATCAAGCAACCCAGTCAGTCAGCAGTGGAACCAGGCCCATGGTATAAGCCTTCCATGTTAAAATTCAAGGGTTTTCTACCCATTGTGGAGTCTAATAAAGTTAAGAAACTCAATGAATGAGCTCTCTGATGGCCCTGTGCCTGCTTCCACAGACGCATAGCATGTAGCACAACACCCAGATCTGCCTCTCAGAAAGGTCTTGGCCTCTCAGCAAACTCTGGAGCCCTAGAGCTGCCCAGAGGCTGCCACCAGCAATTTAGGCCCGGACAGAATCTCTGCTGTCAGGACTGGAAGTTCATGCTGAGGGACAGAATTGCCTCTCGGCCCTGACCTCCCAGTCCCAGGAAAACTGTGGGTGGCTGGCATGTTTACCGTCTGCACAGAAAGCAGGAGGCTGGCAGTCTCTCCTCTGGGCTTGGTTCCTCCAGCTCCACCCCTGAGGGCTCACTTTTGGGGCTAGGCTAGAACTAATGATAAGATAGGATGAGGGAGAGAAGGAAGGGTCCCAGAGCCACCTTCATCACGGATCTAAAGCTCTGGGAATAAATACCATCTTTGTTTTAGGCATAGTTCAACGTCAAACCCTGGGTGCATAGTAGCTTAGTCCACAGAGCTTTAGCAGAGACATTTTCCCAGCCAGTGGAGTTGGCAGGGCTGGGATCACCAGTCCCATGTTACATCAAGGAAGTGAGACAGGAAAGCTGCCTGACTTCTCCAGAATCACCCTTGAGCACCAGGGTGAATGTCTCCTCCAAGTCTACTGCTGTCTTTGTCCCCAACTCCCGTGGCATCTGAGCCAGGAACCTGGGAGGGGACAGTGCATTCTAGTAGAGAGAAGACAGGCCTTGAGTCAGTAGAGCTGGGTTTGAATCCTGACCGGCTCACTGGGTGATCCTGGGTGAGTTACTTAGGTCCTCCTACATCTGTAAAATGGAGCAGGTAATCCTTGCATCAGTAAGATTGGTCTGAGGATTGAAGGATATCACAGCTGCGAGGAAACTGGCCCATGCTGCTAGAAATAAATCTTACATGTGTTTTCCCTTTCTCAAAGATGTACAATTATTCCTGTAATTGTAATCATTTGATTAATAATCTATGATTATTATACACTTCTATTTACCTGTCTTACTCTAAAATTAACTGGAGGCAGCTGATGAAATGATACGCCCAAAGTAAAAGGATCTTTGCTCCCTCTAATCCTTGCTCCCTAAGTGTCATTGCTGGGGGACATGCCATCTCGAAGATGCAGGGAACAGAAAGCAGTGCCAGGCATTTATCTAAAAGGCACTGTGCAAGGCTGAGAATAAGCCTTAGCGTGGCCTAGGGGACCCTACTTTTGTGTCTAGGACCCACTCTTTGCCTTTTTTTCCCCTCCATGTTGAACTTCTTTCTTCACCATGCCAGTCTGACCCCTGGGCATTCCCAACGCTCCTCCATTTGCCAGGAACACTCTCCATCTGGCTGCTTAGCCTGAGTGCGTCTTCCCTCCTTCATTCATCCAGTACTTCCTGAGCGCTCACTGTATTCTAAACAGTGTGCTGCTTCGTTCTAGCGGGGAGACCGTCAAGAAACAAGTACACACACATAACATTTCTGTTATTGAGCAGTGCTATGAAGAACAAGATGGAAGGGCACAGAATAGAGTGGCAGGTTAGATACAAAGTTTGGGGGACATGTGCCTCAGGGTAGAGTCCATTGGGAAGTGAGGGATGCGAGTGGTGGGGACATGGGCATTGTAGTGGGGAGGAAATAAAGTGCAAAATCTTTGGTGGGAATGAACTTAAAGGGTGTGCAGAGAGAAGGGACTAGGGTCCAGGTGCCTCCCGACCCTTGCTAGGGCTGGAGTTGGGGCTGCCAATGACTGGGTGAACTTGATCGCTTTTGTGAACTTCCCTCAGGCTCTGACATTCGAGGAGTCAGAGAGCGCTGAGCCTGTGGCCAGCCAGACAGAGAAGGGAGGTGTCGGGATTCTGGCACTGAGTTAGCCTAGACAGCCCCTGTTCTCCTCCTTGGTGCAGGCCAGTTGTGCAGACCTAGATCGACACACAGTGGGACAAGGTGGCCATTGGGCAAACCTATTGTTGTCAGCCTGGCTCAGGGATGTAAGTCAGGTCAGTCCACCCTGAGAGAGACCGAGGGGACCTCATGCCCACCTTCCCACCCACAGCGCAGTTCCTTCTCTGCATTGTCCAGGGCTGCCATCTCAAAGTGCCATGAACCAGGGGGGCTTAAAACAACAGAAACTTATGCTGTCATAGTTCTGGAGGCCAGAATTCTGAAATCACAGCATTGGCAGGGCCCTGCTCCCTCTGAGAGCTGGAGGGGAGGATCCTCCCTTGCCCCTTCTGGCTGCCGGTGGTTTTCTGGTAACTTCTGGGAGTCCTTGGCTTGTAGTGCCACAGTCGCCATCTTTGCCTTCATCAGACATGGTCCTCTCCTTGAGGGTCTCCGTCTTCACATGGTTGCCTTCTTATAAGGACACGGGTCATATTGGGTTAGGGGCCCACCCACTCCAGTATGACCTCCACTTAGCTACACATCTGCAACGAGCTTATCTCCAAGTAAGGTCATGTTCTGAGGTTCTGGGGATCAGAACTTCAACATGTCCTTCTGGTGGGGGGTACAATCCAGCCCATCACGCCTTCTGTACCACCCCCACCTCCAATGGGCACTCCCACTGATGGGAGCAGAGGGCCTTTATGCAGGAAGCTCTATTTCTGGAGATTTCCCTCTCCTCCACAAATATTTATCAAGGGATTAATATATTCCAGGAACAGTGCCAAGTCCTGGGTGCCCAACAGTAAACAAAACAGATGGTGGGAAAGGCTGTCATTACATCACCCTAACCCAAGGGTACCAGGTCCGCTCTGAGCCCACACGGAGCACCCTGGTGACACCCTGCACGTGGCCCTTCAGAGGGTTGCAGACAGTGATGGGTTTCCTGGAAGCTCCTTTGGATTGAACACCTTTGGTTTCTTTACTTATTCTTCATATCAGGTGACTATACATTTTAGGGACCAAAGCAGGACAGCTTTGAGAGTGAGAGCAACTGCTGTGAATAATCACCCTGAGACAACCAGGAATGTCCCGGGCCACTGCAACATATGGTCGCCTCGTGGGGCACGGGTTTCCAGGTCTTTCCTCACGCCTGGCTGCTCTCTTCTCGGTGTTCTGTAGTTAGTCTCCTTTTAAATCATTGCCCCCAGAAGTAAATTCCGTATGTGTCTGGCATGGAAGAAGAAAACAAATAGGCAAAGAGACCATTTTAATAAATGCATCGAACACCGTAACAGATGCAAGAGGGAGGTACTACAGGAATTCAAAGGAAGAAACAGTTAACTCTTTCTGAGGAAGTTGGAGATGGCTTCACAGAAGAATTGATGCCTGAAACGGGCCTTCGAGGGTGAGTGGAAATTTCTCGTTAGGAGAGTGGTGGGGAATTTGGGAAGGTGGAGGAGAGAGTGGGGGCTCTGTGCTCACCTGTTGCTGATTGAAAGTCATGGCATTTTTCCCAGGACCTTGTAGGGTCTCATCCGATGCTAGCTCTGCTTTGGGCTGACCCCAGCATATTATGGGAAGGACACACTTACCTGGGTGCATTCCTACTTTTGATCTTCTGGTTTGTTCTAAGGTGGAACAGCCAAATTACAGGCAAAATTTGACAAATGAGGCTTGAGCGCTTGGTCCAGGATCCATAACACTTCTAGGCCCCAGGAGGAGTGAGTCATTTACAAGTATTCGCTGAGAACAGGCTTGATTCATGTGTCCTTGCTGGTCTCTGCGGAGGCAAAGATCACACATGGTCACTGCTCTCAAAGAGTTCATTCTAGTAAGCAAGACACTGCATGCAGTGACCTTTAAGTCATGACAGAATATCTAAGGACTGTCACACACCTTTATAAGTTTGCTATATATTTGGGGATATACATGCACAGGATAAGTGTTGAGTAATTCCCATTGGATGAATACAGTGGCCTTTCACTGAAGAACTTGAAGGGCTTTGATGGCCAAGTCAAACTTCAGAACCTGAGAAGGAGTGGCCCAGAGGTGAGGGAATGCGTGGAGTGACTGCAGCCTTGCGGCTGGCCCTCGGTATGGGCGGGGAGCAGGGAGAGGCCAGGGAGACCCCCTCAGGATGCACCAACAGGAGCTGCTGAGAAAGCAGGCCTCCGTCATGCCTGGACACCCACCACACACCTGCCTTCCCGTCGGCTGAGCTCTAAACGCCCTGTGGTGACTGCCGAGGGCACGGGCGAGGGCACAGAGGGACAAGATGAGCCGCTGAAGCCCCCCAGCCACTGCACACACCAGCGCCTCTGGTTGTACCTCAGGTGGCTGCACCCACTCCTTCCTCCTCTGATGGAGGCCAGACCCTCAGCAGCTGCCATGGATCGCTCCTCTGAAACGGGCGGTGGTGGTTCTCCAGACTGCCGACTCCCACGGAGCTGGCCTCCATTCCCACCCGAACACTCTCCGCGCCCCAGCCTGGTAAGCCCGGAGCAAATCCTCGCCCGTCCTGGAAAAGCCTGGCCCCCAAGGGGGGCTCACCTTGATCAGGCACCGGGATCAGGGGTGTGAGCACCCGCAGTGGCCAGGGAGAAGTTTAAGCAGCAAAATGGAGCCCAGCTCTGGGCCTCCCGGTCCGAGGTGAGAGGAGGGCAAGCACCGCCTCTCAGGGTGGCCTTTCCCGACTCGCTGGGGCGGAGGGGGCCTCTCTCTTCCCGGTGCTCTTCTCCGTCCTCCGCTGGGACACCTGTCACATAGCCCTGCAGGTGTTCTTTTCTGCATCCTCATCCCCTCTGGATGGTGCACACGCCGAGGGCAGGGAGCATGGCATCCTCACTTCCGAATCCTCCCAACTGGCCCCTGGTGGGTGGGCAACAAATGTGGGCAGGAGGGAAGTGAGGAAAAGCAGAAGGAAGGGGGCAAAGGAGGGCATGGGGAAATAAAATCACTTATTCCTAGAGATGAGAGACGGAGAGCGGGAATGGGGTGCATTCTGAGTGTGCTTTTGTTCTGTAGGCCCCATCCGTTAAATACTTAAACAGTATCTTTCCTGGCCATGTCAGTATGAAGACAAGTGTAATTCAGGTATGATTCATTATTATATATTTATTATTAGTATTATTACTATTATTATTTTACTCAGTTTTCTCTTCTGACTTTAAATGAAATTAAACTAAAGACATTTTGGTGGGCCCCTTAAAAGCACTGTGACTGCTATGCCCTAACTAGTAGGGTAGCCACCCACTGGGAGCAATGGACAGGATGGTCACATAGGAATGACAGTCCCAAGGAGGCTCCAGCCAGTCAAAGCCCACCTTTTGCAGGTTTGAGTCCCTGGAGGTTCCTGTTAGGCCAGAGATTAACCCTTTGGTTGCTGGATCCTGGGAAAAATCAGGGGCTCTGAAGGGAGGGGCTGCAGTGGCTGACACAGGGGCACATGAGGAGTGTGGCACTGTGACTCTTTACCAACTGGCATGGAAAGATTTCCGTCTTTGAAAAATAGGCATTGGCATTCCAGTACCTTCTATAAGCTCTCGGTGGGGGTAGAAATAATAAAATACAGTCACTGCAAAGACGCAAGATGAAGAAAGAGGGGGAGGCGAGCCGGCCTGCCAGGTTTCTGATCTGGTTAACAGGTGGTACCATCACAGAGAGAATCAGCAAGGTGGGGAGGCTTGAGGGGAAAGACAATGAGTTCAGCTTGGGATACGTGGAACGTGATGTGTCTTGGGGTCCCAAGAGGCAATGTCTCAGAGCGTTGAATAGATGGGTATAGTTTTTAAGGAGGTAAGGTAGGGATGCCAAGAGATCTGGAAGGTTCAATTGGCACATAGTAAGCCCTCAATAAATCTGTTCTAGGCTGCATGAGAACCACCCGCCACCCCCGCCCGCCCCCAACACACACACGCACACATGTTTCAGCCCCCGGGCTCAGGGGATGGTTGGGAGGACCCCACACAGACTGATTTTAAGGGAAAACACAAAACATCCTTTGTCTGATTATGATCGAAGCTGACAACTGGAGGGCATATTTCAGCTCAAGGTGCCCAAGGTGTGGGGCCTGCGGTGGCTTACCCATCAGCAGTCAGCACGAGGGGCCGGCAAGAGCTTGTCTTGTTGTCTTGTGCCTTGAAGTTCTGGGAGGCAAAAGGAGAAGAAATCGCATTTTCCAGACCCTGCAGCAATACTTATTTTTCCCGTCACATCTATTTCCCTACGTGTATTTTCTTCACTCTGTTGATAGATGTTATATAATCACATTGTTTAAATATTTGAGATGGTGATTACACCACCATTCAATTTTAATTGCTACTTCTGTTAACATGTCAGATGTTTTCAAGTAAAGTTAATTAGGACCAAACAATTGGTTGATGCTCTTTAAATCCAAACCTTTACAAACTAACCAGTTTCACAGCCCAACACCACAAATGCCGAGTGAATTTGGGCAATAGAAGTCATCCCCTCAAGGATTGGGCTCCCTAAAGCCACCAGTTAGTTTTATCAGTAATAAATAAAAATGCAAAACATACAGCTGAATTACAGAATTGATTTTTATGCAAAAATTCCTCCTGTCGCAGGTTTCATGTTTCACTCATCTCCTTTTGAACCCTGTGACAGACATCTCACTACCTACCAAAGGCAGCCCTATCCATTGTTGGCTTGTTCCAACTGTTACCAAATTCTTTCTTAGGTTTTACTGGAATAGAGCCAGTCACATCCTCCTGCCACTTGTGAATTTCATTTTCTGGAGCAATGCAGAAAAATTCAGTTCTGATCTGAAGGTTCCTTTGAGAACTGAGACCCCTGGATAGGGAAACAAACAGACCCTCTACATACCACACTCTGCTCCCCAGCGATTATATTAGGGGCAGGCTCTTTCAGACTTCATTTCACCTAATGGTGTCACAAATCTACAGATTTATGGGATTTGAGAAATCTTTGATAGAGGAGTTCTGAACAGATGAGTGGCCTCAGCTTCACTTAGATGTCATCTGCATAAAGGGCGGTACTCCTTGAGATCGACCTATGGCCTTGCTCATTTTAGGGTGGGGTTGGGGGTAGTGGATAATATTGACTAGTTATTTTGAAATCAGATTGCGTGTACAAATATACAGTGATTTAAAAATTTTAAATTATATTTATGAGGTTTAATGCAATCTTTAAGATGGCATCTGGGAACCTGCACAGAGGTACCTTTATAAACAAATGTGCCCTTTGGTCAGATGGAGTCAGATTGTGCTGGGTTAGAATTCCAGTTCTGCCACTTATTAACAGTGTGACCTTAGATCTTAGCTTCCCTGAATGGAAAATGGGCATGAAAATAATTAACCTTGTGAGGTTGGAGGGAGGATTAAGTGAGTAAAAGCCTACCACATGCCTGGCATTCAGCATGCAATGTAGCAGGTGCTCAATAAATGGAGAGATTAAGGTTGTAGATTCCAATTTCAAATATGAAAGAGAATGTTCATTTAATGTACTTACAAAATGGAATGGTAAGAACAGATATATACAATTTAGTAAAAAATATTTCAAGGCCATATGTTTAAAGTGTTTCTGCTGATGTTTGAAATTTTGTTAATTTAAAAAGTAATATTAATTTTTTTCTCATTTGTACAAATTTTAAATAAATAATAACCCCTCACGGTTAAAAACAAATTAAACAATAGAAGAATGAATGAAAATTCTCTCACCATCTCTCTCTCCAGGTCCTTAATCCCAGCCTCCCAACGAGTGTCCTGAGCAGTTTGGCATGTCATCTTTTAGAAATGTCTGTGTAAGCATGAGTGTAAGTCTAATGTTTTTCCTTTTAAAGTGAGCTCACACTAGGCATTGTCCTACAGCCTTCATTTCCATCTAAATCTACATGATGGTGGTGTTTTTATGCTGGACATGAGCTCCAACTCAGTCCTCTTTACAGCCATGTATTAGAGTGATAGGTTTTTAAAGAGGAGTTTTGGCAGAAATAATACCAGTGAAATGTGGTGTTTTCCTTAAGTCCATGATTCTAAACAGTTGGATGAAATGGAAAAATTCAGGTTAGCATCTGACTATTTCATCTCTGAAATACGGCAGAGAATCCGATAGCAGCCGGGGAAATCATCCAGATAGATGGGGATTCTGAGTGAGTGGGGACTGTCTTTGTAATATTGATGATTTCCCCGCAATTATATGATGCTTTGTTATTTACCTGACAGTTGGCACTGACATTAACCCTGCAGGGATGGAGGGACTCATTCTCCCCACTTTAAACCTGAGCCACTGAAGTTCAAGGAGGCTTCCAGGCACCTGTGAGACCAGGCCTTGGGAGGGAGGCAGAGGAAAGAGAGGGAGGCTGCTTAATAAACCTTTTCCTGGACAGGACTCCTCAAGGCCCTCAGCCAGCAGACAGACCATAAAAAGGAGAAAAGTGCCTCCTTGGTATCTGACCTCGTGTCTTGTACAGAGCTGAGGCTACTTCCTTAATTTTGGAGGAATACTGTTCTAGGACATCTTAAGGGCTCGTCTTCACGCTCTTCATGCAAACACAGTTATAAAGGATTCACCATCGTGAGCACCTCGCATGTGCCAGCCCCACATTAGGAACCCCAGAACAATGAACCTGCACTGCACTGGTGACCAGGCTTCTGTCCCAACCTGGGCATGTCTGTCCCCCTCTGGGATTCTGTCCCCCCAACTGCCCAAAGAGTGGCTTGGTCTAGAGAAGCAATGCTGGCTTGGGGACTGGGGTGGCCTCCTTGAGTACAGAGAAGGGGAAGGGGACCTCACTCACTCCCCAGTTCACAGAATGAAAATCTGCACTTATCCTCATGGTTTCAAGGGTGCGTGGAGAATCTGGAATCATCTAAGCCTGACTTTGGGTTGTAATGGAGCAGAATGAGAAAAAAGGTGGCAGGAGACCCTATCTGGCACTGGATAAGGATTCTTAGGAAGTTTATCAAAAACTGTCTAGCCCTGTCATCTCAGTGGCAGGCAGGTAAGCTGCTCTGGTAGATGGCAGACTGTCCCTTCTGACAGTGTCCACGGGGCCTGGAGGGTCTGGCTCAGATTAACAATGCTGCTACTGGGGATTAGAGGGCCACCCACTCTCCCTACAGAGGTCCATAGTGAGCCAGAGGGGAGGAGCTGACTGGCAAGGTGTCTTCTCGCATCTCCCCAGCCCCCAACAGCCTGGGCCGGGAGATCTGAGCATCAGGTGGAGGGAAAGACAAATCTTCCTCAGACCTGAAGCAGGCTCTGCAGAAAAGGTTGAAACAAAATCTCACTAGGGCTCCTGCCTGCTGGAGGCACTGAGAACCTTGCTTAGCTAACATTGCTTCTGGAGGAGCCCCAGCCCCCTGGACGTGCAGGGCGTGGCGTTTTGGGGCCCTCCCCTCATGAAAACAGTACACATTGCTCTTCTGAACATTTCATTCCTTCTCTGTAAAACTAAATGCACCCCCCAACACACACCCTTCAAAGAATGGAGATAATTTCAGATTTTAACAGGAGAAAGAGAGGAAAGCCAGAAACTTCTGCTGGTTTCATGAGAAATGTGTGGCCTTCAGTCTGGGCTTGGAAACCCCTAACTATGCCCAGAGGTTACTCTAGCAGGAGAGACTGAGAAAGTGGCATTCAGAGTTCTCTATTCCCACATCACCCAGGGCCGTTCCACCTCTTTCTCATAAAAAAAAAAAGGAGGGGGGTGAGGTCTTAGTGTCAGAGTTATTTAATTATTTTTTTAAAAAAATTAAGGATTTTGCTGTTAAAACCAAATTTGAAAACTACAGGTCCATGGCTTCATTTTTTTCAAAGGATGCTGGCACTGATATTCCATGTGTACATATAGATTAGTCTTGCTTTGGGAGAATAGAGAGAGATTCGTTCACTCATTCCACAAATATTTATTGAGCACGTCCTCTGTGCCAGGTACAACTATGCATCATGACAAATAAAAATGTCTAATAAATGACACACTTGCCTTCTAGGAGATTATACGTCTTGTGCTTGATGGCACAGGCAGTTCAAATGGGCTGTCAGAGAGGGCTCAGTGGTAGACCTCGGTAGCTATCCTTGAATAACTACTTCCTATCAGCTGTAGCCACAGACACACTTCTCTTCAAAACACTTCTCTTTCCTCTAGACTTATTTTCAGTACCTTCAACTTGTGAGGCTTCTTTGGTGCAGCCAGGTTTTAGTCTCTTTTTTTCCATGCCATTTTGTCCAACCAGGGGCCACCTTAACCCAATTGGAAGTTTTAACAAAGGGCTTAACAGCTGCATTCTTGATTTCTTTTTTGCTCTCTTGTTATTATTTTTATTAATTTTTTCCTGATAGGCTGCTTCTCTGATAAGGATGCTGTCTCATGTAATGAGAACAAAAAGTAAGTCTTTGTTATATTAAGCCACTGAGATTTGGGGGCTACTTGTTACTACAGTATAACCTCAGCCACCCTGACAAATATAGTCCTATCTATGCTAACCTGCTGGGCAAACTCCTGTTTCTCATGCCATCGCTTAAATGTCTCCTAGTCTGTGAAGCCATGTTCCATGCCCCCAGGTAGAGGTGAAGGCTCTCTCCTCTGTGCACACAATACAACACACAAAACATTTAACTGAACTTTTCTATGTCTTTGTCTATCATTCCCACTGGCTTGTATGTACCTTGAGAGCAGAAATTGCAAGTCACATATAAGTGTTTGCTGATAAATGTAATGAATGCAAGTGCGGTACTTAGCAATTGCTTCTTAAAGTTTAGCATTTAGTGCTTATTTCTGAGTTGCAAAGAAACAATCTGTTCCTGTGTAAGTGACATGGTGCAATTGTCAGTAGCTATCTGACAGCTAGGGTTAGGCATGAAAGTCTGAAATCAAGGGGGTTAGACGAGAGGGTCTATAAAGTTTCTGTAGAACCTAACAGCTAGTGCCCTGTGAGTATTACCAAACCAGATGGAAACCTTCCTTAGTAAGTGTCAGGGAAAATAGCATAGTTCGCCATACTGAAACAATTCGTTAGCATTTACAAGTTCTCATTTTTCTGTATTTTGACTTCTAATTGGTTTCCTCTTTTGTGCTAAGAATGCCATCTGTCCCTTTGACAGGTTTTTGGATTTGATACCACTTACCAGGAAATCTGACCATCATAAGTATTGTTAAGATGATTCTGAAGTATCCATCCCAACAGCCCTGGCTTAGTAACTTCACACAGAATCCCATACTGTTCCTGTACAGAATTCTTGCCATTTTTCAAGCACTTGCTACATTAAAATAATTCCTTTCACCTCCACAGTTTCTAGAACTTCATAACATAATACTAGGTAACATACATGGTCCTATTTTGTTTCTGGATCTGCTGTCTGCTTTGTTGTAATAAAAAGGGTATTACTAGCCCTATTTATAGATGAGAAAACAGGCTGATGAAAGTGTAGTTGTCTAAAAAATGAATATGATATAGTACCAGGACATTAATTTCTGAATCTAAAGCCGCTGCTCTATAGATATTATCATTTCCCTGTTGGGGAATAAAAGCAGGAGTGGGACTCATTGTTCCCATTTTATGAACCAATAAACTGAGGCTAAGAGAAATTAAGTGACCAATGTGAGATTCTTTAACAAATGATTCAGAGCTCCAGCTTGGACAATTCTAGTCCTCTCCCCTGTGGTCTTTTGCCCTATTACTACCATACACTACTTCCAAGTACATACCTTCCTTTATGTACAAAGTTACGTATGTGTGGACAAGCTAAGAAAGAGGGGGAGCCATCCAGGGGAGGTTCCAGATGGAGAAAGAATTATTAACTAGTGCCAGTAAGTGAGAGGACCAACTTCATCAAGTGCAGCATGGACCCCGAAGCCTGTGGTCTGTTACTGTGGGATTCTCTGTGGGACCAGAATGAAGGGAAAGAACTAACTGCACATCCATTATAAACCAGGCACGTTATGGCTGCTACCCAACTCAAACCTATAAAGATGGAGACATTAGGGCTCAGAGCTGCTGTCTGGATTGTCTGATCTGGCTGAGCTCGCTGTTTTGCTGGCTTGCTTGCTGGCTGGCTGGCTGGCTTCAGAGCTTGGTTTTCTCCACCATTCACCACAGCACATGCTGTGGAAGGTGCAAATGGGAGGTAGGGAAAGTTCCTCCCACTCACGAGCTGCTAATCTTGTTAGGAGAGTCACACATACACACCAACATGATAAAGAATACGGGTGGGTTGTGCTAACCGGTTAGTGGCAGGCAACACACAATTAATAGAGATTTGCGGGGCTGGGAAAAGATCAGCATCCCTTTCTGGAGAGTCTCCAGATGATCTCTGAGGAAAGGATTTGAAGCAGAAAAGAAAGAGACTTTCTAGGCCAGAAGCAGTAGTTTCTGGAAAAGGACAGATTGAGTGGGGTCTGTCACTGATCACTATTTAAACACAAGGAAACTGAAAGGGCCCTCAGGCAGACATTCGGGTGGGCCTGGGCAGTCCTTGGGGCTATAAGGAGTGTCTCCAGCATTGCAGGAAATTGAAATTAGCAAGAATCCTAGGGCAAATCAGTCATCTATTATGTAACCGCCTTACAGACATCTGAAAGCCTCAGCAGAGATCTCCGACACACCCAAATTAAATCATCGAACTTGGAAAGCAGTCCCAGAAAAAGAAGATGGGATGTAGAATGTTCTGCTTATTCTAAGGGGCAGCGCCAGATGCATTCAGAGATGGATCTGGGGGCAGAATTCCCGGTAGCCCTTACAGGCTCCCACCAAGACCCAGTAACCCTCTTGCAAACCCACTTGGTGCACTGCCAATTCAAGTTTAAATTTACAAAGGGGAAGCCGACTGCCCTCCCTCACCTTCTTGGAGCCTAGCCCTGAGCAACCTGCATTTTGCCTTTTATCATAAATAAGGTAAATAAGAACTTCAGCTCTACAGCAGCAAACTTCCAATCACACAGTTCTCTGCAGTTTACAAGGTATTTTCTTTCTTCTGCCCTAGTCCTTCCCCAGTCTCTGTAATGTACTAAGCCTGTGAGAAGGCCTCCCCATGGAGGTGGTCACCTGAGCTGCCTGAAAGGATGAGAAATCAGTCTCCAAGGGGAGTACTGGGCCTGTTGGACTTATTTCCTAAATCTACAATTAAATTACTAGCATCAGAGAGGATAATTTTCACTTTAAACATAATGGTGCCATAAACCACAAAAAACTCCCCATCCCCAAGACACTCTCAATGCTGGGTCTCAAATTTTTCTCCAGCCTCATAAGTCAAAAATATGTATATGTCTTGCCTTGGGCACATGCAACATCATCTACTTTAAACAGCTTTGGTTGGCTTGTGACTCTAACCCTAATTAAACCAGAGAACATTTTGTCCATCTTGGACTCTTTGAACCCACTCCCAGCCGACTCAATTCAGCACCAGCTTGGCCTGAAAGAAGGCTAACCAGCCTGGGAAAGAAAAGAGAATTTGGGGGATTACTTGAGGCTTCCCAAAAGGATCCTTTACTTCCCCAAAATGATTAGTTTAATGATAAGTTCTCCTGAGGATTAACAAAAATGTCTTTTTTGAAAAGTAATTTAAAAATCAAATTTGCTCATGATCCCACTGGTTTAAAAATTTCATAAAGTCAGAGGAAAGTTTCTCCCCCACCTGTCTGATTCCATTCTTCAAAATAAACCACTTCTAACAACTTGTTGCACATTCCATCTTATTTGTTACTGGGTTTATGTAGACGTATCTAAGTACACACATATATATATATATATATATGCAAAATGGCAGGCACATTGACCTATACCTTGTTTATTTCCCTTCATACTCATGGACATTTCCCAAGTCAGTACCTATAGATCTAACACATTATTTTTAGTGGCTGCACATTATTTCACTGCACAGATATATTATGAAAGATTCAACTGTTCCCCTATTGATGGGCATTTAGATTTTTTACAATATTTTTTATTATTGTGAATGACGCTGCAACACACATTCTTGTGTATATATTTTTATGTGCTTATTTTACTGTGTTCTGTAAGATGGATTCAGAGGAGGGGAGCTGCTTTTATTCTTGGGGCTGGAGCACCAGCCCCGTAGGAGAGGGGCCCCCACGCCCACCCCCATCCCCCACCCCCTCCTTAGCCATGCCAACACTTGGGCCAATCTGCTAGACCAAGAAATGTTAATCTCTTTGAGATTTAATTTGCGTTTCCCTGACTACTAGTGAAGCTAAGCATCTTTTCATATGTTTATGGACAATTTGCATTTCCTATTCAGTGAATTACCTACTCTTATCCTGGACTCATATTTCTATCAGGGTATTTTTTTCTATTCAATGTGAAGGAGCTCTTCGTATACATGGGATAGATTTTTGTCTTATATATGAGGCAAGTATTTTCTATTATGCTTTGTTTGGGATATATTTTAACTGTAAATTTTTATTGAAGTCAAATATGTTCAATTTTTCCTTCCTTGTTCCTAGGCTGTCTTAGAAAGAACTCTAATTATATGTTCTTCTTACGCTTTTCTAGCCTTACTTTTTTCCATGTAAATCTTCAGTCCAGGCTCTTTTTTTTTTTTTGCAGTTGTGTAGAGCAGGGAACTAGCTTTACTTTATCCCAAGTGAGGAGTCAGGGGTTTAAAAATCACTTAATTAGCAAAACTGTGCTCTTTTTTTTAGGGAGAAGGGGCCTAGTGAAATTCCTAGGAGAAACTGTGGTCCCTGAAGGTGGACACAGCAGACCTTTAACTCGTGATCTGGAAAAACATCTAGACATTGTTGATCCAGCCAGTCATGGGTTAGACCCTTTCAAATGTGTGCGCATGTTTTGTTTTAATAAGGAAGGGATTTATAGACTAAAACATTCTACTGCCTCAAATACGTCCTTATTTATAAACCAAATCCCGTGTATACCGTACCTCTATCCTATTTGTTTGTTCATCTTAGGTGTGTGAATCCTTCAGTCCACGGTGAGACGGGGCCTTCACTCCGTTCTGTTCTGAATCAGAGCAGAGTAGATGCGTGTTGATCAAACCTTGTCTTTGAAGCCATCTAAAGATTGATTCAGTGTGTGAGCACATAGCCTGAGAAGGTTTCAACATTTTTAGGAAGAATTTGCCAGTTGCTCCGCACACAGACTAGCGAGGAACCAGCACTAGGGAGGTTTCTCCAGGGGCAGTCTTTCCTCTTTCCATTTGCAAATGAAGGTACCAATAAATACTTGTTGAATGTTATCATTGGGTTAACCTTCAAATTCAGACTTGTCAGTAATTACTGGCTTGCATTAGAAGGAGGAGATTAGAGATTGAGGTCCAGGAAGGACACATGATTTGCTTGGAGGTACATAGAGTAACCAGGTCTCCTGTCTCCTTTCTCTGCTTTTTGTCTCTTGACAAAAGACTACTAATGGCTTGGTGAAGGGCACAGGTCTGGTGAGACAGTTACAAGTACAGAACTTTTAAATGTAGCAACAGGGGCTATCTTGGCCTATTTTAGCATTTCTGCCATTTGGGCAAAAAAGCCAGGCAGGCAATTTTTACTGTCCTTTGTGGGGATGCTACTGGGGACCTAAAGAAAGTTGTGGAGTAACGTTCATTTCTTTCACCCTCTGTTGCTGGTAAACAGAGACTGTCTTGGAAGAGCTGGCTGCCTTAGGGCTCATTCAGGGATTCCTGCCTTGAACAATGTCGTTGAGTGCTTACTGTATACAGGTACCTTGCTTTGCCTCTTGATGACCCCCTCCTCAACAAAACAGACATGCCCACTCCAGGAGCTCATAAGGCTGTTTCTCCACGGCCTCACCCGGGAGGCAGGCATTAAACAAATACTCCCAGGCATAAGTAATTACAAATGGAGGTAGGTGCTCTGAAGGAAAATACAGGATGCTTGCAGAGACTACAGCAGGGGGGCTTGGTTTAGATTAGAGGGTTAGGGAAAAGCATAAGTGGGGGTGTTAAAGGCTTTTGCAAAGGTGAAGCGTTTTACATATGTGAAGGAAATTATAATAATAAAGGTGCTTGGAAAGACAGCTCATCCTCATTCATAGGCCACTTCCTAGAGCTCTGGGAATCTGCTTCTCCCCTCGGAATTATGTAGGCATCCAGCTAAGGGCTGGAAGAGCCTTCACAAATGCTAATATGCAAGCGTTTTACAGGCTGCCCCCCCTGACCCTCGGCATCCTCACCCGTAACAAGTTTGAATGCTGAGGTGAATGGTGGGGATGCGTGGCGTTTCTAGTTTGGGAGAAGGGAGGTGGAGAAGCTTTTCCACCCCAGTCCGGGTGCCAGGTTCCCCTACCCCCAAACCAACTGAGGAATGTTTTTCAAGGTAAAATCCCACCTCATTCTGAATCTGGTTGTGAAGGGGACTGCCCGGGAAACCCGGATTTTCCTGGGGAGTTGTAGGGTAGGAGCAGTTGCCTGCCCCCCACCCCGGAAACACTCCTGTTAAGAGAGCTGACCACGGTGAGGTGAGGACTTGATAGCGACGGTGGGCCGGGCGACGGCAAATGCTGCCGGATGGAGGTGTCAGTTTCCCCGAAGAATCTACCAGGAGCTGGTAGTGACAATAATAGCTGACACACCTAACTGTGGGCCGCGCACTGTTCTAACTAAACTCTCTCAAAGAGATTTGAAAACTTATCAGAACAACTCTCTGAGGTAAGCACAATGACTATCTCTACAAATGAGAAAACGAAGGCGCCAAGGGGCCAAGCAGTGATAGCAGCTTTCCTTTTTGCCTCCAACCATTTGGAGACAAGGTTTTTGAGTCGAATTTGGGCTCCAGGTGTGACGCCCCAACGTCTGTGTGAACCCGGTCGGCCTCCCCATAATTCCGGAAAATGCTAGCTTGGAAGAGGCTACTTTGGGGGCCCGTGGGGACAGCGACGGGAATCTCACACGCCCTTTCCCTTCGGAAGCCGAGCGGAGCCGCCAGTCCCCGAGCAGCAGCGAGGACCGGTTGACAGTGGCGCGGGGTCGACAGAGGAGCTACGGGGTGGCCCCACTCCAGCCTCCAGAAGCGGTCCAATACCTCGGCTTTCTGCTGGGTCTCCGCGAGGTGTCGCCTTCGGCCGAAGAAACCACCGCGGCGCCACCCTCGCAGTCCGCAGTTATTTATTTATTTTCAAACAAGGGGGGCGCCCCTCTCCTTTCAATTTAAAACTAGAAACATCCTGCGGTCTTGTTCCTAAAAGGGCGCGTCCACTTCCTACCGTTTTGCACCCTCAGTGTAGCCTCCCTTCGAGATCACACACGAGCAAGTCCATCTGGGTCGCTTTGCTCACGTTGGCCTCGAGCTCAGCCGCACAAACGCAGTCGAGGCGGGGGCTGGGTTGGAGCCTCGTTCCCCCTCCCCTCTAGCCTCCCCCCCCGGACATTTTTTTTTTAATGCCAAGAAATTGCCAGGCCCGCAGGGTGGGTGCTGCATTGCACCGCTCGGCGAGCAGCTGGTTCACTGAGTGCACCCGGTACAAGCCCGGGGGTCTAAAGGCGAGGGAGGAGCACACCCCGGGTTTCTCAGTTTTGCAGCGTCCTCTGTGCAAAGAAGAAAAGCAAGTGCTTTTGGCGCGAAAGCCTTGGCGCCTCCCCTGATTTTTATGGAAATCAAGAGGGCGGTGTAAAGCCGCTTGCCTCTGCTTTTCTCCCTCCCCCTTGTCTGTGCCGCAGCCCCCTTCTCTCCCCGCCCCCCGGGTGTGTCAGATTTTTCAGTTAATAATATCCCCCGAGCTTCAAAGCGCAGCCAGTGACAGTCATCTGTCTGGACGCGTTGGGTGGATGCGGGGGGCTCCTGGGAACTGGGTTGGAGCCGAGCTAGCGCTAGCTAGGCGCAAACGCGCACAGACTGCAGCCACCCGAAGACCACCACCCCCAAGACCACCCGAAGACCCCCGCGCAGAATCGCCTCTGGATCCCCGGCAGTCAGCGGGAGGTAAGGAGCCGGGGATTGCCAACTGCCCGGCGCCCCCGGAGCGGCCAGCGCGGCGGGAAGGCAAGCCCTGGACGGGATCGCGGCTTAGCGAGCTGAGCGCCCGAATATCCCCGGGGGGACTGTTTCAGCTTCCTAAACAAAAACATCTAGGGGTTTTCCCTGAAAAGCTAGCTCCAGCCCCGAAGGCACCCCAGCTGGAAGAGACCCGCCCTAATCCTTTTAGAGCCTTTGCCCAGGGAAGTGTAATGGCTTCATCAAAAAGAAATTCCCCCTTCTCTAGAACGTTTGTCTGTTTCAGCTGACCGGGTGCGGGTGTTTCCCTACCCTGAAGGTGGGATTCTTTTCCTAGGGATGTCCCCAAAGGAAGAAGAGAGGGGCTTAGACAGGGCGAGGCCGCGGCGGTGGTAATCTGGGTCACGACTGCTCCAGCTCGGAGGAGACGCGGCGCTCCCGCCGACCCTCCTGGTGCTGGCGTCCCTACACCATTTCCCAGAACTGGGGTTTAGGTTGTCCCCCTCCCAAGAAGAGGACCTTGTTAGGGCTTTGGAAGAGCGGGGGTGGGGTTACAGAGGTTCAAAATAAGCTATTGGCAGGACTTTCCTTGCAGCGGGCGAATGCTGAGGGGCCTCTACTCAAATTCGGGGGGGTGAGGAAGGTAGTGGATTTGGTCGTTGGTCTGGGTCAAGAGAAAGGCTTTTGCCATTTGCAAAGTTTCCTAACCCCCTGCTGTCTTTTGCACTCCCAAGGTTGCAATTTTACAAAGCAGGGGGGTTGAGGTTGAGAGCACTCCAGATCCTCTGTCTGGTATCTGGGTTGGAGCCTGGGCTTGGTTGGAACAGCTGGCCATAGATTGGTGCAACTGGGGCTGTCGGTGAGCTGGTGAGAGGGTAGCATTCTGCAGCCTTGGAACAGACCCCTCCCCCAGGCAGTGCCTTGGGTGAATGAAATGGCAGTTTCCAAAGTTGCCGAGCCACGCCGCCACCGCCCGCATCTGCAAACCCCCCCCCCCACCTCCTGCCGTAGACAGCTTGTACACAAAAGGAGGGAGAGAGCAGGAGACAGAACTTCTTCCACCTTCTGGAGCGCAGGGCGGAGTGGGGGTGTTTGGAAGAGAGATTGAGGAACGGGGTTAGAGGGGGCGCCCACTGCCTGTTCCCCCATTCGTCACCTCTTGCCAACCCTTCTCCTGGTGTGTCTGTCGGTTGCAGTGTCGGAGGTTGGCGCGGGCCCCCGCCCTCCGCGCCCCCAACGGGAAGGAAGCACCCCCCGAACTAAAACAAGCGGGGCGGAAAGAAGCCTTCGTTCGCCGGCCAGGAGGCGAGTCGATGCCGAGCTGCACAACGTCCACCATGCCGGGGATGATCTGCAAGAACCCAGACCTCGAGTTTGACTCACTGCAGCCCTGCTTCTACCCGGACGAAGACGACTTCTACTTCGGCGGCCCCGACTCGACCCCCCCGGGGGAGGACATCTGGAAGAAGTTTGAGCTGCTGCCTACGCCCCCGCTGTCGCCCAGCCGTGCCTTCCCGGAGCACAGTCCGGAGCCCCCGAACTGGGCCACCGAGATGCTGCTGCCCGAGGCCGATCTGTGGGGCAACCCGGCCGAGGAGGACGCATTCGGCCTGGGGGGCTTGGGCGGCCTCACCCCCAACCCGGTCATCCTTCAGGACTGCATGTGGAGCGGCTTCTCGGCCCGAGAGAAGCTGGAACGTGCGGTGAGCGAGAAGCTGCAGCACGGCCGCGGGGCACCGGCCGCCGGCCCCGCAGCTCCTGCCCCGGGAGCGGGCGCCACCAGCCCTGCGGGCCGCGCGCATGGCGCCGCTGCGGGGACGGGCCGTGCCGGAGCCGCCCTGCCCACCGAGCTCGCCCACCCCGCCGCGGAGTGCGTGGATCCCGCCGTGGTCTTTCCCTTCCCGGTGAACAAGCGCGATCCCGCGCCGGCCGTCGCTCCGGCAACGGGCGCTGCGGTCGCCTCCGGAGTGAGTGCAGCGGCCCCGGCCGGCGCCCCAGTGGCCGCTCTTCCGCGCCCCAGCGGCCGCTCGGCCATCGGCGGTGACCACAAGGCCCTCAGCACCTCCGGAGAGGACACCCTGAGCGACTCAGGTAGGTGCCGGGGTCCGACTGCCTCCCTGGGGTAGTGGAGGAGGGGGTCGCCCATCCTTTGTTACTGTTTACGGGTTTGGCTTTGCGAGGAGTATTTTCGAGGTTGTGCTGGAGGCTGACCGGTCCGGTTCCCTCCAAACTGATCCTCGGGGTCAGGAGGAGAGAGAGAGTGAGAGCCGCTAATGAGCGGGCTCCAAAGCCTCACCTTCGGGAAGTTCTTCACCCTCGACGGGTGCCTGACTCCACTGGCCGTCCCCCCGTCCCCCACCTCTCTTGCAGCGCAGTCCAAGGAAGAAAATTAGGGCAAATTGGGGGACTCAAGCCGGATGGGCGTTTAGGGGCCGCTGAGTGCATTGCCTGGGCTGAAACCTGTTAGCACGAGGGTGGAAAAGGGCCGGTGCAGCCCAGGTCAGGGGAGGTCAGACACCCACAGAGAACACAAAGGCGGTGCAAAATCCTATGCAGGCTGCAGGAAGTTAGGAGGTTGCACAGATGGCTGGTACCAGTTTTGTTTATTTATTTATTTTCAAACCTCGGTAGTCCTTCCCCTCCCTCAGTGGGTGGTGGGCTATTTGCTTCTGGTCCGTGGCCAGCAGGGGGCGATATGCTGGCCAGCAGGCAAACCAAAGATCTGAAAGCCTGGGGGTGGTGAGGGCACCCCTCCCTCTCTCCCTCCCTCCATTCAGCAGCTGTCCGCAAGTACAACCCCGGTTGTGTACATTCTCAAGGGGCCGCCTCTCTACAGTGTGCAGTGAGAACTGGGGCCAATTTTGTCTTCTGGCCAGAATTCCAGGACTAATTTCAGATCTGAGTTGTGTTTCTGACCCAGGGCCCTTCAAGGTGAGGGCGGGGACCTAACCAAGGCTCCCCAGGAATGAACACATCCTGGAAGAACTCATTGATTGGTTCTATTGTGTGCCTATGTCTGTCTGAAACTGAAGAGTAGGGCTAAACCAATACTCTACCTGGGACTCTCGAGGTAAAGAACTCTATCCAAATACTTGAGTAGTCTGCCCTTGTATAGAGAGCTGGGGGCCCCTTTGGGCCTTGAAAACCAGTGTTTTCAAAATGCAGGTGGATAAAATGCCAAATTTTCCTTCAGGGCTGAGGACCCATTCATCTGAGGATCCTGGAAGGAAACTTGGTGATAACCCTCCGGTTTGAAATGGGTCTGTCTCTTTAATGTCTGTGCCTTGACAGCTTTCCGTGAGGAAGCACTTCCTTCCAACAGCTGTCTTCTTGGCAGAAAACCAAAACATTGGCTTAAAGGGACCCACAGACTGGAACAGCCTCACATTTCGGGTTTAGAACAAATCCCACAATTGTTCAGCTTTCCGGTCCCCTTCAGATCAAGCAGAAGATGTGTTTTGATTTTCATGCTTGCATTTTGAGCAATTATTTTCTGTCCCCTGTGGTAGTGTAAAGGAGGAAATGGAGAAAAGGGCACGCATGCTTTTGTTGCCGTTATTGACTTGGGAAAGAGGCGCCCCCATTTTTTAGGTTTACAGCTCCTGTGGGTTACAACATTGTTAAGGTTTGATCTTTGTTACACGAAAAGCTGTTCACTATGTAGAATTCAGGTTCATAGTAGACAAGTTATTTTTCTTCCATAGTTAAAGAGTTCTTTAAGCTTGTTTAGGGACTTAAAAATAAAATGAACCATGTGTAAACTGCCCTTAAAATGAGCCTCAATTCCAAATTATAGAGATAGAAATATAAATAATCTGTGGGGTAGCCTAGTGATAATAAAAATAAAGGCTTTCCATTTACTGGGCATCTGTGGAGAGGCCCAGCTCTCCACCATGTTATCTGTCCTACTCTAGAATGCACAGTGTTATAATCCCCATTGAACAGCTGCAGAAACTGAGGCTGAGAAAGGTGAAGTAACTGGCCCAGGGATCACACAGCTGGAGTGATGGACCCAAGGTCCTGTCTCATCCCCAAACCAGGTTCTTTATATTCCTGACACCTGCTGACGTCGGAATAGAGGCTGTAAGTTGCAGGAATGTAGGGAAGGAAAAAGTTATTTCCAGATATATTTAAAGAGACCTAAAGCACAATTCTGCCCAATCTTTGTGGATAGATCCCTAATCAGAGATCAGAGAACGTTCTTCCAGGACCTGCTGTGAGAAACTGGATAGACAAGAGTTTAAGTCATCATACATGTCTCACGATGAGAATAACTAATGGTGCCATCTTGTTTTCAAAGATGATGACGATGAGGAGGAGGAAGACGAAGAGGAGGAAATCGATGTGGTGACGGTGGAGAAGCGGCGGTCCTCCTCCAGCAAGGCGGTCACCACCTTCACCATCACTGTGCGCCCCAAGAATGCGGCCCTGGGCCCGGGGCGGGCCGTGCCCGGTGAGCTGATCCTCAAACGCTGCGTCCCGGTCCATCAGCAGCACAATTACGCCGCCCCGTCGCCCTACGTGGAGAGCGAGGACGTGCCACCCCAGAAGAAGATGAAGAGTGAGGCATCCCCGCGCCCCCTCAAGAGTGTCATACCCCCAAAGGCTAAGAGCTTGAGCCCCCGCAACTCTGACTCGGAGGACAGCGAGCGCCGCCGGAACCACAACATCCTGGAGCGCCAGCGCCGCAATGACCTGCGGTCCAGCTTCCTCACGCTCAGGGACCATGTGCCAGAGCTGGTGAAGAACGAGAAGGCCGCCAAGGTGGTCATTTTGAAAAAGGCCACCGAGTACGTCCACTCCCTTCAGGCCGAGGAGCACCAGCTTTTGCTGGAGAAGGAGAAGTTGCAGGCAAGACAGCAACAGTTACTAAAGAAAATCGAACACACTCGGACTTGCTAAACGTCTCTCGGAACGGGACAGTCACTGCCACTTTGCACATTTTGATTTTTTTTTTTAAGCAAACGTTGTGTTGACATTAAGAATGTTGGTTTACTTTCAAATTGATCCCCTGTCGAGTTTGGATCTGGGTGGGGAGCAGAACACGTTGGGTCCTGCCAGGAGCTTGGGAGAGGGCCTGGGTGTGGGACGCTGGGTGGCCCTCGCGTCCTCCATGTCACCTCCGAGACCGTGGTTGAAGTTTGTGACCATTGGGAGCCTCTGGGGCTGTTGAAGTCACCTTGTTTGTTCCAAGTTTCCAGACAACAGAAAGTCATTCCTTCTTTTTAAAATGGTGCTTAAGTTCCAGCAGATGCCACGTAAAGGGGTTGGCCATTTGATACCCCTGGGGAACATTTCTGTAAATACCATTGACACGCCCGCCTTTTGTATACGTCCTGGGTAATGAGAGGTGGCTTTTGCGGCCAGTATTCGACTGGAAGTTCATACCTAAGTACTGTAATACCTCAATGTTTGAGGAGCATGTTTTGTATACAAATATATTGTTAATCTCTGTTATGTACTGTACTAATTCTTACACTGCCTGTATACTTTAGTATGACGCTGATACATAACTAAATTTGATACTTATATTTTCGTATGAAAATGAGTTGTGAAAGTTTTGAGTAGATATTACTTTATCACTTTTTGAACTAAGAAACTTTTGTAAAGAAATTTACTATATATATATGCCTTTTTCCTAGCCTGTTTCTTCCTGTTAATGTATTTGTTCATGTTTGGTGCATAGAACTGGGTAAATGCAAAGTTCTGTGTTTAATTTCTTCAAAATGTATATATTTAGTGCTGCATCTTATAGCACTTTGAAATACCTCATGTTTATGAAAATAAATAGCAGTTAAATGATGCAACTTTTTTTTCCTTAATAGCATTTAGTTAAACTCTGTCCCTTATGTAGTACATACTTTATAGAAGGAAGTTAAGTTTCCATGGATAGCCCTGTCTTTGCAGTACTGGTTGGGGGGAGGCCATTGTCCCCACTTGGGATAGAGGGGACATGGCACAAGTTTAGGAAGGTTAAGGCATTTCTTGCAGGTTACACCTAACAGAGTTGTTGTTACTAGTGACTCTGCATAATAATAGCATCTAGTAGTTCACAAAGCACTTTCAGATATTTTGTGTTTAATGAAATTAAGCTGTGACACCAGACTTGGTCAACACTTAAGGATGAGAGGAATAAGATCAAGGCAGGGTTGTGTAACTTGGCTGTGATTGGTGTTGT
Source organism: Manis javanica (assembly GCF_040802235.1). Classification (NCBI taxonomy): domain Eukaryota; kingdom Metazoa; phylum Chordata; class Mammalia; order Pholidota; family Manidae; genus Manis; species Manis javanica. The sequence continues at coordinate 230,917,419 of NC_133156.1, read as the reverse complement.
GCTTGTCCTGTTGGCAGACAGCTTCGTGATGCAGGGTGTAGAGGAAAATGTATTCTTCAACTTTAGGCATTATTGCAGAATAATTAGATGAGGTTGGCCCCTCCCCTCCAGGAGCTCTCAACCGGAAGCACAAAAGTAACTGATGAAGTGTCAGCTGTGTGGCCCAGGTCACATGCCATGTCCCTTCAGGAGATTCACGGGTATATTGTAGCTCTTGTCTGTTTTCTGAAGCTGTCATTCAGGTGTTTGGGTGGCCCTGTGGAAGTAGGATTACCCTTTGCAAGTTCTGGAGGATGGAGCCAGTGTCAACAGGTTGGAAGGAGGCATGATTTGCTAGGAAGGCATTTCTGAGAGATTCCCTAATAGGAAGTAGTGATATCTTTGGCTTGTGAGGCATTCAGTTTCTCAGAACTGAAAACCAAAAGTAACCTGTTTCTTGTTTGAGTGAAAGGTGGTATTCCGTTACTTCTCCAAGGTTTATTCATACCAGATTTTTAGCTCTGAACTGAAAAAGGTCTGCTTTGCTTGGAAGAGCACAAGTCTAGGGATGGGAAAGGGTTTTGCTTGTTTAGTCACAGACTGTAAGGGACAGAGATGGGAGAACCTAGGCTATGTGGGTCTCTATGCTTTCATCATTTTATAAAGGCCAGTGGGAGATTTGAACATAAGGTCCTTATCCCAGTTACAGACGCTTGTCCTAGAGCTATGCGGTGGGTGGTACTGCCATGGACATTTCTGACATGGTGCTGAAAGTTATGGGTAAAATCCTCTTTAATCCCTCTACTTGCTCCCATCCCCATGCTAGATAGTACTGATCCTTCTTTGAAAGTCCCTTTGGAATTGTCATTCAAAAAGCCTTCCTGTTCATTCACATTTTATAGGCCCCAAGTCACTGCAGCCTCTGCACCATTTTTCTTTGTACCCATAAACCCAAAGAAAGTTAAATGACCTTAGAGTAATTAATCTTTTAAGTTCAGTTCATTCATCCCAACTTCTCTATGGTCCCCATAAAAACCTACCTGAATATTTCAGAAAAGATGAAACTCTAGCCATGGAGGAGAAATATGGTTGCGATAAATGAGGCCCTGAGCTGCTTCTTACCAGGCTCTTTTTTTGCTCTGGCCACTAGGAAGCTCAGCCAAATTCCATGCTCTCATTCTAATGTCTAGTGTCCATTCTCTCTTCTAAATGTCTATGATTCCTTTTTTTAAAAATGTTCTTCATGTTGTTACATTAAAGAGAACTTTCTGCATTTGGTGGATTAAAAATATATATTGAAATATTAACACTGAAGTGAAAGACCTTATTTGCTTTTCTTGGCCAAGCTGAGGAAAAGTGTCACCCTGTTTAGCTCTGCAATTACCTACAAGGTAATTGCTATAGTCACAGAAGAATTGAGCGGCTTGTTTGAATCACCTGAGAAACCATCTCTGCATACCAAAAGCGGTTTCGAGACAGAGGAACTGCTCTACAGCAAATCAATAAATGATAGGATTTAGATGGTGTGTAGAGATCAGCTTATTGAATTACTTCATTTCATGGAATGGGTCATGGGATCCCGTTAGTGGAGGAATGTGGGACTGAAGTCTGGTCTGATGGTCAGCTCAGTGTTCTTTCCGTGGAGTAGCTTTCCTGCTGCTCACACTGTGGCCTCCTATCTCTGGCTCATTCACCCACCTATAAAATGTGTCCATAGTCATCGAAACTGACCCAGTGAAAACTTTCAGTAGTTCCCAACACTTACAGGATAAAGTGCAAATCCAGCTCGACATGTGAGGCTGCTTCTGCCTGGCTCCCCAGCTCACCGGCTCCGTCACCCCTCGCCTCTCTCTGGGTGCTCCTCATTCCAGCTCCTCCAGCCACTGTCGAGCTTTCTCACCTCTAGCTTGTTTCACCGCATTCCCTCGGGTTATTCAGTTTCTGTTTATTGAAGTTCATTTCAACCTTGAATGGCAAACCCAATGTCATCTCATTCAAGAAGCCTTACTTGTATCCCCATGTGGACATTTTCCAACTGTTGTGAACCTCTATCATCTGTGGAGATGGAAAAGCTGTCTTAATTGCCCCCCAGGTCTCCTACACCATGAGGTCCCCTGAGGCCGCCACGGCATGCCATTCATTCACCTCTGATTTTTCAACCCTGAAGGCCTGGTGACTGATAGCTGACAGGGCCTTGGCAGATGCTGGCAGAATAGCTGACAGCCAAATAGGCAGCAGAGGAAGGATCAGGGTGAGGACAGGTGGGGGCAGATTTCCATTATGCATGTGTGTCCTGCTAACCTGGATTCACAAGCTCCCAGGCTAATACAAAGGGGAAAACACATATATTAGACATCAATGAACGTCCAGTAGTAACTGCTGTAAGTGAACGTGTGTGCATGTGGAGGCCTGTCTTTGGGAAGCCCAGACAGTCTGAAAGGGGGTTACGGCCTTGCATGGAAGGCAGGGGAGCCAGAGGGACTGGTGGAGAGTGGGGGCGGCTGGTGGGGACTGTCAAGGCAAAGCATGTGAAGGGTCCCAGGGCTGAGTGTGAGGCTCTGCTCCCTCAGGCTCCCAGCTGGCAGCTCTTTGTTGGAGGAAACAGACCAAATTTTGCTGGTCTACCACAGGCCTTAGGCAGCTCGTACACCTGTCTGAGGCCACAGATGATTGGAACTATGGTGGCAGTGGTTGCAATGCGTGCAGCACTGCAGACATTGCAGAGATCACGGAGGTTTCTTTACACTCACTGAGCCCCAGTCATCGGGATGCCGGCCTGCTCATCACATACCCATTTGGGGTGTTGGGTCTTCTCGATTTGACTTTCCTTAATTCCTAGGGTGGCTATCTATTAAAATTACAACTTTTAATTTGGGTTGATTTTAGAATTAGAGGTAATTAGATTTTAAAGAGGCTTAGAAGTCATCTAGTTCAAACTCCCCCCTCAGAGTGGAAGGAAGAACATACAGTCTGCTCGTGGGTATTCTTTTTTCTTTCTTCCTTTACCCCCTCTCTCCCTCCCTCCCTTTCTCTCTCCCTCTCTCAGTCACAACAAACACTTATTTAGTACCTGTCATATGTCAAGCCCTGTTCCAGGCCTTGGGAGACATCAATGTATACAAGGCAAAACTCCCTCCAATCTTGCTTTCATGGACGTTACAGTCTGAGACAGAGCGACAGCAATACAGATGAACATGAAAAGCAAAGAAATCAAACAGCATTCAAGAAGGTGGGGAAGACTGTGAACAATGAGTAGACCAGGAAGGAGGAATTAGGGGTGCCAGGGCAGGAGGGGGTGGGTTTGATTTTGAGTAGGTGGCCAGAAAGGTGCACTGGGGAGGGGAGCATGGGTGGAGAGGTATGTTGTGTCTGCTTGGGAACCAGGAATGAAGCCTCAGGACCCTGGGTTAGGGCCCTTCTTTATCTCTCTCTGGACACTGACACATGTCTCCCCCAACTTCTGATTCACTCTCTCAAGGCAAAGAAATTGCATGGAGTACCCCCTGGTACAATGGGGATGATTGGCACCACCTACTTCATGGGGTGATGTCAGAAACTAACTTGCATACAGCACATGGAAAAGCGTCTGGTACATACGGGTGTGATTTCAGTCTGCTAAACAATCCAATTTCTTGTTCACAGGACCCTTTCTCTCTTCCCCAGTACGTTTCTAGGGCAAAGAATCTTTAAAAAACATTTACTGGGAGAACAAATTCACAAGCCTGATCTTAACAAGAACTTTGTGGACTTTTGTTCCTCAAAAGAAGCCTTACAAAACCTGAAAACGGGTACCTTGGAAACAAATGAATGTGAGCTTTGAAGCCTATTTTAAGACAGAGCCTAGGAATTTGAGTGCCACAGAACATCTACGCCTTCTACAATGGTTTATTAGTTTTCCTTAGTTGTAAAGGAAATCTCTTCATAGGCCACTGACCAGAGTTACCTGATCTCTTTTGATACTGATGTATCATGCTACAAGACATTCATCCTGAAACCTTTGACCAGGAGAAGTAACAGAGCCTTTTTATGGCTGGAGCAGGCAGACCTGTCGGTATAATGCACATTTGGAGAACACACACAACATGTACTCCTCGGATAAATATGGATGACTTGAACGGGCCGTGCAAAATCTACTTTCTTCTGCATTCTAGCAAGCCCAAGATTTGTAGCAGGATTTGGGGAGGTGGTGTGGGATGGGGAAACGAGTTTGTTCCTGCACAGATCAGAAGCCTGTTATGGACTAAATTTTCTGTCTTAGGCTCGCCTCCACCATTTTCCTGAAGGAGGGCCTAAAAACCACCCCTCCACTCTACAGAATGAACTTCCAGGTTGTCTGGGAAAGAGCCCTGGGTAATAGAAATACTTAGGTCAGAGGCAGAAGCCCTGGGCTTGGATTTCAACTCAGTTACTTGGTACTTTCAACCTTGGCACAGGAAGGTTGTTGGGTCTTCTGTGGCTCATTGTCTCGTCTCTAAGTGGAATAGGCTGGAGCTGGTAATTTCCAAGGCTCTCTTTCGATTCTGAAGATTGAAAATCATTGATCCTTAGGGGTGGCTGAGATGGCCACAAACATCACGTTTATGAACACTTTCTCAGGGGAAGCTTTGGGTACACATCCTGGCTCTGCCATTCACCAACTCTGTGGCTAAAGGCAAGTCACTTTCCTCCCCATCTCACTTTCTTCATCTCCAAAGCAATAATAGTCACCACCCTACAAGGTTTTTATAAGGATCCCAGGACAGAAAATATATGAGGGATGTGATAGCGCTTGGGAAATTGAAACATCTTTCAGCTCTTAATCCATCTTGCTGCTCCCACTTCCCTGTTTGCTTTCTGGGTTCACTGCTAAGTGGGTTTCCCCAGGTAGTAAACACCTTCAAAAACAACAGGCACACCTCTGATTGCTCCACTGGGTCTGGAACAGCTTCATATAGCTGTAATGCTTGTTAAATAATTCTTACTAATGAAAACATTTGACTAATTGTTCACAGCCAGCTAGAGGGTCCCAATTTGTGCTCATGAAATGGGTACACAGGCTCTTCTCACCTGGAACTGGAGAAAATTATGATAAATCCATTTTTTAATTGGGTTACCCAAATAAAAACAGAATATGGTAACAGATACCTAACATTTTGAATTTTTGCTTGGATTGGTTTAGCCACTTTTTTTTGGCATAAATCCAAGAAGAACAGGGAATTTATATGGACACCAGAGATCTGAAACTACTCAAGCAATAGTTACATTTTCGCTGGTGAAGAGGGCCCCGTTGAGAGCAGAGTTTACTGTTGTAAATAGTTTGATTGCTTTTGGGTTTGAAGATAAATCTTTCCCATCCTGAATTGGTCCTTCTTCTGAATTTGCTGAAATAATATTTTATAGTCTGTTTTGAAGGAAAATCATTTTTTTCCCAGAAAGCTGTTCCCCCAAACATTTGTTAAAATAACGAAGTTGGGGTTTTTCTTGGATGTCTTTAACAGTGAACTTCCAGGATGGCTGTGAATACATTTCATCTGATACTTCTGGGAGATTATTTCTCCTAGAGTGTTACCTCACTTGGGAATTCCTCTGGGTAATAAATGTGCACATGTCAATTTGTTGTTGCAGCTCCATTATCGCTGGCTGACTGTGTGTGGAGGCTGCTGTGTGACGTGTGGCTGTGGGATCTGCTGGTTAGGCAGTCAGGGCGACTTTTTTCTTGCCCACAGTGATGAACCACAATGTGAAAATGTTGGAGCAAAGAAATAGCATTGAGCTCAAGCACAAATTGAGCCGTGGCTTCACTGGAGGCATGGATGCTGAGAGCTGGGTCATTGGAGTGGAAACCGCCACAAAATGCTTATTATGGTGCTTGCTGCCATGCAAGGACTCTCTCTGCAGTTTGAGAGGGAGAAGTCCCTTTTCATGGTTTCTTTTTCCCTCTTTCCCTAGGGTGACTGACTTGTTCCAGTTTGCCTGTGACTGTCCCAGATTAAAAACTGAAAGTCCTGCATCCTTGTAAGCACTCAGTTTCTGCAGACCAGTGTGGAGGGTGTCCCCATTCTTACCCCTCCTCGGTGCTTGCTCATCTCACCGCTGTCTGACTAGCTTGACAGGCCACCTGTGGGAGCCTGGGCCACCTGTGGCAGGCCACCTGTGGCAGGGACCGAGGCCGGGCAGCCACTGCGCATACGTTGGAGGAATAAACAGCACTGCGGGATGAAGGGTCTGAAGGAAGCAAGGACAGGCTGGAAAGAATTTGTCTTGGGGTCAGAGCACATGCATCTGAGCTCTGGGAATGCTGCTAAGTGACTTGCGAGTCACGCTGAGCTGCACAATGAGGAGAAATCTCCTTTTCTTTGGGGATGCTGTTGGCCCGAGGAGACTAAGAGCATGAAGGGTCCTACACGAATGCCAGGGACCAGTGTTCGGAGAGCCTGCCCACCCTGCTTTTCTCAGGCTCTGGGGTTCCTTCTAGATAATGATGACAGTAATAATGATAATAATATTTTGGAGGCCAGATGATGATGATGCTGGCTTCAGTCCTCTAGCCTGGCCTTTTGGATCTCCTTCATTTTTCATTTTCAAGGAGCCGAAAGGAAGCATCTTCAAATTATCAAACAGTTGGAGATTGTGAGGGAACGGTCCTCGGAAGCTTGCTGGGTCTGGGCTTGTCACCAGAATGCGGAGGGAACATGCAGAATAAAATCCCCCCCAAGATTCTGCGCATAGCTGGGCTCTGTTTCATCAGAGAAGCTGCAAGTTCAAGGCCCCTAAAAATGGACTTGGACCTTCGTTCTCTGGGCTGAGGACCCTGTGATGATATTCCAATGAGTGTATTCCATGAGGTTAACTTCTACCCCGTGCAGGAGTCTTCCTTTTACTGGCAGCTATGAACCATTTTGGCCATGTCTGCTGCAGGCAGAGGAATGACATGTCAGGATGTGAAGGTGTGCTCCTCCACAAAAGGAGCCGGTGGAAAGGCAAGCAGGCCTCTGGGGGACCTCTGAAAGAGGTGTTTACAGGTATTCAGTGTTTGGAGGAAACCCTCAGTTAACTCCAGGAGCGGCAGCTTATATACTCTTACAATCCTGCCCGGCTGAAGATCCTCCCCGGACCCAGGCCCCCTGAAGGGGAGAGGGTCTGTCATGTTATTGACATGTGCATATTATTAAGAAAAGGGACAAAGGGTCTGGCGCTTGGGAATGAGAGCTGTTCTGTGTTCTCTTCAGTATGCAGATGGTACCCTTATTATAAATCTGACGGGGGAGGGCCCTGCAGGAGTCAATCAGCAAAGCTATCCTGATGGAGAATGGCTGCGGTTTGGGGATCCCCTCCCCACATGTGGAGCTCCAAGCACCTGTAAAATGATACCCCGCTATTCTATTCCCTACCCACCTGTAAAATGATATCCTGCTTCATGATCACAGAATGCATTCTGAAGTCAAAAGGAACTTTTGATTTCTTTGAATTAAAAATGGCCAATTTTATGGAAGGCCAGGCTCCCCCAAAATCTCCTGAGCTGTGTAACACTTGTCCTCCTTTAGTGATGCTTAACAGTGAGATGTACAACTCTGAGGCCTTCCATTCAGCCCTTCCAGACATGGGGAGTGCCGGCATATGAATGAGACAGAAGGAACGTGGGGAAGGGTCAAGACTGCAAACAACTGTGCCCACCACCTAGGAAGGGAGATGAGATGTGAACACATAATTTCTCGAGGAGGTGTTGTGGGAAGTGGGTGGGAGCACAGGGGAGCCTTCCCACAGCAGAGAGGGTGTGCACGGTGGCGTGGATAAGGATTGAATGGATATGCATGGATACGGACTGTCCCGGTGCGGACAGACAAGAGGAGCATTGTGAGTTGAGGGGCAGCCTGAGTGGAGGTGTATGGAGGTGCCTGGAGGCTGTGGAACTGTGTGGAGGCGTGTGGAGCTGCGCAGAGGTACGGAAACCACGTGGAGCTGCGTAGAGGTGCGTAGAACTGCGTGTAGGTATGTGGAGCTGCGTGGAAGCACAGGAACTGTATGAAGCAGCGTTGAGCTGCGGCAACTGCGTGTGGATGCATGGAACTGCATGGAGCTGTGTGTGGGCATGTGAAGCTTCATGGAGCTGCCTTGGGGTGTGGAGCGTGTTTGGAGCACAAATGTATCCCTGGAGCAGCAGGTGAGATGGATGGGTTTGACCCAAGAACTGCCTCGAGGCAATGAGAAACCAGCCAAAATGTCTGAGGAGAGGGCTTGATGTGATTAGATCCCGTGTGACTTTGGGAGCAAACTAGGTAGATGTATTTAACCTGTGCAAGATTGCCCCGATGTACTCATCAGCGTCAGTTACTAGTAACCATGGTGCCTGCTTCCCAAAGCGGCCTTGTGAGCCCTTTGTGGTGGGGAGAGCCCAGGCCTGGAACATTGGGGACTTGGATCTTGGCTCTGTGAGGCCACCACTTGGAGTTTTTTCCCCCTTGGGCCTTGCTGGTGTGCCCTCTCTTCTCTCTGCCCATCTCCCCAGTCCTACAGGTCCAAAGCCCACTGTCTGGCAGGGACCAGCTTGAGGGCACCTCTTCACAAAACCTTCACACTCTGCTCTGCAGAAAACGTGTTCTCTGGCCTCTAACCTCACCCAGTGCTTTTCCCTCACTCTTCTGCGTTTGGAAAATCAAATAGCTCCCTCCTTCCCTCCCTCCCTCCCTACCATGGTCACTGTGAAACAATTAAACACTGAAGACTAGTATGAAAAAGAAAGAAAAATGTCACTAGTAACCCACCTTTCAGAGAGAATTCAGAGAATATTGGTGTATATCTTTCTAAATTTTTCCATATAAACACATATGCATATGATTATGCCTGTTTGTTTTGTATCTTTGTTAGGTCATTAATTACTTGTTATTATGTATTATAAGTAATTCTATTTTACTTGGGTCTTAACTCTCCTGCTAGGAGTAGGGAGCTTTCTTCCTCTGAGTCCTGTAGAACTGGTTTGCAAGCAGTAGAAAAGCAGCAAGAGGTGAATGAATCATTGAATGGGTTTCTCTATACCTACCTGTACATTGGGAATTGGGGATTGTGTTATGTTTGAGGTCTTTCCCAGTTCCAGTAATCTGAAGACATCTGATCATTTTGTCTGTGATGTGGGTAGAAGAAAGAATCTTAAAAATCTGAAGACAGGTCTGTCCCTTTTAGCACTAACATTGTCCCCAAACTAAAAGGAGATCAAACAATGATTTAATGCTGTCAGGTTGTGTCCATACAAATCGTAAAAACAATCTGGTTTAGCATATACACTGCTGTCTTTTCTGTCTTATCCAAAATGGGCCAATCTTGGGGTACCAGGTGATCCTTCAAATCTGAGAAAAACAAATTTTGAATGCTATGGATTCCTCATTTCTTCTGACCTGCAGCGCTACCCGTAGCCTATATGGCACCTTTGCCTGAATTAGGACAAGGCTTCCCCTGCTCTCCAGGCAGATGCAGCATCTCACACAGTGTGTCGCCCTGGCAAACAGAATGCAGCTAGGTGTCAGCCCCTCTTGCCCCCTAGGCGGGCACCTCATGGGTAGGATACAATCTGAACAATTGTTATTGGCAGCCCTGGGGCAGGGTGCCTAGAACTGAAAAATGTCAGTGAAATGTTTGATATCTGTATTCAAAGATTCTTCTTTAAGCAAATAAGCAAGAATGCTATAAATATGGGACAGTATGGCATCGGTGAGCTTACGTAACAATGCAATCCTGTAGGAGGATTCAGACCCTCCCCCTGCCTGTCCTTCCAGCTGGAAGCTCCCCTGTCCGAACCATGCTTTTCTCAGTGTTACCCATGTTTCATGGCCCAGCTCAAAGGCTGTCTCTTCCACAAAGCTTTCTGTGGCCTGTTCTTTTGGAGTTCATGGAAACCTCTCGTGTGCTCATCTAGTATGTGCTCTACCTGTTTTTCTCATACCTCTCGTGTTGCTTGGTATGTTTGATGATTACTTTACATACTAGCCAAGCACCATCTGAACCTCAAGTCATCATCATTAAAATAGACATGATAGAATAGATCATCCAGGTTCCTCAATAAGTACCACAATTATTATAATACTTATCTTTTATCATCTATGAAACTCCTAGAGGAGAGTTTCACAGCCTTATTTGATCTCTGAACCCCTATATACACGTGATGCTGAAGACAGAGTTCGTGGTGTTCATAGAATGTATTTGGTTCGAAAAGCCTCCAGGGGTGGGTGGTGCCATCTGTATAGCCTCAGAAAATCTCCTGTACCTATGAACTCTTTACCTTCTCTCTAAACCCATTGTGTCAGTTGCATTTCTTCTTCTTTTTTAAACAAGCAATGAGCAGTTTAACAAAGCAAAGTACACACTCGAGCAGGGAGTGTGGGAGTGCTCAAGAGAGGTGGGGCAGCAGGTGGGTTTCCGGTCGGGTGGTCTTATAGCTGGAGTTTAAGCAGGGATATTCATCAGGTTAGGTGGGGTTTTCTTGGAGTAGGAAGGGGATTTCTGGAAACTAGGGAGACACCCTCTTGTTGTCCTTAGATGGTCTTCCTCGGAACTGTCATGGTGCCAAGGGGTATGAATTTTAGTGTACTAGTGAGCGTACAATGTACTCTGAGGTGAAGTCAAGACAACTTCTCCTCCATGTTGGAACTAGTCAGTTTTGGCAGATCTGGTATCTATACCCTCTCTCCCTACATCTCCTGAGAACAGTTTATATGGAATGTTTAGAATATAAACAAGCATCTAACTGAATGTAAACACCGGCCGAAGTCCCCACCCCACTCCCTGCTCATATCTGCTATCCGTCCACTATGACATTCACCCTTCAAGGAGTGTGGACCCGTGAAATCTTTCAAGGGAAAATGGGTGTCATTCTTCTGTAGCTGCTTCCTGTTGGGGAGGGGTGTTGACTCTAAGGTGTATTTTTATTCTTTTTTTCCTTTAGTCTTTTGTATTTCTGTGTCCCTGCCTAGTTTCCAAAGCTTCATAATAAACCAACAGAGAAGGCATATTATCCTCACTTAGAAGGTGAAGAAAAACTAAGACTCAAATGTATATACCTAGAATGCAGTTGGTAGTAGGATTTGAATTTTGGACTTTGATCTCATAGTTCAGTGTGCCCTACCCTAAACACTGCACTAAGGGAAATTAATTTTAAGTCTGCAAAGAACCTCCAAGTTAGAATCATTTATCCACGTTGTTGCCTAGGCTCAGTTTGATGTGCCATCGGAAGAGTGACAAGCCCACTCCTTTCCCTCAACAGAGCTTATCCAGGAAGATGAACAATTTTTAAGGATGATCATGGGCTTTTCCAGAGCTCTGGTGTTTGCATCTAAGCTGCCCTCACCCTACACGAAAGGTATCACATGCAACCCAGTTTTGTCTCTACAGCCAGGAAAGTGCTGTTAAGGTCTTGGTGAATAGATGCAGCCACTTATTCCTTCCTATCCCCACAATTCCATTTCCTACTCCTTAAGAAAAAAAAAATCCAGAGAACTGCTACCAGCTTCTAGCTTTAAATATTTAAAGCTATATATATAATGTGCAGCAATAACAAAGAAGTTGATCACTGCTGATATGACAGACATCCTGTCACACAGAATTTCTCCAAAGTGAAAAGAAGCGACTTGCCCTGCAGTTTCTGGATGTGTCTCGCCTGGAACTCACTGGGTCTAAGGGGAGGTGAGAAGACAGCACAGCAAGAGCCTCAGGCACAGATTAAGTTTTGGAGAAGAGCATAGAAACAGCCAGTGAGGAAAAAGAGAAGGGATCCCAGGCTCTGGCCTCTTCAGTCCCCAAAGCCACTGTGAGCTCCTGCACAGTTCTCTGACAGTTCCCTGGGATTCCCTTAACCCTTAGGGCTCTGGGCTGCTCTGCATGCAGCCTCCCAGCTGTGCCCTCAACTCTGCTCTAGTGAACGGGCTGGTGGTGGCTGCCCCTGAAGCCTGTGTTCTGCTACCTTACAATAGTTCTCATCCCTGGCTGGGCGTTAAACACATCTGGAAGCTTTTAAAAATCCCAATGTTCCCCATCCCCCAAACCAAACACCCCAAGTGAAAAGTGGGCAAAGGCCTTGAACAGACACTTCCCCAAAGAAGATATGCAATCTTCTTCGGCCAATAGGCACATGAAAGGTGTTCAACATTACTATTCATTAGGGAGATGCAAATCAAAAACCCATGTCCTACCACTTCATACCCAATAGGATGCCCATTATGAAAAAAAGGAAGAAAAGAAGTGTTGGTGAGGATGTGGAGAAATCCGAACCCTCATGCATTGCTGATAGGAATGTAAAATGGCGTAGTCACTGAGGTAAACAGTATGACTGGCCCTCAAGAAGTTAAAGTTAATCAAAGAATTACTGTATGACCCAGCAATTGCACCTGTGGGTAGATACCCAAGAGAATTGAAAGCATGCTTGAACAGATATTTTGTACACATTCTTTTTTTTTATATTAAGGTATCATTGATATACACTTTTATGAACGTTTCACATGAAAAACGTGTAACAGACATACTAGGGGCTGGGGGAACAGGGCATTAGGGAGTTTTTGTCTAATGGGTACAGAGTTTTAGTTTAGGATGATAAAAATTCTGGAGATGGATACTGTGTGAATAAACTTAATGCTACTGCCTTGTACACCTAGAGATGATTAAAATGGTGGGAAAATAAAAATCTCAATGCTCAGGCCACACCACAGCCATACCACAGACCAATTAAATCAGATTTTCTGTGGACGGGACCAAGGCCTTAATAGTCCCCTAAGTTCCCTATCTGATTACCATGTGTAGCCAAGACTGGGAGCAATGACTTTACCATTCCTGGTTTTTTAAAAGAAGTTCCATATTTTCAGCTCCCATTATTTAATTCCTAGATTCTCCAAAGACTGTACTCATAACTCAGCCTACCCAAATCGGATTCCCATTCTTCCTCCCCCAGACCAGCCCCTTGTCAAGTATTCACCTCTTTGGTCTCTGGCACTGTGTTACCTATGGTCATTCAATTTAGAAACCTGGGCAACACCCTATGGAAAATGAACTGGGTCTTCCCATCTGCTTGAATACGTGGCAGTGCCATTAGGGAAAGGGTGGCCGCCTTAACATTTGTAGGCCTGCAGCAAGAGCCCAGAGGGGGACCAGCCTGGCCTGCCCTTTCTTCCTCCCATTGGCATCACCCTGTACCTAGTAGGCACGTCATCTCAGCTCCTGAGGGAAGGGAATGACTAGAGGGCTGAGTGCACAGACCCAAAGGTGGTTCCAGGTGGAGGTGGTTCTGGAAGCTTTAATCAGATTCCTGGTCTGTTACACGGCCCACAGCTTCCCGTGCCCCCGCTGGTCATCTGTAAATGGCCAAGGCTGCAGGGCGTGGCGGTCACCTCCACGTGGCCCCTTCTCTCCCTTTGCCCTCCATCACCAGCTCACTTCAGGGGGGCCCCCAGGCCCCTTGCCGTGCTGCCCTCCGACCTCCAGGCAGATCTCCTCCCTCCCACGTCCACTTGGTGCCCCCATCAAGGAGTGTCTGTTCTCACAGAGGTCATTCTGTTTACGCTCTCTTCCCCCAACAGACTATGAGCTCCTTCCATGCAGGACACCTGTATTATCATCACTTGCTGGACTGAAATGAAATTTTGTTCCTTCCAGGTTTTACACAGGGTCTGTCTTCCATGTGGCTCTGTGACAGATTTCTGGGTGCAGTGGCTTTTTCAGCTCTGATTAGAGAGGTGGCTGAGACCCTGCCCCTCCATGGGTACCAGTCTAGGGTAAGACTGCAGGCCGTGGGGGAGAGGTGCCTGGGTGTGCACCCCAGATCCTCCACTTAGCATTGAGCCATCATTCCATCAAGCTGGGGAAACAGACAAGCAAGTACCTAGCTCTTTGGTTTGCTGAGGAGTGAGTGAGTGAATACAACGACAAGGCTGGTGATAAGTATTCAATAAATGTTAGTGATTATTTTCATGATTAAAAAAAACCTTATTCAGTTTAGTTAGGAAATCCCAGGATAAACTTGAGCAGACATGGCAAGACCTTCAGTCCAGCTCCTGGCCCTCGGCTTCATCTCTTGTCACCTCATTCTGGTGGCCCACCCTCCTGGCAGTGTGCGCGGAGCAGGCACAGGGCCAGGCGTGGGGCTAGAGCGCAGTCTCTGGGAGAGATACAAGCAGGGGTGCTGCAGCTTGCTGATCCTCTCCTCAGAGCTGGGACCGTCCGGGGTCTCTGGAGCCAATGACCTCATCTACAAGGCAGTCATAGGTCTAACCTCACAAGGTTGTAAGGAGGATTAAATGAAATAAAGGACTTTATGGGTTATGTAAACTGTAAAGCACCACACAAATCGAAGGGATTTTTGTTATCCAGTGATTCAATCACCCTTTGTTTGCATAATCATCCCTGAGCTGAGTAGAGGTTATTCCCATTTTATGTTTGGATAAACTGAGGTCAAGCCCAGCAAAGGTGCTGGCAGAGCTGGGGCGGGGATGCAGGCTTCCAGCTTCTGGCTCTGTGTTCTGCCCACCTCAGGGCCCCTGCTCCTTTGGGTCTCAACAGGAGCCTCTCCTTTGTGCTCCAGGAGCCTGGTTTGTTAGAGGCTTTCTGAGGTGCCCCGTGTGCACCCCCTCCCAGGGACCTTGGAGGCGCAGGTTGGGCTGTTCTCAGAGACCGTGGACAGGCGCCTCCAGCCTTTGGAACGGGCGCAGCTTGCACTGGACGGGTTCTCTCTGCCTCGCCACGGGGGCCAAGCTCTAATCGCTTTCTTTCGAGGCCTTTGTGTAGCTCATTCTTTCATTCTGGGCCCAACACAATGCAAGGGTGAGCTGAGGTCAGATTTTCAACCTTCAGCTCTGGATTTCCTGTCCTTTGTGGGGTGGAGGGCAGATGATGCCACCCAGCTTCCTGTCATCTCCGCGCTGGAGGCTCCCTCTCCCTGGCGCCAATCCTCCATGGGAGACTGGGGAAGGCTCTTGGGAAGCAGAGAGGAAGGCCTACCCGGTCCCTAGTCGCTCAGCCTCGGGCACAGGCCGCTGTCAGATGCTGGATCTTTCTCCAGGTTTTGGTTATTGAAAATGGCTTCTTGTAGGATCCTAATTCTGACAGCATCCTCAAGGCTGCTTGAAATATTGTAAGATAAAAAAAACACAAAACTCCAGCATTCCCATTAAGCAGCATTCAGTGGCTACCAATCTCCTTTACCTTTTCCCCAACACCGATTATGCAATAAGAGAGAATGAGAGAGAGAACTCCCTCAGCAGAAAGGAGTTAGGAAATGAAGTATCTGAGGGAATTCTGTGCCTCAGGGGAAGCACTGGGGGCTGGAGAGAAGGTGGGTGGAGGTACCCCACTGAGAGTGCCCTTGGGCTGCCACAAGGAAGTGCTGCAGGCTGGGGGTGGTGGTGCTTAAAGCAGCAGACATTTATTTCTCACACTTCTGGAGGCTGGAGGTCTGAAATCAAGGGGCTGGCACAGCCGTGCTCTCTCCAGGGCTGTGGGGGCAATCCTGTCCCATGCCTCTCTCCGGCCTCTGTTGACGGCTGGCAGTCCTTTATTCCTTGATTTGTAGATGGGTCTCTGCCTTCATCATCCCACGGTGCTCTCCTGATGGATCTCTGTGTATGCGTCCAAATTTCCCTCCTCTTCCAAGGGCATGGGTCCTATTGGATTTGAGGGCCAGTCTACTCCCAGGGGACCTCATCTTAACTAATCACATCTGCAAAGAGCTCTTTCCAAATAAAGTCACATCTCATGTACTGGGAGTTAAAACTTCAGCATATCTTTTTAGGGGCCACAAATCAACCCCACAACAGGGAGTTTCTTTTCTCCATCATCTGCTCTGTGCCAGGCCCTGGGCTCACTGGAGACGCAGAGGGGCTCAGACAGTCTTTGCCCCCAGAGAACGTACAGTCTAGTGGGGAGAGGGAGATAAACGGGGGCCAGATGTTTTGATACAGTGTGATCAGGCTGGGGATGGATTGAACCCAGGCAATGAGGGCCCTCCTAAAGCGTCCACTATCTCCCTCTGTGCTGAGGCAGGGGAGGCTTCCTGGCAGACGGACATCCCGCAGAGGAAGGCCAGTGACTCCAGAGGAACAGGGACGAGAATGGAAAAGACAATTTCAGTTTCCAAGTAGGTGCAGAAAACTTCCGCATTCCTGGGCAAGGGTGGCTTCTATCAGTGGATGTGGTTGGGGAATTTCTTCCTGTAACGGGTTCCCTCTATTTTCTCTCCCAACTGTGCTGTTTCTCCTCCCCAATCCTTCCCAGTCCTTGGGCTCAGGAGGAATGGCAGAATGGCTTCTGGGCATGTGTGTGGTACTTTCCTTGTCCCTCAGCACCTGGGTTTCCAGAAAGCCACAGAAGCTGGATGTGTCATTTTTAACTGTTTTAATGAATTCCTTTGATTCTTTTTTGGAGCTGTGAATCATGACTCACACTGGATGAAGTTAAGTGGTGTGTATACCTTGAAATAGAGTGAATTCTGTTTAAGAAGACTACATGGTGGCTCCAGTGAACTTGGCAGGCAGTGGGAAAGGAGTGCTGGGGAGGGGCGTGGGGCACGAGGGCAGCCTGAGGCCTGGGGTTAAAAAAGCCCACAGCTTGTGCTTCTGACCCATCATCTTAGTATCTTCCCACAAAGAAACTCAGAGAGTCTGTGTTTGGCTGGGCCTTTTAAATTAATTAGCTGCTGGGGACACCTCTGCAATCCTATTTCCAACACTCTATTTTGGTTGCCTCTCCATATGACAACAGTGTTGTAATATCATTCTCCATATGACAACAGCGTTGTAATATTCTCCATGAGAGATGGAAAGAAAATCCAGTCTTTTTTTTCTAGTATGGAATGCATATCCTTTTTTAAAAAATAATTTATACTTTGAAAATTGTCTGTTTCACAATTGCAGAGTTTGGGAAAACCTCCAGAAAATTTTTTTCATAGATGAGCTGCAAGATTTCAAGGCACTCTTGTGCAGTGATGAATCTTTAATATTCTTTGATTTGACAATTTTCATCATCAACTTTATCAATACCCATGTTGTAGTGGTGTGGTATAAGTTTTAGTCTATATTTGTGGAGTCAGTATTTTATATCAATTTCCTCTTAGCTGGGTCACAAAAATGCCTGTGACCGCTTCGACGCCACCCAGCATTAGGGGAATAGCGTCCAAGGGGAGGTCAGGATGACAGAGATGGTGTTGTTAAGCATTTGCTGCTAAAATAGCTCACTTTTGTTAGTTCTATAAAACCAGATGAGCCCAGTGCTAAAGCCCTAGAAGGAGTCTGTGGATTGAGGGCCCTGAAGCTTAAGCTTCATTAACTTTACAGAAAATCCACTTCTGCTTAAGAGAGAGAGTGACCAACGACCGATGAATGATTTTCTGTCCAACCCTGGTTGTTCCACTTTTTCTACTTTGTGGGACAAAGGATAGGATAGAAGGGTGTCCTTTGGGTGTCACTAACCTCGAAACACTTCCCCTCTCCCTTTCAATTTCCCCCTCTTTGTCCCTACTGAGCCTTTCCAGGAGGAAGCATTCTGCCTCATGCCCCCCCATTCCTGGACCCCATCCAGCCCTGCCTCACTTCAGATGCCCTCTCCTTTTCTCTTTCATCTTTGACCAAGTTTGATCCGACTTCAAGGTTTCACTCCAGCACTGCTCCCTTCACTCTGAATTATTATTTCTCCTGTCAGTGTCCTTTTAATGACTCATTTGTGTTCCTCTGCCCACGCCTGTCATCCGCTTTTCCCTATCCATCCTGAGCTCCTGGAGGGAGCGGGAATCATAAACTAGCCGCCCTATAGCCCATGAACACTGACCCCCTGAGGCTTCACACACGTGTTGAGCATTTATTGTGAGTGGTTTGAAGACCATCACAACATCATGACTCAACCAAAATGATTTTCACTTCAAGTAATGCAGTAACCAATTAGGGATTCATCAGACAAATATTTATTTACAAGACAATTGCTTTCAAAGTCACCATTGTGCATTACAATATTACCTGTGCCTAAATAAACACAGTGAAGGAACTGGAGGCTTTTAAAAGTTCACTTCAACTTAAAATGAGATTATAAATAATTCCAAAAGCCCTGCAGCTTTATGACAGGGCACTGGGAGAGCTATTGGGAATGAGGAAGGAAACAAAATAAAACCCAAGCCTGGGATGAAAGCGTACCCCAGACCGCCTTCCTGACCCTTCCCTGCACAGTTAGAAACTGATACAGCAGGAAACTTACGAGCTTCCAGATTCCTTGAAAGCTGTTCCTCTGCTGAGGACAGAAGAGAGGAAATACTACCCCTGTGTGCTGAAGGCCCGGGTGCAGAGGGGGCTGCATCGGGGCTCAGGACCCACCGGGGTCAAGAGGGAAGCTGGAACTCTCTGTACAAGGTGCTCCAGTTGCAAAGTGGGCAGACCCTGGTTCCAAATGGCAGCCCTCTGTCCTTTGGGCCGAAGCTGCTCAGTAGCTACATTGGGTTGGGAGTCAGGCTTTCAGGGTCATAATCCAATTCGGGGGGATGAATTCACTTTCTGAAGCCAAGGCAATTACCAAGCATCTCTGGTCTCACTTTTTTCAGCATAGTGCCGTGCTTCTGACAGTGTCAACCCCTGTGCCAGGCGTGGGGCATCAGGCAGGAGTCCAGTGGAATCCCTGCTCTGAACAACTGGGAGTGTAGACCTGGATGTTGGGAAACGTGAGGGGAATTCCCTGGAGGAAGCGTCACTTATCTCACAGATAAGGAGATATTTAGGGAAAAACAATATTGAAGGAAGACATTCCAGAAAACAAGACAAGATCAAAGGTTTGGAGATATTAAGCAACTCAGTTTGCATGGAAACTGCAGCTTATATGAAGGCAGAGAATCGTGGGAAATGGGACTAGGGTGGTGTTGAGGTTTAAACAACAAAGAGTATTTGGAATCCCATGCGTGTCAGGCATTCTATGGAACAAATGGTAGAGGAGATGTGGGAAGACTTTAAAATGTATAAATCACCATGCACATGCGATTCCTGATTGCCAACACATGCATACAAATGACCTGTGGTCTACTGGTGGTGTTAGAGTGGTGTTACTCTTAGGAACTCCTTTTGTGTATTTTCTGGATTAATGTCATACATACACGGTTTTTCAGCTCATGTTCGGCCTCTGCCATCACAGTTGCCAGGCAGGGCTGAGGACTCAAGCTGTTTTTCCAACACCGAGTCAAGAAAGTCCTAGAAACATGAATGAAAGGGAAGGCTCTCCTAGAGGAACTGTGTGATGCATCCTGAAAGAATTTTGTGCCTTTGAAAGATCTGCCTACTCTGAGGCACAAGGGGAGGTTCTGAACCATAGTAGAGAGGGAGAAATTCACCTCTGCATTTTCCAGCGGCAAAGGGAAAAGCACTGGGGCAGGAATCGTGAGCCTTGGCTTCACCAGTGATTTGCTGATTCAGTTCTCTTCTCTCTGAGTCTGTTTCCATGTTTCCAAATAGTGGGATGCTGCTGTCTCCTGGGTCCCCTAGAAATCAGTTAAAACTTCACAATAGCACTTTCTTACTAAGGCTGCTGAATTCATTTCTCCTGAGGTCCCGGAGCCACTCCTGTCCCTACCATTAGGCAATTACCAAGTGTTCACCATCACCTGTGGTGGCAGAATGAAGCTGAGCATGGCAGAGTGGGACAGACATTTCTTCTCAATTTGTAGGAGCTTCGTTTGAGTCCTGGTGGCTGCTCAAACCACTAATTGCCTCAATATCATCTTAGGGGAAACAAAAATCTCAGTTTCCACATTTATCAAGTGGAACAGTGAGAATATAAAACTTCTATCTTGATCTGCACCTGAAATCTGCTTGCCACCCTGTCCGGTCCAGTAGGCGCCTCTGGCTTTGTATTCTTCCTGCTTGCTGGCCTGGCAGCTCCTCACCCTTGCACATCTATTTGGGAATCAAGTTAAAAGGAGGAGGCAGCTCATGGATTTGAAGCTGCGTATGGGGACTTGGAACAGAGACTTTACAGCCACCCCTTTGGAAATTCAGTTAGGCAATTAAACTGACCGAGGTCAAGTGTCTTTCCCACCGTTAAGTCATGCCACATAAGACGTCCTGAATCCTGGCAACATTTTGCCCATTTTGGTCGGTTTTAGGTTGTTTCCTAAATGGTATAATTTCAAAGACTCCCATCTCTCCCTATCCCCTGCTTTTTGGCTTCCCTATAGCCTTCTGGATATTGGGGCAGGCACTTTACATGAACATTTGCAAGATTGCTATGAATTTCTCTCTTTGACAGATGAGGAACTTCAATCACTTCTTGAAAAAGAGATCGTGACTCAAAAGCCTGAGTTCTTTCTCCTACTCCTATTTCAACCAATCTGGGGGAAAAAAAATGACCATCCCGTTGTATTTTAGGCTCTGCAAGGAGCAATAGTTCCATAATGGTGCCTTGCTTGCTGCTGTCAATGGGTGCCTGGAAAAGTGATAAATACATTTTTTAATAAACCAAATCCTATATTTAGTGCCGTAAAGAAACATAGCATATAAAGGAAGTCTCCATCTGTCTAATTTATCTGCTTTTCAGGCTGGAGCGTTTATATGTTATTCTTTCCCAAATGGAGTCCTACAGGTATTTGTCGAGCATTTGATCCTGATTCTTTATAAATAAGGAATGATATTTTAAAGGATTTGAAGATGCACATAATATTGCAATTGTACAAATTAAAAGAGCTCATTTTGAAATAACTCCAGATTTTTTGTCTGATATTCAAAACTATTTATGGTCTGGCCTAACCTCTCTTTCTAGAAAGCCTTATTTTCTGCCTCTCTTAAACATACCTTATGCTTCAGCCTCCAGCACCTTCCTTTTTCCCAAAGGCCTTATCTTTGCTCTCTCAGAGCCTGTGCTCACCAGGATTCCTTTCCTTTGAATTCTCTTCATTCCACTACCATCTCTCTAGCCTGGAGTTTAAGCTTACGTGCACACTCACTCACATATGCACACCTCACTCACACACACTCCAGTACATGGACCCATGCAACCAAATCCCACAAATCTGCAGTGTCCACGATAGCAGCCACCAACCACGGGTGGCTATTTACATTTAAAATAGTAGTGAAAATTAAATAAAATACCCCAGATGAATGGATAAACCCAATGGGGTGTATACATTGATAGAATATCATTTAACATTAAAAAGGAAGGAAATTCTGACATGCTATGGCATGGATGAAACCTTGAAAACATTATGCTAAGTAAGCCAGGTACAAAAAGACCAATATCATACGACTTCATTTATGTGGGGCCTAGAATAGGCAATTCACATAGAGACAGAGGCAGAGTAGAGGTTTAGGAGGGGAGGCTGGGAGGAATCGGAGTTATTGGTTAATGAGTATGGAGTTTCAGTTTGCGATGATGAAAAATGTCTGGAAATCAATAGTGGTGACAGTTGCGCAATGTGCTGAGTGTACTTAATGCCACCGAATTGTAGACTGGAAAAAGCATGAAGTGCTAAATGTTATTTATATGTATTTTACCACAGTGAAAATGAAAAATATATTTAAAAAATTTTTGAAAATTAAATGAAAGAGAAAGTGCCTCCTCAGTTGTACTAGCCAGACTTCAAAAGTTCAGTAGCCACATGTGGCTAGGGGCTTCTGTATTGTTCAGAGAACTTCGTTCATCATTGTGGAAAGTTCTACGGCTACTCCACATCCTTCTAGGCCCTCTTATTTTTTTGAAGTATTCAACTGTTTCTGCCTTGGAATTTTTGTAAGTATTTGGTTTGACCTCTTTCAAGGTCTTATCAAATTCTTTGTATTTCAGGCAAAAGTGTAGTCAGCTGATTTCCTGACAAAATTGCAATCCGGTGGAGGGCAGGGTCGAAGCTTTGCGTAAAGCTTCATTATCTGGGTATGTGGGTCCTGCCCCGCCCTCCATGGAATTCCCACAGTGCTTTGCAAACTAATCAGCTCTAACCAAATAGGTGTCTTTGAATGAATGGATGACAAACGGCTGGACCTTAACCCTTTTATGTTATGGTCCTTGCTGGGAATGTAATTCCATCATATATTTCAGGAGCCATTTGAAGATGACGTATTTGTCTTCCATGAATAAATTTGTATCCTAACTTGGGGGCCATAAATTGGATGTCAGTTGTGCACTCCTCTGGGAATGAAGGGAGCGTCCTCTGGGAACTTTCGTAAATTAGATGGGAATTTGTCCCATGGATGTGTGAAGCCACTTCTCAGCTAGCTACTGAAGGGAGCTGCTAAGTCTTTCTTCCAAAAACAAATGGCAAAGTCGCTTTGTTTTTTGTGACACAAATCCTTTTGCAACAAATAGAGTCCTCCTCTGCTCATTATCTTGTCATTAAAAACCCCTGGCTTGATGTATTTCTCCATAAAATAAACCTGAGACCTTATTCATAAAGAGGAAAATGCAAACACGGGGCTTCACCACGTATGAAAGGGACCCAGTGTAAAAAGGGCTTTCTTTTGCCTCTTGAGTTAGATGATGAGATCTCGTGGCCAGACAACATTTTTTAACTGGTAAGAGCAGAAACGACCCTCTTGAGTTACTGTTTAGTGAATGAGGGCCTTTGTTTTCCACAGAAGAATTAAAAACCTATGGGCCTCCCCCATGCAAACAGGAATACATTTCACACAGCGGTGTTGGGATTAAATGACTGGGTCATGAAAAAGCCAGAACAATGCCCACTCACGTTTTAATCATTTACCTGGCATTCCAGCTGAGATGGTTTCATCAAAAACTAGAAGATTAGGTAAAGAGTGACTTTCCCCAAGTGTTCTTCCTCTGTGCATCTTTGCTCCTTTTTGTGTCCATCCAAAGCAAAGGAAACTTGCCCATTTTCTTCTAGTCACACCTGAAAAGAGGAACATAGCCTCTGGAAGTTGGAAGGGCCTCCCAGGAGAGTGTGACCCAGCCCATCATTTACAGGTGAGGGAAGTGAGGCTGGGAGAGAAGGACCTGGTCTAGGGTCACATGTGGCATAAACAGCACAACTGAGACTAGCGTAGACACTCCTGAGCCAGGCCAGCGTTTTTGCTCCTGTGACAGTTGGCCAATTTGACATTTCTGAAATGTAAAATGATCTTCCCTGTCTTTAAAGTGATTTGTGATACAGACTGAAGAAAGAAGCACAATGTGTGGCCAGAAATGCATGTTGTAAGTTGAGTGGAAGGGTAGTGGAAGCAGGTTCTTTCCTCACTAGCAGGGGGACCTGGAAGCAGGCTTTCATTTCTCTGTGTCCCCTTTCCTGCATTTGTGCAAGAGGGAGAGAACATTGCCAGTCTCCTGGGCTTATCAAGATGAAACAAGGTAATAGATGGCAAAGTGCTGCAGGGAATTGAAAGTGCTAAGCAAAGACAAAGTGGAATTATCCATGTGAAAACTCCTGTTTTGTTCAATGTAAACTAGGGGAAAACGGTGAAAAGTGTAAAGAGGTGCTCCCTGAACGAAGAATTCAGTTACTGAGAGATGATACCAGTCCTGGAGACTGTGGGACAGACAGTAGAACTGAGACACTTGGCAGAAGGAAGTAGCAGTGGTATTGCAGCTGTGGCCAGATGTGAACTGTGAGAGGGGAGGTAAGAGACGGCGCTGCTTGGACAGGGCCCACAGAGGAGAGCAGGGAAACCTAGTCCTACTGTGTGTGGGCTGCTTGGCTGCAGCCAGCTCACTTAACCTCTCTCTGTGTTTGGTTTACTCCTTTGTAAAACAGGCCCACTGATACCTGCTCTGGGGTGGGGCAGAACCAGCTGCTTGAAAGCCCTTTGCACACTGCGGAGTAGCTCAGGGAGCGGATGGTGGTCAGGGAGGAAGGGACCTTGGGGATGGTTGGATGTGGTGTTGAAGGTACCAGCTTCAGTTTCCTAATCTTCAAGTGAAGGTACATGAAAAGATGATGTTGAGAGAGAGAAAGCAAAATTCCCTGTTTACCTCCTTCCTCACTAAAGGTTAAGGATACATCGGTTGCATGGTCCAGACCCTCTGGGTGATATGCTGGGTGTTATCTAGAGAGTTCAGGGAGGATGTCTCTGGCAGGATGTGTCAGGGAACCTCAAAGCCATTGTGCTCTTGCCTCCCTTTTGTGGCCCAGGGGACACTAGAAGACTCTCCTCTATGTGTGACAGAACGAAAGTCGTGGAATTTCAGGGCTCTAAGAGGCCTCGAAGATCCTCCAGTGGCACTGTCAGTCTGAACGTGGCCGCACCTTCCCCAGGTGTTGTGTCTCATCCTTGAACAGCAAGATTGACAAGAAAACCTCATTTTTATTTTTGAAATATCCCTGGGTGTCAAGAATTAACAGAATTTTCTCATCTAAAATGGTTTCCTTATATCCCTACCTCCGGGTCTCTGTATAACTACTCAAACCATCCACTCAATGGCAATAACAACGAACTCTGAAAGTATTTATTATGTCTAGTGTCTTAACATGCTTTACAGATAGTAGTTCATGCAATTATCTCAACAACCCTCAGAGGGGGTATTGTTTTGTTATTATTCCAATTTTATAAAGGAGCAAACTGGAGCACAGAGAGGTTAGGTATTTGGCTCAAAGTCACACAGACATTACACTTTGGAGTCAGGATTTTAACACAGGCAAGGGAGTGGGGCTTGAACCCTGCTTCTAGGACTTTTAGCTGCTCTGATCATGATGGTGGAGATGCCTTTCCCCTGGCATCTCTTTACACTTTATGTGTTACTGTGAAATGGCCCTTAGCACTTTCTACCCTGTATTAAGCTTTGGTATCTGAGAGTTAGCCTCCTTGGGGTCAGCCAGCCAAAAGCCCCACATGAAAGCCCAGCCCAGGGAGATAGGATCTGAATTGTGCTCGGTTGGGGACAGCCCACCACCAAACATCTGCATCTCAAAGCAGCTTTGTGATTTTCCACTGATTTCAAACACTGTGACTACAGGGAAAGGTCCCATGGCATTTGCAATTTTGAGGTTTTGCAACTGGCTTGAGGCTGACCCCCTGCATCTCCTTTACCTCTGAGACCCCAGAATTCAGTGCCTTTCACCTACCATTCAAGGTGAGAAACAGTTTTAGTTTAGCTTGAGTTTTGGGGGGATCTTTTTTTTTTTTTTTGCCTACTGTGCGCAAGACTACAGATGTTTGATGACTTTGTGAAAGAAGATTTCATATGTGAGGAAATCAAGTATTGTCTTGCTGGTTCCAAAAGTCAGGAGAGATGTCCAGTTTCTTTTTTTTTTTTTGCAGCTGTATCTCCCATGAATCTGTGACTCAAATAGCAGACACCTCTCAGCATACTGTTTTGTTCCCAGCCTCCATACCTTTCCTTCCCCCTGGGATCCACTCTTCCGCCAGCCTCTGTCAAGGAAACCCTGCTCTTCCCTGTTTCCGCATGGAGCCATCCCAGGCCCAGGCCAAACGACCACTGCCGCTCCCCGGGAGCCCTGAGCCTGTGTGCTGGCTGGCACCCGCCCCGGAGTCCTGCCTGGTCCCTCCCAGGGCCTAGCCCAGCACACAGCTCACAGCCGGCGTTCATTTGGGTTGAATCGAATCAAATTAAACCCAATTGAAATAAATCTAATTTAATCTGTGTTCCTGAGTTCACTCTGCTGGACGACTGTGGGATGGGAAGAAGAGATCACTTCCTCCGCCCAAATCCTAGGCAAACACATTCTTGCATGCCAAAATGCTCCCTCACTTTTCCTGGAGGGAGGAAAGAGAGCTGCTCACCCACTTGGGCCCAGGGCTGGGTTTAAGAATTCAAGCCTCCCTCCACCTGAATCTAGGAAGCCTTTGATAAGAATTGACACCAGAGAATCTCGGTCCCCCACAAGCCATTTCTCTTCTGTGCCTACAGAGGATAAAGATCTATTTGTCTCTGTGTGTATGTTAGAAAAAATGAATGGGGATTTAATTACAGCTGCTCATTTCCTAAAAGGAAGTCCTATTTACGATGGACCATATGTTTTGCCAGCGGCCCTACCCCCGAGGGCCAGAGTCTTGTCAGATTTCCTTAGATAAGCGGGGTCAGCTTGCCTGGCCTCGGCCTACGGACCTGGGAGGACAGGCTGAGGGTTCCAGGAAGTGGGGAGGAAGGCCTTGGTGGGCGCACAGGAGACCTAGGAGCAGGAGCCAGTGACCAGGGGAGTGAACTCTGGCTTCAGGGCATGGAATCAGAGGTTCAGACAATTTGTGATGATTAAAAATCGCCTGGCTTTTTTCATCTACTAAAGTGGCTCTTGAGGGGGAGAGAGTCTCTCTGATCCTTCCTTTCGTGGTTTAATTCCCCCTCTGCCACTTCTGAGCTAGTGCAGATGGCTTCCTAGAGCTTCCAGAACCTTCCTGCAAGGGATGTGGGGGGTGGGGGTGGGGAGAGTGTCTGGCTTGGTCTCTCCTTTGACTATTTACTGTGCTATATCTTTGGTGGTGCCTATAGTTGTAGAAGCTGAGAAGCCAAGGACGGGGCCTTCAGGACTTCTCTGCTGTGCCTTAATGCAGTTCCTGAAACTTGCTAGAACCTGGGATTTACTGCTGGTAGGCACCTCTTCCCACTCAGTCTTCCCTTTTCTTTCCAAGCCCCTTTCCGCCTTGCCCCCTTTCCAAGGTGTTCTGAGTCTTTCGCCTCCTCTCTCCATCTCACTACTCCCCTTCCAGTGCCAGCAGTCCCTGCTGCGATCTTGAAAGTACATCCTTTCTGAATTAAGGAGTGGGTGGACATCATACTCTCTAAAGTGTCCCTTCCGGCACTCACACTGTATCAGGCCTTCTAGCAAGGACTCCCGTCTTTTCTACTTACTTCAATGGTCTGGCAGGAAGGAATCTCCACCTACTGAGAGGTGGAGAGCCTGACGGAAGTTAGGTTGGGAAGTGCCAGTCTTTGGGCTGTAGTCCCGGAAGGCTCAGATGCCCCAGGCCTATGTTTCTCTTGGGAAAACAAGGATGGGACTTGAGAGTGATTGGTGGCTGGTTGTGAGGAACGAGAGTTTCTATGCAGGGGTGTGTTCTTCGCTCCCTCTGTTTGAAAGATGGAGGGGGCTAGAGCTCATGGTGACTCCGCTGTCTCCCCCGGGGGTCCTGGGAGCTCCTGAAAGACAGCAGTTGACTTGTTCACCTCTCTTGGAGAGTGTGCATGAAGGAAGTGCTCGGGAGCACCAAGTGAGCCCCTCAGTCAGAGCCTGCAGGCTCCCCTGCTGCATGGGCCCCCACGTGTCCCATGTCCCCCACACCCCCACACCCCCCCAGGCCTGTGGATACAGCCTCTCTCTGAGGTCTGGACCTGGCCTTTTTCAGGTTCCCCATTTCCAGACTGTGGCCAAACCTTTCAGCCTTCCCTTCTCATCTTCTCCAACGAGGAATTACATGGGATTTAGGTCCATTTGAAAGAGCATTCTTCTGATTTCCTGGGACTTAAAGCTCTGGTAGGCTCAGCTCTCTCCCTCTAAGGTGATTTGATTCCAGGTGCCTTTTGCTAATTAGAAACCCCCTTTAGTTCTCCTGTTACATAAGAATCCAGGGCACCGTATGACTTCTGAAAAGCTGGCTAGTTTTTAGAAACGTATTTTTAGCTGCAATCAAAGGGTGAGATTTTTGCTCAACTTTGCAGCAGTGAGGCTCTGCCCTGCCCTCCCCTGCCGCGGTCACCTCACCCTCCTTTCCCACTGGTCTCTCCTCTCCTCACTCTTGGGGTCTCCTCCCTCCTGCCGCCCTCCTGCAGCTTCTCTCCCTGGGAGGCTAGGCAGTGCATGTGTGTGTCCCTGTGTGTCTGTCCCTGTGTGTGTGTGCACGCGCATGTAGGTGTGAGGCCTGGCGGAGCGTGGGCCCGCAGCGCAAGGCGGTCATGCTGCATTTCTGGCTGCTCATTGTTCAGTTCCTGTCTCCATGGCGACGGGAGCAGCTGCTCCACTCGGGGCCCCGGCTTGGCTATGCGGGGCTGCCCGCCTGCCTGTCTGCCCGCCCGCCCGCCTGCCCAGCCGTGGGAGCTGCCAGCTCTTCGCCCTCCTGCTGCCCACAGGCCCTGCCAGGCCGGGTGCAAGAAAGCGTGTTTACTAACACCATCCACACGGCTCCCTGGGCACCGTGGCTCTGCCCAGAAGATGTCAGGCGCAGGGCACCGGGAGGTGGGCCTGGAGCCAGGCTGTCTGCAACCCAGGGAAAACCGTCCCTGGCTGGCTGCTGCCCTGGCCTGCCAGCGGGCTGCGGGCACAGCCTCAGGCGCTCGGGGGTTAAGAGCCCCCAGTGAGGCCCTCTCTGGTTCTCCGTGCAGTTCCTAGATTGCCTTCTAAGATGCAGCGCATGCCCAGCCTCGGTGCCCATTCCACACCGAGTCTTTCAGAAAGGCTTTCTGATGGCTCTGCTCTTGGAGGCCTTCTTGCGGCCCCAGGTCGTGGAAGCACTGATGTCCGAGGCACTCACGGACATAAATAAAGAATTCCTGAGCTACTGGTGGCCTGGGCATGTCCTGTCCTACGGTTTCACTGTACAGATGGAGACAGTGAGGGTGGGCTGGAAGGGGGAAGACTTGTGGAACTCACAGAGCGGATCGCAGGCAGTGCGGGGCCCACACCAGCCCCGCCATCGTCCTGGCCCCGCACTGCCCCAGCTGGTCCTTTCCTCTGGCCTCGGCCTGAGTTCCCCGGAGCTGGGCACCCTGTCTGCCCCTGATGCCCTTTCTCCTCTCTGACTCCTCACTTTCTCTTTGTCTCTTTGTTTCCTTCTTGCCCTCCTGCTGCTGCTCCTCTAGGGGGGCCTGTGCTCTGTGTGGTGTGTGTGACTTTTGGGGATGAAGGTCATTTCTGTGCTGAACTCCCCCCTCAGCGTCCAGCCCTGGGTGGGCCCCAGCTGACTGGTAAGCCACCACAAAGGGAGGCTGAAACATCACAGCCAAGGGCTAGATGGCCCTGACCTCCTGCCCCCGGGGCTCCCCCACCACTCTGGGATTCCTTGCACAGATCCCAGGCTAATGCTCTCTCAGTGCTCTGGGACCCTTTGCCCTCTGACTGAACCTGTCTCCCCTTGGAGGGTGTCGTCTCTCACCTTGATTGCCTCGGGAATTCCTGGTGAATGCAAATTTGAGAGTTTTGTGTTAACTGTCTTCTGTCTCCCCAAATTCACTGAATAAGCATCTAGGGCAGGTACTAGGAATCCCAGTATAGACAGCAAGGGAGGCCCAGCCTTCCCAAGTGCACTTTCTTTACATGTCAGCTTTTTTCCTGGCCACATTTTGTCCCTTGCCTGGAAGAACTTTGACGTGTCCCTTCAGGATCTTAAGGTGCACATCCCTGCCCTCCTCCCAGTTAGGAAAAGATCTGAGGTCCATCAGTTGCAGGCCATGGCAAAGGAGTTAATGTGAGTGTACCCTCTCTTTCTGGGGTTTGCACCCCAAATCTGTTCTCAGCTGTGGAATTTGAGGCTGCCTGTGACCCAAGGAAAGGGATCTCAGGCCCCAGCAAACATACAGGGAAAATAACTTGGTGGGGATTTCCAGGTCCTGCCTGGCTGCCTGCAGTCCTCTGGAGGCCAGCCCTGCTATAGATTTGGGGTCAGCACAGATCTGTTGGAAGGTGCAGGTGGGGGCCTACTGTGCGCGTCTCTGGCTGGGATGTGGGGGATGGAGATGGGGTCCAGTTTGTAAGGAACTGGCTACTGGGGACTAGGCAGGAGTGCTTGTGAGCTAACCATTCACTGTGTCTGCTGCACGCGAGGCTTAGAGCTAAGTGCCTTCCATACAAAGCCTTTCATTTCATCCTCGGAGACCTGATACAGTAGAAGTGATGGCCCTCATGTTGTGGATAGGAAAGCGATGCTCAGAGTTTAAGCGCCTTACCGAGGATAACCCAGCTGTGGAGCAGAACTCAGCTCTATTCAGCTGAAAAACTCATCTCTCTTTCCTGAATCATCCTGCCTCAAAAAATTATTGTGGGTGTCTCTTCTGAGCTATGATTCCCAGAACCACTCACCAGTAGAGAGCTCAACAAAGGTGCCCTAAGTAACTCTACCCATAGCCACCCCTTAGTCAGGCCACCCCATCCATAGCAGCCTCTAGTCTCTGAGCCTCTATTGTTGCCTGTCGCTAGTTCATTTCTTAAGTAATTGCCAGGGGGAGAATCCTAGGATGCAAATTGCTCAAAAAGGGAGAAAATAAGAAGAAAACGTTAAAAAAATAACAACCCAGCATGTTTGATATGATGTTTACTTATGTGAAATTATATATATAAGTGCATGTGTGTCCAAAAAATTGAGAGACACACAGTAACAGGGAGAGATTTAGGTCTCTGCGCTCATGAAATTGCAATTGACATATGATTAGGTAAACTTAGTTACTAATCATGCAAAACATGATTGCTTTTCAGTCACAAGTCAACCAACCCCCATGTGTGTGTGTATATGATTTGCAAATGTGGCTTTAAAAGAGAAAACCACAGAAGGATATATACCAGGCTGTTAACAACAGTTATCTAAGGTTGGGGAAGGAATGGAGGGACGGTTGGAGACAAAAGTTGGCTTTTTCTAATTTATCTTTGTATGTTTCTCTTGTTATCACACACCACCCTACTTCAGCAACTTAAAAAAAATACTAAATGAATTTTTAGAAGACCCAGATCTCATTATGTCTCTTGATAGTTAATATCCTTCAACAGCTACCCATCGCTCCTGGGATATACCATCCAGACCTGACATGGCTGGCAAGGCTTTCCATAATCTGCCTCCTTTCTGCTCCTCCCGCCCCATGGCTCACCATGTCTGGTCACAGTGCTTCAGCCAAGCTGGATTCCACATGGTGTCTTCGCTTGGCCTCCAGCTTTCTGCTGCTGGGTTCTGTACTTAGAAGCCTCTTTCTTACCATGCTCTCCCCCTGGTGCCTTTCACGAAGGGTGTCACGGCAGTGGTTGTATTTGCAAAGGGGTCTTGTATTGGGGTGGGGAGGAGAGTACTTGGGGAAGATATCTTACAAGACGTGTCAACTGCATGCAGTCTTGTTCTGTTTCTTGCTAGAAAGACTGACCAGCTTGCTGAATGGTTACAGAGGATACTTGTAAGTTGAAATATGTAGTATATCAATCTCCTAACAAGAGGCTGAGACAGACTTCTGTTCCTTTTCAAGTGCCCAGAACCACTTCAGAGCCACACAGAACAGGGAGGCAGTCTCTGTGATTTTAATGGAGCACAACTAGGAAAGTTTGGAAACCAGAGGTAAAGAATTTTAAAAAGGCCTCAGATATCTGCTTAAAGAAGAAAACTTTGTAAGGATTTAGGCAAATGGCTCCATGAGGGAAGAGTCTTGGAGCATTTTGGTATTTTTTTGACTGAAGATTTGAGAAGGTTTCTGTGGAAGAAATAACATTCCCCTAGAAGATAGGATTCCAGATATCTCTAGTCCTGCCTTTGTCACCCTTTGGCTGGTGACCTTGGACAAGCTGTTGACCTCTCTGGGCCTCAATTTCCTCTTCTGCATAGGTCTAGATATTCCTAAAAGTGGTCTTATCTCTGAAATTTTTAGAATCTCTCTTTTGGAACTCATGATTCGTTCCTATTGTGACAAAAACACTACAGGCATAGCTGTAACACTTTCAATAGAAAAGATTAAATTAAAACAAATAATTTGCACTCTGATATACAAACCAAAATGATCAAGAGGATAATACAGCTTGACAGCAACCTATAATTTAAACAAAGATGTGTGAAATCAAGGAATGTTGGAAATCATTTTGAAATACTGTAATAGTTCAGGGCTGAGGTTATCCAATTCTCTGTACGCTTGTGAGTGCGCATTTCAAAGTACTGGTATTAAATATTTTAGCTGTTATTTATTCAAAGCAAGCTGGCATCACACATAGAATTGCGAGTCACTGTAGTCACTGTATAAACTGAAAGAAATCAGCCCAGGGGACGCACCTTTCCTGCTTATTTATGGGAAACTGCTGTTTAACTAACCTTGAAATAAAGTCTTTTGGGAAAAAAAAAATCTTTCTTGTGCTTTGCAAAGACTTTACCCTGAAACACAAAAGGAGAAAATGGAATTTTTTCTTAAATTAAAAAAAGTTTACATACAAAGAATCCTTTTCTTCCCTTCTACCAGGTATATATTTGAACTTGAAACTATAAAGAGACCATGTTTAGTAAAGTAGCTGTGAGTAGGGGGTAGGAGACCCCTGTCAGCCTGATTCTCCAGTCCAGGGAGCCTCTGGTAAGGATCATTCCAGGAAAGTTCACCAAGGACTTTTCTTTCCTTGGTTGCTTGAGAGGGTTTGCAGGCACCCACAATACCGGTTGAGCCACATTCTCAAAAGCTTCTTAGACTAACAATCAATTCCAGCAGGTCCTCCCAGCTTCACACTGGTAGCAGCAAGAGTTTGTGACCTGGAAAGGGATTTAGAAATAATTTAAGCTTTAATTTATAAATGAAGAAACAAAGTCTCAGAGAAGAGTGGGGAGCCAGAGGTAGGGACTGGACCCAAGGCTCCCAGGGCATGGAGCGCAGGGCTCTGACCCACCTCTGCAAGGGGCATGGTGATTTCAGTACTGGATAAGATTCCTGGGGTCTTTGCCAGGGACAAAGGCCTTGCTTCTCTCATCAGTGAGGAGGCTTACAGAGCGAGCTCCTTGGGAAGAGGGAGCCTGGGGCCTTTGGTGTCACTGTGCTGTGATGAGTGGAAGGTTTTCTGTGGCAACGGTGGCCAGGAGGACAGGAAGGACAGAGCCTGAGAAGGAAGGGCTGGCGGGCCAGGAGAGTGGGAAACGTCGTGCAGAGCAAAAGCTGGTGGGACCCAAGTGTTTCAGTCTTCGTGCTTTCAGGTCCAGGTGTGACCTGCTGTCCCAGCAGACTTGGGCAGGCTAATGAGTGGCTCGCATCTGCAGCCTCTGGGGCTCCCTCCTGACCCCATGTCTCTCTTCCGCAGTTCATCTCAGGACTATACGTTTTCCTTTAGCTCTCTCAACATGCAGATGTTATATTCCTAGTATCTTCTTTTTTAAAACCCCAGTTTTGAGATGGAAACCTGGGAATTGAACTGAAATGGCCTGTACCAATGCCCACAGCTGGCTTGTGCAGAGCGAGGGCCAGCGTGCAATCCTCTGAACCCCTGCCAAGTGTACCTGCTGTGTTGCCTTTAACACTGCACCCATGACGGATCTGCAGGGACCCCGCCATCCTCCCTGGCAGCTGCTGGGAGAGGACCTCTCAGTGTCCGCCGATGAACAGATGTGTTGTGGGCCTTGATAACAGAAGGGTGAGGCTATGACAGAATCCAGACAACAGTGACTTGTCCTGCAGGCGTCTGTGCACCCAGGCCAGGGCCAGGTCCACCCAGGACTCCAAGCCATTTAGGACCAAGAGCATGACCTTGAGGACCTTCAGTCCAAGGGACCGATCATTTCTTAACAACACAACATCTTAGGAGACAGAAGGAGATGACAGAAGGGTCCTGTGGTTTGGCTGCGGGTGATCTGGGTGACCTGGTGTTACTTAGTCTCTCTGATCCTCAGCTCCTCACTTGAGAAATGAAGAGCAAAAGGTTTGTCTCACTGCTGAAAGAATGAAATTAGATAACGTGTGCAAAACAGCAAGCACGGCCTGGCACCTGGGTGTGAGACAAATGTGCAGGGTTCCCCTGGGGTGTCCCTGACTCCTCCCCCTGCACTGCAGTCAGAGGGGGTCTTGTCCAGCACACATCCCACCCTTTGGGCCTTTACTCTGGACTTGCCACCTCTGTCTGTGGAGGCCTTGGGTCCTGCTGAAATGCCCCTAACTCAGGGAGATGGGACTGCATCCAGCTGCTAGGCATGTGCCTCGCTTATGTGCGTGTCACTTCCACTCCAGCCATTCTCTTTATTTTGTGGTGGAAAAGAAATGGCCATAATTTTGAATACTGGCTTTTTCACTTAAGAGCTATGTGACCATGGACCACTTACTCAACATTTCTGTGCCTCAGTTTCCTCATTTACAAAATGAGCATAGCAATAATGTCATCCCAAGTTTGTTAGGGAAACTAGGGTAAATGGTATTCTCTGGTATTTATTGCATTTATTAGAAAGCAAGCCCCTGGAGGTGGAGGTCTGTGTCTTGTTCATTCTCTTTTGGGCCCCATGAGGTCTGGGGTGGCTCCAGTGCAGTTCGCGGAATCAAGATGGGATGGGTGTTGGGAATGAAGCCAGGTCCTGCAGCCCCCAGTGTCCTGGAGACAGAACCCACATCAGCCTCTGCTGTGGCATTAGCCTGGTCTGTGTTGGCATCTTGGCACTGACACCCACTGTGCCATCTTAGGCACTTCAGGTAATCTCAAATTTTTCAGCCTAGAATGGAGATAATCATACTGAATTCAGATGTGAAGCACTGGACCCTTTGCAGGCATGGCTGAGCAGCAGCTTGCAAGGTCACAGCGAGGATGGTTTCACATGAGGTTTCTCCAAGGGTTAGTCCGACCCCAGGCCAGGTAAGGGCAGAGCCCATCATGAGATGAAGGGAACAGGTGAGGCTCCAGGCTCCCCTGGGGCCAGGCTCATGCCACACGTTTCCCCAGCCATATGGCAAGGGACACTGATACAGTTGTCCGTGCACAACTGTAACCAACAATCTGCTGATTGTCTTTTAAGGCATTCCTGCCAGTGACAGGTGGCTCTCCACTACAGCGGCAGTACTGTGGGAGAACGAACTATTTGCCCTGAGGCCCAGGCTGGAGAAGGGACAGAAGCCCATAGAAGGGATGGCACTGGGAGCTGCGATGGTCCTGCTTCCATACTGAGCTGGTCAGTAGCCATTGGGAACAACCTGGCACAGGGAGGGAAGAAGATCATTTTCCCTTGTGCCTCAGTTTTCCTGTGTCTAAAATTTAGGGATTAGGTTGGCTCAAGGTTGAAGATCCACCGTGCTAAGATTTGAAGACAGATGCCTTCCACATCTACCAATCGGCTTTATAAGACTTTGGCCAAGAGAGCTCTTGCTAATAGCATTTCAAATGCCACATTCATCTGACCATGTCGCTCCCCAGCTTAGAACCTTTTACAGCTCTCTGTTGCCCGTAGTACAACCTCCATCCTCTTGGCCTGGCCTTCCAGGCCTCTGGGCTCTGGCCGGTGCTTTCTTCCCTCCAGCTTGGCCCAGCCCTCCTTCGTGTGCCAGCGTTTCTGAGCACACCTGCCTGCTCCTCCTCTGGGCCTGCCCGTGACCTGAAGAGCTGCCCTTGCACTCTTCTCATGCATTCAGCCCATGTGTTGACACCAGAGGGACCCTCCAGGGATGTCTTCTGTCTTTCCTAGGTCAGGTGACCCTCTACCAGGCTCACCTGGTACACAGCTCAGTCTGGCTTTTATCACACTGTTGAAATGAAATGTTTGAAGGCCTGCCTTTCCTATTAACCAGGGAGTTTCTAAAGACCCCTTCTTACTGTCACAGGAGCAAGAGGAAAGAAGTGAAAGCAAGAGAGATTGGAGGAGGGGTGCCAAGGAGGACAGAACCCAAGGGCCAGGAAGGAAGAGGGGGCAGAGGGCCCGAAGGAAAGACACATGAGAGAAATCAATCATTCCACTCGTCTGGCCCCCTCATCCCACCTGTACAAAATACTTTCCTTCCTAAAAGCTTCCTTGTCAGGACCAAAAAGACAGTCAAATAAAAACATTGTACCAACTGATAACTGTGTTGGAGACAATGTCAGTTATACAAATGAAAGAAATCACTGGGTGTGTACAGTGGTGATAACTTCTTTGACAGATAACTGAGGCAATCACGATCATGTATATAACATTCCCAGCATCCTGCCTGCCCATAGTCAGGGCTTAACAGGTAGTGGCTCTATTATTATAATAATGATTTATGATGGGTCTACTGAGGGCATATCTCTCAGGACCATCTGACTTCTGAACTTGGCCCAGGTTTCTGAAAGTCTGGCCATTTTTCTGTAGAAGTTTCTTGGGGGTCAGGTCCTCCTGGTCCTGTGGACACAAAGTGAAGAAACCATCTCGGCCCTCATGGAGTTTTCACACAGTGAACTCCCAGAGTCCAGAGATGCCAGTGGGCCGTCAGGTCATCTGATGCCACTGTCTCCTTTTCTAGGTAGAGAGAATTGAGACCCAGAGAGGAACAGTGAAGGCCACTGCTACCCAAGGTCACGCCTTCTCTAGTGGCAGAGCCCAAAGGGAACTCATTTCTGAGCTCTAGTGTAGGACTCAGTCTACCAAGACACAAGGAGTAACAGCGAAGACCAGTAATTATTAACGTGGACTAATAGCATCTCCATACCCAGATGGAGGAGAAAGGAGTAGGTTTCTCATTTCTCTTTTAAGTCATTTCTAAGTTGCTTTCTGGAATCAGGCACATTGTTTCAGATTGGTCCTTCACTTTTGCCATCAGCGATGGAATGATTTGCGCCAATTAAACAGAATATACTGAGGTTGTAAAGGCTTTGGTCATCGCCTGGAAATCATTCCATGTCCTGATGCATAGTCGTTACTCATAGTATGTTTAAAATACACTCTTTGGAACCCCAGCTTGAAATACCCAGAGATCAGTTTTCAATAGACTGGCAAATAGATGACATTAAACATTATTCATTGAAACAGTGTTTATTTAATCTTTAATGCTACCTAATGCATTTCAGTCAAAGTCATCAGTTCATGTTCAGGCTTTATTGTGTGGAAAATGGATGGGCTATTAATAAGTCAATGCAAATACAAATATGGTTTCAATTGGAAATCATTAAGTTGCATTAAATGGCAAATGAAATCCATAGGAAGGATTTTTTAATTTTGTTTGTAAGAAGGAAAAGGAACCCTAAGAGGCATTTCTTTGCTCCTAATGAGGAAGAATGATTGGTTTCTGCAGAGCAGTGAGTTACAGTATAGGCCTTGTTTTGTTCTCCTTAGGATGGGGCTTGGGGTGGTGCCCTTCCCCCACACAGCTCCTTGCTGCAGTGGGCCAAGCTGAAGGGGCTGCTTGCATTGGGGGTCAGCTGGAGACCCTGGGACATAGGAGGTGGGGCTGGGGTGAGCCCCACCCCTCTGCTCTCCAATGCTGCTGACCCTGACGGACCTCAGCCCTCTGCTAAAGTCAGCTGGCTCTGTGAGGGTGCTGACCTGAGCACCTCAACTCTCCTGGCTTAGCAGCAGCACATGTGAATGTGTGTGAGCCTCTGTGTGATGAGAAGCTCCTTAGGAGCCCCAAACAGCCTTCGGTGTCCAAAACAGGACCCTTGATTAAAAGGAGATTCGTGGGTGAATGCAGGGAAATTGGGGACCTCTAGGCCTTTTCTAGTGAGGTTCAAGTTCGAGGCCCTCTTATCTATGATCCATGTGAACTGGGGAGAGCGGCTCAGGTGATCTGCTTTTCGGCCTCCTCATTGCCGTCCTGAGCACTCAGGGCTGACGTGAGTAAGCCCAGCATACAGCAGGGCGCCCTCAGTGTGAGCTTCCAGCCCTGAGAATCTGGAATTCTGTGCTGGAACCTCCTGTCCGGGTCTTGCCCTTTGTTGTGCCTAATGTTAGGAACATTCAGGACTGAGCCCAGATAGACGATCTGTGCTTGCCTAGCATTTGTCATGAACGACGCCATCTATTTTTAGCTCATTAAAGCCTGTCAGCTGGGACAATGTCTCACCTCACCTGGGCGGCTGACCTGCCCCTCCCGCTCGGCGCTAAGGCAGTGCGGCCTTGCAGGTTTCATTCCAAAGGGCCCTTTGCTGAGAACCTTGTCGTCTCTTCATTTCAGTGAGTGGTTCAGCGGAGACCAGAGCTCGCCTCTCTAGTACCCGGGTGCCACCTGTAGAATCGGCTGGCGGTTTGTGAAAACGTGTGCATTAGACTGGCGGTCAAGCTCTGAGAGGTTCCAGCAGAGGTGAGTTTTGGGTCAGAGAGCTCCTGAGGAGAGTTTCCTCAGTCCGCAGAGCATCTGACAGCCAGAGGGGCCTGTGGGTTTTGGTTCTGTTTCCAGCAGTGGTGGGACAAATGATGGTCAGCCCTGGTGAACGAACTGGGGAGGCAGGGAGCCTGTCTTACCACACGCTCCGTTGTTACTCTGAGTACTTTAATCTGCCTAGAAAAAATAAATTGTAATACCTGACTCTTGTAGAGCACTTAGCACGTATCAGGCAAGAATTTAAATACTTTAACTCAGTTCATCCTCACAGCTGTCTCCATTGCACGGATGAGGAAGCCAAGGCACAGAGAGGTTGAGTCATTTCCCAAAGGTCACAACAGCAGGGGGGGTTGGAGCACATGGGTCTTGTTCCAGAGTCCCACTGCTTAGAATGCAAATCCACTTTTTAAAGGTATTACAAATATTTACTTCTGCTCAGGGAGAAATTCACTCCTTTTCAAACTTCTGGTGGATTTGGAGCTGTTCTGCCAGTGCTCTATGACCTTGCCAAGGTATTTGGCCTCTTTGAGCCAAGTGTATTTCTTTGATTTACCTGGAGGGATCGGGTAAGGATTTAGAAACTGGAGCAATGATGGTAAAAGTCTACCACATTGCTCAGCATATCACAGAACAGACAGCTCACACATAGTTGCTATTATTATCATTTTAACACAAGGGGGAAAGAAAGCACCGTGCATTTTCTTGCTGGTTGTTTGCACCTGGTAGCGTCCTGGTGTTGACACTTCCAGCAAGAGGTATCCCTCAAAGCGATGGGTTCTCACACCCATCCCCGTCTGCCCCATCATGCATTTCATACAGACCTCTGATGGAGGGGCCACTCATCCTGCTGGGCAGGTCCTCCCAGGCAGGAGCACTGGAGCCGGGTAGATCTGGACTCCAGTCTTGACCCTCCTTCCTCCTGTGCACCCTATTCCCCTGTGAGACTCATTTCTGGAGGAAGAAATGTGCATAGACACATTGGCCTTGATGAGTTCTTGTCAGGATTAAGGGAAGTCATATTCCTGGTGGCCAGCAGAACACCTGACACATACTAAGAATTCAGCAAGTGGTAGTGACACGTGCATTTTCTGTTCACTTTGGAAAGTATTTGCTGTGTGGTCCTGAAATCTTTTCTCTGTACCTTCCACTCACTGCTTTTTGTCCCTCCCCTGGAGACCACACAGCCAAAGACTAATCCCTCTTCCACATGACAGCCCTCAGGCATGGGAAGGTGGTTTTCATCCAGCACTGGATGTTTTCTTCGGCAGGCAAAACAGTCCAAATCTTCAACTGCATTTTCCCATGCCAGATTTTTGGTTATTTTGCCATAGTGTGGTCCATCTCTGTGATATTACACATTCAGTACCTATTTATCAGATCGTGGTCAAAACATGGACATTTTAAACAAATCGTGGGGCCTGGGAAGAAAGCAGGAATCAAATGCTCCGTGTGCAGGGGCAGCCACAGGCAGGCTGAGAGAGCCACGCACCGAACAGAAGCAAAGTGACAACCACTGCTCTCTTTTGACCTCTGGGGAACCAGAGAGTAATTTAGGGCTTGAAGCAAGGTATGCTAATGAGTGTCTGCCTACTCCCTGGCTTCAGGAAAATGGCTTTCATTTTCTGAGGTGATTACAGTAAATTACACCTGGAAGAGAGAACCTAGAATGATCCCTCAAAGTGCCATGAATTAATGGGAGAGTACTTGACATGCATGTATGTGTCTTGGAAGTGGAGGGGAAAGATGGGGATGGGGAAGAGAATATTTAATAGATTAAGTAGGAACAGAGAATACCGTAGTCCTTCCTTTATTATGACAGTTTCTGAGTGCCTATGTCTTAGGTATAGGAATAATATGGCTGATCATTAGCACTCTCTTTACCTGGCATTTCTAGAATTGAATACATTATCCTAATATAACTTTCATAGATACTTAATAGCAATGACAGAGATTCTTCCAAGCCTTAGAACATATCATGAATTTAGCATGGTAAAACCAAATTAAGAAAATGAACTGGGTGATAGCTTCGTCTCTAAAAAGAGGGTCTGGTATGTACCTGACTTCTCAGGATGAAATTAAAAAAGAGGGATGTTATAAGACTCTAGGTGAGGGGAAGCATTTTTCACATTCTTTACCCAGAGTGCAAAAAAGAGCTAGGAAAGTGATATAAGGGCAGCAATACAGGTCAGAGGAAGAAAAGGACAATGAATGAGGATCATTTAACCAAAGGCCAGCCCAACGGGGGTCTAATCACAGTGTTGGGGAACGTGAATGGGCGTCATTCAGAAGAGAGCCACTCTTTGTCTTTGTGGGCTGGGAACAGATTAGGCAGGAAAGGAATGAAATCGTAGCACCAGGACTAAGGTGAGTTGTCAGTGAGAAGATTCTGGGAGCAAGGCTGGTCATCTACAAAGGATTATTCAGAGATGTCAGAAAATTGCTTTGCCTAGAATTTTTCTAACTTCAAACTCATGTTACCAAAAATTATATAGACTGAAGTCCTGCTGGGAAGTGAATCAGGTGGCTTTGGCATGCCTCTCCATGGAGTTTTTCTGGGGTGTACGCTGGCAATGAGATCACTTGGCCCCTGAGGAGTGTCCTAAGGGAAGGAACTGATTTGCCTTAGGAGCTGGCAGTCCCAGGCGGACTGCACCGGGGCTCTGCGGAGAAGGTCTTGTCCCAGGCCTCCCACTGGAGGGGTTTCAGATTTAAAAGGGCAGCCAAGGCTTCCATTGTTTTAGAGCTGGCTTTGCGCTGCCCCATTTCAAAGGAGATTGTAAAACTCAAAAGTCAGGAGATCGGTTCTTTGGATTTAGTCGCCCTTTTTGTATTGGTGACTCACAAAGACAAACTGTATTTCTAAGTGATTTAAAATGGCCCAAGGATGCTTGTTATTGATAGGAAAAAATATATATCCACAAATTATACATATATATATTTACA
Source organism: Manis javanica (assembly GCF_040802235.1). Taxonomy (NCBI): domain Eukaryota; kingdom Metazoa; phylum Chordata; class Mammalia; order Pholidota; family Manidae; genus Manis; species Manis javanica. Next base: position 230,876,730 of record NC_133156.1, on the reverse strand, counting down.
CACAGACATATATATACATATATACCTATACTGACATACACACACACATATATCCATGATCTTTACACACGCACACACACATGCATATGTACATACATATACATATACATTGGGCTATGGATCCTGTGAGACCTGGGCTTGAGTTCTGATTTTACCACTTAGCAGCTGCGAGACCTCAGGAAAGTCATGACTGCCCCTCAATTCCTTTATCTACGAAAAGCAGGAAAATAATGCATACCTAGTTTCGGGACTGTTTGTAGGATTAAATGAAGTGATGTATGTTATATTTCCAAGTCCGAGACCTGATGCCCTGAAACGGTTTCCTGTTCTCCTTTCTCTCCTCCTGTTCCTTTTCTCTTTTGGGTTTTTTGAAAATATCCTTCCACATGCGACTGATACGGTAAACTGTCTCTTACAGGGACTGCTGGAAAGAGTTGATGGCTCATCTGTGCCAGAAAGCAGAGACCTGAGATGGAGCGATTGAACAGATGATTAAACATGGGCTACTGATCTGCTTTGAGCAGGTATGTTAACACCCACGTTTCTGGAGGATTCTGTGAATATGCAATAGAAGCACAGAAACCGCGTGGCCCAACCTCTCGCTTGCACTTCCAGAAGTGACCCAGAAAAACTGACTGACTTGCTCAACGCAGCCTGGCTGTGTCCTGGCAGATCTGGATCTAGAACCTGCCTTCTGGTTCCCAGCCCCATTCGCTCTTTCTACTCACACGCGTGCATGCGTGCGCCGGAGCCATGCCGCTTACTGTATTTCAAGAAATGTCATCTGGTGGGGCATCAGACTACACAATGTACTCCTTTCTTTCCCTCTTTCTGGGTGTGCCCCGTTACCCTTGCTGAAACTCTTGTTTGCACCACCACTTTGCCCTCTGGACTTTCTCAGAAGAAAGGAATAATGATGAGCAATGGGTCAGGCTCCCGGGGGGCCCGTGCCTGCTCCACTGGGGCTGCAGAGATGTGCTGGCTTCCAAGCAGACCTGGCCTTGCTGCACCTGAGTATCCACGCTTTTCTTGCCTCTGTCTAGCACACCAGCGCTCTAAATATGTAAGCTGTGACCAAAGGTCAGTTTTCTGGTGTGAAGGGGTTCCCTTGCTTTAGACGCAGATGAGAGTGGATGGGCTCATGGAACTGGACGTGAAATGCTGGTGCTTGAGGGTGCTGGGCGGCAAGCGGAGCCGTGGCTCTTGAAGAGAAGGCACAGCCCAATCTCCCATTGTCAGGCGGGCGCCTCAGCCTGTCCCCATGGCCACACCCACTGCAGCCATTGGCATCTCCTGGGAAAGTCTTTTGCTTCCTGGGTCATAGGTTCTGCCAACAGGGCTAATAACAATTTTTTTTTTGGGTACACGTGATGAATTTTGTGCTAGGCACACATTATCTCATTTAATCCTTAAAATAACCCTTCAGTGTGGTAGTTTATCCCCTTTTAAAGTCATGAAACTAAGGCTCAGAGAGATTAAGTGATTCACTCACAAATTTAAAAGCCAGGTCCTTGAATCTCCATTTAAATATCCCTAGTTTCTTTCCTCCTGCTCAGAATCAGAGCTTCTAGAAAAGTTGGATGGACTTTCCAATGAAAGACAAACAGGGCTAGGATCCCTCCCTTACTGACAGTATGCAGGAAACTAGAAAATGGGAAAGGTGTGTGTGTGTGTGTGTGTGTATGATGGGGTGTCTTCTTGCACTAGGAGAGAGATTTGGACCTAATGATTTCTTCTGTGTTCAAGTTTCTGGTTCCAACTCTGAGTCAGAGGAGTTTTCCAGAGGAAGAAATTGTTTAGAACTAAAACTAAAACCAAAAAATAAAAAGAATATCTACAAAATGAATTCAAGGACTCTTCTAGAAATTGGGATAGAATTCCCTTATGCTCATTTCCATCCTCTGTTACATCCATGTGCAAGAAATCACTTTATTATCAGGGGAATAGTGAAAGGAGTCACATGGGAAGTGGAGATTAGTACAACTGGAGATCCTGGGAATCTTCCTGGAGGAGGTGGCATTTGAACCAGAACTTGAAGAATGGACTTGGCAACTCTGTGTGTCTGTCCCTTCCTCCCCACTCAACTATCCATTTACTTGCCCATTCATTCTTCCATTCTTTCATTCATCCACTAACCAGTCCCTTATCTAGTAGATACAGAGTACCTATGAGTGGCAGGCACTATGCTAGGCATGCTCCCATCATTCCTTGTTTAATTATAGCACTTCTGTCAGGTAGGTAATAGTATTCCCACCAGATAAGAATGCTGACTCCAGGTGACAAAATTCTTCCCTTTTTACCCCATTCCAGTCTGCCTCATCCTACATCAAGGAAGAAACCTCTAGTTATCTTTAAAAAGCCTCCACCCTTTGCTTCAGCCATCTCCCTGCCTCTATCTACTTCTCCACTCCAGTCCCTGAAGCTGCTACGAAGCAGGTCTGAGCGAGTCACATTCCAAGTCCTTCCCTCTTGACTCCAGCAGTCAAACCCTGCATGACCTATTTTCACTGCCTTCACGTCAGTACCTTTCACTAACATGTATTTTAGTTCAAGTAGGTCTCCCACTGTCCCCTGCTCACTCGGGATGTTTCCCGCTCCTGGGTCTGTGCTCACCTCATTTAAAGTACTGGCCCCATTGATGTTGGCCTCATGGCACAGTGCAAGGACAAATGTGTTAAACTGAATTCACCTCCCCATGTGCCCTAAGTCCTCCTTCCTTTAGGAGGTGTGCAGAAGGTTTTCCAGACCTGGTACTTCTTGGAACCCAGGACAAGAAGTGCAGCTCCAACCCTGGCCTGTGGGGCTGGCAGCTGCTTCGGGGTGGGTAGCATTGAGCAGACAAGGACCCTGTCCTCAGGGGTAGTTCCTAGGGGTCTGCAGTTGCCCTGGGATAGAAGACAATCCCAATGGCGCTACCACACTGGGCCTTTTGACTGTGTGCCATTAAACTGCATCGATGGTATTAATTGCTTTCAGTAAATAGGTGCGATAGGCGTTCTGTCCCTGCCCCATGCTCTCCCCACTAGCTGCTGATCCACACACCAGCCCAAGCCTTCCCCACAGGACTCATTTCATCCCAGCCTGGTTTCATCCCTTTGGGCTGTTGACATAGATGCCGGTTTTGCTTGGTTGTTCTGTTTTCATTAACCAGCAGGGAATGTTATTCATTGTTCTCAACGACTGGAAGTGTAAGAATTGCCCCAGCTTTCCTAGAGGGTTTTCATCTATGTTTTCACACAACTCATTCCATAAATTAGAGCAGGAGTTTTGCTGGTATGGCGCCAAGGAACTCGGCTGCCACGGGAGGTAGCACACGGCAAATACAGCCTAGCAAGGAACTTGGAACCCGTGAGAGGACGAGAGATGGGGTGAGGACCAGCAGCAGGAAGGGCTAAGACATGGGCAGAAGGTCAGGTAGGAAGTGAGGCTCGGGTGTGGAGTGACAGTGCCAGGTGTGTACATTATTTGGAAATAAAAAAGGATCTTTAGGCCCTGTACAAGTATTTTTTCAAAGCAACTTGGCATGGCATTAAAATGGGCATGGCAAGCAGAGACCTGCAAACTTTGAAGGAAAGATCTGTCCTGCTAACCCCGAAGCCCAGTGCTGGGGGCCAGGGGGCCACAGCTTTAGTCTGGGCTTCTCCTCCCAGCTCACCCTAAAATCTCAGTCTCGACTAAACTTCCCCGCTATCCAATGGAGAGATTATGCCAACTCACAGAATGGCTGAGAGTTCATGAGCTAATGCTTATGGTAAGCATTCAAAGATGGGCAAAGCCCGCTAGGACTCTGCAGAGTCATGATTTAATGCAGGTGTGTCTGGGTGCGAAGCTTGTTCTCCAGCAGTGGTGACCACAGCCTGTTTCCGTAGAGGACCCAAATCCTTCCCCTCTGAGGGCACACTGACAAAGAAACAGCCCTTTTCTGTCTTCATCTGGAGTCCTTGGCAGGGGCCTGTCTCAGCCGGGGCTCAAGGCAATGCAAACTTAGGGAGAAAACTCTGTGACTCTGGCATGGCAGCAGCTTGCACATGGTGGGCACGGTGGGGTCCGGCAGGAGCAGGGCTCTGTGTGGGCTGGCAGGGGGGGAGCCCTGGCCTACCAATGTCCAGTCCCCACAAATGAAAAAAGGGTTTTCTTTACTCCACCTTGCCAACTGTATATGTAGCCATTTTGAACCTCAGTAGTCCCTTCCCAGATTTTTTTCTTTCCTCTGAGCTAAACATGCACACCTTTTTCTTCCTTTATGGGGCCCCTCCTTTTATTGTTGGTTGAGGGGCACATAGTAGGCACTCAATAAATATTTGCCTAGTGTGTGAATAGATGGTAATCCAGCACTAATTTCCTCTCTTCAGCTCCACACCCCCAGGAAGAAATAAAAGATGTCCATTTGTGGCTCGGCCACATTCAGGCAAACTTCCATATTGCTGCCAAGTCCTGCCATCTGCCACCTCCGAGGTGCAGGTGCCGGGCAGCCTCGGCACCCACAAAGCCCGGCCATGGGCACAAAGGCCCGATGTGCACTGATAATTGCTGAGTGTAAAGCCCGCCGGCCGGCCAGGCTGATGCAAGTTTGCTGGGTCCGCTGAGATTTGCATACAGATGGCCATTCGGCCGCAGGGCCGCACCGCCCCAGTAGAGCGGCCTGCAGCCCCTTTAGAAGTGTGCGCGGCTTTGACTGCAGCCCCAGCCCAGAGAGGCCTCATTCTGCCTGCCCTGAATAGTCAGTCATTCAGTGGTTGCTTTGAAATTTGAAAAGAGAGAGAGAGAGACTGGGAAAGAGACAGAGACAGAGAAGCAGAGAGACAGAGACTGACAGAGAAGCAGCGAGAGAGCAACTGGCCAAGAGAGACTGTGAGACAGAGACAGAAGAGACAGGGAGAAATTGAAAGGACAGATAAAAAGACAGAGGCAGAGAGACAGACTGAGAGAGGAACAGAGAGACATACACACAGAGAATGAGAGAGACACAGAAAGACTGAGAGGCAGAGAGACAGAGAGAGAGAGAGAGAGGGAGAAAGAGAGAGGAGACCTTGAAGGAGTAGAGAAGGCCCGGCTCTGGTGGGAAGGAAGCTCAGGCTTCTCAGCCATGAGGAGCCGCCAGGAATGCGAGCAGATCTCTGTGGAGACTGGGCCCGGGACGTGTGGTATCTGTTCTCTCCTGCCTCTGGTCATTGGGAGCAAGGGCCTTTCAGAGTCCTGGATGGACAGGGGAGAGGGGCCACAGAGGAAAAGGCCCCTCCATCACTTTGCAGTGGTAGAGGCAGGTTCTGCTGTTTTTGAAACTAAACAAAGAAAACCCACGTGCAAAAATAGTTTAAAAATCACTGTAATGCAAAACAAACTCTAAAGGTTCAGCAAGTCCTTGCACACCCTAAAACTGTCTGTGGGGTGCAGGTTTTGCTTTTGCTCTCTGTCTCATTTGGTTTGGAAAGAGCTCGGAGTGGCCAGGCCAGGCCTGGCGCGAGGGCCTGGCAGGTGTGCGGCCTCAGCTCTGTTTAACAAGCCCTGGGTGTCAGCTCCCTGCGGGCAATACCCCCCACCCTGGCCCTCTGAGGCAGCTCCCCTCCCTGCGCCCTCCCTGAATGACCAGGGTGGCCACAGAAAGAAAGGCATCATTGAACTCCTGTTGCCTCTCTTGTCCAAACTAAATGAAAGCGAAACAGAAAAGCAACAGAGAGCAGCTATTTCTCATGTTCCTCTCTGGACACTCTAAAGCAGCTTCTCCCCCTGGAGTCCTTTCTGTCGGAGAAATCTGGGGACCAGGCTTGAGTTTTCCCCCCTCTCGTCCCCAGCACCCAAGCAGGCACCAAGACCTTGTCTTCTCTGCCTCTCTAGCACTCACTGCCCTCCACCTGCACCTTCTCCAGGCCGGAGGGTCCCTCTCCTCCATCCTTAGCTACTCTTCCTTGTGGGAAATGCTGTTTCTAAAACAGAATTCCAGTTGTATCTCTCCCTTCCTGATAACCCTGCATTGCCCCATGATCGGCATTGAAAGAATTAAGGACAAGCTCTTTAGCTCGCATGGGAACCTGCCGTGGTCCCGCCGCTGCTTTTACCCTTGTTCCAGCCCTCACCCTCCCTGCCCTGCCCCTTGCACCAAGATTCCAGTCTAGTTGAGGCTATTTCATGCCCCTGCCTCTCTGCCCACACAGCTTCCCTCCTTGGCATACCCCTCTCTATCTGATGAGCACAGTGGTGATGCCAGCATGATACCTGGTACCAAATAGCAATGGAGGGAAGAATGGTCTGTCCCTTCTACCCCAACCTGGGTAGTGTAAGGGACCTGGAGGTCACAATAAGGTCCCCACCTTAGTATTGTGCGTCTTCCTCCTCAAGCTGAGACCAAGCAATTTTTAGATAATGACTGTTTATTTTATGGACAGATACCAATGAACTTGAGACCAGCAAACCGCTGAACTGAATGATCTTCCTCAATATTTTTTATCATGCTTTTTGAGATAAAACTATGCCAGGAGCTCAAGGGAAGTCATTTATGGAGGATCAATTCTATAAAAGGGAAATTACTGACAATTGGGGCCAGATGTGAGCATAGATTTTATGATGTCTTTTTTCTTTCACTGCTTGAAAACTCAGAACAAAATTCACTTCAGATTCTGTATTTCATTCTTTATCCAATTATTTAAGTTGAATGAATGAGACAGTGAGTGAGGTACTTGTGTTACGTTTTTTAATGAAATGAGCTCCAAAATGTTAATATTTTCATGCTCAGAAACACATTCCTGCTTGATGACTCTCTCTGTACCTGTTCTTTTCAGTCACTGCAAGTCTTGCATGGGCTTTGACCAAAAGCGATACAATTCAGCCTAACCAAAAATGGAGAGATGTGCTATTGTTAAATAAGCCAGGGGAGCAGACTTCCAAGTCACATGGTTTCTTTGGGGCTGAAGCTGGGTGGCTTTTGGGACTGATAGCCCTTCTCTGAGCTTTGGCTTACTTCTCCCTAACCTAGCAATCAGCACATTTATTGCAAGGGTAGAGTGGAGTAAGAATGGAAAATCATAAATATGAGAAAACAATGTAGATACTGCAGATGATTTCAAAGTGCTCACATTAGTCGAGGTGACCTCATTTTCAGACTAACTTTGCATTATTATTTGAAAGATACTGTAGTTTAAACAGAGGAGTGACAAAGTCAGGGAACTATGGAAACCCTGCTACTAGGGATATGATTTGGGACCAGGCACTTAAGCTAGCTAAGCATCATTTTCCCTCGCTTTAAAGATAATAACACCTACTTCCTAGGCTTTTATAAGGATTAAGTGAAATAATGTATAAGTAATGTAGTATTTGGCAAATAATAGGTGCTTAAAGAAAAGATTAGTTATTATTACTATTATTTATTATTGTTAAGAATGAAATAAAGCAGGTGAATAAACCTATGCACACGTTGGATTTTCCACCCCTGAGAAAGTATAAAACAGAAATAATTGTGGTGCCTTAGATGCCCTGTTTATAACTGTACTTCCATTTATAACACTTTCTTTGTAGTGATTTTACAAGCACAAAGTTGTACTGAATAACTTTGAGTATGAAATACTGTGTCCCTATTTTCAAGTCACTTCAGGAGGCAATATGCTATTGAAATACACGTATTTAAAGCATCATTCAGTTCAGTTCAATTTAATTCTAGTCAGCAGATGTTTCTAGAACACAGCAGACATTTCTAGAATGGCAAGGCGTGATGATGTAGGGAACGTAGAGATGAAGAAGAGTGTAAGTAACACATTGAAGGGCTGTAATGGATTGCTGTAGGAATAGATTAGGGGGTCTGGTACCCTGACTGAATGCTCTCCCCTAACTTACTGTGTGGACTTGAGCAAGTTATTTAGCTTCTTTAGGCTTTTCTTTCCTCCACTGTAAAAGGGAGAATAAAAAATCTTTTCTTGAAGTATTATGATAAAGAGGAGCTTGGAGATAGGCAGGATGCCTAGCATTGAGGGCACAGAACCACTGCAGGCTCTTTAAAGTATGGAGGCACTGAGGCTGTCTTGCCTGAGGGTTTCACCCCTGCCAGGCTCACTATGGATTCAGTGAGACCAAGAAATGACAATGGAACATTCTCGGTGTAAAAGGGTTTAAACCTGGTTTATTCTCCCAGGGGTAGACTGAGCAGTAGAATCATGTCTGCATCCAGCAGCCTGCAGCTCCGTCATCCACCTCTGTCTTTACCTCCTCCCAGAGCACTGGGCAGAGCTCTTTATATAGTGACTCAATCAATAATAGCTCACTGACTATGGGTGTGGGAGCAGTAGCCTAGCAGCAGGTCAATTACATCTTCAAGTAGTTTAGGGTCAGGTGAGGATCCTGGCCATAGGGACTTCCATTTTCCCCACAGAGGCCCGAAGAAGATGGATGGTTTGAGAGTGCAGCCCTGGCAGTGACAACTTCCACCACCGATGGGTGTGGTGAGGTGTTCCCTGCTGGGAAGCTGCTCCAGACCAGAGGGCACCAGAGCTGGAGGCTGTGAGCCAGTGGTGATGACAGACAAGGGGGTGGTCAGTCAGCTTTTCAGCACTGTACAGATCTGAGCTGTTTGGAAAACAGGGACCTCCCTGAGCCTCACTTTTCTCCTTTGATGAGTGGGGAGAAAATGTCTCCTTGAACTACTTCATAGAGTGGGTGGAAGAGAAACGAGAAGGCAGACAGAAAATGGCTCTCTGCACAACAGGTGCTCTACCCACACCAGAGGTTATGATCAGCTCCCCAGAAAAGTGGACAGCCTAGAGAAAATCCCATTGTGGATAAAGTGAGGGTTCCTGTGGCCAGGATTCTCACCTGGTCCTGGTTGGCAAGCTCACTACACACGTGTGGGCAATACATTGTTGTTGACTCTGTATAAAGAGTTCCACCCAGTACTCTGGGCGACATGATGGCATGGCTGCAAGGCTGCAGGAGAGCAGAGCAGAGGCTGGAGTGGTGGCAGTGCTAAGGACAGAGACTGAGAAGGCTGCAGGGGTGGAGAGGCCCAGAGGTAGAGACCAGCTTCCTGCATGCAGACTCACTTTGAGTGGATGGGGTTCTAGTGGTTGACCTGCCACCGTGGGAATAAAGTTGGGTATAAACCCTTTCACCCCAAGAACGTTCCATTATCATTCCTCTGTCTCATTGAATCCATAGTGGACTTGCCCGGGGCTGAAACCCATTGGCAAGACAATTGACGGAAGTCAGCAGGATTTATTATTGACCAAAGAAAAGAACAGGCTGCCCTCATGGGAGGAGTGTTTCAGCAGCTGCACCTATGGATGGGGAGACATTCAAGTGTCCCCCAGTGGACATGTGGGACTGGGAAGGGGTGGAAGACAGGGGCCCACCCCAAGAGAAAGAATATTTGTTGCTGACTGAAGTGGCGTCACTACGAAGGGCTGTGGAAATAGTAAAGGATGTCGTGGTGGCCCGAGAGGAGGCAGCCCGAGAATGAGCAGAGGCCCGAGAAGCAGCAGCACGGGAGCGCAGGCCACCAGGGGCCGTGGGGCAGGGGAAGGATGGAGTGGGGCCGTCAGCCCCAGAAATGGAGGAGCGGAGGTCTGACGAACAGGTGGGGGTGGAGGCCCTGCCGGTGTCGGAGGCATCAGCCCCTCCTGGGTTGAGACCCCACCTGGGTGAAAGCTGGTGGAAAGCCTGGAGGACTCAACAACCGTGGGTTCTTCCAGGAGAGGTGCAGCCCCCTCCCCAGGCTGTGGGGCACCCCGAGCTCTGCTTCCATCCTCAGGCTCCAGCACAAAAGGAAACATGGTCTGCTTCTCGAAGGAAGCATTTAAAGGGCCCCATGAAGGTCACGGGACCCAGATGTGGGTTGGTTTGAAAAGGCAGGAGCAGATGGAAGAAACTGGATGACCGGAGCTGTGGCAACAACTAGGACTGGAGCAGCGGTTCTGGCTGCTGAGGACGAAGCAGAGGCAGAGACAAAGCAACGAGATCGGCCTGTGTGTCTGCAAGACATTTTGCTGGAGAGGCTGGAGAAGTGGGTATTTTAAGGCCCACCCATGGTTCTTTTACAATGTTCGAGCTTCCTTGCACAGGGACCATTGCACAGAGGATTGAGGGCACATAGATTGAGGTGAGAATCCTGGAGGGGTGGAGTGTGAATGAAGTGAAGGTTCCTGTGGCCAGGATTCTCCCCTGGCCCTGGTCGGCTAGCTCACTGCATACTGGTGGGCAATGTGCTGCTACTGACTCTATATAAAGAGCCCTGCCCAGTGCTCTGGGTGACACAGTGGCATGGCTGCAAGGCTGCAGGAGAGCAGAGCAGAGGCTGGAGTGGTGGCAGTGCCGAGACTGAGATGGCTGTGGGAGCAGAGAGGCCCAGAGGCAGAGGCCAGCTTGCCCATGCAGACTCACTCTGAGTGGATGGGGTTCTAGTGATTGACCTGCCATCGTGGGAATAAAGTTGGATATAAACAGTTTCACCCCAAGAATGTTCCACTGTCATTCCTTGGTCCCACTGAGTCCACAGTGAACTTGCTGGGGCTGAAATCCTTTGGCTGGACACCCATCAGTTAATGAGCTTCTTGAGTTCTATTACTCTTGAAAGGAGATGTCATCATAATGACAGCTGGGGAGCAATTGCCATCCCAGTCTACACCAGTGACGTTGGCATCTCCTGGGAGCTTGCTAGAAATCCAGGACTGTGGTCCCCACCCCACACCTACCCAATCAGTAGCCAACAATTTGTTATATTTTAACAAATTATTCAAGAGTCATGAGCACATGGAAGTTTGAGCAGCCCTGGGCTATAGACCTTGGTGTTGAAGAGAAGCAGTTGATAACACCGTGCTCAGTAGGAAATGAGCCAGCCCTCCACAAGGAGGGAGAGACAGGTGCCCTGCACACACCTTTGGTACTTGGTGGAGTTACTTGGGACAATGTCAGAACTAGTTACAAACAATAAAAAGAGAAGGGGAAAAAGAGGCAGGTGGTATCTTCACCCAGGAGAGCCGAGAAAAATATCAGGCTGCCATAAATATGGGGTCCGTAGGCTGTTGGCTCAGCTTCCACAGAGCTTCTTGCAGCCCCTGAGGGGGTCAGTGCTGGCAGCCACATCTTTCCTTCAGGTGCTCCTCGGGGACACGCAGGGGACAGCCATGTCAGCTGAGCCTAAATACTTTCCAAGGTCCTACTTAGCTCAGTCAACATCACAAAGGTTTCTAATGAGGAGTTAGCACTTAGGAACTCTTTGTTATCAATTAGTTAATCATTAGGTCAGCGTGCACTTATTGATGGTTGGACTAACTACACTTAGAGACGCCCTGACATTTTTACTGTTACAAGATAAATCAGAGGTGGATCTCCTTGTCTGCCCAGGCATTTCCATGCTTTCTTCCCTTTCTTCCAGGGGTTCCTTCTACTTAGAAACCTTTCTCCTCTATTCTCAGTTTAATTTAATGCTCAATGAGGTACTTCTCCTTTAAGACTCAGCTCAAATGCTACCTTCTCAGTGTGACCCTGGTCTCGGTGGGACTCTCAGTCCTTTTTGGGGAAGAAGGCACACAAGCTGAAGATCTGGAATGGGAATTTATTCCCTTAAAGTCCTCTCTTTCCCCATGGAAGCTGTGCAGATACCCACCCAACTTTAGCCTTACCCGGAGAGCACCTCCTTTGTGGCTGGCACTCCCCAGGTGTTTTATAAGGATTGATTTAGGTCATCCTCACAAGGACCTTCCTATGTAGGTATTATCACTCCCATTTTACACACAAAGAGAACAGACTCAGTGGATTTAGGGTTTACACACGATGTTCATTTACAAGCAATGCTTAGGAACCTCCCGTCTGCAGATCTGGGGAGGAGTCAGGTAGGGGTGAAGAATCAGGGGCACTGAGGGTGCAAAGGCCCTGGAAAATATCACCAGGCTCCCAGATACACTACCTGGAAGTCCAGTTTGGGATGGAATATGTGTGGTGATCTCTGATACGGGTCACTCAGATAACTCATTGTCCATCTCATGTCCTCCACGGATTTCTCCTCAGTGGATATCAGGATCCCGTAACTCCAAACCTCTGGATGCTAAGATGGGAGGTCCCTCTAGCTTCGAGAGTAAAGGAAAAGTATGTCTCCTTTATCTTTTCTTCTTTCTTGACTAGATTTTCTTTCCTTCTCTCTCCCGTTCTCTTTCATTCTTTCTCCCTTTCTTTATAAAGTGGGTGTACTTAGCCATTATAACTGGTTAGAAGCCAGAGATAGTTAGGCGTCTTCTGGTTGGAACAGAAATAGCCCTGTTAGCGGTGGACTGCGTCCAAGCTCCTGAGCAGCCCCCGAGAAGATCTCCATATAAATGGTTCCTTCAGGACTTCCCTTTGAATGCTTTTTTGGTCTTGGGGGTCTGAAATGGAGCCAATTTGAGAGCATTCCAGGCATTTCCCACAGGGCCTCCTTCCCGAAAGCTTTTCAAGGCAATCCCAGGGGTCCAAGCATCCTCTCTAACTAGTGACTCCTGCCATAGTAAGGACTTGGCAAAACTTGCCTTTGAGCCCCTGTCACCTTTGCTTCTGGCCCCACAGCCCTGCTCTCTTACCCTTTAGCACCCAGGACAGTACCTGCCCGCAGTAGTCACGCAGTAAATGTTGGTTGGCTTTGTGAAATAGGAGGGACTGTATTGCCATCCTCTGCAGCTGAGGAACGTGCAAAATTCCCACGTCTGCTGACCTCAGAAGGACTTCATGGCATCCACCCAGTTACTAATAACACCTTTTGGAATAATGAAATAAACTAGTGTCTTCTATGTCCTCTTAAATCTATAAGATAGAATTTCAGTAAACTTGCTGAATTCTGAGCTTTCATGGTACGATGTGAAATCTGGGTTATTTATTATGTATCTCTTAAAATAATAATGACAAAGCCAAAGTCCTTTTAGCAAAGCACAGTGGGAAAAGGTATGGACTTGGTGGAAGCGGGTTTGAATTTCCTCTTACCAGCAGGATGACTTCAGACATGTGACTAGGTCTCCTTGAACCTGCGTCCTTCTCACTGGTAGCCTTCTTAAAGGCCTTTGCTCAAATGGGATAATAAATGAGAAAATGCTTTGCAGAGTTTCAGCTTTGTCAGATTTCCATTTACTTAGGCCAATTTTTAAAGGCTAGCAAACCAAGCTTTAAAAAAAATTGTAAATGAACCCAACTTGAATTAGTAAAATCTTAGTGGATTCACAACAGCTATGTGATGGTTTGGGGAGGCAACTGGGGCCCAGAGAGGTCAAGTCCTCAGAGCCACGTGCCCAAAGTAGAGTGTCCCATGTCCAGTACTCTGTGTTCTTGTTTTCTTCTTCCCAGAGGTCGGAAGAGCTGTCAGTGTACCCCATCTTGCTCTCTAGGGTCACCATGGTGCTGTGTGGTCTTGGACAGTTCTCCAGCCTTCCCTGGGTCTCTGTTTCACCAACTGTAAAGCAAGCATCATGGACCTGAAGATATCAAGGGCCTTTTCCTGTTCCAATCTGTTAGCATTCTAGTTCATATTCCTCAGAAGACCTTTTTAGAAAGAGCATGCTCATTTTCAGAATCCAAATCTCCTCTTAGATGGCATCAATTTCTTCTTCCCCTGTGCTGGTAAAGACTAAAAGTTTGCTTGTATCAGGTATTCTACTGTGTTGCAGTTTTCTTGAGTGAATATATCTCACAGGTGTTTCTTGTATCTTCTGAAGGCCTTAGTACAGACTTCACATGGAGTAAGTGCTCAGGAAATGTTTGTTGAATTGAAAACCCATCAGTCGGTGGGTCAGCATCTGATAACCTATTCCACTGCCACAGGGATGATCAATAAAGAAACTGTGGAGAACCCCAGAAAAATGGCTAAGACAGGCTTGATGAAAACAGCAGACAGTGAGATAGTCTCTACAGTCTGATTAAGCCATAAATACACACCATCTGGATGAGGGTAAGAGTAGAGTAATAATGATACTAATGCCACTAGTGACTAATACCTATTGAACTTAGATATGTCTAGTGGTTTTCTAAGTTCTTCAAATATACCTGAAATATACTTCTCACAAAATCTTCATGAGGAATGTCATATTACTGTCCCCATTTTACAGAAGAGGAAACTGAGGCCTGGGAAGGTTAAATGACTTACCTCGGGTTGTACAGCTGGTAGATAGCAAGGCGAGGACACACATCTGAGCACCTCCTTTGTGGCAGGCCCTTCAGGCATCCTACGGTGATTCATTCAGGCAGTCTTCACAATAGCATTCCTAGGGAGTTATTTTTATCCTTATTTTATACTTGAAACCCAAGTCTCAGAGAGGGATCCTGCAGAGCCAGGATTCACTCTCTTTGAAACAGATGGTAACAGAATATCAGCAACCCAGTGAGGGCAGAGACCTGCAGGGCCTCCTGCCTGGGTTCCAGCTCCTGCTCTGCATTTGGAGGGCAAGTGAATGTGGGGAAGATCTTCTATCCTTCTGTGCCTCAGTTGCTTCATCTGTAAAACAAGGGTAAATTCAGGCAGTGACCAGTTCCTTGAAGAGAATTCAACAGAGTAATGGGATAGAATGATGAGCCCATGACAGGCTTGTGGAGAACGGCAGCCTAGCTGAGGCTCAGTGGATGCCAGGGACAGGAGGACCACAGGGCTGGCCTGGGAGGGCGGAGAGTGGTGAAGAGGGCACGCTCTAAACACACAGCTTTGCTCTCACTGTCATACAGTAGAGTCTCAGAGACGGAAATCATGCGGGTTGTGCACAATATTTGGTTTCCGTCTATTGTGGCATAAGAAGGGTGAGACCAATGTTCCCCAAACCTGGCAGCTCATGAGAATCGCTTTGGGAACTTCAAGTATTCTCAATATTCAGGCACATTCTAGACAAGTTAAACCGTATTTCCTGGGGATGGAACCCAAGCATCAGTGTTTTTCAAACCTCACCCTGTAATGCCATTGAGTAGCCAAGCTGGAGAACCAGTAGTGTGTTGATCACTGGGGTTCTGGCAGGGTCCTGGGAGTGGTCAGGAAGGTTCTCGAAAGAGGTCTTTTTGTTGGCCCACCATGGTTGAACAAACCTCAGAAGCTGGATTCATACTTTCAACAAATTGTTACTGGCATCTGTGATGAGTGAGGGAAAAGAGTGCATTCCTGAGCAAGATCAGCTGGGACCTGTGCCTATGGAGCCTACGTTAGGCAGCGGGGATGGGCACGCGTGCACATGAATACCTGTGGTGCTAAGAGATAACGTCAAGCTCTGTGAGGAAGAGAAAATGGCAAAGGTGCAGTGGATGGGGGCAGGTGGGCTCAGGAGGGTTTCCTGTGAAGCTGACGCTGGAGCTGAGCCCAGAGGGATATGATGGCATCAGTTCTGTGAAAAACATTCCAGGGAAGGCCACAGTGTTGTGCATTTGATGGATAGAAAGGTTGTGAGGCTGGTGTACGGTCAGTGGGGGGAGGGGCCTGGTCAGGAGCATGGGGGCTCAGGGGCCTGGGCTCCCCGGGCCTTTTGGAGAGACTGAGGATTTTATATGATGCAGGGAAGCGATATGATCTGGTTTACTTTCTAAAAGATGAGCCCTGTTTAGTGGAGCATGGCGGTCAGGGTGAGCCGTGAATGTGGGAGAAAGTGAGGAGGCTGTGGCTCCGTGAGGGCGGAAGCAGTAAGCAAGGACGGCAGTAGTCTGACTCTGGAAGGGATTGTGAAGGGAGCGGCGAAGACCTAGAGATGCCGGTGCCATTCGGATAGCCAAGTGGAAGTGGAGGGGTCAGGTTGAGCTCTCAGTGTTGGTGACATCCATATACAGATGACATTTAAGCCACGGTGTTGTTTGAGACCATTATCTGAGGCTTTACATCAGCCACCCTTGGAGCCCTGGGCCTGGCTGCCGTTGCCCCATGCTCGGAAGGGCCCATTCCCACTGACCTGAGATGTGTGGTGGGCCTTCTGTGGGTCCTGTGCTGTCTGAGGGCCTGGATGTCTTGGGGTAGGTAGGCCCGGCTGGGCTGGAGGTGAGGGGCCGGGATGAACATCTCCTGGGTTCCCTGGGCATGCCGAGCCCATTCAGAGACTGTTGTGTTGCCCTCTGGCCAAGGAGCCTTTGGGAGAAGCAATGATCCCATCTTGAAACAGCTATGAAATTACCACCAGTGACATTCCAAGTGCTATGCAGGAAAGCACCTGGGAACAGGTGTTATCCAGTGGTTTAAATCTTTCTTTTTTCCTCTCCCTTTCTCTGGATGCAGAGCTGAGCTCAATTGCCTCAACAAATCCATCTCAGCAATCTTAAATCTGAGCTTTGAATTTCTTTTCCAGTGACTTAGTGAAGCAGCACAATGGAAGGAGCCCCCACTGAAGCCCAGCTGACTGGCTTTGTGATCTTGGGCAAGTCACTTAACCTTTGAGGGCCCCGGTTCCTTCATCTGCAAACGAGGTAGGTTGGGGTGTTTGCAATGGTCCCTTTTAGCTCTAATGATCTGGTTTCTTAAAGCAGACTTCTTACTCCTCTCCCATCAAAGAAGTAAGGCGGAGAGAGGAAGGGGGGAAATCTCCTGCCTGCATCAAAGTGTGGCCTTCCTGAATCCTTGCCTTTCTGCCTGGGGCTTTCTCATCCTGCCTCTTAAAAAGTCAGAGGTAGAGAAAAGTGATACTGGAAGACTTCTGTGGGCTCTGAGATAGGAATTGATCAATACTTGGTGAGCACCTACTAGGAGCCTACGCGTAAGTTGATCACAGGGGAGCGAGAGAAAATTAGTCAAAAGAAGGAAGGAAGGAATTTTTTTAAGAAAGAAGATTCATTTCCTGCTCTCAAAAAACTCATATTCTAATTCTACAGTAAAGTATCACATTGTTTAACCCTTAAGCTATGCTAACAGATTAATGTGAGATTCATGTTATATCATTTAATTCTCTTTTAAAATGCTAGATCTCTCCCTTTCCATCAATTTTCAGAATGACTTTGTAGCCAAACAACCTCTAAGGAGCACAGTGAGATTTAAAAAGTTATTATGACCTCATGGATTTTTATATATTTCATACACATTTCTAAATATATTTTAATCTATTATATATATGTATTAATATATATATTAATATTGGTGATTATTCTTTTTTCATGCTCAAATTGTGTCATTTTTGGTCAGGGGCAATCCATTAGATTGTCCTTTTGACACAACCCATGTAAGCTTTGAGGGCTTCCTTGCTTCCTGGAATGACATTATTTCCTCCTTACAACAACCCCAAAGACATAGATACTATTACTATTTGCATTTTACAGATGATGAACTGAGGGTTTCCCAAGGCCATGATGCCATGTGAAGACGGAGCTGGGATCTGATCTTCATTCCCACTCCAAACTCCTCACCATTACACCACATAGTCTATAATGCAAAAGAAATAATTGGTAAATAGAAAAGTGTGTTAAAGCAATTTAACACAGAGGCCATTAGACTAAGAATGCCTTAGCATCCTACCTATACAACCAAAATCTATACCCTATAAATGCCTCAAGTTTAAGAAATTGAAACCTAAGGGTAACCAATCACGCACAGCCAACTAGGCTTTCCCAATAGGGCTCCTGCTCAAGCCACAGCCAACCAAGCAGTCTCCTGGTTTTGCTTCCGCATCTTCTCTGTAAGTCTTGCCTGGTTCCTGGGGGTGGAGTACTCCTGACCGGTTCTGGCTTGGTGGTGCCAGTTGGAATCAGGTTTTGCTCCAATATTGAAATCTAAAAAATGTTAATATGCCTCAGTTCATCTTTTAACAAATGGTGTTATGTCTTTTGATTGATGCATTAGGCATAATATTATTGAGTTCCAGTCACATGCCAAGTCCTGTGAGATGAGATGTGAGTTCTGTGAGCTGTCCTCATGTTTCATTAAGGGCTGACCTTTGTGGTCATGCCTGCGGGTATGAATTCAGTATGGCCAATGAGGCCCAGGAAGAGTTCTGGGATGCGATTAGATTTGGCGCTTGGAGGCTGGTTGCACATCTTTCTGGGGAGAGGCATTCCAGGCAGGGGATGGTAGGAGTAAGGACCAGAGGCAGTACCCAGCCTGGCAGATGGGATGCCAGGTGCCCATATTTGCTCATCTCAAATTACTCAACCTCTGTAAGCTTGACTCCAAGAAGAGTGGGGATCATAGGTCAAGCGTGCTATGCACATGACTCTTAACTGGCAAAAAACTCTCAAATACTGGGTTACAGTCAACACCAAGAGTTATAGGAATATTTATACCCTCCCATTGTTGCTCAATATTATAATGTATTTTTAATTAAACTGTTCCTATGAGAATGATAATGGCGGTACATTCTGCATGGGAATTAGAGTAGTGTGTGCGCATATGTTATATGAGCTGTCAAAGGGTACAGGCCATATCTTAATGGTCTCTATATCTTCAGTGATCACCATATAGGTTGGTTCTTAATCATTTTTAAAAGTTGGAATAAATTTTCTTTCAAAACATTCATACATTTTTGACTGGGCAATTCCATGAAGTGTCCCTGAGATGCTATTGCAAATAAATAATTAGGGATGTGAACACAACTACAGCTGCTCAAGTGGGTGGAGGAGAGGTCTTCCCCTCTCCTGAACGAGGGGAGACTAGCTTTATCTAAGTGCTCTGGCTCCCCAGTCCCTCCCTGCTGCCTCTGCTGTCTTCTCCCCACTCCTGGAGAGATGTTCACTGCAGAAGTATTTGTATCAGTAAAACATTAGAACCGACCTGAAGGTGAATGCTCGATCACGTGATGCTCAGTTCCGTGCTATTCCAGGTTCAGTTGCCTTGGAACTTGATGTGGATAGTAAACATCATTTTTATGGAGAGCTTTTAATCACAGGAGAACATTCTTAGGATATTAACTCCAAACATTCAGGGTGTGGAATTCTAACACAAAATGACCATAGCTATGTTAAAAAAAAAGCATGGACAGCAGCCTGGGGAGAATGAGAACTACATAAGAATGTCGGCAGAAGCACCTCTCTGGGATGCTCTCTTCTTCTTTCTGCTTTTCCCTATTGTCCGCAATGGACGTGCCTTACTTTTATAATAGACAAAACAAAAGCCATATAAAGAATGGTCCTTGCACTTCTTCACCTCTGACTCAACATTTTAGCAAGTTAAAAGCTGAGCGTTGTTGTGTTTGCGACATAAAACAGAACAGGCTAGTCAGGAGGGCTGATGGATGCTCTGGGAAGCGGGGGGTCTCTCAGCAGAACAACTTGGGAAGAGGAGCCAGGCCACCAAGGTGGTGGGATGACCGTCTCTGGGGTCCCCACTTTGGTGGCTGTCACCCCTGCTCTACAGCTACCTGAAAAGGTAGCGAGGCCAGTGGGGGTAGAAACCCCAATTTTACAGTCATTAGGGGCACAGGGGGCTGGGCAGTCAGTGGAAGCTTTGATCTGGGTAGCCTTGCTGGGGGTCAGGCGGCTCTGACCTCGGCAGTGTCCTCGCTCTGAAGCCGAAGCCGGGTCAGCGCTCCCATTGTCTCACCGGCCTGCATTAACTCCCGGGCCAGAGAACAGGGCCCACTCCCCAGCGCCCTGCCTCCCGCCCAAGTGTACCAGCATTGTTCCCTCCCCGATGGCCCCCCTCAAGCCTACTCAGGGGGAAAAAGCGAGCATTCATTTCCTTCCTCTAATGGCTCCATCCTCTTCCAGCCCATAAGCATTTTGTCACTGTGACCCCAGAGGTTATGCGGGCTTTTGATCTTGCCTACCTATAGCCCTGCCATCAGGAGCCTGGTCCCCCACCGGGAGGGTGTCCCCTCAGTGGGCCTGGGCCCTGTGCAGGGAAGACCTGCTCTAACAGGAGGCGGGAGGACAGAGGGGCTGGCTTCTGGGGGAGGCATTTCAGTCTTTCTCCCCACCCGGGCCCTGACGCCTGAAGGCTTAACCTTCAAGAACTGCTCAAGTGGGTGGGGGGCTCTTCCCCTCTCCCGGACGAGGGGAGACTAGCTTTATCTAAGCGCTCTGGCTCCCCAGTCCCTCCCTGCTGCCTCTGTTGTCTCCTCTCCCACTCCTGGCCCAGCACATTTCCCAGGACCTCCTATTTGCCTGTTGTCCCTGGAAAGTTCTGGCCTCCCTGATTCCCAAGTTCACTGCAGACTCCGTATTAATATAACTTCCTACCCCTGTAGCACTCGACTTGCAGTTCTGGGCAAGGCCTCTGCCACCAGCTGCCAGTGGTGGTGGCTGCTGCCCCTCACATCTGGCGCTCCTGACTGTGAGCTCCTGGAAGGCAGGTGCTGTGTTTTCTTCCTTGTGAGACCTCTTGTCTACCACGTGTCTCCAGCTGTGCCTGGGACAATGGAGGTGCAGCGTTTAGTCACTTCAAGCCAGGTGTGTGGTGACTTATGATATTTTTAGAAGGAGCTTTATAGACTAGACAGGAATAAATATGCCTTATGGGCTGAACTCTTCTGAACTGGGTTCTAATGGGTAGAGAGGTGGTAGAGGTATTGGAAAGGGTTTTGGAAGGATCAATGATTTGCTCACTTATTTATACAAGCAGGAGTTGGGCACCTTCTCTGGATAATTATTAAACTGCTCTTAGCACTAGGAAGGAAGAAGGGGCAAAAGTCCTAGTCCCCGTCCTTGAGGGGCTTACAGTCTGGGGGTGGCGACAGCGTACAGGTGGGACAGCATGACCTGCTGGGGGGCTGTATGCACGAGGAAATCTACATAGAGACGGAGCTGGACCTTGAAGGGAAGGTAAAGATTTACAATGTCCACAATACTAAATTTATTAGGTAGTATTGTGCAGCCTGGAAGAATTACCCTATTTCCCCTGAAGTGAATAATCTCAATTCAAATTCCAATTAATGGCTTTGAGGAAACTATACTGAAGCATCAAATATCAAGTTAAATACAGCCTTTTCGGTCGGCTTCTGGACAGCAGGATGCACTTTACTGACATTTGTCTCTACCCCTTCCCAGGAAATTTGGGCTGGCCATTGGCAGCCAGCCAGAACTGCCTTTGCTCTGTGCCAGCCTGTTAGGAATCTGCCTGGAGCCCCCTCTGTGGTGGCAGGGGGTCTGTCATTAGTCTATTAGCTGCTCCTTTTCAGCCCAGATTTAATACTTTCCAGGTGAACGTATGTGCATTCATTGCTGCCCTCATTCATTCATTAACTTCTAATTAACGATCTATTCTTTGTCAAGGAGTTATTTTCATTTATTCATTTCACAAAAGCTTCATGAAGTGCTTGGGACTGTGTTAGGTTCAGGAGATATAAGATGAACACACAGTGGTCTCTGCCCTCAAGAACATTACTTTAGTGAGGGTCACTGATGATGCCCCACCTGGGAAGTTCCACGAGGAAGACACACATACTAGGGGACCGCTCAGTGGAGTCTTCACCCAGTCCGGGACTAGTGAAAGAGGCATTGCTAGGTGAGATTACATGTGAGCAGTTCTTGAAGGTTAAGGCATTAGTCAGGTGAGAAAAAGGGGTGGAGAATTGTGTTCGAGGTCAGAAGGAAGGTGGGTTAATGCAGAGACAGTGAGGAAAGGAAGGTGGGTTAAAGCGGAGACAGTGAGGAGATTGGAGCAGGAATCCAGGCAGCCCAGCGTGGGCTCTGACCCTGGTTTCTGAAGGGTGTGAGGACGTGCACTCCGTTGTGTCAGTGTGGTCCCTCTGCAGGAACCTCCCATGTGTCCTGGAGCTGGAATGGGCTCCAACCTCCTGCCAGAGCTTTGGGTACCACCTCTGCACATCTTCTTTCAAACAGTACCTACCTTTGTCATTTGTCGAACACCCTGGCAGTGCACAAAAGCCTCCCCCTCCCCCAGAATGTTGCATTGTCTGTGCAGATAATTTCTGAGAATGTTAACTGGCTTCAAACAGTCCTGTATTTGGCTGCTTGGCATCCTCGCCACCCCCCACCCCCCACACACCCAGATATGTGGATAGATGCCTCTGAACATGCTATCTGAGTCTGAGGCAGAAAGATAATTATTTGCCTTTCTTACAGGGAAAAGCTAATTACTAGAAGGAATCCCAGCATAATTACACAGTTAGGCTTAGTGACTTTGTACACATTGCTTCCTAACAAAGACGTCCCAGTTAGCCTGTAGCCGTTTGGAGGAGGAGGGGGGGAGATCATTTCTGACTCCTTCTGGCTTGCCGACTCTGTTGCCTGCCCCCGACTGACTGTCCCTCGAGGTAAGTGACCTGAGTCAGGCACCTGGTGACAGGACAGCAGTGCCTTGCAGGTGTTAGCCCTGCACAGGAGCCCTGGGAGGGAGTTACTAGAGGGTTCCACAGGTGAGGACACTGGTGCTCAGGGACACATATCACTCGCTCGAGCTCTATTGCCTGGAAGAGCTGGAATTGGCTGGAAGTCTTGCCCTTTTCCCCACGACAGCCTCACTGCTGGATGTTGGCCTCACTGGTGGGGTGCATCACACACAGGGGTAGTGTTGCCAGTAAGGGGACGAGGGACTTGCTTCTCAGCGCGATTAGGCCTGGCTGGCCGTCATCACCTGGAGTCGAGGGCTGGGCTGGGGCTGAGTCTGGAAAGGAAGAACATACTCAGTGGGATCAAACACTTACTGTGTGTTCACAGGTAGGGGCAGGCACACCCCTGGCAAGGAGGGTAGGATCAGAGGAGTCATCTTTAGGGTGAGGGGTCTCCCCCTGTCCCTGTGGGCCCATGGCACTCCCAGCCTAGACAGTGACCCACCCACAGGGAGGGAATCCTCCACAGAGGAGGGCCCGCAGGCCTTGAAGTCCGTGTGGTTTTCTCCAGAAGAGGAAATGGGCCAGGAGGCAATGTGAGGATATTCCTGGCAGAGGAAAGAACCGAGAATTGAGCAAAGAGCAAATACACACTGTTACTGGGCATGAGCAAAACGTAGCCCCGGGGGCATTTTGTTGAGTGAGTGGGGACTGCTGACCATGATCTCATAGAACTGCTGGTGCTTCTCCTATGAGGTTAAACAAGGTGATTTTAAAGCTTCTTTCCTATTTTGACACTCTGTGAGTAGTCCATGTATTAAATATATTTAGATATTTGTAGTGCTGTTTGGACACATCTATCAAGGACCTTATGCTTTTCATATCCTTTGATCTTGTAATTCCATTTCATGAAATCTTTCTGAAGGAAATCAGTAAGCAAGTCTGTTCATTCCAGCATTGTTTGTAGTAGGGAAAAATTGGGAATAACCTAGAGCTCCAACAATAAGGGATGCACTGTGTAAACTGTGTTCCATCCTCACAATAGGTTTTTATACATTACTGAAACGGTGTTTATGAAGACTTTGTAAAAATGGAGGGAAATGGTTATGTCATATCAAGATGGAGTGACAAGATATAAAATTGTGTATTTAGTCACAATTATGGAAAAAACCCCACAATCTCATAGAGCAGCAGACACATAATTATGCATACAAAAGATTAGAAAGAAGCATTAATGGTGGCCATCTCTGATTGATGGAACTAGGGAGGATTTAAAAATTAATTTTACTTTTCTAATAGGAAAAGATAAACTTTATTAAGATGTTTAAAAAATTAAAATGCAAAGCAATAGCAACAAAAACTGTAGTACAAGGGCCAGATAATTCTTAATCATTTACTGGCAGTTGGTGATTGTGGCTGGGTCCATGACTTGGAAGAAGGCAGCTTCATGCCGAAGAATAGCACTGGAGGGGAAATAGCTATGCAAGGAAGCCCTTGAGACAGCCGTGGTTGGTGGGTATCAGAATCCAGCCCCAAAGGCAGGTTACTTGGTGGTATTAGCTTTTCAGAGGCTCTGACGGAGGCACCCGGGGTAGTACTGAGTCCTGGCATCTATCACGACCTGCAGTACACGGCATGGACATGAAGAAAGTTGAGAGTCTGTCTATCCGGGCTTTTGTGAAATGTTGGAAAGGCCTAATTTCTATCTCTAAACTTCTTGGGAAATAGTGGAGGCTGAGAGGTCTCGCGGTAGAGTCTAGATTTCGGGTCAGAGTTTCGGGGTCAAATCCTTCTTGTTTGTTCTGGGATCCTGGGTTTCATCAATCCAAGAGGGAAAAATCACAATGCAGCTCCCAAAGAGGTAGGCCTGGAGATTTCAGTAAAGTACCGTCTGCAAAGTGCCTAACTCAGAGGAGGGACTCAGCCCGAGGCAGCTCATGTTTGCAGGATTCCTCTTAGCTAACTCGGGCCTCTTCCTGCTTTCTTGGTGAGAGATGTGTCCCTGGTCGCCAGCACTTGCTGTGACAATCCCAGTTTTAAATTGGCCAGTTTGGTTAATGACACGGCCTAGCAGGCAGTCCTCATTGTGTGAGCAAGCACTAAATTAGTCCCACAAAGGAAATTGTTTTACTGATGTCCTGCATTGATTCCAATGAGAAGGTGTCCCTCCCCTCAAGACAAAGCTGATGGCCCATCACTTCACTCTGCTGAGGGTTTCACAAGACCTGAGAACTGGAGGAAAAGCAGCTTTTACAGTGACTAGCAGGATTCCTGGCTTAGCTCCTGTGAAGGCAGCTTATAGGCTGGGCTGCTGTGGTCTTCTACCTGCCTGGCACTGGTTCAGTGAACAGTTTGAGAGTCCCTGGATCTAAGCAAAACCTCCCATTGTTGCCAAATGGGGACTTCACATATGTTGATGATACATCTTTTCGATCAGATGGCTCTGAGAAGCCTTGGGGGACCCAAGATGACCCCAGAAGATGGAGGCTTAGATGGCCAGGATTTGTGGGGCTACCAGGGAGACTGCCACATTAAGGAAGACCAACCTAATGAATGTGTCCATTCCACCACAGTTGCTTCAACTCTTCAGAGCCCTGAGGGTGCTTGGTCCCTTTTTAAAAGGTAGACTGTCTTGGGAACGTCACCTCCTAGGCCATTAATAGTAACTGCTCTTAAGTCGGGTTGATAGGGAGAAGTTGGAGTCTGAGAAATAGAAACAGGCAAAAGTGAAACCAGACAGGAAACCAGTAGCAGGGATAGGGGCAACCAGTCCTCTCTGATCCCCTGGGGTTTGGTTTCATCCACTTTTAAATTTAGGGTAAGTTAAGCCTGAGGCAAGATTATGATGAAAGTAGGAGAAAGTTAGGAGGACATCTGAAACGAGGGACCTCGAGACAGGACAGAGTCCCTGAGATAATGCGACACTAATGCATGATGCCTGGGAGGAAAACATGGGCTGTTCATCTAGGAAATGGGGAGTGTGACTGAGATGACTGCCAGACACGTGGTGAACCCTGAGTAGTTTGCCCTCTGTCCTTTTAGGGTCTGACTCCTGGGAGGGAACCCAGTGATGGCTTTATGAGAATTATAGTTGGGGGACGTGTCCTATGCCTTCTGCCCTGCCCAGTCCTTGAAAGCAGGCATTGCCCACTGTGACGAAGAAGCTGCTTCTGACATGAGGATCTCTTAGCATCAGGTGGTCATGGAGTCAGGATGGACTGAGGAAAACAAATTGTGATTTGCTGTAAAACATCAGCCAAGTTCATCACCACATGACTATTCATTCACATGTTCCCGTGCGATGCTGCTGATTGCCCCACTGCTCCCAGGCACTGTAACTATGAAAAGGACTCTGGCATAGCTGAGCTGTCATTCTAAGATGGGGAAACTGAGGCCCAGTGGGGAGAAGCAATTACCCACTGCTATCAGAAATTAGAATGAGTCACTCAGTTCTTTTTCCTTGACCTGCAGACCCGTGTTCTCCCTGTGCCACCCAGCCTCTGATCACACCCCCAGGCAGAGCTCCTTGGCATTTCCTGCCTCTTGTGTACAATTGTGAGGATTTATTGTAGCTGGGATTTTGTTTCAAGCCTTTAATATGATTAGCAAACATCAAATATCAAAAGCTTATCTAGTAAACACCTCCCATCTATGCCATGGATGTTACGGTCAGCTTTGGATTGAAGTCGAGTCACATTTCAAAACAGATGCAATTTCAAGAGGCCAGAGCGAGGCCGCCCACATCTGCTGGCTGTGATCTTTCGTGTGCAGTAAATGGCATTGTTGGAGGGCTTGGCTGTAAAACATCAGCCTGGTCAGCAGGACCTGCTCACAATGCCTGGAGCTTTCTGGGGATTTTAAAAATGCAGTTGAGCGCTCTGAGTCCGGGGGGCAGTCTGCCGGGGCAGGGACAAGCTGTCCGTTTAGGACTGAGATGTTCAAATTAAATATTTATTATCTTTGACTAAAATTCAAGTGATACCATTAGGAGCAGCAGGGTTTCCAGGAATGATTCTGGCGGGAGTAGAGGGAGGGAGATGGTGAGCATTTGCAAAATAAGACTACAGCACCCTCCAAATCTCTCCATTAGAACCAAGGGAAGCACGCTTTGTCCTTGCCCTAGACACAAGGTTTAAAAAAAAATTCTTTGATCTATTTGTGAGTAAAAGTGAGGCGTGAACCTAAGGCATGGTCGGTGTGCATTTTCCCTTGGGTCCATGGATGTTGTGGGCAAGTGAGGTGCTTTTCTTGGACATATCAGGACCAGAGTTTGGGCTCTGCCCAGTGTCCCCTGAGCACTCCAGTTCATCTTCAGGGATACAGGGTGTGTGCTTGTGAGGGTGTGCACGAGAGTTTGAGTGCCCCTCCTTTCTAGAGATTCTAATCACTGCAGCGCAGCCGTCGCCATCACCCGGCCACTTTCCTTTTCTACTGGCTCACGTGGGAAGGAGATACTCTATCTGAGGGACTAATGTTTCACCGGGCGCCAGAGTCCATGGATTTGAGTGACCCATTCCAGCTGTTTCTGGCAGCAGCTCTGAAGCTGGCTGCAGCCCAGTGGGTGGCAGGGTGGTTTACACCGTGGAAAATGCGTTCCTAATGGGGCAGCAGCTGCCATCGGCGAGAGCTCGAGGAGTTGGTGTAATGAGAGAAATTGTTCTCCGCTGCTGGGTCTGGCAGAGTTCACCCATAAATGAAGATTTGCTGCTTCCAACAGGGGAGGCATTTATTTATTTAGATTCCTAGAAGCTGATGAGGAGGTGGGGCTGATCCGACGAGAAGGTTAGCAAGTACTCCTACGAGGAACGTTGTAATGCCCGCTCAGGACTGCAGTTGGGTCTGAACCAGGTTGATCCGGGTCCCAGCTGGAGCTCGCCATGTTGCTGCAAGTCACCTGGGGTTCAGGATGCCCCCATTTCAGGCGCCCTGGAATCTGGAAGGGTGCAGGAGCAGAGCAGAGGGAGGGGCTCATTAGAATGGGGCCGTGGAGGGGTGGGATGGGGAAAGGGATTTTCAAACTGCTATTTCACAGATACCACAATGAGCCATGGCTCAGGATATTGGCATCGCCACATGGGCTATTAATCAAGTTCAGTGAGGATTTCATTTTTCTTTAATTTAGTTTTTAACTTTTACAACGTATACATGCATATTGTTTGAACAATTTTGCATGGCTTCTTATGAAAAGCAACAGCTTCCGCTGGCCCCTTCCTCCCTATTTCCTTGTTCCCAGAGGCAACGACTTTTAACTCTCTCAGTCGACTCCTGCTATTTTCCTCCACATCTTTCAGGAACATTTTGTTTCTTGATGTGACAGTTTTAAGGACCACTACACTGGCTTCCCACTATGGGAGATGAAAACTTAGCTGCTTCTGTGACTATTGCCCTTCACAACATCCATTGATGTAAACATTGCCTTCCTCTCTTAATATCACAACTTTGGGCAGGAATGGGGAAAGGGGTATGAGAATCAGAATACAGAGCCCAGACACCCGAAGTCATGGGAAGACAAAACTATTTCTCAGTGAGTTATGGCAAATGTGGAGTTTGGGGCTATCATTATCTATGTAAAGGATCCTCGGTGCATGCAGACCCCAAAGCCATATGCTCGGTGTATTTCACAAGGCAGGGGATCTTTAGAGAAGTTGAGTGTCGGTGAAGTGTGTCGTTCACCAGCTATCCATCCCTTGCACTTCTGTATGAAAGAGAACTTAGTTGGGATTAGAAACCTAGAGCTCAGAGCTCAGGAGACCCAGGAGAGGTATGAAGGGGGCACGTAAATAATGGAGGAGCTTTGGCAAATCCATTAGAAGTGAGCCATCTGTCTCTACTGCAGAGCAGATCCATGACAATATGATCCTGGTCCTGGAAATATGATCCACAAGGTCCCAGAAAAGGGAAGGAGCTATTTGCGTTTTATGACTGGCTTTCCATGGAGCATTGTGCTTGGCATGAAAGGTGCCCAAAGCATATTTGTCTTCAATAAATGAAATGGCTCCTTTTGCAGAGAGGTAAGCTGAGACTTAAAGATTTAAAATGACATGCTGCAGGTCATGCAGAAGATTAATGGCAAAGCTGGCGGAGGAACCCTGGCTCCCTCCCTCCCCACTCCTCTTGCCTCGGTGAATAGAGGACTACTCCGGCCAAGCACTGTGTTAGGTGTTAGGGGTTAAAAAGCAGAGCAGACCCAGAGCCAGAGGAGTTGAGAGTCTTGCTGGGTGACGAGTAAACAATTCAGAAGAGTACGGAGTGTGCTGTGATAGAGGCAAACTTCCACAAGGTGCTTTGGGAAGACAAAAAAGGGTTAATTAACTCCCATTAGGAGTCAAGGAAGGCTTCCCAGAGAGTGTTAGTTGATTTTGCTCAGAAAGGAAGAATAAACTTCAGCTAAGAGGGATACAGGCTGCCTTTCATTGTGTGAAGAGTCGTTGTGTGGGGTAGAGTCTGGAGGCAGGAAGTCAGAGAGGAGGCTCGTGCACTCACTCAGCTGAGAGATGGGCTTGCACAACAGGAGTGTGACCAGCGAATGAGAGAGGAGACTGAAGAAATACTTGGGTACAAGAACTGATAACACCTGGAGGTTGGCTGGCATGGTGTGCAAGAGGAAGGATCTAGATTGGCTCGTGGATCCCTGACTCAGTTACTCACCTGGATGGTGATGTCATTCACAAGGAAGAGAAGGCAAAGAGCTGAGAGTGTTTTCCGGGGAAGAGGGTGAGTTCAGGTTTGAACTGGTAGATTTGATGGGTGAGAAATCTCACAGGAATTGTTCAGTGGGTGGTTGGATCTGAAGGCCTGCAAATACAGGAGAGAGGGCTGGAGAGGGGTCACATGCTTAGGCTGGTTGTTGAAGCCAGGAACAGGAACATCTGCCAGGGGCATGGGCAGTGAGAGGAGAGGTCTGAGGGCAGAGCCCAGAGGAGCATCAGCATGTCAGGAATGGCGAGAAGGGCAATGCATGAAGATATCTGCCAAGGAGAAGCCAGAGATACAGGAGGAGCTTCTCTCAATGAGAGGAAATAGGTTTCAGGCAGTAGATGGCAGTCCATGTGTCTCATGAAACATGAAAGTCTAGATGGGAAAAGACTGATAAAGCCTATCAAGTTAGGCAATATGGTCATAGGTGAACTTGGTGAGGGCAGTGTCAGTGGAACGGCAGATGGTGAAAGCCAGGATTCAGTAGAGTGGTAAGCCCTTGGGCAGCAGACTTCTGTGCCATGGAACTCTGGTTGGCCTTGGGGTTAGCAAGGTCAGTGTGCCTTGAGGATGCCAATCTGCAATCCTAATTCCTTGGGACACACTGAAGAACTGCCATAGAGGGCCGAAGGATGCTAAATCCTTTGCATTGGATTCTATCCCAGGCTGAGAGGCCAAGCCAGTCTGACTGGTGAGACAGCAGGACCCATTTATGCCTTCTGATGACCCTGTGCCCTGGCCAGTACTTTTCTTCCTGTTCTGACTGGCATATACATTCATGAGCATCCAGTGGATAATGTTTTCTGCTGCTTCTAGGTGAAATGCACTCATAGTGAGAAGTGAGATACTGCAGAGCCAGAATCCAAGGATTAAGTACGACAGAGTTTCTTTTAACTCACTGAGGAGGTGTCCTTTTCCTGATGTGAACACTGAACTAAGCAGTTTTACTTCTATTTTTTAGTAGATCAAATAGCAATCTTCTTGTACATACGATTTCTAAACCTTGGCTTGGATGAGGAGCTTGCATTTATTTTTCAGAGGAGAAAAGTAAAGATGTAGACCCCAAATAGACAAAGGGGATGGTTATGTTCTAAAGGTTTCTGCTTGTTTAACTAATAAGACCTTTCAATAGCAGATAAATAAAAGATATGTGTGTTTTCTGCAGATTATTTCCTGAGTTTTTATCATTTACTAGTTTCTTCTGAGTTTCCATGGTGGGCAGGTTGGTGAGTCTTTGGCTCAAATGGCACTGAAAACTTGTCATTAAAACTCCACCTCTTCCAAACAAGGATTGGAGAGAATTTTCAGTGGTCATGTCAATGAAACAAAATCTTTAATGAATAAAAAAACAAAAGGAAGATATGAATCTCTTACATGGGATGAAAGAAAAACGTAACAGGTAATTGGGATAGCATAGCAAAGGCCGGTGAGCACTGGATCCGGCTTGCAGCTTTTTGATCACAAGGCAAGAAGGAAGGAAGTGGGTCACGTAATTGTCCATTTCCAATACACATAAAAATACGATCATCAGTGACTTTAGGATTATGTAATTGTACATTTGGATGTGAGGGTAGCTCTTTCGGGTAAAGTTAGCATGGAGGACATGAAGCCCCACCTGCTTCGCACCCCCCAGGGAAGAAACAAGCCACTTGTCTCATTCATTTTGCTTACGTGGAACTGAGGACACAAAGGCGATTACGTTTGCTCAGTCTTCCAGGT
This sequence comes from Manis javanica, assembly GCF_040802235.1. Classification (NCBI taxonomy): domain Eukaryota; kingdom Metazoa; phylum Chordata; class Mammalia; order Pholidota; family Manidae; genus Manis; species Manis javanica. The sequence goes on along the minus strand of NC_133156.1, from coordinate 230,846,209 downwards.
GACTGGTTGGTAAATCAGGACTAAGTTCTGGATCTTTCATCTGCTTTACTGTGTATAATGACTTCATGATTCTTTTTTATTATTTAAGAGTTTTCTTTTTTTTTTCTTTTTCCCTTTTAACCCCTTCACCTATTTCTCCCAATCTGTATCTGTGAATTTGTTTTTCCCTTTTAGATTCCACATATAAGAGAGATCATACAGTATTTGTCTTTCTCTATCTGACTTATACTTATTTCACTTAGCATAATGCCCTCAAGGTTCATCCATGTTGTTGCCAATGGAAATATTTCATTGTTTTTTACAGCTGAATAATATTCCATTATACATACATACATACATACATACATATATATATATAATATACACTGTATTATACATATACCTTATATATATATATATATATATATATATATATATATATATAAACACAAAAATTCTGTTATCATTCATCTATCAGTTGACACATTGTTTCCATATCTTGGCTACTATAAACAATGCTGAGATGAACATGGGGGTACATATATCTTTTTGAATTAGTGTTCTTGATTTCATTGAATAAATACCCAGAAATAAAATTGCTGGATCGTATGGTGGTTCTATTTTTAATTTTTTGAGGAACTTCCATGTTGTTTTCCATACTGACTGCATCAGTTCACGTTCCCACTAATAGTCCACAAGAGTTCCTTTTCTCCACATTCTCACCAACACTTGTTATTTCTTGATATTTTGATAATAACAATTCTAACAGAAGTGAAGTAATATCTCATTGCGGTTTTGATTTGCATTTTCTTTATGATTAATGATGTTGAATATCTCTTCATGTACCTCTTGGCCATCTGTCTTCTTTGGAAAAATGTCTATTCAGATATCTTGTCCATGTTTTATTCAGATTTTTTTTGCTATTTAGTTGTATGAGTTCTTTATATACTTTGGATATTAGCCCCTTATATTTTATATCAACTTCTCTTGGCTTTGAACTTAATATATTTTTACTATGCTTTTAGGAATTTTTCTGTGTGATTTTAAATATTTATGTAAGACATTATCATATGGATATCATAGATGAACTTACCCAAAAGATTGGCTGTATTTTTTTTCCAGGTGAGATCTATTTAAAATTATGCACACTGGCTCACTCTTTGAGGGCAGGCAAAACAATCACGAGAAATTTTTGAGCTTGAGGAGCTTGGCTATACTTGCCCCTTGGTAATATTTTGGCACCCTGGGCCCATTGTTTTGGATTCCTCCGAATGACTTCCATTATTACAGTATTTTCTGCCTTTGCAGAAGGGAGGATGTCTCCTCTCAGCTTGATTTCTACATCTTGGTTTGCACAGCCTGGCTTTCCTAGTCAGCTGAAGAGCAAAAGGGAAGCCGTGGACATTTCCAGAACCATTGGGAGATACTCCAAAGGGGTTTTGCATTTGCCAAAGTGAAAGTAGATTCTTTGGGTTTTTCGAATGGCCAACATGAAATCACTTCTAGGAAAGAATGAGGAAGGATTTTCAGAGAAATGACCTTGAGTCTTGGCCAGGTCTTTAATGCACCTTGTGAATCATCAAAGAAAGAGTGTACTACCACTAGCATGGTTATAATGTCAGGTTCAAGTTATTATGTCTGGATGCCTTGAAAATTAATCATCTAAGTATAGACATTTTATTATTTATTTTTTATCTATACCCCACTGACTTCAAAAACAAATCAGAGATACCGTGCCATACACATATGTATATTTTTTTGTGTCTTATGTGTTTCTTTGTTGAAGTAAATTGTACAATGTGTTCTAACAACGAAAATCCCTTGCTTTACCCCCTCACCTCCAGGTTTTGTTCCTGAAAGCAACCATTTTGGCACTTTAACTTGGCTTTTACATGATCTATTTACATTTTCTATGTGCTTTTATTGCTATTTTAAAATTCATTAAAGCCAGTTATCTGTATTGACTACTAGTGCACTGTTGGTTGATCACCCTGTGCTACTGATTCTTGATGGAGGAATTTTTTTTGGGGGGGGGATCGTCAGCATATATGTTTTATTTAAAGTCATGAGATTGTATGACATAACTGAGGGCATAAACGTGGTCGCAGGAGAAGTCCAAGGAGTGAGTGCTGGGTCCTCTGAAACCAAGTCAGAAGAAGAACCGGCATAAACCTAAGCAGCCGCAATCCGTATGGGAGGGAAACCCAGAGACCCACGTAAGGAACATGAAATCAGGGAGGAGGAAGTGCAGCTGATGGTTCGAGGAATACGGGAGCTGAGAGTGGGCTTAGCGGTCTGGAGGTCGCCGGCAAACCCGGTGAAAGCATTTCTAAGGAGTACTGGTGGTGGAAACCTGATTGGGATGGGTTAAGAGAGAAGTGGGGGTTCAATCGGGGTCTTGAGGGGTCTATTTAAAAGTGGTTCTTAATGGAGGATACCCCGAGTGAAATATTACAGGGTAAAAATCCAGGAAGAGTATATTTAACCTTCAGGTTACTTTAGTAGACTTGAGGATTTAAATCTCTTACAACTGCTGTGCTCTGCACTTCCTCTCTTTCTGTCTCTCCATATAATCACTTCACAATGAGCAGTTCAGTCAAGAGTATTTACATTTTTACTATGAAGATATTGTCCACTGAAGAGCAAAGTACTGTATTAAAAATATTTTCCTTTCTTAACATGATTGTTAGCTTTCTTCTGGAGTTAATAATTCCTTGCATGGAGCTATGTACATATTCTTAATTAATTTTTTTACCTGTAAGGTTTATCAATAGTTTTGCAAGTGCTTATATAAGTGCATCTACCAGTTGCATTTTCCCACCTGTAGAACTCCTTTGTATGGCTCTCTGTCTTCTACAGTTTAGACTGTTTTTAAGGCTTATATACAGCTGACATCCTGAGATACGGTAGACTGCATATTAAAACATGTCCATTGTCCCTTCCTGGATAAGGATTTTATTTCTAGTCCTATTGATTTTGGGCTTGGTGCTGTAATTTGCTTCAGCCAGTGAAATGTGAGTAGAAGTGGCATATATGTGTATCACTTCTGAGAAGATTTCAGATAGAAGATGCTCCATCAAGCTGGATCTGGAGTAACGATGACATGAAACAGACCCACAGCCAACCCACAATGGACATGTAGTAAGAAACAGACCTTTGTAGTTGTAAGCCCTGGCATAATGTAGCTTATTATGTTTGGGACATGTGACTTATCACTGCTACATTCCTATGTCGGCTGTTCTGTTACTACTTTGCTTGTTTGTTAGACCCATCTATTTGTGTGTCTGTCTATCTGTCTGTCTGTCTATCTATCTATCTATCTATCTATCTATCTATCTATCTATCTATCTATCTATCTATTTATCTATCCCTATCAATCTACCAATCTATCTATTGTATAATTCCTTGTTTTGATGGAGCATAACCCATACTAACTTCCAAAGAAATGGTATATGGGATGTAAAATTTTTGAGTTCTTGCATTGCAAAAATTCTCTTTATTCTATTTTTACTTGGCTAGTTTTTTTTGGCTAGTTTGGCTGGGTAGAGACATCTGTATTGAAATAACTTTCTCTCTGAAATTTGGGAGTGCTGTTTCTTTGTTTTCTATTCTGTGTCGCTGTTGAGAAGTCTGATGCCATTGTGATCCCCAATCCTTTGGAAAGAATTTTAATTTTCTTCCCTGGAAGCTTTTAAGAGCTTTCCCTATCCAAGTATTTTGAAACTTTATGCTGCCGTAACTTGTCTTTTGTCTTTTGTCTTTCTTTCTTTCTTTCTTTCTTTCTTTCTTTCTTTCTTTCTTTCCTTCCTTCCTTCCTTCTTTCTTTCTTTCTTTCTTTCTTTCTTTCTTTCTTTCTTTTTTTCTTTCTTTCTTTCTTTCTTTCTTTCTTTCTTTCTTTTTTTCTTTCTTTCTTTCTTTCTTTCTTTCTCTCTCTCTCTCTCTCTCTCTCTCTCTCTCTCTCTCTCTCTCTCTCTCTCTTTCTTTCTTTCTTTCCTCTTTCTTTTCCTTTTTGTACACTTTCAGTCCTGGAGCTCATGTTCTTCCCTTCTAAGAAATTGTTTCATTTAAAAAGTAATTATTATGTCTTTAATAATTTTCTCCTCTCTGTTTTCCTGTAAACCATATCATTCAGATGTTATCCTAGATTGATCCTAACATTTCATCTTTTCTGTCCTATTTTCCTCTTCTTTGCTATTTAAAAAATGTAATTTGAAGACTCCTTAACTTTACTTTTTGATCTCTCTTTTGAATTCTCTATTTTAGTTATGTTGTCTAATTCAAAGGAATCATTTACTGGAGAATACAGAGGAGATGACTTTGGGGATTTAAATCCACAATAGATAGCTTTAGACTCTGTATGAACCTTAAAGTTTCTGAGTTTTGTGTCTACCATCCCCCACTACCACCCCAACTTGACCAAAATGATGGCTTCTAGAAAGGAAAAAGACTTACCTAAGGTAAGATACCACAGATACCTACTTCCAGGTCAGCTGCTTTCCCACCACAATGCTATGCTTTTTCAGCTTATCAGGGCTAAAACTGTTTCACTTCTAAAAAGGGCCTTTTTAAAATTAGCTTCCCAATGGAAGTAAACAATGAAGATTGACTGGGGCACCATTTAAAGAGTGGGCACATAATGTACTGGTAAGAGTGTCACTCAGGGACCTGAAAATCTCATTCTTCTTCTGTCTCTGACTTACACTCTGGCTTTGAGAAGTCATTTCATCTTCCTAGAACTTGGTGACCTCACCTCCAAGCTGAGGAGCTTCGAGAAGGTCACCGCCTTTCAAGCTGTATTCTTCAGAGCCCTAGATGTTCCGTGGGTGACTGGCCCTGGATGGCGTGGGGAGGGGGCTGAGCTAGAGAAAGGAGGTAGGGCTCTAGGTTTCCACTGCACTTCTACTCGAGCAGTTCCGCTCGGTTCTATTTTATGGATTTGATTTTCACAGCAGCTTTTATTGCAAAAACAGGATTCTCTGGCTAAGTGTTTGAGAACTACTGGACCAAACTTTCCTAGGTTTACTTCTGAAAATGTGCTTTTCTGCCTCTCTGATTAGAGATGTTCTTTCAGAGACTCTACCTAGACAGTGTCAAATTTATATGCCATAGACCTCTTTGGAGTTCCTATAAATTAGGAAGCACATCAAGATAATTACCATTCTGGAATTCTAAGCACTTAAATACAAGTCAATCCTTATAACCCCCTTTTAAACCAATTGCCTCACTGCAGACATGGTCACTCAATATATCCTATTGAGTCCTAATAAAACAGGAAACTCAATCCTGCCATTTCCCCTATTAGATAGTACAGATGGGTTAAAACCAGAATCTCAGCTGTCATTCTGTTGGCAGGCTCCACTTCTGAGGGTCAAACTCTGGTTGTCAGGCAGGGCCCAGAGGCGGGCCCAGTGCCTTCTACCCCTTGGCTCTGGAGAGTCACAGAATAGACCAGCTGACAGTCCCTTGACTTTGGGAAAGAAACTGTTTTTCTGCTTTGTTCAACCATGTTTACTAATCATTAGAGACAACAATAGATGTAGGCCCAACACCCCTGTCAAATGGCTGGGCTGGGAGTGAGCAGACCAGGGTCAGAGCTTGGGATCAAGCAAGCCAAGGTCGGTGGCAGACCCCAGAGAGACAGGGAGACTGCCTCTCTAGGGCGTACCTGTTCTGAAAAAGAGCCTGGTGACCTGGGGTCTGAAGCAAAGAATGGCTTTATGACCCTAAAATCAGGATGACCTTCCTAGAAAGCCTTTAGGGACTATATGATGCAACCTTCTCACTGGATACATGGAAAACCTAGGGCCCAAAGAAAGGATGTCCTTGTCTGGGTGCATTTCTCTGAGTCTGCATTTGTGAGTCCTCAGGCATCTCTGCACCGGGACTAGACACTTAAATAAAGTAACTGGCAAGGAACATTTTCCTGAGGGGCAGCCTCCAGGCGAGGAATGAGGGGACTGGATTTTTCCACTGAGGGCCATTGCTCAAACGGCAGAAGCCCATGCTCCATTAGCCAAACCCAGACCAAATTCATAGTGTGAGACTCAAGACCCCGCACTGGACTAGGGACCTCAGAGGGGCTCCAGTGTACGTGGCCATTCCCTTCCACCACTCCGGGCTTTTAGCTCATACCAGTCTGTGCCTGCTAAGTTTATCCTGAGTTAGAAATACCACCGTACTCCATACACTCAATCCTTGGGCCTCCTCTCTACTGCAGTGTTTCTGTTGTGTCATTACCACTAGCGCATCCTGTCCTTTCTGAGACTGACAGTCTGTGGCCGCTCTGATAGAGACAGGGAGCTCACACATATCTTTCACTTTTGTAAATAGTCATTCAATTAATGGGCATCCACAGAGAGAAGAAGGTACATTTCAAGCCTCCCAGGCTACCGGCTTTGGTTTCAGAAAAATGCAGATTGAGCAGCAGATGAAATAAAGCCATCACCAGCCCATAGGACAGTCTCAAGAGGGGTAACTGTGCCTGCCCTCCATAACTGTTGCCGCGGAGCAATTTGCCCTTGAATTCAATGTACCATCCAGAAATTGACAATTTCATTTCCCTCCCAGCACCCCCGCCCTGCCCCCACTACCCCAAAGATCTGCTGAAACTGCAAGTTCCATCTGAGAAGGCAGCAGGATAATAGGTGAGTCCCATCCATCCATCAGCGATAATAGTCACAGACACTGGGGATGCCTTTTGTCTGCCAGTTTCCCTGAGGATGCAGGCTGGGGACCTGGGGTATTTACACTGTCTTTGTGTGTGTGTGCTTTTAAAATCAGCCCTCTAGTTTTCTTTCCTGCCTTCACCCAGCCTGTTTACTACCTTTGGAGAGCCCCGGCCTCTAAGTCAACATGCATTAAGACCCAACATCAAAATGCCATGATGCGAATGAGCAAAATTCGGAAAGGCCAGGGACATGGCCTGTTCTGTTGGGTCCTGTTTAGTCTGAGGGTAATGAAGAGCTCACAGATGACCTGATTTCATTAAACTAGGTCAGATTCAGCTGAAAAGCGGCTATGACTCTCACCCAGTTATCCAGCCAGCCCTCCCTCCCTCCACCCCCACCCCTACCTCAGGGCTTGAATGCTTTCTGGGAATTAACACTGAGTTTTGTCAATACAGTAGCTAAATCTCCATGGAATAACTGGACCGTTCCCTTTGACTTCTGTTTGTGCAGCAGTGAGACCTGGCATGGGAGAGAAGGGGTGGAAGGGTGGGGAAATCACAAGTTGCTTTCGGAGGACATTAATGCTGAACGTATGATTCAGTTGTAGCAGATTGTTCTTCAGCCCAACACTGTGAGTTACACATCTTATCTGAGGGCTGTATTGACGGAAGCAGCCGAACTGTCTCAGAGAGGAGTCGTCATGCAAATGTGGCCTTCAGTGTGTGCAGTCTCCCTAGGAACACACAGGCCCTCTGCAGCTTCAGAAATTTCACTCTGGGGGTCAGGAAAGGGACGGGTCTGAGGGTGGAGGTGGGAAGCGGTGGTGTCTGCTGGGCTGCTGGGGGCCTAGGGGCTGTCCTTCTCCTCTGGGTTCTGGAAGGAAAGACGGGGGGTCAAGGGCGGGCCTTCCGGGCAGGCAGAATTCAGTTCATCTGCACAGAAGAAAGCATTTCTAACAATGTCTGAACAAAGATTGGATGGTCTGTCAGATGAGGTCAAGTATCTACTGTCTCAGACCTTATGTGGGGCCCTTCCTCTGTCTTTTCTCTGAGTGCCCAGTTGAGGACGAGAAACAAGGAAACTGGGGATTAGAAATATTAAGTGCCTTATTTAGGGACCAAAGCAAATACATGGCAGAATCAGTATTTCCACCTGGATGCCTCTGTGTTCACATCCTTTGCCTGGTCCCACTGCCCGCACCCCCCCCATCTCTTTTTCAAAGCTGGCGATTTGAGCACTGGAGAGATTTTTGCACAGGGAATTCGTGCAGCAGATGGAGGATAGGCTAGATGCTTTCTTTAGCAAACTTTGTCAAGGAGAATTGTGAGATATGAGAATTGAAAAGTTCAGGTTTCTTGTTCCCGAAGAATCTGAGGAGGAGATCCTTGGAAGAGAATAGCAATTTTCGAGCACCACAAACCTTGCTTTCTAAGCAGTGATTCCCATCCAGATCTTCTCAACCTCCCAGCTCTGCCTCCTTCAGGCAGCTTCTCTGGCCGCCTCATACCCGAGGAGCCTCTTGTCTGGAGCACCCGCAGAGCAGACTGGACAAGGCTCTCCAAATACTGAGCTTGCTGGGCATTGGGTGCTGGGCACCTCTGCCTCCTCAGCTGTGCATCTGGTCTCCTAAGGCCTGGCCTGAAGGCTGGACATCCCTGAGTCCTGCCTAGCAGCAGATAAAGGCTGTGGACACACAGCCAGCTTCTGAAGACAACGCTACGTCATCTCTCCACCTCTACAGAGCGGGAGGAACAAGTGTCTCCCAAATAGAGCCTGGCATTTGGGGACAGAGGATAGGTTCAGGTTCTTGTTCTAGTTCAGTCTCTTCTGCTTGTGAGCCTTGACAATGGCATTCTCTCAGGACCTCAGTTTCTTCTTCCCTATTGTGGGTGTAATAGCATACACCTTATAGGGTTTAGGTCAGGATCATATGAGATTTGGCATGTTAAGAGGATGAGTGCATTGTAAATTGCTGGGTAATGTGAAGAATACCTTTAGCTGCAAAAACCAACTCAAGCTAACTTAAGCAAAACAGGGGGAAATTAGTTCAAGGAGGTGGCTTAGAGATTGCTCTTTGGAGCCTCAGCAAGGACTAGAAGCCAGACATGCCTGGGCTGTATTCTTTCTCTTTCCTTTACCTCTGCTTTTCCCTGTGCATCTGTTTTTTCCTCTTTCTCTGTTTGCCAGTCTATGTGGCACAGAAGATGGCTGCCCCAAAGCTCCTGAATTTACATGTCCCAGGACCCGGTCACAGCAGAATTTATCTTCCTCTGCTTTTCTTTCTCATTCCACACTCCTGAGACAGGACTTGGGTTAGCCCAGTTGGTCAGGTTATTACCCCAGTCTAACCATCTGCACCCAAGGGGTATAGTTAGCTTGTACAAGCCACGTGAGCGGGTGGGGGGTCCTCCCTGTGGTTATGTGGGTGGGAGGGCAGATGTGGAGAAGAGGTGGGGAAGGTGGCAGTTTCTGGGCTGGGCAGGCATCTCATAAGTAGTCATTATAATTGTTCAGGTTATCTAATGCTGCATAAGGAAGTACTCCAAAAATCAGAGGCTTAAAACAATGATTTGTTATGTACACTGATTCTCTGGGTTAGGAATTCTAACAGGGCGGCTTGGTTTTGCTCCGTGATGTCTGGGACCTTAGCTGCCAGACTCAGAGGTTGGTGTTGGAATCACCTAAAGGCTTGTTTGATTACATGACCGGCAGTTGATGCAGGCTGTTGGCTGGGGACGGGCCTCAGTTCCTCTCACATGCCCTGCTTGGGCTCCCTCACAGTATGGTGGTGGGGTTCCCAGGGTAAGCCTCCCAGGAGAGAGGCAGGATGCAGGTGTATCACCTTTATGACCTGGCCTTAGAAGTCACACAGCATCACTTCTGTATATCGTCTGCCACAGCACTTGGTCAAAGCAAGTTGCCAAGTCTGGTTCATGATCAAAGGGAAGGGGAATTAAACTCAACCTTTTGTGGAGAGGAGAGGCAAATTCTAAAAAAACATGGGGGACCAGAAATATTGCTGTGGGCTTCCTGAGAAATACAGTCTGCCACAGTATTCATGATCATTACCGTTGTGTACTAATATAGCTTTAGAAGTGAGATGCTGGAAGACCACTTGGTAGGCTTACAGACTTAAGCCAGAGGTTTCTCAAACTATTTTGGTTCATGGTGCCCCTAGGGCAAAAGAAATACCTAACAGTTCTATTTATTAAGTAGTTATATCCAACAACTTAATCGTTACTTATTGCCTAACAAATTAGTGACCACTCAAAATTATAATGCCTATAAATTGAAACAAAAATGAATATTTTTATTCATTCTTGAAAAACTACAACCAACAGGATGTGTGAGCCTGTTGGATGCCACACAGCTTCTCAGATCTTGGCATCTGATGGGACACAAGCACCTTCATTTCCTGTCCATGCGGATTTTCATACTACATTTACTTGTTATCATTGAAACCTCCCAAAACCCAGCTAGGCAAGGATATGATGTCACTGAAAGGAGTGTAGCACGACCGAATGATGAAGCACTGACCAACCTTGATTGAGCTCATACTCTGTGTTTTGCCTAATGGATGCCAGGTATTGTTCCAAAATAAAAAAATACTTTTTGTCAGTGCCCCCAGGAGTTTGCTGTGGGCCTCAGGGTACCTCAGCACACAGTTTGGGAATCACAGGCTTAAACTTAGTCGATCTGGAACTAGGGACTGATCAATATGCCAAAGGTACAGTTTCTTAGCAGATATCCAACTTCCTAACAAGGTCATTCAGAGTTCACATTTTAGGATACACTGGACTTGGATAATTCTGAGTCCTGAGTAGTTACGTTGATTTGTCCAAACAGATGAATTTTAAGGAAGCGCTTTGGCTTTCCTTCACGTGTAACAGGTGAGAAACAGCATTCTCCTCCTCTTTGCTCAGGGATGGTGAACTATGAGCTCCATATGGTCTTTGAAACATTGACAATTGCCCTGGAAAATGTCACATATCAAGACATAGGGGATGACATAATACGGAGAGAAACGTGTCTGTGTTAAAGACTTGCCTACGCCAGTCCACACTGGCCAAGAAAGGCAGAGCTCAGATTCATTCCAAGCTTAAGGCTGTATTCTTTCTACCACCTTCTTAGTGCTGTCCGATATAAGGTGAAATATTATATGAACTGTAAAAATTAAGATGAACCTTCCCCGTGTCCAAACCAAAATAGTTTCTGAGACTCCTGAAGCTAAATGAACCTAGGACATTGACATATTTTCCAAAGCAGCTTCTTATAGTTCAGAACTTTTTATATGACTCCAGTATGGTCATTTGATAGCTCTTTGTTTCTTTCAACAGAGCACCGAGGTACTAAGAAGTCATTATTTTTCTCTAACGCTACTTCACAAATTTCAAATGAAAGAGAAAATATATGTGCAACTGGAGGGTTCTTCACCTTCCTGAACTAGAAAATATGGCCCAATTTCTGCCTGCCTCCCTCTCTCTTGGTTTCTCATAATTCTCAGCCAAGACAATAGGAGTCATGTGATGTGACCGAGAAATTGGGCCAGTTAAAAATAGAAGGTGCACTCCACCAAGTTCATTAGAAAGTTGACGTTTCATTGTTGATTGTCGTTAATTTATCTCTGCCTGCCGCATGCGTGAGGGAGTGGGGCAACAGACCATTGCTGATTCTGGGAGCTGGAGCCCAGCCCCCTGCACCATCCTCTGGTTCCATTTTCTCCCCTGGCTGAGCAGGGATGATATGAGCTCACCTGGGCCCCAGTGATACCCTCTCCCAGCCCCAGGGAACTCTCCTTGGGGAGCAGTTTTACTTGCAAAAAGTCCTGGTTGGTATCTCCTCTCTCCCAGTAGGGGGCTCAACACCAGCTTTTATAAATGGTCCCTGCCCCGAGTGTCGGGCATCCCATTTGTACCTTGGTGGCCTTGCTGCGCTGTAAAGAAGCCTTGTCTGTGTAGCTGAAGGGTGTGGAGGCGGGTGAGCGCTGTGAGACCTACGAGTTTTGTAAATGCAACCAAGTCCGATCCCTGCCTCTCCCTCTTGCAAGCCTATGAGCGTACACTGTGTTAGGCAAGGCAGGGGCCCCTGGATGGAGGAAGGTCGACGACACGTTCTTCCAGAGCTTGAGGGGTCCCAGGGGAGGGTCTGAGGAAGGCTAGGCCAGCTGCCTGCTCACAGACCTGACTCCCACAGACGGTGACGAGTATTCTCCACACATGATCCTTTGTAAATGGTTTCAGTGAACTGGCTGTTCTCACCCTTGTCTTACAAATGCACAGACTGCAGCCCTGAGAGGTGAAGATGGACCTGAAGGCTTCTCCTTCTAGGATGGGTCATTTGTCATTTGTCTGGTCCCATCTCCTGATGTAGGAACAAGGTTTGCTTCTAAGCCTGGGCTCTGCACCCCTTCATGTCCCTCTGAGTTGGGCCACCTGAGAACCAGATGCAGAAGCGGCCTGAGGGAGGTTCCCGCTGTAGTCCCATCAGTGATGAGGAAGCCTTGTGAGGCATGGCTTGGTCTCTGACCGTAGTGTGGCTGCCAACAGCCCTGCCCCAAGTTCATACTTCCTGACCTGCTGGAGTAAGAGGGGGCACCATGAGCTGTGGTGGTCTCCCTGTTTGCTGCCCCACTCTGTCAAACGCGTCTGTGCAAACAGCAAGAGCTGGAGCTCCAGTTCTGGGCATGGCCTGCAGGCTGGATCCTGACCTTGAGCATTCAAGGTCACCCTGCTCTACACTCTGCAACGCAAGGGGATTGCACTGGCTGGCCCTGCTGGCCCAGAGAAGGGTAGAGAGTAAGCCTCCTTCTTCGGGAGGCAGGAGTGCAGAGGGTGGAGGAGCACCAATGCCTCATCGTCTCTCCATCCCTTTTCAGAGAGGGTGCATGGGTTCCCCTAAGGCCACTGAGCAGGGGCCGCCTCTGGTTGCACCTTCAGTCTGCCCTGTGAGGCGGGGCCTAATGTCACGTGCTTCCCAGCCCTGACACGCCCTGGGGCCCAGGTGTCAGGGTGCTCAGACACTCAGTGCTGATCTGTGGAGGGGGCCCAGGCCACAGGGGACTCCCAGAGAGCGGGGTCCTCGGTGCCACCCAGGGCTGAATGCAGGAGGTGGGGGCACTGGCCTCTCGGCAGGTGAGGGAGCTTGTCAGAGAGCAGCTGGCCTCCCTGAGCCACAGGCTCCGTGTCGATGGGACTCACCTACTCCATCTGCACCTGGTGCCCTTTGGACGGTCTCTCTGAGGGGAGCTGTGGGCAGGAGCTTTCAGTGTGGAGGCTGGGGGGAGGGCCTTAGAGTTGATCCTCTGTGATGTGTTGAGACACTTATGTCTGCAGCCAGCTCCCTCCACCCCCTGGGAGTTAAGCTAGACTGGCGTGATAATAGGATTTGTAGGAAGGGGTGTTCTGTATAGGACTTTTATCTGCTGGGGTAGAGAACAGAATTTTGGAGGTATCACCAGGAGATTCTGAGAGCATTCTCCTGTTTTTCCTTTATTGTTCTTTTTAGATTCTTCTCCCCTGCCCATTTCTAAAATATAGGGGGTTCTGCTGCCCTATGAACCCCCCTTTAACCCTGACAACTTCACCCTCTTTTTCCCCTTCCTTCCACGCCTGCTTCCCTCCTCTTAGTCCATAGGCATCAAGTGAAAACAGGACCCTATACCAGAATAGGAGAGGGTCGTAGTGTTGTGGTCTGGTCTCTGCTTTTTATAGATGAGGAAACCGAGGCACAGAGCATAAAAGAGACTTCCTGGACATTCTAGGTATATGCTGAGAGATCTGGAATGGATTTGTAGAAACTTCATTTCTGTGTAGGATGGAAGAGATGTTTTAGGAGCCACCTCATATACAAGGAGGTATCTGTGGTGTGGTACTAGCCACATATGGTCCATGTGGCACATATGTATAGTAGGGGTGGAATGTTACTTTACCTGTCAAATGGAGACATATGTCTGTGTCAAAGGATCATCCTCAGCGATGAGTGAGCTATTATATGGAAAAGACCTAATACAGTAGCTAATATACCATGCATGATAAACATAATTCACTCATTTCTACAGGGTGGTAGTTAGGATATGGATTCTAGAGCCAGATCACCTGGGTTTTGATCCTAGCTTTGGAATTTACTGGCTGTGTGACATTGGGCAAGTTATTTTACCTCTCTGGGACTCAAATTTCCTATCTGTAATATGAAGATAACAATCAGCCATTCCACAGGGTTGATGTGAGGATAAAATGAGGAGTGAGTGAATTAAGTATCGAGAGCAGAGCCTGGCATGTGCATGCACAGTAAACGTGAGCTGCTGTAATGAACACTGCTGTTGGCAGATGATGGTTGCTATCATTGTAACTGTTCCATCTTTTAGAATCTGAGGGCCCTGGGTGATGAAGAAGGCAGAATGCCTCTAGAAAGTTAGGATTAATGAACAATTCCCTCTGCTTACCATCACTGGGGATGTTCAGGAGAAAGATTGAACAACTATTTTTTTTTTTTGCTGCAAAGTTGATTCTTGCATGGTAGGAGAAATCTGAGTTCATGTCTCCTTCGAGGACTCCATGTTTCCAGACAACATTGTGAATTGTTAGGTTGCTTAAATAAATGTGCAAGAAGACCCTGCATCTTCTTAAGAGCTTGGTCTCTGTGTCCTCGCATTTCTTCATTCAGTGATTGTAGACCACCTTCTGTGTGGCAGTTACTGCCCAGGCTCTGGGCACCCAGTGCTGGATGAGGGATGGCCTTCGCCCTCATAGACACAGACATAATAAGCCCATGTTCTCAGGACAGCATGCTGGGTATGATGAGTCCACACGGGGCAATGCACGGCAAAGAGGTGCTACGACTTCTTCTGGGGAGTTCCATTAAAGAGTTTTCAGAGGAGGAAAAACATTTGCCCTGGGTCTTGCAGGAGAGATGAGTGGAAGTGCCCCAGACAGGTAAGAGGTGAAGGACTTTCTCGGAGGGAACCCTGTCTTATCTGTCCCTTCCTGGTGGCAGCTTGAGACAGAGAACATGATGGTTGAGGATCTGCTTTGTAAAATAGCAACTGAGAAATGTTACTGACAGATCAACCAGTGGGCCTCTGGATTTTCAAGAGGCCTCCGACCCTTGCTTTTAGACTCTCCATCATCTCTGAGCTATGCTGTTAATAACACCGGCCTGAGGGGGCCTAGTGTCAGGCAGCCTTCCCAGGCAGAGGAGGTCCCTCTGTTTTTGAAATGTAGATTGAGTGGAGCAAATGTTAGTTCCATTTTGTTCTATCCTTTATACTGTCAAGAAAAGGCCCAACAGTTCCCCCAACCTCACCCCCAACTCTGATCCATTCAGATCAAAAGAGGAGATCGAAACTTCAACCATGAAAACTTCTGGAGTCCCATAGCCTCTGCCCTGCTTGCATCATCACATCCATTCCCACAGCACAGAACAGTCAGGTGTGCGTTTCAGCTTACCTGGGATCGGGTATTGAAGGCCCAGTGCCTGCCAATTACCTTTACAAAGGCAGGGCCTGAGACCAGAGAATGGAAACAGCCATCATGTCAGGCATGTGTGATTACAGGAGAAAGGAGGAATTCAGAGGGAGGGAAAGCAGAGTTCTGGGGATTATGTGTCCCTGTGGGCCCTGTAGGAGGCTGACTGAGCATGCTCACCCTGGTGTGGTAACTAGGGACTCACCCACTCAGTGCAGTACACACCAAGGGCTTCAGCCTGATGCAGTAGGAGCAGGGGATTGGGAGTCACCAAGATCTGGGCTTAGAGTCAGCTGTGTGACTTTACACATGTTACTTGTTTAAGGCCTACTTTCCTTACTGGTAAGTAAAATGAGGCTGAGGCTAATACAACTTACCTGCAAAGGAAATGGAATTAGACAATATAATGAAAGTAAAGATCCAGGCCTGGTGTTAGCTACAAAGCACATAGCAGGTGATCAGCAGATGTTCATGAGTCCAACAACAGGCATTTATTGAATATCTACTAAGAATCTTCTGTGTTGAACTGATAGTTTCTGACCATTGTGGTCCAGCCTTAAGTCATTCATTCACTCAACAAACATTTACTTGAGATAAATTATACCTGAAACCCGCAGATTTGTTCTGGGAATGCAAATAAGAATACGATGGTTAAGTGGCCTCATGGAACTCACACACCACATAATCTCTGCAGCTTCACCCTGTAAGGTTGAAATATGGGCAACAACCTGAAGGACCAATGACAAGTGCTGCATGGGTAAGTAGATGATGGCTTGTTCACACAAAGAAGCATTATTTTATAGTAATATTAATACATTTATGATATAGTAGTAACCAAAGCAAACAGGAGGTAAATTGTAAGTACAGTTGATTCTCAGTATTTCTGGTAATGTTCTATAAAGTCGCTTTGAATACTGAATTGGTGAACATGTGCTATTGCTCCTAGAAGGAATACACAGTTAGGTTCCTGTGATGCTCTGGTTACAAGATTTTCATCAGCTGATTAATTTAAGACCTTATTTTATGTGTGCTTCTACTTAATGACACTTTATTTATTAGACACTGTTGATTTATTAATGGAACTCATGGCCAACAGTCCTACAACTCATGCCTGAATGAAGCTTTTCGATGCATGTGCTCTCTATAAAGCACAGCACAGCTTTCTCGCACCTAGGGACATTGGACAGTGCTACGGCTCATCTTAAACAGTGATATCACTGCCATAAAACACAAAAATGCAAAGGACATGGCACTAAATAGACTGTGAAAAGGACATTGTCCAGAGTATGACTGCTGACACATGAAGGCGGAGCATCGCTGTGTTCAGCCGTGGCTGGGCATGTAAGCATGCGAAAATACCGATTTTTCACTTCATCCATGTTTGTGAATGACTGTGGAAGTACTTCAGGATTGGTGTCAGGGTTACAAATACATTTTAGCAAGTAGGCAAGTTCCCAAATAAGGAATCCACAAATGGTGAGTATGTTCATATGTAAAGACTGGAGATAACGTAGAAGAAAAAGACAGTGGCCATAAGGTTATTACTGATGCTTTTCTGTTTTAAAATGTTCATTAATGTTATCAGGGTTTTTTCTTCTTCATTTTGTAATATATATACTTTGGGGAAAGCAAACAGGAAGCTTGCATGCGGCTCCTAAAGCCTCCCGCCCCACCTCTTGCTGCCATGGCTTGGTCGGTGGGCTGAGAGTTGGTGGGCGGGAGGCGCAAGCGTTCGTGGCTCCCACCCTGGCAGCTACAGAAAGGGGAGCTGGGGACACTTAAAACTGTTGCTCAGCTTATCTGCAGTCACATCCTGACTTGGGACCCCTCACCAGAGTGCATGGCATTGACCAGTTTCCCTGTATTGTGACTGTGTCCTCTCCATGTGGCAGTTCCCAGTCATCACCCTGGTCAGAAGCTCTTATAGTCAGTTTCCTGCATTTTGATGACTAAAAGCCAGGAAAATAATTAATCAAAAGAATGTGGTTTAATAGAAGGAGTCTTCCCCAAATTTAAGCTCTTTGGAGGAATGATTAAAAAAAAAAACTGTCAGTCATTGAAATATTCAAAATTATTGCTCAAATTATGTAAAAAGCACTCTTTTCAGTTCCTTTTAAAAAGTATTTGTCCAGACACCAGCTCACTCATTGATGGGACCAAGGAAGCTCCATTAGATTGTTCATCCACACTTACAAAGGCCTGGAGAAGTATTGTCCCAAGTCCTGACTATGGGGACAGGAAATTCCAGGCCACAAAGCTTGCTAACATTTTTACCTGATTTGCCTCCAGATTTAAAGTTATGTGAATGCCTTGTTTGTCTAACTCAGCTCTGCTCAAATCAATCTTTCATGGGACCCCCCCGTAAAGATCACCTTGGGTCAAAGATCATAGGTCATCATGGTTCTCAAATACCTACCCACTTTGAAAGAGTTCCAAAGTGGACAATTACCCAGAAATTAGTGAGGAACAAAAGCAAGTATTTCAAAAGACTAATTGGGAAAAGATGAGCACAGCATGTGCAGTGATGTTTCCAGTGTTGTCTTCATGGATATTCCAGTTAATTTCCAGTTTTTCTCCACCCTGCCTTTTAACAATAGAGGAGGCGACAGAGATCCTCTGCTGTCGCCAGAGCCTCCCCTTGCATTCTGTCTGCTGCACCATATCTTGACCATTTACAATGCATCTTCCCTATGCCTATGTAACCTCACATGAGACATGTTCTTAAACATATGTGAGTCTAGACATGGACATACAATGTCCTAACAAAAAGATTTTCCTGAAGTAATTAATTTAGGGCTATCACTGAGGGAAAAATCTTAGATATTTCAAAAAATACTGTAGTTTTGAAGCTTGTTCTGACTTCTAGGGTGCAAAGCTATTAATATTGATTTAATCAAAAGTGAAAATATTCACAGAAGCAGGTAAGAAACAAGCAGAAGCATTAAGATTACAGGGAGAGGGAAGGTGGGCAAGGGAGTATCTGAATGCCCAGTGTGGGCAGTGGGAATGGAGCACGTTGGTGAAATACATGTATTTTAAAAGGGTGGGTGGTCATGCGCACAACTCACAGCCTTTGTCTCCTCGTGAGTCAGGGAGTTGCTTTTGGATGAAAGGAAATCATTTTTACATGGGGAGCGAAGGGCTTTTAGACTATTACTTCTTTGAAGTCTGACCTCGAATGTTAACATCAAGATGCCTCATATTTGCCTTCATGCCGTGCCTTAAGATCAATATTTGGCAAATTTTAACCTTTCTATTGTGAATTTTTTAGGGCAAGGATTAAAAAGAAATCCATTTGTTGATATTTATTTTTCTTGTCCTTGGTTAATGAAAGATGTTTCAGAAAGTTCTAATTTAAGGTAACAACTTCTATCCATCTTGGTTAGGGACAGCTTCTGCAACTCAGACCCTCCTTCTAGGGGAAAAGATGCTTTAGATGGGGCAGAACTTGGTGACCCCTGCCTAGTGACCTGTCCTTTCTTTGGTTTGCAGAGTGAGATCCCAAGAAGAAACGGCATTGCTCCAAGGTGCTAATGGGCTCGCTTTAAACGGCTCTTTCTCACCTTTGCATTGAAGGTGAGAGAAGTGGCTTTTGGAGCATCTACTAGATGCCAGACTCTGAGCTAGGTGCCTTGTCAATCTCCTACAATCTTTATAATGATGGTACAAAGTAGACATTATAAATGTCTCTGTTTAAATGAGGTGACACAGAGAGGTTAAATAAACTACCTGCTGTAGCCCAGCTGAATAGCTGAGCAGGGATTGAAGGCAGATGTGTCTGTCTTTGTGGCTTCTATTGGGTTGCACTTCCCCAAAGCTCTGATAGCACCGTCCAGGAGAGATGGTGGCCCTGAAGGCCCCCCAAGGCGGGTGGAGGGAGGATTTAGGCTCATATGGCCAGGATGGGGAGAAGGTGGGTGCAGGGAGCAGCCAGATGCTGCAGCCATCTCAGGTCAAATGAAGCCTGATCCTTTCGCTGCTTGATCTGACCTAGAGCTGGGAAACAGATGGGTCCAAGCTGCTCGCGGGGCTGAGGGAGGCTGAGCAGACAAATGGGTCCTGGCTGCAACTGCTCCTGTTCTGAGGGCCTGGGCTGGGGGCAGCTTTGTGCACTGAGCTCCAGCATGCACTTTTGACTTACAAGGCCTCAGATAGGAATTCAGCAGTGGGGTTGCAAGGCTGGTAGGCTCATCCTTGCAGAGGGCAGCAGACCCAGGGAGACTCAGGGCAAATCTGAGGAGATAAGGCAGACGTCAACAGATGGGCTATAAACAATGTGGCTGGTGGCCAGAAGAGATAGCTCAGAAGATAAGCAAGGGCACAGGAAAGGTGCCTAATGGACCTAATGCTCATTCAGCAGCAAATCTCATCCATTTGCAGTCCTGTGTAGTGGGTAGGTTTGAAGCTGTTGGGTTGTTTAGAAAGGCCCTGTAGCTGGGTGAGTGGGGACCCGAGCTCACAGGTTTGTACTAACGTGTGGAATGAATGAATGAATGAAGGCTTGGGCATTCATACATTCACTGCTCACTATGAGGGAGGCCAGCTGTCTAGTTGGCCTTGTACTGTGTTATTTTCTGGGACGTGGAACTTTTAGTCCCCAAATGAGGACTGTCCCAGGCATACCAGGGCTAGTTGGTCCCCTGTGTGCTGAGAACCCATGATGGACCAGGCCCCTGGTGCCCCCTGGGCATATGGGGCTAAATCAGACTCAGTCCCTGCTCTCAAGGAGCCCATGTATGGTCAGGATAGATAAATATGACATTACGGTAAAAGTTGTGGTAAGACCATACACAAGAGCAAGGCCGTGGAGTTGAGCACCATGATGGATTTTAAGAGGAGGACCAAATACTGGAGGTGAGTCTTGAGGGAGGGAGGTGCACCCCATCTCTCTACAAGAAGCATGGTTAAGGCCCTGGGGCCAAGAGACAGTGGGACAAAGTCCTCGGGGCTCACGCAGCAGTTTGGTTCAAGAAACAGTAGGCAGCAGATGTGCGTGTTGCGGGCTGGGGTGGTGGGGAGATAAGGAGGAATGTTAGGTTGGAGTGGTATTTGAGGGACGAGGTGATAAGTTGTAGTCATGTTAAGAAAAAAGAAATGTATACTATAGGCAATAGGGAGCTAATGAAGGCTTTTTAAGCAGGAAGAGATAGACTCAGGTATTAGAAAATAGTTCATTCATTCAACAATGCTTACTAAGCATGTACTATGTGTCAGGCACTGCACTGCAGGAGTGAATGAATGAATGCATGGCTGTCTGCCAAAGAAGTTTCTTTAGTTTTCCCATTGCAGTGAGGCTCCTTGAAATCAGGGACCAGCTGACATGATGTTTGGGCCTGTGGCCTCTGCCAGAAAAATCATTCTGCAGTGAGCAGATCTAACGAGATTGCCGGCACTGGCTCCGGCTTCCACCCCCTTGTCTGCTTTTCTTTTTCCAAAAGACCTTGAGGACTGTGGTCGATTCCGCTACAAAATGGTTACACAATTTCCCCCCAAGAAAGCGAGTTTCCACCTTAGGGGATGAATAAGCCCTTTCTTTTCTGGAGAGCCGGCCAATGGAGGCCCAGGCTGGGTACTGCAGGAGGGCCAGTGCAGGAACAGCGGGCCTTGGTCTAATTTGGGGGTGACTGTTTGTTTTTTCATTAAACAAAGTCTGCAAGGCAGGGGCTGTGGCTGCCGGAGCCCCCAGAGGCTGATAAAGCAGGTAACGGGAGTCTGCCGGCAGCCGTGGCGGGTGAGCGGGTGAGAGACCGTCCACTTTCCCTGCTGCCCAAAGCATCCACTTTCCTGGGGCTGCAGGTCCTATAAATGGTGTCTTTGAGGAGGCTGCCCTGGTGACAGCAGGGCCCTCCCTGCAGCACCCACTCGGCCACTGGATTCTGAAAGCTGATTGTCCCTCCTCAAGTCCTGCCCTCCTGCGACATTCCTCACGCTGACCATTGTCTGCAGAAAGAGGCCATTGTCTGGGGCTGACATATCTGCTGACGGAGGCACATGGAACAAGCAGAGCTTTGGGGAGAAAGAAATCCACCCAAAACAACAAAAAACCTGAGCCTCGCCGGAGGGCAGGGCTTAGACTGGGCTTGTTGAATTTCCTGATTTGCTGGTGTTCTTCCCAAGAGGAAATGCCCCCCATTATGGGAGGATCAGAGCTTTATCTCTGGGCTGGAATGACACCATTTGTGCCTTTGTGTCAACAGCACAGAGAGGCATTGTTTAGGGTTATGTGGCCGGGTGCTGGGAAGGGCTTGTTTGAAGAGAAAAAAAGAAAAAACCCAGAACAATGTTTACCCAGCAGGCAGCTCCTGCCAACGCAGCGCTGCCACCCTCTGCACTGGGATGTCCGCCTGCTCGCCGGGGCCCCTTGCTGCTCCTCGGCCTTGAGCACAGCCGGGCGGGCAGGCAGCTGGCAGGGACAGGTATGTGGTGCCAGCTCTTAAAACAGCGGTAAACAGTTGGGTTCCCGTTCTCCCCCACCGCCATTGGCCTTGACTGCTCAGCCCTTCCTGCAGGACGCTCCCAACCCAGAGCTAAAGGGAGAGCAGATCAGCGTCGATGGGTGCAGACAAGATCCTGAGGCCTGTTGAGCAGAGCTGGCATGTAGAGGCCAGAGGCCAGAGGGCCCAGTGGCTTCAGATAAGAGACAGGAAGCAGAAACAGGCAAAGTGGGGGGTCTAACACCCAGGAGAGGGGTCTACCTGGTACAGCTGAGGTTTACACCCTCCTGATGGCATGATAAGGAAAAAGAGGTTCAGGAGGAGGAGGAAGGGTTCTGTGTGGTCCATTTTCAGGGCAGAAGGGAGGAGAAGCTGGGGGGCGGGCTGACTGTCACCGCTCTGCTGCTGGCAGAGACTGGGCTATCCTGGGACGTTTGCGAAGGATGTTCCCATCTCCTGGTCTTTTCTCATTTCCCTGCACAGGCCAAGGGTTCATTTTCTCTGTCAATGAAATCAGTTCTACTCTTGATCAACGTATTGCTCTATTCCATCTGCACTGCGCTCAGACAGCTCAAGTGTCAGGAGTCAAGAAGATTTCCTCGAGTGAAAATCACCCTACAAGTCATCAAATCTTCATAAACAATGATCCCCAAAGGTTCCTTTTGGAAAATAACTTCAGTAACTGAAGGACAAGTGGATCACCAACTTCCAGGAGAGGAAGGAAGCCCAGGGGCCTTTGGGGATGTCCTTTGCTTCTGTCCATTCCGATCTCTCCGTTCCGGGGGCCAGCTCCCAGGCCTGGGCAGGGCGGGGCGCCAGAAGAGCCTGGGAGGGAAGAGCCAGAAAATTCCAGTAAGGTCCTTATGTGAGCCTGAGGGTCAAATTCCGTGGGCCTTGTTCAGGGAGGTCATGGGATTGGAAAAAGTACAGGGCTGCCACTTAGACCTTCTATGTAGATTCTGGGCTGAGCTGGGAGTGGGAACCAAGGCTGGGTTGGAGGCAGGAAGCCTGGTATAGGGCCTTCTTCAACAGGCCGAGGAAGCCCAGGGCATCCTGTTATTGGCTAGTGGGTGAGAGAGATGGGATCATGGGACTGGGTTCAGGACCCTGGCAGGTGCATTTTCTCCCAGGAAGACTCCCTGATGACCCCAGAAGGAAAATTACAACACTTAGGGATTTGCTTTGCACCTTTACTTTCCCTCTGGTTACAGGTATGTGTCTCCATATCATATTGCCCACAGGCCCAGCATCTTCTGCAGGGCTGGCCCAGTCTCGCCAGTCTTGTCTCCTCGATGGCCTACTGCTTGCACACCTGGCCTGGCCTGACCCAGTGCAGGAAGAGCATTTCCTAAGTGGAATGACTTGCCTCTTGTCAACAGTACACTGGTTTGGGGCTTGGGGGTGGAGGTAGAGAGGAGCCCAGAATGCTGCTCCAGAACAGCTAGCTTCTTGGACTTCCCATCTGCAAGATGGGCACCAGAATCCCCTCCCTGTCTGCCCCTCTGCAGTGTGCTATGAGGAGCCCAGGAGAACCTGAATGTCAAATACAAAAGTCCAACACCAGTGTTAGGAGAGAGATGGTACAGAGTAATGCCCGGGGCCTCACCTCTGTCACTGGACTTCCAGGGAGCAAATCTGGCTTTGCTGCTCACAGGATGTATAACTCAGGGCCAAGGGCTGAGTTTCCCTGTGCCCCAGATTCATTATCCCCCAAATGGGTTGTTCTGAGGGTTCCATGAATGAGCTTGTGTAAAACCTCTGGAACAGGGCCTGGAGGCTTGGGATGGATGGAAGGAGGGGTGATCTGTACTCCAAAGTTGGGGACCTTTTCTGTGATTTCATATTTCCTGCATCACTAGTCAATGTGTTCACTTCTGTGGGCAGTCTTGGTTAACTGAGGAATCAAGATGGAAATGGGGCTGCAAAGCCTCTAGAAAGGTGTTGGGTTGGCCTGTATTGGCACCTTCTAGCTACAAGTGAGCGATTCATGGGGTGGACAGTCTTCTTTATATGGGCAAGGTGGGCCTAGGGCATGCCCTTGGGGAGAAAGCGTCCACTTCTCACTGCCATTCCAGGCCTCTCAGCATTTTCCTCTGATCTTTTCTAATCTTATTGCTTCTCCTTCCACTATGCATCCTATAGGAACTGGGAATCCAGAGTTGAGCAGGACATGGTCTGTGCTCACTCACGTGAAGGTTTTGGTCTAGAAAGGAAGGCAGACATTGAGCAAGTCGTTACCAGGATGTTGTGTGTTTCACAGTGCAGAGCGCTGTGAAAGCCTATAGCAGGGCTTTCCAACCGAGGGGCTAAAAGGCCTCTGAAGGGAGATAGGATGGGGTCAGCCAGGAGAAGTAGGGCAGAAAGCGTCCCACATGGAACAGCTGTGCGTGCAAAGGCCCGGAGAGTTCTTGGTGCATGTGGAGGACTGAGTGGCCACCACTCATGCTCTCATCCTCCAGTATGGCCCTGGGATGCTCTTGTGCTTCTCTGGTGTTTGACTGGTGCATAAATATCACCATCTGTGGGGTTCCCCCTATTCTCTTCACCTGTGGTCCTTGGCACCATAAGCTTTTAGTGTGCAGCAGGATTGGCAAACGTTTTCTGTAAAGGGCCAGCTGGTAAATATCTCAAACTTTGCGGGCCTTGCCATTGCCCTTGCGCCTCGCGACCCTGCCGTGGTGGTGTAAGAGCAGCGGAGGCTCTAGGTGATATGCCAATAGCCTCTACTTACAAAAGCAGGTGGTGGCCTGGATTTGGCTTAAGGGCCAGAGTCTGCCAACCTCTGGGGTAGGAGGAAAGACAGGCATTGAAGCCTTCATCAAAAGCAGGTGGTGGCATCTTACACAACGATTCTTCTCCCACTTTGGTTGGTATAGAGAGTCTCTGGAACTCGGTGCAGAGCATTGAGTTACTCACACTCTTCAGTTCATTAAACAATACCTCACCGGCCCATGCCAGGCCCCTCTTCTCCCTGATTGACTCCCCCATCCTCATTGCCATCCCCCTTTCTTCATAGGTCACTGTTCCAATGTGTCTGCTCTGTACCCTTGCCTCTCTCTGAGGTCAGTTGCTCTGTGCAATGTCATATGATATGAAGTTATATAAATGACATTGTGCTATCAGTCATTCTGTTTCTTCTGTTTCCCCCCAATCCAGCACTGCATTAAAATAATCTAATGTGTGGACCTCTAGTTCATTGCTTCTAAATGCTGTAGAATGATTCCTGCAGAATGATTCACATTGTACATCACCAAGTTTTTCTTCTCCAGCAGAGGGGCCTGGGGGCTGGAGGTTTAACAAGGGCCTCAGGAGCTTCATACCATCCGGATAAGAAGGTATCTAGTGGTGAGTGGCAAACAATTTTTCATGCCGATGGGTCCCAGCTGTGGGAAGACCCTGCCAGCAGGCCCAGGTAAAAGGCACTCTTCTGGCTGAGATTGTCCCCTTCAGTTTCCAAATGGAAAATGTCCTGATTCTTAAGTACTGCACACATACTACATCCCTACAGTAGGTGCCCTAAGAGACTTTGGAAGAAAGCCCTAATCCATCCTCCCTCCCTCCCTCCCTCCCTCCTTCCCTCCTTCCTTCCTTCCTTCCTTCCTTTTTTTATTAAGGTATTACTAATATACACTCTTATGTGGTTACTACATTTACCCATATTATTGAGTCCCCCCCACACCCCAATGCAGTCACCTTCCATCAGAGCAGCAATATGCCACAGACCCACTATGTGCCTTCTCTGTGCTACACTGTAGTCCCCGTGACCCCCCACACCATTCATACTAAACATAATACCCCTCAGTCCCCTTCTCCCTCCCTCTCCACCTGCCCCCCCCTCCCCTTTGGTAACCGTTAGTTCCATCTTGGAGTCTGTGAGTCTGCTGCTGTTCTGTTCCTTCAGTTTTGCTTTGTTGTTACACTCCACAGATGAGGGAAATCATTTGGCACTTGCCTTTGTCTGCCTGAGAAAGCCCTAATTCTTAGCTGGACATTCTAGACCTTACCCTTCTGCTCTCCCCATTTCTCCAAGCTCTTCCCCATTAGCAGCTGCCAGTCTGTGGGCATCCACTGGCCAGCTCTGCCATGTGCCAGAGTAGACCACCTCCTTGGGGTCTCTTTCCAGGCAGATCTTCTGCCAAAGTGCTTTTCCCATTTCCTTCTTCCTATCTCTCCATGCTGCTCCATCCCTGAGGCTCAGGCGAGGCCCCCTTCCTTCCCTGGGAAGCCCAGCACCCCTGTGATGCACACGGATTCCTCTACCGGCTGATGTCAGGTCTCCCCCTGAAGCAGTGAGAAGCTCCAGAAAGTTCGTGGGATGCAGAGCCTGAAACCTTGGCTCCAAGTCTCAGCTCCACCCCTTCCGAGCCTTGGTGACCTTGGACAAGTTCTCTGCCGTTTGGCTTTTTGGGACACAACATAGTTACCTCAGTGGTAACTGTGTGTGGGTACCTCACTGCGAGAGGCAGAAGAGAGTGTAAACTGCAAGGGGCGGAAGCATCCCAGTGAGGTTATTGTCCTGCCTCACACCACAGAGTAGGCCCTCACTCAGGGCAGGGAGGCACCCCCGAGGCCTCGGCGGCCAGCAGTCCCTAGTGGGCCTCAGGTTTAGCCTTACCATGGACTTGCCCCCCAACCACCACCTTTTGCTCCTTCAGCAGTTGGCCGTGGGCACAATTCCAGCCATCCACTCTTTCCATGAAGAGGAAAAACCGAGAATGCAAAGGCTTTGAAGGGGCTTATTTGTCACTGGCTTTTTTCTAAAATGAGAAATTTTGTAAAAATCAGCAGTGGAGTGGAGAAAGTTTCATTTACATTCTTTTAAATTTAGTTTTCAGTGTTCATGGAGAGTCCGGGAGACACGCTTCTGCAGAAGGGTATTCGGCAGGGGTTTTGTTTTCTAAATCGCCATACAATGTCAAGATCTCCTGGGGAGACGTGGCCCTCTCGGCAAGGCGAGCGCAGTGTTAAGAGGAACCGAAGCTGTTGGAGCGAACAGCCTGTGGCAGGCATGCGGGAGGTGCTGGGAGGCCCAGCGTGGATGGGGGAGCCAGGCTCCCAGCCAGTACACCTCTCTCTCACGCGTGTGTGTTCTGGGCCGGGACGCTGGTGTGAGCTGAACAGATTTGGTGTGGTTTCATCTGGGTAAAGACAGAGTGAGGAGAGGCTTGGCTCTTTGTGTTCAGAGCCTCCTGGTGAGCATGGATGGAAAACTCAATTACCAGGGAGGTTAGGGGCAGGGTGGGAGGTCAGGGCCTAACTGCCCGCTCTTCCTCTGGGCGCTGAGAGAGTTGCTCTCCTCTCTGCTGCTGGGGAGGAGGATGCATTGATCAGGGTCAAAGGTTGTGTGTCATCAAAGGCAGTCCAGGAATAAAGGGAGCCCTTCCCAAGGATTCTAGAATGGCCCCTGAAAACCCAAGGCAATTCATTCCTTTAGGAAGCTCAGATGTGCCTTATCCTCAAGAAGTCTAGAATTCTTAGTACAAAATTTATAAGAAAACATTGCTTTATCCTAGGATAGCTTTCACAGACTTAGGGTTTGAAGGGGGAGGGGTTGGGAGCATTCTCTTTCCATCCTTCTCAGCTGAGAATTCAGAACCCTCTAGGAGAGAGACTACACATGTCTCCCTTTTTTCTGAGGAAAAAACAATTCATTAAAAAGTTCTTTGTATGTGTCTGGACACCTCGAAGACAGGACCCTAGCCACCCTTGTTTCACACTTATCTTTTCCCATGGGAATTTTTCCTTTCTAGAGAGAAAAAAACAAAAAGCATATATACATAGTAATTCGAAAGCTGGAAGTTAAATTTGAACAATCACATGGCCAATGGGTTGTATAAAAAGACCATAAAGATAGAAAGACAGGCTACTGAAAGACAGAGATGCAAAAAAAAAGACAGATGGAAGGAAATTCAGAGACAGAATGAGAGCTCATGCCTGAAACCAGAACCAGAGGAGCAGTGCCACACACGCATGTGCAGCCCTGCCCGTTACCATCAGCTGATTTAAAATATGACGAACATCCTTAAATGCAAGATTCTGAACCACAGGGGAGAAAAGTTTCCCAGAGGATATATTCTTAAATATTTTCCTTAATAATTTTTTATTCTTTATAGTGAAGTATGGAAAATCAAAAGGCCCAATTCCTAGTTGTCAAAGCAAATTGAGCACATAGAGGACAAGGTTGAAGACACATCAAAATGGGTTTGGCAAATGCCACCTCTCCTAGGAAGCCCTCCTCACGGGCCCTGTTTCAGTAAACCTTTTCTCCGTGGTTCCTCCACAGATCCTCTATCTAGCACTGCCTGGTGCCAATCACCAGGTCTTTTGCGCATGTCTTATCTCCCTATCTAGCTTGGAAGCTCCTCTGTGGGGACCACTGTGGTGACCCAGGTCCCTCCTGGGCTCTAGTAGGTCCTCTGTAAGGTAGGTACAAGAGCAGGTCTGAGTCCCAGCTGAAGCATGGGGCTGACTGAAGCCAAGACATCACCTAATATGCAGTTGGGTTCCCCCTGCATAGATGCTATTGTGTGTATACATATGTATGTGTATACACGGGTGATTGCATATGCAGGTCATATACAAATGTATCGAGACAGTAACAGGAATCTAACTCCATGTAAGAAGCCTAGATTACCTGCTTGCCAGAATTGGCCTATAACCCACAAATGAGCCTTAGAACCCACTTCTAAATTACTGAAAAATGAGCACAAGGGGAATGTGTCAAAGGCACCATGTTCTCGGACCTCTCCAAATTTCCCTTAATGTAAAGTAACTCTAAAAACCCTGGTGCAAATGCTACTTCTCCTAGGAAGCCCTCCTCATGGGCCCTGTTTCAGTAAACTTTTTCTCCACGGTTCCTCCACAGATCCTCTATCTAGCACTGCCTGGTGCCAATCACCAGGTCTTTTGCACATGTCTTATCTCCGCATCTAGCTTGGAAGCTCCTCGGTGGGGACCACTGTGGTGACCCAGGTCCCTGCTGGGCTTTAGAAGAAACAGTGGCCCCATCTGGATATCAGTAATTCTGAATGGAATCCACTTCCTAGGTCCCTGTTTCATCTTGCAAGTAGGATAAGAATGTCATTGGAATCTTGTCATTTATTCATGGAAGGGCTGACAGTCACTGTTGCGCTGCTGTTCACTTGGCATGCTGTTTGGTTTAGCTGGCTTTCTTTTTTCTTCTTTTTTTTTTTTTCATAGCAAGATTTGTCAATGAAGGCAGCAGGGCATTGTTGGTCTGCATCCTAATGCACACTCCTTATCTCATCACAGTTTGGTTACTGCACTCTGAGGTGCCCTGACAAAGAATATCTAGTCCTCACCCTCTTCATTTTAAAGATAGGGACTTTGAGGTTGAGAGTGAAGAAGTAACCAAGACTGGTACAAGACTTCACAGCAAGAACTAAAGCTGCGCTGGTCCCCCAGACTTCCTGACATCCAGGTCTAGAACAATCATGCGGCCACACCCATGGTGATGCTTGGAGTTCTGACACCTCATCACACTGTATCTACAAAGTGGTGCTGAGAATTAGGCATGGCAGGAATCAGGAATTGCTCTCCGCATGAGGGAACTGAAGCTTGGAGAGGACAAAGACTTGTCCAGAAACAAAGTTGGGATTGGTGGAAGAGGTGACTCAACTAGACTGTCCCTGCCCCCTAATACAGTCCTTGTCTCAACACCCCAGGCTTCAGATGAGCTAAGCGTTCTGGTCTTCCATGGTCCGACAAGCTCTAGCAATGGCCAGGAAGCACAGGGACAGGCTAAATTCAGCTCTGGCTTAAGATAACTGCAGTCTGAAGATGCAAGTGCTATGTTCAGGAAAGGACTCAGGAATAAAAGTTCTTGGCCGTTCGTTCTGTACTAGAACCCAATCTCCATGAGGCCCTAACCTTGTGCTTTCTGTGTGTCTATGAACCATTTCAAATCATTTTTGAGTGAAGCATGGTAAAGTTAAATGTTTACATTGAAATCTAATCTCAGTATATGCATAACAGCCAGTAAGACCTCTGACAGGAGGGACCTCATGCAAGCGGTAGGTATTCTTATTTCTAAGCCTGAAACAACTAGCAAACATGGTCACTGACATTTTCCAGTTAAAAATATGGGTCTGATGGCTGGTTAGCCAGAGACGGGTAAGATTCCTCAAGGGAGGAACAACCTAAGACAGGCACAGTTGCGGGGGGGCCATCAGGTGAGAAATTGGGGATCAACAGAGGTGAGGCTTAGAACCTCACCCCCCCTGTTTTGAGAGAAATCTTCTGCATCCATGGATGTTTTGTTGCCCTTGTCTAGCTTGGATTAATACTTAGTCTATAGGCACACACCTGATCATCTACATTTGCCCTCTTATGGCACTAAATCATGTTTTCTACCTTTATCTTGCATCTACCTACCACTTCAGCATTTTATTAAAAAAAAATAAGGGAGAAATCTGGGATTCACATATAAATCAAGTATAAAAATCAAATGAATAATCAAAAAAAATATGGGTCTGAGATACTTATCTACTAAAAATGTAATGTAACCCATAAAATATTTTTAAGTTTTCATTTTTTTAAGAGCTTGAAACAGGCTGAATAAATTGTTTGCTTGACTTTTTTTTTTTTTCTTTTTTTTTGCTTTTAAGCGAAGTAAGATCTATACAAGAACCAACAGTTTCCTTAGGAAGATGTGTTTTTTTCCCTTGGAGCAGACATCCACCGAAGGGGCAGTCACAAATAATTCCCTTTGCAGTTTTTTAACCAGGGATTGGCCGTATGTGCACCCACCTGTTCCCCAAAATAAACCTCTCATCGCATGTGGTGAACCTCTGAACACTATTTCTGCTCCAACTTCCTCTCTGGAGGTTAGTGCTGAGTGGGCCTGGGATGGGGTCTGTGGCCTTGGGGTCTCCTCGATGCCCACAGCTGCCTAATGAGGCCTTGTGTGTTATAATGAAGTTTGTTGACCTGGCCAATAGGCGTCTATTTCCTTTCTCTTTTACCCCCCGGAGAATTGAGGTCTTCTAAGGAGTGAAGTCTGATCTTTCTGGAAAGACACTCAGCTGAGTGTAGTCTGTTGAAAACGATGGGGAAAAATCATTCTTTTTTAGACCTGTAATTTTTCTGATTTAAGTGCCCAGCAAATATGATCTCTTCAAGAGCAGGCCTTTCATGTCATTTAGACTGCGGCCGGAAGCTGAGAATTCCGTGGTGGAAAAATCCCTATTCTAATTTTCACACTACTTTGCAAACTCAACTCCCAAGTTTTCCAAAAGATTTCAAGGCCCACTGCCTCTGGGATGTCTCTGAAACTCCTGGGCTGGCCCTGGGTGGACAAGAAGAGCCAGGGCTGAGGAAGTGGCGGAAACTTGGTCCAAACCTTGACCGGTTACTTCCTAACTGAGCCTGACTTCCTCCTCTCTGAGCTGGGGTTAATGATATCATCTAAGCTCTGAAGGTCATGGTGCAGACTGTAGGAGGTAGTGAATGCAATGTCTAAGCACTCCAAGCACTGAGGCCTCACTCTCCTTCCCCCTTTCATTTCCTTTCTACCCTTTTTCTTTCCTCTTGATTTGTTGAGGTCATACTCAGAGGCAGGCCACGGAGAAGACACGGTTTCAGTGTTGAATTCCATGAGGTTCAAGGCGCTTACACCTGCTGGGACACACAGCCAAAGGAATTAATGCGGTGACACCCAGTGTGTTTCTAGGCCTCCAGACGGAATATCGAATGAGGGCGTTTCTGCTGTCTCTCAGGTCAGGTCTAGGTGACACCTTCCCAGCTTTATGCATACTGTATTCATCTCCGCTGCCCCTCGTGCCAGGAGTGTCTTTCAGGTGTCAGGAGGAAGGGGTGTGCACACGTAGAAACCAGGGGCAGTCTGTTCCCTGGTTCCCCAGGGCTCATGGTCTCCAAGGAGAACTAGAACAAGACACAGGAAGCAGCCGCAGGTCTGCTCCGGGGCTGTGTCTGCAAGGAAGTGCTAAGAGGAAAAGCATGGCGATTGTCCAGACAGAGGGACAAGGAGCTCTGTGAGGTGATGTCGTGCAGTTCCAGCACAGGAAAGAGAGGCAGGCAGGAGGTTACATCCATATGTGGGTCACTTTGGGTTCAAGTTGTCAAAAGGCAAGAGGATTAAACTGAGTTTGTCTAGGGGAAGAATATTCGGCCAGAGTAGGCTGCCTGGAGACTCACCTCCTGCCTTGAAGCCTCGAAAGGCTCCAGAAGTGGCCATTTGGGTGTCAGGCAGGCAGGGGTCCTTGGAGGTGGGGAAAGTGGCCAAGAATCAGAGGCTGTCAGTCCATTCAATGCACAGTCTCCTAGGGTGGGAGTGTCAGCCCGGCTGGCCCGCCCGGTGGGTGCAACTTTCAAGCACCTCCCCGCCAATGCTCTCCTGAGCACAAAAGCCTGTTGTTTGGTTTGCTTAGAGAGTGCACACAAGCCATCCTGTCTTCTCTGTGTCATTCACGTAATCTATTTGATCTTGAGGCTGGTTTTGTTTCAGTCTCTCAAGGGATGTGGGGGAGGGAAGGGAACATGTCTTCTGTCTTTGATGAGTAGAAGGAAATGGTTAAATATAAAAATGAAGCCCCGGAGGGAAGCCGTCTTGGGTCCACTTTTCCTTGACAGAAAAAGTAATGCTTATATCTATGGGAGATGCACCTATTTTTGAAATGAAAGTGTTTTTGTTGTCATTATTGCTAATAATATTACACTTGTTTACACTTATTTATATATATCTTGCCTCTTTTTCACAAGGATTTTGATACCGGTAAAATAGGTTTACAACGAATAAAAAAAGGAATTATAAAGGAAATAAAAATAGAAGAAATAAGGTGACAGAGAAAAGGTTAGAAGGCAAAATTTCCCCTCTGAGGGCCTGGGCAGTAGCTGGATGTGGGACCAGACTCAGTTCTGAGCTTCCTAGTAACCACAGTAGTGAGGGAAACACCCACATACATGGGTCACAACCTGAACAAGAAACAAAGCAGCCTTAGTAAAAGAAAGCAATGTATGGTGTATTGAAAAATGTTGTCAACAAAATCCCCCCAGAAATTCAGATTTTAGGACATATGTTCCTTTGGGAACTCCCAAATTCCCTCTAGGGCAGTGCTTCCCAGATTGTGTTGTGTGAAATGCTGATTCTGGTAGGCAACAAGAGGTGTTCCTTAAAAACAGGCACTGGCCAGATAAGAGGGTTGGTATTCACATTCCTTACCCCCCTCCCCCCTTCTTGGAGATTTGCAATTCATCCATTCTCCTGAGGGCTTGGAGACATCTACAGAAAAGAAACCTGATAAATTTTGGTTCAAATAATCATTTCCTAGTTTTTGGGCCACAAAACCAGAATTTGGGGGAATGCCTGAATTCATGTGGCAGGACTGGTTTTCTTGGGACACTTTTTCTGAGCTGTTGCACTTTCTCTATGGAATCATTTTTCACAAAGAAAGTCAGGTTCTAGGTCTAAGAGAGTTACCTTGTGCCCAAGATTCTCTTGGCCTTTTCCACCCTTTGCCCCTCATGGTCCAGGCTCAGCAAGGGCATCACAAGGTCAGCCAGGGTCTGATTCTAGCTCCTGTCTCTACCTGGGAGAGGCAGTGCAGGGACGTATGGTCTTGCAGGGCCTTCAGAGCTGAATCTACAGGGTGAACAAAGCTTTCAGTGCCAATGTTGACCACTCTTGTTGCATAACATCTCCGCCAACAACCTGTAGTGTCTGTTTCACCAAAGACTGACCTGTGCGCATGGGTGTGTGATGAGAGAAAGAAGGGCGGAAGGTGGGAGAACACCTTCCTGCTATGTGGCTACTGGACAGTCACAATACAGCATGATCAATGCATGATACCTATCTTTGGGATCTTAGTAGGGACAGGAGACTGGCAGTGTCAGGTAGACTTCTTGGAGGAAGTGACACGTTAACAGATTTAAAGGATTGGCAGGAGTTATATGAAGGAGGAGGTATGGGGTCCCATTTGGGGCCTGGCTGGAACAAATGGTCTGAATTGGCTTTGGGTAGAACAAATGGCAAAGGACGAGGCAGCTGGTGAGGGGCAGGGACTGTGGGCCTGGCTAACAACTTTGGGCTTCTTTGTCCAGGGACCCATTGGGAGGGATGGAGGGAACCCCAGGGGCTGTGGCACACGGGGACACATATGGGCTGGGAGGCCGGGGCCATGATCCTGAGTGACCCTCCCAGGGTGGCAGCTGGGGGAAAGGGGCAGAGCTCTGGCCCTCAGCCCTCGACTCCTGTGGGCAATGGGGGACATGACAAGCTCTCAGGCTCCCTGGAGATTTGATGCCCTCCCTGGCTGGATGTCAGAACAAATTAAGGGCACTTGTCTCCCAAGCCCCACCTGGCCAGCAGCACAGTCAGGCTGCGTTGGCAGGGGAGATGCATCCCCAGCAGCATCTTGGACCTTGGCCACCGGCCTGGCATCAGGAAAGGCTCTCTCTGTCTTGCCTGCACAGAGGACAGCTCACAGGAGTACTGGAGACTATGGCAGCCACAGGCCGGTGTCAGGGTCCGGGTCTGAGGTTTTCTGTGCTCACACTGAGGAAAGAGAGAAGCTCCGCCCCCTGCCAGAATTGCGGCTGACTGACCTCAGCAGCCAGGGGCCGTCGGGGCAGGGAGAGGCCGCCGCATCTGGCATTTCCATTTTGCCAAGTGCTCTCAACAGGATGATCTCACTCAGTTTCTGTCTCAGTCCATTCTAGCCTATAATAAAAATACCGAAGACGGGTGGGGGTGGGGGGCTTACACCACAAACATTTATTCTTCACAGTGCTGGAGATGTGGCATTGGCAGGTTTGGTGTCTGGTGAGAGCCAACTTCCTGGTTCATAGCTGGCTGGGCCATCTGTCTCCGTGCTGCGTCCTCACGCAGCAGAAAAGAAGGGAAGGGACCTCTCTGGGGGCTCTTTTATAAGGGTCCCAATTCCATTCCTGAGGGCTCTACCCTCATGACTTAATCACCTCCTAGGGCCTCACCTCCTATTATCACCCTGGGGGGTCAGGGGGTCTACAAAAGACTTCTGGGAGGTCATAAACATGTGGGCTGCAGCAGACCTTGCAATGCCTATGATGCTGGGATTCAGTATTATCTCCATCTTTTAAATCCCATTATCCAGGCAGCCCTCCTGAATCTCTCCACCAGGCGCACCCTCTCTGCCTGCTGACTGCCTCTGGGATGTCCTCTCTCACAGCACATATGCCGCATTCAGATCCCTGCTCCATTTGTATGTTTCACTGCATGTAGGGGGATACTTCACGTCAGCTCTCAGATGGATCCTCAGCACCGAGCCTGTACCTGGCACATGCAGGGCTGTCAACTTTAGATGAATGAATGAATGAATGAATGAATGAAAAGTTCCATTTTCCTGTGGTTAAAAAAACCCAGATACCCAGGCTTCAGGAAGGCTAGCTGTACCCCTGGGGCAGCTAAGCTGGTGGATGTAATTATGGGTAAGACTGAGTACTGATCCACTCATCTTGGCTGAGGAGCGCAGTGGCTGCTGGTGTCTGTCTACCAGGATCAGCTTCTTGGGGTTCTGGGGCATGCAGTAGTTTTGTTGATTACGCGAAAAGTCAGTTCTTAGAATCACAGTAGCTGTGTAGATAACCTAGCCAAGGCAGGGTGATGCTTTGAGAAGGTGGGGATATGGGTGGATTAAAAAAAAACTTATTTTGTAAAAGGTAATGTTTGCTATAGAAATTTTATAAATGCAGATAAGCAAAATGAATAAAATAAATCGATGAACAGAACGATTGACCCCACTATTTATAGATACTTGGCATTAGCAGTCGGGCCTGCTTGCCCATCCTGTCTGTCTCCTCGTGGTCTCTCCAGGGCCGTGGCTTCAGGGCAGCCTGCTCGCACGGCAGCTCAGGGCTCCGAAGGGCCATGTTTCATGACACAGTCAGGTGGAAACTCTGTTATTTCTTGTGACCTAGCCTCGGAAGTCATTCAGCCTCATTTTGGCCAGATTCCACTGCTGGCGGCAGTTACACAGTTCTCCTCAGGTCTGAGCAGAGTGAGTGCAGACTGACCTCTGAGCAGGGGAATGTTATCACCCCACAGTAGGAGGAATGTGAGGGGTGAGGGATGCATGGCTTGGGCCATCTTTGGAAAATCCAACTTCTCACATTTAAATCTCAGTGTTTACTGTTAAAATGTTCAATAAAGCTATAGTTATGTCAATTGGGAGTCCTTTTTTGTTACAGTAAAATAAAAAAAATTATTGGTCAAATGATACATAACCACATTATGCTGTAACAGTGTTTCTAAGGTTTCAAGAGTCTTAGAACCAATTTCATTTGTTGTTCACAATTTCCTCGTAGGGACCATCGGCCCCATTTGACAGCCGTGGAAACTGAAGTCTAGAAGAGAATAAAAAAGAATCTCTGCAGTGTCAGCACCTGATAGACTGGAAGTAGATCTAAATATCCTGCTTCAATTGCAGAAGTCTTTTTTTACTCCAGGTAATGCCACTTATGATCAAAATCCACCAGGAGCCACATTCCACTCCCAGAACACTTGTAACACTCACCAGGAGGTAAGACTTCCTTTTTAATGTTCTAACTTTAGCGTGGCCTTCCACCTTTAACTCTAGAATCGTTTGTACAAAGTACGTATTAGCTCAGTGCCAGATGATCCATGTTTTATTAGCTGGAGGAATGCTTGGCAGAAGGGGCTGGGGAAAAGGGTAGTTTGGCTGGCCCAGCATTTGGAGATGGCACCCAAGTCTTGGGTGAGCAAGTACCTGAATGTCCTTATAGCTTGCTTGGAGGGATAGGTGGGTGCCCACTTCTTGGTGAAAGCATTAGGACCACTCAAGCCATGATTTGGACTCCTGAAAGACCACTGGAGGCCTGTGCATGCTTATTCTTGGACATGCTCATCAACATTATCTTAAATATGTTACGGTCCTCCTGCGTTCCATAGTCTGCAGTGCAGGGCTTGGGTTTTCTTTCTTTTGCCTTAAAAAAAATCCAAAAGGACTTTTATACTTTTGCCTTTGAGCTTATTTAGCTATAGGTAGCTTAATTCATTTACAGTAAGTTCTTTTTTTCTTCAGCCTCTTTGGAAATTCAGGCCAAGTGAGAATATATAACCAACATACTGTTGTCTAACGTAATGAAGAGTGATAAATTTAACAATTAATGAGTTGGCATATGACATAACATTACATTTTTTTAAGCATTTAATTGAACGTTCACCCGCTTTGGTTTTACAGTTTTCGTTTTGTGTTTTAGAGCCAATGAGTTTTTTTTTCAGCTCTCAGATATTTTTGTAGGGACCCTAAAAAGCTCCTAAGTCAGGTCCTATAGCTTCGAGGCCTGTCAGATGAGATGATTCTGATTTTGCAGAGAGGCCAGTGCTTTCCCCTAGGAAAGAGCTCCATAGTCCTCATGGCTGTGTCTTCAAAGCTAAAGCCTGGAAGAGAAATAATTCCTCATTACGAGTTGTCCTTTGGGTCAAGTGTGCATGCGTACAGTGCTCTAAAAGGCTGCTATTGGCAGGAACCTTTGCTGCTTAGTCAATGGAACAAGCTGGGCCAGGATGATGGCCAAATAATTCTGGAGGATATGAATTCTTCTTATCAATTCAGATGGATCAATTCTGATCATCCATTCAGATGGATCTGAAATACCAACAGACAGGGAATCTGATGGTAGAAAAACCCTTACAGAGAACAAAAATGGGCCATAGAAGTGACTAGCCTAAGTCCTGTTGGGGAAGGGAGTGGGGGTGGAGAAGGAAACTCATGTTGCTGAAAAGCAAAACAAAGCCAGTGGTGTGGCCGAGGTGCTGGTGAATTTCATTTGGTTCTCCAACATCTTTTCAAGGAGACCTTTAACTCCCATTTTGCAGACTGGATCACACGGGCTCAGAAATACCTGTGCAAGGTGATCCAGGGAGCGGAATGCAGGTCTGCCCAATTCCACGGTTCTGCTGTATCTTCCTGCCATGTGATGGACTGAAGTGCTCACAAATTTTAGAGGAAATAAGCAGCATGCTTAGAATACTAGCAGGATTAAGGGAATTGCAGGAGCAATATCTTTTGGGATTTCCCATTTATAGACGTCACAATCCTGTAACAAACACTCAATATGAAAGAACTGGAGAAAAGTAAATTAAGAGCTTAGAAAGAGGCAATCAAGCCTTTGCCTAGAGAAGTAGAGCCAAGAACACAGTTGGTTAAGTTAACAAATACTCATGGAACACTTATGCTTTGCAGGAAGTCCTGAGATGATGACCTCCTGGTCTTGGGCTTCTTGGTTACAGATAGTTACAGAGGTGGAATGGAAAGAGCTCTGCTTTATGAAGCAGAAGATTGGAATTTGCAAGCTTCCCTTTCACTCCCAGGCTGTGTGACTTTAGACAAATGAATATACCTCTCTGAGCCTCATCTATTTTTTTTCTTTTCTTTTTTTGATATTTACTGAGAACATTTTATTAAAGCTGTAGTTCAAAACGCCTTAGCAAAACCTTGAGCCTGTGCACCAAATTTACGCAAAAAGGGCATTGACAATTGAGCTTTTTGACTGCATACATACTTATGTTTGTTATATTTGTATTTTATTTTATTATTAGTATTTTTTATTCAATTATCATTGATATACAATCTTATGCTGGTTTCAAATGTACAACACAGTGATTCAACAGTTACCCATGTTATTAAATGCTGACCACCTCTAGTGCAGTTACTGTCTATCAGTATAGAAAGATGTTACCAAGTCATTGACTATATTCTCCATGCTGTACTATCGTTCATGTGACCAACTTATATTGTGATTGCAAATTATTGTGCCCCTTTATCCCCTTAACCCTCCCTACTCCACTCCAACCCCTCCCGTTGGTAATCACTAGTCACTTCTCATGTCTATGAGTCTACTGCTGTTTGGTTCATTCTGTTTTGCTTTTTATTTATATTCCACAAATAAGTGAAATCATACGGCATTTGTCTTTCTCCACCTGGCTTATTTCACTGAGCATAATACCTTCTAGATTCATCCATGTTGTTGCAAATGGCAGGATTTCCTTTCTTTTTATGACTGAATAATATTCCACTGTGTTTATGTACCACATCTTCTTTATCCATTTATCTATTGATGGACACTTAGGTTGTTTCCACATCTTGGCTATTACAAATGGTGTGGTGATAAACATAGGGGTGCATATATCTTTTAGAATTTTGTTTTCTTCAGGTACATTCCTAACTCAGCTAACCTGTTTTGTCAGATGGAGAGATAATTCTTGGTCAGCCCACCTTCCAGGTCTATGATATTCCTGAAGATCCTTGGTAAATTTATGTGTGGGGACTTCTCCTTAAGGGTCTCCCTAAAGTAGGCCCACTTTGAGGGCAGGGAAGGTATTTTGTTTCTCTGTTCCCAGCAATGGGCCTTGTATATCATAGGTAGGCACTTTGTGAGTATGGATTGAATACGGCTGTCAATCTCTTACATTTGGCTGATTACAACCTTTCCTAATATATGTGAACTTTAACTGGAACCTTCCTGTCTTGCTGACAGGAAGTCAGCAATAAACAATAAACAATAAAGACAATTTCTTCTCAGGGATCCAAGAGGTAGGCACCCACCTATCCCTCATTGCACTGATTTGAGTCTCTTTACTGATAAGCAAGATGCTTTGTTAAGATCAACTCTCATTGCCAAACAACTCTATGGTTCTAGCTGTAAAAGATGAATGAATCGTGCAGCTCTCCCCCTAGAAAGGAAGTTTGTCCCTTCCTTTACACAGCTGAGTTTTTGCAGGTACTATTACCTTTTAATCCACACCACCAATTAGGCAAATGTCCTTTGTCACTCCAGAATCACAGAGTCCTGGACTGTCTGCCCTGGAAGGGCCCTGGGGGCTTTTACATGCTTACTCCTGACTTTAGGGAAGAGTTGGCTGCAGAATGGGAAGAGCCTGGCTCAAGATCATAGAACACAGCCAGTCTTGGAGTTATGGCTCCTTCCCTCAACTCAGTGGAAATGACTCTTCCAGGCCATCTCTGGACAAAGCCTGTGATCCTCTCTGGATACTGCGGGCCACCAAGCTGGGTCCTCAAGGAGCTTCCTCTTCTGATGGTTCCCCCGGCTCTGCCCAGACTGTTTGCAAGTGTTTTCTGGTACAGCACCCTGCATAGGCCCTCCAGAGAGGGACACACACAATGGAGATTTTCATGGTCCAGCTCACGGTGAGAGCAGCTGGTAGCTGGGGTGGCCCTGGTGTGCCCTTCGGTGTGTGGAAGGATTTTCCTTCCTCCCCCAGCCATAAACTCACAGGGCTGCGGGAGAGGATTGGTGTCCTGGAGGTCTGGCTGAGAACAGTGTCTGATTGATGGCGACAACAGCCATCCTGAATGGCCCGTGCACTGCCTTGATCTGGAACACGCAGGGGTTATTGGCTGCAATTGCAGATTAGTCAAATTCCCAGCTGGCGTCTCTGAGCAGGAGTGTGGTGAAGAGGCCTGGGACTTCCTTCCTTCTTCACTAAAACAGGCCTGGGGAATGGGGCCCTTGCTGTGTAATTATATGTAGGCAGGAAGCAAATAACCAAGACCTGTCTCTATGTGAGGAAGGCAGGAAAACATCCAGGAGGGCTCTGGGGATCCTTCCTCTTCTGTTCTTGAGGCATTGGAATAACACAAACTGCTATCTACTCTTAAATCTTTACCAACCCCAGGGAAGTAGGTATTATTAGCCTTCTTCGACAGATAAAGGGCTGGGAAGTTACCCAGGCTGCATTGTGAGTTGCGTCAAGGAGCTGGGACTGAATTACACTTCGGCCTGACTGCAGCCCCTGCTGGTCTGTACCTCAGTATTTTTTTTTTTGATACCATTAATGTGCAATTACTTGAACATTATGGTTACTAGACTCCCCCCATTATCAAGTCTCCCCCACATACCCCATTACAGTTACTGTCCATCAGCAT
Organism: Manis javanica; assembly: GCF_040802235.1. Classification (NCBI taxonomy): domain Eukaryota; kingdom Metazoa; phylum Chordata; class Mammalia; order Pholidota; family Manidae; genus Manis; species Manis javanica. The sequence goes on along the minus strand of NC_133156.1, from coordinate 230,805,743 downwards.
AGTAAGATGCTATAGAATCATTACTTGTCTTCTCTGTATATACTGCCTTTCCCATGTCTCCCCACTCCCCCACATTATGTGTGCTAATCGTAATGACCCATTTTCCCCCTTATCCCTCCCTTCCCACCCACCCTCCCCAGTCCCTTTCCCTTTGGTAACTGTCAGTCCATTCTTGGGTTCTGTGAGTCTGCTGCTGTTTTGTTCCTCCAGTTTTTGCTTTGTTCTTATACTCCACAGATGAGTGAAATCATTTGGTACTTGTCTTTCTCCACCTGGCTTATTTCACTGAGCATAATACCCTCTAGCTCCATCCATGTTGTTGCAAATGGTAGGATTTGTTTTCTTCTTATGGCTGAATAATATTCCATTGTGAATATGTACCACATCTTCTTTATCCATTCATCTACTGATGGGCACTTAGGTTGCTTCCATTTCTTGGCTATTGTAAATAGTGCTGCGATAAACATAAGAGTGCATATGTCTTTTTCAAACTGGGCTGCTGTATTCTTAGGGTAAATTCTTAGGAGTGGAATTCCTGGGTCAAATGGTATTTCTGTTTTTAGATTTTTGAGGAACCTCCATACTGCTTTCCACAATGTTTGAACTACTTTACATTCGCACCAGCAGTGTAGGAGGGTTCCCCTTTCTCCACATCCTTGCCAACATTTGTTGTTGTTTGTCTTTGGGATGTTGGTCATCCTAACTGGTGTGAGGTGATATCTCATTGTGGTTTTAATTTGCATTTCTCTGATGATTAGTGATGTGGAGCATCTTCTCATGTGCCTGTTGGCCATCTGAATTTCTGCTTTGGAGAAGTGCCTGTTCAGCTCCTCTGCCCATTTTTTAATTGGCTTATTTGTGTTTTGTTTGTTGAGGTGTGTGAGCTCTTTATATAATTTGGATGTCAACCCCTTATCAGATACGTCATTTATGAATATGTTCTCTCATCTTGTAGGATGTCTTTTTGTTCTACTGATGGTGTCCTTTGCTGTACAGAAGCTTTTTAGTTTGATATAGTCCCACTTGTTCATTTTTGCTTTTGTTTCCCTTGCCCAGGGAAATATGTTCATAAAGAAGTCACCCATGTTTATGTCCAAGAGATTTTTGCCTATATCTTTTTCTAAGAGTTTTATGGTTTCATGACTTACATTCAGGTCTTTGATCCATTTTGAGTTTACTTGTACCTCAGTTTTATGTGGCATGGGCACTTCGTCTTACTAGCTCAGGGTTGTCTTGGTAAGTTGTACAAGGATGCCTGGCCAAGGAGGCTGCAGGCCAGCAACTCGTGTGCTGGTGTCACATCTGCACCTGCCCAGAGGGAAGGGTACCTTTCCTTTGCACAGAGGCACTATCTGCTCAGAAGCCCTCAGGGGCACCTTTTCACAAGAAGGCACCAAATAGGCTAGGGGTGGCCTTAATTAGCTGTTGCCCTGTGACTTCTCTGGGTCTCAGTTTTCTCTCTTGAGAAGTGGAACTCCAACCTTCGACCACAAGGTCTCTGAGAGCAGGGTCATCTCTGCTAGGCCAGGCCCAGAGGAACAGTTAAGGCTGTTTGATGCATTAGGTGTTTGTCTCCCAGGGGGCGGCAAGGTGACACATCCCTTAGACTCTTAGCTCCATGAGTTCATGGCGCTTCCTCCTGGTCATTCCAGTTTTTGGGGTGGGTTTCAATAAATGCAGGTGGCCCTTGCTGGACTGAGTGGGTGATGGGTGGATGACCCAGGTCACTGGGCTTCCTGTGACCACCAGACTGGACAAAGCTGTGTGTGTAGTGTTTTTGGTTTAGGTACAGTCCAGGAAGCAGAGATGGAGCCTCTTTTCCTTCTGAGTGTGCAACTGTCAGGAGCATGCAGAGCGCAGCCCTGCCCCAGGCCTCCCGTCACTCACATGCACACACTGGCACTTCCTAAAAATGCCCATGCCTTTTGTATGCACTATTGCCTTTTGTAAATGTATGCACTCCCCTCTCTGCCCAGCTAAGTCCTATTCATTCTGCAGGAGTCTCTTGCCCTCCTCTGCCTAGTGTCCCTTGACCCCAGCAGGTGAGCTGAGCTCCCGCACACTCTGAACCCATAGCACCTAGCATGGAGGTGTCCACTTAGTAGGTGTTGTAGTTGTTTCCTCAATAAATGGATGAGTGCCTGAGCAGTTCTGAGTTTCTCTGCCATCACTGGGCTTTGTGACCTTGACTTGACCCTTCTTTCCTGCAAGGCTTCAGTTTGCAGGCCTGGGCCTGACCGTCCACCCCTCAGGGCAGGCCCAGGTCACCTTCTCTCACCTCATTTTCACCTGGCCTGGGGGAGCCTTCAGGGATGCCTGAGCCCCTGGGATTCAGAGGTTCCTCCCACTCCTGACTAGAAGTGCCATCTCTGGAAGGTCAGATAAAGACAGACCCAGCACCCAGAGGGAGTGTCTGCTTTGAAAGAGGCTGTCTTGCCTCAAGTGCATCAAACACACCCATGGAGAAGTGGGACCCGGAGCCCAGTGGGCCAAGGCACCTTCGGGTGGCCCCACCAGAGCTGGAGCCTTTATCTTGGCTGGAGATAAGGCGCCCTCCCCCGCACCCCCACCACCCGGCCCCTCTTGCAGACCTGCCGGGCCAACGGGAGCTGGAGCCATAAAGCAGGGTGGGGCTGACAGTTTCTGGACGTCGGCAGCCAGAGCTTTGAACTCTGCCCTGGGAGGGGAGGGGCTTTATGGCCAGCCTGCTCTGGGGCCATTAGGGCGGGAATGAGGCGAGCGGCCCCTCTGCACCCCTGCTGCAGGGTGAGACAACAGAGCCCAGTGAGGTGGGGCCGGCGGAAGCTGGGCTCCGTCCGCTTTATTGACTTGTAAACGACACCATTAAAAGGAAGCCCTCACCTTGGCTGGAAACAGCTGTGCGGGCGGCTGTAAATCTGGTGGCCAGCGGCCAACGCCAGGCATTCCCTAGCTGGTGGGGGAGGGGGGTGCCAGGGACACTGTCACCTACCTCCTAGCTGCGCTGTGGGACTAGGGTCATGCCCATTCATGAGAAGGGTTCTTATTAGTGAAAACGTCAGTGACTAACTAAATTATTTCCAAATAAAAGAGAAAAATTCCCAGAAATCTTTGAGCTATCATTTGTAAGGTCAGCCTGGAGAAATGGACATTGATAAGAAGCCCAGGACAGCAGAAGTGTGTGTGGGAGGTAGAGGGTGTCAAGCTCCTTGGAGTCAAGCCCGTCTCAGCATCTTACTGTGCAGTGGCAACAAGTCACTGAGCTGCCAGGTCTCCCATTTTTTTACATAAAGCATAGACATATTGATACCCCTCAAAGTGTGGCTGTGATGATTCAGTGAGAAGAGGGAACACCTCGCCCACGGAGGGGCTCAGGACATGAATTTTCTTTCTTCTCAAATGACAACAAAACAAAGTGGAAATCTGGGACGCGTCTCTCTTGCTGTGGTCCCAAGGGATTAGCTAACCTTGCAAAACTAAGGACAAGACTGCTAGCTGCCTGAGGGCAGGGGCAACCCTGCCTGGTTCAGGTTCATGGGCTGAGTTGCTAATAAGGAACTTGGTAGGGAACACCCAGAATGTTTTCAATAAATGATGAATAAATAAAAGAGGGAAGAAAGGGTGAAGGGAGGCATGGAGGGAGGGAGATAAGGTCATTCTTCCTCCAGACCAAGGCGAGTAGTTGGAACTGTGAGGAAAGAAGGAAGTAACATTTGCTGATTCCCCCTGGGGGCCAATACGTTTCAACACTCAGTTCTCAGAACCTCCAGGAGGACCTTGAGATCATTGCCCAGACTCTGTCATTTATTTATTAACCAATAAGTGTATTTTTATTATGGGCACGTTATTTACTCTGGGGGTTAGTTACTTCTCTATACCCCTGTTTTCTCCTCTCAGATGGTGAGAATTCAATGAGATGATATGTGTAAAGCTGTCAATACAGTTATTGGCAAGCAGTGAGTGCTCAATACATGTGGGTGGGTGCGATGCTTCAGGAGGGAGAAACTGATTCAGAGCAGTGAAATAACTTGGCCAATCCGCAAAGCTGAGAAGTGGCATAGCCTGGATTCCCACGGTGCTTCTGAAGCTCCTACTCTGGATTCCACCAGATTCTAGAGCTGTTGAGACACCCCAAGGGTGGTGCATGGAATCCCCAACCACTGGGGAGGGTCTCAGGATTTATTAGCAGTGGCAACTACTAAGAATAGCTCTTTAGAGATGTAACTTATTCGCTGAGCTCCTGAAAACTGCTAACGGGGGCCACTGAGATCCTGAGGAATATCTTCATCTATTAACTAGCAAACAAACAAATAGACAAACACAAACAGAAAGGAAGCAGAATGTTAGGCAAATATTGACGGAGCTTCTGCCAGAGCAAGACCCAAGCCAGGAGCGGCAGGAGATCCGTGCTCCATGACATGCACCGCCTTCCCCTCCTGTTGGTAAGGCAGAGTCCTCAGTGTTGCGTGTTGGGGGATCACTAGGCTCACGACATGCTTGACTAGAAGGGACTGTGAATTTGGATGGATTTGGGACCAGTGGGCTTACCCAATGATTTCTTTTCCTGAGCCCTGACGGGTTCTCTGCACTGGAGATGCCAGCAGGGTGAGTGAGCTTATGGAGCACCCCACGGGCAGACCACCAGGGAAGACTTACTTTGTTTTTTCCAGAAACACCTATTAACATGCCATGGCCCTGGGACAGATGGGGGTGCTGCCTCCATGGGCGCTCTCCTGCTTTGCGTCCTCATGGCCTTCCTGCAGGCTGTGGCCGCAGGGCTGCTCTGGCATTGCCTGGGAGATGGAAATCACTTTCAGAAAACTCCCGGGGCTCCCTGGGGCTCGGCACTGCCTTCCATCCCGGGGGACCAGTTTCTCATCTGTGTAACAAGGAGACAGGCTGACATGTGGCATTTCCCATCATCTGTATAATTCTTTAATGAGTCACAGTGACAGGGATCTCAACTTGGGTTACCAGGTGCCTCTGCTTTTGGGTGTCCAGTCTGATTTTTGTAGGGGCCTGGGTATTTTAAATGATGTGGGGAGCTTAGCAAATGTGTACTTAGCCCTTACTATGTGCAAGGCTCTGTTCCCAGTCTCACAAATATTAGCTTATTTAATCCTTACCTCCATGCTGTGAGCAAATCACCTTTATCCTCATTCCCTTTTTATAGGTGAGGAACTGAGGCCCAGAGGGTTTAGAGATTTTTGAATCTGAGCAGCCTGGCTCCAGGGTTGATCTACGCTGCTCTCTTCTCTCAAAGCTGATCAAAGCAAAACGGGTTTCAATTTCCCCAGTGGCTTTCAATCTTTGGAGGGATGGAACAAAGAGGGTGAAGGTGGAGGGAGAAGAGGGTGAAGGCTCGTGTGTGGGAAAAGGGGAGGCCATGGAGAGAGAGTGGGCAGGAGATGTTGGGACCTTGGCTTCTTTTTGTTCGGGCCCAAAGGACGATGTTTGGGAGGCTGTGCTGGAGTCAGCCCTCCCCGAAGCCCCTGAGATGCATGGTTTCTCTCCTGCTTCTGTGCTCATCCTCCCACCGATGACTTCCTAAATCCATCCATCGGCTCTAAGTCTCTCTCATTCCTTTTTGGGAAGCAGCTGCTGTGGCCTCGACCTGCACCTGTGAGTCCTGTTCCAGGTCCCAGACTGGCAGAGAAATCTCCAGGGAGAGTCAGGGCTTCTGATGGACATTCACCCTGGACCTGCCACATTCCATTCTTCAGGTCTTAAAAGACTCCTATTCTTTTACAAATCACTGGTTCAGGCCTAAATTATCCAGATAATTGAGCCGCCTGGGCCGTCATTCTGTTGGCATAGACACCATTTATGTGTAATCTGAGAATATTCTATCTGCCAGAGTTTCTTCCAAAGGCATTATTGCTAACCTTCTTTAAGAAACAAATTTCCTGTTGCCATGGAGATCATTTTTCGGCTAATTTTATCGGGCTCAGGAGCCAGGGCTGGAAGCAGCTCTCACGCTTCCCAGGTTGTCTTCTCTGGGGAGTCCTGGCTTGTCTCTGTCAAAGAGGCTCCCAGATCTCAGCATCCTTTGGACGAGACAATTCAGGTGACGGTCACGTTTTGGTTTTGAATTTTAAAAGCCTTGATATCATCTGTATAGGCATTTTTGATTTGTTTTAAGGAGAAAACACATGAAGACTTGGGGCTGATAAGTTTTGTAAATAATGTGCTTTCTGGAACCTGTTTGTGAAGGGAACAGTTAAAATGACAGATTAACAAATAGAAAAGACTAGAAAAATCAGAAAGAGTAAAGGTGTTTCTGAAGCACCAAATGTGCCTTCCCTGTCCACCTTCCAGGTGAACGAGGGGAAGCTGAGGGATGCAACTGCACAATTTGCCTCCAGGGAGACCGCAATCTGGTGAGAAGTAAATTGCTTCAGAGCTGGGAGAGACCTCAAGGATCGTCTCTTTTAATACTCTAATTTTACAGATTGGGAAATTAATTCAAATTCTCAGAGCTGGTACTCAGGCGAGTTGAAAACGTATGTCTCTTGGCTCACAGGCACTCGGGGTAAAGTCTCAGAGCTGGACCCCACCTCTCCTCCAGGTTCATGAGCTGCTCTCCGGAGACCCTGTGTGCCTACTCTTCTCACCTCTGGGTCTTTGCATCTTCAGGACCTGCTCTCTGGAGCTCGCTTCCACCCTTTTGGACATTTGACTGCTTGGCTGGGTCAGGCTCTCTTCTAGAGCCCGTACACAGCTGCAGTGATCTCTGTGTGCCATCTTGTCCCATGGACATGGAGCGCCTTGAGGATAGTGTCCCAATCATCTCTGCACCTCATGAAGTGTCCTTCGTAGGACCTTGCACACAACACGTGCTTGAGGAGTGCTTGAAGATATAAGTAATCCTCATAGCCAGTATATGAGAACCTGTGGACCGGGCAGTGTTTTCATGTGTTCATTCTATTTTAGTCTGTTTGGGCTGCTATGATGAAATGTCATTGACTGGGCAGCTTACAAACAGCAGAAATGTATTTATTCTTTAGAGTTCTGGAGGCTGGCAGTCCAAGATCAGGGTGTGGGCATGGTCAGTGGGAGCTCTTTTCTGGACTGCAGACTGCTGACCTCTGGCTGTGTCCTCACATGGTGGAAGGAGCTAGGGGACTCTCTGAGCTTCCTTGATAAGGGCACTAATCCCACTTAGGAGGGCTCTGCTGTCAGGACTGAAGATCCTCCCAAGGGCTGCACCTCCTAATACCATCCTTCTGGGGGTTAGGATTCTAACCTGTGAATTGGGGCAGGGCACAGACATTCACCTATGGCAGACTCAGTATTCTCACTGATCCGATGGGTCGGTACAAAGTTTACCTCATTGTGCTGGGGGGTAACTGAGGCTCTGCAAAATCACTTGCTTAAGCCACCTCTCTGGAGAGCCCTGGAGTCAGGATCCCAACCTTGGCAATTTGCCTCAGGTTGTTCACCCTCAGCAACCACTCAGGAGGCCTTTCTGAGCAATGCACAGCCCTATGCTATAGGTATAAACCCATTTTGTATCTGAAGAAACAGATATTAATGATGAAATCACTCTCCCAAGGTCATATGGGCATTCAAACGGTAGAAATGGGGTTTGAAGCCAAGGTATCTGGCTTTGAGCTGACACTCTGGCCACTTTCACCAAACTGCATCTAAATTTAAGTGGGAAATGACATGGTGCTGACCATAAATAATTTAGAGAGCTTCTCTTAGGAAACTTTCTAATTTTCTTTATAATCTCTACTTTAAATACTTCAATTCAGAGCCAGTTCCTACTCTACGATACAGAAACCCATGGCTTTTCTACTTTTCTGGGAGTCTGATACATGTAACAACACGGGTGGGATGGAGGTCCACTCTCCATCTGGGGGAGGCTTCCCTAGTACAAAGATTGCCAGCATGTGGTTTTTATCTTGGTTCTGTTACTGCTATATAAATAATACTTGCACAAAGTGCTTTAAATTGAACTTTTCAATCAAATGAATAATGGAAAGGAACCAAATTATCTTCCCTCAAGAGATGAAGATGTTGATGCCCGTCTGCATAGAGGATTCCTATAAAGGCCTAACTACCTGAAATATGTCCTAGGCATGTCCTAGGTATGTCCCAGGCATGTGAGGCTCATTTCAGTTGCCTTTCTTCCTCACTAAGGGGTGGACATTCCTCTGGCCTACAAGTGGGGGGCTGGCCAGAGGAACCATTGGTCCTGGTCTCGCCGCTGGTGCCATCCTCTCCTGGGAGCTCTGATTGTCCAGGTCAGGCTGCTCACCACGTGTGGCACTAATGGCTTCAGGAGGGAGTTGGTGGTCAGGCTTCTCCCATCTCTTGCACTTATTTTGGGTATGTATGGCCGAAAAACTAGGGAAATACCAATATGCTGATGCTCTTGGCCGCAAGATCTTGGGGCTACACTACTGGTGAGTCCTCCTGGTATGCCCTTGTTTTGTCCTGATGGTCACATCCATGCCATTTGCTCTTGCCATTAGCCCTTAGTGCCGTGCTTATGGGCTCCTTGAGGTGCATCAGTGTTTTACCATCACTGTCATGTTCACCATCAGACCTGCCTATAGTTCTCCACTGGACTCAGAGCCACAGTCCTTTCTGAGCAAAGTGTGCCTGGTGCCTGCTGTTGCATCACACTGTGCAGATGGGTTTGTAGGAGCTGGTCTGGGCCCAGCTGAAGCAGGAGGCAGCTAACGGTCCCAATGATAGGTTATCAGAACATTGCCTCAGACCACACAAACAGCTGCCCGGCAGTTCACTGCTGTCTGCTTTGCTACCTAATCAGTCACCATGACCTCCCCCCAGCTGTTCTGACATTCCGTTCTCAAGGCCTAAGGAATGCTCGGCAGTGGCCCAGCGAGATGTTACATTGTTTAGCGGATTCCTAGTATGTGGAATGAAAACACACACAGTGCTGTAGCCCCTATTTCAGGGATCTGAAGGGCATGGTTGTATTTGAGGCAAGACTGGCCTTAGCAAAAGAGGCAGGGAGGGGACGGAGGGAGAGGACGGAGGATGTTCTGGAGGTGCAGTACTATGAAGCCCCAGGACGAAGGACTGATATTTTAGATGCAGCTGCTTTAGGCCAGGAAGCTGGTGGTAATTGTTGCTTTCATTCTCTCAGGAACCCAGTTAGGTCAGCATTCTCATTCCCAGTGAACAGATGAAAAACTGAGGCTCAGGACGTTTGCCACCTTGCTCAAAGGACAGGACTAGCTACGTCTGATTCCCAAGCCCAGGTTCTTTCCACGGTACAATCCAGGCAGCATCAGCCCTTAGACAAGATTCGCATTCTGTGTCGTTCATTATCCACGGAAGGAGCTTTGGAGGCCTGTTGAGGTTGATTTGCATAATTCATTTTTAGAACATTAATTAGCCGGGATGTGTAATAGTTCTTGTGCCAATTTGTGTTTCAATTTTAAATGCAAATACAAATTAGCACATGTTATTCCTATGGCACCTTAAGGATGAAACATTTGTTGCTCTAGTGAGTATTAATCTTTACGTTTCTGAAACTGTGACTGATAGAAGCAGTAATATCCTCTAATTTGCAGGATTGAGAAAAAAAATCTAGTCTGGTGGGGGTGGGGTGGGTAAGAGGTAATTCTTTAGCTAAAGAAAGCAGCATACTGGGCATCTATCCATCCATCCACCCTTTAAATACTGCCAAGCACCAACTAAGTGGGCATGGGACACTGAGTGAGCAGTCTTGAAGTGGAAGTAGGAGAAAAAGGTCAAAGTGGATTGGCGGTGGTAGCAGTGCGAACACAATGAGAGAAGTCCTTCATGTGAGATCTGGTGTATCTGGGGAGCTCCCAGCCCTCCTGCCTGGCTGGACCTTAGGGTTATTTGCATGTGGGATAGCAGGGACAAGATGACAAGTAGCCTTGTCTGCTGGCTTCGTTGTTTGGAACTCACCCTGAAGACTTTTGAGAGCCATTAACTGAAGTAGTTGATCAGACTGACATTTTAGAAATCTTACTCTGGAGCCAGCATGGAGGATGCTTGTGAAAGGAGACTCTGTAGACGAGGAGCTAAGAGACCCCTGAAATAACCCTTCTGAAGAGAAGTGATGACGATGGCAGTGCCAGAGGGAATAGAGAGGAGGGCACACCATAAAGAGACACTTCAGGGCTGCCCGTATTGGGGAGGCCGTGTGGGGCTGTGCTTAGAGCAGAGGTTTTAGAGCAGAGGTTGTGAATCCACCCTGTTGACTTTCAGTCCTGACTCTGACCTCAGCCAGGTCTCATAATTGCTCTCTGCTTTAGTGAGCTCATCTGTAAGCGGGGACAAGCATGACAAGGGGCACGCATCTCCTGGGCTCGTTGTTCACAGCGCACACATTCAAGACTTGATAGGTCTGATGGTGGTGGTGGAATCAAGTGGCTACTGATTGGATGTGGGGGCCGAGGGAGAAAAAGGAGTCCAGAAAAGTACACAGATTTCTGAAGTACCCAGGTTAGAAGAAGAATGAGTCAGTGTAAAAGGGTTCAGTAGGGAGTCTACTCAAGTTCTAGAAGAGACCTTCTAACAGCAGCCTTCTCATCAGCAGCAGCCCCTATGTTGTTCCCAGCAAGTCTAAGTCTGAGCACCTCCATCCAGCCCCTGCTAGCCCAATCTCAAGCTGCCAAAAGCACCAGGCTGAGACCCTATTTGGGGGGCTCCAGCTGTCCTGGGTCCAGCCAAGCATGGGTTTATGCTGGAAGCACCAGTGTAGACATTTATTATAAGGATGATTCCTCTTGCAGAAGACACCTGGAAGCCCATTTGGAGGACTGTTTTCAGGAATCAGGTTGCATAGGGAGGTTGCCCTGAAGATCTTTACACTGGTAGAAAGAAAAAGGAATAACAGGTGTTCTACCAAGGAATATTCTCTAGCAGCCTCTGAAAAACAAATAAATACTTGTAGATAACTCAAGAGTGAGCGTGAGAAGAAGAGATCAGGCGTGGGACTAGGAGTGAAGGACAAGGACCAAGTATCATTCAGTTGTCACTGCTGATTGGATATCTCTTCTTCCTTCTGGACTGTTCCATTCTCTATAAAAGGAAGGATTGATTCATTCCATTCCATTACTAATTTCTTCAACATATATTTATTTTGTACTTACTTTTGGCCAGTTCCTGTGCTGGAATTCAGAGAAAAAAGGAGACCTAAATTCTACTTGTAAGTTCACAGCAGAATGGGAGGGTCAGACATTATTTCAGTTATCACCTGTGTGTGAAAAGCCATGTTAAAATTTAGCATCTTAAACAATTTATTATGTTTTGTGATCCTGTGACTTAACCGTGTTCAGGTGGGTGGTTTTTTTATTGGTTGCCTTGGGCTTCTTATGAGATCATTTTAAGATGGTATCTGGTCCTAGGATCTGTCGGGGACTCAACCGGGACGGGACATCCCAGATGGCTTCTTCTCTCCTCCTATCTTGGTGTTCTCTCCTCACGTGGCCTCTCTCTCCACATCGAATTTCATCTTTGAGAGCCTCTCGGTGTGGCCATTTTCTTCAGTAAATAGACTTTTTAAACAGTGACTAACATCCAAGAGCATAAAAGCAGAATCTTAAAGGGTTACTTTGGTACATTTTGTTATTTAAAACAATTCATGGAGACAATCCACATTCAGTGTGGAGGGTCTACACAAGGGCTTTAATATAAGAGTATGGTCCACAGGGGACCATTTTTGAAGACTAGGCATGACAGACATGTATGTAGATTGTCAGTCTTTGCAATAATGAAATACTAGTTATGAGCGTTTGCACAGCTGTTCTCTGACCGTCTCTCCAGTAGGCCCTTTATTTACACTATTGCATCTTTACAACAATCCCCCAGGGCAGGTGTTGCCATTCTCACTTTACATTTAAGGAAACTGAGGTTCTGTAACTAGACCATGATCACATAGTTAGTGCATGGTCTAAACTGTATTTGAAGATAGATCTTCTGACCATAAAGCTCGTGTTTTCTTCACTCCAGAATGCTACCTTCATGACTAATGTTGTGTGTGCCTAACCACTTTTGGTGGCAACTATGTACACTTAATGGTGGTGGTGATACTTGATCCTTCCAGCCTTAATATTTCATGTAAGTCATTTACAGTCTTGTGTAAATGAGGTTCCATTGGGTGTTAACTTTATGAAGGATGAGGCAACATTACCGTGGGGACTCTGGAACTGTAGGCTTCTATGACTGGCCAGCACCTCAGAGAATTTCTACACACTCTAATAGTGCATATCTGGAAGCCTCTATACGACACACCAAATAGTGCTGGACCAACCTCTGTGCTTCTGAGATGGAGGCATGAAAGGCCAGGAGTTATCTGGTGCAGAGGAAGCGTTGATAGGCTAGTGATGTCAGATTCAGCAGTGGCTAAGATCACTACCTCATATTGCCATGGAAAGTATACAGAGTCTGAGCAAATCTAAAAAGAAGTGAAGCTCCGGCAGCCTTTTGAGGATGGCATGCCTGGGAGACAGGAGAGAGAATGATGCTCTATGGCTGGGAGACAGGAGAGAGAATGATGCTCTTATCCTGAGAGCAGTTCCTCAGTCCGTGAAGCGTCTTCAAGGGTAAGACCAGCTTTGCCTGAGAAAGTTAAAGCTGAGGGACGTGATTCTCCTCAGAGAGCGATTGTTCGCCTTCTGAAGGCATATCTCAGAATTTAAACCTTTAACTAAGTCTTTAAAAAGAGAAACTGGAATATGTGTTCATAAGGTGTAGCAGCTAGTAGGCCATTTGACAAGCTAAGGTCACATTTCTATGCAGGTTTTGTTAGGGATGACAGTTAAGAAATGAACACCAGAGAACCTTCCTTGAGTGGACCCAATAAAGATGACTTGAATTTGAGCCTGCAGATATTCAGGTACCATTTCATTTTAGTAGTGTGATGGGAAGGGATTAGGGTTCTAACCATAGCTTCCTTGGGACTCAGTTTACCTAACTAAGGAGGTTAGATGGGATGACATTTTTTTTTTTTGAGAGGGCATCTCTCATATTTATTGATCAAATGGTTGTTAACAACAATAAAATTCAGTATAGGGGGGTCAATGCTCAATGTACAATCATTAATCCATCTCAAGCCTAATTCTCGTCAGTCTCCAATCTTCTGAAGCATAACAAACAAATTCTTACATGGTGAACGAATTCTTACATAGTGAATAAATTCTTACATGGTGAACAGTACAAGGGCATTCATCACAGAAACTTTCAGTTTTGATCACGCATTATGACCTATAAACAATCAGGTCAAATATGAATATTCGTTTGATTTTTGTACTTGATTTATATGTTGACCCCACATTTCTCCCTTTATTATTATTATTATTTTTATTTTTAATAAAATGCTGCAGTGGTAGGTAGATGCAAGATAAAGGTAGAAAACATAGTTTAGTGCTGTAAGAGGGCAAATGTAGATGATCAGATGATCAGGTGTGTGCCTATGGACTAAGTATTAATCCAGGCTAGACAAGGGCAGCAAGACATCCACGGATGCAGAAGATTTCTCTCAAAGCAGCGGGAGGTGAGGTTCTGAGCCTCACCTCTGTTGATCAGATGGGATGACATTTTTAAGGCCAAGTGTGTTTCTTAAGAATTCTTTGGTGTGAATATTCTAAATCTATCAGTCCATAATTATTTTATGTAGTATATCATAATAGTCATTTTGTATTAAAGGGTTTCCTCACAGATCGAAGGACAGGGTGTTTTTATATGAAAAAAAAGAGTGTTTGACAGGTCTATATTCTCACATTTATCTAAAGTCAACTAAATTTACTTGTTCTAACTTTCAGAATTCCACTCTTTCCCAGTGTAATATGCTAAAACCGCTAAGGCTGCGAATTCAATTTATTGTAATTCTGCAACCTGTAGGATTAAATTTTGGGTCTTTCATTTGTATGTACCCTGAGGGTACAAGAAATTAGAGATTCCTTTAGGGCTGACATAGAAGTTTTCTGTTTTTCGGATTATGCCTTAAGCTGAGTATTTTAAGTCAGATCTGCCATTCTATTTACTATGCATCTCCAGTGAAGTCAGACACCCCTCTCTACCCATCCAAGTTCTCATCAGCATTATTTCCAACGCCACCAGTAAACTTCATCTCTGAAAACTTTGTTTTTAATGAACGCTTCATCGCAGACAACCACAGGTAGTAACTTAAGTAACCGATTTGTCCTTGCACAGCCACTAGTGGTAGTCCACTAGTACCAGAAAATGGTCTGCTAGTGAGCCATTTTGACTAGATATCCAAATAAACAACCTCAAGTTATTTTGAGTTAATTCTCCATTAATTTTGAGAGCTGGTTGCCCCAAAGGCTATGGTATTTGTGTTACCGCCTGCTGGAGTCATCGCTGCTATTCCTGCAGAAGTTTGCTGGCCACGGCTGCCTGCCTACGTTCCTGCAGAGTTGGAACCTGCAGGGGCTGCCATGCTGGTCCCAGTCCTAGAGCCAGAGCCCGTGCCTGGTGTGCTGCTGGCACATCCCTACCGCCTTGGGGTTACCAATGGGGCTGTGTTACCCGAGCTGAAACCGAGGGGCCCACATCTATCTGCTTTTTCTTGTGGGTTAGGAGCAAAAGTAGGGAAAACAAGGTGGCTATTCCTAGTGTTTTTCAGTCTCCTAGCTGTGCCTCCCATTGGCAGGACCTGATCTGAAGCCATCTGGCAAGGGAATCTGGACTTGCAAATAGTTTCCGGACCTCCAGCCTCCCACGTTTCAGAACAGAGAAAAAAAGTGGGACTGGAGCAGTTAGCAATTAGTCAAATGGCTGGTGCCTATACCTTCACCACACAGGGTACTAGGCACAATATAGAACTGAAAAAAATTGAACATCCATGGCAATGAGTGCCCCAATTATTTCCTTCCTGTATCCATGCCATGTAACCTTCCAACTCTACTCATTAAGAAGTGGAGTTTATTTCCCCACCTCTTGAATCTAGGCTTGTCTTGTGACTTGCTTTGTAAAATACAGCAGAAGTGGTAATATGCCAATTTTGAGCCTCAGCCTCAAAAGGCCCTGTGTGCTTCCATGTACTATCTTTGAACCCTCCTCCTCCATGAGAAAATGCTCAGGTTGACCTGTTGGAAGTTAAGAGACTGCATGGAACAGAGACAAGTTGTGTCAACTGAGGGTTCTCAAGACCAGTTAGCCCTTAGTCAACCTGGCTTCTAAACGTAGGCACACGAGTGATTTCATTTTAACCAATTTTAGCCTCCCAGACAATTCACAGACTTGTGATTCTAAGTTAGTGAGTTTTAGAGTTGTCTGTTATGTAGTAATAGCTAACTGATGTCTGCTCCTGAGAGCACAAAATCTAGACAAGAGACGATTCAAACACACAGAATGGAAATACATGGTAGCGCATCATGGAGTTGTATCATGGGCCACATCCAAAGGTTTTCATGGACAGGCATCTGTGGACTGAGTTTTCATGCAGTCTTCTAGCAAAAGAGATGAAACTTGAGCTGGACATTGAAAAATAAACAGATTTCAGTTGTCCCTAGTGCATCAGAACAATGGTTATGCCAACCAATTTCATACAAAGGTATCTGGTGTACTGAGTGAAATTTTGAAGAAGTCACCACTATCTTTACTTTCACCTAAATACATATTCTTTCCTTGGCCTTTAGCTGAGTCCTGTCAGTGTAATTAAACATGTCAACACTAATTTATATATTTTTTGAAGAAGCTAACTTGCTGGACATACTTTTCTAACTACAATAGTAACTTGTAGTTATTGAAGAAAACATGGAAATTATAGAGAGGACAAATTTCTCACTTAAGCTAGAATCCCACCCACAGATGCAGTCACTATTACTGCCTTAGTATATATCTTTCTGGTCATTTAAAATACATATTTACATAGTTGATACTGAATACCAGAGAACCTTCCTTGAGTGGATCCAATAAAGATGACTGTAGTTATAATTTTGTGTTATTCCTTCTACTTTCTATTTTAATGTAAATATTTTCTCATTCATTAAATTGTCTCAAAATAATTTTTAAATGGCTTGATATATTTCACTTTTTGAATGTACCATTATTTATTTCATTTTTCCTATTTTGTTGGACATTTATATTGTTTATTATTTTGTTCTATCGTTAGTAGCTCTGAGAGCCATCTTTCTATGTAAACACATATTGATGATTTCTTTAAGAGAGCTTGCAAAATGTGGGCCAATGTTTATACATTTTTAAAGGGTCTTGGTATATATTGCCAAACTTCTTTTCCCATAAAGGGTGTTCAAACTTCTTCTCCCTCATGAATGGGGGATACTACTCATTCCATTGTATTGTTCCTGCACTGAATAATCATCTTATATTTTTTTATACATTTTTACTATTTTAATAAATACAGAATGATAACCTATTGCTGCTTTAATTAGCATTTCTTTGAGTTTGAGGTAGAGTGAACATTTTTCATGCACTTATTGGCCCTTTGTTTCCATTTTTTGTGAACTGACTGTTCATGGTCTAGAGAATTGATATTGACATCAAAGTCCTTTCGTGGTTGGCCAGCTGCTCCTTGTCTCCCATGGGAGACGGGTTGTGCAGTAGGAAAGCTGTCATCTCCTATAAAAGTGCCTATAGGATGGGCTGCCACACACGACCATTGCTGCAGCTGTCGCCCAGGTGGCACTGCCAGGGATCTGCTATACATAGCCCTTCTCTGCAGGATGACAGGGAATCTCAAACCTGAGGCTCTATAGTTTATGTAGGCGCATCCAAGATCCTGCACTCTAAGGCGCTTGTGCCCTGGGGGTTGTTTGCTCTAAATGACAGGCGCATTTGAGAGCTTTCAGTTTCCTAGTGGTCTGAGGGCCTGCTGTGACCCAGAGGACAGTGGGCACCAGAGGCGTGTTGCTTGGGTGGTTTTCAGGGTGATTGTAGGCTTCTTGGCCTGAAACCTCCGCTTTCATCTCTGGCTTCATGGTGTGCAATGCTGAAGGCTCTGGTAGAGAGCTTTTGAGCCTCATTACCCATCCAGAGTACCATGAGATTCCTCGGTAAGCCACCTGCTATTGTCAAAATAAAAACCAGATTTGTGTGTATTTCCTGGAGGCTATACATCTATTTTGGGTCATACAGATAGAGAGCTGGGTAACGTGAATGATGAAGATAACTCAGAGATTAGCTTGTGGCTGTTCCGTACCCAGTGGCATTCGGGACACCCTTTTATTACAGCATTTATCACTCTGTGGCATAATTATTTACTTACACAAATGCATCTGCCTCTTGGAGTCTGAGCTCTGTGTGGGAATGGATATCACCTTATTATTTCCTGTACCTCCACTGCTCTGTTGAGGGGCTGGTGTAGAGTAGTTGCTAAGTAAATACTTGTTACTTCAAAGGAATGTTATCATTTCAATTCTGAGGAAGAGAAAACCTTATAAAACCTTGTGTGAACAGGGTATTTGCCAACAAAGTTCTAAAATGCAGCTAGTGATGGAATGGGTTTGGCCCCCTGGGAGCTGCAGACTCTCTGCCCAGTGCTCGTTTGTGGGCGTGCCCACACCCCTTGCCAGTAGGCTGTGGTTACAAAGAGCCTAGACTGTCTCTGGCAGTGGGAAAAGGAAACCCAGGTTAAGTGATTCTTGCCAAAGCCTTATAGCCAAGATTTTTCCATCTGGTGTGGTGTTGGGTTAAATTCTGTTGCTCAGAAAGGTATGTTGAAACCCTAACCCCTAGTACATTGCATGTGGCCTTATTTGGAAATACAGTCATTGCAGATATCATTAGTTAAGTTGAGGTCACACTGGAGTAGGGCAGGGGCTCTGTGCTGTATATGACTGGGTGTCCTTATCAGAAGAGGGAAATTTGGACCGGCACACAGGGAAGATGGCACTGGAAGACAGAGGCAGAGGCTGGAGTCTCACTGCCAAAGCCAAGGAACACCTGGGCTACCAGGAGCTGGGAGGCAAGGAGGCATCCTCCCCTAGAGGCTTCGGAGGGAGCAGGGCCAGCTCACACCTTTTTTTTTTTTTAAATGGTTGACTTTTTTTTTTTTTTTTTTGGTGTCATTAATGTACAATTACATGAGCAACATTATGGTTACTAGACTCCCCCCATCATCAAGTCCCCACCACATACCCCATTACAGTCACTGTCCATCAGCGTAGTAAGATGCTGTAGAATCACTACTTGTCTTCTCTGTGTTACACTGCCTTACCTGTGTTCCCCCCACATTATGTGTGCTAATTGTAATGCCCCTTTTTCCTCCTTCTCCCTCCCTTCCCACCCATCCCCCCCAGTCCCTTTCCCTTTGGTAACTGTTAGTCCATTCTTGGGTTCTGTGATTCTGCTGCTGTTTTGTTCCTTCAGTTTTTTCTTTGTTCTTATACTCCACATATAATACTTGTCTTTCTCTGCCTGGCTTATTTCACTGAGCATAATACCCTCTAGCTCCATCCATGTTGTTGCAAATGGTAGGATTTGTTTTCTTCTTTTGGCTGAATAATATTCCATTGTGTATATGTACCACATCTCCTTTATCCATTCAGCTACTGAAGGATACTTAGGTTGCTTCCACACACACCTTGATTTTGACTTCTGGCTTTCAGAACTGTGAGATGGTAATTTCTGCTGTGAGAAGTTTCTGTTGCATGGCATTTGCCTAAGCATTCCTAGGAAACTGGCACATACGGTCTGCTACAGCCTCCCCCCATCATCCCCCACCCACCCTGAAACAGCAAGTGCTGTGTGTGTGCCTGCACACATAGTGTGCACACTGGCCCATTCTTCAGGACTGACCTAGTTTCTGAGAAGTGATCGATAAACCTCGGGCATATCTCTGCAGCCAGCCCTTGTCTGCATCTCCCCTGGAGTGGCATTTTAGTTCCCTTGTGTGGGTCAACAGAGAGCTTGTTTTTAAGCCAGAGCCTTATTTTTATCCTCCAAGTGTGGGGGAGTCTGGGAGGGTCCCTGCTGCCCTGCTTCTGTGTAGGCCACCAGGGGGATAGTCTAGGGCTCCTTGGAGGCACAGAGGCCCCAGCCATTGCCTCCTTGGGCAGAAACACAACCAGCTGTCCTTACAAACTGTGGGTTTCAGACAATGGATGGGAGGTGGGGCTGAGGTCTGTCCCAGAGGCACAGCACCCTCAAAAGGAAGGGAACTAGAATCTGAAATCCTGGCTACTGAATCCCATTCTCTTCCTCCCCATGGAATTGGGACAAGTCAGTCCTCTTCTCTGGACCTCAGGCTTTCCATGGACACAACTGGTCACTAGCTGGTGCCCTTGCAGTGTTTTAACTACTGGGACCCATCAAGGTACAGCCCCTCTGGCAGGTCCAGGCAGGATGGTGATACTTGGGCCCAGATTCAGAGGGTCAAGAAAGGTGGGAGCAAAGGACTGGGTCTCCTACAGGAACCTGCTTTAGCATAGTAATAATAAAACAAGAAGCCAGGTGCTTGATTCTTAGTGAAATCCCTTCTGCTTCAAGGACATCTTCAGGGTCCAAAGATCTGGACTGAGTTCTGATGTGAGTGCACTCAGTGCAGCCCTGTGGTAACTTCCTCAGCCTTGCTGAGTCCTTTTCCTCACCTGGAAAGCATAGGTGAGGATGAATGCCTGGCTGGGTTGTGGTGAACTCAGATGAGAAGCAGGCATGAGCGTGCCTGGCAACCCTGAAGCCATTAGAGGCCGGAGAAGGTGTTTTTCTTCTCTTCTGTGTCCCCTGCCCCCATCAGCGGGGCCTCTAATGGCTTTGGCATCTCTGCGGTCCATTTCCTGGAGGGCGTAAATTATTTAGTGGATGAACACATCTGCCAGCAGGCCGAGGGCGCCACCTCGGTGCATGCCCACGGGAGGAGGCTGCGAGTTGGCCTGACCTGGCCCCATTCCTTGCTCCTCCGAGGCCACCTCCAGCCCATGGCATCCTTGATGACGGGGACTTCATGCTGCCCGCTGGGGCTGTCCCCAGGCTTCCTCTCCTGGCCTGGCAGGCTAAGCTCTGAGGCATGCGTTCCTCCCTTGGAAGGAAGTTTGGCCTCTTAATGGCCATGAATAATTGATGAACTCTGAGAAAAGGTTCTGGTGAGAAGCACTCCTCCCCATTAGTGACCCTGTGTGACCCCTCGGATGCCCCCTCTGCATGCTGCCCCTGCCTCCTGCACGCAGTCTCTGGCTGAGCTGGGCACTGGTGAGCAGGGCTTGCTCAGAATGTTGATGGGAGGGGTAACAGGAGGCTCTTCCATGAAGAAGAGGCCAGAGTGGCCTCTCTACCCCCCTGAGAACAGTGTGTGGGGGAGGCGGAAGGGATGGTGTGTGTGATGGATTCTTCTGAATGTCCGAGGCAGCCATAGGTGCTGTTCCCAGAGACGTGCACACGTGCACAAGCACTGAGACTTGGCAAACCATCTTGGCTGGTTCCCAGGGGCTCCTGGCCTCCCTACTGGTGGCCCATCCTACTGGGCAAGCCCAGGTGCTGAGTTCAGTGGGCTACCTCTCTACCAGGACTATTTCCCTCTTTCCAGGCAGCGACCCACCTCAGCCCTCCTCCTTCAGCTCTTAGCCAGGGCCTTCTCAGACCCCCAGGGTAAGTTCAGGTCCAGGTCCTCTGTAGTTTCCTTTCCCTGACATTTGTCATGCTGGTTCTCTGGTGCTCCTGTTGGCCTTCTCCTTGAGGACAGCATCATTACTGCTTCTCCTCTACATCCCAAGTACTTAGCACCATTCGGACACATGTCTCAGCAAATATTAATCTTGGATAAGTCACTCAACCTTTCATACTGCTATCCTCATGAAGGGAGTGATTGGAATCCACTTCCTGAAATATAGGTAGGTTATATACTAGGAGAGGGTTTCCATTTATTCTGTAATTATTTAGGTTTTTAGGTGTGCCCTTCTATTTTTTCTGACCTCCTAAGCTTGGGGGCTTATGGATCAGAGATGACCTGTGTGCAGCTATCCCCAGATGGAGACAGTAAAAAGGTCCTCAGCAAGTCACTCACCAGCTGGGTGATACTGCTTTTTTACAGGAGCAGGAAAACAAGTTCTAGATATAGCTTTTCACCAATCAGGGCAGGATTAAATCCTAGATAAAGGACATTGGAGCAGCTTGTCAGGTGGACTTACAGTTTACCGCAGATTTGGGGCAGCAATTTAAGGATTTAAACCACCCTGGGGGGCAGAGTAGGGGACAGGAATGTGAGGAAAAGAGGAGAGGTCACTCTACCTGTCAAACACCTGCTGTGCACCAGGGATGGCTCTGGGCCCTTTATTTATTAGGTAATTGTTCCTCATGTGGCCTCGAGCATTACATATTTCTAATATCCCTTTATGGAAGATGAAACCAAGGCTCAGTATAGCCGTACATCTTGCTTGAGTTCACAAGCTTGAGGGAGGCTGAGAAGGGGTTATATTTGGCATGTGATGTGTGCTAAGCATGGGCATCCTCTGAAAGGTGTCAGCCCCATGTCCGTGGGCCGGGCAGGCAGATATGGTTGTCCCCTTTGGATAGGTGAGGGGGTGATGCTTGCAGAGGTGAAGTGACTTACTCAAGGTCACGTGTCAGGGAAATGTCTGGGTGCCTGGGAGGGAGGGGCAACATGGGGGCAGGACTGCTGGTTGGATGGAATCCTAGCTTGCCTTCTCCCCAGACATGCCAGGCCTGAGGGCAGCTGAGTCAGGGGAAGGGGGCTTCTACCAAAAGGCTAATGTTCTGGGGAGCCACCTGTCACCAAAGTAATGTCTCCTATAGGAAAGCTACACTTTCCGAAGCACTTTTATATCGACAACGTCCTTTAACCCCCCACATAGCCCTCCAGAGCAGGTTACTTTCATGCCCAATTTGCAGATGAGGAAACTGAGGCTCTATGTTCTTGTGCCTTCTGCCCAGGATCACATTGCTAAGAGGTTGTGGAGCTGGGATCCTCATCTGCCCAGCTTCTGGTTCTTTATACCCAGGGTCAACCCTTGGCCATTCCAGGCCAGTGACCTGGTTACTCTTTGCTTTCCAGGTGGCACTATTCACATTTTTCCTGGGTGGAGGGGCTGTCCCTTCACTTTGTAAGCCTGGCTGATAAAGGAGAACTTTTTCCTGACAAACTCAGAGACGTGCTTGGGGTCCAGTAAAGGAAACACTGATTCCCTTGGTGGTTGCAAGGAGCCCGTGGGACCTTGGTCGGTTACCCTGTGTCTGGATAACGGCTATCTGGAAATGTCTAGTTAGCTTCCCGGGCATGGCGTCAGCTGGTTGCAGTGAGAAAAACACATTCATGCTGCTTGTCCCTCACACAGTAGGTAAGCCTCTGCTCAACCCAATTTAACGGCTGCGCAGAATGTACGTATTTCTAGTGTACCTTTTTGCTGTTAGATCTAACAGGAGTTAAGTTCTGAACGTCAGTGACTAATAGACTCTTTTACCTTTTGATTCATTCTTTTCATAATTCACCAATGAGAATCTGCATTTGGATATAGTGAAAAGCATGTCATAGAGGCTTGGAGGCATACGAAGGGAGGAGGTTGACTGACGAGTCCACAGGACACACCTGGCTGTGTACCTCTGGGCAAAGTGAGTTCTCTTCTGGTTTTCCTGCCTGTGAAATGGAGTGAAGGAAGCTAGCAGGCATGGGCGCTATTCTGAGCGAGGTAAAAATTTCACTCGGTCCTCACAGTAACCAACAACCCTAGGGGGAGTTGCTGTACTAATGAGAAATTGAGGCTCGGAGCCTTTGCCCAAAGTCGCATAAGGAGTGATGGCGGGAAGTAGGGGAGGGGGCACTTGGGCCTGTCCGATTTTGCAGCTGGGGTCTTGTGTGGGACACCACACCCTTTCTTATGGATGCTGTGACTCCACGCGGTGCACGGCTACGTTCCTGCCGCTGATGCCTCATCCCTGCCTTGGGTCAGTCCTTCATCAGCTCTCACTGTTGGCACTTGCATTTTGTCTCAGCTCTACTTGGCCTCCAGAAGGTCCCTCCCAGGCCACAGTGTGACCCTATCAACCTCCTGCTGAAGCCCTTCATTGGTTCCTAATTGACCAGGAGTACACTTTTGAGTGGGGCATTTGAAGCTTCTCACCTGGTCTTTGCTGGCCTTTCTAGCCTTAAAATAGGACCTAACATCTGCAAGACAAATGCACTTTGTAAAAGAGAATTTCACATATGTTAACCCCAGCAGATTGACACACTTCTGTTTTCTAGCCAGTAGGTCTAGGCACCATTCTCTGAAAATATTCTGTGTGTATTCCCACCTCAGGGTATTTGTTCCTGAGCTTTCTTCTGCCTGGAATGTATTTTTCCTCATGTTCACATTTTCCTTTTTCTTCCATGACCTTTTTAAAGGACATTTCCCCCAGGAAGCATTCTGTGATCTCTACACCAGACCAGAATCCACAGTACTGAATTTCCAGAGCATCATAGAATGCCAGATTTTTGGAGGTGAGGATCTGTGTCCAAGCCCTCACTGTCCCCTACAGTCCTTAGGAATGTCTCAAGAAAAAAACCAGCAGAATCCCAAACCCACAAAATAACATTCATTTAATTGGGCTGAGTTGTCATTATTAACCCAAGGCTGTAAAATACAGTGGAAATAAAGGGACAGGACTGTGGGGAAAGAGGCAGTGGAGGCGTGCCCACTTGGGTGTGTCCCCAGTGAAGCACTGTGTGTGGGTGGGGCGGCCATGCTCTTTCCTTGAACCAAGAGTTTCCAGGGGCAGATCTCCAGCTCTTCAATCTATAGGGCCAGCCCTGCTTTTCCCCTAAGAACCTCCCAGATACTCACTGGCCACCGTTCTCGTTCCCCCCCATTCAAAAAGCGTAACAGTGCTCAGTGTGTCTAACATCAGAGGAATAACTGGGATAATGTAAGGACAGTAGAAATAATAGTTGCGAATGGGTAACCATGCGTTACAGTTGCTCTCTGTTTTCACTGACCGGTGCTCTCGTACATGGTCTGTTCTCCTTTTCATTTTCTTGTTACTCACGGACATGGTCCTTGACCTATCTTTGGCATCCTATGGGCCAGAGGTGACAATGGGAATAGATAAGGTGATGGGAGAACAGGAGAGATGAGGAGTCGGAGAAGTGTTTACACACACGCGCACATGTGGACATCCGCCAGCCCCCTGACCGTTACCCTGAAGTTCCTGCAGACTGCCTCTAGAGATCATGTAAACAGGCAGGTGAGAAAATAAAAAACTAGACGCTGTGATGAAGCACAAAATACAAGGCCTGGTCATTGGAGCTCTGTGTGCACTGCACACTCTTTGGGGATGGCAGTTCAGGAGTGAGATTTAAGTGAGCGATTCAGTGGACACAGACCCCTTCAACGAGTGGGACTACTGGCAGAGTTCCATCCTTTGGACCATTAAACGCAGTGTGCCTCTGCTGGTAATCAGCGCGGACTGCTCGGTCCTGTGCTGTCTGGGGTATGCGGCAATGCTGGCTGGTCTTCAGGATGTGGGCCTGACAACACCGGGCACCGGAGAGGAGGCTTGGGGCACCTCTCTGCAGAAACGTGGGGAGCAAAGCCTCTGGAAAGGAATTCTTTCTTTGACGTGCCCACAGGCTTTGTTTGGCCCTCTGCTCCATCCCCGTGCGCATGTGACTGTGTCGGGGCACTTCATCCTGGTTTCTGCTCAATGCCAGCTTCCTTGGTGAGGCCTTCCTTAACCCTCCATCCGCGATAGCCCCTCTCACCTTCTTTATTTAAAAATATTAAAACATTCTATCTCCATCAGTGACAACATCTCCAGCATCAGAATGTAAGGGTCATGGGGTCAGGGGTTCTGCTTGTCCTGTTCCTGATGGGTCCCTGGCCCTTAGAACAGCACCTACCAGATCCATGATGACAGATAATTATTCCAGATAATTATATTATAATAAATAATATAAAAGAGAGAAGGCAGTTGCCACTTTCTATCTACTATATTGTACATTATTTGCATCAAATTCTCAAGATATTGTAGGATATAGTGACATCACCCCTTTTCATAGATGAGAGGAATTTGTGGCTCAGTGACGTTAAATAACTTGTGGAAGGCCACACAGCTGATACTGGGGAGTGAATGGATACAAGTGATTAGATTATATACTCATAGTCCCTAGGGAAAAAGACCCAACACATGGCTTCTCCTGAGATGGGATCTGCTTTATGGGGTGAGGGGAGATAGAGGGACGGGAATGAATCCTGGGTGTCCTGGAGTGTGGGAGAGAGGGGAGGGAGGCGGTGCCACCCCAGGATGAGCTTGAGCCGGGAGCAAGAGGATCTGGTTAGAGGCTTCTCCTGCCCCCACACCCGCTGTGACCTTGGTCGGGCCTTGTTTCAGGGCGTCTGGATTCTCATCTGTAGGCGGAGAGGGCAGCATTAGATTGGCGATTTTCAGAGTGTTTTCTGCTCCCAAGGTGTTTTTGGAAGCCTCACTGAGGAAGCGGGAGGTGGGAAAGGGGATGCTTGCATGAGGGGAGTGGCTGCAGGAATAGGGAAGGGCTGGACCTCGGGGACGCTAGGGACCAGAGCCCCAGTAAAGATATGCCTCTTACTAATGGTAAGGCCAGGAGTCCTTAACTGGCTTGACCTCGGTTTCTTTATCTGCAAAATGGAGCTGGCCGCCCGCAGAATTCTGGTGTCTTGTGGTGGGGGAAGGCCGAGAACTTCCGAGGGACCTCAGAGGAACAGGAGCCCGCAGTGTCTTGGGAAAGGGTCTGATGCATCAGCGCTCCTGCCTGCAACATGGGGATTATTATTACTGCCCTGCTTGCCTCATGGGACAGTACAGGGTCTAAGGAGAAACCTTGCAGGCTATGGTGCCCTGGGCACTTGTGTGCAGGGCCCGTGGTGGCCGTGGAGTGTCAGACAGACATCGATCTCTCCTGGCTCCGCCACTCACTGGCTGGGTGAGTCAGAGCCTCACTGACCTTAGATGGAAAATGGGGGTGATAAATATAAGAGCCACAACTTAAAAGTGTTGTGGCCAACATTTGTATAGCCACATTCTATATACAGCAATTATATGTGATTAATTTAACCCTTGCAACAGTTCAATACATTTGGAGCTATTACATTTCCATTTTATGAATGGGGAAACTAAGGCACAGAGAGGTTAAGTAACTTGACACAGAGCTAGGGAGAGGTGGGCTGGGACCCTCACTGGGCAGTCTGGCTGAACATGGCACTGTACTACCTGGGTGTGGGGTGGGTGAAAGTATGTAAGGCATCTAAGGCCCCAAGCATGGTCGGGTTTCATACATTTGATTGCTTTTATGCTGCTCCTGCTGATTTTGTTGTGCAGGTAGGGCTCGTTTTCAAAAAGCATGGATTCTCCAAAGGCATGGAGAACAAGTGACTTTCCAAATCCAAATTATGTTCCACTTTCTCTCAAACCATTTTTTACTTTGATATTTTTCTTTACAGCTTTGGGGAAATTTTAATGCTTTTGAAATGGTTGGGTCATAAAGCTTGGTGTCTACTTCCACCAGCCTCTTCCACATGGCATTAAGGACCCAGAGAAATGGAAAGAGTGACCAGGGAAGGCAGTGGCCTGCTGTCCCTGGCTGCGGCGTGCATGTGGTATGGTGGTCCCTTAGGAACTCCACATGTACGCAGATGTGTTGTTCTCAGGAAAAGTGTAGAAGGATGGCTGTTCTGTTCCTTCCTTCTTTGCTGACTCTACTCACTGTGATGGGCAAGGGTGTTTATATGGTTACTCACTGGTAAGATTCAATGAGAAGCATTCAATATGAGCAAGGAAATGCATTCTAGATGTGCCACCCTGAAGAACCCGGGAGACTGGAGCCAGCTTCCAGGGTGGGCATTTCAGCAGGGCCCGGGCTGAGGAGAGGCAAGTGAGGTGCTGTGGGCAGGTGTAGGGACTGACTCCACCCAGAGACTGGTGCCCCCTTAAACTTGTGCCCTAGATGCCTTTCTGGCCTCACGCTAGTCACCTCTCAGGTTGGACCCAATACTGAAGATCTTTTTAACCTTGACTTCAGAGAGCCCCAGGGGGGTGAGGAACTCTGCCAGGGATGACAGGAGGGTCAAGAAACAAGAAATTGTTTTTGGGCCATTAGGTGACTCAGTGGACAGGACATTGTTTATATATGAAAGTCTGGTCTCTGTATTTGGGATTGGCCAGTAAGTCTTCCTGGTATGGTTAGGCTTACATTCACTTTCAGACTTTGTAGGGCAAGGTGGAAGGATTATCAACACATATGAAATGAAACAAAATGACATGAAATAAAATGAAATTAAAAAAATTATCCAAGCCCCATTGGCCCTGGCAGCCCCTGCCATGGTAGCGCCAGTTCCATGCAGGCCAGTCACTGCCGGAGAGTAGGGGTCTCCGCGGAGCATCATTTGGTGACTTCATGAGAGCCACTTAGTGGGGAGGGGGTGAGAGAGAGGAAGAGAAGGTAAAACTTTGAGTTCCCATTTACACCCAAATCAGAGTCCCTTTAATTTTGTCAAGTTTTAGCCATTGGAATATGAAATATTTGATTTTTCATGTGCTAAGAAAACAGGTTAAAAACTGTTGTTCCAAGATATACCTTATTAATTCCTTTTGAGGTCACTTCTTGGTCTACAAATCACCCATTTCCCCTTTACTCCTCTGACCTATTGAGGATAAATGACAGTTTCCCTAGGTCATAAGGAAGTGGAGACCAGGCTGTCATAGTCAGATACTTTACTAAATGTCTCTGGGTAACAACTGGGACATCAGTATAGAAAAACTGTTCTGTGGAAGCTTGGTATAAGTGAGCTCCAGCTTACTCTGTGGTACTAGAAGGTTCCATCCCTCCTTGGCTTCCCCAGACCTGGGCACTATCTCAGTGCCTATCCAGGAACAATTCTTAATTCAAATATGGCCGTGGGAGTGAACTAAATGGAAAGTAGTTCCTCTGCTTTGCACTCAAGATTCGGATTCTGCATCAGACAGTCCTGTGTGAGACCCACTTCTTAGGACGAATGCCATGCGGACGCCCATGCCTTTCAGGCAAGACCCTTCTTCTCCACAAGAAATGGCCTTGGAGACCCCTACAGGGTGGTCCTCAGAATACAACCCAGCCACGTCCACTTTCAAGTAGGAGGCTCTCCCTGTTACTAGTTAACACCAGTGTGACCATAAATTCTGGGTTGCCTAGGACAGTCCTATTTTATGCCTGTTGCCCCAGTGTAATTATTAATAGCTCCCCTTTCACTCCGAAAGTGTCCTATTTTGGGGTGATAAATTATATGGTCACTCTAATTATCATTTTTATGATCAGAGTACTTCCTGACCCTCAATGCCCAGCTTATACTTACTTCCCCCAGGAAGCCCTCCTGCTATGCTAACTCAGGCCCATCCTCACTTCCAGGCAGTGCAGGACCAAAGTGCTTAGGCATCTTCCCCACACCACCCTCATACCAAACAAGTATTGCATGCCCACCTACCATGAAACAGGGAGTATTACAGGCACTGGACAAAAGCAGGCAGAGAATAAGCATATAAATATATATATCATGTTTCCTGGTGACAAAGACTAGGAAAAAAGTAGAGCCGGGCCTGGGTGAGTGTGGAAAGTGAAGGGAATGTGGGTTTCCTACTTTTTACAGGAAGCACGTTCTCTACTAAGGTGATACTTGAACAGAGGTCTTCGCAAAGTGAGGGGGTGACCCCAGTTGTGAGGAAGCATTATGGGCCAAAGGAACTGTGTGTATAAAATCCCTAAAGTGGGAGGCACAGCAAGAATGCCTCCGGGTTGATGTCAGTGGTAGGAAAGCATGTGGATTAGGAGGTCCCGAGGGCCATCGTTCTCTGTCCTCCCTGCTGCCTGGCTTGTCACTGATGCTCACATCCTGATGGCTGTGGTGGATGTTGATTGGTTGGGTTACACATAAACCCGGTTCTCTTCATTGCTGTGGTTCTGGGTCAAAACTTCATGGGACAACCTGGCTCCTGCCTTGCCAGTGGGTTTTGTGCCAGATCCCAGGAGGGCTGCATGGCACCTCTCTGCAGCTCGGCCTGCTCCACAGAACTTGTCCAAGCCAGAGCTCAGGAGAAGGACCTCTTCACTCGATATTGTTCTGTGCAATTTTATAAAGCCATGTATCAGATTGTACATCCAGAAAGTGAGGAGTGTGGCCTGTTCCTTGAGGAATCCTGTATCATGTGTTTACTCCAGGCCATCCAATCTGTTCATATTTGCATTCTTATTTTTAAGTATTTAAGTAGACATTCTCTGGACAATAGAGATTTTGCAGCTGAGTGGGTTTCCCTTTTGCACTGGCAACTGGGAAGCTCATCCTATAATCCTGGGGACCATCGGATATAATTGTTCAGGAATGACCACCACCATGCGCTTCTCTGAATTAACTCACCCTGGGCTTCAATTTGCCATTCTCCTCCTACTTTTTTCAACTCTATTAGTTTTGCATCTCAGTAAACCAACCTAAATCTTTTTGAAGTGATCTGGGTCTTAAATTCATCCCTAAGTAAATCCCTTTTCAGCAACCTTCATATATAAATATTGTTTAGGCAACAACTATGTGAAAGGAAGCATGTTAGGATCATGGAAGATGGAGGAAACAGCAAAAAAGTGTTGCAGAGTCCCTGCCCTTCAGCTTACATCCCCATTCTATCTGCCCATCAGTTTCTCATGGGTCAGATCTCCGTGAACACGGGCATTCTATAGAATGGAGAAACTGACCCCCCAGTTCCATCCCTCTGAAGGATTAATTATTTGCATAATTTACCTTGTTAATAATGGTGCTGGGCTAGTACCTGTGGAGAGGAAATAGATTTTTAAAAAAGAAGATGCTTGGGTCGTCATTACTTCACCATGTCTGTGTTGGTGTCTTTGTCTTGAATGTAATTAAGAGCCTTGGTGTGAGTTTTTAAATGTCTGATCAGCCATCCCCCATACTTTCACCCAACATGGCCACAAAGGAAGGTTGAGACTCATTCAAACCAGAACTTAGCAGCCTCATACAGTCCTATGCATGAGGGGGGAGGGAAGGGGCTTGGGGAGAGAATATATTGAGATCTGCCCTTTGATCGTGTTCAATGCGACTTTGCATTTACCTGAGGGATTAAAAGTTCTCATTGACCAAGGCTCCCGGCTTCCTACTCAGCCTTTGACGGGACAAGTGTTAATTGGACAATATAATGGGGACAATGTTAATTCCCCTCTTAGAGTTCCTTTTCTTGTTCAGTCAGATAGAAAGGCCCTTTTAAATGGCAGAGAGAGGAAGAAAGGAGCTGGTTTATAAGGGTAATAGACTGCACATCTTCCCCCTTGTCTCAGAACAAGTGCAATGGAGTCGACATAAAGCAGGCCCTAAACAGCCAAAGAAAGGGAGTGATGTGGTGGTTTGCCTGGAATGTCACCCTGGATTAGGGATCGGGGAAATATGGGCTTGCAGGCTCTGTTTGCTGTCTCAGGGGGTGCAATGGGAGTGGGGAGCAAAGTTGGGGAGAGCAGAAGGCCGTGACTCTGGGGTAAGGGAAGGCTGGTTGGTAAGGGCAGGGGCAGAGTGACAGGGGGTGGCACGGGCAGTGGAACATGGACAACCAGAAACCTGGTAGGATCCACTGAGCATTTGGACTGAGCCTGGTGACTCCCCAGCCCAGAGAGCTGATGACTGCACAGGTGTGCTGAGCAAGACGCAGGGATTCTAGAAGCAACAGCCTGCTTTTAGGGTTTCTGTAATTAGAATCTTCCTCCTGCCCAGGCTTGAAATAGGCTGATGTTCAGTTTCTGTGGGTTCTGGGAGCCACCTCTCCCCTCCTTCCTACCCAAGAAGCTTGCATTTTCTCCCAGGTTCACACCCCCGTTGGTTGCTCTCCTAACAGAGTCTTCCCCCTGTGAAATTTCAACTAATACTTCTTCCATCCCTGGTTTTTATGAATCATGACAATGGCCCATAAAGTTTTGCATTTAATTTATTCGACAGGCATTTTCTGGGTATCTGCATCACGGCAGGTACCTCTGATGTGTGACTTCGAAAAAATCACTCAGCCTTGCTGTGCCTCCCACGTTCAGAGATGGGAATAACTGCCCAGCTTTTAGTCTGCAGGGTCCTCTTTAGGATCAGCAGAAATAATGGATTAAAAATGCATTATAAACTATCAACTATGGGAAACGAATTATTCTCTTTATTATTTTTATTCACGGGGAAGATGAAAAGGACACTAAGAAATGATGAGAAACAAAGCCAAGACCATCTCTGTGGAAAGACAAGCCTGCTATGCACAGACTACATGGTGCCGTCATCTGAGGCCTGAGTGACTGGAGGGGCTGTAGTGGTCACACCAGTTCACGGGAGGGACGTCCTAGGCCCTTTCTGGCACTCCATTTTCCTGTTAGAAAACTAATGAGTTGAAATGCCTCACTGATGGCTCAGGACCCTTACGTTAACAGCTTGAGCCTTCTGTGATCCTCTCTGGACTGGCCTCTTCCTAAGTTTTCCTTTGCAAATTTTATAATCATGCCAACTCAGGATTATTTGAGAACTGAAAACAGAAACTAAATCTGCAACTTTTAACCCAATCAAGTGTCCTTTCGGTTTTTGCGTTGACTAAGGAAAGAGAAATAGTTGGCCATCCACTTTCTAAGGCCAAACCCTGGAGAAATAACTGGAGCATATGAGGTTTTCATTTTATGGTGAAACAACAGAAAAAGGTAGGGAGGCCAGCTTTCATTTTTATTCATCTGGAGTTCTTTCGCTCAGGTAGCCAAGAGGGCTGTGCCTGCTGCTTACCTGTTGTTTTTTTAATTCTATGCCACCTTTTTATACTGGAAGACTACAAACTGTATTTGTTAGCTTCTCTTGCAGCTAGGCTCTCTGTCTGCTTCTGCCAGTAGGAGACCCTGGTGGGAAACTGAGCAGAGAGTGAAAGGAAGGGAAAATTCTGCTCTGACTCAGATGGGGTGGCATCACAGACAGTGGCTGCTGGCTGCTGTCATGGCAGCAAGAGGGTGATTCTGAGCTCCAGCAGGATGGCAAGAGTCAGCATCTTTTTCAGCAGCTGCCGTGCTAGTTGAGAAGATGCCTCTCTGGTACTTCCAGAACCAACCAAGACACCGTCTCCAAGAACCCAGCAGCAGGAACAGGCTTCTAAGCATCCTCCTAGGAATGTGTTAGCAGCATTAATGGCTAAAATTACTCCGTTGTTTTTTTATTTTTTCATTCCACCAATGCTCCCTCATTCTCTTGCTTGGTCTTCCAGCCCTTCTGAATTCTTTGTAACCGATTTCCTGTATTAAATTCCCTCCAGCTGAAACACTAGAGCAAATAATTTCTTACTGACACAATGAGTGAGAATTCTTCGTCCACGGTTCTTCTGGGACTGAAATGAAAGCAATGCCTGCTCAAAGGTGAAAACCTTAGCTAATGTCACAGCTTGTGGACCCTCAGCTCTGGAGTGATTCCCTCCACCTCTCTGATCCTCAGTTTTCTGGTCTCTGAAATGCATATATTCAAATTGGCGTTCCTCATGGAGGTGAGTCACACGCACAAATGGAGCAGCCCAGGGTGGCTGTGCAATCTTAGTGCTGTGCAGCTAGAGTGTCTGGGTCCTGTGGACCAGCACACTCCCTCGTCAACTAGTTCTCGCCCATCTGCTCCATCATCCAGCATCTGGCCTTTGATGGGCTCTTCTTGCCCTGAGCTGCACCCTGCATGCTTCAGACTCACCAGCCCTTAAATATTTCATAGCAGACCGGCTGGAAATTAATATTTAATCACAGACTCCTTGGAACTTAAATATTTAATCACGGATGTGACTGATAAGTAATGAATCAGCACCCAGGAAAACTTTGGGTTGGCGGTGCCGGTTTTAAAGGATCTTTGCTCCTTCTGTCTCAGAGGGCAGAGGAACCTGTGGCAACTTTATTTCTCCACTCAATTAAACATTTTTTAAGGGCTTAAAAATGATCTCAATTCCAGTCTGAGTTTCCAGGTGAGAAAATCTCATCCTCGAAAACCATAAGCAAATTGGGAATAACCATAGTTTGAAGAATTGGCTAGATGGCGAAAGGATAAGCATTTATGTCAGTTTATACCCTAAGAAAAGACAGGGGCTGTGTGTGAGAAAGGAGATCCCCACGCTGTGCTCAGTGTGGGAGACTGGAACCCCTTATATTTCCAGTGGTGCTTTAGAGTAGGAAGTGAAGAGAAAGTTTCAGGAGAAAGTGACAAATTCTCTGAATACAAACAGTAGGTGCAGAAAGATGGGGAAAAAAATTGCGGTTGGAGGATTCCGCATTGCTCCAAGTTTAAGAGCAGTAAATATTTCTGAGCTGGCAGGCACAGAAACTGCTGGGGTTCACATGCCATAATGAGAGCAGCTTCATCACCACAGTGATTATTTGTTTTCGAAATGTAAGCTTTTATTACTCCAGGACAACTTGAACTCTACCAATGCCTAGCTTCGTGGGGCATGCGACACAGCTCTTGACTATGGACACGAAATCATCCTAAGTGTATGTTACCACCCTGGGCTACTTTCAAAAACACTAAGTAATATGAAACCCGACTTGCTTCTAAAAATGCGAGTCCCATTTTCTTTTTCCTGAAGATTCCTCCCCTCCCTGTCTGCCTGGCTCCCAACTTCTTGCCTTCTTGGGGTGTCTCACTGTCTGGGTAACCCAGAGCTTCAGCCTCACTGCAGCTTGTGTTGTGGCCCCTCTGTCACGTGCCTGGGCCTGAGACTGAGCTTGTAACCTCTGGAGCCTGACCTAGCTTGGCATAGCATGTAGGGGTGGCCTGGCTAGCAGGTGGTCATATTAGGCAAGCTCACAGGTCTCCAGGGAAGCCTGAAGACACTGGCCTGTTGGGAGCACTGCCAGACTCTCTGGGTATCTTAAAACTCTCACTTCCAACTCATGGACTGAACCACAGGATGCTCACACTTCACTTTTCCAAATTACAAGCTGTTAGAAGGGCCTCTTCTGCTCTGTTCCACAGTCCCCACTGACCCTAGGGCTTCAGGAAAGTCCAAAGGGAAGGGCCAAGGGCTGCTGCTCTAGGCCTGGGGAGCAGTTCCCCACTCTATCTCACTGTTTCAGAGTACCCCACCTACCTCTCCCTGCTGGCCTGTGCAGCCAACAGCAGCCAGCAGACATGTGCTCCTCCCGGCAACATCCCTCCCATGACACCATCTTTCCTCTCTGAATACTGGATGGAAGGCAGGCCTTTTTTTTTGCATCAATTTTCCATTTCTTTATTTTTAATTTATGGGAGCCACAGAAAGTAGGAAAGAGAGAAGGAATTCCTTTCTTTGTCAGGGAAGTAATGTGGAGAGGTCAAGGGAAACTGTTGTGATTCCTAGTACAGTGTGACAATTCTCGTGCCTCAGTTTCCCCCACCCTTGACTCCATCTAGTGCATTTAAAAGTGCATGTGTGGGTGTGAGGTGGTCTGGGGCTGAGTTGTGGCCCTCCAGCTGCTTCCTTAGTGTCAAAGTCCAAGCCAGCCCAGGCACCTGGGGTTCCTTTGTGGTTTGTCCAGAAGATCAGAATGTTGCCGGAGTTTAGTGTTTCTAGATTTCAGCCTTAAAGGAACTCAATTATGGTGGACACTTGTCTTTGTTTCTTAACAGCTAATTTCCCCATTCTTCTTTACTGTTAGAAAAGCTCTGAATTTGTTTGGAGATTCACCCTTCCATGTGCTTAGAGAAGGAGGAGCATTCTATCCCCAGGGGTGAATGTTGATTAGTCTAAACTGACCATGGAAATTCTACTCCCTTCTTGTCATCACTTTAGTTATGGGTGTGTAAAGCAATCCTAACCAATGAAGTATGAAGGGAAATAGGAAACACCTGACCAGGGGGCTTCTGGGAGGTATTCCCTTGGATGCAGTTGTTTGCAGTTGCAGTGCAGCCATCTTGCTGTCATGAGAAGAAAGGCTGAAGAATAAGCTGAAGATAGCCGAGAAGAAAAATGGAAGTACCTCTTCCTAGTCCGCTTAAGTTGACCAAATCTGGAAGCACTTTATCTAGGCTTCTTACATGTTTAAGCTGATTTTAATTGAATGTTTTATTATTTGCTTCAAAAATGTTTTAATTAACATGCCACATGAATAGAAGAGGTGGAGTCAACAGTTAGCAAGATAAAAACTAGAGACAAATTACAGGTAAATGAAAAGTAAAGCAATAATGAGAAATGCTGTCATGCTCATTAGCTTGGCTAATAATCAAGCAGCCGACCTTTGGTGAGGATATGGAGCCATGCGACTTCTCCTCTGCTGCTGATGAAAGTCTGTCTCGCTCCGTGCCAGGTAACAAGACGACAATATCCAGTAAAGCAGAAGATGCTATACACCTGTGATCTAGCAGTCCTCGTCTCTGGCAAATCATTAGAGGTATTCTTGTACATACACAGAGAGACATGCATATAATAATGCTCATGAGAATATTGTAGTAATAGAGGAAGTTGAAAACAAACCTTAATGATCATCAGCTTGAAAGCAAATCACTTAACCAGATTTTGGTCCAATGGAAAAATTACAGCTGCATGTATCAACATGATTAAACATCAAAAATACAATTTTAGTGAAGAAAAAACAAATTTCAAAGGGATATTTGGGATCTGAAAATATTCAGAAGAAGTTTTAAAACACACAAACATTATGATCTAGTAAAAATGTAAAGAAATGCATTGGGATGATAAGGAACATATTCAAAATGGTGACTTCCTTTGAGGAAGGAGAGAGAGGAAGAGTCTGCAGGGGTCCAATCAGGTATAATTATTTATTTCCTTCCTTAAGCATGCTTGTGAGCCACTATCTTCTATGTTCTCAAACATCTGAAATAGTTCATGAAAAGAAATTCTTGAGACTGCAATTATGGGCTAGAGTCAAGAAAGTGAAATTTGACACAGATGAACATATGGGTCCTGAATCAGGTC
This sequence comes from Manis javanica, assembly GCF_040802235.1. Taxonomy (NCBI): domain Eukaryota; kingdom Metazoa; phylum Chordata; class Mammalia; order Pholidota; family Manidae; genus Manis; species Manis javanica. The sequence goes on along the minus strand of NC_133156.1, from coordinate 230,769,953 downwards.
TCTAAAGTGAGTTTTTTTAAGAGGGGGCGTGGTGGTACCTGAATCAACAGCAGTTTATAAGAAAGGGAGCCAGAGAAGTTTTGTTTTATTTGCACCACAAGATTATTGTGAACACAGGATTATGTAGTTTCTAAATAAATCGGTGTGTGCTTGGGTTCTAACTGTAGAGTTATGGTGATAACTTTAAAGAGAATAAAGGGAGTGAGAGTCTAGCTTTATTTCACACTGGCCAGACCTTGACTGAAGGATGGTGAACAGGTCTAACTTTGTCATATTACAGGAATGTTGTCAGAATTGAATAGGATAAAGGTGAATGATTTGCTGAGAACACTTCAGACCATGTCGTGAAAGGAGTGGTTGATGAAGAGAGTACATGGGGGTGGCATAACCATGCTTGTCACGTCTTTGATGGGCTGTCATGGAAGCAGAGGGAGAAGGTATGTCAAAGGGGCCAGAGAGCAGAGATGCAGGCCCAGCACTGGAAGGTATTGTGAGCACGTGTCGGGTGAGGGCACGTTAGCTGAGGTTGAGTCAGAGCTGTGTAACATTAGAGGTATCCCTGAAGGGAACAGTGGCCTTAGAAGACAGTAGGCACTCTGCAACTTGGAATGTCCAAGAAGATTTTATGATGAGGTGAGGGCTCCAGCACTGAGTACATGGCTGGACTTGACAACTTCTGAGGTCCCACTTGTAAGGTTGTATAGTTGTGGGACAGAGCACACAATATAGCTATTATTGGGAGATGCCGATCCGTGACTACGTAACTAGAAATGATATGTCCTGGAGGTGATCCCAGTACTATTTCGGCCATCAGCTCTGTGATCAGGGGCATCAGTGTGACTTTGAATTTTATATTTGCTGAAAGGTAGGGGAGAGAGCTTTGGGTAAGGGTGAGAGGCTTCTCCCAAGTGGAGCTGGCTGGTGTACAGGCTGTGGGGAGAACGGCCCATTCTCTGCTGTCACAGGGAGGCAGCCCTCAAGAGCTTGCTATGGCGACACAACTCTTGTGTTGTGGGCTGGTCATGCCCAGGGTTGAATCAGGGAAGTGGTGGACACTTAGATAGCAGTAGGCACCTAAGTAGATAGGAGATAGGACCAAGATGGCCTTCTCCTCAATCACGATTTTAAGGAATTGAGATTTCTACACAGGTACTCTACATTCTCGGTTCTGAGAGGGTCTAAGGAGGCAGATGGGAAGGTAAGAAGGAAACTTCACACAAAGTGTGAAGATAAATATGTCTTCTTTACCAACTAAGTTTTTTCAGTGGTGGTGTTTGTATTTCTTGTAGTTTTCCCAAAGGCTTTAATAAGGTTTGGTTTCACTGTTCTAGTCAGGTCTCAGCTGCACTTGGTAGGGTGTTAAAAACAGACTGCCAAATGACAAATAGCATTATGGATCAGTGAAAACTAACTCTCCCCACCCCCTACCAATGGAACTGTGAAATTCTGGCTCCAGAGGGAGCATCCATTGTCTGGTAGGACCCTCTCATGTCAAATATGGTGACTGTGCATGCTGTTTTTTAAGGAGAAAGAGAAATCCTCTTAAAGGCATGTCTGTATAGACTCAGCATCTTCGCCCACTTCATCTTACCTGCTCCTGGGGGCCAGCCCTTTCCTCTAGCCAAGGATCTCAGAGATCATGGTTGGGGTTTGGAGGCCATTCAGGAGGAGTATGTTAGCTTTCTCTTACTGTGTAAGAAATTACCCTGAATCTTAGTAGTTTAAAACAATCACCATTTATTATCTCACCCAGTTTCTGAGAGTTGGGGACTGGCTAGGGCTTAGCTGGGTGGTTCTAGCTCAGGGTCTTGCATGAGGTTGCAGTCAACCTGGGGCTGCAATCTATGCAGGCTGCAGTGGGTCTGAGAATCCATTTCCAAGCTCACGTACATGGCTGTTGGCTGGAGACTCCAGTTCTCACTGTGTGGGTCTCTCCTTAGGGTTGCTCATGACATGGAGCAAGTGATCCCCCAGAGTGGTCTAAGAGTAAGTTACAGGCAACAAAAATGGAAAGTGCAGCCTTTTACAACCTACTTTTAGAGGTGATATATCATCACTTCTGCCATATTCTCCTGGACACACAGACCAGCCTGGTTCAAAGCATAAGATGTGAATACCAGGAGGCAGCACTGAGGGTTGTAACTCTAATTGCAAACACAAACATCTTAATTAGCTCCAGAAAGATCCATGTCTGGGCATAAGGAGTGTTAATGTTCATTCATTCAACAGACTCTTTCTAAGTTCTTCTTTTGTGTCGGTCACTGTTCTACGTGATGAAAATACCACATGAACAAGACATTCGAAGTTTCTGGGATTTTACATTTTAGTGAGAGAGACAGAAAATGAGCAACAAAAAATTGAATAGTTCTAAGTATTCTGAAGAGCATTTAAAATGAGATGTGATAGTGAAGGGGAGGATACATCTGTATGGCTTGTTTACTTCCAACCACTTCCCAACACCCCCTGGGAGCAGTGTTATCAGTGGGCCCCCTTTTCTGTGTGACGAAGCCAAATCTCAGAGAGGTGATGTGATTTTCTGAGGATCCCAGTTAGTGAGCTGCAGGGCAGGAGTTGAAACTCAAGTCCCCGGCTTCTTTCCAAGCATAGGTAGATCACTTCTGGGTAGCTTGATCTACCATATGAAGGGTCCCTGAGAGCTTTAGAACATCTGTTGAAGGTCATCTATGGAACAGGATTGAATCCCTGCTAGATTGTAGACTCCCCGAGGGCTGGATGGTGTTTTCTTAGTCCCTGCATCCCTTAGACACCCAGTGATTGTAAGATGACTGATCCCCAGGCTCTTGTGTATTTCCTTCTGGGCTCTGTTCTGCCCACATCCACAACCATTCTGGAGTTTGTTCCCTGGAAGCTTTGCTGGTAGTTCTGCTGAATGCAGCCTGCAGACTCCATGCTGGGGAGCGCTGGCTACCTCTCATTTTCAACAAGAGCACTTTGGAAGAGTAAAGCTCTAACCAGGTGTCAGCACAAATGTGTAGTCGGAACTAAAGTACTTTCGCATTTGTTATTTTGCTGCCTCTCCAAGCAGACTTGTGGAATAGGCAGAATGGGGCTTACGGACCAAGTTTACAAATGAGGGCACGGAGACTGAGAGAGAGGAGCCACTTTTCTTAGAGTCTCATAGCCATGACTGGAGATGCAAGAGTTTGCTGTTCCTACTGTAGAGCTGTCTCTGCTCCCTGCTCCATAACTGTCCTGTGATTATGTTCTGCATAAAGCTCCATGTGGTCTAGTCTAGAAGAGGGCTTCTCAAACTCTGACATGCAAACTAATTATCTAGGGATCTTACTGAATTGTAAATTCTAATTATACAGGCCTGGGGTAGTCCCCAAGATTCTGGATTTCTCACATGCTTCCAGTGGATATTCATGTAGCTGCTCCATAGACCACAGTTTGAGCGTCAAAGAATCACTCTTTGCTCCATGTCCATATGTCAGAACCCCAGCCATTCTTTAAAATACAGGTTATTAATCCCTGTACCCATGAAGCCTCTCTGTTGTCTCCTGACCCCCATCCCACAGAATCGGCTCCTCTCTGAGGTCACTGGTCATATACTATTTGCACTAAAGTGACCTGTGATCTTACATGCTCCTCACTGGGCATGGCCCACGCTGGATTGGATTCACAGTGGCTCTTAATTTCTTCACTGTTTTATCATCAACCTTTTGTACCATGTAAACAGTACCGACAGTGAGAAAAGTGGATATTGGGTTGCGCAGCTGAGCTGAATGTCTATTCCCCATTTCTTTTCTACTGCTGTATTTCACTAACTGATTTAATTTTGCATAATATCAACAAGGCCGTGTCTTCAGGTGGTTGGAACATTCTAAGTTTAACCTGATAAGACAGCTGACAAGCAGACTCTGAGCTCTAAGTCTTCATATAATCTTTATAACTGGCAAATTTTGAGTCAGTTGCAGCTGACCTTGACTTAGGGAAAAATCTCTCCCAGAACACAGAAGATCTAGCCATATGTTGAGTTTCTTTGCTGTACCAGGCTCTGGCGTGCAGCAGATAGAAGTTAATCAGGGGCAGGGAGCAGCTGATATTCATATCTAAATCCCCATTCTCTAGAACATGTAGATTTACTCAATAAATTCTTGAGTCCCAACTGTGCTGAGCCATGTACATGAGTTATTACTTTGAAGAAAACCCAGGAAAGTATTATAACACATTCTCAGAGAAGCTGCTCCTGAGGTTCTTTTCAAAAGTTTAGGATTAGGTGATCTTCTAGGTAAGGAAGTTGGTTATTCTTTTTTACTGGACAGATGGGCACACAGATGCTCTGGGGGTGGGGGGGTAATTAACCCCACCCTGACATTTTTGCAGTCCTGGCTTTGTTTTACAGTAGATCTTGGAACATGTCCAAAATATACTCAGACATACTTCTCTGGGAGAAAAGGTTTTACACTTCAGAAACACACAGGCACACAGACACACACACACACACACACACACACACACACATTCTTAATTTGAGGTTGAATTTTTCTGCCCTAATTAGCTGTGTCTTTGAGCTTCAAGAGCTGGTTTTACTGTGGTTATTAACGAGGCCAATCTCTGATCACTGGTCTTTTTCAAAAGCATTCCAGCCTGCAAAACAGTGGCCTTTCATGATTTACAAGTTTGGGATCTTTGAGAGTTTTCAACAATTAAGGTGCTAACTTTTTGCACCCGCCAGTCTTCAAACTTCTTAATCACAAAACCTTGGAGTTTGTTGGTGGTGAGCAGAGCCTGGTGCTTCTGCAGATTGCATCTTAAGCTGGGCGGGTCCAGTGACCTCATCTGGTCCAGCGGGCATCCTTTCCAGAGAGGATGCTGGTAGGCAGTCACTGGTGCTGGTCTTCACCGTGAAGCCTGCACTACACAGGAGGACGCGGTGGCCAGTGAGGGCTGTCAGGTGGTGTGACCAAAGGCCTGACGGTGAGCCATCTCTCCCGTTAACTTATTGTATCACTGTTTTCAAAGTGCTTGCAAATGTGAAAGCTCCCTTGGTCTTTACAACGAGGTTGTGTGATGTGCAAATACTGTTGTTGCTGAATGGGCAAAATGAAGATCAGAGAGGTAAAGTGATTTGCCAGAGGACACACAGTCAGTGGCAGAACCGGATTCCAGGACTTTCTGGTTCCTAGTCCAAAGCTCATTCCAAAAGGTGTGTCACCTCCTTTAAAATTCATAGACCATGGCAGGGAGGTTGTAAGCCAGCATTTTAAATTCCTTCCTATGAATGCTGTATAGTCACTGTATAGTCAGTGCTGGTATTCACCCTGCTCTGGAGGTGCCCCATCTCATCCCACCTAGGCCTGTGTGGGCCTTACACAATCTGTCCCTGGGTCACCACAAGGCTGGCCCCTCCTTATCACTCAGACCCATGTGGTCTTCTCAGAGTGGCCTTCCCTGACCATGCTATAGGAAGTAGTCTCTCATCTTGTCCCAGGGATTCTTATTACCAAATTATCCTATCCTTTTTCTCTATACAGCACTCATCCTCACTTGAGAAATACTTCTTCCTTGTCTCTTCCCTCCCACAAGAATATAAGCTCTGAGAAGGGCAAGAAGATGGTTTGTTTAGTTCACTTTGATATCACCAGTGCCTAAAACAGAGGCTAGTGCACAGCAAGTGTTCAATAAATACCTGTGACTCAGTGAAATGTGGAACAATGTACAAATAGAGACAAAGCATATTTGTTGAGCATCTACTATGTGGGAGGTCTTTTTCTCCTTTCTCACTATTCATCCCTAGCAATGTGAGGTGATCTGAGCTCACTGCACACAGGGTGGACTGAGTCTCAGAGAAGCTTACTAATGTGTGCAAGGATTTGCAGTTATTAACAGACCCATAAGATGGAACACTCCAGAGCTGGTGGCCCTTCCCCAGTACTGTGTCTAATGTACAAAGTAGCCTGGCATCTGGTGCCTCTGTCTCTCAGTAGCAAGTATCAGTTAGAATTCAGTAACAGAATATGTAAAAAGGGAAAAATTTCTGTGTTATTTGTGGGAGGACCCCCAAAGAGTTATAATTCAAACAAAAAACTGTTAGAATGAATATTTTAAAAATGGCATGCAGCCACTTTCCTAGCTGGCTCCGTTGGTGTATGTCATGCCCTCTTGGATAATATTTATAATTATGAATTGGGAGAAAGGAAAGCAAATCCTCCTTCAGATATCAGTGTTTCTGATACTTATCCACTCAGCAAACATTTGGCTCTTGCTGTGTCCATTCTGTTTCCCCTACTACACAAAGAGCTCAGCAGTCAAGGAGCTGTGGTCCATGTACAGCCCTATTCCCAGGGCCTGCCTAGTCCTAGAGCCCAACATAAGGGAGGCACATAGTACAGGTTTGTGGAATAACTCTATGGCATCTCACCTCATTTCTAATGTTCTAGGAAATAAGAGAGGGCTAATAGTTCTTGCCATCTCTTTGAGAAAGGGCCCTGGTGTGGGTGAGATGAACTTGTGAGGATAAACCTTAAGTAAACCACTTCAATAAATATCGTCTCCTCTGTGCACCTTGAACAAAATCAGTCTTTCTTTTGCCAAATGGTGAGCAATAAGCAAAAGGTGAGTTCAGGTAAAGGTGCAGTTGGTTACATGTTTTCCTATTTTATGTTACGTCACCAGCTTGCAAATTCTATGGTGAAAATTTATACCTTGTGTACGGCTTGAATTGTGTGTCCCCCAAAAGATACGTTGAAGCCCTAGTTCCCACTACCTCAGAATAGAACCTTGTTTGGAAAGAAAGATCTAGGGATACATTTCACCATTGGCTGGTTTGACTCTTGTAGGCAAACTGGATTATCCATATAAAGTAAGCAGACAAATCAGAGATATAAACATACTCAATAAGGAAGGATCACTATATTCAGTGTGCTCAAAGAAGAGTCATTTCTGTGCAACAGTCCTAGATTTGGGGAATCGTGGAGAATGTATAACAAAGCCTTCTGTAGAAGCTGAACTCAGTGGTGCCAGTTCACTGGAGTTTGCGCCCAGAGTAGCTTCACCTTCCTCCTTAAGCAGACCAAATCACAGACCTCCAAGAATATTTTTGCATCTTTGATACTGCCCTCCCTTTCCACTCACTTACTAGTGACCTCAGTCTGATTCCTGCCTCCATCCTGCTTTCACGTCATCCAAATCATTAATCCAAGGCACACTTTCAGTTTTCTTACTTGACATTTTGCAGCATTCAGCACCATCAGCCACACTCCCTTCTTGATGCCCTCTCTTCCTCACTTCCTTCTCTCTGAGTTTTCTTGCATAGTCTTCTTAAGCCCTACTGTTATGTGCTGAGCGTTTTGAGACTCATCTTCCTTTTAGGTCATCTTATCTATACCCATGACCCCAGCTACAGTCTAGACAATAATGAATTCTCCCAATTCCAAGACCCATGGCTCAGCCCCTCTGGTGGCATCTCCACTGGAAGGGCACAAAAGCTCCTCAAACTCAATATATCCAAAACAGAACTTGGCTGTATTTCCCTTAACCTGGTCCTGCTTTGGGTTTTCTAGCCCACCGACTGTCTTTATCATCCAATTTTATTAATCTGTCACTCAATTTTGAAAGCCGTAAGCTTCAGGGTCATCTTCGTTAACTTCATTTCCTTCCCTCTCTCCACTATTCCCATCCAGCCATCAAGTCCTTTTATTTTGGTCTTTTTCTTATCTCTGAAATTTGTTCACTTACCTCTAACTTCTCTGCCATCACTGTTACTCAAGTTACTGTCACCAGTCTCCTGTTCTCTATTTTGTACACAATCTGTCCTAAAGTGGTCTTTTAAGAGCATATATCTCTTTAAATCACTTCTCTGCCTAACCTACTTAATGATGATTCATTGTGTTTAGAGTAAGGACCAAATTCCTTACATGTCCAATGAGACCTCAAATAACCTGGCCTTGAAGCTCATTCCATCTCTGTACATCATCTCAATGCTGGTTTCCCTCATGCTGCCAAAGTGGCTGCAGGGATCTTTTAGACTTTATAACCACCTGTTCCTCTGTGCAGGAGAGTAATAGCTGGCTTGGTGTAGCTCCCTTAAAAGAATGCTGATTCTCACTCCTTCATCTCCTGCTCAAGAAACCATGGCAAATCTCCCTTTAGGTCCTTTTGGAAAAAAATTGCTGGTTCCTAAACTAATTCCTTTGTTGAATTACATGGAATGCTGTGTATTAGATTGGTTCTAAATGATCTGAATGGATGCCTGCAGGGTAAAAGGAGGGTGAGGTTACCCTGATTGAATTAAAATAACCAGGATCTACTTGGGGACATAGGGGTTAGGGAAATCCCTTACATCCCACCCTACCACCACACTCAAAAAGCAACCTCCTGGCTTCTCCAGCCTTGAGGTGTAAGTGGGGTAGAATGAAGGCCTCCGTATTAATTAACACTATCTTGACCCCTTCTCCTTTTCAATCTAGATAAGTCCTCCCCCTGTTTGGAGCTCAGTTCAAATATCAATTACTAGCAGAAACTTGCTTTGAGCCTTTCACAACACCCCCACATATACTGCAGACCTCTCTAGAATACACTTACTCTCTCTTTACATCACCCACGCCATTGCTGTGAGTGATTGATTCTGTAGTTATGCTGATGTCTGTATCCTCCTTTTTGCCCCCATAGAACACCAGCTCCAGAAGGTGGGCCCCTCTCTGCCTTTTTCATGACAGTGTCTTTAGCTACTAGCACAGTGTTTTAAACATCAGAAGTGCTCCTTAAAAATGTATTGAATAAACCAATCAAAATAATAAAATCTGTGAATTAAAGAAAAGTATGAAGAAATAGTAAACCCTCCAATTATCAGGCCCCTATCTGACGATCATCAATGCTAAGAATTTCTCAAATTTTCTTTGAGTTCTTTTCTCTATGAGTATATATATTTGTATGATTGGGCTTACACAACATGTGTAATTTTGTATTTGGGGCTTTTTTTTTAAAAAAGTGATGTAACAGTGACATTTATGGAACAATTTCCATATTAATGGAAATACAACTTTTTCTTCCAGTTAATTTATATATGACCTATTTGTTTTTACTTATAAGCAACACTATGATGAACACTCTTTTGCACAAAACCACGTCTCTATTTCAGATTGGACATATTCTTGGAAATGAATTCCTGGAATAAAGGACATGATGGATTTTAAACATTTTCTGCAAATTCTAGCCATGCTACTGGTACCTGAAGCATATGGCAGCAAAATTGTTTTAGCTCAAAGAATGTGTCACCGCCCCCCTCCCCCATATCTCTAAGCAAAGTGAAACTGACCTTCAAAAATATATATATGTCTTTGTCCAGCAGTAAACGCAATATTTAAAAAAATCCCTTGTATTTGGGAAAGATCATATTCATTACCAGATTATGCAAATCTCGGATTATTCATTTTGAGATGCTCTGGGAGCACTGACAGATGTCATTATTCTTTGTAACAATTCCAAAAATGCAGTTTCTGTGTTCCTTTTTTTCAAAAAAAAGAAGCCTTTCTCACCCTCCTTACCACTTCCAAACCCTCATGGTCCCTCACCTTGCTGTTTTAACTTCTCTTTTTCACCCTCCCTTGCCTTCCATCTGCTGTGATGAAGCATGGAGTCCTCTGAGCAAGACATTGGGCTGAATTCTGACTGAAACAAAGTTTGGGCTAATTTCTCAAAAATAAAAAAGGAACATAGCAAAAGCAGATCTTTCCTATAAAATAGATTGGCAGTTTGTGGGGCTCTGGATCCGAATCTGGATGAGAGCTTTCATTTTTCTTTGTCTTTTCTTTCCATCCCAGCAGGTGAGCTCAGGGTATTGTCATCTTTCTCCTCTGGTTCTTTCTGATCTCTTCCCAGAGGAGCTCAAGGGCCATGTGGTTGTGCTTAGAATAATCACTGTTTTTAAGAAGGTGTCCAAGAGAGGTATCCTTCTTCATGCATAAAAGTCATTGACCCATTCATTCTTCTAAGAATGTTATTGTGTGTGTGTTGTTTTTCAGGACCCCTGCTGGACATGGGGTAGAAATATTAAAGATCAGTTATGCCCTCAGGGAGCCTGAAATCTAGTGGGAAACAGGAAGCAGATAAACCCGAAATTAGGAATCACCACAAATAGGCGAGGAAGCTGGCTGAGGGCTGCCCAGGGCAGAAGAGATCAGGGTGGGATCCCAGAGGAGGGGGTGGGTGGGGAGGTCTCATGATTGTGGGATTCCCAGACACAGTAGAGCCCTCATCTGCCTTGACCTCTAGTCATCTGCACCTCTGGCTACATTGTTTCTGACACAAATCCTCGCCACCTTGTCCAGAAGCCCAGCCCAGGGTCTTCCGCTCAAAACTTGAGAACGTTGCAGCAGAGACCCCCAAGGAACACAGGCCTTGGAGCCCGAGAGCTTGGGTGAGAAGTGCACTCTGCCATCTCTTGCTGGGTGGCCTCAAGCAATTCCCTGAAACTCCCAGAGCTTCAGTTGCGTCCTCTGTAAAATGGCACTCATGACCCCTGCCTGCAAGTGTGAGACTTGAGTGAGATGTTGTATACGGAGCACTGTGCCCAGTGCTTGGAGCATGAAGATGTCGGTAGAGTGCCCACTGCCCCATCCAACCCTGGGCTGCTTTTCCAAACTGCGTGTCTGTGAACACCGCCGAAGGGTGGGTGGCAATGTGTAATCCTGCCCTCTGTGAACTGGTGACCTCCCTGGCCACAGAAGCAGACAGGTCATTTAAAAAATGTAATTTTCACATTGACATTCTTCATGCTAAGCCTGGGGGCAGGCATGTCCATTCTGCTTGGGGAGAGCTCCAGGGCAGTAACCCAGAAAGCAGAGGCAGCCCGCACGTTGCCATTCTGTGGCCGGGCTGCTGACAAAAGAATTGTGCAAATGAACCTTTAAATCCGTAAATAGTGCCCCCACAATGCCGGGAAGAATGCAGCGGCGACAAAGGGCAATATTCACAGTTTATCTCAGGGTGATGGATCTGAATGGACGCATGAACACGGGTTTGTTAGAGAAAGAGCGGGCCACAGCCCCCCGCCGGGAACCCAGTGGCCACAGTCTGCAGTGCAAACAGTCAGTCTAAATCCTGAACAATTAGGGGAAACCAAGCTGCCATTATCTGAACTTCAACTTGTTCTCATGATTGATATGGGAAATGAAAAGTTGTACGCAGCTCGGAGAAGGCTCTGCTCGCCCTCAGCGCACGCAGGCCTCAGAGTAGGTGCATAATGTCTATTTCATACACATGGCATGAGTGTCCTGCACAACACCCAGGTCAGCATCTGCTTGGGGGCAGCCCTGTGCATCTGACTGTCTGGGAGTGGGACCGGTCTCTGACCAGCCAAATATCCCTTTGCAACCTGAGTTCTCTAAAAAGGCCCGCTCAGCAACCTCAGTAAATGAACACAATCTCAAAAGTTGTTCTTGGGACTGGACATTTCTTCGCAGATGGCAAATGCTTTAGATAATAGCTGCATGACCTTCATGCGGTCCCCTAATCTGTCTGCACCTTGATTTTGTCAGCTAAAAAATGGGGGTAAGACCTACTTCACAGGAAAGTATGTGGCTTGACTAGTTTGGCCCCTGGCACTGACAGGTACTCAATAAATAGAAGCACCCATATTCACTCACTCAAGTCCCCCAGATCCTGAGCATCTGCTGAGTGTGGACCACACTGCTCGGTGGTGTGAGTGGTGCAGATGTGCCTTTCCTGGGTGTGCACCAGTGCTCTTAAGCAAGAAGAGACAGCTTGTACCCCACAGACTGTTTTAAGCTTTTCTAGGGAGGGGCTGCGGCTTCTTCTCCTTTGAATGTCCACTGTCTTGGCCCAGAGTGGGAGCTCCGTGGCATGTGTGGAGCGCGGGGATCCCAGTGCCGTGTGGGAGGGACATGGCACAAGGAGGGTGAAGCATTTGGTGGTGGGGTCGGAAACCTGATAAGAAGGGAAAGGGCATCATTGTGGTTGCAGAGACAGTCCAGCACAGGTCACGAAGCAGGCTGCATGTGGTCTGGTAGCCGGATGGTGGCTATCAAGGAAGGGCAGGATAGGGGAGGAGGCTGCAGAAACAGGGAATCATCCAGGGTCTGGAAGCGAAAACGAAGTTTGCCTTTCACCTTGTAGGCAGTAGGGAGTGATGGAGTGTTCTGGAGCAAGGGAGTGACATCTGGCTCATGCTCTGGGAAGGGTCCTCTGAGGGAACAGGGGCAGCCTGCGTAAAGCAGGGTCCATGTGGCCAGGTGACTCACCGGATGTGGTGAGGGGTCAAAGCTGACAAAGGTCGTGAGCCTTTGCCTCTTTCTCCAGCTCATTAATTAATGAGTCTTCTTATTTCATTCCTTGAGGAAGGGATGTCGGAATTCCACAGTGGTTGCCAGGACTTACATAATCACCAGGTACTGCACACACATATTTTCAGGGTGCGCAGCAGAGGAAATACACTTCTGACAATCATTCATTATATGCACCCCACTCATGTGGGAACTCTTCTCACTTCTATTTCACAGAAAGGGAAACGGAGGCCCAGGGAAGAAACACATTTTTTTTTGCTCACGTCTGAGCTGGGATTTGAACCAGGGTCTTTCTGATGAGAAAGCCATCCTTTTTCCTTTATGTTAAAGGGCCTCTGCTGGGGCCGGCCCGGAGGCATGCATGCCGTGGCACAAAAAGACCTGCACCCGGGGCCACCAGGACAGCGGCTGAAACAGAGACTTCCAAGAACCCTCTTCAAAGCGGCCCGAGGCATTCAGCAAGGCCCGGCATTCAGGCTGGAAGGATTTCTCCATTGTCTCCACCATCAGAGGTAAGTGACATCTTGAACGCCTCAAGAAGATTAAATAGCCCGGCTCCCTCGGAAAGCTTTAAAAAAAAAGAGTGAGAGGGAGAGAAGAAAGGGCCCAAGTTGGCTATTATAGAGCTGGTCCTTTTTTGTCGGAGAAAGAGCTTTCAAGGAGCACTATTGGAAGAAGCGGACCCAGATAAGAAGACAATGACAGGGAGCCAGAGAGAACTCGGAGGAACCCAGGGCTGGGCGCCGTGAATGCGGATTACTGCGGCTCCGAGCCGCGGGAGAAAAGGAGAACCCTGGTCAGGATGAAAATGAGGAATTACTTTCTTTCCCTTCCCCTCTGACACTCCAGTTCACTGCGCAGCGACAATGCGTGATGGGGGGCACTTGACATGCCCCTCTTCCAGGCCATGTTGGTGCCCCATGTGGGGCCCCTGGGGAACAAGGGCGGCGCAAACCCAAACAAAGCCGATTTTAACCCGATAAACTCACCCCACATTCTCAAATCGAGACGATGGATGCTTGGGCCGCTGAGTATCTGTCCACAGCCCAAACACAGGGCACAAATAAGGAGCTTGGATTTGCCAATGTTTGAGCAGATGTAAACTTCATCTTTTTAAGAGAATTTTGTCTGTTTTTTTTTTGTTGTTGTTGTTTGTTTTCAATGGGAGGAAAACCAGGGACCCTGATGGCATGATTTGTAACCTCAAAATACCTTGTTTCTAGTAGGTGATAAAGCTGTGGATATGAAGGAGAAAGGGACCTCATTTGCTCAATTCCTGGGAACATGATTTGCTTTCTAAACTTACACTGTCCTAGCCCACGTCTGAATGGCTTCCCTGCACATTCACTGTTCTTTTATTTAGTACATGTGTTCAGAGTGGTGTGGTGGCGGACATGGAAGCACATCGGGCTGCATGTCAGGAGATCTGGGTTTGAGTCTGTTACCAACCTGCCGGTGGTTTTGGAAGAAGCACTGTGCCTCTCTGTATCTCAGCTTGTGCCACCGTGCCCCGAGCATCCTGCTGCTTGGATAAGGAAGCTGGTAGTTGACGCAGCGCATTCCTGTGCCCCTCCAAAGCTATGGCACAGGTGGGAGCTTTGTAAATACCTGGGTGTAGGATTCCGTCCTGCTTCTGTCTCCCGAGAAAAACAGAGTAAGATGATAATCCCAAAATTGTTTTCGAAACTGTGAATCCTCTTTACCAATCCGAGATACCATGTTTATGAGTTTTATACTTTCTTCTTTGTGAAAATCAGTTATTCAAAAATATTTAGTTAGTATTACCAGTTATAGAGCCCAGGTCCTTCAATGACATTTGGCCCAATGAAACTGCAAAATTATTTTCATGCACATAAGTCACTATTGATTTTAAAACCTTGTACTATCTTAAAAAGAAGCACATGGCAGGTGTTGAGATCAGAAATGTAACAGAAATCAAAATAATGAACTGGATAAGTCTTCTTTCTTTCTGTAATTCGAAGCCAGTGGTCAGTCACTTGGTATCTCATGTATAAAAGGAGGAACATTAGCCTTTTACATCTAGTTTTAACTGAGTCTTTTCAAATTTGTTTTTTGTTGAGTGTGTGTGTGTGTGTGTGTGTATGTGTGTTTTAACAATTAGACTTGGCGTACTTATCAGAATTTAAAGTCACAGTGGAAAGGGCATTAGGCATCCTCAGGTAGAGAAAGGATGCTTACGTCACTTCAGAATTCCTACTTCTTGGAATGCGCGTTCACATGCATGAAATGTGGGGCCTTACTCTGAGGGTCTTCTTACTAAGAGTGTGTCCTTCACAAATGCAGGAAAGGCAGCTTCTTTCTCGGTGCACCCCCACATGAACTCGAGGCTGGTGCTTACCTTAAATGGGAAACCACATGATTTGTGGGAAGGGCAGCGAGCTCTGGCATTAGGTGTACCTGGAACTGATACCCCACGATGCCCCCTGCTAGCTGTGGACCCTCAAGTGAACCACTGAACTGCTCTGGGCTTGGTTTCTTAGGATAGTAACACCAATGCCTCACAGTCACAGTGAAGGTGGAAGAGCTGGGGTCGCCGAAAGTTCCATGAGGTGCTCCCTGAGAGCAGGGAATACGGGGCTGGGCAGGACTGCTAGCGACTCGGCGTAGTGGTGAAGTGCATGCGCCTGGTGGAGGCTGAGTCTGGGTCCATCTGTACAGAGTGGCTGCTAACAGAGGCTCCCTCACCGACTGCTGTAGGGACTTAGAGGTGACACACAGGAGGGTCTTAAAACAGTGTCCGGCATGTGGTGGAGGGCTTAAATGAATGTTAGCTGTATTTCAAGGCTCCTTGGCCAAAGAGTGGGGAGAGCAGTGGGAGAAAGCGTGATATCCAACAGGAAGATTAGCTGGAAGGTTTAACTACTCTCAGTTCCGACCACAGTTCCTGAAGATTTGTTCCAGGAAACCAGTATTTGAGTGACTCTCCAATGTGAGGGCGACAAGAAGCTGATTACCTGATCTTCCTTCTCTGCTCACCTCCCGCACCCCCACCCCCACCCCCAGCCTCTGGGATGGCAGGTGGGCTCACCCAATGCACAAAGATCCTGTGCCCATTCCTCAGGTAGGTGTGGTGGGACTGGTCTGTAGCAGTGTCGGTGGGGGGATACGAAGACCACTACCATGAACATTTTAAACGCTGTTTCAGCACATTAGTTGTGAAAATGCTTTTCACTTCGCTATTTAGCATTCCGTGTAACAAGTGTCGGCTTTCACTATGTAGTATAGTGGAGACGAATGCTGCCCCTCCCCAATCCCACTGAGTCGTGCCAGTGGAGATTTACCACTCACTCGAGTTGCCCATTGACAGCAGGTTTACTAGAGCTCTGTTTTGCTTCATTTGTCTTTCTTTTAAAAGTTTTTTTGATTACCCCAAATTTATAACGGTAAATATTGTTCGCCTTATAACCAGAGGGTATTGAGCCCTTGTTACATAGAAATAATCCTTGAGTTTAAAATAGTTCCACTGATGAAACTTTTTATGTAAAACTTTTATTACAGTTGTTATTACTGGGAGCAGGAGCATGTTAAGTAACAAAAACCAGAGTACTGTGTCTCTAGATTATTTTAGTTAACAACAGCAGAAATACTCTAACCCACTACACCTACAAATTGAATACAATGGAAGCAGTTAACTTAAAAGGTTCATAGTATATGCTCTACAGTTTTAACACATTGTACTGACAGTTATAGCCTATCACGTTTCCACTGAGCCATGTAATGCGTAATCCCTTAAGAGAATAATACCCAAAGAGACAAAATAAAAAATGTAGAGAAAGACAAAAATAGCTTGGTGTTATTCTGGATCTTCCAGTACATTCAATGGGAGGTGGATCAGCTAGGAAGGTGACTTGGGTTCCCAGGTTCTGAGGACAGAAGAGCAAATCTGGCGGGAGTGCTGAGAAATTCCTTGTTACCAGGAGACCCAGTGCCAGGCAGGGCAGGAGCCTTGGCAGAAGGCACTCTTAGAGAGCTTTGTCCCTGCTTTCAGAGTAGAGGAGAGCACAGGGTGTTTGCTCTTTTCTCAGAAACTTCCTCCGGGGACACCTCTTTCACATCTGACCTCCAGCGGGAGGTCAAAGTGAGCCTGAGCCAGCAGCTCCCTTCCGGGTGGCTGAGATAAGAAAAAGACTGAGCTTCTGCCTGCAGGAGCAGAGCTGGGGCAAGCTGTCCTCTCTGGAGGACCTGCTGACCCAAGGTGTCCTTGGCCAGACTGCAGGGACCCCACCAGGAGCACCTGGTCAACACTGGGCAAAGGGCTCGGTGTGGCCATCATACCCTGCTGGTTTCCCTTCCTCAGGGATCTGATTGGCCATGGGACTCCTGGTTGAGCTCTCAAGCCACTGTCAAATGTCCCCTTGGGAACATCTGGGATAGAAGGATACTTTTCAGAACCTCAGTCAGTTTTTGTGTGATGTATCCATTTTCTTTTCGTATGCAGTTTCTCTCAGCTAACACAACTCTCATCCCAATATCGTGAAGTTTTTTTTCTTGGGAAATAAGGTCGATGTGATCATATCCAGTGATTCTTCTGAATTCTTCTGAAATGATTTTGGTCTGTGTTTTCTAGGTGTGCAACTCTTCATGTGCATTGCTGATGTCCTCATCTGCACTGGAGAGGGTCTCCTCCAACTTAATGGGGGAATGCTCTGTAAAACTGCATATGGGGTAAAAATTTCTTTTTTGGTGATGCAGTCTAGCAAGGACTTGATGTTTCTGCTGGAACCTTTGCTTTCTACCCCTTTCCACCTGGACTGTTTTCTGGCTGCAATGAAGATTTTGGGTTTAGAGAGTTTCTATATGATCATTAAGTGCTTTGATTATTTTAGTGTCTTCAGTTAATTTCATGTATATTTGATATTGTTTCTTAGATTTTAGGATGAAAATTTAAGTGCCACATAAATCACTTTCTCCACAATGCCTCTGATCCATCCTGTAAGAGAGCTCCATTAGGTGCCTTCGATACGTCTGATTCCAAGTCCTCAGGTTCCCTGTTGATTTCCCCCCTGCCAGAAGTCCAGTCACTCTTCATTAGCCCGTGTGCACTTAGAGGCTTGCTCTCTTTCTCTTTATTGTGATGAACTTGCTCCATAGGCAGATTAGGATTTTCTGATTTTCATTTCTGTTTAATAAGTTTGTGACTCTCCCCTCCACTTTTGAGATTCTTGTGAAAGCAGCTTTCCGCTTCTCTGAAGTTTGAAATTTTCCTTCAGACCCGCTTAGTGCTTCTGAAACTATTCCATACACTTCTGATGGGTTTTGAAAAACGTTTGGTTGCAGCCACTTGCTGTCGGATTTGCTTAGCTGAGTTGTCTGAGGACTAAGATTTGCTTGTAATGTCAGCCATCAGCTGAGCTTACTGTAAATATTTAGATTTCTCTTCTTTTCATGCTTTTCTATAAGGATCTATTTTAAGACCAAGTAGAGAACTGTCACTTTCCAGTTCATTGTTCGTGGTTTCCACATGTGCTATTTTTGATAGTTTGTGCTTGAGTCTGACTTCCAGGCAAGTGCATTTCTGTTCTCCAAATTCTCTTTCAGTGGACCTTAACCTCTCAAAATCTTGATGTCTTTCCTCTAGAAAGGCAGAACCGCCAACTACCAGTTCTTTGTCTCTCTTTGCAAAGTAATACAAAGTTTGAAGCATTAAAAACTCCCACTGTGACTGTAAAAGCCCTGATCTCCCACCCAATCCCTGGGGACCTGTGGCTGTCACCAGCTGGCAGGGACTCTCCAATCGGCATCATGCAGAGCATCATCCATCAGGGAACTGAACTCTCTGTGGCTCCCAAAGCCACTGCTCTGTTGCACCGTTTGCCAGGACCCTGTGGGCCACAACAGATGTTAGAGCCCCAGAGCCCCAGAGCCTCCTCAGTGCCTGGCAGCCAGTGGCGTAGGGGAGCGGACGTGAAAACCAGTCTCTCCCAACTATTCCACATTTTGAAGCACAAGGGCAATGGTCATATCATGTGACCTTGGGGAATGGCCTAGCCTCTGAAGGCCAGAGGGGCTGGCTGGCAGCTCTGGCCCCCTTAGGTCCTTCCTGGCTGCCCCAAGTACGAAGACGATCAATATCTTTCCATACCTGTAACCAGCCTGGGTCACTTGCTGGGGGACTTCAAGCTGGAGGACTTGCAGACCCCAATGCTGACCACTTCCCCTTTTTCCTCTCTGTTTGTTTTAAAATGTAGGTGACATTTTAGAGTGAACAATTCAGTGGCAGTTAGCAGATTCATGATGTTGTGCAAGCACCACCTCTATCTGGTTCTAACACATTTCCAGCACTCCGAAAGGAAACCCCATAACCATTAAGCTCCTTGTTCCCCTCTAGCCCACTCCCCTGGGAACCAGTGGTCTGCACTGTGTCTCTGTGGATTAACCTCTTCTGAATATTTCCTACAAATGGAATCATACAATATGTGACCTTTGGTGTCTGGTTTCTTTCACTCAGAATAATATTCTTTGAGATTCATTCATATTGTAGCACATAGCTCCTTCATTCCTCCTCATGCTGGGATATTATCCCATTGTGTATATATACAATTTGTTTATCCCTTCACTCATGGATAGACATTCGGATTGTTTTTAACTTTTGTGTGACTACTGCTGCTACGAACATGCATTTTTATGTATTTGTCTGAGTACCAGTTTTAAATTTGGGGGTATTATTTACTAATATATTGGGTGGCGTTAAGAAGGCTGGGTCACATGGTAATTCCATGTTACACTTGTTTGAGGAGTCACAAGCTACTGTCCACAGTGACGGTACTAATTACAATCCCATGAGCAGTGTATAGTATTCCAATCTCTCCACATCCTCACCAACACTTGTTATTTTCTGTTTTCAAAATTATAGGCATCCTAGGGCATGTAAAAAAGTACTTTATTTCAGGTACTTTATTGTGGTTTCAGTTTGTATTTCCCTAATGACAGTGATGTTGAACATCTTCTCATGTGCTTGTTGGCCATTTGTGGATCCCCTTTGCAGGAATGCTGGTCCTTTGCCCTTTAAACTGGGTTGTCTCTCTTTTTGCTATTTAATTGTAAGAGTCCTTTATATATTCTAGATAGTAGACCCTTAGCAGATACATGATCTGCAAATATTTTCTCCTGTTTTGTAGGTCGTCTTTTCACTTTCTTGATGCACAACAGTTTTCAAGTTCGATGAGGTCCAGTTTGTCTATTTTTCGACTGTTGTTCATGCTTTTGGTATCTTATCTAAGAATTCATTGCCAAATCAAAGGTCCTGAAGAATTACCCCTGTTTTCTTCTAAGTGATTTATGGTTTTAGCTCTTATATGTAGGTCATTGAACCATTTTGAGTTAATTTTTATACATGGTGTAAAGTCATTATATCTCCTTCATTTTAGGATCAGGGTGAAAAGTGCATCCTCCAGCTGGGACATGCCATTCTCGTGGGAGAGGAAAAAGAACTAAAGCTGAGCTCTTCAGTGGCTTTTAAAAACCTAGTTCAGTCACAGTATGTGGTGGGTCTGCTCTTACTGCTTTGGCCAAGCTCGTAATCAGTGGGGCAGTATATATTCTCATCCCCCAGGAAGTCACTGAAGGCCCAACAGCAGTAGCAAGAATGTATAATCTCTTACAGGAGAGAGAGAAGCTGATAGTTGGGAATGATGATACAATCACTCTACATGCCCTAAACATGATAACACATGAATCAGAAAAATAAAATTCAGAATAGGGGTACTTCATTTACAGGAAACTTCTGAACATTGAATGTACAGCTCCATAATCCCTTACCTAAAACCACTGGGGCCAGATGGCTTTAGAATTCAGAAGTTTTGGATTTTAAAAAAGAAATACAATACACATACTATGTGTATAATATATAACACCCCCAGCAGGACCCAGGGCAGTACTTGGAATTAATACATTAGCATTTTTTGTAGCAAAACAAATGATTCTCCACAGAGTAAAAGCCCTACTTCAGTTTAGATCAAATTTTCCTGCCAAATAAGTTCAGGTCAAATCAGGTCTGGCTGCCAAGAGAGCTTAAAAAACAACAAAAACCACTTTTTAGAAGAGCTTTCTGCATTTTGGAATTGCAGATAAGAAATTGCTGACTTGTATTTTGGAGAATCAGACACATTTCTTAATTAATTTAGAAGAAGGTGATTAACAATCACATAACTCCTTTCCAGATTTTTCTAGGTAGTACTCAGACAAGGCTTTCTCCCGACTGCCGGATGAATTATAAACATTGTTCTTTTGTCAGGTGTTATTTGTCAGCAGTTGGAGAGTCCTTGGTGGCCATATATTGGCAATCTACTGAGGGATATTTCTACTCTGCACACATATCTTTCTGAGGGGTCTTTAGTGGGGAGCAGGGAGAACGTGGCCTGGTCCCTGCCCTTCTGGCACTTTTGACCTGGTTGGAGAGAACAGACGGTGACAGTGTTTCATGGCACGTGGCAGTGTGATTAGAGCTTTGGGGAGAGCTTGGGTGGTGAGAGACCATGAGGGCTAATCAGGGTGGGATCCTGGAGGAAGGCCCAAGAGTTTCAGTTAGTGAAGGGCAGGTTTCTGAGCCTCCAACTGGGGAGTATCCCTGGAGCCAGTCCAGGGGCAGGAGAGCTGAGGGTGGGCCTTGCAGGCGAGGCCCAGGTTGAGGAGCAGAGTCAAGACTATTTCAGAAGTCTGTTTATCCATTTCCCATGTTTGTGGATAGAATGGCCTCTTTATAGCAACTCCTTTTTAGTGGATTTCTTCCAGGGTGAAAGATGTGTTTGCTGGAAAGTTTAATTAAAATGTACTTTCTCAGAATTAGGTTCAGGGAGCAAATGAATTTAAGCAGGTCACTTGGCGCAGACTCGCTGGGAGGTGCGGATCTCCTCATTCCTGACTCCCCGGAGAGGGCAGGGGGGTGGGAGCGAGTCAGGCGAGGAAGTGGGTGGTGGCTCGGGGCCCAGAAGGGAAAGGTCCTGCAGAGACTTGTCTGGGGAGGCTCTCCTGGCTGTGGGTAAGCACTTGTTCTTACAGTCTGGGAGCCAGCCTTCTGTCAGGCCTTAAAACCCAGCAGACACCTGTTTCTGCCATCTCCAAGGGAATTTTCTAGACAAATGCTCCCTGTCCGCCTGGTTATGAGTCAGGGTCACCCTCTGCGTTATCTATGGCACCTTCCTCAGACTTGCAGAAGTGAAATTTGAAAGTTGCCTTATGGAATAAAACGTGTGAAAGGGTAAACTCTGGTTGGGGATGAGATAAGAAGGACAAGCCCATCAATAGGGCCTCACCGAGCACCTACTGTGTGCGTGATCTCCAAACTGCATGACAAGACAGAAGGCACACCACGGCCTTTGCTTTGCTCTCTTGGTGGGGAAGCCAGGTGTTCCAGGAACATTGGCTGAGCCCCTGCTATGGTCTGAGACCTCTCCAACATGGCTGGAGACAGGACTGAAAATAATTGCTATGTGATTGGTTTAGCATCTCCGGTACATTTTTGGAGAATTGTGTAAAAGGTGTGATTAACAAAGTCTTCCCAAAGGAAGAGGGTATGGGGCTGGGTATTTCCTGATGGGTTGAGGAGGGTGCCTTATGCCACATGGTGGGCAAGTGATGGATCCGAGGTGGGGCTCAGGCTCCCTGGCTAGGAACTGTGCTCCGATCCTCCACCAGGATTTCCAAAGAGAAACTGAGGCCCAGGGACTTGTGCTTCCTTACTTAGGCATTTCTAGTCTTTACCTACTCCCTGTCTTCTGCTTATGCCCCCTACCCCATGGCCTTCTTTCTCTAAAGGAGTGCTTGAATAAGTTACCTCCTTCGTGCAGCTCTCTGCAAAGGCTCCCAGGCAACACAGGACACCTCCTCTGAGCTCCGCAGGGCTGGCTCCACGCTAGCCTGTTAACTTTCCTCTGCTGATTGCTATTGTCCCTAGACTCTGAGCTTCCTGGAGGCAGTGCAGGTTGGTTGCTCAGCGCCTGGCACAGAGAGGTGCTTAGTGACTGGGGGTGCATCCAGGTCGCTCTGTCACTGTAAATGATCATTCACTAGTGAGAGGCCGTGGGGCGTGGGTTCCAATCTGGTCCGGCTCACTTGCTCCCAGGTGTCAGGTCTGCCTCTTCCAGGCAGCTGCCCATGGTCAGGAAGCCAGGTGTGGCTAGCTTGGGGCACTGGGTTCATGTTCTGAATGTCAGTATTATGGATGAAGAGGAACGCTTGAGGCTTCTCTCCTACACTGTGGTGTAAAAGAAGAGGGGAGAGAGGACTGTTGGGTGTCTGGGTGCCAAGGGGCATCCCTAGATGGGGCCTGCAAGCCCGGGATTCCCCTTTGCAAGGGCTGAAAGTGAACAGGAGGGAACAATGGGGGGGGGGTAGTTTGAGCAGCAAGAGTAGATCCATCCAGACTGGGAGCCCAGGCAAGACCACAGGGTGGGTGGGCTGCAGATGCCTGCTCCAGGAGTGAGTGAGTCCCCAGGTCCAGGCCCCAGCCCCAGTCAGGCCCTCTCCGGCCTCTGAGAGCTTCCTGTCTGCTTCTCACCTCTGCTAAGGGTGTGGCTGCCAGAGGCCTCTTCATAAAGGACAGAGATGTGCTCTCCAACTCCAAATTTGCCAATGGCTGCCCATCGTCTGCTGGGTGTGGTAGGATAGCAAAGTGGAACACTGAATCAGCTGTGGGAGGTGTTTCAGAGGATGAAACACTGAAGGTGAGTCCTGAGGGTCCAGCAGACGCTCATAAGGCCGTCAGCAGGGGGAGGTGGAGTGGGGAGCCGGGGTGCGGCAGTCCCAGGAACCATTCTGTGCAAACCATCATATGCAAAAGCACAGAGGTATGAAAGAGCAAAGCTTGGTAAAGGAGAGCTAACAACTGGGGGGTGGCTGATGCAAGGGTGGGAGGTAGGGCATGTGGAAAGGACTCAGGCTGGAATGGAGACAGGGCCTGCATCCCAAAGTGTCTTGTCTAATAAGTTCTGATGTCAATGGGAAGCCCTGAAGAATATTTTTTTCTGTTATGATATTGCATATCAAGTACAAATTTAAAAAACGAAACCAAAATTAAGATTATCTGTTTGATTTTTTAGCCCCCTTTCCATTCAACATTGCATTTTGAGCATTTTCATGTATAATCAATGAGCCCTCATGACCATTTTTATGACTGCATAATAGTCCATCAAACAGATGTCTCAAAGTGTGTGTACCATTTCCTGATTTGTAGATATTTGGGCTGTTCTCATTTTTAATACTCAAAATAAAGTGGTAAGAAACACTTTATTCATATATCTTTGATTTGCATCTTTAATTATTTCCCTAGAATTGATTCATAGAAGGAAAATTCCTGGAGAAAAAGGCCTGGACATTTTTAAAACTTTTGATACCTGTTAAACTGCTTCTCCAAACTGCTGCATACCTTTTATACTCTGTCTATACTATACATTCAGGACACCAGAGTGCCTGTCTCATCATACCCTCAGGGACACTTGAAAGAAAAAGTTGACATTTGGGAGAAAAAAAAAAAAGTTATTTTGATTAGATATTCCTTAAGATTTGAACTAAATTTTTTTTCAGATGTTTACTTTATGTATTTCTTCTGCAAGTTGTTCATTTCCTTTGCCCAATTTTTATGGGATTATTTTCCTTTTCTATTTAGAAAAAGGCTTTCTGTGTGAAGCATGCAAACTCTTCATAGTTGTTTTAGCTTTTTCCCAGTTTTATATATTTTTTAAATTTCGTGAATATTGTAATTTAACTGTCTAGATGGTAGCCTTTACAAGCTTAAACTGGTGGGGTCATGGAGACAGGGGACGGGACAGGGAGCCCAAGATGGCTTGGAGGTGTCTGGCTTGGACCGTATGGAGGTGGTGGGCCTCTCGGGTGACTCGGGCAGCTCAGGAGGAGGCGTGAGGTATTCCACTGAATGTATCTGTGGCACGCCACGGTCGGGACACGGTCGAGAAGCCGTTGGGGATAACATCTGACCCCCATTCAGAGTACGCGGCCAAGGTGTGTTTGTGGAGAGAGTGAGTGGACATCTGGACTTAGGCCTCAGCAGAGTGCCCTGGGAGGAGATGTAAGCCGTGAGTTTGTGTTCGCATCGGCCCTGGAGTCCAGAGTGTCTGGTCTCCTAGTCCAGTGAGCCAAGCAGTCTTGGTGGGGGGTGGGGGGGAGGACTGAGATATCAAGTCTACGCCGTATCTGATTCCGAACTTCACTGTCCTTCTCCTCCCCCTCCCCAAACCCCTCCTCTTCCTCTCCCTCCTCCTTCTTTTAGAAAGAAAATGTGATCTCCACACTCTTTTCAACCTGTAACTGGCAACTCCTTTCCCCTGGGGAGGCGGGCTATGTTCTGGAAATCTCCAATGACTCTCGAAGGCTGGCACAGGAACTTATCAGTTGTTTACCACAATGAATCTGCTCTCCATCTCCATTCATTAATTTGGTCTTTTCTACAACAAGTGGCATTAATATAGTGGACCTGACTTTTTCATTCCGCTAGAGTAATTAATAGAAATCAATATGGTAGGAACATGAGCAAGGTACAGAGCAATCAAACCTCTCCCACAATTAGTTTTCGTTTCCTAGCATTTCTGTCAGGGAGGGAGAAAAACCAGCATCAGTGCCACCAACACCCCCAGAACTCTTCTTTTTGCTGCTGCTTCTGCTTGGTGACTTGTCAGAATTGGATACAAGCATGGTATTTTGTTTTACAGCATGTTTGTAATTGGGCACCACTGGCATAAAAATGCTCCTCTGCTAGATAAATCACACAGTGATGGTTCTTCCTTGGGGCTGGATCATTTTTAAAGGTATTTGTAATAGAGGGTTTGCAGTATTGTGTGCTGGAGCCAGGAATGTGTCTGTGAAGGTTGCCAAGGGGATGTCAATCTCCTCGTCACCCTGCTGTCCTGCCACCTCCTCCTTCCCCAGAGGCTGCTGCCAGGCCCTGGCCCTGCGCTGGAGAGCAGAGGGGAGGCGCCCTACCCAGCGCTGGCCTCCCAGATGGTCTGGCTGGTGGTGCTGCGCTTCGAATCTGCTGCGTGACGCAGAGAGGCCTGAACCCAAGCAGGCCTTCAGGCAGAGGCGATCAGAATTCTGCTTAGTTGCGCCCATCTTGGGCTGCAAAAGTCCTACAGTTGATTCTCCTCTGCGCTTCCCCCCCATGGGTGTCAAGCCTCAGGACAGCGATGAGCACAGCGGGGTGAGGGGGGGTACAGAGAGGAAAGGGATCAGCTCAGCAATTAGGGGCAGATCCTTGGGGAGGACCCAGGCCTCCTCCAGCTCAAAAGCGATCATTTGAAAATAAATGCATAGAGGGCCTATTCCCTGCAATGCCCACAGAACCCTCTTCTCTGGTTGAAAGATCACCTCCAGAGAGCAAAGCTGATGCTACCCATACAAATAACTATTATTGTTATCATTACTTTTCTGTAGTGAATTTCATGTGTTCATTTCCTCTGTTTGATTTTTCTGTTATTCCAAGCTATGGAGTTACATTTTGAGACAGGAAGTCAGGTGGACGTGAAGGAGAGCCTGAAGAAACGCCCCCTGTGCCGGAGGGCCCGCTGTCCGGGCCTGGGCGGCTGTGGCGGGGCCTGAGGGTGAGGCCTGGCCAGCTGGCTGCCTGGGGACCGCCAGCCCCACTGGGGCCTCTCGGCGTTGCCTGGAAACCATGCAACAATGCCTCCCCAGCAGCCCCGGGATGATCTTTTTTGAAGTGGCAGCCCCTTCAATTATTTTATTTCCATTATATTATGTTAATTAAATCAGCAAAAAAGAACAGAGCACACGCATGTCCTAAGTGGAGTTGCTGTGAAGGGTTAATCGGAATGGCCTTGGCTGCTGCTGGGTGAGCAGAAACAGCAGGCAGACTGCGTTAAGATGGACCCTGTTCCCACTGCCCTGGTCCTCGGGTGATCTAGCGAAGGTGCTGAGAGCCTCACGTTGCCATCGCTGCCCACCTTTCCATGTGTTTCTACAGCCCTCTGGAACCACCGCTGGCCCTGGTTGGTACAGTTGTAGCTGGGGCATCTGGCCTGGGGCCATACAGATCCTAAGACCCTCTGAAGAACCACTTAGCACTGCAGCCAGACTTTGTAGAAGCCACCATGCGTCAGTTAATTGGCAGTGACAAAAGACATCGATGCATCCTATGAATACTCTCAAGAAAAGGTTTTTAAAACATCAGAGCACTTACTGCAATAAAATCTATACCAAGTCCCCAAAATATAAACCAAATAGGAGTGGGGCTGCTTTGATTGGAGTCCGAGCTGGGCTGGGGGAACATTCTCCTTGCCCCATCAAAGATGAGGAGCGCAGTTTGAAATTCACCTCCTGGAGCACCGTAAAGGGAACCAGAACTGTGGGTTTGATCTGGACTGTGTGGTATTGGGTGTCTGCCATCCTGATGGTCCCATGCACTTAGAAATGGGCAGTCGGATCCCTGGGGAATTTCTGAGGCTGAAAACAAGGTACTCCCCTGCCTCAATTTACTTATAAAAATTCCATGCAGCCTCTAAACTTTAAGAACTGACACATAATGGCTACTTCCAGGCTCATGATAAGCACTCCTGGGAAGGTGACTGGCTTTGCACTCAGAGTGGTTCTTGAGAGGTGTCTTTGTGTTTCAGTAAATGCTCAGAGTATCATGCCTACACCTCATCTTCTTTTACAGTTGGTTAGTGAGGCTGATGTTTTCGTCTGTTATTCTACTCTTGTGTTTCTTGCATTTTGCAGAGAACTGTCTGGGACTCTCTGGGAGGCAGGAGATGCGTTCTTGCCTCTCTGGCCTGTGGTTCTTACTAGGTCAAGGGAAGGTCCTACTGCCAGTGACCCCTTAGATTCTCTGCAGCTGTGGCATCCTCTCATTTGAATACTATCAACAAAAACAGTAGTGCAATGCCTTATGTTCAAAAGACGACAGAGCAATTACTCTGAAGTTTATTCCCTGTTCCCTTGAGTTTCCAATATTGCAAATCTCCTCTGTTTTAAAATTAAGTTGTAAATGAGATTTGAGTTCCACATCACTTACTTTGTTCTCTCTCCAAGAGAAAGAGTTGAATTCCCAGTTCAAAGAAAATGTACACATAACTGAAATTCAAAAAGGGTTGGAAGGATTTTCTTTCTCCTAATCTTGGTTCCTGGGCTCACCATCTGATTAGCCTTCCCCAGGCACCACTGTGATGGTGCGGTTCCCCAATCCAACACTCTTTAGTAACTGCTTCCTTGTTCATGGGATGAAGTCCAAGATCAGCTCCACCACCATCACAGAAATAACAGGAGATAGTTACAAAGTGCTTTCTATGGGTAGGCATTTCACATATATTAACTTATTAAAAATTTCTCTTAACCACACTTGGAAATAGATAGTCTTATACCCTCAGGAAACTGAGGAACAGAGAGGTTAAATGATTCACTCAAGGTTTAATAACAGGTAAGTGACAGATTGGGTTTCCAACCCAAACTCTCTACTTCCAGAACTCTTTACTCTTAATCCCTGAACTTGGCTCATATATAACTTCTGTGTTGGAAAGGAAGACCTGAAAAATCTTCTGGTCCAGCTTCCTTTGTGCAGTTCAAATCTCCTGCACGTCTGCCTGACAGGTGGTTTTCCAGCCTGCACTGAAATTTGTATTTTGCAGAGAACTGTCTGGGACTGGTGCTGGGGAATTCCTTCCTTTTCAGAGCAATCAGTCATTTGTCTATTTGACAAACCCATATAGGCCCCATCTGCCTGTCAGAGCTTGTGTTCAGTGCTGGGTCACGAAGATGACATCACAGTTCCTTCTGCTGAGTGACTTGCTGTCCAGAGCTAACCTGTTAGGTCCTTGAACAGCTTGGGGTGCTGGAATGTTCTGCCTTTACTCTGAATGGAAAAAATCTCCCTATAACTAAAGGAGTCGCATAATTAACTGTCCCAAGTAGGACATCATTGAACATGAACAGAGGCTGTTATGATAATTATGTTGGGAAGCAGACATAACCAGAGCCTGTGGCTGGGGAACAAGGATGCATATCCCTAGCTTACGATCCATGTTCTGGGTGCTTGTCTGGTTTTGAGTCCTTGTGGATGAAGCCTGTACTCTCCTCCACACAGCAGCCCTTCGGATGCTTGAAGGCCAACGTCTGGCCCACTCTGAGCCTTCTTGTCTCCAGCCCATGCCCAGTGCCTCAAGGGTCCTCGTCTCCCTACTTGGGGGCCCTGTCTCATCATCTGTACTCTCCCATGAGCATGTCTGAGATTCTCAGTGTAGCTTTCCGGCCCCAGTTCTGCCTGGGAGGCAGTGAACCTAGGTCTGCAGTAGAGGGGAATAAAGGCTGACTGACAGATTCATTTTGAAAGCCTGAGACTCAGACAAAAAGGGAGAATGGGTGTGGCTCTGTGGCTGACAGGAGCAGGGCTATGAAATTCAAGACAAAACAATTTGGTGCAAGGAGAAAGAAAAATATGTTTCACTGGTAATTCTCAGGCTTAGAAAGTTTTGGACAAACATTTATTTCTGGGTGAAATCTTTTAACCATCCACTTGGAGAGCATACATCTCTGTTTATCATTCAGTCAGTCAACAAACACTTAGTGAGTAGCAGTTATTTGTGGCGCACAGAGATGACGCACTGTCCCTGCTCTCAAGGAGCTCAGAGGACACGGGGGAAGAGAGGTCAGTGCTTTGGCTGCACGTGGCACATAGGGTGCGCAAGGACAGCATCTGACTCACCCCCTCAGGCAGCGTCAGGATGGCTTCCCACGGTAGAAAATTACTGAAAAGCTTCTCAGAGGAGGAGAAGAGACTTTCCTGGCTGAGAAGGGAAGTGAAGGACATTCCAGGCAGAGGAAACAGCACATGCAAGAGACAAGAGGCAAAAGGCAAGAGGCCAGAAATAGCGTCGTGTGTTCAGGGGGCTCTGTGTGGCTGGTTGAGGGCGGGAGAGACAGGAGATGGGCAGGACCCATAGGTGGACTTCGATGCCATTGGAAGCTTCTGGATCTGCCTTGGGAGAAACTTGGACCTTCACAGACCACTTTGCAAGGCCGAGCACTGGTGGATGGTTTCAGATGTCCCAGCAATGAATGAAAGTGAGTGCCAGCATGGAGCACAAATGAAAAATTGCTTTTAATTGACAGACGTGTTTTTCAAATGTTGTTTATCTGCCAGCTGACTGTGTGCTCTGGCCGGAAAGAGCTCCACTAATCTGTCCACTTCTGTCTGCTTCAAATTCCACTTCAAACATGCAGCAGCTCCTGTAATTCATAATGAAACAAATGATTTATAATCATGTTGGGAGCCAGCAAACCTCCTGTCTGGTGGTTAGGATGGGTTGGATTGATTCAGCTGAGCCTCTGCATGTCAGAGAAAGATAGGCTGTCCTCTCCTCCTCACACATGCACGCGTGAGTGCACACGGACACACATATAGACATGCATGTGCATGAGTGCTCACTTAGCTGCTTGGCCCACGCCATGTTCTCAGGGTTTCCTTGTAACCGCATGGGGGCTCCTGGAAGAGCTCAGTGATGCTGCATGAGGGACAGGGCCCCCATTATCTCCTGTGCATGAGCCTGCACATCTCCCCCAAACAGCTCTTCTGGGTCTGATGACACTCACAGCCACTATTTGCTGACTATTTACTGTGCTTGGTACCAGGTGAGCTACTTTATGTGAATCATATGTGGGTTCATAATATGCAAGGCAAGAATGTGTCATCTCCCCCTTTAGTGAGGGGAGACTGAAGTACAGAAAGGTTAAGTGACAGGTGCCAATTTACACTGAGCCAGCAAGTGGCAGAACAAGGACTTAACTTGTGACAGTGGGTCCTTTTCCCTTTACTCTGGGGCCTGAAAGGCAGGCACGACTGCTTTGCCTCCTCCCGTGCAGACTTGCGGTTGGGATGGAGAAGCTGAGTCCCTGACTTGAGGAGAAAGGCTTTGGGAATCAGCATTGGATGTAGGATTCATTAATTCCCTGGGTGACCAGCTTTTTCAAGGGCCTTCTGGACTGCTGTGTTCAATGCTGGGGTCACAGATAGGAGGATGAAGCTTAGCGCTCAGAAGCCTGGAGAGACCGTGTCACAGAGATGAGCCCTGCAGTCGTGGGTGCTGAGTGCTGGGCTGAGCAGGCAGGAAGGGCTGGGGGCTCAGTGTCAGGCCTTACTCGTGTCAGAGGGGCTTCCCAGAAGAGACGACCTGGGATCAGAGTTGAGGGGTAGGTGTGCCAGCAGAAGGAACAGCTGTGCAGAGGCGAAGAGCTCCCGCAGAACAGGAATGCTGGAAGGGTGGCCCTATAGTCATTGTTCAAATTGGGACTTTTTCTTGAACAGTTTTATTTTGAAAAATTTCATACTACATTAAAGTTGAAAGAATCATACAGTGAACACTGTTATATTCTTTACTTAAAGTTAGCAGTTGTTAACATCTTGCCGTCTTTCTCTCTCCAACTCTCTTCTTTCTCTGTATGACATACATGTGTGGTGTGTATGCATGCTTTGTGTATGTATACATTATTTTTTTGCTGAACTAGTTGAAGAGAAGTTGAAAACACTACATTTTGCCCCCCAAACTTATCATCTGTCTATAAAACAGCAGTAGTCTTATTTCAATGTTGTTATCATGATTAATCTTATTTCAATGTTGTTACCACGATTAACAGAATGTAGTACATGCAAGAGGTCTGATGCAATGCCTGAACTGCAGCAGACACTCAAGAACAATTAGCTCTTGCACTCCTTCCTTGAGTGCAACAGGGCCTCCTGTAGATGGGACGGAAGTGCTCCCGTGAGCACACAGGTGGGACAAGAGGTCTCTGCAAAATGTGAGAGAAGGAAGGCTCTCAGATAAGAGCCTCCTGGTCACCAGACTTGAGATTCCAGGGGTCTGAGATGTATTCTCCTCAGCTCTGTATCCCACAGACCCCCAAGTTCTGGCAATTCCACCTTGATATGCCTTCAGAGCTCAGGCTCTAGCCAGGCTACCCTTGTCTTGCCCAGCATTTACAACAGCTGCATCGCTTTCTGCCTCATCTCTGTGCCCCGCCACCTAGCTGCTCAGCTGACAGGCAAGCATCAAAACATTACCAAATGAAAAGCTGAAAGGTAGAAGGAAGACATGAGGAGGCTCCTCCCAGACCTCCCTGCCTCCTCCTACCTCTTGTATTCACAATGCCTCTTGTCAGCTCCAGGCAGCCTCAGTATTCACAATGCCTCTTGTCAGCTCCAGGCAGCCTCAGCCACCCAGGGGAGGCGTAGGAGAACTTTTGGCTGCCCCGATGGGTGGAGCCCAAATGAGGAAACGCAGAGGGAGACGGGAAGAGAGTGGAGTCCTGGGGGGAGTCATCCCTGGGGAAGGACTCCTGCTGCAGCTTGGAGCTGCGGCCTCCATGACCAGGCCTGCAGCGCCCCTGGAGCACCAGCTCCACCACCGCTGCCCATCAGACGGGGTCTGGTGAGAGGCCATCACACAGAGCCCAGCCCGGGGGCACCACCGCCGGACTCGGCCAGTCCAGTCCTCTCCCTCTGGGCTGGGGCAGCCCCTGCGTTTCTCCGTCCAAGTATCAAGACACGCAGTCTGTACCACAAGGTGGACAGAACTTCAAAGAGACTCTGGCCCTCATTACCCATGTGAGTTTAGGTGAGAAGCTTAACTTTTTCTAAAGCTCAGTTTTCTCTTCTGTGAAGTGGGGTTTTCTTCACAATTTCATCAGGTCGTGAGGATCCACTGAGACTGTCAAATGACATGCTTTGTGTGGGGCTCCCAGCTTGTTGGACCTACCTGATAAATGGGAGTTGTGATTGGTTATATTTTCCCTGACTTTAAGGTTTTATTTTTCTGAAATACTCACTACAGGCAGAGCACAGGCAGAAATCAAGATGTCTGCTTCTTGAATCCATGCAGATACCGCCCTTGGGGCCAGAAAGTCACCTGCGAGCGTTAGCTTCTTTAAAGGGCTGAGAATATTGTGAGACTGCCTACCGTTAATCCTTCAGCTTGGGGTGGGCTGCAGGGGAGGTTGGAGGATCCAGATGGGCGATTCTGGGCCAAACCCCCCAGAATTCCAAGCCACCTTTGAACCCTGGCCCTGTGGGCTGCAGACAGACATCACTCTGAAGGCAGGAAGGGTAGACGGTCACTGGAGAGAGAGAGAGAGAGAGAGAGAGAGAGAGAGAGAGAGAGAGAGAGAGAGAGAGAGAATGTGTGTGTGTGTGTGTGTGTGTGTGTGTGTGTGTGTGTGTGCACATGCACGTGTGTGCTGCACGGAACCCTCTTTCTGGCCTCTCATCCCACCCCAGGGCAGCAGGCTCTTCAATCCTCTGATTGACTAAGTTGGAACAAGAAGTGCAGGTACTTCTTCCTCTGCTTGCTGCAAAGGGTATCTTTTTAAACTTCCTCCCCCCGTGCTAGTTATGCTGGAGAAATGAGGGATGCTGAGACCGTTCTTTGACATACAAAGGCCCAAGATATCCGAAGAACAGGCAGAGAGATCCTTGGAAATGGATGCTTTGAAGTAGTGGGGCCCAACTGAGGACATGGGATACTCCCAAAGGTGTGGATAACCTCCCTGCCCGCCCTTGATGGCACCACCCAAGCTGGTGGCGACCCACAGACTCTCCACACCTAAGCCCTGGATGGCATCCTCACAGCAGGACTGTTAAATTTTCCACTGAGCATCTGGCTTGGGCTTGCTTTGGGTCAGCACTTCCCCTGGAGTCTCATTTAATTTGATGCCATTTGTAGGGTGGGCATTATCACTTTTAATGCACAAGGAGAGGGATTGGAATCTCGGAGAAAGAAAGTGACTGGTCCAAAGTCTTACAGATCTTAAGTAATGAAGCTGTGTTGCCAGCCCAAGTTTGTCCCAGGGTCAAGCCTGTGCCCATTTCTAGTGCCTCTCAGTAGAAGTGAATTATCTCACTCTGAGCTGGGGATACTATTTTCCATGCAGGGGAAATGGTCACAAGCTGACTTTGCCTTCATTAGACGTTTATACTTCATTCTGAAGTTGATCCTTACATGGTAGTAACTGGAGAGGATTGAAAATGGCACAGGACAAAGAAAATATTTGCTCCAGGAGTTCCTTTAAAATCCTTCATCTTCAATGGCAAATGGTCATAAACATATTGCATTCTCATGAAAATACCTGAGCAGTCACAGAGACAGGGCAGAAAGGCCCTGGGCTGAGAATCAGGACACCATCTGGCCTCGTCTAACTGGCCATTTGAACTTGGACCTACCCTTTCCCCTCTCTAAGCCTCAGTTTCCGATGTGAAATAGAGATGATAAACCCTAACCTGTCTACCTGGAGAGGGTGCAGAGAGAATCAAAACAGGTGGTGAAGGCCAAAGTATATGTGTAAACTTTTGAGTGTTGTACCCATGGGAGGAATTATTCATGGATGTTGGGGGTTGTGGGGTGGGGGGCACTCCCTTCATCAGGTGTGCAGCCACAGTCTTAATCTGGAATAATGTCAACAACTTTTGAGATGCTTTCATTGTTTCCCTTAAGGAGGTGGGAGGAATGTGATTTCTGGCTGAGAACTTACACAGCACTTCATGATCATGACCTCCCAAACGGGCCTCTTTGAATGTAAGCACCCCTCAAACCTAAGGTCCAGGAGGGCAGCTACTTTGGCATCTAAAGCAACGTGAAGCACCTAGTAGACACTGAATAAATATTGATGGGATGAGCTTATCAAATTATCAGCCATAACTCTTAGACTGGGAGACATGAGGGAAGGTGGGGAGACTTCTTCATGACTAAATGTAGCATGGGCCAAAGCCTTTTGACTGACTGAAGGAGTAGATGAATCAGTATGATATCCTAACCTTAACATAAATCTAAAAGTTCATGGTATGATCATACTTCATTTTTATACCAATTACATTTCCTCTCAGTGATAAGAATCAAGCCCATATCAGTCAGCTTTTGCTAGATTTACTGTAGCAACAGATACCAAAATTTCAGTGGATGATAACAAATATTTATATTTTTGAAGGTCATCATATCACTGAAACTCTGATCCAGTACTTTCTCATTCTGAGATTCAAAGAGTAGCACCTTATCTTGATCTTGTAGCAGAGGGAAAAAGGCAATGAATACTTCCAGGGAATCTTACAGCATCTGTTGGATATGGGAAAATCACGTCTGCTCATATCCACTGGCCAGGGCAAGTCACATGACCACGCCCGATGTCAATGGGGATGGAATGGATTTACTAATGCATGGGGTCCTGCAAATTACGTGGCCGCCAGTGGGATGCATATTCCTCATACAGGCAGGGGGGAGTACAATAATACTTTGACCTGTTTAGAGGGCCTTCTCTCTTTGATCCCAGAATACCTGGCTGGAAAGGGCTTTAGGATGAAGTCACCATTATTACAAATCAGAAACCTGAAATCTAGAAAATAGAAAGGACTCCATCATGGATGTCACGCATGTCATCTCCCTCCTGACATCCTCATGTTTAAATAAGAACTACAAAAGCAAATCTTGCTTTACAAGTCATGTGGAACAGAAAGTGGAAGTCCCATTTTACAAGGGTAGGCTGCACCCTCCAGTTCCCAGGACAACCCTCTCTTTGACACCCTGAGGACACACATAATCAGAAGCACAGAAGGAGTGCACACTGAGAGACTGGAAGGCACGTAGGAAACCTGCAATGCCAGTACCATGCAACACACTCAGAAAGTCCAGAAGCAGAGGGGGCCAGCCCTGACTTAGACTAGGGGGTGAAGATGGCTTTCTGGGGGAGATTGTCTTGAAGGAACAGCTCAGGTTCTACTGTGCAGTCAAGTGTGGAGCACCCAGGGAATAACAGAAGTTCAAGATGGATGGGGAACACAGCAAAAGGGGGCAGGGTCAGCTGAGGAAGCTGGAAAAGTGGGCTGGCCCCAGATGACTGAGGGTCTGGAGGGTGATGGGAAGACATTGAGGAGTCAGATTGTTTTTCTAGAAATATCATTCTGGCACCCTCTCTGGACGGGATGTGGTGGAGGGCTGGGCCAGACGCTAGGGACTGCCATGGGCCAAGGTGATAGCTTTCCCATGAGATCCTAGCACCTCACTTTGCTGCCACATCTCCCTCGGATGTCACAGCACCCTCGTGCAGGGCCTGTGGTCTCTGCTTTGCAGGTGAGGAAGCCAGGACTCAAAGGCATGAAGTGTCATGCCCAAGGGCACATGTAGTAGGTTGGCTTAAGTGTCCTTACGGGGCTGCTGTGAGAATGAAAAGAGAAGATGTATGTATTGTGCTTCGAAACTGTGGGAGTTGTGCGAGTGAGGGAAGCCCATGCACCTCCATCCTCCCTGGAGCTGACTTTCCCACCACCTTCTTCCCCTTCAGCCCTGTTCCTTCCTGGCTAATTCCATAATTAGTTGTGCTAAAGTGTTAACGACTGGCCATGGCTTGTGCATTTTGATAAGGGGCATCCTGTTTTGCTCCTAAAGGAAGGCTAAGCTGCCGTTTTTGACACAGCATCCACTGAAGGAGAGGTGTATTCATGTGTCGGTGAGGGCAGGGATCTTGGAAACACTACCGTATTGGTGGGTTACCTACTCCACCCACACCAGGGCCTCTTCTAGTCCACATCACATGTTTGTGCAAATTAGAAGTCAAGGCCAGGCTTACCACCTACACACTCAGCTGGGGAGGCTCTTGCTCAGTATGCAACCTGTTCAGTTGTCTAGGCTGCTCCAGGCTGCACCTAGCTCTAATTCTTCATCTTCCCACCCCTCATCACCACTCCACTATTTAATGCAGGACTCCTGAAGACACTGGAGGCTGGCCATGACTATTGCCAGAATGGCTGCTTCTTTTCAGGCCTACTCAGTTGCCCCACCAGAAACCAGCAGACACAGAGCCGCACCGAACCTACTCCCAATTTTGCAGTTCAAGTGACCCTTTTCCTGAAGCCTAGGCACTTTCTAGGACTCAGTTTATTAAAGAAAGAAGGGGAGGCTTCTGCCCCACAGAGCCCTGAGCCCACCTCCACTGCAACTGCCTTTGGGTTGTGGTGTGAGTGGGCCCCATTCCTCCTCCCTCACATGGGGGGCTGGGAGCACATGGGTGGCACTGGCGCCTAAGGGATCCTCCAGGTGACCCTTGGGCCCTTCTCAGAGGCCCTGATAGAACGGGCCTCCCCACGCTGCCTGCCTTTTTCATAGGGCTTCAAGGAGGGGTCAGAGATGTTACTAGTTTGTGAATGCTTTATTATTTTTAAAGCGTGATGCAAACATTAGTACCATTATTGTTATACTGTCCAGTCACTTAGGCTTTTCCCCCTTAGAAAAACTACTGAAATAACACTACAGATTATTAACAAAATTTCTAATTACAAATGCTAAACAACAGATGCAATTATCAGCATACACCACCACCCCATTATGTGTGTCAGGTGGCTATCAGAGGAGACCACAAAAGTCTTAAAGTTCTCCAAGAACCAAGGACTTGAATGTTTCTGGACATGCCCCGTCCTGTGTAGCAGGTGTTTCTGGTTTCTGGACCTTCTGCCATCATGACTGACATCAATTCTGGGTGAAGAAACAGACCCATTTTTCATAAAAAATAATACTTCTGGAGGGCAGTTTTCCTTTGCAAACAGTATTACTGACAATGTTTTCAGATAACCATGATCTTTATCTTGGCTGCACTAAGGAAAAAATCAGTCACTCGGATGTTTACTATCTACACCGGCCAGTCCTCTCCCTGAGACTTGAATTAGATTTGAGTGATGTTTGCTGTATGCCAGGCCTCTGCTAGGCTTGGACGAAGATATGGAAATAAATAATGACAGTTCCTGCCTGTGGGGAGTTTGCTGTCTAGTAAGGAACACAGGATGTAGCCGGAAATGGTTGTAACAGAATTAAAAAGCACTTTGAGAGTAGTGGCTAGGGTAATGGGGGAGGCGTGGGTGGTTGATTATTTTTAATTAGAAGGTTTGGAAAAATCTTCCTAGGGGAAGAAGCATTTGAGATGGGCCAGGAAGATGCTAGGATTTTAGTAAGTGGATAGAAACAAGGAGGGTGGACATTTCAAGAGAAGGAAGGGATCATAAGGCATAGACTGGGAAAGGCCAAGGAATATTTGGTGGGTGGGAGGCCTTCTATATGGACTGGTGGGTGGGTAGGTCCTTTGGGAGACGAGAGTGCTGTGTGAATCCAGAAGCAGACAAAGGCCCAGGCTATGGAGGATCTTGTGGGTGTGGAATTAACCTGCTTACACCTCCCTCACATGCCAGGTTCTGTCCGTGTGTTAGGGATTCCGAAGAGAAACAACTCACAATTCTGTCCTCAAAGTGCCTACAGTTTGGTTGTGGGAGACAAAATAACCTAAAGAACTGTAAAAGTATGACAAGCATGACAGGATAAATCCTATGATAGAGATGAGGTCAGAGGAGGAAGTCATTATTCTCTTCTGGGAGTTGGGAAAAACTTTGTAACAAAAGGCCCACCTTTGTGGTCAGTCTTGAAGGAGGATACGAGTTCAACTTGATTTTGTTTGAATTTCTCTTAATCCAGTGGTTCTCAATGGAGGGTGATTTTCCTCCCAAAAGATGTTTGGCAATGTCAGGAGACATTTTTGCTTTTTGTGACTTAGGAGGTGGTGGTACTGCTGGTGTGTAGTGGGTAGAGGTTAAGGATGCTGAGAAGCACCTCTCAGTGCACAGGACAGCCCCCCTCAACACAGAATCACCCAGCACCAAATGTCAGTAATGCTGAGACTGAGAAACTCTGGTTGAGGTTCGAATCAAACTGCAACAGACTGAGAACCAGGAGCTGTTGAGTGGCTACTGACTTCCTGTGACTCTGGGCAGGTCCCAGAGGTGCCTGGGTGGACCTTGCCCTATGAATTGAGTGTCTGTGTCCCCCCAAACTCCTATGTTGAAGCCTGAACACCCAGTGTGATGGTATCTGCAGATGGGGCCTTTGTGGGGTAATTTGGGTTAGGTTAGGCCGAGGGCAAAACCCTCATGAAGGCCTAAGTTCCCTGATAAAAAGGCATGAGTCTCTCTCTCCGCCCTGTCAGGATACAGCAAGAAGGGAACCCTCTGCAAAACAGGAGGGGACTCACGCTAGGATCTGAATCTGCCACTTCCTGAATTTTGGACTTCTTAGCCTTCAGAAGAATAAGGAATACGTTTCTGATGTTTAAGTCACCCAGTTTAATGCTCTGCTGTTGCAGCCCAAGCTGATGGAGGTGCCTAGGTTTCCTGGGTCTGGTCATGAATCTGTGAGGCTGGATACTTTTTTATGCCTAAGGCACCTCTCTAGTGTTAGGGGAGGGCTGTTCCACAAATCTTCAGCTCACCCATTTTCCAGCAAGGCATGGTTTTCATCTGTCTGCAGAGTTCTGGCTCACATCTCTATAGAGTTTGTAAACCATTCTGGGTCCGTTCATGGGTATATAAGGGTCTGGGAACTCCTTCCCCAAAGCCGCCAGGTGATCCCCTTTATGTCACGTGGACCAGAGCTGAGTCTCATACCCAGCCCCAAACAGTCACTGGCAAAGGGGATGACCAGTCGTGACCCTGGATCAGGACCCTCTTTCCCTGAACCCTAAGTGGAGTCGGTTCTCAGCAGGACAGTGTTGGGGGTGATGATTATTGAGTCAGAGTCACTGACTCTGATCACTGCTGGGTCAATTCCCCTCTCTGGACCTAAGGTTAGACTAGAAGGTCTCTTCAGGTCTTGCAGTCTGTTGGGTACGTGCCAGCACAAGTCTTGCCAGGTATGACTTGCAGAAATACTTTTACCGGCTCATCCCTGTCATGCCAGCCAGCCAGCCACGAGCACTCTGGCTTCAGACACTGGCTACCTAGGCAACCCCCACAGCCTCCTTCCCCCAGAGTGTCGTGGATAAAGGGCTGAGCCATGTGTGTGTCCTTACAGACATGCAGAGCAAAAGGCTGCCCCTTGCAGGGCACAAGCCCTGCAGGTCCCACAGCACAGGCCCCACATCAGACTGGCTGCACGTTCTACTCAGGCCCAGCGACTTCCACCCTAACAGGCAGATCTGAGAGCTCCCCTGAGTTTGCAGAGAACTTGGAAGACCAGCTGAGTTGGCCTTGGATTATTCTACCTGAAGCCACTTCTCTGGGCTTTCAGGTCATACACTCAAAAACATTCTGGGGGATGACAGGGGCTCTGGCACACTTTCCTTTGCTGGAAGGTGGGTGAGAAACAATAGACATCTGGTGGCATGTTATCTGAATTCAATACCTTGGCTTTCTCTGGGCATCTCTTTATAT
The DNA here is from genome assembly GCF_040802235.1 of Manis javanica. NCBI lineage: Eukaryota > Metazoa > Chordata > Mammalia > Pholidota > Manidae > Manis > Manis javanica. The sequence goes on along the minus strand of NC_133156.1, from coordinate 230,730,485 downwards.
TTTACACTGGGATCCTTTGTGTTTCATTCTGGGATCCTCCCACGAATGCCTGAGCAAAGCTTCCAAGGAAAGGCAGGAGCCCTGGGTTCTAATCCTGGCAAGGCCTCTACATTGCTGTGTGACTGAATTTTGTGGGGCCTGAAGCTTTTGTAACTTGGTGAGTTTTCATCTTTAAAAAAGAATATAGATTAAAAATGCCTAATTAGACAACGGTTGTGATAGTTAATTTTATATGTCAACTTGGCTGGGTCGTGGTGCCCAGATATTTGGTCAAGCATTAATCTGGATATTTAGAAGAGATTAATATTTAAATTGGTGAACTTTGAATAAAGGAGATTGCCCTCTATAATAGGGTAGGCCTCATCCAATCAGTTAAAGGCCTCAACAGGAAGAAAGGCCGACTTACCCAGAGGAAGAAGGTCTGCAAACAGGCTTCAGACTCAAACTGCAACTCTTTTTTTGGTCTCGAGCTTGCTGGCTCCTCTGCAGATCTTAAATCTACCAAGCTTCCACCGTTGTATGGTTCGCTCCTTTCCAAGTGCCATCTCCTGTCATCTGTGGGCCACAAAAAGAAGGATGTGGTAGTTCTGTGATTTTTAGCTGTGGTAAAGCGCCCTTGTCAAGGCCTGGTCATTGTCTGTCCGTTACTACTATGAGAATATGCCTTCCACAGGGGCATTCAGAAGCAGACAGAGGCCGGGGCAGAGCCGAGAGAGCCGGGTAATGCTCTCAGGGGTGTTGCCACCCGGCTGTGTGACCTTGGTCAGTCGCTTCTCCTTGGGGCCCTCAGCAGAGCCCTCGGGCTTCACTGGGTGAGCTGAGGTCTCTCCAGCTGGAACATCCATGAACTGACTGCAGCTTTGCTCTGCTGCCCCCATGTGCTTAGTGACCTTGCCTTCCTGAGAAGGCAGTGGGGATGGAGGAGACTTTGGGCACTGACTTTGGACCTCTTCTTGTGTGTGGATTCACCAAGAAGTCACACACACTGAAACCAATAAGCAAGCATGCAAATGAACACAATCACTAGTTTAAAGTTTTGGCAGCAGAGCAGTGTGCCTGTGCTTTGGTGTGTGTGTGTGTGTGTGTGTGAGTAGGAGTGGGAGTGGGGAGGAAATGACCTTTGCCTGGCTTGGTTGCATTATGCAGGGACCCCCCTCTTTGGGCAACCCTCCTGCAAGCAGCCAGCTTACGGGATCCAGGAGAGGGTCATAGGGCCTCCATCATCGGAGGAAGAATTCCTCTGTCTGGCTGGAGAGGAGACAGTGCATGAAAAATGGTGGCAAGGGGTCAGGAGGCGAAAGCAAGTGAGAAAACGCTTTCATCTATTATCCTGGGGTCAATGGGCTCCCATCAGGGAACCTGGAGGCCACAATGAATGGCCCATGGCAGGGGTGCAGCCCTGTGTGGCTGCCGCCCCGTGGACCTGACAGGGCAGCTCACAGACCAGAGCCCCACCACACAATCCCCCATCTCGGGACAATAGTGCTTAAGAAAGTGGTGGGTGGCTCGCCTCCCAGGAATCTGCTGCTTCTTATCAAAGGACTTTTGCGGGGAACACCCCGGCCTGCTCGGAAAGGCGGGAGAGCCGTTTGTCCAATACTGCGAAGGCATTTCAGGCTCATTCCAAAGTCCCCGTCATGGCGATTAGGTTGGCTCATATTGAATGTCACCCAGAACCAGTGTGGGTTTCTCAGCTGTTGCTGTTCCCTAGGAGCCACACATATTCTTTGAATTGAGTAATTTTCGCTTGATGAACAGCACATTCCTGTTTGAAATAAAGCCCAAATCCTATGACAGAAAAGAGACACACATTCCTTCAAAAGATGTCCGGAGGGCCACATATGTCCACTTGGTGATAGTGGGCATGTGTCACAGGGGTCCAGTACCTGGTTTGGCAAAACCACAGTCTTGCCTTCTTTCTGGGACGTTCTAGTCAAGAACCCATGGCCGTGTGTTTGCAAATGTCCTGCAAATGAGCTGTGAGTCTGACATTGTGACTCCTTTGATTGAGTTCGGGTTGGTTTGCTTCTGTGTCTATAGAAATATGTTAACTAGTGGAGAGAACACAGTGTTCCTGTAGAAACCCTGTGCTCCCTGCCACCCTGAGCTTTGGGATCAGGCCTGGGAGAGAAGTAGTCAATGGCCAGAGATGGATTTTGTGGCACTATCATCCTGTCTGGCATGGGGCCTAGGATCCCCTATCCCAAAATGAGCATGCGTGACACAGAACAACAAACTAATATTTACACAGAGACCTTGGCTGAAATGGCTTTCCTGGTGGGCCGCAGTGACTGTACACAAGCAGGGATTTGGCATGGCCTCAGTGACAGACACCTCAGTTTCCACAATTCCATGTCCCTCCTGGTCAGGTACCTGTAGGAGAGATGCTGCATGTGTCCTCAATTGCCACTTCCAAGTGGCTCCCAGCAGCCCCTGCCCACCACGTCACCAGGCCCTGCTGCAGCCTGCTCTCTCTGCCTGGGACTCCCCTTCCTCTGGCCCGCAGAGCCAAAGGATGGTGCCTTCTCCGACGGGTGCCTTGGACACTGAGGTGCAGTGTGGGCCAGAGAGCTCTTGTAGCTCACCAAGAGGGCACTTACAGCTCAGGGGGCAAAAACAGCTCTCATTTTGTTAAATCTCATGTCATTGGGCTCACCTAGGCAGTTCTTGAAAGCAGTGATGGGGCTGGGGTTATTTGAAGGTTCTCACGCTCATATGTTTGATGCCCGAGCTGGAAAAATGTAAACATCTGGGGCAACTAATGGCGCTAATCTCCAGGGCCCCCTTTCATAGGGACCCTTTCCAAGGCATCCCTGACTGTGTAAATATCAGCACCCACTACTTTCTGACAAGTCTCTTGCACAGGCAACTGGATTATTGCTCTAGAAATTCAGCTGTATGCATGCTACTCTACGATGGTCTAGAAGTACCAGGAAATTGCCTACAAAGGTTACAAGCTCAAATGCCTTCAGGCTAGGTAGGCAACACAAAGGTGTGAATTGGCCCTGATAACACAACAGTGAGGGGTTGGGTATTTAGTAAAGTGCAAAATGCTCTAAAGGCATTCACATTCCCCTTTTTTTTTAAAGCTCAGATTCAGCCTGTAGTAGGTGGTGAGTCTGTGAACTTGACCTACATGGGAAAAGTGAAACACCTTACTTCCGCATTCAGGATCCACCACCCACAGTCTGCCCTCTCTGAATCTCTCGTCCACACCACTGGTCAGCACTCTAGGAGTTATTTAATCTTCCCAACAGGAGTCTTGGTTCCTTTCTCCTTCATTCTGGTTCTGCTCACTTCCCACTGGACCATATTCTCACCTGGCTGTCCGGGCCCAGCTCAGATCTCTTTATCTTCTATAAGCTTTCCTGGACTCCAAGATTGTGCTGACCAGTGTGCATAGCCAAGTCACCCTGGGGCCTCTGGGGTCACACTTCCGTTCTTGTCTTGAAGTGGTGTGGAAATCTTTTTCTGCCTCTCCCTTCTCTCCGCAGACCAGAGTGGGAGCTCCTTGCCTTTATTAAGTCTCCATTCCACCACTCTTCTAAGGACCTACAAAGCCTGGATCATAACAGATGTTCAATGAGCCTCATGATTGATGGCTTTTATTTGGTTGTGTAATTTATAGGTTCCTTTTCTGGCTTCCTTGTGAATGAAATCTGAAGATTGAACTTGAAAACATCAAAATAATTTTTTTTGGCTTTTTTTGTTTTGAATTGGGCCTTGGATGTGAAGTTGTCTTGCTTCTGTCATGCCCTTTGTGTCACTCTGCTGTCCTGGCATGTCGGTCTACAGAGCGCTCTGGCTGAGCCTGCTGCTTCTCTGATCCCCTCTCTCTTTTTGCTGCCCAGCTGTAAGTGGGGTAGGCCCTGGGGCTCTTCTGCAGTTTTCCTCACCTTTTCTTACCCAGGCAGAGTACCTGTAGGTGCCCAGTGTTTTCTGATTTGTTGATTTGTTTATAAGTGAGGACATTTGGGTCCATGCCAAATTGTAATGGAATATTAATTATCTTCCAGAAGGAATTCAGATTATCCCAGGCCTACCAGTCCCTGGGAGGCATCTGAGCTCCCGGGGCATCTCCTTTTGGGACGTTTGTGGGAAGATACAGCTCATGGAAAAGGTCTGAACCCTGCTGGTCTTCCGATGAGTATGTCCAAGGGACCCTCTGGGGTTTCTCTTTGATGCTTAGAAGGATAGATATCAGGGCTGGGAGGTCATTGGCCTCTGTAAATGTGGGAAACCCCAGTCCCAGAAGGAGAAATGATGTCAGTCATTTATTCATTTATTCGACAAATACCTAGTGAAAGCAGAGAGGCTTATGGTGCCTGCCTCATGGACTTCACTTCCAGAGATGAGAGATCGGTAGGGAACAGGCTACGCATCCTACAAAGAACGCAGAATGCTATACTGTGATGGGGAGTGCCTGGGCTCGGGCGCTGAGACCTGCTCCAAACAACAGGCCATCCTTTAAGGTGATGCCGAGAAGGAGACCTTTGAGCTGAGGGTGAGGGGAGGAGGTAGGTCAAACAACTAGCTAAGAAGATAGCTCCAGGTGAGGAGCCAGCATGTGTAAATACTGTGAGCCAGGCACGGAGAATTCTAGGAGTGCAGATGGAGCTCAGTGAAAAAGGGAGAGAGAGAGTTAGGGGGTGCAGTTAGAGAAGCACAGGGGCTGGATCTCGCAGGGCTTTGTGGGCCAATGGAATGAGTTCAGATTTTGGTTTTAAATTCAGTGTGCAGTTACTGGAGGGTTTTGACTATGAAACTGGTCTTTAAATAGTACCACACTCCCTTGAAGAAAATAGCATCAGGTTACCTATGGGAGGCTATTGCAATGGTCCAAATAGAGAGTGGGGGGCTAACCAAAGGAACGGAATTAGGGTATTTTGGGGACAGAACTGGCAGGACTTGCTGCAGGACTAGATGTGGAATTGGGGAGAGGAAAGAGTCAAGGTGATGGTCCTTTGGCTCAAGTAGTTGGGTGGATGGTGGTATGTTAAATTAAGCAGGAGAGATTGAAGGAAAAGCAGACTTGTGGGAAAGGAGAGGCAATTAAGAACTTCGGTTTAGGAACATGTTCAATTTGAGATGCCTATTAGCTATCTAAGGGGGAAATGTCAGTAGGCAAATCAATATGTGAGCCACAAGCTTAGGAAAAGGGCCTGGGCTGGAGAAAGGACCTGGGGACCCTGAAGCAGGGAAGACTGTTTGCTTTTCAATATTCATTTCCCCCATTTTCTTTAAGTTCTCTAGTCAGAAATTACATATAAACATAAAATACATATAAATTATATCCTTCAGCTTCCCTTAGGCATGACTTCATTTTGGCCATTGAAACATAATTTCAATGTTTCCTTAAAAAGATCCTTAAAAAGAAGGTGGCTCACTAAATTTCCCCCTCCTCCGTCTGATGTTTGGAACCTGTCTGTGGTGGCTGGTGATCTGGCAGTGATCTTGGAGCAGGAGGATAAGGGTCATTTCTTTGAGAGTGTGAAGGAGGAAGATGGAAAAATATGCCTCTTTGGTAACTGTGTTGCCTTTATTCCAGCCCCAGATGCCTATATCCAGATTTATTTTATATGCGAGAAAAGTAAAGTTCTACCTCTCTTCTACTTTTAGTTTTATTTTCAGGTTAACATACAATAAAAGTGATCTTTTTGAGCACTGTAAAATTCTAAGAATTTTAACACATGCGTAGATTTGTGTAGCTGGCCACTCAATCAGGATCCAGCCTGGTTCCTTCACCCCAAAGAACTCCCTTGTGCTATCTCATTGCAGTCGTACCCTGACTGCACCCTTAATTTACCTGGGCATCACTGATCTGTTTTCCATCACTATAGTTTGTCTGCTCGAAAATATCATATAAGTGGAATCATACAGTATGTAATAACTATTTGGGACTGGCTTCTTTTACTCAGCAAACCCATTTAACATTCACCCATGCTTCTGTGTGAATCAAAAACCCATTCCTTTTAATTCTTGCATAGTATTCCACTGCATGAATGCAAAACGCTTGGATTTTCCATTCAGTGTTGAAGGACATTTGAGTTGTTTCCAGTTTTTGGTGATTATGAATAGAGCTACTAAAAACATACATGCAAATATTTTATGTGAGGTTAAGCCTTTGTTTCCCTAGGGTAAATATCTGAAAGTGAGATTTCTGGTTCATTGGTAAGTATATGTTTGACTACAAGAAACTGTTAAGCTGTTTTCTGGAGTGCCTGTATCATTTTACATTCCTACTAGCAAAGTATGAGGGGGTCATTTGCTCCACATCCTCCTCGGCTCCTGGTATTGCCATGATTTTGTAATTTAGCCATTCTAATAGGTATGTGGTGTTACCTATTCATGGTTTAATTTGCATTTGTTTAATGGCAAATGATATTAATCATTTTTTCACATGCTTATTTGCTATCCATGCATCTTTATGAAATGTCTGCTTAGTTCTTTTTGCCCATTTCTCAAACAGGTTGTTCATTTTTCTTTTTTGTTGAGTTTTGAAAGTTCTTTATATATTCAAGATATAAGTCCTTTGTCAGCAAAAGAACTTGGCCATCTTCAATACCATTGGCTTCCCTGGTGGACAAACTGGACCACTTATTTGAAAGTATTTTTTCTCAGTTTATAACTTGTATTTTATTCTTGTAATTGTTTTACAGAGCAAAAGTTTTTAACTTTGAGAAGTCCAGTTCAACAATTTTTATTTTATGGATCATACTATTTGTTTTACATCTGTTTTTTTAAGCCACCATTTTTCAGGTCACTGTGACTGAGAAAAAAATCTAATTTTGGTTAGCATGTCACTGGCATGTAGACAGTATTCAAAGACATGGAATGGAAGCTGTCTTGGGAAGATGCACCTCAGACCTAGACCATAGTTCAGGGTTTCCCATCTCCCAGACTGATGCACTTTCCGCCTGTCACTTACTATGAGCTTTGAAGCAGGACGTAAAGGAACATTGCCTATCCTCTTGGATAATGTCAACATCAGAACCCTAGTGGAGTGCTAGCTACATGCCCTAGGGGAATTGTGCAGGTTCCATCTTTGTTTTTACTTAATCATTTCTCAAATGTTTATCAAGCAAGGCTATGTACTACGTCCTATTTGTGGCATATACATATATAAGGCTGAGCAAGTCCACAAAGTCTCTTACCTTCTAGAGTTGGGGCACAGATAGTAAATACACAAATAACTAAGACGTGTCTGACAGTGATAAGCTTTCTTAAGAAAATCACATTGGGAGAGATGGCAAGTCTCTGGACCAGGTGGTTCAGAGGTGGCCTGTCAAGCAGGCCACCTTATACACCATTGCCTTGTGCAGGTCCTGCACTCAGGCCTGGCATCACAGCCGTCAGCCTGCGTGGCCACTCAGAAGGGCCTTGCTGTTGTTCGGTGCTCTGCCACCATCTTTAAATTCTTCCTTTCTGAACAAGGGGTCCCTCATTTTCATTTTGTAGTACATCTTGCAAAGTACACAGCCAGTCTTGCCTACACTGTATGAACAGCAAAAGAACTCGGCCATCTTCAAGACCATTGTGTTCCCTGGTGGACAGACTGGACTACTTACTCTGATTGCATAAAAGATAAATCCTTAAGATACACCCACTTTCAGAAATTCACTAGCCAAATAGTCCATTAGGAATTATTGGTGGACGCCACTCTGACCGTTCTTTACCACCCATCTATTTCTATAGATCTCTTCTGCTTGGTTAGATTTTTACCCAACAGAGTTGTGAGCCCCCAGTGCACAAATACAACGTTGTTGGTAGTGGTGAAGATAGATTCCATTACCAGAGACATTAAACGAATGTTGTATCAGACCGAATGCTGGTTATTCTCATTCTTTATTCGCATTTTATCCTCACTAGGCTAGTTTTAGAGATGTGCCAACTGCAGTCCAGAGAAGCTATGTAATTTTTACAAAATCGTGTTGCTAGTGAATGAGGAAAGTCCTTGTCTGGTTTCAGTACTAGGAGGAATCTTTCTGATGTCACTTGTTTGAATTGCTAATTTTCTCTATTGAAGAAGCTTGGGTGTTTTGGACATGTTCAATCATCTTTTAGGTATGGCAGGCAGCAATTGCTAAGAAAGCTGTCATTCATCTGCACTGATACTTTGAACATCTTTGCTTTGTTGCTAAGTGTGATTGTGGCATCAAGAGTTTCCACTGTCTCTGAGTGAATATCTGAGCAAGCACATTATTCCTTCAAGTGATGGGCATCCATATGAACAAAGCTACTCATGAAGCCTGGAGTCTCTTTTTCTATTTGGAAAGGCAGCTTTGTACATTTCTCTGTTTTGGCTCATATCTGCTCTTGAAGAGGAAGGAATCAGGCAGAAGGGATGGGGCCTTAGGTATTCCGGGAACGGAAGCTGGTGGCAGTGGGCCTCGTGCTGGCCCACTCGCAGTGCCCTTCACCCAGATTCCTCCCTCCTCCCCAGGCTCTTTTGGAAACTGGCTTCCGGAGCCTGACACATGTTTCTTTGTCTGGCCCCAGCTGTTAGAATCTGTCTTCATTCATTAAGCAGGAAGGGAGTTCTCAGAACTGCTTCGGCAGTCTGATGTCATGGAGCAGACACACTTAGACCTCAGCAACTTCAAATTAGAAATGTCAAAATCAGCCAGGGGGACCATGTTGAGCACCACCAAGCTGCAGACAGGCACTGGATACTTCTCCCCTGGTGTGTTCTTTTTCCCCATGATAACCTGCACAGCAGATGTCGTTGTCTTCATTTTGCAGAAAAGGAAAGTGAGGCCCAGAAGGTCGTGGTGTGTATCAAAGCTACATACTCAGAAAGAGGCAGGATCTGAGGCCAGGTTGGCATGACTCCAAAGTTCTCAGAACACTTGACTCACCACTGATACCCCAACAGAAGTCAGCAGCCATCTTCCCGCTCTTAAAAAGCAAAGGGCTTGTCTTTAGGAAATACCCACGCATCTCTGGGGAGAACATCAGTTCTCTCCCAGCCAGGCTCCTGCCCCAAGGCCTGGCTCACCTCCGTGCTGGAAGGAGACCCTGTGCTCAGCCCCGCGTGGAGGGGCTGAACCGTATTGTCACCAATAATTGTGCAGACCCATTCATCAGCGGGAATCCTATTTCAAACAGCTCCCCGACTCTAATGGCACAAAAAGCGTGAACTAAGCACAGTTTAATGAATTCTGATCTCACAGACAGAGGCTGCTGATCAGGGACAACTGTGCTCACACACGAGGCAGGAAAAATCACTCCAGACTGAGAGGCAGGGATGCATTCAAATGATCCCTTCATTCCTTCAAGATGGATAACTTGTTTTTTAGCACATTCATCAGACATGTTAGTTTTAACCCCGACTCGCTCTCCTCTTTCTGGGAAAGTGTACCTTTTAACCTGGAAAGCAATAAAGCCCTCTGATCTCATTCATGCAGTCAGAAGGAAATGAGCCATTTCACCTCAAAGTAGTTCAAATTCTCATAGATTTTTAATCTTAAACATCTTAGAAAAATCCATATACACAGTCCAATCACCCAGTTGTCTCTGAGAAAAAACAGGGGGGAAATATCGTCATTTGAATTTCAAGGAAAGCAGTATGTGGCAGAACTGGACGTGTTTCATGTTTCTTCTGCCAAAGAGCCCAGAGACCTCTGCCCTGAGACGTTCTCACCACCTTCTCAAGCTGCTGGGAAGGAGGAAGTGAGGGCAACACCCAGAGATGGAGTCTCCAGGACTCAAGGGGGTGGGAGCAGCCCAGACCCAGCTCCGTACCCAGAAGCTGGCAAGGTTCTGCCCCATCAATCACCTCAGTTGCACCTTTCAACTGTTCCAGGGGCAAAAAGACTGCCCTCATTTTATAGGTGAGGCTGCCATGAGACAGAGAGGTCAAGCAACTGGCATATGGTCACACAGCCACAGAGTGGCTGGGTGAGAGGATGTCCTTGCATCCCAAATGGACCACTGACATTTAAGGTAAACCCCTTCCCCACTCCAAGTCCCAGCTGTCCCTTATGTAAAATGAGAAGGCAGGGCTGTCTGAACACTAGATACTTTTTATTAACCATGGTTTCTGTATCATAAAAACCCTCATCATCTTCTGGGAGTGAAAACGGCCAGTTTTATTCCTCCCAGAAGGGAAGGCAGGCCAGCTGGGAAGGGAGGCCAGAGCTCAGTCTGCACTTGATCCTTTCATTTGGCTCATGCACTGTGTTTCTAGTACTGGGTTCAGAGCTTGGAATTCAGAGATGACAAAATGTTCCCTTCTGTGAGGAGCTCCTAGTCTCCTAGGGAAAACAGACACATTAAAGATAAAACCATTACCAATGGGAGATAAGAGCTCTGATAGAGATGTGTCCAGAGAGTTTGTGGGCACAGAGGAGACACAGTAACGAGCTCCAGCTGACCCTGAGCGACTCATTTGGATGATTTGGGGCCTCAATGTCCTCATCTTTAAAATGGAACGGTGATGACCCATAGCTGTACTTCACGGAGCTGCAGGGCGTGAAGAGGCTAGTCTACTCAGTCCATGGTACTTGTGTGAGGAACCCAGTGAGCATCTGAGGGATCTGAGGAGAACGGTGGCTTCCTCCAAAGTCTCTAGGTTCTTCTAGGCCATAGCAGCCTAAACCTCTCCCGTCCTTCCCTAGCAGTCCGGCCAGCAGGGGGCCTTTGCAAAGCCCTGTACGACCCACAAAGTATCCTCTGTCCACCACTTTCTCTTCTTTCCTGATTTGCCGCCCTGAAGGTTTCCTTCTAGATTCTGCTGCTACGTTTGTTCCTCTCCCCAGAGAGTGGTCCAATCCAGCCTTGCTACGTAGCTAGATGCTAAACCTGGGAAAAGTTGCACAAACTCTCTGAACCTCAGTTTCCCCATCTATAAAGGAGAGAGAATGAGGGCACTTCTTGTGTAAGGACCAGGTGAGGACTGGATGAGGGGATGTAGATAAGGCACTGAGCAAATAGTGGGCATCAGTAAGAGCTAAGTAAGGGGACATTTCCCTTGATCCCTCTCCCTTTCTCCCTTTTACTGACCCCTTTCCACTCCCCGCTGCATGTCCCCTCCTCCTCCTCCTTGTCATTGCTGAATGTAAGGACAGGATGGCAGGATTCTCAGCCTGTACTCAGCATGGCCAGTTTTGTACCTGCTAAGATGGGATTTTCCAGGATAAGGTTCAGGGTCTGGAGCCTGCATTTGTTCTGTCTACCCAGAGACCTGAAGAGAGAACTGCAGGGGTCCCAGAGGCATACCAAGGTGGGAGCTTATATCTATACCAGGTGTGTGATCACGGGCATATTTCTTACCCTCTCTGAGCCTAAGCTTCCTGAATGGTAAGATGGGGACAATCACACCTTTCTAAGAAGTTTATTGTGAAGAGTAAATGAGATCATCTAAGTTGGGAGCTTGACACATAATGAGCCCTCCCTTCTCTTTCCTGTCTGGAGGCTCCACGCCTGCTGTGTAGAACACACATTGGGTTGTAAATGTCCCTGGAGAGGTCCTCATGCTTCCAGTGAGTGTCTTCCTCCAGGACAGCCACCTCTTTGCATCCTTGAAGATCCTTTGTTCTGCCCAGGAGGACGCTGCGTCTGAGGAGCTTAGCTTCTCAAGGATCATGTGGATAAGAGAAGCACCTGCTTTGCTGGTAAAGGTGGATCTCTGGGTAAGACTGTCTTTAGAGAGCACCTTTTAGAATTCTTTTTTCTCGTGGACATTTTGCATCTTTTCTCTGAATTAGGCACTCAGTAATAACAGAGATGACAGGGATGATATTAATAAGCAAATATTGAGGCTTTCCATGAGCTGGGCACCAACCTGGGATAGATTGACCAGCTTTACTCTCTGACCTTCAGGTACACCTTATGATTCATTTATCATCTGTCTCCTGGATGAGGCCCTTGGACCCATGTCAGCAAGAGTTCAGTTTCCTGGAGCCAATGCTAACTCATTCTACCGCCTGCCACATTCCGTAGGTGTTCTCTGTGTCCACGTCCTTCCCATGATCCATGACCTCATGTGGTCCTGGTCCTCTCTGTGGTCCATGTCCTCCTTGTGATCACATCTGTCCTATGATCCACACCCCCACCCCTGTGATTTGTGCCCTCCTCTTATCTGTGTCCTCCCTGTGATCCATGTCTCTGTGATCCACATCCTCTCTGTGATCTATGTCCTACCTGTGACCCACCTTCTCTCCATGATCCACATCTTCCCTGAGATTCATGTCCTCTCTGAGATCCTCATCCTCCCAATCCTGCAGTTCCAGAACAAACTCAACCTCTGCTAAGGCCTGCCCCAGGAATGGCAGATGGGGTAGTTGTTCTTTTGTGGAACAAGCCTTCTGGACACTTGAGGTTGGGATTCAACTCTAGTCTAGTGAGAGACGGACAGAGTCTCTTGAGCAGGGAGTAATTTCTCCCGTGAGCTCAGCGTGTCGCATTCTTTGCCTCTCCTGGGCTGTTCCCTGTCTAAAATCCCCTTTGTACCTGCTTCATCAGCCAAGTCCTGTTGCATGCTCTGGCTCCCCTCACTTCCCACCTGTCCCCAGGGAGCTCTCCTGGACCCCCAAGTCCAGCAGGTACCCTTCTCTGTGCTCCTGTGCTGTGGGTTTGTGCTGTAACGACTCGTGGGACCATGTCATATGACTACCACCTCCATCAGACTGTGAGCTCTCTGAAGGCAAAGCCTTAGCCGTCCATGTATCCATCCTATTCTTAGAACAATCCTTGAGGCTCATCAGGCAGGACCGTCTATGCTGTAGGAACAAATAAACACTGAAATCTTAATGACTTAGCACACCTCGGGTTAAATTTCTTGTTCACATTAGCGTTTGGTGCTGGACATGCAGTGTTCCCCAGCCATGGGAAGTGCCTTCAGCATGCCTGGGGCATCCTGGCCCCTTTCCTGTGACCACACCATCAGGAGCGCATGGCTTCCTATTTTCCCGGGGATCTCATGGGCGAAGCTAAGGACCAGGCCTGGAGGGGCACACATCACTTCTCCCCCAGTGCTTGTCCAAACCCAGCTGCTCATCCCAGCCCAGCTGCAAGGGAGGCCGGGAAATACTGAGGTGCACTTAGACTTTAATGGGCATGAAACATCTTTGATGCCACTCAGGGAGGCAGGCTGCAGCTTAGTTTTAGGGAGAACTTCTGAACAATCAGAATTCGTGATGCAATAGCCCAAGAGCCTTAGAACCGGCTCGCTGACGGAAATAAAGTTGCTTCCCTTCACCTCGGCAAAGAGTTACATTCAGACAGAAATCAGCTTTTTGAAAACAAGCGGCTGGGCCCTGGAAACTCCGTTTAGCCCTGTCAGTCCTGAAGAAGTGCGGTGTTCCCAGCTCACAGAGTCCTTTGTCCTCTGCAAGCGCCCGAAGCCTGGAGAGGTGACTTCTTTATTCTCGGGAGCTGCTATTTATAACTTCCAAAGGACCCCTATTCCTTTGGTTCTGTACTGAGACTCAGAAAAGCGAGTCTGCCCTCCCCCTGCAGCCCTCCCCCGCAGCAGGCCTCTCTCCCCCCAGAGCAATCCCGTAAATAAAGGATGAAAGGCCGCGTAATTATTACCATTCGACAACACAGAGACTGTCAAAACCAGGAGTCCAACAAAAGCCTTTACATAAATCACAGCTGATACAATGGCTCTTGGCTGAAGGGGAGAGAGGCTTAGTCTCAACGCTGCTGAAAGAAGGTTTGTGTTCCGGGGGAGGGATTGCTGGAGTCAGCCACTCCTGGGGAAGAGACAGGGCCTAGGCTCCGAACAGACGACTAGCCCATCATCCTGTTCACCCAACTGCAGAGGCCACAGGATGAGAGTGAGAATCTGGGGACAGCCACCAGATGTGACACTTCCATCTGATGTGCCAAGTGGTCCAGATACCGGGGACTGTGCAAGCTAAAATGCCACCGTCAGCAGTTTGCACTGTAGCCTGGCAGAGTATAGCCTGGGAGGACATGCTGACCTACAGTGTGCAGGCAAGGGCAGTCTATACCCCTCGAGTCCTGCAGATATTCAGGGTTCTGGGGTCCAAAGAGGGGGCACTGGAGTGGCTGGGCTGCTGAAAGAAGGCTTCCTGGAGGCGGACATGTCTTGTAAGCAAGGTTGTTTGCCGACAGCAGGGAGGAGAGTAGCCCCTCCAGGGTCGAGTGACGGGGCTCCACTGAGTCTTAGGTTCAGTGAGGACTACATTTCTTGAGAACATGTGCACAGAGCTGGAATCGCATAGTGACTCTGTTTAAGAGTCCCTTTCTGCAGAAGGCCAGATACCTCTTTAGGAGTGGCGTTTCCAGAGAAGCAGGAAAATTGGTAAGAAATTTCATATCTCTGGGCACAACAGTGATTCCTTTTGATTAAGCCATTCGGTGGCACATTAAGAATTCAGTGGCATTTAACAAATGCTGGTGGCCCCTCTTGTGTGCCATGCCTCTACTCCTACTGATTCTGCCTTTGAAGATGAATGAGACATTGTTCTTAAGACTTTTAGTCTAGGGCAGGAGGCAGACAGAGTGACAAGAGGTGTCAAGCAGGGTGCCTGGTACAGATAGATGCCAAGGGGCAGTGTAGTGAAGTGGAGGAAGCGGGGGCTCTGGAGTCAAACTTCCTGAGTTTGTATCCCAGCTGGGCTGCTCATGAGCTTGGTGATCTCGGATGAGCTTATTGAACCTCTCTGGGCCTCAGTACATCAGACATTCATGGGAGTTTGAGGATAAAAAGAGAATCAGAATAATGTCTGGTATCTCATCACTGTGAGCATTAGTCTTATTTTTAAATTGCTCAGTGATCAGTGGTTTATAAAGCAAACTAGCATCTGTGCTATCATCTGCTCCTAACACAGTGGGGGTTAATCTAATCTCCCCATTTAACTGATGAGCAGACTGAGGCAGATAAAGGAAAGCTGAGGTCCCCAGGCTCCTGCAGCCAGAGTAAGAGCCAGGTCTTGCACCACACTGCGTGCCATTTGTTGAGGTGAAAGCACAGTTCTGCCCTGAGGGTTTTGCCTGTCTGGTGTTGGGTGGTGAGCGGAGTGCTTGGAACTACTGCCGAGTTCTGCAGGGATCCTTCAGGTAGCCTGGGCACCTCACCCATGGTGGGTGGGCCCTGAGGCAAGTCACACCTGGACCCCTTCCTAGAGCTGGGTTCATCTGCCCTGAGCCCATGCAGGAATGCATACCCAGGAGCTGAGGCACCTTCTTCAGACAATGGTGACTTGCTGGGGCCCAGGGAGATTCCCGTGGCTCAGGGTCAGCTCCCTGCTCCACGTGGCCATTCGGGGCTCTGGGTGGAAGCACGCTTGCAGGGATGGTGCAGTCCCCATGGATCTTTTGGGGGGCCTGACTAGCCTTTCCTCCTTCACCCAGGGTGGCTGCATCCCTACCGGAGTTCTCCACCACATTCTACTTCAAGGGCACCCCAAGGTGATCTTGCAGGGGATTCTATGTGAAGGGTCCCCTGTGCCATCACAGCAAGTATAGCCTGGCATTCAGAGGGAAAGCCGAGCCAAGCAGGGGTGCATGGTGGCTCCTTCTGCAGAGGATATATCCTGGACAGCCATCAGGGTGTTTTTCAGACAGTGGTTGTGACTCATTAGTGAGTCTATGTCAGTTTGGTAGGTCAAGATCTGCATTTCAAAATATAGAACAGTATATAATAGAAGAGAAAATACTAAGTGCATTGTACATAGTCAGGTCTAATTTACTTGAGTAAACTGCTGTGTATCTAGATCTTTAGTGGGTTATGATACAACACGCACTTCTTATTGTATGGTGAAGAAAATGTTTAAATTTCTGCTGTGGTGTCTCTGTTTCTGGAATAGGCTCTGTCCCTGAGCTCAGGCAGATCTGGGTTTAGGTGGCCACTCCGGGCCCCGGGGCAACTTGCTTGCACATTTGTTCGATGAAGCCAAGAATGTGTGCCTCATAAGGCCACCTGAGGTCCAGCTCATGCTGTCCAGGTGGTGCACAGAGGAAGCTCACTGAATGTCCCTTCCCTGGCCCTGTGGCCACCCAAGCTGCAGGGGGGCAGGAGGGGAGCTCACGATGGAGCAGATCAGTCTCTGGTCCCTCCCCTTCCTCCACCAGTGAGGCGGGGCACACTACGCCCTGGCAGGGGCTAGGCCGACAGCTGCCTAGGGCTCTCTCGGAGGTCACTGTCCACTGGGCTCACTAGCTCAGATCACCCCAGGTCCACATGGGGACTGCAGACTGTGGATTCGGGGGCCATCCATCCTCCTTCCCTCGTGCATCTGGTGTTGAGGCTTGGGGCGGAGGACAGGACTGGAACAGGGCATCTGTCCATCCGTCTGTCTGTGGAGCTACACTGGTGATTGGACCACCCTCTGCTCGCCTGTTCTCTCCCTTTCACGCCACCTGACAGACATACACAGAAACCCAGGCTCGCCAGACCTGCCCCCTGAGTTGGTGGCATGGGGAAGATGAGGGAATTAACTTCTGGCCTGCTGACAGTGGCGCAGCCTGCCAAAGCCGCCCGGGTAATTTGGTTCCTTTCCTCTGCTGACTTTGTGCCAGCCACAAGAGCGGATTAAGCAGGGAAATTCTGCATGGAGAACTCTCCCTCTTGGCGCTCCGATCCCATTGTCTCCTGAGAATGACAGCCGCTGGCTGGCGGTGCCAAAGCACACCGCTCCACTGGCACGTCCCCAGAACAGATCAGCTTCCCGTTCCTGAAAAGAGGGATTTGTTAAAGAACTAGAGTTAAAAGAAAGAACGCAGAGCAGGAGAGGATGAAGCCATGGAGTCAAAGTTATGCCTGGTCTGTTAATTAAAGCAGCAAGGCCTCTGATGGGAGTGCCGGTGCGCATGAATCTCAAACTCCCGAGGATGATTTCAGTTCTGCGCATGCTCCTGAGTACCTGCTGGGTGGGAGGCATCGGGCTCGGGGCTAGTTGGTGGGGTGGAAAGGACCCACCAGCCCCCTTAAGAGGGACTCATAAAAGAATCCTTTTCATCCTTGCTCTCAAGAATGCAGACACTTATTCAAAAAACCGGGATAATAATAGCTAATTATTAAGTGCTTACTTATGTGCCAGGAACTTTTATTCACACTGACACATTTAATCACCACACTAACCCTATGAGGTCTGTATTATTTTTATTATTATATCTCCTTAAAGATGGGAAATTTTTATTATTATATCACCTTACAGATGGGAAAACAAAGCGTTGATAATGGTGGGCTGTAAATGTTAGCAACTGATCTCTGCAAAGAAAATGAAAATAAAAGCAAGCCCTAATTTGCAGCCTTTGTTAATTTCTGTGGTGTCCCTATGCCTACCATGCCCAATTTCAAGCAACCAGTGGGACGTCATTGGACGCAGAGTTGGGAAGGACCATGCTCAACGAGCCCACAAACGGGCTCCAGCACACCAACCTTGCTAAGAAGCTTGTCCAAGCTCAACACAGTACGTGGCAGGGTCAAGATTTGTACCCAGGTCACCTGGTTCCTGAGCTATTCTTTCAATCACTGGGAACTCCACCTATGATGTCCAAGAGAAGGGACTAAATGGGTGGGGAGTTGCCCTGAAGGCCAAATGAGATGAGGTGTGTGATGCGCCCGGACAGCTCTGAGTGCCTGTTGCGTTGGTGGTCCTCCTCGCCCCTCCTTCTACTTTGTCCTCCTCCTCTATAGGCCACTGGACTCAGTAGCTCCTGATGTGAGATGCCATGGCTATCCCACAGCACGTTTTCTGATGCAGAACAAAAGATGTTAAGACACTTTTGGTATCCCACGTAAAAAAGTTCTGTTACCCTAAGTAAAAAAAATTCTGTAACCAGTAATGAGGTCTTTAAATCCTCTCTTTGTACACCATTTTCATTTCATTATCACACCATGCTTGTGAGGAATACAGTTAAAATCCATCAACACAGAGTAAAAATATCTCCTGCTGCCAGTTTCCCTCTTTTGTGTATCCTACATGCTGCTGACATGCCTTCTTGAATCCAGTTATCACCCAGACATACTTTTGCTAGAAATCTTCCGTAGCTCCATTACCTACAGATCAAGTCTGGGCTTTTTAGTCTGATATTCAAGACCTGCTAAGATCTTATGCATCCATCTATCCATCATCTGTTCATCTATCCATTGATTCAACATGCACTCAGTATGAATTGAGTGCCTAGAATGTGACAGAAAGCACTCTACCAAATGAAATATGACCATCTCAACTTTATCTTGTATTACTTTCCTTTTATTCATTCATATAATCAGTCAATCATCATTGAGCTTTTATTATATTCTAGATTCTGGGGACACAAAGATAAATAAGACACCAACTCTGTTTTGAGCACTGTATATCCCAGGCAAATATGATGATTTGTTCTTGCCAAAATATTTTTCTACCTCTCTGTTTTTATTGCACAGTATTTTCTCCACCTGGAAGGCCCTCTCTAGTACATTTCTAAACATCTAAGTTGTATTCATTGTTCAAGGTTGCAATGACATCTCCTTCATGAAGCTTCCCCTGGTCCTTTGTCCTACTGGGCAAGCTGGACCTGATCATGCCTTCCTTGAACTCCACTGGGATCCTTTCCCACTATGACTCTAGGCTTTCTGTTTTGGCTTAAAGCCATTTGTGTCCATGTTCATTCTCTATTGCTAGACCCTGACCTCTGGACCTCTGGGACTCAGTGGGTTTATACTCACATCCCTCAGGTGATCAGGAAGTGCCTGTTGGATGAATGACAAAGGAAAGAAATCATGGCGGTGAGAAAGTGCTGTCCTCTACTTGTTGCCAAGTCCCTACTTTTGGCACAAACGACAAAGAAGGCCTTTGCAACCTGAAAACTATTCTCAGGCTATTTGGGCTCCACACAAATTGGACCTGGCATATCTTCTACTCTTAGTTTGTTTGTTTTTTTTACAGGTATTGCTATTGAAAGGACAATCACTCCTGGGAACAAATTTAATAAATTCAAACATAAGTATTAGAACTTGAAAGGACCTGAAAGAACCTTTTGTTTCAGCCCTAATTTTTGGTCTGAGAAAATCAGATCCAGAGAGGCAAAATAACTAACTCAGATTACCTGTTAGTGATGGCAGTTAACTAAACAATACTCCATAGTAATTGTTTCCAAAGGTTCATTCATTCATTCAACTACTCTGCAAATCAACTATGCTTCAAGCAAAAGATGATTTTAAACCATTAAGGGAAAGGTAAAATGTATTGATTAGTGGTCTAATTCTTTAGAGTAGTAAAAAGGAGAGCAAATGACAGTTCACATAAGGTAAATTTCTGTTATCTGGAACGTTAACTGCACAAAATGCTCCATTTTTCATGCTAAGAGAGCAGTAGGACATGATCATGTAAGTTGGTGACCGTATTTCCTGATTTTTAGGGACAGCCCAGGTTTACCCCCTTATCCCTGACAATTATTAGTAGTGCTCCCTTTTGTTCTCAAAGGTGTTCTTGTTTGGACCGTAAATTATGCAGTCATCCTGTGTACAAAGCTGAGTAGCTTTTGTTCGTCTCATACCTACTATTACAAAAGTGGTTTTTGATTAATAGCAGGGTCTAAACAATGTGCCAGTGACCTGTAGCTGTGAGACCGTGGACATTTCAAGAGGGACTGCTTGTGAGGGGGCCTCAGGGAAATCAGCAGAGGGGCAAGAATGATGCCCTTTCCTTTCAGTGTCTCTCTGTCCTGAAGATTTTCTGTTCCCAAATCCTATGACACGTTGTTTCAAGTCACAGGAAAGTAAAAGGACCTGTAGAAAGAAGCAGGTTGATCAGATTTGCTAAAAATAGAATCTGCAAGCTGTCTTTAGGATGGGAGGTGGAGGATGTTGATGGATGTCATAGGCAAAACGCAAGTCATTCCAGGCATTTTTACATAAAAATCCACTTCCAATCTTCCTACATGAACTTGTCATTAGGTAAATTGTTTCAAAGTATTAAATGAACCATGAAATTGTCCATTTGGGAATTGCTAAACTTCCCCAAAATGTTCTTAGCCAATTTTGGATCCCCAAATGGTTTGAATTCCTTTTTGCTGTCCAACTCCCATTTTGGGGGACTGATGGGAATAAAGATGACTTGAAGGGTTTCATTTGGGGATAGCTCACCTCAGGCTCTTGAGAATGCTTGTCATAGGCCCTAAATGACATCAGGGCACCCATCCTTGATCACATCTCCATAGAAAGAGTGGTACTGTGGACAGTATATCCTGGATTGCTCGAAAGGTAGTAAGACCCAATTTCCATTAATATTTTGCTCCATGGCAGTATTTTCCCACTTGGAGTCCTGTACCTAGTCTGTACCTCACACTCTACTCTACAGCAGCCTCAGAGATCTTTCTGGAAACAGACATAGGCAGGTCAGAACCCCGTCTCCAGCACTCTGGGGTCTCCCTGCCTGCAGAAATAGTGTCCGAGTACATCACCAAGCCTTCAACAAGCTGACCCCTGTGTTTCTTTCTTGCTTCATTTTCCAACAAAATTTCTTCTGTTGTGCACTTTCCAATTAAAGAAGAAGCATAGATGTGCATCTGAGCCCAAGGCATCAACTCTTGCCACCACCAGCAGATACCATTTGTAGGGCTTGTAAAGTGTTGCTTTGGGCTTCAGAACAGATGAATTTAAAGAAAGACTCTCAGAACCAACCTTTCTGTAACCAGAGGAACTTCTTTTGCTACAGTTTCCTATCCTTCCTTCCATGCATCCATCCACCCACCCACCACTTGAACATTCCTTCAGCAGTTCATTGATTGCTGGCTCTGTACCAGACACTGGGGCTCTGTGGTGGGAATACTTTGGTGAACAGCGTGGTCCCTGGCCTCGTGAACTCAGCATCTCATAAGAAACTGCTGTTATTTCTGCAACGTGACACCCATTGTCTATGACCATGCAGTGTCTTCCACTTAGAATGTCATTATTCATGTTCTTATCTAGAAAATGCTTAATCGTTCTAAAGACCAAGCTGAAGCACTTCCTCCTAAAGCCAACTACATCTCCCCTGAGGAAGGATGTGGAGGCACAGAGCCCTGCAAAAAATCTTGTGGAGTTGGACTCATCCAAAGAAATCTTTATTCCCCTTCCTTGCTAATGGAAACAAATCATTCAATCTCTCCAGGCCTCAGTTTTCTAAAATATAAAATGGGAATAAAAAGAATTACTCATCTCATCTCACAGAGTAGTTGTGAGTTTCAAATAAATGTTTAAATGCTTTACAACCACTGATGTACTGTGGACTCACCTGTTCCGGGAACATTTACTAAGAGCGTGCTCTGTGGGCCAGGCTGTGGGCTTGTGTCAGGGATGCAGATTCACATCGACCCTTCCTATAGGGAGCGCAGAGTGGCCAGTAGTCACAGAACTGTCACCCCACAGTGCGAGATGTACCGAGGGAGAAACCAGCGCAGGGCACCATGGGAACCTGGGGAGGGTGGGTTCAAAAACAACAATCACGTGATGTAAAGTAACTAGAGCAAACACAGCACACTATGCACTCTGCACTGTTCTAAGAATTTTAAATGCTTAACTCATTGAAGCCCCACATTTATTATCCCACTTTGAAACAGGTACATTTATTATCCCCATTATACAAGTGGGGAAAACTTCAGCCCAAGATGATACAGACAAGGAATGTTAAAGGTAGGATTTAAACTTCTCACACCTTTTATAAGCAAGGGCCACTGGTGAGAGTGAGTGGACATCACACATGACTGGGCCTGTGAGTGGTTGGCATGACAGGATTAGAGGGAGGTGGCCAGGAGGGAATAGGTCAAGTCCCCGAGGGCATGCAGCCTCATTGAGGAGATTCTAGTTCCCAAAGCTTCCCAAAGCAGGGACTATGTGGACAAGGCCTTCTCACCTCCTTTCCTATCTTCCATCCCACCTCTCCTTCTATTCCTGTGATCACAGCTACACTCCTGGACATTGGCCCTGAATAAGGCTGGCTTCAAGCAGTGGTCAGAGACTGGACCATGTTTTGATTTGGAGAGCTGGCTCTGCTTCCATGTTCTGACACTAACCCATCTAAAGAATGTGTGGAAAGAAAGCAGCCGGTTTTCTAGATATTCCCTTATCTATTGGACTCTTGGATATGTCCTAAAAAAAAGTTGCCAAGTGGCTAAGCAACATCTTTTTTTTGTCTATATGATCCTAAGAATTTGGATATTTGGCATCATTCAGTCCACGATTGATTGGATTTGCCCTGAGCTGCTCTTTGCTAAGATTCTAAGCAAGGTGAAATCGATGATCTCATCTCTAGTCTCTCTAATTGGATTGCTTTGGGGAATTTTTCTTTGAAAAGCTTTTATTGATTTTTCCTAAAAGAAGTGACACATTGGATTCTAAATAAAATCGCCTTTCAGAGGAGATGTGAGGTGCCCACAGTGAGTCCACACAACCAAGATCTTGAAGTTGGAAGAGCTGACAGAAGCCACCCAGCCTGGCACTTCTCAGATCTGAGCCATCACCAGAATCATGTTGGCACTTGAGGCAGACAAAGCAACAACAGAAACAGCAGGACAAATGACTCAGAATCTCTGGAGGAGGCCCTGGGTCTCTCCTTATGAAGAACGTCCCCAGATGTTTTGGCAGCAGCTTTTGTGGGGACTTTTGGAGCTGCTGGTCTACCCGACACCGGTAATTGTGTGATTTTGGTCTTATACACATCTAAGGAAGCTCCTGGGGGCTCGAGCCTGAGTTCTAGTGGAAGGACACATTTCTCTTTGTATGACTGTCCATGGGTGAGGTGTGTCTGCAGGTCTGAGTCCACACAGCTATGAGGGGCATTGCTGACTGCCCTCCCAGACTGTGATTATGTTAAGGACTCTCCTGAATAGTGATCAGAGTAGGCTGCTCCACAGGCCACCCGTTCCACCGTGGGGAAGATATGATTGTTAGCTCTGCTTCTTCCTCTGACCCTCCGTTACCCACACCCATGCATCCTGCTTTGGGTCCCTGGAAACCCCGAGAGTACATGCAGTCCCTCTTCCCCAGTTCCCCCCAGTCTTGGCTTCTTGTTAAAATAACTCCTTGTCCTTCAACCATTTCCTGAATAACCAGCTTTGACTTTTCCCCATTCATAAAGTCTCCCATTACCAATATCATCCACATGGATGGGCATTGCATTCATTCATTCATCCATTCATTCATTAGAGTATACATATACCAAGTATCCAACAGGCTTTAAACAAATATTTATTCAGTGCCCACTACATATCCACCTCCTGTCCAGCCTTTGGGGGATATAGTGGCAAGTAAAAGAGAACATGTCTCATATCTCAAGGACCTTAAAATCTAGTGCTGGGAAGATAGATAATAGACAAGCAAGCCAATGAATAAAAAAAATAATCTTAACCACATTTAATATGGTGAACATTTCATAATGTATATAATTGGTGAATTGCTACCTGAAACTACTATAATACTGTACGTGAACTATATTTCAATTAAGAAAAGATAATTGTAGACAGTGTTAAGCAAGCATCAAGCATTATGCAAGATATTAAAGGGTTTAGAAATGAAAAAGATAGTATTCTTTAAGTTATTTACAGTGTAGTGGGGACATTCATTCCATCCCATAGTTCCCATTTATCATGGCTAATGCTGAAATCAAGACTTATAGGAAGGCTGTGGGAGCCTGGGGTGGCACAGGCCCAGGGAGGAAGAGGTAGGGGCTTTCTTCTCTGGGGTAAGGCCTTCTCAGTTAGAGTAGATTTTTCCTCTTTTGTCTTAACTCTTGTTTACTATATTGTTTGTAAGGTTGTGCTGGATAGACTTGATTTTTGAGTCTGTGTGTTTTTAGGGGTGGAGGGAATTTTTCATGAGGAAAAAAAAAATCCCACATTGTAATTCCCATTTCAGTGTAGTGGGCCTTGGAGCCAAAATAGTTTGTGCACGAACTACTAAGCTATTCGGAGACGTAAGACATTTGGCTCCTTCAGTCTGGTAGGCTTGGCAGGGCAAGCGTTTGGTAACAATGACTTCCTATATACCATCCACAGTATAAAAACTGTGGCTTGTGTTTTGTCTTGTTCTGTGCCCTCTGGGGCCAATTCCAGCACCAAGCTCTCTTTGAAGTCTCCGGGCCTGGACCAGCTTCACAGACTCCGAAGTCAGATGAGAAATGGGCCCATTATTAATGGGGCAAAGCATTTGTATGCTCTTCATACAGTGTGGGTGGCATTGGGCTCCCATGGGATACCCTAGGGCAGGGTGTCAGTGTTGAGCTCTAGTACCGGGCTTGGCACTGGCTCCTATGAAGGCTGGTTGGCGCTGAGTGTCACGGGACCAGCAATGCCTTACCCATATTTAACAGCTGAGTGATGAGAAGTTACTATGGACAGAAGAAGATTATTCATTAGGGGAGCAGATTCATTTATTGTTGAATTGACTGATGTGTTCATTCCAATGTTGACTAAGCATCTACCCTATGCCAGATTCTACATCCCTCCTCTTCTCAGGGAACAAAGGTCAAAAAGATCCTCATGGAGATGGCATGTAAGCCAACTGGTGCAAAGCAGAATTATGGGCACCCTGGAAAAACTCCAGGGAGTTGGGAGTGGGGCACAATGGGGGAAACCATCTGTTCTCCCAGGCTGAGGGTGGTTAGAAAAGGCTTCCTGGAGGAGGTGGTTGTGTTCAAACTGCCTCTTAAAATTTAACATCAAAAGTAAACCAGTGGCAGAGGAATCTGGGTGTGTTGTATTACAATCAGACATATTCTACTCTGTTCACAGAGCCTTAACCAAGCCTCCTGGGTGACACAATTGTGAATGCAGAGAGTGTGTTCATGACACTGTTCTATTTAGTATGATGTCACAGAATGGGGAGAGCACCCTGGTTTTGTGGCCAAGAAGTCTGAGTTTGAGATGAATCCTTGTCCCTCTCTGGGCTCTGGTTTCCTCACCTGAAAATGAGTGACGCAGGTGACATCAGTAATATTCTATCATTGAATAAGAAGAATGAAATGGTTGATTGGGGTAGAGGGCTGAGCCTTCTTCTGGACCTTTCCTTGGTCCCTGAGGAGCCTCTTAAAAGAAGGCTGGGCTTGCAGAATACACATTATCACCTGTGATCAAATGACTTCTCAGACCTTTCCTCAGCTTGGGATCTCACCTCCAAGCTCTCACTAAATAGCTGTGTGACCTTGGACCTGTCATTCCCTTCATTTCTCTATCTGTATGATGAAGGGCTTGGACACATGATCTGGGAGCCCTCCTGGCTTTACAGTCCAGGCTGTACAGTTCTGATCACTCTGGCTGTGTAGGCAGATTTGGTTTTCAGGAAAGAAAGTGATACTATTTATCAAGGGCGGCTTCCTACATACCAGGCACAGTGCTAGGCATTTTGTATACATTACTTCACCTAACCAGAACAAATATCTCTTGAGGCAGTTATCACAGAAGCCCAAAGAGGTTACAGGACTGACCAACATCTCCTGAGCAAGAGCACTGGAGCCAGGTGTCTAGGCTATTTCTGTCACTCCGGTGTTTGTTATCATGGACTGTCTGGCTCTCTTTCTCGGTTATTTAACACAGTGGGCTCCGACACAGTGGAACCCTGGAGTTAGCTCCGAGGAGCTCCAGAGCGCTCTGCTGCCCTCAATACCTGCAGGTCAGTACCTGCTTTCCTCAGATTCTGCTGGGCAGTCAGGCCACACACTCCAGGAAATGCAACGGCCCTGCGTGAGAGATGCATCTTGCAGGAGTTGCCTGACTGGACAGACAGAAGGGGCTGTGACACCCCAGGGAGGTGAGTCCTGGGCTCTGGGTCAGGGAAGCCTCCGCTTCCTCAAGGTGAGGGCCTGGTGTCTTGTGTTGGGGAAATAGAGACCATGGGTCCAGTCATACCCACCCTTGCTGTTTGTTTTTGCAGTACATATTGTCTACAAGTTCAAAGGAGAT
Source organism: Manis javanica (assembly GCF_040802235.1). NCBI lineage: Eukaryota > Metazoa > Chordata > Mammalia > Pholidota > Manidae > Manis > Manis javanica. The sequence goes on along the minus strand of NC_133156.1, from coordinate 230,704,649 downwards.
ACCGCTTAAGCAAGAAAAAGAGTGAGAAGAATTTGTATGTCCTTGGTGCGTCTTCCCACAAGTCCCATAGCCAGTGCATCATGTACATGGAGCTCACGTATATAGTCAGCGTGAATGGGTGTGAATTGGGAATGTTTGTCTCTGGGGTTTGTGTGCAAAAAAGTCTTAGGAGCTGCGGCATGTGGCCTCAGTCCTGATCCGGGCTGCAGCGCGTTCTCTACGGGGATAGGCCGAAGCATGTGCAGACACATATTGTTCTTGGAGACAGGATTTATTTGTAGCCCATAAATATTCCAGCATCCGAGCTGTGGTTACCACAAGCTGCTGCTGTTTTAAATAAGCTTTGGATAGGGAGACTTTCTTGGCTACTGAGTATAACTGCTCCTGCATTTCTTTGTAGAGCCATTTCTTCATGTTGTTAGGTTTTGGAAATATTTCAAAGAATCCTTGACCTCAGCTTCTCATACTTACACATCTGAGAGTAAGTTTTACTGTCACCTGGCTAGTCCATCTCACTCAATTTATAGCCAACAGTTCATGGGAGGGGATGTGGGGAATGTTTGGAATTGCTCTCGGCCCCATTTTCCTTTCAGGGCAGGAAAGCTGTGGGATTCTGGGTCACCTGGAGCACTTCCGCCACAGACCATGGGTGCTTTTGAGGGGTGGCTCTGCTCCCCCAACTCTCTGTCCTGTTTCCTTCTTCTGCAGAAGGCGGGTGGCAACACCACTCTGTCCTCCTTCCGGCGCTGTCTTGAGGGCTCCTACTAACAAGGTACATGAAAGCACTTTAAGTTTTATACTGTTCTTTTGTTAAACAAAGTCCGGTAACCGAGTCCAGCAATGCAAAGGTTATCCTTTTGGAAAGTGATGAAAAGAACAACATCATAGCTTAGCCAAAGCAGTTTCTGTTCTTTGATTAATAAATAAAATTCTGTACCCTAAAAGATGGCCTTGGGTTCCTTTTTCAAGTGTTGTTATCTGGAATTTGGTTTTAAATTGTGCTAAATGTAATCCTGGGATGTACAGATATGTATTAGCTATGGCTTCAGGCATACACACACTCAATACTTTACATGTATGGGAGCCTATAGATGTGTGTTTCTTTTTTGTATATTGAGAACTACCAACATGGAATAATACACACACACAGATATATATACATACACACATATTACATATATATGATGTGTATGTATATAAAATACATATATACTATATATGCATTACATATATAATATATATGAACAAATAATAATTATTTTTATGCAAAATACTACATAAATTCTTGAGCCAAACCTACAAACATGTAAGCAGCCCCTGTGAACACACAAGAAGTTTTAACACAAATGTTCCTACACATTGATGACTTTGAATGCTCCAAAGAAAAGGACCATTGTCTCAATTAGCAGGGAACCCCAAAGCAGGAAGGTCTTGCCCTACTTTTCCAGGGACTTGAACTCTGACCTCACATAAGGTACTTAATTTCTCTGTCCCAAATTCCTCTTCTCCCGACTCGTCCCGTGTACAGAGGTGTCCATTCATGCAGCCGCTTTCCCCCTCCCCCAGGAGGGGGCCCCTGTGGCCAGGCCCAGCGCTCCTTCTTTTCTTGTCTTGAACTCTGTAACTGAAACACGGCCCGTGACAATCCCATGTACACCCTTTAAAGATGCCTGTTATCTGCAGACCTCTGGGGCAGAGAAGTTGGAAGGACTCACATCAGACCAAGACAGAACACACTCCCGCCTGTTTTCAGTAACGTGAGGAGGAGGCTCGGTGCCAACATGGAGGAATTTCCTCAAACATCCTCTGCTCCAGAATGATCCCTTTCAGAAACCTGGCTAAGAAAACATGGGCAGAGGACTCTGGGAGCTTCATGCCCTCCTGGCCCCGCCATTTATCCAATTTACACTGATCAGACCCACATTGGCAAATGAAAGCCTCCTCTTTCCTTCTGTTTGTATGAGTTACTCACGGGGGCAATTTGAACGGATTGGATTTCCCCTTGGAAATGCTGGTATTTCCATGATTTGAAAAGTCTGGCTCAATTAGAATAATCTGCGGGCACTTCCTCTCCTTTTATGCAGGTAAATCATGGATAATTTAAAAGCAAAAGAACCTTTTGGACCATTGGGCCTGCCTCTTTCATCTCCTTGCCCTGGTAATTGCCCTTCCATTGTGAGACCTCCGTGGTTAGCTAGGAGCCTGATTAAGAGGTGAAGGGCTGGGCCCTGGAGAAGGGAGGGTCGAGGGCCACCACACATGGCCTCTCCTTCAAAGACACTTCCTCTGCAGCAGGTACGTGAAATACCAAACCTGAGTCGGGTTATGCTCTCAATTGGTGCCATATGATCCCAAGTGCCCAGACAAAGGCAGGCCATGATTAGAAAGTTCAAGACTGTGAATGCTTCTGGGGGCATGGGGTGATCAAGTGCCTGGAGATGGGGGGACGGCAAGGCGGGCTGACAGTGGTATGTGGCACCCCCCAAAACATGTTTGTAACAAGAGAAAATTATTCCTTTGCCTTGGTGGCCCACACTCCCCTCCGGCATGCAATGAAAGCTCACTTCGTCCCACTTTCTGTGGTGTTGTGGGGATTGGATGAATCACATGGAGAAATGTTGTTTTGACTTCCAGCTTTAATTAGGCATGTTTGCATATTCTCTGCCCCATCCACCTTGGAGAGGGGAACGTGTTGTTGTGACTGTGGTGCGGACCTTCAAGGGATGTGGGATTCCGGATGTGCCCAGCTGGGAGAGAGGTCCCACAACAGCGAGATCAGCCTGCTTGTTGTTGCAGATGGAGGAGCTGAGGCCCAGGGTCACTTGTCTGCGGTGTCCCAGCAGGGCTAGAACTCAATGTCTCCACCACCCCCTCCAGCACCAGTTGGTTGTGGAGGTGGAGATGGAGGTGGAGGCGAGACTGGCTGCCTTCAGCCTGGCTCCATCCTTGGGCTCCAGCCCGCTGGCCCTGCCCTGGCCTGCGCAGACCTCACCAGCCCACAGCAACATCCAGAGGCAGAATCTGCAGCTCCCATCTGAGCCAAGGGGCAGGAATCCAGGCAGGAGCAGGCGAGAGTCATTGAAATAGGCCCCATGTTTTCTGTGCCTTCACAAGTGACAGCTTGGGGCAGGAAAAGGAGCAGGGGATGGGTGAGGCCCTCAGGCCCCCAGTTCCAGCAAAGCTGTGTGCTTTTTCAGATCCACTTCTGAGGAGTCTCCTTTCCACTCAGATTTTGTTTTTCTCTTTGTAAGACTGTGGGGTTGGAGCGAGTGATCTTAAAGGGTCTCACAAGTACTCAAATTCACTCATCAATAGGGTAGTGCAACCGCAATGATAGCTTTAGCAAGAACTCTCTATGGTGACTCCTCGTAAGTGAGCTGCAAGACACCAGGGAGCCCTGTGTAAAGTGCTGCACAGACACGCAGGACACACGGGCACCAGGAGTGAGTGGGCCCTGGCAGCTGGAGAGCAGAGCGGTGGCCAGTCCATTCCTGACCCAAGGCAGACACTCTGAGGCGGGCACGCTGGGGGCAGCCCTCTCGTGGAGGAGCATGTGGCCAGAGAATGGCTGCAGTGGACACTGGAATGCAAGGAAAACAAATTCAATACATACTTACGGGACAATCTGCTAAGCAGCAGTTCCTAATGTCAAGGCGATGGAAGGAAGTGCCTTCTGGTCCTCTTACCTCATCTAGCAAATGCCAGGAACAGGGTGACAAGCTTCCCAGAGTCTTTCACCGGGTTTCATCTTGATAATCCTTCCTACCTCATACCATGCTTCTCTGTAACACTAGAAGTCTGCACAGCAGCCCGAGGGCTGCTGGTGGGCAGGCCTGGGTCTGGCCCGGAGCCCCTGGGTCTGCACAGCCTGCATGGTGCAGTGAACACAAGGCAGGGCTTGTTCAACGGAGGGAAGCTGCTCCACTGGCAGTTCCCAGAGTTCCCACTTCATAGCAGAGCAAGCCTCAGCGCTGACACCTTCAAGAGCTCGCATCCTGAGTCGTAGACCTGTTTCGTCAGCACTCTGCCTCTCGGGTTCCTGCCTCTTACAAAGAGTGTGTGCGGTGGCCAGTGTTCAAATAATAATGACTAACCTTCAGCAGACACTTTAGAGTTGCTAGGTACTCTTCCCAGCACTTTGATGCATCACTGGCTTTAATTAATACCACAATTCTGTGAGTAAGTGACTAGTATTATCCCTATTACACAAATGAGGAAACAGACCCAGAGAAGTTGTGTGACTTGTCCAAGGCCATACGGCTAGGAAATGGCAAAGCAGGATGCAAGTCCACACAGGCAGCCTGGTGTCAAAGTCTGAGTTCGTGGCCTCTCTGCACAGTGCCTAGCCAGTACCTGGCACACGGCAGGTGCTGAGAAGAAAATGCTAGTTCCTGACTGATCATTTATTTCTGTGTGCCATGAGGGTGCAGACCCTAATGGAGATGTGGTTCTCAAGACCACCCACTGGGGAAGGAGATTGCCATTTCCCAATCATTCTGAGTTTGGAAAAGTCCATAGCATCCTTGTGATAAAACCCCTCCCACCTGCACACACATTCCTGTTGCCTCTGGGTTGGAATTGTCAGAGCCCTGGGCCTCCAGAGACAATCCTCAGTGTCAGCGCCAACCCTGCATGCCCCTAAGCAAGCAAATCCAGGCCTCTGGGTGCTCCTTTCTCCAGGAGGCACTTGAAAGATGCAGTGAGGCAGACGAGCTCCAGGTCTGGGTATCTGCTACCCTTGGTTCTGCTCAGGAATTTCTTTAGCTGATTACACGGCTCTCATTTCAACACCACCAGCTTTGTGTCCCAGGCTATGGGAAGGCTCCTCTCTGCCACCGCCGCCTCCATGGAGGGTCATCCTGTTGGGAAAAGACATCTCAGAGCAACATTTCTACCAGATTTAAAAATACCCCAGAGGCGACATTTCCTGAGAAGGTCTTTTCTTTCTTCTTTTTCCTCTTTCATATGGGCTAATAGTTATTGCAGGGCCCCTGCATTCCTAGAAATCCCTAGAATCAAACTGGGTTGTAAGCCATTGAGAAAGAATGTGGTGTGGCTCCCCCCTGAGCCCCCGTGGCCAGTAACATCCGATGTGGGCTGAGTGCACAGGGCGCGGCCTCCTGGGGCCCGGGGAGCTGGCCACGCTCCGCCTGGCTGCTGAGGGCCCCAGCTGTGGGCTGCGCTTTGCCCCGCCTGTGCTCCTGTGGCTGGTATTTCTCCAGCACCGATACGTATTTTAGATAGTCTTTCTGAACAAAGCCAGTCTACGTGGATTTTTCTCATTTCTCTGATTATCTTCTGTCTCTTTTATGTTCTAAAAATTCCTGCACTAACGTGGTGAGGGGTCCTGAGATGAGTGTGTGGCCTTCGTCCTTGGGAGATGTCAGACTGGGGAGATCCAAGCTTCAAACGAAAGGAACATTGAGTTGCATGTGCCTGGCCTGGATGAAGTCCTCAGAAGGGTGGGTCCAGAGATGAATCATGACGAGAAACATTTGTCAGCATTTACTTTCACGCTGGTCACCACGCTTCACTTGCTTTACCTTATTTAATCTTCACGAGAACACTTTGCAGGTGAGTTTTAAGCAGATAGGAAATGGAAGCTGAAAATGGTAACTGTCCCTGGTTAGTGGTCAAACTGGAATTCAAAGCCAGGCCTAATTGACTTTAACTTGTGCCAATAACTGTACACCAACTTTACTGTGTACACCCCTCGGGGGCTTGCCATCACCTGCAACAGGCCACACATGCTGGGTAGCAGTAGTGTAAGTCACAGTGGGGTCAGCCTGCCAATAGGGGCACAGGCCACCAGCACCACAGCAGTTCAGTGGGATCTTGGGGGTGGATTTCTGTGGGGCTCATCAGTTGGGGAGGAGAGTGTGTCAGTGAAGGCATTAGGTGTTCTCTGTTCTTTCTTCTGGAATGTTTCTCCTTTTGAGTCTTCACTGCTGAATTCTCTGTGAGCTCCAGGGTCTTTACTGCCTCATCCAGGAAGCCTTCCCAAACTGCTGCAGGGACCTCTCCCTTCCCTGGTTAGCAGAGAGAGTTGGGGCTGAACCTGCCTCAGTATATCTCTGCCCCAGAGATCTTGCCTTACTGGCTAGATTGTAAATTCCTTCTCATCCGATGGGGCCTGGGGTTCCCAACTTTCTCTTTTCCAGGGCATGAGAAGCCAGCAACAGGTAAAGGGTGTCAAGTGAACTTTATTGAACAAAGGTGACATATTGGGGCATATTGGTGACAGACAGGAAATGGTCAGCATAGTTGAGCAGAAGGAAGACAAGTGTCCTTAGAGCCAAAGAGTTTCAAGATGGTGTTATGACCAGTCAGGTCAAATGCAAGTGTAAGATCAATGCAAGGTCAAATGCAGGACTGCAAGAGACCCTATGGAGGGGGCTGTTCAAGGTCATTGGTGAGAGCCATATGGGGATTGGTGAGGGCCCATGCCAGGCTACAGCATATTCAGGAGTGAATGACAGCCAAGGACAGAGCCATGAGTTATATATTATATTTATGAAGTTTGTATGAAAAGAGCAGGAAAAGTCTAGGTGGTAGCCAGAGGAGGATATGACCTTCAATACTTACTAGCTCTGTGATCTTGGAACAATTACTTAACACCCCTACATTTTAGTTTCCTTTTTTGTAAAGTGCAAATAGCACCTTCCAAAGAGCTGGTCCGAGCAATCAAAAAAATTATGCATCTAAAGCACTTAGCTCAGTGTTGTAGGATTGGATATCATTAATAAAAGTTGGTGATGACTGTCATTTTAGGATAGGAGAAACCTCAACGTATGTATAGGTTGATGGAAATGAGAGAAAAAAGTGAAAAATGCAGAGTGTAAGGGCTGACGAGTGGAGCGAGGCCCTGAGGAGCAGATGGGCTGAAGCACAGAGTCTTGAGAGTGGAATCGAGGGTGTGAGATGGGTCGGAGTGGCATCGTCGGTTCTCATTGTTCGAGGTAGTGATAGTCCCATGAAGTAGCCTTGCACAAGGAATTAGCCCTGGGCCATGGCTCCTAGGGGCTAGGTTCCTGTGAGCCTCTTTCACATTTCTGTCCACTGATTAGTGCATAACCTTGTTTGATGTGTGTTTTTCTTTAAAGACACTTCGCTTAATATATTTTGTTGAGTCACTAACATTGAACTCATGGCCCACAGCTTACTCGCCTGAATAAGGCTTCTTTCACCCACACCTTCTCCTGCTTAGGATCCCTGGTCAGGGCTTCAGCAGTCCACTCGGAGTCTGGGCTACCCAGCAAAATCAGCAACAAAAAGCACAAGAATATGAAAAGTGTGGAACTAAATAGCCAGCGAAAAATGCTCTTGTTTACAGTATGAAAGCTGACTGGAGGAGCAGAGCGTCGCCTCATTCTACTTCCGCCGGGAAGCCGAGCATGAGGCGGCTCAAATTTTTCACTACTTTGCGTGTGTCCAGGACTGATTGACAGAGCCCTGCCGTTATTGATTTGAGTGTGACAAAGACTTTAGTGAGGAGGCAAATCTGCAGAGGTGAGATCTGCCAGCAATGAGGTTGGGGGTGGGTGGTGTGCGTGTGTGTGTGTGTGTGTGTGTGTGTGTGCGCGTGTGTGTAAATAGAAGTCGAAGTTGGCTTCTGAGAGGGAGTTCCTGAGAAGGATGGGAGAGGGGCTGGCAAGTAAGGGGGCCGAGGATTGGCAGGCACAGCTGCGGGACTGACCAGCTAAGGTAGGAGGCCTGCCCTATTTCAGAGCTTCCCTCCAGGGCTGCTTTCTGACAACACAACGTGAAACTGATTACCTGGAGAAATTCTCTTCAAGTCACAGGGCTAGATTTCCATGTAAAGAAGCAGAAGCTTCTTTTTCTCCCCTCTCCTTCCTTAAAGCCCACACAAGGAAACAGAGAAATAAACAAGTAAACCTTTATTTTCACTGGAACAAGAAAGCCTGAACTTCAAACCACAAACTACGAAGCATACTAGCCAGATTCTATGAAATCTGTACCAAAACAAGGTTAGGAATCTGACATCCTCACCTTTCTCCTCAGACCTTGAGCACGAACATGTTTTTGTAGAAGTCACAGTTGGGATCCTTAGAGCCTTAGCCAGTGGTTTTCTGATTAGAACTACCTGGTCTAGGGAAGTGGGCTGGCCTCTAGAGCAGGGAAAAGGTCTCTCTAGAAACTTCCGGGGAGGTGGCTCTGCAGAAATTGAGACACACCAATTCCTCCTTCTCTTCTCAGCTTCCAGAATGGGGCAGATACCAGGGGCCAGGGGAGGGAAATCAGGTGAAGAGTAGCACAGAGCGTCAATGTCAAAGACTTGTTATTCCAAGTGTGGTCCAAGATCAGCTTTGCCTTGGAGCTTGTTAGAAATGCAGACTTTTAGTGAGTAGGTAAACCTGCCAATAATGAGGACTGACTGTAGTCTGTAGGGAAGTGACTGAAGTTTGTAGGGAGGAGGAACACTGAAAAACATCTCGGGGTGGTGAGTGTGTGTGTCTGATACATTTTCTCTTTGAAATAAAAGTTAGAGTTGGCTTCAGATCTACTCAGATCTGAATCACACCTCAGATCTACTGAATCAGACCTCCAACCCAACAGGGTATCGAGGGGATTTGTGTGCACTTTAAACTTTTGAGAAGGGCTCTCCTAAAGGGCTTCGAGGTAAACTGAACCAATCTCGAACACCAAAGTTATGGTAAGATTAGCTCCTGAGGTAAAGGAAATTAAATAGATCTAGTGAACATTGGTAGAGGTAGCAAATCTAATGCAAAACTGCGTATTGATTTAGCTCACTTCCTTTGTGCCTCCACACACTCTTACTCAATAAACATCTGACCATATTTAAAGGTAAAAACATGAAGAAGGAATACACGTCCCATCTATGCACAGATACTGCAAAGAGAAGGGGAAGGGATACCAGAAAAGGCAGATAGAAACATGAGTTCAAATAGTTCTCTGAAGTTTTAAAAATATTATAGACAGCATTAATTTTATTATTTAAAAAACTCAAAGAAGAAATGTAGAGTTCAAAGATTGGATTAAAATGAACAGAAGGAGTTTACAAACAAGTCAGCAGAGCTCAAGAAAGTAAAACTATTGCAGAGACCAAAGAACAGTAAAAGTAACAACTAAAAACTGGAATGACAAGAACAAAGAGGCGGTGCAACCTTTCCCGAATGAGGAGAGAACCGGCCTGTGAGCTGCTTTGATGACTTCGAGGGCTCTGCGTCCAAGGATGTCATTCCCGAAGATCTGCCTCTAAACTGGAAGGTTGAACTAGCAGTTCAGTGAAGGTTTCCAGAAGGCTGGTCCCTGAAGGAGCTGAGATAATCCATAAACAGAGACAACTTAAGTGTTTGGGGTCCTTCTTATATACGAGACACTCTTCTTACTGTATCTTTAAAACACAACATATGTGCTTTTAACATATTAGTAAGCTTTAAAAATATCATAAAACAATTCATGTCAACAGAGAAAAAGCTGTAATGTAGGGAAAGCAAGGAAGGAGATTTAACCAATCATTTATCACCCAGCAATAACTCTTCGAAAATCCATTGCATATTTCCAAAATGTTATGAAATACATGTACATTTTTCCCCAAATGGGATATTACATATCCTGTTTTTAACAAGTTTTCTTTCCAGTTAGTAATATGACTACTTTTTTCCCCTGTCATTAAATAGTCTATTTCATTTTAATGCCTGCAGAGCATTTGATTACATTGAAGTACCTTGATTTATTTGGTTTACTGTGTCCATGGCCCACAGTTTATTAAGTGCTTAGTAAATATTTGTTAAATGTCTTACTTGAATGAATGCTGAATAGTTAGGCTGTGTTTATAAATATTTGCTGTTACAAACAGCACTGCAGCAAACATCCTTTTAGCTAAATCATTAACACGTCTGTAGTTATTTCCTTAAGATCAATCCTCAAGAATGGAGGTTAAAGAGTATGACCATCTTTACAACTTCTGGCTGGTCTCCAAAAAGGTTACACCAATTTTCCCTTCCACATACAGCGCCATACTGCACACACTTTCTTTAATCTCAGCCAGCCCTTGGTGTTTTAAAACCAAGGCTTTTTCTAATTGATTAGGTCAAACATGGAATTTCATTTGACATAATTTAGAATTCTTTGATACTTTAGTGAGGTTGAATTTTTTCACATGCACATTGATCATTTATGTATCTTTTATGAATTGTCTTTTCATGTATGTTCCCCATCTAAAATTTTTGTCAACCATTTTTATTGACTGACAAAGTGATCTTTATATTAAAAATATCAATCATTCTGTACACATGAAGTTGTGAATTTTTTTCTAAGTTGGCATTTTCTTTTAATTTCTTTATCAATTTTAAGGACTTTGCAGTCTTCCCTTTATGCTTTATGCTTTGCCTTAGTGAGGAGAAAGCCCTTTTCTGCTTCTAAGTTTATAGTTATTTATTTAACTTATGGAGGTTTAACCCCCATTTTGCAAGTAAGGAAAACGATGTCCAGTTGAGTCTAAAGTCAGAGAAACTCATGAATAAGATTTTAAGTTTGGCTTCAAGCCCCAAGCTTTGTCTGCTAAACAGTTGCCTCCTTTATTGGACAAATATTCTGAATTGCTCGAGTCAGCTATATTGAGCAATCAGTCTACAGAAGTGTGGAGGCTGAGAAGTCATACTTTCAGGAGTAGATTCCCAACAAGAGAGTCAATCCTGGAAAGTCACATGTAGTCTCTTCCACTCATGTCTACTGCATCAGCACCTCCCCTTTTGTGGACCCTGCGTGCTCATAACTCAGTACATTTTCCTACAGGGGTGTCCTTGGAGCGACATGGATGGCCCCTGATGGGAGTGAGAAACTTCACCTGCTAGTAAATTACTCTGATAACATGGAACCACAGAGTGGAAGGACAGCTGTGGCCTTGACCTTCAGATGCTCTGTGTAATCCTGGGCCATGCTCCCACTGCCCCTCCAGCTCCAAGCTTCAAATTTTGGAGAGAAGGAGCCACGGGGATAAGGAATGCTTTCCCTGCGATGCCTGTGTGCCATAAAGGACACCATTTGGCCTTCGTGCTTTTCTGGACTTGGCCACCGGAGGGGAAATTGAATAGGGGAAGAAGGTGGTGCTGTGGCAGGGGCTTTTTGAAAAGAGATACAAGTTCTTTGGTATTTATGTGTTCTCTCATAGTTCTCACCTGATCCCAGGGTCTGGATATTGTATAAACTAGTGACCTTAGAGGGAATTTTTCTTTCTTCCTCTTTTCATAAATTTCTTTTTGAAAAAAATCCGTAATAGCTGTTATCTCTTCAGTAGGCACTAAATGAATAACGGTCCTTATGTTACTGTGATTTATTTTCACCATTTCCCTTGAAAAGCAAAGGGAGGTACCATAGAATAACTAAACAATAGCCTCTCTGAAGGAATGTTTCTTGAAATGAAACATATGGCTTGTTTTTTGTTGTCATTTTTTGCTCTTTGAAGTAAATCACTAAGCCACCTTTAACAGAGAGTAAGAGAATAGAGTCAGCTTTTTGACTGATGGAAGTATAAGTTTTGAATATTTACTCAATCCCGTAACTTTTGGGAGAGGGGTATTAGACCAAGATACACCGTGTAGTTCCAGAGTTAGTTACCAGCAATTGTGGAGATATTCTGTCTGTCATAAACCACATAAGCTCCTCCTGAAGGCACAGGGACCACAGTGATGTGGGGAGAGGGGCAGGCAGTCCCCTAAGCTGGGGGAACTGATGGGATGGTGGGTCTGAGCAGCAGAAATAACAAGCATTGTTAACTATCTGTGTCACCCAGCCGCTCGTCCATCACGACTTAGGGATGCAGGGCAGCAGCATCTAATGCCAACTAGTGCTGGGGCCCCTCAATAGGTTAGCAACCTGTGCTGGCCATCTGGGGCTTCCCCCACCCACGGTCCCCTCAGCTTGGTGGGTGAGCCTGCAGGTGACATTCAGTGTGATGTTGCTGACATTCCTGCTCAGGCGCTACCAGTCAGTAGCTGCAGCACCCCTCCTCTGTTTTCAGACGCCCCTTTTTGGTGACTGCACAAGTAATGTAACTTAATACAGAGTCAAGTGGTAGAAGCATGAAAGAGTAAACAGAATAGGATGCGAAAGCCGTTTCTCCCCTTGCCTCCTGCAAAGAATTTGGCACACAGTTTGGCATGGGGTTAGAGTTCAGAGGTCGCTGGGTGAGACAGAGACCCTCTCTGCTTCCATTGTGTGAAAGAGGCCCTAAGACTGTGGACTGAGGACTTCAGGGTCTGCAACTTGGTGGGTCTGGGGCAGGAACACCTTTCCAGTGGCCTCCTCCAAGTTCTTTTTTTTTTTCCCTTGGATAACTAGGAATTTGAGGACTATGAGGCAATTCTGATATTTAAAAAGGAAGGTAAAATGAATGTCAGGACAACTTGATGGCATTTTGAGCTCCTCTTCTCTCCGACTGCACCTGGCTTTGGAAAGTGGCAAAACTCTGGAAAGGGACAAGGCCCTCCTTTGTGTATTTCCATGTCTGTGACACTGTATATCTCGCTTCTTCCAGCCAGTTTCCACTCATTAGAGATGTGCACATTATTTTGTTTTTAAGCTGGCATTTGTGGAATGTGACAAGAGGTGCCAAACCTCTTGGAAACTCCCAGAAAAGCTGTTCATAACCGAGGTAATGAGGTAACGTTCTGCTGTCATGGAACAAAGAGAAAGAAATCAAAGGATGGCCCTAGATTGCCCTTTCCCCAGCCCCAGTCATAGACACCATATTTTTGACATCCACAATGGTTCCACTAATAATTTTACTGACTTTCCAGGGAGAGTCTTCTCAACTAGGCACTCCCAACTCTGGAGCTGACTTTCTACCAGTATCTGGGCAACCTTGGCATGCCTGCCCCTGAAGTGAGTCCCTTTGCCAACTATATGTTAGGTTCGGATCTTGCATATGGCATGCCCAGCATGCCCCCGACAGAGCCCGTGAGGGCTGAGGCTGGACACTCATGGCTGCTTCAGGCAGGGTCTGGTCGGAGTAGAGCTGGTTTTCCTCCAAGATGTCTTAATCAGCAGGGCCTCCACAAACTTTTTTTTAAACACTGTCCCCTCATTGCCTACTTTTGAAGGATCAGACATGGGAGTGAGTCTTTCATCCCTTCGAAGGAATTCATGGGGAGTTGAACCGGGGCTTCAGGATTTGGAACCTGGGAGGGGTTTCCATTGTCTGCTGTAGCCTATCACCAGTCGAATCCAGTGGGTAGGTTAATAAGGCTTAAACTTTAAAGGAAGGTTGAACATCTGATTGACAAGCTTGTGACTAAGAGTCCAGGGAGAAGTTCTGTGCTTGGAAAGTAACCCATTTCCTAAGACGCAGCTTAATTTCAAAGAGCATGAGTTATGAATGAGGCAGAGTTTAACTTGTACTGAAATACCAAATTTCTCTGCTAGATCCCAGTTTCCTGTAGGTCTGAAAACTGGTAAATCAGTTGCTTCAGTTAATTGCTATTCATTGTTCTTGAATCAAAGACCGGCTAGAACCCGGTCCCAGCTTAGACACATCCACTGTTGCTGTGGACACCCATGCTCCGGGGTGGCCAACATCAGTTTTGGGTGGGTCCCAAGATACGTGAGTGTTTTGTTCTCCAGAGGATAAGTAATGTATCAATGCCTTTTATGTTGAGAACTGATAAAATCAAAAAAAAAAAAAAAAGATTATTTGGGACTTTTTTTGTGTCCGAGAACTCCAAAATGATATGTATCCTGCAGCTTGACATACTGCCACCTTTGGGATTTGCCTCAAAAACAACGTGAAAGTTACAGAGAGAAGGTCCATCTAGGCATCCTGTGCTCCTATGCACAAAACCATGATCCTTGGCTTCCTGGGACAACCCCCGCGGGAATGCTCGGAATCCTCCTGTAGACACAGAAAAGAATCTGTGGCAACATCCCACAGAGATAGCTGGCCTTTTTGTTTAAAAAAATTAAAAACATGAAGGTATGTTTTTAAAAAATAAAGAATACATCCTATTCTCTAACACAGTTTTTTAAAAAACATTTTCCTGTGAAAATGTCCACCTCTGTCCACACATATATACATGCCTCTATAAAACTCTAACTGTGGTAAAACAACATTTGGTATCTTGATTTTTTATTCTTAATATTATATTAGAAATATTTTAAGAGCATTGTAATTACCATTTTTGATGGCTGCATGATATTCAAAATATACAGATGGCCGTCTGCTGTTTGGAATGTATTTAAAACTTTGAATGAATTTTCATAAATTTTATCTTTAATATACATTTTTAGTAAAGAAAAAATAACATAAAGGACATGAATACTTTTGTGACTTTTGCTATGTGTTATTACATATTCTTCTAAAATATATGGTTTTATCAGACTATGAGTGTACTAGTGACATCTAACTTTTCCAGTTTTGGGAATTATCAAATTTTTAACATTATACTGGAAATTTGCTAAGAGTAGATTTCAGAGGCTGTCTCCACAAAAAGGTAAATATGTGAGGAGCTATGCTAACTAGTTTGACTGCAGTGATCATTTCACTATGTAATCATCTCACTATGAATATATATATAAATAGAAAATCCTCATGTTATCCATTTTAAATGTATATCATTTTTATTAAAATAAATAAAAAATAAGAAAAGGAAAAAAATTCAGGTAAAGCCTCTGGTTATCCTTTGCTTTAAAGATTTTAACAGAAGACAGAATGTGAGAAGTAAATGCTTAACAGAAGTCACCAAACCCCCCAGTGAGCTAAAAACAGCCATTTGAAGAAACAGATGTTCAAGGGTTAGGGAGTGAAGTTAGGGAATTAATGGCTATTGAATTAAACAGGACGGAAATGGTTTCAGATTGAAGTGAACTACTGCTGCTCAAGCAGAGCTGGGCAGAGTAAAAAGGCCCCCCCTTCAGAGAAGCAGGACAAGTGTTGCGTTTGGTGCGGGGGGTTATCAGTTCAATGTATTGGAAGATAATACATCAGTGTGCCATTCATTATATTTAGGGAACTGAATATAACACATAAATGGATTCATATGACAAAAGTGGAAATATTGTTTATGTTTTGAAATTTTTGGTGGACGTCAACCTAGAAATTAATAACACACCTCCTGTCTGAGCCCCATCTCTTCTTAGTCCTGTCACCTTGGTGCGAGTTTTTAATCTCTCTGCAACCGTTTCACTCTCAGGAAAACAGAACTGAACCGTCACTACCTACAAGGGTGGTTTCGAATATGAAATGAGTTAAGGCAAGTAGAACACAGCCTGGCCAATAGCAAGCACTTAGCACATGCTGGATATTACCACTGTCATCCGTCTTGTACACAATAAGTGCAGGTATTGAAGTGAATTTTTCCATTTCTAAGGGATTTCCTTTTGTGGGGGGGAAATGAGAGTTTGTGATCCTTCTTGGATCTTAGTCTATCATCTGAACTGTGAGAGTTTGGACTTGAAGAACTCAAAGGACCCTTATAATGTGGACATGCCATGTGCTGTCCCTTGCCAATAGTGGTCACAAACACCCATTATTTCACTGGGCAGCTGCCCATAGTTGCTTGGTCAGGGTGGGGGTGGGGCTGGGGTGGAAGGTGGTGGGGTTGGGACAGAGAATGTGGGAGGGTCATCCTCAGATGTGCCTTGACTCTTGTTCTGGCACTAAGTGGCCCCAGAGTGTCTTTCTTGCCGGTGTTTCTCTCCCCTTTCTGAATGTTGGCTGCCATTTCTTGGGGGCTATGTCCGTGAAATGCTCACCCGCCCCTTTTGCTTTTGTCCCCCCTGTAAACATCAGGTAGCTGCTCACCTCTGGTCTGCTGTGATTTACCGGAGACCTGGATATATTGGGAAGCGAACTGTCAATCACACATAGGCCTATTAAGCAATATGTATGTGTATAAGCATGTACTGACTTAATAGTACCTTTAGATTTATGTGCTAGAAAGGGGGCTTCCTGTATGAAGGGGGTCTTCAGCCCTGAACCTTAGTAAAGGTCTGGGGATGGGGTGACTTGAAAAGACTTGAGGGTGAAGATCTAAGAGGACTGAGCCAAACTGGAGTAGCGTTCACACCTTCCCACCCTTGTAGAGTCAGTGATGAATCTGAAACCAGACGTTACACGAAACTGTCCGAGTTCTTCAATCTTTGTAATGTCTTAACATTGGTCATTTTTGTCAGTTATAGTTTGTCCAATGGGCTTATATATATTTTTTCCCATCCCCCCACCACCTCAGCAACAGCTTTTTATTTATCTATATCTATCTATCTATCTATCTATCTATCATCTATCTATCTATCTATATCTATCTATCTATATCTATCTATCTATCTATCTATCTATCTATCTATCTATCTATCTATCTATCTATCTATCTATCTATCAATCATCTATCTATATCTATCTATCTATCTATCTATCTATCTATCTATCTATCTATCTATCTATCATCTATCTATCTATTATCTATCTATCTATATCTATCTATCTATCTATCTATCTATCTATCTATCTATCTATCTATCTATCTATCTATCTATCTATCTATATTAAGGTATCATTGATATATACTCTTATGAAGGTTTCACAAGAAAAACAATGTGTTTATTACATTCACCCGTATTATCTAGTCCCCCACCACACCCCACTGCAATCACTGTCCTTCAGTGTAGTGAGATGCCACAGAGTCCCTATTTGTCTTCTCTGAGCTAAACCTTCCCTTGTTTTCCCCGTGACCCCACACACACCATGTGCACCAATTGTGATACCCCACAGTCCCCTTCTCCCTCCCTCCCTACACACCCTTCCCCACCCCTCCACTTTGGTAACCACTAGTCCCTTCTTGGAGTCTGTGATTCTGCTGCTGTTTTGTTCCTTTAGTTTTGCTTCATTGTTATACTCCACAAATGAGGGAAATCATTTGGTTATTTGTCTGTCTCTGCCTGACTTATTTCACTGAGTATAATACCCTCTAGCTCCATCCATGTTGCAAATGGTAGGATTTGTTTCTTTCTTATGGCTGAATAATATTCCATTGTGTATATGCACCACCTCTTCTTTATCCATTCATCTGCTGATGGACACTTAGGTTGCTTCCATTTCTTGTCTATTGTAAGTAGTGCTGCAATAAACATAGGGGCACATATGTCTTCTCGAATCTGAGAAGTTGTTTTCTTTGGGTAAATTCCTAGGAGTGGAATTCCTGATTCAAATGGTATTTCTACTTTTACTTTTTTGAGGAACCTCCATATTACTTTCCACAATGGTTGAACTTCGTAGGAGGGTTCCCCTTTCTCCGCATCCTCGCCAGCATTTGTTGTTTCTGGTCTTTTCTATGTTGGCCATCCTACCTGGTGTGAGGTGATACCTCATTGTGGTTTTAATTTGCATTTCCCTGATAATTAGTGATGTGGAGCATCTTTTCATGTGCCTATTGCCCATCTGAATTTCTTCTTTGGAGAAGTATCTGTTCATATCCTCTGCCCAATTTGTAATAAGATTATTTGCTTTTTGGGTGTTGAGGCATGTTAAGTTCTTTATATATTTTGGATGTTAACCCCTTGTTGGTTATGTCATTTACAAATATATTTTTCCATACTGTAGGATGCCTTTTTGTTCTGCTGATGGTGTCCTCTGCTGTACAGAAGCTTTTTAGCATGATGTAGTCCCATTTGTTCATTTTTAATTTTGTTTCCCTTGCCCGAGGAGATGCGTTCAGGAAAAAGTTGCTCATGTTTATATTCAAGAGAGTTTTGCCTATGTTTTCTTTTAAGGGTTTTATGGTTTCATGACTTACATTCAGGTCTTTGATCCATTTTGAGTTTACTTTTGGGTATGGGGCTAAACAATAATCCAGTTTCATTCTCTTACATGTAGCTGTCCAGTTTTGCCAACACCAGTTGTTGAAGAGGCTGTCATTTCCCCACTGTATGGCTCCTTTTTCATATATTAATTGACCACATATGCTTGGGTTTATATCTCAGCTCTCTAGTCTGTTCCATTGATCTGTGGCTCTGTTCTTGTGCCAGTACCAAATTGTCTTGATTTACTGTGGCTCTGTAGTAGGGCTTGAAGTCAGGGAGCATAATTCCCCCCGCTTTATTTTTCCTTCTCAGGATTGTTTTGGCTATTTGGGGTCTTCTGTGGTTTCATATAAATTTTAGAACTATTTGCTCTAGTTCCTTGAAGAATGCTGTTGGTATTTTGATAGGGATTGCATTGAATCTATAGATTGCTTTAGGCAGGATGGCCATTCTGACAATATTAATTCCTCCTATCCATGAGCACGGGATGTGTTTCCATTTATTAGTATCTTCTTTAATTTCTCTCATGAGTGTCTTGTACTTTTCAGACTATACATCTTTCATTTCCTTGGTTAGGTTTATTCCTAGGTATTTTATTCTTCTTGATGCAAATGTGAATGGAATTGTTTTCCTGATTTCTCTTTCGGCTAGTTCATCGTTAGTGTATAGGGATGCAACAGATTTCTGTGTCAATGGGCTTATATTTTAACCACTATTTTAAATTACTTAAATTTAAATTATTTAAGTAATTCTTTTTATTTTAGGCATAGCTGGTTGGGCACCCAATCACATGTGAGACCTTTTGCTGAAAGCCCCACCTGCATTACACCAACCATTAGAGCAGCTCTATGAGGGAAGTACTGTTAGTCCTGCCAACCCCCCACCCTCTGTTACATGCAAGGAAACTGACTCTTAGAGCAATCATCACTTGCTCAATAATTACTGGAGTTGGAATGTAAGTCCAGGTTGGCCTGACAGCTAGGCTAATGGTCTTTCATTACACCAGGTATCCTTAATTTCTCAAATGAGAAGGTTTCCAAGCATTTGTTTTGGAGACAGTGAGGAACATGGAGTTGGAGAGATGGCCTATTCTGTAGCCGTTCTGGGGAAAAATGGGTATGAATGCCAAGGAATAGAGTGGGAGAGAGTAGAGACCACTCTTAATATAAGAAGGACAAATACAGATACATTGTTAAGGAGGCTGCACAGGGAGCTAACCAGCAAGAGCTTTCTGGGCTGCCCAAGCACTTTGAAGCCCACGGACTGGAGGGAGGATGCCAGCTGCCCACAAGATGTTGGGGGTGGGAGTCTTGTGACCATTGCTCAACTGCCCGCCAGGATGCTGTGTGTTCCCTTCTGCCCTGGTGGCTGTGCTTGGCATGGGCTGTGGGCCGGGAATTTGGATGCTTGATAAGTGATGCTGATTGTCTCTCTGAGGTTTTGTTTCAAAAGGCAGAAAGCTGTATGTGCGCAAGGAAAATAACACAATGCAGACTGAGCTTGTTTAGTTGGAAACTAACCCGGCGTGTAGTGCCAGGTGAATCTGGAAGGTACACGCTCCAACCGTCAGTGCCAGGAAGAGGCAAAAAGACTCCTCAAGCCAAAAGGCTTCAGAGCTGAGTCTTTGCTTCTCTTTCTAGCTTTTATTTTGCTTTTTCCTTCCCCTCTCATTTCCTCCCCTCTCCTGCCTTCCCTTTCCTTCTTTCCTCAAATATTTATCGAGCACCTTCTCTGTCCCAGACCCTGCATTTATGATAAAAACTGAGAAACTCAGAGTCCCTGCCCTCCGGGGGTCTTTTTACACTCTCACAGAAAAAGCAGAAATGATTGTCAGTTGGTGCCATTAAAGCTGCACAAAAAGGGCTCCAATGTCCTGTGGGAGCACCAAGGAGAGGCTTCCAATGCACCCCAGGGGTGGTGCCGAGCCAAGTCGCAGGGCTTTAATTGATTGGATTTAGCTGGAAGCAGATGGAAGGGGGAGGGTATGCACACAAAGGAAGGGTGTGGGCCAGGCACAGAGGCGGCAAAGCATGAGACCTCAAGGAGCTAGAGAAGATCATTATGGCTAGTCTGAGGGGCCTGGTGTCATATTGGTGGGATCATTGGGTGCCTTCCTGGGTAAGGCCAGACCAGTGAAGGAGCTGGACCCTATTCTATAGAAAATGGAGACCCAGTTAGGCAAGGGACCACTGATTTGCTGGGATGATCATTAGAGCCGCTTGCCCAGCAGCTACATCGGATGGAGGAAGAGTATTTTGTAGACTGGTATCATTCCAGTGTGTCTCCTGGTCTGGGGTGTCATTTTGGGTAGACTGAGGCACCTTCTGGAGTAATTGAGAATGCTGGAAGTAAAAATATAGCCTACTGCATCAACATCCCGTTGTGGAAATTCTAGAGCCAAAAAGCTCATGTGCAGAGCACGCGTCCAGCAAACCGGGTGACCTCGGGGAATGTCAGCACCAAGGTTTCAGGACTGAGCTGCTGTAAAGGATAACTTCAGTGTACAGTGGGTAGTTCTAAAAATGCACAACCTCTCTTCACTCATTTCCCGAATGCCTCAGAACCTCCATACAGAGCCCAGCAGGTCAGAGGCCCATAGGGAACTGATTGTCCAAGCAAGACAGGTATGTGTGAAGCCTGGTTTTCCCAAGACTTCTTCCTTTCTAATTAGTAGCCCTTTTTGCCAGCAATTACCCACTGAACTGTTCTAGTGAGGTCCAGGCAGTTGTCAACTGCTGGGGTAAGAGGTACTTCCTTTCCCTCTGCAAACTGTGGGCATGTCTCCACCCCCCCCACCAGCCCCCAACTGCTCCTATTTGCTGCATGACTCCTGTGTGTCTAGGTGCTGTGCACACCTTCAGTTAATTCCCATATGTAGCTCCTCAAGATAATATTATCATCCTCATTTTACATTTGAGAAAGCAGATTCCTTGGGCGAAATCTCAGTTCACAGAGCTAGCGGGGTGTGGAACCAGGTGCTGGACCCAGTGTGTGAAGCTGCAGCCATGAGGTCTCCCTCACTGCAACCCGCTTCCTTGGAGAGGAAAAAACACACCCAAGTTAGAGACTGGGATAGGGAGTCAGATTTTCCTGTACTGAGTCCTGGCTTTGCCGTGTCCAAATAGAGAATTTGCCCAGGGCCTCACAGATTGAAGACTGAATAAAATGAAGTGATGTAGGTAAAGCCCTTAGCACAGGGCCTGACCAAAAGGAGCCGTCACTACTTCTTACCTTATTAGTTAGAATTGCCAGGAGAAATCCCACCGTGAATTTTCCTCCAGTATGGTAATATTTCAGGTGAGTGTGCCAGGGTCCTTGGAATATCAGGATAATTTCTTATATGGATTTAGAGAGTGTGCATTTGCCATATGCCAGACAGTGCTAGTGTACTAATTTTTAAAATCTTAGGCTAATAAGTGTCCAAGTCAAGATTCCACCTTACAGAGTTGGCTTGAGAGGCATACCCTTTACCTGCATGCTACACTGCCAGTCCTTGCTTTGTGTTTGTGGATAAGAGTGGAACAAGAATAACCTTAGTGGTTAGAAATCTGACTTGGACAGAGAAAACTTTGTGTCTCCCTAATCTGAAGTTAGCTGTGAAAGTGCTGGCCTTTTAAGAAGTTGTTTTCCATAAGATTTCAAATGACACACATTTGTTCTGAACGATTAACTTTGCAGAGCATGGATAACAGATTATTTGTAGTAATAAAAACAAAAGCAAGATGTTAATTAAATAATTACTTTTAAGAGCTGTAGTGTTTTAATGGCTTGCAAAAAAACCATACCAGCTGCATCATTCTATTATCAGTAATTCAAAAATTTCTAAAGAGAAACATTAAAAGAGAATGATTGTTTTGAGTGTCTAGATTTATATAAATTTGCCATTGAGCTAGCAGCTTAATATCCTTATGCTGTATAATCCTAGCACAAACTCATGGTTGTTACTGTTATCTTTATAGGTGAGAACAGGGAAGTTCAGGAATGTTCCATAGCTTGTCCAAGTTTCCAGAGCCAGGAACAGAGAAATGTAGACATGCAGCCAGAATTCTATGCCTAGTAGTATACTTTCTGCTTTACCATGTTCTAGTTTGGGAAGACATAGGGCTATTGAGATTAAAACTAGTGAACACTCTTCATTTTCCAAACTTTCATATGTGACATTAAGTCCACAGACCAGTGGGAGGCCAAAGACACCATGTATATGACTCAAGGGAGTGCAGTTCTCAAAGAATTGTGGCTTGGAGTTATTTGAGGTCAGAACAAGCAGGATGATGGCCTGCAGGTAAGTAAGGAGCAGGAATGTATCTGAGGACCAAAGGAATAAAATCTACAAAAACGCTAATGGGATCTGGCACCAATAATCAGAGTGCTGGAATTTGAGCCTGGTTCCAGATTACTGACCTTAAGCAGGAACCCCTTCTCTACTGTCCTCAGGAATGGACAGGTGGGAGTCCACGAGCCCAAATGGGGAAGTAGCTGTATTTGCTGTGCAAGGATAAGAAGTTGTAGTGAAGGTGGGTTCTGAGAGCAGGGGTGTAGTACGGGAGACGTAAGGGCCATGGGATAAGTTTCTATCACCAGGACTTGTGGAGAAAATAAACTTCTGAAACAGGGTTGAGCGATAGAACTTTCTGCAATACTGGAAATTTTCTCTTTCTGTGTTATTCAGTGTGGTATCCAGCACCTACATTAACTGAAATGTGAAATATGTAGTCAGTATGAATTAACCACATATTCTACTGAAATATGAGACTGGACTTTTCACTTAATAATTTGACATGTAAACTTAAATTGTCAGGTGCAACTAATGTCCACCTTTTTGGACACTACAACTCCCAAAAGAAATGATGATGTTCCCCTGAGAAATTTAACATACTATAGATCCCTTTGGTCGGGAGTGACCCAAAACTTGCGAAGAAGATCAAGATTTGTGACGGCGAAGCACCGAACAGGTCACGTGAGAGTTTATCTTATGATGATGATGCAACAGAAGACCAAACACACTGTGATAGTAGAAAAGATAGATATTTATCCCAAATAAATTTTTTAAAAAAGGTTTTATTCTAAAGCCCCCTTGAGTGATTCCATCTGCTAGCTGGGAGCTTCATTGTCATGAGGAGGAAGCCATAAATTAATGTCCACTCCTTGTTGGGGAAAATTTGCCTCAAAATAATGATCTGAGCATTGTTATCACATTACATGAGAATAATTTGTTACGTGGCTAACTCCAAGTTTTCAGGTTGTTGTGACCATGAGCTCTGTAAGAAACGGGCAAATGCACACAAATTTGCTAAATGCTGACGGTAAATCCTGGCCAGTTCTCTGGTGATGCTCGGTGCGAACAGCTCCATCTCAGGCCTGCCACACAATGAACAGCGGTCAGTGTCGCAGCTGCTGTCTTGCCAAATAATTCTCCTGGATGTGCTGGCTGGTGAGGACCCAGTGAGGGATATAGTGGGGCTGGTTTTCCTTGTTCCTTCCAAGGAGGTGGGGACAGTCCTTGTTGCCTTCATTAGCTACCCAGAATTCCAAAGGCAGGAGAAATCGGGGCCACTATATGGCTTACGAGCAGATTTTTGTAATTTTGCCTCTTGTGAGGCGCCCTGTGTCCCTGAGGCATTTGTGAGTCCTCCTTGGAACAGAAGCTTTCTCTGTAGACCCATTCATGCCACAGATCTTCCCTCTCAGGAGACAGAGTAAATGGCTTAATAGGCCTATCACATCTTAATTTCTTTTTATGATTTTATATCCTGGGGTAACAGTGGGGAAGACATGATTTTATTATTATTAATTATTATTATATTATTACAGTTTTCCAGTCTGGCTCTTTGATGTTTACAAGTTCAGACAACATGTGGTTTCCCAGCCAGATTTCATAACCTTAAACTACCTTTCCATTTGGCTCACATCCATCCAATTCTGTTTTAGATCTTGTTTGTGTTTGGCTTAAATAATGAATTGGCTGCAGTGTTTATTTTGCCACATGGCTTTAAGGCATCAGGAGAAGACGGCGTTTTGGATGGTGTCTATATTGACGCACAGCTACAAAGCTTGGGTGTCCATGCTTGCCGGTACCTGCCCAGTGGCTGAGCCCGAGGTTGCGCATTGAATCCTGCCTCATCCTTACCACTAGCCTTGTAAGGGTTGCGTTTCATGCTGCAGTCTGGAGTCTCTGTTCAAACCAGAAAGTCTCTGTTCTAAAAGGATATTTGGCTTTGGTAGTCACCGATAATAGATGTATGTGTGTGTGACAGAACTTGAAATAAGATGGGAAATAAAGTCTGCTGGGTACAGATATGTCAAGGATCTTGAGCTTTACATCTTAGAGCGTAGGGGACTGATGCTTAAGTGTGGTTCCTAGATGATCGGCATCAGCATTACCTGGTGACTCGTTACAAATGTAAAATCCCAGGCCCCACCCTAGACCTACTGTATCAGAAATTCTGGGCATGGGCTTACCACCATGTTTTCACAAGCCCTTGAGGTGACTCCAGTGTTTGCTCAAGTCTGAGAACCCTGGTGTAATGGGGAGCTAATTGTAAAGTGTTGGGTAGTTGAGTAACACGGTCATTCAAATTTGTGTTTTAGAAAGGGCTCACCTGAAACAGGAGAGGCACTGGAGCCTAGTGGGGAATATAAACCAACTTCACTGCAGAATTCTGAACAGGGACCTGATGAGTGTCTGAGCTAGGTTTCAGCAATGGGACTAAAATGCAGTGGATTCACCTGAACAATGTCAGGGAGGTAGAATTTACAGTGTTTGGCCACTGGTTAATTATTGAGTAAGAAGATAAGAAGTCTGGGATGACTCCCAGCTTCTATCTTAGGTGAATAGCAATGCTATTTAACAAGATAGAAAACAAGGAAAAAGCCTTTTTCCAAGAAACAAAAAGCCACAGAACAAAAATTCAACATCTAGTTGAATTTGTATGTTTTCGGCCACTTGGCTAGAGGAAAGACCTTGTTGAAAGACAATAAAGTGTCGACCACAGTGTCATGAGCACAATGGGGCATATTGCAACCACATGCCTCATGAATCTGCATGTATGTTATGATGGTTCTGTCGTCACTTCAGTCGGGCACCTGTATTTTTAGTGGTGAATGAGTTGGTTGTTCAGGCTGAGACTGAACACAGCCATAGACAGGAGTGTTCTGTTAGCACACCAGTGCTGGGTACTGGTTTGTGTGGACTATCGCGCAGTTGCCATGCTGTGTCAGGTCTTTGACGCAGGCCACGGTCTGCATAGTATGTAGTAAGAAGCCATGTAAAAGGGTGGTCATTCTGTGTGGTCACAGACTTCCAAAGGCCAGAGCATAACAGAGTCACAGCATTTCAGAGTGGACAGAGATTTCAGTGATAAGTAATGAACCCACTTATTTCATAAATGGGAAAATTAAGGCCCAGGGAAAGAAGTGCTTGCCTAAGGCCAAGGATGCCATTCAGGCCAGAGTGTGGGCTGCCTTTCTACATTAGTGCTTCCTGGCAATCCTTATTTCACCTCACACCTCACTCAGTCATAGCAATAAAGATGAACATTTATTGAATGCTTTTTTATGCCGGTAGGCGCAGGGCTAAGCATTTCCTGCGAATCATCTCATTCAGTCTCCATATTAACATTATACGTCAGGATTGATTTGTTTCCATTTAAACAGATTGGAAAGCAGAGGCTTAGCAAGATTGAATTATTGCCAAAGTTAACTCTATCAGCTGCTAAGGGTCAGGTCTGGTATTAAAAGCCAGATGCTTGATTCTAGAACCTGTGGTTTCAACAACAATAGTACGTTGTTCCTCTTATCAGTGAAGCTTTCCAAGCCCCCTAAGAAGAGCTGACCTCTTCTCTGTGTTCTGGCAGCCTCCAGGCTGCCCTCTCTCGTGGCCCTTATCTCTTGGTGACTGTCTTTTCATGTCTAGGGCAGATGAGACTCTGCATTACCGTGCAGCCGTGCACTCTGCCCTCATCAGAGTTGTCCTTTGCTTAAAGCCATATCACAGTAAACTCCCAGCAGAAAGGCGTCATTTGCATTTTGTTCGCAGCTGCATGCGTGCCTGGCACCTAGTAAGTGCTCAATAAATACTTTTTGAGAGCATGAATGTTAAGATGGATGTGGGCTGTTGACGGGCAGGGACCATGTGTCCATTATCTCATTTCTCCACCAAAGCCTACCATGCTGTTGCCATGGGTGGGGACATCTCAAGTGGTTTTAGGAAGCATGAATGGAGGAGGATTTTTCTCAGAACAAAGAACTAGGATGGGTCCCAAGTGGCTTCAGGAGGAGTTTGTACTTTCAGGAACAGAAGTGGCAGTTGGCACGGAAAGGAGAATTTGGAGAGCAAACCCTGGTAACTTTATAAATGCGCCCGCATTTGGAGCTCTGCAAGTCTGAGACACAATCTCACAGGGATGAGAGGGGCCAGAGAACCTGGGCTGCTATCAAGTGTGTACCCCGACAGCCTGTCTTTCTCAGTCACCCAGCCTGTGGGAGGCCGTGGCTCCTGCACCTCAGGGTTAAGAGTCTGTACGGTGCCTGCACACAGGAGGCACACTGTACATGGCAAATGAAGGCATGTACCAAAACGCTGATCATCTTAGTGAACATTTACAAGACTTTACTCCAAACTAGTCGCTCTGAGCACTTCACATGGGTGATATGTAGATATATATATATCTTCATATAGAGGAATTTTTGTGGAGGAACTGAAATCCAGGGGGATGGAATTGCCTGCCATGGTGACACAGCTAGCAGGTGGCAAGAGGACTGGACCTCGGCAGCCCAGTGTCTGTGCACATCACCACCACCACGTTCAGCCACCGGGATGAGATGCCACAGCATCCAGCTGTGTGTCACATACAGGCTCATCCCCAGGGAGCAGGCTGGGCGCTTAATGAGCAGCATATCATTTGTCAGCCAGTTAGAGCAGCGGGCTCCCTGAGCGAGTGCTCCTGGGAAAGGCCTGGGCAGGATGGGGGCAGTCTGAGAATGGGGGTGGGCGGGGCCTGGTGGGGAGGGACGGAAGTCAGTTTCCCCCCTCTTGCAGGTGACCTCTGTCTCTTCCTCACTGGTGTCCCTAACAGATGGCCCAGAAAGTCCTGCCTTGATGAAATGTATTCTAGATTCTGAGGCCCCTTAGAGATTCTGAGGACATCATTCCTTGGGAGAACAAAGGGACTGGTTGTGAGTCCAGAAGCCAGGGGCCAGAGAGCTGGGAGTGACCTTGGTGAGGCCGGTTCTGGCCCCTCACCTTTCTGAGAGGAGATATTCCTGGAACCAGGATGAGAAACGGGGCCTGGGCCTTATCCACTGACAACGGGTCCCCCTCTGCAGCGGGCTGTCTTGCTGTGTGGTCCCAGTGAAGCCCTTTACAGGCCTGGGCCTTTGCTCTGTGCAGAGTACGGTGATAATGCTGCCCAGCTCCTGTGGGCCCTGAATGAGGGTCAGGAACTGAAAGGAGCGAGTCAGTCCCTCGGGGGGAAGGCGGTTACCAGGGGGTTCCCCTGGACCTGAGCAACCACAAAAGCCCCTGTGTCCTGACCCAGCACTTTGGTGCACTGGTGCCCTCCTTGCAGGTCTGTGTGTGTGTGTGTGTGTGTGTGCATGTGTCATATGTGCATATGTGCAGGTGTCTGTAGATGCTCAGTGGTCTGGGCAGGGAGTAGCTCTGTATAAATGAGCTTGTCACAGAGACAGGTGAACTTGGTAACTTTTCAGGGTCTCTCTCTGCTAACCCCACAGGGTGGACTCTGTCCTTCCCTCTTCTTCCTGCCATCCATCCCATCACCCACCCTCCCAGGTCTGGGGTGCTTGACATTGAGCTGCATCGTAAGAACAGGGTCTCCATCTACAGTGCACTGTGGGTGGGCATTTCCCATCCAAGTTTGTGATACTCACCAGGAGGTGCCCCTTAAGGTGTAGTCCCGAAGAGAAGGGAAATTTCTATCATGAGAACTGACTCTATGCGAGGCACTAAGCTAGACACTTTACAATAGGATCTTTAATTCTCAGAAATGATTATAAACTGGAGATGTTTTTATGTCATTTTACTGATGAAGATATCAAAGCTCAGAGACATTGAGTATAATATCCACTATCACACAGCTAGTAAGAGGTAGAGCCCATGGTCTTTATTTTGTTACCTGTCAAGACTCAGGAGGCCAGGCAAGGATGTTGCCAAACTACCGAGGCTAGGCCCTCTGCAGTCTCCTCTGTGCTGTAGGCGGGCTCCACCGTCCTTCCTCTTGTGAAAAGTATGTTCCTAAACCTGGGTTCTCTGTGGTGATCCAGTCCCCGTGCTTTATTCTCTGATCTTAGCTTTGCCAAAAAGCAGCCTTTTGTAAAAAAGAGTTGATAGACTGTGAGTTCCATCCTCTGTCTATACAATTGTGGGCCAATTTTGGTCCCTCTCTGGACCTCAGTTTCCCCATCAGTGACATAGATTATTCCAGAATGCTGTTTTAGGGTCTTTCCACCTCTGATTTCATTTCATTATGCTTAATCTCTAGGCACCTTCCCAGCTTGGAGATCCTCCGGTCTCCCCTGGAGGCTTCATCCCATCTGGCCAGCCTGTCTTAAGGTGTAGCGCCACCTTCTGGCGTGTGATTGACTTCTTCCCCCACCACTCTGACTAGCCTGGATTTGTGGTTCCTTCTTAAACTAGACTGAAGGCCTGATCACTTGTTGAGGTGCCCTAGATGTGGGCATCTGTCTGCCAGGTTTGCAGGCGGGGTCAGGGGTGGGTTGTGGCTGGACCTGGCTTCCTTCCTTCAGGAAGGTCATGGTGCCTTTCCTGGAGCCCAGATCACACCAGGAGCCCAGGGAGCTGGCCACCGCTGCTCAGAGACCAGAGGGCTTTGGGCGGCAGCAGCTGAAAGTACATAATTCATGAGGGATTTGTTTCATCCAGAAGCAATAGGTGTGAACAGATGAGGTCTGCAGCTCATTTTTCTCTTCCCTTTCCTCCTCCTTCTTGTTTTATTCTGAGGCAAAGAAACAGCCTTCAGAAAAATAAATGGGTGGTCAAGGTCACAGGCTCCCAGAGTTTGGGGATTCTTTTTGGCTTTATTTTGGTTGAAGAAAAGCAAGAAACAGGACATAGAAGGGGTGTGTGTTCAGAGCTTTTTCTCTCTGAGGAAGACACCTAAGTTTTCTCTGAGTGTATGGCCCTTGTCTTTCTGAGGCTTGTCTCCTGAGCAGACCATGAGGGTTTGGGGGTTCAGCTGCTTAGGGCTCTTCACCCAGGACCTGTCAGCTCACTGTCTACAAGGACAGGGTTTGGGCTTGTCACTAGCCTGGAGAAACCCACCTTCCCCCAAACAGGGCAGGCTAAGGGTGACTTTAAATTCCTGGAAGTGCACTTCGTATTTATTTGGGAATATTTTCTGAATGAAATTTGGGTTGGCAGGTGGGAGACCTGATTCCAGAATCGCCATGAAATAACTTCTCTGTGTGTTCCTAAGCAAATGCGTTCCCCCTGCAGACCACAGTTCTGCCTTCTGTAAGGGGAAGTAGAAATACACAAGATTTCGAACTCCATTTCATCCCATTACCCTACGGTACAAGGAGTTAAGTGAAATGGATTCTCATTCTGATTCTGCCACCTCCCTAGAAACCTGTTTGGCCTCTAAAGTGTTTATGAGTTTGAAGAGTGTCACCACAGAGCACTCACGCACTGGAGTGTGGCAGGGCACGGGCCTGCTGGAGGCCACCTGCTTCTAGGGTTGAAGGATGTGCAATGCCGGGTGAAGCGCCCCTGCTGTGGGTGAGGTGGGTCAGCGCAGACATGGGTGCCTGGGCCTGGTTCCTGCTGGGGATGTGCAAGGAGGGCTGACAGACCCAGCAGGGGCATACCATCGCTGCCCGGAGACACTGGTGGCCACAGTGAGGGCTCATATCTCAATTCAAATAAGGAATTAACAATTTAAAGAGAAATATAAACAAGATTCCAAACTGTACGTTTGTTTATTTCTCTCCATCCAGACTGGTGGTCTGCATTTGTTTTGTGTGACAGGCATCTGCACATACCTGCCTAGGCCCACATGTGTGCATATGTGCTCAATGGGCAGAGCCAGGAAGGTGATGCCCAGCTGCCAGGTCTTGGCCCTGTGGGAATGGGCAAGAAACTGTTGGTAAATCACTTGGGGGTTCCGTGGGTGCGGGTGCTGTGTTCACTGAAAATATCATTAACGCCTTTTGTCAGGAGCCAGAAACCCACAGAGGAGTCCACAGATGCCTGACTTAGCTTGTCCAGTAGAGAAATTAACATAATAAAACAGTTAATAGAGATGCTATGGATTTAATTAGTTCCTTAACAATTAAAGAAGAATTATGAGATCTTGAACATTCCATCTTCAAAAGCAATTTGGGTGGATTGATGTCACTGTCTGACATCTCTGCCGACATTCTGGACTGCCAAAGTTGATTTGGGAAATCGCTCATGTTATCCTGCTTCCAGGCAAGTACATACACTTTCCTGCTGCCGTGAAAGGAAGCACTTCCAGGTAGTCTCCCAGTGTACTTGTCCAGAGCCTGAGGCTAAGCAGGCAGGGAGAGTTCTGTCTGCAGGGTTCTGGGGCTTCTCCTCTGGAGCATCTGGCCTCCTCTGCCTCTGTTCCCACACCCTATAGCCCCCTGGCGCCCCTTTCCCTTCTGCAGACATTGAGCAGATGGGGGTTTTGTAGTGCTGGGGCTATTTATAACTTCTTGTTTCTTACGTGCTTTTCTGAACCTGCATTTGATGCTGTAGGAGAGAATATAGCAATTGTGGTCTTTGCTCTTGGCTGGTTGATTTGGCAGTGCTTACACCCCGTGGTAGGTGGCTGAGAGCTGGGACAGCCAGAGAAGTCCAGGAGTGTGCAGTCTGGAGGCCCTTTGCTAGCCAGGCCTCGTGGGCTTCAGGTTATCTGAGGCATCTCATTTACACAGCATCCTCTTGGCAAGAGGCTGACTATAGGACTCAGGTCTTCTGACCCCGAATCAGGAGTCCATTAGAACCTTGCTACTGGGCTCCTTGGGCCAGTGGCATCGGCCTCACCTGGGAGCTTGTTAGGAGTGTAGTCACAGGCCCCAGCCCAGCCCCACAGAATTAGAATCTGCATTTGAACAGGATACCCGGGCTGTCTGTTTTGCTGAAGAGTGCCCTGTCTGGGGACTGAGCTAGCTGCACTCTGAGCCAGCTGTGAAGGCCAGCTTCTTGTTCCTGCAGGTGGGTGCCGGGCAGCCCGAGTCCTGGCTTTCTCAGGTCCTGAGGATCCCTCCCCCAGCTCTCCACTGACAGGATTCTCCTTAATCCTTCCTTGGTGGTCTGATCTCAGCATCTTGCCAGTCCAGCGAAGGCACTGTGCCACACTGACAGATGGTCCAAAGTAGGACAGACAGAAGAAATGTATGTTTATCAAATTTGGGTTGAAAAGAGAGCGTCCCCCTAGCATAGGCTGTCAAACAGCTGTCATTCAGGAGCATATGGCCCAGCAGCAAGAGGGCACAGACACGGCTAATCCCTCTCTTACAGAGATCAGCGCTGATGAGTAACAAGGGGAAAAAGTTGGGGCTGTCGCCAGGGTGCTGCCCAGGAGGAGATGGTGTGGGCCTGCACGGCTGTAACTCCCTGAATCACCTCCCTGATGACCCAGGTTCCCATCTCTAAAACAGACACTAGTGTAAAATGATACTGATACAAGTAATGATAACAATGACAGCAATAATAATAAACTGGCCGTTTATCAATCACTTGCTATGTGTTAAGTAGCATATTAGGTCATTTATTTCTACTGTTTTATTGATTCTGTGCAGTGGTCCCTTTTCAGGGACTTATTATCTCCATTGTAGAGATAGGAAAATAGGTCCCTGAGATGGGATTGTGGGTCCTTGGGTGGAAGTGCTGGTCCCCTCCAGTCTCTGGGCAGGTCCAATCACACTCCCACTTTCATATGCCAGTTTTGGCCTCCATGGAGGCCAAACGAATGCTGACAAATAAAGCAGCCGAAGGGGGTAATGCTTGCAAAGCATACACGGGGGAGACAGTGCCTGTATACCGTGGCCTAAGTGGGAGCTTGCCTGTACACACTGCTGAGAGTCTGGGACCGCAGGAAATGGGACAGGCAGGCCCCATACAAGGCACTGCTCTTGTCTGGTTCAGCTGGAGTCCCAGCACACCTGAAGCCAGAGCATGGGAGACATGATTTCTGGTGCTTTCTTCCCTATGTATAATCCACACCTCAGCATGCTCTCTGCAGCAAGGGGGCTACATAAGCTGAGATTTTTAAGGGCAGGAGATACTGAGTGTTTGCCAAAGACTGGGTTCTCCTCTGGGCCTGTGGTGTAGCCTGGCTAGAGTGTCATGGCTGTGCTGCCTCTGGGGGTAGAGGGCTCTGAGGCTGCGGAACTGAGGAGAGATGGGAAGGTTTGGAGCCGGCTGCCATGATGCAGCCTTTGCAACAAGCCCCAGGCGGCTCCAGATGGTAAGCATTTCAGAGTGGCTCTGTGTCCCTGGCCGGGGCTGTCATTTGAATCACCGTGTGCAGTTCTCACTCTGCCCAGGAACAGAAGCTGAGGGGTTGAAACACAGTCCCATTTTGCAACTAGAATAGAGATTCTGGTCTGATTGGAATGAGGAAGAGAGTGCTAAATATGACATTAGAAATTAAAGCATATCTCATTGTATTACATGCTTGGAAAAAGATGAGGCAGGTCATTTCTTAGCCAAATTTTGGAGGGTTTCCCTGAGTCACCTTATAGAACTCTTGTTCCCAGTAAAAAGCAAAATTCAGCAAACATTCTCAGAGCACATCCATGTGCCAGGGATGCAGAAATTGCTAAGACATGGGGCTTGCCCTCAAGGAGCTCATAATTGAGAAGGGGCAAACAGACAGCAGTCATCTTCTCTAAAGTCTTGGTATTATCACTTACATTTTAGATTATTACGAAAGCCCAAGAGGTTCGTAATGTGCACTTTCTTGTAATGTATTGGGGAATGTGGTAGGTACATGATGGCCGGCTCCATAAAGATGTCCACATACTAATGCCTGGATCCTGTGAATATCTTGCGTCACGTGGTGAAAGGGACTTCGCAGATGCAATTCAGTAAAGATCTTGAGATGGGGAGATTATTTTGGATTATCTGAGTCAATCCAATATAATCATAAGAGTCCTTAGTGAAAAGCCAAGGTAAGAGGGTCAAAGTCAGAAAAAGAGATATGATGTTGAGACAGAGGTTAGAGTGATGCAGGGTCATGAACCAAGAAATTTTAGGAAGCTTCTAGAAGCTGGAAAAGGCAAGGACACAGATTTTCTCCTAGAGTCTCCAGGAGGAATAAACCCTGCCAACACCTTGACTTTAGCTCACGGAGACCCCTTTTGGGCTTCTGACCTTCTAGAACTGTAAACTACTAAATCTGTGTTATTTTAAGCCACCAAGTTTGTAATAGCTTGTTAAAGCAGCAAAAAGAACCCACCCCAGGGCACAATCTGAACCACACATATGAGAATGGTGAGGGGATATGTCACCAGGCTAACGAGTGACTAGGTCAACTGTCAAACATCTGCCCATCACTAAGTGACGCAATCACTGCCTGTCATCCTGGGAGGGCTAAAAACCTCCAAGTCGTTTTTACTGTATTTTATGGGGAAGATGATATGCTATCATGATATTTACAAATTAGGGAGGTCTCAGACTCTAGTCTTGGGTATGTCTGGGCTCTGCTGGCCAGGTGAGCACAAGGCCTGTGGGAGCCCAGAGGAGGGGCATCTCACCCAGCTGGGCAAGTCAGAGAAGACTCCCTGGGGGAGAAGATGCCCATGCTCAGTTTTGAGCAGTCACAAGGACCCATCCAGATGACTGCCAAGGACCAAGGAAATCATTTGAACAAGCACACATAGGTCAGATCCACTGTCAGATATCATGGAGGATAT
The DNA here is from genome assembly GCF_040802235.1 of Manis javanica. Lineage (NCBI taxonomy): Eukaryota > Metazoa > Chordata > Mammalia > Pholidota > Manidae > Manis > Manis javanica. Next base: position 230,670,971 of record NC_133156.1, on the reverse strand, counting down.
TTTATGTCATGATAATAAGGGATTTGGATTTTACCTATTTTGTCAATAATAACAAGCTGTCAAAATGTTTTGAATAAGGGTTCAAACAGTCAGTCTGTGCTTCAGAAAAGTCATATGGACCTATAACTACTGGATTGGAGGGAATAGATATTAAGTCTAATTAGGAGAATTCCAGACAAGCAGGTGAGGGTTTCCCTGGAAAAAAGATTCACTAAGATGCTGTCTTCTCCCTCTAAGACTAGTGTATTTCATAGAGCTATTTCCTAGGACACCTTCTTTACCCTTTTAGTTACATGAGTGGACCTTTCCTGCAGAAATTTACCTCTCCAGTATAATGGGGCCCATGTGTTTTTCTAACTCTGGTCCTTGGAATGGGCTGACATAAGCATTCACAATGACTGTGAATGATTTAAAGAGTACAGGCCTGAGTGCCTTCTGTTCTGGAAATGTCGAAGATGCTGGACATTTTGTTCTGTGGTCCTATTGTAATCTGTTCAGAACTTCTAAGAACTGGAGGTCTGCCTAAACACTGGGAACTAGTCAATACTCTTATATTTTCACAATGTGCACTATCAAGGATTCTGGAAGCTGTGGATGGAGGAGACAATTGGTTTGCCTCAGAACTCTCAAACAGGTTACAAAGCAGACTGTTAGTATTTTGAGAAGAGTTCAATGATGATGACAAGTATCAGTTCATCAATTTATCAAGGATGAGATTTGCCCTTTCATCTCCAAAACTCAGAGACCAGATCTAGGGCTAAACATCCAAAGAACCTACCTCCTTAGCCTGCAAGAGCAGGAACGAACAAACAATTAGCTATTGTGAATCTGTTGTATGCTGGGAATGGAGTAAATGCCAATCTGGGAGATGTCGGGAGTGGTCCACTCAGATGTCTCAATTAACAGGAGGGTTCTTAGTAGGGAAGATTCTTTGCTTGCCCCACTTGGATGCTGGATAACTGCTTTGGAAGGGAGTGCAGGGAATCAGAGGAAAGGAAGGGCAACAGAGAGATTTTATATAGGATATGAAGACTATAATTGTTAAAAAGATGGAAAGCATTTTATTTTGTAATCACATCATTGCAGAATATTCTAGTTAGACCCTTTCAAGAGTCTGTTCACTTGTATACCTAATGATGTGTCTCTGAGTAACTATTGTGCATCAAGCCCTGTGCTGAGCACAGGAGATGTGGAATAGCCTTCTCTAACAGGTGTTACCCTGGCAACTGGTCTCAAGGTAGAAAAGAAACAATGATAAACAGTAATTTTGTGCCCAGCCCCTGTTCATATCAGTTAGATCGATGTTTCTGGTAGGCTCAATGTTGAAACTTGCCAAGGGATTTCTCAACAACTCTTTCATAGTGTTTAGCTTTGAAAGCTATTTATCCTACTGATATTGCATTAAGATGGAGCTTTAAAATATCACCGCATTGCTTTCTTTTTTTCAGGCAAGTACAGAAATTTATGAAGAAATCATCAAAAGTTGCACCAAAATTCAGCCTTCTTAAAATGTCAATATTTTATTCTCAACACACATACACATGCACACATGATATTCTGTCCCTGAAGTGATAGGTCCAAGATTTCAAAATATTCCCAAGATATAATTCACTTGAGGAAACTGTATTTATAATACAAGTAAATTATCTCACTTGTATTATCTGTGTTTTGAATAAATGCTTTAATTGAATGACTTATTTTAAAGCTTGAATGGGTACATTTTCTCTGCACAACCTGATTTGTATTAAGTGTGCAAAAGCAGACAGACCACAGTTTTTGCTATTTCCTCAAGTTTTGACTCAAGGTCAGGAGACTTACTATTGGCCTCCAGCTGTGGCAAAGGAATGGCTGAGTTGACACACAGGTGTGAACTCTGATTTTATGCGTTCATGTCCTTTCTTGTGGCACCTATGGTCTATGCCTGATGGATATCTACATCACAGCCTACAGAGGAATCATTGCAAACAGGAAAAAAAACCCACAAAAAAAAACAACCCACAACATTTGCCTGTAGTATGGTTTTCAGCAGCAAATACCAGAAGTCACTGGGTGCTTGTCCCTTTTATCTGTGCAGCTCAGCTTTGCCCCATTATCTGAAGATAGGCCATTCCTATGAAAACTTTCCTAATCTGATAGGGTGTAAAGCAATGAAGCAAGTACCATTAATGTATATGGAAAACTGTTTTGGTGTCCTCAGACCCAAAAAATAACCTCCCTTAGGTTTTTCTGACACATTCGGGCACATCTTGCTGACGAATGCACAAAATGGATAGAGATACAGCACAGATGCTCACAGACAGTTCAAAGCTCTGGAGCCTTGATGCTGAGATGCTGCATGTAGTTCCTGGGGCAGGCGCTTGGTGGCGCCACTCTCGCCATCGGCGTGGCGCTGCGTCTATAATGGCTCTCTTCCTGACAAATGCTGGACACTATTTTTGCCTTTCGCCTTTTTTCGTAAAAGCGAAAACTCCTCTTCGGGTTTCTTTTGGCTAGTGAAAACCAGCACTAATGTAGGTCTTTTGTGAAAGTAACGTTAATGTGAACTTTCAAAAAGCAGGGGACACCCGTGTTCATGATGTTTGCTCGTGATACTGTCTATCATTCACCAATATTAGTTCCTAAAGGAAGTGTGCTGCTCTTTCTCTCTCTGAGCAAAGTATTTGCCATTAATTTTGTGGGTAGTTTTGCAAATTCCTTGGCAACAGTGTAATTGTACCTGTTTTTGTGCTATGAACATTTAAGTTTGAATAATGTTTCTTCAGTGTGTGTGTTTTCTGCATTACTGATATGTTTCATTAATTTCCTATAGGGAAAGATTTTATCCCATTCGTTCTGAAATGTTCAGATTAGCTGCATTGAAAAGTCAACAAACTTAGATAAAAAATGATTTTTGTATCTCACTACAATGTGCTGGAAACTAGGGATGAATGGATCCACTAAATGAAAACTCCAAAATGAGTATATCATTTTACATATTGGCCACATATTCTTTCTGGCTGCTTGAACCTAATCATCAATGACAGCTTCCCTGTCCCGCCATTTATGGAATCATATTCTATATTTGATCCATAGTCATATGCAATCATTGATTTATGACTTGCTCTGAGTTGTAATATTTACTATTATCACAGCTTTTAATACTTCTCCAAACTATTTTGAGCCATTGATACATATTTTTGGGATTTGGAAATGAATACAACTAAACAATAATCTATATACATTTCATGAAATATAGAATGGTATGCAGTAAGATGAAGAAACAACAGCTAAGATACCAGACTAACAGAATGTTATCATAGATGAGCTGACAGCATAATCCTTCTAGTACATGTCAAACCTTTGAGCATATAATGATTACATAAAACCACATAATATTTGTGATTTGAAAAATCATAAGCTTTCATTTCAAATTTATGAAATGTATATGAACATGGTTGTTTCTACAGGTTCTTAATTGAAACCATTACTCCACTTGTAGACCATTTGCAAGACCCCTGGGAAACACCAGGGACCTATGGACCACACTTGGAGCAACTCTGAGCCCCTTGGAACTCCATCCTTCCCATATGTCATCCTCCAGCTCGGGTGTGGGGTCCTTGGATTCCCCCCAGCGAGCAGTGTTTGTCCCCCCCTCCATCTGTGGCCTCTCCACAGCCAGGTTCCTGTGATGATCGTCCCCTGACTCTTTGAATACGTCTGGGCATTTTGTTCATGCCTTTTCTTCACATGAGGCATTTTTTTGGTTTTGGTTTGTTGTGTTTTCTGCTTTTTGTTAGAGAGCTTTCCACATTATTTTATTTTACTTTTTATTCAGTTGATTTAAGTAAAAACAAAAACAAAAGCAGTTCACCCTCTTCTCCCACCCCACAGCCCCCTACTTCTGGCAACCACTGATGTGTTTTCTGTATCTATGAGCTTGGTTTGTTTGTTTGTTTATTTAAGATGCCACATGTAAGAGAGTTCATACAATATTTTTCTTTCTCTGTCTGACTTATTTCACTTAGCATATTACCCTTGAGGTCCATCTATGTTGTCCCAAATGGCAATATTTCATTCCTTTTTATGGCTGAGTAATATATACACATATATTTCATATCTTTCTATATGTAGATGTCCCACAATTTCTTTATCCATTTTGATGGAAATTGAGGTTGTTTCTACATATTGGCTATTGTAAATAATAATGTAAATAATGTAAATGGTGACATGAACATAGGGGTATATCTATCTTTTCGAGTTAGTTTTATTATTTCCTATGGATATATACCCAGAAATGGAATTGCTGGATCATATGGTGGTTCTATGTTTAATTTTTTGAGGAACTTCCACACTGTTATCCATAGTGGCTGTACCAGTTTACATTCCCACCAATAGTGCCTAAGTGTTCCCTTTTCTCCACATCCTCACCATCACTTGTTATTTCTTAACTTTTTGATAATAGCCATTCTAGCAGGTATGAGGTGGTATCTCATTGTGATTTCAATTTACATTTCCCTGATGATTTATAATGTTGAGCATCTTTCTTGCACCTGGACAGCAGAGTCCAGACATTCCCAAGGACTAGAGTCTGAGACCTCCCAAATTTGTAAATATCATGAGAGCATACCATTTTCCCCATAAAATACAGTAAAAATGCCTTGGTGGTTTTTAACCCTTCCATGATGACAGGTAGTGATTGTGCTACTTAGTGGTGGGCAGATGTTTGACCATTAACCTGATCACTGGCCAGCCTGGTGACATATCCTCTCACCTTAGGGAGTTGCTGTTTCAGCTAAAGGCGTGATATGTCTAGATCCCAGGCTCTAACTTTTTAAGGATGAGTGGTGCTGTCCAGAGAAAAGGGAGGGAGACAAACAGCTTGCTGCTTTACAAAAGCAGAAAAAAACATGAGGTGACAAGATGGACAAGCACATTGGAAGAAAGAGAGCATGGTGTTCAGACATCCCTCACCCTAAACCATCTCTGCAAAATGTTAGTGCTGTTCTGGGCAAGGGAAGGGCAGGTGCCCCGTCAAAACACCCACCTTGCATGCTGATCTCAGATCTTAAGGGTTAAAGGAAAACAAACCACAACTGCTTTCCCTTGCAAGACTAGCAATGCTTTAACCCAATGCCTGAGTTCCCCAGCCATGTCTCTATGTGATGATCCTTTGCCACACACAAGACTGTCATTGTATATTCATTCATTAGAGGTAATGATTTGAGTTTCTGTCCCCACTGACCTGTGGACAGATGGCTAGCATGAATGCCACATTTATCTGGACACCAGATCAGCTCCAGCAGCCCTCTGACAAGTCTGATTACCCAGTGACCACTGCCTTACAGTCCTCCCCTTTTCTCCTCTCCTCCTGGGGGGCTGCTGACTGGGTGCTCTGAGTGGTGGGCTTCCGCAGAAACAGGCCTTTTGGCCATGACTGATTTTGCTTTCTTTCCATAACCATCTGATAAATATCGGGACTGCTTCTAGCTAACCATTTCAGATTGGAATAAAAATAATTTGAAGTTCTAGATTGCTAGATTCTGAATAACAGTTTGTCTTCTCTCTACCTCTCCCCTCTCTGTCTATCTATCTTAATATGCAAATGTTCAGACTAAGCATAGAATTTGAATGGAAGGGTTGTATTTATGAATTTTACCTGCTGAACTTTTGGATATATTTAAAGATCTGGTTGCAGTGATGTAATGAGGGACTGATTCTTGGCTGGAATAACTTATGCTGGACTCATTTAGTGAAAAACAGCAAGTCATTCTTTCAATCATATTGAACAGATTGTTTTCTGTGGCAATAACTTTAACAAAAATTGTTCCCCTTAGCAAAAAAAAAAACTTACATTAGGGCACTTTAATAAGACATTTCCTTTATTGGCTTTAAAGAGATACTTCACTGTACTAAACTTTCAGAATCAGATTTTCAAGAATGACCAAAGCATAACGATTTTTATTTAATCACTAATTGCAAAGCCTCTTTCAAGGACAGTTATACTTAGGGCTTCTGACAATTGCTATTATTTCATTAATTCACTCAGCAAACAATTTCTACATAAAAAGTTCTGGAGCAAGACTTGACCTCTCCATACAGTTTTTCCTCTTCCAGGAAAGACCATCTCTCAAACCTTCCCAGTAAGGAAAAGAATAATCTGAGTTCAGAAATCCCCAGAGAGGTTTTAGAATTCATTCCCACCCATTTAACGTGCTGCCAGTATTTATCTTCTCTACAATATTAGTATTTTAAAACTAGGTCCTGAATATGCTGAAAAACTGCAGGAAATCTCTTCTTTCTGCTACTCCACCTCCTCCTTCTTTTCATCACCACTGTGACCTAAAATGTTTTTCCTTAGCTCAATTCAGTTAAAAAAAAATCTCTTTAAAGCTACAGATCCTTATAACCAATGGCACATCCCTTCGCAGACCTCCGATCTGTTGTATTTTTCTAAGTTCCTAAGTGGACCACCTCCTACCCAAAATCTTCCCATGCTTGAGGACTCATCTCAAGCGCCACTTCCTCCATTCCCAACCCCTGCAGTCTTCCCTGAGTATTGAACTGCTCCCTCTCTCTGCTCAGGCCTCTGTCCTTCTTTCTTGCTCCTTCAGCTAGCAAGCTCACTATCTTTCCATTTTCTCGCTGCTCCTCCCTGTAGATCCACATGGGATCAAGTTCACAGACTGACCTGCCTGTATCTTCTGGATTCATCGTTTTTTTTTTTTTACAATTCATGCACCTTATTTTTAAAGAACAGTTTAGATTTACAGAAAAATTGAGGTGATTATGCATGACTGGTAGAGTCATTACGACTTTTCATTCATGTACCTCTTAACAGTCCCACTAGCATCGTGACCCCCCAGAGGTCAGGGAGCACGCTACTCCTGATGCCCTGCACAGTGGTGGAAGGCTCACTACACCCAGCAGGTCACAAACACCCGTTATCTATTGGTTGACTAGGAGTCAGGGGTAAGTCCAGGGTGGGCTTCTTCTCAAAGGCAGGGATGTTCCATGTGCCCAAAGAGCTGTGATTATAAACAAGCCATTGAAACAAGTGGCTGTCTCATCTGATAGTTGGGTTTCTTTGTAGGAAAGTGCTGAACATCCTTGAATACTCAGATGGGAAAGAGGAACTGCAATCAAACGTAATTGGAAGATGACAGGAGCTCAAAATTACCCTATGGCACAACAATTCTCTTTCATGCTAGGCTGAGAAACCTGGGCATTGATTTTTTTATTTTCCAGCTTTATGTGAGGAAATCTCTTGAAGATAATCAGATTTCACTGAGAAGATACAACTGTAGATTTTCCCATTAACTGAATACATCAAAGATGTTCAGAAAGATCGTCTGCAATGGTATCAGAAATAACATAAAAATTCCCTATTAGGGTGTTTCGGATTTGTATAAATCTGAGTTTGCAGGACTGTCATCCTGAACTTCACTTACTCCTTGAAATTTTTCCCTGCTGCTCAGGTACAAGGCCTCCAGGTGTGCAGTCACGACCGGGCCAAAACAACCCGATAGGCCACTAGTCTTTCTAAAGGTATGAGAACTGAGAAATACACATTCCTACATTTACCCAACCAATGACATACTCTCAAAAATAGTATATCCTCAACATTCTCATGCACTACTGGTGGGGCTATACATTGCTACAAACTTTGTGAAAAGCAATTTGACCGTACATTTTAAATGCTTTGGAAACACTCGTCATTCCCAATAACTTTATTTCTGAGCACATGTTGTTTATTTCCTTAAAAAGCTTGATGTTATGGGAAATTTCTAATCAGCACAATAGAAGAGAATAATCAACTCCCGTGTACCCAACTTGCAGCTTCAATGATTTTCTATTCGTGGCCAGCCTTGTTTTAACTATGCTTAGCTATCCCTTCCCCGCTGGATTATTTTGAAGCAAATCCTAGATATCTTATCATTCATATAATGTCTTCTGGAAATATTTCAGGTGCACGTCTTTAAAAGATAGAATTTGTAGAATAGCCACCCTAGTGTTATCACACCTAAAAGAATTACAATTCTTTCCTATCAAGTATTTTGTTGGTTTCAAAATTCTCTGATTATCTCATAAATCCCTTAGATGTTAGGTTTGCTTAATATGAATTCAAACAGAATCCACACATTTCATTAGATTGACTGACCTCTTAAGTGTCTTAACTTCTTGGTCGTTCTTCTGTTTTTCTTTGCAATCACTTGTTGAGGAAACTGGGAGATTGGTGCTATAGTTCCCCACATTCTGTATTTTGCTGCTTTGTGTCTTTGGGCTATTGGTTGACCTGTTTCTATACTCCTTGCCCCACTTCAAAACTAATGTTGATACTTCTGTTGTTTTTTCTCTTATAACATTAAAATTGATCAGTGCATTCAAGTGACTCAATCATTACAAAGTTCGCTGAAAAGAAGGGTTTTAGAAGTCATTGACGTTCATTGCCATGTCCATTCTTCACCAGGGTTTGCATTGCCCAACAGTGATATTCTCATCTCTCCTCCTCTCATAATTTAGTTGGGTTATTTCTTTAGAGAGAAATTTCCTTCTTCAACTATTCAGCTACTCTGAATATTCCTTTACCAGTTTTCCGAATAATGGACTGGTTCTCTCGCACCCTCTGATGATGGCTAGTTGTTAGAATAGTCATGAGGCCAAAGTCCTAACCCCAGAAACTGGCTATTCTGCGTGACCTGGCAGAAGGGACTTAGCAGATGTAATTAAGTTAAGGATCTTGAGATGGGGTTATTCTGGGTGACACTGCTGGGCCCACTGTAATCACAAGGGGCAATATAAGAGCTTGGTAAGAGGACCAGACTCAGGGAAGATGTGACTGCGGAAACAGAGGTCAGAGTGGTGCAGGGCCACGAGCCAAGGAGTGCGGGCAGCTTCCGGGGGCGGGAAAAGGCAGTACATGAATTGTCTCCTAGAGACTCAGAAGGAATGGCACCCGTTTTGGACTTCTGACCTCCAGAACCGTGCATTAGTTATTTTGTGATATTTTAAGCCACCAAGTCTGTGGTAATTTGTTACAGCAGGACTAGGAAAGAAATGAATGACTGTGTGTTTTTCATAGCTTTGATATACTCCTATCTACATTCATTTTGATGCTCAAAGGACCCCATTGGCTCCTGGGGGTTGTAGACAGGAACAGCATGATAATTTCCTTGCTTTTTTGTATGATAAGGTATCCCAGGTATATCTGTATGTTTCCTGGAATGAGCCATTTTTCAAGAAATCCTGTTTCCTTTCATTGGGAAATACTAGTCAGAGCTTGTGGTTTGATTGGTAAGCATGCTCACTGCTATTGGGTCATTAATTTTTTCCTAGACCTTTTCAGTGTGCAGAGCTAGAAAATATGTCATGAATCCATTCTGGTATTGCAACTTCAAATTTGGAATTATTTGATTGTTAGTTCTTTGATATTATATCTCCTTTTTTTACGCTGAAACTCTTGGTTCTTAACAACCTACATAATTTCTTACTTAAATGCTGTGTTTCTCTGTATCTCTTTGCCTCTCTCTCCATATATAAATATTATTTATTTATATTTTATATGGAAATATATGTATCTATTTCCAGTATATCATATCTGGAATAGATTCTTGAGTAAGATTACTGGGTCAAAGGTTTACATATGTGTAATTTTGAAAGTTTGTCATATTGTTTTCCAGACGGTTCTACCACTTCATTCCCATTAGCAACTTCTGGCAGTGTCTGTTCTCTGCAGATTCAACAACAGATTATGTGGTCAAAATTTTTAATTTTAGAGTTGGTATCTCAATATACTTGTAATTTACATTTCTCTAATTCTAAATGAGGATGAGCATCTTTCCATATGCTTAAGAGCAATATACCTTCTGTTCTTTGTGAACTCTCTGTTCATATTTCCAGCCAATTTTTTTATATGTCTGGTGGCATTTTTATTCTCTATCTTTGGAAGCTTTTTATATATTAGGGATATGAAACTTTTATCTGTGGTATACATTTCAAATAATTTTGTTCCAGTTGACATTTATCTTTATACCTCTAATGTTGCTGTTTTTGCTATGCCATGTTTTTTTTTGTGATTTACATTTTAAAAATGTTAATGCAGTCAAATATATCTAGTTCTTCCCTTACTGCTTCCAGATTTTTGGAATATAGTTAGGGAAGTTTTTCCCACTCCCAATTTATGGAAGAATTCATCTATGTTTACTTCTAATATTTGTGTGGTTCCATTTTTATTTATTTATTTAAATTTTGTTGAATTATTATTTTTTTTTACATTTAAATACATCCTTGGTGTATAGTGTGTGGGGAAGACCTCATTTTATCTGTTTATATATAGCTATTCACTATTCACTTATCCCAACACTTAGAAAAATCCATCATTTCCCTACAAATTTGAAGTGCTACCTTTATCAGATACTAAATTTCCACATGCAGTGGATCTCTTTCTGGATGTCTGTCCTGTTTCAAGGGTTTGTTTGTCTAGGCGCACTTCATAATGCACTAGTTTCATTCTGGGGAGTCTAGTAGTATGTTTCCTATATTCCTCCTCTTTCATAGGATATTTCTGTTACTGTGTATTTGCACTTTGAAATGAACTTTACAATTGACTTAGTTATATCCAATTGACTTATATATATAGGAAAAAAATAACAAACCTCCCATTATATTTTGCTGGATCATATTAAATTTAGAAACAAATTTGTTCATGTCAAAGAATATGATATGTCTTGTACCTTTCAAATCTACTTGATATCCTTTGGAATGTTATTCTCATAGATTTCTCATATTTCTTATATTTTAGTCTTTTATACATAACTATATTATAATACATATTATTTTATGCATATATACATATATAATATACATTTTTATTATTCTAAAAGGAATCCTCTTTTATTGTTCTTAACTAGCTTTTTAATTTAATATATGAAGTTGTTCATTTTGACATAATTGATTTGTTAATTACTAAATTCTTTGTGGTTCACAGTAGTTTTTGAATCAGTTCTTTTGGTTTTCAATGTAATTAATAAATTTTACTCTTATTATCCAATTCTTAATTTCTAATTTCTTTATATTGTCTATTTACATTGGTAATTACTTGAACAATGGTAAAAACTAGTAGAGAAATAAATATCATGTGTTGTTTCTGAGTTTAGGGAGAACTGTATTTCCTCATTAAGTAAGATGTTAGCTATTGGGTTGAACTGTGTTTGTATGTGTATATAATCATAATATACTCAGAATTATCTGTCAGTTTTTATTTTATTGAGTAATTTTCCTATGAACGAGTGGTAAATTTGAGATATACAAGTGGAAGATAAACATGTCTTTATTTTTTCTCCTTAGCTATGTTTATATCATAGGTCCTATTAATAGATTTCCTAATATTGAGCCATCCTTGCATTCTTAGGATAAACACCACTTTTTGTATTTCATGTTTTAATTATTTATTTATGCTGGTGGATTCTGTTTGGTAACGTTCTATTTGCTAGTCTTAAGTGAAGTCGATATCTAGTTTTCATTTTTTGATGCAAATTTTGTGAGGTTTTGACATCAGTGTTACACACTTACTAGAAAAGAATTAGGGAGTTTATTTGCTTTTCTGTGCTGTGAAATCCTGCTAGTTCTCTCTCTAAAATACATCTTGAATCTATATACTTTTCTCCATTTCTAGGGCCACCACTCTGTATTCAGGCTAATATTATCTCTTCCTTAAACTTTTGTTATAATATCCTAACAAATGTCTCTTCTTTCATTCTCTTATCCTCTAATCTATTATCCTCACAACAACAATGATATGTCCCTTGCTTGCTTAAAACCTTTCATAGACTGCCATTGGAACCTAAAATAATTGCAGTTACCTTACTGAGACTTGCAGGAAACTGCATGATCTGGTCTCTGCCTATAATCCCTTTTCTCTTTACTTTTCACACATCTTGACCTTCTGGTTGGCTTGTTCATTTATTTTTCAATTTCTAGGTCACACCAAGATTTTTGTATTTTTGTTCCTCCTCTACCCAGAATGAGCTTTCTTCCCATTTTTAGCATGTCTAGCAACTACTCATCCATCAAGACTCAGCCTATATGCACCCACTTTTTCTAAGAGGCCTTCCTTAGACATTGATCTAAAGAAAACCCTCTTCCATTATTCTATGGCTGTTTTGGTTTTTCATGGCATGATCATAACTCATATTTATTACTTTTATTTTAACATTTTTGTAATCTCTCTCCCTTACTAAGTGTTAGTTCCCTGAAGCCAGGTACCAGGTTTATCATAACTGACATTGTATTCCAGAGATTAATGCTATTCCTGAAACATAATTCGCTCTTAGTTATTATTTTATAACAAGTAAGAACATATTTGCTGTTTTTGTGTAATGAGAAATTCAGCTCAGGGATTATGGCTTTGCATCTCTGTATCCACAATGTCTTGGCAATATCAGGTGCTCAGTAAATGTTAACTAGGGAGATGAATCAATGGATTGAAGAATGTGATGACTAACATAAGGTCTACAAATGAGTTAGTAAACAAGTAAGTGAGTGAATGAAAGCAAGTATTATATTCTGTTTCCGTAGCTTATTCTATTTAAATTGGTCCCAAATAGCTCTGAAAACTTGTCATAATTTCATAGCAGAACTGCTGAAGTCCTTTCTGGTCCATAAAACAGAAGCAGAAAGAAGGAGGAAGGCATAGGATGTTTGATCCCTATAGGTATGAAACCCAAGCATGCTTCTCCCTGCCCCCTGGGCCCTGTTTTGAATCTTCCTCTCTTTGAGTCAGGGAGCAGTGTCTGTGAGTTGGAGTGTGTATGAGGGAACTTGACAACAGATGACATCCGATCCTCTTAAGCTTTAAAGCAAGTCTTAGAGAAAGCTTCACTCCAGTCCCCCAGTGGGTGGATCTTTGAACGTAATAGACCAAGAGTGCTGTTTTGTTGAAATTAAAGCTCAAATCCTTACCAATGATCTCAGTTCCTTTTTCTATTTTGACATACATTTCACCTGTTATATTTATGGAGACATATATTCTGCTTTCTGTATTTTTATGATGTTGATCAGCAACTAGTTTTTGTTTTATTACCACCTACATTGTCTTAGGTAGTTTAAATATATTGCATACTAAAAACAAACATATAAAATACATATACACATGAATATATCTCCCCAGGCAAGGAAAACAAAAGCAAAAATGAACAAGTGGGACTATATCAAACTGAAAAGCTTCTGTACAGCAAAGGACACCATCAATAGAACAAAAAGGTACCCTACAGTATGGGAGAATATTTTCGTAAATGATAGATCTGATAAAGGCTTGACATCCAGAATATATAAAGAGCTCACGCTCCTCAACAAACAAAAAGCAAATAATCCAATTAAAAAATGGGCAGAGGAGCTGGACAGTTCTCCAAAGAAGAAATTCAGATGGCCAACAGACACATGAAAAGATGCTCCACATCACTAGTTATCAGAGAAATGCAAATTAAAAGCACAATGAAATATCACCTCACACGAGTAAGGATGGCCACCATCCAAAAGACAAACAACAACAAATGTTGGCGAGGTTGCAGAGAAAGGGGAACCATCCTACACTGCTGGTGGGAATGTAAATTAGGTCAACCATTGTGAAAAGCAATATGGAGGTTCCTCAAAATGCTCAAAATAGACTTACCATTTGACCCAGGAATTCCACTTCTAGGAATTTACCCTAAGGATGCAGCACTCCAGTTTGAAAAAGACAGATGCACCCCTATGTTTATCACAGCACTATTTACAATAGCCAAGAAATGGAAGCAACCTAAGTGTCCATCAGTAGATGAATGGATAAAGAAGATGTGGTACATATACACAATGGAATATTATTCAGCCATAAGAAGAAAACAAATCCTACCATTTGCAACAATATGGATGGAGCTAGAGGGCATTATGCTCAGTGAAATAAGCCAAGTGGAGAAAAACAAATACCAAATGATTTCACTCACCTGTGGAATATAAGAACAAAAGAAAAATGGAAGGAGCAAAACAGCAGCAGAATCACAGAACCCAAGAATGGACTAACAGTTACCAAAGGGAAAGAGACTGGGGAGAATGGGAGGATAGGGAAGGATAAGGGTGGGGAAGAAGAAAGGGGGTATTATGATTAACATGTATAATGTGGGGGGTGGGGGAAAGGGGAGGGCTTTGCAACACAGGGAAGACAAGTAGTGATTCTACAACATCTTACTATGCTGATGGACAGTGACTGTAATGGGGTTTGTCAGGGGGACTTGGGGTAGGGGAGAGTCTAGTAAACATAAATAAAAATAAAAATAAAAAAAGATAAAATTGGAAAAAAAACACAAAAAAACCACATATACAAGTCACTCCTCTTATCTCACGGAGTATTGGAGAGTCTTCCTTCTTCCCTTATTGGAAGTTGTGCCCTTTGCCTTCACGGTCATCTATTTGCTCTGCTCACTTCCAGGAGCCCAGAGAGGATGAGGGGTCTTCAGCCAGGTCTGCTCTTCTCAGAGCCCTCCCACCACTCCTCTAGGCTTCCCTGGTCTTTAGCCACAGCTCTTCAATGTCCCCACTTGGATAAATGAAGGGCTTTACATTGTAAGTACACCAAAACAGAAGATGGAAGCAGAACGAAGGGCATTCTAGAAAAACAAATGGTATGAGGGAGTGGAGAAGGGGAGAGGGAGAGAACAAACTCACTAAACGTAAGTTTAGGTTAAATGATGTCTTTTTGTAGATCTCCTGGACATTGATTATTATAGTTTTATTTTCTGTATAGGTAGTAACACTTCCATTTTAAGATGAGAAAACTAGTAACTAGTAACTAAATGGAAGGGCAGAGACTCGTTTAGGATTCTAAATCTGGAGCTCTTTCCTTTTTACCATGCTGCTCACTATTCCCAAGTAAAAATAAAAATGATATATTGTGATATAGAATCCTTTCAGAAGCTCAGACTTAGAAGTAGGGGTTGAGAAATAGGGACGGTATTTCAACCAACTAACTTTCTGTGAGCAGAAAAGAAATTGCCACCAAAATAGATCCCTGAGTTACTGTTGAAAACATGAGGGTTATTCAGTAGTTAGGAAAAACTTGGAGATATCTACACCTCTAATGATCGATTGCCTTTTTTGAGTTCTTTAAATGTTTTCTCACCCTTCTTCTTGTCTTTCTGATGAGTTCCAGTCTCCTTGGGACTGAGAGTCCACACCAAGGAAAGAAAATCAATGGCTCTTCTAAGATAATAGAACTGTCAAGGCAGATGGTAACCAAACGTCAGATGGGAGATGTGTCTCTGCAACAGAGTCCACATGGGAAGAAGCAAAGAGTCCAAACTATAACTAGTCAGTTAGCCATCTGCCCGTTCATCTATCCATCTATTTTCATTCATTCATTTATTCATTCTTTTGAAAAAAAATCACTGAGAGTCTACTGTGTTCTAGAGACAGTGTGAGATACTTGGAACAGAGAAGTGAATAAGACTAAGATTGTTCTGGAGCCTAAGTCAGTAGGAATAAAGCAATTGAATGGTTCATTGCAAAACAGTGGAAGAGGGTTTATAATAGAAATCACACTAAAGGTTGTGAGAACACATTGGAAGGAACAAATTTTCTGATGGATAGTTTTTCGTGTTTTCACAAAGGAGAGGACATTTGATTATAGTCTTCAAGATTGAGTAGGTGTCTTTAAGGCAGATGCTTTTTCAAAAGGTATGTATGCCCTCAGTGAGTAGTGAAAACAGCAGGTACAACAACGCAGTAGTAATAATGGGCCTTCAGTCTGTGGCTGGACTAAAAATGGTTTGTGTGTGTGTGTGGTGGGGGGATGAGCAGGAGGACAGTCAGCCTTGAGTGGGAAGGGAAGGAAACCAGACCAGGTTGTTGGAACCAGTAATGAATGGCCGTGGATGTCAGGCCAAAAAAATACACATGTCATCTTATAGACTGTGAGGAGATACGGAAGTTTTGCTCAGATGTTGATCCTTCCGTGGACATCATTTACTAAGCTCATCAGTTCTGATTAGAGGTTCTCTGGAATTTGTTTCTCAAATCCTTGTGTGATTAATGATTACTAGTAAAAAGAGAGCAGGGATTGCATTTGGGAAGTATGAACCATTTATAATATCTTGCCAATAAATACAGTCAATTTATCAGAACTGATCATCTCATCCTAATCCCATCAAAACACCCTGGTTAGTCTCAGAGACAGTTAAACAGATGCTTCCTGTGATGTAAACCACAGGGCCATTCCCTTGTTGGGTCGTACTGACTGAATTTAGTCATTTGGGCTCCAAAATGACTCCTTGAGAGCATAAGATATTCTGGGCCTTATAGATATATATTATTATGCTGTAATCTTGAAATCACCCTATGATACAGGTGTTTTTATCTTTATTATCTATGAGAAGAAATTGAGGTTCAGGGACATATAATACCCAATTCAAGGTCACACAGCTAAAAAGTGGTGACACAGATTTAAGTTCAGGTCTGTCTACTTTCACATCTGGCATAAGCAGGAGTGTGATAGAGAGGTCCTCTTTTCCTTGGTGATGATAAGAGGTTCTCATTGATTTTAGACAATATCATCCGGATTCATGATTCTATTCAGTATATTTATTGAGCACCTTCTGTGAGCTAGGCACTGTTCTAAATCTGGAAAAACAAGTTAAATGTAAACACAGAACAGGAAAAAAGCTTGAAAATTTGTATTTGTAATGGACTTGAAACTAGAATATATAATAAACTCTTATAACTGAAAAATAAGTGGATGAACAACTCAATAATAAATGGACAAAAATCTTGAAAAGACAGTTCACAGAAGAATAGAAGACACTTTATAAAAAAATATATGCCAACGTGTTCAACATCATTAGACATCAGGAAATTGCAAATGAAAAAAATGAGATACCACCATACACTCTATGTTGGCTAGAGTAAACAAAACTGACAGTAACAAATGTTGATGAGGGTGTGGAGTAACTGGATGTCCAGACATGCTGGTGGGAATGTGAAATTGTATCCACATTATGGAAAAGAGGTGAGCAGTTTTCCAAAAAGTTAAACATATATCACCACATCCACTCTTGGTATTTATCCAAGAGAAATTAGAGCACGTCTACAAAAAGAGTTAAATTTAAATGCTTCCAGTAGCTTTGTTTGTAATAGCTGCTAATTGGAAACAACCCAAATATCCATCAGTAAGTGAAATGAAAAACAAGCGTGGAACAGCCATACAATAAAATGCTTCTCCACAATAAAAGGGTATAAACTACTGACATATACAACAATGTGGATGAATCTCAAAATAATTATGCTGAGTAAAAAATGTTGGTCAAAAAAAGCACATCCTATAGGATGCTGTTTATGTTTAAAAAATATAAATTAATCTATAATGATAAAAAGCCAATTGGTAGTTTTCGGGGGCCAGAGTGGAGAGAGGGACAGATTTAAAATGAGAAAGGAAATTTTGAAGGATGATGGAAATGTTCTATATCTTGATTGTGGTAGGTACAAATTCAGTAATCAAACGGTTAAAGTAATTAAACTGTGCTCATTATGTATTGGCAGTTTATTGTGCATGATTGTACTTTAATACAATAGATTAAAATGAAATAGACTGATGGGCAAGTTCATACAGGGAGGTGCCTATTCTGGACCAAGGTGAAGCCGAGAGCTCAGAGGAGGGAGGTGTCAAACCCTCCCCCCAGGTTCCATCTGTACTCCTGACAAGGGACTTAGGAGGCTTTTATGAGGGGTCATCCTGTGTTAGATCGGAAAGTGATTAACAGCAGGCATTTCTTGTTTTTACTGTCTTGGATATTCCCTGATTTTCAGAGACTATCAACTATAATGGGAAGGAATCTTGGACTGGGAGTCGGCAGACCGAGGCTCTTTCAGAAACTTTTGCCATGACCTTGCGTAATGATCTTTCCCTCTCTGAGCCTCAGAATTCAAATCTGCCAAGTGAGGGAGTTGACCTGGAGCCCAGGATGATCAGGGAGGTTCCCTATAATCTTGACATTTAAAAAATGTTTTAGTTTCCTTGCTTTTTTTTTTTGATAAAGAGATTTCCCGCCCCCCACCGCTGCCAGGAATGTATTTTTCAAAGATAATGAGGGAATTCCAAGTCCTTGACGAAGATCTCAAATGCTCGGAACCTGGCCCAAGCTCCCTCTGTGGCCTCTGCCTGCCACTCCCTTCTGCTTATCTGCTCTCATTTGCTCACAATTTATATCCCGTGCTCCAGGAGCATAGAGCTTTGGGCTGTTTCTCAGACTGCAGGCTCTTTCTGACTTCTCTACTTTTATATGTGCTCTTCTGCTTTTGCATGGTACCCATTCTGTCAGGAGACTGAGAGAAAATGAGCCAGGTGCACGAGATGTCACAGAGAGCAAGAGGCATCCATTCAGCAGGCATTTTCTGAGTGCCTAGTGTGTGCCAGGAAATCGTAGGAAATGGACGGCATTTACTTATCTCGGGGATACATCAGTAAAGAAAACACATTGCTTACTCTCATGGCTTTTTCCTTCTAGTGGGAAAAAGACAACAGCACAACCTGAGAAGTACGTGTCATAGTAAGTGGTGACACTCGCTGTGCAGGACAGCAGTGCCAGGTGGATGAAGGGCATGGGGAGGGTGGGCACTACTGGACATCAGGTGATGGCGACCCTCTCTGTCTCGTTATCAGAAGCCAGAGGGAGTGAGTCATGGATATCTGAGAAAAACTATTCTGGGTTTAGGAAACAAGAACAAAAAATCTCTGAGGTGGGGGCATACATGGAGTTGATAAGATATGGGAAGGAGGCCCGTGTTTGCTGGAGCTGATGGACAAGATGAAGTATGGCAGAAAATGTAGTCAGAGGGCATGTGGTGGTGAGCTTACAATAGGACTTGTGTCGAGGAATTTGGTTTTACTCAAAATTAAATGGGATAACACTGGAAGGTAGAGCTGAGAGAATGGCTATTGCCTGACATACGTAGTGTTTTAGTCTCCTAGGGCCCCCAAACTTGTGGGCTTACAGCAACAAAAATTTCTCTCTCATAGTTCTGGAGGTCAGAAGTCCTCACTGAAGGTGCAGCAGGGCCCTGCTCTCTCCAAGGCTCTAGAGGAGAATCCTTGCTTCCCTGGCCCAGCTTCTTGGGGCTCAGGAGCTTCCTGGCCTGTTGCTGCACCGCTCTCCTCTCGGCCTCGATCTGTATCACCTTCTTCTGTGCACCTGCATCTTCTTTTCTGTATCTTCCAAGGAGAATTGTCACTGGATTGAGGATAATCTCATTTCAAGATCTTTAACTTTATTTCATCTACAAAGACTCTTTTTTCCGAATAAGGTAACATTCACAGGGTCTGGGTATCAGGCCCCGGACTTTCCTTTCCTGAGGCTGTCACTCAGCCCACTATGCATGGTAAAGAATCACACTCTGTTTCGCGGAGAGCAGTCATGTTCAAGGATGGAGGCAAGGAGCTTCGTTAGGAGGCTCCTGAAACTGTCCAGGTGAGAGAAGCTGTGGCCTGGGCCAGGATGGTGAAGTGGAGGTGACAGAGGTGGACACACATATTTCAAACAAAGCCAAGTCTGAAGGACTTGTAAGAGGGGGAGAGGTGACAAAGATTTCCCCAAAGGTGGAAGGAAATTATCATTAACAGAGGTAAGAAACTGGAGAGGAGCATGTTTGGGTGAGGGGAGCAATCAAGAATTTAGTTTTACATATATCCAAACACACACATGTGTGCATGTTTTTTCCCTATTACACATCACAGTGATGATATTAGCAAGTGTTGGATATACCAGCCTGGAGTTTACCAGAGAGGTTGGTGCTTTAGATATAAATCAGTTGGTCATTGATGAGGACAGGCTGAGATCATTTATCGGCTGAGGGTAGATGGAAAAGAGAAGGTTCAAGAATGGAGTTCTGGGGCTCTCCAGCAGCAGGTAGTCAGGAGGAGGAAGGAGAAGGCAGCAAAAGAGATGGAAAAGAAGCAACTAGCAGTTGGAGAACTAAGAGTTGAGATTTGGATAGAAATCTTTCTGAATCCACATTCATTTTCTAGTAGCTTATTGAGGGGAAGGACTACAGATTACAGATCTCTGTCTGTCTGTCCACTGGCCATCACAGGGGAGGAACAGAGAGGATGTCAGTCACCTGATTTATGATGAGAAGGATCCCAGATAGGATACCATGTAGGCTGGAGCCTCTCCAATGGAGACACCCATTGTGAGTGGTGGAATTGATGGAAAAGGGGCAGAAAATAAGGCAGGACTTTGACTTCCTTCACCAGGTGAAGTGATCCTATACCTCCACTTGGCATTTCTGGAAGCTCCCATCAACCCAGATAGGTTGAAAAGAAAGCCAGTTAGAAGAGGTGTTAGTGGTATGTGGAGTGGGAGGAAATAAGAGGCAGAAAAGATGGGACAAGAAAGGGGAGAAGGTGTGACCATACAGAGCAGAAGGGCAAGGCTTGGGGGAACGGAGGAGGATGGGAGCAGAGAGCTGTCTTGAGTGGCATGGGAGTGGTATGGCATAGTATAGTCAGGCTTCTGGACTCTTGTTCGGGTCTAGGTTCTACACCTTTCTGCACCTCAGTTTTCCTATCTGTAAGTGGGACTGGACCCTGCTGTCCCTATAACTTTGTGATGAGGATCAAATGAGATAATCTAAGTGAAAGCACCTTCCAAATGAAAAGCCCTGAGACCAAGAAAAGGGTTAGTTTTGAGGGAGGGATCAAGAGCGGTTTCTTAGAAAATGATAATATGCCATTGCAAGTATGCTAGCTCTTACTGTGTCCCTCTAATTTTATACAACAGATAATGTACAGTCCTCCTAATCCGTGCCAAGCTGTGCGGCCAACTTTGCAGGAACCAAGAAGGATCAGACTAGACTGTGATTCTCTTTGAGTAGTTTGGAATCAATTCTTTTTGTGTTCAATCTAATTAAAGTTTTCTTCTTATTAACCTCTGATTTCTTTACATTGTCTATTTACATTGGTTAATTACTTAAATAATAGTAAAAACTAGTGAAGAAATAAATATCATGTGCTATTTTTGAGTTTAGGGAGAAAGCCTCTGGTGTTTCTGTATTTCCTCACTAAGCAAGATGTAGGTTACTTGACCAAGAGTGGAGGTAAGCTCAGAGGATAGAGCAGAGAAGGGTAGAGTTATCTATATACCCCTGGTGGTAGGAGGATGTCTTTATAGGGCTGAAGGATCCTAAGTGATATTGGAATATTGGCAGTTTAGGCATCACCTGGGAGTTTACAGACAAATCTTGGGCCCCTCCTAGACAGACTATCAGAACGTGTGCTCCAACACAGTCTCTAGGTGATTCACATGCATACTGTAATTGCAGAGGCATTGATGGTTTGACATTTCAGACTGGACAGTTCTTTGATTTGGGGAAATGCCTGTGCATGTAGGATGCGGGGCAGTCTCCTTGGCTTCTACCCAGTAGATGCTAGTAGCACTCCTTTACCCCCTTACAACTTGTGAAAACGAAAAAGGTCTTGGACATCCTCCAGATTTCCCCTGGGAGGCAATACCTCCCTGCCACTGAGACCACTGGACAAGAGCAGCGCTTCTTGGCAACACCTGGCAACTCGTTAGGAATGTGGATTCTCAGACTTCATTCCAGGCCCTGTGCTGTAATAACAAATCCTCCAGGTGATTATAATGAACTTTGAAATGTGTTGGAACAGTGGTTTTTCATCCCTAGAGGCACAAAGGTTTTAAAAACTATAAAATTTCTGGGCCTTACCCCAAATCAATTACATCAGATCTCTAGGAGTAAGTGACCCAGATGATTCAAATGCACAGACCAAACGGAGAACCATTCAAGGTGGATGCCACAGAAGGAGGCACCCAAGCTCATGCAGGTAGCCAATAAGAAGACACCAGAACCCAAGTCTCCTAAACCCCTGGTTCCAGGGACCTTTTCTCACTAGGGAGATGACAAGGTGACAGACAGCCCATTGAACTGGCTCCTGAGGAATTCCACACCCACAGGGCATGTTTAGACACATCTTTGATCTGGTGTCTCTGTGTGTGCAAAATACTCTCATCTCAGAGATGTTCTGTGACACAGAGCACCCAGTGGGCTTTGCAGATAGGTTTGAAGGAATTCACTGTGTTCAGTTTTTTGGACACTAAGAATTCTGGACCCGGATATTTGTCCCTCTGCCTGCTGCCTCCACACCTTACGCCCTGAGATTCGAACATTTGCTGACTTCTTTCCACAGGGCTCTGTAGGTGTTGTTGCTCTATCAGGAAACGCCAGAAATGTCAACACTCATATAAAAATGTTTGTCACAGGTGATAACCCACATAGTCACTTAAGCACCACAGGACAAAAATAGGCAGAAGGAACTTCTGAAATTCTTTAGGAGAAGATTGGCAGTAAGTGGGCTTCACACTCTTTCCTCAGCATCCTCACATACAGTTAAAAAGAAGCTCAGAATACAGCGCCTGGTGAAGCCGGACATTATCCGTGGAGGGCTCTCATGTTCTGTCATGACCTGAATCCAAACAGCTCATGGCCCACTCACTCCATCATCTTTGCATTCATCAGGAAAATCTGCCAAGAGCGATTTAGCTCCACTTTGCAGCTGTGGCAGCTGAGGCTCGGAAAGACCTTTCTCCTCCTATTCTGTTGGCTAATCAATACTTATTGAGTGTTGGCTTTTGAGGCTGGGTGCTGGGCCCTGGGGATGTGGTGGTTTGGGCCAACCTGTGTGGAGGAGAGAGTCAAGCACAAAGCTCAGTAGATAAACAATGTGCTGTGGGTTTGTGCCAATTACTTACCTGTATTTCATCCAAATTTGTTCCAGAACCTGCTCTGGGGTGCTGCAGATGGGAGTCTGTGACCTCCTTGCAGCTGGCTTCCCATTCACTTCTGGCAACAGGAGCAATCAGGAGACCCTCTTCCTGGTTGCTGAAAACACCAGCTGTGCCCTCAGGCACCACCCTGGGCACTTGCCATCTTGACACTGAGGTTTCGGGTCCCCCTGTGGAAGAGTCCCTCTCCCATGCTAAAGTCTAAGCGCCAACTGTGTGGGACCCTCTTGGAGGTCCCATCTCCCAGCACTTGGAGGTCAGAGCACTGGCCCTACAGGTCCCTTCTCTGAACAGCTAGATCTCGGTAACTTCACCTCTTCCCTTTTATTCTCTCAACCCTGTGGCTGGTAACTGATCCCTGAAGTCATAAGTCCCTGGGTTGACTCAACATCGATTCCTAAAAACCTTTTTAGCCTTTCAACATTCAGTAACGTAGCTTATGTATTCAATCCCCTCTGTTTGGAATAGCAGTGCATGGTTTCTAGGTCCTGATTCAGGTAGGCTAAGTCCTTCTTGAAAAAATGACAAAGTAGAGAATGAACAGGAGGTCATTGGGTGAGAAGAGGAAGGAAGCTTATGGCAGGAAAACATGTGCAAGGGTCCTAGTGTGTGAGAGGAGACTGGCTGGCTGGAGAGAGTGGGGCACAAAGGGTGGGGACAGGCTGAGATCATACCATGGCGGCCTTGTAGCCTGGGCATGGGCCTCCCCTGGGGGCACCATGATGTGAGCTGCTTCACGTGGGGCCTGTGAGACATGTGAGGTCATGTGAAGGTGTTGTATCTAATCTCAGGGGTAATGGAGAGCTATTAAGGGACCTTAAGCAGGAGAGGTACATGATGTGATCCGTACTTGAGAAAGGCTATTGTATCGTGGTGTAGAGAATGTGCTGGAGGAGGCTAAGCAGAAATAGGAAGCCAGGTAGGAGGTGGTTGTAGCCATCTCTCTGGGGGGATGGTGCTTCAGTGAGGGGTCACTCACACTGTGACCTGGAGTTAGTCATACCCTCTTTCTGACCAACCATCTATGAAATGAGGAGTTTGGACCAGAGCAGGGATTCTTCTCCTGGGGTGTGGGCCCAGCCGGGGATCTAAGGGTGGGCCTCAGGGCATTGCAGGGCCTCTGAGATTGTTCACAAAGGTTGGACGTATGTCTGCATACACCTTTGTCCCACAGGGAGAGGGTTCCTGGCACTCACTATGTTTTCTGAAAGGTTAACTATCCCAGGGTTTACAGCCCTCA
The DNA here is from genome assembly GCF_040802235.1 of Manis javanica. Classification (NCBI taxonomy): domain Eukaryota; kingdom Metazoa; phylum Chordata; class Mammalia; order Pholidota; family Manidae; genus Manis; species Manis javanica. The sequence goes on along the minus strand of NC_133156.1, from coordinate 230,646,935 downwards.
TTCATCTAGGTAATCTTGAAGTGCACTTGCAGCACAAATTGCCAATGATTGGAAATCCTGTGCCTTTCCAGGGAGTGCTAAACTCTTAAAGTTCTTGTAGGTCATGAAAAGTAAGTAAGGAAGAGGGGGCTGTCCTGACATACCTGGAGGTGATCCCTATCCCGCCCTCCCTGGGCTGCTCTAAGCACAATAGTGGAGAAAATGAGAAAATGCCCATCACCTTGTGTTTCCTGGGCCCAGGCTGGAGGTCCCCAGTCCACTGGAACATCACAACAGTTCAAAGAGGTGACAGATGAGGGGACAGCCATTGACACTGCCTCATCAACTGTGCAGAGGCACCCCGAGGCCACCCCATCCCCCTGCTGTTCCGGGCAGCCGCGGGGCCCAGGAAGCTCATCACATTGGCCTTCTCCCACCACCCCGGGCCCCTGACCCTACCTCACCCGGAGCTGTGCTTTCTCTGGCAAAACATTCTATCTCCCTTCTCTTCCCCTACAGCTGTGCTTTCTCTGGAAAAACAAAATCTAAAATCAGGCTCATCCTCAATCATATGAATTGAGGTCACTGGGTCCCATCTCCAAAGGGATTTGTAGCTTCATGCTGCACTGAGACTGGGAATTTTGCTCTTCTCTCTGAAAGTAGGTCAGGCACCAGAACGTTTTAGGGGCTGAAGTCCTTGTGTGGTGGCTCCGGAGCCCCGGCAGACAGGGCAGCAGCTGGTCCCTCTGTGTATGTGCCCGCCCCTGTCCGCCTGTCCAGCCACAGGCTGCAGCCTTCATGGGCTGATGGCAGAGAATACAAATGCCTTTCCTATGACTCCCGCATGCCCCATCTTGCTGGGATTTTTCAAATTTCTCTGTGGAAGCTCTTTATGGTCTGTGACCCTGGTCACTGCAGAGCCGAAAAGACAACAGATTTATGGTGGGCCTGGAGAGCAGCAATCCAAGGATGCGTTTTCCCTGCTTTCACTCGGTAATTTATTTTTAAATGATCTTTCTGTTATTTATGGGTCTCGGTGACTCTGATGGCTGGGGTGAACTGCATCTTATCAGACTAGTAAAACTAACTGGATTAAAGGGAAACCCTCATGTTTCATCAAAAGGAAGATTCAGAGGCTCCTTAGAAGGGCAGCTGGACGGGGCTGTCTCCTCTTGTCCTTGAACAGCGATGTGGCTCATGGCAAAGCATTGGGCCTCAGAGCCAAACACAGCCAGGTCAAGACCTCACCCAGCTCCTCAGTGAGGGTGTAGCATGAGGCGAAGCCCCTCAGCCATCTTCTTGTCTTGTAAAGTGGGGCTCGTGACACCCCCGGCAGATGCTGATGGTGGCGATTAGGGGAGACCATATAAAACATCTGGCAACCTGGGCTCAGTACACGTGACCCATGTGATCAGGATTGCCTTCCTTACCTTGCCCTTGGCAGCCCTCTGGGAACACAGAGCTCAACGCCCAGGATGTGAAGATGATCACCTTTGTGTGGGGTTTTTAACACTTCCAAAATATAAATTCGAACAGTAAACCTGCTTGGAATCCCAAACCCTGGTGTTTAAATAACATCAGAAGGTAACGAGGTGAGGACGGAATTTATTTCTCTCAACGAAATGAAGATCCGCTTCTACTCCAGCATAATTACAGTTTAGCGGGGCCTTGTCTGAGGCTGATGGTTTTCGGAAATACACAACTGTCTATTGTTCTCCTGTAGCTCGTTACCATGGCGATCTAATTAAAGCAGCATCCTATGCTGCCAGCCCATAGGTAGGGGCTGCGTGTGCAGCTCCTGGTGGCTGGGGGCACGTGGCAAGGTGCTTCCCCAAATTTTGAAATGAGGGCTACTTGTCCGGGATATGACCCAGAAAAATGTCTTTGATTTTTGAAATGAGCTTCAAGTTAAATGCCACTCTCTCCATGCTTTCTGAAGGGAAGTCGATGAGCAGGGTGCTGCAGGTTCGCCTTGTGACCTTGGGGACGTTACTTACTATGTTTTGTTTGCAGGTTTATCATGTATAACTGGGATGAAAATACCTGCTTTGCAGAGAAAAGAAAAGGTCCATGAAGTGCCTCAAACCAAAATACCAGGGACAGATCATCATTTCTGCCTTTCCTCTTTATCCCTTTCCCACGGCAGGAGCTCAGTGGGGTTAGGGAGAGAGCATGGGCCTTGTGTCTGGCAGATTCAGGTCCAAATCATGGCCTGAGGCAGTGGGTGAATTGCCTCTCTGGATTTGTCCCCTAGTCTGTAAGATGGGGACAACAGTAGCCAGCTCACATGGTTATGACAATGCAGTGAGACTGTGTAAAGTACCTGCACATGCATGGCCTACAGCAGGCCTGCAACACATGCCAGGCCATCGGAAGGCCAGTTCAGTGACCCTGGCTGCTGGAGCAGTGGCCGGCATGATACACGCTGGTTAAGAGTATGGGCTCTGGAGGAATTCCTTGGGGTTCAAGTCCTAGTGAGTATCCCTGCCCAACCTGGGTAAATTGCCTAATTTCTTTACATCCCTAATCTTGGCTGTAAAATGGGAATAATAAGTGATGGAGCTGGGACTATCTGAATGACAAAAATGGTACATACCTAGGAGATACTTGACACTGAACCAGAGGGTCCTTCTCATCATCCTGCTCGGTCTGTGCCTAGAGTGCATCAAGCCGCCAGACCCTTTGAATTCAGTACTCGGCTCTTCTGTATCATGAACATAATCCTGTCTAATGAGCTCTTTCTAGGGCCAGCACACACGTGCCATTTTCTTTAATCCTAATATCACCCTTAGAGGTGACACCAGCATTACCCCAGTTTTCAGGAGGAGAGACACAGAGGGAGAGAGATGAAGAGACCTGCGCAAGTCTCCCCGATCATAGGGAGCAGAACTGGGATTTGAGAAGAGGCAGTCACCCCTAGCTGATGCTTTTTCTTAACCACTATTCTCTGCTGCCACTCACTGGATTGTCACTGAAAGCCCATACGAGAGGTATGAGGTTTCCCATTTAAGTGGGTGAGTGAAGAGATCTACAGAAAGGCAAAGCTCTGCACATGGCCCAGTGGCTGGTCAATAGCAGGGATGGGACTTCCATGTTCCCCTCCCCACAGGTTCAAGGGCACATGCTCTTTTCTCTCATTGCCCTACACCAGCGCACTTGACCATCGCTGATATCGGCAAGCAATCCAATTAGCCACCTGCAGTGTCCCCGCCTGCCTCTGCCCACTGGCTCTCCTAGCATTCCCCCAGCACTGTGGGCGTCAGCGGAGTAGCATGGACATGTGCTCCTGGTTATTTACAGGGCCCATCAAAGGCCTGGGATCTTTCCTTGTAGCCAGAACAGCTCAACACCTCGTCTACCCACCACAACACTCATTTCCTTTTTATGAAGATTGGAGAGCAAAAACATTTCAAAGGCTACCAATTAAATGAGCCCTGCCGTGCGGGTAACCACAGCCTGCTCTTGGAGAGCGGGGGAGACGCAGAGCCAGTAACTGACAGGCCAGCACATGTGTTCTTTATGGTCCTGCAGTTTTTCTCCCAAGATGTTGGCTGCTTTCCCTCAGTTTTTGACGCCCATTTTCTTCCCGGTCTGTCCGAGGGACAGGGCTATGGCTCCATCAGGAGTATTTCCAGCTGGTCTCTGCAGATCACGTATGTCCACCTACAGGCCTCTGATGCCCCATATGCCAGAAAAAAGCTCACAGCCTGAGAAGAGGCGGCTTTTCTGAGGAAAACTAAGTTCTGTGCCCTGAACTGCTCACTAAGCCCGATGATGCTACATCTTCTGACGATCTCATGAACCTCCTCTTTCTCGCTATTCATCTTCACTGTCCTCAATTAAGATTCATCATCTTCCTCCCGGGATGTTACCACAGTCTTGTAAGTGATTCCTCTCCTCCACCAACTCTAAATTCAATCCAGCCTATACACCGCCACCAAAGGAAGTTTCCTAAGGCACATAAGACTTTGCTGCCATATTTAAAGTCGTTTGATGATTCCCTGTTGCCCACAGCATGGAGTTAAATCTCCATAGGCTGGCCCACAAAATTTCTGCAGGTCCTTATTTTCCCAAATCTCCCACTCCCTAACTTACAGCCTGTTCTCATCTCTGTACCTTTGCTCAGGCTGTACACTCTCTCTGTGATGCCCTTCCGCATGCTTCTTCACACCACCCCTGCCACTTCCTCTCTGAGCCACAGCTCAGGCATCACCTACAGCGGATGATGGCCCCACAGTCACCCGAGCTCTCAGCCGCCCTGTCAGGCTTGCCTATACCGTGGGCCTCGTACCCAGCACACACTGTTGTGCACCCTTGTGACTGGGTCTCTCGGTTTTCTCCTCTGGCAGACCGATGGACTTCTGAGAGTGGGCACTCTACCTTCTTCGTTCTGGTGTCTCACTCATTTACTGGCTCAGAGGAGACACTCAATAGAAATCTATGAAACTGAGCCAAGACAGTTGGCCCAGAGAAAAAGAAACAGCTGGTAGTCTGGGGAGAAGATCCTTATCATTTCAGGCTCAACTATATATTTCATTGATCTTGAATAAGAAACCAATAAAGGAGTTTACACATTTCTGTTCCCAGGGAAGCTGGTGTTTGACAAAACAGCAGTGTGTGTGTGTGTGTGTGTGTGTGTGTGTGTGTGTGTGTGTGTGTGTGTGTGTGTGTGTGTGTGTGTGTGTGTGTCTGGGTGTGTGTGTCTGGGTGCTTTTATCATCTGAGCCTCATCCAACAAGAATAGGCTGAGTCTTGCAGGATTTGGATCACATGCCTTAATGCATGTCTCAGGGTTGGAAGCATACTCTTCAACACTTCCACCACTCACTGGAGGAATGCTCAAAGAAACAGTACTCCCTAGGGTGGCATGTTTGGAGCTCAACTCAATAAAATCAATGTATAATGAGCATCTCCTTTGAGCCAGGTATGGAGGAAGGTCATGGAGAGATGGGAATGAATCATCCTGGTCTCTGCCCGCATCTAGTTGAGGTGCAGAATCAAAAGATGTTACAGGTAATTATAACACGTGGTGTTGGTGCTATGATGAAGGGAAATCCGCGCGGCTGCGGGAAGCCTCCAAAGTCACACTGTGTGGTCTGGAGGAGGGTGTTCCAGCATTCACTTTCAAAAGGAAAATTGAAATTGCTAGGAATAAGTTCTGTGTTTTGTGCCACACTGCTTTGAGAGGCTACAGGCGGCCCAGGCACCCCCTGCACAGAGAGGGGGTCAGGTCACATCTTCCAGTGGCCTCTGAGCTTCCTGACAGTCTGGCATCCAGGTCACTCTGCTGGAGCCATTGGTGATGCTAATCCAGGAATCACTTCAAGGCCCACCCTGTGGATCATTGCTCTTAAAGCAAATTAAGGCATCTTGTAGATGGAGCCTATAAAGCGGAATGATGAGGGGCGCATACCCAGGGTTCCAGTGCTAACTTTATCATATGTGAGCTGTCAGACTTTGATTAAGTCTTTCTCACTAACCTGCATCTCAGTTTCCCCACATGCCCAGCATAGCCCCATGTTACGGCCTTTGGGGAGATTTGATTAGATCCATCTTCCAGCCATGTCCCCTGCAGGAGAACCCTTGTGCTGTGCTAGATGTTAAGTCCCACCTTGGGATGGGCAGAGAGCCTGAGATTTTGGACACGGGCTGAGGGCGGGGGAGGGGTGGTCAAGTCTGGTTTCCTGTGCTGGGCAGGCAGGGCTGTGACTCAGTGGGGGCCACTGCAACTCGGACAGTGACTGCAGACACAAAGCCTCAGAATTACCCTGCAATGCACACAGGTCACGAAGCAATAAAACGCCTTTTAAAATGTCATCTGCTGAACTGCAGATTCCAACTAATAAATCCCTGTGACCTGGAGGTACCTGGGGGTCAAACATTTGCAATATGGTCCCTAGAGCTGCCTTGCACCCTGGAAGATGAGCTTGTTTTATGAGCTCACTGTTTGATGGTTGCTATAGAGGCCAGCACATCCATGCTGGGTAGGGGGGTGTGAGGAGGGCAACAGAGAGATTCAGCAACATCTTGTAATTAGTGTGATGTCCCAGTGAATCATTTGTCAAGCACCCACAGTTTGGGAATAATTGGGAGCTTCTGCTCTCCAAAGGACCAGCTCTGTCATCTGCAGAGTAGCGGGATCACCATCTGGGCCAGGGGACATGAAGACAGGGCTGGCTTGGTTCTTGGAGAGTACAGGGAAGGGAAGAGAAAACCAGGTAATGAGAGATGGCAACAGGGAGGAAACCAGGAGAGAGTGGTACCTCTGGTGTGCCTGGAACGGGGCCACATCAGTTCCCCTGTTTTATCACCCCTCACCTATGTCAGAAGGGGGGCCTTGCCCCCTTTGCCAGGTGAAGGGCGTGTTCTGCTTGCCCAGGGCCCTCCTGAGAAGAGGTAGCGTTGGGAGTCCCCTCTGGGCCTTTCCCCCTCTTTCCTCAGCTCCACCACTTCCTTTGGATAATACCTGTCAGACGAGGGCCATTTTTCCTCTGGCTCCGAACACCCTCGCACACAAGGGAGGGCAAGGTCATCCCTCTGATCGTGCAGATGGAGAGGTGGGAGCCGGGGAGCTGAAGGGAATCCTGGAAGCTAAGGGGTAAAGAGTGTCCTGAGCCAGCCTTCAACAGGTGACTGGCGTTGGGTCTGCTTTGAGGGGTGGGGTGGGGGGTGTCACAAGTGGGCAGAGCAGTGAGTGCAGGCCAGAGTAGCAGGTGCCTGAGTGGTGTTGGATCCAGAGAAACCTCCACTTCCCTTTGGTGGGAGCACAGCTTTCCAGGGTCCCCCTGCAGGGTTCCATGCTCTTGGACCTGTGGTATTACACACAGAATTTCAGGGTCTCAAAAAGTCACCAGCATAACCTTCCAGATGCCCTCCTGAAGGACAGGTGCCTCCTCCACCACCTGACACTGGAGGGCCAATATCTGGTCACTGCTTCTCCCTCCAGACACTCCCTTGGCCAGGTCTCATTTCCCCACACCTGTCACCTCATTCCTTCTGCTGTGTCTTAAGACACCCTCTTCATCTCATCCCTCCCCCTTCCTGTGCTTGGTGAGTCCTGCCTCACCTTCACTGGACCTATTCCAAGATCCAGTGCCTCCAGGAAGCCCCCCTGGATTGCCAAATATCTGAGTCCCCCACCACCACAGTAAACTACCAAATGAAAAGAGCCTGTTTTTCTAATAGATACCGAGGCTTATAGTAGTGATATATGTCAATTTATATACAACATATGCAATTGACACAGAAACTGCTTTCTTCTCTTTTGACTTCACACTGTCCTTATCTACTAAATTCGCAGTCTCTGATGTATTCATGTTGCATAGAGCACCAGGTCTAGATGCGAAGATGCTGCTGGGAAGACCTGGAAAAAGAAAAAGGAAAGCTGACCATACTTGGTGTTTGGTGATGAGATACCTTTGCAGTGTTTTATGTTCACTGTAGAAGGTAATGGAATCAGCCCTCCCATCAGTGTTCCAATCTAATGGAGCCCCTGGGTTGGTAACTCTGGCTTATTCAGGCAGTCATGCCTTCATGTAATACTGGAAAACTGCTCTTATCTGTTTCTCTAACACAGAAGAACATCCACTGTGTGTACTCTTCTGTTTTCTTGCCTCTGTTCTAATCATTGCTGCTTCCTGTAGACCTACAGCTCTTTGGGGGCTAGAATGCCAGCCTGCTCGGAGCCTGCCACCCACATAACCCAGGCGTCCTCCATACACTCTGGTTGGAATTCTCTTTCATTGCTGCTACAGAAAGGGACTGAGAAGAGTGATCGCAGTGGCCCTGCATAGTGGGAGTGACTGAGGTGTAGGCATGCATTACAATCTGTGAATGTCTGCGGCTTACAGCTGACTTTGCCACAGGGAAATATTGATGGGGCCTTAAAAATAATGGCCCAGCTCATTAATGGTGAGTTATAACAGGGTTCCTGGAGAAGTCCTGAGGACCTGTTCATTGAGGGCATAAATAAGAAATAGGAGTGGTTGATTAGCCTGGTGCCATGCTCTCAGTTTCTGCTGCAGGAGTTACGAACACAGGTGATATTCCCTCTGTCTCTGGCCTGTGCCTCTGAGGCTTTGAGGTCACCAGGCACAGGATCTGGGTGTATGATCCCAGACAGAGCACCTCTTTTTAGTTTTGAAGGAAAATAAATGGGGTGCAAAGAGTCTACAGTTTGGAAGCAGAGAGCCCTAGCAGACAAGGAAAATAGATGGGGTGCAGAGTCTACAATTTGGAAGCAGAGAGCCCTAGCAGACTCAGGTTTTGTCTTTGTGCAGGTCACTTAACCTGTTGTCAGCTCTTTCTCATGTGGAAAATGGACAGCAAAATGCCTACCACACAGGGTTGGGTGAAGATGAATGTAGCTCTTTAAAAAGCTCCTGGCAAATAACAGGTGCTTCATAAATGTTAAACCATGCTCCAAAACCACCACTGTCAGTGACACACACATGGTATAATTTCCATGATTTTACGGAATACTCAAATATTTGTAGAAACAAACTCGGGATTCTAGAGACAACACTGGCTGTCTCTCCTCAGAACTGGTTGGTTGATCACAGGATTTTAAAGAGCTGATGGAGTCCAGAGTGGGGAAGAACTCAAGAGTAAGGCTTGCCCCTGCGCCAGGAAGCTTTCTCTTAGGAGCCCAGCTCACCCATATTCTTACTGTCTTTGTATGGCTTTTGCGTTTTCAGCAAGACTAAAAATCATTTCACGAGTCTGGATTTCATGTCAGAAGACCTAGGTTCTCATGCATTCTGCTAACCGTGACTTCAACGAGTCACCAAAACTCTCTTCCCTTCAGGATCCACATCTGTAAAACAGGATAAAACTACTGCTTCTTTGGTTTGTTATAAGGACCAAAAGGGACGGCGAGTCAATTAGAAAAGCCCAGCTTGCGGGTCAAGCAGTTGCTCCCGAAGGGCCTTGGCGTGGCCCTCAGGGCTCTTGCTGCGACGGTCCTGTTTGGCTCCGCTGCCTCCTCCCTTTCCCTCCTTCCCCCATTCCAGACGGATCCCACCCCCCACTGTACCCCGGACATCTCTTGCTCATTTCTGACTCCTCTTCTGTGCTGTTTCTCTCCTTACTATGCACCGCCCTGTTTTGCTAGACCTCCCGTGAGCTCTGGAACCAGCCCAGTGTCCTCAGTAGGTCTCCTTTATCACCCTGTCACTGGAGGCCCCTCTCTTCACGGGTCCCCACCAGGCACTCCTTATCTGGCAGTGAAGTGGGGCGGTGGTGGGGACGTTCATTTTGGAAAATGGCATGTCCCCCTCATGGGGCATTGCCGGAGGTGGAAAATAAGAACCCATCCGTAAGTACCAGCCACGCACCAGATTCTCTGTTAGGCGCTTTATAAGTGTTTTGGCTCATTCTCTAAATCAGGGCTAAAGCCTCAGTTTGCCGGAGAGGAAGCAGAAGCTTCAGAGGTGACCTGCCTGTTGGTATACTATGGAAGCATGGAGCGAGGTTTTGAATTCAAGCCTGTCTGACTCCAGAGATCCTCCTGTTTGTTCAGCTGCATGAAGCAGGACAAAGTTTGTTGGGTGTGGACTTGGGAAGGGATCTTCTAACTTCACAGAAGGGCACCCTTCCTAACTGTGAGAGCTGCTCACCACAGAATGGATAGTGCCCTTTAGGACAGTGAGTCGCCTTACACTGGAATACGGGACTTGAAAACCATTGGCAGGAGAAGCTGGGGAGCAGATCTGGGTCCCTTGCAGTCATCAAGTTAAATGACGTCCAGAGAAATGCTCTCTTCTTTTCTGGCCCTGACTGTGTACAGAATTGCATTCTCTCTCTGATTGATGCCAAGAGCCAGGGGCTGAGAATACATCCCTCCTATGCTCATGCAGCTACTTTGTCTCCAGAGCAAACCTCTGAAGCTAAAGGACCAGCCCCAGTGTGGCTGTTTACCCAGCACCTTGCCTCCAGGATCTCAGGCCCTGGCTCTCTGGAAAAAGCTGCTGCTAGACCAGTGGCCCTGGTGGCCCCCGCCTGCCCGAGGGCTCCATCTCCGGAAGGGTTCCCGAAAGACAGGCCCTGCAAGGGGAGGCTTTGGTGGGCCTGATTGCATGACAAGTGCCACACATATTGAAACACTCCGGCAGTTTCCCGGTGCCCCCAGTCAGAGCCTGACCCTTGTGACCTCAAACATCTTATTAAAGCCCCTAGAGCCCCACATCTCTGCGAGGCAGAGAAGGAAGCAACTCCTGGGCACATTCTCTTCCCTAATTCATTCAAGTAAGCCCAGCTGAGTGGGGCCTGGGCCTTTGATGTTAAAGGCCCCTAATTGGAAGGAAGTGAAGTGTTAGCCTGTCAGCCTTTTACTCTCTCATCAAATACTTTAAGAGGTATCCGCACAGCTCGGTTCTCACACTGGTGCCGAGAAAGCCCGGAGTGGACTGCTTTCTGTTAAAATGTTTAAACTTTGCATCTGTCTACCAGAAAGTTCCCCACAGATGTCACAGTCCCTGGTGGGCTCCTGATCTCCCTCTCTCCCCTCCGCCACCCTCCTGCCTCTGGTCTGGGGAGGACGCTGTCGCTGGGCCCCCAGCCTCGCCCACGGGAGAGGAAGGTGGCGGCAAGAGCTAATTACTGACCCCAGACGCAGGCGTGCGAGCTCCTGGTTGGGGCCTCCCTCTGCAGAGCCCCTTTGATCTCTCTGTTTGGAATTGGGTCACTCTCCAGGAATGCTGCTCCCTCAGCCCCCCGTCTCTGCATCCCAGAGGGTTCCAGCCAAAGAGACTATGAGTAACCCTTTAGTCTCACCTCTTTGTGTTAAAGCCGGCAGCCAAGCCCAGAAAGGGAAAGTGACTGGCTCAAGGGCATTCAGGGAGCTCCTGGCAGACCTGGATCAACAGCTCAGAGATTCTGCCCCCAGGATAGGGTCTGCATTGACCTCGGTGCTTCTCTTTTTAGGAGTCAGGCAATGCCTCCTGCAGTCGAATGGGAGAAATTCCTTTGACACATAATGGGATTACCCATCAGTGTAGTGGACCCCAGCCTCAGGGAAGCCATGTCAGTGTGCAGACGCTGGAGGCTGAGAGTGAAAGGGATAGAAGAGATTCTTATGCCTACATAGGAGCATTCTCAGGGCATGCTCAGAAAGACCCCAATCCACGTGACTTCACTGGAGGGAAATAGGGAGGGAAGTAAAGGGGAAGGGCAGAGCGACAGAGAGTAACTGGGGTAGAAGGGGTCCTCTGATAGAGCACATGGTCAGCAGAGCCACAGGAAGGGCGGGAGGCAAAGGTGCTGGCAGAGAAAGGGGAGCAATGTACAGGGCCTGCCTGGCTCTGGAAATTGAAAGTGGTTCTGTTTCTCCAGGATGCATAAGGTGAGAGTGGGTGTGGTGAGGGGCATCCACCATTTGTGAGGCATCAACCAGCCAGGATTTTGCAGGACCCTTAGGCCAGCATCCTCTGCACCAGTGTTCCTGTCCCAGGATGGGATGCAGGAAGAGGACCTGCCAGGCCAAGTATGGACTGAATGAGGGGTGCTTCTGTGAACTGGTTTTATTAAAACAGTAAGTTTCTACTGATTCCTTGTGGTTGATGGAGAGGGAAGCAGAATTCCCGCCTCAGGGGCTCTTGGAGCCCCTACAAGGGCCATTGTGACATGGTAGCAAAAATTGCATATCTAATAATTTCCAAGTAAATGTAAATAAGTTCCAAATAAATTTCTCCAGCCTGTTTTTGATTCTCTGCAGGTATATAGTAGATGTTGGGCTCTGGTAAGTCAAAAGTCTAAATTAAAATTGTAAAATATAAAAATTTGAAACGCTATGACTTGATCCAATTTATTGCTGTTCCTGAGGTCTCACACGCAGGGTGAACTATCAATATATAAATGTAAATTTGGCTTGATTACTGTAGTTTCAGGGAATTCATTTATTTATTCAAAATATGCTCATTACATTCCTGTTACAGACCAGAATAGCATATCTCATATACCATTTTCTCTCCAGTGTTATTTTTTATATAATTTAATGTTTCCATAACAGAGGAAGGTAAGAGCTGATTTTCTCTTTTTGAAAAGTGGGACTTCAAACTGGAAAAGCAAGGTTATCTTCTCCAGGGACTTTCTGATGGATGCTGGTCATGTTTGTCCACTGAACATAGTTTCCATTCCAGATGCCATCTCTACCCTGCTTCCCCAGGGCTTTGCTCCCTGGTAAGTAATTAGCTCATATGTAGTAAGCCCATGTGTTTGACCCCTTTCCAGGTTCCGTCAGGGTCACAGACGTGCTAACATTGAAGCCTGAGGTCAACGTCAGCTCACACTGAGAAAGCCCTCAAATCCCCTCACTTTTCACTGGAAAACCCTCAAACAGCCTTTGAATCTGTTACATTTGTTTTTGAAATCTTGACAGAGTAAGGGTTTGAGAAGAAGCCAGAGAAGGCCAAGTGCCCACTGGATGAGAGAGCCAAGTGGGCAGCACTGGCCTAAGCAGGGAGCAGGCCCCAAACCAGCACAGGAGATCTTTCAATCTGACCTGCATTCAGCTTTTGTAAACTGTGTGCATCTCCATGAAGAAATTCCAGGAGCAAAGCTCCTGTCAGTGAAGCTGCCGGAGCACAGACAGGTTTGGAGAAGGCCTAGCACAGGGGCAGGAGCCCTGTCTGGGGAGCTCAGGGGCCTGGGCTAGGGTCCTGACATACCAAACATGCATTTCTAAGTTCCTTACACCCTTTGAGCATTTGGAAAATGAAGCGATTAGACCAGACTGGTTTTAGGATCTGTTCCACAGTGAATGTTTCATGATATTACATGAGCATCAGAACACATGGAATAGTTTAATTATCATTTCTAAATATATTAGTCCCCAGGTTGCTAAGTATTAGACTAAAAACAGAAAGAAAAGGCTCTACCTGTTGCCTCAGGCTGCTTTTATGACGCTCCATGTCATTTTCAGATTATTGAAATTCATTTGATTGCTGCGTGTCATTATAACCTAATGTCTGTGTTAGATTCTGATGATGACCCTGTGAAGTTGCCCTAATTACTGCTAACCCAGGTGAGGAAATCGAGGCCAGGAGGGAAGAGCTCTCAGCCTCCAGCCTTCTAGCCAGACGCTGCTAGGATGAGAGCCCAGAGGTCTGACCACGGGCCGCCCGCCAGCCACATCGATGCCCTGCATCTTAAGTACAGCCCGACGGGTGCCTCAGTGTGGAAGCTAAGAGCAGCTACCTCTTCACCCACTGGGCTGAGTTTTTCACTTTGTATCTATCCGTTCACGTGTTGGAAACAAAGCCGCGAGTTACTCTTTCTACTTCAAGATGGCACATAGCTACTGTTGGGAGGGTCAGATCTTTCCTTGGAGTTCTGATTCCGTGGAAATACTTTAATCTCATTGAGTCAATTCATTAGTACCTTCTAAGATTTTAATCACGTAAAATTTTGGTGCTAAGGCAAAACCAAACAAACTATTTTAAAATGAAAAGGAGCCATTTCTAATCAACTTGACTCCCACTTAAAGCACTTCAGCTGGGAATCTTCTGTGGTCCTTCTCTAATTGTCTAATTAATGCAATATTAAATTGACACCAAGCAAATGGGAGCTGAATTGTGTGCTAACAGTTTGGGCAAGCTGAGAAGAAGTGTAATTTCTGCAAGTAAGCCAGATGGGAGGAGAGAACAGGAAGGGATGTATGCATGCTAATTTGCAATTTGACGGACTCTCTTTGTAAAAATAAACACTTTTGCACAAGTCTAAGGAAAGCAAATGTCATCCGTTTCATATCACACAATGCCTACTGGTAGATGTTGAAAACGTGCTCATTTCCAAATGCATTTTGACAATGAGAGTCACATCTAATTAAAGCAGAGATGTTTGCTTCTTTACACTATTCCTGTAAAATTGGCTGTAGGTGCGAAGAGACCTGGGCTGAACTAAGAGATGCACCGAGAATTGTGTTGGGAAGAAATGCTTGAAGTTCCTTATTCTGAAACTGGCCAGAGGCCCAGAAAATTGAGCAGTGTACCAGAGGGTGCCAGCCTACCATGCCTGCAGATATGTGATGCCCACTGGAGACATCACCCAGGAGGGGAGCACTGTGTTCGCCTTCCTCCTCCATCTGGTCTTGAATGTCAGTCTGAAGGAGCAGGAAGATATGCCACACCCCATTCCTGGATACCCAATAGAAGCTTTAGTGGAGTCAAGCGCTGCAGCTCAGGGGCCATGAGGACCATCGCGCTGTAAGCCGACATCCCTCCCAGAGGGAGATACAGAGATGTGCCACCCCAGACCCCCTTCAGGGAAGGACTTGTTGCACAGGCCATTGGGAATGAAGTCAACAGATAACCTCCAGCTCTTTGAGGGTTTGCTGAAGCTTCAGGGAACTGCCTCTTGCAAGGCCATAACTGTTCAAGGGCCACTGTATCAGGTGACTGAGGAAAACAAGAGAGGCATAGAGGCCCAGTCATGTCACCCCAATGTGGGGTGCTCTGAGGGACAATACTCTCTCCATCCCCTGGTGAATGGTGTGGGCTTTGCTTGGCCACTTCACAGGTCACCTTCTCCTTTGGCCCTTCTTGCAGCCCCTCCTTCTCTTCACAGGCATCCATCCCTAATGAATAGCCTGTTCTCCAAATTCCCTCTCAGCATCTGTTCTGGAGCACTCAGAATGCCGGGACACAGCATTTTCTCTTTGATTTGCCTGTCTTGTTTTCTGTAGAGATTGACAATAAGATACTGTAAAATAGAGGATTCCCTATACTGACTTCAAGGGATATTGGTGAAATTTGAGAATATTTTGTTTTTGGGCCTGTGGGAACTTGAGGACTTGGGTTAGGAACCCTCGTGTATGACCCTTAGGACACCTTCAACAGCAAGGACCACAGCTTTTTGTGGCTGCACCTCTCTGCAGACCAGACCCAGGGGGCAGGGAGGGAGGGTAGGGCTGGCAGCAGGGTCCCTACGACTCAGGAGTTAAGCAGATTGCTCTCAGCACAAGTTTCTGGGGACACAATTAAATAAATTTAGATGTCCCAGGCAATTGTTTCTGAGTGTATTGAATTAAGCCCAAAGGCCAGTTCAGGACTGGAAAATAGCCTAAGTATTTGTGTTTTCAAAAACAAGCACACACAATCTGTTTCCCCCAGAAGACAACAGATTCCCAAGATAGAATTGAACCTGATGGACACATAGCAAACTGTTAATAGACATAGCCATAGACTTTGGCACCATATTGTACAAATACACTAGGCATGTAGGTGAGTGGGGGAGGCACTGACCCAGAGAGGGGACTATCGCAACCACAAAATGCACAACCCAAGTGGCAGGGGGATAGCAGCCTACACTGACCCCTCTTTGAGGAGCCCTGGTTAGATATAAGATTCAACTATCCACAAAAAACTAAATCATCCCACTGGGACAGTTTATCAGGACCTGCTCAGGCCTTCTCCAGAGCATGAGAAGGAAATGCTATGGCTCAATATTTGCATGATGCTAATTGCTATTTTAGCTTCATTTGTGGCTTAGAAACCTAGCTTGTAATGAAAACTGAAGCGTCTCAGCTACTGCTGCCGTAGCAGAGCTGCAGACCCAGGGGGGGAGGAAGCACATTAACTCAAGGCCTGGCAAAACAGGAATTATTAGAAAACATACTGGCATCTAGTGATTAGAGGAGAGTGGACCCTAAATTGGAACCAGGAGATGAAACCACTGTGGACTTTTCTGCAAACCACAGGCTAGAATGCAATTTCAACTGAACTGAAATGAACAAGGCTAGAGAATGGAGGAAAATGAAAGATAATTCATTTATCTCTAAGGGTCCTGATTTGATATTTGATGGTCCATTAGAATTCTTGGATAGTATAAAAGGAGAAATACATTTCTGCTTATTTCCAAAGGGTCATCAGGCAAACACCTTCTGGCCTGCTTTCCTGGTGGCTGTTCTGTACATAGATCTCACTTTTCTCAAGGACTTTCCTTAGAATCACAAAAAACCAGAAAGAGGGCAACTTCAAGTTGCTCCCAGGCCACAGATGAAGAGACTGAAACCTAAGAGGGTGGGACTTACCCAAGTCCACACAACTCCGTGGTGCCACGAGTGGAGCAGTCTTTCTACCTTTTAACCCATATCCTCCTGCTGAGCTATGCTGATTTCCAGTACTTACGTTTAGGATTTTCCAGAGGCCAAGCAAAGAGAATTCCATTAAACACCTAAACCTTCTCTAGAGTCTTAAGATGTTATCCAAAAGCTTAGGCCTTCTTGAGCTCATGAAATAGATCCATCTATCTGTAATCGCCACCACCCTTGGAGACCACAGCAGGCCTCATCTGAGAAAGAACTCCACGATGAGAGGCCATGTGTAGAATGCAACTTGTTCTGTTTTGGATGTTGATGAAGCAAGTCTGCTTGGTTATTTGGGGAAAGCACAACAGGAGGAGAGAAGAGAGAGCCCTGCCATGGAGCTACGAAGAGGCTTGAGGAGCGACAGGAGTTCATTATCATTTGGGGATTGCTCACAGTCTATAGAGCGTACAGACACAGGTCCTAGAGAGGTTCCACTCAACAGGCTCAAAGGTATTAGTAGGGGTTGTGTTAGGGACTGACCACAATGAGTAAGGGGGAGTATGGGTGACACTTCTCCCACTTGCTCCCTTCCAATAGTTGCAAATTGTTTATAGATTACAAGGCTCATTCACAAAGATGGAATCTTGTAGAGACTGCACAAAAGCACAACTTTGGAACTACACGTCTCTTGTAGAGACTGCACAAAAGCACAACTTTCGAACTACACCTCTGCGCAGTGCCTCAGACCACTATTCTCATTAAGATGCGGAGGGTCTTAACTGATGTCAAATGCAAAAATGGCTCCTGCCTGCTGATTTTGTTCCATTGACTCTTTACCTGTGTGTACTGATGAGTTGGTGGCTTAAATGATATATTTATATTTTGCTATCTGAGTCTGAGTAGGTCAGAAAGAGGCATAATCTGATCAAAATGTTGATAGTTCATCAAAGCTGAAATGTACAAGATGGTGGTGATACTCAGCTCCCCATCTCTGTATTTAAAAGTGGGGCACTGAAAAATAGATTGGCAACTCTGTATGTGTGTGTGTGTGTGCATGTAGAATATGAGGTTTGTCAGCTTGGGGCTGACACTCTTAAGGTGATCCTATTGAGTTTTGGGTTGTCAGAAGCCTTGATACCAGTGTCTCTAGGCTTATTCTGGGGCTGATCAACTTCCCCAGAGAAGACTCCTCTAAACTCCCGCCAAGTGTCGTGAGCCTGGCTGCCCACCTTATGAGACTGAGAGACAAGAAGGCTGGTGGAGGTAGGGCCCAGTTTTCCCTTACACTCAGCTGTACCTCTCTTCATGTGCCAAAGGATCCTCTGTTTTGCAATCAGAGAGTAAGTCTTAATTTTTTTGTAGGTGTGAGGGAGGAAATCATGGGTTTTGCAGCATCCAGTAGAGTTTCACTGGATTGTCCTGTTTGAACTCCAGCCTTATCTTCACTTACAGAGGTCCCTGGTGTCACAAATTCCTGGGTCTTTTACAGTTTCATCTGGTACCAGAAGATTCTCCATCACTGGCTTAGAACATAGCTTTCTTGAGTTGTCAAAGTCAGTAAACCACTAATCTTTCTCCTACCCAGTTTCTGAAATTCTGTTTCAATCATCTTTTTACTTATTCTCCTTGTGCTTGTGAAAATTCAGCTCATTTTGGCATATTATTGGCATATCTGGAAGGAGCTGAGGGTAATGTGCATGTTCAATCTGCCATTTTTAAAACAGTGTCACAATGATTTCTTTGCCTCTTCTCTTCAGGATTGGGCGAGTCTCTAGCTGGAACACTGATAACTAAGAGCTGGAGCAAAGCAAAGTGGTCTTTACTCTCTTCAGAATCCCTTCTGACTGTTGCCTTCCTCTTGTTCTCAGCGCTCACTCTCTGCTATGAATATTTTACCACAGTAGAAGAAAAGCTCCCATGTGCCCCAGTTTGGGTCTGAAGGTGCAGTGCTGTTTGTATGGCTTTGAGGCCTGAGACAGAGGGGGCACGGGTGTGGGATGTGGGTTTGAGGCAGAAAGGTAGTCAGTCCTGCTGGGAGGCCCTTATGTCTCTGCCCCCACCCAGGCCCCACCTTCCTGTGGCCACTCCCAAATCACATTCCCCAGTTCAGGTTGCTATGACCTTAATCTTTAACCAAAGCTCATATAAATATCTTCATAAAAACACTTGCTGTGGATAAAGTGAAGGTTCCTGTGGCTAGGATTCTCACCCAGCCCTGGTAGACTAGCTCACTACACACGTGTGGGCAATACGTTGTTATTGACTCTATATAAAGAGCTCTGCCCAGTGCTCTGGGCGACATGGTGGCACGGCTGCAAGGCTGCAGGAGAGCAGAGATGAGATTGGAGTCATGGCAGCACCGAGGACAGAGACTGAGAAGGCTGCAGGGGGTAGAGAGGCCCAGAGGCAGAGACTGGCTTTCTGCAAGCCAACTCACTCTGAGTGGACAGGATTCCAGTGATTGACCTGCCACTGTGGGAATAAAGTTGGGTATAATCCTTTCACCCCAAGAATGTTCCATTGTCATTCTTTGGTCTCATTGAATCCATAGTGAACTTGTCTGGGGCTGAAACCCATGGGCAAGACACTTACTCACAATGTGAGGAATGTTAAACTATTGTACAAAGTCGATTTTGAAAAATGCTATCTAAAATGAATATGTTATTTCAGCTAAAGAAGCAGAAGTTGAGTTCAGTTTTTACCATAGAGTAAATGCAATGTCCTTCTGTGAATAAAATGAAAGTTCCTGCGGCCAGGATTCTCACCTGGCCCTGGTTGGCTAGCTCACTGCACACAGGTGGGCAATATGTTGTTATTGACTCTATATAAAGAGCCCCGCCCAGTGCTCTGGGCAACACGGTGGCAGGGCTGCAAGGCTGCAGGAGAGCAGAGGCTGGAGTGGTGGCAGTGCCGAGGACAGAGACTGAGATGGCTGCAGGGGCAGAGAGGCCCAGAGGTAGGGACCGGCTTGCTGCATGCAGACTCGCTCTGAGTGAAGGGGATTCTAGTGATTGACCTGCCACCCTGGGAGTAAAGTTGGGTATAACTCTTTCACCCCTAGAACATTCTACTGTCATTTCTTTGGTCACATTGACTCCATAGTGAACTTGCCTGGGACTGAAACACATTGGCAAGACAATTGGTGATGTGGGCAGGGTTCATTGTTGACCAAAGAACAGGCTGCCCTCATGGAAGTGTTTCAGCAGCTGTATCTATGGAAGGGGAGACATTCGAGTGTCCCCCTGTGGACATGTGGTACAGGAAAGGGGTGGGGGGCTGGGGCCCACCCCAGGAGAAAGCAGATTTGTTGCTGACTGAAATGGCGTCACTATGAAGGGCTGTGGAAATAGTAAAGGATGTCGTGGTGGCCCGAGAGGAGGCAGCACGAAAAGGAGCAGCAGCCCGAGAAGCAGCGGCACGGGAGCGCAGGCCGCCAGGGGCCGTGGGGCAGGGCAAGGATGGAGTGGGGCCGTCAGCCCCAGAAATGGAGGAGCGGAGGTCTGACGAACAGGTGGGGGTGGAGGCCCTGCCGGTGCCGGAGGCATCAGCCCTCCTGGGTTGAGACCCCACCTGGGTGAAAGCTGGTGGAAAGCCCAGAGGACTCGACAACTGCAGGTTCCTCCAGGAGAGGCGCAGCCCCCTCCCCAGGCTGTGGGGCACTCTGGGCTCTGCCTCAGGCTCCAGCACAAAAGGAAACACGGTCTGCTTCTCGAAGGAAGCATTTAAAGGGCCCCATGAAGGTCACGGGACCCAGATGTGGGTTGGTTTGAAAAGGCAGGAGCAGACGGAAGAAGCTGGCTGACCAGACCTGTGGCAACAACTGAGACCGGAGCAGCCGTTCCGGCCACTGAGGACGAAGCAGAGGCAGAGACAAAGCAACGAGATCGGCCTGTGTGTCTGCAAGACTTTCTGTTGGGAGGCTGGGGGAGGTGGGTATTGTAAGGCCCACCCACGGTCCTCTTGGTTAACTCATTTGAGTAGAACTGGGTTGAATACAGCCAGGATGACCTCTTGGTGGCAATGGATCTCCTCAGGCGTGAGGATTATTACAATTTGTTGTAATTTTGTTATTTGTATATTGTCATAGCCTCTGTTGTTACGGAATTTAGTCATAATGCTCCAGCTTCCTCGCACAGGGGCCATTGCAGAGGACTGAGGGCACATAGATTGAGAGGAGAGAATCCTGGAGGGGTGGAGTGTGGATAAAGTGAAGGTTCCTGTGGCCAGGATTCTCCCCTGGCCCTAGTTGGCTAGCTCACTGCACACAGGTGGGCAATGTGCTGCTACTGACTCTGTATAAAGAGCCCTGCCCAGTGCTTTGGGCAACATAGTGGCAGGGCTGCAGGAGAGCAGAGGCTGGAGTGGTGGCAGTGCCAAGGACAGAGACTGAGACGGCTGCAGGGGCAGAGAGGCCCAGAGGCAGAGACCAGCTTGCTGCATGCAGACTTGCTCTGAGGTGGACCGGATTCTAGTGCTTGACCTGCCACCATGGGAATAAAGTTGGGTATAAACCCTTTCACCACAAGAATGTTCCACTGTCATTTTTCCGTCTCACCAAATCAAGAGTGAACTTCCCTGGGGGTGAATCCCATTGGTAAGATGGGAGGATTTTCCCTCGTGTGGCCTTGTTTATAATTTGCATATTCACTCATGTGCAAGCATCATTCTGGACCATCTCTCACAGCTGGTGAGCACCTGGAACTCACTGGTTGAAGGTGGAAAGGTCGGTCAGAGAGACCACAGCCTTCAGTTTTGTCTTTGAGAGCTACCGAGCCAGTTTGCCTCATTTACCTTTTCTACCAAATTATGACTGCTGGGGAAACTGAGTCCTCCCGATGGACTGAACCACTTCAGACAAAGCCAGTGGCCAACAGAGGGGCAGGTGACATGCAGAGATGCTTCACTGCTTTGATCGAAGCAGATGGCAGAAAGTTTCTGGGTCAGTAGGACAGGGAAGTGGCCCCTGGGGATGTGAAAATAAAATGAGATCAACTTGAAGCCCAGAGACAGAACGAGTGGGGTCCTGGGGTCCTGTGAAGCCGGGGGAGCTCTCTTGCTTCTGC
The DNA here is from genome assembly GCF_040802235.1 of Manis javanica. Classification (NCBI taxonomy): domain Eukaryota; kingdom Metazoa; phylum Chordata; class Mammalia; order Pholidota; family Manidae; genus Manis; species Manis javanica. The sequence goes on along the minus strand of NC_133156.1, from coordinate 230,625,869 downwards.
TAGTGGAGTGCTGTGCTGGGCTTGGATGGAGCTTCTACAAGAACTGGGTGTGAACACAGGGAAGAAACCATCGTGCCCATCCCCATCAGAGGTCAGCTGTGACCCGGGGGCCAACAAAGTCCCCGAGGACGGGTTATAGCGGGTGTAGGACAATGAAGTCATTGTGGAAAACCTTTTGTTTTATTTTATTGGACCTCAGGTTGCAAAGAATTAAATTGATCAAAATGCTTGTTCCTGGTATACACTCATTATTGGTCCGTGAAGGGCTCACTTTCCTTTAGACATCCTTCATTATTTTTAATAATGCAGCAAGTGCACAGGAAAACCACATCTAACCCAAAAGCTAAGATCTTGACAATAACTTCTGTGTAACCATGAGGTTTTCCCTTCTATTCAGCAGAAACCAGCCCATCCTTCTGCCTCTTTGATTCCTCCCCACGAAGGAACCAGTGCATAAAACCTGTGTCAGCTAATTTGCTTCCCTTTTTATCAAGTTTTATTGTCTCTTCATATAACACTATATATATATGTGTGTGTGTGTGCATTTTAAATTTTAGCAGACCTTGTTTACTGAGTTAAGAACATTTCCTTCAATTCCTAGTTTACTAGGAGTCTTATGAATGTGTGTTGCATTTTACCAAATGTTTTTTTTGCACCTATCAAAATGTTAATATAGGGCTTTCCTCTTTTATTCAGTTAATGTGATGAACTGTATTTATGAATTTCCTAACATTAAACCATCCTTGCATGCTAGGAAAAACTCAACTTATTGTATTTTTAAATACATGGCTAATTACATTTGCTAACATTTTGTGGTTTTGATTGTGTGCTCATAAATGAAATAGCCCTGTATGTAGAATGCTGATTTTAGTATTAGGGTTATACTGACTTCATAGTGTAAGTTGGGTTATTTGAGGACATATTCTTTCCTTTTCTGCCTAATAGAGATAATATATTCCTTGGAAGTTTGGTACAATTTGCCTATAAAGTCATCTGGGCCTGGAGTTCTTAGTTAGGAGATTTTAATTGTTGCATGACTTGCTTAATAGCTATAAGCTATTCAACTTTTTAATTTTTTTATTAAGTTTTATTAATTTATATTTTTCCAAGTATTCATTTTACCTAAGTTTTCAAAGTTACAGGCAAATTGCTGTTATAGTATTTTCCCATCCTTTCTAATCTCTATCTGTATTTGTGGTCCAAATTATGTCCCATTTTTCCTTTATATAATTTGTGCCTTCTCTTGATCAATCTTGTCAGAGGTTTGCTGATTTTGTGTTTTTGATTCTTTCTATCTTGCAGATTTTTTTTGCTGATTTCTTCTCTTAATTTTATTATCTCCTGCTTCTGCTTTCCATAGTTTTATTCCGTTTTTCTTATTTCTTAAAATAGACATTTAGATCATTAATTTGGAGGCTTTCTTCCTTTCTATATTATTTATGGCTTGCAATAGACAATATAAATTACTGCACTTCACAAAAGTTTAAATATGTTTTGTTTTCCTTATTACTGAATTCTAAAATTTTAAAATGTTATTTATTTTTTACACATAACTTTTTAGCTTTCATAATAAATTTCCAAATGAAATTTGAAAAAAATTTAACTGAAAATGTAATCATTATGTGTTCAAAGGTCACAGCATGTATAATTCTCTTTGAAATTTATTAAGATTTTCCTTTTTTCCTTAATACCTGATCTGTTTTTCTAAATGACCTATGTATAGTTGAAAAAAAGTGTTCATTCTCTAATTACTGGTAGAACTGTATATTATTGCTCACTAGTCAAGATTCTTAACTAAGTTTTTCAGACCTGTTATATCCTTTATAATATTTTTTTGCTTGTATTATCAATAATGGAGAGAGGGATGTGTCAAAATCTTCAAATGTGATAGGAGATTTGTCTGCTTATCTTAATATGTTTTGCTCAACATATGTTGTGGCTATTTTATTAAGTGAAAAAATTTTGAAGTTGCTATGACTTCAAATTAATTATAAATTAATTGAAATTTTAATCGTTACATATCTCTACCCTTAATAATGTTTTATATCTCAAAATAAATTTTATCTTTAATGTAGCTAAATCATCATTCTTTTAGTTAACATTTGTCTTATACTTTCTCCATTATTTTACTTTCAAAATTATGTTTTAGGTGTGCCTTTTGTAAATAGCATATACATGGATCAACAAAATCTAATCTATCTAATTTTGTCTTCCACTAATGAAATTCATCCATTTACTTTAACTTGAGTTATTCATACACATGGGCTAGTTCCTGCCATTGAAATAGATTATTTTGGTGTGCCCCACCTCTTATGACTAAGAAAAACTTTTATGTATTTTTAAAATTGATATCCCTATAAACTTACATAAGACCTTAGCAGCCTCTTGTATTCCTTGAGCTCCCATCCGCACCAACAATATTGATATTATCTAAATTTTTAAACTTTGGATAAACTATGGATTATTTTAGTTGTATTTTTCTTCACTCTTAACTTTTTTAAAGACAATTACAAATTTTACCAAAGTATTTGATCCCTTTTCAGTGTGTGCTTTTGTGAGGAAAAAACTCTCTGAAACATAGCATGCCAGAGAATATTTTTATCATGCCTTCATATATGAATGACAGTTTGGCTAGAAATTAAATTTTGGATTCTAAGTTCTTTTTCTTCAATATTCTAAAAATACTACTTCATTATCTTCTTGCATCAGTGTTGCTGTTGGAAGATCAAATGTCTGATTTTTGTTCTTTCGTATATGATCTGTACTTCCCTTTGGAAGTTTTCCTTCAAATTTTCTTTTTCAATCTCATAATACATCCAGATATAATCCCGACCCCTCATCTCTTCTCTTCCAATCTGAAGTCTGCCATCTTTTTCTAATTCTAGGAAATTTACTTCCATTGCTTATTTAAATATTTCTTTTTGGTTTTAGAGTCAAATGGGAAAAACATACTTTTCTAGTTGGAATTGGGAAAATGAAGATGACTTCACTGATAATATTCCTCATTAGTATTTGTGTTAATAAGCTTAAGGTCCAGATAATTGAGACCTCCATTTCCCGCCCGCCTTGAAATGTATTGGGGGTGAATACATCCACCACTAAATGGTTATATATAAACATCTTAAATTCATTTTTAGCTATTCAGTTTTCCTGTCTCAGCCCTCATGGTCAAAGTTTCCTGTCTTAACTTTTGTGATCAACTTGTTTCACATGTTCTGCCACTCCTTGGGTGATCCTGTGTGTGTAAGTGTGCATGAAGGAGGTGTGATAGGCTCCAGGTAGGAGACTAGAATATTTACAGTGAAAAATGAGCATAGATTTAATGAAATTTTTGTTTGCTCAGAGACTCTCTTGCGTCTTCCTGGGATAATAAATAAAGAATTTAATTTATGCATTGCAGTAAAGAAAGATGAATTTTAAAATCCCTTCAGTTTATATTCAGACATCATCATCAATGTGTATCTTTGTGAAGTCATAGAATATCGATACAGACTTGGACTTTCATCAATATCGATACAGAAAGCAGAAGCTACCGTGGCGTGGGGAATAGGATGGTTACTAATTGACCCTGAGGGCTTTTCTAATGCTGGTTCTGTAACTCTATGACACCAATTGGCTTCCAAGTCTGACTTCCCCATTATCTCATCATGTGACTTTGTGCAAGGGAATTCTCTACGCTGGGTCTCTGCTTCCCCATCCACATTGAGGGATCATTTTGAAAACCTCTACAGTCCCTTCCAGCTCTGAGAGAGAAACTTTCCCAGTTGGACTGAAGCTGCATCTCTAAAGGCTCAATAACACTATGGTTTGACTAAATGTTCGTGAGGAACTATAAAGGAAGTTAGAACTAGCACAATTACCATCTGTCCCCAAGCTTTATGTTCTGGACTTGAATTATTTTAACTTTTCATTTCCCCTGTCAAGCAAGATCTTGCTGCAGTGACCATAAATAATGAGCGTTTAGAATTACTTCTAAAACATACAATTACATATCTGATTGCTTGCTGATTTGATGCTAATCTGACCATGACAGTTTCTATACATCATATAGGTGTTTGCCATCCCAAGGTACATAGCAAACTGATAAATTATATAAACATTTTAGTGTATATTCTTAAAATTCTACAGTTCTCTCCTATAATAGCAACATTTTAAAACATTATTTTATTTACTTATTTTATTCATAAAATAAATCATGTTGAGTGCATTGAATTTTCCATCAGGAGTTGGTTTTTATAATATAAACCTTCCATAGGAAAAATGTTCAGGATTATGAAGATTATTATTAATTTGTAGGTAGCTATGAGAAATGCTGTTCAATACTACAAGTAAAATTTTAATTTTTTCTAGGTCAAAATTCTTTCTCTGCATACTTCAGTGTAAGAAGAATTCCTCAGTCCCATGTGAAGTTTCCTGGTGAGTTGAAAACTAGCTCTTCATGCAATATAACCTGTTAGAAACAATTTCGAAAAACAATTCCTTCTTGTTTAATAAATAACTGAATTTGTGCATTTCAGTAAATGAGAACAAAAATTTTAGAAACATTCAATGTAATACAGAGAGCATTACAAGTGTGGACCTTGGGAGAGGAGTGGATATTTATCGAAAGCATATTGATAGAAAGGAAAGAGATATTTCTTCAAGCATTAAAAAGAAAGACAGTTGTGATAGAAGGAAGCGTATCAGGGACACCTGACAAACCACAAGACATTTTTGTAAGTTACGATTAAAAATTTCCAGTCATATGGTTTGAGAGGTTCCACTTGGTGGCACAGTGACAAGGGCAGTAATGTTATGTAAGTTAAAGGGCCAGACCCACCTTGCATAGTTCGTACTTGATGTTGCTTTAGGGAATGCCCATAATTCCCAAAGGAGAGAACAAGGTTTAGACTAGTTGGAGGAAGACCTGGGCCACCACAGGGTGCACGTAACTGCCCAAAAGTCTTTGGCATTTTTGTCGCCCCCTTTTAACCTCTTGTATATCTATAAATAACAGGTTGTCCAGTGCCTCTCAAAGGAAACAGTGCTGGAATTTTGAAAGTGCAGTTCCTCCCTATGCTGGACTGGTCTGTATATTGCGGGATGTTTACCATCTCCAGCTTCCTGCCTACAAAATGCTAGCAACCAAGCAGAGTTATTTAACTGAAAATAACTCAGTAGGGTTTTGGAATACCCCCTAGAGGGTGGTACTTCCTCTGCTTGATCACCGTTGGCTCCTGATGATCTCTACAGTCTTATTTTATTTCCAAGAGGTGCGGTTTTTCTGTATGTGTTATGCGTTTTCACCATGTGGAAGAATATGCCGAAGGAAAAGAACCCATTATATTTTGGAAAGCCCTCATGTACCATTCATGACTTGGATCGACGATCACTGCTGTCTGGAAGATTTCTTTGATCTTGTCAAACAGGTGATCCTTCTCTGGGATACCCTAGATCCAGCACGTCCCTCTATTGTAGCAGTAGCCACCTTGCTGCCTGTACTTGACTCTGTCCTCCTCGACCTCACGCGGCGAGCTCTTTGAGGACACTGTGCCTTATTTATTCTCTATCTCCAGGAAACAGCACCATTCTGGCATATCACAGGCACTCTATAATGTGTTGCCAAATGAATAAATGGATGAGGGAATAGCTAAATTGAGTCTATTGCATTTCCACATGAACGTTTTCTCTCCAAAGGGATTTTCATAGTATTTTCAGTTTTAAGAACAGAAATGGAGAGCTGGGAGATTAAGTCAGGTTGAGAAGAACATAAAATAACAATTATAATAAATAACATTAAGAGTAAGAGTCATAATAATAAATACCATTACCTAACATCTTTCTTAAGACATGCTCAGCACTATTTAAGAACTTTACCTTTTTCATTTAATCCTCATATCCGGGCTGGGGTATTACTAGGAGGATTAATTTCTGAGGCATTACTGGGTAATGCAGGGAGGTGCCAGGAGGCAGAATTTAGGCTTCCCTCTCCACTGCTGTACATGTGCTCACCTGACACTTGCACCACCCTGAGGGTGAGTGTGTGCCTCACATTAGTCCCAGTGCCACAGTAATTCTCTTCAGTATTTTTATTCTCAATTTGTAGGTGGAAAAACTAAGCTCAGAGAGTTAAAATAACTTGCCCCTCCAAGCAGGCAGTGGTGTTGCTGGGAATGAAACCCAAGCCTCTGCGGTGCCGAAGCACATGCTTCTAACCATTAGTGGGAACCGGGTGTTACTGGTCCACAGTAGAGCAGTACAGAACCAGAGAGAAAACACTCAGAAACATCACAGCAACTTGGCACTGCCCCTACCACCGAGGCCATGATCGATGTACTCATACTGAACAGAATACGGGCACAAAGAAAAAGAAACAAACAAATTGGTCCTTAACAAGATAGTTCGAGAAGCATTATGTCACCAGAGAAGTTGGGACATCTGTTTTGGTTTTTCAAAAATGTATTTCTTTGCAGTTACATGGAGCTGAAAGATAAGGTATGGACTAATGTATTAATGTGAAACTTCATTCTATTCTTAATTGATTTCATTTGTTTTTTCTAAACAATTTTGGTACCTCGTGTACACAGGCTGGAGGTGCAGTTATTATCTATTGTTCATGATGCAGTCTCAGCATCACACAGGACCATCTTTTATTTCATTAAGTGATGTGATATAGCAATACAATGAATATCCGCGACACTACCCAACGCAGGAATGAGACCGAGTCTATTAACTGCCAGCTAACTAAGCAGTCCTCCATAATCCCATCTGCTTCCCTCTCTCCTCTCTCAACATTATGTCACTAAGGGTCATCTACATTTTAGCGTGGAATGTTTTTGCATAGAGTTGTAATTCCTTCATTTTTGTGGTGATAATATTTTATGATGTTGAATATCTTCATTTTCTCCTTGATGGACATGTGGGTTGCATGCCAGCCATCAATTCATTGCTTCTTAGCTCTGGAGCCACCCTCTATGGCCTTTTCTGGGACAGTGGAAATGGACCTTGTAAACATTTCACCTTTTTAGTCATGGGCACTGAGGGGGGCACATGGGGCTTCTCTTCCAAGTTGCAGTGTGCCCCTTCTGGAGGGCTTCTGCCACATGTATGACTGCCGCGTGTCCTCCTGCAGCCCACGGCAGTCAGCAGCACCTGAAGGCAGCAGTACTGGGAACCTTTCTACTTTTTATGCTATTATATACAGTGCTTCTATGAACATTCCTATATATGTCTCCTGCATACATATGTAAACATTTCCTTTGGCATAGGAACATCATTACACAACTGTAAAGTGTGCAACAGTTAAACTTTATAACCTTATAATGTATCTCCCAAGTGTACTTATTACTAGCAGTGTATGAGGGAGCCTATTCTCTAAATCACTTTTTCATTGTCTAACTTCATCAATCAGACAGGTAGAAAATGTATCATTGTGGTTATGGTTTACACTTCCCTAATAATGAATTTGAACATGTCTTCATATTTTTGTTGGCCATAGTTTTTCTTCTAGGATTTGTCTCCTCATGTCTTTGCTTATTTTTCTATTGAGTCGCTCATCTTTTTCTACTTTGATTTATAGAAGTTCTTTATGTATGATATGTGTGGCAAGAGTCTGTCCAATATGTTGACTTTTACAAGACACTTTTTTAAAGCTTTATTGAAATATAATTGACAAACAACATTGTGAAAGTCTAAGGTATACAATGTGATATTTTATACACATATATATTGTAAAATGTTTATCACAATGTTAATTAAGATATCCATCACCTCACATGGTTACTGTAGTGATGAGGATATTTAAGATTTACTCTCTTAGCTTTCAATTAAGATTTACTCTTAGCAATTTTTCAATAATGTATAATACAGTATTGTTAACTATGGTTACTATGCTCTGTGTTAGATCCTCAGAACTTATTAATATTGTAACTGAAAGTTTGTACTCTTTGACTCTTTGATGAGTCCCCATTTTCCCCCTATCCGCAACTCCTAAAAATCACCATTTTACTCTATTTCTGAGTTGGGCTTTCTAAGATCCCATATATAAATGAGAGTCTATAGTGTTCTTTCTCTGTCTGGCTTATTTCACTAGGTATAATATCCTAAGAGCCCATCCCTGTTGTCATAAACGGCAGGATTGCCTTCTTTTTATAGCTGAATAATATTCCAATATATATATGTATATATATATATATTTCTATATGTTTCCCTCACCAACACTTGTTATCTCTTGTGCTTTTGATAATAGTTGTTCTAATATATATATGTATATAATGTGTATATATATATATATGGTATATGCAAGCTACATTTTCTTTATCCATTCATCCATCAATGGACATTTAGGTTTTTTTCCCCTGTCTTGAATATTGTGAATAAAGCTGCATTAAACATGGGAGTGCAGTTATCTCTTCAACATAGTGATTTCATGTGTGATTGCTAGATAAGTTCTATTTTTAATATTGGGGGGAATTTAACATATTGTTCTCCATACTGGCTCAATCCCACCAACAGTACAAGGGTTCCCTTTTCTCCATATCCTTGCCAACACTGTTGTTTTTGATGATAGCCATTCTAACAGGTGTGAGGTAATATTTCACTATGGTTTTGGTTTGCATTTTTCTGATTATTAACCAGGGGCTTGTCATATAAATCCTTTATTATGTTAAGGCATATTCCTTTTGTACCCAATTTGTTGAGAGTTTTTATCATGAAAGGATATTGATATTTGTCAAATGCTTTTTCTGCATCTATTGAGGTGATCATATGCTTTTTTTCTTTCATTCTATTAATACAGTGTGTCACATATATTGATTAGCATATGTTGAACCATCCTTGCATCCCAGAGATAAACCCACTTGATTGTGATGCATGATTTTTTTTAAATTCTGTTGAATTTGTTTTGCTGGTATTTTGTTGAGAATATTGCTTCTATTTTTATCAAGGATATTGGGCTATAATTTTCTTTTCTTGTAGTGTCTTTTCTGGTTTTGATATCAGAGTATTGCTGGCTTCCTAAAATGAGTATTCCTTCCTCTTCAAATTTTAGAAGAGTCTGAGAAGGACTGGCATTTATTCTTTAATATTTAGTAGAATTCACCAGTGAAACCATGTGGTCCCATGTTTTTCTCTGTTGGTAGGTTTTTAATTATCGAATCAATCTCCTTCCTTGTTGTCCATCTGTTCAGCTTTTCTGTTTCTTCAAGATTGTCTTTACAGGTTGATTGTTACTAGGAATTTATCCATTTTATCTAGGCTGTCCAGTTTGTTGGTGTATAATTGTTCACAGTAGTCTGTTATGATCCTTTACATTTCTGTGGTGTCCATTGTAACATCTCTTCTTTCATTTGTGATTTTGCTTATTTTGGTCCTCATTTTTTTCTTGGTCAGTCTCACTAAAGGTTTATCAGTTTTGTTTATCTTTTAAAAAGAACAGCTCTTCATTTCACTGATATTTTCTATTTTCTTTCTAGCCTCTATTTCATTTATTTCTACTATGGTCTTTGTTATTTCATTTCTTCTTCCAGCTGCAGGCTTTATTTGTTTGTTTTCTAGTTCCTTGGGTGTAATGTTAGATTATTTGCAATCTTTCTTCTGAATGTCTTTATCCTTCTAAACTCCCTCTTAGAACTGCTTTTGTTATATCCCATAAATTTTAGTCGCTCTCAAGAGAAACTAAATTTTCATTTCTCTCAAGGTTTTTTGTATTGTTTTGTTTTTAATTTCCCTTTTGATTTCATCTTAACCCATTAGTTGTTCAGGAACATTTTGTTTAATCTCCACATACTTCTGAATTTTCCAATTTCTTCTTATAATTGGTTTCTGTGTGGCTAGGAAATCTACTTGATGAGTTTAATCTTAAATTTGTTAATATTGTTTTATGACTGAACGTATGATCTATTCTGGAGAATGTTCCATGTGTCCTTGAGATGAATGTGTATTCTGTTGCTCTTGGGTGAAACATTCTGTAAATGTCTGCTAGGTCCACCTTGTCTAATGCTGTTTAAATCCAATGTTTCCTTACTGATTTTTCTGTTTGGATGATTCATCCATTGTTGAAAGTGGGGTTCTACCCCCTACCACTATTATTTTTCTGTCTATCTCTCCCTGCAGATATGTTAATATTTGTTTTTATATATTTAGATGCTCCAATGTTGGGTGGGCATTCTGATGGGAGCTCTTAAGAATGGTATGCCCTCTCTGGATCCTGGAAAACCAGGCCAGGTGCTGACAGCCTCCTGTTTGCTGTCCGTAGGGCAGTGCTGAATGCTCAGGTTGTGTGCTTACTCTTAATCCTGCTTACTTCCTGCTCATGCCGACCAGCCAGCTGCAGAGGCTCGCCTTCACTGGGTGCGCGCATGCACAGGGAGCCGGCCATGGGGGGAAGGCTGTGAAGGGTATGAGTCTTACTTAGCACTGGGGATGCTGGTGGGTAGACTGGGGTGGTGGTCTACAGGCAAGGTGGTGCCACTGACTCATGTGCTGGCTTCCTGATGGGGTCTGTGAAGCAGTTGCAATCTGTGCCCCTTTGTTGTCCTCTGTTCTCCCAGCTGTTTTCTTGTCCTCCAGCCATGTGGCACACGTCACTGTTCTAGGTGGAATGAGAAAGAAGTCGTCCCTTTAGCAGTGTCCTACACAGTTAGGGAAACTAGCATTCACTCACATGCTGTCACTTGCCCCTGTGGGAGAAATCAAAGTCAAAAAAAATTTCTCTTGGCCATGATTGTGGCTGCCTTGAAAGAGGGGTGATGTGGGTGAAGTGAGACTTCTTCTCCCCCTCTTCAATGCATCCAACCTCAAATATGTTTTGCTCCAACAGTGTCCAGGAACTTCTCTGCTGGACCCCTGGACCTCCACTGAGGTATTCTCATCTGGGGGTGGTTGACTAAATCAGTGCTGGGAATATGGTAGAAAATCTTTAATATGCCATGTGGATGACATCAGCCCTAAAAACATTGTAAAGGAAGATTTATATGAAAAGAGTTTTTATACTTTAGTGTAATCAAATTGATTTTACTTTATAGTTAGCATTGTATTGTCTTGTTTAAAGAATTCTTATCTATGCTAGCTAGGTTCAAATATGTTTTTTCTTATATTTCTTCCCAAAATTGTTAGTTTTGTTGTTGACACTTGGGTCCAAAAGTAGTTGGTAATTGTGTGTGCTGTGAGGTAACAATCCTACTTAATTTTTCCAAGTAAAAAATAACTTTTCAGACCAATTTTCTCTCCATTCCACTCTGATCTCCCTTGCCTCCGTTGCCATATTTGAAACTTCATATGCGAATGATCTGTTTCTGTTCTTTCCATTTAGCACCACTATGGACCTTATTTTCTATACAAACCTTTGATTCAGGATAATAAAAATATAGTAGCTGGTGTAAAAGTGACATTTATAGTTATTAATAATTGATCAAGCTTACTATTGGGCCATTTACATGCATTTTGTCCTTTAATCTTGGCAATTTTCTCTGAATTATGCATCATTATCCATACATCACATATGAGGAAACTAAAGCTCAGGGAGATGGTGTGACTTGCTTTATCTGAAGCATCTTAGAAATAGCGGAGCCAGAATATGAATCCAAATTCTGTGTTCTTTCTATTATACTATATTGTTTTCCTAAATCATCTAAATTAAATTAATTCACAAATTTAAGAATTGGAGTGGGACCAAGATAAATAGAAGAATAATTCTATAATTTAATTTAGGATTTTCTTATACTGGGAAGATAAACTTTGGAACACAGGGTAAAGATGGAATATATACATATCTGGAGGCTTGTCCTTGGCATTCAGGTTACCAGGTTTGGTTCACATACTTATTCTGCAACTTCCCAGCTGGTAAGGTTGGGTAGTCACATATCAGCAGGTCTTACTCTCATTGGCAGAAGGGGTTGGTAGGGTGGAGCCAACAGCAACATGCCCGATGAAAACAACAGAAACCAGAAAAGCTGCAGTTCATTTCTGATGTTGCCACTTGCTTGTGTATACTTGCAATATAACATCCCTCTCTCAGCCTAAATTCCACATCAGTAAAATAGGGAAAATAACCCTCACCTTGTATTGCTGTTGGTAGAACCGAACATGTCTACGAAATGTCTAGCATTGCACTGGCACACATCAGGTGATTTGTCGATAACAGCTATTTTCTTCCCCTCGCATGCTCCTCGCTTCTACCAATTTTACAAATAAATTCTTCCCTGCAGAGATACACGTTTTATTAGTGAGAATTTCAGCTCTCCTGGGGACTCAGACCACTGAACACAGGCCTTACAGCTCTGACCACCAAAAAGGCTCACACAGTTATGGTCTTCCTAGGATGTCCTTGAACCAGAAGCCACCCATCCCTTGCAAAACAGAGAACCTTGCAGTTTCTTAGTATGGTCCTTGCCTATATCACATTTGCTTTCATACCTTTGACCTTGCTTATGTCAGAGGAAGATTAAGCTATAAGGTACCTGAGGGAAGAAGGACCTCTGTGGAGTCCACTGTCTGAGCGCACTTACTGGGCTGAGGGTGGAGACACAGAGAGAGCAAAGGAGTCCCCCAGGACCACAAAGTGACCCATCACTTACTCAGCTGTTCCACCACTGCAAGCCATCTCTCAACATTCCTACTAAAAAGTTGATAATCATCTATTAAAAATCAGCTGTTTCTACTCAAATTCTAAGATTAATCTCATTTTTGCAACTCTACCCTTTGTTAAATGTAAGATTAAAAATGCATTATTAATACATGTGCAACCAAAACTGTCTCTCCCCTGATGTACACCATGAAGTGATGTCCCCTACATTAATTTAGTTTAAATTGATCTTTTCACAAACCTGTTATTCTTGGTTAGTGACTCCCCCTTATACTTAAATATAAGCATAAATATAGATGGTACAACTTATACTTGAGAAAGAATTCTTCACAAAGAGAAAAATGCAAGTATTAATTCAATTAATAAAGTATCATTAAGCATCCATAACAACACTATGATCAGAAACTGAATCATCTGATTATATTTAGAAGGTTTCTATTCAGAATATTACTCTTCAGTAACATCCCTGGTCAGTGTACAGACAAAAAGAGAAATAAGCAAAAATATCTCAGGTGACTCCAAAGAAACAACAGATGCTCCCAGTTGTGAATGTGTTTTAGTTGTACTAAAGTACCTAAGGACCATTGCCATCTTGGAGATGTTTTTTCCTAGAAGAGGCAGTAATGAATTTTGAACACCAGATTATCTTAAAGACAGTGAAATTCTAGTGAGGAGACCTTTCTTCCATAGGAAAGGAGACCAACACCCTCATAAGGAAGACTTGTCCCATTTGGGTAGTTTTCCCAAGGGGGACACATCACGTGGACACACACAGATCCATATTTTCTTTGTTATTCAGAGTCATGCCCATCTGTTTCTCTTTTTTCTTTTCCATTCTTTCCTTCCATCTTTCTTTCTGTCTTCTCTCTCTCTTCCCTCCTTACTTCTCTTTTTTCTTCTGATTGTCCCCTTGTCTCCTTTCTTAAATTTTCCCTCCCTCTTTTCAAACTCGGGTTCACAGCTTGGCTCTACCCTCATTAGCTGGATGGTTTTGAGATTATCTAAACTCTATGAGCCACATCATCTGTTTTAAAAGGTGGCTAAAAATACCTACGTTGAAGAGCATTTGTGACACCCATAAATAAACTTTAAATTATCTGACACAATAGGTGTTCAAAAATTGGTAGGCATTATTATAATTATATTCTCCTTCAAATCCTACTCTTGGACTTTATCTCTCATTTGTTCTTGATGGATGAAAAGCTAACCACAGAGAAGGTGTTCTACAATTCATGTAAGTCCTTAGATGCCTACATTCTACTCAGGGGGAAGAATGATTTCTCCACCCCTGCAAAGCTGACCAGGTCGAACTTAGAGGACTGTGCCAGGGAGAGCATCATCTGTATGCAGCACCACTGTGTAATTTAAGATTGAAATGCAAGATCCAATTAAGAGGCTGCTTCGGACTAGTCATCTATAATTCTACATATCATTTGGTCCAGGCTCTTCAAGGTGCTTCAGACACTTAAAGCCAAAAGGCAAGCAAGAGCAGTAGCTTGCCTGGTACCTGGTAATGTTGATACCATTAATAGCTAATAGCTTATAATTTATAAAATTAGACCATTTTTTAATTTGATTCAGTCAACACCATTATGAAGTTGTCATTATTATACTTGTGTACATAAGGAAACTGAAATCCAAGAGAGAAAGTGATTATACGAAGCAAACCCTGTGCATATTTCCAGATTTCTCCAACCACCTCCGTCATTGTACCAGCCAATGCCACTCCTGCTTAGTTGCCCTTCCCACTTCCAGACTTGGATGAAGTACCACACAAGGGGCTGCAGATGGCTTTGAGAAGTCACCCAGAAGTGACATGGTGCAAACCCACAGGGTAAGGGCATTCACTCCCTGTGGAATGAACCTTGACAGTGAGATGGGAGGAAGCAAGGAGATCACTTTCCCATCCTTTCTCCCTTCTGTGAATGGTTTTGGGGGCAGATTTTCTAGTGAATGTGTTTATTAGCTTGCTAGGGCCACCATAACAAAATACCACAGACTGGGAGGCATAAACAATAGAAATTAATTTTTCCATAGTCCTGGAGGTTAGACGTCCAAGGGTTAGGGTCTTTCCTCTGCACATGCATATCCCTGGTGTTCCTTTTTGGGTTCAAATTTCTTTTTCTTCAAAGAACACCAGTCAGAGTGCATTAGGGCCTGCCCTAATGGCCTCATTTATAACTTAATCACCTCTTTCATGGCCCCAATCTCCAAATATAACTGCAATCTGAGGTATTGGGGGCTAGGGCTTCAATATAAGAATTTTGGGGAACACAATTCAGCTCATACTACAGACCATTTATAGAAGCCCCCCAAGGCAGTCGAGCATACCTTCTGAGGCTGCTGTATTTACAAACAGCTCTTGGTTGAAGCCTGAGTAGCAGGTGCTGATTCTATGTCTTCCTGACTTCACTGCGGCCTTTCCCTTTTTCTCACTGCTCTGGCCTGCAGTCCCAAACGCAGCACCAGCACGTTCATGTCGGCCTTGGGCTTTTCTTCCTTGTGGAACTGGGCTCACCCAGTGACTCATCCAAGGTGACAGCTGAGAGAGGACTCAGCCCTTTAATTCCAAGTCTCATAATCTTGTCCTTACTTCAGATTTGTCATTGATTCATCAAGGTTTTATGGAGCCTTGCCACTAAGGAAATACTGTGATGAATAAAAAATAGCCCCAAATCTGAGACCCACAACTGAATAGGGAGATATGACCACATTACAACATAAGTACAAAGAAAAATGAAAGTATGGCTGCCTGTACTGAGCAAAAACAACTCTTTGTCTCTTAGAAAGGTTTTATATATATTGCAAATTATCCCTAGATGCCAAGTTAATTTTTGGGTTTGGGTTGATGTAAGAATCTGTTTTTTGCCCTACAAGGGAAACCGATGATCCTAACATCATCTACTGAGAGATCTGCATTTACCACTGATCTACAAGGCTGCAGCTCCGATTCTCTCCGATTCCCATTTATGCTTGGAGCTTTGGGGGACTCTTTTTTTTATCAGTCTATATGTCTTAATTAACTATGCTGTCTTAATTACCTTCAATTACTTTAATGCAAGTCTATTCATCAGATAGGGTGACTCATCTTCATTTTCTTAATTATCTTGATCAGAGGTTCCCAACGTTCCTTGGATTGTCACACATTTATAGTCTTGCTTGTTGTTTCATGGTCCCACTGGCCAAAAGAAATACCTATTAATTGTGCCTTTTATAGGGTAAGTTCCAAACAACTTAGTGTTTGGGTCCTAACAACTTAGTAGCCATTTGAAAAAACAAAGCACATAAGTTGACAGAAAAAATTTCCATTTCATCTATAAATACCACAATTACTTATTAGTGGAGTGTGTGTGCTTCTGAGCGTGCACACCTTCTTGGACCTTGGAATGAGGCTGTGCATGACCACCTTCATTTCCTGCTCCACATTTGTTTCTGTGAGGTGCTTGCTTTTTATCATAGCAACCAGTGAAATCCCAGCTTAGCACATATCAGATCATTGATGGGAATCCAGTGTGACCTACTGTTGACACTGAGAACTCTCTCCAGCTAGAATTCAGGGTATGCCCACCAGTTGTTGCTGGGTGTCCCTTGAAATTTTTAAATATCTCATGATACCCTTGTGAGTTCTTTGCAGTGTCCCAAATGCCCTGGTGTACTGTCTGGAAACTGCCTGTTTTAGTTATTTTTAGATATTTACTAAACATAAGAATTTGCCAAGTTCCACAAAAACACCTGATAAATTATTTTTGGAATTATATTGAATTTATACAGTGAATCAGGCATTATTTGAGATTATGTGTTTTCATACATGCAGAAGATGTATTTTTATTTTTATTTTGATCTTTCTCCGTAATGGTTTTGCATCTTTTCTTTTCTGTATCTATTGATAATAGAGTGGATAATAAGTATATGATTGGGTATAGTGGATAATAGAGGGCAGTAGCCAATATCCTTGTTTTCTTCCTGTTTTTATTGGAAATGTTACCAAAGATTCACCCTGAAATATGATGCTCTAGTTTTGTATAACTACTTATGTTAAAGTAGGTTAAAGAAGTTTTTTTTCATTCCTTGCTTGAGATAGTTTTGTTTGTTTAAACATTAGTAATTGTGAATCATTTCAAATTGTTTCTTTTTTTTTTTTTTTTTTGCCTGATGGTACTGATTTGGTCATATATCTTTGGATCCATTATGTAATAAACTTTAATTAATAGATTTTCTGATATTAAGCCATCTTTACATTCCTAAAATAAACTTGATTTAATCTGATTAAAAAAAATAGATTACTTGATTCAGTTTGCTAATACTTGGATTTTTACATTTGTATTTACTACTGGGATTGGCATATAATCTTTCTCACAATACACTTGTCCTATCTTTGGATTCAGCAAGCTGATTTCATAAAATAGGTAGTGAAACTTTCCCTCTCTTTCTTTATTATGAATGGATGTTGAATTTTATCAAATGATTTCTTTATTTGGGATGATCATACGGTTTTTCCTTTCCAGTCTGTTGGTATGGTGAGTTACATTGATTGGTTATGTACTGTTGAGCCAGATTTGCATTCCCAGAATAAGCTGCTCTTGGTTGTATTATCTTTTATACATAATATTAGAGGCAGTCTGTTGAAAATTTGTTTGAATTTTCTATGTTTATGTTTATGCTACAAAAGAAAACATGTGTTTTTCTTCTTGTAATGTCTTTGAGGTGGAAAGTTTTCCCTCCTCTAATTTTCTGGGAATAATTTTATAAAATGTTTATTTTTGAAATATTTGGTAGAATTCATCAGTGAAGCATCTGGGCATGAAATTATATTTGTGGAAAGTTTTAAACTACAAATTAAGTTTATTTAATAGATTACTGGCTATTCAGATTATCTACTTCTTCTTGAGTGAGTTTTGGCAGCATGTGTCTTTCAAGGAATTTTTCTATTTCATCTAAGTTGTCAGATTTTTTTTGGCATAAGTTTTTTCATAATATTTCCTTATCATAACTTAAATAAATGTAGAATCTGTAGTGATGTCACCTTTCTCCCTTCTGATATTTGTAGTTGTGTCTTTTTACATTTTTTTCCTGATCAGTTGGGCTGGGGCTTTATCAATTTGATCTCAAGAATCAGCTTTTGGTTCCACGAAGTTTCTCTAGTTTCTCTGATTTTACAGTCAATGCTGTTTGCTCTAGTATTAAAAGAAATAAAATATATGTAAAACACAACAGTCTCTGGCATATTGTGAGCCTTCAATGAATGGTAGTTATTTATGTTATTCCTTTATAATTACCATCATCTTTTACGATGGTAATTTTCTTCATGTGCTTTGCTCATTTTGGTTGCAAACTCATCTCGTCTGTGAATTCCATTCCTTTTGTCTGTGGTATGTGGCAGCTTTATGGCATCTTCTCCCTGGTGCACTTAGTTTTCCTTGTTAAGAATTAGCTCTTCTATTAATGACTGCGATTTTCATTCTGAAGAAAGATTGTAGATCAGTTTTCAGAAACAATGGAGAGTGAGGTCAAGTAGCTATCTCTGCTCCCTCCCAACCCCTTGGTAATAATTTAGTCTCTGCTGAAGTTTTGGGTAGGCTTTGTGGCCCTTTGTATGCCCTCTGCACAAGCAGTGAATTTTGTCTGCTCTTTTTCACATAAGGGAACTTTCTTAGCACAGCTTCTTGGGTGGGGTAATGGAGGTGGGAACTGTGTTGTGAATGGCATCTCTGCACGTTGAACAGTGTACCCTGTGCTCAACCATACAGGGTCATCATGCTTGGTCTGGTGCTCCGCATTTACCCTGGACGTGTGTAATTCTTGGCTGCTTCTACTTGTTTCTGGTTCTGGAGCTCAGTGAAATTACATTTCAGCTTTCTAGTAATATATCTCCACGATTTATGGTTCATGGAATTAGTAGCATTATTTTTAAGCACAACCATTGGTGATGTGTTTTTAATCATTTATCTACTATTATATGTAGCTAGAGTGCAAAGGTGGGATGAGTGAGGTGGCTTATTTGGGAAGTCAAAGCCCCATCTTGACTAGAAACCAACATCATTCATTTTAATAATAAAAATTAACAACCTAAATATCCAACATAGTTAACCTGATTACCTAATTCACATTACTTTCATAGTATGGAATTTATGCAGCCTTCAGGGTCATGTTTTTGAAACAACTTTAATGACATTTGAAAATTCTATTGTTTTAATGTTAACTGGAAAAATTAGGTATTTAAACTGTATGTGTACTTTAATCTCTACTAAATAAAAATAGGCATATTAAAAGACTAGAAGGGACTCATGGAAAAGAACACCTACTATTCTCTGGATGGTGTTGTTATAGGTGCTTAAATTGCTAAATAAATACTTCTATAAACTTTAAGGATTTTTTAAATAATACATATACATTACATTGATTGCAGATAAGCATGTCTAGTATAATGAAAGCAAAAATCCACTCATTGCGCTGGTCTTAGTTGAGGAAGCACTTGATCACTTCTGTGTTGTCACTCATTTCTCTTCCCATCATTTGGGGACTCTCAGGCTCAAATGGTGCTGCCAGCTGGTCGGAATGACACTCACTTCCTAGGGGACCTGATTGGCACTTGAGACCATGATTACAGCCTATGTTGGTCTGATTATGTACAACAAAATCAGTGGATGTTTCTGCCTTATGGAACACCAATGGGTATTTGTGTTGTCTTCACTACATGACAAAGTACATATGGTCCAACACTGAAATACACCACATAGATCTAGGTGCTTAATACACATTTGCTGAAATTATCCTCATCTGCACAGTTACAGCTCTGCCTCTGCCCAGGATGAAGGGAGCATGGAAAAACAAAAAGAAGGGACTTGATAAAGTAGTAGGATTCTGTCAGATTCTGTTTTGTTTTGAATTTTATATTCTTGCTATTAAAATGTTTTGTGCCATGAATATTTAGCACAGATTCTTTGATTTGATTCCTCTACGGTTGGGGCTGTTGTCAAGAGCCCTTGTTCCCAGAGACACCGGTTCAAATGCCAGCCCTGCAGCACCAGTGTGGCCGTAGCTACACAACAGCTATAATCATACTGTCTTTGAGGGGTTGCTGTGAGGTGCAGCCAAGGTCATCTATGCAAAGTTCCTTGTGCACAGCAATCAATAAAGGAGAAAGCTCTTTCCTCCCATCCCCCCCAATATAAATCCAGGTGGGTTTATGGAGTAAGTCCACTTTGGCTTCCCTCGGGGGGACCTTTGCTACCGCTGGAGAGCTTCTAGCCTGGATTCCACAGTGGCTCTGCCTGATAAGCAGATGCTCTTCTTGTCCACACTGCCTCCATTTAGGCTGCGCACCTCAGAGAACTCAAGAGTTTGGGCTACGTGTCGCTGTGTTCTGAGAGAATTTCCTCCAGACTATGCCAGGCACCTTTTTTATTTCTCAGACACCTCTGTCACTGCCTTTCATCTTAGGTCCCAGTAGAATAGAGTTTGACTGGACCTGTCAGCATCTCTAAGGAGGCCACTTAAGAGTCATTTGAAGAATTCCCACACCCAAGATCATCACAGAGCATCTGGGAAGACCCAGGCAACCTTGAACCTCAGGTCCATGTCTTGACCCAGAGAATGCTAGCTTGATGAAAAAAGGACCTGCCCTTTGTGGGATTGTCAAAGGGGTTCCTAATGTATGAGTTAGTGGCTTTGCCACTCATCACAGGAATAGAAAGTTCCGCACAAACTAGTCACACAGGGAGTTCTTTTTCTGCATAAAACACTTTCATCATTAGTTATAATATTGAAAGTTTATAGTATGTAGAAAACAATATCAAATAACAAACTGCTATTATGCCCCAGGCATTATGCTAGATGCTTTACCTGCTCATATCTAACCTTCTACAAGGTGTCACCACCCTGTAAGATAGGAATTACAGTCTGCATTTATAAATGAGGAAACTGAGGTTCACAAAGGTTCAGTGACTTTCCAAAGGTCACTGGATGGAGGAGTCTTGATGAAAACTTAGGACTATTTTATTTCAAATCCTGAGCATTTAAAAAATGGATCTAATTGCCTCTTAATAAATGCAAAAATAGTTTGAAGGGAGAGAAATATGGGCAGTCACTAATATTAAGAGCCAAGATATGGGGGAAAAAAGTCAGTTTCCCTGGGCTGATGTTTGAGTTAAAAGGTTCTTGCTGGTATGAGCCATAGTTAAACCAGTACCAATTAGAGTCAAGTGCAATGAAAAATAAATACAGCTGAGCTGTTAGACTAGCTGCTAGGGTCCAGCATCTGTCAGCACTTCTATTATACATTGAGTTTTTTTAAGGAATTATAAGGGCTGTAAAAATGTGTGCTATGGTGGAACTTGGCAGAAAAAAAGTTTCCATTTAAAGAGCTCTTCAAATATATTTTCTAAAGTTTCAAAAAACTAGGTTTGACACTTTAGTCATGAAGTTAGCAACCATTTAAATAGCCCAACACCTTTTAATCAACTGCTGGAGTGAAAAAGTACTCAGCAACAGGACAGATGCCTCCGTGGGGGTTCCCTCAGCCCCCGTCAGGGGCTTCTGTCTCAGCGCGTCCTCCCTGACAGCACTCCTGTCTGTGTCTACAGCAGCCAGAATGGCAGCAACAGGCACCATGTTCCAGAGCAACGAAGGGAAGGCCGGGAGGGCCCCATAAGCACCTGGGGAGACGTTACATCTGATGCACCAAGAAGCCTCATTGAAGTCATCCCCAGCAGGAGGCTGACAAGCATTGTGGTGAGGACATGGGACAGAGGCTGGAGCTGACGAGGTGGGGCCAGGGAGGCTTGAGAGAAGGCAGGGGCTGTGTAGTCTGGTTGCAGAAAAAGGAGAGTCGAAACATCTCACTCTGGTTTTAATCTATCAGAAGGACTCTCGACTTCAAGAAAACTAGGATGCTACAGTCTGGATGTGTTCCCCCGAAATTCATGTGTTGAAATCCTAACCCCAAAGATGAGGGTATTAGCGGGTGGGGGCCTCTGGGAGGTGGTTAGGACGTGAGGGTGGAGCCTCAGTGCCTTATAAGCCGTGACAACCCCACAGAGGTCGCCAGCCCCTTCTGCCCTAAGAGGATGCCACCAGAGACCTGGACCCAGAAGCGGCCCTGAGCTGAGCGTGCCGGCCCCTGCTCTCGGACTCCAGCCTCCAGAACTGTGACAACCAAATCACTGTTGTTAGTGAACTGCCCAGCCTGTGGCGCTTTGTTATAGCGGCCTGGGTGGCCTAAGGCACGTGCTGTGGCCTCTAGCTCTGCCGCCATCCCATTTTTTGATGATGCACATGCTGCCCAATCACTCTTGAACCTTAATCAGTGTAATTCTGGGATTTTGGGGATAAGGTGGTAATATGTGCGAAAGAACTCTGAACTTTAAAAAGCTATGCAGATATATTTAATGATGATCATAATGAAGCATTTGTTGATCCTTTCCTAAGGATCCTTTCTTAATAGCCAGGCACTAAGAAGAGGGGAAATGTCAGTAAGATGTGTTGTCTGCACACAAAACCCTAAACAGCAGCAGGCTCAAAAGCCATATTGACAAATGCCTGCATCCAAGGCAGAGGGGCTAAAGCCAGGACTCTGTGGGCTGAAGACAAGCTGCCTGGTCCAAAATTTCACCAGAAGAGTTTTGGGGAAATAGCTAACATTAAATGGCACCCCATGGCCTCAGTTATCCAGTCTGATCATTGCCCATCAATATGACCCCACAGGGCCTTGGTGTTTCTTGTTGTAAATTCACAGCTGGTGCCACTGTCAGCACTAAATAGTGTGTCTGCATAAGCCAGACAGGGTCAGGGCCTATGCTCACAGAGGTAGTGCACTCAGACTTGACTGGTACAGGGCTCCAGTGGAGCTTATTAAAATGCAGAGACACGGTCTTCCCCACAAAGATTCCCAGTCAGTAGGCAGCAGCCCTGGAATCTGAATATCTAAGAAACTCTCCAGAACGTTCTGTCGGAAGTGGTCACATTTTGAGAAACTGAATTTCGACTTTACTGAAATGGCTGCATGACCCCAAAATGACAGAGCTAGTGATTCCTAATATAACTTATTTTA
The DNA here is from genome assembly GCF_040802235.1 of Manis javanica. NCBI lineage: Eukaryota > Metazoa > Chordata > Mammalia > Pholidota > Manidae > Manis > Manis javanica. Next base: position 230,603,259 of record NC_133156.1, on the reverse strand, counting down.
TTGCCAAGAAAACTGTGCAAAGAGGAGTTGATCAGTATTCACCGAGCACATAGTTTGTCATTCGTGCTGGCTGGCATTGAACTGAGGCTCTCTCCTTTCATCTGCATGCGGTGTCTGTGTCCTTCTCTGCAGGCATTCAGATGTATCCCAGCTAATGAACACTGCATTCACCTATCTCTCGGCTCTAACTCCTGGTAGCTGAAGTAATAAAACGGAAAACTAGGAGTCTGGAGCCACTGCATGTTCATGTGTTCCATTATCAGTGGGGCCTAAGGACCACCTGCCAATCATTTAATTCGAGGGATTACTTCCTCTTCGGTTGCTCAGGGAACACTTTGGCATCTACTTCTCTTTTCAAGCTCCAGCCCTACACTTTCCAAGAGAATCGCTCTATTTCTATTCTTCATTCTGCTTTTCCACTAGAGAAAATTGCCACCAGAAATTACAATCTCCCTCAGCTTCCCATGAGTCAGCCATAAGGTTGTATATCCTTATCCCCTTCCCATGTGCTTCTCTCTAGTCTCTGAAAATAGGCTCCCTTTTCTCTTGCTGAAGTACATCTTCTTGCCCTAACCCTCTGACTTGATTTCCCACCCTACTAATTTATTAATTTCCCACCACACCTACCTATGTCTTCACTCATCTTCCTATTGCTCTGTTCTCAGAAAAGAAACATGCTCAAGTCTCTGCTTTACTGAAACGTAATCTCATTTGATATTTATTTTATAATGATTTTTTATTGGAATATAGCTTATATACAATATTGGTTTCAGATGAACAACTTAGTGATTCATCAATTACATACATTACTAAATGCTCACTATGATGTGTAGCTACCATCTGTCACCATTCAAGATACAGCAATATTTGAGCTGTATTCCCTATGCTGCCTTTCCATCCCTACGATTAAATTATTTTATAATTTGAAGTTTGTACCACTTTATGCCCTTCACCTATTTCACCCATTCCCCAGCCCCCTCATGGTAGCCAACCATCCTTTCCCTGTGTTTATGAGTCTGTTCTTGTTTTGTTTTGTTTTCCAGATTCCACATATAAGTGAAACCATCTGGTGTTCTTCTTTCTGAGGTTCACTTATTTCACTTAGCGTAATACCCTCTAGTCCATTCATGCGGCTACAAATGGCAAGATTTCTCTCTTTTTTATGGCCAAGTAATTTTCCATGGCATATATGTAGCACAGCTTCTTTATCTGTTCACCTATTGATCGTCATTTAGGTTGCTTTCATATCTTGATGATTGTAAATAATGCTGTAATAAACATAGGGGGTGCATATATCTTTTCAAATTAATGTTTTCATTTTGTTTGGGTAGATTCCCGGAAGTGGAATTGCTGGAAGTGGTATTTCTATTTTAACTTCATTAGATATTATATTTCCTTTCAGTCACTGGGCAATCTCTCTCCTTTTCCTTTCAGTCAATCTTCTTGAAAGAGGGTTCTGTTCTTTCCCCATTTCCAGCTCCCATTCTCAACTCATTCCATTTCCATTTGGATTCTAGTCACTTTAGAAAAATTCATTTCATTAAGGTTACCAGTGATGCACTTGGGGTCAAATCCAGTGAATATTTTCCTCCCCTCATTCATTCGTAAAACAGAGATATTTAAGTTTATCTCATAATGTTGCTTTAAGAATTAGTGTGTAAGTATATGGGAACCAGTTGATATAGGGCCTGGCACAGAATAAGCATTTAATAAATTGTTCCCTTTCTCTTCCTCTTCTTCCTGATTCTCCTCTTATTATTATTCCCATCATTATTTCAGGGCCTTCCAATTGTATTTGACGCCACCAACCGTTCTTATCTTTTGGGAAACTCTTAATTGCATGACATTATATTCTCTTAGTACCGCTCACCTCTGACTCTCCTTGCCCCCATCCCCAACAGGCCACTCCGTCTTCTCCCTTTTCCAAACATCGGTGTTCCCCAGGAGTCTATCTTTGGTCCTTTTCTTATCTTATTCTTCATGCTTTCCTAGGTGAACTCCTACCTTCACATCCTTTCAGTTGCTGTCTACATGCCGGCAAATCCCACCTTTTTCTTCCAAGTCAGACCTGCCGTGTATCCTGTCTTTCTGTACTGCAGACCTGGCTGGCATGGAGATGATGAAAACCTGGCTGACTTCACTGAAGCCTCTTCATGCTCCTTCACTCTATGGTAAAGCCTGGGGCACACCAGCCTTGACACCAACAGGACAGTGTGTGTGTGTGTTGGTGGGGGTGGGCGGGGAGCTCTCGGCTCTGCTGTGTTCTGTCGGAGATGGAGCACATTTGGCAAAGCAGGGCCTTCGGCACAACTGCCAGATGGCACAAAGCCACATGGAAAGAAAGGAAAGAGAGAAGGAGAGGGAACCGGGGAGGCGCCTGAGCCAGCATCAGGCAGACGTGATTAGGGAAACCTTCCCGGTGATATGGAGGACCTTGCACCCTCTCGGTCAGAAATCATCACAGAGCCAAATGGAATTTAAAAGTCTGAGAAACTAAAGTAAAAGTTTGTTTCCAAGTTCAATTCACCATGTGAATTTCTTACATGCTTAGTTTTCAGCTTCCTATAAATGTGGGCAGAATTTTGGCACATGAAAATGTCACATCCCTAAATCTGACATAGGACAAACATGGAAGTGTTTGGATTCTGGATTTAGACAGATCTAGGTTCAAATTTTGGCTTCTCTTGATAACTGCATGATTTGGTTTAAATTATTTAACTTTTCTGAGCCTTAGTCATCTGCAACTCAGTGACAACACTTACCTCAAAGAATTCATCACTCATAAATTCAACGTCCATGGAGAGCCTAGGAAATCCCTGGCACAGTGCTAGGTGCTAACATACCCGGATGACTCAAACATGTCCTTGTTCTCAAGGACCTCAGAATAGAGGAGGACACTGGTACAGGCAGGAGAGAGGTGCCAGTTTGGCTCCCGTGAGAGTGGGACAGGCCTTGAGGTCACGATTCCACCCAGGCTTCTGGCTTTGGAGGCCAGGAAGACTTTGGAACATTCAGGGAGAGAACCGGGCTTAGGGTGGGGGGTCTGTAGACTCAGTTCTGAGCATATAGGGAGGGAGGTGCCTGTCAGGTATCCATGTAGAGATGTTGGGTAGGCAGTGCACCTGAGATCCAGGAGAAACTCAAGTTAAAAATAAATATTTGGAGTCTTTAGCACAGACATGGTCAGTGGAGCCCTGGAATGGATGATAATGGTCAGAAAGAGCATACTCAAAAAAATGACATCAATATCCAAAACTCCTGCTATCTAAAAAGGACAAGGGGAGCAGAATTCATAAGAAGGGCCATCACCCAGGTTGGAGAAAGAATGGGAGACGGGGAGATAGAGAAACTAAGGGAAGTAAGAGGGTCAGGAGTTTGGGTCACATTCAAAGAAAAAGATGACGAAACATATCTCATGGCTCCACAACAAAGAAGATCTTGGTGACTTTGGCAGGAGCAGATTCGAAGCATAAGGCTGCCAGGGCTGGCCTTAGACAGGAGAGCTCTTCCACCTTCCAATGGGATGGGAAGGACTAGAGCTGTAGGTTGGCAGGTAATTTGGCAAGACATTGTAGGGTTTTCTTTCCAGTGGTTTCTAATTTGTGTATGACACCATGAATGGCCTTTGCCAATAGCCAGGGCCAGAAAAAGGAAAGTTTAATACAGGCTCTGGAGGATGGGCAGGAGCTGGGCATGGGAAGCATGGAAGGATTTTGGACGGCGTTACAGACCAGGACAGGGGTAGATGACAGTTTGCAGTGACGGCAGTCTGCACACCTGGTATTTTCTGGACAGTGCATTCTGAGGGTGGGAGCACAGACTATGGCTGGCGGGCTCGATCCAGGATTTTAATGTTTCGGATGACTTTGAAGAAAGAACAACTGGAGTCAGGACAAGCTGACAGATCCGGGGAAATTAAAGGGACTAAGAAATATGAGGTCTCAGTGAAGTCAGCACGTGGAATGATAAAGCAGTGGGAAGAACTGAGAAAAAGCTGGAAGGATTTAGAAGGCTGTGGTCAGACATCTGCATTCACATTTTTCAGGGCACGTTCCAAGGCAGTGGTAATGCTGATTTTCAAGGTGAAGTCACGGGGAATGGGTGTTTGAGCTGGGTTAGGAAGGAAAGATGACAGGAACTGAGCTGATCCAGGATTCAGAAGATCATGTGTAGCTGAGGTCCTTCAGGATGAGGGCTGCAATTGGTGGGGAGAGCAACCCCGAGATCTGGGAGTGAAGATTTTCGGGGGAGGGAGATTAGCCAGGAAGCTGAATAGCTCATTCAAGAGAGTTGATAGTTATTGCGCAAGTGTGGGAAAGAGGGGAATGTGAACCCATGTGTCCCTGCTAAGGACTCTGTGCAGCCCATTGGTGTCTTAGCATGTGACACGTCTCAGAAGGTTTCTTGCAGTGCTGTATAAACCAGATTCTTTCCAGAGCCCCTAATGGTACATGTGGTGGGCTGCTTACATCACCTGCTGTCCAGGTAGAGCCTGGGAAGGTTGCAGCCCATCTGCCAATGAAGCCCTCAGTAGAGTACTGGCTACATGGTTGGGAACCATAATCCCCCTGTCAGCCTAGACGTGGCAGTTCCATCACTTGCCAAAGGCTGTCTCCTGGCATTCAAGGGTAGGTTTTGTTCAGACACAGAGAGAGAATGACTATTGAGCAATGTTCTAGGACTTGTTCCTGGAGACCCTGGGGCAGCAGATATAGGAACAGAATGTTTTAAAGTCTTCGAAAGGAATTTGGGTGCCTGCTCCCAGCCTAGAGGTCCATACACAGGTATGGTGCTCCTGTGTGCAGACACTGTGTCTGAACCTGATAAATGGGTGTATGCTGACAGCAGCCTCAGTCGCTCACAAATGGAGCTTGGTTTAAAGTTCAAGTAATAACTGGATGGTGACTGTTTGTCTCTGACCAACCTCAGCACAGAAAAACGTTGCACTTTTTTTCTAAAAGGCAGCAAATGTGGACAAATATTAGCTCTTGGAAATAAAGGGGGAAGTTATTCATTCACTCAGCAGCATTTTCCAAGCCATCAATCTTCTGGAGATTTCTATTGCTTTAATCATCAAGGTTGTTTATTTGGTGCAATTTCTGAGAGAATAAAAGTACCTTTGGCCTTTATCTGCTGTCATCAAAGCATCCATTAGGGGCTGGAGCCCTGTGGGGAGGCTCAAGGGATTATTCAGAGAGGTTTCCTGAAACGCACAGGAATTCTGGTTTTTCTCCTTTCTGGTGTGGCAGTCTAGTTTAAATGGTAATCTGAAAGGTTGGGTTTATCCTCAGGTATAGAGCATTTGAACAGGATTTTATTCAAGGCCACCTTACAGTTAAAAGCATTTTAAGCGGCCTGAGCTAAGTTCTGCTCCTGGAGAAACTGCGTGGTTTCTGAGCCGCGGTGCCCTGACATGGGACAGCGGTGTCCCGGCAGCCTGTGAATGAACAGCGTGTCATCTGGGTGGAGCAACCCTGGGGATAAGCAGGAAAGGGGTGGACCACTCCCTGCAGGGTCCATAGAGGTGGACATTTTGGGATGAGAAAGAATTGGAAGTATGCGTCCCTGTGACTGAGTTTGTGCACCCTCCCTCACACGTGCTCACATGCTCACACACACTCACACTGTGCGTGACACACACTCTACGCCCATGCACACCACGCTTTTACACCCTCGCCACTTCATCACCAACTGCAGAAGCCACCAGGCCCTCGCAGCCCAGCTCTGCCTAGAACACCCCTTTCCTCCCTTTGCTCCTTAACTCTGCCTGCCTCCATTTTCCAGGGCAAACTGTACTCGTCAGCCCTCTAGCCCCACCTGTCACACACGGACTGCTCAGAATGACAAGACGCCCTTTCTGTGGGTGCCCTTGGCTATCTCGGCCCCGCTCCTGCAGAGGGCTCCCTCTGGGCCCCTGGACAGTGAGGCTGGGAACCTCAGCCGACTGGAAAGCACGTGAGAAGCTGCTGCCTTCTCGCCCTGGGTGTGTGAGGAACGCTCCTGTGGCTTCCTCCGGAGGCTCCTCTCCCGGAGTTCTGCTGTGTCAGCTGAGTGCAATGCTCATGGAAAAGCCAGGTCAGCAGTAATCTGCACAGGAGTGCACATAACACGCACCACACCGTAGAGGTAAAGACACACACACCACACCCTGTGCACACAACAAGGAGATACACACACACCCGAGACATTTACATACACACACATGCCACAGGGACTTGTGAATAAACATGCACACATGCCACAGAGACATTTATATGCATATACACACACACCTGGAGAGACATTTATACAGACACACACACCACAGAGACATCTAACACTCACACTCCACAGAGAATAACACACTCACATACCACATACACATACTTACATATCATACATGCATAACAGGTAGCTATCTGTGCATATATTTCAGACATTTATAGACACAAACACAACACAGGTATGTGTATACACATATGAACACACACACACACACACTTATTATTTGTAAAAAAGAGAGGAAACCCCCCAGCACCTGATTGTGTACATAAACATGGACACACATACTCAGCTGTTTGTGTGCTCCCCCTGGGGGTCCCATGAACGGACATATCACGGGTGCATACTTGCACACACTCATGTATGTAAATTCCCGTAGAGCCCCAAGCCAGTTTGTGTGGGAAGTATTTCTGGAATGGCCCCGACCTGGAAGGGAGACGGGCAGGTCTGTACTTGCCAGGCTCGGCAAGAGAGGCCACCGGTGTTAGAGCAGGATCTTGCCAGACACCGGAGACATGGAACAGCCCGGCAGCAGGCCCCAGATGGGAAGGGGAGGTCCCCTCCTGTGATGAGTGAGAAAGTGAGACAGGAGAGGGAGGCGGGCCAGGCACTGCACCGCTGTGCGGCGGGGCCCTGTGGCTGACCTTCTTTGTAACCTTGAGCAAGAATCTCCCTGTTGTGAGTCTCAGAGTTCCCATCTGTAAAATGGAGCCAATGTGAAAAGCAAATGTAGGCCAAGGGAGTAGAAGCCCTTGGCAGCACAGAACTGCGAGGCTGATATCTGTGCTCCTCAGGGCTCCTCTGCAGCGGGGCTGGAGGGGCAGCCCGGTCTCCCGAGCTCCTAGCCCGGGGCTCTGTCCTCTTTTCCCCACAGGGCCCTGACTTGTTTCAGCAGTGTTTCTAGGGCAATCTCTTTCCATTCTCCAGATTCCCTGGGGTCCCTGAGTAAGGGGGAAAGACGAAGTGGGGAAGGAGCGGGGGAATGTGGCAGGATGAGAGGTTTGGTGGGGGTGGGGCCAGGCCAGCCTGTAGGGACCCGGCTCTGAGTGTGGGGGTGCGGGTGGGGACTGGTGGGGGCCAGTGGCTGGTGACACCCCTGCCCCATCATGGAACCAACTCTGCACAGGGCATCCACCAGTGTTTGTGCATGGCAAGGATTTGTGGAATCTGTGAACTGAATTGCATTTCTCAGTCCAGTCTTTGGCTAGAAATTCTGTGGGCAAAAGAAGTGCCACAGAAATTTGGAGTTAACACTTGTGTCACAGGAGGGACGTGCAAAGAAATGTTCTGGAGTTCCAAGGCAGAGAGGTCACGTCTATAAAAGATCTGAAAGCAGCTAGGAGGGGTGATGCAGGGTGGATGGGGGAGGGTGGTGCTGCAGAGTGGACGGGATCTCATGCTTTCTGTCTTCCAGCCCGGAAAGCTCTGGCCCCTCCATTTCTGGACCTTCAGACCTAATCATTGTGTGTAGAGCCCCAGAGTCCTGCCCCATGCATTTGCCAGGGCTCACTCCATTTTCCTGTGGCAAATAGGCCGGCTCCCAGGGCTCTGGAGGCTCAGTTCCTGTAGATGTTTATTCCTAGATAGAGTGGGTGGCTGCATCTTGGAAGCCACGCCCTGCCCTCCACAGGGCACTGTGATATCCTCGTCACCCTCTAGCAGTGACCAGTCACTTGTGCGTCTGTTTTCCCTCTAGACTGTGAGTTCCTGGTGGCGAGCGACCCTGTCACATCTTCATTTTCCTTCATGCCTGGCCCAGAGGAGACAGCAGGTCCCCAGAGAGGACTTCTTAGAGGTTGAAGGAGGGAATAAGACATGGTGGCCCAAGCTTCCTAGAAGGATGATGACTGTTTTCAGATCCCCTATTTCTGCCCTCAGCTGTCCTCTGCGCCTGGGGTGCCGGGGGATGAGCTCTCTGAGTTGAAGCTGCTGGAGGAGGTAGAGTTTTGGAAAGCAGGTTTTCATGCCCAGACGTTCACACCATTAATACCAAAGAGATATCTTTCCTTATTTTGATGAGAGTCGAAAGTAGATATTTAAAAATAGAACTCTGTGTTACAACAAAATTTGACCCTTTGGAAAAATGTGTTCTAATGGATTTTTTTTTTGTTCATTTAAATGAAAGAACATGTTCCTAAGCAAAATGTATTACTACCATAAGAAGATCTAATTATCACATTTCATTTTCTTCCCATCTTACTGTTTACATTTTCCTGGAAATATAGGAGTTCTCATGAAAGGACTGAAGTCAGCTGTGCCTCCAGCTCAGTGTATGTTCTTGCCTTGTGCTATTAACAGATCAAGTCTGATTCAGCCAGAGGAAATACTAGCGCCACTGCCCCAGTCACTGCTGTTCCACTGGGGATTGACAGACAACCTCAGAGACGTACACTAGATAAGCATGATAGGCAGTGCAGGGCAGCCAGAAGTATTTTGCCCAATCCATTTGTTACTGGGTGGCTGCTGGGTACTGTGTAGTGGAGGAGGAACAAGGGTCTGGTATTAGATACGCCTCAGACTCAATCTTGACTACAGGTTGGGCTGGCTTTATTCTCTGAACTTCCCTGAACACCTACTTCATAATCTATAAAATGGGAATTCTAGTATGTAAAAGAGCATAATTGTGGTTAGGTTTAAACATACAGTATCTGTAATGCATCTAGCATTGTACATGGCATAAAGCAGATGTTGAATAGTAGCTTCTATTATTAACAGTAGTTAATTTTATGTGGGTGAACAGTTAAGTCTTGGAGATTCATATGACATTTGGTACCCAGGATTTATTTGTAAAAAGTGAAAATATCATTTTAAGAAGGCAGGAGCTACTTTATCTCCATGAAAGTCACCAAGGCTTACACTAATTCTAAAAAGGATTTAAAATTATATTTCAATAGTCCATTATATCAATTTTTTATAAACACACTATTAGATCAATTTCAAAGTTTAAACCAAATATAACTTTGCAGATTCTAATTAGACGTAAGGTCAGTAGTGTTTGTTTATGTATAGAGGTGTGGGTGTTTATGTGTACAGAATATAATACACATGTATCTGCAAATATGAAACATAACTATAACCTCATAATCAGACTAGTAACAGTAGATACTAGGATAGACTTAGTTAATAGTTGTATCAATATACTTTGTATTCCAACTTACTGTTTCAGATGCCCATGTATTAGGAGAGCCTGCTGTGGGGAATATCAACTGAAGTACTTGCCCTGATTCCCGGTTGCTGGGGGTCAAGCCCCTCTGAATGACTGGAAGAGGTAGCGGCATAGAGCCCGGGAGAGAAACCTGACTGAGGATTCCAGAGGGCCAGAAGCTTAAAATGTATCACACATATTTGATCCCAAGAGGGGCTGTGGTTTGTCAGACATGATTGGATCCTGTAACCCTGAGGGTGAGAGACACTTGACCCCATTGGACAACTCTGTGCATGAAAACTGGCAATCCACTCCGAGCGGCTAGGGAAGTTGCTTCATTTATTGACTTAAAATCTCTTTCTGTAATTCCTAGCCATTTCCTTTTCTTCTCTCCTCCAGGAGACTGGAAGAGCAGGTCACAACCTTTCTTATACTTGGGCTCAGCCCACCAGAAGCCATAAAGATAACCGCCAGCTTTTCAAAGCCGCTGATAATTCCGCGGAGGATTTTCCCAGCACTTACAGGGAAGAGGGTTTGGGGAAACTGCCATGCTTATCCAGCTTGTGGGGTTGGGGGGTGGGTGGGGCTTCTGTAAGGACTGAATGCAGGTGAGACTTGAGTGCCCTGCTTCAGGGATGAAAAGACACTTCAGAGGGACACCTCTGCTGGGGACGCCTTAGGGAGCCCCAGGGAGCAGCCCCCGCAGGCAAGTTTGTGAGGTCACAAGTCTACAGAGCTGCTTTCTGGGATGCGAAGTATGCTCACCAAAGCCTGTTTCAGGTGACCTTATGAAGTTTTCCAAAGTTCACTTTTGGTTCGAGGTGATGGGGGTGGGGAAGAAGGTGAAATGAGGGTTAGAATCTAATGTATACCTGAAAACTCATTTAGAAGAAATTTCGGCCCATTGGTATTTAAGATAATATACTACACATTATGTGTATATGTATAGTGTATAGTATGTACACATATCTAACATACAAGTTATAAATAACAGTTAATATCTTGAGCACCTACTATGTACTAAGGACTTTATTATTTGCTAATTGAATCCTCAAAAAAAAGCACTGTGGTATAAATATGACACCCATTTTACAGATGTAGGAACTGAAGATTTGAAATATAATTTGCCAAATTCAGAGCTGGATTTCAATTCTGGGCCTACTGATTCTAACACCCACTGTCCCTCCCATTGTGATGGGTAAAATATGACTTCAGCTGTGGAGAGATTGAGTTTAAAATGATGGCCCACTGCCACATTCTTGCTAATGCTGATCTGAATTAGTCATTTTAAAATGACACTATATAAAATTATGAATATGTATGTGCTTTGTGTGGAAATAAGAAAACTTTGAGAAGGATATTGCTGTTCCCTACAAGCTGCCTAATTCTGCTTGCTAATAATAAGAGCTCTTTATATATTCATGCTTATTACAAACATAATACTATAATGATGGATTAGCAAATGTTTACTGTGTGCCTGCTATGTGCAGTCACGGGGAACACGGTAAGGAAATGACTTACAAAAGTCCCTGTCTTCCTGTAGCTTAAATAAAGTGACAAGTGAAGAATCTCCAATGACCCTGTCTCCTTGAGGACGTTTTGCTTGTAGGTGGAGAGAACTCAGCCTGACTTCACTTGGACAGGGACACAGGTCTCCTTACCTACCCAGGCAGAGAGAAGTGGGGTGGCCTGGTCTCAGGGGTGCCTGGGTACCACAGAGTCAGGCTACACTTTCTTCTCCCCTCGTTTTAGCCTCTCTTGATAAATGGGCTCCTTCTGCTTAGGGTGACCTCCATTTTGCCAAAATCATGCCTACTGGTCCTCCTAGGCCTCACATTGCTCAATGTCATTGTCAGAGAAGGAATGAATCTCTCTCTTTTTCCCTCCTCTCTCTCTCTCTCTCTCTCTCTCTCTCTATTTTGTCTCAGTTTAAAAAGAGAAAAGGCATAATTGGCCTGGTTTGGGTTGCACGCCCATTCCCTTTATCTGCTGAAGGTGCTGAGCGAGGCTCAGTTTCCTGCGTGCATGTGGACCACTCAGGGTGGGAGAGCAGCGCTTCCCAGGGGGGCCAGGGATGGGCAGACCATACACGTCCCCCACAGATGGCTGTTCCTTTGATACTGTATCACATACAATAGGCTTTTATGGATGGTACCCTCCTCGAACTAACCCCATCAGCTTTGCAGGACAGAAATGATTATCCTGGTTTGACAGATGAGGAAACTGATGTCAAAGAGGTAAAGCCGGGCCAGAGGTCACATGCCTGAGCAGCCAAGTCAGAATTCAAATGCTGATTTTCTGGATTCAAATTTCAAATCATGAAAGAGACTGAAAGGCCTTCTGACTTCCAGAGACAGACTCAGTCATGCTTTGTATAATTTTAGGACTCGGTGCTTCCTTGTGTGTGGATGCCTTGAAACTGGTCATTCCTGTATGGCTTTGCACTCTGTCAACAACTTTGTTGGGTCAATAAGAAACATGGTTCTCTGGTCAAGCCTGAGTGCCGATATTTTGTATTACATGGTAATTGTAGTTAGTCTGTGGAAAAAGCATTAGCTGAATTTTTCTAAACCATTCAGTTTACCATTGTGGGAAATTCTACAACATCCATCATGGCTGCATGACAAAGCTTTTTGTTTGTTTGTTTCCTTATGAATTTCCTTCTAGGCCAGGATAGAACAAGGATTCCAGTAACAATTATTTCCTCATCCATCTATTCATCTATCCATGCAGCCATCCAAACATCCCTCAACTAACACATCCATCCATTCTGCCACCTACTCATTCAAAATTTGATTTACCACGTGTTTTTATGCCAGACACTGAGCTAACTATTGAATGGCACAGAGAACACAATCCCTTTCTTCATGGGACTCTCAATCAAGGTTGGGTGAGATCATCTATTAACAAAAAACTCTAATACCAAAAGCTACACTACCAAGGCCACCTCGAATTCTGAAAGTGATTAAATACATACTCATTGCGTAGTAGGTAGCAGAATGTTTCCAAGCCAACAAGACCTGTTACTTGATTGTAATTTCATATGGCATTGACAAATTACAGAAAAAGAACCCAATAGAAGGATCTTGGACATAGAAAGGCAGGGTTAAGAAAGACAAGTGTCAGAATCCAGCTAACACTGTCCAAGTGATATGCGGCTGGGACCTCAACCAGTGGCTCCCTGTGGAGGCCACTCTTCGGAGGAACACCATACTCACCTCCTGGAGGTCAGGTGCAATATCGTCCCTCAGTCATTCTACTTCTTGTCTGAGTATAGACTAACCAAACAACCTGTGTGGAAATAATTTCAGTTCTAAGGTGCCAGGATCCCAAAATGAGGCAGAAGATGAGTCTTGCAAATAGAGTTTTCAATTACTTCAGCATCTGAATGTACATATTCTCAATCATCATTGAATGCGTTAACATTCTCATTCATTTACCAGACTTTTGTACTTTTGGTTAATTTGACCTGTCACTGAAATTCCTCTAAGATTAAGTACCCAACAGATCAAGGTCAAGACTCTGCAACAAAAACATTCAGTTGAGGAACTGCCCTTAAAGAATCCTGCATGGAACCAGGCAGTGCATCTAGAAATATCTGTATTACACGCTCATTTTCACTCCTTCCCCACACCTTCCTCCTGCATCTCATCAAAACATGGCTGATGCCAGGGTAAATGGATTAATTCAGACAAGTGGAAAGGAGACACAAATTCTTGATGGCATTGGAGTGGACTGGAGGTGGGAGGTGCCGTTTGAGCTGAGCCTTGAATGTGGGTGGATTTTGACAGACGGGCCATGGTAACTGCACTGCAGGCTGAAGAAAGCACATGAAAAACTGCAGAGTTCAAGGGCAAGGAGTGTTCAGAGAAATGTGCGTGGGGAGGTGGTGAAGCTCAGGGATATGTTAAATGAGGATGGACTCTTGATTGGCTCAGTATTTGCAATACCTCATTAAGGAGTCTGGCTTTTCTCCTAGGGAAACAGAGGTGCTAAGCAGGGAGAATGATGTGATCAGATTTCTGTTTTTGCATGATCACCCCAGAAGCAGTATGGAGGATCGACTGGAGCCTGGGGACAGAGAAGACAGAGGACTGTTGTGTTGGTCCAGAATAAGCAGTTTCTACTCTTTGAGGCAGAATTACAATTTCCAGGCACTCTGTGATGATTTTTATATATGAGGTCAGACTTGCTCCTGAACGTTATGAGCATGTCCACACTCAGAACTACTTCGTATGTTTTGATTTATTTAGCCAATTCTGCCAATCAAATTCAAAGTGCCAGGAAGCTATTTTACATATATATGCATACTTATGAGAAATTAAACTCAACTCACAAATATTTACTGAGAGCTGATTCCTCACACAGCATACTGCCAGACTCTTGTGGATGATAAAGGAAAGGCATAGGGTCTGGGTTTGTACCCTTTTAGTCTGCATCTCATTTTATGGCTGGGAGAAAGCCACAGTAGGTCCAGGTTAGAGGCGGCTTGCCTCCCTGCTGGCGCTCTGGACTGATTGACAAGCTTCTTGGCCTGCACAGAACCAGGGACTCTGCAGTTGGGTCTGAGGTGGAGAAGAGTGGAGTGGAGAAAAGGGGCTTCTAGGAACAGGAAGCGTGGAGATGTGCCCAGGCCTGGACAGAGCAGGGTGGGATGTGTCACTGATTTGTCTAGGAGCGACAATCTGTGACTAGGGTTCCAGGGGGCTTTGTAATACTCCTGGACTTTTCCTTTTCCCCAAACCTGAGCAGATGGCAGATTTTGGTGTCTTAGTTGGGGCCTTATGGTTTGAAGCATCTTACAGGTAGGGACAAGCTTTGCATCCTAAATGCCTGTGAGATGTGCAGAGGTGCAGAGAAGAGAGGCCAGAGGCCAAATGGGAGGCCGGATGAACTGTTGGAGCCACCACATCACACCTGGAGAAGTCCTGGGAATGATAACAGCATCTGAGCAGCATTTCTCTGCTCTAAGACACTTTTTATGAACCCTCACAATGCTCTAGATGTGAGAACTGAGATTCAGAGAGGACACGGCAGTCGCGACAAAGATGGCTGGATAGTGGCAAAGGCCTCTGTCTGCAAAAGTCATGTCCTTTCTGCCAAACTAGAAAAGCGCTTTAAGCTGGAAAATACTCCCAGTGTTAGGATTTGCAAACAAAAGCCAAGAGCATAGCCGATGCTTCTATCGCTTTGCTGGGGCTGCCATAACAAAGGGCCCCAGAGTAGGGGGCTTAAACAACAGAATTTTATTTTCTCACAGTTCCGGAGGCTGGAAGTCTGAGATCAAGGTGTTGGTAGGGGTTTTTTTTTCTTGGTTTGTAGACGGCCACCTCCTCCCTGTGTCTCCACACGGTCTTCCCTCTGTGTGTGCCTGTGTCCTGATATTCTCTTCTTGTAAGGACCCCAGTCATGTTTTAGGAGGGCACACCTCAATGCCCTCGTTGTAACTAAATAACCTCCTTAAAGGCCTGGTTTCCAAGTACAGTCACATCTGAGGTCCTGGGGTCAGGTCTTCTTGACGTGCATTTGGAGGGGATGTGGTTCCGCCTGTAGCAATGCTCAAACAAATACTTACGGTGTTAAATATATCTACTCGATGTGGTTAAGGGCGTTTTGTGAGGCTCAGTAGGAACAACCCATTCGTTTATTCAACCACGGAATGCTGACTGATTCACTCTGCTTTAGCTACTTTGAGTACTTTAGAAATGATACAGCACGAGCATGCTAGTTATTATTTCTAGCTCACAGAGGAAGAAGACGCTCAGGAGAGGATGCAAAGCCATTCCACAAGTTGCGTGCTTAGAGGATGCTGGTGTAGGGACTCAGACTTGCAGCTTTGCTATCAACCGCCATCTCAGTAAAAAAGCGAATGAAAACGGTTCACATTGAACAGCAAACGTATTCTGTTCCTTTCCCACTTGCCCGGCTTTTGCATGAGCTGAAATTATTAAACTGACAAGGGGTGGGGGGGTGTTGGTGGGTGGAATGCAGATACTATTGCTTTCAGCAAATGAGGCTCCACTGGGCAACTCTTTCTTACTGTCTCAGCTGGGGGAAGGAGCCCCTAGACAGAGGGAATCAAATACTTTTCAAATGTCTCATTAAAATAAAAAGGTGATTCTTGCATTGGTACTGTGATAAAGACTACAAAGCAGCAACATGAAAACTCCTTGGTTTATCCTCTGAATAGGCCTCGGCTCCAGCCGCAGAATGAATCAGAGGCCACCCCATTATCTGTAAGCCTCAGAGAGCGCAACCCAGGCTTTGATCTGCCAGTGTCAAGGAAACTGATAAAAACTCGTTCTGTTTCTAAGCTTTCCAGGCCTGAAATTCTCTTTTCCCTTCAGCACGCTATAAATGACCCTCTGAAGTGGCTGGGCATTCTTTCACAGCCTTGCGTCCAATCTATTCATAACCACGGTTATCAATTATTATACCAGCTGGAATTTCTGAGGGCCAGGAGGCTGTCAGGAGCTCTAATTGTGGTTCAGGGATAAAAGCAAAAACCCACAAATTTTAACCAATCATAATTAACTTATTCTCCAAGTGCAAGAAAAAAAGAAACCCCCCAAAACAAAACAACACAAAACCAAGGCTTATGAATCCCTCTCAGCTAATCACTCTTGAAAGCAGCCACGGAGGGGGGGGTGGGGGGTGCTTTTATTGTCATGGTCGCTCCCGATTGGCCTGTGGCGCCAGGTTCCCCAGGAAGGAGCAGGGCCAACTGGCAACCAGAGAAGTTCTCAAATCATTGGGGCTTTTTTTTTTAAATCTTAAAACACCCTCATTTTTCAAAGTAGCATGATGTTTTCCAAGCTTCTGACAGAGCTTTGAATAAAGGGGCATCAATTTCTCATTGAACCCAAACAACTGAGTGGTCCAAAATATTTCATTAAAAAGACGTTCAGTGGCAGCTATCACGTTCATAAAGGAGGCGCGTGCGACCTGGAAGGGGGCCTGAAGGATCTGATCCCCAGGCACAAGGTCAGGAAGCAGGATAGGCTGGGAAAAATCTCTATACAGGGCCTGGCACATAGTAGGTGCCTGAGAGACTAGCCCCTGCCTCTGCCCTGCTCCCTTCTTAGACTGGCCAACGGCCAAATGTCTTGGAGGCATCTGGCTAGTGGCAACGGCATCTGAATGGGGGACCCATGATGTCATGGAAAAAGCATGGCTTTGGAGTGTGACAGGTCTCAGTTTTTAAGCTCTCTGAGACTCAGGGTCCTTTCCTCTGCCATGGTGATCCATGCCCAATTTGTAGAGTTGCTCTGGGCTCAGGCAGAAAGCTCCTAGCAAAGTGCCTAATACCAGGTAGGTGCTGAGTGAATGTGTGCGGTCGTTCCTGTTGGTGCTTTCAGGATATGGTCTCCATAAATGGCATTTCTGGCAAGGGGCTGCAGAAATCACCTCTTCCCTCTATCTTGTTATTTAGCATTTGCATAGAATCCTTTACAATCCTGTTAGGCCAGCAGATCTGAGGAAGGGCTAGGAGATACCTCAAGAGAAGAGATATCACCATCGCTTTCCAGGATAAAGGAAATAAGGCATCGATGAAATGACTAAACAATATCATTATAGCTACACAGAATAGTTGACAACGGAAAATAGTATTTGTGTTTTGATCTTTGGGGTTCAGCATTGCAAAAGCAACATTACAAGATCTTACTGGTATACATTTATTTGTGTCGTGCTATGCAAGAATTTAACTTTATTTGTGACAGTTGTTGATACTGTTGCAGCCCAGGAGTTGGAAATTTTGATTTATAAAAGATGTGGAAATATTCTCTTGCTAGTTCTTGTTCATGGAAGCAGACATGACTGTATTGTAAATTTCTTTGCCATGGAATATGTCCTTAAAATATTTACATGTATGATAGGAAACAGTATTTGAAGACATGCCCCTCACTAAGTGAAAGTTGGAGGATGGATCAAACAGAATAATTATTATTAGCCGTCCCAAGAGCCGAACTCTGAAGTTGTAATGGCTTAACACAGTAAGGGTGATTTCGCATTCGGGTGACATCAGATGAGAGTGGGCCACCCGCTTGTATCCCTTTGCCAGGCTGTGGGGACTGTGGCATCTAAGGCTTTTATACCTTGGGAAGAGAGGGGTAGAAGAGGCACTTGAATTTGAAACAGCTTCATTCCAGAAGTGACACAAATGTCTACTTCTGCTCATTCTGAACTGGGCTGTTACTATGGCTCCATAGTTACTACAAGGGAATCTGAAAAATGTAGGGAAATACACAGAATATCTGCGGAACCAAAATTCTTTCTGTTACAGGGAACATTGGAGATGGTACTTAGGCTGTGTACCCATGACATAGTGGGTATTCCCCTGAGGGAAGGGGGATGAGATGAGGCTCTTGGGATATAGTTTCTTGAAAAGAGAAGTCCAGGGTGGGAGGTCAGCTCCTCAGGAAGAGTGTATAGTCTCCAAGGAGCATGGGAACCTCAGCCTGGGGCAGCATTGGTGGGCTGGTATTTGGGGTTGCATGATACATGGGCTTTCCCACATCAAATGAGGATTTCTGGAAGCCACAGATTCAGAAGGTCCATCGGTGCTCCTGAGAGGCGCTCAGGAGAAGGGGCTGTCTGGAATTGGATTAGGAGTGAGGCCAGCCTGCAGCTCGAGCTGGGATGCAGCTACAGGTAGAAACTGGTCAGAAGTGACCACCTGGTTAGAAAGTGGGGTGAACTGATTGATAGGCCAGCAACATTCATGGGGGTGAGACAGGGAGGCTGCTCCATAGTTTAGTGCAGGTGCCATGCTGGTGAAGTTCACCCCAGTGGACATCAACGAGAGGAGCAGCAGAATATTTCCAGATTCCACCTGATGGGGGTTTGTGAGGAATGTCAAAAAGCCATCAAGGCCAAGGTGGGCTGAGCCTGTAGGGGTCAGATGTTTTTACCGGTTGCTATTAGGGGCTGGAGCAGTCTGGGATTGATACAATATGTAATATACTCCTATGTAGTGATACCTGAACTGATCATAATTCCTACTGTTTTATTTTGGTAAAGTAACTCTGGTCAACCTGTCCTTTACAGAGATAAAAATCTGGAGGAAGCATGGGTACCTACAAAGGACACAAGGATGAAAGTCGGTAAGAGGAGAGATTAGTGACAGTTGTGACCCCGGCACATGCAGTGATTTTCATTTTCACTCAGGAGCTAATTTGTTCTTCACTGAAAGTCTGCCGGGTTTGCAAGGATTATTCTTTTTCCTATTATATTAATGAGGAAGCTGAGATCTTTCAGGAAAGACTAAGTGATTAGTTCACAGATCAGCAGCTGATGACGTCCCAGGGCTGGAATGTGACTCCAGACCTTCCAGATCTCGCTCGTAGGCTGAGCGGCCTCTTGGTGGGAAGCAGGCAATGCTCTGAGCGCTGCCGTGGCATGGATACCAGGCCTCCTCCCCTACTGTCTCTGTCATCCTCTTGGTCACTGGCGTGACTGCCTCCATCACCATCTTCATCCTGAAGATCCCACTGCTCAACCATAACCAACATCTCTTCTCTCAGGTGTATCTCCAGTGGCACTGTGTTTGTGCAAATTCATTCACAAACTCACCCACCTCCTAACCAATCCACAAGGAAAAGTAATTATGCAGTGTGAGAAAGAACCCATGGTACTTCGTCTTGTTTCAGATCTTCCTTTGGGTCCTCTCCAGGGCAGCAGCAAGGGCCTAATTTCATCCGAGAGACCAGGGCAAAATGAGTCTTGGGGGCTGAGAACCAGTTGGTCAGTTGCTCTGTAAATAAACATTGCTGAGCACATACACCACTATGCACTGGCCCAGGGCTAAGAGCTGGTGCAGTAGAAGTGATTATGTTTCATTCCCTGCCTTCAGAGTCTACAGTCTACTAAATGCTACTGTTCTCTGAAACTCTGTAGGAGTGAATTCTTGGTTCTTATTTCAAATCCAAAGTTGATAAGGCCTGCTGTTTCAGTGGGAGTCCCATCTTCCAACTCATCACCAGTTTGAAATTGGATGCAGAGAACAGGTATGAGCACATTGTCGCATGAGTATAGCCTAGACCAGGGGTCAGCACTGTGGACAATTCCAAACCACTTCCATTTGGAAATAAAGTTGTATTGGGACTTAGCAATCAATGCCCACTCACTTACATACAGTCTGTGGCCACTGCAGAGCTGTGTCGGCAGAGCTGAGTCACTGTAACAGAAAACATATCTTCCTTGACCTCCCAGAAGCAATTGACACATTGATCGACTCCTCTTTCTTATTCGTTTTCTTCCCCTGATTTCCAGGACATGGAGCTGTCACATGTCACTTTCCACCTCACCTGCTGCTCCTTCGCACCCTCTTTTACCAATTCCTCTGCCCCTCCCACAGACACACTGTTGGAGAGTCCAGGGTGCAGTCCTTGATCCTCTTCTGTTCTCTCTACTCCCTGCTTTAACACTTTCAATCAGTCTTGTGGCTTTAAATACAATCTCTAGGCCAAAGACTCCACATTTTTATTTCCACCCAAGACCTTTCTGTTGTCTTCCAGACTTGAATCCTACCATCTACTCAACAAATATGCACGACTATCAATTGGACATCTCAAAATAAACATAATCAGAATGAAAGTCTTGATAATAGCCCCCCAGCACCTGTGGGAGCTGAGGCATTAGCATCCCCCCAGTTGTGTAAACCTCAAGCTCTGGAGTCATCCATGACTCTTCTTTCAAGGTATCTAACCGCTCTGATGGAAGCCAGTTCTGTCATCTCTCCCCATCGCTGCTACCAGCTGACTGCAGGAATCATGTCTCATCGGGATTATTACAATAGGTGGCTACCTGCTTTCTCTGCCTCTGCTTTTGACTCCCCCCATGTCTTTAGTTTATTCTTGACAGAGTATTCGGTTACTCCTTTTAAAATAGGTCGATTATATTCTTCCTTTTCATAATTCTCTTCGATGGCTCCTGACTTCAGAGTAAAAGCCAAAGGTTTTGAAGGTCCTGAAGGACCGGGCGTGACCTGCTCCTGTACACCCTGGCTCTGCCTCTTCCAACGCTGTCGCTTACTCATCTGCACCACCTCAGATTCTGCTCCAGCCACACCAGCCTTCCTCACTGCCCTGAGCATGCCAGTCACCCTGACACTACAAGACCTTTGCACTAGTTGTCTCCCTGGCCCCAAACTCTCTTCCCCTAGAGATGCACCCTCGCTCATACATTGCCTGCTTGGTGAGACCTACTGCAGCCACCTTATTTAGAACTGCAAACTGCCCCCTCTAGTATTGTTTTTCCTCTTCTCTTTATTTTTCTCATAACGTGTCCTTTTCTACTATGCTGCACTCTTCATTTATTTGTTATGCCCGTTGTTGATTGCCTACTTCCCCTTCCAGAATGGAAGTTCTGCTAGGACAGGAATTATTGTCTCTTCTGCTCACTGATTTATCCCACGTGCAACGAAGTGTGGCTCAGTGCAGGCACTCAACAAATATTTGTCCAAGTAGTGAATCGTTAACTGTGAAGGAGAATAGATTCAGATGATTAATAATGTTTCTACTCTTAAAAAGAAAACACTGGCAGCAAGAGAGAGACTTGGAAGACTGTCAGGAAGAGGCAGCCAGAAGAGCTCAGGAGGTTTGGGCTTCCATGCTGCTGACCAATGGTCAGAGGTTCACAGAGCATGTGGCTCCCTGCACAGGAGGCCTGCAGTCCCAGATAAGGGGTATCATGTGCAGTGGTGCTGGCTGCAATAAGTACAAGGACTATTTTTACATACAGAGGGGAAGATAATCCTACAGACGTGATATAAAGGTCTGAAACATGTTGTACCATCTCAGGAAGGCTGGCAAGTTACGCTGTTTATCCTCATTCCCAGACAATGTTTGAAAGCCTCAGGAAGGGATTTGTACTTTGTTTCTGTCCAGGAGAGATTTTCTTGTGCTCTCCTGGCATTCTGTGACTACGAGTGGATTTGGGACGTGTCCTCGAGTGGGGAAAGCATGGATTTGGAGTCAGGAGAAAGGGTTTAGAGTTATGTCCCTATTATTGTAAAGTTTTCCACCTTGCGCAAATCACTTAACCTCTCAGCATTTTGATTTCCTTTTCTGTACAGTGGGGGTAAAGGTGTCTCTTTGAAGACTGAGCTTAGGAAGAAATGAAATAACACATGTGTGTGCTTGTATCAATTTAAACACCAATGTATGGTAGTTCCCATAACTATGCACAATAATAAGCAATGAGTGAATAAGTCATGCAGATTTCTGAAGAATCATTTAATTAGGAAACCCCCAAATAACTAAAAATTGTTGACTGGGCCACTTTTATGCTAAATCCAACAGATGTGTGGCGCTGTAAGGGTTAGTAGGTCTGGAGCAAGGGCTTTCCCCTTGAGGAATGACCTGCCTTGTCGAGCAAAGGTGCAGGCATGGCGCAAGGCCAGACAGCAGGTGCTGAGGTTCCCAAGTGCAGCTGTCTCTCTCCTGTTCTTATTCAGTTCTACTGATAGGAACTGATTCATGATTATGTTCCAGTCCTTCTCAGATGAGTCACTTCATGAACTACAACAGCTGAGGAAGTATTTATAGATCTAGCTTGCAGACAAGGAACTATGGTCTCTGATAGGTAAGGTAATATTTTTCCAATATTGTATAATCAGCAAGTGGCAGAACTAAGCTCTGGATTTTTCTGATTTCAAGTCTTGTGATTCCGATGCCACATATGAAACATACCTTTCTTTACCCACAGGAACATGTTATTTTAAAGTGGACATACCAGTATTGTGAAACCTCACATACACACACCTGTTTCTGTGAAAATAATGTCTACTGCTATGGTCCAAATGTCTGCCTCACCCAAATTCATAAGCTGAAATCCTAATCCTGGATGTGACAGTAGCAGGAGGTCGGATCTTGGGAGGTGAGAAGGTCATGAAGGCAGAGCCCTTGGGAATGGGTTCAGTGGCTTATGCCAGGAACCCCAGAGCTCTCTTCTGTTACATAAGGAGACAACGAGAAAAGGGCTGTCCGCACCCCGGAGGAGGGCTCTCACCAGAACCCAACCATCTGAGCACCTTTATCACAGACTCACCACCTCCAGAACTGTGAGAAACAAATTTCTGTTGTTTATAAGCCACCCAGTCTCTAGAATTTTGTTATAACAGCATGAATGGGCTACAGCCTCCGCTGTGAAGGGGAGGAGGCGGGGAAGGCTCCCAGTGTCACTGGGGCCATTCAGGCCGGCCACCTCACTCATTCATAAAGAACAGCAACCTTTTGTTCAGAGGTCAAGTAAGATGATTTGGCAGGAAACATGTTGGCTAATTTGCGATTATGCATGAGCACGCACAGCCACACATGTGCACACGTGTGGGTGGCTTATGCCCGATAAACTCTGTGAAGTACACATGCACTGGGGAAGGAGACAGGAAGAGGCCTGCTCTGGACTCTGCTGCCAGCAGGCTGTGGCGTCCACTTTGTCTGTGTCTCTGCTCCCCTGTAAACTGAAATCATTAGTTGGTGGGCTTGCTGAGGGGAGGGCTGTCCCTTGCTGTCTTCCCTCTCCATCGCTTGCCACCTGCTCCTCGTCTTTCTGTCATCTTTCCACAATGCAGGCGCTGTGTTAAAACATGATTCACAGCAAAACAGACATGGTTTCTCTGCGACTGAAGCTTCCAGCTGAAGGGGAGTCAGACAAAGAGCAGCAGTAGCCGAGAGTGGTGCCCACTCTGATGTGGAGAAATGCACTCACTCCTGTTACCACCCAGATTATGTATTTCTAAGTGCTTAACAAGGGGCCTAGTATGTACAAGGTGCTTAGTGAGTGTGGTTTTGACTGATGGTCCAAATAAAAGAATAAAAGAATGAGATGATAAATTCAAAGAATTCTGGTTCTTCTAACTCTTTGATCTTAAATTTATGTGAAGGTCATGCTGCAGGTTAATACCTTTTACTGTGTTTGAGTTTCTGCTTTTGTCTTCCTTGGATGTATCCATTCAACAAATATTTGTAGATATTTGTGCCCAGTCACTGTCCTAAGATTTAGTGAATAACATTCAACAGAAAAATCAAAGTCCTGGCCCTCAAGGAGCTCACATTCCAGAATCAGAATGAGACATTGACTGTAAGCATACAAGCATGCAAAGCCTGTAGAATGAAGTCAGGTACCGACAGGTTCAAGTAAGATGTCAGAGGGCGATGGAGATTCTCTTTCAGGAGGGGTTATAAGGGAAACCTCTGTGAGAAGGGCACATTTGAGTGGCAATCTGAAGGAAGTGATATTTTCTAAATAATAATCTCTTTACACCACAAGTTATATGTACCCAGTGTTGGCCCTCCAATTTCATGGATAAAATCCATACCTAAGGCTGCTCAGCCATGTGCCATCTCATCCTGACTTGATGAGCAGAGCAATGCAACTCTGCTCATGACCTCACAGTATTGCCCTGTCAGCCACTCACAATTAAGTGTTTGCCTTTCTTTAAGCTGAAGATGTCTTCCTTCAACTTCCTGCCATTGGAACTAGTTTTTCTTTCTGTGACCAGAGATGGATAGATGTTCATCAAAATCTTTATTTTCTTCTTCCTGGGCCACAGCTAGACTCTGCTTCCCAGGCCCCTTGCAGGCAGGTGAGGATATATGCCTGAGTCACAGCTGAAGGAGACAGGCAGGGATGAAGTTGTGTGTGTTCCTGAAGGACGCATGTCCCTGCTGGCCCTGCCCAGGAGCCCCCTGGCATGAACACCTTCATACTTCAGAGTGCGGGTGATGGTGAGGCCCTGGGGACAGCAGAGCCACAATTTAGAAGTAGTTCCAGGTTCCAGGATGACCAAGTAAAAGAGAGAAACCCCATGGACTTATTCATTTCCCAGGATGATCAATATAACACAGAAACAGCCCCCACCTTTGTTGAGCCAATGCCTGTTAGGGCTTAATTCTATAGCTGCATTGAGCTAACCTGTGTTTGTGTTTAATTCTGTAGCAGTGATTCCAGTTGCCATGACTAATACACCCTGGAACAGAACCACACGTGGCTTTTAACACCTCTGTATCATATTGCGTAGGGTGTATTTGTAAACATGTCCTAGTATGTGTAATTGACTTATATAAAACTTGTAAGACATAAGACAAAAGACCCATAGTCTCAAAAGACAAAAATGATGGAAAATACAAGCAAATGTACACTCTTTTCCAAATCTGTATTTACAATTTGGTCTACCTAAGTGAGCACATACTAGGTGGCGTAGAAAGTGGTCAGCAAATGTTTGTGTAATGAATGAGTGACTATTGTCGAGGAGCTTTAACCACCGGGCAGGTAGAAAATGTTGTTCTTTTGCAGGTTTCTTTCTTGTGAGTATTTAGGGGGCAATGTCTGTGGAAGGCTACACACACCGTAGAGAGACCTGGAACATTATGTAGTGCCAAAGGCACATACTATCTTATTTCTGGCTAAACAAAGACAAAAGGAGCGTAGCTAAAAATGGTTTTCCCCACCTGCTTTATTTTCATAGAGACATGAATTATAAAATTTGAAATATGTACCCTTAAAAAGGATTGTGTAGTTAAAACTGCCAAATCTCTACTGGACGTAGAGTCCTAGCACAGCCCATCTGTTCAGCCTCTGATGTTGGGGGTTGCTCGCCTTTTGAAGAGACTGGTTGTACAGACCTGAGATCTCTTGTGTTTTCAGAATTTATCAAACCTTTACACCTATAACCAGGCAAAAGGTGATGTTCTTTACACACATACACACATTAAGCAAATTTACCACAGTCTTCAAACTCTGAGCTGGATATCTGGGAAGTAGTGAGCATTGTGCCCCTGTGGGTATTTAGGCAGAGCTGGGCGACCGTGAGACTTTCAGATGTTCTCTCTCTTTCTTAGAAGCTGTTTCTGGGCATCAACTAAGTTCTCGTTGTAGCTGAGGCTATACTGTGGGACTCTGCAAATGTGACAGTTCTTAACTTATGTGTTATTTATGTTCAATCCCTTTCCAAAAAGATCTGTGCAAATAATAGAACAAGATAGAATCTAAACACCAGTAAGTACACATAACTGTTAACGAACAGAAAGTTTGCAAACTAAAAGAAAAATGCTGATATCCAGTTGTAGAGTTCATGTCTTGCTCGGTCGTGTTGTTGAGCTGCAGTTAAATTCTGCATTTCCTAGTAGCCTGTGGAAAGGAAGTAGATGAGCTCACGATGCAATCACATGATGAGAGTATCTCAGTTGTTCAGGAAAAGCATGAGAATTGAAGCAAGGAGAAATTTCTGCTGGAGGTCCCAGTAAAGATGATGTACTGCGTGGCTCTGAAGCAAGTCCACTGTAAGGCTTTAACAGGAAGTATAATAGGAAGGGTGTAACGTCTCTTGGTGCCGGCCGCTGCTTCGATGCCAAGCGCTACTCACAGGGTTGATGAAGATGAGGGTCAACATGATTTGTTGTCCAGCAATGTGACTTTCTTACTGTCAGATGCTGCAAGACTTAATGGAATAGACATTTGGACTCACAGCCCAGTCTGTATATTTACTTTCAGTAAATGAGCTCCTCAGAAATCCTGGAGAACAGAGATCTACTCCCCGATTTGAAGAGTTCTGGTGCCTGATGGCTATTTGTGATGCTAGCTTTCTACTTCCACCCCTTCCCAGATTCAAATCTTGTTCTTGCTTTTTCCTTCATCAATGCCTACTCTTCAGAGCACATCTATTGATTATCTGAGAGCCAGTCTCTCTTCCTCCACTTCCCCTGCCCCTGCTTAAGGGGACCAGTCCTGGTTCTAGAAATTATTTTTAAACTTTTGTTTCAAAATGCCTCCTAACAGCATCTCACATAGGCTGTCATAGTCTTACATTCAAAAAGACGTGGAACTCCTGTGAGACTCTGGGAGGAAATTCCAACTACAAGTCTAGGAAGATAGGCCGAGAATCCTGATTTGTAATGAGCAAATGTTGCCCCTAAAAGACATTAGTGCAGCCCTCCTGGAGAAGGGGGAACCGTCAGGCTCCGTCCCCAGGCTGTGCTGTGGGGTCTGAACCACAAAGTCTATATGCCACAGTTGCCCTCTCTTGAGGTAATGCATTTCAAAAAGAGGTTACATTTTTTTTTTCAGCATCAGAAACTTCCACTTAATATCTAGTGAGACACCATGATTGTTAGAAAACAAAAGACAAGTGGCAGATGGGGATTGGTACCACAAGGTGGAACGTGGCCTGCTGATAGGGGTAAGTATCTGAAGCAAAGCCTTGGGGGACAGAAAAGAGACCTGGGGGATAGTGACCTGAGAAGGTGCTTCAACCTGCACCTATGTAGAGAGACAATGATTTAGGGACTGAACAAAATTTCCTTAACGCAAAAAAAGAATATGTTCAAATCGGCAGCTGCCTGCAAACGTACTAAATGGTGACATGCTGTTGGCAATCTTTCTAAAATTGGAAATAGAATGAAAATTCCCTCTCACAATTATTACCTAACTTTTCTTTACGTATATTGTGCAGTAATGTTCAATCAATTGGCTTATATGCCAGGTATTATGTTAAGCATTAGAAGACAAAATGGTGTGCAAAAATAGATAAGCCATTTGGTCTGCAAAGGCGATGAAAAGATATTCATTAAGTAGTCACACACATATGTCAAATTGTATTAGTGGCAAATGCCACAAGGAGAGCTCCATGGATACTGTGAGCATTAGGCATAGAAAAAGGCATTTTGGAGAAAGTGTGTAGAGCACAGTTGGAAAGATGTTAAGAGTTTATGAAGTAAAGAGGGGTCCGTGGAACAGTGAGTAGAAATGGCACATTACCCCTGGGGCCAAAGGCCAGTGGGGCTGGAGCTATGGCGAGCTGGGGCGGTAAGTGTGAACTGAGACAGCTGAGATCCACAAGCGGCAGCGTCCACGGATGTCAGTGGGGGTAGGGAGCTGCGCCTTTATTATGAGAGAAACAAAGGTACTGACAGTGTTTTTGGATCCAGGTGGCATAGTCATCGTGTGTTGGGAAGGCGGTCTGGGCTGCAGTGCTGAGGGAGACTAGAAGGCTGCCAGTGGACAGGTGGGTAGCTGTGTTAAGAAGCTGAGGTCTCACTGAGGGTAAGGGTCCATGTACACCTGGATGGCACTGGTGGTGGCGATGGGGGCAGAGAGCAGTGGCGGGTCCAGCCAGCACAAAAGTGCATGAATCAGAATCACCAGAAGAATACCAAGAGGGAGGAGGGCCAAGCTGTCATCGACTGGCAATCCCATTATTTGCCTAGAAACCAAAGATAATCAATGCAAATCATTTAAAATGACTTAGAGTCCATCAAAGGTAGATGATCTAATATTTAATGAATATCCTATATTTTAGCAATAAACAGATAATATAATAACAACTAATGTAGTCATAAACAAAATAATACAAAATAATAAAATACCTAAGCAAGAAATGTGTGAGAACCAAGAAAAATAAAAGAAATTGAAAATTGTACTGATTGATATAAAAGGAGAACCATAGGAATGGGGAAAAACTATGATATCCCTTAACAGGAAGACAACATATTATAAATATATCAATTTTTGTTTGAGAACTGATTTACAGGTTGAATACAATACCAATGTCAAATATTCCATAAAGATTTCAAAAATCTTGATAAAATACTTTGACAAATCCATTTGGAAGATAAATACAAATAACTTAAATTTTTCTTGTTGGTTTTACATTATTGTTTTTAACTAAAAGGATGTGGAGGAGTTTCCCTTTCAGATATTAAACCTTCTAAAGCTGCAATCCTTAAAAAAATTAAATGCATGGTGCCCGCGCAAGACTCAACTAACATTTTAATAGGAGGAGATACAGCCTTGAATCAGAGAACAGCATACAATAAAAGTGTCGTCACAACTCCATGGGGAAGAAGTAATATATGTAACAAATGGGGTGGATTTAACATTACGCTTTTAGGAAGGACTCCCACAGGAGTCTTCTTTTCAGCCGGGATGGTTGATCCAAATCATCACAGTAGGAAAAAAATATTTGTGAATTTTCTAAGTTTTGATTTTGGCCCTGGAGACTCAAACTCATTGAGCTCTTTCATGAACTGTTATCAATAATAAAGTTTAAGCCTTACTCCAACACTTTTTTTTTTGCAAACAGAAGGTAAGAAACATACAATAACAGAGTTTGTAATATTCCTTCTCAGCTGTAGGTATTACCCAATCTGATTATAAAGTGTGATGAGTCTATAAATTGAACATGTGCTGTGTCTCCACAGGGTACCCAAATATGTCTGTCCAGTACATTCTTAATAGTTTTTTATTCTTTAGACTTTTTTTAAATGGTCCCTCGAATAACTGATCCAGAAGTATGCTGGCATATACACATATTTGGGGATCTTCAGTGTATTTAAA
The DNA here is from genome assembly GCF_040802235.1 of Manis javanica. Classification (NCBI taxonomy): domain Eukaryota; kingdom Metazoa; phylum Chordata; class Mammalia; order Pholidota; family Manidae; genus Manis; species Manis javanica. The sequence continues at coordinate 230,574,518 of NC_133156.1, read as the reverse complement.
TGTTACTCAATGGGAAGAAACACAAGCACATTTTCTCTCTCTTCTCTCCATCTGCAGTGACTAATTCACTCCCATGAAATGTTCAGAGTAATATAGCTGAAGAGAAACATCCAAGGTTTATGCATATTCGAAAATGTTTATAATTTTGTTTCAATTTCCCATGAGATCTACCATTTCTAAATTTATTAAACTTACTGATTAAACACTTAATGTCACATTGGCCTTGTGGAGGGGAAGGCAGATCAGAGCAAACGCCGTATTGTCCAGAAGACCTTTCTGAGAATGTGCGGTCAGGCACTCTGAAGTGTGTGGTGCAGTGTCAGACGTGAGCAGGCCTGTGTCTGTCTCCTAGGACCTCACAGTCTGCGAAGACCCAGGGTCTTCCCCAAGTCCCCTTGACCAATGTGGCCAGTGACCCCCTTTTGCTTATGGGGTTCCTTGTTCAATCTGAAGCTAGAGCGTTTGTTCTGTGACAAACTTGAATTCCAGTCTTGGTCCTTGGCACACTATTGGCAACCATAATCCAGAGAAACAATTGTTGCCAGTTTAAAATTGGGAAATCATAAACATGTTTTTGGTGGGGAAGAAGGAAGGAGGGTGGGAATATGAGCCACAGTACTAATATTAATTCTGATTTCAACTTAAGCAAAAAAGGACCTTTCCAAGAGTTCTTGCTCTTGTGAAATGTTTAAGTTGGGAAAGTGCACCACTTATGGTTAATAGTGATGAGTTTCATCCATCAGAGGCTGCTCTCTCTACTTCCCTTGCCTGAGGAAATTTCTGTTTGAGAGAATGAAGAGCACAGACCAGCACTCAACTATGGGAAACAATAATATATTTCCATTCTAGCCCAATATGGAAGGGAAAAATTGATTTCCCAGTTATAGGCATTGTATTGCAATATTTGGTCCTAATGGGATAAAACCTCCACTTGAAGCTGGGAAGAATCAGACAGACACATGTTGGCCTTTCATGTGTCCTAGTAAAGCTCTGGTCATTCTCCACAATCAGTCTCTCTTCTTAGCAAGGACGTGGATGGCTCATTGCTTAGTAGTATGATTCCTTTGAAGGGGTTCTCGCTTTCAGTTGATTTGGTTAGATTTGGTCTTGCGTTTGGTACTACCCAGGTGGCATTCATCCTACAGAACCTCTGCTGTTCGTTGATCTCTGACTGTATGCCATGCACTATGCTAGGGTTTTTCATGCATTATTTTATTCAATTTTCACCACATTTGGGGTAGGTTCATATTTAAGAAAAAAATAACCAATAGTGGCTTTGTAAAGGAAAGTAGGGGGTTTTGTCTACTGGATTCATCCATTTATAATGCAGTGATTGATGTGTGGCAGAAGTTTTAAAAATGCTAGTTGCTTCTCTAAATAGGTAGAGAGGGCAACATCTCAGAACAAATGTTACTATGTGAGGAGTCACAGGCATGCCTCCCTAAATTTTGGAACTATAAGGATAGAGGGTAACCATTGGCTTATGGTAAAGTTGGACAGAAGCTTTTCGGTTGGACTGAAATTTTCTTTGCAGGATGGGTGTTGGTATGGGGAATACAGATATCAGTAATCTGAACACTTTCCTTAAGGATCTCAGGGTGGTGGGTGGCAGTGGTGGGTGGGGGCATTATGCACTAGAAATTGAATAATGCTACAGAGTCATGAGTTCAGGACCAATCAATGGAGTGTTTGCCCAGGCAGTGGTACCCCAACTCTAAGGTGAGAAGACCTTTGAAGAACGGGCACATGTAACTCAGGGGTTAGTGGGGAATGTGTTCCCAGCCCAGGGCAAGTAAACCTTTGAAGCCAAAATCAGTCAAAGGGAAAAATAAAGTGGGAGAAACACATTTATTAGTTACAAGAAGTCTTCTACTCCTGTTTGCCTGTGTCTCTCACGACCTGGCTGCAAAGATCCTACCAAACCTCTCTGGTCCAGGTGGGCTCACGCTCTCTACCAGCCTTGTAATCACCTATTGATATGGAGATGGCTACTTCTCTCTGCCCCTTGGAAACACCTACTGATATGGAGATGCACTAAAGCCAGGTGAGAGATTCTGGAAATACTGCAATTTTTACCCACAGTGCATCAATGAAGGCATCTCAGAGGAGGGGGCTTTGCCCTGGCTTATCTGGAGCAGGACATCTGGACTCAACCTGACTTGGACAGCAAAGCGATTATCCCATATAATAAGGATGTGTCAGAAGAGTGGGCTCCTGGCCCTGCTTCTCTGCAGTCACTCCCAGCTGTGCCCTCCTCTGAGTTTTGGATTGTAGCAGAATGACGCAGCAGTTCCAGGAGCCAGATCCTGCAGCCAGAGTGCAACCTGTGTCCTGGCATCTGAAATTTCCCTGAAGAGAAATCACTAGGTTTGAAGGCATTAGGATACAAAAGTGGCAACTCAGTAATAATAGACTCAGATGACTTAGCAGGAGACAGTGCTGGCAGGGAAGATTGGGATTTGTCTAGGATTCATCAGTAAAAACCTCAGTTATGGCAGTTCCATAACTGTGAGTAAGTAAGGAGAGCCCTCCTATGTAGCAGGGTGGAGAGTGGGTGAAATTGCCTGATGGACACTCAGCCCTGGTAACACACAATAGGTGCTCACTATTGTGATAGAAGCAGCACTTCATCCCCGCCTATGCTGACTGTGAGGCCACAGAGCACCGAGGTCTCTGTCCCAAGGAGAAGCAGTTTCCACCTGATCAGAAAATACACGATCTTTTCCTTGTTCTCTTAGCAGTTTCCAAAATGTGGGGCAGCTGACGTTCTTGGACCAGAAAGACAAGCACAGAGTGGTACCCCACTGTGTCCCACAGCAGCCCCGAAAGGCCTCATCCCCGGGGAACCTTGAGAGAGCAGCAAATACTCTAAACAGATAAAAGATAATTGAACAAGGAGTTAGTAAACGGTGACAAAGTGCTATTTCCATAATAAGCTTATCTGAGTAAACTTTCTCAGAGGCCCTGAGTTCCCGAGCAGGGTGTGGATTTGGCCATCGTAAAGAAACAGGCCACGCCAGGAATGTCTGGGGAGCTAATGAATGGCCCTCAAGTGGCTGACGGTTCCTATCTCTGCTTTGGATCCCTGCCACCTTGACGCTAATGTCAGCCGGTGTTTAATTGGCAAACAGGGCTTCAAAGGGTTGCTGGGCCCTGCTCCCAGGGCCCTGGGGCCTGTTAATGTTTAATTGTCATGTGCAAGGGCCCACTAGCTCTTGGTAGATTTGGGCCGTTTATTGCACTTTGAAAAAGCAGTGTTATGAGTCTCCTTGCCCCACGGGCAGACAAGCCTTGGGGTCCCATGTTGCTTAGCCTCAACTGTGAAAAGCAAACACCCCAAGTTATTCATGAGGGGTAGAGCAAGGCCCCCTTAACCTGGAAATACTCCAGATTTACTGCATTTGCCCCCAAATCAAGGCGTATCCAGGGAGCATCTGGAATGGCAACAGAAAACAAACAGACTAGGCCGGAAACTTGGGGTGGGGAGGGAGGGAAGGAAAAGTCACAGGAATGAAATTACTAAATGGTAAGAAGTGCATAGTTCTGCCAGTAAGTGGTGATGGTGCCCACTCTCTGGGCAGCTGGGTCTGCTACTCACGGCCTTGCTGGCAAAGTAAAAGTTCTGTGGGAGGCTATTTTTTTTTAATTCCTCTCTTGAAAAAAGTCTCTCTGCTTATATTGTTCATGTAATCTAAAAAGTCAAAAGAAACCATCTTAACAAGACTATATAACCGTCATGTAATTACAATTTTGCCCCAAACTACATGGAAATCATGAAGTTGCTTCCATCTTTCTGATGTTCAAAAAGCACTGCTTTCAATTGAGAACGAATTATTTCTCTGCATTTTCCCCTCAATTCAAGTTAATCAAACACACCTTCTTTGATGCTTATGGAGTGTTCATATCAAATAATTTCTTCAGATTTTAATTAGTGGCTTTTCTAGAAATGGTTTCTTTTCTTGTATGTTGGAACTGCATCAGTTTGTTGTTTTAATTATCCTTTTGCTGATTGTGAATATCTACGGAAGGAATGCAAAGAAAACTATCTGATTACACCACTTACATCAGAATGGCAAAGCATGTATTTATCTTGTTTGTTAATTATATATGTCACAGCTAAAGACCAAACATCAGCTAATGTCGACATTAGCCAGGAGGGTCTGGTGAGCATCAAGAACTAGGTGAATAATAAATAAAAAACAACATGGCAAGTGGAAAGTATGTAGATCTTTTATATATTTAGATTAAATCAAAATCTCTTTGTTCTCTCGTTTCCCATTTCTGCTTTCTAAACCTGGTCAGAGTTTCATACCATGATGTCTGAGAAGTATGCTTCACAGCAGAATCATGACATGGGCATGTTTCGGGGTCCCCCGCATGTGGTCAGGTGTTTAAGGCCATGGGGAAGGCACTTGAAGCTTTTCAAAGGATTCAAACTCTTTTCTCTCATTCTCTTGTTTGCTCAGTCCTAGTTCTTCTGTCCCTACTGCTGACTTGGAGATTCCTCTCCTGTGTCAGGAGGCGAGTCCCAACCCCTCCCAGTCAGAGACACTCCATGAAGTTCGGTCACGTCCAGGATCCTCAGCCCCAGAGTTCCAGCCTCCTCTGCATGTAGATTCAGGAATAAGCTCTTATGCACAGAGTGTGTGCCCTCCAAACCCATATGCACAGGTAATTAGTTTAGAGTCCTAAAATGTTATGTGGTTCCTTCCTTAATAGAAATGAGAAGTGGTAAAGACGAGAGGCCTTTATTCACACTTTATCAGCTATTTTAAATTAAGGGGTATATTATCCTCTGGATGGATTTACAGGAACACCCATTATGCACCTCACTCCTATTACCATTAATGGTGGTAAATGCATGCACACATGAGAACGGCACTCGGGGTTTACACAAGAGGCCACTTTCTTCCTTCTATTATTAACAATTCCTGCTTCACATTTCTTAAATATCTGCAAATGGAACAAAACATTGTTCAGAATTTAAAGGCTATCGGGGTATGTGTTTTTCAAAGGAAATTGGATTGGTACATTACAAAGGTTTGTAAATTTACTTTGTGATAGCAAATGACCATGCCTGCTGCTCACACTCTAGGAATCACTGTAGTGGGAAAAGCTCAGGGCAAGGGGTGGGGAGCCATTCAAGATTTTCTGTGTCAGCACCATATAAGGCCCTGCTACTGGGAAATTAGAATCATTAGCAGCATTAGCAAAGCCGAGATTAATGTGTAGAAGAGGCACAAAAGTGGGAGAATAGACCATTTTCCCAATTATAGGGAAGGGGCTGTTATATATCCATCCTTCATTCATTTATTTCTCTATCCACCTATTCCTTAATTCTATGTATGTATTAACACCTACTGGGTACCTGGCAGTGCCAGGTTATGAGAAGATAATAGTAAAAAAGGATAGATAGGTCTTTGCCCCAGGGAACTCACAATTTTTGGAAAGATAGAAATTAAACAACTAATTGTACAGTTAGCTCTGTTATTATCACTGTGCAGGAGAAGCAAATGAGCAATGAAGAACTGGAGTGAGTGGAGGGGAAAAGCGGGAGAGGCACCTGGAGGAGTAAGTGCATGGGCTTCCCTCTGACGGAAGTGCAGAGGTCATCATCAAGGCCATGGTTGAGGGAGTTCTTGCCAGGTGGGAGGGACAACACGTGCAAAGGCCATGGGGCGAACAGGAGTCAAATTCTAGCCCTTCCACTGAATAAATAGCAGAGGTGATGACTGGACCTTCTTCTTGAGGAACTGTACAGAATGATATGTTCACTTTTTTCTGTTAAAAGAGCCTCTCATATGGTAATGAGAGTTATCATATGCCATGAAACTGAAGCTAGACTCCAGCCAAGCAAACTCTTAGTGTTTGGATTGTAAATGTATGAGAATCCCTACTAACTCCTTCTACCCACCCACAGCCCCAGACACACAGGACAAATTACTTTTATGTTCCCTCCACATAGAAGTCAAACTCTGAAGTCTCTATTCCTCTGTTTCTCAAATTACCTGTGATGAAGGACTAGGTTTTGAAAAATTCTGTTGTGAACTGAGACTTTGCTAAAACACAACGAAAATGAATTACTGAGATAATGATCATGTACTTGGATAGTAATACCTTATCAATTGCTGTACGATCTCCCAGATCTTACTCTTAATATCTGCACTTATCTCAATGCAAATCAATAACAATTTGCAGATGAGGCCTCCCCTTAAAGAGCAGGACTATCTCTCAACTTCAGACATGGCCTCATTGGCCCCAGGCAGCCTATCATCCAGGAATGCATCTATGACTCTTGAAATTATTGACATTTCCTGACTGGGCCCCCTCTTGGGCAAGAGGTGTTCCTGTATTACTCTCCCACAGCAAGAAGCAGTGTTTCCTTGATAAACTTGTGTCTCTAAAACCCTGAGAGGCACTTACCTTAAATTCTGGCATTTCCAGGGCTGCCTGGGTAATCCCAGATGCTCTCTGTTTCCTGCCTCTTTTTCTAAAGACTTCAGTGTTAATGTGAAAACTAGGATTCTAAAACCAGCAGATGTGGTGGGATGGAAAACCTGGGCTGGGGAGTCTCAGCTTTCAAAATCTACACATTCTTGCGGACTGAAGAACCTGGGGGCGTTGGAGCAGGAGCTATGTTTAGGCTTGTTGTCCTGTGGATGGGCCCAGGAGCCTAGTCTTGGGGAGAAAGACAAGCTAAGGCAAGAGACTGACTGTGAGGCAGAAAAGTGGCTGGGTCCCTGGAGCTACTTTAGGTGATAGGCTGTGGGCTTCTGCAGCACGAGCAGCCAGGAACCCTGTGACTGGGCCATGGGGGGTCACAAATAGCAAGCCCTGAGAACTCTGAGAGGGAGAAATGCCAAGAGATGCATGCTCGACTCTCATTGCCTCTGGCCTCCTCTTCTGTGTGGTTTTATGGGTTTAGAAGACCTGACTCCTTAGTTGTCATGTATCTTCTTATGCTATGCATTTCCTCTGGATTATCCTGCCTACCTACATGGCTTCAATTATTTCACTAAACCCATAACTTCCAAAGTCTACCTCTAACATGCATTCTCTTCTGAGCTCCAGATTATGTATCTAACTGACCCCTAGCCCCCTAAGGTAAGCTAAATAATGTCCCCCAAAGATGTCCAAATTCCCAAAACTTGTGAAGATGTTCTTTACATGGCAGAGGGGACTTTGCAGAAGGACTACAACTGTGCCCATACCTGGATATTAGCCTATGAGACTCATTTCTGTGGGGTGAATCACTCATCACGCATTCAGCTTAGTGGGGGGAAAAGGAGGGGATGGGATGGTGGTGGGGAGATGAGGCAGCTGGGACCAGATCATAAAGACTGGGAACATCACGCAGAGGACCCCAGTCAGGCCACATTCTTCCCCCTGGCCAAGGAAGGCAGGGGCCTTTCTTCTCCAGCCTAGGTCACCACTCACTTTCCCAGCTTGAAGTGATGCATGCAATTTATTTAGCAATGAGGACAGAGTGTGAATTCTGACCCATCAGGTCATATGCTGGCCATAAACAGCTGGCATATCCTGGCTTCATGTTAGCTTAGCTTCTAGCCCCAGTAGATGGTCACCACGGCTGTGGGGACCCCACAAAGGAACTGCATTTTGTCATGTCTTAAGATCAGGAGAAGAACGGGAACAGTTATCTGGGATTATCCTTGCCCCTTAAAGCATTTGCCTATGAAAAGAGGAGGGGTCTGGTGCAGACAAGGGATCAGGGACCTGGGTTCAAAATCGGGGTCACCCTCTAAGGGACCCTGGGATGTTGAGGAATTCATTTTCCATCTTGGAACTCCCTTTCCTTACCTGTAAATGGAGTTAATTGCTAATATGCTGCAAGATTGTTGTGAGGTTCAAATGACAAGACGTATAGTGAAGTGCTTTTTTTATGTGTTTCTGTTTATAGCCACCAATACACGCAAAGCAAAGGAAAAACTACAATACACTACAAAGCAACTACTGAAAGGCTTAGTTCTAAAGGACCCAGAACTTTTTTTAGCCCGCTGTAGAGACCATCCATTCCTTACCAAATAGTGATTGTAGCCTTACTCTGTACAGACCTTTGAGTATTCCAAGAGTTATTCTCATCTACGTACTTTGAGCAAGTCTGTTATGTTCTATTGTGCAGAAGGACCTTAACAGCCCGTCTCCCCTCCCCCATGCAGGACCCATGGTTTTGACTCGGGTGCCCTCTGCATTTTCTTTCTGGGCCTGTTTCTACTTGAACCATCGCTGAATTCTCCAACATTTTCCTAGGTCCCTCCACTGGCAGTAGCAGCCGCGGCTTCTGCATTGAAGATGAGCTCTGCTCGTCTCGAGTGTGCAGACAGACTGACACGGACTCATCTGCTGGAAGGAGATGAGGATATTTATGCCTTTGCCCAGCTAGGTAAGACACTTGTGCTTTCTCAAGGCCTTCCAGAGTCAGTGTTGTCATCTAAAGGGGCAGCCCTCATGTGAAGAGCCCAGGTACAGGGGAAGCCAACTGAGAAGCCATTTACAGGTGGAACAATGATAAAGAAGGATCTTCCAGCACTGTGCAATCATTGCCTTCTAGAAGGGGTCTGCATTTACTATCAGAAGCTCTGCATTGCTCTTCAAGCTCAGCTATCTCATTTGTAAAGTTGAGATAATCGTAGTAATAATAATATCCTTCTTTCAGGGCTGTTTTAAAGAACAGATTGAAATAACATGTAGGAATCAGCTTTGTAAATGATGACCTCCAGTGTATTAGTCAGTGAGGACTGCCAATCATAGGCTGGGGGTCTTAAATAACAAGAATTTATTTTCTCACAGTCCTGGAGGCTAGACACCCAAGATGAAGGTGGCAGCGGGGTTGGTTTCCGGTGAAGCCCCTCTGGCTGATAGATGCCCACTGCCTTGCTGTGTCCTCACTTGGCCTTTCCTCTATGTGCACACAGCACTGTGTCCTTTCATATTCTCTCTTCCACCCACATTCCAGCTCCACATGTCTGTCTTTAGGAGCCCACGGCAGACTGGATTTCTTCATGAAAAATGTCCCTGGGAGATATCTGCAGTCACTGAATGGGGAATCATTGCTCCAGGGAGAGGCCAGCCCTAGGCTGAGCTCTGAGCTTCCAGGCTTCTAAAGCAAGACCCCAGATCTGGGCCCTGGACTTCCCAGGGCTTCCTCCCATCTGCTTCTTACTTGGGGCTCTACCGTGGGAGTGGGGCAGTGTATACACGCAGGTCGGCATGATCAACTGACGGAGAACAATCCTCTGCTTGCCCAGTAGTGAAAGGCTCAAGTAAGAAGTTATCCTTCTCATCCAGGGGCCCTTTCATCTAGGTGTTCACATAGCCAGGGACTATAGAAACAGAGTAAGATGGCAGAGCTTTGAGATGGGAGGAAACCTGCTGAGGACATGAAACTAAGATCCCTATTCTTGTTCAGCCTCAGCCTGAATGGGAAATGAGTCAGAGGCCCCCATGAAGTGAAGAGCAACAGGAATGGACCCAAAATGCCTGCTATCCGGGGCAGCTCTTGATTGAGCTAAGCTTTTTGTGATTCCAGTGCTTTCCTTTGGGTCCTCAACTATTGCCAATGAAAAATAAAGTGTATAGACCAGAAAGGGGAGAGATGACCTCCCACATTCCCTTAAGGCTGCTTAGCCTAAGCCATGGGTCAAAGTGGGTTTGAGGACCGAGCTGGGACTCAGAGGGGATAGAGCTGAGAACAGTGAGCAGAGAGCCAACCCTCTGGTATGTCCCATGCTGGGGGTGCTAGGGTGAAGCTCTAGTTTAAATTTTACTCTCTCTGTTCTTCTGAACTATTGTTACCTTTTCCCATTTTGTTCCTGTGGGTATAGTCATATATTCACTTAGGAAAAATAGTAGACCAGTAGTGTTAAGCATTGTGAGTACAGAGATCAATGGAAGATTCGAGGAACTTGGAATCTGGAGGAGAACACGTAACAGCCAGGTGGGTACTGGATTCGGTTTACTTACCTGCTGAAATATGTCACCAGATCTCTGCTCTACCAACCACAGGCTTGGTTCCAACTCGAAGCCCATGTTGGCTTAAAACGGCTGCCAGGAGTAAAGGGCGGGGGGGGGGGCAGTCACTACCTTGTCTACAACCATGGGAAAGAGAGAAAGCTGTTCTTCCAGCTATATACAACCTCGGTGGGGCTTAGATGCACAGCCTTGCCGCTATCACTATTGTCAGTGAAATGCCATTCCGTGATGGCTTTGATGCTGAGCTCCTGATCAAACTCTTGAAGGAGTCAGAGATGTGAGGATTGGCTTAGACTCACCAGAATTCTCAGATAAACATGAAACCACATTGCTGGGCCATGGTGGGAAGATGAAATAGTGCTTTGGAGGCAACTGTAGCACAGACCAGATTCGAACTAATTCTTCCTGTTATTTTACTTAATTGTACTTGAAATTGGCAAGCACATAGTTTAACAAAAATCAGATGTGGCCAACATATTTATGATAGCAATATAAATAGCAGTGCCTCCTTCCCTAGCCCTGGTCCCAAGCCTCAGAGGCAACCATTACAAGTCTTTCAGTTGCTTCGCTTTGGATATAGCCCCTTGTCTTGTTTTAAACAAAATATTTATAGCAATTGTTTTTTTCCTGATGAACACATGTAAGTTTTATCTATAACTTTTCTCTACTAGCAAGTTAGAGTGATTCCCTTATCTCCCTCCACCCTGCCCCCACCACTACCCACACACACCCTTCCCTCCCTCGTTTCCAGAGGTCAGAGGTCTGCATACCCCTACCTGTGGGCCAGATCCAGCCACCACCTTATTTTTATGTGGATTCTGAGATAAGAATCGTCTTCACATTTTTAAGAAGTTATCAACACAAATATGCTAAAGAGACTATATGTGGCCCACAAAACCTAAAATACATATTATCTTGCCCTTTACAGAAAGTTTGCCCAATCCTGCTCTATTTTTTTGATACAGTAGTATTAAAATTTTAGCAAAATCAGCAATAATTCTTAACACTATTATAATTAAGTAAATATTGCTCATTACAGGCCCAAGTAATGATTATATTCCCTTACTTGTACATTTAAAAAATCTGTGTTAATAGTTGCACTGTGTTCTCACTACTTCAGCTTTTCATCTCTCCTTGATCTTTGGCAGCCTCTTTCCAATGTATCAAATGTGTATTAGCGTTTTTTCCAAACTCCCAAGAATATCAAGTGTTACGGGCCTGATGTCTGTGACCCCGTGCAAATCCACATGCTGAAGCCCTAATCCGTTATGGGGTGGCATTTGGAAGTGGGGCCTTTGAGAGGTAATTAGGTCATTGAAGTCGGATCTTTCAGGAGTGGGATTAGTACCTTTAGAAGAACAGAGATGATCTTTCTCCTTTGTGCCATTTTGTCATTCTATTTTTATCTACCAGAAGTTTGTTGAAACCTATTACCTTCTTAATGTTTCCTCCCCTATTCTCTTTGTCATTGTGGGTTTATATTTGCTTTTACCTTAAGTACCATGTTAGTCAGAAGAGAGTAAATCAAAGTACATGGTCATCAGACCATGTTTCACCGCAGGTCCAAGTAACTCTAACATAGCTAGACAGTTGAGCATAGGAACAGAGGTGGGGAGTGTATGCAGCAAGAGGTCCAAGGATTTCTCTTTGATGACATTCACGGAAGATTTCATGGGGAAAGGGACACTTGAGCTCAAGCTGAAAGATTGAGAGTAATTGCACACATGGATATGAGGTGTGGGGGAGCAATTCAGGCAGTGAAAAGAGCCAAAGCAAAGGCCAGACAGGTGGGGAAGTGTGGGGCCCTCAGAGGGTAGCACGTCCAATCACTGTCTGATTTATATGAAGCCTTAACTGCTCCTTCCAGGGGGGCACAGGGCAGAATGAAAGCAGGACAGAAATGAAAGATTAAAAAAAAGAAAAAAAGCCTTTTGAATGAAAGGAGGGAAAGAGGCAACTCATTTTTCAAGGCAGACAAATCTGTAGGTCTAAGGAGTGACTTGGTAGGGAACAGTTCATAGTACAGGTGATCAGAAATGATGATGTCTGCAATATTGCAGTTTCTAAGAAATACATATTTGGATTTTATGTGTTGTTCCGGGCTCACGGCTTCCAAGACCCTTGGAATTTCCTGAGTGATTAGAGCAATGGGGGCATCTTTTGTTATGACATTTGGTCTGTTGTCCTCAGTTCTTAAAATTGCTTCAGAGACATAAAGGGGAAGTGGGTGTCTGGTCATTCATAACAAGCTCCTTTCCACCACAGCAGGTTCATGTTAATGAGGTGACTTTGGAATGTACCTAACGATGGGGGCTGGTTGCCATCCTTGAACAGAAGGTTGGAACTTTCAGCCCTGCCTCTGACCTCTGGGGATGGCGGTGGTGAGCAGGGGAACTGGAGATGGAATTCAATCACCAATCCTGTCTGCTGAGGCCTCTATAAAAACCCAAAAGAATGCGATTCAGAGAACTTCCTGGCTGGTGAACACATGGAAATTTGGGAGAGGACGGAGCATTCTGAGAGGGCATGGGAGTTACATGCCCTTCCCACATATCTCGCTCTCTGTATCTTTTCCATCTGGCTGTTCCTGGGTTTTAGCCTCCTGTAATAAACTGGTAAGCCAATAAGGGAATTATTTCTCTGAGTTCTGGCAGCCACTCTAGTAAATTAATTAAACCCAAGGAAGGGGTCATGGGAACCTCCAATATATAGCTGGTGGATCAGAAGCACAGGGGATACCCTGGGCTTGGGACTGGCATCTGAAGTGTGGAGGGGGCTGTCTTATAGGATTAAGCCCTTAACTTGTGGCATCTGATATTATCTCCTAGTAGTGTCAAAATGGCATTGGACTGTGGGACACCCAGCTGTTGTCCTGAGCATTGCTTGAAACCCCCACATATTGTTATTGCTGATCAGAACTTCCAGTGTCCCGACATGCGTTCCAACGACTGAGTTGTTATATTTTGGTTCTGCGGGAACAGTGGGCTAGTGGGTAGTCAAATACTACAGACTAAACATGATTGGCACAGAGAGTTCTCTGAAGGAGAGAAGTTCAGGGGCTGTGAATCCCAGATGAGAGACACGTGGCTCAGGAAGTTGGAAGAAACTGGTTGGTGAGAATAGTTGAACAAATTAAACTCTTCAGTTAGTTATATAAGATGGCTCCCCTGGGGTTTCCTGAAGTCTTACATAGGCTGGACAAACCCATTTTTTAAATCATGAGACCTGGCTTGAGGCAGCCTCCAAGTTGGGCTCTGTCCCATGAATGTATTTCGGTTTCTCATCATATGTAGGACTGAGTTTATTCTCCAGGTGTAGAACTCAAGGTTCCTGAGTCCCATATGCCAAAAGTTGTGTTGTTTCTCAAGCATTTATTTCATGAAATGCTCATTATAATTTTATGAGCCACCTAGATCCTCATAGTATTTCTACTTCAAGAGAAACCTACAGTTAGAGAAATGAAGTATCTTGTCAAAATATCTGTCATAAATGATGGGGCCAGGAATTGAACCTTTTTCTGTTGGATTGTAAGATTATTTTATCAACCACTAAGATCTATTGTGTCCCATTTTCAGGGGAACAGTTGTGTGCTGGATGCCCTGAAAACATTCTTGCACTTGGAGTTTCAAGCTAGCTCATTCCCTTCCCTGGGTCACCCCTGTGCGGTAGGAGGTGTCTGAGTTCATACAGGGCAATCTCTGTTCCCCGGGTCTCAGGCAAATAGACCCCAAATGAACAAGGATTTCACTCGAAGCCTTTCCCCAGTGCACAGAATACGAAAGGACTTTAGAGAAATGAGTACTTTCTCCCTACTGCCCAGAATTTCGAGTTGGTAAATGAAATTGTTGGGTCTAGGGGCCACTGGCCCTAAAATGTGTAAGTCTAGTCTTTGAGCGGGTCTGAACTGTAGGCATTCCAAACAGAGGCCACAAACCACAAGGCTGGGCCCTTCAGGACAGACAGACTCTGCGGCCTCAGAAAGAGTTATGAGCTTGGGCATACTGCTGTGAAAGGAACGGGCATCTTCCCTCAGCCAACTGCCCTGAGCATGCTGAAAACATGATGCATGATTCATGAGAACTATTTCTTCCTTCAGGGGGACCCTTTGGCTTTGCTTTGGGCCCAGGAATAAGTTGGCCACAATCAACAGCCCTGAAGAAGTGGTTTCCCCACCACATAACTCTTCCTTCTGAGGACAATGGTTTTGCTCAATGTGGCAAAGGGAAGTTTAACCAAAGGAAAAACTGAGCCCGCAGTGATAAAACATCAGTGTTATCAAGGGCCTGCCAGGCATGAGAGCCGAGGCCCCCTTGCCTTGCAGGGACCTCAGAAGCTCCCTGTGTATGCTTCCCAACCAACTGCCCCTCAGCATGGATGCACCCTGCCCTCCCCAAAAAACTGCATCAGTGCTAGAGTTCAAGCAATTTGGCCCTTTTAACTTATATTTACTCTCCAACACTCCTCTGTGCCCCACATAGCTTTGTTTACCAAAGTTCATAATTACACATTTCCTAAAGGATGTGATGGCCACCTGTGGGAACAGTCTTGCATGCAGGGTGGGAGCCACTTGACTTGCAGTAGCTAGTGGCGTTAATTCTTGAATGCCTACTCTGCACCCAAGAACAGTACGGGATGCTTGTGTTTGTTCTCTCATTTAATCCCCACCAAACTCTGCCAGCAGAGCAGTATTTCTCTCTTTTTAGCAAAGGGTTCAAGTAGTCAAACAAATTTCTCATGCTAGCATAGCGAGCTCCGGATCAGGATTTAAACCTGGGCCGTCTGAGGCAAAGGAATGTACTTAGGATGTTTCTCAGATGTCTATCTATTTTAATATGTGAACCAGGTCTCAGAAAAAAAGAAAATAGAATCTACATATGTTTTTGTATGGAATTCAGACAAATCTACAAAGTCTTCTAAATCCAAGATGCAAAGGTTTTCTCATTAAGAAATAAATGCCTGTATATTTGGTGCCCAAGTCGGGGGCACTGTCCACCTGGCAGACTGCTTCCCTTGTAGGGAGACCTAAGTGCAAAGATGGAAAACATGGGATGGGAAGCATATCATTTCTTCTCAAACTAAGGGGAAAAGTGACCTGAGGCTGGCCCTCCAGCTTGCTCCCCAAGGTGGGTACCAGGGAGCCTCTCATACTGGATATTATGGCCCCTCCCAGGCCAATGTTTTCCTCGTCTTCAGGAGTGAAACAGTTTCCTGGTCTGAGAGCAGCCAGACCAGGTGGGCCCCAGCGATCATCTCACACACTTTCTGGCTCCATCTACTCCTATCTTCCCCGTGTCATGGTAAAAAGGAATACTTACCCTGTATGCGCACAATGTTACTGAATTGTAATTGAATTCTATTAGACAAATTAACTAGAAAAGGTTTATTTTTGGTCCTGATGTAGGAGGCCACACAGAGATGGCACAAAATGGTCTTTGGGTATATGGAAAAATGTTGGAGCATCTATTTCTCTCCTCCTTACATTTCTATTTGATATATGGTTTATAATAAATATGACAAATTAACAAGATAGACAAGAGTGTTATTTGTAAAAAATGAATATAAAAATATTTGAGAAAGCACTTCATTAAAAGGTTTTCTTTTATGAACCCATGAAATATATTGCCATAAAAGTTTAGAAACAACTATAATTGAATAGGGGAGACTGACCGGAAATCAGTGTGAAGTGCCATTGGAATGATCACAGTGCTATATTTGTACCTGGCCCTGGGAAAGCAACCTAAAGGGTATAGAAGGAAAAGACAGTAATCAGATATTAGTAATACTAGTAGTAGCATTAGATAAACAAATTGCTTAGGCATTTAAGCCTAATATCATTAGATATTATCTTTAATTATTTGTATATTGCTACAAGTAGCACTATTTAGATAGATTTATTTGAATTTGAGCTAAGAGTTCTCTCTTTTCTTTTGGAAAGATTTTAGAAATTGCATCTAGAACATTATTTCTAAGGAGAGAATTATCCTGGTCAGTGAAGGCCTGGCAATCCTGGGCACTTGCCACATTCCCCCAGCAAACCTCTGTATTGCCCATGGCTTCTGGTCTGAGGAGCAAGTGGTGGGGTGAAGTGGGGTCCGGACCTTGGGCTCCTCTTTACACAGTGTGCACCTCTTGCTCTTTTTCTTCATTTAGAGAGTTATTCATCCTCTTCTTGGAGTCATCTGGAGTTCTCTTGCTTTCTCATCACCAGGCTACACATCTACAGATTGCAGAAATGTCCTCTGGAGTCTACCTCTTAAGTATTCTGCCTGTCGCCTCCCCCTGCCTCTGTTGTTCTGACCTTATATCAGGCCACTATCAGGTCTTGCATAGAGCACCATGACAGCTTCTTAACCTCCCTCTCTGCTTCCAGACATTTGTACGTTTTCTCTTCAGCCTCCATTCTCAGGGTGAACTTCCTAAGCACGCATGCGATCCAGTCTCTCCTGCTGTGAATCCATCCTTCGGCAGTTCCTCCCTCCCTACCCTGGCAACCATGCCCTCCACAGCGGGGCCCTGAGCCTCCGTTCTCACCCCTCTGCCACACCGCCTACACTCCAGCTGTGCACCGTTCCTTCGACTTGTTCCTAGACTTTTCTTCAAAATGCTCCATGCACATTTCCCTTTTCTTTTCTCGTGCCTAATCCTTCCTGTCCTACAAAACCATGTCCCTAGATTTTGTAATTCAATTCCTAGACTAGAGGAAGAGCTGATCACCTCTTTTCTGTCTATTTACTGACTATAGCTCTAACCACCCTGTTGTCACTGTATATTTACATATCTATCAACCTTATTAGACTAAGAGCCCCTTGAGGGTCAGGGACCATGTCTTATCATTGCTTTCTTCCCCAGTAGCTCCAGACAGTTTTGAGTGCCAGTAGCTCAGCTGACTTTCTTCCACCACTCCAGGTCTTGACTATCTCAATTACTCATAAGCCATGGTATTCCCCAAAGTGGGAAATTTAAGAGCATTCAGACAGGTAATGGCCATTACTGGACCCAAACATGACTAGCTTACTGCCAATATAGTCCCACTAAGGATTAAGAAATGAATATTGCTTTAGAATCTGGAAACACGCTCTCCTAGGTGCAGCATCTGAATTCTGATCATAGTAGCATTCCAGAGAGCCACCACCACTCACTTACAATCAGGTTGCAAGATAAAAACCTGCTTTCCATCCTTCACTTTGGACCTCGCTCAGTGGTCCAGAGAGGCCCAGATATATGTGGGAATGGCAAACACTGTTAGACTCAACCGGTGCATATGCAAAAGGGAGATGGAAGCCAGCAATATTGAGATGCATTTCAGAGATTAACATAGTCTGTGGGTCCAAGACCATTGGTACTTGAAGTCAAACCCACTCAGGTGGAGACAATCAGGAAGGGACTGTGTGGGATTTAAGTACACCCTTTGGTCATCCCCAGGGCAAGGGGATCTAGGTGGCTCTCCTACTCCAGCTGCTCCTTTCTCTCTATTCCTCTTTAGAGTCTCTTGTGTACTGTTTCTTCCTTCCTCTCAGTCGGCACTCAGCCGCTGAGGCGTGCCAGCTCCTCTGTATCACTTCTGGAGAATGAGTGAATGAGGAGGGGTGAACATTACCTCTAGGCAACAGGAGAGAGATGGAGCTAGGGGAGGAGGAAGCTAAGGGAGGAAGGGAGCCCACTTAGCTGGCAGCTTCTCTGGCCCAGACTCATTTGCAAGGCTTTCAGAAACGACTAGCAAGGACAAGGAATTGACCAATGATCTGGAAAAATCAGCCCTAGCTGCTACAGAAAGATAGACCTTTACAGCTGTAGCTCTGACTCAGTGGAGGGAAGAACCTCAGATAATTCCTTCCCTCCGATCAGACTTCAATGCCCTTATCCATGGAATAGAGAGATGATTGTCTTCAGCTGATGGGAATGCTGACCCAGCCCTGGTATCTGGTTGCCTTCACTGAAAATAAGGAAACTGTCTTGTATTGGGTTTATGACTTTTGAATATTGTTGCAGGGATTCTGCTCTGTTCTCTGGTCGACTTGAGGAGATGCCATTCGCTTAAGCTCTGCAAGGTGATGATCACATTAAACTCTAAGGTAGGGAACCCCCTACAGTTGAGAAGTGCACAAGATGAGTAAGGGGGAGTCGTAGTCTGGCTGTGGGAGAGCCTCAAGTGTGCCTGCAAAGTCCTAGACCTCCTGTGACATAAATCCCATGGTTCAGTTGGATGAACTTGAATTTGTGGCTAAAAGAATACATATGAAATCTGCAGAACTTCTCTCTTAAAGTGAAAATCAGGACCCAAGTTTGACAAAAGGCTATTCCTGGGACACCCCAGGAACTGGTGTTATTGGCATTTGTAAAAGAAATCCAAACTAACAGGGAAATTAAGAGAGTTGTTATTGCATTGGAAATTTTGGAGGGACCTGGAGTAGAAATAGTTAATATTCAGGGTTTTCAGAGTGTTGGAGCTAATTGATAACAAGACTCCATCACATCATGAAATATGCAGGTACAGGAGTCCTACAAGCTAGACTTCCACCCTCTTGCCCCTGGGTCTAAAGAAGGCCCTGGTGGTATGAGCAGGGGAAGTAGGTTGGCTCTTCACTAGCTTCTCCCAGTCCGACATGTCCATGATGAAGCTTGTGCCCTTTGCCTGGCTGTGATTCAGACTCCTGCCCAGGTCCTTCTGCTGTGCCCATCCGAACCTCTGCCTTTTCTTTTCTCAGTCTGAACAACTTGTGTGTAATCTCATTTCTGCCCCAGACCCACCCTTCCAGCCATCCAGTGGACAGCTCTATTCAATATTCCTTCCTCGAGCCTTATTCTCTGAGCCCACTTTCTCTTGTTCTCTGCCCAGCCGTGAACAGTTGGTCCTAAACTTGGAGGTGAAAGATGATGAAAGAAACATTATTAATCTTGTCCCTGAAAACCCCAATACTCTCCATTTTACAGATGGGAAAAAATAAGACCTGAGGCTGATGTACACTGAGTCCACAGGGCAAAAATCTCATATAACAACATTCATATTAAGTAAGAGAGTTGTGATCTAAACCTATATTTTTATGAAACCCAAACCTGTGATTTTTTAGTACAGAATTCTTGGAGAAGGTAGACTTCAGTTAGAGTAATTCATTTAACCATATTGGTTTAACATAAAGTCATATATTGGGATCTTTAAAATTATTGGGGAATGAAGACAGGTTTTAGTATCATTGATATCCTCATTCCCATGCCCCTCTGCATTCTGGGTAATAACAGTTACTGTAACTAACCACTAACTCCAGCCAAGCAACCTCTAGAATTTTGTTTCAGGTGAGTAAAGATAGGTAACAACAATTAAGATTTCTCCCATCAATACTTAAATCTTATGTCCACTACTTAAAATAGAAATGTCAAAGAATGTATTGTCTTAGGCAAACTGCACTTCTCCTTATTTATGATAAGCCAAAGGTTTGTAAAAGGATATTTTGAAAAGACTCAAGACATGTCTCTTTTGTACTTCAAAAGGCCTTTGGTCCTGGGTACAACAGGCAGAGTGGTTATTATGGTTCCACGTGGGAGAGGGCGGGTGAGGCTGGAATGTGCCCAGTAAACATGAAACCCCATCCACAGAGCTCTACTTGCTCCTGCTGCCCTGGTGAGGCTAATTGGAGGAGAGCAACCTTTTTTGAGAAAGGAAAGAAATTTCTGGATTTGAAGCAGATGTCTGGACCTTGCTGAATCTACACTGCAGGCTTTTAAAGGAAATATTGCAATAATTAGGAGTCCGGTTTGAAGTCACTGTGTTGCCGTAAAAATTAAGGATGTTTATAACTGTGGGAAGTTTCTCTTTAAAAACCCAATTCTGATTCCAATTTGCTAGCAAATTGCATCCTGGCCCCTTGGAAGGAGTGATCAGAGGACCTGTTTAATAGATTAGAATCTTCAATGTCCGATGAAGAGGAGGATATTTGTTGCTGTTTATGAAAAGCAAATATGAATTCTCATGTAGCATCCAGAATTTAAACAGAATGTTTTCTCAGTTGATGTTGAAAAAACAGAAGAAGGAAAATTAAAAGAAAAAAAACAAACCCCAAACCAAACAGAAAAGAAGACTTGGCTTTCCTTGTGTGGTCCCTGGAATAGGAAAGCTATTATTTGCTAAAATTGCCACAGTTTCTCAGATATTGGTTAGTCAAGAAATACCATATTATACTAAGTTTCAGGATTTCCAACATCAAGAAATTAGACAATGTATAGATAGGTTTCCTTGCAGTCATGGAAATGTATTGAGTATCAGGGAAAAAAATAGTTTGACTCGTATATGCCAAACAGGAGAAAAGAGTCTTAAGTTTATCAATCAGCTCAGAATAAGACCTTAAGCAAAAAACAGTGTAGTGAAGGGGAATTAGAGTTAAATATACCTGAGTGCAAATCCACTTCCTATTGCTTAGTTTTGTGACCACATTTTTGAACCTTAGTTCTTCAACTCTATTAGGAAAAATAAGATCTACCTTTCACTGTTGTTTTGAGAATTGATTGTAATAGCATATATAAAATGCTTAGGATGGCATGGGCCCCATTGTAAGTACATGAGAAAAAATGATCTCACACACACACACACACACACACACACACACACACACACACACTCACTCATGCTCTGAACACATGCTGTTTTCTTCACCAGGCTCTGGTCTTCTATTCACATATCAGTATTTCAAAGTCCTTGTTGGGACAGTGCAACTTACAGCAGTAGCTTACGCAGCAGTGGGGAAAGGGGAGGAAGCTATGCTAGAGTCACCTGAATGTTCCCCAACGCCCCTTCTTTGTGGCAATAGAACACCCAAGCAACAGTCGGACACAGGATTGTTCCGTGAAAGCCTGCATGTCCCCACTTCTCTTGCAGTGAGTTGTGCCATGTGACTAGATTCCGTGCAAAGAGATGTGAGAAAAGGGATGGGGTGTGCAATTGCTGCGTTATGCCTCTTGCCCTCCACCTCTTCTTTCTCTTCTCCCATGGGTAACACTGTGTACACAATGGTAGTGAGTCTGTTTTACCCTATTGATGAAGGCAATGCCTCAGGGGAGAGAAGGACATCAAAATAAAAGGAACCTGGATCCCTGGATGACTTTATGGAAAAGAGCTTGTTTTGCTGTTGGGATCATTCAGCACTTCAGGTTTTATGTGAGAGAAAACAAGAAACCTATTTTGCTTCAGTCATGTTTATTTTGTTGATTGTTAAAGCACCTAAACCTATATTCTAACTACTATAGGAATTTTACTGTGTTCTACAACACAAATGAGGTCATATCAGTGTTTTGTTCCTGAAACTTCTGTGGTTCTCCATTGTTCATCAGTAAATTGCATTTAGAACATTATAGAAATTGGTGGCAGGATTAAGAATGGCAAGTGCTGAGGCCGAGAGGAGACCAGCCTGGCTGCAGCGGTGGGTAAGGGCTGTTGAATAAAAGGAGATATGTTTGAGGAGGCAGGTTGAGATCATGTGGAACTTTATTGATGATAAAGCCAAATGCAGATTGTTTTAGGCTTAGGAAGTAATGCTTGAGATTTTCATCTAGTCTGGCAGAAAACTAGATGATTCAGTTTGATTTATCTGTTCACAGGCCTTCATTTTTCAGAGAGATCCCATTTATGTATTCAAATAAGCATTGAATTGGCACTGAGCATATGCACAGCCCACCTCAATCGCCACCTGATTCGTAAAGGCTCTGAATTACCTCCGTCAAGCTGAATTGTGGGTTCCCCTATGCTCCACACATGTAATTACTCACTCACTAATTCAGAGTTCATTAATGTAACAGAGTTTATTGAGCATTTACTATGTGCCTAGTCTGTATTAAATACTAAGAATATAGATGTACATAAAAAATGTCCCTTATTGTCATGGAATTTGCAGCCTAACATCTATTAATGCTCATTTTCAATGACCAGGCTTCCCTCCCTGACAGGTCTTTTGAAGGTGCTGTAAATAGAGAGACAGCCTTTGTCTTCAGGAAGCCCATGATCCACAATTATTATTAAACACGGTCTCATTTAGTTCTACCTTGTAATTATAGCTAGTTGTGTTGTATGTTTGGACCTATCACTTCAGAGTTGGTTCTTTGCTAGTGGAAATTGTTTATCTCTGGTTCTGTCCCTCTCCACAACAAATATTTCTTGCCTAGTATGTAGTAAATACTCTACCAATGTTCATGGAAAATTAAATCCATGCAGAAGACATCCCTTCAAAATTAGGCTTCTCCATTCTACAAAAATAAAGACATAGGTTTAAATTTCTCAATCATGAGGCACCATCAAACTAATTATTACCAAGGGAATAATTTTAAAATGCAAAACCCGTATCTGCTTCAATGCTTTTCCTTTGCTAATGGTAAGAGATGGTGATAATTCATTTCTTCTCTACATTTCCCAGAACGCTTTCTTTTGGAGATGGTAAACTCAAGTGTTTTTTTATGTATCATTTATGAAGCAGTAACTGTGTAAATATTTTTATACTTCATTTATAAAGTAGCAACTTAAGTACATGCGTAAGACTTATTTTGAACTTATTTTTCAAGATAATATCAATTTTCAGTACCCAAACCCACACTTGCATGAAAGAGAACAAATTCCTATTTCAAGACACTTCTTTAATCTTAACTAATTTTGTTTAGAGGAGGGTAAAATGCTTAAGATTCATTTCCATATTCTAATAAAATACCGATAATACTAATAAATTAGTTTTTTAACAATATTAATCAAGTTTAATATATAGTAACACATACAGGCCAGAGCAACATAACTGTTAAGAAAAAAACTGTTAGAAAAAAACACCAATTTTTTCTAAGCTCCCATCTAATAAAGAGGAGGTTGAAGAACTAATCTTAGAGATTGAATGCAAGAAAACCCTTAACATATCTTTCAGAGGCCCAACCAAATGCCCTGAAGAAAGCATAAAATTAAGCCTCAATTAAGTATGGTGCCTCTAGCAATTACCCAAAATATGGAAACCACTGACCTAACATAGCTTTTTATTGGTGATTTAAAAAGAAAATGCAGGGTTTATTTCAGCTGGAAGGGAGATAAAAGTCAAAATAACTCTCACTAGAGAAATACTCTGTGGTCTTCTAAACCCAGGGCCTTAAAGTCTTTGCTTAGTCAATTCAAAGAACCTCCTCATAATTCACCCTCCTACATAATCCTTCCTCAATGTTAAGGATTTGCTATCTAAATCGCAGTGTTGACCCCAGCACTCCTCTACTTAAAATCTTTAAACATTTTCCATCACTTTCAGGTTTCATAAAATTGTATGCAACGGTGGTTGCCACACATGAGCCCAGAGACCAGCATGACCCTCATTGCTAAGATTTCACTGGTCTTTGGCTAAATAAGACAATTGTCCCCCCAAAAAGGGTAATATGTTAGGTTTTCATAAAGCCACAGTAATTAAAGTTTATTTTTCTGAGGTAATAATCTGACTTTTGGAAACTCGTTATGAAATCATTGCTATTGGTAGTTTTTTTATTTTTGATACTCTTATTTGGCTTGGCCGAAGTTCTGGGACGTCGTCTTGCTACCTGAGCCTCCAGTCCCTTCTCATTGACCATGCAGACCTCTCTGAGTCCCTGCCATGTCCTCCATCGGATCCATAGTCTAGGATGTCCACTGCTAACCTCCACTCCAAGTCACCCATGCAGGCCCACTTGCTCAGCTTCCATGTCTCAGAGGATCTCAGCACAGCCTCAGGGACAAAGAGACCCTTCTTTGCTATACTGTGCCTGTTAGTCCTTGGAATTGGGGTAGGGCCCTCTACCTTCAGAGAGGCCTAAGAATAAGCAGGGTAACTGGCTCTCTGCCCTTTATCTCAGAGACCATCATGAGTACTTTGGGTATATGCTATTATTATACCCACTTTTACAGATGAGGAAATGGAGGTACAGAACATGAAGTGGAAGAGATGAGATTTGAACTTAAGAAGCCAATTAGTCACTCATCTTGCTGTCCCTAGTATCTAGCAAGTTCTGACACTTGGACATTTGATAAAAGTCGTGAGTGAGTACATGGGTTTTCATTTCTTACCACTTAAAAACATTGTTTATTATTTTTTCTGACAATACATATACTTGTGTGCTGTATGAAATTCACACATTAAATGTTAAGAAGAAAAAGTCAACTGAAATCCCACTAAGATGTAACCTTGTTAACATTTTGATAACCATTATTCACACATTCATGGTAAATATATATACTCTCTATAAAAATGTCCTATAAATGAGATATTACACATATTTTCTGTAACCTACATTTTTACTCAACATTATCTCATGGACAATTTTCCCAACCAAAAATGCCCACATATGATTTAGAAAATCAGATTATTGTGTCATTTGGATGTACCATGGTATAATAACCATTTTTTAACTGCATCTGAGAAATATTGATGTTGTTTTTCCATTTTTATTTAGTTCAAAATGTTTTCCAAATTCCATTATAGATTTTTTTTTTGCAGATAATTATTTTTTATTGAAGGGTAGTTGACACACAGTATTACATTGGTTTCAGGTGTACAACACAGTGATTCAACATTTATATACATGATAATTCTAAGTACCAGCTATCACCATACAAAGTTGTTATAATATTTTGACTGTATTTCTTATGCTATACATTACATCCTGGTTACTTACTTATTTTACAATTGGAAGTGTGTACTTTTTTTTTTTTTGTGAGGGCATCTCTCCTATTTATTGATCAAATGGTTGTTAACAACAATAAAATTCTGTATTGGGGAGTCAATGCTCAATGCACAATCATGAATCCACCCAAGCCTAATTTTTGTCAGTCTCCAATCTTCTGAAGCATAACGAACAAGTTCTTACATGGAGAACAAATTCTTACATAGTGAATAAGTTACATGGTGAACAGTACAAGGGCAGTCATCACAGAAACTTTTGGTTTTGATCATGCATTATGAACTATAAACAATCAGTCCAAATATGAATATTCATTTGATTTTTATACTTGATTTATATGTGGATACCACATTTCTCTCTTTATTATTATTATTTTTAATAAAATGCTGAAGTGGTAGGTAGATGCAAGATAAAGGTAAAAAACATAGTTTAGTGTTGTAAGAGAGCAAATGTAGATGATGAGGTGTGTGTCTGTAGACTATGTGTTAATCCAAGCTAGACAAGGGCAATAAAACCTCCACGGATGCAGAAGATTTCTCTCAGAACAGGGGGGGCTGGGGTTCTAAGCCTCACCTCTGTTGATCCCCAATTTCTCACCTGATGGCCCCCCTGCAACTGTGCCTGTCTTAGGTTGTTCCTCCCTTGAGGAATCTTACCCGTCTCTGGCTAACCAGTCATCTTCTGGGGCCATACAGGGAAATGTAAAGTTGATAAGTGAGAGAGAAGCCATATCGTTTGAAAAGGTTAGCTTTTTACTTCTTTGCAGATTTATGCCCTGTGGCTTCTATGCCCAGCATTTGTCTTGAGGTATCTTTACCACTTGGAGGAATTATGATACTCAGTAAATTTGATATGAGGCATAAATTCTATTTAAGGGTTGTAGTTAGGAAGTAAGAAGAAAAGCTATAGAAGTAGCAGGCGGAAGAAAACATGGGAAGATTGATTATTTCTTTGACATATCTTCTTGTAGAGTAACATAAGCATGTATAGGTTTTAAACTACTAATTAAATTGTGCACACACATTAACATAATAGGAATACAGTTACATAACCAAAGCATACCTATAATTACCAGCCATCTACAGTGAAACCAAGAAAACCAGTTAGGCACCTTAGGCATTTGTGAAAACTTATCTATGATACAGTGGATATTGTCCAACTGAACTTGAACAGTCTGAGAGAAATCAGACAAATTAAAACAGCCCATTCCTGGGGACTGTTCACATCCCATATGTTCTTTTAACAGTAAATAGTCTGTAGTTGTAGGATTTTGGAGCGCTACAATTTGCACTTCTCCTAATTCTTGGTTGAGTTCCAACAGTATATATCCAGTCAAATTTGTTGTTTTACTGTATGCACAGGCCAGCTTAGATATCTCCTTCATTCCCATGGCAAGTCCAGGAACCGGTGGGATGACTGCATCTACACCTGTAGCAGCGCATGGATCTTTGTTGGGGTTTTTTGATGATCATCTTCTGGCATGAGTCTTCCAGAGAGTGCTGATGTTGGAAGTTCTTTTTCATAACATATCTTAGTTCTTTTTTGGGGTAGCCAACTTAGGCTTTGATCCTCTGTATAACCAGGTCCCCCCTATAAACCCCTTTACAGTCACTCTCCATCAGCATAGCAAAATGTTGTAGAATCACTACTTGTCTTCTCTGTGTTGTACAGCCCTCCCCTTTCTCCCCCTCCCCATGCATGCTAATCTTAATACCCCCCTTCTTCTTCACCCCCTTATCCCTCCCTACCCACCCATCCTCCCCAGACCCTTTCCCTTTGGTACCTGTTAGTTCATTCTTGAGTTCTGTGATTCTGCTGCTGTTTTGTTCCTTCAGTTTTTCCTTTGTTCTTATACTCCACAGATGAGTGAAATCATTTTGTATTTCTCTTTCTCCGCTTGGCTTATTTCGCTGAGCATAATACCCTCCAGCTCCATCCATGTTGCTGCAAATGGTTGGATTTTTCCACTTCTTATGGATGAGTAGTATTCCATTGTGTATATGTACCACATCTTCTTTATCCATTTATCTACCAATGGACATTTAGGTTGCTTCCAATTCTTGGCTATTGTAAATAGTGCTGCGATAAACATAGGGGTGCATCTGTCTTTC
Source organism: Manis javanica (assembly GCF_040802235.1). Lineage (NCBI taxonomy): Eukaryota > Metazoa > Chordata > Mammalia > Pholidota > Manidae > Manis > Manis javanica. The sequence continues at coordinate 230,547,762 of NC_133156.1, read as the reverse complement.
TCAAACTTGATTGCTGCGTTCTTAGGGTAAATTCCTAGGAGTGGAATTCCTGGGTCAAATGGTAAGTCTGTTTTGAGCATTTTGATGTACCTCCATACTGCTTTCCACAATGGTTGAAGTAATTTACATTCCCACCAGCAGTGTAGGAGGGTTCCGCTTTCTCCACAGCCTCGCCAACGTTTGTTGTTGTTTGTCTTTTGTATGGCAGCCATCCTTACTGGTGTGAGGTGATACCTCATTGTAGTTTTAATTTGCATTTCTCTGATAGTTAGCGATGTGGAGCATCTTTTCATGTGTCTGTTGGCCATCTGTATTTCTTTTTTAGAGAACTGTCTGTTCAGTTCCTCTGACCATTTTTTAATTGGGTTATTTGTGTTTTGTTTGTTGAGACATGTGAGCTCTTTATATATTCTGGACATCAAGCCTTTATTGGATCTGTCATTTTCAAATATATTCTCCCATACTGTAGGGTTCCTTTTTGTTCTATTGATGGTGTCTTTTGCTGTGCAGAAGCTTTTCAGCTTAATATAGTCGCACTTGTTCATTTTCGCTGTTGTTTTCCTTGCCCAGGGAGATATGTTCAAGAAGAGGTCACTCATGCTTATGTCTAAGAGGTTTTTGCCTATGTTTTTTTCCAAGAGTTTAATGGTTTCATGACTTACATTCAGGTCTTTGATCCATTTTGAGTTTACTTTTGTATATGGGGTTAGACAATGGTCCAGTTTCATTCTCCTACATGTAGCTGTCCAGGTTTGCCAGCACCATCTGTTGAAGAGACTGTCATTTTGCCATTGTATGTCCATGGCTCCTTTATCAAATATTAGTTGACCATATATGTCTGGGTTAATGTCTGGATTCTCTAGTCTGTTCCATTGGTCTGTGTCTCTGTTCTTGTGCCAGTACCAAATTGTCTTGATTACTATGGCTTTATAGTAGAGCTTGAAGTTGGGGAGTGAGATCCCCCCTACTTCATTCTTCTTTCTCAGGATTGCTTTGGCTATTCGGGGTCTTTGGTGTTTCCATATGAATTTTTGAATTATTTGTTCCAGTTCATTGAAGAATGTTGCTGGTAGTTTCATAGGGATTGCATCAAATCTGTATATTGCTTTGGGCAGGATGGCCATTTTGATGATATTAATTCTTCCTAGCCACGAGCATGGGATGAATTTCCATCTGTTAGTGTCCCCTTTAATTTCTCTTAAGAGTGACTTGTAGTTTTCAGAGTATAAGTCTTTCACTTCTTTGATTAGGTTTATTCCTAGGTATTTTATTTTTTTTGATGCAATTGTGAATGGAGTTGTTTTCCTGATTTCTCTTTCTGTTAGTTCATTGTTAGTGTATAGGAAAGCCACAGATTTCTGTGTGTTGATTTTGTATCCTACAACTTTGCTGTATTCTGATATCAGTTCTAGTAGTTTTGAGGTGGAGTCTTTAGGGTTTTTAATGTATAGTATCATGTCATCTGCAAATAGTGACAGTTTAACTTCTCCTTTACCAATCTGGATTCCTTGTATTTCTTTGTTTTGTCTGATTGCCGTGGCTAGGACCTCCAGTACTATGTTAAATAACAGTGGGGAGAGTGAGCATCCCTGTCTAGTTTCCAATCTCAGAGGAAATGCTTTCAGCTTCTCGCTGTTCAGTATGATGTTGGCTGTGGGTTTATCATATATGGCCTTTATTATGTTGAGGTACTTGCCCTCTATTCCCATTTTGCTGAGAGTTTTTATCATGAATGGATGTTGAACTTTGTCAAATGCTTTTTCAGAATCTATGGAGATGATCATGTGGTTTTTGTCTTTCTTTTTGTTGATGTGGTGGATGATGTTGATGGACTTTCGAATATTGTACCATTCTTGCATCCCTGGGATGAATCCCACTTGGTCATGGTGTATGATCCTTTTGATATACTGTTGAATTCGGTTTGCTAATATTTTAGTGAGTATTTTTGCATCTACGTTCATCAGGGATATTGGTCTGTAGTTTTCTTTTTTGGTGGGGTGTTTGCCTGGTTTTGGTATTAGGGTGATGTTAACTTCATAGAATGAGTTTGGGAGTGTCCCCTCCTCTTCTATTTTTTGGAAAACTTTAAGGAGAATGGGTATTATGTCTTCCCTGTATGTCTGATAAAATTCCGAGGTGAATCCATCTGGCCCGGGGGTTTTGTTCTTTGGTAGTTTCTTGATTACCACTTCAATTTCGTTGCTGGTAATTGGTCTGTTTAGATTTTCTGTTTCTTTCTGGGTCAGTCTTGGAAGGTTGTATTTTTCTAGGAAGTTGTCCATTTCTCCTAGGTTTCCCAGCTTGTTAGCATATAGGTTTTCATAGTACTCACTAATAATTCTTTGTATTTCTGTGGGGTCCGTCGTGATTTTTCCTTTCTTGTTTCTGATACTGTTGATTTGTGTTGACTCTCTTTTCCTCTTAATAAGTCTGGCTAGAGGCTTATCTATTTTGTTTATTTTCTCGAAGAACCAGCTCTTGGTTTCATTGATTTTTGCTATTGTTTTATTCTTCTCAATTTTATTTATTTCTTCTCTGATCTTTATTATGTCCCTCCTTCTCCTGACCTTAGGCCTCATTTGTTCTTCTTTTTCCAATTTCGATAATTGTAACATTAGACCATTTATTTGGGATTGTTCTTCCTTTTTTAAATATGCCTGGATTGCTATATACTTTCCTCTTAAGACTGCTTTTGCTGTGTCCCACAGTAGTTGGGGCTTAGTGTTGTTGTTGTCATTTGTTTCCATGTATTGCTGGATCTCCATTTTGATTTGGTCATTGATCCATTGATTATTTAGGAGCGTGCTGTTAAGCTGCCATATGTTTGTGAGCCTTTTTGCTTTCTGTGTACAGTTTATTTCTAGTTTTATGCCTTTGTGGTCTGAAAAGTTGGTTGGTAGGATTTCAATCTTTTGGAATTTACTGAGGCTCTTTTTGTGGCCTAGTATATGGTCTCTTCTGGAGACTGTTCCATGTGCACTTGAGAAGAATGTATATCCTGTTGCTTTTGGATGTAGAGTTCTGTAGATGTCTATTTGGTCCATCTGTTCTAGTGTGTTGTTCAGTGCCTCTGTGTCCTTACTTATTTTCTGTCTGGTGGATCTGTCCTTTGGAGTGTATGGTGTGTTGAAGTCTCCTAGAATGAATGCATTGCATTCTGTTTCCTCCTTTAGTTCTGTTAGTATTTGTTTCACATATGCTGGTGCTCCTGTGTTGGGTGCATATATATTTATAATGGTTATATCCTCTTGTTGGACTGAGCCCTTTATCATTATGTAATGTCCTTCTTTGTCTTTTGTTACTTTCTTTATTTTGAAGTCTGTTTCGTCTGACACCAGAATTGAACACCTGCTTTCTTCTCTCTGTTGTTTGCATGAAATATCTTTTTCCATCCCTTGACTTTAAGTCTGTGCATGTCTTTGGGTTTGAGGTGGGTCTGTTGGAAGCAGCATATGGATGGATCTTGCTTTTTTATCCATTCTATTACTCTGTGTCTTTTGATTGGTGCATTCAGTCCATTTACATTTAGGGTGATTATTGAGAGGTATGAACTTATTGCCATTGCAGGCTTTAAGTTTGTGGTTACCAAAGGTTCAGGGTTATCTCCTTTACTATCTTACTGTCTAACTTAACTCACTTGTTGAGCTATTATAAATGCAGTCTGATGATTCTTTATTTCTCTCCCTTCTTATTCATCCTCCTCCCTTCTTTATATGTTGGGTGTTTTGTTCTGTGCTCTTTTTAAGAGTGCTCCCATCTAGAGCAGTCCCTGTAGGATGCCCTGTAGAGGTGGTTTGTGGGAGGCAAATTCCCTCAACTTTTGCTTGTCTGGGAATTGTTTAATCCCTCCTTCATATTTAAATGATATTCGTGCTGGATACAGTAGTCTTGGTTCGAGGCCCTTCTGTTTCATTGCATTAAGTATATCATGCCATTCTCTTCTGGCCTGTAGGGTTTCTGTTGAGAAGTCTGATGATAGCCTGATGGGTTTTCCTTTGTAGGTAACCTTTTTTTCTCTCTGGCTGCCTTTAATACTTTGTCCTTGTCTTTGATCTTTGCCATTTTAATTATTATGTGTCTTGGTGTTGCCCTCCTTGGATCCCTTGTCATGGGAGTTCTGTGTACCTCTGTGGTCTGACAGGCCATTTCTTCGCCTAGTTTGGGAAGTTTTCGGCAATTATTTCTTCAAAGACACTTTCTATCCCTTTTTCTCTCTCTTCTTCTTCTGGTACCCCTATAATGCATATATTGTTCTGTTTCGATTGGTCACTCAGCTCTCTTAAAATTCTTTCATTCCTGGAGATCCTTTTATCTCTCTCTGCATCAGCTTCTCTGCGTTCCTGTTCTCTGTTTTCTAGTCCATTGATGGTCTCTTGCATCTCGTCCATTCTGTTTTGAAGTCCTTCCAGAGCTTGTTTTATTTCTGTATTCACCTTCCTTAGTTCTTGCATATTTCTCTGCAAGTCCATCAGCATGGTTATGACTTTTGTTTTGAATTCTTTTTCAGGAAGACTGGTTAAATCTATCTCCCCAGGTTCCTTCTCAGGGGAAGATGTGGCAGATGCCGAAGCTGTCTGGGTTAGGCTTGTCTGGATCATATTTTTTTGCTTTTTCATGTTGACAGGTGCTATTGACTATCAGCTGGGAGGGCCAAACTTTTCACTTGCTACTGGCCTTTCTTTATTGGGACAACTGCGACCCCTAGTGGCTTGTGTTGGGTAATTGTGTGTAGACTGGGTCTTTGTGTTTTGCCCGGCCAATATGGAGGAATTTCCCTTTCTGTGGGCGGGGTCTGGCTTAGGCTGTTCACCTCTGCTTTTGCAGCGCCCGGAGGAGGGGTAATGGACCCGGGGGGCTGTTTGGCTGTTTACCTCTGTGAGGGGTCTCAGAGCTGTTGCCCAGGGGGTTAGTGCGCCTGGTTTTCCCTGTAATTTCCAGTCACTGGGCTGTGACCTGTGTTGTTTCCATCCAGCTGTTAGGTCCCTGTCCCTTTAAGACTTTCAAAAAGCACTCGCTTTTCTTTGTCACAGGGGCATCAGCTTCGGAACCCGCTCAGAGGTCTTGCTGCCCTGTTTCCCTAGTTTCCAGCCCTCCATGCATGCGCTGCGTCTGTGCTCTGGTGCGGGTGGCTGGGGCTGGGTGTTTAGCAGTCCTGGGCTCCTTCTCCCTCCTGCCGGTAGCCAGGGGGAGGTGTGCTTGGGTCTCGCCAGGCCGGGGCTTGTATCTTACCCCTTTCACCAGGCGCTGGGCTCTCGCACGTGTGGATGTAATCTGGCTGTTGTCCTGTGTCTTCTGGTCTCTCTTTTAGGATTAGTTGTATTTGTTGTATTTTCAAAAATATATATGTTTTTGGGAGGAGATTCCCACTGCTCTACTCACGCCGCCATGTTGGCTTCCCATTATAGATTTTTTTAACAAAGATTAATCAGAACTTTTTTAATTTTTAATTTTCAAATATTTAAGTGATTTTCTGGACATGTTTTGTTATTGATTTCTACTCTAATTCTGCTATGATTGGAAGACATATATGGAAGGCTCTCAAGTTACTTAAATATTTTGACATTTTATGATCCAGAATATGATTTGCATTGATGGATGTTTTTGTAAACTTGAAATTAATTTACATTCTGCTGCTTTTGAGTTGTGTTCTCTAAGTGTTATTTAGGTCTAGTTGGTTTATAATGTGGATAAATTCTGCTCTGTCGATGGTTTTTCTATTTGTTTTATCAGTTACTGAGAAAGAAGTGTTGAAATCTTTGAGTCCAATTGTGAATTTATTTATTTCTTATTACAGTTTTATCAGTTGTAGCTAAATATTTTCTGAAGCTCTGTTATTTGGTTTATTTAAATTTAGGACTGTTATATCCTCCCAATTAATTTACTTTATTATCTTTATGAAAGTCTTTCTTTATCTCTGATAATATTTTTTTGATTTGAAACTTCTTTGACATTGATATATATATATTCCATCTTCCTATGGATTAGTGTTTGTGTGGTATATCTTTTTTTGTCTTTACTTTTAATGTATTTATCTATATATGTATAGTGAGTTTCCAGTGGAAAGCATATTCTTGAATTAGTTGGGTCTTGCTTTTTTAAATCAATCCAGCAATCTCTGCATGTTATTTTGAATATTAAATCATTTCATTGAATGTATTTATCAATATGGCTAAGATTAAACCTACTAGCTTGCTATCATTTTACTACCTATCTGTGCCCTTTTCCCCCTCTTTACAAGGTTTTTTTTTGTGATTAATTTTCTGTATTTTAGGATTCCATTTTATCTAATTTGTTTTATTTTTAATTATTTGTTTTCTCCTCGAATCCTTTGTACTATCAGCATACAGTCTACATGTGTTGTAAACCCACAATACACTTATTACATTTTAATTTACAATTCTAAAACTTAAGTATAAAAAAAAGGAGAAATATATTTCATATTTACCTGTGCATTTCACATTTCTGGTGCTCTTCATTCCTTTGTATAGGTCCAAATTTCTATCTGGTAGCATTCTCCTTATGCCTAAAGAATTTCCTGCAACATTTTATAATAGCACATATCTGATGCAGGTGAATTCTTCTAGTTTTTTTTGGAAATTCTTTATTCCATTTTTATTTTCTTATTCACTTGATAATGAATTATGGATTTATATATTTTTCTTTCACTACTTTAATAATGTTGCTTATTATCTTCTGTTTGAAATAGCTTCTATTTTAAGTCCACTGTGATTTTTTTCCAACTGTTAAAAAGTTTTTTGTTACTGGTTTTCAGAAACTTCGTTATGATGTGCTTTGGTGTGATTTTCTTTGATGCTTCTGTTTAGATCCATTGAGATTTTTGGATTGATGTGTTAGTAGTTGTCATCAAATTTGGAAAAACTTCCGGTCATCATTTCATTCCCCCCATGTATCTGTCTCCTTCTGAGATTTCACTGATGTGCATGTTAACCTGCTTGATACTGTCCATCAGTTCCACCGATGCTCTGTTTATTGTTGATTTTCATTAGTTTTCTTTCTGTGTTTCATATTGGTTCACTTCTATCGCTCTATTTTTATGTTCACTGATAGTTTCTTCTGCATATCAATGTGCTAATTCTTTTTTGGGTGTTTTTCTTGTCAGATGCACTTTTCATCTCTTAAGGTTTCCATTTGAATCTTTTTATATCTTCCATTTAATATCTCATAATATTCATGTTTTCCTTTACATTCTTGAGGTTACCAGAGTGTATTTATAATGGTTGTTTTAATGTCTTGTCTGCTAATATCATATCTGTCAACTTAGTGTCTCTTTCTATTGATTGATTTTTCTGCTGGTCACAGATCATATTTTTCTGCTTCTTTGTATGCCTATTAATTTTTAAGAGATGTTCTACACTGTGCATTTTACACTATTGGATTTTGGATCCTGTTGTAATCCTTTCATTTGCATGGAGCATTTTTGTTTGTTTGTTTTTGCATTCAGCTAAGTTATTTGATGTCAGCCCAGCCTCTGTACGACTGACTTTTTAAAGCTGCACTGGGGAGAACCTACAGCAACTTTCAGGCTAAGATTAATTTAGTCCCATTACTAAGTTTATACCTTATGCATGTTCACAGTTCTTCATTAGCTCCCCAAATCATGCAGCCTATTGCTTTTTGCTGTGCCCCTCTTCCCCTTCTCATTTCCGTCATGCATATGATCGGTCAGAGGTTTGAGGGAACTCTGCAGATCTCTAGAGCTTTCTACAGTTCCTTCTTTTTGGATTCTGCTCTGCAAATTCTAGTCCTGCAAACTGGCTTCCTGGAACTCTGAGCTCTGTACTCAAGTCAGTGAGACTGTGGATTTTGTTTAGATTCTCTGTTCTGCTCTGTGTCCTGGAAGCTGCCTCCAGGCAGCAAGTAGGGTAAATGAGGGGCTCATCTCATTGGGTTCTCTTCCCTCAGGGGGAACAGTCCTGCTCTGCTTGCTGCCCATCTAAAAACAGTTGTTTCGTGTCTTTGCCTGATTTTCTAGCTTTTTATGATGGGAAGGCAAGTCCCATAGCAGTTAATCCTTATGGTCAGAAGCAGAGGTTGACATCAATATTTTATAAAGTTTGTTGGGTTATTCCATTGTGCAGCCAGGGTTGAGAACCAGTGTTTTAGATACTCATCAATATTAGTTGTCATTTAAATCCTTGTCAGTTCTTGAGATGAAAAATGATACATCTATTTTTTGTGCTTCAATTACTTGAAAGGTTGAATGGCTCTCATATTTATTGCCGTTTGTATTTTTTCTTTATAGAAGAACCTGTTTATGATTTTTACTCTTTTTTTTCAGAGATTTATTTTATTTTATAGGTTTACAAGAGCTCTTTATATGTTATTGATATTATTATTTACTTGCCTTTTATAATCTTAATGTTTTTCCAATTAGTGATGGGTGTTTTAATCTTGTTCATAGTGGTTCTGATGTGGAGGGAGGTGAGGGAAACGTCCTAGTTGTGCTTTGAAGATGTTCCTAATTTTATGTGGATCCCAATAGACTGGTTGTTTCCTTTATGGTTTCTTGCTTTCATCTGATCTTGTGAAAGATGTTGTTCTCTATGTTACTAGATGGATTAAAATAAAATAATTTTCAACAGCTTTCTTTAGGAACACCCCTCCCATGGCACACTCTGAGGAAGGGGCTTCTTTTTTTTTTTTATTAAGCTATCATTGATATTCACTCTTATGAAGGTTTCACTTGAAAAACATTGTGGTTATTACATTCACCCCTATTATCAAGTCCCCCCTCCATACCCCATTGAAGTCACTGTCCATCAGTGTAGTAAGATGAGAAGGGGCTTCTTTTAGCTGTACTTTGCCCATTTTTCTGGTTCAGAGATTCTTAGGATTCTGAATGAATCATTATCAGATTCATTCTGATAATGAATCCTGTGACCTCAGAAAGCTGCACATGTGCACATATGCTCCGAGTTGGCATGTAATTCTAGGTCTTGGATCTCTGGTTAGTGACCTCCCACCACACACTGAGAGAAAAACCAGGGACTAATGTCTCTGAGTGTGAGGGCCGGGAAGGCCCGGGCAGCCTTTGGCAGCCACCCGGGAAATGGTACTGCTGTTACCTCGGCATTTCTCTCGTAGGATTCCCCACCCAACCCTCAGATATTGCGACTTCTCTCTTCAGTAAAGTCCAGAATGGAAGAAGGTCTGAGTTAGGAATTAACAAAGGGCTGAGGTCGCCTGGAGGTTAGGGGGATTCTGACTCCTTTAGGGCAGCTACAGTTTGGTCCGGTAAGTGACCTCCTCTGAAGCCAGCAGACTCCCAGATCCCGCAGAATTCACATGAATTTCCTTGCTGACTTTATCGTCTTACCTTGTTTTCCTCTCTTAGGTGACCAGGACGGCCAGAGTGGTGGAGTGGGAGTGACCACACCCCCTAATCAAGTCCTGGTAGTCTGGCCCCTAGAGAGTAGGCCTCAGTCATGGAGAAAACTTTGAACTATTTAAAAATGGTCACTTTTCCCCTCCCTTTGCCCAGGTCAGATGGGATCTTTCGGGGTCCTTCACTGTGAGAGCCTTTTGGGGCTCATCAGTGTCCTATAGTGCAACCTGTTTGACAGTTGCCGGAGCACCAGCAGCCCACAGCAATGTCTTCCTGCCTGACACTGAACTTCATGGTTCCTTGAGCCTTGAGAGATGAGTCTTTTCTGGAGCTTAAGGAGAAAGGTGGCATCAGAGTGAAATGACACTTGACAAGGAGATGGGGCCCAGGCAAGGAGAAGGGCAGTGGATTTGCCTCAATGCCTGTTCCATGGGCAGCAGGGAACCCCCTAAGAAAAGGCTGAGAGACGTGAAGGAGATTTTCAGATCTGCATTTCCAAACAGTCCCTCCAGGAAGGTGGGTTTGAGCAGAAGGAGTTAAGAGTCGATTGCAGGCAGCGTGGCCAGAAACCGAGGGCATGAACAAGAGTTCATGGGGTAGGGAGGTTATGCCACAAGAAGAGTGAAGGAGTGACACATTTGGTGACTGAGGGTGGGTGGTGGCAGAAAACGGCAGTCAGGGCAGGCTCCGCCTGTGGCTGCTCCGGAGGCCCCAGATCCTCCCAGAAGAGCTCTGCGGAGCCTCCCCACACCCCGCAGCTGTCTCCTCTTCCTCCAAGGAGATGAGGAGGGGTGACATGGAGATGCCCTTGAACTCCCCTTTTTTCCACCATCAGGCACAAGCGTCACCGTGTTTGCAGGTAATTGCTGAATACATTTGAGTCAGATTCTAATCATGCCAGGAAACACTTACGTGAAAATCTTAACATGGGAATAGTCCTGTTACACTGTGAAAGACTGGCAAAATATAAAAAGAACCTGGTTTATATGGTTAACTTGAATGTGCCAGTTAAGCTAACTCTAGCAGAGGCTTATGCAATAGTTTTGCATTGGGAAGTCTCTGCACAGAAATAGACTCAGCAGAGTAAAAAGAGCTTATACAGCACAGGTTTGGATAGCGGTAGGCCAGCCAGGTGCCCAAGCCAAGTGGCTCAGCATCACTAAGTGCTCCTCAGAACACTACGAACCTGCCAACCACAGTCTGGACTAGCTCCCTGCCTTCAGGGAGGGGCTGCTGCCATTTAACTGATGAAGCCATTACATCACTGAGACATCAACAAACCAATCCAAATCTCTTAGAACCAAGCATTTCAATTACTGCCCAGACCTCAGGAAATTCTCGTTAGTGAAAAAGGATAAAAATATCAATCTCATTTTAAGGTAAACTTTTATTCTAATCATTTGACCTGTTTGACCTGTTTGAATTGATACTAAAAGATGAATGATAAAAATGCCTGTGGCACTTGGATAAAGAATTTGGAAGGTTGGGAAGTAGATGAGAAAGTGAGGAGGCTAAGAAGTCTGTTTCCCTTTGCAGGCCTCTCACCACGTGTAGTGCCTGATGCATAGCGGGCACCAGATAAAGAGCTTTTATAACTATTTGTTACATTAGGTTGGCATTTTAAATAGGCTTTGGTGATCATTCACCATGGTTTCAATCATAATCAGCTATATGGAAATATATTTATATTAATAGAATAATAGTTCTGTTTCTTCCCAAACCCTCAACCCAAAAGTAGGCTCCGTATGCTATCTTTATGAGTTCTAGGCAGCACAGACTGAAATGCTGTTCTCTCTTCATAGAACAGAATATGCACATCCCCTTGACTCCAGTGGGGATAGAGGACCCTCAGAGTCCTTTGCGATATCATGTGAAAATGCTCATGATGGCCATTCTTAGAACTGCTTGGGAATTTGGAACTTCCATGAGACACAGAGTTGATCTCCTCAAAAATTCTTGTCACTTATTATGTGAATGCCTTCACCTACCTAAGCTTTTCCACCCTGCAAAGGAATTTCCTTTTTGTAGATTGTTAATTCAGCATCTTCTAACAGGATGCTTTACCTGGATGGTATGTGGGAAGGCAGCCCAGGTCTTGAGCCAGCCAGACCTGGGTTCGAATCCAAGTTCTGCCACCATCTAATCATTGGTGTTTGAGTGAATCACTTCTTTTTATCGTTATTTTTCTTATCTGTCAAATGGAGGTGAAGAAACAAATAAAAAGGTGAAGTCCTTTTATAAACCTTAAAGCACTGCATATGTAAATGTAAAAAGATTACTTTATCTCTACATAATGTAGAGAATCTTCTCTGATGCCAACCCATCCTTGATCCTAGTACATAATTGCAGAGCCCAAAGAGAAAAATGCCTAAAAAGAGACACTTTCTTCAGACAAAGACAGACATACATACAAGACTCAAGGTTGGCAGCGTGTTAAATGGAATATCCATGTGGTACAATGGCCTATACATTTCTAACTTGCAACATCTTTAGTGGTGAAGCATTACTAAGCTGAAAGTCTTTTTATGCCCTCAAATCTAAACCAACAGAGTTCCAGTGTCACATGGTACAGGAGAGAGGGCTAGAACCTAGGCCTCGTGGCTCCCAGTCTCTGTTCCTGTATCTTTGGGCCTGTCCAAGTACATCCTTCAGGCTCTGTAACAGGACGCGATGGCACCACTCCTGAAGGTAATGAATTCCCCATATTTGGAGACCCGGACAACCGTCTATGAATGACACAATTTAAATAATGTCAATTTTCTATTTGGGTGTGTTTGGTGGATGGTCCTAAGGTCAATGACTTTAAGGATCTTCTGGCCAATCCTAAGCTAATAGATCCAGTTCTCAGCTCCAAATAATCATAGTGACAAGAGGCTGGAGGATGGGGGTGCCAGGGGAAGAGCATGAGCCATTCCTGAGCTGGTGGCATGTAGCCTGGCCTCAGCTTCTACACAGTGTATTGCAAGAAATCCCAGGCCCATGCACCCCTTTCACAGCCATGTGCAAGGACTCAGATGGGCACACAGGCAGCCCCAGGCACCTCCGTGAGCTGTCACAACCAGTGCTCATTAAGTTCTGACTCAAGTGAATTTACTTAAGAGACAACCAAACCAGCATCCCAAGCAACGTTATTCCAGCTTCTTGCAGCTCCTGGAGATGGGCAGCTCCTACTTCTGGAGACAAAAAACTTCTATTTGTGGGGAGGTCCGACTATGAGACGTACCAGCTCGGTTCCACATCTGCATGTTTCTACTAGACGCTGAGAGGAATGAGGGAGCTCCACCTCCCAGGGCAGTTTCTGAGGTTGGAGAGCGTACTGCGGAAAGCCCCCATGCCTCCCTGTCCGTGCTCAAAGCTGGGCTCTGGGACAACTTGCAGTGTAGGTGTAGGCAAAACAGTGGAGGATACACACGATTTTAATCCAAGGCCTGGTCCAAGTAGGGTGGCAGCTGCCTGAATTTTCTTTCTCTGACTCATTCTCCTTGTACCCTACTCTTCCTCTCTTTACTGAGGACTCACTGTATCCCAAGCACTAGGCTAGCTGTGAAATGGATAATAAATAGGAAGTTATCCCTGCCCTTGAGAAGTTCACATTGTAATGTGGGAAATAGACACCCAGGAAATGGCTGTGATGCGCTGTGGCAGGTGCTCTGAGTCCACATCAGGTGCATCATTGCTGGCTGTGGGAGTTGAGCAAAGTTTCAGAGGGAAAGGTGCATTTGGGCTGGACCTTGGAAATAAGGACCTTCTTCAGAAGATGATGAAGGTGCAGAGAAATGATGTGTGTAAGCTCAGCAGAGGGTGAGCTGGTCTGAGCCCTGAATCTGCCATCACACTGCAATGTGTGACCTTGAGACAAGTCACTCCCCCTCCCTGGGCCTTGGTCTCTCCATTCATGAAGGGAGGAGGGGTTATCTACATGATATTTGAAGGCTCTTTGTTGATATTCTAGGACTTGATAATTAAAAGGAAAGCAAAGAAAAACATTTGAAAGCATGCAAAAATATAGTAGTCTGGGACTTGCTGACATTCTAGACCTTGAGTCTAAGTGGAGGGAAGAGAAAATATTAAAAATAGTAAAATGAATGCAAATTACAGCAGGACTTTATACTGACTGCACAAAGTGCGTCCATATCTTAATAGTGTGTTGGAAGAGAGTGGCAGGGCAGTGGTGGAGAGAAGGATTTTAGGTCCTCTTTCTTTTGGTCTTTCTAACCCTCCATCCTAAGGAAAGAGGAGATGCTAACAGCTACCTAGAGCATTGCCACATTATAACCTAGCACTCACTGACATACTAAAGGACGATTCCATGTAAAAGAGAAAACTATATTCAATATAGGAGGTAGGGAAGCATGCAATTCATTTTAGGAAATGTCCAGCCAAATTGGCTAACACGCTTTAAGTTGTTGGTGTTTAATAAGACAGGCTTCAGTTATCTGCAACCTCTTTAAAGCGGAAATGTCCATTTCCTGATCCTACCAGATGACTGTGGCACCCTGTCATTAGGAAAATGTCCTAGGGACAACATCTTGTCATGCATCTACAGCCATGGCAGGTGCTGTGTCCCTGAACTTTTGTCCAGTGGTTACAGTGGCTCTCGTGTCAAATGGGGTTCAAAGCCACAGAAGGACGTTCCATAGAACTGGCCAATGGCGGAGCACTGTGCCCCCTGGCTGCTCCCTCACTGGCCCTGAGTGCTGGGCCTGCTCTAAGGCGCTCTTAGACCTGTTGCATTCTCTTTGGGAGCAAATGTGGACCTCCACTGACCGCTGATGACTCTTCAAGCTGGTCCTCCTGGAATCTGGGGCCTCCGGACCTTATATCCTTGGTGCCTTGGCTCACTTTTCCCTGAGATGGGAATATTTTTTTTCTCCTTCTGCATTTGAATCCCCACCTTCCCTCGGTGTTCAAGCAGTTTACGGAGGAGGTCCCTGCAGACATCCTCTCCACAATGAGCTTTCTTTACTGCCATATTTTGCCTGCACTTTGGGAAAGGGTGCCGTGGAAATGGTTTCTCTCCCAAGACAGAGAGCTACATGTATGATTTGTGGTGGTAAAAACTAGAAATGTCTGAGAAAGAGTGGGGTGCTTGGTGCACTTTGTGAGATGGGTGAGTTGTACTGTGAATTAAGGGACCAGGTGGTCTGAGAACTTTCTGAGTTGAGGAGTAACGAAGGAGTATCTGTGCATGGATTTTAGAAGGGGAAGCCACTCTGGGTTAAGCAGGCAGTATGTGTGAGTGGCACAGAGGGAAGAATGCCCAATAAAGGAACTGGAGATCTTTTTATGGCTGCAAAATGGCAAACTGAACCAATGCCCAGACCCTCCCAAACTGAGAAATATTTTATTAAACATCTAGGTAATTCATCAGTGAATGTTTCTGGTTGGCCCATGTTCGATTCCTATGCAACCTTGTACCCACAGGTGCTTAGATATGCAAGATGTGTCTCCCTTGTCATCTGGAGGCCAGGGTGCCTTACACAGAGTCCTCAGGTCCCAGGCCTTCTGCACTGCAATTTTGTGATGGCCGCTCCTCTTCCCCGAGTATCTGCCTCGGTCCTTGCATTCTCCTTTGGCCAGAGAGTGAGGCTGAATTCACCCCTAGATTCAAATCCATCAGCCCAGGTCAGTGAGAGGCGGCAGGGAGGCAGTCAGACTCCTGCCAGCGGGGCAGCCTCAGGGCGCGCCTTTAAGGTGGTAGATGGGTCAGGATGCTTGCTCTTCAGAAACACGGAGCTGTGAGGAGGAAACAGTGGGGAGAGTCAGCCTGCCCCACTCAGGAGAATGCTCCAGTCCACCCTCATTTCTCCCTCAAAAGAGCCCCCTTCCAGGCCCTCAGTCCCTAAAACAAACCTCAGTTATGCTGAAACACTGGGACCCAGAGGGTTCCACAGAATAATTCCACTGGGAAATTTGATTTGCATGCAGAGAAGCCCAAGGGAAATAAAAATTCACAAGCTTTAAAGGGTAGCTGAAGGACCAGGGGCTGATCAACATGGAGAAGAGATGTTTCAGGGGGCCATGTTACTGCCTATAAACCTCCCTAGGAGGAGGAGATCTGTCCTGTGTGCCTCTAGGGCAGAGGTGGGGTCAGTGGGATGGACGTTACCTTGAAACAGGTGTAGATCCAAAAGTCATTCAATGCACAAAGGTCTCCTGTCTGAGAAAGAACACCCCCAGATGCTTAGTGTATATGAAGCCAGGCTGGCCAACCCCCTTAAGCATTTATTCAGCAAGGGATAAATTAATAATTACATAACATTTACTGAGTAATTTGTCTGTGCTTGGCAATGACAACACAGAAACACATGAGCCACATTCCCTGGCTTTTAGGAATCTGTGGCCTACCAAAGCTGTGGGGACGGTGGCAGGTATGTTGTAGAGGGACTGGTACTGGCTGGAGAAGCAGTTTGTCCTCAATGATCTCTGTAGGTGCCTCCTGTATTTAAAATCCTGCAAGATGCTCTAATTTTACTCTTTATCTTTTTTTTCTTTCAGTTCAAAGCTCATTTCATCTATGCTCTTTCAAACCTTCAAAAGACCAGATAAATAGACAGACAAGGAGTATAGGGCCCTGGGCAAGGGCAAGACAGATGCCTTGTGTCCCTTGTTCCCCATCACAGCTTTTGTCTTTAGAAGATATGAGTGGAACTCAAGATTTAGATAATGTTCCTAAAATTCCAATAGCATTGGTGGTGCCAAAGACTGTGTGAGCAAAGGCAAGTCCCTGGAGAAATGACAACAGCCTATGTCAGGGGGCAGCTTGTGTGGAAGGTAAAGGCTTCAGGGGTGGGGTCCACACTGGTATTCAGATCACTAGATGGGCTGGCGTTTTAGAAAACAACACACTTCACTTGGCGACTGTGGATGTCTTCTTCTTCTAAGATTGTAAACATAACTCAAGGTTAATGTGAGAATAGCTAGTACAATAGAGATCATGATAATTATCTAATAGGCCAACCAATAATTACACATGATAAGAATGTCTTAAAACTTAGTAATTAGACAGTGATGAACAGTATGATTTGGGGGCACTATTTATTAATGGTTGATATAGAAGGAGAATTGCTTACCAAAATGAGCATGCAGCCATGTGCACACACACAGCTGACCCAGTGAAGTCAGTCTACACTCATGTGCTGGGGTTATTGCACAAACCTGTCACCCCTCTTGTGACCCAGTCACCGTGCAGGCGAGGCTTCCTCAGCACAGTGCCCCAGCTGAGAGGACTGTTGCCACAGAAATGCTGTTGGTACCAAAGAAGCCTATCCCGTTGCCTCGTTTGACCTAATCTGGCTCAGCTAAAATGTGAGCCTGGCATTACATGTCAGCTGCACAGACAGAGCGCCAGACACCTACTCATCCATGAGAGGCACATTGTGTTTTTCTCCAGGATTCCAAAAGGGAGAAGCACCCTCTTTCTCACTGAGGTAAAAAGATAATCTGAAACTAGGAGTATAAACAGATCTCCCAGGAAATTCAAGTCCATGACTAGAAAGAGCCCCAAAGCCACCCAGACCAAATGAACAAGAGGCAAAGCCATCTCCCAGATCGCAGAAGAGAGAACAAGGGGTGCGCGGAGCCCATATTGAGGAGCATGAGTGTAGGGATGCCTGCGCATTTCAAGCGGGAGGTGGGATTCGGGCTAACTAGTTCTCCCTAAAGGCCCCAGAAAGAAGGCATGGTAGCAGCCTCCTACAGATTTGCCTAGGGGCAAACCTACATTTAAAAACTGAGGGCAAACTTCAGAATGTGTTAATTTGTGCAGAAGGTCTGTTGTTTAATATAGGTATCAGTTGCACTTCTATAAATTGAACTGCAGTTTCAACATATGGAAGAACTTGAAATGAGGGGATTTTAAATTTTATAATGCAGCTAACTTTCAATAAAGATGTGATTTTATATATATCTTATATATATCATATGTTCGAGTGAGACCTATCCTTTTTTTTATTAAGGTATCATTGATATACAGTCTTATGATGAAGGTTTTACATGAGCAATACTGTGGTTACTACATTCACCCCTATTATCAAGTCCCCCCCACATACCCCATTACAGTCACTGTCCATCAGCATAGTAAGATGCTATAGAGTCACTACTTGTCCTCTCTGTGCTATACTTTGTTACCTGTGACCCCTCTACATTATGTATGTTAACCATAATGCCCTTTAATCCCTTTCTCCCTCCCTCTCCACCCATCCTTCCCCACCCCTTCCCTTTGGTAATCGCTGGTCCCTTCTTGGAGTCTGTGAGGCTGCTGCTGTCTTGTTCCTTCAGTTTTGCTTTGTTGTTATACTCCACAAATGAGTGAAATCACTTGGAACTTGTCTTTGACCACCTGGCTCATTTCACTACGCATAGTACCTTCTAGCTCCATTCATGTTGTTACAAATGGTAGGATTTGTTTTCTTCTTATGGCTGAATAACATTCCATTGTGTATATGTACCACCTCTTCTTTATCCATTCATCTACTGATGGACACTTAGATTGCTTCCATATCTTGGTTATTATAAATAGGGCTGTGATAAACATAGGGGTGCATATGTCTTTTTGAATCTGCGATCCTTTTTTCTTTGGGTAGATTCCTAGGAGTGTAATTCCTGGGTCAAATGGTATTTCTATTTTAGTTTTTAGAGAACTTCCATATTGCTTTCTACAGTGGTTGAAATAATTTACATTCCCACCAACAGTGTAGGAGGGTTCCCCTTTCTCTGCATCCTCACCAGCATTTGCTGTTCCTTGTCTTTTGGATATTGGCCATCCTAACTGGTGTGAGGTGATATCTCATTGTGGTTTTAATTTGCATTTCCCTGATAATTGGTAATATGGAACATTGTTTCATGGGCCTGTTGGCCATCTGAATTTCTTCTTTGGAGAAGTGTCTGTTCAGATCCTCCACACATTTTTTAATAGGGTTATTTGCTTTTTGGGTGTTGAGGCATGTGAACTCTTTATATATTTTGGATGTTAACCCCTTGTCTGATATGTTGTTTATGAATATATTCTCCCATACTGTAGGATGCCTTTTTGTTCTACTGATGGTGTCCTTTGCTGCACAGAAGCTTTTTAGTTTGATGGAGTCCCACTTGTTCATTTTTGCTTTTGTTTCCCTTGCCTGAGAAGATACGTTCAGGAAAAAGTTACTCATGTTTATATTCAGGAGATTTTTGCCTATGTTTTCCTCCATGAGTTTTATAGTTTCATGACTTACATTCAGGTCTTTAACCCATTTCAAGTTTACTTTTGTATATGGAGTTAGACAATAATCCACTATTATTCTCTTAAATGTAACTGTTCAGTTTTGCCAACACCATTTGTTGAAGAGGCTGTCATTTCCCCATTGTATATCCATGGCTCCTTTATCATATATTAATTGACCATATCTGGACTCTCTATTTTGTTCTATTGGTTTATGGATCTGTTCTTTTGATAGTACCAAATTGTCTTGATTACTGTGACTTTGTAGTAGAACTTGAAGTTGGGGAGCCTGATCCCACCAGCTTTATTTTTCCTTCTCAGGATTGCTTTGGCTATTTTGGGTCTTTTGCAGTTCCATATGAATTTTAGAACTATTTGCTCTAGTTCACTGAAGAATGCCATTGGCATTTTGATAGGGATTACATTGAATCTTTAAATTGCTTTAGCCAGGGTGGCCATTTTTGACAATATTAATTCCTCCTATCCATGAGCACGGGATTTATTCCCACTTATTGTTGTCTCCTTTAATTTCTCTCATAAGTGTCTTGTAGTTTTCAGGGTATAGGTCTTTCATCTCCTTGGTTGGGTTTATGCCTAGGTATTTTATTATTTTTGATGCAATTATAAATGGAGTTGTTTTCCTGATTTCTCTTTCTGCTAGTTCATCATTAGTATATAGGAATGCAATAGATTTCTGTGTATCAGTTTTGTATCCTGCAACTTTGCTGAATTCAATGATTAGTTCTAGTAGTTTTGGGGTGGATTCTTTGAGGTTTTTTATGTGCACCATCATGTCATCTGCAAACAGTGATAGTTTAACTTCTTCCTTACCAATCCGGATGTCTTTTATTTCTTTGTGTTGTCTGATTGTTATGGCTAGGACCTCCAGTACTATGTTGAATATAAGTGGGGAGAGTGGGCACCCTTGTTTTGTTCCTGATCTTAGAGGAAAAGCTTTCAGCTTTTTGCTGTTAAGTATGATGTTGTCTGTGGGTTTATCATATATGGCTTTTATTATGTTGAGGTACTTGCCCTCTATACCCATTTTGTTGAGTGTTTTTATCATGAATGGATGTTGAATTTTGTCAAATGCTTTTTCAGCATCTATTGAGATAATCATGTGATTTTTGTCCTTCTTTTTGTTGACGTGGTATACGATGTTGATGGATTTTTGAATATTGTACCATCCTTGCATCCCTGGAATAAATACAACTTGATTATGTGGATGATTTTTTTGATGTATTTTTTAATTCAGTTTGCTAATGTTTTGTTGAGTTTTTTGCTTCAAAGTTCATCAGGGATATTGGTCTGTAATTTTCTTTTTTTGTGGTATCTTTGTTTTTGGTATTAGAGCAATGCTGGCCTCATAAAATGAGTTTGGAAGTATTCCCTCCTCTTCTACCAGGTCAGGTCTGTCTTCGGTAATATTAGCTGTAATGTCTTCTCTTTTTTCCCCTCCTGTCAGAAAACTGAAATTGCTTTTGTGGCAGTCAGGTCACCATGGCCAACGTGAAGCAAAGATTTAAGAAATTCAGTGGAAAGGGGGTGTCCCTAATCTAGGTGTTTAAATCCCTGGAGGGATTTCCCTAAAACACTTGTTTCCAAGTTATTTCTTCCAATCATCTGTGTCCCACTGATTTTGTGAAAAAATGATAACCCAGTCCCTTAGATCTGTATCCTACTTTACAAACCCCTTTCTTTTCATACCTGATCCTCACAACAGTTTGGGGAGATAAGCAGACCAAGGACAATGATCCTATTTTCCAGATGTGGAAGTTGAGACTCAGACTGCCTGTCTGACTGGGGGAGTGTCATAGAGCCAATTTGCAGAGCTCACTTCATGCTGGTCTTGCACCCTGTCACTTAGATTCTTCCTTTTCCTCCCAGGCCTGCCTCTTTACTGAACTGATAGCACATTGGCCAAGAGATCAGAGGGTTGAATTCTCCCCTCTTTGTCACCAACCCATGGTATACCCTCAGAGAAACCATTTCTCCCTCTAGGTCTTTGCACCCAGGTAGGGGATGACTTCCTCCCAAGGGACTCCTCAGCAGGACTCCTCAGCAGTACCCCTGCTTCCAGGCCCCCTTCATAGCCTTCGTGTGCACAGCTGTCAGAGTGGCCTTTCCAGAGCACAGATTTCTGTATTACACCTGCCCACCTAAAACTTTAATGGCTTCTCATTCTCAAGAGGATAAAGGCCACCCTTACTAGCCTGGTGCAGAAGGTCCTCTGAGCTAGCCCTTGCCTATGCCTCATTTCTTGTTTTTCCTTCCTCTACTCTTTGCTGCAGATCTAGCAACATGGATGGGTCTGATGCTTCCCTTCTCTGCCTGTATCACCTTTTCTCATCCATTTTCAACCATTTAGCTTCTACTTGAAGGCCCATGCTGTGAATCTCTTTTCTTAAGAAGCTGTATAGGAGCCCAGAGTGCTCCATCCTTCCCAGGCAGAGGTTTCAGTTGGTGTTTCTCCTCTGGGGTCCTTTAATCCTCCGTGAATATCATTGTTGCATTTTGGCTTGTTTTTATGGTTGCACCTCGTTTACTTACGAGGTTTCATTTTATTTTGTTTTGCTCTTAAAATTAAGATTATGTCTGAGTCATCTTTTAATCCCTGACATATCTAGTATTATGTCCAGCATATAGACATTAAAGAAATGTTGCTGAATACATGAATGAATGAATGAATGAATGAATGAAAATGGATTAGAGTAACTCTTAAGGACTTTCTGCTTTTGATATTCAAAAGTCTGATCCACAAGCATGCCCAGAACATCTTTCCAGAAGGTTTTCTTCCCCCTTTATGGAGATTTTATTGCTTCTCCTACTGATCTGCATTCCAGCGAGCAGCTGGAAGGATGGGGAGATGAATGCCTTGCACTAGAACCCCAGGAACAAGGAGCTGGGTGAGAGCCATCATGGCTGGTCCAGCAAATCTTGGGGGACAGCTCTGCTGTCAGTGACAAAGAGGCCACCCAAGCTGCCATCTGATGTGGCCAGGGCAGACTCGAGTCTGCGTGGTCAGTTTCTCTGGCTGGCTGAGGTGTGGGTGTGTAAGCATCTGCTCCTTGCCCATGCAGCGCAGGAAGCTGGGTCTCACCCAGGGGCAGTCTAGGGAATAGACAAGTCCACCTCTCTTGGGGGACCAGGCCATCTGTGGCCTTCTTAGATTCTCTAGGACCTTTAATCTTTGTGTGTAAGATTGGCATCATACATGAATCTATACAGATAGAGTCACATTACATAGTTCACATACACTGACAGACAAAGTAGTGTGAAAATTAAGAGTACAGATGATGAAGCCAACTGCCTGGGGTTGGGGTACTTCTCAAATCTACCACTTACTAGGTCTATGGCCTTAGACAACTAAGCCCTTTGTGCTCAATTTCCCAAACTTTTTAACTGGGTATTAATAATGCCATCTCAGAGAGTTGCTGTGTTAGCTATGGGTACCTTTATCTGAAAGGGCACTGAGTGCTAGGACGTTACTTACATACCTACACCCAGCTAATCTTAAACAAAGTACTGTAAAGCATGTCATGTCATGCATGATGCTAATCTTACACACAGGGATACCAACTCTGCCTGTAAGAGGTGGAGCCTAGACTGCATCTCAGGTTGGTCTGACCTCAACTCCAAAGTTCTTTTCCTTATACCTAGGGTGATGACATATCCTGGTTTCTCTGGAAAAGTCTAATTAATATCTACATTCTGGGATAAATAATTACTTGTACATATTTCACGTTCAAAAGAGTCCTGATTTGGACAATAAATTATGTGGTTGTCCTACTTGCTTCACATTTCTTCTCTAAAGAGGAGATTCTGGCTTTCTATAAAAGGCATGTTTACTTTGAAAACTCTCTTTGGAGAGCCATAGGTGGCCAGCAAGCTTCCCTGATTTAGTAAATATATCACGTGTTGATTTACTGACAGAATTTGGGGCCAGCTGGAAAAAAATACAGGAAGAAATGCAGTCTTCCTATCTTAATTTTTGCAAGTTTTACCCAAATGCATCTGTAATCACATGGTCTTTTCATAAATTGTTGTGGAACTTAGAGACCTGTTTTCTGGTGTTTACTGGGTTATCTACACTTAATTGGGAGGTTCTTGGTTTGCAATATTGCACAGATTAGGCCACATAGCCTGAGTAGAAGTACAGGGTGGTAAGTTTAGGAAACTTTTCTGTGGACCTTTATTTATATTTATTTCTGGGCCCAGAGTTCCAGTCTTTTAATAACATTTTTCCTTCTTTATAGAAAATGCTGATATTGAATAGAGGAGCAAAAAGCAATAGCAATAACAAAAGAATCACAATAAAAACCAGAAACAAAGGCATAAAACACCAACAAATAAGTGCAAGTAAACTGTGTCCCGTTTTGAAGTCAACAGTGGAAAACCATTCGTGGAAGAGAAAGAGTGCCCTTTTAGAGAAGGCTCCAGGGAAAACAGCTGGGATTGCTTGAATGGCCCTGACTTTGAGGCTGTTAGCTGCTTAGATTTGCACTTGCTCAAAATCCAAGGAAAGAAAGGTCTTACTCACCCCTCCCTCCCACACAGCATATTCCCAACAATCTCCAGTTCTTGATCTGTGACCTTAGGCAAGTCATTCTCCACCTCTCTGACTCAATAGCTGTTCTGTCAACTGGAGGACTGAGAGAGATGCTTTCAAAGGACCCTTGATGCTCTAAATCACCTTGACTTAATCCTTACACTACCTTCTACCTTTTATTTAACCAAGTCACTAGTCACTGTAATTGAGATCAGGGAATCCATCAAGGTAAACAGGTCAATAACCTACTAGGCTATTCTGCTTACTGTGGCCAGGCTTGAAACTCTTGATCTTTCATTCTCATATTTCTTGAGCTCTTAGAGGGATTGTGTTACCTTCATCATAAGAGCATATTCAATAATGATTTAACAAATAAATGAATGAATTTTTATCACCATATGGATGTCTGAAATCTTGCTTTAAATTGTAACCGCTTAATGATGCATATGAAACAATAACCATCATTGCAAATCTTTTTTATAGAAGTAGGTGGAAAACAAAAGAAATATTACCATGTGTGTATAAATTGTTGTGCTTTATTTTAGTAAGTGTTATTTTCAGGAAGAAAAATCTGACTTGCATATGCAGTACTATAGCACATGGGTCACATAGGAAACCTAATCAGTTGGCTCATTTGGCCTGGTTCAGGTTGAGCTAAAATGCAAGCCTGGTACAAAAGAGGAAACATGATAATCCCTCATCCTTTGGCAACTACGGGCTCTGTTGTCTGAAAAACACTGAGACTCAAAGTCCTTTGCTGACAAGACGAATAAAAATCAGGCTGAAAATAAGATGTTGGGGAAAAATGCTTGAAATAGTGCTAAGAATAAATTTTAAAACACTAAATAAAACTTCAAGGAAAAATCTCCACTTACAAAACAACTTAGTTCTGTTCAAACTGAACATTTAATCTCAGAGACAGTCCCCCTCCTGTTGTTCAGAAAGAGTTGTTGCAGCTTCAAGATCTGTGGTGGATCTTCAGTTCTGTGATGGTCAGGCTCTACCTCATGAGACACTGAAGCTACTGTTACCAATTCAAACTGCAGTTTTAGCCTCCCTTTAAAAATATTTCATGTCTTGGCAAAAATGCACTGGTAACCACCTGGCCTTGTTACAACTTACTGTGGAGTTTACAAGTCTGTTTTGTGGTGGTTATGAGGCCATTTGCCCTTAAATGGTGTATTCTGTCTCTGCAATATTTCATAGGTCAGGCCATACGACTTGGGCAGAGAAATAAATTCTATCATGTTCTCTTGCTTCAGAGGACTAAATAAAATCAAAGCTTTAAAAAAAATGTCAGGAGTTTGAACATTTTGACATGCAATTATAAACCAGCATCATTGCTAATCCTTAAATTGGCAAAAGATTATGAGAGCTTCTGACTGCAGGTGACACCTGACTTAAGGAGACTGCTCCCCTCTCTTTCCACGTCCCTCTGACAACTCCCCAACATTTTAATGGTGGGGGGGGCAGTGGGTGCTGGGGAAACGTCATGGTCCTGTGAGTGAGGCGAGTAGCAGGGGCACCTCCCGCCCCAGTTGCAGAAGGGAGGTGTTTGGGGATGTGCAAGTTGAGATCTGTGGATAATTAAACTGGAGAAAAGGTCCAAATGGGTTGTCAAAACAAGGAGGGCCCAAGGCTGATGTGAGGAATCGGATAACTGCCGGAGGGACGTGAAGCTGAGCAAAAGCAGCCAGAAGGAAGGGACCTGTGGAGGAGGGTCTCTGGGTGGCTGTCAGAGACAGGGCTCAGCGGAGCATGTCTGGGCTCCTCTGTGTCCCCTGTGACGGGAAGCTGGGTGGGATGGAGCCGTTTGAAGGGCTAGCTACATGATACCCACCATCGTCTTCCCTTAGCTCTTCTCAGCCCCTGCCTTTTGCTTCTTCATGTTTCCCGAACCTTCCCTCCCTCACCATATCCTCTCCCTCCTAGAACTTCTGAGCTAATTGAGGTTTTCTAGTGTGGCATATCTGATGGCCTTCCTGGGCAAGGGCTCAGAATCGGTGTATCCTGTGCATGAGGGAAGTGGATGGGCATGAGGTGAGGAAAAGCGTTTGTATGTAGCTGAAGTTCACTTCTGAAGAAGCTCTTCTCCTTGGATCCCAGAGACCCACGCTGAGCATGCGCCAGTCCCTGGCATTTCTGAACGGTCCTGTCGGTGATGTTCTCCCAGAGACGTAAAGTGATGTGGAAGAGAAATCACTGGACATCAAGCCAAGGTCTTCTGGCTTAAGTCCAAAGTTCTGTCCATAACACTGTGCTTGAAATCTTGACTGGGCACATGTGCTGACACTCCCAGGCACTCTAGGAGAAACAGAAGATGGAGAGTCCCTGTCTTGAGGAATACAGTGTAACAGAGAGATGGCAATAATACCCAGTGCAGTGAGAGAAGAACCCCAAAATAATACAAAATGTGCAAGGTGACTTGAGTGTGGTTTGGCCCATAGGTACCGGGAAATCCAAAGGATCTGAGCAGGAAGAGGCTGGTGGAGCTTATCTTTGGTTCCAGGACCCAGACTCCAGGGGGAATTTTCACACACAAATGATAATGATAAAATAATCGTTAGAATGACAACAATAACCATGTTTTGAGTGCCTAATGTATGTTAGGATATTGTGCTAGATGCTGTATTTTGGATTTTTCTATTAATCTTCAAACAATCCACAAGATAGAAGTTGCTAGCTGTATTTTATAGTTGAGCACATGGAAGCTCAGATTAAGATTCTGATCGATGTCACATAGCTAGGACTAGACAGCAGAGGCTATGCCCCAAGGCTGCCTGTTAATACTGATACGTTTTCCTTCGTACTATGGTATCTCAAATCAACAATGGAATCTTCATCCGAATTCTTTCCCTGAATGAAGTGAAAGCAAGTCAGTCCTTCAGTGGGGCCAGCCCTCTGAATTTTATGCTATTCACCTTGCTTCCTCAGTTCATTTATAAAAAGACATGATCACAAAGTGCCCCACAAATAGGATTCTTAACCAGAAAGGAAACTGAAGACAGGAGACTTTGGAATTTCTTTGTGAGTCTTGTTTCCAACTCATTTGCTGGGCTCAAGAAAACCTATTGAACTATGTGGTCAAAATAAATTAATAGAAATATTTATTATTGTAATTTCCATCCTGTCTTTCATCATTCTTATTAATTTGCTTATTTCAGGATCTAATTTAATTGCTAAGTGACATATTCATTATTCATTTGTTTTTGTAAAAGAAGGCATTTCTTCCAACCTAATCACCTGCGATGTGGTTGGCTGCCTTCATTTCAGTTTCTGCATAAAATTGGGCAGCTCAGAAACAGCCTTTCCCCTGGCAGCAGGGCTGCCTCTGTGCGAGCCGGCGCTGAGGGACTGCCCCGTCTAAGCATGACTAGAGTCCTCCATGTCCCCGTGATGGGGTGTTAGGAGGGACATTTGAAGGGCTAAGGGTAACCAACCCACTATCATCTTGCTCAGACAAGAGAGGGCTTTATGTGAGATGGCTTTTAAAGACAGTGCCATCAAAATGTGAAGGCCATGGGGACAGTGTGCACAGTATGCGTGTCCACAAGGGGACATTGTGTGATGTAAAGAGTGTGTGTGTGCATGTGTTGGTGCATGTGAGAGACACAGAGAGAGAGAGAGAGACAGATTGAAAACTACCATTACTGATCGCCAGCTCTCTGCCAGGCCCAGAGCCAGGTGCTTCATCTGATCACACATCCTCCCCGCAATGTTAAAAGGAGAAAACTGTCACTGAAATTGAAGGCAAAGGTCAGAGATTCAGGAAAGGCCATAGAGAAATCCAGCCGACTCCTCAGTCGGCCCACACTCCTCAGCTTGCTCAGATACTTACCGAGTGCCTAACCCTGTGCTGGTAGGCTCAGGAGGGGGGCCGAGTCAGCCTGGAAAGTGGGGAGATGAGAGAGCATGAATTCGTTTATGCTCACAGGATATCTGCACTGAGAAAAGGGCCCGAACACCTTGTAAAGGTTAGGAGTTAAAGCCAAAGACTTAACTGAAGTAGTTTTTATGAAAAGAGTATATCTTTATGCTCTAAAGAATTAAAGAGTGAATGTACAAATACGGGCGATAACTTTAACAATTTTATTTGGCATGTAATTCTAACAAATTTGACCATTTAGAAGGTCTGCTCACAGCACTATAGAATAAAGCAAGGGGCAGAAGACACCCTGTTACTGCAGGATAGATGATCTGGCTTTGAAGACGAAAGCAAAAGGAAGTCTCAAGTACATATAGATCTAAGCTACCTCACATTGTGATAACATGTATTCAAATAGTAAACAGGGGGCATCAAGAAAACATTATGTTAATAAACATGTCTTTAAGAAGATCAGGAATTGTTATACAGGAAAAATATTTTCATCCAAAATGGGAACATATTGTGACGTACAGAGTTGAGTGGAAATCTTCATACCCTTGAATTCAAAAGAAATGGGTTTGAGTCCAGGTGTCCCCACTTGCTGGCCATAAATTCTTGGGCTTTACCTATCTGTGGTTTCTCTCTCCATAAAATGGAAAAAAATCACACCACAACCCATCTTCTCTACAAGAGTTGTAGTGAGGCTCAAGTGAGAAACTGGGCGCCAATTTGTTTCATAAATTCTAAGAATCCTGGGTCTGGTCACCATCAAGAAAAATCTCCTCATTTCCTGGCAATGCAGGCTCTTCAAAGTAACTTTATACCTGCAATAGCTGTGCAATGTGACTGGTAGTGCCATTGGAGATTTCTTCTCCTCACTGCTTCCAGAGTCTTGCTCCCAGGAAAGGAGAGCTTTGCACGTTGGCTTTCACAAGCAATGTGTGCACGTGTTCTGGTCCACAGGTGTCTGCATTTCTTTAATATACATGCCCAGCAATGAAATTGCTGATAGACAAGGTGTGTAGATCTTTGGGCCTGATAAAGTGAAAAAGCTATTCGACGAAAGATGTGATGGCTAGTGGGGTCACTACCATAATCTAACGAGGTTGTCCTGTTGCAGCTATGTGTAAATCCACTTCCCTGCAGATTCCACTTCCGTGGAGGAGTAAACATCCCCAGGATGTGGGTTCTTAAGATCGGAAATTAGACCGGGTAGGAAGGACTTAGAAGAAAAATTCTTGCCTCCTTTCAGTCTTCCTTCTCTTGGATCTGGACTCCTCAAGTCACAGCCCCCGGGGCAGTTTGAAGCACTAGCCTCCAGTCGGGGGAGGGAAGGTCTCGCTCCTGGCTCTTTGTCACTAGCATTCACCTGCCTCCTCACCGTGATCAGGGCTGTCTCCCCTGTTAGGCTGAGAATGTCTTGAAGGAGGCTTTGGGGGTCATACTCGTCTTGGATCCAAATCTGACGTTCACACGAGCCCCTCACTTGCCTGCTTCTTCCCCCACATACTTCAGCCTGGGATAGCACGTGGTTCTTCAGCTCTGCTGAGTCCCCATTGCCACATGTACGATCCACAGCAGGAGAAGGCCTCCCTCCCTCAGGAAAGTTACATGTCCTTCTCCCTGGGCTCCAGGCTCGTCAGCTGAAGACTTTTGGATTTCCTGTAAGACTGAACAGACTGGCCATGGCTGATACTTCTCTGAATTTTTATATCACCTCCTCTGATGCTATAGCTTTGTGAGGGTACATAGTCATCTTTCCAAAATAAGTATGAGTTGATCGGTTTCAATAATTTTTTTCAAATGCAAAACCAGAGATCTCTAATTTCCAGGCTGACCTAGAAGAGTCATATCATTATGTTTTACCCACTCCAAAAGTTGAGCCAACTCCATTTTAGGGTGTGTGGTTTTCAGAACTCCCACTTCTTGCTGTCTAATTCCGTATCAGTTAGGACTCTTTAGGAGAATGAATCTCTTCCCTTCCTCCCCCAGCAAATGCAACACCTCCTTTTTATTTTAAATAGTTTGTAATATCCCTTCTACTATTCTGTGATTGAATGTATAGTTTAATCTACCTCTCATGTAATTAAGAAAAGTGTATCATGCCTAAACATTAGTATAACAGAGAAAGAAAGTAATTTATAGTAGAAATATGTGCACATGTAGGTATGTAAACACTGTTTCACAATTACACCAGTACATATGAAGAAGTGGTCGGAAGTTTAGACCAAGAGATGGCATCCCCGTGAATGTGATATTTATAAATGTAGACTGATAAGCGTATTCCGTTGACAACTCAAGATCCATAAGTGCCATTGCCATTGGTGACATGATTTTCTGAAAAGGTGAACAAATCTTGGAAAAGTTTCAAACAAAAGTACAATCTTCCCTCAACTTAAACAATAGAAAATGCAGTGTGTATCAAAACCATACCCAAAGTAAAAAAAATTTGTGTGTATATGAAATGGAGTTAGAGTCAAGGCTCAGATAATAAATAGGCTTGTTACCTGCCTGGAAGCCCAATGGGTCATTAAAAAACAGTGCAGGATGAAGGAAACATTCTTTGTCATGCAAGCTTATCTCATAAATTCTATGTAGCCTCCGGGGTCTCCATATATTAAATGCCAGGCTCACATCCCAATTACTGTGACAATAAAACATCCTTACGACTTTCCAAAATGGCACCCATTGAGAAACAACTTTAGGTCAACCCAAACTGACTTGAATTTGAGGGGAATTGCTATGATTTTTCTTTTGGTCTTCTTTCTGCAACAGTTTCAGCCTCAATTTGGCAGCCAAATGGCTGTCTTAGTTCTGGAACTCTCAACTGTACAAAACCTCCTCCAGAGGAGGGGAAACATCTTATGTTCTGGTGGGTCACTATATGTAGAAACTACTACTGCAGAAGGGCCAGGAAATATCCCTTAGGTTTCATCCGACCAAGCTGTAGCCTTACAATTCTGAACCAATCAGAGTTACTGTAACCATCAGACCCACTCCTGGAATTGGGAGTGCAGTCAACTTTCTTTGAAGCACAGAGTAGATGGAGAATGTATGACTATCTGAATAAAAGCCAGGGAGGAAGGGAGAAATTTCTGAATAGGCAATCAAAAATGTCCCCTGCATATTTGCAGGGTTGAGAACTGGTTTTATTTAGGGGAATTCCAGGTTTGTTTGTGCCTTGAAAGACCACCTGAGCCAGAGGTTACGCATATAGGGGATGCTGGTGGATTCCTAAGGCATAGCCGGAGTGGCTGGGAATAGGAGTGGGAGCCCAGGAAAGGAGGAGGTGGACGCTTCAAGTCTGGACAAACTACCTTGTAAAAGGATTAAAGTTGTGTGAGATTCCCCTGCCAAAGCTCTTAGAGCGTGTGACAGGAGCCCAGGTGAAAGGTACGTGTGGGTGGAAACTGAGAGAGACCCGGGACCATTTCCAGAGGAAACTCACCTGTTTGGCAAAGACTTTTCTCGGCAAATTTCCCTTCTGCATCCACATGTTCTCATCAACTCCAGACTCACAGGAAAGCATGACGGTTGTGAAATCAAAAAGCAACTTTGGCATACGCAGATAACTCAAGTTCAACATGAGAGGTTATGCTGTAATGTTTGGCACCCAGATCCCTGTGTTAGACGCCCTTCTCCCCTGTGCCCTGCTCTTAGGCGCGCCTCTGGTCCTGCTATTCTGTCTATACAGTCTCTCTCAAACCATCTAATAATTACTTGTTACTGCTTTAGAATTTGTTTTTCCTCTCCCCCACCCGCAGCATTGGCCTTCAGCCTTTTCTTTCCAGTTCCTTCTGCTGGTTACAACCAGCCAGGTTTTCTTAAACTAGAACTCTTACCTTTGTTCCCTCTGTTCAAACACTTTCAATGGGCGCCCATTGTCCACAGAATTAACTACAAATCCTCATCCTGGATGTCCACGGCCAGGCCCAACCCTGAAGAGTTCTTAGCATTGGTCAGCTGTTTGGCAAACACGTGTTGCCTTGCAGGAGGCATTGGGCAGATGCAAGAACTGCTGGGTGTGATTTTTCATCACTCTCCTTGTAACCTAGATTTCAAGCCAAATTTTTTCTGTTCATCAAAACTTGTGGACTGCGGGCTTTTCTTGAAGTACTTGGGCTGCGTTGCCTCTCACGGCATCTACATTGCGGTCATTTCTATTCTTGACAGATATCCCAGCGCTCCAGATGATGAATCAGTCAGCACTGAACTCCCTCGTCTCCCTCTGATGATCCTAGTACCTGGCTGCTAAGTTTATGGTGAAAGGTGTATATTCACTGAGTAGCTCCTGTAGTTTTGGGACTATTACAAAGTGTCCCATTCTTCTAGTGTTCCATTTGTCTCCACTCTATCAAAAGCAGAAGAAACTGACAATTCTCACAATATGCACATTTTATTTTTAATAAATCACTTTTCAACCTTGATGCTGATTCTCCAATGTTTAGCATTTTCGAGGGGTTTGGAACTCATAACGCTGCTGGCCTGAAACAGCAACTGTTAATATTTTGTCCTGTGTCCTTCAAGTCTTGTATCCTAACTAATATTTATAGTTCAGAAATTGAATGGAGAATAATTTTTTTTATCTTGCTTACTTTCCTTGACCCTAAACCATAATTTTGCTGCCAGAAATATTTACCAGGGATATTGTACCAATTCTCCTTTTTGCTGCTATAAACAACTATGTGGTGAACATCTTTGTGTACAAAGCCTTTCTTACTCTGGGGTTAATTACTAAAGATATATCACCGGAAGTGCAACTGTTGTAGCAAAAAGGAATATTCACCTTCTGATTCTAAATTCCTACTTTGGCTTTTTGCCTTTAAATGTATGTTTAAGGTGGCCAGTTAGCTCAGTTGGTTAGAGCGTGGTGCTGATAAACGCATGTTTAAATGGAATGCCATGAGCAAAGGTGACTGTTTAGCAGAGACCTGGGGGGAGTCTCCAAATTCCACCCTCCTGACCTAATTTATTAAATAACTATGTTAATGTTTGCCTTTATTGTCTTCTCAATTTCAAGAAAAAATACAGAATGCTGAAATTAGATTCAGAGCCAACCTCTCCCTCTCCCTTATAAAGTATGCTTTCTTGATGTGAGAGGGTGAGAACTTTAAATCTCTCTCTGGAAAAACATGCAATGAAATTGGAGATGGTGGGACCCTAGACTTGGAGTCATCTTTGAATGGATGTGTTTTCCCAGTGCTTTGGGAGGATCAAAAAGCCCTAACAAAATAAAATCAAGACCAATCCCACGTAGTTCAGTTTCTTAGCAAAAAAGAACCTTAGTTCTCTATTACTGGCGTAGAAATGTGCAGATGCAAAACACAGACAGGTTGTCCTTGCCCTGAGTTATAAAACAGTGATTCTGTTGAAGGTCATTTTGTTTAGTACCAAGACCAGTACTTGGCCAGGAGGCCACCGAGACTGAAGCATCTCTGCCAAGGACCGTGGACATGGGTGGCCTGGGAGATCTGCCACCTCACCCCAGAGCAGGTCATGGCCCTGGTGACTGAGAGAGGAGAAGGTGAATAATAAGAGCTGGAATAAAATGAAAGAGAGAAGGTTATTTTCTGAATCCTCTGAATTCTAAATTTAGAATCCTCCTAAACAAATTATACAAATTATAAAAAGCTACTGAACTCTTGAGGCAGCATATCTTAATTTATTTACATGATCCTCACAAGAGTCTCTTTATCCAAAAAGTGGGCTCACTGAAGGACAGTCAGCTCTGCCCTGAGTTCGTGGAAGGAGCGAGGACCCTGGTAACCTCTCTCGGGCTAAGTGTCTTCAATCTAAGGGACTAAGGAGAAATCACAGTGGGGAAGAATTCCCCTGCCCCCACCCATCACCGACAGGGGATTTTATGGGAAGTGAAGGTCTAGAGGCAGTGATGGTCCTTCTACCCTGGCAGAAGGCTCAAAGGCCATGCAGGGGCCCCTAGTTCTGATCTAGTGCCAGACTCTTATGTGCCTTTATCTGCCACTCATCTCTTATCCACGGCCCCGTGGACATCACAAACTCAATGTGTACAAAGCTGAGCTTTCCTCCAGGGATGGCTCCTCCTCTTGTTCTTTACCTCAGTTAACAGCTTTACAAAGTACCTCTTCAGTCATCCCGGAAACCTGGGTGCCTGCCTCCTCCATGCCATGCAGCTGGCCACTTCTCTCTTCCCAAGGTCTTGGTCTCCTCCTATTCTTCCAGTCACCCAGCTCTGGTCTGTGGGATTTCTCATTTATACTTCTGCGAAAATTCCCTAGTTGGTTTCTTTCCTCTAAGTCCCCGCCAAGCCACCACTGCCTGTTCTGTGTCCTGCCCTCACTCTCCCCACCATCACTGACACTAGTGCCAGGATGAGCTCCCAGAACAATCTCATCAGGTTATTTCTCTGCTTGAAATATTTCAGAAGCTTCCCAGTGTTTTCAGAAGGAAGATCACACTTCCTTAGCACATCAAACTAAGCCCTTCCTCTGTTTCTCCATTCTTCCACATTCCACTTCAAATTCTATACTTTGCACATAATGTGTTCTTCAAGTATGTCAGGCTCTGTCTAACTTCCATCCTTGGAAACAGGTATGCCTGGAATGCCCTTCTTCTTTTTCACTGAAACAAATTCACTGCTAGACGCATCTAAAATGTCAAGAAAGTGCTTTCTCTGATCCCAAAGCAGCCTACATGCAGCCCTGTGATAGCATTTATCACCTTGTGTTGTAATGGTCAGTCTCTCAGCTTGTCTTTCTCACTAAAGTGTGAACTCCTTGAGGACAGGAATAATTTCTTCCACATCTGCATGTCCTAAGAGCATTAAGTGGTCCTTGGCATGTAATACATATTTAAATAATTGAATGAAAGAATGAATGAAATAAACAATGGAAAAGAGTTCTGTGCTCTGGGCCAGAGCACGCTATTGGTGCTTCAAGTTCTCTGCAGGATCATGGCATAATCCCTGCCTTCTGGAGACTCAAAAGCCGAGAATAACATGTATGGGGGTGCGTGTATACAGGTGCGAGCAGGTGTGTGTATGTACCTGCACACATGTAACTGCATGTCCTGGTCTGGGTTGATTACAGGCATTATCTTTCAGGAGATATTCTTATGGTAGGGTGTTTAAGAAATATAAATGAATGTTCCATAACAATTACTTTCTATTAAAGACACTTACTAGGGAATAAGAACAAATTCAAGTATAATAGATTCAGAATGAAAGATCTGGGTTTCTAACTGGAGCCCACTGAATGTGATCCTATAAAGTGGTTCCTATTTGCAGTTTCTTTAGAGTAAGTTTTGCCTTTTTTATAAATTAATATTTAGGCTCCCAGGGTGACTTCCCCAATACTGTGTATTTAACAATTCAATTAGTCATTCCCAAGTGAAGCATTCTAATTGATTATTTTTCAGTCTCTGTTGGTGATAAAGGTAATGGATGTTTTTGTGGAGTAAATTGGCTTCCTTGCTTAATATCTGTTTCTTGATGTCATTGCCCAGCAAATAAATGGTGAAGCGTATTGCTAAAAATAGCATGATGGCTGGCAGTGGAAAAAAAATAGCTGTGTTTCCTGACAGTGCAAATTTCACACTGTTTTAATTACCACAAACGTTCACTCCTATCTCAGAGAGCTGGGCAGGAAACTGGGAATAACTGAACATTTGTAGATGCAGCTAAATTGACAAGGCTGGGATGCCCTCTCACGCCAGTGCAGCCAGGGTCCTGCGATGTCCTCCAGGGATTTGAAAGTCTAGGAGGTGAATGTGGGTCCTCATGGAATCAATGAGATGAAAGCAGGACATTTGTCCTGCAATTTGTGTTGTTGCTGCTTTGCAGAGAAAGAGAGACACCTGTCTCCCTAAAATAAAGTTTGAATTTCAAAAAAACAAAATAAAAGCACAGAGTGTTGGAGTTTTGTTTGTCAGGCAAACACCTACACACAGTCACAGTTCACGATTTAGGCAGTGCTAGAGAAATAACAGGGATAAGGTTACCTCAAGATGTTCTCTGAATGCCACACTTTCTGTCTCCCTGAGCTGAGCATGAAGGCCTTTGCTCTCAGACAACCACTATCTCTTCCCATTCCCATTTCCACAACAACACCTGTCTTCCCTCTGACCTTTTTCACTCTGACCCTTTACCTGGAACTACAAGCTCCTCTTCCCTGAATTCTGGATACTTCCTGGTTGTCCTAAAATCCCACTTCAGTGAAAGAATGCTGTGGAACGTATTTGTTCCAGTGCTAAGAGATCCTGTTCTTGGACCTTTCATTGATTTTGAATTTAGGGTGAGAAGTCTCTGGCCCAGTCCCACTCATCTCTTATCCATGGTCCCCATGGACATCACAAATTCAACATGTACAAAGCTGAACTTTTCTCCAGGGATGGCTCCCCCTCTTGTTCTTTATCTCAGCTAATGGCTTTACGAAGCACCTCTTCACTCAACTCAGAAACTTGGGTGCCTACCTCCTCCATGAAATCTCTTCAGTACTTTGCAGTAATGGAAAAAGCATGCATTGAAACAGGCCTTTATGATTTATGCTAGCCTCTCTTATACTTTTTCCCATGTGAGGATAAATC
The DNA here is from genome assembly GCF_040802235.1 of Manis javanica. Classification (NCBI taxonomy): domain Eukaryota; kingdom Metazoa; phylum Chordata; class Mammalia; order Pholidota; family Manidae; genus Manis; species Manis javanica. The sequence continues at coordinate 230,512,238 of NC_133156.1, read as the reverse complement.
TCATTGGATTTAGACCTGATGAAATTGGAATCAACAATATCTTATGATTACTCAGAAGAGTTTTAAGACACAAGCAGGGGGTAGCAAGGAAAAATCTTCACTTCCATAGTGATAAAGATGTAATTTCTTACAAAGGCTAGGACGTAGGTTTGCAAGGCTTAGAAGAGGCCCAGGAGGGGTTAGCAAGGACCCAAGGTTCAAGCCAGTGCCACAGCTCTGTACACTAAGAAAGTGGTCCTTCTCACAGAACAGGCTTACAGTGAATATTAGTTGATTGAACAAATGAAGTTCCACACTAAATAAATGGCACAAAAGCATACAGTATGGGTTTAACAACAACATTATTCAAAGTTTTAATTGGAAGTAAGTTTAATAAAAGCCACCAACATGGCCTGGCAGCCAAAGTCTACACTATGATACAATGTGTCAGTACCAGAGAGATGCCTGTGCTAAGGGAAGTGCTCATCAAAGAGCCCAAGTATCATGGTCAGCATGTCATAAAAGACATGTTCTAAGTGGTCCAAGAGGGAAACCCTAAGACCACACTGGTGGAAGTTATAGTCAGACATCCGATTGATATAAAGACGTGCATACAGAAGCTCAGTGATCAAAGGGGTGAACTGCGCTAGTTGTCAAATGGTCTCCTACTTCCAAATTTCCTCTTTTGGCCTGCTCTTTGAAAATGGAGCTGAGCTCTTCCAATATTTTTCCTTTGCTACTCAACCAAGAAAGTGGTTGTTAAGCTTTGTCATTAGAGGAAACAGTGGAGCAGTGGAGAGACTTTGCAGGAGGAAAGTTGTTGCTGCCTGGTCCCAGTGTGCTTGCTCATCAGTCTGTTGCAGTGCATGTGACTTCTCTAGTACCAGGCTCCTGCAGGGCATGCAGCTTCCCCAGCACCGAACTCTTGCAGCGTGCTGGCTTCCATAGCATCACACTTTTGCAACATGCTTAGAGTCTGTAGTGCACCTAGCAGCTAGCATCCCATGGCACTGCCAGCCTCAGGTGGCTTTATAGCAAAGTGCCTCTAGTAAACCTCTGCTCCCTCAACCCCCCACCATGAACAGCTTTCCCTAACACCATGGAGGGCAGATTTCCACTCCACAGCAACTTCTTTTTCATCCTGTGAGCCCTGGCCTCTCCAATCAAGTATGGACCTCAGCCCTGGGAACCCTCTTCCTTAGCTGTGCTATTGCAGTCCTAGGCGTAGTGTCTGCCTATTTGCTATTCTGATACTCTTTGGTATTCTCTTTACTTCTTACGAGCCAATCTCTCATTACTATAATCCCTTGTTATAGTTTATAATTCCTTATACTAGATTTTCCCTCTTCAAATAACCTAGCAAATGCATAAAATCCTGAGAAATGGGGAGAATTTAAGTAAGCATAGAGGAAAGAGAATGAATATTCAAGGCAGAATAAAGGCATTAAGATCCACACTTTTCCATTCTTATGTTACATTATAAGATTAAAGACTAGCAATAAATATACATAATTTGATTATGGATCCTTGAGGCAAAAACTGTGTCTGATTCTTCCACAAAGCCTATAATATTGTAATTATTGATTAAAAAACAAAATCTCCTGGACATTGACTGGTCAACACATTAAACCATAATTGAGACCTGGGAAGAAAAATCAGTCCCCACTGCAGTACTTTGTGAAAAATATAACATTAATGATAAAAATATTAGAAAGAAGTATGGAGTAATACAATGTACCAGGCTTTCTACAAAAAAGCTCCTAAGTGAAGGCCCTCAAAATCTTTCTAAGATTAATATTATTATATCGGAAACACAGAGAGATTTCATAACTTATTTCAACTCGCATGACTACTAAGTGGCCAAGCCAGGATTTAAATCAAAGCAACCTGCCTCCAGAGCCTCAGGCCTTGATCACTACCTACTACTACTTCCAAACTATGTGTCAATGTGATTATATACCACACAGTAAGATACTTCCCTTCAGTATTCAAGGGAAACAAAAGATGGAGGTCTGTTTAATACATTACAAAAGGGAATTTCCTCTGTAAATCAAGGTATCTTCCACTGAGGGTAAGGAGAGGAGGAATTCCAGAACTCTACTGTTTGAAATATTGCATATGTAAACACACTGCATATTAGTTGTATACTTTCTTTCGAGGAGTTACATGTCCCTGGACTCCCACCCTCCAGGATATTTGACTTTTTATCCCCATCCTTAAGGAGTTGTGGTTTTGAATGTTTGGGTCTCATTACAGAGATTCAGGGTGCAGTAGACAGAGCACTTCTTTGGGGCAAAGGTTCTTTAGATCCCCTAAAATGACCTCTTCTCATTACATTCAAAACCTGCTCTGATTTTCATTATGAAGTAATTGGAAACCCATGCTGGTCCACGTCCAAGACATGATGCAATTTTATTTTGGAGAATTTGGAGTCTAGGACACATCTTCTAGAGTGCCTGGATAGTAATACCCCATGGGACCCCACTTTGGCTAAAAGTACTTTTTAATTGCTTTGACCTATAAATCCTGCACATACTGTTTCTTTCACCTGCAATGTTTCTTTACCCCTTCTTCTCATTCTGCAAGATTCTACTCACATAGGATGTCCTTAGTGAGACCTTTTCCAGCCCCTCAGGAGAATCAGAATTCTGTGCTCTGTTTCCCAAAACACATGGCTACCATCTCTCTGGTAGGCCTTGTTATGTTACCCTGGCACTGACACATGCCTGCCTCCCCTCCAGACTGGAACCTCAGGAAGGAGAAGGTTATCACATGCATAGATTTGTGTTCCCACAGCCTAATGGAATCACTAGGACTGTGTAGGTGCTCAATAAACAATTGTTGTTTAAATAAATACATGGATAAATGAATAGATTGGGGGTCTTTCCCAATCCATACAGGATTTATGGACCTGGGCAGATCATGTCACCTCCTTTAACCTTAATCATCTTTAAAGTGAGTCAATGTGATTAGATGATGTCAGAGATCCCTTCAAATTCTGGCAACTTATGGATATGAAATCCAGGAGCCATTTTTATATGTTGCCTGAGGTTGATGAAGACACTTTTACAAGCCTAAAGCTTTTTATTATTCCAAATACTTCAAGCAACCTCAACTCCAAATAACTCTGGCAAAAGAGTTCTGTTCATCTCCGCTTCAAATGCTGATAAAATGCCTCTGCTTGTGGGTAGGAGAGCCCACCGCACAGTGTAAGAGTCACACTAACTATTTCAAGCATTTGGGGGAGTATCAACTTCATCTCCCACAGCTCTGAAAGTTCTGATAACAACCTATCAATCCAAGACCAGAGGCAAAATTGGCTCATCTGACACTTACAAACACCTACAACACACCTTCACCACTTTGTGGAGAAGCTTGGGTCGACCAGCTGCCCTTCAGACTGCCCTTACTTCAGTAGCTGGTGTAGGACGTTAACCTATAAAATCCAACTACTGCCCTCTCTTTTTCATCAGATCCCAAGCCTAGGAGAACAGAGAAAAATGTCCCTCCGAAGAGCTATAAGTTTGAGATATTTTCACATGAGGCCAAATTACAGTTGTTTGAGGAAATATGACAAAAAGGGAGGCTGCATTCCCAAGCGAATTTCTCTATTCCATCATTCCTAGAATGGCTCAGACCTCCCTGTAAGGTCTGGTACCTTGGGCATGATTGGAAAATCACCTCTGAAGATTTTCTGTCCGTGAAAGAAGATCACCATTTTGGTTCCTTTCTCCATTTGAGACCTGCATTGCATTATTTTCATTTTAACATCATCGAACTATGAAATCACCCACTTCTGGGAAGCACAGTCTTTCTCTGTGCTTGATCAAGAAGTTAACTGCACGCTTTATACTACAGTCCCATTATCCAGGAGGAGACTCTCTGCTCATGAATTAGAGCTTCTCTTCTCCCTTCCAGATGCCAGGCAGGGCACAGCTTGAGATTATTGGCTGATCGATGCCAAGGGAGCTGACGCCCCCATCTGGCCAGAGAGAAGATGATGAACATAAACATACATGACAGTCTATGTACTGACTTCCTTTCAAAATGCAGTAGGCTCAGAGTGGCCAGCCTAAAGTTACAAAGCTAATAAGTCTAATTCTGAAGTCTGTACTTCTGTGTGTGTTTGTGTGTGTGTGTGTGTGTCAGGTGTGGACGAGTATGGATGAAAGAATGGGGGAGACTGCGTTTAAAATACAAAGTCCTAGGTATTTCTCTGTTTGAGTACATCCATTTAAAAGAAGACATTTGAGGTGAAACATGAGGAGCCCAAAGCCCTGGACCAGTTGGTCACAGAGGCAGGATTAGAACCTAAATTTCTTTCATCTGTGCATATGGGTGTGTAGAGCACCCCACTGAGAAAGCCTGGCACAGATGGGGAAAGCACACCTGGCACAGGTGCAGTCACACTTATTAACTGTCTGACCAACTTATCAGTATTTTATCAATGAGGGAAATCAGGCTCAGAGAAGATAATGACCACATTATACTCACTTTATGATGAGTAATTGATGTATATAATTCCTATATCTCAGGGGCTCAATAAAGGTTATGTTCCTCCTTTCTGGAACTGGGCCATTTAATTTTTTGATATTATCCTTATCATTTTCAAAACTAATCATGCACATGATAAACATTTTTTAAAGGCACAGAAAGCTTATAGAAGGAAAAGGCAATTCTCTCCCATGTCCAGTCCCCAGAGGTAATCAATCGTCTTTAGCCTTTTCTGATTTCTGTCATTCTTTGAGTTAGTGCCATGATTCTAAATATCATGGTTGTAATTCTATTCACTTATTTATCCATTTGGATATTTTAAATGATAGTTCTTATTCCACCAACTATTGATGGAGTCTCTTCTCTCATCGGATAGGATGAGAAAATTGCCTCCCCCATCCCTCATTCATTTAACACTTTTCAAGGTCCAGTATGGTAGCGCTACAGTGACTTTTATATCATCAAGGTTTACAAAATAATTACATTCCATTTGTATTACGATTCTTTCAGGTTTTATCTGTATGTTGACTCTGCACATGGAAACCAATAAACAAAATTTTAAATATTTGATCATATTAATATTATTCACTGTTGGAGACTAACTAGTGCATCTGGACCAATAATGAAAATAGAATCTTTTGTCACTGATACTATATGATTAAAAGAGATTCAGGCAGTATATTTAAAGTGATTCTTTTTTTCTGTTGCTTCATTAAATACTCCAAATCATTCTATAGTTTGCTTTGATTCTTAAGTTTGTAATGTAGTTTATATTTCTCTTGGTGTTCCCAATTGCTCTTTTACTTGATTTTCAAAGAAATGCATCTTCTTTACAATATCTGCAACAATATCCACATTGTTAATCAATCATAGTAATTATCTAATGATCTCATTTGGACCAATTATTTTCCCAATCTGCTGTTTTGCAGTCTGAGATTTTGTTGTTTTTTTTCATTTGTTCTTGGACTATTTTCAGTTTCTTGAATCTGTGTCTTCTCTTTTAGTGTCTATATGTTTATTATTCTGCTGAATATACCCTCAAATATTTTACCTCCAGAAATAGTGGGTACAAAGCAACTTTCTGAGCTTTCATATAAATGAGAATTCCTTTATTCCATAATGTTTAAAGACTTCTCCAATTGCAGCTAATGTTGTTGATGAGAAATCTGAAGTTGAAAATCAGATTATCCTTTTTGGCTTAATTATTTTAGGTTTTTGTTTATTTCATTTTCTTTTTCTGTAAGTAAGTTTGTCTTCTTATTCTTAACATGCCGAACTTGTACAAGGATGTGTGCATTGACATGTGGATCATGTTTCATTAGTTTTGCTTCTGGCTTTTAGTGGTCCTTGCAACTTAAAGATTGGTGGTCTTCAGCTCTGGAAATTTTCATTGTATTGTTTATTTGATAGCTTTTTTTTTTCATGCAACATCTTTTAGTTGGATTGTAGATATCCTGAATCGGTCTTTTAATTTTTCTCTTGCATTTACTTTTCCAAGTTTTTGTTCACATGTCCCCAGTTTCATCTTTCAGACTGCCTGTTGACTTTTTTGGCCAACTGTGATTTTTTTACAAATTTCAGATATTTTTTTTTTCTAATTTTCTACATATTTTTCTTTTAGTCATTCCAATTTTTAAAATAAGTTGTAATATTACCTAACTCCCTCTAACAACAATTATTCCACTTTTGCATTCTCTTTTTTCCCTGGATTAACTCTATTTCTTCTTTAGAAGATGTGTTATTTTCATTTCTTTTTTTTTCCCACCTCCTCAACTGTAGGGCAAATCTCAGGTGCCCATTCATACTTATGAATTTAGAATTGCTGAACGGGTATAGACAGCGGTCGTGAATTTTTTACAATGCTATTTTAGCTTGTTTGTTTGCCCAGCAAGCCTTTCTCCTGAATGGGAGGGCTGGTGGTAAACTGTGAGTGAGTGTATGTGTTGTGCTGACTGGCAGGGTGTACACTGGGTTTTGTGGGCAGATGCCTTGTCTGCACCTTTCTACTTCTCACCAACCTACCAAATAAGAAGAGTTTTACCGTGAGGCCAGTTCCAACACTTGGCACCTAAAACTTCCCTTACCAGTTGTTCAGTTTCTATAGAATGGAGTGTTTTCTGCCTAAACCAAGAAACTGCAGGTTGCACTGTCTAGGAAGAGAAGATTGAGAGGTTCAGATAGTCCTTGAAGGTTTTTTTTCTTTTTAAATTAAATAGCAGAGATACCACTTAATTCTTGGCTATCCATGCCCGCAGACTTCAAATTTGGAACCTGTTTAGAACTTGGTTAAGTCAAACAGCTTGACCACTGCTGTAGCCTTCTCTTCTTTGGTTCTGGTCATCCATATTCTCCACTCTGGGGTAACCATTCATTTGATTTCACGTACTTGTCTTCTTTTAGAAATTTGTTAAATGTCCTGTAAGTTGGTGTCCCAGTTTCTGTTCTCTACATCACTACAATTTTATGCTCTGTCTTCATTTTTCTGTTATTTCAGTGGAAATTAGAAAGAAAAAGGGGGTAAATAGGTATGTTTGGATTTGCATCATGAACCAGAAACCCCTGACGACTTAAAAGGTCCTGTTAATATTTGAAAGGAATACATAAAGTTTTTGTCATCTTCTTATTGTCTTGCATTGGTTTATCTTGCAGAAAGGAAATCTTAAAATATGGGATCTATTGTTAAACCCCAAAGTAATGCTATACTTGGATTAACACCTAAAATGTAATACCAAAGCCATTTCTGAGTACGAACTCCTGAGACCAATTTAAACCTGTGATTTAAAAAATTAGAAAATAAGACCTAGAAGAGAAAGAATGCAGCACGGGAAAGCAGTACAGATGAAGTCAGTTACACAGGCACACACACACACAGGTGTATACCTACACACTTTTCTCCCCGTGGGTTATAGGACTCTCTAAACCACTGCACACAACTCCAAGCCCATTTCTGGGGCTACACATACTTGTAATCAGATCTTCCTGGTCTTATGTCACTTGCAAAGGCACATAGTGATTAAAATGGCACTGACAATCTTCTGATCTGCCCTTGTATAACAGAAAATTGCGATTAAGTGAAGATTATGCTAATGGGGAGATCTCAGAGTGGGAAGGGCTTTTTGAAGGCTGCTTGTTCAGTTCTCCGACTGACACATACCTTCTGTCTGAAATATTCTGCCTAATGGTCTTTTCTTGATCATTTCCAGTAACAAGAATCTTGTAACCTCCAGAGGCAGCATTTTTATCTTTAGATGGTGCCGTTAAAAAGCCTTTAAACATAACCCCAGTCTGGCTCTGTGTACCTCCCAGGGTGCACACCAGCTGTGCTCTCTGCAACATGCAGCACAGATCTGAACCACTGTCATAGGAAAGCGGAGTCTGATATTTCATATGTTTAACAGGACAGGTAAGAAAGAGATCTATTTAATGTCAGAGACAGCTGTCACTTCCCTATCTAAAGACGCTTGCATTCCTCAAGTGGGTCTTTAAAAAGAGTAAGCCTGTTAAGTGAAAGCTGTAAAAATAATTCCAGTACCTACTTTACAAAGACAGAGTGACAGCCGATCATTAGAAGAAGAAAGTCTTCACGGAATGATGCACAACTTGTAAAAGATGTGATTCTGACCATTATATAAAAAGGAGGTGTATAATCACTTCCCACGAAGATGAGTTGTGTTTGCTTATGGCCCATATCATTTCTATGGCTTCAGTTTATAGATGAAATTCATTGAAAGTCCCATTCAAACTGGTAAAGAAGGCTCACGGACACAAAAACTTGGTCATCTTGAAATGCCTGAAACTTCAGTCCCCTTTGACTGCCCATAGAGAGACAACTGGGAAGGTCAAGAGCAGAGAACTCCCTGGTGCAGCTCCTGGACATATGCTCCCCAAAGGCTCTGTGTCCATCTGGGCAGTCCACTCTCTGTCCCATGGGTAAATCTGAAATTCATAAGCAAGGTCCACAGACAATAGAGTTGGGAGGTCCTTAGTCATCACCTCCAGTTCCCTTACCAGACAAATAGGAAAGTTGAGCTCCCAGAGGGGAAATTAGAGGCCTGGAGTCCTTCAGGAAGTCAGGGGCAGGGAAAATTCTAAAGAAACCAGAAGCTTTGGTTCCCCGATTCAGAGATTTTTCTTCTCTGTTCTTTTTTCTTTCTTTATTGGCTGTGGTTCTTTATGACCTGATCCCAGCCCCTGTCTGACACCCTCTTCTGAGCTCTCCCCCTAGCTTGGTCTGCTCAGCCACACAGTGTCTTACTATTTTTGAAACAGAGCAAGCAGGCTCCCCTCTCAGGGCCTTTGCACTTTCCTTCAGACCAGTAAACATGCTCTTCTCCCTCATAGCTGCATGGACCACGCCCTCTCTTCATTACATGTCTATCCAGATGTCACCTCCTCAGGGAGACCTCCCCTGATCATTTTATCTAGAATGGGACTCCTATCACTCTCTCTTTTTCTTGATTTATCTTTCTTCTCAGCATTTACCAGTATCCTGATATATTAGATAATGAAATATGCATGTTATGTGTGTATATATGTAAGTCTCTCCCGAAAAAATTTATAAGTTCCGTGAAGATAAAGACTTTGTGAGTCTGTCCATCTCTATATCACCAGCATCTAGTGGGTGCAGATAAGTATTTCTGAAGGCCTAGTTAAGTAAAAACTTTGAAAGTGTTCAAAGCTGTTTAAGAGGCAAATGAATTGAAAGTTCAAAAGGCACACCACACCCTTCTACTACTGGGAACTCAATCCTGAACCTCATCCACCAAAGATAATATGATCTCCTTGCCTCTGGTCTCCATTTCCAATTCCTAGTTCAACTCAAATATTTACTGATGTTTGTGAAATTAAGTAATGAGTACAATAACTGAGTTAAGAGGCACATTTTTTCAGTAGAATAACCACAGAGACTGGGCATCAGGAGACCTAAAAATCTAGTCCTTGCTTCACCCCCAGCTGTATTGGTTTAGGCAAGTCTCTTAAACCATCTCTATTTTCAATTAATCACCAAATAATAAGTAAAAAGGGCAAAACAGATCAGTTCTATGAGACCTTCTAACTCTGAATCCTAGAATATCATGAAATACTCCTGCCTATTATTTTCTTCTTGCAGCTGGCTAGTGTTAATTGATTTTAGAAGGACCACTGCATTTGCGTGCTTTCAGAAAAATATGTTCTTTACCAGAGCGACGGCCAAGGTCCTTTCAAAGAGCCAACATCCCAAGCCATAATGAAGCCCCATTTATCCATAGGTCCATTTCCCAGAAATCTGACTCATTCAGGACCTTTGATCCTGATTTCATCCAAAGAGTCCCCTGGGTACCTGCATGAGCTGCCAGAATGCCCGGCACTGAAGATTATGTGCACTGTTTCTCATACCCTCTTCAAAGCTTTATAGAGTCTAGATTCTTGTTTTCCATCAATTACTCAGGGGTGTTGTTTCCTTTGCTAGGAATTGTATTCCTTGTCTATTCTTGCTTGTGCAACTCTATACGTTTTTGAGCTTATCTCAAAATCTCACTGCTCTAAGCAGGTGCCGCAGCCTCCTACTTGCCCACAAAGCTTGCTGCTTCACTTCTGGTGCTGCCACTCTCACACGTGCATGCCTTCGTTCTGTGTTGCTGCTAAGCTTGTTAAGGGTTTAAGCTTGTTGGGGTCAGTGTCATGTTTTATTTGCCCTATGCCTTAGGATGGAGCCTGACAATGAGTGTATGCAGGGGGTGTTTCCTGGAGGTGGCTAGGAATCTAGCTTTCTGGCCAGGGATCTAGCTTTCTGGCCTTTAGTAAAAGAAATACAGTAGTATCCTGGAAGGGAATGGTTGGAAGAGGCACTCAGGCGAGATGATACACAAACCCTAAGCAAAATCACAGGTGACACTGCATGACACTGAAGAGGAGACAGGAAGACTTAAAACCAGATACTGAACTGAAGCCCTGCTCAGCACGTTAATGGGTCTTTAGAATGACATCTTTGAGTGATTTTGAAATTACATAGTTCTGTGTGGCAGATGGGAATTCAAAATTTCTGGAAATGTCAAATACACTTCAGAAAGATGTCTATTAAAAAGAGCTTGCTGTACTTGTTTGATGTTTGACAGGCTCAGCTTCAGTTATCGGGACAAGGCCAGGATGCCAGAGGAATGGGACATTACCTCAAGCCATAAACAGGCAAGATTTAATAAAATGTTATCATGTACCTCACATTGTGCACATGTGCAATGAAGAACCAAAGATTGACTCTTAATGTAGTGAAGAGAAATGCTGACACAGCTAAAATGGCCAGTGTGCAATGCAAGGTAGCACCCAACTGACTGGCCAGATCATAAGGTCCTTCGTGGAGGGAGGAGAGGTCAGGTGCCATGCGGGTATGGAAGAGATGGGAAGGGAGGTAGGACTTGGGATCCCTTACACACTGGGAGGACCAAGATCAGTAAAGGGGAGGAGAAGGTTCTAGCTGATGGAGACCACTCGAGCAAAGGCCTTGGGTGGGACTGGCAAAAAGGAGACTGATCAAGTTCAGTACAGCAGCCAGTAGGACAATGCATTATACAGCCCGCATGTCAGATTACTGGGACTGCTGACAGTTGAGCACAAGTACTTGAATCTAGATGTAGAAGACAACACAAAGAAGAAAATATGCTAAGGCACGAGTAGGACAACTGCTATTACATAGTCAAGTCACAAATAGCTTCCTGGCATTGGTGTGGGCAAAGGCACTCAGTGTTTAGAGGCCTTCCAGTGACCTTGCATGTTGCTCACAGTAAAGATCACGGCCCCAATAAAGGCCTTCACAGTCCTGTGTGATCTGGCCCCTGTGCCCTACTGCTCAGATTCCAGCCACGCTGGACTCCATAGAGCCAAGCACCTTGCACCGAGCCTTTGAACTTAAATTTTCCTCTGCCTGGGATTCTTTTCTCAGAGATACCCATATAATTTGTCTCCTCTTTTCTTTCTAAACTTGCTCAAAAGTCAGCTCATCAGAGAACACTCTTTCTGACCTCTCTATACAGAATAGCACCTTTATGGAACTCTCCATCTTTCTTACACAGATTCATTTTTCTTCCTGGCACTTATCATTAGCTAATACTTTATGTATTTATTTGCTGTCTTTCTCTACACACCAGCCTCTAAACTGTTAGTCTTTTAAGTGCTGACATTCTGCTTTTTACCAACACATTCCCAGAGCTTAGAACAGTGCCTGGCACATAAAAGCGCTCAATAAGTGTTTGCTGAATGAATGAATTGTGCACCTGTAGGAGGCTTCTGGTGGCCCATGGAATTATACTCAAAGTTGCGTCCTATTTTTCCAAATGATTAGCAGATTCCCCCAGGAGCCCATAACCAGTAAGTTAAAAGAACTGTACAGAACCCATCAGCCTTCAGGAGGCCTGTGATCTCATCCTAGCTGTGGAGTTTCACCTGCCTGAGATTTAGTTTCTTTCATTTATAAAATGCGCATCCTAATACTGGCTTCATTTCTCTTACATTTTCAAAGACCAAAGTTGTTGAGACCTCCCATGTCCATATTGCTATGCAGTACAAGTAATAACCACAAAATCTATCTTTTCAGTCTCAAGAAACTTGCAGTTCAGTGAAGCAGTGAGTTGGGGAGTGCTGGTAAATTTCATCAACCAGGAGCTGCTAATGAAATCCAGTGTGAGCATTCCTGCTCAGAGTAACTCAGCTACAGAGAGGATGTCTATAAAGCGAAGTTCTTGCCCATCCCCGCCCCACTTTCCCACATCCTAGTGGACGTTTTCAGGGCCCCAAATAAGATTAAGCATGTATTCGCCACTGCTGCCCAGTTTTTAAGTGAACCTTTGTAAAGAGTGTTTACATGTCCAGAACACACATGGTGACATATCCTCCTGTCCTGCCTTACAGGGTTGCTATAATTACTAAATGAAATAATTCCTGTACCGGGCTTAGTCAGTACCAGAAATACAATTAGTATTGTTAGCATAAACTTGCTGAACTTTTAATAATGCTAAAGATGGTATATAAGAAGTAATAGGAAGAGCTTGGAGGAATAAAGGAAAAGGAGGGAAGAAGAGGATAAAAAAATACATAGTGTTTATTTCATCTACAAAGATATATGCACTTCATATATTTAATTAATCAGCTGTTTACTGAACATGTTTAGAAATCATAGAGATGCTGGCTAAGACACAGACCTTAACCTTAAACTAAGCTGTAGGAAGACTACTTCAGGTGTGTGTACAAGACAGATTAGAACAGGAATAGGCTGAAGGTGGACACCAGGCAGGAGTTCACTGTAGCAGTCTGGGTAAGAAATTGTTGGGCCTAGAAGATGATCCCAGTAGGGATGGTGAAGAAGGAAAAAGACACAAGGCACATTTGGAAGGAAAATAAAGGTTTGGTAGTGTCTTCACTACTTAATCACTGCATTTGTTCAGTTCCTTTTATTGGGCTCTTTCTGCCAGGCTCTCAGCACACACAGCACACACAGCACACACAGCACAAGGATCATAGTAAGCTGCATCTATTTCTGTCCTCCCAGGACCCAGACATAGTATTAGGAAGTCTGTATACCTCGTGGCATTAAATGGTCAGCAAATAGACTCTGTAACTAGGTATTATCGTCCCCATTCTACAGTTATGGACATTGGAGCTTGGAGACAAAAGATAAACAACTTGGCCAAGTCGCACAGCTGGGCTTAGCAGGCTTTAAAATCCCGGTGAGTGGAGCCTATGCCCGGCTCTCTCTCTACTGTAGCTGAGACTTACTGGGTGCGGCTCATGCCACTGAGGCGGGCAGAGTCCAGTGAGCTGTAGGTGGGTGACAGATATGACAGGAGGTTGTAACAGAAGCACACCCAGAAGTGGAAAAAAGTCAAAGGAGAAGAAAAATCCCCAAATGTTTAAGCTGTTGACTCTGAAGAATTTTGCTTGCCCTCAACTCTGCAAGGAGGCCTAGAAACCATCTGGGAAGTGTTCTGGGCTGTGCCCTGTGAAAGCTGGAGGGGGCGGGGCAAATCCTGGCTCCTCCTGCCTTGCTGCGTGACCTTGGACAAGTGGCTTTCCCTCCGTGGGTCTGGTTTTGCTCAGCTGCCAGGAGTGTTGGATTGCGTTCCCCGAAGTCCTTTCCATCTCTCCAGGGTAGTAGCACACAGGGAAACTGAAGTACCGCGGGACGACTACCCATGACAAGCGACTGGGAGGGGGAGCCGGCTGGCCTCTCTCCATCTTTATTCTTTTCCCCATGAGATGATTCTTCCATTGCTTTCCAGTTCAATCCTAAAGTGTGAGATGTGGAATCATAAGACCGGGGTCCTAAAAGGATGGCTATGAGGAAACTCAGAGGGAAACCAGGTGGGGAGACTAGGCTAGGCCCATGACTTCTCATCACATTTCCCCGGAGTTTGGGCCACAGAATGCCCTGTTACCTTTATCTGAATAGAGAGGCACAGCCATAGACACCCACGGATAAAGGACACAGACAGGCCTGTTGCTCTTAGCACTAGGAATGTGGGAATGGATGAGCCAGGAGATGGGATGGGGTGTAAGTGGATGGGAAGGAAACATACAGTCCTCCCTGCTGACATTCTGCCTTTCAGCCAGTACTCCATGTGGGTGAATGGGAAAACTGAATACCCAGCCATAGCTGGGGGCTGAGCTATTATACACGTCTGGGCAAAGCAAAATTGGGACAGAGAATGAACCTCTGTTTAGGCAGGACTTTCAAAGGGTTTGGTGCCCACACTGGTAGTTTCTGTTGGCACAAATGGTATGTGTTTGGTTGAAATTGAACCTCTCCATAAACTCTGCTTTCTCTGTGTCTGTTTCCTTATCCTTTACTGAATAATATTAAGAAATAGTATATTTTTTACCCAATTTTCAGTGAAAGCAAATTAGACTCTTGACAGCAGTGTGCTCAAGCCAGCTTGTAAACTGATGGGTAAATTTTCCAAAATTTTGCAAGCTGATTATTAAACACAGCCATTATTAAACATAAAATTGTATAGCTTAATTAAATAAATCATAATGAAAACAACAGTATAAAACACTCAAAATTATTACCTCCTAATTATTTTACTACATCTTAGCATTACCCATGCTTTTAAGATTACTTACATCTATTCTATCGATATGATGAAAATATTATATAATGGTGTGTACATATCTTTGTAACTCTGTGTTCAGTAAAGTTATCTTGGTAGTTCTAAATTGACTATGGTTGGAAGCATTTACATCAAGGAAATCTGCAAACATCACAAGTAAGGCTTGATTTACCAATTAGTTGATTATCTAGACATAAGAGACTGATGGGTAAATGTTGATAATGCAAATTAAACTTTAAGTTATGCTTTATCTGTAGCCATTACACTGTGAATAACACACAAAAATATTGAGGGATATTATTTTAGTATTCAAAAATAATTATCTGAACCAGCAAAGAAGTTGCTGTCATTGAGAAACAAGCGATATTACAACACACGTTTCCATTATTTCACTTTTATTGTACTTGTTAATTAAAATGAAAATACTAACTAACATCCATATCTAAACTACATGCTTTGTTCAATAGCTATCATAGGTTGGCAACAGATACATGAATTTGGCAAAAATCAATGAAAGCATTCTGTGAGAATCAATTGGCTATATAGAATTTACAATAAAGAATGTTATATATTCTGTTATCATTTAAAAATTGTGTACTACACATACTTTAGTAGAATTTAAAATTAACTTATGTGCAAACATATATGTGTACTTTATATGTGTATGTGCGTATACCTATATATATATATATGTATTTTAATGTTTCCCCCTAGAGAGCTGATTGGTAAATATTCACCAACATACCACTGACTCCTGTGATCATCAATTGACTGATAGGAAAATGGATTCTTAGACACAATGTCACTGTTTGTGGCACTGGGCTCAGGGAGCATTGGGCACCAAGTAGGAATTCTAGTTAAGTCTCTTGGCGACAATTCCAAGCCTCCATAGTGTTATTAGATTATATTAAGGTACTCTATTTCATTCCAGTGCTTTCAATTGACATCCTAACATAGTTATTCATTTCTTATTTCCAAATAAAACCTTCTGACAGTTATCTTTAACACTGAGGACTCTTAGTAGGGTAGAAACATGGCAGGTAGTTGGAGCCAGAGCATACAGCTCAGAAAGGAGGAAGTAGCCTGGAGCTTTCTCCTCTGAAGGCTTGGATGTCCTGGGAGTGAGATTCCATGCCAGACCTGCTGGGCATTCGTAAGGCTAGAATCCTGACAGCTCGCATGCGCCAACTTACTTTACCTCTATCTGGGTACACACTAAGCACTCTAGACATGCAGAGTCTACAACATGTCAACACAAGACTGATCAATCAAAAATCGCTACTGTTGGTTAAGAGAATGCTCTATGCCTTACTCAGTGCTTGTGCTTCGTGCCGTTTACTTTTGCCCTTCAATAGCTCTTTGCAGCCATTAGCATTACCTGACTCTATTTTACATATAAGCAAACTGAGAGGCAAAGATGTCAAGTAATTTTTAACAACTAACATTTGACAGATCTGACGAGCTGGCCTTCCTTCTCTGTACCTACCTCCTCGGCCCATAACATCCTGAGGGAGGTAGGGAGGTAGTATGTGAGAGCTGGGACCGAGAGGGCAGGAGGCGTGTGCCCACCTGTGCCCTGTGGTCTGCACTGCATGTAAAGGGGAGGGACAGAGTCGGCCCTGCTGGAGGCTCTTCTCGAAGCATCTGAATGACTTGAAGAACCTCTGGCAAGACTCCTTTCCAGGAAGCTTCCCTATCAGCATGGAAATCAAAGCTACTAGAGAAGCTCGTATTGCCGAGACAAGGGAGGGCACCCAGAGGGCTCCCAACCAGTCCTCTGCAGTGGTGGCTGGAAAGTCTGGGAGAGCCTCCCCATTTGTATCTTCAATGAATTCTTTCAGTGACAAGAATAACAATAAAAGTAATAACAGCAAATATTTATGTAGAATTGACCAGGTGCCAGGCACTAAGTATTCGCATATGTTAAGCCTAATGTCATCCTCAAGACACTCTACAACATAGGGCATGGTGACGGAGACAGCTGGCTGGTTTCTGCAATCCATTCTCCTCTTCTTCCTGGGCACACAGCCAAGACTGCATTTCTCATCTCCTGGGTTAGGGGCGCCATGGCTGTCGGCGCTGGCCTGTGCAAGTGAAAGGGGCACATGCCTTCCTGGCCAGGCCACGGAGCTCCTATGGGCTCCCCATCATGATCTTCTCCTTCACGGGGTCTTTGGAAACCAGATGTTACAGTTGGCAGAACGGCTGTCAGCCAGTCATCTGAATGACTGAGACAGAATCCTTGTCACCTGAAACTACTGGGCACTATTTTGTGAGTGAGAAATGAACATTTTATGTTTAGCTAATGCATATTTGAGTTTCTCTGTAACCATGGCCTAGCCTATTCTAACCAAACTTTATGCTATAATTATCATTGTCGTCATGATCATCCCCATTTTTCAGGTATGGAAACGGAGGCACAGGTAATTTGCCCAAGGTCACACACCAGGTCACACATCTAGACCATGGTACAACTGGAATTTCTTGTACATTAAGAGCAGTCCAGCTCCAGAGTTCATGCCCTTGATTGTCACACTGTCTGCTGCCTTGTGGACTGGGCCAAGAGCTCTGTGAGAAACAGACTGGGGTGGCAGAGGGGACACTGGCCACCAGGTGGTCTCATGCTCCCTCTGTACAGCTTGCACCATTGGGTAACTTGACTTGTTAGGAGAAGACACTTTTCCAAGATGCCTCAACAAAGTAGGGCTAAGATCATGTTTCCTGAGTCCCAAGTCTCTCTGGGGCATCACTGTGCAACTAGAGGTATAGCAACAATCTGCATTACTAAAAGGCTGCTGGTCCTCAGGCAGGGCAGCTTCTCAGAACTCCCACTTTCACAGCTGGGAGAATGGAGCCTTGGGAAGTGAGCGATGAGGCAGGGTAGGCTGGAGTTCAAATCCAGTCTGGCTCTGGGCCGCTCTTTTAACCAGCTTCCCATCAGCTCTGCCTGAGACATTGGTACAGAGTGGAGAGCTGAGAATCCCAACCTGTAACTCAGCTTAAAATAATGTGAGTCATGAAAGTGGCTTTCAACCCTGAGCTCACTGCCACATTTAAAGGCAGTAACAAGGTTTGAAGCTGCCATGCGGTTTCAGGGCACTTCCACCAGCCTTACATCCCTGGAGTCCCTCCTCTCACCCTCCAGGCAGACGTCCAGTAAGCGCTGTCCGCTGTTGGCCCACCCCAGCCAGGGCTGTGTCTCATCCGTCAGGGAGGCCCTGGAGCCCAGCACTGCCTGGGCCTGAGCAGGAGCCACGGCAGGCAGGCATCTACACCCCCACTTTGCAGGTGGTCAGCTGGGGCTCACAGCAGCGGGTGGACATGGTCAGGCCCCGCGGCTGGCCCAGGCCTCTTCCCAATGGCCCCTAGTCTTACCTCTTGTAGCCCCAGATCGGTGAATCAATAATTAGTGAAGGAAAGACGGCTAGAGGAACCTGGGTTGGCAAGTGGCACGAGGTGGCTCTCTAAAGCGCCACCAACGCCAAGGCCTTGTGTGGAGGCGGCGCTCAATGCCCAGCTCCCCAGACACCCTGGCGAGCCCAGCCCACCTGCTTCCCCGCAGGGGTGGGGGCGGCGCGGGGAGGGGCAGGCGCGCCCCGGCTCGCGGCCGGCAAGCGCGGCCCTGGCTCGGCCCCGCGCGGGCAGCGGCTCCCTCTGCGGGGAAGCGGGATATCCGCATTGTAGGGGTCCTTGCGGGCCTCCGGGTCGCCGCGCCCCCGCAGGTCCTTCCTTTGTCCCGGCCGACCGTCTGCCCACCGTCTGCGGCTGCCGCGAAGCCGACTGCGGGCGGGGCGCTCCGCGGCGCTGCCCGGTGCACCAGCACCATCTAGGGGCGATCCGGGTCCCTGGGTCGGGGAGAGAGACGCCCGGAAAGGGGCGAGAGCGCTCCGTAGGCATCCGTGGATCACCGCAGGAGCCGGGGCACGTCGCCTCTCTAGCCCTGGTATCGGATTCCAGGATTCACCTAGAGGTGGTAGCAATGCCCACCGTTATCAGTTGTTCCTTGTGATGCCATTTTACTCCCCGATCATCCCAACAGCCACTGGCAGGCAAGGAGGGAAACTGAGACTCTGCCAGGTGAAGTAGCTTGTCGCAAAGTGCCCAGAGGATTGGGGCATGTGAGCCCCAGTCTGTGTACTGGGCCTCTGCTGCACTGCCTGGGTGAGAGCAGTTCCTCCTGACTGACATGCCTTTGGGAAAACTTATCTTGCTTGTTCCCTGTCCTCTGCCAGCTACTTCCGCTGTGATCTTGGCCAAGCCATGTGACCTGAAACTCAACTGCATCACCCTTAGGGGGTCATCCTGAGACCTTCCTTGGTCCCCAATCACAGGGATGCATCTGCTAACCATGGGAAGGTTTCTAAGTCAAAATTCACTCCGAGGAGGTAAATCAGATGCTGTTGAGTCACGGTGACGCTCAAGAGGAAAGGACCTTGGAAAAAGGATCTAGCTCCATAAACATGTCACATCACCATTCCCACAAGCACAGAGCTCCATAGCCCTCCAGCCAGAGGCAACCTCCTTTAGACCTTGGCTTTGAGGCCGGCAGCCTGTGTCATTATCTCCATTTTACAGCTGAGAAAATCAAGGTACAATGAGCCATAGACTTTTTTTCACAGTTGCTGTTGTAGATGAGCCAAGACTGAGGTCATTGCCTGCTGCTGTGGCCCAGGCCCCCTCTCTCAGCAGGGATGGTCTGGGATGGTCTGAAAGCACAAGCCCCCCTGAGGATATTCTGCACCAGGAGGAAGGACATCTGCAGACGAGAGGACCCAGAGGAACACAAAGGCGTCTCTCAATAGCGGAAAGGCTGACACACGGGTGAGAAAGCAAAGAAATGAGGCAGAGAAAGGGACATACTGGCGGAGGGCAAAGTGATCTGGTCTTAACAAGAGGAAGAGAAGCCAAGACAGAGGAAGCCCTGCTGCCAAGCAGCCTGCATGGAAACCATCTTCCAAAGCTGCCTGGAGCCCATCCCGTTTCCCTAAGGCCATAGCCTGGCTGCACCCGGGCTCCTCTGGCATCCCTGTTTACCTTTTTCTTAAAGGTGTCTTGACAGTAAGCCTGGCTGCTGGGAGCAGGTGCATGACTTGTGCAAACATTTTTGCCCCCTTCCCTGGAAGGGCAGGTTTGTTGTGATGTGCAGCATAGGCCAGGCCCTTGGAACTGATGGAGCCCACAGTCATCTGTCCTTTCTCAGAGCCATGGCCCAGTGTGAGTTTTGTTCCCCAGGACTGAGATCTCTGGAGGCCCAGGAATGTTCTTTCATCTCCTCCCAACATACCCTACTCCTACCCCAGCACAATAGTGATGAGAGAGTTTTCTAGAAACACTGCTGAAGTGATTGCACTTTAACCCCTTCTTGCCATCTATAGTCATTCTGGAGCCTACTGCCCTGGATGCTGACTGAGGATCTGTACTGTGCCAGGCATCCTGGCAAACCCAGATGCTACATTGGCAAATTCTTTTAGGACACTTGTACAGGCACTGTATTATTGTATTATTGCATTGTCTTTTTATTGTATTATTGCAACCCCATTATACATGTGACTGGTAGGAACATTTCAGCTTGGGAATGGATACGGTCAAACATACCTAATTTTCCTATTTAATCTTCCAAGTCCCGTTTGTTAAGCTTATCAGGAAGTTTTAAAATCTCTTTTCAAGGCCAACCCCTACTCCACCTCCAGTTGTCCACCAGCATATCAAAGTTCTTTAGGTTTTAGTTAGACCAAAGGGATCAGTCCTGCTTCCAAATGCCAGATGGAGAAAGAGCTGGAATCTGGCCAGTATCATAGTAGCTATCAGTGGAAAACTGGGCCCAGACAGACTGACGAGTCCCTGTCGAGTATTTCCATGCTGCCCTTCATGGCTGGAGTCCTGCTTTGCCCCCATGCTCCCAGCTCTTGAAGTTTCTACTCACACAGTCACTGTAACTGAATGCCAGCTTCTGGGTCTGCAGAGCCTTCCAACCATCCTCGGCCACGTATGTGGCAAGATTCTACTTTTCCCTCACAAGGTGCCTTCTACCTAAATTTCTCAGCCTTTCTGACGGTGGACTGCAGTAGCTCTCACTCTTCCAGAAAATCTCAAAAGAAGAGCTAAGAGCTACCCTCTTTCCAGAAGGTTTCTTGGCCCTTGTGAAAATTTGCCCACTGCTTTCTCATTCATTGACTCTACTAACCAAGGATAACAGAGGCATTAGCTTTGTCAAACAAGGTCAGAAAAAATCCCGTATCTCCAGTCTCCTCCCAGAGCTGTGGACAACTTACCTAATTTTCACCTAAAGAAAGGCAGCTACTTGGCTGACTGAGCAGAGATAGAGGTGACCTATTACATTTCATCAACATAAACAAACAAACAAATAATGAGCTCTGCTTCCCCAAACACCGCATCATGGCAGCTGGAGAAGCTGCCAGGTGGCCAGGCTGAGAGTTTTACACAAGGTCACACACCTACTGTGTGGGAGAGTATCATTCAAATCCACGTCTGCCTACTTCTAAAACCTGTATTTTTCCCAGTCTTATTCTTTCTAGTGTAGAGAGTTAGCTGTTTCAAGGATGACCCAGGCTTGCAGCCTATTGGATATCTGGTATTTTTACAGCCAGTGCTATTTAAAGGACAGCTCCAGCCCATCCCAAACCTCTCAAACTCTGGTTATTGGATGTTGGAGTCAACAGACCTGTTTTTGTTCCCTGATCCCCAAGCAGAGTCTGTGGCCTCTGGTGAGCATTATATGACACTGGTCGATCAGGTAGACCAAAGTGGTGCCACCCTTAGTCATTCCTCAGCCAGCAAAATAGGGTGTTGCAGTGAATCTGATATGACCTTCCTTCTCTGGGCACTGACAGGTCCAGTGGGGGAACTTGTCCAATCCCTTCTTTGAGGGTATCCATGTCTCTGTGGGGTGAGTGGGCAAAATGTGCTGGCTTTTGCCCAGAAACCAAGACCCAGCAGAGAATAAGGGCCATAAGCCATCAGAGATAAATGAGTTCCAAAAGGTGTTGGGATCACCCTTTCTACTATGTCGTTGAAAAGTCTGAGGCCCACGGAGGGGAGATGATTTTCCTGTGGTCACACAGAAATCTTGATGGGGCTGGGACTTGAACAAGGAGATCACATGTATTTGATCCTATTTGATTCAGAACTGCCCTTTTCAGATATTGGCTTTTAAATATATTATCACTGAAAAGTATATAGGATACCAATGAATATCACTAATTTATAAATAAGGTGCTGAGGCCCAGGTAGTTGAAATGTCTTGCTCAGGTCACTTGGCTAGTAATGGAACCAGAGTTAGAAACCAGATCTCTTAACAGGAGGTTTTAGTCCCATTGCCTCTTCCGGCCAAGAATGAAGCACTGAGAAGATTGTCCACCTTGCAGGGGAGACTGCTTTCCAACTCTTTCTTTCTGGGGAGAAAAGAGTGACATTTGGTGCTATTTCAAAGGAGATGAGACCTCTAGGCACTGGTTCAGCATGAAGCTCCCTTGCCCCAGGCCCCATACCCATTTGCCTTTGACTTAGATTGTGCCAAGGGGGAAAGGACTCCAATTTGGTGTCATAGAGACTAAAATTAAAATCTTCACTCTATTTCTTACCACTTGTATGATCTAAGCCACAATTCTTCAAATCAGAGTGTCATTTCCAGTTCTCAGAAGCTAATCAGCATATTCTCTTCTTGGCCTTTGTAGCTTGATGTTAGTTGCACTGTCCGTATCCATGTGATGACCATCAGTATCTGTATTTAGTCCCGGGGTTTGAGACAAACCCCCGACGTGTCTTCCTTTGGGTGTGAAGATTTGGGCCCAGAACTCAGGTTGGCATTATTCCTGTCTGATTTTCAGTGGACATAGGGATCTTTCAGTCCTGGCTGCCAATAAGTGGACAGGCTTTCTTTAATGTTCAACTCTAAATAGGTGTATTAGTTGCTCCATGTAGGATAACCCCTTTGGTCCAGATTTAAGGTGATTGCTCAGTAATGAAGGCTATCATCTTGTCTGTGGCTACAGTTGCTACCATTGATCTTCGGGGCCTTCTAGACTGTGAGCAACCTGGAGGCTCTCCCCAGGTGAGGCTGAGGACAGCCACAAGATGCTCACACAGGGCCAAGTCATTTCTCACTCACAAACATCCTTTTTCTTTTTTTGAAAATAATATTTTGCAGACCTGTATCAGTATAAGGATTGAGTCTGTGCATAAGATAGATAATAAATAGGTCTGAGGCAGATTAGATGGTGTGACTGTACTTTAGCTTGAAGGTGGAGAGTGAAACCAAGAAGTGAATGAGAACTGATGATTATTCATAAGTGAGCTATGCTGGACTTATTTTTTTTCCCTTACACTGTAAAGCATCTCCACAAAGAAGAGGCTTTAAAATGTTATATTTAGCAAAGTAAAAATATCTCACTTTTCCTAAAAAAGGAAAGACAAGTGTAAATTCTTTTGTTCTGATCTTAATCTCAAGTTAAAGCATGAATTGTACAGTGAATAAGGCATATCAACTAATTAAAACTGGTGGACCCTTCTCTGTATTTGAGTTGGCAAAGATAAGCACCTACGTTAATTACAGAAATGTCACTAGCTTGTTTATTACACATCTTCAAATATGATTTTTTAATGCGTCTGGGAAGCAGCCTGCACAGTACATGAAGTACACTAGATAGGGCCTGTCCCACTATGGGGTACCAGGAATCAGAGAAAAATAATTAACAAAGTCATTTATTGAGGCTGTATTCATGTTTCTTTGGGGGAAGGGTCATCTTTCCTTACATTTGATGTCTCGGTCCTATAGTTATCCATATGAGAAAGTCTTGGCTGAGCCTTGGTCCCTTTTGAGCAAGGCAGGATGTGTGAACTTCAAATACACATGTGCCCTGTCATCTTAGTCTCTCTATTGATTGTCCAGAAGTGAGTTTAATGAAGACAGAATGTCTCTTGTAAACACATCATTATCCCTGATCAAGGAAGTGTAAACAGAGCCTGGCCTGGGAAGCGGGCTCTTTGTCTCCCTACCACAGACATGTAAAATGCCTGGGCCCTAGGGATTTGCTGGAGTCTGGAGTCAATAATGAAACTTCCTGGAGCATAGGGGGAAGACCCCAAAACCAGACACACTCACACCGAGAGCTCCAGCGCTGTCTTCAACACCAGATCTTATTCTAAAAATTGGAAAGATGGAATTAAAGCCAGAATAGGTGAACCTTATTTAAAAAAAATTCAAATGATCTTAACTGTTTAAAGTGCTGATATATTAGGGGATGGAATACATCAGGAGGAGCATTTGAGCAAGAAAACTTTGAATTATAGGACCTGGAGTGGGATTTAATTTACTTAATCTTATTAAAATCAACATTTTACTTTGTCTATGGTCTTAGAAAAATAATTGGAATCTCTTGATTCTTCACTTACAATACATACTCTTTTTTATGTTTATAATACATAGTCTATAAACTTTGTTTAGTTTATCTTGGTTTTTGATGAAGGTAAAGATGCTTAGACGATTATAAAGTGCCAGGTAAACATAGGGGTTATATTTATGCAATGTCTAGCACATCGGTCCTTAATAAGTGGTTGCTCTTATAATTGTTATTATAATTATCACGATCACCATCCATGCTCACCATTTAATTACCTCTGTGTTAAGTGGAGGATATAAGTATGTTCTAATTAATAATGTAATAATGGATACCTTTTATTGATTGTAAACTATGTGCCAGGTCCTATACGAGGTGTATGCATACAAATTAACATTTTAGTTGTCTCAATAACACAGAGAGAAAGACATTATAATCATCACTTTACTGAGGCTGAGAGAAGTCAGACAGCTTATAGACAGTCCACAGGGTCTATTTGGAAGAGCCTTGTTCAGACCCAGGTCTGTCTGACTCCGTATGCTTTGCCCTTCCCACTATCCGGCACTGCCTGTTTTGGAGAGATTGACATCTCATTTTAGAATAATTTCAGGTTGTTGGTTACCTCCCTCTAAATGTCTGTCATTTACACCCAACTATAAAACCGTGTGAAATACGGGATGAACCTCCTTTCTGGGAGACAATGTCAGGCTAGAGAAGTACTTTGGAAAGCTTGAGATCATCCTATTTTGTCACCCTTGCCAAGGTGACCCTTGCCATTCTCACGTGCCCTGACTCCAGCTTTGTTTCCTCAGCAATGTCAGGTGCCAGCTGTTTGTGGGCATTTTACATTGTAAACCTGCCTGCCTTCCTATATCTGTCCACCAATGGATTGCAAGGGGTCCTGTGGCCCCAGGTTCTCCCAGGACGGTGGGCAGGATATATCGAGATGCTTTCTGCATCTTGTACTTTCTCTTCAAACTCAGGGAGTGGCTGCATGTCAGTTGACATTCTGCAAAGAGCTCTTCAGATACACTTGAACACCTCCGATGCTGAGCGGCTTACTGCCACCCAAGGAGGCTCATTTCATGATTGGAAAGCTCTGGCAATTTGGAAGGTGGGCACAGGCATTTCTTTTTCTCTTGAGATATAATTGACATATAACATTGTATTAGTTTTTGGTGTACAACATAATGATTTGATGTAGGATGTAGGCATTTCTATAAAAAGTAAGGGAACACAAATCGGTACCCAACTT
This sequence comes from Manis javanica, assembly GCF_040802235.1. Classification (NCBI taxonomy): domain Eukaryota; kingdom Metazoa; phylum Chordata; class Mammalia; order Pholidota; family Manidae; genus Manis; species Manis javanica. The sequence goes on along the minus strand of NC_133156.1, from coordinate 230,487,075 downwards.
TTAGAGGATGTGTTATCAGCCTGTACCAAGAGCTTTAAAATTAGTTTTATTTTTCAATCAGCAGATTCTAATTCAATCAGCCAATTCTGTTCCTGGAAATTCATGCTACTGAAAGAATCCAAAATAGTGGAGAAACGGTTACATTTTTATATGCTAAAATGGCATGATTTATAACAGCTTACATATTAATGATGATATGCATAATTAAGAGTTTCACTTATCTTAACTCTTTCTCAGACAACACGATATTTAGACGCTAAGAGGGGACTTTCTAGAGTAATGTTTCTTCATCATAATGCCCCAGTTAAATGAGAAACTCTGGGGATAAACCTGAGCATCAGTTTTTTATTTCAAGTTGCCCAAGGGGTTTTCATTTTATAGCCAAGGTTAAGAGCCATTTTTCTAGAAGTTTTCTAGTCATCAAAATGGTTTCTTAAAATGGATGTAGCTCATATTCTTCAGAAAGAGAGGCAGGCAAAAAAATATGCCACCTGCTTTCTACAGGGTTGGCACTGGTACCCCAGTGGCTGAGGGATTCAGACTTGGATCCCCTATTATGTCATCCTCACACCCAACCATCCATGTCCCCTCATGAACCCCTCAATGAGATGGGTCTGCCAGCCCTGCTGGAAGGTCCACATAATTTTGAAGAGAGGAGGCTCAGATGGGCCAGGCAGGCTGGGTCTCTTTAACTTGCTGCATGATCCTGCATAGAACACTTCCCAACTCTGGGCCTCTTTCTTTTCTTAAATGAAAATAATCACTTCTGCTTCACCAAGGGGCTGCAAGGTTTGGCACAGAGAGTGGATGGAGTCACTCTGTGCTCTGTACCAGATAAAGTGTCCTCACCCCCTGGAGGCCACAGTGTGAGGTGGAGAGAGAGAGCTTCACACTGCACCAGACCATGGGAAGCCCAGAGAACAGGCTGGGCCGAGCTAACCCAGGTGGGCTTTCCTGAGATCTGTCCTTAAACCTGCCTACCTGTGAGAACCCCCTCTCTGCGCCTTCCCTGCACATGGAGCCCAGCCATATCGCGGCCGCCCTCTGGAGGTTCCTGTGCCAATCAGCTGGGCTTCCTGATCCCTAGCGTCATCCGTATTCCTCACAGGTATTAGCCTCCTTCTTAAATCCCATTCAGGAGGATCGAAATTCCCACTTTCATTCCCTCTGGTGATTTCTCTTACCAAAAAAAAATGAAACAGCTCTTGTCCACACCACAGCTAGGGGCATAATTCACAGTTTCTGTTCTTTTAGCTTCTGTGTCCCTCAAAGTGATAAGTTAAGGCCAAAGTGAGATGTCTTTCAGAAACAGCATCTAATCCACCAGATCTGGTGCATCTGTTTGTTCATTCATTCACTGAGCATGAAAATGTTGCTGGCCTACTGTGCAGTTTCAGGCGTACAGCAGCACTCCGGAGCGGGAGCCTGCCCGGGGTCCGAGGACTGACGACGGGGGAGCAAAACCAAAACACATCCAGGTGCCGGCAATTTCTCAGCACTCCCAGCATGCCCACCCGCCCAGGCTGCCACCACCTATCCTCTGGGGCTTGGCAACAGCCTTTCACTTCCCTTCCTTCCCTTGCCCCTCTCACGGCTTGTCTTAACAAAGAAATCAGAGCGTTCTTTTTAAAATGCAATTTATCCTATGCCCTTGCTCTGCTCAAAATCTATAGTGACTCACCATTTCACCGGAATCCTTACTGTGACCTGTAGGCAAGTGGATTTTCCCTGCCCAGACCAGCTCTCAGCTCTCTGGCTGCCTGCCCTCATGCTCACCTCCTCCAGCCACCAGGATCCTTGCTCACCCACTGACACAGTCGGTATACTTGCGAGCAGGGGTGTGTGCTGGGCGCGCTCTCTCTCTCTTCACTCACTCCTTGTGAATCTCAGTCTAGGGCACTTGACTGTGCAGCCCATCTAAGAAGGTTGAATTCCCTGCAGCCTCTGCCCAGGAGACAACAGCACGGTCTGGAGGCTCGACATGTGAAGTAACACTAGTCTGTTCATTAAGGATTTCCTAGTCTGCTCCTACCTGAAGCCAAACATCTGGATGGAATATGCAAAAGCCAGACCACAGAGCTGGGTGTTCTTCACATGCGAGTGTTTGCCAGGGGAACACAGACCATCCGGAGACCATTGCGATTTCGCTCTTCATCCTTGGGTTAAGGTTCGGTTGCTTTAAATTCAACAAACATTTGTTTACATCAACTTTTTGCTAGACTCGGTGCTGCTGGCAGAGGATGTAGAGATGAGTGATTCCCACTATGGAGGGACTGGCAAGCTAGAGAAATGGGTGACGAGATCGCAGTTAATTTTATCCAAGGTAAAAGGTGCCACATGAAAGTTCCAGCTCCAGCTCTCGGGACTACTTGGAGTGGGGTGGGAGGAGGGGTGTCCTCAACAGCCAAATCATAGACCATCAGTAAACTGGAACTTGAGAAGTTTTACCTGTCAAGGCAATGGGACTTAGCCTGCAGCTCAGTTGTTCAATCTGTGCACTGAGGGGAACACCCCTGGGTTGTCCAAGGCTGGAGCAGAGGGTGAGGAAAGATTTTGAGGTCCATGGTAAAGGGGCCTTCCTATCTTTATCAGTAAATGGAGGTTTGTGCATGTGATTATAAAAAACTTCTCCATGTTTAAAAGTACAGTTTAACCCATGTGCTTATCAAATATAGGAGTTTTAAGTTTTTGAAAGTAGATCTTTCCACAGCTCTCTTTACTGGGTAAACATTTACTCACCACTTAAGACACAGCAAAACTGCCCCTACCCTCCTGGGGAAGTCTGGGACTGAGAACATTAGCCACTTGTATCTGTCTGCAGCTGCCTCCTGCCAGGCTAAGCCCGGCCATAGCGTCTATCCCTCCGTGTCCTCCTGGCCTATTATCCAGGATCTTACACAGACCAGATGGAAGGGGATGCGCACCCTTGTCCCTGGACTCCACGGAGCTCACCAGCCTTCACAGCCCGGTGTGGTGACCTCTCCACTGCACCTCTTCCTACCCCCTGTAAGGAGCACTTCCCGAAGGGGCCATGGGACATGGAGAAGGGCTGCAAGGCCCCTGGAGGGCGGTGATGGGGGTGGGGGAGGAGTATTGCCTGAGGGCAGAGAGTACCACACCGTTCGGCTTTCTTTCAGCAGGAGACATGGGGGACAGAGGACATGCTCTGACATGTATTATTCAGCCACAAGTAGGTATGTCATGAAGCTGGGTCTTGGGGTGCTGAGGGGGGCTCTCTCTCTTCTCTCATCTCTCCTCCCTCCACATCTATTAGTCCATATTGCTCTTTGTTTTTCCCTTCTCTTGTCTCCTGTTTACTCATTCCTCATTTACCTTTATGCTGCCTTCCTTTTCTTTTCCTTCTTATCCGCACGTTTTAATTTCTACATCTTAGGAAGGCTGGGCTCCCACAGCAGAGGAGGGACCGAGTAGGAAGAGGGGAGAGGCACTGCTGAGTTTACTGGGCCCAGCATATGTCACCTGATTGGATACTTGTCACCACTTTGTCAGACTAATTGTCTTGCTCCTACTTTTCAGATGAGAAATATGGGGCTGGAGAGGTCAAAGGATGTTTCCAGAATCACACAACCAGTGAGAGGTCATGAGGCCATTCTTTGAGTGCCAAACGCACACGAGGTCCTGTGCAAGTCCTGAGCACAAAGGTAAACACCGCACCTGCTGTCAAGGCTTCATAATCCAGGAGTGGCAGAGGCCCTGGGGTTTGGCCAAGATGCTGCTGTAGTATATTGCTTGGCAATAAATTGTGAACTGGGGAGAACCATATCAGATGCAAGTATATGAGAGTTATGGATGAAGCAGGGATGGGAAAATGGGGGTAATTGTTGAACTTGAGTGGTGGGAACACAGAGACTCATTGCCCTACTTTCTCTGCCTAGTTAATGTTTGAAAATGTCATCATGTGGCTTATGATCATGTCTTCTCAAAAATAGAGACACCTCCCCCAGTACAAAATGGAGCATCCCTTCTCAGAAATTAAGCCTCCTAGAAACAGAGACCTCCCCCGGCCCCCAGACAGGTTTGTTCCTAAAAGGCCATGTTCTTGCACAGGTTGCATGGGTGAACACTGCCCTGGAGAAGGGAGGAGACAAAGGTCATGAACACGGGCAGGAGAAACACATGGAGGGAGAGGCCTCTGTCCAGCTGGAATTTTATGGAGCACTTCATCCTCTGTTTCCCAAGCCTGCCATGATATGTGTCCTATTTAAGGTGATTGTTTAGAAGGCAGTAGAAAAAATTATTGTACGCCCAGACACGCAGGCCACTGCTCTCTGTGCTTACAGGAAACCATTCTCTTCAATATCGAATCTCCATTTCTGAGACGGCAAGAGGGAAGTCAATTTCCCACAAGGTTGCTTTGCACGGGAAAGAGCAAGATGGAAAACCAGAGCAGCTGATTCTGCCTCCCACCTGCTCTGAGCAGGCTGTTCTTCCGGGTCCTGTGGACTCTTTGGCCACAGTGGCTTGCTGGTAGCGTGGGTCCATCTCTGGATGGGGATGGCAAAAGGCAGGGTCCTGTGCTGATGTCAGATCTCCTCCCACTGCAAATGCTGCCATGAAACAGGCTCAGAGAGCTGCTTCTCTGGTTCCATCTGGGTTAGACCCTGGCTTTAGGTGCAGACATGGTGCTTGTACTGCCTGCACAACCCAGTTACTGAGTGTGGTCGAACCCAGCTCTATTGGCGGGTCAAATCTGTTCAGCCACAGGACGATTGTACTGATCTCTCAGTTCGGTGCTTTTCCCTGAGTATATCCTACCTGCTGAGGCTTGTGCTGGGAGCCTGGGAGAAACAGAAAGGAGTATGACTGAGTCCATCCATGTGGGAGCCAGGGTGACAGAAGTAACATAATTTAGGCCAAATAGGTTCAAAAGCAAGATTCACTCCTTTTGTCCCGGAAAAACTGACACCTATTCCTGTGAATGATCCCCACCACCCCTACCCTCTAGTCACTCATCCAGGATTGCTCCTCTCCTTTCCCACCACCTAACCATCCTAAATCCTCTAGATTATTCTTTGGTTCCTTTTTGCCCACCTCGTGAGCTCTGCACCCTCTGCAGCCACCTCTCATGATCTCCCTCTCGGAGTTTCCCTTGCCACCCTCTTCCAGATGATTGCTCATGACGATTAATTTTTGAAACTTGTCAATGACTGTTCATCTCCTTCCAGGTCAAGTTTGTCCAGTCACCTGAAAATCAGATGTTCTCCATGGTGCAGGCTCATGAGACATCCCCCACTCTTTTGATTCGGGAGTCATCAAACCAGATTCTTCCTTCTTTCTGGGATTCTGTTCACATTTCCCTGATGCCTCCTATTTCTTTCTGAGTATTCTGTCTGGACTGTAGCTCTCTTTGTCCAAATGCTACTTGTACTTCACACTTAGCTCAAGTACCACCTCCTACATGAAGCCTTCCCTGACCTTCCAGTCTGAAGGCATCTTGCATTTCTCCAAATGTTTTGAAGATTTCTGTATGTAGAAGCATTGTGAGTAGAGTGGAAGCTTGAGATCTTAGTAGCCACTAAATAATCGGTCATTCTTAGGGAGTAAACCTCTCTAAGCCTCAGGGGTTTTTTTTTAACCTGTGAAATGGGGAATAATCATACCTCCTACATTTGTTGTGAGGATGAGAGGTACTGGGTGCAAAGCACTTAGCACAATGCCCACAGTAGGTGTCTGACTATTGTTATTTGAGAATTATTATTATTCATGGCTATTGTTATGCACTGGCTTTAAGTTGTGTGGGTATTGGCCAAGGCTCCTGCATTCAAACATCTGAGTCCATCCCACAAGGTGGTTGTGCCAGGACCTGCCCCTGGTGGGTGATGGCTACCTTTACTACAGGGGCAGGTGGGGTGGTCTGTTCTGGGGCTGCTGAGGGCACAGGGCAGTCACAGACAACAGCAGGCCCAGGGCCTACACTCTCAAAGACCTGAGGCCCCACCAGGACCAACTCATTTCATTAAAACAGAGGGAAGGGTTTCCTTGAAAATCTCATTTTTTCCCAGATTTCCCTCTCGGCTGCTTCTGTGGCCACACATGTTTCCTATGAATCCACATTCAAATGAATTTCAGCCGACAAATAACTCGATACAGCTCTTTGGTGGGAGAGAATTCCTTCGGGATGAGGTCATGGTTTGGCTACAGTAAAATTAAAAATAGCCCAGAACCCCCTGCTGGCCAGCCTGGCATCAAACCAGGACAGTGCATTTGGGAACTATTATCGGGTTTATCGGGTAACGTATCGCAGAAAACCTGCTTCTGTTTATAGACCATTTTATTATTCCGTTTTGACATTTCCCTTTTTTCTTCAACCTTTTTTCCCCTTAAGCAAATATCTATTAGACTGAGTTGAAATGTGATCCAACCAAATACACTCTTTTTCAACTTCAGGCTAAAGCAGGTCTGACTAGAAGCAGAAATGCTTAAGTGAAAAGTTATGATTTACTTTCTTTGTAAAGGGAAACAGTGTCAGAAGGAAACTTTTATGTGACAAGGGAACTTTTGGAGCACAGAGCCGGGGCTGACCGTGGAAACAGACCTTGCCTGGGAAAACAGGGGTCTGTAGAAGGCTGGACACAACCCCATCCATGCCGCCTGCCAGGCAAACCAGGAATTTCCCTGAATGACAGCCCCCAGATTTGCTTCGAGGTTTACAGTCAGATCAGGAAGACAACCCAGAGATAATATATCCCCTCCAGCCCTTGGATAGACTGAAGCCCACGAGGCTGCAGTGACCCACCCACAGCAACTATGCCAACTTCCAGTGTTGGCAGTGGCGGGTGTTGGGCTGGAGCTCCCAAGACATGAGTTTGAGAACTGGCTTTGCCATGTGACTTTAGGCAAGAGACTTGACTTTATGTTGTCTTGAGCTCATTGTCTATAAAATGGGATAAGAATTATTTCTGCTTTATGTTAAACAGTTACTGAGAGAGCCAATGAAGGATCAGCTAATCTAGCAAAGATTTGCTGAGAGCTTTCCATGTGCTCTGTACTGTTAGCCTCACACACCCACTGCCCCCCACCAACTCGATGCTGTAATGATTCCCAACCTGAAGGCAGGGGAGCTGAATGAGGCTCCGTAACAGGATCGAAGTTGTGTACTTGGAGGAAGCTGAGGACTATGTACACCCAGAGGGTCCGAAGCCAAGCCAGTGCTCCAAAACATGACGGGACCGGGTCTCTGTGACATGTAGATCAGAATACAGATGCAAAGGTGAACGGTGAGATCCAGGCTGAGGCAGAACAGAGACCATGTCTCCTGACTCCTGTTCCCGTGTCCTTTTCCTGGGCCCTGAAATGCTCCAGCTTGTGGAAGGGGGAATGACCAGGCTGATTTCCTGCCCTCTCTGTCAGGGCCGGAGCTACAGACTAAATTATGCAATGAAAAGATGGTTTGAATTCTCTTTGAATGCATCAAAGTCCAGACCGGAAAGGAATGTGTGCTGGAGAGGGGTGGAGGCTTGAAAGTCTGGCCTTCCCTGAAGGCTGACACGCATGAAAAGCATTTCATGGGTGTGGCCGTGAGGTTGTGAGGTCCCTGTGGTCGCTGAGTTGGGCTCTCCCTGGCATCTGCTTCCCTCCCCTCTTCCTCCTTCCCCCTGACTTCTGATTGTTCCCAGGTGTGAGCACCTCCCTGCATGACTCTTCATGAACCCCTGTGTGATCTGACGACCTGGTCCCCAGCTTCCTCTTTCATCTGCACATTTCTCTGCTCTTTGCCCTCTGTGTTTCAGCAACACTGGTGTGTGTGCGCAGGACCCTACGTAATATCCTTTTTTTTTGCTTCTTTACCCAGCAAACCCTAAATATTATTATTTATATTTCTCTTTAGAGATAATGCTTGCTAACCCTGCTCTAGATGGTAAGCTCTGTGAGAGCAGAGACGGTGTCTCTTTTATCTACTCTGCATACCCAGTACTTGATTCAGAGCATGACACATTGTGGATGTTCAATCAATACTGGTCTGCTGAAATGATCAATGAATTCTTCCTTCTTTGAATTCCCCCAGGGGAAGGCAGTAGGTTTGGTAAGAAGAATTCTGTTGCATCCAAAAATCTCATTTAGATCCCAACTCTCCTGTCAGCTAGCTGTGGGACTCGGGATAAGCCAGCATTTTTGAACTTCAATTTCCTCAGCCTTTGAATGAAGTTAATCATTGAAAGGGTGAAACAAGGTAATAACGATAAAGGTGATTCGCTAAAATGTAAAGGCTATATAAAAATGTTAATTATTATCATAATAGGTGCTATGATTGTGCCAACATGTAATCAACATGATCTCTGCTGTCTGCTCCCTGGTGCCCACTCATCCGGGCATTTACCCACATCAGTGTCTGGATCCAAGAAAATTCAGCCTCCAAAGAGTAGGAATCACCACAACTGCAAGTTAACCTGCACGTTGATTCTAGTTTTTTGTCTGAAGAATAGACCTCTTTCCTGAGGTGACTGTCAAATGGGAGTGTCTGCCCTTCTCAGGAAAGATGCTGCTCCTACCGTAGGAGCGTGACCAGCACTCACTCCAATGGCTTATGATCACAGTGACAGCATTTTGACAAGATGCAAAACAGGGGCTCTGGTCAAGATACATGGCTCAGCTCTTGGACAAATCCCTTGCCCTTGGTGAGCCTGCCTTCCTGCCTAGGTGATGGGGCACTTAACCTGCGTGACCCGTGAAGAGCTGGGTACTTACAGCTCTGAGAACTTACTATTCTAGGTCTTAAGTCCTTCAAAGCTCAGTCCATTCCAAGTGCCCCATTTGAAGTTCTGGGAAACACAGCTAGGAAAAGAGGTGCAAGTTCTCTCATAAGAGACCACCTGTGCATAAGTTACTGTGGAAAGAAACATCAGTGGGCTCTGCTTGTTCTGCCTGTCGGACTCTGATGTTCATAACATTCCCTCACTTTAAGTTTCTGAGTCTTTGTAGTAGCTCATGAGTCAAAAATGCCATTCAAAGAACTTCCACCCTCCTAAGGCAATGTGCTTGGAAAGATGAAGGCATGTGTTGTGTCTGTATCCAGAGAAGCATAATAATCAGACGCTGTTGTTTCTGGGTCCTGATATAGAAGCTAAGCAGCTGCCCTGCTGGAGACAGTCAAGTAAGTATCGCTGGAAAGTGACTGCCTGGAAAGTGCAAGTCTCACTGACTTTCCCCACAAGGAGATCCTCCTTACCTTCTTGCCTTAGATAGTCTGAATTTTATTAATAAAGGAAATTCATTATGGTGGCATATAGTTTTGGAGTCAGCAGAAAACAGGCAGGGAACTGGCCTTCAACAGTGGATCTCCAGAGCGTGGAATGTAACGAAGAGTAAATAAATGTTTGAATACATGAATGAAGAGTGGATCCTATGATCTAGATCAGTGATCTAGAATCCAAAGAATGTAAGGAAAAAATAAGGCATCCTTTAGCTCAATAATAAAGAACATACTGAAAATCAATGTCAAATAGTTAACTGATCAGTGTCCCTTTACAGGTATTAGCCACCCGCCCCCCGATTGTGTAGCCATCAGCAGAATGATGCTCTTCTAGGAATGTCATGGAAGGGCATTTCTGAGTGGCAAAAACCCAGGGAACACACACCAAGCTGTCACTATCTGGACTTCTGCTGATTCAGCTGTGAGATACGTATGTGTGCTGGTCACGTGGGGCTGCCTTACTCCACATACTACAGCAGAGAAAGGAGTACATCCTTAGTTCACGCCTCCATCTCTGAATCTCATGGATATTACAATCCTGATACATCAGTACCTCAAGCTTTTTCCTTAAGTAAAGCAAGACTTGAGAAAAAAAATAAGACACAGAAATCTGGGTGACTGCCACAAAGTCCTATTGGATATGTCATGAATAATAAAATAAAGATGAAATATGCCTTATTATTTGCGAACTTTAACTAAGTCTATTAGAAATATTTAATCATAGCTATAAAAGTTGTCATCAAAATGGCTTACCCTAATATGAGCATAAAAAGGGTAGACAGTGAGATCTTCATTAGTTAATTAAAATTTCTTAATTTAATGAAGTGTCATCCTGATAAATTAAGTTAAATAAATATGGTACACCCTGTAGTTTACAAATGAAATCCTGAAAATAAAAGTGGTTCAAAAGAATAACATTGTTCTGTTCATGTGTTTATTCAGTGCCCTCACTGTAGTTTAATACAACATGCATGCTATCAAATGTCAGACCTGGAAGGATCTGGGGCAATGGATGGAACCCAGTAAACATTTCTGCATGCATAGATGATCATCTACTCCAGCGCTCAACCATGGCATACTCAGAGGAAGAAACACTGCATGCCAGAAGCACTTGCATTTTGCTAAGGAGAAAATATATCATTTATGAGGATATTACCGTAATGGTAGCTTTATAGACATTATCTGACATCTTTGGATGAATTGCTCAGTCTAAATGCCAATGACAGTGTCAGGTTGAGCCACGGTGTAAGAATGAGAATGATTGTATACCTGTCCCTCCTACCACCACATGGCGATCATCCCCCATACATGGCAAAGTGAGTTTAGAAACTTTATTAACCAATGAAAGTCCCAGCCCAGAGCTGGATGGTGTAATACCTGTGTTTTCTCTGTGAAAGAGTCTGTCCTGAACCATCCTTAATAGGCAGAGACACTTCCTTTTTAGTTCAAAGACCTCTTTGCCTACTCTGGAACATTCCAGGTTGGGTAGCATTAATTAATTTTATCTCATATTTGTCAGTATCTGGGCATATTCAGATCAACCAGTTAGGGTCCCTTTCTTCAAAAAGTTCAGTATCTACTGAGGAAGATAATAGTCAAGGAATTGGGTGCGTTCAGTCACATCAATGGAAGTAAAGAGATGCTGATCTTGGTCCACTTCTACAGTTAGAGCCATGGTAGAATCACAGCAACTGCTTCCTAATGGAAAGCATCACAATGATTAAAAACACAGACTCCGGAATGACACAGTGGGGGTCCCAACCCTCCTGTAGCATCTATTACCTGTGAGTTCCTGGGAAACTCATCCAACCTTTTAGTGCCCCGGTTTCTTCATCTTCAAAATGGGGAGAAAACTATTATCTACCTACAGCCATTGTGAAAGTAGCCAGGATCAAGTACACAGTGTTTACACACTATCTACACGTCATGAGTGCCCATAAAAATTCAAGTTTCTATGGTGTAGTGATTGAGAGCATGAGATCTGGTTTAGGATCACAGACCTGCCACAGACAGACAGCTCTGAGGACTGGAACCTCTTTGTGCCGCAGTTTTCTCCTCTGTCAAAATGGGATTTTTTTTTACTTAGTAGGATCACATAAAACAGTTAATGGGCATAATTCACTTACTGGGCCTAGCCCCTGGGTAAGTGCTATATAAATATTTATACTTATTTACACCCTTACTGCTGATTGCTGCTTGCCTCTCTTCAGTCTATATTTTCCAAAACATCCTCCCGCCCAGTAGCCAGGCTAATCTCTGGAAGGCATACCTTGTGCCACATCACTTCTCAGTTTAAAACCTTCCTGTCACCCTCAGTACTTTCTTGTGCAGCCTCACCTCTCATGGGGCTCTCATCTTTTACGCCCCCTGCCCCCACCAACCCCATGTGCTTCAGCCCCATGGAGTCACTGACGGTGTCCTGCCCGTTGCCTTTGCAGACGTTGCTACTGCTCTCTGACATCGTCAGTCTCTATCCTTGCCCTTCCGGGTGCTCCCTCCAGTCTTCAAAGCTCAGCTCAGATGCCATCACCAGGACGGCCTCTTTGACCTTCCCCCAACCTGCCCAGGCTGGGTTGGGTTTCCACCTCCTTGCTGTCACATGACTTTGTGTTTATCTCTATTAGAATAACTATCACATGGAATCATATTTTTCTGCTGCGCCCACTGGAATGTGAATTTTCTGACTTTGATAATTATACTCTGGTCAGTCAGCATATCGTATTATATTCAGTATAAGTAACTCAGTAGAGCTAAAAAATGGAAAATGGAAAAGTGACTGATTCTGAGAAGAAATGAAGGATTTTTCACTGAGAACCTCTTCTTTTTTATTCCTGGGTCACTGATCTTCACTTATCACTATGGGAATTCAGAGATGCTAATTTGACAACCCTCTGAAAAAATTGTGCATGGGAAACTATAATTTCATAGGTTCAGTCTAGCTACCTTGAGGCTACAAAATGAGTTAATAACAGGTAGTTTAAGTCAACATGCCACGCATGGCTGCTTTTCAAACAACCCAACTCAGTCTAAGGCTAGAATGGGACATTTATTAAAAACACTGGCAAAGTCTGTCAAAGTGAGACCTTTCATATCCATAATTCTTACCATCTGTAACATCTTATGTTACATAAGATCCTCAATTACCAGTAGCAGTGTTAATCCATCATCTGTCCTAAATATTTTTAGCTGTTCTTTCTACACCCTGCTTAGCTCCTCTTGTTGTTTTTATAAATGTATGTTCTTAACTTGCCACAATTAATGTTATGCTAACTTTATCATATCATGGGACTATGCAAAATCCTTTAGTAATGATTTTTCACAAATAGTATAATAACAATTTATATTGAAACCAAAGAAAAAATTACAAGCTTCTTAATTAAGGAGAGGCAATCGAGTTTCCCTCTTCTGTCATATAATATTACAAATATAATTTATTTCAGGATTATTATTTCTACCTAAATAAGAAATCACTTTATAGGATCAGTGTTATTTTTTGTAGTAATAGGTAAGAAAATGATGCATTTTCAGAAAATTATTAATGCCAATTCAGAAGACATCTGTTCTATGATTAATCCATACGAGAGAGTTCCTCTTCAAGTTCCAGTTTGACATAAAGGAACTCTTAGTCAATTAAATATGAGCAATTATTTACCATTTGTGAAAAAAGAAGAAGGTATAGAATGGTACCTCTGTTTCTTTTGAAATGGTAAGACTCCCAGATATCCCTAAATAGAATTGTTTGCCTTGTGACATATGCAGCTTCTCCTTCACACAAGTTTAGAGGGAAAGACTGGACATCATGCTGCAAAGAGCCTTAAAAAAACACGACCTTACTGTTGGTACACTTTACAAATGGGAAATACTTTATGCAAAAGATACCATGCAAGTCCCACACCAGACGCCCAGGCCTACGCGTGATGTCAGAGGAGACTGAGGTGGGCGGTCCCCACGGTCAGCAGCCTCTTAGGGGCCCAGACTCTCCTTCTCTTCACTTTTCTGTGTCCTGCTTCCTCTGAAGTCAAGGGAACTTGCTCGAATACATGTTGTATGATACTATTTAAGAAATTCTAGGAATCAAAACTAATCTAGAGGGACAGCAAAATCAGTGGTTGCTGGAGGACAGTGGTGGCAGGGGTGGAAAGAAAGGCTTACAAAGAGATAGGAAGACATTTAGGGGTAACGGACACATGTGTTATATTGGTTGTGGTGGGGATTTCACAGATACATATATATATACACACACACATCTCTATGTATGTATATTTATATAATTGCACCCTTTAAATAAGTTCAGTCTATTACATATAATTCAACCTCAGTGAAGCTATTAAGAAAGTAAACTAGAATAAATTGAATTAACAAATGAAAAAAACAAATTTTAAATATTGTGTATGTGTGTGTGTGTGTGTGTGTGTGTGTGTGTGTGTTGTGTGTGTGTGTCTGTGTGTGTGTGTGTGTGTGTGTGTGTGTGTACACACCCATCCCTCATCCTCCCACGCACTGTCCTTCCTGGAAAGATGTTCATTATATATAGTTTAAATGAAGGTTAAGTTTACAAAATTATATGTAATATGACTCCATGTACATAAGAATAAAATCCTCCTATGTAGACAATAAAAACAGCGAATGAAAAGATAAGAAACATTAAAAGAAGTGTTGTTTTCAATGGTGTGTTACGGGAAACTGCTATTTTAAAAAAAGATCTTACATACTTTCATCAAATCCGAAGCTGCCGTGTATCCCAGGCCAGTGGAACAGGATCAGTCATCAGAAGTGCCTTAGGTGTAGCTCCCTGGGTCAGGGACTGACCCGCCTCTACCTTGTTTGGCTCATTCACTGTGGTTGGCAGGAACTTGGCAGCGGGTTGTGTTTCAGGTGCCAGCAAAGAGAACTCTCCCCAGATAAGTGCACTTTCCATAGTGAGAGTGTATCTTCTTCTGTATCCGCATGTCTGTATTTCCCCACCTTGCTAAGGACAATTTCTACTTTCTTAGACCAAATATATTAAACACTATGCCACCTGTTCCATACATCTCTGTTTCCCTACAATCATGACTGCCTGGGACGAGGACACTATGATACATCAGTCCATGGGGATGGGTCAGTTCTGGCTCTGTGAGAGCCTTGCTGTGCCGTTTTCAGCAGTTCAGGCTGCTCACTTTTGTCTCCACCATCCTGTCCTCAGATTTGGGAAGTTTCAAGGAGATTAGTAAGAAACAGCTGTGTCTCGGTCTCATTTTTCTCTTGTTCCAAGGGGCCATTGAATAGTAACCTGTATCTGAGAATTGCTTTAAGTTTAAAGTCTCAGAAAAATGTTCCTGTTGGAACTTCCTAGCATATATCCTGGGGAGATTTATATAGCTGAGAGCTACAAAGCTAAGGAGAACATAATTCAGTTGTGGGAGTGACAGTGATACAATGGCTTCTGGCCTAGGAGTAGAGCAAGAACCTATTGCCATGGTACCTATTTCAAACCATACATAGTGGTCCTGGCCCAGAGTTTACAGCAGAGTGAAATCCCACCCAGAGGGAGACCATCAGGCAGAGCTGCATTTATGCAAGGTGCACAAGGCCACCCTGTTTTGATTGGTGGCATGGCTGGGCTTCACACTTAGGTGAGATGAGGGAATTCATTTAAACATGCACTGAGTACACACTCAGTGCCAGGCATTCAACTAGAAGAGAGAGAGAAATTAATACAGGCATTGCCTGCAAGACTGTTACAAAGCAGAAAAATGAGATGTATGTTCGATAGAAGATGAGTGAGATGGAAATATTAAGCCCAGTTTATCTCAGGAAGACATGGCATCTCAAGACACTGGGTTTGACTTAGCAATGTTTCTTCAGAATGCTAATGTCCATGAGAAATTACAGATGTTCTGTGAAATATGAGTTCTGTAGACAAACACATGTGAGAATTGCTACATATCCTAACCCTCCTGTGGAGAGTTACAATGAATAAGAATTCTGGAACTAAAAAGAATGATTAAAAAATTCTGTTTAACTTTGTCTCATAAGTACCTGAATATTGAAAAATCGTATCTCTAAAAATTCTGTTTAACTTTGTCTCATAAGTTCCTGAATATTGAAAAATCGTATTAAAAAATTAACTTCTCCAAAAACATATTTCAGGAAACTTGCTAATGGCAATAGTATGGTACAGACATGGTCAGACATATGTCACAGAAAAATGAGTGTTGATTATGTCAGGAATAGATTACAGGAGGGAGGTAAAGGTTTGGTGATTTACTAAGGAAGAGATGATGTAGCTTGGAGGAAATAAGGCAAAAATGGCCTGGGGAGAAGTTGTGAGCTCTTTAGAAAGGATATTTGTTAGAACTTAATGACCAACTGGAGAAGTGGGGCTAAAGAAGAAGGATAAGTCATTCCTATGAGTTTGGTTTGAATTTAAAAATATTTTGAATATGAAAACCCAAGATGATATGTGGGTTTTTCCATAAATACTCTCTGCCCATCTTATGTGATACTCAGAAGGCAGGACAAAGAAAAATGATTTTCTATCTACCTAGCAACTTTATTTTTAGAATTAATATATTATATTTGATAACCAAAGTTCTAGTGACAAAGTCGAACCAAATAATAGGATTTATAGATTACAGGATAAATGGCTGTGCACTCTAAGGGTAATGCTTCCAGATTGCTATCCAAGGTGCTGAATCTATTCGTCTAGTTACTGGAAACGGTTTCTGTTGCCCCTCAGCTTCTGCCTGAAGATCAGCTCTCTGGAGAAGTAGCACCCTTGTCTTGGACCAAGCAAGATGTCATCTGATTGGCAATCCTTGCCAGTACTAGTTGACTCTGACTTTTGATCAAGACAACAGCCTGACTGCCTGATTTCTCAGCTGGACTCCTGGCCGATCAACAGCTAGCGTCAAGCTGTGTCCACAGAGGTTAAAAGGATCCTGACAGGTAGGTAAATATTTCCTCCAGGAACAAAATTAACCAGCCAAGGGAGCAGATAATTTGTTAGTGTGGAGGGTCATGAGCTGTGGAAATTAATTCTCAGGGCTTTATTTCAGTGCATTCAGGTTTCAGGACGCTGATGTTTCCTCTTTGCAAGCAGCTATCATTGGCCACCAGCCTATATGTTATGCTTGGCCCTCTAAAGGACACATTCTCTTCCCCCAGGAACTTAAAGCTTCATGGAAAAACAAGCACAGAATTTAAAGTACTGTGCAATGGCCTATATTTAGTATCAAATAAATTAAATACATTAGGGACCAAGAAGATAGAGGATTAGCATGGACTGGGAGAATTAGGGAAAGCTTCATGGAGGAGGTGGAGTAGAATCTGGGCCTTGATGCTAGTGAGGAACAGGGTATGTATTGATGATAATATCATGGGAGTGGAAATGCCCAAGGCACATTTTGGAGGTAGTACATACTCACGTGTTTTAGCCTAGAGTTCCCTATCCTTGTATTCTCCCTACCTATGTTCATAAATAACACTACCACCTTTACACTTCTGCCCACAATGATTGCATCATTTCTGTCATACAGAAGGAAGAAAAATACTTTCAAATATATTTACATTTGGAAGAAAATAATGTCATAGCCTCATACTTTTGATATTTTCTAGTGACGTGCTTCTTCAAGGTGTAAGGAAGCTTTTAAATTACTGGTCCTTAACTCACAACTTTGAAGACTTTAGCTCTTGGGGGGCATAGAAATGACTAATGAAATATAGCTCCTAACTTGAATCAAAGCTTGTAGGAATGCAAACAAGGACAATTTCAAAATGAACAGTTAAGTGCAAGCAGAAAGAAGGAGTAATCTAGAAATGTGCGCTTTGATAAGGAAAACTGTAAGATTTCATAAAGGACTTTGTTAAGTGAGCTTATAAGAATTTTCCATCTAAAAGACTCTAAACTTAATTCTTAGACTTACCTCAAATTCTACTTATCACAATTTCCAGGGGGTATTTTGGTAGAGGTATTTTGTAGAAGGTACTTTCAGATTATCCATATCTGACACTTAGAGGATTTTGAGACTTTTGTGTAAGAAAACAGGCAAGGGAAGAGTTATAGTAGTAAAAATAATACCAGGAACTTGATGTGACCAGGATGGAAAAGCTTCCTTCTTTGGGGTTTGACTTTTGAGCTGAAGCAGATAAAATGGTCAAGATCTCTCTTGACTCATGCATGAGAGGAACCATGTATGATCTGCAGTTTTCGATTTTTTTTTTTTTACTAGTAGACACAAGGATTTCATCACTGGATAGATTATGGTACATTATGATATGAATTGCTTAAACCAATCAATATTATTTAGTATAATTTAATCATTCACTTAAGTTGTGATGACCAAATGTAGTATAGAGCTTGCAAACACATAGAAATTCTATCTACTCATTGACAGCCCCAAGCATGAAGTGTGAGTACAGATTGAAATTATTCATGTTTCATGAATGTGACCAGTGAACTCTTCTCCATTAGTCCAAGAGAACCCTGACTGACAGCCAACTTTCTGGCTGGTCTGGAGTGTATTCCTCACTAACTGCATTCCCTCAAGAACCACACATATATTCTACTCATCATTTTTTCGTGTCTTTAGACTCTCAACTCTCATTTAATTGGGGGTACACACTTCATCTCTCTGTTTCTCTTTAATGCCCCTTCCTTCACTTTCCTCCCAGCTTTTATCCTCTTACAATTCATCTATGTATCCACTACAGAAAATTTCCCATTCCTGTCCCCTCGAATCCCAAATAGTTCAAATTATTGTGCCTTGTCTTCTGTACAGGGCATCATGGAAGGTCTCTCGTGGGGACTCTGTCCCATTGATAGCATGCAATTATATGGTGATCAGCCTAAAGGTGCAGGGATTAAAAGTGATACTCTAGAACAATTTCAATGTTCAATTGTTTAAGAATTGCTTTGAAGCTTAAGTTGCCTGAAAAATGTACTTATAAGGAATAGGTTATTTGCTAGTTTGACTGAATCCATAAAGTGCTACTGAACTCAAAAGACAGATTGCAAGAGCTTTTATTAGGGTTCCTTAGCATCCTTAGACACCGAGGTTCCATGCATCTCTAGGTATCAGTCATGTCTCTATTTTGTGCCTTTTTAAAAAAAATAATGAAGGGTTTTGCTGAAATGAATAAGATAAAGCTGATTCCAAGAACAGTAAATTTTGGGTATTTCATGTTATACATGAAGAAACTGAGGCTCAGAGAGGTGAAAGACAGATGGAGTGATTCCTGGTCCCCAGAACAGGTGTTGAGCAATGTCTGTGATCATGTGCTTAGCACCCACTCAACCTTGAACAGCATATAAAATAGAGGAGTATTTTTTAAATATATGTACCAAACTTTAATTTTCATTTCACACTCAAAACTTCTGTACAAAAAGAGGCAAAGCAGGCAGAAAAAATTACGATGACTTCAGTATACAACATATGACAACTTTAAAACCGCTTTGGGTGTGCAACAGCCTTTATAGATGAAGTGGGGAAATGGGTTCCAAGGTGTTTGTCTCTTTAAGAGGAAACTCCAGTGTTTCCTATTAACATCTAGAAGGAAAGTGCAGCATTTTGGATATAAGGTTGGATGAGAAGTCTCTGAATTCTTCTGCGCAATTGGATTCCAAGATCGAGTATGCTTCATTTTCTTTCCAGGAAGCATGACATTATTTTTACTTAATGGTGGTGATAAAAAACTCAGTTTACCATTAGTATCTGACATAATGATGATGACTAGGTGCAACTGCTGATGAAGCATGATATAACTAATAGTTAAATGATAGTGTCCAAGACTTACTTTCTGGTTGTTATTAATACTTCAATTCTAATGGACTACCACAGTTCAAAACATTCTTTGCCACTTGCTTTTCACTAGTAATTCTCAGTGGCATATGAAAAAGGCTTCTGAGAAAAAAGTTATAATGCCAAAGTAGCAGTGCATCTGAGAAATGTAATTTTCACTTTGTTGCTTGCCCAAAAATAAATATCTGAGTAATGGAAAACACTTTATTTGAAACTATGAACCATCAACTATGAAATATAGTTAACATTGAAATGGATACTGTCTCTAGTCCTTCCCCTAAACCACCCACAGATTTTGGACGTGTGCATGCAGAACAACAATAAAAAAACATGATTGTTCAAGGACTCCTGATGCCTAGAGGACAGTCTGTTAAAAGAATTTGTCTCCCACAGTAGCTCTGGAATGGACCAAAGGCCCATCACCTGTTAGTGATCACAGACATCCAGTTAACCTGTCCTCATGATAATTAGAGACAACAGCTCAGGTCCCGGGCATTTAAGAATCCGTGTATGTGAATCTTGGTTTTGAAACAAGGTGGCTTGGCTAAATTGGAGTAGGCCAGCAGCCCCCCACCCCCATTTAGTCTGGTCCCATTTGATAGAAATTCTAATTAAAAATTATAAATGTGCTCAACTATTTACTCTGCATGCCCTGTCCTCTTTAATGACTTATCTCCTCACCTGATCAAAAGGGAAAATGGACTCAATGACAATAAACATTGAGCGCTCTGTATTTCTACTCTTGACAGTGTTGCTGTCCAAGGATAATATGTGGCTGCCAAATAGAACATTTCTTAAGCTGAATAGTTAATGAATTTGTTCACCCATTATCAGAATATTTTCTGGCTTCCTCTAGCTAGGGTTTTAGAATCTCTAGATTTGAAAAGGTCTTGAAGGCCACCCAGTGCATTTCTGTTCTGATGAGGGAACCCCCGTCCAAGCAGCTATACTTTGGTCAGCTTGAAAAGCTCTGAGAAAAAGGGCCTTTCCTCTCTCTGTTGACTGGCGTTTGGCTAGAGTGAGGGGAATGCGTTCTGCTCCTTGACTGGATTTCTTTGTTAAAAATAAAACAAACAAAGGTAGGTTTCCCCTATTCCTGGAGAACTTAAGGGAATGCCAGCTGGGCACTAAAGTCTGGAAAGCAATGGTGTCTTATTAAACTCATTCCCTGGGATATGGTGAATGAAACCTTGACATGCTCAGACCCAACTTATCATTCACTGGGCAACTCTTTCTTTATCACAACAGTCAAGAAATAATATAGGCCAGATAGATGGCTTATTTTAAGATGTCCAGTCTCATCCCATAGATGTGCATAGGCTACGTGGTGAAATAGGAAAGAACACGGAGTTGGGAGTGAGGCATCCTGGATGCTAGTCCTACGTAGGATGGACTGGTCCTCTCTGACTTCACCCTCTGTCTCATTTTTCCACTGGCGGACAGAATGGAAGATTTCCAAGAGTCCATGTTAAACTCTGAACTGCAGACAGAACGACTCTAGGTCTTGTCATATTGCTAATCATCTAGATAGATGGCCTGATGCTGACTGGGCTCTACTCACAAAAGAAGCATGTGAGAGCCAGTCATTTTATTGGCTCATAGCCTTGTAGGGCTCTTGGAGATTGTCTGTTTTACTTGTCCATTTTATAGGTGAGAAAAGTAAGACACAGACAGCTTATGTGAATTTCCTAATATCATGCTGTGAGTCAACCTGGCTAGGACTAAATCCAGGTCCTTAGACCAGAGCTTTACACATCGCAACAAGCTAGCAGTGGGGGCAGGGAGGAGCTGCCTTTCAAATATGATGGGAAAATGCACATTTTCTCCTCCAAATTTCCCCAGTGCTCTGGTAATTGATGAAGTACCCGAGACCTCTGTTGCCACATGAATGGTCCACAGGGCACAGGGCTCCTTTTAGGAGGGTCAGTGTGCCCAGCACTCTGAAGACAACTGGAGTGTCAGCAAACTTACTCATAATTTCAAAGCCAAAGTTCCACCTCCCTGTCTCTGCAGACAGAAGGGTGAAGCAGAGAGATGACTATCGTGTTGCCTGGGTGACCTTGCTCCCGACCTGTCCCCAGCTTGGGAGAGAGCACCCTCATCAGCTCAGCTATACAGCGCGCCTACGTATTCTTGCTTCTCTCCCACTAAGAATCAAAACAGGTGATTATCCTCTTGCAGAATCTAAAGAGAATGTTGGATATAAATCCAAACAGAAAGGGAATAGGCCGATAAACAAAATACATGCAAACAGGAAAGTTGCACGTGTGGCTTGCAGCCTGAGGATAGGGGGGGGATGTGCTGAATTGGAAACACTTGGGTTTGTTTCTTCATGTGCCTTTTTCTTTTCTCAGATTCCTCTGTCTCTCTGTCAGGATAACAGTCGTATCTTTTGTAGCTGAGCTGACACAGGAAATCAAATACTCTCTGTTTCTATAACTATACTTCCCAGAGAGATTACGCATCTAGAATTAAACTACTACCACAAACTATTAAGAATTTCTGATTGTTACAGATGTCGCTAAAGGACTCCAGTAGCAAAGATAAAAGTCTCCCAGTTTTGCCTTTGGAGAAGGGGATTTTGTTTTAGACATCAAAGGTAAGGCTCTCCAGTCAATTTATGCTCTGCTGGGTTGAGTCAGTCAGGATACAAATCAAGGTCCGTATATTTCGGTGACAAGAAGGAAATGGTTATGTAAATACACAAGTATTAACATCAATCTGTATTAAATTATGTAAACATATACATCTTCTGAGGTCAGTACATAGATCCTCTTCTTTGAGCAGAGCTCTACTGAAGCATCGCTCGAATCTGTTTAGAAGTTGATTCATCATTCAAGTGCTTTGTAGTGAACCTAGATGGGGAGAAAATGATGGCAGTCAGCGTGCAAACAGCGCTGCTCAAAAGCTTCAGTAATGACTCACCAGCCCATCTTTACCTTGAGAGGCACAACTGACATTTATAAACCACATGCAGGCTCGATTCTTTAGACAAAGAGCCACACTTCCATGCCCAAAGTTTTCTCAGACACATTTAATATTCAATTCTTCCTTCCAAAGGAATTTTGCATTATGGTTGTTCAAAAGCAGGTCTTTTATCCAATCAAATAATTAAAAAGAGGAGATATAAACGACCTCAGTTTCTAGGAAGGTAGAGCTCACAAGTTTGAGTGCAGAACCTTGACCGCCCAGCTAACTCCGACGGAGGATTGGCACAGCAGCATCAGCCACCAACTTAAACGTTCACGGGTTTCCACTTTCCCAGTTAACGCTTATGCTCATTGCCACCACCAGGGGGCACAAATGCAGGAAAAAAATAGAACGTAATCGCACATTAACTGATACAGAAATCATTTATAAAAAGGAAGGAAAGGGAAATTGACATGTAATCGAACCTCCACCATGTCCCAAGCACTCTACGTAGGTTTTCATTTCACTCACACTAACTCTTTGCAGGAGATCTATTGCCTCCATTTCACAGATGAGAAACTAGACTGAGCAAGGTTCAATAACCCAGATCACAAATCAGGCTGTGTGTAATTTGTGAACAATTTGTGACTTCTGGTTTGGACCCAGGTCTGGGTGTCTCAAAGCTTGTGCTGTTTCACTTCATCACAATGTCTGCAGAAACCACAAATGCCATCACTTACATGGGACTCATGGCCTGGCACAGTGCCCTGCCCTCAGTGAAGTCTTGCTTGATTGAATGAAGCTGACAGATTCAAAAAATTCAGAAGCTAAAGTCTCTTGACTGTGTATGGAAAGCTAGTCTGCTGTGAAATGGGCACCAGTGGAGAAAACCACAAAATCTGGAAGGCTCTTACATTAATGCTACATCTGTTCTGAAGAATGATGACTAGCAGCTCCACAAAACAGCATCAATCTCAGTGTCTAGTTTACTCATTTCATGTGTGTCTCAGTTTCTTAATTTATTAAATGGGATTACTAGGGCAGCCTTACTTCTCCAAATTGTGATGATTAAATGAGACACTGCACTTGGGAGTGGAGTGTAAAACTTAAGTGTTGTACACAGGTAGCGGATTATTGATCCATTCCACTTACAGTTATTGAACACTTACTACATGCCCAACATTGAATAGAACTGGGGAGAAATCAAAGATGAATAAGACAGAAGGAACCATAAAACTTCCAGATGACAATCTGGTATTGGTATTGTAAGGATTTACACAGTAGTATGACTCAACAGATTCCTGTAGATGTGTCTCCACTAACAAAAACAAGAATCCCCTCCCCAGAAGTGGACTAAGCACACGTATCCTGAAAAGAGGACACTTGGCATTGCTAGCTGTAATGAACATTGCATTATGGTAATGAGGAGATGTAATGAACCCCGGCTGCTGAGTGCTTAGGCATCCGGGCTCAGAGGAGCAGGGCTCTCAATTCTGGCAGCTGTACATGTGGTTCACCCAGGGAGCTTTAGGACAAATGAAAAATGGGCGCCTGAGCCCCCACCCCAGAGATGCTCATTCATCTGGGTTGGAATGTTTTCAAAAACTACCCACACACTGTTCTCATGTGCAGCTAGATTTGGGGACCACTGGTGGGAGAGGAAGTGAGATCGGGAAGCTGCTGCTTCTCACAAGTCCCTACTAACCACAAAGCAGTGTGGCCTGGGGTTAGCCCTGACCTGTGGGGTCACACAGACCCAGGTTTAGGGTCTAGCCCAGTCATCTGCAATGTGCCTTTTGGCAACTTACTTGATTTCTCTCAACCTCCTTTGTTCCGTCTGTAAAAAGGGTGTGATAAAAATGGTGTTGACCTCAACGGGTTGCTGGGAAGATGAAATGTGTTAAGATATGGGAGAGGGTAAGCCTGGGGCTCACAGCATCTAAATTTGTAATCATAGGGCAGAGGCTCACCTGAGGGCATTCAGCAGCCCCTCCACGCTGTCAGGGGCCTGCTCCTTCAAAACCTTTATGCAGCCTTTCATCTAGGAGGAGAAAGCATGCCGTTTTGTTAATATCCTGCCCATATCTGTTAATACCTGCCCACAGATGTCCATAAAAATATCCCATTCTTCTGCGGAGAGCAATCAGACACAGAAATGACCCACAGATCTCCTTACTCTTTCCAGCTGGTGAGTTGCTCCTCTGAGGGCTTTTAGAAGGTTGTATCACTTTTTACAATATATTGCCATTGAACATTTCCTATGGCTGGCATCTGGGGACAAAGACTTGAGACTGTGACCTTGTCTCGCACTCCAGAGCCACGGGCAGGGCTTTCCTCCCAGTAAGCGCTCAGTTGTGAATGACGGAATGGAGTACCAACCTGATGGATTGAGGCCATCCCTCTGCCCACAGTGCTTTTCCTTCCCCCTCCTCACTAGCTCTTTGACTGGCAAACTCTTAATGATTTTTTCCTAGGACTCAGCTGAAGATCACCAACACAGGACCTCATCACCTTCACTGGGCAGAGGTAACCACAACCTCTTTGTGTTCCCAAGACGAAGCTGGCATATATCAGAGGACCCTGGAGACTTCAGTACCCGCATTAACCTGTCTCCCTCACTAGCGGGCGAGGATTGCTAAAGTACAGAGGTCAAAAACGTGATCCACAGGAGGCACAACACCTGGGTTTCATCCATGCTTGTTGGTTAGTACCTGCATGAACCTAGGCAAGTTTCTTAGGTTTTTGTGTCCTTGGAATATAATTTCCTCATAATTTGGGAAGTGCACAAAACTAAATTTATATAGCATATTATGAACATCCTGGACTTTCCTATGACAAAGGTGGAATCTTTTTGCAAAGACTACAATCACTCATTTTAAACTCAGATGCTCATGCCCTGCACTAGATCTGGGCGACCCAAGGGTCTCTTTCATAATGACTGACTTGCAAATGTTTTCTGGGGGTATACTTCTGGTAGGTAGGAAGTTTTAACCTAAGGCCTGATAGAACCTGACAAATTGATGCTGAGGCAGCCAGAAGCACAGAGTTGAGAATCATTTGGGGGTCATGTATAAGGTCATCAGGAAGAATGTCATGGTCAGTCAGAGGTGTCTGCCATGGGTGCAAGATGGGGAGAGGCCACAAACACGCTGAGTGTGTGCATTGGGCCTGTCCACTTCCAAGGATGGGATCCAGCCCAGGGACGCAGAAATTTGGCCCCTCTCCCAGCGGAGCTCATGGTCTGGTGGGAGAAGACACACAAATGGCTCATTATCATTGTGTGATAACTGTTCCTATAAAACATGCCTAAGGAGCAATGAGATCACAGATTAGAAAAGGGGTAGGAAGACAGTGGGTACTCTCTGGGAATTTCTAGTTCTATTTCAGGCTGATTAAAACCTTGAGTATAAATAACAAGATGTAGTCAGGGCCAGATTTATTGTGAGTTTAATAGCATGTTAGAGAATTGGGGGCCTTTACCTATAGGAAACACCTTTAATAGGTGTTAAACTATCCAGAAATATGGTTAATATGGAAAAGGGTCAGAAGGATGCAAGACTGGATACAGGAGGGCCAGGGAAACCCCTGAGGGGTTGAAGTGTAAGGGCAGCAGTGTGCACGCACGGAGGACTAATCTGAGGTCCAGTCCACAGGACTTGGTGGTGGATATGACACATGGCTAAAGAAAGAGGAAGACAATTTGTAGGTTCCAAGGTACAATTTCACGTGTCTAGGTTAGAGATTGGGTTGGAGGATGGTGAAATGCCTGCAAAAGGAACCCAGGACGAGGAATAGTTTTTGGGGAAAGGATTGCCTTTATTTGGGGCCAGCCAAGTGTCAGGTTCCAGAGCAGATGGAGCCTGGCATTCTGGGTGAGGTTTGGGCTGGGAACTTAGATTAAGGAGTGATTCCTTATTAGATCATTCCATAAGATTCTAAGGAAATCCGTTGAAAACACCATCTCTCTCCAGCCTGCCTTTCCTGGCACCCAACAATAGTGTGTATTCTCTAAATAACCCCCACCCTCTGGACTACTGGGCCTTTGCTCTGATGATACCCTATTCTGGGAGTACCCTTCCTTCCCCCCTTCCATTTGGGAAGATCCTACTCTTCTCCAGGGTCCACCTCAAGCATCACCCTCTGCCTCTCCTTTAAGCAGAATGGGTGCTCCCTGCTTGGGCTCTAGGGCTCACTGCAAAGCTCTTTTGCCCTCCAGGGAATGTTCTTTGTAAGTGCATATAATAGCACCAACTTCAGGGCCTCACAAGTAAATTTTTTTTTCACAGTTGATGTCGATACCCTAAGGATTAAAAAACCCAGTGAATATAACAGCTGGCTTAGAAACAGACAGATATCTGAAGGAGACACTTTATGTCATCAAAGAAAATGGCCCATCTTGAATACGTGTTGTATTTGGTAAACTCAAAACTTTCTTAGAGACACATGCAAACTTCAATATGAACAACCCTTTCTTAGTGAGAGCCATATGAACAAATAGACTTCATCAAGACTATGTGTGGTTAGAGGCAGCATTATATAATATTTACAGCCTCAAAAGAAAGACTCAGTAAATCACAAGCAAGGACAAGCTTTTTAAAGGTCTGGTCTACAAGACATAATTGTACCTAGTGTGTTTTTAATTGTTGACTCTATGACAAGTTCCCAAACGGCTAAGGTAAATACGAATGTCCTGTGATTACCAGGTAATAAACTCAATCCACTTTCAAATGATGTTCATGCAGTCAGTAAGAGAGTTATTTATACTCAATCTGCAGAATACAAATGTTAAAGCTTCACAATGAATACAGGAAAAATATTTATCGGTATGAAAAAAATCTCCATAATATCCTGTTATGCAAATTAAATATATTTCAAAATAGCAAATATAGAAGGGTATTAATTTGTTAAGTGCATACACACACACACACGCAAGTATTTATATAAAAAGAAGGAACATACAGGTTCTGCCATATTAACAGTGGTCATCTGTCTGTGGTGAGATTACTATAGATACATTTAAGTTCTTTATTTTGATTTTCTGTAGCTTCCAAATATTTTTCATACTAAATATTTATTGCCTTGGTAAACAGAAATAATTACATTAATGTAATGAAGACTCTATGAAGAACCATGACTAGCTGTGCTAGGAAGCCAGAAGCTCAAAATGAGTAATCTGAGTTGAACTTTTAATTGATAAATTTCCTTATATTCTACAGACATATCCCTCTAGGCAGGCAGACTTCCTGTCTGCATAGTGGTAGAGTGTCAAAGATGCTGTTCTGTGCAGATGAATGAGAACAGAGTGCCATCTAAACTTAGCCGTGCCAGAATAAGTGACCACCAACAGGTCCTATTCTGCACTTAAAAGGCTTTAAATTAATACCTGGGATATGCTACTGGGTTGATGCTGCAGGCATATGATGGCATCAGGGGAGATGTACTTTGTGCCACAATCAACAGAAATCACCTGCACGCTAAAATCAGGTGTTTTCCAGTTACATTCATTCATCCAGCAAAAACTCTACAGGACACCTGTTGAGTGCCATGCCCTGTGTCAGACACAGTGCTAAGCACTAAAGTAGACATTAGGTTTATAGACCATGGTCTCTGCCCTTGCAGATAAACTTGGAATCTGTGAGGGAGTCAGAAAATCCAAAATGTAAGTGCTCTGGGGGCTGGAGGAGAAGGGAGGGGTGCAGGAGATGTGCTCCTAGATGAGGTGACATCTGAGGAGTGTCATGAAGGAATGTGTCCATCAGAGAAGAGAGGGGGGCACTCTGGGCAGGGAAAGGGCTCAAGCATATTCCAATGACAAGGACAGGATTGGAAACTGGGTAGAGCAACCAGCAAGGGCGGTAGGAGAGGAAGTTGGAATGTTTGAAATTTGACTGGGGTGCTTGTCATCCAGTATCTCCATGTTCCTCCTATGCTTCTAAAGTATGATTTTTTGGAAGCACATGACAAAGACTGGACTTGTTGCTACAAGGAGGCCTGCCAGGGTGCGGCTTGCATCTTGCAGAGATCTCTGTCAGTGGGGGTGGAGGAGTGCGGGAGAAGTGAGGTCTGTTGGGCAACATTTACAAGCTCTTAATTGGAAAGCACGTTTCACAGTTATGCTTACATCGATCTTGGACGTCTTGCAGAAAGCTCCCACAGGGTGGACGTGGTCATAAAGGATGATGACCCCCACCATCACCCTCATGCAGAACATCAGTGTTTCTTCGCTTGTAAACCTACTCCTGTACTCCCTGGAAGAGAGAAGAAATGGCGGGGCTGTTACTTCCTTGCCAGAGCACGTTCCTTTCTGGCTCCACAACTGGCTACTGGAGACTCCTCAGATCCTCTCTCGAGAACAATCCCAGACCTGCAGCAACCAGGTTAATATGCTCTGAGGAAACCCGTGATGATAATTCTCCTTGAACCTATCCAACCAGCAATGCAGTGTGAAAATAAGGTAAGTCAGAGGGCAGTAAATTCTGTTCTCTTCCGCCCTTCAGCCGGCCAGCTCATCACATACATCAGCCCCCTGCTCATCCATCTTGAATATTTTATAGCAGGTCCCTCTGGCTGTCCAAGATTATAGAAAATAATGGTTTCATTACAGAGAAAAAGAATCAGGCTCATTGCTACACAGCAGCTATCATGTCTCCAGTCAGAGTAACTCCCTTTGTTAAGACACAGACTGCCGATTGAATCGGCTTGGTGAAAACACCTGAGAGGAATTATGGACCACTCACCGGGCTGAGAGAATTTTTGGAGTTTCGATTTTGTTCACTTACCTTGACAGGGTCCCTGATCCCTCACATAATTCAGGCCAATTCTAGAGGCTTTTTAAACATCTACTGCATTATGAATTGGCCCCATAGTGAACATGATTACTATTTCTGTCTTGGAATAAATCTCAACTTCAGTATAAGTAAAATATTTGAAATGAGCACAGTCTTATAGTTGAACAGAACATCCCATTTTTGACACCTTTGGCCCTCCCAAACACTCAGCAACGTAGATGGCATGTGGGAACTCCATGGGATGAGGAAAACACGGCCCAAGCAGGTCAGACCACTTGTCTGTGGGCACAGAAGGGGCATAAGACAGAAGCGGAGCCTTGACTATTAAGTGTGGATTTCCTCATTACCATGCTGCCTTGTCCTTCACAACCTCGCCCAGTTTTCAAAGCTAGTTTAAATACAAAGAAACTGCTTAGAGAGAGGAGAGGGAGACATGTCCGTTACCACTCTGGCAACAGTCTTACCACTTCTACTCTTGGTTCTAAATCTTCTCTCTATTCTCTCTAATATATTTATAATAATACCCAACCATTTAACCCAATCCCCCATCTGGCCCTTCCACATCTTCTGCAGCGTATTGGATTTGAGTCTTGGTGCTGCCATCAGACAAATTACGCAAGGTTTGGGAAGTCAGTGAACCAATCTGGACCTCAACTTCTTCAGCTTTAAAATGGGGGCAAGTACATCTATCACACAGAGGTCTTCATGAAATTAGTTCCCATAATACACATGCAAATGTTAGCCAGCTGACCCAAAGGTTAGATGCCATCATCATCATGTTAACTGGCCCTGTCTTGGTGAATTTTGCCCACAAATAGCCTGTCTGGTTTCACTTACGGAGTTTCCAGCATGACTTTGCAAACACTTGTCATTGTACTGAGGCAGTCTGTGGTGTTCTCTATGGGCAGGGTTTTGTTCTAAATGGGAGACACAAATGTGTATTAGTCCCACTAGCAGCATTTACTTGTAATGAAGAAAAAAGCACCTCATTACTTAACTTCACTTACTTCGGAGACAAAGTGCATGGTGGCATTGCTAAGGGTTTTCAGCATTGGTGTGGCTTCTGCATAGAAGAGGGACATTCGATTGGCCATCTCATTATTGACTTCATTCTCAATGTCTAGCTAATGAAAATAAAAAGACAATGTGCAATTGATAAAGAGATGGTCAAAAACCCTAAAACAATGTCTTCTGGAAATGTAATTACAAACAAGGGTTCTGTCTTCTCCCCATGTCCTGCCTGATGCAGAAATCAAAACAGACGTGGAGAATGGGTACATAGACCTAGGAGATGCAGGCACTCACATGCATGTTGTTGATACGATTGCGACTTATCGTCCTTCTGTAGTAGCTGAAGTCGTTCTGAATAGCTGGGTTCCTCATCTGAAATTTGGAAGAAAGGAAAGAGTGTCCTCTCTCAGCATCAGGACGGGGGGTATGCATGAGGACCCCAGACACCAGATTTTGTAAATACACCAGGACTTCTCTTTGTGACACAAGAGCCAAAGCAACTTCTGGTTAAAAATAAGTACTCAGAGCCACATTCTTTTAAAATATGCTCTGGTTTTCTATAGGCTAGATTTCAGGGGAAGTATATTTGTTCTCAATGAGGAACAGATACTAGAAAAGGCTTTCTCTTACTTCATTTGGCAGATTTTGTATTTCTTTGTACAAACCACCATCTTAAATCACTTTGACCACAGGAATGCAAATTCTTCCCTTGTTACATGTCTCTGTTACATCTTACTCATCACTTTCTCCCCCCACCCACATCATTGGGTACTCAGCACAAGTTTGTTAAACTGTCAAACTATGTGGCCTAACCTTCAGTTCATCGAATCGAAGGGTAAAATGTAGAATTTCTGCAAACTCCTTTGCCAGGGCTTGTTCCCGCTCCAGGTGTTGGGTTGGTGTGTAGGGTGGACAGGTCAGAGATTCTAATAAACTCTGAAGAGCTTTCTCTGAAAATCAAAGGAACAAATAGATATTTGAGGGGGCCCATAGAGATCCTTCAAAAAGTACAATTCTTAGGCCCACTTGACATCCTCAGAGATTACCTACTTGGGTCTTTCCTCTCCATGTTCTTCCCCTAATGCTGTGTGCAATGTGATGTGTGTGGAGGAGGAAGACAAGAAGCCCCTTGTGCTCAAGCAAGCTGTCCCCACTGCAGAGGATCACACAGTTCTGTAAATGTCTCAAAGCTTAGCCAAACTTACACATGTCCAGTAGTCTCAGTTCCTAACTGTTAAAAAAAACACAGATGCATGTTTTTGATTTGTGTGCATGAGAAAGCCATTCATGACCCAGGAAGAGATGAGATGACCCTGAATACATAGGTTAGACAACCTGCTTTGCAGGGAAAGGCTTCTGGTCCCATTTCACCTTTTCTCTGCATCTTCTCTCTAACCTAATCCCGGGGATATTTTTCTTCAAGTCTACTGCCATAGTTATTTCCAGTGTTGTCCTTGAAACAGTCTCCTTACTCCCATATGTCTATTTCTCAACCATCCTCCTAATTTCCCCTTTGATGTATTTCTAACAGCACCAAGTCATGGAACCAGTGCCCCATAGCAGGGGCTGGCAAACTACAGTCCACCATCACTTTTTCAAATAAAGTTTTATTAAAAAACAGTTGTACTTTATTTTCATTCCTTTATGCATTGATTATGGCTAATGAGCTACCATGGCACAGTTGAGTAGTTGCAACAAATATAGGTGGCCCACAAGTCTAAAATATTTATTTCCTGCTCTTTACAGAAAAGTTTTCTGGCACCTGTTCTATAGGCCTTAAACATCTTTTACAGCATCTTTACGAGGGCACTGCTAGCCTTTTCCAGTCTATGGGAATGCACTGCCTCCTGAGGCAGCCAGTTCTGTGTTGCCCTAGTTGGACAGGTGGGTCTTTTTCCTTCTGTTGAGATGAAACTTGGCTCATTAGGATTTCAGTTCTTTGGGTCTAGACATATGCTCTGAGGAAACAGAGGGAGAGAAATTGATCCCTCTTCTACCTGAGAGGCTTCAGAAGCTCTGCCTTCTTGGGAAATTGGTCCAGTTCATCAGTGATTCTCTCTGGGTCTTGGCTTCAAGTTCTCCCAACGTCGCGGTCATTATTCCCCCCAAATATCTCAATTTCTGTTTAACTCTTAAAATGTGACATTCATTTATGGCAAACGTAGAGTAAAACATGACTACCCCTTTGTCCATTCTGGATATATTAACTAGTGAAACCTCAGAGAGCTTTACTTTTGGGGGCAGTGGGTAGATCACACGGTTGGTCACACTGAGCCTATTGTCAACCAGACTTAACTTTACTCTGGCTTCTGCAAAGCCATCCAGTACCTGCACAGGTTTTCTTTAAAGGCTAAGGGCAGAACATTGCTTATTTTTCTTGTATTGTACTGTATTGAACTTATCACATGACTCCAGCCAACCAATTCTTTTTGGGTTAGCAGGTAACCTGTACGTTCCAACATCTCTATCATTTAGAAATATGATCAGAACATAGTAAGACTGTTCATTATTGGATTTTGATGAGAACTATACCAAAAGGATACCCACCAGTAGAGACAGCTTAAATGTGCCAGTAACTGCAGGGGAAAAGCAGGTGGATTGAAAGGAATGAAGATGACAGGAGCTTTGTCCATGAGTGGACTCTCATAAGATATGGCAGATGGATACGGGACATTTTCCAACACACTGAGCTCTTCCTGCCACTTTCTCAATCACCATACCAGAACTTCACATGTGCAATGAGGAAAACTATAAACACAGACTCACCTAGCCTTATGGAAAATTCATAAAATCTCTTTAGCCTCACAACCAGAGGACACACTGCATTCCAAGCTTTTTCTTGAAGCTGAATGTCATTGGGATTTTGGATTGCCTACAAAAACATGATAGAATTATCTGTTTAAGAAGAAGGAATAAGCTCCACATCAAAATGCCTTATGATTGAAAAATGACTTTAGTTAAAAAAAAATACAATTCCTGATGTCCTTTGCTAATGAGTACTTCTTAAATTGACATCAGTTTATCAGATGTCTTCCAAGATGCTCAATTAACACTTGAACATAATGCAAATAGTTCTACAATTAGATCCCATGTCATCTTGTTTCTCTTCTCTTAAATGCAAACAAAAAAGTACAAGTCTAAATTGGAAGCAATTCAGCCCTCCTCCATAACCACTTAATTCTTTTAAAGTAGAGCTAATGCTCTTATGAATTGCAGATTCGATAGATATTTTCCTTTCTCTATAATACGTATTATATTCTTGCCAAATCTGTGGTATTACCTAGATTACCTGAATTTCTAGTGACCCCTAAGTAGAAAAACATCTTAAGGCTGTCACTTTCTTAGAAATGCTGTTTTGTCTGTATTTTAGCAGCTTGAGGGTTAAATTAGCAGTGTTATTTTCAGAAGGATGGTGGCAATTGCAATAGGGCATATGCATAGCAATGTGTGTGTGCACACATTTGTTGATAATTCCACAACACTAATTATTTCCAATTAAAAGAGTGTAAGGTTTCTTTTCTTTAAGGCATTGTGGAGTCTCAAAAGCCACAATGACAATTCTCTCTTTTTTTTTTTGGTTGTTTTGTTTTTCATGTATTTATTTCTTTAATCGCATAAGGCACTGCAGATCTGCCCGCTACTTAAAGATGACAGATCTGGAGGCTACTTAAAGCTTCATAGTTTATGGCTATTGTTTGTGATACTGGTGGAACCTGCCAAAATTACAACAAAATGTTGGAAAGTTCATGTAAACCCAGACCTCACAACGCATATTTCAACTGTTCATAGACTTTATATGTACGTTCCCCTTAAATGAAGTAATATACTGACATATTATTGTTTCAGTATGAGTCCTGTGATATCAGACGTATGTCTGAGAAGATAATGGCTAATATTTTATATGGTCTATAATACTGTGTGCTCAGATCAATGTACTAAAATAAAGGGAGCCAGTTATACATTTTTTTTAAGGACTTGTTACCCTCCTTTTCTTCCTAGTACATTAAGAAATACTAGAGCTATTAATCTTGCTCTGTGTGTATGTGTGTGTGCGTGCACACACACGGGGTCCCCTCTCCTCCAAGGGTGCTGTCAGCTCAGGCGGATCACTGGCGTACATCTCGGATCTCAGGCCCCGCGCCCTTGTACGCCTGCAGGTCTGTGAGGATGCTCTCGGAGTCCTGGAGGACAGCGCTGATCTGGTTCCATATTTCCCTCTCTCCTTCTGTGGGCTGGGCATCTAAGAAGAGGAGAGACCGGAAGGCAGAGCGTTCATGTTTACAAACGACTTGGGAAGAGGACTGATGTTCAGTTTTACCTGCTAGACAATCCTATTTGATTCTTGCAGCTTTGCTGTTTACTCTTTAACATAACAAGCTGCTGGGAAGGGAAAACGAACACAGCTTCTGCCCGCTACTCAGTTCACTATAGTCATCAATCTTCCTGCACACATTAAACCAAGCGTGTCAAGATCATTGCAGGCATTCCTTTATTGATTTGTGCAGAACCCATTTTTTTGTGCACCTACATGTGCTAAGTGGTTCCCTGGGTGACAGAAGGAATACAAATCGTCTTTAGGGGTCCATTTTTAACAGAAGCTATTGAATATTTCTGTCATGATTGGAGATCTGCAAATCTGAGTACAGATGGAAAAAAAACAGTTCCCCTTATAATTTCTGTATGGCAAATAAACTGAAAATATTAGATAGTCATTCAGAGCCATGGCAGAGGTGTATCTTTTCAGAACACAATAATGTGTACAAAGCGGTAAGACTTCTCATTGGGCGTGAACTCAACAAGTGCAGGGAGTTTATTTTAAAGACACCTCTACTGTTCATCTTTTTAGTCTTGACCCTGAATGTTACCCACAAAACACACATTGTCAAGTTTACATGAATGAATAACATCTTTAAACAGTCACAGAAGCATCCTCTTAGCCCTGAATTCCTGCCTGATTATATTTCTGTAACCTATATATGTTCTTGATCCCAGGAGTATTTTGTGGGGGCTAAGGGTGGGAGTTGGATGGTGGTGAAGATTGGGCTATATTTATCTCATAATACCTATGAAATAGGCTACTTCCCGGGCTAATCTCCATCTACAACAAAGGTAGTCCTACTGGAGAAAGGGGATAGAGACCATCGTCTAAAAATCCATGTTCAAAAATCCAAGTCGTAAGGCACTGAATTCCCTGAGCAGACCTCACTAATGAAAGGGCAGGACAGACTGACGCCTGGCCTAAGACCCACCACATCAAATTCTGGTTTGGACTAGTCTTGGTGGGAGCACAAAATGCTGATTCTGCAAGAGGTAATGATTCCCTGGTGTTACTCAGAGGGTAGAAATGACAGAATTCACAACAGAGGTGGTGTCAGTCAAGGCACTGACCATGCAGAGTGGGCCTTCGAAAAGCCGAGCATCTGAGCAAGGGCTGGGCCAGGCACAGCCGCATCTGCTTCATTGCCCGCCTCTTGGGCCTGCCAGATCTGAGGCCAGACCCTTGGGAAGTGAAGCCCATGGGATTTTTAAACAATTTTACCTATCAGGTCCTGCTAAGACCTAAGAAATTAGTAGAGTTTCCTGGGAAATGAACAGTGCAATTCACCAGTGTATGGGTATTCTCTTAAGAAAAAAAAAATCAGAGGCTTTCATAGGTTGTCCAGAAACTTTGCACACTATACCCTCTAGGAATAAGATGGGTTTGAACTAAGGCATAAGGAGGGCCTAACATACATGCGCACAAAGGTTCAGAGAAAGGAAAGCTGAAGTGTGGTCTGGGAGAAGTAGAGACCACTTAATCCAAGGGATGGGACTTGAGCTGGCTAGGTGGCGGTCCAACAGAGGTGCATCCACGAAGGGCATGAGAAAGGCTGGCAGCTGGTGGGATCACGGCTGGTCTGCAGGAGGAAAGACCTGCTCAGGTTACAGTGCAGAGTCTAGCCTGGCAAGCAGAAGGGGACAAAGAAACGTGTTCCAGCTCCTCTATCTTTTTCTACCCTTCCACTCTTTCCCACACTGAGATGTTTCCTCAAGTTCAGTGCTATTCACACTATTAGTTACTTTACATTTTATCTTTTCCTGCTGTTCCAGACGTTTCTTGAAGTGATATGGGTGTCTTAAACAGAAACCTAAACAACCCACAAGCTAGGAAGCCTGTAGCTGAGGAAAGCATTGCCGGGGAACAGAATTCCAGGGCAGTTTCTGGAGAAGGAGAAAATCAGGGCAGAGAACATAATGACCAATCACAAGGCAAAGATCCTAGGAAACAAATAAAAATCAGAGACTCATTAACTCAAATCCTTTTCCCTTTCAGTGAATGTATTGAATGCCAAACAAAGACTACTTCCTAGAGAGAGGTATGTTTGCAAAGGAGGAAAAGAAAAAGACTGTGATCCCGACGCTGAGGGCTCAGCCTACTTGAATATCGTTGCAACCAGTCTGTGCAGAGGAAGGCAGTCGGAGACAGAAGGGGAGCCCTTCTAATCTTGGCTGTCACATGGCCCCATCTTAGCAAGTCACCACTTGATAAGTTGTAGACAAAACAGAAGGAAAGCTAAGTGGCCAGAAGAGGAGGGCTGGAAAAACAAAAATAAAAAAAACCACGACATTCTTTTGATGATTATGTAAACACAAAAGGAGAACAATTTCAAAGCCAGTTTTTAAAAACAGAGGCCTTTCTTCAGAGCTTCAGAAATAAGATGGTGTCCGACTGAGTGGCCCAAAAGTGGTACAGGGTAGCGATAGGCAAGCTTCTCTCTCCATCCCAGGAGAAGTGACCACTTTTGAACACAAATGAACACGGACATTTACATGACCATGGAGAGTTGGAGGATTAATGTGGGGGGTGGTGCCACCTCTCCCTCTCCCAGGGGCAGTGACACGGGGGGCGGTGGTGACCACCTTCTGCCCTACAGCGGCCCTCTCTGGTTCTGCAGTGACTGTGAGACAGGACCCTCAGTTCCAGCCTCCCTGTGGGGAAAACGTCTCTTCTGGGAGATGTCCTACTGCCCTATTAGAAGTATTTCCCCCAGGGCCCTGGTTAGTGGGGGTGGGCTGGGTGGGAGAAATCCAACCCATCATTCCCTCTCTCACCCCAACTTAGAAATGTGTCGGCTCATTTTCCTCCATGATGTATTAGTTTTGTTGGCTGGCCTGTTTTCTTCCTCCTTCCCCTGTCATGGAAGCGAAGTCACCTCTTTTTCCAGCTCATGATTAGGCCCTCGGTGCTTCGGCACAGTCCGTGCCTTCAGGGTCACAGCCTTGCAAGATTCTCAGGGGACTCAAATCACAAGCAGTGTCAGCTTCCTAGGTGGAGAGTGCTCACTGGGAGAAGCTCTAAGTCTCTTCCTTTCAAGCGGGAAAAGGACTGTGCTACTCTGTGACATTTGATATTGGCCCATATCCCTGTGGAAGTCCCTGATTCATCCCACTTTGATCCCCCAGCTAAACAATCAGCCAGTCAGGACTGATTAAGAGAGTGGGATCCACTAGGCTGTAGGACTCTGCCCTTATTTCTTTCATTGGACATTAAATCTCTAGGAACCAGCATGATGCCTGACACACAATAGATGCCCAAGAAAAAAATTGCTGAACAAATAGTTGAGTAACTGACTTAGACGTACTACTCACACTATGTTTGTGATTATTTTTCTGCTTGTCTTTGAGTTCTGAGACAAGAACTTGGGCTGTATTCTTATCCTTGGTGACCCTATATGTCCTACCACTTGGAGACACTCAGTGAACAACTGTCATGACACAGTGAAAAATGAGGAAGTTGACCAGATTGGTAAAGAATGTGGGTGTTGGAAAGCAGTGAAAAAAAATGAAGACCCTATTATGGCTACATCCTCTGCTCTGTCTTTTCTCCTCAACTGGCTTTTATACCATTACAACTCACAGTTACGAGATGTATGTATTTACCTAAAATCAAATTGGCTATTCACACTTTCATGAACACTGTGTTTTTAAATCATCTTTCATTTCTCTGTGGCCTCAGTATCTCTTCAGTGTGGTTACAAACTAATAGGATATTATTTGAGTGAAAAGCTGCACTTAACTTTTACTCTCCCAGTCCTAAGGCTGTTATCATTTTGCTTTCTGGAACACCCCTTTAAGAGGCTTTGGGGTCTATACTTTCGGCGTTCTCATATTCAGATTCAGTTGATCAACATGTTTTTAAAATGTGTTGTGTCTTCAGAGGTCAAGGAGAGACATTTTGAAAAAGACCTTGAAAAACTGGTGATTAAAAAGTATG
Source organism: Manis javanica (assembly GCF_040802235.1). Taxonomy (NCBI): domain Eukaryota; kingdom Metazoa; phylum Chordata; class Mammalia; order Pholidota; family Manidae; genus Manis; species Manis javanica. Next base: position 230,449,119 of record NC_133156.1, on the reverse strand, counting down.
CTGATATTTAACCTACTGGAACCTCTTAAAGCATTTGCTGAGTAAACAGGAATTCTGAACTATGGTTTTTATTTTTTCTGTTTTTAATACAAAGGCTGACCTGTGGTTCAAGGTGCATACAACACATGCCCAATGATAATATTACTGATGAAACTGGGTTCTTATTTCCAGTTGCAACCAGTGAATACCTTGGTAATGTTTCTTCTAAGAAAAACATTCTAAACGTCCAATCATAGCTGATTATTTCATCAAAACTGAGAACGGTTACATAAAGCTGGACTGCTCCTGTCTGACAATGAAGCTGTTACAAATCCCTGTGATTTACACAGGCAATTTCAGAAACCAATACTTCTAGGAGCGCAGGAACAAGCCTGTCCAGTCCATCCCCTGGGTGATGATTTACATCCTTGCTCGGACTGGCTATTGCGGAAAGATTGAGAATGTATCAGGGGTACTGTGACCTTGACTATATCGTCCAGAACTCACTGAATTCCAAGTGCCTAGAATTTTTAATGGAAAAATGCACTATTAACAATGAAGATAAACAGGATTCATTCTGCTTATGGTCATCTATTTATCCTCTGTTGGGTCAGCTTGCTCAAGACGGTGGATATTAGCTGTCAGCATTTCGGTGCCACCGGGGTCAGGTGGAGGTGGCACAGTGGAGGACTAAGGTGGTCCCTGAGAGCAGGATGCTTAGTCAGCATCCCACTGCGGGGACAGAGAGGAAGGCGGCCATGTGCTTTGTCAGGGAGGAACATCTCTGGTGAATGTACCCCCAGGCATGGCAGTAGGGCGCCAACTGGGAGGAGGGCTGTCAAATCAAAGCACTGGTATCTTTGTAAATCTGTCAAAGAAACACTCCAACAGGCACACACATACCTTCTCCTAACAAGCTATTCAGGACTGTATGAGAAAATCAGACAGAGAATCAAACAAATTAACGGGAGATAATGTGAATAGAAGATACAAGATGTCTGGCTTTGAAGGAAGCCTGGCATTTCATCAGGAGTATATATCACTGTCTCTGTATCCCACCGGCTGCTGTACAAACACTGAAGAAAAGTAAGGCAGAAAGGATTTGCTAAAGCCATAAATTTAAATCTATAGCTCTTCTTCCCCACCCACTTCCTCACTTCTCCATCCCTCTCCCCTTAGGATAAACTAAGAAACACAACTAATTATCTGTTATTAACATTTGGGGACATAAAAAGGTAATGATGTACAACAGAGTACTAACTGCTTACAGAAACAATAGAAAATTGCAAAGTGTATATACATGGGAAAATATAAATGTGACTGGGCTGATCTTTACTTGTACAGGAACATTAGCCAAAGCACGCCAGAGTCCAGAGCCCTTTTCCATGGAACAAGCAGATGAGGGCCTGCAGAGAGCAGGGGGTGCTGAGGTGCTTGAAGGCTTGTCTGTTCGTTCACATGCAGTGGGATCCCTGAGATGTCACAGGAAGAGGACGGACTCCAAGGATGGAGACTTTTGAGACCCAGGTCTTCCTGCCCGTTTTGCCACTCGCTGAATGTGAGACCCAGGGCAAACCACTACTCTCTGGGCATCAGATTAATTCTTGGTAATGGGAGAGAAGCGAAAAAGGGTCCTGTAGGGACTGTGACTTATATAGGATTATAATGAGGATATTGACCTGGAAGAAAAGTACTTACAAAGAAAAAGTGCTGGGAATTCACGGAGTCATTGTGACTGAATCTGTGTTGGCACAAATAAATTGCTTTCCAGGTCTGTTCTGTGGGTTTTTGTTTGTTTCATTTGTAAAGTGACCAGAAGACATGTCTTATTTTTCCCCTTCTCTCTCTCAAGATTATCTAGCCTCCCCTGAACGACCTTAGCAGATGTGAGGGTACAAGACAAGGAGCGATGAAAAAGAGATCAATAGAGGCAAGAAGTGGTCTGCATCAACAAAAATCCCCAGGGGGGTCACTGAATGTAACGCCTGCCTGATGTCTGATAGAGTAGGAGCCTGTGGGCTTAGGGGGTCAAACACCCAGAGCCTTTCTGTGAGTACAGTGATTCGGAGGCTTTAGAATTTGGATGCTTCTTAACAATCCCCACCCTCACCAGCATTATTGATCTTGATGTTCCTATTATGCTCATAAAGGTGGGTTTGTCTTATAAGAAAATCATTTCTCAGTTACTATCTTCCAAGAAACATCTCTTTAGCCCAGCTTAGAACCTGTACCCTTTCTTCTGGGTAGCCCATTACTTGCTCTCCATTCTAACTATTACAGACTTCTTTTCTGCTACCTGAACTACCCCTTCCATTTGCTAACACTTTATCTCCCCAGTAAAATTATACACTCCTTGGAGAAAAGGTCATATTCTTCTAGTGTTTCTACATTTATGTGTCCTATCATCCCTTAATGCCCCCATGCCCCTTAAGAGCCCACTCCCAATCCTACTGCTCTGGCCTGATGCTACCAGGCAGGAGATGTTCTGTATATAATTAATGAATTAGCATCAATCAAAAAGTCAAAGTTCCTAAGCTTATACTTCACATCCAGCTCTATGACGGATATGAAGACACGTAATACACCATCTAAACATAAGATGCCATCTAAATCTTCTCTGCAGCCAAGTTCGTCAGGCTGAACTGAAAATGGTACTGAAGAGACCTAGTTATGTAAGAACAAATGGAGAACACTATAGGAAGTTATGTCAGTAAATTTAAAAGATCTATTAAAATTACACAACATATAACACACGCACATTTAAAGACTGTTCAGAGTTTAAAAAAACACATTGCAATGAGGAGTTTATAGTGTACGTAGAAGTAAAATATATAGCAAATTCAAAAAGGATGGAAGTGTAGTAATTGGAAGTATACTGAGACAGGTTCTAAAACTCTTCATGAAATAAGACATTTTGAAAGGATTGATTGTGCTGAGTTAAAGGTGTATATTTTAACCTTGAACATAACCAATCAAAGGTATAACTAAAAATCCTCTTATACCAAAAATTATTTGATTTAATCAAAAGGCAGGAAAACATTGAGAAACAAATGACAAATATAACAAATAGAATTCGACACTAACACTCAAATACAAATGCTAACTAAGTGCACATACAATACCTAAATAAAAAGGGACTACCCACTTTAATTTAAAGGTAGATATTATCAGCTTGGATGCAAAACTGAGGGCCAGCTATGTGTTGTTTACAAGAAACACACTATACAGATAAAGGTATAGGCAGAATGGGGAAACATGCCATGCAAGCACAAAGCATTAAAAAAGCTGCTACAGTCAAAATATGATATGCTTAGGGATGTATATATAACAAGAGATATGCAGGACCTCTAAAAACTATAAAACATTGCTGAGTGTAACTAAAAATATCTAAATGAATGGAAAATGTACCACATTTACAGGCGGGGAAATCAATATTGTTTAGATATCAGTTCTCTCCAGATTGATCTACAGATTTAATGTAATTATAATCAATATCCCAGTAAGATTATTTTGTACAACTGAAAGCTGATTACAAAATTTATTTAGAAAAGTAAAGGAACCACAATAGTCAAACCAATCTTGAAAAAGAAAAAAAAGGTTGAAGGACTTACTTTTTTTTTACCTTAAGACTTAATATTTGTTAGACTTTGGTATTCTTTGGTGAAAAGATCAATAAAGCAATGGAAAAGAAGAGAAGGTCCCAACATGTTACAGTTAACTAATTTCTGATAAGGGCATTAAAGCAATCTATCTGTGCTGAAATAATTTTACATCACATGAAAAAAATAAAACCAACACCTCTCTTACAACATGTACAAAAATTAGTTCAGAATGTATCATTGACTTAAATTCTAAAGTCAAGCTTAAAGTAAAGCTTAAAATTCTAAAACTTCCAGAAGAAAAAGTAGTAGAATATCTTTATGTTCTTGGAATAGACCATGATTTCTTAGATATAGTATGAACTTGGTGTAATAGAAAAAGGAAACAGATAAATTACACTTCATCAAAATATAAAACTTCTGTTTATAAAGAGACATTATTAAGAAAATAAATAAGCAAGTCCCTGACTGAGTTTAAGAATTTGCAAGCTATATATATCTCAAAAAAGACAGGGACCCACACTACAGTAAAGAACTCTTAGAACTTAGTAATATGAAGAAAAACAACAAAATACTTGAATAGACAGTATTTCCTAAAAACGATTAGTGAATATCCAGTAAGCACATGAAAAAATTTTAAACATTATCAGTTATCATGGAAATGCAAATTAAAACCACAATGAGATACTATCCTACAATCACTGGAATAGCTAAAAGGGAAAAAGATTGGCAATACTAAATGTTGGAGAAGATCTGGAACACCCGAGTTCCCTACATGGTTGGTAGGAAGGGAAAAGAGCATATTCCATTTGGAAAACTATTTGACAGTTGCCTGAAAAGTTGGATATAACTGACTCAACAATTCTACTCCTGTGTGTTTGTCTAAGAGAAATGTCCAGAAAGATTCTACAAGATGTTCATAGTAGGTTTATAACAGCCAAACACTGGAAATAGCCTAGGTGTTCATCAATAGGGGAAGCAATACACAAATTGGCACACAGCAAGAGTACTCAGCTAAAAAGGTAGCGATCTACTGATACATGTAATACATGTAATGATGTGGTTGAATCTCAAAAACCTTATGTTGTATGTAAAAAAGGATACAAAAAAGCACATATTATATCATTTCATGTATGTGAACTTCAAGAACTTATTTAAATTAATCATTGAGATCTAAATCAGGTCAGTACAGTAGTTGTTACTGGGGGCTTGGAGGGGGTTGGAGGAGATGGGGAAGAGGCAAAATGGAAATTTCTGGAGTGATGGAAATATTGTGTGTCTTGACAGAGTGTGGCATTTGTCAAACTGGTTAAAATGTACACTAAAGATCTGTACATTTCAATGCATGTAAATCATACCTCAATAAAAATGAACCTTAAAAAATGGAATAGTCAGGCAAAGAAGAGAAATTATTCAGGGCAGATGGAATGGTATCAGAATTAACCAGAAGCAATATACTGGATCTTCCAAAATAATCTTTTTTTAATAACAACTTTATTGTGATATAATTCACATGACATACAGTTTACCCACTTAAAGTGTATATTTCAATGATTTTTAATATACTGGTATTGTTACACAACCATCATCATAATCAATTTTAGAATATTTTCCTTTTCCCTCAAAAAATGTTGCACCCATTAGCAGTCACTCCCCATTTCTTCCCAATCTCCCCAGGACTAGACAACCACTAATAAACTTTCCATCACTATAGATTTGCCTAATCTAGACATTCCACTTGTAAATGGAATCATACAATATGTGGTCTTTTGTGTTTCACCCAGCATAATGGTTGCAAGGTATCTATTAATCAGCATTACATTTCATTGTTCGATAATAATTAATATCCTATTGAATGGATGTACTATATTTTATTTGCCCATGCATGACTTGATGGACATTTAGGCTATTTCCACTTTTTGGCTATTATGAATAATACTGCTATGAATATTCATGTATAATTTTTTGTGTGGACACATTTCCATTTCTCGGGTATATATCTCAGAGTGGAATCATTAGATCATTTGGAAACTTCATGTTTTGCCTTTTGAGGAACTGTCATACTGTTTTCCAAAGCATCTGCCCCTTTCACATTTTCACCAGCAGTGAATGAGGGTTCCCATTTCTTCTCATCCCCACCACCACTTAGTAGCAGCTCTTTGTGAGGTGGTGATCTCACTTGGTTTCCCTCATGGCTAATGAGAGTGAATGCTTTCTCAGGTGCTTATTTGCCATTCGTTTATCTTCTTGGATAAATGTCTACTCAGATCCCAAAGGAATCTTTTGATAGATCAAGTTGTTTGCTTAATCAGAGTTTCTTTGAAGCAAAATCCTCTAGCATAGATTTTAATCTACTTGAACTTCTACCTGTCTTGGAGACCTACCCCTCATGGCAGACGCTATCTGAAGGACTGAGGAGTTGTATCTCTGATTGACGGCTCACTCTGTCTGCCCCGTATGGTAAGGGAAAATGGAAAACAAGAACTGAAAGGGGTCCTCTGTGACTAATTCCAGAGACCTCGGCTCTACATCTTGAAACTAGAAAGGCTGCCTGGTTAGCTCCCCTGTCCCAGACATTAGGGCGGACTAGTGCCTCATTTAGATGCATCAGTTAAATGTATTTCCCAAATCGGCTGATCGTCAGAAGCACCTTGGAAATGTGGGCGAATGCAGGTTCTTGGGTCTAGACCACTGAATCAGAATTTTGGGATGAGGCTCAGACAACTATATAAAAAGAAGGTTCAGCAGATGTTTCTATGATCATTTCAGTCCGGAAAATGCTGGAACTATTTAATTAGAAGGCTAATGCCTGCTGCCCACTCTGGGTACCATAATGGGTGGATTCAACTGAACAATTATCATCAGGCCTTCAGGCATACATTTTCCTACACAGGGTCCCCAGAACCATCACTCATGAAAGATTAGGTTGCATTTATTCTCTGCCTCTCAGCCTGCAAAGAGGAAATGGAAATATAGCCAGGATGCAGAGCGAAAAAAGGAAAAAAAGTAATGGGATGAAAAGACAATAATGAAAAAGATGTTAAGTGGTTGTGTAGAGATGTGAGCAGAAAGTGTGAAACTCACTGCAAAGGTCAAACGAGAATTTAAATCAGATCTTCACAACGGAAAAAACCTAAGGACAGATGTGTCTAATTTTGTATTACATTTTGACCCCGCTTAATTATATCTATTTGACCCAGTTCAATTATATTCCATCACTGACTTCAAAAAGAATATTCAGCACTCCAAGTAGAGGTGCCAAATTCATTTAAGCTGTTGCTACATGCTGTTCAGCCTTCCTCCCTCCCTCCACTGCTTACTCCTTAACTCTTTGCAATCCAGCCTCCACACTCAAAGCAGTAAATTTTGCATCTATTCTACCAGTGACTGACCAACCCTTCATACCCTTTTCAAACCTCACCCTTTTTGACAACTCTGTGACAGTTGAATCTTCATACAAACCCTCCTTAAATGTCCGTTCTCTGATTGCCTGGATCTAGCCTGTTCTATTCGGTTCCTTCACAAGGCCAGCATCTGCTAATAAGGCTAACTTGGTGACCAATAAGCTTTGTTCAACACAAGGCTAAGTATTGGGCTGCAAAACAGAGTGGGGCCCAGGTCCCGCCATCAGGAATCTCAGTTTAGTAAGATGTCTTCCTTTCTCTACAATATAGCATCTTTCCTGGATCCTCTAAATACGCAAGCTCCATTTAGGCATAAGCACACCCAAATTTCCTCTCTGCTCAGCTCTTGTTTGTTCTCTAGTTTTCCCTCAGAGATTTTAGCTATTTTTTTTTTGGAGATGAGCCCCAATTATGGACCTCACTCCCTAAGCCTCTGTTCCTGCTGGGGTCTAACCCAGTCTTCTACTTCAGTCCTCACTATCTTTCAACAAGCATTTGGGGGTCTAAATTGGGATTCCTGCTATGCTTCGAACATGCCCTTCCTCTTCTTATCTCCATTTCCATCTGTTGGAAAAACTCTCCCTATCTATGCTTATAGGAAAACCCACTCATTCTTTAAAGTCCATTCCAAAAGCCACCTCTTGCTAGAAGACTTCTCTGATTCCTTCTGCAGTCTTGCATTTCCTGAAGCTAGATGTACACTCTTTCTCCCTCTTTATTCCTAGGCCACACCATGTCTCTCTTAAAGCCTTTATTTTATCTTGTTTTGAACTATGTGCCAGTGTTGTCTTCCACACTAGCCTGAGACTTCATTAGGCGATGACTGCTCTCGCTTCGCTCTGTCTTCCCAGTGTCGCCTGACTTACATGGATGCCCAGAACCATATTCAACATACTGTTACTGTATTGAGTTGAACTCTGTGGTCTCAAGGGAAAATAACCACAGTCTGCCTTTCCTATTCTTCCTGTCCATTATCACTTTTTTTTTTTTTGAAGACTAGCTTTAGGAAATAGGATTTACAGAATCAAGAAACCAAAATTACTTTTTTTTGCCATGAGACATCTTAGTTTATAGATGACCAAGATGTTTCTCTTTAGTCAGGAACAGGATGATGGCTGTAGCACTTCCAGGAAGCTGCTTGTGATGAGCACTTAAGGGAAGCAAATCAGAGGGAGGGAGAAAGGCAAAGAGAACTGTTTCCATCTCAGGTCCCCAATCACTCCCTGTGTGACTTTAGCCCAGTCATCTATCTTCTCAGTCTCAGGGAAATAATGCCACTCTTCTCCATGGGGTTGATGGGGAAATAAAGAGGATTTTATATATTTTTGGAAATTTATAGCTTTACATTTTCCTTAAATACTATTGCTCTAGTCCTAGTAATAAGCAGCCAGACATGGGAATCCAGTCCACATTTCCCCCTCTTGAAGAAACTGTAGTCTATCTACAAAAGGAGTATCCGTACCATAAACCACTGTCAAAATTCAAGATTTTTAAATGTTCTCTTTAGCTGCCCATAACCTTTTTAAAAATAAAATGTTAAGAAACTGTCCAAAGGACAAGACTGAACAGATCAAAGTACTCTGGTACTTGGGCCAGAGGATCTCCTGAGGCATAACCTCAGAACTCTGTAAGCCTACAAAAGGGCTCCAGAGACCCCTGGTGGAAAGCACTGCCTTAATTCCCTGCAGATTTTACTTTTGTCCCTTCAAAAGCTTTTAAAATTAGACTTGACAAATGACTCAATACTATTCTTTGTGGAACATGGAAAGCCAAGAATTCAAGAAGAGATAAATAGGCAAATGAGGGCCACTGAATCTGGTGGGCATTTATAAAGCAGTGTGTAGGTGCATGTAGAATTTAGAGTTACAAAACTAGAAAGAGCATGTAACTCCCATAGGTGTTTATATGCCCCCACAGTTTTGAGTGAATGGAGTATTTTACCAGTATTTTAGCCTTTGTACACACTGGATGCCAAAGTATAAAATGCATGTGATAAGAAGTGGATGGAAATGCAAGTAGTAAAATTAGGGTGGTAGGATAATAGGTAATTTAGTTTGTATTAATTCTTTAAAGTTAATAAACCTTCATTTTAACAACAACAAAGATATGTATATTGTAGAGAAGTAGAAGTTACATCAGTAAAAAGACCCATTCCTCTTGAAGTATCAAATCAATCTGGTATGGAGCTCCCAGCTTCACCCCTTACCAAATCCAGCCACACCCAGCCACACCCAACCCAACCCAACCCAACCCAACCCAACCCACCCAGTCAAACAACAAGAACAACAGCAAAATGAGTCAAATCATAAGTGACATATTTTTCATTGAATACAGTCTAGATTAAATATACTTTTTCAGAACACATGAACTCTGAGGTCACTTTTCCTTTTCAAGTAGCTATTTTAGACCCACCAAAGATTCTGATAACATACATCTAGGGATCTTGCAGCTTTTGATTTACTATACCTTGAAAGGGTCTTCTAGCCTTTACTTAGAAGATCTTTGTTAGAAAGTTTAATTTACATATAAGGAATTTCTGTCTTACTTTTAATATAGATAAACACTTGAAAAGTTAAATTTTAAGGCAAATTAAAGCAGATTCTCAGATGGAAAATGCTGGTAAAAAAGACACTGAGCTGGGCTCACTGTTTTGGAATTATACTTTTAAAAAAGGCACAGAAATGAAGGTAGAAACTCAGCAGATGAAACATGAATGTGTCACTCATTTGTCAATATAATCAATCAAGAAAACAAACAAGACTCTTCATATTTATCATCATGATTCACAAACCATTTTACCTTAGAAACATTTTAGTTTTTGATAAAAGAAATGTAACCTTTCAGCTAAAAGGAGCATCTCTCAAGTCCTGAAAATAGTTTTGTATAAGCAAATGACATATAAAAACCAGAAAGAGGTGACTCAAAAAGCAATCTGTAAGCCTTATTTCTGGTATTGATCATTTTTCTTTCATGTCCAGTATATCTGTTTTATATTTATCTGTGTAGATTACTAGGCATACTATTTTTCTTCAGACTATGACATAGTATTTCATAAAAATTATTAGGAAAAATACATGATGATGATTTATGCTAAGCCTACAAAAGATGATCACTTCTAAAATCAAAGAAAACTATGGACATATTAAAATATTTTTCTACTGGGGTTCTTAAGAAATAGGAAAAGAAATAATGGAAATTATCTTTGAAGACCAGAAATAAAAGCATATTGCCATTTGAGTTTAAGTATCATATAAAATCTTTATAACTTCCCTACCAACAAACTATAAAGACAGTGAAAAGCTTTCATCATTATCTTTTAATTTTTGTAACTTACTTTCAAAATCCAGGAAAAAATGTGGGTAGTTCTCAATTTCCCTGGTAAGGACTTTGAGCAGGTTTCCCATCCCAGCAAACCTACGAGAGGTAACACAAAACCAAACACCATTAGTGGGATAAAAATAGACTTCTTAACGGGCTGGATATGTTTGACTAACTTGCTTAAATACTACTGGACCTCAGTAGCTTCACCTGAAGACCAGATAGGAAGCATCTGCATACTGGGAAATGACTAATAATAACTTAGCAATTCATTTCTGAATCAGTGGCAGGTAAGTATCTCTGAGGTGCTAGCTCTCTAAAAGTTGGGAATATCTGGCCTAACTCGTATGAACTAGATAATTAGAAAAATGTCATAAGCTCTCTGGAGAATACTTACTTCCTGCATCTCCTTCACTATAAAGAAAATTAATTAAAGAACATTGTAGGCAAAGAATCAGGTATTTTAGTTACAGGAGGCAGACCTTGGATATATTCTAAAAAGTGTTTTCTTTTCCCCGTAATTAATCTCCTAAATCCTTATAGTTAATATTTCAGCTTTCGCTTTGTTTCATTTCCATCAATGTGGAAACATATGATGTCAATGGACAAGCACCACAGTGGTGATTATTATCTGTCCAGAAAGCTAAGTTTCTTAAAGTTCTTGATGTAAAGAATATAAAAAAATGGATTTACAGTCCTAGAGACCCTGACGGCCTGCAGAGGAGGCCACATTTCCTTTCCCAGAGGGTAACTCCAGGCAAGTTGGGGGCTCTCATAACTTGCTCTTTTAGTAATGAGACTGGGTAGTCCATTAAGAATAAAAATTAAAACCTATCAATACTATTCCAAAATGTTGTTCTTAGTGAAGTTACAGTGTACTTGCATGGGTGAATCAAACCAACAAGAAATGCACATTTGTTACATATTTTCAATCTCAACATAAGGAGAAAAAAAGACTATGGAAATGTAGTTATTATTTAAATAAACAGTGAAATTTGTACTGCTCTCAGTTCTTGACATTAAACTATTTTCAGGAGACTGCTTGCCCATTCATTCACTCAGCGCCCATTCATTCACTCAGCACCCATTCATGGAGCTGAAGTTCAGTGCTAGATGCTGTGTTCTCTGGAAGGCATTTCTCTAACTTGTGATTCAAACATATCAGCAGAGAAGGATCAACTTGAAAAATCACTTCACCAGTAAAAGGGAACCACAGAGCAGTAATTTTGTGTGCACATGGCTTCCAAGCATATTTATGCCAATAGAAGGAATTTTTTTAAATGCTCCACTATAAGAAAGATGCAGTGATAGAATGCACTAAAAGGATGGCTTTGTGTGCAAAAGGATATAGCCAGCAATTCCCATGGGTGCAAAAGGTGGTAACAATCTAGTCTCCATCATAGTCCTCCTCTGTGAAAACACACATGTACACATGCAGACTTCATCCATGGCATAAGTCACTAGAGTGAAGCTGGAAAAGATACTGCTCAGGGAGTCTGATTTCAGTCCTAGCTGTTTCCTGTGGCTCTGTAGCCAGGACGACCGATTTCATCATTCTGAGCCTTAGTGTTCTCATCTTTAAGATGATTTTTTTAAATGTATCTATTTCATTAAGTTGTAAGGATTAATGAGATAACAATATAAGATGCCTATACAGCACTTATAAGAAATGTTATGTGCTCTTACTATTGAGGACGCTGATGGTAATTATCACCATCATTGTCATGATTGTCATCACAGCCTCCAGATACTTAATTTAGGATTACCCTATGGAAGATGGGTTAGGTTGTATGCAGCTGTAGGGAAGAGAGCTAGGATCATTGAGGGAATAGTAAGGGTGATGTTTATTCAATGTCATGAAAAGTTTTCTAGCCATTAGTATTGTTTAGATATTGAATGATTTGCCTTGTGAATTGGTGAGCTCCTTGTCACTGGTGGTGTTGATGTAGAAGTATGTTATATCAATCCTTAAAAATATTGCAAAAATGAGTTGTATGTTAGACATAAGATTAGACTAGAAACCTCTCCCATCTTAAGGTATACGAATATTTGTTTACACGTGCATATGCACACACACACACACACACACACACACACACACACACACACACACACTCAAACACCATACTTCTCGCTTCCAAATGAATCTTTCTTATTCTTTTTCTCTTTTTCCCTGCCTCCGTTGCCTTTATGCACGTTTACTTTTAAGATTTTTTGAGCAAAGCCCTGTATGAGGTAGGTTCTGCCAAATTAAAGGTCAGAACAGGTATTGTCCATCCTTGCCACTGGACAATATTCACAAACTCCAGGGTCTCTCAGAAAGAATCTGTTTCAACTTAATGAACAATTCTGATGAGACCCAGGGGCACATCTTGTAGGAAGATGATTCTACTGTTGAGTAGAAGCCCATGACTTTCATATAACATGCCTTAATGAAAGTTAAATATTCTTAATTTCTCCAGTTTTATGCTATTAATGTGTATCAAGAGACCTGAATGGATTAAGCTTCCTCCTAAAATTCTGTCTGTGCATGATTTTACTGACAGAGTACCTGGGTGGGAAATATGTCAAGTCTTTAAAATTAGTAACAGACTAGAAAGAACACATATGGAAATACACCCAAATGTCAGCTGGCTATAGAATCCTATCTGTTCAAAGGTCATTTAAGCTGATTGGCTGATAAGGTTGATATGGTCAAATATTTTGTAACATGATTCTAACATTTGTCAAGGTCAATTACAGAACTCCCAGTATTTTAGGTGTTTCACATCCCACACAGGAACCGTGTGTAACAATGATTATGGGAGATTATGTAGTATTAGGGGTCAAGTCCAGTCCTACGGAATCTAGAAACAGTCCTATGGGATCTGGAAAATATGCATTCCAACACAAACTCCTTAAGATTAATACAGAAATATTTCATCTCCTTTATTTGTAAAAACTTTGATGCTTACTTCTCCCTTCTTAGATCACAGAAATTTATGGAAGTATATTCTGACTTAAGATCACACAGAGTGTCACTGAGTAGAAAGACAGTTTTTCTTAATTGGGCCCAGGGCTCTACCTGGAAGGGCTGCTCACCCATGGGGCTTCCACTACAGCCTCAGCCATACTCCTCCTGCCAGAGATTATGCACCACATTCCTAGTGAGATGACTTAATTAATTAGTGTGAAGTTTATGTTTAAATAGTTTATCTTGTTCAATAAAAGAATTTCAGGTAAGGTATTATACATTATTAGAGAACACAAATACATAATGGAAGTGGGGGAAGAGAAGAATAACGGTTGACTAGGAAGAGGTAGGTAGAGAGGTAAGTAGTTTGTGAATTACAGGTCTAGGCCACGAGGCCTTCACATTTGCTGGAGAGAAAGGACATCACTCCGGACCCGAGCTTCTGATGGCCAAGGCAAAGGAGGAAAAAAATGGTCTCTTTCAGGATTTGGTGGTCAGAAAATAAAATAAATGGAAGTGTAGCTTTCTAGGTTTTATTTAAGATGAAGAAAAAGTACAGCTTTCTTTTTTTATTTAGCCAAAAGAAAAGGGAGAAGTTGGCATGATGAAGTGGGTTGAGACAAAGAGAAGCCTCCTCTTGGAAAGCATAGACCTGCCCACGGGGGGAGTCACATCGGAGGAGGAGCTGACGAGCTGAGTTTCAGAGCTCCTGTGGGCACAGCAGGGGTTTCACAGCCAAATGGAGGGCAGGGCAGCCTGGCTGGCAGTCCAGGGCTGTACCTGGAGAAGCTGGAACTCCAGCTTCCATGATCTATTTGGGGACTCCATGGCTGCACTCCTAAGGTAAACCTGCTTCTGGGACACCAGTTACTCGCCTCTCTCCCTATGGTGACCCAGCAGGTGCTTTGAGCCCCCTCTGGGGTACCTTAATCTGAGCCCCTTAAAACAGTGATGATTCTGGTGATGACTCTTCACAGTTGCTGTAGGTATAAAGGCTGCTTATATAAGTTCAAGGGGCAGGAATGGTCTCCCCAGTAACAATGGAGTGGGGAGACCCACTTGGAAGAAGGAGAGAAGCAAAGTAAAAATTGTGGATGCAAAAGTACTAAAATATTAGAAATAGATGTCATAAAGGAGGATGATAAGAGGAATTGCAGGCAAAAAAGAGCTCAAGCAGTAATGTACAGAGCATGTTTATTACTTAAAACTAGTGTGTTGTCTAAATTGTAAATCTTAGGCTTGCTTTAAACACAAGAAAACACACAACTTCCTTGACAAATGCAGAGATCACCTTAAAGTGAAGCCTCCCTGGGACATGGTACGGCTACAGTGCGCACCTGAGTGTTGCAAGAACCGACTCTGTTCCTTCAAGGGGGCCCAGGTAGGTGGGGGTAAGGGAAGAGCACAGGTCTTGGCTACTAGATGAGGAGAAAGGGAAGGATATCCCTGCTGGATAAATACTCACGAAGGGATGGGCCCCGCAAATACTGACTCTCTTACTTGGGGTGTCTCCTGCTTCTGGAGAATGGCATTGGAAGGTGGTTCTCTTTACACCGGTGACCGCTCTGCATGGCCTTTTGCTCTGGGACTCACTAGCCTTCCTCCATGGCTGGATTTTCCACGACTTCCCCTTCTCTACTGAAGTGAAGGCATGTGGGCTTCAGGGTGACTGGGTCCTTGGCCTGGTGGCTTTCACTGTTTGCTGGGCCTATTCTCTAATAGCATTGCAAACTGGAATTCATTGATAAAGATTAAGCCATCCTCTTAAGGATTTGAAGCACAGAGTAGGTCAAAATAATATGGCTAACTGATATTCTCGAAAGATGTGTAGTATAAGTAGTGGATGAAAAGGATCATAGAGAAAAGTCTGAAAGAGCCCCACAAACATAAAGCATTATCTAATTGTCCCATTATTCTGGAGTAAGTCATTTTACCTGTGAACCTTGGGCTCCTCATTTACAAAACCATCATATAATAATACCTCCCACATGGGATTCTTGCAAGGAATGAATGAGTGTGAAAACATGTGTACTATAACATGCTAAGCAGATAGTAGCTACAATGATTCCAAATTCCAGCTCATCGTATGATTTAAGATATCCAGGGAAAATCAAAGAAATGAAACATCCCCAGAATCATCTAAGTTGCATTTGTCTTCATCTTTCAAGTTCGATCTCCCAAGAACCAGGATTCTCTATGGAAACTGCTTCAACTATAATCAGGTAAATATTAAAAATATAATAGCTAGTACCACAAGATATTTTTCTATGTGTGAAACATTGTATTTTGGATATATTTTCTTATTTTATCTTCAGAATATACATGCAAGGAAGATACAGTTTAAAGGGTTTAGAAGACTTAGAATTATTAAAATTAAATACAGACACTGATTAAAAAATATAAATCCTTATGAATGAAAACTAAATTTTCAAAAGAACAATATCTAAGTTTGTGATAATTAGAGGCTGGTGTCTTTTGTTAACTCTATATAAATTAATACCCATTTTCAACACAAAAATTCTAATCATGAATGAATGATTTTGAAAATAGGAATAGCTAGGCCACTATTATAGTAAATTCCAGAAAAAAAATCATTGAAAACTATAAACTTTAATCTAATGGCTGTGTCCATGCTTACCCCATTTCATAGACAGAGCATAAAGTCCAAGGAAAACACAAATATTTAATGGAGAAAACCCTACCAACATGGTTCATGAAACATCCCTGTTGAAAAGGAATTAAATGCCAAAGGAGAAAGGAGGTAACAGAGATTTTGCTAGCAATCTAAAGAAGAGGTGGCTGGGATTTCTGTCCACTCTGCTTCTAGAAGACTCAGTTTACCTTCCTGAACATTGGCAGTGACCTAGCTATACAAAATGGGAAAGCAAACTCCTTTCCCAGGAAAAGGGAATCTGATAACAGTTTGGTGGGAAGTTTCTTCTTCCCCGTTTGTTTTCTAATAAAAAGCCACCTTTAATACCTACCATGAGGGAGTTACTGAGAACACCCTGAATCCCCAGGTTTATGCAGAGCAGGAAGCCATAGCCGCAGAGCTTAGATGATACACTTTCTATTTAGGGAGCTAGCCCAGGTGTAAGAATGTGATCTACCTGGAAGCACATAACAGGTTTCTGATAAATAGTAAGTGCTTAGTAATGTTACGAATGTGAGAGTAATTGCAGGTACTTGGTACATATTAAATATCAATCAAAGTGATTAGAGCTATTATTACTATTATATGAGAGAGGGGCAAGGGCAGCCACACTTTCCGGAGTGCTCACTGTGTGTCTGGCACTATGTTTCACGTGCTTTAGTTCACTCAAACCTTACAGGAGCTCCTTGGGTAGCAACGATTATCTGCACTTTATTAGAAGAAAAAGGGGGTTTGCATCTTTCTGAGGACTACAGAAGACTAAAAGACAGAGTCATTTTTGACTTTTGAGAGTCTGGAAATGCAACGTCCACATGCTCCTTCCATGCAGGAAAAGACCTGGGGCCCCAGACCCTTAGGAGGTATTGTTGGGGGACTTGGAAAGCCCACGGTCTGGGGAAGCAGGCAGGATATTGCATTATTACAGGCATATGCACATTTTTCTCAGGAGAGGAACTACAGTTTCTGATAGATTCCCAAGTGTCATGCTCCACCCCAGTACTACTCAATGGCATGTATAGGAACGTATTTCTTTAGGAATTCAGAGAGGAGAGAAAAGCATGTGGGGTAAGTCTCCTGAAGAAGCTGGCTTCATAGATATGAGCTGCCCCCTTGAGCGCGAAGGATGCTGGGAAGCTGGGTTGGTGAGCAAAGCCCTCCAGCCTGGGGTGGGCAATTAGGAGTGAGGTGGGGACAAAAAACAAGTTGGGTGACTCACCAAGTCTTCCAAAACCAGGAAGCTTATTCCTCAAGGTTCATTTACTGCAATATCATTTGGAAACCTTTCATTTGGAGACCTTTCACATTTTTTCCTAGTAGCTTAGAAGGAGGACATTTCTCTAGTCACTGTAGGAATTCTAACAGTGCTTGTAAAGACTGTCCTCACATCCCTGCCAAGGGAGGCGCTCACCTCCCAGGGGTGACAATTTGGGACATACCCATGGTATTTTCTATGACTGTTTTCTTGGCCCACAGCTCAAGACCACTTCCGTGGGAGGAGCTCCAAGAGTGGTCAGTAGCACACAGCAACTCTCTTAAAGAAATAATTTTATGATAACACATCCAGTTCCAAAAAAGAGAAGAGAATCAAAACACATACCTCCCCAACACTCTCCCACATGCACACACACCCACACCCACATGTTTTTTTTTTCCTGTTTGGAACTCTGCTTTTGTTTCAAAGAAGAAAATTAAATAATATCATTAGTTATATTCTCAGAGTGTAAAACCAAACAAAATCAACCCGAGCTTGTTTTAAAAAGATGTGGCCATAGTTTGTGAAGAAATATATTTGTTTACTGTAAGTACCACATAACAAAGAACTAGGGCCAGAGTGCAGACAGTGTGGACGCCGACCTTTGTATACACCCGAATTGCGAAGCCCAGTTTCCATGCTTAGAGAACAAGCACTCAGATTTCTTTTGCAGCTATGACTATTTGAAAGGAGAATTTCTAAGCCAATACCTCCGTTTATCAATAAAGACTAGAAGGTGAGAAAAATAAAACAGCAAGCCTAAAGAGCTTCATTGTCTATCAATTGTTTTTAAGGTCTAAGGAAATAAATATTCAATGCCTCTATCAGAAGGGATGGGTTTTGTTAACCATTTAAAGGAACCAGTACATCCCAGAATCTACAATATTTAGCATCCTTGGTGCAAAGAACTGAACAAGTCAAAGCCTTAGACTCTTTTCCATAACTCAGTATTTTGGGGATTAGGAAGTCCTGATGGATCCTAATATTTGTCTGCAACATAGTTAGCATATAAGCCACCGACCGATCATGCATACAGTAATGCACGTATTTATGTAACATCATGTCTTCATGTCAAAGATGTATCTGGTTGTATTTATCTTCAACATGAGCATGTGTCAAAGGCAGGGAAGGTATTCTTGGACCCACTTTACAGATCAGAACTCATGGTATAGAAAGTGTCCTTCCCAAAGTCTACCAGATGGCTTCACGACTTCCTGGTCTGCAGTCCCAAGTGTCATCAAATATCTTCTCTATTAGAACCGGCATCATCTTTTTAAAGCTCTTGCTTTACAAAAAAGCACTTGCTGAAGGACCCACAATACATTAAGGGCAAAGGGACAAGAAGGGAGATGTCCTGGCTCTCGATCTCATGCTCTGCACACTAACACAGAAAGTAAATGGACATCAAATCCATTTTTTTTAAGATAACAAAAATAGAAAGTGCGATGTATTGCTACCCCTGGAGGGCTCCTGTTCCCTGTTAGTAGGGTCTCATCAGAACATGCTGAGCAGGTACCTGACAAGAACACCCCCACTGATGATTCATAAAATTGTGTGCACTTCTTGTCCCTACTGTGTTTATCCTAATTCAGACCCTCAGCAGAGCTTGCTTGCATCCTGAAAATAGACTCCAAACCGGTATTCCTAACTCTAGTCTTGTCTCAGTCCCTTCATTTCCATCTTTCTAAATTCAAGTCTGATTATGTTAATCCCTTGTTTCAAATGCTTAAGTGGCTCCCCAGAGCCTGTAAAATATAATGCATCCCAATATGCACACTGGGCACAGAAAACCCAGCCTCTGGCCTCTGTTCCTCTCCTCCATCCCCTCTCTTCCTCCATTCCCCGGGATCCTACACTCTAGCCACACACTGCTTCTTTAAAGGAGCCTTGCTCTTTATTGCCTCAGGGCCTTTGCACATGTTGTTTCTTCTGTTTACAATGAGAGCTAACATTTTTTAATGGTCTGCAGGCAATAGTGATGAGAGCTTTTCATGTATTGTCATATTTTAATTTTCACAGCCACCATATGAGGAACTGTTATTATCCCAGTGTTAGAGGTAGATAATCCTAGAGATTGAGAAATTTGTTCAAGCCCACAGGTGGCAGAGGAGGGTCTGGAATCCAATTCCCTCTGACCTGCAAGCACTGGCTCTTTTGACAATTGCCTCTCCGGAATTCTAAGCATGAGTTTGGAAATCATACCTTCAGAAGGAAACTCCTGAGTCCTCCCAACTCTTTGACCCCTCAAATAAAACAAAATTCACTCCCTTGACTGAACTCTGCCTTCTCCACTCACCTAACACACAGTGTTCACTGTGTCACAGTGCCTGTCAGCATGGACCGTGACTGCACGCCTTCTCCCACCTCTCTCTGAATGGAAGGTCTTCCTGGGCAGGACTATTTATACACATCGATGTATTCCCAGCACTTGGCACAGGGCCTGGCATACAGTTAACACTGGAAAAATAACCTTACGATTGCTCTGTCCAGCAGTTCCAAAGCGTCAGGCAGTCCAAAGCCGAATGAGAAACATAAAGGCTGTGTCATGGGTCTCGCTGAAAGCTAGTTATTCAAACAGTTTGAGGCTGTCATGTTTTTACTTATTTTACAAAATGATGGTGATAGGTTATTTTAAAATTTTACTGGTTTATGAAATTCAGAAGTCTAGGAGCTGTCAGCCTGGGCAGTACTTGCCTGGGTTTGGGAGCAGAGCTACAGGGGATTTGTTCTCAGGCCCGTGCTGCCAGCTGCATCCTGCTACCTGCCTCAGCTGGTCTTACCTGAAGTCTGACCTCCTAACTAAAGTGGTACCCCGAGATTTCCCCCAGCAGGATGGGGGCATACAGTTCATTTCCCCAGCAGAATGGGGGGATGCAATCCAGTTCTGGCTTTAGGACAGTTTTTAGGGACTGGATGTGATTTCAGGAGGGCCATTAAGACACTCCACCTTCCAGCCTGATCAACAAGGTTCAGAGCGGGAGAAATCATGTGGGCAGCCAGGATGGCAGCCACTGCCAGTAACTCCAGAAGCTTGCAGACTCCCCACACTGCTCTGCAAAGCAGCGGGCCCCTCGGGCTTGCCTCCCACGGGCCATCAGCGGCATCCCTGGGGCTGTCCCAGGAGGAAAGAGAACAGCCCTGATAGGTCTGGTGGTCATGTGGTCCAGAGACCCTTTCTCCTGGTAACTGTGGGACCTCCTTGCACAACATTTACACTGCATGGTTGTTTTGAATTACAAGCAAAACCAGTGAGCCATCAGTCTAGAATGTATCAGACACAAAATAGGCGGCTTTGAAAAAAATACTTCATGACTAATGTAAAGGTACATTTCTTAAATGACATAAGCACCTGTTTTCTGGTGGGGCGGTGGGGGTGGGGGGAAATGGCACTAATGGAATGAAGTAGCTCAGCTCTTAAATTCCAGGAGCCTGAATTTGCTCAGCCAGGCTAGCGATTTAATGAAGCTGGGCTGGGCTGGAATTCCCTTCCCCATCTGCCACGTTGCAATGAAGTCATAAGGTTTTCTGTTCTGCTGCCCAATGTGTTGCCAAGAATCCAACAGATGATTCCATTCCAAGATGAAGGAGGAGAAATGAAGTAGAGTGAGTCTATTAAGCACTTTGATCTGACAATAAAAATGAGTTAATGGCTAAAATGTGTTTTCAAAACGTTTTAACACCACAAGTAATGGCACTCGAATGGGAAAATGCCTTGAATATTCTCATTGATTGTTAATACCATGGTGTCGCTCAAAAGGGCTTGGCATTCCCTGTGGAATACAAGCAGCTAGAGTACAGTTGTAAGGCAATCCATGGGAATTCTCAAAAAAAATACCAAGAGACCATTATGGAACTGAACGATTAAGTGCAGGTTTAAAATAGCTCTTTCAATATCTGAGTTCAGTTTTCTAAAACAGGCTATTACCTCATCATAGCTGATTTCCCCATAAACAGCAATATTGCAGCAGCAAAAAGTCTACAAGAAAGGAGGGCAAATTAGATTCTCTTTTAAGGAATGGCAATCAATGCACCCCCCCCCCCCCGATTTAAAATGCTGGCGAATATGGAAATAATCAAACTGGAGCTCAGTTCTGGACCAGCCCACCCTTGAGAAGTCATTGGTGAATCTGTCCCCTTTCACTTGTGAAATCAAGAACATGGCTACGAGGAAGCTGCCTGACAAGCCTGCCCCTCATCTAGAAGGAAGGCAGGCGGTCTCAGCCCCTCAGGCCAGTTCTACGTAATGTCAAGGGGAAAGTCAACCCGTCCGGAGCCAGCAACCAAGGGACTAGCACTCCAGTCCTTTGGCTTGCTGAGTCGCGTTGGCCCATTACTTATTTCTCCTCTTTTGGTGGTCTTACTTCAGTCTAGAAACTGAAAGGGAATGCTCAGAAGTTGCCTAAAGTTTGCGTTGCTTTGACCATCAGTAATTTGGATTAAACAGACTCTCATTTCTCTTGCATTACAATCTCCTTTTTCGAGAATTCTTTCCCAGGCATTTAAATCCACAAGAGCCAGGTCCTCCTCCTGAGCACGGAGGGTGCAGAGGGGGCCTGCCACGCGCACTGTGGGTCAGACTCCCCTCCCTGAGATGCTCCTCGCCCCTCCCCCATCTCTCTGAATGCTCTTTCTTGAGTCTCTGCTTCCTCCATGTACCCTTTCAATGTGGGGCTCTGCTGGTCTTCCTTCACACCTCCTCTCACCCTCCCTGGGGAGACCCTCCAGACACTACTGTTCACCCAAGTGCTGACAACTTCTCAACCTCCAGTCCCAGGTCGGATCTCCCTCCTCAATTCCAGGTCCACAAATCGTAGCAGATTTCCTGCAAGCATAGCAATGTGGGGAGGTTTCAGTCTCCTCGAGTTCTGCCCTGCCCCAAATCCTCCTCGCTTATTCAAAGGAAGGCATCCTCATCCATCTAATGACATGAGCCAGAAACCTGAGTGCCCGGGGAGATTTCTGCATCTACTGCACCTTGTAGATGCATTCTCTCACCAGACTCCATTCACCGAACATCCCACATCTCCTGAGATCCACCGCTTCTCTATGCCTCTCCTTGCTGCCATCTGTCCTTATCGCCTCCAGACATTATCCTCACCTCCCTCGCCTCCCACAAATCCAACATCAGACATACTAAATGCCTGAGATCATGTACCTGTCTCTGAGCATGGTACAGGAAATGTGATGTGTGAAATGAAGGCTGCTGAATTAAATGTCTTCTGTTACTGTTATGTTACAATGTAACCTAAAAAGAAAAAAAAAAAAAGGCTTTCCCCTTGTGTCTGCTTGGCTTTCATTCCACGGCATCTGTATCCCACATTTGTTCTTGAAGTTTCTCTGCCTCCAGAGCCGGCTGTCAGGTGGTGACATATGACTTAGCGGGTCAAGGCACAGGGAGGCGTGGTGTTACTGAAACAAGTCCTTCTGGGAAGTGAAACCCAACAAAGAAGATTCCCACCCAGCCCCGTGCCACGGACTGACTTGATTTGTAAGGCTATGTTTTCAGATGCTGACTTTTCCTAAACTGGGGCTCACCTGTGTACCAAAGGCAGCTTTGGAATTGACATGTCAACCATTAGGAGTATGATTTTGCAAGTCAAGTTTATTTTGGGAAGAGCGGGATGCCCAAAGTTAGGTAAGTCCCCGAAAGACCAACAAAAGACATTTCACATATTGAAAACCTGAAGAAGTCAAAGCCAAGGGAGGTTGGCATGCTCCCTTAGATCTCAAGCATCAGGGGCCAAAGGGTTGAAAATCTGCCGTGAAATCTCAGAGGCAGGAGTGGCTCTGCTTTTGTTTCCAGTTTCTGAAAGGAAGAATCACTTTGATTTCAAAGCACTCTTCACTGCAAACCAAACTATTGCTTTAAAATAAAATGCCTGGCTTGAACCCCAGGCAAGCTGTGAAGACCATGCCTGTAGTGGGGGGACAGGAAAGGTGGTCTGGGTGAGAGTGTGGGGAGCACAGCAGGGATGGGGTTAGGCGGTGGGGGGCAGGGCTCCTGTGCACAGAGCAGCTTCCCTGTGACTGTGGTGGGACCTGGAATTAGTTGGATAGAAGGACAGCATGTTTTAGCACAAATGCTTTCCTAGCAAGCTGTCAGATTAAGATGGGTACAATTTTTTACATAGTATCTGGGCTGTAAAATCTGACCCAAAACTCTCTTTCAAGTTTGAGGTCCACTGAATACTCTGTACTTGGGTCAAACAGAATATGGGCAGTGCCAACCACTCTGGCCTCCTTCTTGCTACTGTGTTCTTTGCTCATGCTGTTCCCTTTGCCTGGAACACTCTTCCCTTCTCCTCTGCCTGCAGATGACCCAAATATAACAGTATTTTCTCCCAGAAACCTCCTACCTGACCCCCAGGCTAAATTTAAAAACTTCCTTGTTATGAATTCTTTCAAAGGCTATGTTTTGTTCATTTCCACTCTGTTGCCCATTTCAACTACTCTTCCCCACCCACGTACCAAGCACAGGTCCGGCACACAGCCCTCTTCACTCATGGCCACTGAAATGGACTGGAAATGTTGGATAAGTAGTCACTGCATAGCAACAATACGATGTCCACTGAACAGAGAAAGCAGTCGCTGCTAAGAGGAACAGGTCAGAGAAAACAAGCATTTCCCAAAGTAGAAATACTTTTGGTTGCTTGACTCTGTTGTTTTATGATCATTGATGATTTTGAGAATCTGATATAAATCAGTCTTCTCAGAAAAGTGCACACATGCACAGACTCACACGTGTTTGCATATCATTCCGGGAGATACAATGCACACAATGAAGTCCAGGAATGGAAATTCCTCATCTACTTTAAAGTCAGCACTTTCAGCGCAGGAAAAGCCCAGGCAGGATGAGGAAGGTGTTTCCAAGCGTGTGGACCATGCACCACACTGAAAAGGAAAAGGGGTCATTTAGTAGAGCCAGCAGGGCTTTGGAGCCTTTGGGCAAGTCGTTCTACTTTGAATCTGAATGGTCCTCACCTATAAAATGCAAATCATAATGCTTCCTTTGCATAGATTTTATTGAATAAATAAGATAGGTAACGTATCTAGTGTAGTATCTGGCATGCAGTCAGCCTCTTACAACAAATACTGATTTTCTACACCTCCTGTTCTACATATAAAAACTTACCAACCACAAGGCAAACAAGTCATTTCCCTTCTAGCAATAAATTCTGCACTGCTGCGTCTTTGCAGCGAGGAAAGAAAGCCGACCCGACCACCGCCTCAGTGAAGAGGTGAAGCCGGGTGCTGAACGGCTGCTGCGGGCTCAGTCGCATGGCTATTAATCATACAAGAGCCCATTTATGACAAACACAGGTCACTCCCTTTGCATGACAAGGCGTACGGGTCCACAGAGCCCCATTATCCAAAAAAAACAGAGCATTGTGGGCGACGCGGGCAAAGCCGAGTGCACACACACAAGCGGACATTGTGAGGCTGTTTGCACAACCCCGCAGTGCTCCTCGCGGATTTCCTGCCAAGGAGACATTTAGATCTCACAGAGTCGGTTGCAGACATTTGCTCATTCAACATGGCTTCAGGCAGGGGGCTGGAGAAACCAGGTGTGTGGTCCCCTCTGCTGGCCATCGCAGGAACTGCATGCCAGGGATGCTTGGACGATGAAGCACAGACCCGCTCTCAGGATCCCAGCCCCTTCTTGCTTTCCCTCCTTAAGCAGGGCAGTGCAGCAGACAGCAGCCTCGCTAGGCTCTGGAAAGCCAGGTCAAATCAGAATTCTAACATGCATTACTCCAGGACCTTGGACAAGTCATCTAACCCCTCAGATCTTTCCTGGGTGGAGTCGGCAGCACTCATTTGGCCAGACAGACCCAGGGCAGAGGCGTAGCAGCAGGAACATGAGCTCAGTCACTGATTAGCTGGGTGGTTTTAAGCAATGTATTTAACAACAGTTATCTCATCTCCCTGAGTCTTAGTTTCAATGTGCGTAAGACGGGGCTTATTTCAACCACCTCAAGGGTGGTTTTTAGAAATAATGGGATGATATATAAATAGCCAGATGCTTAAATGGTAGTTGCTGTAATCACTGTTACTATTGTTATTTTTATTATTCCATCCACTGGTCTCAGTTCTGTCCTCCTGGCCAAGAAAAAGGGTTCCATATTCCTAAGCAACTACTAATATCAGTGAGGAGTTTAAATCTTAGACTACATATGCTGATTTCCCAATTTATAGCTGTGCCTTGATCCCCTCACTTGAACTCCAGACTCATATCCAATGGACTATGTGAATTATAATAAACACTTCAGACTTGACACAAACATTAACAGAAACTCCACATTAAAGCTTTGGTTTCTCCTTTCACAAATTGCCCCTTCTGTCATCCCTATTTCAGTAAATGGCAATACTGTGCTTCTAGATACTTAGTCCCAAAATACTGGTGTCACGCTTGACTTTTCTCTCTCTCTCCCACACCCCATATCTGAGCTAACAAATCCCATCGACTCTCCTTTTGGGATGCATCTTGAATTTGATCATTTCTCACGTCATCCATCAGCGCCCTACACCAGCCGCAGGCCAGCACCAGATCTTGCCAATAACACTCACCGTGTGAGCAGTTCCCCAGTTCTCCTCTCACATACTACCAACCACTCAGTCAGTGCTTCTCTGGCAGCTAATAACCATGCTTTGAAAGTTGTGCCATATCAGTTCTCTGCTTAAATCCTTTCAATGACTTCCTTTTTCACTTACAGCAAAATACAAGATCCTTATCACAGTCAACAAGGCCTTAAGTGACATTATCCCAAGGCAGTTTATCTACAGCTCCTTCTCTTTCCCTCTGCTTCAGCCACTCTTGCCTCCTTCCTTTGTCTGTTATGAACTCATCACCCACGTTTCTGCCACAGAACCTTTGCACTTGCTAGTCTTCCTGCCTACAATTACTTTCCCTAGTATATCTGTATGGTTTTTCTTTAGGTCTCTGTTCAGGGTTTGCTTTTCACTGGAGCCCAACCTAACCACCCTGTCCAAAACAGTACTTCACCCCACCCTCCAACCACTGTTTTGTTTTTTCCTTTCTATCTCTATTACCATTAACATATGTACCTTCAACAACTAGACTAGAGCCTGACACATAGTAGGAACTCCTTGCATACATGTGGAATGAATGAAGTCATTCATTCATGAACAGAACTCCCATCACTCCACGGAGCTTTTCTTTCAACAAAATACAAGTTTCTTCCTCCATATTCCACGGGAGCAGAGGCTCTCAGGTCACCTGATATTTTGATCAGGCACTGTTATTGGGATAAGAATGTGGGAGAAGTAGTTGTTCCAGGAGATGGGGAAACGTCTGGTCAGTGAGCATGATCCTAGCGAGGGACAAAAACAGAAAGTGCATTTTCAGGAGCAGTCGAGGGAAAGGAGGCCAGAAGAATCAGCTGAGGAACTACAGAGGCTCTCTGAAACCTGAAAGCAGGAACAGGGTCTCCTGGTCACAGAGGCAGCTTGGCACCTTGTGGGGTCACACGATTAGTGTGTAACCCTGGGCCTAAGGACACGGGAGATTGCAGGACTGTAAAGCCTCGTTCTGCTGCCCATTGCACAAGGAGTCATGGGCTCTGCACCCCAATCTCATCTCAGTCACTTGCTATGGGACCTTGGGGAAGGTCATTCCCCAATTCCGAGCTCTGGCTATACCATCTGTAGCCCCCCCAGGATGGGCTAGACAATCTGGGAAACTTTTGCCTATTTCACGATTGTAGACCTTCATACAAGGAGAATGCTCAACAATTTCCAAATACATATTCAGGCAACCTAATGCCAAACCATGAGCTAAATTAATTAGAAACAGGATGCGACTTCGATTTCAGAAGCAGACTGCTCACTAACAGCACTTCTGCAAGCTTCCCCTGTCTTGTTCCTTGAAGCCCTGTGGCCTTCAGATTGTTTGAGAAGGACAGTAATGATAGTCCCAGCACCTTCTAGTGTACCATGCTATGTAAAATTGGCCTCTGCAGCAACCAGGGAGTGCTGTGGAGTTTATGTCTGTGAAAACACAGCAATTCTGAAATCAGGTGTAATGTTTAAGCTACTAAAGAGAAATTATTCTCAAGCCCTTGAGTATTTTTGAGGCATCAACATCATGAAATGCACAGATATGCTAACTACAAAACATTTTCATACATTCAATAAAGTAGACCCCCAAATACCTATTTTATGCAAGGCTTGGACAGTATGGTTGAATCTCTCATGTGCATTCAAAGGTCTGATATGACATTCTCTCATTCAGAGTCTTTTATTTTGGAATTTGAGAAGCAATTAAGGTCCTGCCCTAGGAGCCCAAATCAGGTCTCACTGTAATTATAATAACAGTACAATCATAACAGTAAGGCACTAGGTTGGGGATAATTTGCAAACACCAGAGCTATGTCCTTTGGCTTTCAAATTTCAAAAAAATTCAATGAGATGATGAGAAGTGATGTTAATACAATGGCTCTGTAAGTCTACTTACATTGCCTGGGAAATGGCAGCATTAGTTGGAGTAAGTAATATGCTTTTTCAAAATTTCCAGAAATTACCAGTAGAGCCAAAGATTCTATGTAGTTGCCAGAATGTTATTGGCTCTGCTGGGTCATTATCAGCACACATTTCACTTCGTATTTGACATAATTTAGCTGACCCCCACTACCCAAACCCAGCACCCTGCACATCCTTGACACTTGCTCCCAAGTTAGAATTGACCTCTTCTTCCTGTGGCCCTAATACATATACCCTATACTTCCAGTTTATATTTATACCCAAAATATAATATTCATACATATTCATACAAAGTTGAGCAATTTGAGGACAGGTCTTAATTATTGCTCCATCCTGCTTACTTGGCGCAATTCTTAACAGAGCATAGAAAGCTGGAGAACGGTCAAAGGAGTAAATACAAGAACATTTGTTCTTTGTAGAGACTAGAGCTAAATGGGATACAGTCTCTGCTGTGCTCTGCGAGCAACCCAGTGAGGATGAGAAACCATGTTCTAGGACCACTGTAAGGGATGGAAGGTTCTAGTGAGGACTGTTAGCTGGCTAAAGGGAAAGGTGTTCAAGAGAAGGTGTGTGTAAGAGAGGAGGTGACTCATTGGGGCTGGAATATTCTGGAAAGGTTTCATGCAGAAAGGGGCTGTGGAGTGGGATGCAGGAGGGGAGAAACTGCTGGTGGATATGGGCCTCTGGTGGCCCAGGAACTGGGAGGAAGGGAACGCCAGGCTGCTGAGATCACATACTCTGGGTGGGCAGGTGGAGATGAGGGGACTTGGGAGCAACAGCTGCCACAGTGATCAGCTTTGAGTTCTGTTGGCAGATCTGGTTATGAGGAAGTGGTGGCACTGGTTTCCCTATGTGGCTTTTAAACCTGCTCTAAAGGTACTTCTCTGCCAGACAGACTTACATTGCCCACTGGCTGGAGCTTGCCAAGTGCCTGTCTGGCCCCGGGGGTTGCCCTGCCCTCCGTACCTCTCTCCAGAGCCCCGCGAGCTCTCACGCACCTTCCCATGCTCCTGCCTCCCCAGCTGACCGCCCCTGCTCTCCCCTCCTAAAGGTGGACGCCCCTCGGACCTACTCCCGTCTGAATCCACAGCAGGCCGCCCGGGGATTATGCATTTGCTGGATGAATGAAACATGAGTGAAGAAGGGACGGTGTGAATGCCAAAATCTTCAAAGACTTCTTGTCTGAGTTCTAGCCATTGGCTTAGAAAGAGGAAAAGAAGGAGGATGGGGCCATGGAGAAGGACCAAGAGGGAGAGGCAAGGAGGGAGAGGGAAGGAGGGAGGGAGGGAGGAAAGAGAAGAGGGAAGAAAAAACACTGTCTCCCCGCTTTCACAGCTGGTTTAATAAATATATGACTAGTTTCTGTCATGTGAGGAAGCGGACAGGACTCTCATGCTATACTTGAAAATTAAAAGAAAGAACATGTGAGTCATCAGAAAAGCAAAATATGGCTTCAGTGATGTACAAATTAAGTTCTGAAGGCAGCCACCAGGATCTGCGAGCAGCCTGTGTCCTTCCCTCGGAGAAGATGGCAGTGACTCATTTGCACAAAGAGCAGCTTGTGACAGTGTCCCAGGGCAGGCTCCTGTCTCAGGCCCTGCCAGGTGGCTCTGGGAGGCCGAGCTGCCGGAAGTCCCACATCAGGGACGGGTGTTGCACGAGTAACAGTGTCTCCTGTTGTGGATTTGCATTGTGTGGCTGCTCCTTTAAACTGAAATTTCTGTGGGGTGAGAACACAGAAGGCTGAGTACCACCTCTGTGCACCTGCTGAAGGGGGTACTCCCTGCCTTTGCCTCTGAAACTGGGGGGCAGCAAGAGAGAGTCCTGTCCCAGGTAACAACGCAGCTGTTCAGTCGCCTGTCCTACAGCAGATGAGGGCTGACATGGAGGGCGCTGAAACTCCAACCCTGGAGACTTGAAAGATTACTTCACTCATTCCCCTGCTTCCAAAAATCCACAAGACCCTATAACCACGCTAATAGCAGCTGTTAATGGCCAACCTTGCACTCAATGCTATCAGAGATGCTGCACACAAACTCTCTCATTTGATTCTCACCATGACCCTCAAAAGCAGGTAAGTAGTTTAGTTTTAAGGGTTACTATGTTTCTGCTGATACATATATTCTGCTCTGCTAGAATAGTTTTCCTCTGGACAAATGCAAGAGCTTGCAGTTAAGCACTTTCTCCACTAAGAGGCATTATCATCTCACATTAAAAATGCCAGACCCAGTCACGCTGCGAACTTAATACAAAAGCAGAAGTTTGTAGAAAGGACAAAGCAGAGGATCAATTTCAATGTCCTGAATATTTTCTAAAATATATCCCTCTCAGTGGCAAAGAGGATTCAAATCAACAGCTGTAGTACCCAGTGCGGTAACTCAGTTCTTGTTCTTGTTCAAGGTCATTTCAAAAGCACTGGTCTTGACCACTTGGCTAGAAAGGGAGCCATGACATTTGAGCGGGGGGAAGGGGGGAAATCAATAGATTCAGCCATTTGGCTAAGTAATCATCGTTTTCAAACCCTTCTGCTATTTCTTAAGTCACATTTTCCACCAAGGGAAACATCTGTCTTGTGGCTGAATCCTGAATCCACTTGGGTCCAGTTATAAAATATAAAGAGTAAAAAAAAAGTCTGAAATCCTCACCCATGCTTATCAGAATGAGTTTCTATAGGTTACTTTGGCAAAAAGTCCATCAAAAATTATATTTTTGATCTCGACAATACTCTGGAAGTACAAATTAAAATTAAGGTAGTGGGAGATTCCCCATTAGCACTCTGTCCCCCTATCCTGGGCTCATAGACGGACAGGCATACAGAAGTATGGCGTTGTTTGCACACAGGATGTTCCTGTAGGAAACTAGCAGTAAACAGAGAGGCAGCAAAATCACCCTGGAACTTCCCTGTTGGGATGGATCAACCGAGACCACAATTAAACCAAACAACTCACCAAGTTTATCTCCAAAGTTATGCTTAAGCCCGGCCCTGCTCTTCATGACTCAGCCATGCACTATCCTGATTTAAACTCACCCTGCAACCGGGTTCCCAGGCTGGTGTCTGTGGCCGCAAATGACTAAATCTGAAAGCTTTTGCCCTTCATCTCTTCTGGGGCTTACAGGCCTCACAGAGAGATCAAGTACTGGTTAGGCCATTTCTTAATTCCACTTAAAGAGAGCAAATTGTAATTCAAACACGAGGTCTGGAGCTGATCCGTAGTTTCAAATAATCTCAGCTCATCCGGTGCCCAGTGGAGTGTGGGAAACACACTGAAGGTCAGTGGAGACACCAGCTAGCTTTTCACTAACTAGCCTGTGGCCTTGGCTTTAAATCTGAGAACCACTATACTAGACTAAGGGTTGGAAGGTCCAGTGCTGAACCCCCTTTTCATCCTGTATCTTTCAAGTAAAGGCTTGTTTCAGGAGTGATTCTTTTAGAATGAAGGAAATCAGGAGATCCCCTGCTGCAGGTTAATACACATCTTGTTTTAGGAGTGATTTATTTATTGATCCTGCTTGGCATGAAAGGAAGCCCAAAAAGTATTCAGGGATAGCATTTATTGGGCCCCATTGTGGACCAGGACCTGTGCTAATTGCTTTACATATGGTATCTCCATCCTGAGCCTGGGACTATTTGGTGTTAAAGTCTATTCTTTCTATTATCAGTGTGCATCTCACTCCCCCAGCCTTGGTTCTCTCCACTGAGAAAAGGATCAGACAGAAGCTGGACCTGATGATCTTGCATATCCCTCTAAAATATAAGCTTTTATGAAATTCCCAAGGCAAAACTCTCCTTGGAAATCTCTGTTAAAATAGAAAACCCAGGAGTTTAAATACAACACTTGCTTAACTTTAAGAATAAAAAAAGGAAAACAATCACCATCTAATGTTTTCTCCATTACCGACCAGGCAGCTGGCATCTCTAGGAACCAATGCCAGCAGCTTCTGTTCAGCTCCATCCAGGGTCTGTCCCGGGTGTGACCTGGAAGGTGCACAGGGCACAGGCAGCTGCGCCTGTCTTCCTACCCTCTGCTGGGGCAGTGGTTGGCATGGCGATGCCTGCAACAGTCCTCGCTTGATTCCTCCATTCCCTTTCAGTCTATTATCACTGTGTGAGATCTTGCCCAGCAGAACAGAGCAATCCTGAGGGCGAGGTCTGATGTCAGAGGCGAACAAGCAGGTCTTTGTCAACCCTTCAAGGAGAGGAGGCCTGGCTCTGAGCTGCACAGAGGGCCTGAGCTCCCTAAGCCGGGAGCAGCTGGCCTGCTCCAGGCCTCCGAGCGGCTGCCACTAGCACACCGAGAGACCTCTTCCCGACACCAGAGCTGGGCAAAGTGCAGGGATCCCCGCGCTGCACCCGCAGGCCCTCCACACTGTTCACACACACCAGCAAACCCCTCACGCAGCTCCCCGCCCACCTGCTCTGCTCCCCTCGCTCATTCAGAACTGCATCCCACCCAAAGTCATCTTAGTCGACTGCTCATCTTCCCTCAACCACTCTCATTTCCTGCCTCCATCCCTGCCCTGCCATGGCCCTGGCCCTCCCAAGGCTGCTAAGAAGCCTCCCACTTAGGGGTCCCTCCTGCCTCTGATCTCCTGAAATGCTTCAGTTGCTCTAATGGCACAGCTGGTGTCCCAGGCCCGTGATGACTGACTGTGTGGACCACTGTTGCTGACATCAGCTTTGAACCTCCATCTTCTAGGATGAGTTCTGCACACATGAGATGCTTAAGAAATGGCCATGAAATGACTGCAGCCACAGCACATCCTGGAAACTTACTTTCAATAGAATATTCAAGTGAGGCTTTAGGTCAAAATGAGAACAGCCAACACTGATGGAGTCCTTGCTATGTGCCAGGCACCACTGGGAGCTTGTACAACCCATTAACTCATTCAATGATCGGAGCAGCCTAACAAGGCAGGTGTTATTGGCTTCCTCAGCTACAGGTGAGGAAACTGTTGGGTGTAGGGTGCAGTAACTGCCCGAGCTCACCAGCTGGTAAGTGGCAGAGGAGGATTCAAACCCAGGCGGTCTGGCACCAGGTTGTGCTCCTAACCACAATGCGACACGGCATTTCATGATGACCGCAACTAAAACAAATCTCACCTGGAGTCCATTCTGATGCACAGTATTTGTTTTGTGGCATTCCTTACAACTAGGGACGTGTGCCTTTGCAAGCGTCACCACATTCCTGGGCCCCTTGTACCCCACGTTATGGCAGCTGAAGAAAATAGATCACTATTCCTGTTCTCCTTGACTAGCAGCAGAGTCAGTAGAAGAGAAAGCTGCCATGCTGGGAAGGGGGTCCTGTCGGGGACACTGATGGCCAAGCAAGAAGTCTTTCCAAACACTTTCCAAGCCTGCTTTCAGCATGATCAAGTCTGCAGAATTCCTCAGCCAGTTTGCAGCCTGGTCCTGACCCCTGGATTCCTTCCAGCTTTGCAGGTCAGATAAGGTCCCCGTCCTGCAGCCATCGGGCTGGAAGCTTGCAAGTCCCAAACAGAGAAAGGCAGGCTTGCCATCAGGGCTAAGCCAAACGCTCCAAGCCAATTTTCCTATTTTCCAACCCAGAGAAGGAGTGGACGGAGCTATGGGGAAGCTAGAGGGCCAGAACAAAGGAACGGAGCAGGAGTCGGGGCTGCACCAGGGTTCCCAGCCTCAGGACGGGGCACAGGCTGAGCCTCCTCTCACCCTGAAACAGATCAGTTGGTCTGTGCTCAAGGGCTCATGGGCTCATAGAGGCCCTGCCTGTCATGAAAAGGTGAGGGGTCTAGTTTTCTCACCGTCCAGAGGCATGTCCTGGTGGAGGTGTGGTGCAGGTGAGACGCCACACGGGTCCCGTTGGACCACATGCAAATTCAGCTGGATGCGAGGACTCTCCGTGGGAACAAGTTCAGAAGTGGAAAGCCCTGGACAAGCAAGCCCAACTCCCTGGGAGGGTGACGGAGAAGGGAAGGGGCTGTGCAACGTCAGATGGCGCATGTGCGCCAGAGCTCCGGCGAGGATCCAAGATAACATCACCTCTTTGCTTCCTCTTAGTCCTTCCTTTCCTTTCTTCTCTCCTCTTTCGTTTTGAATTTCCCCTTATGTCTGTCATAGGCATCCAAAGGAAATGCCTACTCCCCCTGGGTACAGCCAGGGTTCTAGAGAGAAGAAGGTGAGAGAAAGTTCATGGTAAGGTCTTTCCTTAGAGGGAGAAGAGAAGACAGCCGGGTGCTATGTCTCCCATTCCACCTAGTCCATCGGGAAACACAGAAGTTCCCCAAGAACAAAGGACAAGGAAACCCTGGCTTGAGGAGGCAAAACTGGGTCTCTAAGAGCAGAAGCGGCAAGAAGGATGTGTCTCGGGGTTGCCTGGGTCTCCCAGCAATGCCAGTCAGAGCAAAGTGCCCGCCCCTTAAGCTGCTTGCTTTGAGATGTTTAAGCCAGCGAGAAACGAGATGCTGTTGGGTTCAGAGATGGCTCTGTAAGGAGGGGAGGGTGCCCAATGCCAGAGGCAGGGGTGGCCAGCTCCCCTGGCCTGACAGTGGGCCATCTGTCCTGGAAGCGTATGAACAGACACCTGCAGGGCCAGATGTAGAGTCTGCTGACACCAGAGGGAGCTGGGAGCACTTCCAGGCACACGCACCTCTGACTCCACACTGGGATGCCAGTGCTCTGCCCAGGTGTGCACTCCAGGGGCTCTGGGTGAGGGCCGTGTCCAAGGATGGTACTTAACCACTCCTCCTGGATTTACCAGAAGTTTCACCTGTTTGTAGATAGGGAGACACAGCAGATACAATGGAAGAAGAGAGTGTGAATCCTGACCACCTACTAGCTGTGGGCCTTGGACAAGCCACTTCATCTCTCTGAGTTTCAGTTTCTTCTTCTGTAACTGGCATCCTGGTGTGATGGGAATATTCAGCACCAGGAAGTGCACAGACCTTGACACACTTCAGATTGGCAAGTGTACAGATTGGCAAGTCAGTTCTAACCCATCCAATCATCTTCCAGCCAGTAAGTGTGACTGGAGGTCATTGGCACCAGGCTCTACACGAGGTTAGAATAAATTCCATGTAATAATATTCTATGTAATATACATGTCTGTGTGCCTGTATGCACACATATATATGTGAACTTACATAGCATACACATTTATGTATATACATGTACACACACATGTGTGTGTTAATAATATGGTTTTTTTTTTCCTAGATGAAGGTAGAAGGACAGAGTCTCTTGCAGTTTTCACTGGGAAGAAGCAGACCCAGTTCTCTGTAAAGCTGAATTGCGCCACCAAAGAGCTCTGGCACAATCTGTGCTGCTAAATCCGTGTTTCTGGATGATGGCGATGGATTCCCCCTCCTTCTCTTTTTTCTACTTCTTTTCTTGGTCCCCCTTATCCTATTCTGCTCACTAACACCTCCATGGGGTCAGGGAAGAGATCACCTCAAATTAGTCAATTTTATTATTTTTAGTCACTGTTAAGAACAAAGTGGGAGGATGAGGAGGTGTCAACTAATGGATTTTTAAAAAGTAGAGTTGAGGCATTATCTATGCTTGATGATCATACTGGCTATTTCCTTCCCACTATCATAACAGATAATTGAGTATCAGCCCTTTATATAGAGTGCTATTCTGTACTAGGAGTGTCTTTCTCACAGCTCCCAACTCCTACTCATCCTTCAACACCCAGCTCATCATGCCCCTCTTGGAAGCCTTCCATGACTTCCCTAGGCAGATAGCACACTCCCTCTCTATATTTACATAATTTTGTCATGCTGAGGCTCTTACCTACTATCTTCATCTGTGACTGCTGGCTCCCCTTTGTCACAAGCTTACAACCTCCTTGAGGGGCTGACCATGCTTGATTTGTTTTGATAATTCCCAGGCCTAGCACAATGTCTAGCCCATGGTAGGTGTTCAGATAGTATCTGTTCCATGAATGTGTACATCTCTAAAGAGAATACTCTTATCTGAATATTCAACAGGGAGAGGGTTGAGAGATGGGTGTCACTGCTTGCTTTCTCACTAGAAGAAAATCTATCAAGATATAAATTCCATCATTGCCACTAGAATAGCATGGGTTTTTGGCAGCCACTCTCTCCAATCGGAGAGAAGGTTCCTGTTCTAACCATTTCCCAGCAGTTTGTGCACCAAGACGGCACATGAAACATTGTCAACATTTAACATCCACTAGGCCTCATGGTGGTGGAAAGGGCCAAGCTCTCATCTACACCAGACGGCTGCCTCATCCAGTCGATCCGTATGAATCTATTTTATTTTACAGCTGAGGAAACTATGAACTTACAATATTACCAGAAGTGTAAAATTTGCACTTTAAAAGTGGAGGATCAAGGAAAATTTGACTTTTGCTTCATAAAATCCCAATCTTAGCAGGTCATCAACCTTTCCTTAAAAAAATGCCCTGAGCTGTCCTGAGGGTGGACTCAACCCCCTTGGCCTGCTATTCAAGGCCCCTGGTTAATCGTTCTAGCTTCCCTCCCTGAATGAGTTTCAGACATGCCTCACCTCATGCTACACAGCCACAGAGGGGACGGCGCACAGCGTTCCTGCAAGGGGCTCCTTAGCTCACGGCTTCCCTTGGCCTGCGAACTCCTCAGAATCCTCCACCCTCTGTGCTCTTCACCCGCCTGACAACTCAGTATCTCCAGGCCTGAAAGGGGACACATATCCAGGGAGCCTCCCCAGCTCTGTGCCCCCTTGGGCTCCCTCACACCCACTTTCATTGCAACACTGACAAGTATGCAGGTCTCCCAGTGACCCCATGAACACCCCCAGGGCAGGGGCTGCATCTGGTCGTCATTCAGCCCCGGTCTACGCTGGCACTAACATTAAATAGGCACTCGAATGTTTGCTGAATGAATTGACCCTCCCTGTACTGTGAAGGCGAGGCTTGGCCATAGTCTGTGAGAATGAAATCCGCAACAGCTGGCAGAAGCGACCTGTGGGAGGTTCCAGTGGAAAATTCCTACTCTAGCGAATTGGTACCACAATGACCAAATTAGAACTACTCACTTTGACCTCATTTATCGACACAGCTCCCCAGGCAGCTCTGAACTCCCACCAGACCATGCGCTCCTAGGACGGGGCAGGTCTCACGCTTCTCCAGGGTGTCAGTACCGAGCATCCCATGGAGGTTTCTGAGTGAACGGCGAACGCTCCCTCATTACCATGTGTAATGAGGATGAGCAGCCATCCTCATTTCCCCTTAGAGATGAGGCCTTTGCCCGGATCTGGGGAAGAGGGAGGAAGGGTAGAAGAATCTCTGGGAAGGGTCAGAATATAAAAGCCCACGTCCTTACAGTGGCTCATGAAGACCTGCGTGGTTGCCCGCTCCTCACCACCCTCACCGCCTTCCACCGGCCCCTTGTTTCTTCTGCTCCAACCCTACTGGCCACCTGCAGGTCCTCAAAGCCCACCTCAGAGCCTGTGCGCCTTCTAGCCTAACTCGCTCAGGGCCTGCTCAGATTTTGCCTCGTCAAGGAGGTCTTTCCTACCATCCTGTATAAAACAACAGTGCCTATTGCCCCAACTTCCCACGTCTCTGGCATGGCTTTATTTATTTATTTGTTCTGCTTTATTTTTTTACGTAACACTTAACCTTCCCTGACATAATGTATGTCTGTTTACTCGCTGACGATCCCCTGATCCGACCAGAATGCAAGCTGCCGAACCCAGAATGGCACCTGCCACCTGCTGAGTAGTACATGATCTATGAATGTCTGTTGAATGGAAGGATGGCTGGATGAATGAATGCCTTGTAAGAGTAACAGACATGGAGGAAAGTCAAGGCCACACCGCGGGGGTTGAACACGCACTTGAAGCCTGACTGTCCTGCTGAGCGCAGACCAGGATGCCTGCCCCAAATCCATTGGTCCCAGTTGCCTGGATGTTCCCCTGGGTCTTGGAAGTAAGCTGGTCTGAAGTGAGAAGGCTGCTCAGGGGAGTTAGTTTTCATCTAATACCTCCTGGGACAAAGGATGGAGTCATGGGGCAGGAGCAGGGAGGGCCCTGAAGCTAAATATTTCAGGGCAACCCTCCCAGTGGCTGTGTTGGAAAGGACAATCTGGCCAAAGACGAGCGGAACACTAAGCAGAACTCTGAAATCAGAGGCCTTGGTAACAGCTCTTATCTTTAGCTTGTTGGAATGTATGGTGTTGCAGACAAAGCCTATGGGCAGATTTTAGGCACAAGGTTTGGATGGCACCCAGAGGGGAATCCAAGCTATATTTAAGTAGCTCTAATTAATGTTGGACACGGAAAGGAGCTAACATTTTTTTGAGGTCTACTATCAGCAAGAAACTCCACAAATACATCTAAATTCTCTCCTTTGATCCTCACACAAGCCTATAATGAAGGTGTTCTGTTCCCATCTTACAAATGGGAAAACAGAAGCTCAGGAATTTAAAATGATCTAGGCAAAATCACTCAACTAATAAAGGGCAGAACTGAGATTTGGAGTCGGGTCTGTCTAATTCCAAAAGCTCTTCTTCCTCTGAATTGTGCCACAGCTCAGCGCCCATTCTATGGGAAGGAACCAGAAAAGGAAGAAAGGAAGGGAGCTCAACATGATCCTATTCCCCCCCAAAATGAGAATCTGGTATAAGGAACAAAGTCTGGGGGACAATGATCCTGGAACTCAGAACTGGAAAACGTCTCAGAAATTATCAGGTCTGACCTTCTCTCCTGTGCTCAGCTTTATGAAATGCTTCT
The DNA here is from genome assembly GCF_040802235.1 of Manis javanica. NCBI lineage: Eukaryota > Metazoa > Chordata > Mammalia > Pholidota > Manidae > Manis > Manis javanica. The sequence goes on along the minus strand of NC_133156.1, from coordinate 230,410,750 downwards.
GGTTTTAGTTTTCAAGGGAATTCAAGATGTCTAGATGAAAAAGAAGAGCTTTAGGACAGAGGACAGCAGAAGGTAACACCAGCAACTAGGACAAGATGAGCAGGCAGGCAGGTGCGTGGCCATGTCAGCATCTTGGCGTCTCCTCTGTAACTCCCGATCTGTAGGTGTGGGTGCCCTGGGCCAGCTTGAAGGACATGCATTACTATAAAGGGTTCAGGGTGCTGACCCCTCAGTAGATCTTTATTCATGTGGGAGGGAGATCAGTAAATGTCGGGTGCAAGTTTAGTGAAGAAGTTCAAGAGGATGCAACCTCATCTTTACAGGTAAGAAGAAAAGTGCCCCTAACTGAGGGGGAAGAGGTGACAGAGGAGGAAAGTAACAAGAGAAAACCAATGTGTTGGCAGTGAGGGAAGAGGCGTGGGGCACGGTGACCTACAGCTTAGGTGCCAAGGTGCTGTCAGATGATAACTTCACGAACCGAATTTGCCTTTAAAAATGTTATAGCAAGTGAGATGCCAGCTGGACCTCTGGTATAAGAACTAAATTCCATCCCGGGTTGGCTTAAGGGCTTCTCCTCTCCCCCAGCTCATCTAAACCTGCATGACCAGGATGGGCAGAATCAAACCCAGACTGTGTTGAATTTCACAGGGATTCTGCAAGGAAAAAGTAACCTAAAACCACAGCTCTAAAATCTGCTCTCCCCCTGCATGGAGTTCTCAGCTTCTCTAGTTCATACCTAAACTCTCACAAGACTCAATCAATGTAGCAACAGGATCCACTCAGAATGCAGTTACAGATCCCAGGGACCTTTCACCACTAGATAATTACAACTACTCTGAAATGCATGTCAGTTATTAATTACATTTTTTTTCTCTTTACATGTTTATGGTTTAAGAAGCATGGCTTCTAATCAAAGCTGTTATGTCCAGTGAAATGGCAATCCTCACTACTTTCAGGTATTCTATAAGTATGCATATCACACATACCTGCACTACAAATATTGGCTATCACCGTGCTGTCTGCTATAACCAGAGTCACTTGTTTCTTACCTGGAGGCCTCGTGTGAGATTCAGGTTCACCAATTCAGACTGATGGGACGAACCAGCTGAGCAGCTGTCTGGCCAATGAGTCTGGCTTCCCCAATCTGGGCTGTGGCCCCCTAGAATCCTGTGGTTCCTCTGTCCTTAAGTGAGTGATAACCTGCTAAAGGGAAGGCAAGTTGTGTTACTATGACAGGCCATTTCCTGTCCTTCTCTAGAAACAACACATCTTTTAAGGAGAGCAGAGAGGGTCCCAGAACCACAGAGCACCAGGGGCCGGAAGAAATCAGTGTGGCAGCCTTGTCCTTGACAGGTCTGTGTTCTGTAGTTGGGGAAACTGAGGCTCAGAGAAGAAAGAGGTGTCACTCAAGGATTTAGCAATTTGGAGGAAGGATCCCGATGAGAACATGTCTCTGCCTCTCTGGCCTTTGGAATTTTTTAAAAAGCCGCCTCATGGTCAGGCTGACTTCTCCAACAAGTGGCCAGTGACCCTGCATGGGAAGTCTTTTTTTAAAATTCTTACCAGATTTTCAAACCGGGAGGTGGCTTTTTCCAGATTGCTGTTTTTGTAGTTTTGCTGCTGGGAGCTAAATGAGTAAAACAGTCCACCTCGGGCATGTGGTTGGGATGGTTCTCCCTGTTTCCATTAGAAAAATATTGTGGACTAGCCTGAGCCTCAGCACAGCAGCAGTGGGTTTTGTTTCCCAGTGACAGGCAGGTGTGCACCGAGCTTGTAGGTCTCTCTGTCTCTGTCTCTCTGTCGTTCTCTCTCTCCATGGGTTTCAGGAAAACACAGTAACAGACATGACTCCCCTCCCCTGGGTATCATTTATTATGTGATTTTTCTGGCTACTGCACATTTGAACAGCCACTCCTCTGTGCAGAGAACCAAAACCAAGGAAGGGATCTCACATTTATGAAGCAAATAATATCTGCCAGACATACAATGTGCATCATACAGATATGCTTTCCTACTCTGTCCTAAAAAATTTCCTGTGTGGTAACATTAATTCCATTTTTTTCCCAAAGGGTTACAGAACTGAGTTTGAGAGAACTAGAATGATCTACAGAGTTAGAAGAGAACATGCTACAGCATCAGAAACGAACTCATTTCTAACTCCCAAATCCATGTTTTGCCCATCTAAACTGGACTACAGTTACTAGGCCAAAACACTAGGAGTTAAGATGTCTTATTTTTCCAGCTTAGCCTCAATGCAGGAGAAAGTTCTTTGGAAGCTATAAACTGTCCTAAGGACAAGAAGGACTATTCTTGTTAGATTCTCTTTCAGCCAGGGGCCCGAAAGGGCATGGCTTCCTGCTGTGTTCCTAGCTGGGCTCCTGTGCCCCCTAGAAGCTGGGCTGGCCCTGGCTCCCAGCAATAAGAGAGCCTGTCAGGAAATCATGATTATCAACGCTCGGGGCTTTGTTCCTGTTCTAAGACAACAAGGGACATGGTTGGAGAGATGGGGTGGGGGTGGAGAAAGAGGAAGAGAAAACAGGAAGTAAAGGGGGGGGAGGGAAGGAAATGGTAGAGAAAACACAGCAACTTTGCAGAGCTCTAGGCCTGACGGGAAAGTGATTTTTGAGCCGGCGTTTGTGGGACTGGCCCTGCATTTGGGAAACCAGGTCATGGTGGCAGAGGAGGGAGAAGCTTGTTTCCTCCAGATTTGGGGTTGTGCTGTCAATTTCTACCACAGAGCAGAGCATGAGGAAAAGGGTACCTTAACACGGGGGCTGATTCCTTCGGGCACTTGGGTGTAGACAGCGAAGGAGATGAATTTCTAAAAGAGGATCCTGGTGTGAGACGACCTCACTCCCCTCTCGGCTGTGCCTGGGAGGCCAGACGTGCCACAAAGGAACCCGGAGACTAGAGAGAAGATGCTGAAGTGATTGGTGGGAGGGGTGCTATCCCACCCCCATTTCTTCTTCCTCAAACACCCTCAGAATGACAACACATTTTTCATGTACATGATTGGGGCTTGAGTCACCCAACTGGGCCCAGCAAGAATCCCACTTTCTTTTACCACACAACTAATAGGGTCCAGACCAGGATGCTAAAGTACTTCCAGAAGCTTCCTATCCATTTTGTTTACTTATTCACAGACATTTGCAAAGGTTCCCCAGCTTCCAACATACACATTAAGGAGTGCAGTCACTGGTATGTTGAACAACTGCACAGAGTGAGAACCCTCATAATAGCCTAATCAGACTCTAATGCAGATACTATCATAGTCTCTGGTTTCCTGACTGGTACCAGGAGAGGCACAGGAAAGGCAGAGCCCCCTATAGACAAGCTCTCAGATACCAGTCCCATCCATTCCAGTGTTCCCCAAACTGGTTGTGCACCTATCTGGAGAAGCTTACAGACAGCGCAGTCCCACGTCAGAACTGGGCCCAAAGCTTCTGGAGAGTTTTGATGTCATCGATCTGGCTCTGGGTCACAGACCAGGGTTTGGGTGACTTGGACCCCTCTCCAGCCTCTGTCCATCACACAGACTGGGTTGCGGGGGCCTTCCAAGGGAGGGGCATGGGCCAATGATCTGCCCCTAATTCTGTAAATTATCTCCCCGCCATCCAAACAAACACAGAGCAACAAAAATAGCACATGTTTGAGAGGAGCCCAAGTGTTTGGCAGTGACGGCCGGTAGTTTCCTGTCTGAGTCACCCCTAGGCCAGATGTCCACCAGGGAGAGCAGAGATCAAGCAGGCAAGGCAGTCAGAACCCCCATCTCAGATCCCCCCAAAATGACCTCTCCCAGCACAACACTCAACTGCTTCTGTCACCAGCACTGTGGACAGCCAGAGCTGTGGCCAAATCTCTGCTCCATGGAGGAGACTGACACCACCTAAGACCACAGGAGTCTATGCTGTAGCACCTGGCAGCCAGCAAAGCGTTTTTAAATATCTTGTTTTCCTTGGTCATTGTAAGAGAGATACAAAGCAAGAGGTAATGACCCCATTTCAAAAATGGAAAAGCTATCCAGAGTCATGGAATGACTTATCCAGGGCCACACAACAGAACTGGCATCTCCTGACTTCCACTGTAGTGACCTGTGACCTTTCCCCTACAGCCTGTGTCCCTGCTCCACTGTTCAGTAGAGGGGCTGAGGAATGGCCTAGAACAGCCACATGTCTTTCAGTTTGGAACAGCTCTGGAAGTGGGAGGGCAGGGAACGGGTCCCCTGAAGAGAGGGCACACAGAGGGCAAGTGGACCAAGCTGGGAAGCCCCAGTCCACCTTCCAGGCTATGCAGACGAGGACTCTGAGCCCGGGGTGGGAGCCTGCTTGCTCAGAGTCCCAGCTCACCAGAAGCACAGCCTAGACTCTGAGTCACGGAACCTCAGGGTGGCCTCCCCCATGGCGCCATGGGCCCTGGCCGACATGAAGAAATTCAACCAGGCAGGTTTGTAGATAACAAACGTGGCTGCCTATGTGTGTCAGGTGGTGTTTAGCACTATACAGCTGGTAACCCCCTGAAGCTTCGCAGCACATGCTAGGCGGGCACTGTTCTTGTCGCCTTTCACAGATGAGGTGACTGAGGCACTCGTCCAAAGGGGGCTTGCTTTTGCTGTAAAACCAAGGGTTCAGTTCAGGCAGTCTGGCTTGAATTCCTGCTCTTGATCACAATGCGGTACTCCCTCTGAAAGCTGCGACGTCGAGAATGAAAAAAAGGGCGGGTAGGGGGAGGCAGGTAAAGAAAAGGAATTGTGGAAAGAAGCAGGCAATTAACTAAAGACACGAGGAAGAGATGACACCTTCTTTCAAAAGTCAGAGGAAGGGAGGAATGTCTCCAGGTGGAGGTATTGAGGGTGCTGAGCAGAAAGGACCAGCAATTCGGCCCCAAGCCCCCCTTGGGTGGCAGCCCTCTGTTCAGCCAGCACAGTAAAGGACATCCTGGCCTTGGTGTTTACTCAGCACCTCTCTGCTCCTGGGAGGAGGAAGTAAGTTGGGCCAGGAGGGGCCAAGGGAGGGCCTGAGATGGAGAGTCATCAGGTGGTGGAAGGGATGGTGTCTGGGGAACCCAGCTCCCACGTCATGGCCGGACGGCCCTGCTGGGCAGGCGGGCAGGTGAGACTCTGCCCAAAGTCCCCTCCTTGAATAGTGGACACACTCCCAAGGAAATAGGCTCTGGGGATGCCGCCTGGTTTCAGCCTCACAAAGACCTGGGGACCTCACCAGCTCTGTGAGGTCTGTATGATCATTCCTAATTTATAGTTGAGATAAGCTAAGTGATTTCCTAAAGGTCAAAGAGCTAGTAAGCTGTGCGAAAGGATCTGAGCCACTGTCTATTTGATATTTTGGCCCATGATCTCACCTCTGAACACATGTGCTGTGAAATGGTGACAGGCCTTCCCCACAGTGTGTGCCAATCCACAGCCAACATGTGAGCTGTCAGAGCACATAGGTACAGGTTTTACTTACACATATGGTCCACACTACATCTCTAGTAAGTGCATGCACATGGCCACAGACAGTTAGAGGGACCATGTGATTTATCATCCAAACCCAGGTACTTCTGAGGGTGGGAGGGGGTCTCTTAGTAATGCTGCTGGGACAGCAGGCACAAACCAGGACTGTAGCAGGTGCACAGGGACATATGGTCACCCTGATCTAATCCACAGTCCCACGGGCTGGTTAGCTCTACACCTAGTTGGCAGAGAACTCTCCTGATGACCCCCTGCTTTCCAGTCCACGCAGGTACCTTTGAGCCATTCACCTTTCCTTTGCTCACCAGAATGTCTTCTAAATCTGCTGGGCGTCCAGGCCTTACATATAAAACAGGCTGATGCAACTTGATAATAAGGCAGTCATCTTATGATTTGAGAAGCAAGGGCGTGACTATATATTTAGCAATATATTTTTAAAGGACTTCCCCGGAACCTGACTGTGCAGCTGTCTGACAACCAGCCCCAAACATGAGTGCTCAGGGACTCTCCTACCCAGGGCACCTCAGGCAGCTGGACTAGCAACCAGTGTGGGGAGCAGGTGCTGCCCAACGCTGCTGCAAAAATCCATCCCCTGGCAGGACACAGGACTGCACTTCCTCGGGCAGCGCATCGCTGGGACAGGCCCGGCCATTCTCCATGGGCAGCAGCTCTGACCTGCCCTGCTGGTGGGAGCCGTAGCCTTTTGTCCCAGGTCTCCCCTTTCACCCCACTGGCCTGGGCAGGAAGGAGGCAGCACTTAAAGCCTCTTTTGTTTTGAACTTTCCCGAAGAATCTGCCTTCTTAAGTAACTCTGGCCAAAAGGAGAAAGAATCTGCTGTTCTTTTGAAACCAGGAAATCAGTCGTGAATCAAGCTCATACATTAATACAGGTAAAGAGAAATGCTAATAAGAAAGCCAGAAGCCGTAGTCCCTCCTCTGGAGGCCGTTTCTGGCAGTTATTTAATCACGGAGCATCACAGGACTTGGAGCCCAGGGATTTCCTGACAGAGGAACCTCAGAGACGCCGGGAGAGGCCAGCAGGGCTTTTTGTCGGTTTTGCATAGGGACATCAGCGAGTGATGATATTTGGTAAATAGGTAAGACCTTTCTCCAAATCGGGTCACAGCCACAGGGTGAGCGGGTTAGGGCACGGACTTATCTTTCTGGGGGCCATCATTCAACCAACCTCTCCTAGTAATATGACTACTGATTCTAATATTGCTATTCATGTTATTCAGGGGATTCCTGAGTTCTCAAGAAGGGAAGGGACCTGGTGAATGCCACCCAGCAAGCACGGGGAAGATACAGGATTAGAATACAGTTCTCCCCACTGACCCGGGCTCCTTCCACCTCAGCATGCAGCTCTCCTCCTGGGAACCCAGGATGGGAAGGCCCACTTGGGAGCACCTCAGAGACAGACAGTGAACAGACTGGCCTGGGCTCAGGCCATCCTAGACTGTGAGGTCAGAAAGGGTATGGTGGTGGGCCAGAAGGATGTCACTCCTCTTCACTGTGGACTAAGCATGTGCCAGGCGCTGTGCCACAAATCGCATGGTACCCCCCTCAGCCCTCACATCATTCCTGCTGAAAGTGGTGGTGCCCCGTTTAGCCACATCTCACAGAGAAGGGCCTGGAGAGCAACTCAGAGAGGCTGAGTGAGCAGCCCAAGATTAACAGCAAGTTGGCAGCGAAGCAAGCATTAAGTTCGATCCCACAGCAGGTGCCTACCATGGAGCTCCACAGCAATGGGCAGGCCACCCGCACTCACAGCTGGGGGACCTGAAAATGGGGCAGGAGTGCAGTTGCCAGAGGCAAGTGGTGCAGAACCAGGATAAGAGCCCAGGTCTCAACTCCAAGCTCAGGTTTGTTCCATTTCCCAGGCTGTGGTTTAGTGTCTGGCTCACACCTAACCAGTTGTAAGTAAGTGCCCCATGTGAGAAGCAGGGAGACACTGGTGGAATGGCCCAGAACCTTCAGAAAACCCACCCAGCTTTTCAAGGAAGTTCCATCTCACTCCCTGCACAAAGCTGCCAGCGTGGAAGCCTGCGCTCTGAGGGGGCATTTCACAGCGTTGATTATACCATGTCCCCTCTGGGGTGGGGAGTGGGAGACATTTAGAAACCAAATGAGATCAGCATCCTCCCCTGACAGCTGAGCATCAGAACAATGACGTCCCAGACAAACAGGGCATTTCCATGCTCTCTCCTCCCCTTCCTGGGGCTGCAACTACAGGAATGGCACCTTTTGGGAGGGAAAGGCCTCAACGTAACAGGCCTGAGGCATGAGCAGCTGACACCCACCTAGTCTCCACCAGGAAGGCAGCAAGAGGACAAACAGTCCAGACTGCAGAGGCTGTGCCGACATGGCTGGTGACATAAGCCAGGAGGGGGCCTTGATGCAGCTCAGAGGCTTTACTGGGAGCAAGGAAAACCAATGTGGCCTCAGCTGTGCTGTGTGGTCTTTGGCCAGTTGCTTCTCCTCTCTGACCTCCAGATGCAAAGTCCGTTAAATGCAGATCTTAGAGTGACACACACCAGCAAGCCTCTCTGGACTACTCTGAGAATCAGGCGAGCTCTCTCTTCAAAGTACCACCGCTGCTTAGGTTCATGTTTTATCTCTGCCATTGGATGGACATTCCCTTATGAGGAGTGTGGCATGTCTCACTTATCTTTACAGGCTATCATAATGAGCCCAGAGCCCTGCACATGACAAGTGCTGATGGTTGAATCTTCAAAATGTGGCTTCCTTGCAGACAGCGGACAGCTCAGTGTAGCCAGAGAGGGAGGACAGAGGTGGGAAGATACAGCCAGAGAAGAGGTGGAGGCTGCTGTCAGGCCACGGAGGATTTCACAAGCATGGCATTCCCTGTGATGCAACTGTAAACTGTCTATCAAATGCCAAGTATTAGTGGAAGGAGGGGGCTGTGGAAAGAGCCTGGGGTCCTGCCAACAGTCATGGATGGAACTTCCTTGAGGCTGGGTTGCCCAGGCTGTACAATGGGAGCATAGCTCCGTTGCCAGGTGGTTTGGGTTTCCCAACATGAAAAGAGCCCAGCGCAGTATCGGCACCTGTTTGAATTACAGCAAATCTGACTGCCTACCTAAGTGAGCAAAGCCGACCTGGACAGTTGGAACAAACACTAGTTATGGAAACTAAAGGCTGGTGCTGCCTAGGAAATGGGAAACCAAGATTAGGGTGCCCTGGCCAGATGGCAGTGAGCACAGTCTAAGAGCTGGTCTGGTTGGAGTCCTGTGTGGCCGCGTTTCAGATGACACTGGTGTGCTCCACCATACCTGCAAATACTTGCAGCACTCATGTGCCCCATAGCAGTGTGGGTCCCACATGGCCAACACCACCTGAGTGCCACAGACTGCCTGTGAAGTTCCCAGCAGCCCCTGACCTACAGGACCATCAACAAAGGGCACCTTTCAGGTTGCTTATGTTGGGACTTCTGTGCAGACCCCACTCACACTGTGAGGCTGGGTGGAAGGCATTGTGCTGTGGGTTGACAAGCAAGAGATCTGGGCTCTAGTTTCTGCTTTGACCCTAAATCTCATTGGGCAAGTCACTCACAGCCATCTGTACAATGAAGCTATCCCTGGAAGTTGGGACTCTTGATGTCTAGGACAGTCCTTCAGTGGAGTGTTTCTGGAACAGTTTAACCTACGATACAGACTGCCATCTTACAGGAGAAAGTAATTTTCTTACAAGGCAAGCTACTCTAAAAACACCATGAAAATGAAGGCTTTCCAACAGGAACTGCTGAAGTCCAGAGGTGCCTGCTTTCTAGTCCTTACCCAGCCAATTCCTGGCTGTGCAACCTTGGGTGAGTTGCTTTACTCCTCTTAGCCTCAGAAGTAATTTTATTTAGCTCTTGCTATTTCCCAGCAAATTCCACTTTCTAAGAAAACCTTCACAGAAAGTACAAATGTCATTTCACCTGGATGCTACAAGGCCAGCCACCCTTCCCCTTTGTGGACAGATCCAGACACACTTTCACAAAACAGGCATGGGGGAAAACGGGGACCTTCCATTATTCTCAGTTAGGAAAGAGAGTCAGAGTCAACGCAGAGATGGATGACTGAGGATGTACCCGTGACGGCTGGGAGCCGGCTTATCTACAGTGCTGACAGTGGTCACCCTGGCCAGGGCACACACACATGGCCCACGGTGCCCAGACAATAGTACAGCTGCTCCTGTTCCTAGGCCCCCTGCTGTGGGGCAAATCAGGACTCAGATGATCAACATTCAGATCCACATTCATCCTCAAGACTCAAAGGGATGTGCCTTCCCCAACAGCACCAGGTGGCAGGAGGTGAATGCACACCCCTCATCTGGGTCCCAGCACCCTACACCTTGCCATGGGAAGAAGGGAAGTGAAACGGTGGACAGGGGAGTACCTGGGATAATATCCCCACAGAAACTATGTACTTCTCCTGTGAAAACCACCACCTTCCAACAAAATCCATATTCTGAAGCCTAGCACTCAAGTCCCTTCATAAATGGGTCCATACTAATTAAGAACCCTCTTTCCTATAAACTCAGTGTAAGTCCATATGAGATTTACTGCAGCACCACATTTTCTTATCCTGTTCTGCAGCCTAGACTTATACCTCCATCCTTCCTACCATCCTTCAAAGTCAGCAGCAGCCTCACCTCTTCCATGCAGTCTGCTCTGATCTTCTCCTGATAGCCCAGTCCACACTGATCCCACCCTTCTCTGAACTCTCACAGCACCTGCCATCTGTACTCAGCATTGAGCTCCCATGGGTTCCCTCATCACTTCTGGACTAGACTGTTGGAACAACTTCCTAACTGGTTTCATCCTGCCTAGATGCTGGCCCTGTGACCTGCAGGAAGAATTTTCTGAAGCACACATCTGATGATGTGTCTGCTCTGCTTAAAACCCTTCAAGCACTTACCACCTTCAAGATAAAATCCAAATGACACATCATGTGCTTCCCCTCCCCCAGAGCTACCCTTATTCTAGTCACATCAAACCACTCCCCAAGGTTATGCAATAAGGGGGTACCAAAGGTGGATGAGAACCCAGATCTTCTGATAACTAGCAGAGGGCTCTTTCCACAGTCTGAGCTCCTCCAGATCTGGTGCTGGGCCAGGGAAGATGGTTAGGAACATATGACACCATACCATGGCCATGGTGAAAGAGCCAAGATTGGGTAAGCCCTTAGGCTCAGCGACTTTACAATATCATGACAACCAGCCAATCCATCACGTAACCATGGGAAGCAGGCATCTGAAGCTCAGACATAGGATTGTTCTCCTTTCACAGGTGTGAAAACTGAGGCTTCCAGAAGTCACAGCTCATATCTGGACTAAAACCCCAGCCAAGAGCCTACTCCAGCCCTCCAGAATGGTATGTCCCACAGTCTGGTGACCATCACTACCTTATATCTCTAAGCACCCCATGCTCGGCATGTCTGATTCTGAGAACAGACTTCAGTTCCTGTCCAGGAGATCTTATTGATGAATGCCCTAAGGTTTCTGCTCCAACACCAGAGCTTTCCTATTGCTCCTACAGATCTTCATATGGAAAGATTGTGAAACAAAATGTTCATTGAACAGAAGAGGAAGAAAATTCCACTTTAACTTGTTCTATACTTTTCTAAAGAGATGACCAAAACCCTTACCAGGCTCATGCTTATCCCATTGCACTTCATAATAACAAATATGTGCATTTACGGGGTGAGAGGGCGGAGAACAAGGTCTAGAAAAGAGCAAGTCTAACATCAAACAGAAGCACACATGGATCTGGTAGCATCCTGGAGCCCCCTGGCAGCTGCTCACCAGAGCCAATTATACCTGTGTCCCCTCAATTCACATTCAGTGAGGTCTTAAAAGTAGAAACCAGCCATGGTAGGAGTATTTATATCATGAAATTAACTAACACTCCTAAGCAGGTTTGTCCATGGTGTTGTTTTTCCCAGAGAATCTGTTATTAAACATTTACCAGCACAGCACTAATTGGATCCATAAGAGGGACCCTGGGTTGGGAAGCTGGGAAATTTAAATTACAGTTGTAGCTCTTCCCCCAGTTGATCATTTGATGGACAAATTTCTTCCTTCTTGGTCTTCAATTACTTTAACCATAAGAAGCGAGAAAAATCTTTGCTTTCCTTATGTATAACTACATAAACTAAGACATTGCTCATAAGGGCATTTTGGTAAATGTAGAGTTATGGGGACATATTTGGTAATATCTACCTACACACAATTTTGGTTGCCACAACTGGCATCTAGTGCAGGTGGCCAGGGATGCTACTAATATCCTACAATGCACAGGAGAGACCCCTACAACAAGGATCAGCTTGCCCAAAATGTCAGTAGTGTTGAAGCTGAGAAACCCAGGTATATGGATATTCAAACACGGTGGCCCATTCAAAGTCCTTTAACACATCTGCATCCAGGGGAAAAGAAAGGGAACTCGGGTCAGTTTACAGGAACCCTGGAAAGCCTATGGGTGCAGAACATCGTGATGCATGTTGCAGGGGGACAATACGGGCCTAAGATAGGGTTCTTGCCTTAACATGGTGTGGGCGCACAGCAGGTACTCAAGAATGGTTTGTGGAGAAAGCAGACAGGTCTAGCTGAAATCAGAATGTGTCCTCCCAGGGTGTGCACTCTCCGCATCGCACCCCCCCACCCCTCACAAACAGTGACACCAGGTGGAAGACTGACAAGCGCAATTTCACCTCCACTGGGAAGCAATGGTGTAAAGTGACGGCCCTGGAGACTGGGGTTAGACAAATAATAGCTAGCCTGACAATCACAGCAGCAGTGGTCAGAAGAGAGATTTTATTTAAGTCACTTTCTAATAGGAGCTGAAACATCTTGAAAGGTGAGGTTTTCAAACTCTCCTCTGGGGTTGCAGTTGTAAAAAACACACAGCAGGCAGTCATGCTTCCGACACATTCAGACACCACTTTTTTGAGACAATCCTTTTATCCCTTGTACCACTTGGGATTGAAAACGCATTTATCATAAACCACCCAAAGTGGAAAGAGCGTTGGGTAAGACACACTCTAGGCATGTGGCAACCGAGGGCAGCTGTAACCAAACCAGACTATGCTGGCCCAGCTCAGAGGCTCACAGGGAAAAAAAGATGGCATGCAACATACCGACAGTCCCTGAGCCTCTGGGGCCTGGAGTTCGTGAGGCTGTGGGAGGAAGCTAACCACAAGCCTTTCCTGGAAGTCCCCCTGCAAGACTCCGGGTTCCCTGTCCTTGCCCTGGGAGAGACAGCTGATTTTCAGGAGTAGATGACTGGGCAGAGGACCTCCCTCCGTGTCTTCCCGAAGATATGATCTGACCATAAACCACCTGACTCACAAAGCTCTTTAATTAAAAACCCAAGGGTTCCGAGCTAATTCTATATGTGGCAGGACCCGTGATTTCTCAGGCACCCGAAGTGTGAGCAAAATAAAGAGGGTAATTGTGCCCTTCCTGTTCTGTGAATGACAACTCACTCAACCATAAATTAAATGCCAGAGCTAGAAGCCACCTGAGCAACTTTTTTAACCTTATGGATGAGGGGCCTGGGGCCCAAGAGAGGAGGCTGACTGCTCCAGGCCTGCTAAGGAGTTTCGTACTGACAGTGGAATGCAGATTTCTGAGGGCCCAGAAAATGTTTTTGTTCAAGTCTCTCAACTCTCAACTTCTAAGGGCAGACTGGGATTCTCATGCAGGTCTGTTGGATTTTGGATCCTGTATTCCTTCTACCCTAACCAACTGCTTCTTCCCTAGTGGCTGTGCTAACTTGGTACTAGGTCGGATGCCACAAGCTCTGGTGACATTCTTAAAAGTGTCAGCTGGATAGTACGGAGGGGCTGAGTCAGTGGAAGTGATGAGTGGGGAGGTGGTGGTGAGCTCATCTTGGGGTCTGAATGCAATTGCACACCTGAACGGCACCCAGGATGGTCTTCAAACCCTAGCAGGTGGGTTGAGTCTTTGGGGTGAACCCAGGGATAGTCAGTAGGGAGGCAGAATCCCACCAGGCCTCCCCACTCCCTGCAGCTGAGTTACTAGCTCCCTGTATTTCTTCCACTCCAGGGATGAAGATTCTGAGAACAAAGTGCGGCACCTCACATGTGTTTGCTGGTAGCTTATGAGCTACCAGAAAAGAGAAATAAGTGAAATTACAATTCACATACAGTATGGCAGTTGCTGCAGTGGGAAGCCTAGGCTGTGGGCACCTAAGCTATCTGCGTAGTAGGGCTCTGTTGGATTAAGGCTTCATGGGGGTCAGTGCCTGAGCAGAGGTCCCAGAGCAATAAACATGGACAGGAGTGACAAAGCACCTGAGAGAGGAACCACATGCAGTTGGGTACAGCGGGAAGGTAAGAAAATGTTAAGCAGGGAGGGAAGCCTGGACCAAAACATGACGCAGGGGCTGAGCCAGACCACAGAGGGCTGGCAAAGCCTCGTAAAGAATCTCCCCTCCAACGGGAGCTGGATCATAAGGTTACCTTGAATTATTTGGCAGTGACAGGGTGATACTGTCAGGTCTGTATTTTATATCCTATGCATGCATATGGGCAATGTACACATCTGTCACTACTCTAGTGCCACTGGCCTTAGTCAAGTTACTTCTCCACTCTGGCTTTTAATGATTTCATCTCTAAAATGCAAAAAAGTAAAAAACAACAACAAAAAACAACAAACCCTGATGTGTGCTCTGTACCCCAAAAGCGTTATGAAAGTAAAGTGAGATAGTGAATACAATTATTATTAAAGATTAGAACAAGTTGAGAAGCCTATACAAAACAGGTACAAGAATTATCTTCACAAAGCCCTTCTTGAATCTTAGAGAATGCATAGGTGGGTAAAGCACATTGGATGGTCCTGTGGAATGGCAAGGTCCTTGCCAGAAAGGCTGAGCACAGAAACGCTCAGTTCATTTGCTTCCGCTCTCAATCAGCTCTCCTGAAATCAGGTAAGACAAAGCCGAAGCAGGCTGCTCCCTTAAGTACCTGGAGAGCAGGGCCAGTGGGTGGAGGATAAAAGCTGCTTTCAGAGAGGAGCAGTTTCCAACCACTGCACAATTACCTGTATTAGCATAACATCTCCTTATGCGTTTTGTAAAATACTTTCTTTCTCCATCTCAGGAAAATGCAGCGACAGAAACTGCTGTCACCTGGGGGGAGAAATGTCTGTAAAATTTAAACCATGGGGTGTTTGTTCAAGACTCCTGGGTAATGATGTCTCTTGATATATAATTCATGATAGCCTTAAAGCTGGGCCTACTTCTGACACACATCATATATTTTGGAGAAGGCAGGGAGGGGGAGGGAGAAAATCACTTTTAAATGGCTCTGCTGTACTTCGCCTTTTGAGGAAAGCCAGATGATATTTTGGACCACTCTTTTCTACCATAAGGGCTTCCCTTAAAGAGCCTTTTTTATTTTTTTCCTCTTGTAAATTGAAGAGGCAGCATATCATCAATTTTATCTTCTCTAACATGAGATAAAAGATGAGGCTGAATCCATCTGTTAGCACATACAGGCTGCAAACTGTGAAAGCAGGCGCTGGCTCACTATCTTTCCTTGCAAAAAGGGGGAAAAAAAATCCGCACTTTTAAAAAATTTATCATCAGCAATCCTGCCCAATGCCGACCAGATAGCAGCACTTTTCTCCTTTTATGGGCAGATTCGGGAGGAAACCAGCCTTGCCACAAAGGCTGTTCCCCCTACGCCACATGAATTGGGATGCTGGGACTGGCTGCGGGCCAGGCCCTTCCCCCACAGCCTGGGGTTCCAGCCTCACCGAACCCGGTGAGGAGCCCCCTGGGTGCCATTACCTGCCTTGTCCCAGCATCTCTCAGAGCTGATTCTGAGAGAATCGCAGAGCAGCCGCGGGGGTCCCATCTTCTGGTACAAAGGCCATGCTTCCAGGGCTGGGTTTTCTAGGGAAAATGAGCAGGCAGGCTGCCTGGGCCCCATCTGGGTCACTTGGCATTTCCTATGGCGCTGCCTTTCGGGGCGGCCCCGCGTATTGCCTCTCTCAGCTCTGAGAATGGCTTTGCTCAACAATTTCTGAAACTGCTGCATGCAACTGATCAGATCAGATGAAACAGATCAGAGTCTGGAAATGGAGGTGACCTGTAGGGGCCCTCACCAGGCTCCTGCCACATCTCTACAATTACCTCTTTAAAGTGCAGACAGAGAGCCCTGAAATTCACAGGGTTCCTTTGTTTCTGAAATGCAGAAACTGTGTTAATCAGAGTTCCAAAAATAAGCAACCTCTGTATCATTAATGAGGTGAAGCTTGAGTATTCAGTTGGGTTCAGCTGAGGATGGGGGTGGAAGTGACATGGACAAGTGACCACCTTGGCCACCGCCCTTCAGAAGTCTCACGTGGCTATTAGGGAGGGCCCAGAGCTCCAGGTGCAAGCCAGCACGCTGTGCTCCTGAGTGCTCCGTCCTGCAGATTCTGCTTCTCCAGCGTCTCACATGGCCCTTCCTCCTTCCTCCCACGGCTGCTGCCCTAATTCAGGCCCTTATTATCTCTCTCTTGGATGGTTCTGCACACGCAGCCAGAGGACTCTTCCTGAAGCAACTCAGCTGTGATTGCATCACTCCATGGCTCACAGACCTTTAATGAATTCCCCATTGACTAAGAAATAAAGTCCAGCCTCTAATTCTTAAAGCCTTCTTGATCATTTCCCAGCCAAAAATCTAGCTTTGTCTTCTACTTCTCCCGCCCTTCCCGTGGCCCTGCCACCAGCTCCATGCCATCTTTGCGTCTGCCCCCCTGCAGGCCCTTGCTCCTGTATTTCCCTCTGTCTAAAAGAGTCTTTTCTCCACTCCCAAAATTCTAAATCCTATTCATCCTGCAAGACTAAATTCAAAGGCCACTTTTGCCATGGACTCAACCTTGACCCCCAGGGAAAATTCCTCTGTCTTCCACACTTCCATCATGTTGCCATACCTAAATTCCTTTCTTTTGCTATAAAGAGTCTATACAGGTTGTTTCTCTCCTTAGACTATAAGACACCTGAGGGTAGAGTGCCCAACTGACCTTAGCATGTCCATTCCACCTAGATAGCTCCTGAACCATATTAGATTCTAGCCGTTTTATAAGCAAATGGGTGAGGATGGCTCCAGAGTGGCAGATAGAAAGCCACTTTGGGGGGCCCAGCTATCTAAACAGGGCACGGCACTGCCGTGGAGAAGCATACAATGAAAGGAGCATGCAGCATGCAAAGGAGGCCAGCTGGGCGGGCTGGGTTGCAGGTGGGCTGCATGAGCGACCTCGACGAGGCTAAATCCCATGGTCAGTTCTCGGCTGTCATCTTTACTACACCATCAGTAATGCTGACATAATTGAATCATGATTCCTTCTAGAAAGTCTTGCTTACTTGAATTCTAGGTGATCACATTTTTCTTTTTTTTCCTTCCAGTTAATGTCTCCTCCTTCTTAGTCTTCGTGGCTGGTTCCTTCTCTGTTTTCCAAAACTCTTAACTTTGGCATTCCCCACGAATCAGTGATTGTCCCTATCTTCTCTAGCAGGATGCATGCCTTTGGTGACCTCACTTGGAGCCATGATTTAAGCATGATCTATATTCTGAGTAATCTCAGATTCATATTTCCAGCCCTGACCTCTCCAGTTCTTGCAATAACCACAGCCTACTCAAAACCTACACATGGATGCCCGAGTCAACCTCAGCCTGGCCCCACACTGACCTCCTTGTCTCCCCTCGCCATCTCGCGTCACCCACAACCTTTTTCATCCCAGCTAATGACATTTCCATCCTTCCCATTTTTTAGGGCAAAACATTGAGTTATCTGAGCTGTCTTTTTTCACACCCCACATCCAATCCTTCAAGAAATTCTTCTGGCTTTACCTTTAAAATATATCCAGCTTAGACCAAAACGTACCCCCTTTTCTCTGTTCCATTTTTTCCATCACTATTTTGACCTTCTTATATATTAGAGAGCAATAAATATTCCTTTACTATTATTACCTGATTAATTATTATTAATTTTACTTTATATCTTCTTAATTTTTCCACTGATGTATCATGTCTCCAGTGCCCAGAACTATGCATGGTACAAAGTGACCATTCAATAAATATTTGTCAAAGGCTTGCGTGTAACTTTAACTGAGGATCTCTGAACTGGCTTAACAAATAAACAGCATTTTGCCACAGAGAAAGACAGCTAAAAGGCATTGATAGGCAGGGAATGCAAGAAGCAAGGGCCTGACACTATATCCTTCTCCAGCATATTAAGATGCAGCAGTGTCCCCCAAACATGCCTGAATTACATAAAACCACTGAAAAAAAAACAGTTGAGCAGTTTCCAAGTTGTCTAGATCAGCCAGGAAAAATATCAAGGGGCTTCAAAGAAGAGTTGTGCTTTTTTGTATAAAAGACATACAACCAAATGGAAATGACACACACTAAAATTGGTAAATAACTGTATATAAACATTCCCTCTACAATTTTATTTTCATTACATATTTTTTCTATATGTCTTTCTGGTTTTTCTTTTTCTTTTTCCCTAAAATATTACAAAGGCAAAACCCCTACTTCCATCCATACTCATCCACCATTCAACATCCCATCAGAGTGTTTTCAGGGCCAGCCCCATATCAGTCTTGCTCCCTGCAGTAGTCTTAGACATAGCAAGTGTTCTAAAATAACCTGTTCAATGAATGAATGCCTCTGAACGTCTACTGCAGAACCAGTTCCATGATGTAAGAATATATTTTGAGAAACAACTTCACTTGTCCTTGAGGCAGAAAGTGCATCCCCCACTACCCCCACCCCCCAGAGCCTAGCACAGTGCCTGGTTTCCAGTGGACATCTGATAAGGATTTGATGGCTATAAGTCAAATTCATCTACCTGTTGGCGTGAAAGTGGTGAAAGGCACTGAATAAAGTACATCCCTCTTCTTGACTCCCTGTGCTCAGCATTCTCTACTCTGTTGCCGTGATTTGATCCAGGACAGAGAGCTGGTGTAGGGCAAATTGGAACCCCTCGACTCAGTTGCAGTGTCCACCCTGCCGCAGAGGGAGGTTACAGCTGAAATCAAAATGGCTTTGCTCTAAGATCAGTCCCTGCGGTGGATGGGCCAGGATGGAAGACCTTTTGAAGACAGACATTCAGTTCTAGCCTCAGACGATCATTCTTTTCTATGAGCACTCCGGGCCACATCCCCAGGCAGCTGGAGCTTATCCGGCTATTCAAGATGCATCTGTCAAACGGGTGTTGTGGCTTAACTACTGTTGTCTATCAAAAGCTTCCTCTAAGCATGTTCTCTTTGCAGATGTTTGTGACAGACTTGCCATTACCAAACTCAGATGCACGATTAGGGGCTTTTGGGCTCTGATTACAGTTGGGAATTAACTGGGTTGGAGAAATGACTTCCTGGGAGGTCACAGTTCGATAATCACATGGAAGATGAATCCAGCATCGCTGTGCATGCCTGCTTCTATCTTTGGGGGGTCTTTAATATGGAAGGGGGTCAATTATTGCTATGGGAAATAAGAAGAAAGTAGAGCAGAAAAATAAAGCAGGATGCTCATGGCCCTGCCACCTGTACACACACATATACACACAGCACAACCAACTCAGCCTCCTGGAGGTCAGCAGCTGATTGAATTGACCTCCTAAACACAAGACTTAAGGAACTGATTAACATCGAAATGGAAAAGTAAAAATACCATTTCCATTGTGGTAGAAACCACAGGAAAAAGACTTGGGAGAGTTACCACATTCTTTCATCTAAGTCATGTTTCAGTGGACCCTGCAGGCATTCTGGGGGCAACTGGCAGGGAGCAGATACATCCACGAGAACCAACATTCTTTTCATTTTTCTAATACGAAGGGACCTTTATGATCACTAACAAAAATCACACATGACTTGTGTCCAGCATTTATTAGCCTGTAAATTTAAATAACTCATCTCTTCTTGGCTAGTGTATTTCTTTAACAACCATTTGTTAAGGTAAGCAAGAGTGTATTCTGGGCTGAGGCAAAAGGTGTGAGATTTGGAGCCAGAGATCTTGGCTTCCACTAAAACAATCTGAATAGTACCTCTCCTCTTTGGGGCCTCAGGTCCTCATATAAAATGGAGTTACTGTGCCACGCCTGCCTGACATGCCTGCTGAAATGAGCTGTAACAACAGACCTAGTGCAGCATCCTAGGTGTAGAGGCCCCCCAAGGACACTGAATCTGAACTTAATGCCTGTGAAGTAAATGCCACTCTGTTATGTGAACCACACATAGTTCTGCTTTCATAGTGACTGTATGATTGAAATGAGAGATGGGATACATTCTACTATAGCTCTAATGTAAGGTAGAAAGTAGGAGAAGCTCTAAGATGTCACAAAGAGAATGCTCCGGAGGGTCAAACAAAGCAGACATTATTTACAGCCAGGCACATCCAGGGAACACGTTCTGGAGGAAAGGGATGCTTGACATAGGAGGATGAAACAGTTTATTTTAAAGGATGAGAATGGATGATTATTCATTTATACTTTAATACATAGAAAAGTCCAAGCCACTATGCTTTGTAATCTGGAGGGTCTAAGAAAAGAAAGAGAACATGACCAAGCCCTTGTCCCTAGAGGACCTGTCACCTGGTTGGGGAGAGGCCCTGTGTGTATACCCATGCACAGGCACATATCAAGCCAGCTGTCTCTAACAATCTGTGACAAATGATCGATGAATAATTCAGAAGTCTGGAGTGACTAAAATGCAGAAGACAAACCATGCAGTACAACTAGAAGAATGCAGGAGGGTCGCAAGCAGAAAGCAGGCAGCTCTTGACTTCCCCTCTCTGGATGTCAGTATTCCCATCTGTAGAGGACATGGCTTGGTCTAAATCAGATTTCTCCAGCCATGTGGCAAAGATATGTTGACTTATGCCTTTCATCTAGGGGGACAGTTGGTAGGGTCAGGGTGGCCAGAGCTCCCCAGGCCACTCCCCTGTGGCCACAAGCAGCTTCATCCATTTCCTCTCCGTACTGTACAAATACCATTTTCCATGTGGCCATGACAGAGGACATTTTGAAAATCCTTAGTCCAGATGATCTCAAAGAATCCTGCCTATTTGGTGAACCTAACAAGTGGAGCTTGACTGTTGCCCTGAAAAGGGGGAGAGTTTAAACTGGCTAAAAGCAGAGTCTTAGGAACCTAGAAAAGCTGACTCATGCAACTGGGGAGAGGGCTCTATGCCCTGTCTGGCAAGTGAGCTTGGCCCTCCCTGCAAGACCAAAGAAGGCATGCCTAGTGTTGAAGCCTCTTCATTGTAACTTGCTGTTTTCCTTAAATGTATTTATAATTTTACCACCTCTGTGGTGGTTAGTATTGTGTGTCAACTTGCTGGGCCATTAGATGCCTCAGAATGTAGTTAAACATTATTCTTGGTGTGTCTTTGAGGATGTCTCTAGATGAGACTAACAGGTAAATCAGTAACAAAAGGCAGACTACGGAAGAAATCCCTCTCTCCTCTCGACTGTCTTTGAGCTGGCACATCAATCTTCTCCTGCCTTCTGACTCAAACCATCAGCTCTCCTGGTCTCAGGCTTTTGGACTTGGACTAGAACTACACCATTGGCTCTGCTGGGTCTCCAGCTTGCAGACTGGCGATCGTGAACTTCTTGGATATATGTGTCTATCTCTTATTGGTTTTGTTTCTCTGGAGAACCTATGCAAATACATACCAGTCACAGGAGATGTATTAATTTGCTCAAGCAATGAAACCACTCATCTGATACAATCTCCCTTCCGAAAAGATGTTTTGTAGCCACTAACTGTGTTAATGCAAATTTGTGAGTAGAAATTGATCTTTCCTGTATCCCCACAAGAGATGTGAAGCAGATAAATGAAAAGTATATTTAAATATTAAATAATAAAAAAATGTGCACACGTGAAGCAGGTCTGTAATCATGCACTGAAATAGAAAGACCTTGTCTAAATGCTGGTTTTATTATTTATGAGCTGCCAAACAAGCACCGCAGCTTTCTCTGAACGTGTACTAGCTAGTCTTGCAGCTACTGAAAAGATTAGACCCGGCTCAGAGGTAAATGCACAGTGGGTGCTCAGCAAATGTTAGTTTCCTTTTTTCTCCCTGTTAAAACCTATTCCACGAAGCCCTCAGGTTCTGTCTGCCCTCCGCCTCTCCCCTTACCACGCCTGGCTTCATTCACTCCCCTTAGACATACCGCCAGCCTCTTCTGTCTCTGAATCAGTAAAGCACACTCAGCCTGTTCCCACTTTCTTTTCCTTCTGCCTCATACAATCCATGTTCTTCCTGCAGATCCTGACGTGGCTCATTGCCACTTCTCTCAGGTGTCTGCTCATCAGACTGCCTTCTCTGAACTCCCCCTATAAAATGAACCTCCTTCACTCTCTACCCCCTTACCCAGCTTCATTTCCTCTCATAACACTTGCCATGGCCTAACATTGTGTGCGTGTCACTCACACACACATACACACACACACACACACACACACACACACACACACACACAAACACACGATAAAATCTGGGGCATTGTTCTGTTTAGTGCCAGGAATATGGTAGGTACTCAGTAAATTTCCATGGATGGAATGAGGGAATGAATGAGCCAGACTCCATCCAGCCCCGTCACCATTGCACATGTGCAGGACAGTCATGCGTAGAAGCTGGTGATGGTGTGGCTGGGAAGAACTCACCCACAGGGCAGCCCGGGTGGGGTTCATCCTGTATTCCTCTTGCTCACCGCACCTCCGCATGGTGGGTGTGAGGGCCCGTTATACAGGGACCACATCTCTGACCACTAGGACCACCCTCACATAAACACTTGGAGCCACATTACAAAGTTTTTATAAATATAGATGTTCATCCACTTAAGCCCAAGCAGTTAAGGGGAAAAAGTGCCCTCTGAAAGTTTGGTCTGATCATCAGGACATTGACCACTATCCTATGCAGAGCCGAGAACACACACTGTGGGTTTGGACACACTTCTGGGCTCAAGTTCTCGCCCCTCCAGCTCCCAGCCATTATAACCTGGGCCAGGAACTCATAGGAGCCCCTGGACCTTAGTTCCCTCTTCTATAGATGGGCATAAATAGTAAGATATAATTTCTAGGATTGTTATAAAGAGTAAGGGAGGCAATGTAGGTGAAAACTCACCTGAAAATCAGTGTCCTCGTGTCCTTGAACAACACATATCATCAGAGCTGTGCACAGACCATCTTACCACATAATGCTAGTGGAAGGGAAAAATGATTAAAATGTGAGTAAGGCCTACATTTTTCCTGTTGTTACTAAACAAGCCATTCTAAAGCGAGCTGTTTTGTCTTGCTAAACCTGCTAATCCTGGTGACAAAAGGGCCAGATGTTGAAGGGGACTTTGAAATTTCTGGATATGCTCAAGATGAAATTACTTAAATATGTTAAAGAAAAGGTAAGTCTCAATTACAGAATAAAAAGCAAAACAATGCTTTATTTTTTTCAAGTTCCTAATGTAGTTCACACTGGCCCCTCAGAACATCGACTACCCAAAGTCTTAGAAGGAAATAGAAGATAATGGTTTGCAAGGACCCCCAGAGGGTATGACATGCTTGGAAGTTTCCTCCCACCCTGTGGGACATTGGGGAGGACGGAGATCGGATTCCTGGGCCAGGAGCCCTCTGGCGTGAGACTTAATCTGAGCATGTTTCTTGAGCTGCATTTCACACTTAGAGACCCCAAACCCTGGGCAGACTGGCCCAGCCCTGCCTGATTCCAGCTATCCTGGGAGATACAATCAGAGTCCCGGGACAAAGACAGACATCCCTGTAAATGTTCCTTTGCCTCAAATGAGCATTGCTTCGGGAAGTCACCACCACAGCAGATTGAGACTCACGGCCAGAACAGACTGCAAGTCCTGCCCACCCAGGAAGCTCAGCGGGTCCCCCTGACCACCCAGGCTCAGGTACAGCAGTGATGAGGACCCTGACAAGTGGTCCAATCTCTGCACCACATCACGAGATTGTTCAAGATGTGAGCATGGCCTCATCTGCTGCTGAGGGCCCACCTTCCTCTCTGTCCATCTGGCCCCTCCATCCACGGAGGACCACATCCCAGCCTCAGTCCAAGACCTCATTCCTACTGTGGCTCTGCCTTCTCAAAAGGCCATAGCCTGGAGGACAGCTCCTGAGGAGCAGACATCTGCACTGTTCCTCTCCTTTCTGTGCCCAGGCTGCTCAGAGCTAATAGCCAGAATGGATCACAGATGCACCCACCATGTGCCTGTGTGACTCCAAATCCTTCACATGTATCACCCCATTAAATCCTCGCAGCACCCTTAAGAGGAAGACACTATTATTATCATCCATGTTTTGCAGATGTGAACAATGAGATGCAGAAAGGTTGAATAACTAGCTCCGGGTCACACAGCTGTTGAGTGGCATCACCCTCTGCGAGGCCTTTGGCTCTGCCCCCACATCTTGGAGTCCTGGTTCACTTTTCTCTAAATTTAAGAGGCTACGCTTCCAGCAAGACAGGGTAGGAACAACCAACAAAAGATATGAAGAATAATAAGTTTTGGAAAGCCCCAGAGAAAGACACAACAGTGGTCAAAAGCATTGCTAAACTGCTCCAGACAAGGTCAGGGACTACCACAATGTGGGGACCTTGAGGGGAGTTTGTCATATGAGAGTTCTTTGATGTGATGACATAAGACTTCCTACATAATAAACAAAAAGACTTCAGATATGTGATTACATTTAAATTTAAGAAATAAATCGATAAACCTGTTTATCTGGTACACAGTTAAAATATAGGCTTTGCCAGATTTTCTCATCTTAAATAGACTGTGGCAACTTTAATTATGTTAAATCTTGGGTTCCTAGAGTATTGGAGTATCTGTGTCCCAGTGTAGTTACAGAAAACAGTTAGTATGTACCAGATACCTACTATTTCCAGGCACAATGCTAGGTTTTACCCCTAGCATATGTGTGTAAATGACACAAAATTTCTTCCATCCCACAGTGGCTATATTCTAGTGTAATTGAATGTTGGCTAATACAGTGTCGTCTTCTTGACTGAAATATCAACACCAGAGGTAAGCTCAATTCCTACTACACTGTCAGTTATTATTTTACTAGGACATTAACACTCACATCTTGTTGAATAGGTTTATTGCATACGGGTCAAGCTGTATTATTTTCTCAAACATAAAAAAATGATACAGACTTTTTTGTTGTCAGTGACTTGCATGGAACAACTCGCCCCCCCATGGGAGGGGGACCCAGTTGATAGAGGACGTGGCAACTTATCCTGTTTAGCAAATGGGATGTGAGTAGAATAAAGCAGAAGCTTCAAGAAGCAGCTCCTGCTTCTGTCTCCTTCCTCACTTTCTTCCTTCTGCCATGAGCATGACACATTCCAAGAAGCAGCTGCCTCTTCAGCCCAGGTCCCAGAAGAAGAAGAAATATAAAGCCATGCCACAGAGGCCAGCCTGTAGCCAGGTGACATACGTAACATAGGTGAGATGCTGGCTGCTACCAAATGCTGAAATTTGGGGGTTATTTCTTACTGCAGCAAAACTGACTATTGTACCACAGTTTTCCAGATTAAATCGTTTCATATTCACAGGTATTATATTGTGGTCAACAAAGAGGGGGTGATGTCTCTTTTATGATGAGGTCCCTAAGACCCACGATTGGCTAAGTGGTGGTCCAGGATCAAACAGCAAAGAGATGAAAGTGATGGGAACAAAACTGTACTTTATCACAGCCTAGCGTGGATAAACACAAAACTGATTTACCTTCAGTGTAAAAATCTCCTCTGCAAAGTGCAGATCGATTAAAACACTAGCAAATCATAAAGGTTCGTTAGTCTCCGATTCCTGGTATCAGGGATGTTATAGCAAAACAAGAAATATCTAGTAAAAAAAATGCAAACCAGAGGGCAGAGCCTCCATCTCTACTGAACTGAACAGGCCGCCGGCCTCAGCTCTCCTGCCCCTGGCCGAGTGGCTCCAGACAGTCATGGTCATACTGAACTCGTTCAGGGACAGTGGCTGCTGTTCTCCCGCTACAGGAAGGCTTCCTGAGCTGCACAGAGGCCCTCTGCAGCAGCTATGTGACGAGCACCCTCAGCATGCCCATCAAATGCCTGGTACTGACACCGACACCGGGGATAGTGTGTTATTTCACCAGGAAATGCAAACATAGAGAGACACTGACCTCAAAACCTTGTCAGGGAGGTAGTAATTCAGGACAGAGGCACACAGGATCTGACATGAGTGACTAATTCAATTTTCTTGTTCCTGTTGTTTTAAATTTGAACCCTATTGTTCTTTGCCTTTTCTTTTTTCTCTTCTGTCTCTCTTACTTTCACTTTTTAAAAAGCTCCTTTCAACAGGAATGAGTCACTTTAATCTTTTATTTAGACACATTTCAGGCTGGCTCTATGCTCTCTGCCCCAGCTTGCTGACATCTATGGAAAGCATTCTGCAGCAGCTGATCTTTTCACCAGAAAGCTCAATTTTCAACCACTCCTTGTGGGGGGTCTGGGAGAGCTGGCACCCTGCATGTTACTTTTCATGACAATTCACACTGTTGGTTTCCTAGCCTGACCCAAGCGAGGCTGACTTCTGACACCTCCCTCCCCCGTTTACCCACAGATGCTATTTTCATTCCGTACCCAAGGCTTTTCATATCCTGAACAACCATCCTGGCCACTTTCTTCCATTAGCATTAAACCAACCCCCAAAACACAACTGGCCCCAGAGTATTTGGATAACATATGTGTGTACATTTTGAAAGCATTGCATTGAATTGCAGAAACCAGAAATGTAATATCAGGAAAATTGAAGCTGAAGGCTGGAAGTCAGAGAAATATCAAGAGAGGCAGAGTTTATATGACCATTGAATTGTGAACAAATGTCCGACTTCATCCAAACCTCTCACCAGGCACTGCATGGCTGACAGAGGTCTGTAATAGGCATGTTAGTAACACTCTGAAATCTGTACAGAGCTTCTAACTTGTTTTCTGTTCATCATGTCCCAGAGGGGCAGAGGGTGGGCTGCAGGACTGAAGGTCAGTTCCACCAATGAGTGAGGAGATGAAGGTTTGAAAGGCTGTGACGTGCTTTAAACAGTTAATTGGCAGGCACAGAAGTAACTCTCCATTCTCTTACCAGGCACTGTGCATTTTTATTTTCCCACCTTGAAACATTAGCAACATGTATTTGAAGTTGGACTGATTTCATCCCAAGGACCTTCTAGAAGGCTCCATAGATTATAGGCTCTATGTGCGCCATGTTGATCTATTGCGTCTACACAAGCACCTAACACAGAGCCTGCACACAGTCCATTCTCAAAACACGGTTGTTGAATAATTACAAGGCAAATCTTTCATTTCTCCTTTTCTATTATTTTTAGACAAACCTGCCTCCTGGAACAAGAGCTGAAAAGGAATTACTTCTTTTCACAACTCTTATTCATGAAAACTCCTATTTGATAACTATGTCATACATACTTTGGCACACACACACACACACACACACACACATCCCTCTGGTTGAAAATCCAATTTTATCACTACCTTGCTGAAATTCCCTAATGTCTCTCACAGACTTTAGGATGTCCTAAAGCTTCCATTTCCAGAAATTGCCACTCACCTCACTCCATGTGTCTAGCCTACCGAGCTACTTGTACCAATTGCTGTGAGTTGAGACAAGTTACTATATGTCTCCTTTTATCCTGGGGATGCACATTCAGATTGGGAGTGAACACTGAAGGAGGGAGCTGACAGCCATGGGGGCCCAGGACCCTGGCATGCCACTGGGGGCCACGTGCTTTCTGCTCTGCCCGCTGTAGCCCATCTGCATTTCCTATGCTCTTTCCCTGCCTCAGAAGCAGCCCGAGCCTCTCAAAGGCCAGTGTTTAGCTCTGGGAGGGGAAACTCCCTGCCAGGGAGAATATGCTCTTTTCTTTCCAGAAAGGTCTCCAGAGACAAGGCCTCCCAGGTCCCGGGTCTCCCACAGCTCTCCTCTGAGTCAGGAAAGTAGTGAGTGGAAAGTCCTGGCTGGTCTCCCGACACGCTTTGAGGGTTTCTTGAGAACCTCCCTGTTCCAGCCTGCGGTCACTTTTTGTAAACACCAGTCCCCAGCAGGGACCAGCAGTCCTGCTAATCCCTGGGGATTTCTGGTGAGACCCTCTTCCTCCTGACTCCGGTTAACACTACCCACTCCACAAGGTTCACTCCAGTATTTGTCTCCCTGGCACCTTACTCTTTACCCAACAATTCCATTCATTTGATGGCTGTCTAAAAAGGAGCTGGCTAATTGGAGTCTAGAAGCAGCATTCCTTCCAAATTCCCATTAGAACCAAAAATAATCTTTAATTAGAACTTCTGGCCTTAAAAAAAGAAGAAGAAAACAAGGAGCAGAGATGCTATATTCTCCCTCCACCCTAGGTCTGGCACTAGGTGTTAAGGATGTAAAAACAAAGGAGAAGCCTAGCCTTACCCCCAGGGTGCCCCGGCCAGTGGGGGGACAGAGAGATGAAAAGACCATAACAATACAGCAAAGGTTCTCCCTCAGGAGCACCAGGAGGGCACTGAATGCCCATGGCCTCGCCGCTTGCCACCAACCACGTGTCCACACTGCTCCAGCCCCTGGCTTCCTGGCGGCGCCTTCAGCGGGCCGCGCACGCCCCCCCTGGGTTTTGTACTCCCCTTGCCGACTCTGCCGGAAACTCACCCGGCCAGTGAGCTGGTTCGTCCTCACGTCCTGCAGGTCTGCCCTCTTCCTCACCTTCTCAGGAGGCCTCCCCTGACTACCCAACTTACAATAGCAGCCCTGCCCCCCCATTCCTCCCACAGGGCCCTCATTCTCTAAACCACCTCTGCTTTATTTTTCTTCATGGAACATATGACCATCTAACATAACACATTTTGCTTGTTTCTATGTTTATGGTCCATCTTTCCCCCACAGAATATAAGCTCCACTGGGGCAAGGAGTTCTGTCTGTTTGGTTCACTGTGAATCTCCAGGAACTGACCCGGAGAAGTGCCTGACTCACTGTGGGTTCTCAGTAAGTGTGTGTTGACTAAGTGGATGATGGATGGATGGATTTGGTGGGGAGCTGGGGGAGGCTTCCAGAGGAATGTAATAACACCAGAAGGGATTCTTGAATGATCTGTTTGGGTAAAGAAAGAATATTTTGGAAAGAGAATGAGTAGCTCATGGATAGTCTTAGGTAAATCACATTTCTACTTTCTCTTTTTAAATATGAAGCTAATGCATCATATTCCCGAGTCTGTGATGAGCCATGAAACTAAAATAGGAATTCAGGGCAGCTGAAATGAGCCCAGGATGGTGCAGGCTGATGCAAGATGGGAAAAGATAAGAGGAACCGTGCCTTTTTCCATAACCACCAGATAGAGGTCTGACTACCACAGACAGAGAAGGAGGAAGCTGGGCACAGTGAGGGCTGGGTGGGTCAGCAGGACTTGACCTCATAGTTCAACAGGGGTTCTTGAGTCCTAGGTCAAAGGCAGAAGCCCAAGCACCCTATGGGACAATCTTCTGAGTTTATAGAGCTATCTGCCTTCGGGTACAGAATTGCATCTGAGTCCAGTCTTGCTCTCTCTGGAATGAAGTCCGCAGCACTGTCTCCCACTAAATGACATGCAAAAGTCTCTAGGACAGCATGGGGCATCTTGCAAGCACATGGTAGAAGGTTGTTATATGGGAATATATGACTTGCATCAAGTTTCCATTAAGGCCACAGGACTCCATTCTGGAAAAAGGCAAAGAAACTCCAGTTATGACTGTATTTTCTGAGGTGTAAGTAGTCATGACAGGAAAAGAGTGTTTATTATTTTTTTCTTAAAAAATTAAAATTGTGGCCTGGAATCAGTGTGAACAATGTGGTGTGGGCAAGTGCACGACTTTGAGAACCAGGCAGACGTGAAGCAAAATCCTAGTGCTTCATTTTCAATCCTATGTCTTAAAACAAGTTTTTAGAACTTTCTTAGCATCTGTGTCATTATCTTTAAAAGAGAAATAAATATATCTACTTTGCATGATTATCTATACGATAAGAAATTTAAACAAACAGACAGGCCAAATTAAAAGGTGTTAGATGCATGCTGAGGAACATAATTCATTGTCATTAACATAACTGAACAAGTG
Organism: Manis javanica; assembly: GCF_040802235.1. NCBI lineage: Eukaryota > Metazoa > Chordata > Mammalia > Pholidota > Manidae > Manis > Manis javanica. The sequence goes on along the minus strand of NC_133156.1, from coordinate 230,381,137 downwards.
GATATACTGTGAAAAACCAGGGGCTGTGGCAGTACTGGGTAACCTGTAAATGACAGGGTAAAAAAAATAACTTAGATGCATGTATCACTAAACAGCAAGCACATTATTTTAGTTTATATAAGCTATTCAAATTATTTTCTGAATTTGAGGTTGAACAGATAAATTTATACAACATACGATCTTCCTAGCAGGTTACCAATTGGATAGTCTAAATGGGAGGTAAGATGGGGCCTTGACACACAGGTGGTTTAAAGGGAGGAGAAAATAGGGGACACATGCAGAGCACTTCATTCACACCAGCACGAGCTACACGGTCTCCTGGGTCATGAGGGAGGAACCCGCCTATTTGGGTCCATAGGGGAGAGGTCACGGCAACTGCAGGCAGAGACATACAAGCCTCTTCCTCCCGGGAAAGCCTTGGGCCTGGAGTCTGGGGTCAGGCTGCCCTGGTCAAGCCAGGAATTGCTCTGTGCTTCATCTAGTGATCCACACCCATCAGAGATGAGGGAACTAAGGCTCAGAGGGGGAAAGAGGATCACAGAAGTTTAGGCGAGTCAGTGGCAGGCTCCAGCTCCCAGGGGACTCCCCGGACGGGGCTCTCATCACACCCAAGGGGTCTTCTGCTCCCTGTAAGCTTAATAAGCAAAACTGTACAAGGCTCCCTCCCCCCTCCCCCCTCTTCTCCAGTCTCCTGGCTCTCCAGGCCGTGTTCCACAGGGATGAACCCAGCCGCAGCAGTTTCTCTTCTGTGTTTCTCTTTCTCCTTCCCTTCCTTTTCTCTTTCATAATCTTTCCCAACCTTCCCCCAAATGGCGATGAGGTAAAGCTGAATATATTTCTAGTCCTTTATTTTTGAAAACTTGTAATAGGTTTTTCTTTCATCTATTTTGATTTTTAAAGTGGTATGCTCAAATGAGTCTTTTCAAATATGTATAGAACAAGATTTGACAGGGTTCTGTTTTTCCCAAGAAGAAGGATTAGACATTTTTCCCTAAGACACATAACGTGGTCACTTCCTGCCAGCCACCTTCACAACTGCCCTTCTCCAGGGTCACTGGTCCCTGAAAGACAAAAGCCCCCTCAGCCCTGTGGGAGCCCTTCAGGGGTCGCTTCCATTCATGAGCCACACAAAAGCCGGGGCTTAGGGAGCCTTGTCCAGCGGGTGTCTGACAGGGCCCAGCACCTCCCAGGACCTGAAAGGAACTCCCAACGCATACACACACCTCCACACACATTCACATACACACCACACCATGCACAAACACTCACAAACACGGACACATGCACACATACATTTGGGGGTCCAGGCCTCTCTAACGTGGGGGGACCAGCCATGCCTGGAATACCCTCATCTCAGGGTCCCAGTGTCACCTTATTTGTATTTGTACTTACAACTCCCCAGTGGTTCCCACAGTCAGTGCGAACTGAAAGCCTTCAGGATCCTGAAATTAAGGTCACTTCTCCTGGGTGGAAACCCCCATCCGTGGTCAGGCCCTGGTTCCTTTCATGAGTTACTGCTACGTGTGAATGCCCTGGGTGAGCCATGCTCAGAGGAGGCAGAGCCCCTGGTTTGTCAAATAGTTAGATTCTGAAGGAAATGTTAAACTTTCAACCTGGCAAAAGCCAGAATTCTGATACTTTAAGCATAAACTTAAAAGGCAAAGAAATATAAATTGGGGTTGTGGTGGCAGTCAGTCCCCCATGCCCTTCACCTGAATGTTCTCTGCTCCAGTACCTAGCCCACACAGGTGCAGGCCACAGAAGGGCCGCTATTTCCGGGGTGGAGCCTGCCCTGGTGACATCGTCCACAACAGGGAACTTTCCCTCTCCTTCCTGTTAGCTCCTCTACTGCCCCAACAATGCAGGGTGGCCTCTGGTGATGGCCATCACCATCAGGGCAACTGAAACGTGTTTGGCTAAGTGTGAAGGAGTCCTCACTGGGCATCCGTGCAGATGCCAGCACCAAAATGAATCCCACACAAACCAGCTCGGGCAGCAGAGAATCAGGGTTGCCAGGGAAGTAAAGGAAGAGCCTGGAGGAAACCAGTGCAGAGCACAGGGAAGTCTTCTCAGTGCCCGGAGACTGTACGGAAGCTTTATGAGTGCAGCAGGCAGCCAGCTCGGTGGGGCCCCGGTCTCCACTACTAGACTGTCGGGAAGAAGGAAGGGAGGGTAGCGAGGGAAAGAAAGAAAGCGAGACAGAGAGGGAGAGAGAGAGAGGGAAAGACTTAGAAACAGATTCTAGGGCCCAGAGAAGGGAAGCAAATGAGTCCAAGCTTCCTCAACAAGGCAGGAACAGACCCAAGATAAGAACCAAGACCTTCTCACGCTCCGCTCAGGGCTTTTCACTTCCCCATGCTCACTCTGCAGGCCTGGGTTCCTTCTCATAAGGCTAAAATGATGAGTAAGATTTAAAAATTCCCTTCTACCTTCCCCCAAAGGCCAATGATGAAACTTGATTACGAGCCACAATAGACCAAAAATTCCCAGCTTATTTTTAGTTTTAAGGAATTTTTTAAAACTTACTTTGTCCCAGTGAAATTTTGGAGCCCATGTTTTAAACAGTTTCTTGTTGTTTTGTTTTTGTGTTTGGACAAGGATGGTCATTTAACTTATTTCCTGTTATTTAAAAATTGATGAAATATAAAACTAGCCTTTAAGGCTTTTATGACAAGATGAACCATGTCACCACACCACCTGGTTTCAAGGAGGGATAATCTGGGGCCACACTCATGCCTTTCCAGTCCCCCAACCCCAAGGATGCTGCAAGTACCTCTGGGCTTCTCTAGAGAGATCCACAAACCCTCCTTTGAAATTCTTTGCTCAGGTATGCTTCCAAATTCAGAATTTTTCAGATCTTAAAAAGGTAATATAGTACATATGCTATGTTACATGCATGCCAAGCAGGGCCAGGGGCATGCATCTTTTTGATGAAAACCTTATTCACCCTGAGTAGGATAATAAAAACAACAAACAGTTTCATGTATGATCAAGGCTGCTTTTGACTCCAAATGAGTTATGTAAATAAGTAAATTTTCAGTGTTTTGGACTTTGGATTTGCAAATAAGGGAATGCCAGAAAATAACTGACAACTCCGTTTATCATTTCTGAAGGTAATCAAAGGCCCATCTTTGAAACCTCAATACTCCATTAAGAAACACACACACATGTACAAAAAAAAAAAAAATACCAAGAGCAGAGAAATGGATCATATAGCCTGTGCAATGCTGGATGCTGAGTGGATCCGTTATCCCCGTTATAATCCAGCAAACAACAGAGCCAGGTTCATTTCAGGTCTAAAGAGAAGCTAGAAATGTAAGTCCAGAAGAATGGATTTTGGGGGCTTTGTCGGGCAATTCAGGAATGTACGTATGAGAAAAAAAAAGAAGTCCCAGGTGATTTTCCACCCAAAACAAGTAGAGAGGAACCTGAAGAATATAGCAAAAACTTATCAAACACCTTTTCTTCAAAGATCAGGCACAAAGGGTCACTGACATATGTTTGATTCACTTACTCTTTACAATATTCCTGAGACACGCGTACTATTAATTAACTTCAGTTCACAGATTGCAAAATTTGGCAAGCCTAAGGAATGTGCCTGAAGGAAGAGCCAGGATTCTAAACCAGGTCCATGAGCTTCCAGATGTGAGCTCACCCTGCAGCCAGGGATACTCCCACAGGACTTCTAGGTCCACATTTCACCTCTCGGGATGTCGAAGAGGTATGGTCCACTTATAGCTTTTGCCAGGCTGAGTTCTTGTCCCAGCCTTGGAAAAACCTCCAATATTGGTTTCTCTTCCCTCCACCCCATCTATTTATCTTTCTCTTGACCTCAGTTTCTGTAAAATAGAGGAATTAGACTAAAGGTGTTGTTGCAGCCTGATGACATGCAAATCTGTCATTTTCTAAGCCAAGACCATAGTTCTCTGGTGTTCCCATGACCTCCAGCTGTCCCAGGGAGGGGTCTGAAAAGTAAGTCATACACAGCCTGCCTCGACTGGGTGGGCTCCACAGCCCAGCAAGGCCGTATGCTGCACACACCAGAGAGGCAGCTCATTAGTGCCGGGTGGCGTTCTCTGATGCAGTGAGCTAAGCAAAGGATGCCCTCGAACGACGTCAGCCCAAAGCAGAGACGCTGGTCACAGGAAGCACTTAAATAAAGCTATAGTTTATTTTACTTTTTTCAGTTTCAAGGTATGGAGGCACTTCTAGCTCTTTGAGATGATGCTTTTACCCAAGACACTTGCTTATTAATTCCATGCTCCTCGCAGATGCAGGGCTCTCATTCCTAGTGTGGGTGGTAGAACGAGACCAGGTTTTGAAGGGCACACAGATGTGGTTTTAGACACCAACTATGCTTCTTTCCTTAATAAGGTGACACTATGCAAGGTCCTTGACACCTCTGGACTTCGGTTTGCCCCGTAGAATGCGGATCTCTGTTTCAAAAGCTCTTTAGAAGATTGCCAGAAGCGAATATTAAATGCTTGTTGTTCCTGCCAACATTACCCTTTGTGGCTCAGAAGGTGTTGGTGCCTGTGTTTTACAGAGGGGAGAGCAAAACTCAGACAGACAAGATCAGCCGAAGCTCCAGCTGCCTGGGAGAGGGCAGCATGGCCATCAGACCCCCAGGCCTTCTCTGCCCCCCTGTTTGCTCCTCCCCTGCCACAGTCCCCCCTTCCCCCCACTGCTCTGCTCTAGGCAGCTGGGACCCAGCCTCAATGTAGCTATCAGGGCTTGTGTTTGGCTGCCGGCAAGAATGCAAGAACCTGAAACCTGACGTTGTGCTGAACTGCTTGTGTGTTTGTCATTGTTTTCTATGATCCCAAAATAAGGATGCGCTGTTATTTCTTCTAAAACCTGGAAATGATCAAACCAATTTTGAAAAACACATTGACTTAAAACAAGAGCAAATTTCAATAAGCAAGTCATCTGTCAGGCCAGGCCCTCCTTATCCACATCGACGAACACCACAGGAAGCTGGTGACTCTCCTCCCTGCTTCTGCCGAGTCCAGCGTCCCCTTTGTCTCTCCCTGTTGTCACTGGCCTTGACTTTCACTCATCTATCTGATGCTCAGAGAGAACGTGGTTCCCCTTCTGGAAGGGAGAGCAAGGTCTCTCTGCTTTCTGAGAGGGTTCTTTGAAAACACACTTGACTCTTCTTCCCATTCCTAGCAATCCCTGTCTCGGCAGCCCTGCTGACTATGGCTGCCGGGCTTTGCTTCCTCACCTGTCACCCAAGGGCTTATTAGAATCATCCGGCTAGATGTAGAAGAACCCTTTTAAGTCATTAAAGCCAACTGTCCCATTTACCAACAGCAAAACTGAAGTACAGAGACCTGTTCCTCCTGCCCCCCAGGCAGTGAGGCACAGAGCTGAGAGCCATGCACTGAACCCTGTGTTTTCTGTTCCATGTTTCCTTTCCCTGCAACATGCCAGCCACAACTTGGGCGCTGTACAGGTCATAAATACCATGTGGAGAGGAATGGACTGTGTGGCACTAAGAGCAGAAGGGATTACATTTCCTCTTCCCCCAGCACACTGCACTCTGTGTAACACTTGCCAAGCTCCACTTAGGTACCCGTTTCCTCCTCTGTCTCCCCGTGGAGTGAGAGCTACCTGCAGGCAGAGACAAAGCCATACTCATCACCGTCCCATCTCGTGCAGCACAGGGCAGGAAACTGCCCTGTACAATTTGTTAAATGAATGAATGAGTGATCTCATTTTTATGCTTGATCCATCACCAAACTGCAATTAGACTCTTTGGGGACACTCCATTTCCCCAGTTTCATTTTAAAGATCTAATTATCTATGCCATGCAGAATTTTTATTAGAAAGTGAAGTCATTAAATAAGCAGACACCAGGCTCAGGCCCCGAGATAATTACAAATAGAAACGCATCTGTCTTCAGTGCTAAGCTGGACCTGGTAAGCACATTGCTGGCAAACATGGCACCCGTTCTCAACACTTAGATTCACTAGGACAAGGAGGATCTGAGACGAGGCAAATTATGTTTCTAAGTTACCCAAGAAAAGCTAGGAGTGAGCAATTCTCTAATTTCTTTTCAATCCACCCCTCTTCCTAGATGAGCATTATTCTGACAGACTGAATCCTTGCATTTGAAGAGCCATCCACCCACATTTTCTGACCTTGTTGCTTTTGTCCTTATATCCCTGGGATGTACCTGGCATGCTCTACATTCAGATGTTCAGTTAAAAAATCAGTTCTGTTCATTTCAGTGGCAAACCAGGAATCTGTTCTTGGGCAAAGGAAGCTACTTCTCGCATCATCAAACATTTTCTCTTCACTCAGACATGTCAAACCCCTCTTGTATTCATCACCTCTAGGAACAAAGCCTCAGCCAACAGCAGAAAGCCTTGTTAATGCTGTGCTGAGAGCAAAACCCTAATAAAGTCTCCAAATATTTACTATGAGTCTGAGTTAAAACATTGACCAGTTCCACCCCCGTGAAAATCTGCTCACATTCTCCAAACACAATTATTTTAGGTCACTGGCGCACCAGCCAAGGAAATGACAAGACTGTATATTATGGCATAAAGAGCAGGCAGGACCCAGTTTTTAAGTTCTGGCCCTGCCACTTACTAGCTTCCAGACGCTGGGCAAGCTATCTTGCCTGTTTCCTTAACTGTAAAAAGAGGATGATAATACTAATGTCACAGAGTTGTGGTGATGATTTGAGGACATGTACATACATATATATGGTAACTTAAAATATAAAAACAAAGGGAAGCGAAATATGCCCAAAATAAAAAAGATGAAGGTTTCATTTTTGTGTTTTCTCTGACAAAGGAGTCAAGAATACACAATGGGAAAAGGACAATCTCTTCAATAAATGGTGTTGGAAAAACTGGACAGCTACATGCAAAAGAATGAAACTGGACCACTATTAAACACCACACACAAAAATTAACTCACAATGGATTAAAGACTTGAACCTGAAAGTTAAAGTAAGAACTGAAACCATGAAAGTCCTAGAAGAAAATATGGATGGTAAGCTCTTTGACATAGGTCTTGGTGATGAAAATTTTGGATTTGTCACCAAAGCAGAGGCAAAAAAAAGCAGAAATAAACATGTAGGATTACATAAAATTAAAGTATTCTCATAGATAGCAATGTGTTTTTGAAACAGATTGTTGCCATTTCAAATTTGCTCCCCTTGGAGAAAACAAGTGTTGGTGATTTGCACAGAATCAGGGTCTTGTAGAACACAGCTTATCTGGTGAGAGGTAACTCAAAGGTTCATTAACAAGGTGAGGAACCTGAGCATGAGCAATTTTTAACCTTCCCAGATAATGAGTACATCTCCAAAGGCCATAATTAGTCCAAAAAGTTCCCCACTACTGTTCTAAGAGTCCCAGTAACTGAGAACTCTTCAATCAGTATACTAAATAATACCAAGTCTACCACAAGGTGGGCACCAGGCCAGACTCTTATACAAACATACCATCATTTACTTCCTGGAAGGCGAGTATCATTATTGCCATTTTACAGATGCAAGAACTGAGGCTCAGAGAGATTAGATACTCCTTCAGGATTCCACAACTAGGACGTAGCAGTAGTAGAGTTTGAACTCATGGCTGACTCGAAAACCCACTTTCTTTGCAATCACCAAGCTTGCTGCCTTGTCAGGTAATTCATGCAGCCCCTGAGAAAGGATTTTAACCAAAATGAGTAGGAACTAGAGGCTGCTATGGGTGGATGGGTCAAAACTCAACAAGGAAGGCATGCCTCTCTCCTATCCCTGCTCATCAGAACTAAGAGGCTCAGCAGGAGCCACCCCAGCACTCTGAGGGTGGCAGGGGGGCTTTCTAAGTGGGCAGGGGCAGGCCAACTCCATTTCAGCCCAAAGCACAGGCCTCCCAACTCAACCCTAGTGGATAAGCTGTCAAGTCACCATCGCTGAGCCCCACATTCACCCTGCCTTTCCCTTATCACATCACCTCTCTGTCTGTATTATAAAGATCTCTTTGCACATCTGTCTTTACCACGATTCTACATTCCTTGAAAAAGTGAAGAATGCTCATCTTTTTAAATCCCCAGTTCCAAAACTGTGTTTGGTACAGAGTAAATACTCAATGAATGTAAAGTACATAAATGGAGAAATGAATTCATCATCAAGGCTGGACAAGATAGCTTTAGTGAATGCCTCTAACCCTGAGATGTTAAGGCTTAATTATTCTTAAGTTAGTTCTTCATCTCTGGGCAGTGGTTTGGGATCTGTTTAACACTGAGATCTTCCAACAGCTTGAGGACATTATGGGTCCTTCAGGCTTTCAAACCTCAAAGCACGCCCTATAGGTTGCTCCATCCCATCCTTCAAGACAAGCAAATGTGGCCATTGGGGCAGATGCTGTCAGCTCCATTTTAAAGACTGAAACTGAGGCCCATATGAGCAAACTCACTTCTCCAAAGCCAGCATTTGGCCACGAAGCTGCTGATGCCTTGGTCTTTTCAGATTACCATAATGTTTCTTCAGCTATTTATTAACAAGCTCAATGCATGTGCAATGTGAAGGGAGAAAGGGGATGGTGGGGAAGAAGAGAGTGTACAGTGAAGGAAAAAACTGAAGAGTAGAGAGGAGGCAGCATCTCTGGGAAATACCAGTGACCCCATGGCCCTGGTGAACTCTCAACTCCTCCCAGGGCTGGCTCTGGGGTCTGCTTGGCTCTCAGTGTACCCAACTCATATCAGGGCCCTCAGAGTAAAGCTAACTGAATGCTTCTGGGTGCTGAGCAAAAACAGGAAGTCACAAGTGGCTTCACTCTCCTCTCAGCCTGGGTCCCCAACAGTGGGGGTCAAGGGTGCATAAAGGTCCTGACAGGCAGCTCCTTGGCAGCCTGCTGCTGTGGTAGTTCTGTGGCACAGCCAAGTGGTGTCCTTCCAATGAGCCTCCTATACCATGAGTTTGGGGAAGACAGCCATTTGCATGCCAGCTCCATTAATGTCCCACCCATTCAACAAAAACAGGCTGCCTAGGTGCTAAAGGCAGTGTGACCTTAGGGGAAAAGCTCTATCTGAGCTTAGTTTCCTCATCTGCAAAGTGGGGACAGTCCCAAGCCCATAGAACTGTGTCGAGAGGAAAGGAAATAATGTCGGTGAGCCCCTAAATCACACTTGGGGTCTCTCATTGGTGTCAAGGCGGTGTGCGGCCCACTGTGTGCCTAAGGTGGTGGTGCTGTTGCCCCTCCTTAGAGAGGGAGGCCGAGGGGGTGGATCTGTCCCCACCTGTCTCCCCTCACAGGAGCCCAGGTCAGGGTGACGTTCTGCCAGCCCCCAGCCTGGGCCCAGAGCCCATGTTTATGACTGTTTATTTCAGAGCAAGTAGAAAGAAGAAATTAAAGCCATAAAAGACAGGACAACAGACCAATAAAAATCAGCTCCCAGAAGAGTCAGAAGGAGGAAGAGAAGCAAAACTGTCACCATAGCAACACAAGACAGTTACAAGCACGCAGGAAAAACAGCCTCCTCTCTTAGAGCAAAGCAAGCTCTCGAACCCCATCTGGATTTCAAAGACACCGACCCACCCTAAAGCCCTCCACTCCCCCCTCTCCCCCCCATACCCAGCCTGACCTGGCTGGCAGCCCCCCTCCCCTTGCTGGCCCAGCACACAGTCCCAGCCCTCCACGGTCCACGCCAGCTTTCTGGGCCCTGGGGACCAGTGCTCTGCACATGGCCCAGGCCCTATCTGGAGGTGACAGGGACTGGTGAAAGAGGGGAAAGTTTCCCGCAGGGTAAGGAAGGAGGGCCACAGAGCTGTCAGGGAGACCATAGCCCTGAATGCCGCATTACTCTGTCCTGGTTTCACCTGGGAGCAGGCGGGAAAACAAGGGTGCAGGAGAGACCAGCCCCAGAATGGTGGCCCCACCTGTGCTGGACCCTGTACTCCCAACACGGCGGCTGGCCGAATTCTCAGGATCTGGAGGTGGGGTCAGCCAATAGCTCTGGAGGTCTTAAATGACAAAGCTCTTAGTTCTGGTCTCTGGGGACGCTGGCCAGCAAGTCGGGACGGGCTGCAGGAGGACCCAGGAACCCACTGGCCCATTTTGACACAGGCTTCCCGGTCCTTCAGCTGGCAGGCGAGACAGGTGTCTCCACCAAACAGCATGGCTGGCCTGGAACCAGCCTTCTGGGAAGTGGGTCAAATCGTTCCCAAAGCTCAGGATTTGTTAAGCCTCTTTTGCCAGACTGGGATTCTGAGGAGTGAGGAGGGTGACGGCACAGAGGCCTGGGTCCCCGGCACAGCAGCTGGCTGGCTGGCTAGAACCTCTGGCACAGGTGGCAGCGGAGGGTCCTGGCGTGCAGGCACTGGGGGTCATCCCTGCCTCTGGGGCTGTAGAGAGCGGCGGGGAGCTGGGGCCTCTGGTGGTGGGAATGAGGAAGCAGAGGATGGGGTGTCCTGGAAGAATGGCTGTGGGGCTGCAGATACCTGGCGGGCTGGGCGTTAGTGGCTGAGGGGCTGGGGGGGGGGTCTGGACCGCAGTCGGGAGGCGGTCCTCAGCTTGCACGGGCTGCAGAGCGCACGGAGCGACGTCGGGGCTGCGACCGCGGAAGGGCCAAGGACCTGGCTCCCCGCTCTCCTTCCCTCCCTCCTTCCCTCGAGGGCTGCGGGGCGTCGGGAGCTGCCGAGGGGCTGCAGCGCCCGCGCGGCGCCTCCCGAGCCCCCTGCCCCGTAGCCCCCGGCCGCGCGCCCCGCCGCGTCCGCGCCGCGCTCACCGGTCGCCGACGCCCTGCTCGGCCGCGCGTCCGCCGCTGCCCCAGCCGCTGCCGCTGTGCACGCCTCTCCCGCGGCCGCCGCAGCCCGCGGGCCGCCCCGGAGCCCCGCCCCGCCCCGTCCCCAGCACGGCCCGCCCCCCCCCGCCCCGGCCCGGCCCCTGGGGATCCCCACCCCCGCTGTCACCCGGCGTCGTCCCCGCCCTCCCGCGACGACCCGTTCTGCGCCCAGGGGCTGCTGCTGACGGTGTCCACACGCGGTAACCCCTGTCCTTCTCTCGGCCTCCGGCACTTGGCTTTGCGCTCCAAGGGGAAGCATGGAGCAGCCCTGGCTGTCTCTACACACGGAATTCCTCCACACCCACTCTTCCCTCCGAGAACTCGGGGAGAAGGCCCTGCCCTCAACCCCTAGCTCCAGTTCGTGCCCATGCACCCAGCCAGACCATCCCAGCCTCTACCCCCACTCCCAAATTCCTTTGGATTCTGAACCCAGCCGTCTTTGCTGTTCAACCCTGCTCAAACTATTAACAGATTCGTAGCCCGGGGCGGGGGGCTGGAGAGGTGGGTGGGGGGCAGCGGGTCGCAGTTATCCGTCGGGACCACAAAAACTTTTTTCAAATGCTTAGTCCAAAGAATATAATTACCCTAAAGATCAAGTCTGCAGAAACACTTTAAAAAGACTATATGATGCAAGGGGAAAGTCAGGGATTATGGTGTCATCGACGTGATCATTGTTTTAAAACATCTGCCATGGAGGCCTTTTGCATTAGAGAGAGAGATTCAGGAAACCGGAGAGGGCTGCGCAGTGCCAAACAGGTTGTGAGTCAGAGCTCCTCTTGGGTTGTGTGGGGGTGTGTGTGGGGGGTGCTCTCCTGCAGGCACAAGCTTCTACTGCTTCCTTTCCCAGTCAATCAGCAAGGGCATCATGAAACATTTATGAAACCCCTATAATGGGCCAAGCTATGTACAGGAGCTGTGTGAGTGTGTGGATTGGAGGCATAGGCGCCCAGGTCCTGGAGTTCAGGAAGCTTCAGGAGACCTTGGTCAAGTCTCTCTCCTTTCTGAGCTCCAGTTCCCCAGACAGCACTTGATTTCATCCTGACCTCCTCAGGCTCTGACAAGCCACAGGTCTGGAGAGCTTCCATGAGCTGCCTAGCTCTGCTCCTGCTCTGGGTTTTGGCAAGAACTCAGACAGCAGCCAGCGGGGCAGAGTCTAGTTAGAATGAAACAGTCTCCAAATTAATTGGAAGGGTTCTTAGGATCAAAATGAACACTTTCCCATTTTTCACTTGTGTGTGTCAAGTTCACCCACGACTGGCCCAGCCCTACTGTCAGTCCCTGCAAAGGTGATCCATGTTATTTTGGGGTTGGCCTTGTTAGAAAACCTTCTTGCTCAACCCTCATACATACACACACCAAACTTTCTGGTTTATTCTATCCACTTTGTACCTGGCAAGACTCTGGGAAGGGCAAGAATTAATAAGCCACAGATGCCATTCACCCCATTAACCACTATCATTTCAGACCAAATGAGGACTCCCTACTTTATACCTGTCTGTCTCTTATACTGCAGCTTAAGTTGGTAAGAAGAGACTATTTGATGTATGACATTTCACTTCCACACACTTAGAAGACGGCTTCTGTTTCAGTAATTGAGGGATATCTGCATGGTTATTGCCAAACCCATTGTGAAATAATAGGGTTTCTAATTATCAGTGTGGAATTTAATAATTAAGTGTTTCCTAAGACACAATAATCAGATGAAATAGTCTTTGAACTTACTAATACTAATAACAAGTTTAGAGGTTACTATAATAAAGATTACAGTGAAATTAAACTGTCCTTGAAGGGACAGGTAGTCTGACATTAAACTTCTGATAGTCTTCACTTACAATATGTTTGCTAAAATGAACTTTAATATCTTAATTAAATTAACTTCACACTGTTCTAGTTTCAAGGGCATCCTCTTCATGTGTGTTTTTTTTAAAGTGATTTCTTGAGTTTTGACAGAGTGCCAGGCCATGTGCCAAATGATGGCATTAAGGACACATGTCCCTGGCCTTGAGGAATACACAAACAGGTTGCTAGCCCAGTTTATGACAAGGCAGGATAGGAAACAGGCTTAAATAGAGGTATTTGCTGGGTGGACCCAGGACAAGAAGGAATTCATTGTAACTGGGGAAAATGAGATCAGATTCTTTTGAGCTCAACCGTGAGAGATGAGTTAGGCTTCAATAGGCAGGAAATGGGGACAAGGATACTCCAGGTAGATGAACAAAGAGGAGGCCCTGGTGGGGATGGTTCAGAAACCGCTGAGTGTGTCAGGCTTTTTTAGATCTCCCTTCCTTTGCACGCAGTTCCCGTCTGCCTTAAATGACCTTCCATCCTGGTCTGTTCATTGAGTTTCTACTCATTTTTCTAAATCCCAGCTCAAAAAAGGCCCCTCTATAATGCCTTCTTCAAGTCTGCAAGGACGAATACGTTGTTCTTTCTTGTATGTTTCCATAGTATTGCGTTCACATCTTCATCATTGCACTCACCAAACTGCATCGATCAGACCAGTTTATATAGAGTCAATTTTTGCTATTCACAGTAGCTTTGTTATAAAGTCACTATGAACCCTGAGCTCACAAATACTGAACCACTGTTCCTAGGGGAAATGCGTGGATCAGGCTGTGAGCCTCTGGTCACGGCATTTGCATCAACTGATCGATACATAACCTTGTTTTATGTGTGTTCCTGTTAAAACACCTTATTTAACATAAAATTGTTGAGTCATTCATTAACATTGAATTCACAGCCAACAGTACTGTAGGAATTCATGCTCGAAGGAAGCTTGTCTAATGCATATATTTCCTCCATAAGGTGCACCACAGCTTTCTCACAATTGGGAACACTCAACAGTATTGCAGCACCGCATGTGGGGCCATATGACACAGTGAAGTCATCAACATGAAGCACAAGAATGTGAAAAATGTGGCACTAAATAGACAGTGAAAAGGGCGCTTGTCCACAGTATGAGAAGTGAAACAAGAAGGCAGAACTTTGTCTCAATCGACTTCAGCTAGGAGCACGCATGTCTGTGACTCAAGTCTTTCATTACTTGATACACATTAGCCAAGACACCAACGTACCCAGAGTGTTGGTTTTGAGGTTACAAATACATTGTAGCAAGTCTGAAAACTTGTAAATATGAAGTCTGAAAATAATGATTATAAACTACATGTGCCTCCTGACTAGACTCTGAACTCTTTGGAGCCAGGATCTATGTTTTATTTGTTTTGTCAGTTTCCAGAACTTTGAAGAGCATCTGATAACTAAAAACAAAAAAACTGATGCTCAATAAATACCAGTTGAGTGAGGGAACTGTTCAATCCCATCTTGCATTTCTTTAGAGATTTCCCCAATAACTTGAGAACTTTTATCAATAGAACAGCAAACTGTTTCTGTTCTTTTCCCATATGAAAGTCCAGGACTGGATTTGGTTCCTTTGAGAAGAGCCCTGCCTTTGAATATAAGGAATGTTCTGTATGGAACAGATCACCCATCTGTGACAGCAAACTGTTTCTCTTCTTTTCCCATATGAATGTCTTGGCTTCCCAGATCAGTAAAAGAGTATGAACACCACCCACCCATCTCCCCTTATGGAGAGGAAGGTGCAATAAATTCCTAGGATCTGGAAGAATAGAGTCAAATGATGGGCAAAAATGGGGAGAAATAACATAGCCCAGGAACTGGAAGGGGACACTAGTGAAGAAGTACAGAGTGGTCAGAGGGAAGGGAAGTGGACAACTGGAGGTAGAGAAGTCACAGGAGCTTTGCAATATGGTCAAGAATTCAATCTGAGCTTCTTTCCCCAACTTTCAGCAGTATGAATTTTAGCAGGTTTCTCCATTTCCCTCTTTCTTGTTTGCCACATAAAAAACAGGGCTGATGAGACTTAGCATACAGTTTCATGTATGCACCTGACATGTATTGAGTGCTCACTGTGGCAGATAGAAATATGAATGAACTAATGAATGTGTACCTGGCATAGTGCCTGATGCAAAGTAGCTACCAAATTTAAAAAGTGATTTCAATTACTTGTATCATAAATTTATGTTTGCTTTCATTCTCTTTCTTTTCTTTCTCTTTTCCTCTCTAATTTGCAAGGTTTCAATGTAAGACTTCTAGTTTCTTCTAAGTCCAAACTCTTGAGACTTTCTCATAGGTCCAATCATCTCAGTCTTTAGCTGACCAGCTAAACCCCGAAATTGCTGACTGCATCATTTTAGCACCTTTGACAAAATGAGTCAGGCCCTCTAGGGGACTCAACCTCATCATCCACAAAGCCCACACCATCTTCAAACCACCACCAACAAAGTAATGGCACATATATGGGGCCTTTGAGCAAAGGCTAAGGGTATTTTATAGGCATAACCTAGTCATCTATGCAACATCACAGACAGGTAAATAGGGGTCACTTCCAACTCTACCCATTTTATAGCCAGGGAAATTAAGGCTTGATGTAACTTGTGTAAGTCATCAGTTGAGTCCCAGCCACAGCAAGAAAATAAAACATAAGTGTCATGGCTCACAGTTTAGGACCAAGCCTTGAATTGCTTAGACAGCCAGATCTTCCTTTTCTTACCAGATTGCTTCTTTGCTTTTTAGGACATTTATTGATGAGCAAGCAGGCAGTTTGATTCAGACATAGGCCAGGATTCTCTCTCTTGCTGCCAGAGATCACTTCCAATTTAGGGAGTTAAAACATATCTGGGTATGGGTACTAAGACAATGTTAAAAGTGTTACTCACCAACGTGGCTGACTTTGTAGAACTTCTTTACAAGCCCCACTAGTAACATACAAATGTTTTGCGTTTAGGTACATGTAAGTGTTATATGTCACAATCACACAAATGCCACTTTAAGGGTTTTCAGCTTACTGTGTTTGCCTTTTGTCTCTTTAATCACTTGATAAATGCCTTAGATTAGTGATGTTAGCAGGAACCTTGATATATTTAGAACTCACACTTCCCTTCTTTTCTCTGAGCCACTGACCAGACCAACCCCTTATCAGCTGTCACCTGAGTTACTTTGACAGCTTTCTGTCCCACTGCCTTCATATTCAGTGCATCCAATCCACTGTTCATCCTGAAGCCCAGTGACTTTTCTAAGAGACATATATGATCATGGCAGCCCCCTTATTCAATCCCTTCCATGGCTCCCTATTTCCCCAGGACAGTCACATGCTTGCATAATTCCTAGGCTCACTTATAGTCTGCCCTTACTTGTCCTTTCTGCTGCATTTCCTTCCATGCTGTCACTCAAAATGTTATATCACTTCTCTCTTATTTTGTACCTATTATTTTCTCTTCTTTGAATGCCCTACTCTCCTTGATCAGATGGAAAAACCCTAAGTTTCCTTTCTCATTGGGAGAAATATCATCTTTTAATGATGGCTTTTCTAAATTCTGATTCTCAGCTACTCAGGCCCACAAACTCACACACTTTATCTCATAGTATTTTAACTCTGCCCATCACCTCCTCAGCTCCTGGCATCTAGAAATTATATATGTATTACATATATATAATATATACAATTATATATATATAACCATACATATCTCATATGTACATATATATATATATATACACATGTTTATACACCAAAGCACACATATTTATAAAATGTCCATATTCCCAGTGCTTGACTTCTAATATTCACTTAATAAATATCTGCTATGCTGAGCTGAGTTAAACTGAATCCTTCATGATCCAAATATTAGAAAAATTGCCCTTTCAAGTTATTTCTGGGAAAGTAAAGTAAAATCAAGACTGGACAAGCAACACAGGGCCTTTTTAACAGGCGAGTGGTATTTTTTCTTTGTGTATGTGCGTGAATAAAACGAAACTCCAATAATGCACTTTTCTCGTGGGATCTTAAAATAAAATCTGCACTAGTGATTATTAATCAAATCCCACAAGTAGTTCTCGGCTTCTGATGTTGAAACATTTCCTTTCCTCATATGTCAACACCTCTGAGTTTTCTTTGTTTTAATTACACTCAGAGTCTTTTTGTTCTTTCTGGGACATTTGCCTGGAAGGCTGGGGCAAGCTATAAATAAAATCATCATCATTATAAGAAATGTTATTTGCACAGTGTATATTTGGAGCTGAGGACCAACTCACAGGCATGCCCAGTATCACCCTGGCAGAGTAGCAGTGATTTCTGGGGGACAGTCTTGGGACCTTGAATATTTCACCTGCCTTGTTAGTGTCACTCATGCAGTGTGACTGCTCAGATGGCAGCTGCTCCATCTGATAAACTCCATCAAACTGCTTGCCATCTGTTAATGAGAGACGAAACGGAAGATTTTAGAAAATATGGTGATTTTTATATTGGTACACATCAATGCAGAGTTGGTTTTCTGATTTCCACATTTCATCTATACCCAAGGCTTCCATAAATCTATTTAATAGGTTTTGTTTTAAAGAAATAAAAGGAACATTATCTTTTGTTACACATGTTTAAGCATGTCAAGGTCTTAAAAGAATCTCAGAGCAGAAGAGGCCTTGGAGATAATCTAGTCCACTTCATTCATTTGACTAGCAGAGAAACTGAGGCCCAGAGAGGGGAGGGTGATTTCCTGAGGTCTTATGGCAAGTAAACGGCAGAACTGGGATTTAAAACATGCTGCACTGGTTCCAGGCTAGTGCTTTTTCTCTCCATGATGATGAACTAATCTTTACCACAACTTCTGATTTGAACACTAAAGTTTCCAGATTGTTGTGTGTCTAGAATGCTAATCTTCTGTACATAAATTATCCAGTTTCCCCTACAGTTTCTCATGGATCCCCTAAACTATTCTATTTGACTGTGTTGGGTCTTGTTCGCAAAAGGGATGAGTCTATGTAGTAAAAGTCCCAGGCCAATTCTGCAGATAAGAATTTGAAACTGCCATCTAAACAGGCACAGTGACCTGGTGGGAAGAGCTTGTTATCCTTATTCTCAAGCCCCAGAAACAGCTCTATTCCACTTGTTTCGAGATTTAGGGCAGTTCGGTAAACTTCTCTTGTTTCAGTGTTTTCGTTTGTTCACAGTGGATAGTTAATGCCTGCCCTGTCTACTCTACTTTAGAGAGAATCAGAAGAAATGACAGATGTGAAAAGACTATGAAAAGCTAAACTAAAAGTCATTATTTCATGGATCAGCAGAAGATTTTGCTTTTGTTTATTGCCAAAATGGCATGCTTCATAATTTGATGCTAATTTCCTGTAGGTGGTCAGATTCCCTTTGGCCCTTATTTTCCTCCTGCCAAACATCATTGGAGTCTTTGGAACAAATTATATGTTTTCACATGTTTAAGAATTTATTTAGCACTTATTATATGCCAGACACTCTGACAGGTGCTGGGATGCAAGGAAGGATGCTCTTGTGAACACACTGTCCAGATGGGAAACAGACATGAAAATACGTACAGAATTGCCTTATAATATGAGACATGTTTTAAAGTATTTAGGGACAGACATTCAACCTAGTCTGTGAGAAGGGCTTTCAGGAAACATTGTGAAAGGTGGAGAAATATTGATGCAGGGGAAGGAAAGGGGAAAGTTAGAAGTGAACCCAAATGCATCAGGATGTGGACTTAGTTACGACAGTGTGAATATGTTGGCTAGGCAGACGTGTTGAGAAAAGAGACCATAGATTCGGGCAGTGGTCATTACAGAGATTTTCCCATACTCTAAGGAGCTTATAGTAGTTGTTGAAAGTAAACAGGAGTTTTTCAGTAACCAAAGTTCGACTTCAGAAAGTTTCTTTTTCCATTTTCTCATCTTTTGTCTTGATGTATGCAACAGATAATCTAATTCACACTAAAGAATAATGAACGAGCAGGGCTTACCCTATTCTAGGGAATATGCATACAAAGAATAATGTAACAAATCTCCATGTTCTCATCACCCAGAATATGAACACTTTTTATTTCTAATTTTTTTCTATTAAATGATAAGATAGAAAACTGAGAATATATCCATGTCCCCATAGGTAGGTAGGAAGAACATCTAATGCTAACTCACTGGTTCTTCTTTCCTTCCTGGGACCAGGAGGTCTACACTTTCCAGCCTCTTTGTAGGATCATGTCTCCAGCTCTGGCCAATGATGTGCAGGCAGACCTAAGTTACTTCTGGGTTGGAACACTTAATCACCAATATGAGACCCTCCAACATCTTTTATCTTTCCTGTGGCAAAGTGCAATGTTTATCATCCTAGGTCCCGGAGTAAAGGTGACATTGAGAAGCCACCCACCTCTACCAGCAAAGCATGATGGACCTATAGTGTGAGTCACAAATGAATCCTTATTGTTTAAACCACTGAGGTTTTGGACTTGTTTGTTAGCACAGCATAACATTACCTAACCCAAATGACTCATCTTCTAGCTCCTCTCCGTTTGTCCCCATCCAGAGACAACCACTATTCATGAAGTTGTTGGGGACTCTTTCTATTCATATTTTGAAAAAATTTCCTAAATAAATAAGTACATTTAATATATGACATTATATTGTATAATTGTAGAGTTTCCATAAAGGCTATCATATGATATTCTGGTTCTTACCTTTCTTTATTCAACAGTATGGATTTTTAGATCTATCCATCATGATAGGTCTGTAATTCTGTAGACTATGAGAATGTTCAGTGTTCAGTTTTATCAGATACTGACAAATTTCTCTTCAGAATGGTTCTATTTTAATATTCAAGAGTATCAATGTATAAATGTACTTTCATCTCCACATATTTCCAAACATTTCTAGTGTCGGACTTTCTGATATATTTGGTTGTGAAATGCAATTTTATTGCTCTCATTAACATTTTATTGTTATTAATGAGAAAGAACATTTTTTCATGTTTATTTATGCCTTAGGTTTTCTTTTCTGTAAAATATGTTTATAACCTTTGTAATTTAAACTATTATGCTATTTATAAATTTTATAATTTATATCTTTATAGTTTTATAATTCCTTAGGAAGTTGTCCAGGTAGCTCTTTTTGTCTGTTCTCAGAAATAGTTTCTTTATTGTCTTAATTAACATAAATTATCTCTTTCTTGAAACAAAAACTCTTTTGTTAAATCTTTTAAATATGGTGTCGCCATAGGAAGGGACATGTTTTAATTACCAATTCAATTTCCTAAGTGATTTTGGTCTATTCTGGATTTCAATTTTCCTTGAGTAAATTTTGGTAATTTATATTTTTCAAGAAAATAATTTTGTCATTTTATTTCCCAGTAAGGAAAGCTTTTCTAAATGATGTATTTCAGAGGCTGAGGAGAAGGAATTATGTCTGAGTATTTAAGTTATTAAGTGTTTAATACACAATTATGTGTTTTTAAATTTTTTACTCTATCAGTAATTATAGGACTGTATGACATTTTGGCTTTTAATAAATATACTTGATATTATTCATTTTCTCTCTTTAGTCTTCATCGTGCTAAGAGTTTATATATTTTGTTAAGCTTTTTAGCATGTAAACTTTAAGTTTTACTAATTATCATGAATGAATTTCTGTGTGTTTGTTTTCTTTATTTGTGTTTCAGATATTAAGAATTGAGTTAAATACTCCATGGTTCCTATATTCCATTTTCAATTAATTTAATGTTTGTCCTTCTTATTTCTTATTTTCTACTTTATGGGGGTGTATTCTGATTTTTGCTTTTTCTAGTTTCTTGAAAGCTCACTTGTTATTATCTTTTTATTTCTGACTAAATGGATTAATAATACAAACTATCCTGTAACTGCTGCTTAAGTTACATCCCAGAAATTGTGATATGTATAATTTCAAAAAATGTAGGTCTTTTTTTGTTATTAGGGACTATTTATAACTTCCATTTGGCCTTCTTGGAGTTTGGAACAAATTATATGTTTTCACATGTTTAAGAATTTATTTAGCACTTATTATATGCCAGACACTCTGACAGGTGCTGGGATGCAAGGAAGGATGCTCTTGTGAACACACTGTCCAGATGGGAAACAGACATGAAAATACATACAGAATTGCCTTCTTGTATAATCATTGGGAGTATATTTTTTAGCTCTGAAGTTTTTCAGTTTGGGAAATTTCTCTCAATATATTTTCAAGTTCACTGATTTTTTCATTAGTCATGCCCCATCTAATGATGAATCCATCAAAGGTATTTTTAATTTCTGTTACGTTGGTTTTTATTCCTAGAATTTTCTTTGGATTCTTTCTTAAAGTTTCTTATCTGTTCTTGAATGTTGCCCACTTTTTCTATTAGAGCCTTTAGCATATTAATCATTGTCATTTAAAAGGTCCGATAAGTCCAAAATTTCTGCTACATCTCAGTTTGACTCTCATGTTTGGCTTTGTCTCTTCAGATATTGTTTTTTTTCTTTGATTTTTGTCTCTTGTGTTTTTTAGCATGCTTTGTAATTTGTTTTTGAAAGCCTGCATGATCTATTGGATAAAAGAAGCTGAGGTATTCATTTTTCTATTTATCTAGCTAGAAGTTAGGCTGTGTTATTGTTTCCCATAGCTTTGGTGTCAGAAGGTTAGAATTTCCTTTAGTATTCTTATTTCGTCTCTCCTTTTATCTTTGGTTTTCCCTAGAAACTCCTTCTTAAATAGGATTTGAGGCTTGCAGTTCTTTTGGCTATGATCTCCTTTTCTTATACAAGAATCTTGTTGGTGTTGTGGTAAGATGTTGGGAAAGGGGAAGCATTCTATAATCCTATGACTTAAAGTGAGGGATCCCTATGGCTGGGTGCCCAGAAATTTTTAAAAATTTTTCTAACTAGGCTTCACTTGATCTGTAGCAGTTATTCAAGTACCCTTTAAGTATCCTACTAGGCTCCCTGTATGGCCTTTTCTTCTGGTAAACTGGGTTCTCTGCATGCCTGTCTCTCAATTTTCATTTTGTTCAGCTTTTTTCCTGTTGTGAGGATGGGAGTGAAGACTTCCAAGTGCTTTCCCTCCCATATGTCGAAATGAAAACAGAAATTTTGTTCCTTTGAATTTTTTTTGTATATTTTATATATATTTATAGTATATTTCAGTTTGACATGCATTTTGGTCAAAGAACACATTTGCATTTGTTTCCTGACACATAGTTAATGTTTAGAAATGGTTCTTGTGTCTTTGAAAAGAATGTATAGTTTCCATGTATTCAGTATCATGAGTTTTTATTTTTTATTGACTTTATTTCTAGAATTTAGTTTTCTTTTCTCATCTTGACCTTCTCTTACATTGTACTGTCCATTTACTCTTCTATTTCTGAAAATATTTAAAAATATTTATTTTACAGTATTTTAAAAATTGGTCTATAATCTCCAGGATTATTTGTTGTTCCTCTTGCGTCTCATTCCTGGTCATCTGTTTTCTTATATGGTTGATAACTTTGGCTATAATCCTATTGTCGGGGAGGATATTTTCCATGGGAGGCATATGTGATTCATTTTAGGTGACGATTTCTCATTTCTATCTGTTGGGACTTTATGAATTTAAGTGCACTGGACTAATGTTTATGTTGACTTATTTCTTTGGGGTCCTGAACTTTTTAGGTGGCTTAAATATGGACCCCTTCCCATGCTCTGATTACTTTCAGGTGTGATTACTTTCTATTTCCATCCACTAGCCTAGATGGACAGGAAGCTTCATTATAGCTTTCTTGGATTAGGTGCACAGTGATTTTTCTTACAAATAGCCATGCTAGGGCTGCAGAATCAATTCAGGCCATTCAGTTCCAGCTGCCCACCCACATGGGGCTGCTGAATGAATTTCCCTTTCTGTGTGGGCATTAATCCCTACACCCAGCTGTTAAGGCCTGAAACAGGTTCTAATTCTCCTGTAACACTTTTCATTTTTAACCATTTTTGAATGGTTCTAAATTCCTTCTCATTTTTCTTTTTTTCAACTTGAAATCTTCCTTTCTTGGTCTCACATTGGGCTATGAATTTACAATTGCTAGCTGATTGTTTTTTCTATTTTTAAGCCAGCATTTCTATTGTGTTTTGATTAAGGGGAGTCTCTTCACTTCAGCTCAGTCTCTCTTACTTTTCAGAGGATGGGGGACATGTATATTCTGGAAGGAACACACAAAGCTTTAGCAGAAAGGAAGGTTCTCCTGTGGGCAGCCAGACACTCCATATGTGCACAGGAAGCACTGGGCTAAAGCTGGCTTATTCTCAACTCTCAAATCTGCCATCTATTTATCAAAGAGATAGCTGTGCCTGATTACACAACTAACCCTTCCACCACGCTTTTCTTTGGCTTCAGCAGTCACTGAAGGCTGTGGCTGACTCCCCAGGACTGTCAGCTAGTGCTGTGCTGAGTTGTTGCCCTGTTTGATTCCCAGGAGATGCTGCAGCCTGTAGTGTGTGTGAGCCCCCAAGTGAAGTCCTTGCCCATCCCTATAGGAAAATAAGACATCTCCACGCTGACTGCAGCCACAGTTGTTCCAGATGAACATGCCTTTAGAACAGATGTCCCCTTTTTCTTATTCTGGGTTAGTCCATAGGCTTAATGACTATAGCTAGAACATGTGATTTGCATCCAGAGATGCAAAAGACTTCTT
The DNA here is from genome assembly GCF_040802235.1 of Manis javanica. Taxonomy (NCBI): domain Eukaryota; kingdom Metazoa; phylum Chordata; class Mammalia; order Pholidota; family Manidae; genus Manis; species Manis javanica. The sequence goes on along the minus strand of NC_133156.1, from coordinate 230,357,844 downwards.
CTATTTGAAAATTCATGAACTTGGGGAAAAATTATCACTGCAGTTTGATGACTTCAGACTTTAAAGGAAATGTGTCCCTTAGTCCACATTTAAAAATTTGTTTAAAGAAAATTATCCATACCCCAAGGTTACTAAGTAATGAAAATAACATTATATGTGAGTTCATTAGTCTCTAATATGATTTTTCTCCTCATTTAATTTCCCAGTAAGGAAAGCTTTTCTAAATGATGTATTTCAGAGGCTGAGGAGAAGGAATTATGATTGGTTTCTTCATGGCTGTTATCAACCTTAGAGAAAAATTCAGCTAGTTTGCAATTTTCAAAGAAGTGGAGAGATTACTTTGTTAATGTCTATTCAGTTCATTTTCTATTTGGGGAATTGAAAACTGAGGGTGGTTGCAGAGAAATGACTGGAGAAAGCTTAAGTTGCAATATAGTGGCATTGCTCCATCTGCAGAACTTCTTTGAAGTTGCTTGAAATGGATTTGGAATTGTGAGTAAGAGCTCTACCCTTTTTCCCTAGAAATGCACACTTATCCTAAATGGAGGCTTTGGTAAAAATCACTATTGTCATCCCAAAAGCATGCATTAAGTGACCATTTATGCATGGTTCTTTACAAAGGCTGGAAATATACAAAGGCTAAATTAGAAATGAGGTATGAACTTGATGTTACTAAAGGGGGATGACTGTGTTACTCAGAGGACTTACAGACACCTGAACAGGTAAATCATTTACATAAAGATCTGGTGTATTGAAATTCTACAGAGGCCCAGGGGATGTGTTGGAGAAAACACTGGAATGGGAATCAGGAGACCTGGGCTTCAGTCTGGCCTTGATAACATTCAGCTGAGACAACTTGGAAATCACCCAGACTGCCTGGGTTTCACATGCGAATTTGGGAAAAATTCGGAAGTTAGATAACATTATTGAAGAAAAGCTCACATACCGTGACTTTATATATGGGTAAGAATACATGAGTCCCTGCCTCCATGAAGTGCAGTGCAGTGTATTCAAGAAAAGCAGGGCCACGAGTAATGTGGCCAAGACCATGCCAGCAGAGGAAGGTTTTCTGGCTGATGCTACTGAGCAGTGCAGAATAAAGTTGGAGAAGGTGCAGCTGCCGGCGGGAGGTACTGGAAACTGTATCTGGAAAGAAGGGCTGTCTATGAACCAGTGGGAATAAAAAAAGGAAACCAGGGGTGAAAGCAGGGGTAAAAGCCTGAGTTGGGGCTGTTGTCAACTTATGGACCCACCATGGGGTGCTGAGCCTGAGGAAGAAAAGGCTCCAGGAACCTATGAAAATAATTTACATATGGAGCAGCAATGAAAGGTCTGCAAGGGAGAGAAAGAAACTGGATCCCCTGTGGCCCCAAAACCCAGCAGTACAGCTAGGGGTGACACAGGCAGGCGGAGCTCAGCTAAGAGAGACTGCTCTGTGGCATGCGCAGGGATTGGAAGGCAGCGTCTCTGTTCTAGCCCTGAAGTTGCACTGACTTGCCGAGTGATGGGGCATTCATTGCAGCTTTCTGGCCCATTTTTATATGAGTACCACAAGAGCTGTGGGTTCCAGGAACTTTACAAGGCCTTTTTACTTCTCTTTGATTTTGAGGAAGAACTTTCTGTGAGAGTTGCACAAATTGGAAAGGAATAGCTAGTGTGGCAAGGATTCCCTTATCACTGGCCAGGGCTGCTTGGCCACCTGGCAAGTCTGTTGGAGGGGGTAATTTCTACACTGGGTTGGCTCATTTTGTCCTCGAGATTCTCTGGGGTTTAGTTAAGTGGGAGAGGGGGTGGGCAAGTTTGAAGCAGGCTGGGAGAAGAGTTGGGGTGTCTTGTAGGCAGATCAGGAAATGCACTGCTGGCTACACTGTGGGGCTCCAGGGGGCTGAAGGCATCTGCGAGAAGCTATAGCAGCCTGGGTTAGCAAGGATGAGGGATGGTGGGGAGGGTGAATCCTAGTGAAGCTGTGACAGGGGCAGAGCCAACTGGCAAAGAACTCACATACAGAAAGAAAGGGAGAGGATGGCATGGCTGTTCTGGGAATGGGAGGACAGACTCTACGTGAGCAAATGAACATAACCCCAGGAAGATGAACAAATTCTTTTGTCCCTGCCAAGTTCACTGGGCTGTAGGATGGAGCCTCGGGTTTATGATTCAATCAACTGCCTCTCTGCAGAGCTATTCAGGGAGTCACGGTGAGGGCACAGACACAATTCAGCCAGCCATGGCACGCAGAGCTCAGGCCTCTAAGCAGAGATGGCCCACATCCTCAGAGCCAGACACAGGCCAAGCCTAAGCCAAAGACTAAAACTGGACAGGTTTATGCAGCCAGTTGGGTTTGCCCCTTAGACCTGGAAGCCTTTAAAGTCGTACCTTGAGCCTGATGTCAACCCTCAGATTTTTCCGTGGAGGCTCTGGGGTGAGTAGTCACCAGGGAGAGATGAATCTGAGGATGATGTGAAAATGTTTTTTCTGCCATTTCTCAGTAAGGAATGCAATTTAAATTTTGATGGTTTTCAAAATAGTTGTTAAAGCAACCACATTATTAGAATCTCAAGAACTGCCTTGTAATCCTCACGCTGAAATACCATAGACCCCATAGAGGAATAAACAGACACGACTCTATGGGGCACAGAGGAAAGAGACAGGGTTGTCAGCAGAAGGGGGTTTGAGCAGAGCGTTAGGCCAGGCAGGCTTGTTTCAGTAATGATCAGAAAAGGATTGGTGCAAATCCAATTCAGCAATAGGAACTTTCTGTACCAGCAGAGGCACCCATTCCCCTGCAGGTTGGTTTTGAGCTGGGCACACCCACCTTCCCTGTCCCACTGCGCACAGTCCCACCGGCACGGGGCCTTCTGGCAGAACCTCCCTGCGGCTGGCTCTCCCGGGGCGGTGCTGGCGCTCTGCAGCCAGCACTCGATGGAGGTTTCCCCAGTGATTTTCACAAGGCAACTTGCTTTATAACCAGATGCATCTCCTCTTCACAGGCACCGCTGCTGAGAGCCAGCCTGTGCCAGCCTGATGCCTGACGCCTGAAGACAGAGAAAGCGGAGAAGCACACAAGGCCGGAGGCCCCTGATAGAATGTGGTGGAATTCCAGAAACCCGGTCTGACTGAAGCTGCCTTCTCAGCTCCAGAAATGACGGTTCTACACAAAGGCCGTTTCTGTGACATTTGTAGAGTCCTTTCTTTTGGTTTCTGCCTGCTGATTCTTATCTGATCCCATATCTCTGCCAGGCTGATGCTTCGGTTTCTCCTCATCTCTTCTTTCAGTTCCCATTCTTTGTGCCCACTCAGGCTCATGCCTGGATTCTCAGAGTCTAAGAACTCAGAACAGAGGGGAAGAAAATGGGCTTGGGAAACACAACAGAACAAATGGGAGTAGGGAGAGGCCTCCTCTTCAAATAAAAGAACAATTTTCTAATTACAAAGCCAGAGTATGTTTTCTAAGAAACTCTAATTTTGGAAGAAATTATCGCAGAAAGGGATTGGGTAGATGAAAGGAAGAAATGACAAGTAATAATGGAAGGTGGGTTGGGAGAGATCATGGAGTCAGTTAAATGCCAGGTTATTTCTTGGGATTTTACCCCAGTTCCCTATTCTTCTTACACATCTTTCTCATTACAATTTATTGCAAGGCTACTATAGGAGGAAGTTACAAGGTTAACACAACTTGACTTTTCAGAATAAAATGATAATTATTTTTTTCAAAAATTTGCATTTAATTAGATGACCTTGCTCCCAAATCCCTACACACTGGTTAGCTACAATAAAATAACACATGCTTACACACATATACCCATGTGCCAGAATAGAACAAACACTACCCCAACCTAAATTCTGATCTGGTATGAACTTTACTCTTATCTTAAAATTTAAATCATCTCTTGAGGCATTATTCAATCCCTTATTGGGTAAAAGCTGCTCCATCATTTGGGGAGCACCCCCCTGCATGCTCCTCTGGCTGGGAGAGAACCTGGGTATGAGGGTACTTTAGTGCGGCCTCTGGCCTTGGGAGAACAGAGGCCCCTGGCATTATGCTAGTCCTCAGACTTGTGTCAGGTAGTGTACAAGAAACTGGCCCCTCCCAGTGACTGACAGCAGGAATGTCCAACTTTCAAAACAGACAAGTTACATCTCATTCTGTAAAAGTTAAAGAAAGGACAGAATCCTCAAATCTGAAGACCCACAAAATGCTGGTTGGGTTGAATTAAAATAAATTAATTAATTAATAAATAAATGATGACAGACATCCAGACCTGTGCTGGCAAAAGCTCAGAATAAAAGAAAAGAGAAGTTCTTCAAAGTTTCCAGAAATAGAGAAAAAGTAATCAGGGTATCTTCAGAGACACAGATTTGATGATCACCTAACTTCTGCAGTACTGGATGCTAAAAACAGCAGAACACCATTTTTTTTCAAAATTATGAGATAAAATTATTTTGAACTAGAATCTTAGAACAGAATCAAACAAAAATTCAGATGAGAAGACAAGTAAAGATGTCTGGGTGATGCAAGGACTCATAAAATGTCCTACTTAGAGAACCTTCCAACAGGCTTGTCTGAGCAGAGATTCGGGCAAAATTAGTAATAAATTCAAGAAAGAAAATGATACACAGATTCAAAAAATTGGACTTGTAAAAAAATAACCTATAACCAACAAAACTGTAACATCAACATGCAGACACCAGCAACCAGTAAATTTATGGTTAAGGTGATTATTTTCACATAATTGAAAAATATTTTAGTGCCAATCTGGATCTTAATATGGAGGGAGGCTAAGGTTAGCAAAAGGAAAGTGAAGCTTTACTAAGGTTTTTATCTTGTTCAAGTTAAGGATGTGGATAGCAACAGGTCCAGAGGGTAATATATAGTGCAAAGATTTAAGAGTCTTCACCAGCCAACGTTAAATGTATGTACAAACAGTAAAATACTAGAGGAACAAAATGAAGAAAGAAAACTCAGTTGACTGGGACAAAGACAGGGCAGAGAAATAAAAAGAAACACTAAGGAAGTGTACTAAATAGAAAATCTGAGTACAAAAATAAGTCCAACAGACATAATTACAATGAATATGAAAGTGATCCTTAGATGCCCACTCTGTACTGTTAACAAGTAACATACTTAGAAAGAAACAGAAAAAGCACCATTTAAAGCTCGCTGTTGTCCTACAAATGCCAAATCAGCGATATTAATTTTAGGCAAGAAAGAATTTAAAGTGAGGTTTTCTAAGCAAGACAACAGAGAGATAATAAAATACTTGATAAAATTATAATTCTTAAGGAGATATCAACTATGGATCTCTAGACTTCTAAAAACCTTACTTCAAAAGAGGGAATGCAAAACTAATGAATGCTAAGGGAAACAGATACGTCCACATTCAGGGAGAACCTTTTAATACATAGCTTCCTGAGATGAGCAGATTAAGTAAACAATCAAAACAGATTGAACGCTGAGCTTCCCACCCCTTCCGACCGCGGTGGGCCGCAGATGGGTCACTCAAGTGCTGAGATATCGATCCACACAGCCATGGAGTGGCCCGGTGGGGCCTGAGGCAGCCACAGCCTCGGATCAATTCCCTCAGACGTCAAGGAGCTCTGTTCATTTTCTGAAGGTGCCATCCGATTTCTGTGTGAGGTGTAGGAATGACCTGAATAAATTTGGGAATGACTGAGGATAATTACATAGAATCTGAAACATGATATGATGGGACATGTGTGCTATCTTACATGTATTTATATTATACGTATTTACTATAATTTCTATGAAACTTTGTACCAGTCAAAGGAAGAGCACATTTTTCCCCCCAAAACAAATAATACTAAAAATCGAATATGTGTTATATCACAAATAAAATCTTAATAAAGTATAAAAGGTTATAAGTCATAAAGATCTCATTATCTGGCTATCTTGTAATACAATTAGAAAGTACATCAAAAGGATGACTTTACAGTAAAAAACTACCAATTTCGAATTCAAAAAAATTGCATACATCATCCCGAGACCTTTTGTGTACTTTTCTGTATGGATATTATATTTCAACAAAAAGGCTATGTGAAAGAGTTTAAATAAGTTTTAAGTTAAAGAGAAAATCAGAATGTCTACTTGGAAATAAATTACAATGAGTGTACTACATTTTAAAAGCTGCAGAATATCAGTTTAGTAGTTTTCATATTAAAAGGTAGTCTTATTTTCATATAAGAGCAAAAAGATTGAGAATAAAAGAAGCAAGCATACAATTAGAAAAGACAGGAAAAATGTGAAAATATACCAGAATAGAAGAACATTTTGATAAAGAGAAAAGCAAAAAAATAAAACATTAAAAAACACAGAAAACAGTGACAAAGAGACTTGAACAATTAGATGGAGTGATGGTTCTTTGAAAACAGCAATAAAATAGGAAATCTCTTACAAATTAATCCAAAAAAACAAAAAAAAAGTAGTAAGAAAAAATGAAAAGGAATAAATATGGAATTTAGACAATAATAATGATAAAAAGTTGTAAAATATTATACATTCTTTTTTTAATGAAAGTTGAAAAACTAGAAATCATGAGTACTTTTTCTAGCAACACAATTTAGCAAAATTGAATCAATAAAAGTTAGCACATCTATTTATTAACATGGGGAAATAGAAAAAAAAATAGCTGAGATCTGACCCTATAAAAGATTCCTACCCAGGTTGCTTTTATAAGTGAGATCATTCATGTGTTATATTAACTGTTATGGAACACATATAAAGATGGGCATGTCATAGACAATTTAATGATACCCTGATAATAAAACCTAAGCAAGGCTAATAGACACCCATACACACATGTACACACACTCACAAACCGTGGCCAGTCTCATAACCATGTATGCAAAACTCAGAAGTAGCATACATAAAATTGAATTTTGCAGTGAATTAAAAAATAATGCTTTATAATATCTAAGGTTTCTCCCTTCTAACCCTTGCTGTAAATAATGGTTTCCCATCAGAAACAATGAAATTCACTGTTTAATCCATGGAAAGACAAGAGCCATGGGGTCATCTTAATAAATGCCAGAGACATCCTTGACAGCACACACACACACACACACACACACACACACACACTCATCAGTAAGCTAACAATAGAAGGAAACATCCTCACTCCCATAAGATCAATCTATATAGCTACACAATCTGAGTGAATTGAAATCAAAGAATAAGAGGCATGAATATTAGAAAATAAAAAATGGTATTTACAGACCATTTAATTAAGTGGAAACATGAATATATAAGAATAATACATTTTGTTTGGTGGTTTGACTCAAAACCAATATGAAATCTCAATAAATTCCAATATATAGTAACTATTACTTGGAAATTGTAAGGGAAAAACATGTTATTTCCTATGGCTACAAAAATGAATTACAAATATCTAGGGAAAATGCTAACAAAAATATACATAAGCTTTGTGAAGTAAATTAGAAAACTACTGAAAGATAAAAAGAACACCTGAACAGAAAAGACCTAATATAAAAAATGTCACTTGACCGTGGGTCAATTTATAAACTAAATGCAGCCCTACTTGGACTCCCAACAAGATTTTTTTTTAATGACATTAAACATGCAGATTCAAATGTTTACATGGAATTGAAAATAAATGTAGCCAATACAATTGACTAATCACTACTGATGATAGAACTGAAATACCAATCTCTTTAAAATGTATTGTGAAGGGGTAATTTTCCTCTGCCCTTCCATGAAAACTCCTGCGGACAAATGGTTTGTCTTCTCATTCTCACAAAACAGCTTCACAGTCAACTTTACATTCCAAACCATCTTAATCCAGAAATTAGACTTTGCATTTCAAGATGTTAAGTGAAACTCCCAACTCTATTTAAAGTTAAATCTTTTCCCTCCCCCAGCAAGGATCTGTTTCTGGCCAGAAGTCTTCCCCTGCTGTATTATTCTTCATCTCTCCTCTTCACTGGATCCCTTCCGCCCAGGCCCACACTCCTGCCTTTTTTCATTTATTCTCAGTCTTTCTTATTTAGTAATGAAAGAACTTTGAAGGGATTTCCTTAGATTAAAAGTGTATAGGTTTTGCTATGCTATTTTTATTGTAGCTAATTATTAATTAATTAATAATCTATGATGTCAAGTTTGATATTCTCTTTGAAACAAATTATTTAAAAAAGAGGTTTTCACTATTTGTTAAATTTGATTTTTTTTTCACTAGTAATTTACTATTTCATTGCAGTGTGGTTAGTGAATAGTCTGTAAATCTGTATTTTGGGGACTTTCACTTTTTTGAGTTTTACATGATGAATATCTTGAGTACATTTGGAAAAGTATGTATTTAAGCTTGTTTGATGTACATTTTTATCTATCATATTATCGTTTGGCTAGTTGTTATAGCAAATTCTGAAAGATCTTTGTTTAAAATCTTTCTAAGAGATCATAACCATTTTATCATCATTGTGAAATATATATTTCAGCAATCTGTCATGTCTCCATTTACTGTTTTTTCTTTGACTTCCACTTTGTTATTATAATGTGGTCAATTACAACTTGAATTTTATTTGCATTTTTCTGGCATATTTTAATCCATTGTTTTATTTTAAACTTTTGATACATTTTCAATCCGTAACTCATTCCTATTTGTTATGGGCAATGGGTACACTGATCTCATCCCGGCCATGTTATTTTATGTTTCCTGTTCATTATGCTTTATTATTATTTCCATTTTGGTATTTGCTATATTGATTTGGAAGATACTAATCCTATTCCAAGTTGTTTTATGATTACTTTACACTAAAAAATGTACCTGTTATTTCTCTATCAATATCAAGAATGAAGTAGAATGTACACAATTTCCACCTTCAACTCAAGCAAGATAAAAACTTGAGCCTTCAGAGCTCAGGAAGGCTTTTGTTCGTTCTGTTGTTTTTTGGGTGTGATCTCCTCCTTTCTCTGGTAGAGACTCTGTCTCTCTGTGTCCCATTTGCTCTGAGTGCTGAGCTTGGCTCTCTTTTTCAGACTCCTGAAAAGTTTCATATATCCGAGTGGCATTTCTCCATCTAATTGTCTTCATAGAAGGAGGCCAAGCTTGGTAGATGTCAAAAACCAAGACAGGCCCCACAGAGATTGTGGAGGGGATCTTGGAATTCCTTCTATGAACAGATTCTTCTCCCTGTCCATCCTGTCACTCCAAAGCCACATCATGTTCCAGACTGGCTGTGCACGTGTGTTTAAAGGAATGTGCAAAGACTCTTGTTTTGGTGAGTCCTGACCCACAATGCTATTCTTCTATTCTTGTTCCCTATTCTGGAAAATTATCCATGAGATATTGTGATATTACCCAAAAGCTAGGAGGGATAGAGTGAGATTGGCTTCATTTACTTACTGCCTAGTGAGTTAACACTCTTGTTTTCATATTTGCTTTGGTGTAAGTTCTTCTGGGTTAAAAACTTTCTTAGGCTGAGTTCCCCAGAAGCTGACTGTGAGAGGAAAATTTATGTGCAAATGATTTCTGTAGAATGTGCTGCCAGGATAAACCAGTAAATGAGTGAAGGAAGCAGAATAGGGAAGAGGAAGGAGGAAGAAACCAAGCAAGGATGAAATGACATGCAAAGCTCCAGCCACTGTGGGCAGGGAGCTCCAGAGCGTGAACACAGGGGAGCTCCGGGGTGTGAATTATACCTCGGAGCTGGTCACCCCTTGGGTTTCGGGGAGTCTCGTTTCCCACACCAGTCACTGGGCTGGGGGCCTCAGGGGGCTGGGGGCCTCAGGTGCTGGGCTGATGAGGGAGAATGTAAACCCCCAGCCCTCCGGCTCTGTGTGCTTTCAGGCAAAACAGCTCCAGAAGCCCAAGAAGTCTCAGGTGAGGCCTTACAAAGGAAAAGAGCCACCCCAAAATAGCGTAAGGACTTTCGGGGATCTATGTGGAGCACCACTAGTGTCTGCCTTGTTTGTGAAGACCTTGTTTTGATCTTGTTTTCTTAAGTGATTGCTTCCTTGGTTGGTTGTTTTGTCAGTGTGTCCCGTTGATCACTATGAAACCTCTTTATTCCATAAGCAGAGGCAAATGTGGTCCGTTCAGCAAAGGGGCAGGACTCACAGCTCTGCTCCTGGTGGATGCTTGCTCAGCACAGAAAATGTTCACAGTGGGTCTCCCCTCTGGAAGATTAACTGGGGACTCCCCATGGCCACCTGCCAATACCACTTTCTCATACAGTTCTGGAAATTGCAAAAAGCAAAACTTTACCAAGAAAAGGAGCACTGCATAGACTTTCACTGTCGAGACCTTTTGGCCTAGACTTTACATGGATTTTCACTTGACAAACTTACTTTTGAAAATGCCTAGCAGTTCTGGTTTTAATTTTTGAGGAACCCCCATACTGCCTTCCACAGTGGCTGCACCAATTTACATCCCCACCACCAGTGCATGAGGGCTCCCTCTTCTCCACACCCTCGGCAACACTTAGCTCTTGTATTTTTCATAACGACCATTCTAACTGGGGTGAAGTGATATCTCATTGTGGTTTTCATTTGCATTTCCCGGCTGTTCAGTGATGGTGAGTATCTTTTCCCCTTACCTGTATGTCTTCTTTAGAAAATGTCTATTCACGATTTCCCTGTTGAGTATTCTTGTCTCCCCTGTCAAGTGTGAGTTGACTGGCTATGCATGGGTTTATTTCTGGGCTCTGCATTCTGTTCCATTGATCTTTGTGTCTGTTTTTACACCGGTGCTATTCTGTTTTGGTTACTATATGTTTGTAATATAGTTTGAAATTGGGAGGTGTGATGCCTCCAGTTTTGTTCTTTCTCAGGATTGCTTGTATTAGAAAAAGTAGAAAACAAATGCACAAATAAGAAATCATACACTTCTTTTGCATTTAATTTATAGGTATAAAATTCCTGAATATAATACCAGAAAGTCAAAATCAATAGTGTATTTAAATACGCACAGTGATCTTGACAATATTCTTACTGAGTCTGTTTTTATCACATATTTTTCTAGAAAATTTTCCATTTTCAGTTCAAATTTATTTGCACATAGTTCTTCCTATTCTCTTATAATTAAAAATCTCTGCATCATGTACATCTGTCCATTTTTTGTAATGTTATTTTTAGCTTTCAATTTTATTTTAGCTTTATGAGTATCTTATCGGGTCTTTAAAAGAAAATCATTGGAATGAGTAACTCTTCCTGATATTTTGTTTACTTGTTTTCTATTACTTCTTTCATTTATTTACTTAAAGTTCTTTTTAATTTGATATTTTGTGTTGTTATTTTGTTCTTCCTCATTGGTAGCTCATTTGTTTTCAGTTTTTCTTGTTTCCTAATTAGCGAATTTGGCTTCATATTTCTGAGTACCTCTTCAACTACATCTCCCAATTTTAAGGTGTAGTGTATTCTGTTCATTTATAAATATTAAGTCATTTCCATTTTTATTTTCTCTTTAACCATAAATTACTTTTAAATGAGTTAATAGTATCCAACTTCATATACATTTTACACTTACAGTTTTAATATTTATAATAAATTAAAATTTAGACTTACTCAAGTATTTTATCAACTTCTTAACTCACTGTTGCTTTCTTCTGGCTTTTCCTTTTTGCTGACTTTTATCCTTCTTTAGCATAGGTATCATTTAGAAACTGTGCTGTTTTACCTTTCCTGTTTAGACAAACAATAAATCTGATGTTCATGTATGATGTATATGATGCAAAATAAGGGCCAAGATTCATTATTTCTAATATGAAAGTCCATTTGAACTAGAAAAATTTATTGAAAAAGCTGTTCTTTTCCCAAGGCTTTTCAGAGACACTTTGTCCTAAACAAATTCTCCATATATACACAGATCAGTTTCTGAACCCTCTGTTATGCTTCACTTACATCTTTGTTCTTAAGCCAGTGCTATACATTCTTACTTACTATAACTTTCTAATAAGTCTTGCTATCTGATAGTTCAGCTTCTCTAATTTTGTTTTATTCTTCATGATTATCATGACTTTTTTAATCCTTTGCATTTCCATTTAAAGATCAGTATCATTAATTTTCTCAGAAAAACAATACAAAGAAATGAAAAAAATATCAGCTGGTATCATGATTTGGTTTGCAATGAATATTTAAATGAAATTGTAGAGAACTGGCATCTTTCTTATATTGGGTGTTCCAATCCATGGTATGCTATATACCTTTTATTTATGTCTTCTTTTATTTATCACAATAATGTTTTGCACATTTCTGTGTGGAATGTTTATATATCTTTTGTTAGATATATCCTTAGGTATTTGATATTTTTTTCATGCTCTTATAATTCATTTTCAAATTCATTTGCAAATTTTTGGTTGTTGGTATATGAAAATACAATTTTTGTTGATCTGTCCAGAGACCTACCTAGTTAAAGTCATTTACTAATTCTATTTGTTTATATGTAGATTCTTTTGAATATGTTATATCTATGCAATCATGTAAGCTACAGTAATACAAGTTTTACTTTTTTTCTCAAGTCTTTTACTATTGATTTCCTTTTCTTACCTGGAGGCATTGGCCAGGACCTCCAATACAATGTTAAATAAATTGTCAACAATAGGTATCCTTGTCTCATTTCCACTCTGTAGGGAAATTATTCTATATTTCCAAATTAAATATGATGCTTGCTAGTGTATTTTAGTGCAACACCTTTATCAGATTAAGGCTGGTTACTCACATTTTTGAAATACTACTAATGAGTATTGGATTTTATCAAATATATACTTAAAACTGAATTAAGTTTATGGTAATAACTGAAATATATGGTTTCTAAAGCAAAATTTAAATATGAAAATTGACTCAGGAAGAAATAAAGGAGGTGAAAGGTATAAACTTTCAGTTATAAAATAAGTAAATCATAGGGATATAATTGTATATGTGAAAGTTGCTTAGAGAACAGGTCTTAAAAGTTCTGATCACAAGAAAAGAAAATGTGTAACTTGTTTGGTGATAACTAGACTTACTGTGATCGTTTCTCAGTATATACAAATATTGAATCATTATGTATTGAGACTAGTATAATGTTATGTGTCAGTTATATCTTTTTTAAAAAGCAGAAAAAAAGGAAGAAATAAAAACCCTAAAAATTTCCCTCAAATGATTTTATAGTTGAAATACCCAACAACAGCCTTTTGGCTAAAGATGGTCACTGTACAGTCAAGGAGCTGAAAACCCCTGATTTACAGAAAATACTCCAGGAGCAGAAAAAGAAGTAAAACTGACCAACACATTTGATGAAGCCATTACAACCCTAAAACCAAAATAATTCACAGCTTGTTCATGATAGTAAATACAGTCCTATCTTTTTGAACATCTGTGCAATGCATGTTGGGATTTCACATTTTAGCTTCCATTTCACTTAGACCCTACCTTTTCCCAACTCTCTTCTGCATACCTGATGATTCTCTTTCTTGGCTTTGGCTAATCAGTTATGGGTCCCATGCATTGAGTTTGCCTTCCCCTCTGATTTTGGTGCTTTTCCTCATTCTTTTTGAGGATTTGTATTCTTTTTTCAAAATTTGCCCATTATGTTTTCATCCCATCCTGTTCTTAGTTTATGTTTACCCTTCCTTGATGCATCTCTTAGGACATTTTAAACAATCCTGATTAAAGTCTCTTTTTCAATAAATTCCCTTCTTTGTTGCAGGTGCTGAATAGTTCACGTAGCTGTTTATGGCGTTTCTCATCCTCAGAAGTCCCTTTCCCGGGAGGCCTGCGATGCTTTGCCTTGTGGAGGCAGTCATACGGAGTCCTATGGGATTAACCAGAACCTGCTCACTTTTTACAAGTTTTCCACCTCAGGCATTTTTATACCTTCCAAACATGTTTGTTAGGGCCACGCGATAGTGCTCTTTGCAGCCTTTGGGCCTTAATGTTTCGGCGGCAGCCCTGCCTCTGCCTCCTCCTTGGTCAGGCCATCCTGCTTCCTGTCCACCAGTTAGACTATTTCTAGTCTCAGTGCACAGGCACTACAGTTTATGTAGCTCTGGGCTTTATACAATGAGGCCAGTTCTAGATCCCTTCCAACACATGGCTGTATCTTTTCATTTTTCCTACAGGTATTCAAATCTTAGCTCCTGAGTCATGTGTCCAAAGCAGATACTCAAAGGAACTTACACTGACTTACACCCTTAATCACAGCTGTGAAAATATGAACCCTCTCTTTTTATTTCCTTATGTGGGAAAAGCATGGGAGTGTGATGAGGCTGTTAAACAGCCCACCGTCTTGCCTAAATGGAAGAGTATGAATTAATAAATGTTATTTTAAAATGTATGTTTCCTCCATTTATAAAATCTGTGTATTTTTAAATGGGTGAATTAACTAAAGGGTAGCTTAGTCCCTGAGCAAGATAATGAAATTGTTCTCAGTTCAATTTGTAGCTTCTTAGATATTTAGTGCATTCAGCACATCAGAGGCACAACATTTAAAGGAGAAAAAGCAAATTCATGACCATCAATACTTTCCTAAGTCCCACTAGAGCTCATAGAAAAGGCCTTTGAAGTGAAAATTAATGGTGACTTTGTTTGATTCTGGATATTTTAATTCAGATGCTCCAAGAAAAGTTCCATCAATTGAAGGAATAAAAAGAGCTTTTGCTCACTTAGCTCCTCCTTTCGAAATGTATTTTGCACCCCTTTGGTTAGAATAGACGTGTTCTCAAGGTCTTCGTTCTCTATGTATTTCCTTTTTATTTGGGGTTAGGGGCATGCCTTACTAGTAATTAGTGAGTCTTTTCAGAGCCTGGCAGCCATTCAGTTGGCCTACAACCCAGAAAGAGCTGTCCAGAGTCTGAAATATTGGATTTTAATGTAGAGAAAATAGAATACATCAGTAAACCATTACTTTCTTTCTCATGTATGTGTTTACGTGTGTGCACATGTGTACAGTAGTCATACACTGTTAAAGGAGTTGGCATCTGCATAAAGTTAGAGCTTCCTGGTCCAACTGGGACTCTACATTCTAGTACATTCTGGTACACTCCAGACTTAGCCTGTCTCTAAAGGCTTTAGTTGGACATCTTGGGCTCCTCAAACTGCAAGTGACCAGTTTAGTAATCTGCTCATATAGATGAGGAAACTGAGGAAAGAGAGGTGGAAGAACTAAGGTTCCAGGGAAGTAACATCTAGGTGTTGTTCTGAAAGAAAAGAAAAGGAGGGTGCCTTCCTAAGTACTTAGGTTCTGCTTTGGATGGGTGATAAAGAAATGAGCAGCCAGATCTCAGTCAGTCACTTCCTCTTTTCACCAATAGCCCAGAGAAAGAAAAGAAAACCGTAATTCTGACCCTTTACCTTGTAAGACCAGGTTAAAGACAGCACCTGCTTTGTGTTGATATGGTTGTGCTCTTGGCATGTGGATTTTCGGGATTTTCCAGATCACCTGCATATCCCAGACAAGTTCTCCATATTCTGCATATCCCAGAGGATAAAAGTTCCCACATTCCTAGGACAGACCAGCAAGATCAGAGCAAATGCCGACTTCTAAGTGAGCAGCAGAGACACTTTTCAGGAAGCCAGTATTGATAAAGGGAAGGCAGAGGGAGCCTTAGAGTTCTGAGGGACACACAGTACCACTTCGTGGCAGGGTGCAGCAATGACTGGCCGTTCCTCACAGTGCCACATGGCTTATACTAGCAAGCACCTGAAGTATCTTGATACTTATTTTCTGTGCTGACAAACTACATAAAACTATACTGTGGATTTGTTTTTAATCATGTATAGTAGGACACATGACCCAAAAATAATTGTGACCAAGGAATACATTTTTACTCAAAGTTCCCCAGAAGCAGTTCCCCACACCACGCAGGGCCACACAGGGAAGCATCAGGGTCAGTCAAGAAGAGCAGGGGGAAAGCATGGGTAGAGCCTTTCTTGTGGGCCCTGAAGGAAAGGGGAGGCAAGGCAGGGTAGATGGACTTAAAATTGACTGGTTTGAATAAATTCAGCAGGCTCTGGGGGCAGCGGCTCCCCCTAGCTGTTTGGAACCTGGTCCTAGGAGGAGTACAGCAGAGGAATATTGTTTCCCAGAGTGTTAGAGAGGAGGTGGTTGGGAGTGTGGGCTCTGGATTAGTATGTATGAACAGGAAAGATGCTCTCCCAGGCACATCTTTTGCTATCTGTAAGAATTAGCTATCCCTGGGAGGGCCACCTCTGCTCGGTCAGTGAGTCCTCAGATGCCACAGCGTCCAGAACAGAATATAAGGAAATGCAGCTAATATACCAACATTCCTCCTTTGGACTCTGCTGTCTCATAACTCCCCTCCTGCAGCCCGCATACCTCATTCCAGTTGCCTTCTCTCTTGGTCTGAAACTGTTCTGTTTCTGACATTCCCTCCGTCTGACATTCTAGGGAGGTGAGTTCCCCTGTTTCTCCCTCCTGACTCCCAGTCCCTCCCAGTCCCTCCCAGTCCTGATCAGTGTTGGAGGAGGAGGCTCTTGCATGTGGTGAGAGGAAGGAGTGACTCAGGAAACCTCACGTGGAAGAAAGAATTGACCGGGGCTGCAAAGCTCTCCTCACCCGCTGCACCAGTTGCACTTGACGGGGGCTGGGTAGCGTAAT
Organism: Manis javanica; assembly: GCF_040802235.1. NCBI lineage: Eukaryota > Metazoa > Chordata > Mammalia > Pholidota > Manidae > Manis > Manis javanica. The sequence goes on along the minus strand of NC_133156.1, from coordinate 230,341,279 downwards.
GAGGGGTGGAAGGCATAAAGCAGAAGATGTTAATAAGTATCAGGGAAGATGGAAGGAAGGTCTTACTTTCTTCTGTCTCCTAGGAAAAGAAAATACAGTGCTTCATTAAAGGATCTCAGAATCACTGCAGTCAAGCAAACTCTTAATCTGGTCCTTCTTTTGTGAAATAGGAACAATAATCTTGCTTGTGCGTAGTTTTATCAACCTTAAATGGGCTTGTGTATGTACATTTTCTAGTGTAGGTCCTGGCATATATTAGGCACTTGGTAAATCACTTTTTCCAAATTCAAGAATTAAATTTTCAAGGCTATCTTTCTCTTCTGTTTGGTTTGAGAGACATCCAAGATGGAAACAGCTGTTCAAGCCACCGCAGCAACCTTACACCCCATGTTCTCAGGCAGAAGCATGGATATTTCCCAACCGAAATGTCTTGGTTCTGGTAATGCAGTTCCCTAATGAAATTTCCATCACGCTTCTTCTGTTCCAGCATTTCTACTCTTATTACAACTTACAAGGCCTGAGCTGTGCTTCCCACATAGCTGAGGGGTCCTGGAGGCTGAGTCAGGGTGCAATGGGCAACTGTGCACAACAGGCAGAGTCAGGCAGAGCAGGAAATGGGCCTTATGAGCTAATTAAGATATAGCAAGTTAATCAAGCAATCTTGTTTTTGCATTATTAATACAGAAATGCATAGTCAATGTAAAAATCTCCACGATGCAAAAGTATACATAAAATAAAAGGATAACCCACACTCAGGCATGCGCAATGCCTACTTTTTGCCTAAAGATAACCACAGTTAGCTCTTTGTGGTCTCCTTCCAGAGCTTCTGCTGTGCATCGACATACAAACACCTATACAGATATGTTCATATCTGTAAACACATAAAAACATATAAATGTAGTTATATTCTATGCAATGTTTCGTAACCTGCTTTTTTGATTTAATAAGTTCATTTTTTTCATGTTAGCACAAATAGACACATCTAAACATTTTTAAATGTTACTTGTACTCTGTGATATACATGCATCATCTACAATTTATTTAAATACTTTCCTTCAAGGAAAAAATAAGTCTGTTTCTAAATGTCTGCTACTGCAAAATATGCTTCAAAGGATATACACAGTTCTCTGTGCAATTATGTTTTTCTCTGGGGTGTTGTATATATTAACTTGCTAGTGCTGTCATAACAAAGCTTCACAGACTGGGAGGCTTACATAATAGAAATTAATTTTCTCATAGGCCTGGAGTCCAGAAGGCCAAGATCAAGGTGTCAGCAGGTTTGGTGACATCTTCTGAGGCCTCTCCTTGCTTGTCAGCAGCAGTTTTCCTCTGTGCTTGCCTGGCGGGGCCCAAATACCCCATTCTTATAAGGACGCCAGTGTGGTTAGGGTTAATCCTAAAGGCCTCATTCTAATTTAATTATCTTTTTAAAGACCTTATCTCTAAATCCAAGAACATTCTGTGGTCCTGGGGGTTACGACCTTAACAAATGAATTTGGGGGGACATAACTCAGCTTGTAACACTTGTTCTAGTAATTATGTTGATTAACAATATTGCCACCACACTCAGCAGCTTAAAACCGCAATTTAATTAAGTTCACTGATTCTGAGGGTCAGGAATTTGTTATGTGCACAATGGGGACAGAATGTCCCTGTTCCATGACATCTGGGCAGAAGGCTGCAATCATCTGAAAACTCCTGTGGTAGACTTTTCCCAGATGCTCATCCAGAGACTTGCTTCTCCCCATCAAGAAGAAGAATCCATTTTCCCTCCTCTGGAAGCTGTCCAGGACCTTGCGACCACCTCTACAGACCAGAATATGGCCAAAGTGGCATTGTGCAACTTTTGAGGCTGGCTCAGAAAAGGCAATATAAGTTTGATCTTCTTTCTTGCTCTCTGAAAGGACACTCATCCTTAGAACCCAGTCACTACATTATACGGAAACCCCAAATAGACCAGGTTGAGAGAAACTGAGGCTCCTAACCAACAGCCATTATCAACATCTAGACATGTGACTGACAAGTCTTCAGATGATTCCAGTCCCTGGCCCCCCAGGCTTTCAAATGTCGTCACAGCCTCGTGGAGAAGAGACAAAGCTCTGCTGAACCATGTCCACATTTTTGACCCCATAACATCAGTGATCATAATAAATGATTTTTTGGTGCTATTAAATTTTTTAAAATTACCAAATGTACACCACAGTGGTTCAACAGTCCCTCACCCCCTCCCTCCCACCCCTACTCAATCCCCTCCCCGTTGGTAACCACTAGTCACTTCTCAGTATCTATATGTATAACGCTGGTTTGTTCCTTCTGTTTTGTTTTGTTTTTATATTCCACAAATAAGTGAAATCATATAGTATTTGTCTTTCTCTGCCTGGCTTATTTCACTGAGCATAATACCCTCTAGATCATCCATGTTGTTGCAAATGACAGGATTTCTTTTCTTTTTATGGCTGAATAATATTTCATTGTATATAGGTACCACATGTTCTTTATACATTCATCTACTGATGGACATGTTGATAAACCAACAGCCAACATTATACTTAATAGTAAAAAGCTGAAAACTTTTACTCTAAGATCAAGAATAAGACAAGGATGCCCACTCTCCCCACTTTTATTCAACATAGTACTAGACATCCTAGCCACAACAATCAGACAACACAGAAAGATAAAAGGCATCCAAATTGGTAAAGAAGAAGTTAAACTCTCACTATTTGCAGATGGCATGATATTATACATAGAAAACCCTAAATAATCCACCAAAAAACTACTAGAACTAAGAACTGAATTCAGCAAAGTTGCAGGATACAACATTAATACACAGAGATCCATTGCATTACTATATACTAACAGTGAGCTAGCAGAAAGAGAAATCAGGAAAACAATTCTATTCACAATTGTATCAAAAGAATAAAATAGCTAGGAATGAACCTAATAAAAGAGGTGAAAGACCTATGCCCTGAAAACTACAAGACAGTTGTGAGAGAAATTAAAGAAGACACAAAAAATGGAAATCTATCCCATGTTCATGGATAGGAAAGATTAATATTGTCAAAATGGCCATCCTGCCCAAAGCAATCTATAGATTCAATGCAATCCCTCTCAAAATACCAGCAACATTCTTCAATGAACTAGAACAAATAGTTCTAAAATTCATATGGAACACAAAAGACCCCAAATAGCCAAAGCAATTCTGAGAAAGAAGAACAAAGCTGGGAGTATTATGCTCTCTGACTTCAAGCTCTACTACAAAGCTATAGTAATTAAAACAATTTGTACTGGCACAAGAACAGACCCACAGATCAATGGAACAGAATAGAGAGCCCAGATATAAACCTATGCATATATGGTCAATTAATACATGATAAAGGAACCATGAATATACAATGGAGAAAAGACAGCCTCTTCAACAAATGGTGTTGGCAAAACTGGACAGCTATATGCAAGAGAATTAAACTGGATTATTGTATAACTCCATACACAAAAGTAAACTCAAAATGGATCAAAGACCTGGTGCCATTAAGTTTTGTGGTAATTTGTTATCAGCTATCACGGCTGGGAGAGTTCATTTGCTTATGTGACTGGGGTCTGGTCTGGAGGATTTGAAGACTAATACTCCTGACTGGAGTACCTGTGTGCAGCCTCTCAGTGTGGGTCAGCCTCCTTTGAAAGGGAGCCCTCAAGGTGGTTGGACATCTCACATGGAACTCGTGGACAAGTAGTCTTGTGAACTTAAAAATCAATTTATTGGCTTAAAAACAGGTATGTATGTCTCATGGTTCTGAGACTGGAAAGCCCAAGATCAAGGTGCTAACAGATTCCATGTCTGGTGAGAGCTCAGCACTTAGCTTATAGACAGCTACCTTCTTGATGTGTGTTCACATGGTCTTGGTGCATGCTCATTGGAGTGAGAAAGAGCTCTTGAGTATCTTACTCTTCTTATATGGGCACTAGTCTTCTCATGAAGACTCCACCCTCATGACCTCATCTAAACCTAATCACCTCCCAAAGGTCCTATATCCAAATACCACGTGGGTTATAGCTTTAATATATTAAATTTGCGGGGGACAAAAATATCAGCCTGTAGCAATAATGAATAGTCAACCAATAAAAAAAATTTTAATGTTGATAAATATTATGAAAGAAGTGAAACAGGGTAATATGATAGAGTGTTACTGAGAATATTCCTTTAGGTTGAGTGACAAAGACATGTCTTTCTGAGGAGGGGACATTAGGCTTTTTAGACTCAAGAGGGAAGAAATAGTCGCCCATGTGAAAAGAATGGGTGGGCTCTGCAAACAGAAGAAACAGCAACTAAAAACACTTTTGGAGTGCTCCAGGAAGAACAGTGAGTGACATGGGAAGTGGTGCAAAATTAGGTTAAAGAGAAAAAGCAAGGGGGAAATCCTGTGATCTGAAGTCTATATTTTATTCTAAATTCAGTTGAAAGCCACTGAAGTTTTTTAAGTGATGGGATGACATTATTTGATTTATATGTTAGAAAAAATCACTTCGCTTGCTCTGAAAAGCAAGAGTGGAAAGTGGAAGGACAATTACAGAACTTTCAAGTTTTCTGGGCAATTCATTGTCATGGTTTGGGCTAGGGTAATAGTAGGTTAAATGCAGAAGAGTGGAGAAACTCAACTGCATATGTGTTTCATGGGTGGAACCATTAGGACTTGCTGATAGATCAGATATAGGGACCAAGAGAGTGAAATCCAGGGACATGTGTAGGCTTTGGCTTTGGGCAACTGGGTAGAAGGTAGTACCATGGACTTGGATAGACAGAGTAGTGTGTGGGGAGGGTCTAGGATGAGTGGCAGGGTGTCTGAGGCAAGATGGGATGCACAGGACTTACCATTCATTTGTTGTTGTATTTTAAGTGTTCATTAGTCATTTAAATGAAGATGTTGAATAGAAATGTTGGATAAGTGGGTTCAGAGGTCAGGGTTAGCAATTTAAATTTGTGACATTTAGATAGTAGATACACAAAGCTATGAGACCAGAAGAGACACCAGGAGGGAAATGTAGTGAGAGGAGAAAATATGCCCCAGAGAGAGCACGTGGCATTCTAGTGCTCAGAGGACACAAAGAACAGGGTGATGAATGTGGAAAGGAGCCTGGGAAGGAGATGCCAAGGAAAGAGGAGGAAACTGACCTGTGGTGACCTGGAAAGAGTGTTTTCAGAGGGAAGTTACAATGGCTTAGAAGTTCTTTCTCATAACTAAAATGAAATCTGACTCCGTATTAGTACTACAAATCCATCTCAGCTCTTTATTCTGGAAAACATGTAAAATAGATCGAAGGAATTCTAAAGAAATATTTCATGGTAGAGAGAAAATACATTTGGCTGTTTACCCTGCTCCTGGTTTGAATCCTGGGTCCACCAGGGATGAGCTGTGTGATTGATTTGGTCTCTGTGAGTTTCATTTTCCTTATTTCTGGAACGGTGATAGTGACATTTACTTTGCTGGGTCGTGGGGAAGCTTATTAACAGTGCACATCACACACCCAGCCTATAACATGCTCAATAAGGTGACGTAACTGTTAGGCTGGTCCGCCTGTCCGTACAATAGCCTGAGAAAGAGTTGACCATTACCTCCACATTCCTTTTGAACTCAAGATATGCTAAGCTATCACTTCTCTCTCATCCTGTTCTTTTCCTCTTCCCACACCTGGTCAGTTTGCCAGACCTCAGAGAATTCTAAAGCAAGCAAGACATACACTTATGTAGGTGATACTTATCCATGAACACAATGGCATGGACTGTTGTGTGAATGGGAAGACACTTGGAGGAAGTGAAGTGCCACGGTAAAAGCCCAGTGTCTTGAGTCATATACATGGGGTTTAACTCCATTTCCATTACATAGAAGCTATGTGAACCTGGACAAGTTACTTAAACTTTCACTGTGTTACTTTCCTCACTTATCAAATGGAGACCAATAGTACCTATCTTATAACCTTGTTATAAGGTTACATGAATTAAAATGAGTAAAGTACTTGCAAGAGTATCATGTGCTCAGTCCTGACGAAGCATTGAATAATTGTGAGCTACCATCTATATTTAGGATTTTAAGCAGATGGCTGGATGGTCTCTCTTCCATGAATCTCCTCCTACCAGAGATTCATCCCTCAAGAAGGCTGTGTGGGATGGCTTCTGAGGTCATTTCTGGCTCTGACATTATCAGATATGACAACTAGTGAGACTCAATGATTTGGAGGATGGGCTATGTCTATAGGTGGAGGGGAAGCAGAAGCATTTGCCCCTAACTCACAGAAAGCTGAGACACATTCAGGAAGAGCTAGGAATTTGGGTTAAAAAGTCAAAACTGCTTCAATTTTGAATAATGACTTTTCTTCTCAATGTAAAAACTTCACCTGCTTTTCTGGGTTCATATGTCAGAATCAGGTTTTAAAATTTTCTTTGATAATTTATCTTCAGTTACAGAAGAAGAACAATATACAGAAAAGACCAGTGGGTTCAGACTTAATCTATATTTAATTCTCAGCCCCTCTACCAGAGTGGCTGTCTCTGAGACTCAGTTTCCCAAATTTAAAGAGGGAAGTAATAATGCTTGTTTTGCAGAGTTATTATGAGGATTAAGTAAAACAGTGTGCAGAAAAGACTCGGTGAGTGAAAATTATGCTTTCCTCCTCCACCTATCCCACTGGACTTGAATTAATAAAAAAAAGAAGTAGTTTCTGCAAGTTCTAAAAATATTACTCAGAAATATTGCTCTTTCCAGACCCCTAATGCTGAGTAAGGTAAACTTAATCTCTCAGTTTCATAGGCTACTGATAATTTCCTTTATGCCAATGGGAAAACTAGTGCCAAGATAATTTTAACTGGTCTGAACAAACATATCTTCATTTGCATCCAGCAAGATGTAACCTTAGCAACAGTGTATTTTTGGACTCCTTTTCATTTAATGCAAATGAAGCACCACTGATATACCCAGAATCTGATGACAGAATTCAACGTGACCAATTCATGTGTCTGAGGCCTCCTAGTCCCTTGCCAGCCCAGCAAGATTCTGATTTCCTGTCGCTGGCATGAATCAGTATGGCCCAAATTGAAATTATTCTAGAGCTCTGATTTTTCTGACTTTCTTTTAAGCCACATATACCTGTCAGTCCACTTATAAATGGTCTAAAGTGTGAGGGAAGCTATATATTATTGCATAAAGAGTTTAGGCATCATACTTCAACAGAGAATTAAAAATGTGTCCATGCTTCTGCTGAACTAGGATGTGAGGGCAGTTACCTGTTATCTCTGAGCCACAGTACCTTTCTATGAAATACAGGAAATCATTAATTTGACAATTGCCCTCCCTTGTAAAGTTGTGAGTATTAACTATTTGAAACTTATTTTTAAAGAGGTAAGGCAAACACCAGTGTGAAGGCATGCTTTTATACTTGGCTACATTCCCTCATGACTGCCATGATGCCTGGTGCATAAAATAAGTGGTGCTGGATTTTACCATTATTTCTTTTACTGAAGTGGAAATGGAGTTTGGGGAGATTGTTGTCCCTGAAGACTCTTCTCTCTGTAGTTTCCTTCACCTTTGTAGTTAACACTTGGCTTGTGTTGCTGAGCTTGAACAAAAGATGGACATACGTGAAATTGTTTCTATATGTGGAAGAACAAGAAAATTTTCATTTCTCACCAAAAGTAAAGCAGCCAAAAACCCTGAATAACAGAGGGCTTTGCCAGTCCTGTTTGAAGAGTTGGATCTCACCAGCGTCTGTCCTTTGCCAGCCATTGCGTGACTGACTATTCTTCAACCTTGTTGATTTATTGCATGCTGGAATGCATGATTACATGAATCATTACACTGTCAAGTTGTCCTCATGGTTAGCCAGGTCATAGGGTCACTCTTGATTTAATCCATGGGTAAATCATGGGTTGAGGCAGAAGGTTCAAGAGTAGAAATTTGAGTGTGCTTAAGTGTGTGTGTGTCTGTGTCTGTGTCTGAGTTATGGACATGGTGAGTCTATATGTGTGTGTCTTTGTGTGTCTAGGTTCATGAATCTGTGCGTGTGACTTTATGGACTAGAGTTTGGAGGCATGTACTGAAGTCTGTGAGTTCACATGTGTCCATATGTGTTGTAAATGTATGTGTGCATAGTTTCTGTATGTTTGCTGTTGTGTGGGAGGAAGGGAGAAGCTGAAGATTAGATATCATTTGTTCATTCATTTAAGACATATTCACTTAGCAGATCAGCAAGCCACACTTTGAGTCTGTGAGGTCACTGGTTCAGTCCATGGAAAAATCACGCCAAATGGAGATGGGGAAATGCTGGCTCTCCTTGTGTACACTGAGCCTCGCTGTGACAAAATGCCCTGTCTATGGATGTTCGGGCTGCAGCTCCGGGAATCACTAAAACCCATTCATGATCTCCAAGGTTATACACACTAAACTATAGAGGGTTCCGTCTTTTCCTTTCTGTCTCCTGCTTTCATCACCATCCTCACGCGTCCATGTCCCTTTCAGTGAGTCCTATTCTTCCCTAATTAGGAGGGGCATCAACCTGAACTCACCAGTGCAGTTCAAGATGGCATGCCCCCTGGGCAATAGGTTCAGGTCTCATTCCTCATAATGGATGATTTAGGATGTCTAAGGGGGGCTTTGAAGACAGCCTAACTCATTTTACATGAGTTTTTATAGTTAGGGAACTCAGGAAGATTAATAGTATCCCAACTGTTGTCAGAGTAGTATTTTTGAGTGTTCTAGGGAACAGAAGGGAAGTTCATTACTTCCACCGACATTAGAGCCTTAGACAGAGACAGATGATATTTTCTTATTTCTGGACAGGAGAAAGGAGAGGAGCACATATCAGAAAGGAAACACGCTCTGCCCAAGGCCCTCAGGAGTGAACTGTTCCGGGAACCCAGTTCAGGGTCTTTCAAAATCCCCTCTCCCCGTAAGGGCGAATTTTATGTGTCAACCTGACTGGGCCACAGGGTGCCCAGATTAAAATCTCTGGGTGTGGCTGTGTGGGTGTTTCTGGGTGAGATTAGCATTTGAATTGATGGACTCAGTAAAGTTAACTGCTCTCTCCTGTGTGGGTGGAGATACTCAATTCCTCACCAGAATGAATGGAACTAAAGGTGGAGGAGGAGGAATTCACACCTTTTGCTTCCTGACTTCCTGCTTGGGCTGGGACATCAGTTTTCTGCCTCTGGACTGGGATTTATACCATTGGCTCCCTGGTTCTCAAGCCTTGGGACTTGGACTGGGATTTTGCCACTTTCCTGGGTCTTCAGCTTGCAGATGACAGATTGTGCGACTTCTCACACTCCATAATCCCAAGAAGCAATTCCTCAATAAACATACATATCTATATATACCTTACTGGTTCTATTTCTCTGAGGAACCCCAACTAGTACATTCTCTGATCTTTCTTTTCCCAGAAGACTGCTGGTTGAATGCCCCCTAATCTGCCCTCTGTTTTCCTGGAGCACTGTAAGTTTAAGTCCACAGCACCTCATGGAGCACCTTGCAGCTCACGGGCACCTGGGCTTTACTCTTGTGCGCTGGTCATGTACCCCGTATGAGATGCAATTCTAAAGCCAATTATCAGAACAATTCTAAAGCCAGAGAAATTGAAGTATTGAGTGCAGTATAACACAAGGCACACCAGGTGTGAAGGCTCAAATCCAGGTCTTCCTGACTCGAGTATGGCTAATGGCTCACATGCATGCCTGCCCCAGACTAGGAGTTATTTGGTGCAGGGGCTATATCGTGCTCCTCAGTGCATCCTCACTATTGAACTTGGGGCCCTGCTTGGTGTCTAGGGCTGGGTTCTCCAGGAACCAGGCGCTGAAACTGAAATTAGTGTGCAGGATGCTCACTGGGGGCACCCCTCGGGGACTGGACAGAAAGAGAAGTTGCTCTGCAGTGTAGTTGCTAGAGAGGCCTCAGCTGATGCCACAGGATCTGGGATGTCCCTCTAATTGTTTTAAATAAAAGAAAGGAGTTGGAGCCTTTGCTCCCTGTATTGGCTGGTCATTGACAGTGGGATGCCTCCAGGAAGGAGGTGACTTTGGGTGAAGTGTTTCACTTAAGGGAGGTACAAGTCAGGGATAGGGAGAAGAACTCAGCTAAGAGCCATCTGCTACCAACACCTCCCAGCAGCTGGGGGAATGAGTAACTCAGCGCTTTGGGGGATCTGGGTAACACACCAAAGGACAGTCACAAAGAGGTTGTGAAACTAACTTTTCTCTGCAACCGGCTTCCCTGTTCTCTTACCAGTGAACTCTCCTGGTGCATGTTTGTTTCTTTCTGTACTGGCTGCCCTACATCTTTAAACACTGCTGCTTTCTTTGTGCCTCTTCCTCCTGGGAACACGTCTGGACGTTGCCTTTGTGTGTGTGTGCATGCGCGTGCATATCTTTCTCAGCAGTATCTGTGAAGGTATACTTCTGTGTTGGTTTTTCAGTATTTCTAGCCACCCTATCTGCCATGTAAGGCTGGGATGGTGATGATGGCATCTGAGTCCTGGCTTTGTTTTTGCTATGCTCAGAGCATCTCTGGGCCCCAAACTTTAGTTATGGCTCAGAATTTTAGTGACCCTATTTTATGACCCAAAGGAACCTTTCAGTTTATGATTTTGCAAAGGGAGCCCCAGAGAGGGCAAGGTGCTTACCCAAGGACACACAGCGAGATGCTTGCAAGAGCAGAGTCTCCACCCATGGGAGAATGACTCCAGTTGGGTGGGTCTGATGCCTCCTGGGCCCCTCTGGGACCTCTCACAGGGCAGGGCCGCAGTCTTCAGGGTAGACTGGCTGCTCTGGCTGCAAGCAACTCAGAGGACAGATGCTGAGAGGCCAAGGCTGTTCTGGAACTGTGGCTCCATTCTCCACAGAGGGTCAGTGGTCATGGGGTGGCACGTTCACGAGGCTTCCCTCTGAGCCGCTGAATTCAGACTCTGTGGGACTTAATTAACTTGATCATGTCAGGAATCATTGGGAAGATTTCTCCTATAAATCAGTGTCACCCAGAAAGCCTAATGTGAAGGGTCTCTCCTCCCCCGGAATCCATCCTTGCCCATGGCCAGCGCTTCACCTTTTCTAGTTGAGGGTCAGGCTCTACGGCCTGGCTAGATGGCGAAGCTGCAGTGGGCTGCAAGGAGGAGGTTTCTGCATACTTGGGCAATTTCAGGGTCTCCAGAAAGATCCTCTGGCTTTTGCCATGAGATGCCTTTTGGTTAATGCCAGAATTCACCTTTAGCAGATGACAGCATTTTACATAGGTAGCTCAGACATAGAGAATGTCGTTGACAGTAGAAGGGGAACCTAGTGTCTGACTTTCCACTGGGGGCCTGGGTCAGAGATGTGGTCCTTCCCGGGAGCTGGACAGGCTGGTGATGGAAGGAAAATAGCTAGGAGAGGTGGGGGATCCTGGAACGGAGGATCATAAACCTGCACCAGGAATCTGCTGACTTGTCCACCCTGGCTCCTCTGGCTGGCATGTAACCTTGGGAAGGACGAACAGAGAGGACAGTGACATCACTTTGCAGACAGGCTCAGTGGACCTGACATTGACTGTGGGCCCATGGGACATGTGACCTCATGCTCTCGGCAATGCTCTGAAGAGGATGGTTCCTTATGAGGAAGCTGGCTTGCAAATGCAATTTAAATGCTCATTTGCAAAATGCATCACCTCTGTGGGAACCAAATGAAGTTTTCAGAGCAGTTGGCATCTGAGATGAGGTTAGGATTTTGACAAACAAGCCTTTGTCCGAGTCTTGCTCTGTGTTGGAGAGTCTCCGAGGGTGTGGACAACACCCGTATCTGTTGGGGTCTGCTGAGCTATAAGCCACTGGCTTCATCCCTGAATAGAACAATAAGCAGGAACTTCACAGAGGAAGCAAGCTGCTTTGAACATTATAAAGGAGGAGAGGAAGGCTACAGCAAAGAGAATTTATAAAAGACAAACATGAAAATGTATTCTTTGAAAATGAAAGGTGATTTTCTTTTATAGAGTTCTTAATTTTTTATGTCTGCAGCCAGACACCTCATAGGAAGGGATCCTGGGAGGACATGGCTGAAGCGTTGGGATTCCTCCACAGAAGCACTCACTTTGACAAAGAAAACTGAGAGGAGGCTGTGGCTGGGGGAAAAGAGCCCTGGGCTGGGGCCAGTGACTTGTGCCTGGTGAGCTCGCTGTGTGTCCTTGGGTAAGCACCTTGCCCTCTCTGGGACTCCCTTTGCAAAATCATAAACTGAAAGGTTCCTTTGGGTCATAAAATAGGGTCACTAAAATTCTGAGCCATAACTAAAATCCTACTTACTCCCACACTCTGAGCTTGCCATAATGACATTTGTAGCTAGACAAACTTCCCAGAATCAGAAAGAGATGGCATTTGTGAAGTGTCAGCTCGTCAGAAATGACTGGCAACCAGGAAGTTCCAAGCCCTTCCCCAAAACCTGCTCCACGATTCAAACGCAGGCTAGTCTGAGCAGCTGCCTGCCCGGCACTGCTGCCTGGCCCCGTGTGCTTGCTGACTACGCCACGTGTTCTCAGGGACAGAAATAGAATCCGTCTGCCACACATCAAGCGCACTCCTGGGAGGATTGGGGGTGGTGTATTTTTTATTTTTTTTTTCATATAATTCTCTGCTAAAGAAAATAATTTCTGAAGGGAGGGTAGGGGGGTCCTGAAAAGCTGTCAGATCCCTGCTACACGAGTCACTTAGCGCCACATCTTTGCATCCCCAATGAGAAACGGCGCCAAGAATGCTCAGCACACATCCTGCAGGCATGTCCTGGGGCTGCACGTAGGGGCTCAATAGACCTTCTGGGTGTGAACCCTCACTGCAGTGACGGGTGTCCTCAGGTTATTAGGATGTGCAAGCCACCTTCTTCACATCCTAGTTCCAGGACTCCTGTGAGCTACACTTAGCCGGTAGCTCTGGGCTCCTGTGTTCATACATCAGAGACCCTGGTGTGCTGAGATCATCTTCCCACCCTGCACTTGGAGTAGGGCGCCCCTCCTCAGCTTCCCTGTCAAGGGCATCCATCTGCCTCAGTTACTCTCTGATGTCCTCACAGCAGCCAGTGTCCTGATGTGATCTCACTGTCAAAACTACACAACTTAAAAATGCCTTGATAGCAAGTAGAATCAGGCATTCAAGTTCAGACACCCCCACGTACAAATTGCCTAACCCCGGGCAGCCTTTTTTAGACCTCTGTGGGCCTCTTAAGTCATGTGTAAATCAGAGATGGTGAAAACATCTTGGACGTTATCGTAAACATCAAACAGAGTACTGAGCATCAAACTGTTTTAAGCATGGATTGGGCAGAGCAAAGGCCTACGGATACTCTGTTCAGGGCTCCGTGCCAGACACACAGCAGAGAAGGGATGAGAATAGTACTCAGATGACAACCACCGCTGAGAAGGCTAGAATCTGGAGCCTGAGGCATCTGCAACGTGAGCGAACAGTGGAGGCAGTCATCTGTGTGTGTCTCTTGAAAGAGACTGTATTTAGGCAGCCCCCTCCCCACCTTAGGATTGCCTTTGGACACCCCTCAGCCCAAGAGGCCATGGGTTTTCTCACATAAGTGAGGCCAATGTCCAGCCCCATGACAGGTCCCTGAGAGAGGCCAGAGACACCTCCTTCCATGTCTTTGCTCACCTTAGCCCGGGCCTGGCTCAGAGCGGGACCAGGTTCCTGTCTGAGCTGCGGCTCAGCCTACCCTGCCCACAGCGCCCCTGTGCTGCACTCCCCAATGCCTCGCCTAGCTGGGACCTGGCACGCACACGCCCTCCTCCTCTACTGTTCCCTCCACATGACCCCAGTGTGCCCACAGCCTCGGCATCAGACTCCTTTACACGTTGATTCAGGTCCTTTGCTGCCTGTTCATTCAAGGAGAGTGGGCACATTTTAGACCTCAAGGGGATACTGCAGGGAAATTAGGTGAACAGGCTGGGCACCCACTCTCATGGAGCTTGGAAAGTTCCTAATGAACCCGTCCCTACCAGGCCAGAGGAGTCCTGACCTTTGTAAAGCTGAGGACATGGATAGCCGCATCTTAACTGAGGCCATGCCAACAATGAGCTTCTGGAACAACTAGCTACTTCCTTCCATCCACACATTAGCTCTATGACAATTTTCATACCTGCTTTCCTAAAGAGCAAACTAAGGCTGGAGAAGGGCAGTGGCAGAACTGGAATTGGAAATAAGCTCTCCGAGCCCCAGGCAATATGCCTTCCACATAAACCAAGATGTTTCAAATGGTGTGCTCCATGAGAAGCCCAAGAGAACTTCTGGGATACGAATAGTGGAAAGTATGTTAAAACAGGTCTTTTCAGCCAGGGATAAGAAGTTATTCAATAAATGAACATGAGTCAGTGGGGAGGTGGCATTTTCTCCTTGGAAAACATGGGCGTAATTCTGCAATTAGAGGTTCCAGTAAAGTGGGTGGGCACCTCCTTGGAAATATAAATCACTTCCAATGGGCAAAGATGAACAGCTGTAGCTACACAGGCTGGGGGTCAGGAGGAGGTCAGGAACTTTCTGTTTTATGTCAGGACCACCTTGAGTCTACCCCAACGAAAATCGACCAAAATTCCTTAATTGGGATTCCTTGTTTACATTTGCTTCTATGATCCTCCCTCCTCCCAGTCATTTCAGTGATATTTAAGAGTATGAATATATGTACATATATAATATATATATGAACATATGTGTGTGTGTGTGTGTGTGCATCAGCATGCCACTTCCATAATTAAAATACCGCTTTGGTGTCCTATCTCCACAGGCTGAATCTAAACTTTCGAGTGTGACTCACGGGGTTATTTTAGCTTGGGTGGATCTCAAAGCACTCTGAGGTTTGGGTTCAAGCATTGCGCACTGAGACCCAAGGCAGCTGAGGCGTTTACCCACCAATGTCTGTTTCTCACTGGTTGAGGCTTGCCTCTGGGGGCATGAACTCCCCCCTGCACGCCTGTCTGCTCCTCATGGCCAGCTGGCTCCTGGGAGGAGAGAGGACCCTCAGGCGGAGAGAGAAGGTGCGTGAGGTAGAAGTCATTGGCGTGTAAGGAACCGCCCACTGAAGCTGCCAGCAACCTCGTGGAGTGAACCAAAGCGATGCTTGTGGGTCAGCGACATCTGCATGAGTCCATGCAAGGACTCTGCATGAGTTTCCTTCTCAAGCTGCATTCTCCTGGTATACGGTCTTAGATTTCACGGAGGTATTCTTTTATAAAGAATAAAGACACATAGATTGCACAGTTTTGGTACCTTAATTACAACAGATTTATTTGAAGATGAAGGCACTTAGCTCTTCTGTAGGAGCTTGAGCAGGTTGTCAACTGTGGACTCTTTGCTCTGAAAGCAGTTCCCAATACTCACTGTTTCTCAGGCTCCCGTATCTGGCACATGCTGAGACTGCCCTTCCCATGTGGGCCCCATCACCACCTCTGTGACGTCCTCTCTGACCAGGACATACAGGCTTCAGCACTCCCACCCTCACCCTTAATCATACTGCAAATACTTTATCATAACCTTCAAAATCATTAACCCCTTTTTGGACCTCATTTTATTTATTTGTAATATAAAGTGTTCAGAATAATGAGCTTTGAGGCCTAATACTTTTTAATCTGTTATCATTCCTAACTATTGTTTTAACAGCAAATCACATCATTCATAGGATAACGTGTGTGATTTTTCTCTTCTTTTGTGTTTTAAGTCTATTTCGGGTTGGTTGTCATAAAATTTCCTTGATTCAAAAGCATTTGCTAAGTGTCTTTTATGTGCCAGGCCTAGTGAGACACACCTAGAATTTATTATTCCTATCCTTGAGAAATTTATTATCCTGCTAAGAAGCTGACATATAAGCCAAGGAAATAACTCAGAAATAGTTCCAACCTCTTGGCAAACCAGCTGGAATTCATGGGGAAGTTCACCGTGATGGGGACAATGCTTCAAGGATATGAAGCTCTAGCTGCGTCTCGGAGGCACAGGAAGATATGTCATTGCTGATGATAGGACGGGGGCATCTTAGATGAGTCCAGAATCAACTGCACAGAACTGCAGGGGGAATAAGCAAGGTGTGAAACGGACGGAGGTGAGGACTGTGATGAGTTCACCTGGGATGCCTTTACGAGCCGGAGATGTGGTTGGCGGGGTGCAGGCTGGGGAAAACTTGGAGCCAGCAGGTGAAATTTGACATCAGATTACATGAAATCAGGAATGTGTTGTAAGAACTAGAGGGACATTAAGAGGAAGGGACATGTTTGAGGAAGGTCAGTGTAGCAGTGTGTGGAAGATGGTTTGGGTGAGGATGGGAGGAGGCTGTCGCAGTGAGACCTTCAGGACAACAAGGGCTGTGGTGGGCAGAGGAGGAGATGGGTGTTTGATGGGACACTGATCCGGACAGCAAGACGGGAGGACGCAATGACGAGGACTGCTGGGTTTGGCAAGAAGCAGGGTGGTGGTGGCAGGGGTTAGGAGAAATTGCCCCAAGACTTGTTAAATCCTCATGAATGGGGGTGGTGTGCATGTAGGGTTTTGGAGTGCAGTGAGGACTGAGCAGGGAAGGAGACAGAGGCAGTCAGAGGGGATTTAAAGCCCTTGTCTCTGAACACAGCTTTGTTTCAGACACACTACTTGAGCCCTTCTCAGCAGTGTACAGGGTCCCTGACTTCCCAGAGCATCAATAATGCAACATGGAAATTGCATGACTGTCCCTGAACAAAGACACAGGGATTAGGGAAATAAACCGATTGAGAAGCTCTTCTTTTACTGAGGTAACTATAACCTGGCCCAAGTTTGGAATCTGGTTGGAATTTGATGCTTGACTTTTCAGCGCATGACCACACAGTTTCCACACTCCTTCTTTTTGCTGATGATACTACTTAGTTTTGCATGTAGATAAAGATACAGCCATTCATAGCATAAACAGTAACACAGTCACAGATATTTTGCATGGGAATCACTTAAGCCCAGTGACTCTCAAAATATTGTTGCCACCCTCACACTCCTGAGGGGCATGATATACTCAGACCAGCAACCAAAGGTCAATTCCTGTCTCCAGTTTCAGTGGGAGGATGGAAGGGCATACATCCCTCTGTGCTTGAATCAGACTTAGGGGTAGAGAGAGTAGAAAACCCTCCAGGCAGTTCTGACAGAGCCCCAGGAAGAAGGTCCCCCACTAGGGACTCACTGTCTTCTAGTTTAAGCAGGGCCTGGGCTCATTGTCCTGCCTAAACTGAATTTTCTGCCCTGTCCCCTCCCTCTACCCCTCTTTTCTCAAACTTAACCTCAACCCTTACAGGCCCTTCAAGACCCAGTTCTCCCTTTGTCTGAGAAATCACCCCTGCCCTGCACAGCTGAGGTCATCTTTTCGGTGTCTACCCTTGTCCTGCACCAGGGTCTGATTATCTGAGTGCCTGTCTCCCCTACCAGATTGTGAGCTCTTTGAGAGCAGGGCCATGTTTCACCCAGGTCCAAAGCCCTGCATCTAGCAGGGTGCTTGGCACAGGACAGATCCATAGTGAAAGCTCACAGACCAAATGACTGGACAGATGGATGAAGAACTGAATGACAGCAGTGATTAGATAAACAGCCCTTCCAGCTCTGTGGGGTCTGACTGACACGGGAGTTGTTGCACCCTATAGTAGTTTTTCAATATCTCTTCAATCTAAGTGAAGCATTTCAAAACTCCCAGGCTGGCATGTACTTTACCTTATCATTTCATCACCGCCATTGCGGGAGGGCAGCACGGTGTCATTAAGAATGATGACTGCTGCTCTGCACAGGACACCTGAGGTACTCAAGAGTGGGGTGAAGTGACCGAGGTCCCATCTTAGCAGGTGGAGGGGGTGGGAATAGAACCAGGCTTTGTTACTTGCTGCTCCATTTTTCTCACTTCATCACATTCGATCTTTTCCAATTTCCATTCCCTCTGTGCCTTTGGGGATTTGTCTGATGTTTTTCTGCAGAGCCAAGGGGGGAGAGGCCATGACGAATGCCTGACCCTGCCTGTCTGATTCTTTCAGAGGACCCACGTTGCTGACTGGAAAGTCCACCATGAGTTCTTATTCTGACCTGCCCAATATCTGACCCTCACACCTCACATTTCCTAGTTCTCTTCCAGAAGTCGTGCTGACCCAGAGGATTTTGAAGCCTCCTTTAGAGCAAGATGGATTGGCAAGCACTATTTGGTATCCTCCTTCTTTCTTTTTTTTTTAATTTTAGCATTATTAATATACAATCACATGAGCAACATTGTGGTTACTAGACTCCCCCCATTATCAAGTCCCCGCCACATACGTCATTTCAGTCACTGTCCATCAGTGTAGTAAGATGTTATAGACTCACTACTTGTCTTCTCTGTGCTGTACTGCCTTCCCCATGGCCCCCACCCCCTAAATTGAGTGTACTAATCCTAATGCCCCTTATTCCCCTTCTCCCTCCCTTCCTACCCACCCTCCCCAGTCCCTTTCCCTTTGGCAAATGTTAGTCCATTCTTGGGTTCTGTGAGTCTGCTGCTGTTTTGTGCCTTCAGTTTTTGCTTTGTTCTTATACTCCACAGATGAGTGAAATCATTTGGTACTTGTCTTTCTCCACCTGACTTATTAGTATCCTCCTTCTTAAATGAGAACATGAGAATATACATTATTCAATTTTTTACAGTATTTTCCCCTCCTTCTCCAGCGCCTATTCCTTGAAGCATTTTAAAGCTCCTCACGGATATGGACAATTCAATTTATTTACTAATTCATCCTTTGCTGCAACATAATGTAAACTAATACATTTTTTCCTTTCTGCTAAAGTTGCTGGCTAGCCCACGAGAAACCCAGGTTTTAGTCATTGTCCCTTGGTCATAGGTTTTGCAACTTCAGAAAAGGCATATAATATCCTGGTTCTCTCACTGATCATGTTGCATTCTCGATTATTTATTTACACACTTGCTTCCCCTGTCAGACTGTGAACCAGAAGGTAAGGGTAATATCTGGTTCAAATCTCTACTCTGAACAATTGGTACAGTTTCCAGAAAATATTGGTTGAATTCAATGGAGCACTGAATGACAACAGAGAGAATGGGAAGCCATCAGCTGTAGAAAAGGGACACCAAGAAGCCTTATTCATCTATCTGATGCTTCTCTTGGTGCTTAAGAAGGGAAACAGCAGGGTTGCAGGATGTGTGTGTGTGTGTGTGTGTGTGTGTGTGTGTGTGTGTGTGTTTGCACACTTGAGTGCACATGTGGCGTTCATTCTGAATGGAGGACACAAAATTGCTGGCAGCTAGAGAGGTAAGGGAGCCATGAATAACAAGAACCCAGCCCAGAGAGTAAATCATTTAATATATATTGACTAATATATATATATATTAATAAATATCGGTATCTGACATGCCCGGAAGACATTGAGTCGAAAACTCTCTAGTCAAATACCTAACAGATCGCTTGTCAAATACTCATGATTTTAGCATCATTATGTGACAATAGCTGGGCATCAAGAGTGCTTCTAACTCACCGAGTGACCTAAGGAAAGTTACCTATAATTTAGGGTGACCTTTAAATTTGCAAGAGAGCAGAGGAGAAGGGGAGTTGTTAGCCGGACTCTGGAGTATGCACAATGCATAGAGGTTATTGAGTGTGTCATGCTGTTTTCTGTGGAAATAGAAGCAAATTAGGATTGGTTTGTTTGGGAATTGCTTCATATCTCCATAACCGAGGGAAAGGCTACAGACTGCTAGAAAACCAAAATAGCAGTACACAGAGGTGCTGGGCTGGGAACAAAGAACATCCAGAAGATGGGAATTTCCAAGAGGAAAACAGTGAAATATATATGAAGGTTCGGAATGGAATAGAATAACCACACGTGATTAGTGTAATTGGGACCAGGACATTATGGAGAAGGCAGACCTGCTCAATAATTTAAAAGCATAAGACACACAACAAATGAATCCTAGGAGAGTACTCAACTCCGGGGATGGGCAAGGCCGCTAGGAAGATAGGAAAGCATTTTTACCAACGGGCAGAGGAGAGTGGAATGTAATTTAAAGAAACAAGAATGCTTTGCACATCATCTTCTTGGGGAATACTTGCAACATTAAATAGATTTTCAAGATAATAAAGTGGATTAAATTTATATAAGAAAACAGTGTGAAAAGATCCAAATTCTCAGACATCTTTGAAATCCTTCTACATTTTGAGGCTGCTCTGGTAATAATTTTCTTGGGATTAAGCAGCTATGTGTTTACCAACGTTCAAATGCTTTCCCCATTACAAATGGCCAGGGTGAGCCCCTTAGGACACACACTTCCACCCTTGTACAGGGACTCAGGGGCACTCAACAACTCAGCTAACCGTGTTCCATCTTCTTGAAGTACTTCTAGTGTGCTCTGATCATTGGCCCTTATGGAACAGGGAAAATAAGACAACAAAAACAAAAACACCCAATTCCTGTGAGTTTATACCTTCTAAGTATGTAAAACACCTGAAAATTGCAATCTGTTAGTGTGAAGGTAACTTTCCCATAAAACCTCAGGTTTTCTTTGTTGTCCTTAAACTTCAGAAGCAGGTTCTTCCCTGTCATGAGCTTGGGATGCCAGAGGTAATAGAGGCGTCTGTTCCCTGCGGGTGGCCTTACTGTGGAGCAGCTCTTCCTGCAGACAGAGCTCTGCTGCTTGTCTGGGATTCCTTCCATCCTTCTTCACTGTCTCACCAGGATTTTACTGTGAGTTGGATGCTCTATTTCAAGGTCATTATTTGACTCTGTTACAGCTGAGGACCCACGGCAGAATTATGCAACAATAGCCACTGTTTGGAAACATTGCAAGGGCTGTCTGCTTTGCACACATAGCCACCTTTCTCATAACAAAAATGAATTATAGATAGCAAAGCCAGGATAGATCTGAGACCACCTCTGACCCAAATAGGGGAGGGAAATTTGGGGCATTCTTAATTTGAACAAAAGCCAATGTGATTCCTGGACAGAATGTCTACAAGCAAACTCAACGGCCATTGCATTTTCATTTGCAAGTAGTGTAGGGAGCTCTCAATACTGACAGGCACTTACTCATCACTAAGCTGTCAGGTAACAGTGACCACTGGTTGGCAAACTGGTAAACTGGAGGAATTTGTTTACATAGGCGCTTGCCTCCATATTCCCTGCAGAGATCTCAGATCTCAGTAGGTTCCGCAATGCTTTGCAATTGGCATTCAGTCATTTTCCACTTGGAAAGACTTCTAGTCATGGCATCCCCTCTCCCAGTTGTGCCTTCTTACTGGACCTTTTTCTCCTTCCTCCTCTAAATCATCTTATAAAGTGCGCTTCACATCTGCCAAACACCAGCGACCACAGGATTGAAGCTCTGCCTGTCTCTGCCTGAGACCTCAGTGTGCAGGGTATTGGCCTTAACTCACACTCAGCATTTCCTGACTTTAGTTTTTTAGGTTAATAATCTCTTCTTAGGGCCTCTAGGAGTCCTGGGTTCTAATCACTGCCCTGGCACTCACTCCCTGTGAGTGATCCTGGGCAATTTCCTTCTCTCCTGGCCACCATTTTACCATTGGTATTTTAAGGCATCTTATCTGACACTGTACTTGAAAGGACAAAGCAAAGCTCAAGTGCAAGGCTTTAATAATATCATGATGATTTCCCAACCCACTACAGGGGAAAAGGTTTCATCTGGTTGTTTTTGCTGAAATGTTGACAGCCTGTGGCTCCTGAGACATTAGTGTCCTTCCTCCCCAAAATCCCCCTTCTACTGCCTCTGAGTTGAGTTTCACATCCCATTTTCCAGCCAGAAAGTGTTACAAGGCTATTTAGAATAAAGATGTGTTTGTACTCCCCTTAAAATGAATCTTACCCTGTCATACACATAAAATATTACATCTCAGGCCATCACCAAAAGGAAATTCCAAGTCTGCTAAATGCCTTCCTGCTCATGACCCAGGAGCACGATCAAGGCTCCATACGGGCTCTGGCGCCCGCCTCATTTCCCAGCCTCACCTCCCCCGGCTCCTCACTGCGCTCCTGAGCCTCACACACACAATGGCTTGTAGTTTTCCACTGGGTTCTGGATGGCCCCTGAGCTTGTCTACATGGTCTCCACTTCATCTGGAGATCTTCTGTTCTGCCTTCAAAACAGGGCACGCCATCCTCTGAGAAATCTACACACCACTTGGCTGCTTTAAGGGAGAGGTTCCATTCTGCCCCCCTGGGCATTCTTGGTGTTTATTTCCTCATGTCCCTTTGTCATTTTAAAAAACATTTTTAAATTAGAAAATGAGTGGTGTGTGTGTGTGTGTGTGTGTGTGTGTGTGTGTGTGTGTGTGTGTGTGTGTATATATATATTAAAGAATAATAAGACAATGAACACCCAGATAACCCTAAGTACTTCTGAAAACTTTTGTCTTTCTTTAATTCCATTCCCTTCCCTGGCCCTCAAAGGTCACTACTTTCTTGAATTTTTTAAATTTTCTTGTTTTCTTTCTGTAGTTTGGCCATATTTGTATGTCAACTTAAACACTTTACATAGTTTTGCCTGTATCTGAATATTACATATATTGAATCAAATGATTTGTATTCCTTTGCTTTGTTTTTTTTGCTCAACATAATACTTTGGAGATTCATCCATGTTAATGCATGAGGCTAAATTCTGTTATACTTTCAGTGTTGGGTACTATTTCATTGTAAAAATCATCATGAAATATGCACCCATTCTCTTAATGACAAAGTATTTCTGCTATTCTTTAATAAATGTTCATAGAAATTTTGAACATTTCTTCTGTTGTAGATTGCAAGTGTCTTTAAAATATATACTTATAAATGACAGTGTTGTGTCAAAGGATATGGATATTTCAATCCACTGGGCAATGCAAAATTGTTGTTTAGTGATTATAGCAATGTATACTTCTTTCAGTCCCATTTGTACTATCCAGGCTTTTTGTCTTTTATCCTTTCTTGCCTTCTGGATTAATTTAGATCCCTCCCCCATGCATCAATTATCTTTAACTAGTGTGGGAGTTATATATATATATACACATATGCATATTTTTATATTATGCATATTTAACCTATATTCTAAGCTTAGTCAATATCTTTAACTTCCTCCACATAACACCAGAATGTGGTAACACGAACATTATTTCTGATCAGCCCATTTTAAATAACATGTTATTGTTGTTTTTAATTTTAGCTCTTTCCTATTTAACTGTACTAAGCGTACATAGTATGATAGTTTAATGAAGTATGTATTTTTATATTTACCTACTTGTTTAACCTTCTTTGTTTACTATCTATTCCATCTTTATTCTCCAACTTCCCTTCTGAAATTATTGAACTTCTCCCTGAAGAACAGAATATAGAATTTTAGGATCACAGGGGTTTTTTTTTTCCAGAAATTTTCAGACATTGTTCTGATTTTCATTATTAATATTGGAAAGTCACATGCAATATCTACTTGTGCTCCTTGTTGGGTGCTGTATTCTGGCTTTTCTTCATACCTCCTTGTAAGATTTTCTGTTCGTCTTTGTTGTGTTATTTGGCTGGACAATATCTGGGTATGGAATTCTTCTGATTTATCCTGCTTGGTATTTATCAGGTTTCTCGAATCTGAGAATTGTTGCTTCTCTTCAATTATGGAAAAGAAAATAACCGCATTGCTTCTGTCTAGTCTTTCCCCTTTTCTGGGGGGACTCTAATGAGATGGATGTCATACCTTCACACCCTACTGTCCATACTTTTTGTCTCGTGTGTTTTTCCTGCCATTTGTCTCTTTGGAGCAAGTACTGGATAAGTTTTTTCAGATAAATATTCTAGTTCACAAATTTTCTCTTCAATTTAATCTGCAGTTATAGTGATTTTTATTTTAGTACATGTACACATACATTTATTTTAGCTTTTGAAGTTATATTTGTCTCTTTCTTGCATCTGCCTAATCAGTTTGCAATCTCCTTTCATCAGTGTACTTTGAATTCCTCTTTATTTTTAAAATCATTGAAGATACTTGTTTCATAGTCTGTTATTCATAATTGAAATACCTATGGCCTTTGCTGGTCTGATGTGTTATTTATGCCAACTTTATAGGTGGCATATTTCCTTGTCTGTTTAGTGAGTTTTGATTATGAAGTCATGTTCTTTAGATCTTTATCTGTGGTATTTTTTTGAGGCCTTGGTTTCAAATATACTTGTCCAGAGAGTATTTGTCCATTGCATCTTTAGAGCAGAAACAATTTAGGACCATTAAAAGATAGAGCACATCCTCTACACAAGTAAATTGAATTTTCATCACAAACTCACAAGAGGGAAAGATAAAGTTCACATGTTACAAGAGATGTACTTATTTAATTTTTTTTCCTGTTCTGTCAGAACATAGCCTTGTTGTATACCCTATCTCCTTATTCTCCCACCCAGAATGTTGTTCTTCAAAGGGATCTGACTTTTGTGAGTGTCTTTGATTTAGCCAACCCTAATGAAGGTCCAGAAATATCTCCTAAATACTTATTGCTCTTTAAACACAAATTCTAAGCACCCAGCAATCAGCATACAACCCCAGAGCATTCTGACTCCCAGAACACTTTAGCCTGTGAATTCATACTTATGCTTCTTGTTGTTTCTGGATCTAAGGATTTTCCTTTTCTTTCTCCTCAGCCATGCATCAAAATAAGGTTTTTTATTTTTTTTAAACATTTTAAGTACATTTAAACTGCTTTACTGGACATTTTTCTATAAATATCTAGTTTGTCATATTGTCTAAAATAGAATCCCCACCCTGAAAATTCTTCATTCTTAACACTTATGACAACTGCCAGGGTCAGTTTATTTGTCCCAGATTCCCCAAGAGGTTCTTCAAGGCAAGGACTGTGATTGCTTCATCTTTTAATTCCCGTGCCTGACAAACCCAGACTCCCCCGAAGCTGGTTGCATGAATGAAAGAATACATGTTTAAAGAAGGCGATCATCAGAGATTTCCCCTACACCAACCAGCATCAGTTTATTAAACCTGGTTACCTGACATTCCAGGTTGATTGACTATAAACTGGGCATTGAAAGCAATGATCATCTTCTCAGAAATCTGAATACTCTGCAGAACTGTGGCAGGAAGTCGGAAGAGGTGAGCCCAAGAGACAGTGAGGTGGAGGGGGAGGGAGGGTCTGCTGAGCAGGTGCTCTCCGCCCACTGGGTGGTCCTAACTGGCTGGGAGCCTGCGGCAACACACACTAAAGTGAGCCCCAGTAAAGAGGGGGCCTTGCAGGGTCCTGCCCACAGTGTTGGCGTCCGGAGGAGAGAGGTGCGGCTCTGCTCTCGCTCGTGTCCTCCTCTTCTGCGTGGTCCTGTGAGAGGACTCCGTGGAGCTGGCAGACAGCACCGATCTGTCCGTTACAGAGAAGTTGTGGCCAAAACTCTGCTGCCACCATCAACCCAAGAACTATGGGACAAAGGAAGATCCCAGTGCAGCAAACAGTAGACCCCTCATCTGGTGGTACAACTGCCATGATCGGGATCAGCCCTCTGTACTTCACAGCCACCCCTTGCCCCCAACCAAAGAATCCTAAATAGCTCAACACGTCAAAGAGGAATGAATATCCATCCGCACAGTCCCTTGTCTTATTCTCATTGAATGGCTTGTGCAGCACGGCGAGGTGACTGGGGACGGAAGCTGGGGTTCCCTCTCAGCCTTGGCCCTACTGGGGTACCTCCTTAGGACACCTGGGGTCAGCCCCTCCCTGACTTGGGACCTGTGTCTTATTCCACAGTGGAGGTGCATGTAGAATGCTCTCTAAGGGGCTCACTAGCTCACCAAGTCTGGAATTCTGTGACTGGGAACTTTCTACTTCTTAATTATACTTAAGGCCACAATTTGTCTTTTACTTTTGGAAACTGACAAAATAGTTTCCAGTAAGGCATTCATGATCCCCAGGCCCCCACTCAAAATAACTTAGGTGCATCTTTTGAGTCTGTTATTAAACAGTTTGCTATACACATGAGGAAAACGTTTATTACTGGTGATTATTATCCCAGGAGCCAGACATTTGAAAAATAACATCAAATGAAAATATGTCACCCATTACTCATCCTTTCTGCTAGTTTATCAAGCTTCCTTAGTTCCTCTGGCCTTGAAAGTTGCCTTAGGTATTGTGCATTTCCACATGATGACTTCTGTTACAAAGTCTTCTGATCACAGCACAGAACCATTTCACGGATTCTGACATTCAAGGAACAGACAAGGCTTAGGTGCCTGCTGTATTTAGATTTCCCCTAGTATTCAGATTATCTTCAGTTCCTCTCCCTCGGCTCTTACAAAATAGAGGGTTAGGGTCATAAGGACTGATTTCCTAACGCTCAGGGTCCTGGGTCTCTCAGACACCCCAACAGCAACCTTTTCTTTCCCTACCACGGTGGCCCAGTTTCTTCCACACCTTTAATGAGCACATGCCAGGTGCTGGGTGGGCACCAGGGGAACTGAACTGCAAAAACAGATCTCAAGGACCTCAGAGCCTGGTTGGGTGGGGAAAGGCAGCTGCTTTATGACTTTTAGGCCCTGGGCACTTTTTTCTTCATGGGCTGCTCCTCCTGTGAATTACTTTTTTAAAATTTAAAATTATGTTTTTGATTGCACTGATATAAAGATGGATTCAATATGGGCTGGATTCATTACTATGTGCTCATTTTTATTATGTTCAGTTTTTCTTCTGCTTGTAAAAGCAATTAAAATATTTTTACATGCCCCTAAAAATATTGTGGGCCCTGGGAACCCTGCTTAATGGGAAAGGCAGCCCTGGGTGAGGGGAGAGGGGTTGCATAAACAGAAGACGGCAAGTAAGCAGGCCGAGGCAGCGCCGTGGGGAGTGCTGCGCCCTCTAGGATCCCAGAGCCGGGTGTCCTAGTTCAACAAGTGTGGGCCCTGTCCAGACAGGACAGTGACTCAGGAAGCTTGAACCAGGTGTTGAGGTTGAGTAGGCGCTGGCCAGACAAAGAGAGATAAGAAGGTCCTTGGGGAAGAGCAGACAACATGAACAATGAAGATGTAGGAAATGGGAGTGTGTGTACAGGAAGCTAGCAGCTATTAGACGCTGGAGCAGAAAGCAGCAAACAGAAGTGGTCAGAGATGGACCTGGAGAGATGGAGGGTCCAGATGGTAACATGCCTGAGGTCAGTTTAGTACCATGGACTTTGTCCTGGAGGAACAGTACAGAGCTACAGAGGGACTTCAAAATGGGAATAGCACAACTGGACAGCAGAATGCAAAGATTAGGAAAGACGTGATTGGAACTAGGCAGAAAAGTGCCTGTGTGTGTGTGTGTGTGTGTGTGTGTGTGTCTGTGTGTGTGTCTGCATTTGCACCTGCGTGTGTGCACACATGCTCATTCCAGGAGAAGCTGGAGGACTTATCTCGCTCACCCGGGGTCTCTTCGAAGGCCCTTGGAGTGCCCCCATTCACGCTCCACTGGGCCGAGGGGCACAGCCTCAGACCAGTTTTAGGAGCAGAGGTTGCATAGTACAGTCTTTCAAAACTGGTGTTAAAAATGTTTGTCCTGTGATCTCACACGTGACAATGCTTGGTATTGTCCTTGAAAGAGATGGAAAGAGAACAAGCTCGCAGAGATGGCCCTCTCCTTCCCATGGTGCTAAGTAAACCATACTAAACCCACGGCTTCCTGAGCGGCTCTGCCCCCTCGGCCCGTGCGCCTGTGTGTGTGCCCACTCCTTCACCCACCGCACCTGCCCCTTCTGGGCCTGCTTATTAAACACCCGCTGTCCTCCAGACACAGCTGAGGTGCCCCCTGTGAGGGTCTCCTCCCCCGACCCCAGGCAGTTACCGCTCCCTCCTTTGGGCTGCGGCAAACTCTCTCTGCCCTACCGGGGCACCTTCACAGGGCACCCTATTACCAATACGGCTGGGGGTTTATGGGAAGGGTAAATCCACGAGGGCAGGGACTCTGCTTAAGTCTCTCTCCAGGATCCGAGCTGCTGCCCAGCAAGCAGGAGCCAAGCTAAACTTGAACCAATAGACCTTTAAATCATGAGCCTTTGAAGCACACTGTTCTTGATTTTAAGCAAAGTGCCCCAAATCTGAAAAATACCAATGAAGCAGGCTTTTTTTTTAAACTTTCAATTGTACTGAACTTCTTTTTACAGGACTGTCTTTCATCCTTCAAGTTTACAGCATTATCTTCCTTCTTTAGAGGTTATAAGTCTTAAACTGTAGTGGCCAGAATCTCACCATTAAGGGAGTTTTGTCCTGTTTTGTTTGTATAAAATTGTTGCAGGCTTACAGTTCATATCAGGCATTCTACTATAGAGAGAGTTTTCTAAACAAAATGGAATCACGCATGTGTTTAATTAGAGCTCAGTTCTCCAGCTTGGTTTTTCTGCCTTACACAGAGGAAGGCGTTTAGGAATGAGCTGAATGTGTGTAATTCCTGTGGCGACTGGGTGATGCTGAGTCCAGGACCCTTAGGGGAATAACGACGACGGAGTACGCTCTTGGCCCTCTCAAGATCAAAGCTCTTCTGTTTGCTAAGGATGGAAGATGAGAGCTAATGGCTTGAAAATTCTTAAATATGTCCCCAAGTCTGCGTGCAGACTGCCACCCTGGGTGCTCGGTGCTCCCCTTTGGCTGGCTGTGCCCTCTGAACAGAGCAGGAAGATCCAGGCTGTGCTCAGCTGGGGCCAGGCCAGACGAGGGCATTGCTACCAGCTATGTGTATGTGCGGTATGCCAGGCACTGTGTTAGGATCCCGCAGACATGTTCTCACTCAATCCTCACTGCTCATTCATTCAAGAAATGTCTAATAAACAGCTTCCGGTCATCATAATAGGCCATGGAGATAAAAAGATGAATAAAATGGTTGAAACAATAAAGTCCCAATTCCCCACTGTGTTTACATCATGTGTGGGAAGGTACACAGACAAAAATCAGGCCTGGAGAAGCCTAGGTCCATCTCTATTTGGCAGGCCCCAGAGGCTGGTTAGAGAGGCCAACTATGGGCTGGGCTTGGAGGATGAGACTAGATAATGCTTGTGGTGCCTGCCCACCTTTCCCATCATCCTCTCTGTGGTAGGTAATATAATTTATTGACCATTTTTTCCCCCCTCTTTCTCCTACCAAGACTTCCCTGTAGGCAGAACACTGTGTGTCGCACTGACCTTGACCTTGGCTATGTGACTTGCACTGATTAATGGATGTGGCGGATGTGGCCACACTCTTTTGATATGAAGCTTTAAGAGTCATGGCAAAGCTGCAGCACTCTTCTGTGTATCCCTCCACTTCACCATGAGAGAAAAAAACACTGAGGTAGTCGCTGGTCCCAGAAGGGGCAGACATGTGGAGCAGACCTACAACCAGCCCATCATTTCTGTCCAGATTGAGCTCAGCCAATCCCAGCCAACTTGAGCCAACAATCGTCTGAGTTGTCAAACAGTGTCACAGCAGACATGCACATCTGTGAATGTGACGTAACTATTTATTTTAATACACTGGTAAGATTATCGGGTTGTGTGGTACCCAGCATTACTACAGCAGTATTTGAATAAATATCTTTGCTCTCAATCATCAGTAAATTCAGGTAAGCCTCTTAACTGCTCTGAGGAGATGGGGCACGTGATGGAAATCAGCCTGAAAATATATCAATCACTCGGGTTCAAGAACTCACAGTTAAACATCTCTTACTTTATAGGGATCCCAAAGATTGTATGGCTACAGATTGTACATAACACAGTGCACAAGGGATTAAAAGAAAGGTTGGTCCCTGTATCCTAATGACTCTGTTGCTTGCAGTGGTGTCTACTAACTGTCCCACAGAAACCTGGAGCACTAGAAAGGTTGCTGAGGGACAGGCCAGGGAGACCAGGGATTCTAGACCCTCATCCTGGTTGCAAACTTAAGACCCTCTACTTTGGTTGTATACCATCAGATTCCTTATACAGTTTTGTTTGAAGTTGAAATCCACTACTGGGAAGTGTTTGAGCTCCCTAGTGTTTATGGGGAGCCCAGACTCTGCACCCTGGTATTTAATGGCCTGCATAGTCTCCCTACTCTTATGTCAGATGATAAACCCTGTTTCTTCCTCGGCTGTGGCCCCTGCTCCCAGTAGCCTGTGCACCGCATTTACTAGCCCCACACACGCGCAGGTTCCCCACCTCCTTAGCCTCTCTTCTTTCTCTCTGCAACTCCCACTCCCTCACTGTCTATCAAAGGTACGGCCTGTCCCTCAGGACCCCACATCAGTGACAGAGAAAAGCCCTCAGGGAGCCCCTTATCCAACCGCCTAATGATTTGTAATGTTGAATGTTGATTTGTAAATTCCACCATCTATTGGGTACTTACTAAAGACAGGCACTGCTAAGCATATTACATGAATTAACTCAAAATCCCTATGTGTTTTGAGCTGTGAACTATCATTCTTTCCATTTTACATTTAAGAAAATGGAAGTCCAGAGAGATTAAGTAAGTTGCCCAGGATCACACAGCTAGTTAGCATATCACCTATGTCTGAATTTATACAGGCTCCAGAATCTGCATTTGACACTTTCAAAATATGGACTCTCTCATTTGATAAATGAAGAAACTGTGGCCTTAAGTGTAAAGGGATTTGCTCAGGGTCATACAGCTGGTGTACAGCCCGGAGGGCCAGCAGCAGCTCCTCCCGGTGCCATCCTCACTGGGCTGCGCCTCTGGCCGCCATCAGCCCCAGCCGTGCCCACACTGGGCGTGCGGAGCTCGTGGCAGAAGCAGGAGGCTCCCCCCACAGCCAGCCTCCTATCTGTTGGCCTCACCTGGGTGTGGCCCACCCTGGGCGTTTCTTCTTGCTCAGTTACGTCTTGTTTCCGCACAGAGTTACAGTTCAGTTCATTGCTGCAAAGCGTCTGGAGCACCTCTGGGCCGGTGCCTTTAAACTGACCCACCCATTAACATCACTTTGGAAAGTTTTTAAAACACAGTTGAATTCCACTCTCAGGGATTCTGAACACTGGGGGTTGAGCCAGGACAGGGGTATTTCTGACACTCCGGGGTCCCCCTGGGCAGCTAGGGCTAATGCCCTGCTCTAACCCCGCACCTGCCGCCCAGGCATTCCACTGAAAGAAAAGTGGCCATGAAAGTCCCTCGGAAGCAGCAAAACCACTCCAGACTTAGGCCTTCTCCCCCTTCCTATGACATATGAGCCCAGAGCACAGTGAATGAAAATCCCACCCTGTTGGAACAAAATAAGATAGTTGGGCACAGAACCTGAAATGTCACTGAGGCTATTCTAGGATCCAGTCAAATCATGGAGGTCACAGATTGTACACGTCATCTGTTCTTTTCATTGTCCTTTGCATTAAGTTTAAATTTAGTAACTCACCCCCCCTCCCAACTCCCACTGCCACCTGGGCCCTGGCCTCTGCATGGGGTGTGGGCTGCGGTGTGGCCCACCACCCACACCACCCACCTCAGCGTCTCAGGTGCAGCACAGCCTGAAGGGTGTATGGGATTGCCAAATGTATCATATGTTATCTTTTGTTCTGGATCAAAGACCTTTAAAATCTGACATGCCACTTCAAAAAACAAAATCGCGTGAGTTTGGGCATGCCAGTGTACCTGGGGGTCAACGAAAATAATCCTTCCCTCACAGCCTCTCGGTAGGTAGTTGTCCCTGGTTACTGTTCTGCGTCTGTCTCCACAGAGACCACTCTGGGCCCAGTAACCATGGTGATAGGAGAAGACGTGAGCAGATGGGAGCTCAACTTCCAGAATTTAAACATCCTCATGTTGGGGGAGGTGT
Organism: Manis javanica; assembly: GCF_040802235.1. Lineage (NCBI taxonomy): Eukaryota > Metazoa > Chordata > Mammalia > Pholidota > Manidae > Manis > Manis javanica. The sequence continues at coordinate 230,309,543 of NC_133156.1, read as the reverse complement.
GTGGGGCTCCGGGGGTGGGGGAAGGAAGGCTAAGGGAAGGAGAGGTCCCGCCATTCTTAGCCCAGGGATTCACTGCCGTGCTAGGGACAAGCCAGAAGGCATGCTTTCTGCTGCTGAGCTGAGCTCTGTACCTTGACCTCAGTAATGATTTATTCCTCTCTCTTCCCCCTGCAGTCAGACCCTTCTAGACAATAGCATTCCTAGGGAAATGGGGACGAAAGCTTTCTGTAACATGAAGAGTTGGAGGCATTTTTAAAACATATTCAATATATTTTTAATGATGCATTATTCGATTAGGAAAATAAGGATCTGCACCTGTGTTGATTCAGGTCCACCGTAACTGTGGTGTGCAGGGAAGATCTCAGCTGAGAGGGCTGACACTGGGTCTGTGAGCCGGGTTCAGTTACTCACGCCCATTTTCGCGGCACCCCTCATCACTGTGCACATCAAAACTGCCAGGACCCACCCCTCAGGCTTCCTTGACAATGCCCTTCAGTCTCTGCCTTGCTGTCTTTTTGTGGCATTTTCATCAGATATTCCCTAATTCCTTCGAAACCATCTCTGAGCTTCAAGGGGACCTCTGGGGAAATGCTGGTTCTTTCTTCCAGAGACCTGGTTTACGTCTCTAAGATTCCCTAGGATATCTGTTGGCTTTACGTTACATGAAAAAAAAAATCTTATGGGATGTTAAACTGAGACTTTCTCTATCAGTTTCTCTTGAGACCCCAAAAAGCTGCTGCCAATGAAACAGGTGACAGACGACAATACAAGACAAGTGAAAAAAATGACAAAATGCATATGTCAGTACTTTGCTGAAAAGAAGGTGGCAGAATGGATGGGGCAGATTTCTTGGGAGAGAGGTTCAGGTTGAAGAGGATCCCGCCCAGCTCGTGGGAGAGAGGCGTGGGTCATCCTGCTCACCAGCCACCTAAAACCGAGGCTGGGAGGCATTGATAAACTCACTCGGATGGCTCGACCCGCGATCCCCTGGAATCTGGGGGAACATGAACTTGGGCTGACTCAGAATCGGGGCCATGGCTGTATGCTACAGCTCAGTCTCCAAGCAAGACCACATCCCTGCCTAGCTTCCCTCCCTGGTTTACCAGCTTCCCTCACTTTCTTCCGCTGAGAGCACCCCCTCAGTGAATCACGTTCACGGGAATCCCTGCCTCAAGCTCTGCTTCTTGGAAACCCGACCTAAGACGGCACCCTCCCCGCTCTTTGGGGCCACTCTTGAATAGTGCCACCATCAGGAGCTTCTGTCCCTCAGATTCTTCAATTTAAGCATGCAATTTTCTGCTCCCAGCCTCCTGTGCCTCTCTGGCTGCCCATTTTCGCCGCACCCCTCATCACTGTGCGCATCAAAACTGCCAGGACCCACCCCTCAGGCTTCCTTGACAATGCCCTTCAGTCTCTGCCTTGCTGTCTTTTTGTGGCATTTTCATCAGATATTCCCTAATTCCTCCAAAACCATCTCTGAGCTTCAAGGGGGCCTCTGCGGAAATGCACACAGCCGTGCACAGTGCTGCCCGAGAACGCTCATGGTCTGCAACCCCGATGCTGCCAAGAAATCCTTCTGTTCCCAAGTCAACTTTGTCTCCCATAGTAGCTATTTAAAATCTTCCTGACAAATCTCAAACTTCCCACCCACCACTTCCCACTCCTTCCCCACAGATAACCTTATCTTCTACTTCACAGAGAAAAGAGGTGGCCCCCGAAGATGCCATCTTCCCCTCCTTCCTGCTGCCACACCTGCAGACTGCCTGCAGCCGTGCCTCCCTCCCCTGCTCTTCTGTGATGGTCCCCCCGACTCCGCACTCTTCCTCTGCCCATTGATTATTCTCTGTTACGCTTGCCTTGCAATCCTTTCTGTCCCCAGATCCTCCCCTTTCGCTCAAGCTTCCCCCCTCTTGGGTCCACATCGACACACAGCCCCCTCTTCCCTGCCCATCACAAGCCCTCTGGAGGGGGCCCCCGACCATCCTCGGACGCTGTGCTCACTAATGGCCCAAAATGTCTCTGTGAAGCAAACCCTGCAGCCCCTCCTCAGGCCCTCCCACCGGCCTCTCTGTGGCTGTTACCACCATGCCCACTCCCTCCTCTCTCGACCCCTCTCTTCCTTCCTGGGACACCCCAGGCCTGTCTCAAGCCACTCGGGCCCTTTCTTCTCAGGCTTTTCTATGAGCTCCTTGTTCTCCCCCAGCCCTAAACTTTCATGTCTCTTTCACCTTAACCCACTTCTCTTTGTCCCAGTGTGTTCCCTGGGGCATTTCCCCCACCCTCTTACTGAAGATTTCTGATTCCCAGCACTGAGGGCTTACATGAGGCTTTAGATTCATTTTTCTAACCTCCTGCCAGGTACCACTATTCAGAATTCTCACAAGCTCTTCAACCCTAACATATTAAAAATGGAACTCAAGATAGTTTACCCAGAACATCTCTCTCCTGTGTTCCCACCTTCCTGGGTAGAGTGGATTGAATGATGCTCCACCCAAAAATACATCCATTGGAGCCTGTGAATGGGGACATTTTTGGAAAAAGAGTCTTGTCAGATGTAAGGACCTCAAGATGAGATTATCCTGGATTAGGGTAAACCCTAAATCCAATGACAAGTGTCCTTAGAGAAGAAGGTGAGAAGGCTATGTGGAGAAGGGGAAAGAGACTAGAATGATGTGTCTCATGAGGCAGGGGACACCCAGGGATTCAGGCAGCCACCAAAAGCCAGGAGGGTGGCATGGAACAGTGATCCTTCACAGCCTCCAGAGGGAACCCACCCTGATGTCACCTTGATTTTGAACTCTGGGCCTCCAGAACTGTGAGAGGATACGTTTCTGCTATTTTAAGCCACCAGTTCTGTTCTATGGTGATTTGTTACAGCATCTCTAGGAGAGTACACTGGGTGGTGCCACCTCCACAAAGCTGAGAGGCCAAGGGGCCCTGCATCTCCCTGACTTCCCTGACATCTCCACCGCATCTCGTAGGTCCTTTCTCCTTTCTCTCTCTTGCCGGCTTCTCTCCACCCCCATGCTCCCGGTTCCCTACCACAGCACCGAGCAGGGTGGCACGGCTTGAGGGGCTTGCTGTTGGTTCTGGGGTAGCAATCCTGGGTGGCCTGCGTTCCCCTCAGCAGTTTATTTTGCATTGTAGGGTTTAGTTTCCTCAGCTTCATGTTGGAGAGGAAGCTTCATATTGTACAGACACTGGCTGCTAAGCGGTTAAAATAGGTAGTATATGTGAAACACTTCAGCGGGTGCTTCTGGCTTAGCAGGCAGTCAAAAGCGTTAGCTGTCGTCATTACCTGCCATTCTCTGTGGATCGCGACAGGTGCCAGCATCGGACCTCCCTTCCTGCCAGCCTAACCACACCGCCGACGCGTGGCCCAGAGTTCAGCTAGAATCTTGTATCTAAAGAGCACATACCTCCCCTTCCCTCTTCCTGCTACATTTCTCCAGTCAAGCACGTGGTTAGAGGACAAACTCCACGCACCGCCTGTGGAGGGCACCGTCTTCCTGATCAGATGCTTGCTTCTCTCTCCAGCGTCCCTTCACACCACTCACGATTTGTCCTCCAACCACGGTCAGACTGCACCCATGTGGCGGCTCCAGACTCACACTCGAGGGGCCAGGGAGGGCTCTCCAAAGAAGGCAGAAGGGAAGGTGGGACATGATGACCCCGGCTTCCGAGCACCGGGCCAGGCACATCTTTAAGGCGCCGCTCTGGGCCCACCTCGCTGGGGCTCTTCCCATGTGCCTCGGCCGCGCCGAGCCTGGGTCTCCCGGGGACTGTACGCTCCTGGAGGAAAGGACTGTTTTCTGCTCACAGATCTTTTCTAACAGTCAGTTCACTGCTTGGCATACGCTTAGGCACCTAGTGACTATCTGTTCCAGGAATCCGTTTACCGAACGTTTTCTACGTCAGGTGCAGTGCTGTTTTCTCCAGCTCTGGACTGATAAGCTAACACTAACTGCTGTTAACACATCAATCTGTAATCTCAGTGACCTGATAGAGGAGCAGCTCATTTCCTGCTCCTCTGGTGATCAGCGGGTGGGGGAGTGGGCAGCCAGGCTGGCAGACGTCCTGCCTTCTTCAAGAGCTGTCTTCTGAAACCATTCTGGCCACAGCCTCTGGTTGGCAGACGGGGAAAGAGAGAGGATGGAGGGTCGGTCACATGGGAGGGTTTTCCAGGTCAGGGTTGGTCACGTGACATCACTCCCACCCTTATTCTGGGGCTGGAACTCAGTCTCATGGCCCTGCCACAATGTAAATAGGCTGGAAAATGGACCCCAGCTGGTCTCCCATGCCTTAGCAGCAGACCCCGTGGAGGGCAGTCAGTCATGTCTGCCACACATCCACGGTCTCATTTAATCTCACTGGGACCCTGCAAAGGAGGTCATATTTGCTCTATTTTAAAGAGGAGGAAACTGAGGCTGAGAAATGGGAAGTATTCATTCAGAGTCGCTCAACACCACATGGGAGGGAGAGATGAGACCCAGGAGTGTGTGGCTCACCACACCTTAGTGCCTCCCCTGGGGGCTGCTTGCTGAGGCTACAGGGCATTTCTCCCCTGCTTTGGTCTCAGGCCCTGTCCTCTGGACCACCTGCGGCTGCTGCCCCAGGTGTCTCAGCCCTGGTCACCTTTGGCCATGGGAAGCATCAAGGGAAGTCTTGATTCCTTCTGGAAGTGTCTCCACAGTTCTGGAACCAGCCATGTGACCATTGGTCAACTCACTCCTGGTGTTGGCTCAGGACTGCTTGGCTCTCCGTTTCCCTGGGGAAGAATGAGAGTGACTTGGGACAGGGCCTTGGAAGTTCTCCGATGTTCCCAGTCAGTAATGAGCCTGAATCTATGGTCGCCCATCATATAAAAATGAACGCCTGACCTTAGCTCAGTTACTCACTCAGCTTTCTCCTGCAGAGAGAGGTGCTCTCCCAGATGAAGGTCCTGGCATTCATGTCCTCTGCTTGTTTCTTGCAAAATTGGTGCTGCTGCTGAACTTCCTAGCATTCAAGGCCCTGCACGATCTGGGCTCTGCCTAAGATGTCAGGCTCCATGTCTACCTCACCTTCCCTTTCACCCCTGTGGTTTCATAGAGTAACTCATCTGTTTTCCACACTGGACCCCCTCACATGCCCTGTCATTGCACACGCTGCTCCCCCTTCCTTCCCCACCAAGTCATCTGGTGTCCCTCAGAGCCCGGCTCACCCTTCAGAAGGGTGGCTCAGCCCCTGCTTCTCAGGTGCCTTCCCTGCCCTCTTCATTGGCTCCCTCCCCTGTCCCTGGGCCTCTGTGTTACAGTCCCTCTCACAGCGTCATCACTGTCTGCCTGCACACGTTTCTCCTGCAGGGTGAGCACCTGTGCAGCACTGGCAGTTTTCTGGTTTGAATCTTCTGTGCTCAGCCCAGTGATCACACTGAATGAGTCAGTAAAGATGCTGTGAAGGAATCTGGCTCTTACAGCTGGAAGGAACTTGGAGCCATCAGGTAAAGCCTCTTACTTGTCAAGTGGAAAAACCATATGCCCTAGGCTCAGAGAATTTAAGAAACTGGTTGAAGTTTGCCTCACTGGTTGGCAGTAATTCAGGACTATCAGCTGACAGCCTTGACTTCTAGTCCAAGACAGGGAGAACCACTGGATCTCAAACCGGCTGCAGAATTGGGCCTTTCCAATACTATAGTCTCCTTTCCTCGTCCCCTATTGTTTCGGGGGCTTTTGTCAGTGGCACGTTTCCCATGGACACCAGGGGGATACTGCTAAGGACAGAGCCCCGAGTGAGGGGCCAGGCTTGGCACTTTGCCCCCTTGTGAGCTGTGGACACGGCCACGGATGCCAGGGCACTGCAAACCCATTCTTCGGGATGGACTCTGCTTGCCCCGCTGGGGGCTCTGCTGCAGAGCAGCCGCGAGCCAGGCAGTCGTCTTACAAAGGGTTCAGGGAGCAGATGTCTCCAGCAGACACAGAGCAATGGGCCTTGCAAGGCGCCCTTCTCAAGTGTCCGGCAGTTGGCTGGTCTCCCCCGAGTCCAAGCTGCCTCTGGTCAGGGCGAGTGTGGGCGGAGAGAGGGGGCGCTCAGCACTGCTTAGGGGATTGATGCAACAATAAGCAAAAGCAACTGGGAAGCAAGTTAGTTCCATGACCCCCATGACTCCATAACCACATCGTTTCTGCCTTTTGATCCTGGCTTCATCTCATCCGTTTGTTTTTGATGCTTCACTGAGACCACTCCTGAGAAATGGGAAGTGACACTGCGCATACAGCTGAGGTTTAGACAATCCCGAGTCATCTTAAACTTGGGATTGTCAAACAGTTTCATCAGAGAAAATCAGTGAACAAAGAAAGAGGATGACAAGATCTTCAAACATCCTCTGCTGTTAGCCAGTGAAAATGCAGGCTGATTTATACATAAATCACATCTTGAGTATTTCTCTATCATGACTTTATCAAAAAACAGATTTTTGACTAAAGGGGCTTTTTCCCTCCGCTGACATGGCTGCCAGGTAGAGGTCCTCCTTTGCCAGGTGTGTCCCTCTGCTCTGCCCCCTCTCGTCCATGTGGCCTGATCCCTGAGTCAGGCTTTATCACCTGGCTGCAAAGCTCCCATCTGTGAGGCCCTGGCCCATGCAGCCCTCAGATTCATCCCAGTGCCACACCATGGCCAAGGTCATTCTGAATTGTCTGACCGTGTCACTCTCCTACTGGAAGGCCTCCATCCATTGCCTTCACATGACACACATAGTCCTCCAGCTCTTATCTGGCCTACCTCTAAGTCTCTCCCCTGCCCTGCCTCTGGTTTTTTATTAAAACCAAAGCCCCAGCTTTGACAGACGTGTGCAGCTCCCAGACTGCAGGCTCTCCCCTCTGACCTCATGCCTTTGTCCCCAAGTGCCCGCTCTCTGGAACTGCATCTGCCCTGTCACCTTCTTCCTTCTCATGGGCTCATGTGCCACCCTCTCTGTGAGCCCTTCCCAACTAGCCTGTCCCCATCAGAACTAGAGAGGGTCCTCTCCCCTCTGAAGACCAGTGTCCCACTACCTGTGGAGTTCAGTCACCCCCTCCGGGACTTGCTGATCTCCCTGCCTGCCAGGGGGTTCCTGAGGGCTGGCTCAGCTCTGTTTTGCTAGCCTGGCACAGATGAAGGGTTCAGTGGGTGTTGGTTGAATTTGTCGGGGAGGGAGAATGGATCTCAGATGAGATGGCCTGTTCCGTTCTGTTCCGAGCTCCTGCCTGCCTGTGCCTCATGTGGAGACAGCTGCAGGGCCTGCAGGCCAAGCCCCCGGGTCAGAGAAACAACTGTCTTGTGCTCTTTCCAAAAATGAATATTGCAACATCTTCATAGCCTTGAGTTCAGGGCCGTGGGAGGAGGCTACCCGGGGTAATGGCAAGGGCGGGGGACTATGGGTGGAGATGTAGGGACCACTGGGCCAGACTGAGCACTGCGGGCGAGCCCCAGGCCCAGCCCCCGCGGAGACTGCCTGCACAGACTCAGAGAAGAGGCTGCCGTCCTCAGCTCCCTTCCTTTGCTGCACCCTTTCCTTTCACCTAGTTATGTCAGTACCTTCTCATCCCCTGGGAGTCAGTACCAGCCCCTGAACATATTTACTAAACATCAGCTTGGGCTGTTTTTTTGCATGTTATTCAGCTTCAAGGGCATTCAAACGACCTTAGCGGGAGAGCACAGTGCCTTGGAGAGCGGCGCCACCTGGTGGCCATGGCCAGTTAATGTCCGCATTCCTGGTCTGGAGAAAGCCGACCACCGGGCCCACCGTCTGGCGCTGGAGCTGTGACGGCAGGGTCTCTGCCGCCTTGGTGGAGCCTCCAAATTGGCCCTCGTGTCCCCGAGACATCTGTCTGATGGTGGTGGGCATGAGTGCACTTGGCCATGGCAATAGCAAGTGGCCCAGCTCCTCACGTGGCAGCAGCCATCAGCCTTCAGGCCCAGCGACACAGGCACCATCCTGTCGTGCATAATCATCTCAGAATGAAGTCAGACTTGGGTGACTGACTCTACCCTCAATATTCTGAGTCCCTTGGGTGGATGCAGTAACCTGAGATCTGTCTCAGCAGGACCAGTGAACCCAGGGGATCTTTTGCAAGAACAATGGCAGTGAGAATGTGTGGAGGTGGAGGTGATGTGACCTAGCAGAGTGGTGGACTGTGCCATGTCCAGGGTAGAGAGGCATGTCCCATTTCAAGAGAGCAGGAGACAAAGGTCCTTAGTGGGGGGCTCACTAAGAAACCCAGAAAAACCTCCACCAAAGAAAGAGGGTCATTTGCCTAGTCCACATGGCTCAACGTCAGGTCAAGACTGTGCCAGACTGGTAAGGCCTTTTCTGCTCCCTTTTGCTTCCCCACTGTCCCCAACCCTAGTGGACAGAAGGGCTGGAAGATGTGTGTTTGTGTGTGTGTGTGTGTGTGTGTGTGTAGAAAGAGAGAGACACACACACACACACACATATGCATTTATACACACACTGACCCATGTATGCATATCTATATCTAGCTATATCTGCTCCTCTGACAACTAGGAGAGAGTCTCCCTGGCAGATGCCTCCTCACCTCCCCCCCCCTTAGCAGGACACAGCACCTGTGCACCTATCATGGCCTTTCTTCACCCAGTCAAATCTTCTGAGCCTGGATCAGACCTGCACAGAGTCATTGGACATATCAAACTTGGATAAGAATGTGAGGTTTTCATTAATACTCTAGATGGATCTCTGTATCAAAATGCATCTACTCTTATGTATGAAAGTGACCTGAGACTCTTCTTTCAATGAGTGTCACTAGGAAAGCTTTGCCAACTGCCTGATTCTTGATCCAGCGGGTAGGGAAAGACCTAACCACAGGGCAGATGGAAAGGACAATGGGGAGAAAAAAATAATTGCTCACTTATCCTACTGAGTTAGTTCTGCCTATTATTAGTTCTTTTTTTTATTATTCTGCAAATATTGATTGTAAGTACAAGTATGTGAGAGCATAGAAAAGGAATGGGTCTCTGCATGCTGTCCTTCCTGTCCTTTGTTCTATATGCTTTGAACTCCTAATGGATGGTGGGGGTGTTAGGAGGCATAACAGTCTCCTGTTTGTAGTTGGCGAATTGGGGTGGGGTGAGAGTGGGGAGTGGACAGACAGGTCCACTTGTTCCAGTTCACTTGCTTGGCTTAAGTAGCAACCATGGGATCTGGGGTATCCTGGAGAGATTGGCGTGGATTATCAATCTGATTCCCACTTGGCTACACAGGGCCAGATTTTCTCTGCACTGGCTGGGCACCACCACTCTTATCTACTTGTGTCTTCCACACAGACCACAGAATCCTAGAACACCCAATTTCCTTGCCACTTGGGAACTTGATGGCTCATCATTGCCTATTCCTGCCTGGGAGGTTACATGCTTCTCTTGCGAGGCTTTGCCCAAGCCTGGTGGCATCAGTGTGCACCAGGAGACCTTGTGGCTTAAGAAAAATCCAGGCGCTGACAAGATGCCCCTCCACACTTTGTTCAGACACACCCCGTCATCATTAGTGACCCCTGACTGCTCCCTGTGTCTGGTCCCTCTGGCACAGTCTCCCTTCAGCCTACTTCTGAGGAATCTGGGTGGGGAGGGTGGCTGGGAAAGAAACGATAGGCTCAAGTTCCTATCATGAGTAGGCGCTTGCCATCCCTCAGCCGTAGGTAAGTGTGTGTGAATATTACTACCACACACTGAATTTAGTTATATTAAGGGCACATAAATTCTTTGCCCAAGCAATTCCACATTTAGGAATTTACACTCTACATAAACTGGAACCTGTGAGCAAGCTTATTTGTAAGGATGTCTGTAGAAGCAATTGGGAACCACCAAATTATTTACTTATGTAAGTGTGAGGTTAAATAATTATGTTATACCTATAGAGTGGAAAATTATGTGGACGTGAATAAGACTGAGGTAGGACTGTCTGCCCTGCAATAGTATCTAAAATATATGGCTAAGTGAATAAAGCTCATTTTCGATTACTGCCTAACATCCCTAAATGTAAACATACTACCATTTATCTTAACTGGAGTCAGTTATGTGGCTTCTTATGTTTCATTTACCCAAATAGGATCAGAATGATGTGCATCCTCAGGTTTTGATGTGCATTCCTAATCATTTCTCATATCTAAATATTCTGATGTCAGGATGACATCAGAATATTTAGATAAAAAAGCACACACATTTGCTATTTGACACATACTGCCAAATAGTTCTCTAAAGGAACTGTGCACATTTGCAATCCTACCAGCAGAATATGAGGGGATCATCCATCTCACCAGAGTTTCTTTTTGTGGTAGGCAGACTTTGAAGAAGGCCCCCAGGTATCTCTGTCTCCTGGTCCCCACCTTTGTGTAATCCTCAGCCCTTGGGGAAGCTGGACCTTGTGTTTGCTTCTAAAGAACTGAATAACACAAGTGATGGACCAGCATTTCTATGGTTATGCTACACATCACTATGACTTTGTCTTGCTAAGACTCTCCATCTTGCTGGCATTTTCTCTTTCCTTCCTAGCTTACATGCTTTGGTGAAATCAGATGCAACATTGCCACATCCCAGCTGTCACGGAACTGCAACTTTTAGCCAACAACTAGCAAGGAACTTCCATGAGACACTTCAGCCCAACATCCACAAGGAACAAAATCTTGCCAACCACCAGATGAGAGAGCATGGATGCGGAACCTCCACAACTGAACTTACAGATGCGACTGCAGCCACAGTTAACACCATGGCTGCAACTTGGTTGCAGCCCTGAAGCAGAGGACTCAGCTAAGCCATGCTTGGACTCCTGGCCTGCAGATCTGTGAGAGAATGTGTGCTGTTTAAAGACTCGAAATTTTAGGGTGTTTCGTTACACAGTAATAGTAACTAATATACTTTTATAACTTCTTATTTTGGGTGATTTCCACCTTGTAGTTTCTTCAAGAAACCTAATAAATCCTTCTGTATGCATAAAATAATATAAAAATTAAAATCTTCCCATTTCCTTAAATGAGAAGCTAAGGTTCTGACCCAATGTGCTGATGTGTCAACATTCAATCCGCAAAGGGCTGCTCATGTGAAGCTCCGCTTCTGCTACTCCCCCCACTGGCCATCCTCCCTCCTGTGCGTGTTGCGTTCATCACTTTGCTTCAACACTGATTTGAGATCCTAGTATGAGCTGGAAACCACGGAGGAGTGAGAAACGGGGAGTCAGAGCACATATTTCATGCCCTTGAGAAGATTCTGGCTGCTCTTGTGTCAGCTCTCAGCTTGCACCTCTTCTTTGGGACCCCTTCCCTCTTCACCCTAATTTTCTAAATTTCATGCATATTTCAGAAACCATGCTCTTTATGAAGTCCTCTTTCCCCAGCCCAACCCTCTGGTGCTCATCCTTCTCTAAATGTCACAGACATCAGAAGCAAACACATATCAAAGGCTGAGTTTATAGATTTTCTATGAGTTAACCTCTGACTTGGGGCCCTAGTCAGTTGTGGTGAGTGAATCAATCAAAGGAAGTTACAATTCCCGAGAGGAAAGCGACCCTCAGGTAGGCTTGTCATGCAGTGCTCTGAGAAGACAGTAAAAGGTCACACAATCATCACTTTGCTTTGGAAATAGTAATACATTTTAGCTCTTAATTATATTTAGTTTTATAATATTTAAAATCTTTCAGAGAATATTAACACAGAACCAGACATTAAACATTCAATGGTGGCCTAAATGTAACTTGTCTGAACCTCGCCAAACAGGGAGTTTTATTTTTTAAAAATATGGTAATCTAATCAGCTATCAAACTAGGCCCTGTGAGGCCACCTGTGATGAGTAACTGACACTGCCAGGTGTCCTGTTGGTGGCTTAAATCAATTAGTGATCTTTGAAGATGAATGTAATTCATTACACAATGTTGAAATGTTCAAGTCTAATTTCACTAAAACACAAATCTGGGGCATTTGCAGGATTTCTGGAAGAAGGGAAACAAATGTAAATAATTACTCAAGGTTAAAATCATGGCATATATTCCTACACCAAACTGGACCGCTTTAGCTTACTGTTGTCTGGGAGGAAAATGCCTGGGGTTTCACACACGTGGGTTCTTGAGCAGGTGCTCACTGTTAAAGAAACATGGATGCCATTGATCTAAACAATAATCCTTCTATAGGACTGTTGGCATGGATATTATCTGCTCAACATGAATAAGCCAATTGCCTATTCATTATAATGAAGCCACCATGGCCCACCGCTGGTACATGGCAGGCCACCTGGGGTCCTCGCCGTGATGGAGGCCTGAGCATGAGCATGGCTGCAGAAGGCCACATCCGGCAGGTGTGAAAACTTCATCCTCACAAAGCACTTGGGAACCAAAGCCGACACTTGGCCCTCCTCTTGTTTGCCTCTGTTGTTCATCTTAAGTTATATCGGAGACAAAATACCAAGAAAATCCAGTAGCACTTCTCAGCATCTGTATCAGTAATCTATTGTCACAATAATGCTGTGTAACAAAATGCCTCGAAGGTCAATGTCTTAAAATAACACCACTTATTCATTGTTCACAAATCTGTGGATTGGTGGTGGTTCGGCTGAACTTGGTGAACTTGCTTTGGCATGTCTTCTCTCCCATGACCAGCAGGGGGCAGACTGTGGGCTGATCTAGGATGGCATTGGCTCAAACAGCTGCCTTTGTTCCCCCGGCATATTCTTGTGATGATCTCAAGGGTGGGTGAGAGAGAGAGAGGGGTCTAGGCTCAGAAGGGGCACTGCATTCCTTTTTCAACACTCTACTGACCAGAGCAAGGCAAAGACCCATGTAGATTCAAGGGGTGGGGAAATAAACTCCACGTCTAGGAAGGGCATGCAAAGGTATATGCAAAAGATGGGAGAACTGGGGCCACTCCCTCCCAATCAATACACCGCAGCCTGCAAAACGTGGATGTACTCATAACTGCACGCAGAAAATACACAGCTAATTCTTATTACTCACAGTATGTCGATATTCTGTAAAGTCACTGCCAACACTGAATTAGTGCATTCTGAATCACTGCACCAAGGGGAAATGAGGGATAGCTTCCTGTGAGCCTCAGGTCACGTTTTTATCCCCTCAAATGCCATTTGTGTCACATAGGTTTGTTTGCCAATGGCCTTGTGAAACAAGCCAGTCTCATCAGTATTAAAAGCATGCTCTTCCTTTTCTTGTTTATCACTTAGCATAATTGTAAAATTATAAAATTCTTCTGCAGCCTCCTAATCTTCAGAACTTATCTTGCCTAGGTGTGTGTCCTCTGAGGCAGCAGGCTCTCATGTTCCACTGGGGTGTGGAAAGGAAATATTAGAGCTCCTAACTACATATTTTTTTATCCCACCTGTTAAATTGAGAAAGTTTGGTGAACCATCACCACAACAATCCCTTTGCTCTGAGTCAAGCCAATTTCTCACCTGGAAAAATGCAATAACCCCTAAATTGGGCTCTGTTTCTGTCCTTACTCCCTGCCTCATGGTATTAATCTCCTCCAGCCACTGGAATGATACTTTTAAAATGTTACTCAGATCAAGTCACATCTCTCGCAAAATCTTCTCATGAATTTCCACTTCACTAAGTTAAAGTCAAAGTCCCAATGTAAATTTCCTCTCTGATTTCCACTCCTCCCACTCTCCATGACTTACTCTAATCCAGCCACAAGAGGCCTCCACAAACATGCCAGGCACCCTCCTGCCTCAGGCCCTTTGCACTGGCTGTTGCCTCTGACCTGAGTGCCTGAAACTCAGACATCCACATGACTGAGTCCCTCACCGCCTTCAAGTCTTGCTTAAATATCACCCTCTCTACTTGGCCCCATTAATCCCTCACCTGCAATGGGCCTTACCCAACTGTCTCCATTTTTCTTCCACAGCATTTAACTACCTTATAATCTAAAAATACCTGTTTAATTTTCTTATGATTAAGTTTAATGATTACTACCTGATTATATGAGGGTAGGTATTTTTGTCTTTTTTAGTCAAGGAAATATTCCAAGTCCCCAGAACTGTGCTTGGTATATAATGGGAACTCAATAAATTCAATCTGTGCTAGTTCAAGGGTGAATTGATTGAATAGCTATATTTTGTATAAACTGCATACTATACTAGTGAAGTTATATATATGACTTTTAATAAATAGACATATTTTGGGGTTGATGCTCATTTTTTTATTCCCTCATAAGACTGTTGGAGAAAGACATTTAATGAACACTACTGGTTTAAATGTATGGGATAGAATGATTTTGGAATAATTTGAAGTGTTTCTAACTATGTCCAGGAGATGGCGATCATTTCCAACAAGTCAACAACAGCAGCCCCTGTACTGAGCACCTCATATTCCGGGTGCTTTTAGTCATGCTACTCTGTCATGTGGGTAACTCTCAACGGCCCTGGTACCATCACATGACACAGCCATGCAGGCACTTGGACACTTGTATCCCTGAACTTCCCATCCAGTGAAGTAAGACTTGAGGGCACAGCTTTGCAGACATCAGCTGCCCTAAGCCAAGGGCATGGGGTGCTGGCCCATGACGCAGGAGGCTGCAGGGCCAGGGTGCAGTTGCTGGGGGTGCCCAGAGCCTCAGCTGCCTCTCAGTCCCTTCTGTTGGAGTCCTCCGTCAGTGTAATGCCAGAGACCTTCTCTGGACTCTGCCTGCTAACAAGCCCCACGCCCCTGCAGAGGCAGCTGCTTGCTGAGAACGTTTATGTAGCAGGTCCTGACGGGGACCTTCTGTGCACAGCTGAACCCTCGCGATGGCTCCACAAGGAAGGGGTTTAGAATCCCCCTGACAAAGGACGGCACTAAGGCTTCCAAAGATTCGCAGCAAGCGGTGGGGAGGAAGTCCTTGTCCAGGAAGGCAAAGAGAACGGCTCTGTGCTGCTGGCTCTGCACAAGGAAGGCTACAGCATTAAGAACTCAGAGGTGGGCAAATTCGGGTTCCCTGCTGTCCAGACACATGCACACGTACATGCACAGTTTTGACACAAAGGTATGGACTCCTTGCCAAAGGGGAACTGCAGACATAGAGCTTTCCGTGTTTTCTGCTGTTAGAGAGAAATACTTGCTCCCAAATCGTTACGTGCGGCTTTTCCAGAGCAGAGCTTCTCAGACTTTATTTGGTATCGGATTACAGATGTAGCTTCTGCTTCAGCAGGTCTGGAGCAGGGCCTGGGATTCTGAATTCCTCCCAGGCTGTCAGGTGATGCAGATGCTGTGTGTTCAGAGACCACACTGAGTAGTAAGAGGCTAGAGGCGGAGTTGGCCCAAGGCCTGGTTCTGTGCAACACATGAGCTAAGAAGGATCTTCTCATTTTTTTAAAGGGTTGTGAGGAAAAAAAATGAAGACTATATGGCAGGTCAAATAGGGCCCTCAAAGTCTAGAAGGTTCACTATCTGACCCTTTACAGAAAGTCTGCGCACCCCTGGGCGGAAGCAATTTTGCTGCCTGTCTGAAGGCCACTGGAATAAAGAACCAGGTACCCTGGCGTCTGCCCTCGTTGCCCTGTACCTGCCAGCCTGCAGGCAGCCCTCCTTCCTAAGGCAGCGTGCTGGGGGCTGGCGGTGGGACAGGCTGCGGTGTGACAGCTGTACAGTGACGAGTTAAGTGGGCTGAAGCACTGGTGAGTCCACTTTCCAAAACATCTAAGCCTAACTCTCCAAACCACTTTGTCAGGAATCAACGTGATATTTTGGTCTCTGCTTGATTCTTACATCTGTATCTTGGTGGTCGGGGATAGAGAGTGGGGGGCACTTTTTGAGCCCCAAAGCCACCCCATCATGGTTCCTGCCCCTCTATGGGCCTGTCTCCTTGCCTGACTCAGGGCAAGCACCTCGCTTGCGCCAGGGCTGGCTTTCTGGACTTAGCTGATGGGCACACCTGAGGCTCAGGGGCCCTGGCCCCATGCTGCTAAATGACCCTGTGCTGGGCTATGCCACAGAGTGATGGTCATACCAGAGGGCTCATTGCAAGTCAGAGTTGGCCCCTGTGTTAGGAAGCTGTCTGCATCCTGTGCCTGGGCACAGCCTTCCACTAGAAAAAGTTTCTGGTCCTTTCCATGCTGTCTCAGTGAGCTCCTCCAGAGAGCAGCCATCAGCTTCTCAGTAGCACTGGGCCCGAATCACAGAAAAGTGGGCCTGATTCAACAAAAGCAGCAGCCATATATTTTTTGCTTCTGGAGGGGTAACCATGGTAATGAGAGCAGATGAAAAACCATTCCCTAATGCAGGCGACACTCAAGTGCACATGGCAGTTTGGAGTAGTGGAGATGGGGCTTAATTTTAGAATCTGTGGAACAACGAGCATCAGATCACAGCACGTCGAAGGCTGTCTGCTGCTTCCACGCCTTCCAGGAGTGCACGTCCAGCTGCAGGCAGAGTCTGAGTCCATTAGCTGTGGCATGTGCTTTGCTTGTGACATTCTCCCACCTGCCACCACAGCTATCACGACAGGGATGTGACATTAGTAAGACCCGTGTTGGGGCAATTCCCAGGAGTATCAACAGAGCGGTAAAAACCTGAGCTCAAGAAGGTGCAGCTGCTCTAATCATTCTGTATTCAAACCTCAAACTCCACATGATAGGCACCATTATTACCCCCAGTTTACAGATGAGGAGACCGAGGCACAGAGTTACTGTGACCTGGCTGACAGCCGTCACTCTCTCACCACAAGGAGGGAGACACAGATTCTCTTGTCCCCTGTAGGGACACCTTAGGGGTATTTACATCAGTGCCATTGTCCAGGCATCCGGAAAGGCTAGTCTCTGCTCTCTGGAAGACACAAGGTTGTTAGTTACTGTCTCCGGGGGAGGGAGTGGATATAAAATCAGTCTCACTTTTCTGAAAGCAATTTTTCCAATATGTGTGAAGGACCTTTAAGTGATCATATGTGTTAATCCCCTCCTTCAATTTCTATGACTCAACCTAAGGGAATAATCAAGGCTGAGAAGATCTCTTCTAGCAATATGTACATACATCACAGCTTTATTCAGAACAGGGGATTTTTTTAAAGAGTCTACATAGTCAAGACCTGGGGATTGATCAAATAAACGAATCTCTGAGGTAGAATAATATATAGCTAAAAATCTTATTTTTAAGAAACTTCTGGTGACATGGGGAAATATTTGTGATATGCAAAAATCAGGGAATAGTTATATATAGCATGAACTCATAAATCTGTGTATAGATATTTTATACACATGATAAAGAAAATGAACCATATTTCAGAAAGAAGGAATTAGGAGGCATTTTAATTTTCTTCTCTCCTTTTCATAATCCTCATAATAAGCAAAAATTCTTATGAATAACAAGTTTCATTGACAGAATAACTAATAAAAATAACCATTCCTATTTATTAAGTGCTTAAAATGTGGTTGACAGTGTAAGACAGAGATTACCTATAATTAAAGTACTTTTCTTTACAAAACCTGGTAATGTAAGTGTCATTATACCTGTTCTATGGAAAAGGAAACAGACTGAGAAATGGACTTGCCTAAGATTTGTGAAGTCAACTAATTATGAAAGATAAGCGACAAGCACTTGCAGCGAGCTCCAGAAATGAGGAGCGTCTGTGTAGTTGGGGAGAGAATCGAGGGAATCATGGAGGAGGAGGAACCAGAGGATGCTGGGGCCGGATCATGGGGAACCTTGAATTCCACACCAAGGAGGGAGATTCTATCCCTCAGTTAAAGCGGACCCAGTTGCACAAATTAAAAAGAAGGCAAGAAAATAATAGGTGTGCCTGTGAGTGATGCACGTGATGAAGTTCCAAGGAGCGTGGTCCACAAAGATTTACTGACCTTGCACATCGATTCTAGCCTCGCTTATGCATCGGTTGCCATTTACTCCCTTCAACATAAACATTATTGAATTTTGAAACATGTTCTCAGAGTTGCCCTGGATGGAAAAGTCAGAGGCAACCCAGCCTTCCAGGGCAGCTGGAAAAAAAGGGAACACAGCCAACATAATTATCTTTAAAGTCCTCGTTCTCTGCTCCTTTCCTTACAGCAGCATTGAGTCACAGTGCCTCTTGCACACCAAGTCCAGTGTACCTCATTTCATCCCTACCTCAGACTGCAGGGTTTGGTTCACGTTACAAACCTAGTTCTACTAGGCATGTGCTCTCAGTCTGAGGGCTGCCAGTTTTCAAGCCTGTGCACTCAAGGGTACTTGTGTATTAGCACCATGCAGCTCTCTCTCTCAGCCTGCACCTGCACTGAGTCCCAGAGTCCCTGGCTGTTCAAACCTCCCAAGGGGCATGTAAGTCATTAGTCAGCAGTCCTGCCCCTTTTTGCCAGAACCGTTGATTAGGTAGCACATTTCAATCATTCTCTTTCCATCCGGGTATGTGTATTGCTGAGTATTTATACTTGTAGATATTTTCATAACACTTGCTCTGTGTCAGGCAGGGGTCTCAAGACTTAACTTACACTAACACCAGTAATCCTTGGGATAACTCTTTGAGGTAGCAGTTATCCCCATTCCACACCCAAGAAGCTGATGAGGGCTTCTGTGAATTGCCTGAGACCCTGCCACTGATTAGGTGCAGCCAAGATTTGAATCCCACAGTCCCGGTTTCAAAGCCAGTGTTCTTAATCATTGCACCACGCTGCCACTCACAGAGCAGAACATATTCTGAAAACAGGGACATAGGTCATCATTATTTATAATACAGCCACAGTTATAGTTTCCCTCCTGTTCTCTACCCATGGAGCCTCAACCCCTAGGCTATTGATGAAAAATTCGGACTGATTTTAGGCAGATGTGTGGATGGCGATGCCATTAACTACTAGACTTAGTATTCCTCTCCCTCTCCTTCTCCCCTGCTTTAAAGACCCCCTGGCTCCCTTCCTCCTCCTTGGGAAATGCTTTCCTGGTGCTCACCCTACCTATGGTTCCACCCCCCACCCTCCTGCTCATTCGCCTTTCCAGCTCCTGACTTCCTCCCACAGTCCAGACCTAAGTGTCCGGCGCCGCCCGTTTCCTCCTGTGTGTTGCACCAAGGCCTCCGACTCAACAAATCCCCAACCAGGTGCAGTGCCTCACTTACCTGCCTTGTTAATGGCACCACTGTCATCCCACTGTCAGCTCAGAAACCCCAGAGTCAGCTGTTTGCTTTCCCTGCCACGGGCATCTCCTAACTCCCCTGTCTGTTGATTTCTACCTCCTCCTTCCTGGAATCAGCACCTTCCTGGCTGGCTCACTTTGCTCGGGTACCTTCTCCTGAGATGGTCTTCCTGGAGGTGGGATATGGTGAGAAACTCAGGGATCACAGGCCTCCTTAAACACTGTACCCCTCCCAGGGCCTCCATCCCCATCAGTTTATTCCCTGGAAAACACCTCTTATGCCAAGATAATGGAGCTGGAATGTGGAACAAGAGGCTGAGCAATTTCTGTAAAGGGGATGTCAGCATAAAGTTGCAGAATGTAAACAGGGTGATGGGAGTGTGGGGAAGCCACTGAGTCTCAGGGGAAACAGGGACTGAATCCTCACTGTCAGCCAAGGCACTTGTCAAACCCACACTAAAACCATACCTGCTCTCAGACATCTGAGCACGTTTAACTTCTACCCATCCTTCGAGGTCCAGGTTAAATGTCACAACCTTCATGAAGCTTTTCCTGCTGTGACTTCCTGACTCCCTGACTCTCTAGACTACCTGATAAATGTATACCCTTCTCATGACGCTGCATCCCTGCTACACTGTCAGCACTTCTGGGTCGGTATCGCTGCTGCTAGGCAGGAAGCTCTAGGTCAAAGTCTGTGTCATCTGCCTCTTGAGTCCAGAGTACGCCTTGCCACACAGGAGCTCACTGAAGTTGGCTGAGTAAATGATACATGAACAGAGTCTGCCCCAAACAGTGTTTGATTGCATGAAAAATGACCACAGTGATTCCCTCCCTTGCATGAATGCTCTTTAGTAGTTTTTCCCTGCAGACACTGGATTTGCCCATGTGACTTACTTTGGCCACTGGGAGAGTGGACAGTGCTTAGTCACTAAGGCTTCCCCTCTCTTGCTGTGCTCAGAGCTCTGATACCACAGTGGGAATGGTCCAGGCCATCCTTCAGGATGCTGAGTGGCTGGACAGAGGACTGAGATGCCCCAACCTGTCAGCTGACCAGGTTGACAGCTGACATGAGAGATCAGCTGAGATCAGCTGAGCCGACACAGACACCGAAACCATCAGCTGACCCACAGGATGGATGAAAAAGGGTCCTTGTTTTAAGCTACTTGTTTAGGTGTGGATTTTTATGCAGCAAAAGCTAACTGGATACCCATGGATTGTGGTTTTTCAAACAATTGGAGTGCAGTCAAATGACTAGAACTGATGTACACTCACTAACATTTGCTGCTGGTACAATGTAAAAAAGATTTCTGGTCCAATAGATTTTCTAGTTAAATAGCCCTGGACTAGGCCACATCAGTAGCTGTGTGACATTGAGCAAGTTGCTTCACCTCTCGGAGATAATAGCACCTACCTTTCAGAGTTGAAGGAGTGTAATGGAATTATGATTAGAAAGCAGCTAATATAGAATGCTCCATGGTACGTGGTCAGCATATGCTGGATCTTTCTCTTGGTTGGTCTATGACTTGAAAATGCAGCTCTGACTCTTTCCATAGACAATGCCTCTCAGTCTCTCTCTCTCTTTCCCCCCTACATTCAATCCTAGATTGGTTTCTGCAAAACTAATTATTTATACAAGGGATTTCTAAGCTAATAGGTGCCCCTGCTCAATTAATACTTCCCATCCCCAAGACCAGCAGATAAAATAGCTGCCAGAATAGAAGGACAATCTAATTGTTTTCACTGTAGGTCCCTTCCTGCTGCTTCCTCCGAATATCCATGGACAACCTTACATGAAAAGATGGTGGGCATCTATTCCTAACTCTTCCTTTCTTACAATTCTCAGGCAATCTGGGGCCCCAGGATCAGAATATTCCGGGGGTGCCAGCTACCGCTTCACCAACTATTGATTATTTCTTGGCTAATGAGCTGTGATCCCTGCCTTCATGGTGCTTTTACTCTATAAAGAGACAAGAATCCGAATGACCACTGAATCGGCAAGGCTATGGTGACAGGCACACTGCAGTGTCAAGTATGTAATGTGTCCCAAGCACTAGGCTAAGCATGTACTTTAATGACCTAGGGAATTTTAAAATAGCCACCGCCTCATCTAAGGTAGACCCCCTCTTCCATCCTCCTCTGCCCCAGCCACCTGGGGTTCGCTCCCTGCTTTTTCTTCTTTCTACCATTGATGGTCCTCTGAATTTATATTATTTACCTATTGGTTTACTTCTTCATAGTCATTCTTCCCATGGAAATAGGCTCGCCCCTGCAGAATGGTGGGGGGTGGACCTGAGAACAACGTTGAGCAGTTTTCTTGTCCCATTCGCCCAGTGGGATGAGGGGCTCTTCAGGACTGGAATTGCATTCACCTAACACAAGCTCCCAGCGCTGTGCCAGGGACGTCACGGGCCCTCCGTCAATATTTGATAATGGATGAGTCTTGAAACTCCACCAGCGAACAATATCTACTGCAACTAAGTGATTTCGGATATCTGAGTTTTCCAGAATATTGAGGAAACTCAGCAATGAAATTCGCTCTTATGGACATAGTTCAAGTAGCAACAGCAAGGAGAACTAAATGGATGTAAAACTGGTCTTTTTATTCATTCATTTGCATTCCCAAAATAATTTGGGTTGGTACAGCCTCCTTTTCCTAACTCAAGGTCATCAATGAAAATATGATTCTTAGGTATTATCATACTATGCTGTATTTAATAATTGCTGCATTTTTCTTCCGAAGGAGATGCTGAGCCCTTGGAAGGCAGATCTTATCTGATTGATCTTTAAATCTTTAATGACCAGCCCTGTGTTTTATTTACAGTAGATGCTCAGTAAAGGGGAAGCTGAATAACTGAATAGGTGAATGGACATTCCTACCACCCTTGGTATGACTAGTGATGCCCTCGAGGGCAGCTCAGCCTGTGGTGAGCTGATCCTGTCCCTGCTAGCTCCAGGCTGCAAAGCTTTTTTAATTGCTGTGTCCCCATCTGATGGTTTTTTTCCTTTTTCCCCTCATGACTCCAGTTGTCTCATTTCTATTCAGTTTGCTTGTCTGCCAAGAATAATGACCGAAATATTTAACAGCTTTCCCTGACACAGTATCTTTCTCCTTTCTGACGAGCTGCTTCTTATCTCTTATGGGTAGAGGACAAGAGCTTAAGTTAGTTAGCATTTGTGGCAGGTTAAAGAGAGCTGAAAATTCTTTGACCCCACTCCCCTTGACAGGTGGGTCTGGATCCTCACCCATTATGTCTGGATGGCCTTGGTGGCTCCTTTGCCTAAATTTAGTGGGCTTGGCTCTGTCAGTTTCTAGGCACAGGTTTAAGAGCTGGGCAGCATCTGGTCGTTGTGGCTGTGGCACTCTCTCTCAGACCCCTGAGCCATCAGGTAAGGAGTCCACCTACTCGCTGGAGGGGCATGAGGAGAGCCTCTGAGCCGGTGTGGGGGAGGAGAGGGACCCATCTCAGCCCAGCCTGTCAGCTGGACCATCCAGGCCCCAAGCAGGTTTGGGAAGTTCACCCGCAGGCCAGTGGCCAGGTGAACACTGCCCAGTGGTTCCAGGAGATGGGCCACAGAAAGCAGAATCAGTCTGTCACATCTTGCCTGGATGCCTGACCCGCAAATTCATGCAACATAATGATGCTATTGTCATTTTAAGTCACTGAGTTTTGGGGTACATTGTTATATAGCAATAGAAAAGCAAAACAGTATTAATTATAAAATAAGATGAAATGAGATTCAAATGAGTCTCAAATAAAATGTTCTGTGTAAAGTGCATGGAATCTGTGATTTGAGTGCGGTTCTTCAGCAACCATGTTTGTTTCTTTCCTGGAGGTGATAAGCCAGCTGGAGACCTGAGCTCTGTAGACAAGACAAGACCGCCTACTGTTTAAAAGGGAACGAAAACAGAGTCCTTGGCTAGCAAAGGGCACATGAGATGAACTAACAGCCTTTGATGGAATACCTAGGTGTTTTTGCTTACATTGTTCTGAGGGTTCAGAGAATAAATGAATTAAAGAAATGATAGCAGATGCATTCAATTTACTAAATACTCACTGTGTTTCTACTATGTCCAGGTCTCATACTCCTAGGTATATGACTGTGGAGGGGTACAAAAATGGACAATATAAACATCTCCAATTGTCTTCCATCTGTAGGGGCCTTGACATCCCCAAATGTTTTTATGCCAAATATGCTATTTAGTATATGATACTTGTAAGAACTCTGCATGATTGTCAGGAAAGCCTGTTGTTTCACATTTTATGGATTTGTAAAGGCCTGGACATATGAAGTGGTTATTATGGGCTGGGTTGTGTCCTACCCCCAAACTTCCAGACTTTGTGAATGTGTTACCTTGTACGGTAAAAGGGGCTTTGTGGAGGCATTTACCATAGGAATCTGACATGAGGGGATCACCCTGGATCATGAGGATGGCTCGATAAAGTCACTAATCCTTAGGAGATGGAGGCGGCGACTAAGTGATGGCTCTGACGATGGAAACAGGGGCTACTAGCTCAGTAACACAGACGGCCTCCCGATGCAGAGAAGGCAAGGAAACAGATCCTGCTTAGGGCTCCTGGAAGGGAATGCAGCCCAGAGGGACATCATTCAGCCCATAGCATGGCTAAAATTAAAGCATCTGGTACTTGGTTAAGTCAGCCTGAGAAACTGCAGAGCGGTGTCCACTTCCATCAGGTCTCTGGCTGCACAGCTGAGACCGGAGCCCAGCAGCTCTGTCTCCAGGTGCCCCTCCTGCCACCTCAGGCCGCTTTCCCTCCTGTCCAACTGAGGCACAATGATTATGAATTTCCTGGGTTCCCATCTCAGCCTCCATCAGTCACCAGCCATGCAGTCTCGGACGAGTTATTTATACTTATACAAGGTGATTGCATTTATAGCTTCTTTCTGTGCTGCCAGTGAGGATCAAACAAATTGCTCCATGTGAGGTGCTTGGCAGGTAGTAATCATTCAGACCTCAGGTATTGTTTCCAGTCTCTGCATCCTAGATTGAGAGAGGATGAAAGGAGTTTTCTAGCAAAATCCCTGAGAGCCTTCTCCTGAATGTCAATAACTTAAAAAACTAAATAAAGGGAATGGGAAAATGAAGTACAAGATCACCAATGTGAAAACTGCTCACAAGGGAGAGTGTTCTTTGTTCCAGTGTGAAGTGTTAAATTTTGCAGCAAAATCTCTCTACCATATCAGCTACAGAATCTGTAATCATTCACAGGGGTGGAAACTATTATTCATCAATGTCACTATCATCAAATAAAATGTAAGTGCCTACGGAGACACAGTGGGGTCTTAGGAGGCTTGAAAAAACCTGCAATTGGCACCCTGCCTGCCATTTAAATCAGCAAGAAAATAGGTGCTCGAGGCAGGGGCTTCTGGCTGCAGACTGTGTCCATGATTCTCATGAATCTTGAGGTGTCTGACCCAGGCCATCCTCCTCCTCTCTTGTCCAGCAGCTTCCTGAGGGCGTGTTCCTCCTGCGATGCAGACACTCAAGACTGTGCGAGGATGCTCTCAGCCCCTAGGACAGCCTGAGGGGGTTACTTACAGCCACTGAATCTGTGATTTTAGCTCCAGAACCAGAATGGCAAGAAGCCTGTCTGCATAGTTCACGAGTGAGGCCCAGTCTTTTGTTTTGATGTTTTGTCTTTCCTGAAATAAATCCCTGGGCTCACTACAGTGAGACAGCACAAGAATGAGCTCCCAGGCTATGGGCCACTCTCAGCTGCACCAGCAAAAACCCCATCAGAACCAGCCGAGCATGGCCACTGCATGCCAGAGCAGGTTAGTGTGTAAATCGGGGGCATTCGGCATCAGAAAACACGTACTTTAGAATAAAAAAGCACACAATACTCTAGCTTTCTCCTCCAGTGGTTTTTTATTTTAATTTTTTTATGTAACTACAACTAGGATTATCAAATCTAATCTTTTTCTCATTTAAAAAAAAACCAAAAACTTCAGGATGGTTTATGAGCCCTGCCCATATATACATGAAGTGCTGTTAGTCACAAATATTTGAATAGTAGGCTAAAGATTTAGGATACATTTAAATCATATCAATCAGTTGTGACTCATGCTGGTTAACTCCTCATATTCTCATTCATGTATTCATTCAATGTATGTTTTAAGGATTTACTCAGAGCCAGAAGCTGTGCTGAGTCCTAAAGATGTAAAGATTCATAAGCTGGAGTCTCCACCTGAAAAGGGATTTACAGTATGGTGGAAAAATAACAGTGATTATTATGTTTGGTTTGCAGCCTACAATATGTCTTCACAAGCATCTCATTTTATATAGGTTTCTCGAAAATGCTGAAGCATGTGGGTGTGAGCCGAACAGAAGCTTCACACCTCTTCCGGGCTGTGGAAAGTTCCTTCCTGCCTGGACCATTTCTTCTTACACACTGAAGGTAAGATCAAGGGTCAGTTCTGAAGTACCTCCTAGTAAGAACAGCAGGCAGCCTGGGTGTGTGTCTATGAGGCTTCACTTCAGGGTTCAGAAACCCCCGAAGGAACCAGGACCATTCCAGGGACATTTCCTTCTGGGCCCTGGCTGTTGCTGCGGGCTGGCTTCTGGCTGGGTGTGGGAACAGAGGACAGGGAGAGAGGAAAGGGAGAAAAAGGGACGAAGGGGGCATGAAAGGAAGAGGTCACAGTAAACAGTCTCAGCATGGCCTTGTAGAATCTTCTAATGAAGTGATAGCTGCCACACTTATTTTCCAATACTTTCTACTGCAGGCTTATAACAATCTGTGTAGTATATAAATACTGTTTACGCATTGCTTGTAAATACTGTTTTATTTAATAGAATGATCTGGGTAGAGATTCACTCTGGGGACAGGAATTCATAACATAATGAGCATTGCATTATGTATGAAGGATTTATGAAGATACCTACAAGGCTTTCGCAAAAACATTGCAGAAATAAATATTCTTTCATGCTTGATGTGGCATCATTCATTCAAGAAAGCAAATTTTTCTTAATGGCATGCACTGGGGAAATCAAGATGGTAAGATACAGTCCCACGAGCTCCAGGGACTCACAATCTAGTGGTGAAATGGACAAGCAGACAGACCTTAGTGCTTTGGTACGGGAAGTGTCAAGGCTGGAAGCCCAACATCCTGTGGGCACACAGGGGATGCAGAGATGCCTGGGCTAAGAACCGAAGGTCCACGGGTCATAATACAGGAAAAACAGTCTTTCCTGCAGGAGCAGCCATATCATGGGGCTTCTGCCTCCACGGCTAAGTCAAGCCTGATGCCTCTAAGGCAGAGCTCCCATGGAACCATGGACAAAGCTGCCCCCACAGCTCTGTGGACCGTCAGTCACCCTCTTAGACTGCAGTATCTCCTTGTCATAGCCAACCCAATGTGGTTACCCAGAGCTCTGGTGATATGAAACCCAAAGATTAATCAGTGATGAGCAGGGCCCTGCAGAGACCCTGCAATACAGAGGCTGGAGGCCTGGGGCAGTTGGAAAGTGGAAGCAGAATGCTGATCAAGGGACAGTTGTGTTCAGGTCCAAGCACTGAACATGAGCACAGAAGACCAGGATGTAGGCAGAAATTCTGCGTGTTCTAGGATTCCTTGCATCAGGAAATTGTTGAGCTGTCCTAAGCCAGGTGTTCACTTCTCTGTGACTCTGTTTTCTCATTGGTAAAGCAATTGACAATTGGTAATAAAGCAAAAGCCACATAACCCCAGGCTTCTTGTATTGATTAAAAAACAAATACATGAAGCAAAATTTTCTTACTTCATTAAAAGCATCTCAAGAGGAAGGGACATGACTTTTTCGGTAGATGTATTTAGGATGTGATTAAGAGCATGGAATCTGGAGCGGACTGCTGGGCTACATCCTGGCAAAGCCACTCAATGAATGTATGGCTTTAGACAAATTATTTAGCCCCTCTGTGCTTCAGTTTCTCCATCTGTAGAATACAGGCAATAGTAAAACCCACTGGGGATCTGCATAGTTCTGCAACAAGGCAGTAAAGTGACTGGTCTGAGCAAACCCATTCTCTCCTTTGTGGTTGCTTGTGTGATTTGCCAACTGACTGACTTGTGGCTTATTTTCAACATGTGTCCTTCATGTGTGATGCATTTTTTTTCAAAAGGGTCTTTACTTGAATTATAACTCTCCAGAAACCAAAAGGTAGCTTACAGAAACCTCTTCCTTTGTCCTGAAGGAAAGAGATAGCTTCAAGTTCACAGAGCATGCTGGTAACCCCTCCAGAACGCATTCTACCCAAGAAGTACAAACAGCTGGTGCTCAGTCTCTTAAGAATTGTGCAGGTCTCTGAAGCTTCTTAGTTATTGAACAAGTAGAAACCTCTTCATTTTAACTTTCTGGGGGCAGAGACTGAAGCTCAGTGAAACCTCTCCTCATGTGACACAAACTAATGAATAAAAATGGGAACTCACAGCCATCTCCAGTGGATTAGGTGTGCTTTAGGGCACAAATCTGTTGAAATACTGTTAAATAAAAGGCCACCTAATAAAAGAGCATCTGCCTGCCATAGCAGTTTTAACGTCTTAAGATGAGGTAATGTTAAACAGTAAAAATAGTCTAATCTTTGGGAAAAAAATATTTTGTTTTAAATCCCAGCTCCAGCACTTATTTGCTCTGTAATTTTGTGCTAGAATGTAGCAAAAATAGTCTGCAGTTCAGTTTCCTAAACTGTAAAATAGGAACAATAATTGCTGCCTACCACCCAGATGTGTTGTGGCATCAAATAGAAAAATGAGTGTCAAATATTATATTGGAGGAAATTGTTATTTATATATACATAAAATATTATAACTTAATGAGTAAGGGTTTAATTAAGTCAAACCAGCAAATTACTGTAACATTGATAGAACAATATCAAATGGATATTCCATAGTGCATGGTGGCCAGGTTGGTAGACATTCCATAATTATTAGCGTTAATGCTTCTGCATTCCATAAATATTCATCAAGTAACCACTCTGCGCCAGTTACTTTACTAGGGGCCTGTTAGGATGTCAAACATTTAAACACTGAAAGGCAGAATAGCACGCGCATAGCCCAGACCACTTACTATTAGCTCTTCCCTGACAATACGGCTTTGCTCAAGATTGGTATTACTTTGCAATTAGTATCCTTAGAAAGCTGTCATTGAGATAGCACTTACGTCTTGTTTTCCCCAGTGTCTTGTTCTCAGGAACCTGTTGCAGGACCTGCCACATATTTGGGTGTATATCAGACCCATACACTTACTCTCTTTCCCTAATCTACTCACGTGCCTGGTCACAAGAGGCCCTGCAATGGCTTCCTGTGATTGTTGTTTTACTTTTTGTGCTCACAGACCATCTTCTTAACCACATGTAGAACCTTCAGGTTATACCTGTGGCCCGTACCTGCTTCTGTTTTGAACACCTTAATAGTATTTGGCCATTGAACATATATCCTAGGAGCCTGTCTCACAGGAGGCATCTGCAAGATACACATCCTTTCCCTCCTCCCCTCCTTGAAAGCTTCAGAGATCTTTGACAACTGTCTAGCTGTCCTGTTTGCCAATTCTCACTGTGCGCTGGGAAACCGGAAATCTTTCAAGGCAGGCAGGGGCTGTGGTATAATAAGAAATACATTTGGTCTTTGTCCTTGGTTCCTGGCACAGAGATCCTAAATCCCTTGCAATTTCCTGATTGATAAGAGTGTTTTTTGTTATTCATGAGAAACCCCTTTTCATCACACCTGAGTTTATGCTAATGAGTGATTCAGGGTGGGGCCCCTACAGAGCCTCAAATGGGGCAGATCACCAGGAAGGCAAAGAAGTTTGGGGGTCAGAACTTTAAGCCCCACCCACTGACCTCTGGCAGATTGTAGGTGGCTGGACATTGAGCTCAATAAAAACCCTTCACCAATGAGACTTGATGAACTTCCAAATTGGCAAACACACCATGTGCTGGGAGGGCAGCACACCTCGACTCCACGGGGATGGAGGCCCCTGTGCTTGGGACTCTTCCAGATGTCACCCTATGTACCTTCTCATCAGATGTTCATTTACATCCTTTATAATAAACCAGGAAATGTAAACAGAGTGTCTTTCTGAGGTATGTGATCCATTTTGGCAAATTTTCAAATCTAAGGAGAGGGGGACACAGAAATCTCCAGTTTGTAGCCAAATGACATGGAAGTAGTGGGGATCCACTGCCTGTAACAGACATCTGAACTCCAGGCACCCTTGTGGGACTGAGCCATTGACTTGTCGGGTGTGGGCTACTTCCAGGGAGTGTGGGAACTGCGTCGACTTGTGTGACATCCAGCTGGTACCCAGAGGGAACTGGTAGTTGTGTTGGAAGACATACCAGGGGCTCATCAAAATCTCTCTACCCACCTTTGATTTCACATACTCTATACTCATTTTTATGGCTTTCCAATCAATCACTGAGTGTTCAGTTTCCTCTACTGAAAAGACAGTTGCAAAATAGAAGTTAAATTTTCTACTTTGTCTATATGATTTAACAATATCAACTATTACCACCAAGTAAAGGACCTACCTCAAATTTGACCACTTTCCCACTCCTACTAAGAAGAAGTCTTATTGGTCATCCTTATCATTTTTGGAAGTATTCCTTTTCTTGGGGATTCCATCCTCAGGATTCTGTTACAGATCTGTTTGTTTCTCAGATCTGAACCTCCTCCATCCTCTACTCCATCCTCTACTCCAACCTTCTACTCCATCCTCTAGTAATATATCCTTTTTAAAGGAAGTGAAACTTAGGCTTACTCACCTCTGTCAACAGCAGTATACTTAATGGCATCTTAAGCTCAAATGAAGAGAAGAAGGTGTAAGATTCATCTGGATTTTAATAAGGAGTTTGATAAATTTATATTCAGAGTTTGAACTTAAAACTCCATTTCAAGAGGAAAGTCACAATTTAATGGCTCCAGTGTATCAGAGCTTCTTTTATTAAAGTCGTTTAAAAGTCAAGGGCTACATACTGAGAGGAAATAAACTCACAAAAACAGCCTCTAGACGTGTCCCTGGGTCAACCAACATTGTAATAAAAATTGCTACTGTCAAGTGAAAAGTTTCTAATGAAAGAACCCTATCTCTCCGTTCTTGCGATCAAAATCTTCCCATCTTGATACATTCAGCCAGCATGTCTCCCACTCTGGTCTAATAAGCAGTTTGTTCTCCTATCACCTTTGCAATCAGCTTCTCCTGAGGCAGGAGGCAGGAGCGGAACCAGGCCTGGCAGTCCCTCAGAACTCCTCTTTTTAAAAATATTTCCATTTCAGTGATCTCCTGATCACTCATACAATCACAGACCTATCCACTAATTAAAACACTCATTAATTTATTCTGAATTAAGAATGTAGTCAGCATCTACTGTATTCCAGATACTATTCAACATAAACATTAAGATAGTAAGAATGTCCTTCTCTCAAGTAACTGGTATAATTGTACAGTGGACAGACCAATTCCTATGAAGAGTATAAATCTGCACGTGCCATGTTCAGAAGAGGTAAGTGATCAAAGAGCACAAAATAAGGACTGTCCAAGTGTGCCTGTGAAAGTCAGGAAGCCATTGCAACTTAGGGCTTCAAGGATAAGGAGGCCTAAGGATGGAAAACGGTATTTGAGGCAAGAAAGAATCATATATACAAGGGTACAATTCTGTGATGGTGCGTGACCAGGCCCAGAAGTGATGAAACACTGAATGACATAATAGATAGGATGTAGAGAGTGAACCCCTAGAATGGCTATAAGAAAGAGACTGACAGCAGCAAGTTTTGGCAGGAACATAGCAAAAGTGAAACGCTCTCACATTACTGGTTGAAAGGTAATGTGGCATCACTACTTTGAAAAACATTTCAAGTGGTGAATAGATAAACAGAATGTGGACTGTCCATACAATGAAATACTACTCTGAAAGAAAAAGAAACAAACTGCAACATGGATGAATCTGGAAGACATTATAGTAAGTGAAGGATGCCCGATAATGATGAACCAGATTGTATGGTTCCTAAGAATCTTGCAGAAAAGGCAACTCTCCAGAGGCAGAGAGCAGGACTGTAGTGGCCTGAGTGGGGGTGGAAGCAGGGACTGACTGCAAGCGGGCAAGAGGGAACTTTGTTGGGGGGATGGAAACGTTCTAAAACTGAGTGGTGATGATGGTTGCAACACTCCCTGAAGTTAGCTGGGTTTTCGTTTTAAGCTCATAAAATGAGACAAAATAACAAAACCCCTTTATGTGTGTACTCACAGGACCTTGTTGATACATCATTGAGATAGGCATTCAATACTTGACTCCAGATCCTGAAATCAAGATGAGTCTCCTTTTTTCAATCAACTGTCCCATCTTTGCTGTTTAGACTGATAGAAAATGATTGAAAGAAATATAAATGATCTCCTCTGTTTAGTCATCAGATATCTTTCTTATGTTTGAATGGAAAGACTTTCTGTGCAGAAGCATTCAAGCAAGTTTTATAATAAAAAAAAGTCAAAATATCTGTTCAAAGGTCTCCTGACATTCCACCCCCACCCACCCCAAGGGGTAAAAGCCAACCAGGAGTAATATAGAAATAAATAATATTTCTCTATAATTTTCCATTACATTAAGTAGGCAAAGGAGGATGAAAGGGAACAAGTCAGTCTTGCTGACCCTGTGTTTCCAGGACCCCTGAGCTGCCAGGTAATCAGGGGTGCCCCAGGCATCCACTACTTACAGAGCAGGTCCAGATGTGGCTCAGCTAAACTGGCACAGGGAAGGAACATGTGGCAGAGGCAGAACATTTTCCTTAGTATCACTAATTCCAGAGGCTCAAAGGCTCCAGTTCTGACACTCATTAATTCTGCCAATCTCAGCTTTCCTAATATGAAACCACATATGAAAGAGTCTTGAAAGCACATTGCTTGAGATGGTGTTGTTGCTCATAATAGTCTTGAAAACGCAGGAAGACGTGGCTACCTGTCCACGGATACAGTCCTTTGGCGATGGCTCCCGTGAGTAGACCTGATAATAACTATCTGCCCTGAGGACACTTGAGGAGTGGAGGACTTATGAATGGGAAGGTGCCGCTCCTTCAGCTGCCTGGGAAGTGCAGCCCCATCGAATGTGCATTAGGACTACTAGCTATTTCTTGGCCCTAGGACTTCTGACCCCCAGGAAATTCTTTTCATTTCCATTAAAATTAAACTTTGCAATTGTGAAATATTTGAAAACATTAAAATAAAATCAATATATGGCTGCCATTTATATACTCATAACCAAGATTGACTAGATATTAACTCTTGGATATTTTTGCATCTTACTTGCCATAGATTGAATGCTTGTGTAGCCCTGAAATTTATCTGTTGGAACCTAATCCACCAATTGGATGCTCTTTGGGGCCTTTGAGAGGTAACTAGGTCATGAGGGCAGCTGGGATTAGCCCTTATAAAAGGGACCCTGAGAGCTTCCTGGCCCCTTCTGCATGAGGATACAGAAAGATGATGACTGTCTATGGGTCAGGAAATAGGTTCTCATGACTTGGAATCTGCCAGCACCTTGATCTTGGACTTCCCAGTATCTAAAACTGTGAAAATAAAAAGTCTATGTTTATAAGCCAGTCAATGATATTCAGTAGTCTGAATGGACTGAGACAAGGTTGTTCTCTTTAAAGTAAATAAAATTATAGTTCATTTTTCTTAGACCAGACCGTTACCATTCACCTTCCCTCCTCAGAAATAACATTATCCTGGAGTTAGTGTGAATGGTTAATATGTATGTTTTGTATTTACAACATGTGTGTATGTTTACATATTTAGTGCTGTTTTCAAGTTTTACAATTCTTACAAGTGGTATCTTAATTCTGCACGTTTTTAAAAAGTCGGCACATTCTCCAGCTTTTCTATGAGTTGCAATATCCATACATTAAACTGCACTAATCTTAAATGCACATTTTGCATGTGTGAACCATTATTGCAGAAATTTCCCTCATGATGACCCTTAGTCCCCAGGGCAACAGCTACTCTGACATTTAGCACAATAACATAGATAACTTTTGAACTGCATATAAATAGGATTATTAGCATGCACACTTTTATGTCTAACTTCGGGATGTTACGTCTGAGATATCCACTCAGGTTGTGAGTTGCAGTAGTTCATTCTTTTTTATTGTTTGTGGTATTCCATTGTAAGGATATCTAGAACTTAATCCACTGTTGATGGATATATTTATGGCATCCATATAAATAACTTACATGTCTTGGTAGACACATTGACTCATTCTCTTGCATACATATGTAGGGGTGAAATGTCTGGGTCATAAGGTAGGCTTGTATTGGGCATTAGCTGACACTGTCACCAACAATGGCTGAAAGCTCACGTTGCACTACATACTTGCCCAAACTACTGTCAGTCCTTCAGACTTTAGCCATTGCGGTGAATATGCTGTGGCACCACACTGTTGTTTTAAAATGCATTTTCCTGATGATTAATGGTGTTGGCCATCTTTTCATGCACTTAATAGCCATTTGGATATTCTCATTCATGAAGTGCGTATTAGACTAATTTTCCCATTAATTCAATTGGGTTGTTAGTCTTTATCTTATGACTTAACAATGATCTTTATATTTTTTAGATAGCATTTTATGTCAGTTTTATACATTATAAATGTCTTCCTTCGATTGGTAAATTCTTTTCCTTCTTTTAATAGCGTCTTTTGATGAGCAGATGTTCTTAATTGTAAGTGAATACAATTTATCGGTGCTTTATGGCTAGAGCTTTGTGTGCCCTGTTTCAAGGGCAAATATTTTACTGCTTGTTTTTTCATTTAACATTGCATTTTTAAAATGTATTCCTGTTAATAAGTTGAACTTAAAATGTCCATTTTAAACTTCTCTAAAGTGTTTCTATTATACAAATCAATTATAATTTATGTTTACATTCTTCTATTGAGGAATAGGTATTCTTGTCCCCACCTTTTACTATTGGAATGACAGAGCAATTTATGTGCACACATATGTCTCCTTGTGTTCATGTACAAATATTCCTCCAGATCGGACACTTAGAAGTGAAATTCCTGGAGCAAATTCCTGTGCACATATTTACCTTCCTATTGGCAAGATATGAGTGTTCTTATTTCCCCTCATCCATGCCAAGGTTTGCTTTAGCAGGTATTAAATTTTCCAATTAACTGGGAATAGAATCATATTTTATTGATGTATAAAAGTATATTGTTTTGATAATTATCAGGAGGTACAACATTTTTTCTCTGCTTATTCAGTCTTAAAATGTCTTCCCTATGAGTTTCTTATTCCTGTTCTTTGACAAATTTTCTATTAGATTTTTTTTTATTGATTTGTGTATATCAGTAGCATATCCCTGACAAAACACACAGAGGGATTTAAGGGTGATCTTCAGAGCTCTTAGTCCTTTGGAAAGGCACTTCTCCCCCAACTGCAATACTACCCTTCTGAAATCTAAAAAGAGGTCTGCTATATAGTTCTATGCTAGTTTCCTATGGCTACTATAACAAATTATAACAAACTTGGTTGCCTAAAGCAATATAAATAAATTTCCTGACACCTGGAAAACAGGAGTCTAAACCAAGTCAGAAAGGAGTTCTCCAGGCTGGTTCCTGTGGAAGCTCTAGGAGGGAATCTGTTCCCTGCTTTCTTAGCAACTGGAAGTCGCTGGCATTCTGGCTTGTGGGCCCTTCCTGCACCACCATGTCATCTCTTCACTCTTTGCTTCCATTGTCCCCTTGCCCCCTTCCTAGTCTGTTGTAAAATCTCTCTGGGATTACATCAGACCCACCTGGATAATCCAGAATAACATCCCAACTCAAAACCTTGACCACGTCTGCAAAGTCCCTTTTGCCACACAAGATAACTTGCACAGGTCCTGGTGCTTAGGACTTGGATACCTTTGTGACCATTATTCAGCAGACCACATATTTGTATTGCTTTCATCAGGACTTAGAGAGCTCACATATTTGGTAAGATTACTGTCTACCAGTCTGATGGGGTTAACTGGCAAAGGTTCCTAGAATCAGAAGTGACAACAGTGTACCTGTGGATTATTGCGGGGAAAGGACACACCGAGGCAACAATATTAAGGTAAGGCTATGCCTCGTAGTCAGAGCTGCCTCACAGTAAGGGGCCTGGAGTAGCCAAGCACAGTACTAGGTTTCTTCCCTCTGTAGGGCCGCATAGACTATGCTTGTTCTCAGATCAGGAACTATTGACCAGTTCATGGAGCCTTGAAGCTGGGAGCCCAAAGTGTAGTCTTGTCCAAAGTCCCATAGGTGTATTCTTGCTATATAACCAGCCTCGGGGGATGGGAGAAGGTCACACCAAAACCTGGTACAAGCCATCTCAGGCTGTTACTGATAAATGGTGCTAACACGGTGATAAAACTCTCCCCAAGCTTATATTGGACCCATGCTTACAAGCAATACTACTATTCACTACATTTTGCATCTGGAACATGTATCAGCACCAAGAAGGTAATGCAAACATCTCAGGCTGATTACAGGACTACTAGAGTTAGTCCTCAAATCACAACCACTTGTTGCTAAGTGCAGCACACCAAAAATAGCCACAGAAACCAATCCAAGATAAAGACTGGAGTTAAAATTAATTACCCATCTTCCCCTGTAAGACTATCAAAGTAATACAACATGACTACCCATCCAGCTCAGAAGTTTAACACACTCAGGTCAGACACCATTCCCAGGACTTTGATCCCTGGCATTCTGTAATCAAATTCAATTATCCATTCTTTCCCAAACTCCCCAAAGGTTTCTCTGGAAAGCCTTTCTAGAGCTTACTGTCTGTCATCAGTAAATTTACCTGCAATCAAAATGTCTTCTAGGACTGTTCATTCTTACTGTACCTGAAATCTGGATATACCAAAGGCCTTTTCCCCAACCCAGAATCCTCTAAAGTGGACATGGTTTCCTCCTCTGACCTCCATGAATATAAGGGTGTAGACAACTTTGCTGTCACTTTTGAAAATGTCTAGCCTCTTTTAAATGTTGTCCATCTCCACTTCAGCTGCAGTTTCCTTCCCATGCCCATGTTACTTGTTTCCGCTGAACACCTTCCCTCCCCTCCCCTTATTTCCACAAACTCCCTGTCATCTCATCCAGTCCCATAATTTTCCAAGACCTCATTATCTTCATTTTCCTATGTGACATTTCTGTTTGGATTTCTGTTGAGCATCTCAAACCTAACTTGCCTAAAAGGAACCCTTGAGAGCCCTCCCTCCCAAGTAACCCACTGTCCCTCCTTGGGAATTCCCCAGTCAAAATACTATCAATTTACCAAGTGCCTTGTTTCCCTGGAGTCATCCTGAACTCCTGGTGCCCATCTCCCACATCTGTACTGTTTTCATTTCCAAATATATCCTATAACCACTGACTTTCCTTGATGACATCATACCCACCAGCAGTGTCCGCCTGGGTTCCGGCAATCACATTCTAACCACCTTGCTGTGAGAGCTTCCGTTCTCCACCTCTCAGAACCAATTCTCCACATACTTGGCAAAATTATATTTTCTAAAATTGAAATCAAATTATGCATTTCCTGTTCAAAATCCTCCCATGGATTCACATTACACTCGAAATAAAGTCCAAATGCCTTTCCAAGGTCTGTGGGTCACAATATGACCCGAAACTTTTATATTTATTTATACTGCCATGTCATCTCTTTCCACTTTCCCAGTACTTACTCTCTTGGTCTCCTTGCTGGACCTTGACTTTATCATGTATGTTCTGCCTCAGGATTTTGGAATTTGCTGTGCTCTCCCCCTGAGATGTTCTTCCTTCAGAGGTTTTCATAACTGGATCTCTCATTTCATTCAGACTGCTGTTCACATGCCATCTGCCTAGAGGCTTCCTCAATCTTGCCATTGAAAAGAGCCTGCCTCAAACAATCTCTATAAACTGTGTTACAGTTTTCTTCATAGCACTATCAAGATTTTATATTATATTTGCATCTGCATACTTAGTTTTTTGCATGTGTAGTTGTTGTCTTCTCTAGAATGTAAGCTCTACCTTCAGTATCCAGAAAACTTCTTGGCACATAGTAGATATTCAATCACCATTTGTCAAAGGAGACAATGATTATGTGAATATTTGAGAGTTCTTCTTATATTCTGGACAAAGACCTTGTGTCAGTTATTATAGAACATGGAATATATTTTCTGAGACTGATTGTATTTTCACACTGATAATGGCATATTTTAAAATGTGGAAATTTTTCATTTCAACTGGGTCATATCATCCATTTGTGCCACCATGCATTTTGCTCTTTTGATGCCACTAACAAACCTTTCCTTTATCAACAACACCTTGCAATTTGGTTTGTATTTTGGAAGAGTCACCCTGGGTGCTGCACCTGTTTCTTCTCATAGTATCGTGCGTCAGAGCAGGACTGGTGCTGGGTCACACTGAAGTGTTTTTATTGCTTCCGTACGTCAGAGCCAAGTGCCAGTATGTGGTTCTCACACATGCAGCATAAATACACAAACGTCAGAGGCAGTGGACGATAATAATAGTAGCCAAAATTTGTTGGATATTAGCCATGTCCTGATTAGTACCTAGATTCATTATATAATCTCCACAGCAACTTTATCTGTTGGGTATTTTTATTACCCCCTATTCTCAGGATGAGAGATCAGAGAAGGTAAATGACTCGATCAATGTCATGGAGCTGGAAAGAGAAAGAGCTATGAAGTGACCCCAGTTGTTGGGTGATAGAGTCTAAAGTTTTAAACACCAATCCAAGACATGCCTTTTCAGGAGTCAAGAGTTCATCTCTTGACCTAGACATTTATTGGGGCCTGTCACTTCCTTTCTCTCAGTTTTCTTATTTGAAAAATGGAGATAATGATCTCTGTGTGTTACACATCACAATGTTTTTATGAGGATCAAGCCAGAATGATATGATGTCTATGCTGGACTTAAAAACTTAAAATGTGCTAGATAAATGTTAGTTGATTATTATTATTACAAAGGCACCAAGTATAGCTACACAGTAAGGTGACTAAATTATAACAAAGGAAATCAAATGTTTTGTTCTCTGATTCAAATTTGTTTATACCCTGAAAGATTATGTCCTGGTCCAGTGATCCTGTCTTTAGCAAAATGTCCTTTTGAGTATTATCAGTAGGGTAGACTGAGGGCTGCATGTAAATGTGTTAAAAAAAATTTTTTTAACATTAAAATTCAACAAACAGCTAAACATTATTAGGAGTCAAGTTTGGTGATCAAGTAAGGGAAAGCGAGCAAAGAGAAACAATAAATAAGTAATGAATTACCTTCCTTGTGTGGCTTCTAAATAGACTCTGAATCATTTCTCCAATATCAAGTCATAAAGAACTGTTGAATGTGTATATTTTTTGCATCTCTCCCCCAGGGACTGGCTTGGCCTGCATCTGTTTAAGTATCATGACCCACTGAGCTCAACCCTTTCCCTGCAGAAAGCTCTTTGACACAGTAACTCATCTGAGCATCTCCATGCATGTCTCCAGTCTTGGTGAGCAAGTCATCTCAAGAAATAGTCTGTTACAGAATAGAGACTCCAAACATTAACCCAAACATATATGGTCAACTAATATTCGATAAAGGGGCCATGGACATACAATGGGGAAATGACAGTCTCTTCAACAGATGGTGCTGGCAAAACTGGACAGCTACATGTAAGAGAATGAAACTGTATCACTGTCTAACCCCATACACAAAAGTAAATTCGAAATGGATCAAAAACTTGAACGTAAGTCATGAAACCATAAAACTCTTAGAAAAAAAGATAGGCAAAAGTCTCTTGGACATAAACATGAGTGACCTCTTCTTGAACATATCTCCCCGGGCAAGGGAAACAAATGCAAAATGAACAAGTGGGACTATATCAAGCTGAAAAGCTTCTGTATAGCAAAGGACACCATCAATAGAACAAAAAGGTATCTTACAGTATGGGAGAATATATTCGAAAATGACAGATCCAATAAAGGGTTGACATCCAAAATATATAAAGAGCTCACACACCTCAACAAACAAAAAGCAATAATCCAATTAAAAAATGGGCAGAGGAGCTGAACAGACAGTTCTCCAAAGAAGAAATTCAGATGGCCAACAGATACATGAAAAGATGCTCCACATTGCTAGTTATCAGAGAAATGCAAATTAAAACCACAATGAGATATCACCTCACACCAGTAAGGATGGCCACCATACAAAAGACAAACAACAACAAATGTTGGCGAGGTTGCGGAGAAAGGGGAACCCTCCTACACTGCTAGTGGGAATGTAAATTAGTTCAACCATTGTGGAAAGCAATATGGAGGTTTCTCAAAATGCTCAAAATAGACTTACCATTTGACCCAGGAATTCCACTTCTAGAAATTTACCCTAAGGATGCAGCACTCCAGTTTGAAAAAGACAGATGCACCCGTATGTTTATTGCAGCACTATTTACAATAGCCAAGAAATGGAAACAACCTAAGTGTCCATCAGTAGATGAATGGATAAAGAAGATGTGGTACATATACACAATGGAATATTATTCAGCAAATATTATTTGCAACAACATGGATGGAGCTAGAGGGTATTATGCTCAGTGAAATAAGCCAAGTGGAGAAAGACAAATATAAATGATTTCACTCATGTTGGAGTATAAGAACAAAAGAAAAACTGAAGGAACAAAACAGCAGCAGAATCACAGAACCCAAGAATGGACTAACAGTTACCAAAGGGAAAGAAACCGGGAGAATGGGAGGGTAGGGAGGGATAAGGGTGGGGAAGAAGAAAGGAGGTATTATGATTAGCATGTATAATGTGGGGAGTGGGGGAAAGGGGAGGGCTTTGCAACACAGAGAAGACAAGTAGTGATTCTATAACATCTTACTATGCTGATGGACAGTGACTGTAATGGGGTTTGTGGGGGAGACGGGATAGGGGAGAGCCTAGTAAACATAATGTTCTTCAAAAAAATAAAAATAAATTAATTAATTTAAAAAAGTAAATAAACAAACAAACAAAAAAGAAAGTAAAAAAAAAAAAGAAATAGTCTGTTGTGCTGTGGGACAGCTCTGCTGTTTACAACAGACTCCCGTATGTTAAACCAAAATATGTATCCTTGCAAGTTCCACAATTGCTCTTAGAGAACAAGAATGTCTTCTACAGAGTTCACAGGGCATGATAATTGACAATGGGTTTTGAAGTCAGACCTGGATTCAAATCCCAAATCTCCATTTTTCTTTGGTTGACTTTGGGCAACCTGCCACTCTTCTGCAGGACTTAGCTTCCTCACTAACATAGTGGAGGTGATAATGATATCACCTATCTCTTCTAGTGGTTATAAGTCTTTAATAAGAGATTGCATACCCAGTCCAAACTCAACAGAAATTTTCTGCAATTTAGTACAAGCCTCTCTTTCTTAAGACCCTTCACTGCCCTCTGCTGGAAAACTGCCCAAATAACTAAATCTATAAGACTGAGCAACTGCCTGCTCCGGGGGAACAGCCCTTGCACCATGCCCAGGCTGGGACATGCTAACAACTTTTAGCTTTTTGGTTTTGGACCACCCCAGTCACAGGCCACTGGGCTAGAAGAACTGAGGCCCATCTGTCATGGCTCGACCAGTATGTTTGTTGGAGACAGCGAAAGAGGCTCTGTGTCCTCTTGGAAAGGTAAGAATTACTGGGAAGAATGAATGGCACTAATCACTTCAGCGCGCAATGTTTATTTAAAATGAAAAGAGGAACCGCGATGGGAATTTTTGCCTTCATTACTCCATGGGATTTTAAAATAAGGAATATATCGACCTTAAACATTTAGCTATTGAAAAGTGAACAATAAAAACACAGAAACATGAAACTGAAAATGCTTTTGGAAGATCTTATTTAAATTGTAATAGGTTGTCAAGGGAAGCTAATGGACCTGGATTATCAGATAACAGAGGCATTTTCCTTTAGTACCACCCACTGAGAACACATTACATGTCAGAAACGATGTCAAGCACTTCTCCTACAAGGCGTGGGTTATCTTATTTGTGACCCAACACCCATTCCTCCTCAGGTCTCCTCCTTCGCAGGAAATGGCCAGACACTCCACTAAAGCAGAACTTGGGGGCCATCCTAGAATTATTTCATTCCCATACTCCTATTATCCGATCTTTGATCCAAAGAACTGTCAGTTCTCTACACAAAATACATGACAAATGTCTGCAGCTGTCTCTTTCTCCAGGGCCACCTTCCTGGCTCAAGTCCCCCCTTTTCTCCCTAATTTGCTGCAGTTGGCCTCCTACCTTATCTTTTGATTTTCCTCTTGTGCCTCTGCAGCCCAAACTCTAGACAGAGTCATATTATTAAAAAATGTAAATCAAACAAAGCCATTCTCCCCTTTAATACTTGCATGATACTTCATGTTACCCGTGTAATAACAGCAAAGCCCTTCTAGGTCTGTGTGGCCCTGTGTGATCTGACTCTGACCCTCTTTTCAACCCACCTCATGCCTCTTCTCCTTGACCCTGTTCTTCAGCTCCTGGGCCTCCCAAGAACTTGCCAGCCCCTGGGCCTTGCCGTTCAACCTTCTCCCTGCCGGTATCTCTCTTTCCCCTGGCAGTTCCTTCTCACTTACACAGTTTCAGATTCTCTATCATCTCTCCAGAAAGGCTTTTCTTGAATAGACTATGTAAAGAATCATTGTCTATGAAGCCATCTTGTTTACTTAGTTCAGAGCATTAATCAAAAACTACAATGATTTGTATCATTTATTTGTTGCCATTTATTCATGTTTTTCCCTCTAATGTGTAAACTCCAACAAGGCA
Organism: Manis javanica; assembly: GCF_040802235.1. NCBI lineage: Eukaryota > Metazoa > Chordata > Mammalia > Pholidota > Manidae > Manis > Manis javanica. The sequence continues at coordinate 230,267,685 of NC_133156.1, read as the reverse complement.
GGAATCTTGTGTACACATCTAAATTCCTAGCATGATGCCTGGTATGTAAGACGCATCAGGCATATATTTGTAGAATGATAAATGAGTATCCCCTTATATCTTTCTCATAACATAGATATTAATTTTCCAAATTTGCAAATGAGAAGCTTAGCTTTAGCCAGGTGAGTAACTAAAGGGCCAGGAAGCAAACAAAAATCAATTTGACTGAGTTTTACTTACCATTCTGTCCTGCATAAATAATTGGTGGTATGTGTGTATGTGTTGGTGGTGTTAGGAATGTTAGATAGAAAGATAGACATAAACAGCAGGAAAAGGGGAGATAAGGTTCAAAGAAAAAGCTGCCCAAACTCTGTTCAGGTAGGGGCCCCATGTGAAGACAACGAAGGCTTTGCAGGTAGGTAACTTCCTTTCCAACCAGATCCCAGCCAAATCACACCTCCGCCGGGGAAAGGACATGCTCACTGAGAGAGAACTACAGACAAGGACCTGTAAATCAAATAACCTCACCTTGTCAGTCAAAGAGGCGCCTCCTAACCAGAGTACGATACAAGGCCTCCTAACCAGAACGCAAGCCTACAAGCTTGGCGCCTTTGTCTCCATTGACTCTAGCCCGCTTCTTCCTGGGAGTGGATTCAAATAAAACTCTTGCTCTGCGTCGCCGCTGTGGTCTCTGCCTTCCAGTTTTTTGCTGCAGTGGGACAAGAACCGAGGAGAGCCAACTCCACCCGGTAACAGCGGCTGTGTTTCAGAAAGAGTTATCAACAAAATAATGCTGGTTTGCCACAGCTGGCAACTACACCACGAGGCGTTTATCCAAGAGATGTGTTGTTGAAGAAAATTAAAATGTAAATTCAAATACAAAGTTACATAAAGACTAAGATTACACCCCATATATTTAAACAGGTTTTTTGTTGTTTGTGGGTTGGTTTATTTGCTTTGCGGAGTAGCTTTTCATTTCATTTATGTGCTATTTTATTTCAAAAAGCAGCCTTTCCTTGGTGTGCTCATCCATTCACTCATTCATTTGCTCAGGAATAAGGATTGGCTTGCGTGCTGTGTGCCATCTGTTTGGCACAGGACACCCAGACTGGCCTGAGAGTGTTGTTGCTGGGGCTCTTTGTGTCGTGGGGGCTGCTCCAGTGAAGAACCCCAGGCTCCAATGTTCTAGTACAAAAGAATTCCAGGATACGAGCAAGCTTAATCCTTGTATATAAATTCTAAAATTGCTTTCTGAATCTATCACTACAAAAATTGATACTGTATCTGTGATCCTAGGGACTCCGGGAAGGAGCTGACTGGTCTCCCTAGGTTTACCTGGGTTAACTTGCAAAGACAAAAAGCATCCATTCTACCACAGTAAGGAGAAAAGCAGTCCCACTTAATTCAAGTGGAAGTACAACTCTACTCTAATTAAAACTCCAAATGCATGGCTTCACCTTTTCATTCCTGAACGCGTTAAGCAGAAAGATAGATATGAGTGGGGTGGAGAGAGAGTAAGGCCAGTAAAGCCCACTAAAGGGGACTCAGTGAATTAACCAGATAAAACTAGAGAGCCTAAAAGGGCCCACAGAGTCAATGAGTGAATCAGTTGAAGCCCCAAAGGCCAGGAGCAACTTGGAATGTGGCGATATTCCCCCCATAAAGAAAAGTATCTGAGCACAGCCCATGTCTTCACTGTATCGATTAGTATCATGCCATTGTAAGATTTACTTTGGCCTGCTAAGAGGCCCAGCTTATTCTTTAACTTAACCTATATGCTGTTTTTTTTTCCTTTTCCCCCAGCCCCCAAGCAAGTAACTTTGTAACCAGAGCAGAAGACAGACCTCCCAAAGTGTAAATAAACCTATGTGGACAAAGAATGCTGAATCTCAAACCCACGTAGTCATCTAAACAACCCTATTTTTAAGACAAACCTCCAAAGTTATTATAAATCACCTGTATACCTCATGCTTATGCTGACCCTTACCCTCAAAAGGCCTATAAAACACCAGACTCCAAACCCGTAAGCATGCCTCCTCTCTGAGGTTGCCCACACTCCCCTTTCTTCATGTGTCACTCTCTCTGTCCTTCTTCAGATAAGTAGGGAGGGGCTGCTGAGGGCTCTGATGTGTGCTGCAAGTTCCCGTCGTCTCCTGGGTGATCCGGACAGAACTGCAGCTGTGCGATCATGCTCCTTAGTAGCCTGCCTGAAAATCTTTCTTTGCCTTTGGAAAGTTCTCAGAACATAACCTCACTCCATCCAGTGCTCTGTGGCTCCTCCAAATCCTGGGGTGGTAGGGACTTAGTTTCCACTTGAACCATGCAGATTCAAGTGGACACTGTACGCAAGGTGACACTGGCTCCAGGAGCTGGCAAGGGATTCTGCCCTTAGGCCAAGCAGCCATTCAATGAGCTTCTCTTTCCTCCGTTTTTCCTTCCTCTCTGCCCGCTCCTCTCTTGGAGTGCATTCAAATTAAACTTATACTCTGTTTCACTACTGTGTCTTTGCCCATTGAATTCTTTGTTGCAGTAGCAACAAGAACCTAGGAAAATAAACTGGACCCTCCCCACCCCTGGCCAATGCACACACACCTTCTGAATCGTCAGAGGGAGCCCATGGATGGGAAACTTGATACCTCCCCTGGGTGTCTGTAATAGAAACAACCATCTCTTCTTTTATCACTAATCTGCTCTGACAATGACATAAGACATTAAATGAGAAAGAGCTTTTCTGGCTGTGTGAATAGTGTGTTAACTCCTTTAGATCTCAGTGTCCTGCTTTTTAAAATGGGGACTACATAGTACTTTGTAAGGTGCTGCAGGATTAAATGGCACAAAATATTTAAAATCTCTTGTCTCATACAAAATGTTCCCTGCACAGCAAATGGTATTCATTTCTTACATTGCCTGGCCCAACTTCTCTGCTATCTCTTCACAAAGATAACTGAGCCTGTCACTGTTTACCATGTCCCAGCCCGAAGGATCTGGGTGACCAAGGTGTGCCTCAGGGTTCCCATTCAGAAGTCCACTTCTGGGTAATGATGCATACAGGTATGGAATCAGATGTAATTCTGAATATAGCTCAGGACTCCAGTTTATAGGGAACTTAATAGTATTTGCCTACCTTAAAGGGCAGCTGCCTTCCCTCTCTTCACCAGGGAAAGGGGTGAGAATCAGTGCCCTGACGCAGGACGATACTGGGATTTTCTTCAGGGGCTACAATTTTTTCTTTGGATCACCTTCATTGGCTTCAGCTGTGAGCAGGAAAATCCCCTCAGAGTGGCAGCCCACCTTGCCTGCCCCAGAGCCTGATAATTACAGGGGAAAGTGTTTAGAATTTAGAATCTGCCCCTTATGCTCAGTGTTTCCTTGGGTGTATCTCTCCTCTCTTTCAGGCCTCAGTTTCTCTGAGGTGTAATAAGGTTGGAGCAGTATAATCACTTCCTCATTTGCAATAACTCTCCCCAAAGACCTTAACTTGGGGCGGGAGGGGATTGAAGGTGGAGGGGACCCAGGCACGGTGCCAAAAGCAATGCAGGAGCTGGAACTTTGCTTACTTGTTTCTCACCTTGAGCAGCTAATTTTTTATTTCAGTGAAGAAAGTGGTTACATCTAAGAGCTAAATGGTGTGTTTTATGACTTTTTGAGACACTGGGTCTAAGAAGTGCCACTTCAGGACCCACACTACAAGGTAGGACACAGAGTTCCTACAACCCTTTCATCCAGCTTCCGGAATACAGCTTTGACATGAAGTACTCAGTAAACCCGCAGAGCAGGTGGCTGTGCCTGGCCAGTGGGCACCGCAAAGACCATGTCTTAGGGACAAGGTCCATGTTCAAGAGAAAAGTCTGTTCCAGACTCTTATTGTAGATACACCTTAAACAGAACTAAAATCAGGCCCTGAGATTTACAGGAGAAGCAGTTTGAATATTGTGCTGCCAAGGTAGACGAAGTTGGCAAATAACTGAATGTTGTACAAACTTGGCCTAACAAAGCAGAAAACCAAGTCTACCCAAGTTCAGGGTAATCAGCCAGTATTTGAGCTACTGACTAGGACAAAATTCAACACTCAATGGACAAGATAACAGAATCCATAATCTCTACTGAATATTATCAACAAAATACAGTATAGAAGCAAAAATTACCAGGCAAGCAAAGAAACAGGAAATTTTGACACACAATCAAGAAAAAAAAATAGTCACTAAAAATCAACCCTGAAATGCCCTAGATATTGTACTTAGTATATTCTACTTAAAACAGTTACTATAAAAAAGGTCAAAGAACTAATGGGAAAAAACTCTTACAAAGAAAAAGGAAAATATGACTTCAATGAATTAAAATCATTAATAGAAATGAGTAAAATATTAAAAAGGTAGAAAATCTCAGCAGAGAAAAAAATACTTTAAAATGAACCAAATGAATATTCCTAAATTTAGGGGTATAATAAGAACAATTAAAAAAAAATCCCTGATGGGCTTACCGGACTCGAGAGCCAATGAATTTGAAGATAGATCAATAGAAATTACTTCATCTGAAAGACAAAAAGAAAAATAGATTTAAAAAAATGAATAGAATCTCAGGAACCTCTTGGAAAATATGAACTGTTTACTATAAATATAATAGGAGTCCTAAAAGAAGGAGAATGAGAATAAGGCAGAAAAATTATTGGAAAAAACAACAGCTGAAAAATGTCCCCATTTGATGGAAAACTTTGACATATAATCTTTGAATCATAGTGAGTTCAAAGCAGGAAAAATACAAATGAAATCACATGTAAGCATGTCACAGTTAAACTGATAAAAGCCATAGATAAAGGAAAAAAAGTCTTGGAAGCATCTAGAAAAAGTAAGATACATTGTACACAAAGGAATACTAGTATAAATGATGGTCAATTGCTCATCAGAAACAAATGAAGACTGGAATCCAGAAGACTGTGGAATTATAGCTTTAAATTATGGAAAGAAAAAAGAAAACCTGTTAATTCAGAATCCCATAGCCAGCAAAAATATCCTTCAGAAACGAGAGTGAAAGACATTTTCAGGAAATTGGAAAGTGAGAGTGTTTTTGTCAACAGAATCACACCACACTAAATGTTAAAGTATATTCTTTAGGCTGAAATAAAATGACCCCAGATACAAGTTGGGATCTACAGGAAGGAAGGAAGAGCATGGCACATGGTAATTAAAGGGATTACATATACATGTATTTCTCATTTTAATTCTACAATTTTTGCATTCAAGGATTTTTTAATTGTTTTTAGATTCATACATATTTATGATTGCTGCATCTCCCAAATGAATTGGTGTTTGTATTTTTAAACATATTCTGATCTTTATATATATATACTTATAAAGTGTAATATTTTATTATTCTCATAATTTATGTAAAAAGACAACTGAAAGTTTAGTGCAATGTAAGAAAAAGGATGGTGGGGACAGTAAATGGAATTATTTATTTTTTCTGAAGATACATTTTTCAGCTAAGGAGTAGGAACTGGGAACAGGAAGCTTTAGGTATGAAGTTAGCAGTGGGAATTGGGAAATAGAAGAGGTGAAATGCCCAGTGAGAAGTATAAACATGAAGTGGTGCAATATGTACTCTAAACAGACCGGTTAGTAAGTTAACAATGCTTATTGTTAGTCCAGGTAAGACTAGGGTAAGAAGACAATAGAAAAAATTAAAAGGGATACTAAACAGAAAAATTGCTAAATGTTTTGCAGTAAGAAGGAAAGGCCAACCAAGAAACAAGGAGGAACAAAGCAAAATATGAACGTAAACCAACCATATCAATAATCACCTAAGTATAAAAGACTAAAGCTTCTTATAAAAAAGAAAGGATGCCAGAATATATTTAAAAAAGCAATATTCAACTACATGCTGTCTGTAAGAAATGCATTTCAAACCTGAAAACACAAATAGGTTAAAAGTAAATGGATGCACAATATAATTGCATGCAAACAATAATCATAAGAAGAATGGTTATAGTTTAAAGAAACAAAGATTTCAAGACAGCACTAAAAAAGATAAAGAAGAGAATTTGATGATACAAACCGCAATTCATTTGGAAGACACAGAAATCATAACTATGTATGAATCTAAAAACTGATTTAAAATCCTTGAATTCAAAAATTATAGAATTAAAATGAGTAATAGACAAATTCACAGTTATACTTCTACATTTCCACCTTCCTCTCTCACTAACTGATAGAACAAATAGACAATTGGTAGGTATGGAGGAGCTCTGACAAATAATCTCAACTAAATTGACCTAAATGAATTTTTCCTTGTCAATTTTATTGAGAAATAACTTACGGAAAATAAACTATGTCTGTTTAAATTGCACAATTTGTGGAGTCTTTATAATGCATATACACAAAATTATTACCACAATCACCACTTACCATGGTGAGCATTTTGAAATGTATATAATTGTTGAATAACATACCATAGAATAAGTAATATTGCATGTCAACTATACTTCAGTCAAAACATTTTTTTAAAAAGAGAACACCTCCTTCACTACCAGAAGATTCGCTGTGCCCTTCTGCAGTTCAATCTCTCTTTGTCCCAACCCCCAAGGAACCACTCATCTGCTCTTTGCTACTATAGGATAGATTGCTTTTTATATAAAAGCAATACTCTGTGTGTGTGTGTCTGCTTGTTTATTTTTACATGATTAAAAGCATATGAATTTTTTCATGTATTTTGATGTGCTTAATCCATTACATCTATTATTAATTTAGTATACAAATTAGTTCATTTTGGGCCAGTGGGAGCCTCTTGAAATGTCCTATTTTGTTATTTTGACACAATTCCAGTAGTCTTCAGTAATTTATTTACTTCTGGCATAACAACTGTCCTAGGTTCTTCTTGTATGCTTTTGTTTGTTCTGGTTTCTTTCGGTGTAAAATGGTTTTTAGACACCAATATTTGCCTTATGGTGCTCATTTTTACAGTTAGTATTTGTGTTTAGGCCCTACCAGTAGATGGAGCTAAGAAATATATATTAAATTGTGAATAGAAAATATAGCATGAGGTCACACTGATAATTACATTTTAGAATTTTAATGTGCCAAAAAGGTATGGTCAATTAATTGTCAACAGAGCTCTGATTCAATGAGGAAAAAGAACATTTTTTTTTCAATGAACAGTTCAGAACCAACTGGATATCCACGTAGAAAAAATGAACTTTAACCTCTACCTCTCAGCATGCCTCACAAAATAGTAATGATTAAAAATAGATCCTAAACCTAAGTACAAAACATTAAAGTATAAAATTTCCAGAAAAAATAGAAAAACATTCTTTGCAACTTTACAGTAGGCAAAGATTTCTTAAAACACAAAAGTACTATCAGAAAAGAACAAAAATTAATAAATTGTACATTAAAATGAAAACCTTTTGCTCTTTGAAAAATCTTAAATAAAATGTAAAGGCAAATCAAAGACTTGGAGAAAATATTCTTCACATGTCTATCTGACAAAGGAATTATATCCATAATACATAAAGAACATTTAGAACTCAAAAACAGAAAGATAAACAATGCAATACAAAAGGGACAACAGACTTAAATAGACACTTCAAGAGAGAAGATACTCAAGTGGCTAAATGAGTGTGTGAAAAGACAGTCTATAGCAGAAGTTTGCAAAGTTTTTCTGGAAAGCACTAAAGAGTACTTTTTAGTTTGCAGGTCATGCAGTTTCAGTTGCAACTGCGAACTGTCTTGCCTAGTTACAGATAACACATAAATGAATGTGCATAGCTTAGCTGTGTTCCAACGTAATTTGATTTATGGATACTGAAGTTGGATGTTCTTACAATTTTCAAGTATCACAAAATATGACTTTTTCATTTTTTAACTCTTAAAAATATAACCATTCTTAGCTCATGGTCCATACAGGTGTCAGGTTCACAGGCAGGGCCAGGTTTAAGGGCACATGACCTGTGAGATCTCACAGAGTCCTGCACTTAACAGGACCTCTGGCTTTGTTGAGTATTTTTCTATTGTCAGCTTGGAACTTTTACTAACTTTTGAACAAGTGGCCCTGCATTTTTATTCTATGCTAAGATCTGCAAATGTTGGAGCTGGTTCTGTCCATGCACATAGTTTGCAGATCCCTGCTCTGTTAAGTCATCCATTGGTCATAAAGCAAATATAGATTAAAATCACAATAAGAATAGTACTTCATACACAGTAGGATGGCCGAAATTGAAAGAGACTGACAATACCAAGTGTAGACAAACAGGTAAAGAAATTAGAACTTCCACATATTGCTGGTGGGAATGTAAAAATGGTATAATAACTGTGGAAACAGTTTGGTAGTTTCTTGAAAGTTAAATATATACTTGCCATATATTCCAGGAGTCTCCCTCCTAGATATTTACCAAGAGAAATAACAGGAGCCCATGAAATGACTTTACAGAAAAGGTCATCAGTAGGTAAATGGGCAAACAAACAGGAATATTCATCCAGTGGAATACTTAGCAATAAAAAGAATGGGGACATGATGCCCACACATGATCAAATCTCAAAAACATGATGTTGCATGAAAAAAAACAGACAAAAGGAATGATTCCATTTACTTGAAGCTCTGGGAACAGCAGAAGCAATCTTTAGAGATGAAAATCAGGGCAGTCAGGACTTGAGGGAAAGAGAAATGAGGGAGCTTCCAGGTGATGGAATATTCTATGTCATAATAAGATAGTACTGACATTATTTATACATTTGTTTTCTCTCAGTGTTTGCATTGAAAAACTCTCACTGTGATGCACAGCGTCAGAGCAGTGACCTCAGTGGGATTGACATGTGCCTGGCTTATCATTAAGCACAAAATGTTCATTAACTGCTGTGGCTTCTGACTTCCTGTATTTTTCTTATTTGGCTTTTATTGTTCTTTTTAAATCTCAACTGCCATTTCTTTTTGATACACTCGTCTGCCCATAATTTCTCATTCTACTTCAGTTTTTTTACTTCTAATCTGTCATGAATTTGGATATCAGTGAACATTATTTTAGACCTGAGTGTAAATTAAGGAAGCAGATGCCTCGTCAAGGGATTGAAAGATCCCTCTGTGTAATGATGAGACTGATAAATATTTTCACTTGCCAGAGATTGGTTCAGTGTCTTTTCCCTGAAATTTTAGGATAAAACATTCCAAATTCTCTTCTCTGACAATTGAATAGCTGTGACTCTCCAAATGACAGTTCTCACCCAGATGCAAAGAAAATACCAGATAGCTGGAATATCAAAGGGACACTTCCCATCCTGCCAGCTCTGGAGATGAGGGTCATTTGTACTGGAAAATGAGGCTTACAGTTTGCACGGTGATGTTCAATCCAGTTTTAGCAACTGGAGTGAGGAGAGGTTATTTTTTTGAGAAAGAGCTGTTCTTTCTTCCAGGGTTTATGAGGAATAAGCATTTGTTAATGAGATGGAAAACTGTGCATATGGCCCACAGAGGAGCTGAGTCATTTTAAAGCTTGGAAGAGTTTTGTTGTTGAAATCAAATCGCTGGGAAGGGTCAATCTGCTTGGGGAATTCCACGGTTTAGATGCCCTTCCTGCCTTGAGGGATTGAAATTAGCCATTATCTGGAGGTTATGATTTTTCATGCAAAACATTTAAGTTTCTGGGACAGTGGCACCTCGACTCCTGAGACGTTAGACTCTTTATGTGAAAGGAGCAGATATTCATCTGGGAGAAAGGAAAGGAGGGAGGGAGAATGAGAAAGAAGGAGGGAAGGAAGAGGGCATGGGGGAGGGAGGAAATTAAAAAGGAGGAATCAAGAAATTTCTCATTGTCTAATATTCCAAGCATTTCATAGACTTGTTGGAACATTTTAAAGGATAATTTAATCCTCTCAATAATCTTTTGATAAAGTGCTGTGTATTTCATTTAACAAACAAAAACAAAATATAACCCAAATCATGAAGTTCAGAGAGGTTAACTAGCTTGCAAATGGTATAGAACTAATAAATGCTGGGCTCAGCCCAAAGCCCATGTTCTTTCCCTGCTCATATGGAGAAAGCTCTGGACCCTCTGCTGCTTCCGGCCACAGCACACGGATCAGCCTGTCAGACCTAGAAGACTGCAGGGTAACAGATGTTACGGCCGGAGCTGGATATAAAAACTTAATTACCTGAGTCTGTGTATTTCTCCTGTTCATTCTGAATGGAACTCAGCAGCAGTGACATTTCCTATTTTCCTCCAGACACACTTTTATGTAATCTTTTTCTGGGGCTTACACATAAAAGAAAATGGATGATATGAGATTGGTAGAACTGTGCATTATTATAGCTTGTCTGTACTGACATAAGGTGTGCCATTGTGTGACTCAACTGTAGACTTTTAAGCCATCTCCTTTTTTCTTCTTTAATGAAATTTGATAAATTCTGCATCATGAGCTGACCACCCTTTCACCTCCATTACCAGATGATGATCTTACTGCTACTTCCGCTCTGTTCCTAAAGTGTGGTCTCCCACTAACTGTGCCGCATGCTTGCCAAGCAAATATCTAACATTAATGAATGAAACATCTCCCGCTTTCCAGTTGTAAAGTCAGAGGTCCTGGGAAGCCTCGGCTCAAAAGATTTCCCTTTAATTCTTGGGACTGACGTTACATAATGCAATTTTACTAATGCTGAATGACACACTCACTGCCTGCTATGTAATGACATTTACAACTCCCTGCTGCAAGCTTCTGCTCTGACCTTTCCGTGAAACTTGTCTCCTTCAGGTCCTCAATGAACTTTCTCTCGCTAAGTCCAATCTACATTTCTCACTCCTCTCCTTAGACTCTGCAGATTTCTTCCTTCTTCCTGGCACTCTCCTACAGGGTCGGCTGCAGAACTTCCTTCTAGGTGCTATCCTGACCCATCAGGCTTCTCTGTGACTCCTAACCACCCTGCAGCTCTGAGGGGAAGGGTCTTCCCAGCCCAGGGTAGGTCCCCAGTGAATCTGATGAAACTGAAATAAGTCAAGGGAAAGGGTAGGTTGGGAGAAAGGCTTTTATTTCTTGCAGTCATTAGCCAAGCCCAGCTCCAACAGACTCCTCCAGCCACAGCTCACACACTCCCCCCTGCTGCCTGCCCCTTCTGGCAGGAACTCTGTGGGCAGGCCACAGTGACTGGCACCAGACCAAATTGGTACCAGGATCAGAGGGGAGGACAGAACGGCTGCTTTCTCTCCAGCCCTTGCCCTGGATACACCCAGGAGGCTGCAGAGGTGAAGATCCACTGATACGTAAATGGACTAAGGCCAGGCTAAGGTTTGAGGATTAATGGACTAAAGATTCTGGATATTCTAGCATTTACCCAACACACCCCCACTCCCCACCCTCCCTTCATACTGACCTTCTTCAGGTTCTTCCCTGAGACCATTCTAATTATATTCTCTACAGAAGTTTTCCTCCAGTCCCTAGATTTTAGTTAAAACCTATGTGCTGATCATTTTGAAATTGACTTTTTCAGCACTGGAGCCCCCAAGCCCTGCAGATCCTTAACTTTAATGGCTGCTGGATATGCGAGTGGATGTCTACACTTCACATGTTATCTGAAATTGTCAATTCTCTTCAAAGCCACCTTCCTGTGTGTGCTCTGTCTCAGGAATGTCACTGCCATCTACACTGTTACCAAAACTAGAAACCTGGGGTCATGCTCGACTCTTCCTTCTATCTTATTCCTTTCTCCTAGAGGTTTTCTAGATTTTACCTTCTAAATATGTTTAAAATCCACTCCCTTCAAGCCTCAGTGGCAAATGCATTATTAAAATGTCATTTGAACCAGATCTCTCTCTATTAGCATCTTCTCCAAGTTATCCACTTGGTTATACTGGAGAGTTACTTTATGTACAAATCGGCTGCATAATTCTTCTCTTTAACACTTTAATGGTCCTTCATCACCAGTAAAATAAAGTCTAAACCTCAAAGCACACAGAACCCCTTATTTTCTGCCTCCAACCACTGCTGAAACTCTATCTTCACCCACGGTCTGCTTTTCTCCTATGAGGATGATAATTCAGGTTGGCCTCAGCTTGCTGTTTGGAGTCCTATTCACAGCAGTCTCAACTACATGTTGCATGAGACAAATTGAATGGAGTTGTTCCCAGCCCCTGTGGGTCAGATTAATCAAAGTGGCTGAAGTTGTGATGAACTCATGGGAAAAGTAACCAGAAACCAAGACAATATAAAAGTGGAGGGGCGGATCCTGTTGAAGGACAAATCTATTGGCTTCTTGTATTTCTGTATGTCTTGTGAGCAATGATACTGACACTTTCGTTGTGCCCTACCTTTTCAAGCTTGTTTTTAAGTAAATAGAACTTTCCTAGGGAAAGGTTAGGCAGGGTTGCTTAGAGACCATTAGAAAAGATTTGGGCTTCCTAAACTCAGGCTTTCTTTTCTGTAATGAAACCACTGCGTATATAGGCATTGCTTGGCCCTGTTCTTGGTCCCCTGAAGAGCTGGGATTGGGGAACTGATCAAGACAGTGATGGCACTCTGGCAGCTGCTATTGCTGTGAGTAAAATCCCAGCCCTTGTATCTGACCCAGGCGTCCCATATCTTCCAAAGCATCCGTGGAACTACAACAGGGTAACTTGTCAATTTGCAAAGAGGGCAAACTCCCAGGCCCTTAGCGGTTCTAGACAGCTTACAAAAAATCTCATACCATCATGTTTTTTGACAAAAAATATTTTAAGGAAACATTTGTTTGAAGGTTTTGGAGCACTTAGAGTGAAAGTTTTCAGGTCCAAGATCTGAATGAGGGTGGAAACCCAGAGAGGAGAGACCAGAGTTGTAGTACTTTTCCATTTGAAATTGGTTTTTGATTCATTTACCTTAGTTCAACACCTGGGGGAGAATTGCAATAAGATTAATTTCTCTTCGGTGTGGTAGTACACCCAGTCTTTGAATAAATCTTCCATGTATATCCTGAGGCTGCTCTTTGATTAATCATTCTAGTTCATTCCACAGTCCTTTGTGAGAAATGATTTTAGTCCATTCTCAGTCCTGGTTTGCCGTTCTCCGATGAAGTTCCAGGTTGTCAGTATCCCGTGCAGAATGCAGAACGCGGCACTCAGAAATGAGGGTAGTTCTTCCAGTGAAATAATTCATGTTTTAGTAAGTATAATAGTATGCTACCAGTGAAATGAATAAATTTTATTAAATGAATAAATAAAAATGTTATGTGACAACGAACATGGTATTGTCAAAGAATGTGCTTATCTACCTTTCTGTCTATCTATCTACCTATCTATGTATCTATCTATCATCTATCTTTCTGTCTATCATCTGTCTATATACGTACCTGTCAATCTGTACTGGATTGAATAGTACCCTCCCAAAATCCATGTTCACATGGAATCCCAGAATGTGATCTTATTTGGAATAGGGTCTTTGCAGGATACAATTAGTTGAATTCAGATCACACTAGATTTGAGTGGGCCCTGAATCCAATGACTGGTGTTCTTATAAGAAGGCCAAGTGAAGACACATACACACAGGGAAAGTGCCATGTGCTGCCAAAGGGAGAGATCGGCATGATGCACCTAGAAGCCAAGGAATGCCCAGGATTGCTGGCCACCATCAGAAGCTAGGGAGAGGCAAGGAAGGAGCTTTTAGGGAGAGCAGGGTCCTACCAGTGGTTCATGTTGGACTTCAGCCTCAGAACTGTGAGAGAACAAATTTCATTGTTTTAAGCCACCTAGTTTATGGTAATTTATTGTGGCAGCCCTAGGAAACTAACACATTTCCTAACTAAATTAATTTTCGATTGCTGCTGGAACAAGTTACCACAAACAATTTATCTTACAGATCTGGAGGTCAGACGTCCCAGTAGGTCAGCAGGGCTGCATGCCTCCTGGAGGCTCTAGGCAGAATCTGCTCCTTGCCCTTCCCAGCTTCTAGAGGCCCCTATGTTCCTTAGCTCATGGCCCCCTTTCCATTAGTCCCTCTTCTTTGTCCTCACATTCCCTCTGCATCTGAGCCTCCTGCCTTCTCCTTGTAAGAAGTTTTGCAATGACACTGGGTCCACCCAATATAATTCAGGATAATCTGTCCACATCAGGTTCTTAGTCAAATTTGCATAGTCCTGTATGTCATGTAAGGTAATAATGACAGTGACTGGTGATTCGGACATGGACATCTTTTGGGGATTCTAGCTATCTGGCCAGCTATACACACAGGTGTATGAGAATGGGAATAAAAAATAGGAAGGAAACACCCCCAAATGTCAAAGTGATTATTTCTGTAAGGTAAGATTTTTAGAAACTTTTTATGTAGTAATACATAAAATGTATGTTATGCCATTTCTTGTGTCATGCATAAAATAAACGTGGTGCCATAATTTTGAATACTAATTAAAATGTTGACCTGAATCTCACAAAGAATAATCCACATTCTCCTTGTTCTTCAAATTCCACTTGGATAAATATTGATTCAGTCAGGGTCTTCAATTTTGGAAAAAAAGAAAATCCCTGGGCCATGGTTAGGAAACCAGCTTTCTAGTTCCCTTTGATCCAATTCCATTGGATAGATTTTTATATTTATTGGACTGTTCTTTTCTCCTTTACTTGTTCACAAGTGTATTGATGTCTGCTTGGTGTCAAGCACTGTTTTTAGACACTGGGATCCGAGAGATGAGTTACACATTATTCCTCCCTCTAGGAGGACAGTCTAGTGAGGCAGACAGCCTGAGAACAAAGACTATAGCATCATATGGCAAGTGCTGCAATATCCAGGTGCCTCAGGCTGTTACAGGAGCAGAAACGAGTCAGTGATGCACACTCAGATGCCCAGTCATACCACTGAGGAGGATTCAATGATAAAGGAGTAATATTAAGTTTATTTTAAGTAAAAAGAAAAAACTAAGAATTCTGGGAGACACAAACACAGTTTTACAGTCATAACATGACTCTAAGACCTGCCAAAGCTTTAGGAGGTTGTCAGTTGGGCACACCCAGGGAAGGGAAAGCCCACTATCTGATTAGCTCCTCAAAGCTGGGACTTGCCCGAGGCTCTTTTCTCACCCTCTCCCTGACGACTTCCTGTGCCTAGTGAGTAGGAAGCACTCAGCTGCTGAGAGTCTGCAGGGACAGAGCCAGTGGGCAGAAAGATCAGCTCTTATGCCCATTAGTTGGCCCACATGGGCCTGGCTCTCAGAGAAACTGTTATGCAAGAGTGACACCTGGGATTGCAAACCACCCTCCAATTGTAGGTTGCCTGCTTCACTGAGCATCCTTCCACTGCTGGGGGTTCCTCTCCACCTGCTGACAGGGTGATAAGTTCCCTGGCACAGGTGCAGCTGGGCATGCTGCGGGAAATGGCCCCTGGATTCCCAGTCTTTGAATACATGCTATGAGTCAGTTGAAGATTTAGAAAATACATGCTCCTCCTTTGTCTGTCGTGCAGCATAGTAGTTAGGCTGGGAGCTAGACTGCCTAGGTTCAGATCCTGGTTTGGCATGATCATTAATCTCTTTATGTTTTGGTGCAACTATAAAATAGAAATAGGATTGCTAAGAAGATTAAATTATACAATGCATGTGAAGTAATTAGCAGAATGTTTGGCAAAAAAGCAAAACCCTAATATATGCAATCTGTTACGAACTTGCTAATGTTCCATCTTTTATTCATGCAGTTACAGCTGAATACAGAGCCCTTCCTATGAGCAAAAGAGAGGTCTTGACACTTTATGGAAAAGAGAAGGTTTTGGACACAGAGTTTAGTAGGAAAGTAAGACATACACCCTAGAAACAGGGGCAAAAAAATAAGGCATTTTACAAGGGAGGAAATTGAATCAGAAAGATGAAGTGACTTTCCCGTGCCTGAAGATCCCCTCCAATTACAGCTTCTCTTCGATTGTGCAATTGTATTCAAAGACTCATATCACAGATAACAGAGACAACAGGATGTCAGAGAATAGAAAGGCCAGTGCAGTGGGGTGGGGGCAGGTGCGGCTGGGAGGGACAGGTCCTAGGAGGAAGTGGTGCGGCAATAGGTTCAATGGCTCTGAGGCAACCCTGAATTCCTCCAACATAATATTGATTTCATGAGTATTCAGTAAAGTATGTTGTTTTAGGCATTGCAGATAAGAAACATAAATATACTTTTATGTTTATATATGGAGCTAGAGGGATTTGTTATGCTTTTCATTTTCTTTTTGTTCCTGATGTGTTTGTGTGTGCGCATGTCCATCAGAAAATATGTGCAGTTTATAATGTGTTTTAAGTCTTGTTGTGGTTACCACAATAATCACAAATAACACACATAACTATATTTCTTGAGGTATCTACTTTTATCAGTATGTTGAATTTTTATTCTGAAAAATAAGGAAACCAATATTTTCCCTTAATTTCCTAGTTAAAAACACGAACCTCCTACTTTCTATAATTATATGTCTTACAGTACTAGAGTTTATGTTTATGCCTTTTTGTCTAACCATAATCCCCATATTGCTTTTAGCCCCTGTTCTCTATTTAAATAGACTAGATGTGAATTATCGGTTCATTCATATAAACAACGTCAAATATCTGAGCTCTTTGGTTTGATTAATCTTTTAAGTTCAATGATTTCGTCAGGATATTTCTTGGCTTTATATCTGTGTCTTCATAATTGTCACAGTGCCCTTTCAAACTTCATGTGCAGGTTTTCTATATTTTAGGGAAGTTTTTTTTCTATTATATATAAGAACACATTTTATTTCATTTATTGTTATTTATTTTTAAGAAGACCGATCATGTGAAAGTTAGGCGTTGTTTGTCATTTTTAGCACAGGTAGCAGTTTTTCCTCTAGTAATGTTGATCTCATAATTTTCCAAATGCTTTTGCATGACTTTTCCCTCAAACTTACATTCTTCCGTTTTGACTCTACTTTCCACTGTTCTATTCTTGCTGTTTTTGAGTTGGTTTTTGTTTTTGTATTGGTTTTTATTCTTATCATTTTTTCCCTTGATATGTGGAGTTAAATGTTATCATTTTCTGGGATCTTGAAATTTCTTATTGAATCTGTTTTTTTCCCTTCTCTTGGTTAAATACCTAGGAGTAAAATGTCTAAAACATAAAGTATGAGAATGTTCAACATTCCAGATAAGGATAAAACATTTCTTCAAAGTAATTGTACCAAATTGCACATTCCAGAGCAATTGCCTAAGAGATCACGTTGATCTGTAATCTCTCTTAACACTTAGATAATATGATTTATTTTTTCAAATTGAACAGCACTTCTATATAGATCTTTAATTTTGATATTTAAGTCCTCAATACATAAGGATTCGACTTTTATATATGACACGAGGTAGCCCATTTTCCTATACCTTTGTAAACATGTTTTTCAGTGCCACCTCCATATATTGAACACACCCTCTTTTCCACACACATCATCCCATCTCTGTCATATCAGGGCTCAGTATCATTCCCATTGATCCAGTTGTCTTTTCCTATCTTGATTATTTCAGCTTCACAAGAGATCTACTATCAGATCTAACATCTTCCATTCTTCTCCTTGTTTCCTCCTTCTCTTCTACTTCTTTTTCTTTCTAAATGTCTTGACTATTCTTAGCCTTTTATTCTTTAATATGTATTTTAGAATGCCCAGCTTGAGAATTTCTACCCAGAACAACAAAAAAATTATTGGCTTTAGACTGGAGTTTATAGCCATTAACTAGAGAGGACTGATTATCTGTACAATTTTAAATCTTCTTATTCATGAACAATTGAATATCAATATATTTTGCTTCTTTTAACATATCCAGTAAAGGTTATGGTTGCGTCTGCATTCAGATCTTATACTTATTTTGTAAGATTTATTCCTCGGTACTTTGCAGTTTTTGTTACTGTATCAAAATTTACATTTTCTATTTGTTTTTTCTGGGTATATAGAAATTAATTATAGTAATTTTCCTTGGATTTTTTGAGGTTGTCTATGTTGATAATGACAGTTTGATCTTCTTGCTAACATTTTTACTTTCAATTTATTTTTGCTGTTTTCTTGTACTAAGACTTCCAATACAATTTTGGATTAAAGTGGATGATGGCCATTCTTATCTTGCTTCCGATGCTGAAGGGAATCCTAACATTTTCCTATTTAAAACACTATACATTACCTTTTAAAATGCATGTAATCATTAACATCTTTTATGCCTAGTTTCTTAATAGTTTGTTGTTTGTTTTAACCAGGAATCCTTAGTCTTAACCAATCAATCCTTAGTCTGAAGCCAACGAAATGGTCCTATGGGTTTTCTCCTTTAATCTGTTGACGTGGTAAGAGATATTTATAGATTTTATCTATTAAATCATTCCTGCGAAAAACCTAGTACATTTTTGTTCTATATATATTTGGTAAATACATTTTCTTTCTACATATATTTGATTTGGTTGCTAATGTTTTGCTTAAATTTTCATGTCATCTACATGAATAAATCTGTGTCTGTAACTTTCCTTTTATCTTGCTGTCATTGTCAGGGTTGGAATTATTACCTCTTTTTTAGTGTCTAGGTCAATGGCTCTCAACCCTGGAGTATTTTTTTCCCCCAAGGGATATTTGGCAGCATCTGCGGGCTTATTTTTATTGTCATGACCTGAAAGCAGATGCCACAGGCATGTGGAGGGGAGAGGTCAGCGGTGCTGCTAAACACCCTGCAGAGCACAGGGCGGTCCCCACCACAAAGGACAGGGTCAGGGTTGAGAAATCCTGCTCTGGAGCATTTTGAGAAAGACTGGAAGGATTATGCCTTTCAAATTTGGTAGAGTATGCCTGTGAAAGCAACTGTCATTGGTTATATCATGCTTCTGAAATAGTAAAAAAGTGCTAACCCTTTAGGAGAGAGGTAAGTAAATTGAGGGGCTGTGATACCATGTTAATGTTAAAGTAGCATTTAGAAGCAGAGCAGCTGGAGGTCATGCATTCATTTACTCACTTATTTATCAAATAATTATTTTTCACCTGTAGCAAATGTGCACGGGTCTCCATAGGTACTGTGAGAATGCTAGGCACAGATGAAAGAGACCATGTGCTTTCACTCAACAGAAAGAAAACCACAGGCCCATAATGGAGTCACTTAAAGTTCAGGCCCCCGTGTCAGTAAACCAAGATTTAACACCTGACCTGACTGCAGTTTCAGCCCCACCCTGCCCCCACAACCCCCCATATGTAACCTTAACCAGCCAAACTGGAATTTCCTGGAGGTAATCCCCTGGGACACTCTTCCCCCTTAGGAGGCCAGCTTTGCCTAAACAATGCATTGTTTACTTAAAAAAAAAATGTTTTAATGCTCTCTACCTATAAAAGCTTCCTTTCTCCACTTGGTGGAGTTCCTCTATACTTTCCATAGGAGGTGAGGCCTAATTCACGAATCATTGAAGCCAATTAGATCTTCAGATTTTCTCAATTGAATTTTGCTTTGTAACATATGCAGATACATGTTCTTAATGTAGAGATATAATTGTAATTCAAAACAGAAATAGAAAGTAAGTACCATGGGAAGAACACAAATAAAACAAAACTCTACAAGGGAAAGAGAGAGAAAGAGATCTCACAAATCCAGGGCAGGGAACTAGAGAAGAAATTTGACAGCTTTTTCCTTTAGGCGAATCCAGAGCGAACTGGATGACCCCAGTTAGCGTAGAGATGAGTCATTCTGTTGAGGGCTTGAGAAAATATCGATGGGGAATTAAAAAGAGAAGCTGAAGTTTCATGATGGATAGCAGCAAACGGCAAAGGTTTAAATTTCATTCTCTGAAAGAGACCCTGAAGTCATCTGTATAGGATAGTTGACCGATAACAGTTATGTTCTAGTAAAAAATAATTTGTACTGGGGATAAAGTAGATATCATGCATGTGTATGGGGGAGTAAACTAGATATCATTTCTTCCAAGGGCCATTTTATTTACATGCTTGCTCCCTAAGCAGGAGCTGTCTCCAGTCCTGATCTGGCACTATTGTGGCAATCTGTGTTTGATGATTGCAATTTGTTTATCCCATCCAATATTCTTCTAATCGCCTGCCTGCCACCGAGATTAATATGTTTGGTCATGTTTCACAAATGAGGAAGCCAAAATTCTGTGAGCTCATGTGGATCCCTGCTGTCTCCCAGCCCATGTAGATAGAGTGGAAATTGGATTTTGCTACCCAGAAACAGGGCAGACAGCTGCTGAGCCCTGGGGGACTACACAACCTGCCAGGATCTTTGCTACCCTCAGTTTTAGCCCATCCAAGCCCACTTTTTTGCTGGATCTGAGCTCAGCTATGCATGAAATTCAAGTTTCCACAGATAAATCTGGTCAGCATGACCAAATACATGCAAGACTCTGAGAGAACAAAGTAATGGATCTTTTTATCAATACTGCTAAGCAAATTAAAAAAAAAAAACAACTTCTTCCAAAGTTACCTCAATTAAACAGGCTCACATCACTGCCTTTCTCAGAGGGATGATTCATCAGTGAACATGCAATGAATGTCAGTAGAGTTTTTTTGACCAGTGAGGAAGAAATCACAGATACAGTGAGAGATTGCAAAATCCATTTCTTCCTGATAAACCCACTGAGTTTCAACTTATCAAGCTTATAAGAAACAGACAAACTATGGCAAGCTCTCTGGTTTCCAAGAAGGAAACTCAAGCATCTCATTTTTGCATGGCAAACCCACATAAATATATGAATACACACAAGTATACACAATACACACATCATGGATACACAATCTGCACACTCTCCCATATTATCATGAAATACACTGCAAAGAAAATTCATATATATGCATACATACATATACACACATATATGAACAAATAAAACCATGCACATTGACACGTGTATGCAAATGAACGTACATGTGAAGGTAAGCACAGACTACAAGTATAGCATAAATACATAATACACCCCTTTGAAGTTCTAAAAGATTATCTGAAAGATAATCACTTGTGATTAATTACAAACACATTAATGAACATATTGATGTAACTTGTTGATATGACAGATTCAAGATTAAACTAATGAAGAATTCCTCTCAATTTCTTGACCTGATATTGGTTAAATAAGTTATCTCCCTGAGAATGCATTACATAATCCCATTTTAATGGGATAACTCACTGTGCCAGGAGAAGCTGAGGGACTGGTGAAAATAATAGAAAGGAGGAAGGAAGAGGCTGGGGTGACTATCCATGAAATCTGGCATTAAAAGACAAGAATTTGGGAAAATCAAACATTTGGGAAGAGTTTGCCAGTACTCTGTGAAGTATTAAATACTTGTTAGCAGGAAAAGAAGAATTTGCAAACAACAATGGGTTTCATTGTTATATTGCAACTCCCAAAGCATGAGTAAATGTGAGAGAGCGATGAGCTCTGGAAAGTATGCTCACCAGCTTTCCTCCTGTTGAGAATAAGCTGTTCCATACTCTACTACAAATTACAGTTATAAAAATAGCTCAGGGTTTACATTTCATGCAGGAGAGAGGGACTGAAAATGAGGCAGCATTTACCTTGACCCTATTGCACATGCAGAACGGTTGAAGGACCTTGCATGTTATCCCATGATATTGTAGAGATCTAATTTCCATACTCTGTATACAGATTTCTCATTTAAAGTAGAATTCAATATAAACTCAGGTTGAAAATTGCAAATTTACTACTCTCCCCCCAAACTTTATCTGGACTCTTCAAAACAACATGGTCGATGTATTATTTTTGGATAGCCATTTGAATAATGTTTTATTATCATTATTGTTTTTTAAAACAAACATGACCTCACTGAGAACACCCTTTAGAGTAAGCTAGAGATAAGAAATATAGAGAAGGTGTGTTTATCTGTCTTATGTATCTTTAGGAATTTGACTTTCAGTTTGAGGTATCATGGAACCTACCTAGTCTTGGCCTATTGGGAATCTCCAGGTTCTCAGAATAAGGGCAAAGGCATGGTAACATGGTAACACGTCTACCCTGATGAGATGCACACTCCTCACATTTCTTCACAGGGTTCTGCGTAGTTAATCTGCTGGGAGAAGGATGAACTTAATGGCAAGGAATTCGGGAAGTTATTGACATGTAGGAGTTTACCAAATATTTATGGCAACCTGTTTGAGTGAGAATTTGTCCGAGACATCCCCTAACCCTAAAGAATAGAGAAATCTGCCAAATTGCTAATCAAATTTCTTAGAATTTGGCAAGATAAAGATTTCTATTTTAATTCACACTATTTCCAGGATCCTGGGAGCATGATAGAATGGGAGAGGGGGGATCTAACTTAGTCCAATCATTATCCTGCAGGAGACAAAGAGAGAGAATAAAATAATTTCCAAGTACTCTGGAGGAGAAATGATGAAAACAAACCTGAGGAGACAATGTGTCGGAAACCCATCAGTCCACAGAGGGGCTGTGCCAGGCACCAGTGGGGAGAAAACAAACAGCAGAAGACTGTCCATCTGGTTAAGAAGCTTGTGGCACAGGGGCAGTGGGGCAGCAGAAGGCCTTCTAAACAGTATATGCTTTAGGAGGTCTGGGAACCATAGGAGAAATCCTAGGTAGGCTGGAAAGGTTTGCCTGAGGATATAAGTACTGGGATTGGAGCAGTGGATGGATCTGCGAGGTAAGCAGATCCCAGAATGGTCCTAAGAGAGTGAGGTGCCCATTTGGGCTGGCCCCAGTATCAGTTAGGGAGTATAGGAAATTAAAAATAGGAATGGGCATTGTGCATAAATTAGGCATCAGGTATATGCCAGGCACTGCCATGTTTATTTTCATATGTTACATAATCCTTACAACTCTTGAAGAACATGTGTATATTAGTCCAGTGACACAGTAAGAATATGATGTCTTCCCTGTGGAACTAGCCCAAGATCACACATCTAGTTTTGATTTGTAGACATTACAAAAATGGTAACTCAGCTGGAATTTTTTGAAACAGCAAGAAGAGCTATTTAATAGTGAAATGTTTACTAATTAGCCCAAACCTTTGGTCACTGGGAACATCCTAACAAATAGAGCCTTCCCATACTGGTAAGCTTTTGAAATGGGTAATAGTCCCTGACAGTTTTAAGGTTCTATGGCAATAGAATCCATGAACAAAATAAATGCAATGTGAATTTTTAACTCAGCCTTGGCATAAATATGCCCTGGAAGATACCTCCTCTGTTCACTGGTGTTTCAGAGCCATTTCTCTGGAAACTGCTGTTGAAATGCAAATTGCATTTATAAATTCTACCTCCATGTAGCTTGTGGTTAATTTGTTTGCAGATTTTAAATCTGGCAGAATTTTATGAGCTGAGACTCTATGCAAGTGTAATTAAGAGACACTTCACAGTTTTAGGTTCTAAATGATGGCCTAAGGGCAGAGATTTTTCTTTAAGGTGAAGAACAGAGAGTGCAAATTAAAAAAAAGATTACCTTTCATCTCATATAAAGGAAATGCATACTCAAGTGGAAAATTTTGGAGACATGGAAAAGCAAAGATGTTAAAATAACAATGACTGTTAAACCAAACATCCATAGATAATCACTCTTAGCAATTTAGCACAGTCCCCACAATTCAGCAAATTCCTTTCCCCTTTTTTAAATAAAGTTAAAACAGTATTTTCTAGAACAGAGGTTCTCAAAATGGCATCAAAACCATTTTACATCTTAAAAATTATTGAAGATTCCCAAGAGCTTTTAAGTGTTTTGTTATTAATATTTACTGCTGGACATTAAACAAGAAAGAATTTAAATATTGATTTGTTTTTTTATTCATTTAAAATGGCAATAATGAGTTCATTGCATGTTAATGCAAATGACACACTTTAGTGAAAATAATTACACTTTAAAAAAAAATGGCATCACTTTACAAATCTTTTTAATGTTTGACTTAACAGAAAACAGCCAGATTCTCACATCTGCTACTGCATTCAACCTGTTGTGATACATTGTTGTGGCTAAATATATGAAGAAATTCCAGCCTTATACAGAAATGAAATGAAGTTGGGCGAGGAAGGGATGTCTTAACAGTTTTTTCATTAATTGTAATATATATTATAGCCTCTTGAAAATGTCACTGTACACACATTGGAGAAGAGTGGAAAGGCAAAAAATATTTTCGTGATATGAAAATACTTCTAACTTCACAGACTCCCTCAAAGAATCTTGGGGACCCCAGCCACCTGAACTAGATTTTGAGAATCCCTACTACAAATATATTGTCTGTCACTCAACAGTATATTTTAAAAATTATTAAATTAAAATTTAATTATATTAAAATATTTTTATTAAATTAAAATAATAATTTTTTATTAAAATTAAAATATATTACAGTTGATTTAACCATCTCCATGTTATTGGGGGATTTAGGTCTTGTACTAAGACAAATAATACTGGAATATATATTGTCTATCCATAATTCCACATCTGAATTTCATATTAGATTCCCTTAGGGTAGACTACTAGAAGTTGAAGAGTGTATTTTATGGTGCTTAATATGTTTTACCAACTTGGTTTTAAGGAAGATTTCGTCAACATCTACTTATCAAATAGAATGTAAGAGAAGATACTGGTCTGAGTCCCCAGCAGTATTGGGTACAGTACATCAAATAATCTTTGCTTTGCTCTTAGGGAAAAATATAATTTGTCTTTCAGATTCTTTGCACACTAAAATATGGGTCTATTTTTTATGCTTATTAATTACCAACAAATATTCCATACATGTGAAAATTATAATAATGGGCTTCCTGACATAGTGTTGATCATCCATTCTGTCACTATGAAAGATGTTAATAAATCTGACCAAATACTAAAATGATTGCCTTCATTAGTACCATATTTTAAGCAGGGGTGTGTGTGTATTATTAATATGCTGAGGCTGCTGTAAGGAAGTCCCACTGAGTATCTGAAATGAAAGAAACTCAGTTTTTCACAGTTTTGGAAGCCAAAAGTCCAAAATCAAAGGTGGCCAGGGCTGGTTCCTTTTGAGGGTTGTGAGGGAAATGTGGTTCCTGCCTCTCTCCTAGTTTCTGTGGTTTCTGGCCATCTCTAACATTCCGTGGCTTATAGAACAATAGCCCCAGTCTCTACCTGCATCTTCAAATGGCATTTTCCCTGTGTGTTTTGTCTGTGTCCAAGTTTTCCCCTTTTATGAGGACACCAGTTATATTGGATTAGGGGCCCACCTTACTCTGTCACTACCTCATCCTAAGGATTTCCAAATAAGTCCATGTTTTGGGATTGAGGGAGTTAGGACTTCAATATAAGAACTTTGAAAGGACACAATTCAATTCATAACTGTAACACCCACAGACTGACATTTTTAGTGCAGCATAAGATTCACAAATTCAGATTGAACCCAAATATCTACTGCTATTTCCCAATAAAAAAAGCTCCATCTTTCAGTGGCCTGTCTAGTTGGGCATAACTGTAACATGATCTCCATCATTATCATCATTATCCATTACATGTGTCCAGAATTTTACTGATTATAAAGTGCTTCTGCAAGCTTGACATCACTTGGCCCTCTCAGCTATTTACGGGTGGCAAGATTGAGATCATAAAACTCATTTTAAAGGAATCTGAGGCTCAGATGGTTACTTTGCCCAAGATCGCCAAGAAAGACAAAAGCCTCACCTTGTATTTGAATCAGAGCCAGCACGGGCAGCCTTAATGACTATAGCTGTACATGAGAGCTAGTCCGAATGCCAATTGATTAACGAAAACACACATAGTATATAGACTGGTAAATTAATTACCTACAAGTGATTATCTACACGTTATGTTGGTAAATCATAGCTTAAGTAAGAAGGATGACTAGATCCTCGGAACCTTTAAAGTTCCTCATTAACTTAAGAGAAGAGTTGTAATTTCTCATTTATGTTCCGCATTCTTTGCTGTTATCTTAAGCCTTGTGGTTAGTAGTTACATTTACAAGCTTGATAGTCAGGCAGTTATAACTCTCTGAGGATCTTATTTCTTTCCATTAATTATCAATAAATATAAGATACAGTTATGTAGGTGAAATAATCAGAGGCAATATTTAATCTTACATAGGACCTTTGCTCCATCAGGCTAATTTCTAACATACTACTGGTTTATTGTATTTGTATATCATAGAAAGGTAAACATTCTGTAAGTTCCACTTATTTTTTGATCATGTGGAAAAAGGCAATATCAATAGTCTTTCCATTTTCTATTTGTGTCAAAAATTTATCATCTCTACCACCACTGTCATTAACAGTTGCAATATCAAGATCAGTCAGAATTGGAAGTTTGTAGTTTTTGATTCTAGTTATGGAATCAGCTAGTGGTAATCAGTGGGAATCACTGGGAAATACAGAAAAGGAAGTTCCTAACAGTAACACTGCAATGGCCAAAAAGAGTGCAGTTGTCCCGTGTTAGAGCAATGGAGAAACACACTTGTATTCTCAGTTAATGATATAGGGCAGTGAAATGAGTATGGCTGAATCTCAGAAACAAAATAATGATAGAAAAAAAGCAAGTCTTGGAGGAACGAATACAAAATGAATCTGTTTTTAAAAAGTTCAAAAAGATGTAAAACTCATATAAAAAGACGATTTTGTTTAAGAATACAACCAATGTGCTCAAACTATCAAAAAAGGGAGGATGATGATACACACAGAATTCAGGATTGCAGTCCTCTGCGTGGCAGGAGCCCGGGGCAGAGAGACAGGGAAAGCCAAGCAGGAGCAGTCAGGGCGCTGGTCATGGCCCATTGCACAAGCAAGCTGGTGAGGATGAGCATTGTCAGGCAATGTTTCTTTTGCAGGTATTTAATATTTAATAAAAAAACATATTTTAAATGGTAGACCTGACAGATAGGCACTGTCTCTGTGAGAGAAGTAAGAGGGAAGAAGATAAAGAGTAGCTATCTGAATCGAGCATCCCTGAGGGAGGTCAATATTCACTGCATGCCTACTATGTGCCTCTACTCTGATGGGCACATTCCGAAGGTAGAAATAAATTTCCAGTCACCTAAATTCCCAGTGCCCACCCCTGTGAAATTCAGTGAAGCCATTCAGGAGACTACAGTTGCCTCAAGAAATAACCAAGCGCATGGGGCAACCTTGCTTTCTTCCTAATGCGTCTGAGTTCTTGTAATAATCTGATTCATAAAGAAATACCAGTTTGGTCCACCTGTGGTTCACCTACCAAACCCCTTTGAATGTGCTTTTCCTAGTATCTGATCATGAAAATTGTAACCTAATTAAAACTCTGCTGTCATGACCCCATGGCTTATATACCAAGCTCTGTACCTTAGCCAGCAGGGCCATTTACACGCTAGCTCCTAAGGACTGCATGTATTATTTCCAGCTTTACCACATCCCACCCCTGACATCTTATACCAGACAATTTGCTCCTGCTTATAGATCTCCAAATTTGGCAGGCTTGCTTATTCTCCTAGGCCTCTGCACATGCTGCTCAGTCTGGGTGGAGCGCACTATTTCTTTTAGCCACCTGATGACCACCACTGAGCTCTAGATGCTCAGTGCAGGAAGCCTCTCCTTACCCTTGACCTGGGGTAGATACCCTTCATCCTTACCCCCGGAGACCTCTAACATACTTACTACAATGTTAAGTAATTATCAGCTGCTTTTCTGTATCCCTAATGACTCTATGAGCTTCCTGAGGTATATCAGGATTCTATATAAGGGGTAACATTAGTAACCAATAAAACCAAGTAGGTCCATGTGGTAGTATATGCAAATAGCAACAATGAGTTATACATGTAAATATGATAAGGATTTGTAGGGTAGGACATACATCTTCTTGGAGGAAGCAGGAGTTGAATTGGCCTTGGAAGGAAGGACTTAGATCAACATAAGACAGACAATAACATTGTCAAAGGAGAACCGTGTAAAAGAAAGTACCGAGGGAAGAACTGGAAAGTTTTCTTGGCAACAATGAAAGCACAAGACTGATTAAGCAGGAAAGTCATATTGTGGGGTTAACTTTGGAAAGGACAACAGTTGGGAGTCAGTCCGGCATGAAATGGGAAGGACAAGGAAGGACTTAGATCAGCAGAGAGATCTGATGAAACTTTTCAGTTCTGAGTTAACAAGAGCCAAAGAATTCAAAATGGAAACTGGAAATGTCAAATCTTAGCTTGTCTTTCTGTCCCTGATTACAACTACCTAAGTCCTAACAGTCTCTGCCTTCATCTTCCTTGAGGATGCTGGGCAAATTGGAGGCAATAGGAGAGACTGACTCATTTCAATTACTCTTTTGAAAATGGAAGTGGTAGAGGAAGTAGATGGGCTCAAGTGCTTAGGAAATTGGGAAGAACCTGTCAGATCGCAAAAAGCCTGTGGCAGCCTTTGTGAGCTGTGATAAAGGGCGGTCTAGGTGAGAAGAAAGACCTCAGCAAGGCAAAATGTTTTCCTCCACTTAACAGTTTTAGAAATAGAAACAGTTTTAGAAATGGGATAAGGGTATTTTTATGCTCTGGCTGAGTTTCCAGAGGAAGAAGTGTTCTGAGCCCGAGGTGTGACCCTTCCCTGGACTGGCTGGAGCACCTGTCCTGCCCCTGCTGACCCCCCATACTCCCAGGTCCTCTTGGCCTCACCCCTCAGGGTTGCTGCTGTGGCACCAGCAGGCTCAGTGCAAAACTTAGTCAAAGAATTATTTGGGAGTTGGGGGTATGGATTTCTGCCATGGAGGACAATGCTGTGGAGGGCTGGAGGGACCCCAAGAATGAGCACACTTCACTCACTATAAGGCAGAGATTAAGATATTATTTTCACTATTGAAATTGAGCTGATGATAGAGAATGTGGCTTAGGCACATTATATGATGACCCATCAAGCACCATAGGGCAATTGTAGATCGCTCACACTGAGCCCTGAACTATAAAATTTATAGCCTGGAAGAGAAGAGCAGAATGTGTACTTACTCAGGACAATGAGTTTTCCAGGAGAACAGGGAAGAGAAGGGACTTCACTTCTCATTCCAAGTTTCTTTTTACCAAATTGACAGTTGAGTAAAGTCATTCCTCTTCCCTGGGACATGAGTCCTTAAAGGAAGCCAGAGATCCTGGTAGTTAGACTAGTGGAGGTCCCTCCAAAGAGAAGAAAATATGACTGAAAAGCTGAGACCCCACCTGACACATTTCTGAAATGTCAGTGTCTCTGCATGGTTGTCTGGCTGTATTTCCTCTGGAAGAGTCAGTCCAGAGCCTCTGTGAGCCCCAATGAATTTAGTTGGTAGGTGGGGTGGTGGGATGGGTACAGAGGGTAAGAGTGGTCAACTTCATTAAGGGAGGGCAGGGAAAATTCCATAAAGGAGATGGCATTTGACCTTTAGCCCCAAAGTAGTAAGCATTCCGAAAAGAATATACAAAGGCACAGGCTTTGATACGGCATGACGTGCCCAGGAAACTGTAAGCATCCTGTGTGAACCAAGGAAGGTGAGTGAAGAAAAGCTGAGATGATGGAGGTGAATAGGTGGGCCCAGTGTGTAGGCAGCCCTGTTTCCCTGAGATGATCTTGTCCTGTTAGAAATGGGGGAGCCTCTGAAGGTGGTTAAAGGTGATTTGCTCCCTGAGGTCCTCTGACATTTCAGTGGTTCTTGAACCCTAATCCTTTGTTCCCATCTTAGGCATAGCTTAGCTTCTACCCTGGCTGTCACTGTAAAGCAATTTATTTCAGTTGAATTCTGCAGGTCTGTTCTGCATAAGGCTTCTAGTAACCACAGATATAAGAGGGAGAAGTTAATATGCCAGACAATATGGTCTATTACTCTCTATATTTATTTATGTCTGCTTCAAACTTATTCCCCACATGCTTGTAATAA
The DNA here is from genome assembly GCF_040802235.1 of Manis javanica. Classification (NCBI taxonomy): domain Eukaryota; kingdom Metazoa; phylum Chordata; class Mammalia; order Pholidota; family Manidae; genus Manis; species Manis javanica. The sequence goes on along the minus strand of NC_133156.1, from coordinate 230,237,960 downwards.
ATTGGAACTTGTACATAATTAATGGTCTAAGTTGGAGATGAGAGTCTGGTGAAGAGCAGCTGTGGGGAGATGGGACACAGGGAACACAAATACAAATAATTTATTTCTGAGGTCAGATTGAGAAGAGAGCTGCTGTTTACCGGCGAGGGGCTAGGAAGTGCACAGGAATGTTGCTGGGGGTTCTAATGGGAAGGAGATGGAGGTAGCTCAAATCATGAGGACAGTGACCTGCAGCTGCCTCCAGGCATCTGTTGGGAATCCCTGGAGTGGGTAATCTGTGAAAGGCTTTGGAAAGGACCAGAAATATTAATGAGTGAGCTCAGTGGAAAAGTAGAGATTGTCTAGCATGCCCTTCTGGCTTAACTGATTTTTATTGAGTCCTTCTTTGTCTTTGTCTAATGATCTGTAGATAACTAACTGATAATGATTCAAATGGCGCTTATTCATTGAAAGGAAAACAAATTTTGTCTAGTGGAGAAGACAATTGATGCCTGTCACCTCTTTGGGGGATATATATCTTTGAATTCTCCTTTGAACTGGTTGTAACATCTTATTGGTTCCCTCATTAATTAATGAGTTGAGGAAAATCTTTGACACTGGTTAAACTGGTATATTTTATACGAGGGTCATGATTTTATGTTTGTTAAAAAATACCTCTTCATATTCCTCATTAACTTTGACTTTCTTTGAATGTGGATCCCAGGGTCTAGTCGCCTTTCTCCTTATTCACACATTTTCAAAGGCAGAGAAAAGGTTCCCTGCTCTCCAGTTCATAACCCAAGTTCATGGAGGCCCACCCAGAGATCCGACTGGTGAGTTACTGGTCATTTCTTCCTTCCTGGATGGTTTACAAAAGTGACTATTTTTCCTGCCATTCTCTTCAGGAAGAACATATGTGTGAGGTTAAAGCCTGAGACAGAGATTTTTTTTGCCTTGCCGTTAGCTTTTGAAATGTCAGCTGCTTATTTTAAACAAACAGTGAGCTCCGCTGCTTTCTCATATACTCACATCTCATATTCTCTCATGCATTTATTTATTGTGTCTGGAAAAAATTTCTAAACCAATAGAATGCAATGGCTGACTGGGAAAGGAGTCTAAAGTATAAGCATTATTTGTATTGAAAAATAAAATCCAAAAGGTGCTTCACTGGGTAGAAAGAGATCTTATTTGGGGCCATTCCAACAATGCCCCCACCTGATGCTTTTATCCTAACAGATTTGACTGCTCCCTCTTTTATGGCCCCAGCATGTCCTGCGCATCTACTCCTGTCCCGGAGGCTGTAATCCTTGACTGAATTTATTTCTTGACGTGTCTTGTCTTTCTCTCTCACTAGGTTGTAAGGCCCTGAAGAGCAGGAGACTTATCTGATTATCTCCACACGGAGCACAAGTTTGGGATATAGTAAGTTTCTAATATGCATCTCAGCATCTCTAGACAGTTCTCACAATTAAACTTGCACAGAGTCAGAATCTACGTTTGTCATTTCCACTCCTAGGGTTCAGATGTGTCCTTGGAGTTGTACAGATCAAATCTGCTGCTCCTCCCGATGTTGTGGAGAAAAGGTGTGAGAATAAACAGCTAAAAGAGAAGGTGATTACAATAATGGAAGCTACTAAGTCAGAATTTTTCCACACATCCTCCAAGAATCATGGAGATAGGAGAATTGGTAAAACTCCAATGAGACTATACCTTCAGCATGACTGTGAGAAGAAAATAGTAAAATTTCCACTCATATGTAAGCTGGGAAATAAACTTTAGAAACCAGTGGATTTCCTCTTGAGCCTGTGCTAGACAGAGTCAGAACCACATGGACAGAGATGACTGGGATAGCGCAGAGGGCACCAGCGAGGGCGGACGGCCAGAGGGTGTCACCTGAGGGAGGACACATGTGAGGACAGGGGATCAGAGCCACTGGGGAGTTAACAATGCTGGAATCGCAATGTCCTGAGGGAAGAGAAATGTTCATTCTACTGTTCTAGTGCTCTGCGTGTTTTAGAACTTTCATGAAAGTGTGTTGGAAAACTACAAGGAGTCCATGGAAAGCTGCTAAAATACAGTAACAAGAATATGTTGTATGAACAGAGAAGAAAAGTCATTGCCCCCTGGGGAATATCAAAGGAGGAGGCTTTGCAAGAGGTCTGGCAGGAAGTGGAGGAATACCTAGTCACCAGGAATGAGCCTGTGTGGACATGTCCTCACTGCCCCTTGACACGGTGCCTGGGCACTAACTTGACTGCCTGGAGGCTTCAGGTGTCCTCAGGCCAGGGGTGCCTGGCAGTAGTGTTGCTCTGTGTATTAATCTGTCCTCATGCTTTGGATTCACTCTTGTTCTTGAATTTGGGAAGTTCTAGGTGACTATAGAGGTAAAATTGGTGGAAATAGACATAGTGCCAACAAATAAACCTCTTATATTGATCACAGGGGCTAGCAGATTTTAGATTTTAGGTTCTAAAATAGAATTAAGGCTCAATCTTAAATCTAGAATGAGTTATTCAGCACTGTGAGTTACTAACTGCCCTCCTATAATCTCTTTTCACTACCAGAGCCCACTTGGCACCTGTACTAACTGGATATTTCTTGCACATGACTGGAGAAATATACAGAGCATCCTTTGCTAGCAACAGTGTTAAGAACTAACATTCATTGAAGAAATGCACAGAGCCAGGCATTATGTACATTTTATCTGAACTCCTCACTTGCGCGTCATGGAAGCTGGGGCACCAAGAAAGAGCTGCGTATGAGCTGAGGTATCAATACTTTCCCCCTGCTGAGGTGTGTAATCAGGGACCTAGGCAGCCAGAATCCCTGGGCCAGCAACATCAGGCCACAAAGAGCCTGTATTTCCTGGGGGCATGACATAAACACATCTGGGTTGCATTGCATTAAAGCATTTATTCCTCATAGTAAACTGTAAGTTACTATTATTTTCACCATTCAGATATGGTGGGTTCAGAGGGGCTGCCAATGAAACTAGTGACTAGTGAACTCGTCAGCATCGTGTCTCACAGATGGTGAGTGGCACTGCCAAGGGTGCAGTGGGGTCTGCCTTGTACTGAGGGCTGATTTTCTTCTATGCCATGTGGATAGCCTCAGGTCCAGAAGGCTTAGGGTATCTCTGCACTAATATTTGTAAACTCACAGAGGGCAAAGACTCTGATTTGGAAGCTGAATAATAAAGGAACTGGGAGGATCTCCTAGAAGCATCAAGTTCTGGAAGATGTGGGATTTCTGGCTGAACAGTGCAGACTGATCACAGCACCCTAGTGGGAAGGGCACACAACTGGTGTTCTTAGTGACAGGCTCAGGAGACTGGGCAATGAGGCATACAGTGGGGGGCCACTGGAGCTTTTCTTTCCTTTAATTTTCCCTTCAAATATCTTGTACTGCTTGTGTAACTCCAGTACTGTTAGGTCTCCCCTGTCTCTGGGTGATAACATGAATGCCCAGGCCATAGAAATTCAGTAAGCCCTCCTTTTTGATGAGCCCAACCCCTCCAGGATCACCTAGGGGTGTGTGTGTGTGTCGGGGGTGGGGGGGTAGTTACAGTGTCTCACAAATGAGATCAGTCAGCTTCCTCAGCAGCCGGACCAGTGCACACACTGCTGCCATTGCTTGTCTCCGACACCACCTTTGATGCCGTGTTACCCTGTCTGGGGTCTGGGCTTGGCGATGCTTGCCTCTGAGCTGCTGCTGGCTCTTGACCACACTCACGTCCCACTGCCACTTGCCTCTAGGCTTCACTGGTTTCCCTTCAACCCCTTCCTTCTGCAGCGCCTTCTCACTGCAGGCCACCTGTGCACCACTTTCTGGGACTAGTCGAATCTCTGGCTGACTGCTCTAAGTAGCATCTTTACCCATTTGCTTCCTCACGTGTCAGCACCCAAGGGGCAGCTGCCATTGATGCACTGCTCTCACTGTTAGGGTAACAGGCCTCCTCAGGCTCCTGTGAGCTCCCTGAGGGGCCCCACGGTGGTATATGTCGGTGCAAGCAGTTGGAATGTTCCAGGTTATGCCCACCATGCTGCACAGTTTCTCCCCTCTGATCTTCAGGCCTTGGTTCTCAGCGTGGCTCATGTCAGCAGATTTCTGCTTCCCTCGGGGTAGATTCCCTCCACAAGGATCCACCTTCTTCTTTGAAATTTCTTTCCACTGGGTTACTCCTTCCCTATTTACCAGACATGCTTGGAAATATGTTGGCACCCTAATCTCGGCACTATTAGAGCTACTTTCCCAGGAGGCTATCCACCTTCCATGTTAACAGATAACAGGTGTGAGGAGGTCACATCATTCACACACACTTTTCTCCTTATTTCAAAAGCATGCCATATTTATTGTAGAGATTTTATAAAATGTAGGAAAACAACAGAAGGAAAATGATTCATTGGTAATTTTGTCACTCAGAGATAAACGCAGTCAACATTTGCTGAATGCCATTTATATTTATGATGTGACTACTACATGCCTGGCTTTGTGCTAAGCCCTGGTAATAACACCCAGCAGATCAAGAGTTCTCCCTGCCTGTATCTTTATTTCATGATACTGTTTCATAAAGCTTATTTCCTTTTATACTTTATTGAGGATGATGGTTTTCTGAATTTTCTCTTGGATTGTGAATTAAATCACACATGCCTTCTCAGAATTTTCCAGATGTCTCTCTTTCCCCTGCATTGCAGCATTTTTCTTCTATACATCCTTTTTTCTCCCCCTCTTTATTTGTTCTGAGCCACCAATTCTTAGCCAGCTGTCATCCTCAGTATTTGTCAACAAATAGGAGGAAGGGACTGACTCCAGCTCCTTTCTGCCCACCAGGTATGCAGTTTGGGTCTTTCCCTCATGTCTGCTCTTGGCGGATGTGACCTCTCATCCTGCAATGCCCAGCTTCCCACCTGCATTTGCTTAGTGTACCATGTCCTGTGGAGCCCACACACTTGCCTCTCCCCACTAGCTGGCGCACTGCGCTCGGCCTCATTGGAGAACGTGGGGTGGAATGGAGAGACTATAATTCCCAGTATTCACTGTTCCCAGGGTGGCTCTTTCCAGCCTACATAAAGCATTTCCCTGATGGAGCCTCCACCAGAATGTGCTGCACCCAGCCCCATCCTAGCTGTGCTCTCAGCGCTGTGGGAATGACAGCAGAGGGTGCTCCCTCCCCAGTCAGCACCCAAGGGGTAGATGGGCAGGTGCTCAGCTTTTTGATTAGTTCAAACACTGGATGGTCTTTGAATCTGGGGGTAGATAATGAGAGGGTACAATCATCCTTTAGTAGGTAATCTCAGTTTCATAACATGAAGCCTGAGGTTCAGGTGGTTCTAAACTCATGAGAATCAGTAGAAATTTCTATTATTTCTGACATTAGGCTGTCAGTCCATCCTAATAGTCTCTGCTGTTACTTTATTTTCGTTGTCTTCATTCATGCTACAGTTAGAAGCGGAGAGTCACCCTTTCTCCAGAGTAGGGCATGCCTGTCTTCTCAGTAATCTAATAGTTGTTTTGTGCCTGGTATCTTTTAATTGCTTTATTATGTTATCATTTTCATTCTAATCCTACAAGGTAACTATTAACTCCATCTTGCAGATAAAGAATCCAAGGCTGAGAAGTTAATAAAAGATTTTCCCTAGACACTGAACTGAGAAGATACACAGCCTAGATTCAAACCTGAGGCTGTTTTACACCAAATCCCTTGACATTTCCCCAGTCTCTTGACATTCTTAAGGTTGATCATCATTTTGGGGTGTCCCTCTAGGAATGAATGAGGACTGAGCTCATGCAAATTGCTACTGATGCTCAGCATTGCTCTATTGCAGGGAAAGCCTGAGAGTAGTCTGCCACATTAATGCTGCTTCCCTCTCTTCCTTCCTTCACTCTTTTTTCCCTTCCTTCTGCTCTCCTAACCCTCTTCATTCCTTCTACTCTAGGTCCTCTTGCCACACTGATGTTACCTACTTTCTACATGGATACAATTCTTAGCACCAGAAGTAATTAATAGGTGGTGGTTTCATGGGTCGCTGGGAACAGGGAGAGAAACAGGTAATCTCCAAGAGGAAGACATGAGCTGTAAAGCTCTTTCCACAGTGGCTGAGATATCTGGTGTGGCTGGCCAGTGCTCCCCCATATCAACAGGGGAATGGGCCCCACACTCAGGATGCACTTTTAGGCCACTCCTGTCTCTTGAGGCGTGATGGAGTAGATACTCTGACGATGGCCCATCAGCAATGAGCAGGCACAGGATTCCTCAGACTCCGGTCTCTCTTCCACATTCAGTGACTATGTTGGTGAGCCCATAAACTTAAATCACAAAAACTATCCATTTCCTTCATGAACTCAATAATACCATGCTTTTTACTAGTAGTTCCACTGATTTTTAAGAAGTATAAATAGCGATGCCTGTTTTGGACTACAGTCTGTCTGTAAATGAAATATTTTAGATCCAATAATAAAGCCTATCCCTGCACTTGAGCATGTCTGACCAAAAAAAAAAAAAATTGTTGACTGATTTGTAAATTATTTCATTTTAGCCCCAACTGGGCCTCATAATGTCCATATTTACACACTTGCTGCAAGACCTGTTCCTCTGCAAGCTATCGCATTCCTGCATAAATATATCCATATGCTTTACCTCACTCACATCTCCTATGTGCACAAATACATGTGTAGATATGTTCTCATATAAAATATACAAAATATTTCATCCACAACCCACCACTTTATGATGAGTGTTCATTACTGGTCTTTGTTGAGTGTCAGGGGTCTGTGTTCACATTAATTCATAGTGACAACTCACAAGAGTTCCTTTAGTGAGTCTGTCATTTATCTACCCCACAAGGAAGTCAGATTGTCAGACCTGAGAGCTGAAGCATACAGCCCCGTCTGTCAGAGATCTAAGCTCCACTCTCAGATAGACCTTCCAGGAAAACAAAGACATTCAATCTTAGTGGCTACTGGAAAAACAAGATGGGCTTCTGGAAGCTTCTTGGGGAGAAGCACTGTGCCTCACTGATGAGCATCAGGACAGCCTGTGATACAAAGCCATCCATAATATCCTAGAGAAACTCTCTTTTTCTTTTTAAGCAGCTAATTATTAAGGTATACTTCACATGCCTCAAAAGTGACTTATTCAAAATACATGGTTCAGTGTTTTTTGATGTACCACAGAGTTATACACCCACCACGACTATCTAATTTTAGTATACCATAATCATCCCAAAAGAAATTCACACCCATTTGTAACCATTTCTCATTCCTGATAGGGTCATTCTATGTTTAATGTTTGAGGAGCCACCTAACTTTTTCTAAAGAATCATTTTCTATTCCTACTAGCAATGGATATGGGTTCCAGTTTATGGATAGTATAGCCAACACTTGTTATTATCTTTTTGATGATAGGCAACCTAGTGAGTATGAAGTGATAATCATTGTGATTTTGATTGGTGTTTAAATCATGACTAATGAATTATATATAATAATAACATCGAACATATTTTCATATGTGTTTTGGTCATTTATGTATCTCTTTGGAGAAATGCCTATTCAAATTCTTTGCCCATTTTAAAAATTGTTCGTCTCTTTTTTTGTAATAGTTCTTTATTTATAACAGTTTTCTTTATATATTTTGGATACAACCCCCTTGTTAAACATGATTTCCAAATATTTTCTTCCATTCTGAGGGTTATATTTTCATTTTCTGTGTCTTTCGAGGACAAAGTTTTTAGTTTTGATAAAGTCCAATTTATCTTGTTTTTTTCTTTTTCCTTTTGCAATTTTAGTGTCCCATCTAAGAAACTATTGCCTAACTGATGGGCACAAAGATTTACTCCTGTTTTCTTCTAGGAAATATATTGCTTTAGCTTTTAAATTTAGGTCTATGATTCAGTTTGAGTTAATTTTTGTATATGGTGTGAGGTAGGGGCAAAAATTCATTTTTGTATGTGACCGTACTAAGCTAGTTTTCCAAGCACCAATCGTAACTGGTACAACAGATGTGGATAATCTAAATTCCTTTTACTATTGCAGAAGAGGTAGAACTATTAATTATTTTTAGACTTTTTTTAGGTTAATTATTTTTTAAACTTTAAAGCACACCAGCCAAATAATGGACACACACTGATGAATGTGTAATTTCCAAATCAACTGTTGCAAAAAGTATATGAAAATGATTATTTCAAAATAATACATAAATGAGGGGAAATGAAAACCAAAAAAGCAGGATAAGTAGGAAATAGAAGATAAGATTTAATGAAGACAAAAGCAGAAAGTTATTAGAGGAAAATATAATGGGGATTTGCAAAAGAGGAAATGCTAGGTCTTAAAAGACAAGCTGTATATGTCAAAGCTGATTTAGAAAAAAGAGAAGGCAATAATAAACACTATGAGGAGTTAAAACTAAGTGTATAAACCATAAATTTCAGATTAAAAATCATAAAGAAATAGGTGATAAAATGAACAATTTTCTTGAACATTTTAAGATATTGGTGGCTTAAGAGAAGGTAAGCAATACAGACTGACTAATAAACACTTAACAGATTGAAACTATAGTAAAGAATCTCTTACTCAACAACATTGAGGCATATATATTTAGTATGCAATATTACTGAATATTCAAGGAATAATCTCTCTCTTGTACACATTTTGCCCTTCCTGAGACTGGGTAAGTGTTTTTTATATAAGATTATTATTAACACCTGACAAGACAATAGGGAAAAGGAAAATTATCAACCAATCATTTATAAGTACATGAATCTATCTATCTATCTATCTATCTATCTATCTATCTATCTATCTATACATATATATATATGTATACAGATATATATATGTGTATATATATATATATCTATACAGATATATATATCTATACAGATATATATATTTATATATATATATAAAATGTACATATGTTGACAAAAAGATCAAATGTCTTGCAGAAACACAAAGATTATCTGGCACCAGAATATCTTTTAAAACAAAACAAAATAAAAAACAAAAACCACAAACTTATCTCAATATATGGAAAAACTAGTTTTATAAATAACTTATCATTTTAAAATGTTCTCATTTGCACCAAAATAGAAGGATATTTCTGTCATCAGATAAAAGGTCTGCAGCAAAATGTGCAGAAAAATTGTACTTAGTGAAAATACGTTGGGAATATTTCCATTAAAGTTATGGAAGATATATGTCCACCTTCACTGCAACTGTTCAGCACAATCTGAGAGCTCATAATCCCAGACTGTGTGAGATAAAGCAATGAAAATGAGGTTGGGAAGAGACAGAAATGCTGTTGTTTGCCAGGCATTATTTTCTACAGAAGGAAACTGAAGATTCTACAGACAAAGGACTATATTTAAGAATCCTTAGGTACTTTTCAGGATAAAAGATTAATGGTAAAAATTCATTATCAATTTTTTGAATAAAAAATAACCAATGAGAGGCAGAGCCAACATGGTGGCGTGAGTAGGACAGTGGGAATCTCCTCCCAAAAACATATATATTTTTGAAAATACAACAAATACAACTAATCCTAAAAGAGAGACCAGAAGACACAGGACAACAGCCAGACTACATCCACACGTGCGAGAGCCCAGCGCCTGGTGAAAGCGGTAAGATACAACCCCCGGCCTGGCTGGACCCGAGCTCACCTCCCCCCAGCTCCCGGCGGGAGGGAGAGGGAGCCCAGGACTGTTAAACACCCAGCCCCAGCCACCTGCACCAGAGCGGAGACACAGTGCATGCGTGGAGGGCTGGAAACTAGGGAAATAGGGCAGCAAGACCTCTGAGCGGGTTGCGAAGCTGATGCCCTTGTGACAAAGAAAAGCGAGTGCTTTTTGAAAGTCTTAAAGGGACAGGGACATAACAGCTGGACGGATACAACACAGGTCACAGCCCAGTGGCTGGAAATTACAGGGAAAACTGGGTGCACTAACCCCCTGGGCAACAGCTCTGAGACCCCTCATGGAGGTAAACAGCCAAACAGCATCCCCCCCCCCGCCCCGATCCATTACCCATCCGGGTGCTGCGAAAGCAGAGAAACAGCCTAAGGCAGACCACACCCACAGAAAGGGAAATTCCTCCATATTGGCTGGCAAGACACAAAGACCCAGTCAACACGCAATTACCCAACACAAGCCACTAGGGGTCGCAGTTGTCCCAGTAAAGAAAGGCCAGTAGCAAGTGAAAAGTTTGGCCCTCCCAGCTGATAGTCAATAGCACCTGTCAACATGAAAAGGCAAAAAAATATGATCCAGACAAGACTAACCCAGACAGCTTCGGCATCTGCTTCATCTTCCCCTGAGAAGGAACCTGGGGAGATAGATTTAACCAGTCTTCTGAAAAAGAATTCAAAATAAATGTCATAACCATGCTGATGGACTTGCAGAGAAATATGCAAGAACTAAGGAAGGAGAATACAGAAATAAAACAAGCTCTGGAAGGACTTCAAAACAGAGTGGATGAGATGCAAGAGACCATAATGGATTAGAAAACAGAGAACAGGAATGCAGAGAAGCTGATGCAGAGAGAGATAAAAGGATCTCCAGGAATGAAAGAATTCTAAGAGAGCTGAGTGACCAATTGAAAAGGAACAATATCCGCATTATAGGGGTACCAGAAGAGGAAGAAAGAGAAAAAGGGATAGAAAGAGTCTTTGAAGAAATAATTGCCAAAAACTTCCCCAAACTAGGGGAAGAAATGGCCTCTCACACCATAGAGGTACACAGAACTCCCATGACAAGGGATCCAAGGAGGGCAACACCAAGACACATAATAATTAAAATGGCAAAGATCAAAGACAAGGACAAAGTATTAAAGGCAGCCAGAGAGAAAAAAAAGGTACTTACAAAGGAAAACCCATCAGGCTATCATCAGACTTCTCAACAGAAACCTTACAGGCCAGAAGAGAATGGCATGATATACCTAATGCAATGAAACAGAAGGGCCTCGAACCAAGTCTACTGTATCCAGCACGAATATCATTTAAATATGAAGGAGGGATTAAACAATTCCCAGACAAGCAAAAGTTGAGGGAATTTGCCTCCCACAAACCACCTGTACAGGGCATCCTACAGGGACTGCTCTAGATGGGAGCACTCCTAAAAAGAGCACAGAACAAAACACCCAACATATGAAGAAGGGAGGAGGAGGAATTAGAAGGGAGAGAAATAAAGAATCATCAGACTGTGTTTATAATAGCTCAACAAGTGAGTTAAGTTAGACAGTAAGATAGTAAAGAAGCTAACCCTGAACCTTTGGTAACCACAAACTTAAAGCCTGCAATGGCAATAAGTTCATACCTCTCAGTAATCACCCTAAATGTAAATGAACTGAATGCACTAATCAAAAGACACAGAGTAATAGAATGGATAAAAAAGCAAGATCCATCCATATGCTGCTTACAAGAGACTCACCTCAAACCCAAAGACATGCACAGACTTAAAGTCAAGGGATGGAAAAAGATATTTCATGCAAACAACAGAGAGAAGAAAGCAGGTGTTGCAATTCTGGTATCAGAGAAAACAGACTTCAAAATAAAGAAAGTAACAAAAGACAAAGAAGGACATTACATAATGATAAAGGGCTCAGTCCAACAAGAGGATATAACCATTATAAATATATATGCACCCAATACAGGAGCACCAACATACCTGAAACAAATACTAACAGAACTAAAGGAGGAAATAGAATGCAATGCATTCATTCTAGGAGACTTCAACACACCACTCACCCCAAAGGACAGATCCACCAGACAGAAAATAAGTAAGGACACAGAAGCACTGAACAACACACTAGAAGAGATGGACCTAATAGACATCTACAGAACTTTACATCCAAAAGCAACAGGATACACATTCTTCTCAAGTGCACATGGAACATTCTCCAGAATAGACCACATACTAGGCCACAAAAAGAGCCTCAGTAAATTCCAAAAGATTGAAATCCTACCAACCAACTTTTCAGACCACAAAGGCATAAAACTAGAAATAAACTGTACAAAGAAAGCAAAAAGGCTCACAAACAGATGGAGGCTTAACAACACGCTCCTAAATAATCAATGGATCAACGACCAAATCAAAATGGAGATCCAGCAATATATGGAAACAAACGACAACAACAACACTAAGCCCCAATTACTGTGGGATACAGCAAAAGCAGTCTTAAGAGGAAAGTATATAGCAATCCAGGCATATTTAAAATAGGAAGAACAATCCCAAATAAATGGTCTAATGTCACAATTATCGAAATTGAAAAAAGAAGAACAAATGAGGCCTAAGGTCAGCAGAAGGAAGGACATAATAAAGATCAGGGAATAAATAAATAAAATTGAGAAGAATAAAACAATAGCAAAATATCAATGAAACCAAGAGCTGGTTCTTCAAGAAAATAAACAAAATAGATAAGCCTCTAGCTAGACTTATTAAGAGGAAAAGAGAGTCAACACAAATCAACAGTATCAGAAATGAGAAAGGAAAAATCACGACGGACCCCACAGAAATACAAAGACTTATTAGTGAGTACTATGAAAACCTATATGCTAACAAGCTGGGAAACCTAGGAGAAATGGACAACTTTCTAGAAAAATACAACCTTCCAAGACTGACCCAGAAAGAAACAGAAAATCTAAACACACCAATTACCAGCAATGAAATTGAAGTGGTAGTCAAAAAACTACCAAAGAACAAAACCCCCGGGCCAGATGGATTCACCTTGGAATTTTATCAGACATACAGGGAAGACATAATACCCATTCTCCTTAAAGTTTTCCAAAAAATAGAAGAGAAGGGGATACTCCCAAACTCATTCTATGAAGCTAACATCACCCTAATACCAAAACCAGGCAAAGCCCCCACCAAAAAAGAAAACTACAGACCAATATCCCTCATGAACGTAGATGCAAAAATACTCAACAAAATATTAGCAAACCGAATTCAAAAATACATCAAAAGGATCGTACACCATGACCAAGTGGGATTCATCCCAGGGATGCAAGGATGCTACAGCATTCGAAAGTTCATCAACATCATCCACCACATCAACAAAAAGAAAGACAGAAACCACATGATCATCTCCATAGATGCTGAAAAAGCATTTGACAAAGTTCAACATCCATTCATGATAAAAACTCTCAGCAAAATGGGAATAGAGGGCAAGTACCTCAGCATAATAAAGGCCATCTATGATAAACCCACAGCCAACATTATATTGAACAGTGAGAAGCTGAAAGCTTTTCCTCTGAGATCAGGAACTAGACAGGGATGCCCACTCTCCCCACTATTATTTAACATAGTACTGGAGGTCCTAGCCATGGCAATCAGACAAAACAAAGAAATACAAGGAATCCAGATTGGTAAAGAAGAAGTTAAACTGTCACTATTTGCAGATGACATGATACTATACATAAAAAACCATAAAGACTCCACCCCAAAACTACTAGAACTGATATCGGAATACAGCAAAGTTGCAAGATACAAAATCAACACACAGAAATCTGTGGCTTTCCTATACACTAACAATGAACTAACAGAAAGAGAAATCAGGAAAACAACTCCATTCACAATTGCATAAAAAAAAATAAAACACCTAGGAGTAAACCTAACGAAAGAAGTGAAAGACTTATGCTCTGAAAACTACAAGTCACTCTTAAGAGAAATTAAAGGGGACACTAACAGATGGAAACTCATCCCATGCTCGTGGCTAGGAAGAATTAATATCGTCAAAATGGCCATCCTGCCCAAAGCAATATACAGATTTGATGCAATCTCTATGAAACTACCAGCAACATTCTTCAATGAACTGGAACAAATAATTCAAAAATTCATATGGAAACACCAAAGACCCCGAATAGCGAAAGCAATCCTGAAAAAGAAGAATAAAGTAGGGGGTATCTCACTCCCCAACTTCAAGCTCTACAATAAAGCCATAGTAATCAAGACAATTTTGTACTGGCACAAGAACAGAGCCACAGACCAATGGAACAGACTAGAGAATCCAGACATTAACCCAGACACATATGGTCAATTAATATTTGATAAAGGAGCCATGGACATACAATGGCGAAATGACAGTCTCTTCAACAGATGGTGCTGGCAAAACTGGACAGCTACATGTAGGAGAATGAAACTGGACTATTGTCTAACCCCATATACAAAAGTAAACTCAAAATGGATCAAAGACCTGAATGTAAGTCATGAAACCATTAAACTCTTGGAAAAAAACATAGGCAAAAACCTCTTAGACATAAGCATGAGTGACCTCTTCTTGAACATATCTCCCCAGGCAAGGAAAACAACAGCAAAAATGAACAAGTGGGACTATATTAAGCTGAAAAGCTTCTGTACAGCAAAAGATACCATCAATAGAACAAAAAGGAACCCTACAGTAAGGGAGAATATATTTGAAAATGACAGATCCGATAAAGGCTTGGCGTCCAGAATATATAAAAAGCTCACATGCCTCAACAAACAAAAAACAAATAACCTAATTAAAAAATGGGCAGAGGAACTAAACAGACAGTTCTAAAAAGAAATACAGATGGCCAACAGACACATGAAAAGATGTTCCACATCGCTAATTATCAGAGAAATACAAATTAAAACTACAATGAGTATCACCTCACACCAGTAAGGATGGCTGCCATCCAAAAGACAAACAACAACAAATGTTGGCGAGGTTGTGGAGAAAGGGGAACCCTCCTACACTGCTGGTGGGAATGTAAATTACTTCAACCACTGTGGAAAGCAGTATGGAGGTACATCAAAATGCTCAAAACAGACTTACCATTTGACCCAGGAATTCCACTCCTTGGAATTTACCCTCAGAACGCAGCAATCAAGTTTGAGAAAGACAGATGCACCCCTATGTTTATCGCAGCACTATTTACAATAGCCAAGAATTGGAAGCAACCTAAATGTCCATCGGTAGATGAATGGATAAAGAAGATGTGGTACATATACACAATGGAATACTACTCAGCCATAAGAAAAGGGCAAAGCCTACCATTTGCAGCAACATGGATGGACCTGGAGGGTATTATGCTCAGCAAAATAAGCCAAGTGGAGAAAGAGAAATACCAAATGATTTCACTTATCTGTGGAGTATAAGAACAAAGGAAAAACTGAAGGAACAAAACAGCAGCAGAATCACAGAACTCAAGAATGGACTAACAGGTACCAAAGGGAAAGGGTCTGGGGAGGATGGCTGGGTAGGGAGGGATAACGGGGAGGAAGGAGAAGGGGGGTATTAAGATTAGCATGCATGGGTGGGTGGGAGAAAGGGGAGGGCTATCCAACACAGAGAAGACAAGTAGTGAGTCTACAACATTTTGCTATACTGATGGACAGTGACTGTAAAGGGGTTTATAGGGGGGACCTGGTTATACAGAGGATCACAGCCTAAGTTGGCTACCCCAAAAATTGACTAAGATATGATATGAAAAAGAACTTCCAACATCAGCACTCTCTGGAAGACTCATGCCAGAAGATGATCATCAAAAAACCCCAACAAAGATCCACGCGCTGCTACAGGTGTAGATGCACTCATCCCACCGGTTCCTGGACTTGCCATGGGAATGAAGAAGGAGATATCTAAGCTGGCCTGTGCATACAGTAAAACAACAAATTTGACTGGATCTGTACTGTTGGAACTCAACCAAGAATTAGAAGTGCAAATTGTAGCACTCCAAAATCTTACAACTACAGACTATTATTGTTAAAAGGACATATGGGATGTGAACAGTCCCCAGGAATGGGCTGTTTTAATTTGTCTGATTTCTCTCAGACTGTTCAAGTTCAGTTGGACAATATCGACCATATCATAGATAAGTTTTCACAAATGCCTAAGGTGCCTAACTGGTTTTCTTGGTTTCACTGGAGATGGCTGGTAATTATAGGTCTGCTTTGGTTATGTAACTCTACTCCTATTATGTTAATGTGTGTGCGCAATTTGATTAGTAGTTTAAAACCTAACATGCTTATGTTACTCTACAAGAAGATATGTCAAAGAAATTATCAATCTTCCCATGTTTTCTTCCACCTGCTACTTCTACAGCTTTTCTTCTTCCTTCCTAATTACAACCCTTAAGTAGAATTCGTGCCTCATATCGAATTTACCGTTTATCATAATTCTTCCAAGTGGTAAAGATACCTCAAGACAAATGCTGGGCATAGAAGCCACAGGGCATAAATCTGCAAAGAAGTAAAAAACTAACCTTTTCAAACAATATGGCTTCTCTCTCACTTACCAACTTTACATTTCCCTGTATGGCCCCGGAAGATGACTGGTTAGCCAGAGACGGGTAAGATTCCTCAAGGGAGGAACAACCTAAGACAGGCACAGTCGCAGGGGGCCATCAGGTGAGAATTTGGGGATCAACAGAGGTGAGGCTCAGAACCTCACCCCCCCTGCTTTGAGAGAAATCTTCTGCATCCGTGGATGTTTTGCTGCCCTTGTCTAGCCTGGATTAATACTTAGTCCATAGGCACACACCTGATCATCTACATTTGCCCTCTTACAGCACTGAACTATGTTTTCTACCTTTATCTTGCATCTACCTACCACTTCAGCATTTTATTAAAAAAATAATAATAATAATAATAATAAGGGAGAAATGTGGGATTCACATATAAATCAAGTATAAAAATCAAACAAATATTCATATTCGACCTGATTGTTTATAGTTCATAACGCATGATTTAAACCGAAAGTTTCTGTGATGACTGCCCTTGTACTGTTCACCATGTAACTTATTCACTATGTAAGAGTTTGTTCTCCATGTAAGAACTTGTTCGTTATGCTTCAGAAGATTGGAGACTGATGAAAATTAGGTTTGGGGTGGATTAAAGATTGTGCATTGAGCATTGACTCCCCTATATAGAATTTTATTGTTGTTAACAACTATTTGATCAATAAATATGAGAGATGGCCTCACAAAAAATAAAAAAGTACACACTTCCAATTGTAAAATAAATAAGTAACCAGGATGTAATGTATAGCATAAGGAATATAGTCAAAATATTGTAACAACTTGGTATGGTGATAGCTGGTACCTAGAATTATCATGTATATAAATGTTGAATCACTGTGTTGTACACCTGAAACTAATCTAATACTGTGTATCAACTACCCTTCAATAAAAAATTATTATCTACAAAAAAAAAATTAAATGAAAAAAAGTAACCAATGATAGGGAGTATTTTAAAGATATCAGTCAGTTAATTTTTTTCTCTTTTTCCCCACCTCCACCCTTCTTTCTTTTCTTTCTTTTTTTCCCCTCTCCCTCTCTCTCTGTCTCTTTGTATGTGTGTGTGTGTGTGTGTGTGTGTGTGTGTGTGTGTGTGTGTGTGTTGTTTATTCTCTCCTCAGTCATTACCAGGAAAGCCCTTGGAATGGGCATTAACAGCGTGCTTGACTTTAGGGAGATTGAGGACTCCCAGGCTGGGGAGGACGGAAGCCTCACGCGAGCAGGCGTGCCAGCTCCAGTGGCAGAGAAGCAGTGCCTATTGAGGCCCCCCCTGACCCGGCACAAAGCGTCTATTCCCTCAGCGCCTTGTCTTGCTCCCTCTGCAGTCCTGTCCCCAGGTAGCAATGACTGGCGTGGAATAGATGGGAAAGAAATGTGAGTTGAGTGAAGGCCCATCAGCTTCCCCAGTGACAATCCTCTACATACTTCTGACACTCCTTCTCACAAGGAGAAGCAGATGGAGGCTGGAAACACATTTCCTTAGGTGTTTAATTTATTCCTAATAATCATACTGCAGAATTCTTGGGCAAAAATCAATTTCCTTTCTACTTATGTCAAAATTTGTGTTCCCCATTCAGTGCCTTAAAATCACTGGAGCAGAAATTTCATATTGATATCACATTTTGTTTAGAGAAAAAACTGCATAAAATCATTTCTGCCCTTGCAACATACATTTCTGCAAATTTTCTGTGAAGTAAAATTCTTTAGATTAAAGCTGCCTCAGTGTGTCTAACATAACTAAGAGCAAAATTCAGATCAAGGACACAGTTGCTCTCATAATGCCAATGTGACATGCAGTACGTACGTGTATATGAAAGTAAGTAGATTTGATACACATTTTTCAAAATCTAAATCTCATTATCATGACCAAAGTAGATACAACTTTGGTTGAAAATTTAATCGATTATTGGCTTGGCCTCAATAGAAATAATACTGAAATAGTCATCAGTAGAACCAAGACAGGGATATCTACTCTAAGTTTAATGTCTAGAGATCATTATCCAATTAATTGCAGTGGAAGAGAGAACATAGGGAGGATCTGGAGTTCGTATCTAGAATTGCCCCCAGATTTTGGTGGTAGGGGGTGGCCAGCCTAGTTCACTGGGAAATAGTAACTGCTTGACCTCATCTGGACTCAACATGTCTCCAGATGCTGTTGGTGAAGATTCAGGGAACCAGTCAAACTCAGAAGTCACCTGCAGAAATGAGAGAAACCAACTGGCAGTGATATTCAGACATGTGGCAAAGCCAGAGTAGTTTTTCTGCAGGCGTCAGGATATCAGTCCCTGAATTAGCATTTTAACTCCAGAGAGAGAATCTCTGGTTTGGGGAAGAGCTGGAGAGGATAATGCAGATGGTAATAGAAGCTACACTATGAGGCAGGCAAATCAAGAAATGCACATGGGCCCAGGAAACAGGACCGGGGCCACTTACCATACCTGGTACCCAGCAGGGACTTGAAAAGGTATCAAGTTTGTGAGCAAGGTCAAGGACAGGATGGATATGGACTTGGCATTATGTATTAGATTGGGAGACTGGAACTAAAATTATTTTAGTTGAAAATGGTATGGGGATTAGGGAAAGCTTAGGAGGGAGAGCGTTTTGGCCAAGACCCAAGGAGAACCTGCCCCAGTTAGGAGCTTGATGCCACAGCCTAGGTTGGAGATGATTATGAGAATTCGACCTTATGCATAGCCTAATACCAGCTTCATAAACCTGACTGTTTTTCACACTTGCAGGAATTGTAAGATTGTTTCTTCTTGGCCTCTACATTTGGAAACTGGCAGGTAGTCTGTCACGAGGAAGAAAATATATTTCTGGAGAAATGGGAATATTGAGTTACCAGTTGCTTCTCTTCTGTGTGTTCTACTCCCTGAAGGGCAGGGGGCAGCTTCCAGCCTGAGGGAGTAGTGTGCACAGAAGGTACACCTTCCTCGAGGCGTCTGTGATCGGCTAAAGTTACTCTCCAAGTCTTAAAATGCCAGGCCCACCTCCTCCTTGGTGATTTTGCGGTAACAAACATTTATCTCCAGAGACAGAAATGAAATGTCAGAAACAGCAGACTTGAGCTATTTCTATTTCATGGATGAGTACCTTTTCATTTTATCACCTCGTAGAGAGGCCAACTTGCCTGCCGGCTTCATCACTTTAAAAAAACAGAATTATTTTTTTCCTCATGCCACTTAAGCATTTATGGCACAGGGTGAGAGATGCCTCCCTATTTCCCCACCCCATATATGCCCACATACCAGATAATCACTTACAAAGGACACACTCTTTGAATTCCCCTGTGAGCACTGGACAGTTGATAAACTAGAAGCAGATTTTGAAAGCCCCAGAAACCTCATCCTCCCGTAACTGACCACCTTTTGCCCTGCATAGCAGTGGAGTCTGAGTTTGGATATTTTAAGTAAAGGATATTTGAGAAGACTAAAGGCTCCCCCTGGAACATTTTCTGGAGTCTGGATATTAGGGAGAGGGAGGAACACATGGGCAGTGTGAGACCACTACGGTGAAGAGTTTTTTAAACGAGGTCATAAGATCGACTGGGTGCACATCCCTGCAGAAGGAAGCTCCCTGAAGATCTTTCTCCTTCATTTTCTCCACAATGTCTCATCCAAGCATAAGCAGTACTCAGTCAGTAATAAGGAATTTCATTTCTTTTCTCATTATTACCATTCAGAAACTCAGCAGTTGAAATTATTGCTTAGCCTGGGGCTCTCATAAAGGATTCAAGCCAATGTCCGTCGGTTCTGACTGAGCACTTGTCATGCTCCAGGCACTGAACAAAGTAGACAAAGATCCTCCCCTTGTGAAGTTCATATTCCACTTACTGAAAAGTCCTGGAGAGAGCACTATTTCTTGCTTTCCTTAAAACTTTATTGCCCAATAAGACATCTGGTGCACAATAAATTTTTTGCACTAGGCTTACTATAAAGAAAGAGAAATCTCCACAGATTAGAAAAGAAACTAAAAAATAACCAAAGAAAACAATTTGCTAAGCTGCAACCAGAGCAGGAAGCTGTGAGTGTTGAGTTACTTGTTAATAAGGTGAAAGACGATGTTGCCAGGAGGGCAGATGCCCACCAGAACGGGCTCAGTGTGGGTCTGGAGCCAGCAGCAGAAAGCTCTGCGTCCAACCAGCTTCCTCCAAGTGAACTCACTAAAGGAGTATATCCTTTAGAATTTTCTTTAGTGATATTCTGCTGAATGAGGCATCCTCTTGTTTTTCTTTATCTAATTATGTCTTTAGTTGACCATTGTTCTTATAAGATTATTTGTTGGGTACACAACGGGATGGCGATTATTTTCTCCCAGCACTTTCAGAGCATTACTTCTCTACCTTCGGACCTTTGTTGTTATTCTTGATTAATCAGTCATTTGCCATAAAATTGATATTCCTTAGGAGGTAAGCATAAGCTAAAACTTATCCTTTAAGTTTTAGCTTTTAAAAAAGGGTGTTCTCTTACAGGATCCCAGATTCAAAAAGACCTGCACCTCTATGTTTATCGCAGCACTATTTACAATAGCCAAGAAATGGAAGCAACCTAAGTATCCATCAGTAGATGAATGGATAAAGAAGATGTGGTACATATACACAATGGAATATTATTCAGCCATACGAAGATAACAAATCCTACCATTTGCAACAACATGGATGGAGCTAGAGGGTATTATGCCCAGTGAAATAAGCCAGGTGGAGAAAGACAAGTACCAAATGATTTCACTCATATGTGGAGTATAAGAACAAAGGAAAACTGAAGGAACAAAACAGCAGCAGACTCACAGAACCCAAGAATGGATAAACAGTTACCAAAGGGAAAGGGTCTGGGGAGGGTGGGTGGGGAGGGAAGGATAAGGGGATTAAGGGGCATTATGATTAGTACACATAATGTAGGGGTGGGGCACGGGGAAGGCAGTATACCACAGAGAAGACAAGTACTGACTCTATAGCATTTTACTATGCTGATGGACAGTGACAGTAATGGGGTGTGTGGATGGGACTTGATAATGGGGGGAATCTAGTAACCACAAGGTTGCTCATGTGATTGTTATCAATGATACCTTAATTTAAAAAAAGGGTGTTCTTTTTGTTTTTGATATTTTAAAGTTTTACTAGAATATATCTAATTAAAATTTTATTTTTATTTTTGTTAGATTATTTTTTCTTCTAGCCTGCCAACTTCAATTTTTTCTTATGAACCTAATGTTGTTCCTTTGAAGCTAACATATTTGTCACCCCCTGCCTCTGGTTGCTTTTAAGATTTTCTGTCTGTCTTTATATTTCAAGAGTTTTTATTGTATTCAACGTGATGTTTATTTCTTTGTATGCCTCTTCAGTTTACCTATTATGCTGTTAATATTTTCTATCAAACTCATCAGTTATTGTACTTCATGTTTAATCTTTTTTGTATTTTTGAGCTATCTGTTGCAATTCTCCATTTATCATCTATTTTTTTTTACTATATTAACAATCATTTTAAATTTATTTCCTGGTAGCTCAAATATCTAGAAAATCTGTTGTCTGTTGTCTGTGGGCCATTTTATTCTTGATTTTTCATAAATTCTAATCCTTTTGTATTACCTTTTATTACCTTTTAAAAATTATATGCTGGACATTGTGTATGAAAAATACAGCAATAATTTGAAACTCTCAGTGATATTGTTCTCCAGAAAGGATTCACTCCTGCTTCTCAGAGACTATTGGGGTGGGAGCAGATCACCGTAATCTAATCAGCAAAGCGACTTTAACTTTTGTGGGAGCTGGTTTATTTATAGGCCATCCTAACTCCTAAATTCCTGACTCCATCGACAGTCCCACTTGAAAGTGTTTAAGCAACATCTTCCTCTTGTCAGGCCAAAGTTCATTTTTTTCCCATGAAATGGCCAAAAGCTTTGATTGGATTTTTAGCTATTTCTGTAGAAGGAGGAAGGGAGGAAGGAAGGAAAAAAAGGTTTCCCTTTCACAATGCAGGTCTTTCCTGAATTTTGAAAGTCCACGTTAAGCCACTTTGCTTTTAGGAAAGACCTACATTAGTACCTCTTTTCGCTAATGAGAGAAATCCAAAAGGATTTTCACTTTTAAAGAAATTAACAAATCTTTCAAATCATTTTAAATTTAAATATAATTTGTATACAATATTGTTTGGTTTCAGATGAATAACTTAGTGATAACTCAGTTGCATACATTATTAAATGCTTGCCGTAAGTGTAGTTACTATGTGTCACCATACAGAGATATTACAAAATTAGGAGTTATAGACCCTATACTTCCATTCCTCCAACTAAATTATTTTATAATTTGAAGTTTGTTGCTCTTTACCCCCTTTATCTATTTCACCCTCTCAATCTCCTCCACCACACAGTAACAACCATACATTCTCTGTGTTTATGAGTTTATTTGTTTTGTTTGTTCATTCGTTTTTTGTTTTTTTTTCCCCACAGATTCCACGTATAAGTGAAATCATATGCTATTTGTCTTTCTCTGACTGACCTATTTCACTTGGCAAAATACCTTCTAGGTTCATCCATGTTGCTACAAATAACAAGATTTCTTTTTATGGCCGAATAATATTTCATTGTATTTATGTACCACATCTTCTTTATCCATTCATCTATTGATAGACACTTCAGTTGGCCTCTATAAATAATGCTGCAATAAACATGGGGGTGTATATATCTTTCAAATTAATAATTTTGTTTTCTTTGGGTAGATTCCCAGAAGGGGAATTGCTGGGGTATATAGTATTTCTATTTCTAGTTTTTGAGAAACTTCCATACTGCTTTCCATAGTGGCTTGCACCAATTTACATTCCCACCAGCATGATAAGCAAAAAGAGGGTTCCACATTTGTTTAGCAGAGGGCTATTATTATAGTGGCAGCACGATGCTGACAGTGAGAGTGGCGCCATGGCGCCACCAAGCTCCTTCCCCGGGAACTGCACTCAGCGTCTCAGCATCAAGCCACCATAGCTTCAAACTGTGTCTGTGAGCATATGTGCCTTTTCTTGATTTGTTTTGTGCATCTGTTAGCAAGATGTGTCCTAAGGTATCAGAAAAGCCTAAGAGAGGTTACTTTTAGGTCTGGGAATGCTCAAAAAGGTTTCCCTAATGCTTCTATGTTTTATGCCATTTTAGCTTATGAAAGGGGAAACCTGAATTATTGTTTCTAAAATTAACTTATTAATTATTTAATATTTGTAGAACCCCTTTCAAGATGGAAGAGATTATCTAAGCAAGAGTCATGCAGGGGAGATTCAAAAGAACTGCTGAGAGATGATGCCCTTCTATTAAGAATTCATCAAATTCTTTGTATAATTTGCTCTATGAATAGGCAAGTTGACTGATGTGTCCATGTGGTATTGCAATACAACACAAAAATTCAGGCAATCTGGTCTGAACCGTTAATGACTGATGAAAAGAACCAAGAGAGAGCCCTTATTTATTGACACATATGTGAGAGGCTTCTCTTGACCGAGGAAACATCCGGCTATTGGCACTGACTGTCACTTACCAGGCTTGGAGAATGCATTGTCAATACTTGCAACAAGGCGTAAAGTAGAGAAAAGCCACCAAAAGCATCACATGAAAAGATAATTCTGTCTCTGAGTAGAGATGGTGTCACAGTGCCTACCTGTTAAGGAAGCAACTGCAATAGCTTCTTCCCACCCTATTAACCATCCAATTCACAGTCCAGAGTTTTATGCTCACAACCGCGCCCCCACCTGTCCCAACCAAATTATTGTTATTTCCTCCCATTTAAAGATTAGTAAATTGAGATTCATAGAAATTAACTATCTCAGTCAAAGTCAAATAGCTAAAAAATGGTGGAGCTGGGATTGAACACATGCAGTATTCATTAAAACTTTCTTTCATTATTATAAAAGCCACCCTCCTTCTCCCAATTCCATATTGGGGCAATTCTCAGCAGTGACATACATCATTTTAGTGTCTCGGGAGGGTTGAGGTACTTAGCTTTCTGTTGACTAGGGCTCTATGTAAGTCTTGAGGATAAATACTTTACAGGACACATTGTAAAACAGGAGGCCCTGGTTAATGATGCAAAACCTGAGCTGACCCCCAAAATCTTCAATGTCTCAAAACAAACATATCTGTATCTGATTATTAAGGGGGAGGAAGGGAGCAAAGGATGCAAAGAGGGAGGAAAAGCGGTAGAATGAGGGAGGGACTGATTCTAGATTCCTACTCAGGTCAGACCTTTAACCTCCTGTGCATTCCTAAACTGGTTTATAGCTTCACAGCTCCATGAGCCCATTGTGCAAGTACAATGAATCACAGAGCTCTTTCTCATTAAGGTTCTGTCCCTATAGAGAAATCCCACAGTGACTGTAGTTTTGAAAATAGAGAATTTAAATCATCGTTCCAAAAGTGAGAATGCAAATAGTCCCAGAGCACCCAGAAACTGTCCACAAATCTTGAGACAAGGCTAACTAGAAAGATTACCAGGGAGAGTAAATATGAGAGACGTGATTTCCCTTCCAGTAAATGCATCTCTGGGAAAGGCTCTTGTTAACGCCCACTGAAAAATAGGCCTGCTGTCCAAGTCAGCAGTGAATTACAGAAGAAATAGTGCAAAACTTCACAGCCTGGAGAGAAAACCCCAGTTGTACTGAAGTGGAGCTGTGAAATGATTCCTATACTTCAAAGGAGAATTATTTTATCTTTTTGCTAAGTCACTGAAATAAACAATCACAGTTCTAAACTGTGGAAAACAGGAAGAGACATTGGAAAGATTTATAACATGCCTGTTACTACTTCCTGTAGCAAAATAGAGTAGCGAACAGAAGTGCCTTTCTGTAACATCCAAAGTTAATGAAATAATTTCACATGTATCATTTCATTTAAATTTCACAACAGCATTTGTGAGATATTATTTTATGTTGTAGATGAGACCCTAATGTTCGAACAATTTTAAGTGGCTTGTGTGTGTGATCACAAATATGAAAAACAGTGGTGCCAGACCTGGGGTCCCCACCTTCTTAATTCTAGTCCCTGATTTTCCATCCCAGGTGCACCTATTGGCATAGATTCCCTTTCTGCCTCTTCCGAGCCAGGATGAAAAGGTAAACACACATTTCTCATCAACTGGGTTAAGACTTGTCCTCCAGCACCCTGTACTTCTCTTTTTACAATACTCGCTTCATGTGAGTCTTTTTTCCTCCCAATTGTTTTTGTTTGTAATTCCTTGAGGACTCTAAGCTCTGTGAAGCCAAGAACATTTTCTTTCCTCCCTTGTCAGCAACTAGCAGGAAGTCTGTACAGAAGACACGGAACCATATTTTGACAGCTTACTACCCACTCCTCCTTCTCAATAGCCACTCCCCTCTCCAAATCACCCCTCCCTCCTTGTGTGCTGTCTCCGTGGAAGGTAAATAAATCTCTGTGCTAACATTTCACTATGCAAGGCTGAGAGATCAAATGCTTCTTCTCCAGGCCTGTGACTCTGGGGACAGGCCTAGGGCTTAAACTCAGCCAGTGAAACACTCTCTCCTGGAAGTCTGAATTTTGTCGACATGTCCCAAATCCAAGACAATTATTAGAATATATTTCTCCCAAAGCCAGTGCTCTGATCAGACCTGATTGCTATGGCACCATTGCTATTAACTGTTTCTAGCTTTCCAGGCGGGCCTTGGTTTCTGCCTACATAGAGTCTGGGCAACCCCATTATAACCTTCCAGGACATGCCATTTACTTATATAGTTCATATTTGGTTTCTATTGCTCAAAACCCATGACTCCAAAACAAGATAAAAAAATTGTTTTAATTACATTAAGTTTATAAACATTACCTATCAGTTTATCAGAAAAGCATATATTTCCCCCCCTAACTCAAATTCTACAAAAAATTACTGTGAGCTTCTGCCTATAAAGGACAGTCAATGCTATAGCCATTGGTAACAGATGGTGGAAGATTTTCTTAATATACGTATTCCTGATAACCAAAGCCTCAATTAAACTAGAGAATAAAATATTTAGTCATAACTCACCAGGGTTATTTTTTTAAGGAGTTATAGCAATAAAGCACAGATACATTACTTTGGTAACAGGTAGTCTGCTCTAGGCCATAGCTCAGGAGAACTGAGTTCTTTAGAATTATCGTTTCCTCAGACAGATTTCCAAGAAGCTTACAATAGTGCTTTCAGCTGTAGTTTCATAACAGTGAATTTGAAGCTGAAATTCCATACTTAAAATAGTATAAAGGAAATTTTGTTTATTTTTTGTTTTCATTTCTTAGGATTCTGTCTTCTCTGACTAGATACTCTAAGCCCTCAGTTCAAATCCAGATGAACCCATGATTATAGTTGGTTTCTCAAAATGATAAACAGAAACATTGCTGTTGGGACTCAGTGTCTTTCCTGAAACAGTGGCATAAATATGTCATTTGGCAAATAATCTAATATTTGTAAGAGGTGCACGATATAGAAACCATCACACTCTGCCAGGCAGCACATATTTTAAGAAAATCCAACATGTCACTGGTTTGGTCAAAGATCAGATCAAGACAATAGTTTCAGGACAAAATTATATTATAATTTGGATAATTTTAAAATATAGGATAAAATAGAATGTCACAAATACAACTGAATGTAATTTAAGAAATGCACACATGAAACAAAAGCATCACTGTGATGTTAACTGTGAAGCTGTAACAAGCCTGGCTGGCATTGTTTAAGTAAACAAGGAAGAGGAAAATATTTTACAACTTCCTGTTATACTCAGAATAAAGTACCTGTAAATATTACTAGACTAAGAATCAAGATATTCTGGTTCCAGTTCAGGATTTATCATGTACCTTAGATTCCTCATCTGTAAAAGGAGAGGGTTGTATTTTTCTTACATCACTAAGGTACATAGAGATGTATACGCACAGGGGGACACTGCTTCTCATATGCAGTTTTGCAAACACTACCGAGAACACAGTGTTGGTCAGACACTGTAATAGGCTTTAGATTTACAAAGCAGGCTCTTGGAAAAATTGCAGTCCACAGGAAAATACTGCCAAATCACAATTACTATAGAAAATGTCCTAACTGCCATTTACTTATGTGGCTCATCTTTGGTTTCTATGAAAACACAGAGTTACCACGGGTGTGGTGGTAGCTCTAAGGAAGATCACTTCCCTGGTTTCGTGTCCAGAGAATATCTCCTGGAAGAGAGAATGTCTGTGCCCGCATTTCAAAGTACATTATCAAGGTAAAGAGAAGGGACTGGAGCACACCAGGCAAAAGGAACAGCTTGAAAATACACAAAGTGCGAAAAAGCATGCTGTGTACAGGAAATGAGAAGCAGCCCGTCACTTCACAGTGTAAAATGCAAGGCTGACAGTGGTAAGAGGCAGGAGAAGCTGAGGAAGGTGACTTTCAGCCATGAACATATTCTATTATTAAGACAATAAGAGCAACTGAGGAATGTTTAAAATGGTTAGACTTGCATTTGTATTTTAGATCAGTTACTCATGGGTATAATTAAATCTGAGGATACCCAGACTAGGTGGAAAGATCACTTAGATGCCAAAACGTTTGTGGGTGATATGGAAGGGTCGGCTCCTAGAAGTTGGAGGGGTTTTCTTGGAGGAAAGGCACAGTAGAGAGACGGCTCAGTATTGATATATACATAGGATATAAGAACTCCCGTAAGGCATGGTAATCGGAACTGTGAACCAAGGTTGGGACTCCCAAAACCGAGTGGTGGATAGAGGATGTGGTCTGTGCTCACGAAAGAAACAGAAGAAATGGTCAGAAATGTAGGAGTATCAGTAAAGAGCACGGTCACAGATCCATAAAGTAGAATGTCTCAAAAAGAGTAAGTGGCAAATAGTGTGCAAGAGCGCCTCCTGGAGGAGTAAACTGAGCAAAACTGGAGCTATGACAGGGCTCGGAGATGTTCCACTTCTAACCTACCAGAATAGAAATGAATGCTGAATACCGGGCTCATTTGTTATGGATTTTGGGAAGATCACACTTGATTATACATAGAAGCAGGAATAAACTAGTTATGATGCGCCACCTTAGCAAAGCTTAAAACTGAGTTCTGAAAGGATTATGTTGATCTCTCAGTAAATTAACTGCCTACCAAAACAAAATTTAATACTCATTAAAGGAAGACAACAAAATCCAACACTATTAAATCCAGGTGCATAATATCCATAATGTCCAGCACCCAATCCAAAATTATATGATCATCTCAATAAACAGAAAAAACATTGAATGCATTTCAATATCTACTCTTGATATAAGCTCTTAGCTAAATGGGAATAGAAAAAAATCTTTCTCAACCTAAATAAATGGTACCTACAAAAACCTACAGCTAAAATCATCCTTAATGATGATAACCAAAATACTATCTGTTAAAGAATAAGAACAAAACAGAATTCCATTGTCACTTCTATTTAACAGTATACTTGAGGTCTTATCGAGTGCAATAAGGCAAAAAAAGGAAATAAAGGGAATTCAAATTGGAAAGGAGTAAGTAAAACTCTTTTTCCCCCCATATTTAATCTAATAAAGCACACCATGAACCTGAAAATATCAACCAACTACCAGGCTATAGTCTACTAAATTTAGCAGATAGTAGAAAGGAAAGAAAAGTCTTTTGGCATATAGGTAAAATGGGAAATACTAAATTATAGTATTTAGAATGTATCTTTGTATGATATAACTACAAACAAATAGAAGATACTGGTTACTGCTAAACTTAGAATGGTGGTTAATTTTGGAGGGAGAGAAGAGAGAATAGGATGAGATAATGGAGGGGCTTATGAGATGGTTGGCAAAGTTCTATTTCTTGATCTAGTTGATGAAAACAAGAATATTCACCTAATAAAATTTACTGGAATACATATTAATTTGTGTGACTTTATACACCTAGATTTTCTTTTATAAGAAAAGTGTTTTTAAAAAAAGTGAAGTGAAGCCAATTAGAAAAAAAATGCATTTGTATTTTATTGATAGATGATCTTTTGAAAAGCTAAAGAGCAGCAGAAGCATAAATTCTATTATAGTTGCTGAATATGGGATATTTTATATCTTGAATCAAAACTATTTTATCTGTCTTCTGTAAAAAATAGTATGTGGTGTTTAAAACACATTCATTCACCATTCATTTGACAAACAAATTTTGGGTATCTGATATGCAGATAGAATATTAAATGTAAAAATAAAAAGATCAGTAAATATGATAGCTGTCAAAAAAGCCCATATATAGTGATTCAGCCAAACTCATAAACAAATGACCCAGTTTGCAAAGCATTCTAAGCAGTCTAATTTTGTCATAATTATATGCTTAACTCCATTTAAAACAATCACTAGACAAGAAATGCAATTAAAAAAAGGCAGATGACCACATGGGAAACATTGCTGGAAAAACTTATTACAAAGATTAATTTTCATGATGTATAAAGAGCTCTTTCAAATCAATAAGAAAAAAGGCCAACAGAATAGAAAAGTGGGCAAGGGAACTATACAATTTATGAAATAGGAATGTAAATGGTGAATGAACATGTAAGATATGTTTGTCCTTTTTCATAATTAAAGGCATACAAATTAAAACAATACAGCATATTAAGTACAACACTGCAGGCATATTAAAGTGTCACATAAGCACAGAGCAAATAGCAAGTATGTGCTTAGACCATCTCAGAAATTTTCCACTGATGAAGTAATATTTGAGTCGTGTATTAAAACATGATGAGAAACTTTCCAGGAAGATAAAGGCAGTTTATTCTACAAGAGCATGGTTTGAAATATTATGGTGCATTTGGAAAAGGCACAAATGCACATGTAGTTAAACAGAGCGTGCAGGCTTCCATGGTAGAAGATGCAGCTGGTGAGAGAGGCTGGAATGGAATGGAAAGATCTTGTACATCATGGGAAGCAGTTTGGGAGCTATTCTTATAGAAGATGGGCAATTTGCAAAGGACTTGAGATTGACTTAATCAAGTAATCATTATTATAAAGATAACAACAGTATGGAAAATGGACTGGGTTGACCATTTAGAAAATTATGAAAATGAAAGAGCTCTTTAATCTATCAGGTAAGTCATTAATGCAAGTAGCCTGGGAAGGTGTGTCAGCCAGGTAATGAATATACCAGTGGAGCCACCCTTAGTGGGACATCTCAGGACAGATTGCTTCCATGCAAACATGCAGACCTGTCTCATGCCTCTTTCTTCCTCTAGGGCTACTCAGTGGGTTCTACACAGTTCTGCAGTCAGAAACCGAGTAAATGAATTAACTTTGCCTTCCTAAAAGCTGACCCAGGTTATGGGAATAGAGAACAGAACCTTGGAGTTGGAGGGGATCGTGATTATCTGGTCTAGGTCTTGGCAAGGAACTTCTACCCAGAATGAGAAGTAATAGACCCAGGTACAAGTGACACAGTGAGTGTGCACATGCTCCTGAGACTGTGCACAAATGTTTGTTTCTGCTAGAGGGCTGCATCTAAGCATGCTGTCACACCCCCAGACAAGCCATAGTAACTGACAGTTGTGTTTAATGGTTCTCTGCCCCTTACATATGGGGAAAAAGTCAATTTGAAAAATATTTGTATTAGTGATATTTCTGGAGACATACTTAAAGTTTTTGTTGTTTACACGCTGAAGTTAAATTCCTTCACATGGGCCCAATCTGCATTTCAATCATTCTCTCCCTTGCAATCTTATAACTCCTGTTAACTCACTTTTGCCCCAACACTACATCTTTGCTACTGTAGCCCTCTACAGAATGTTGTCCTCATTCCTTTTCATATTTTTCCAATTGCCAAAATTTGTCTTACTTTCAAAACCCAACTGAACTATCTCCCATCTTTGAAGATACTTTCCCTCCTAAGTACCTTTTTCCTCCTTGATTCTTCAATATCTTATACCTATAATACAACACTTCAGAGGCAAATATGTCCTGTTAAAGTTGTCTATCTCTACCAGGATATTTCCTTCATTCTCTCATAGTGCACAGCTTCGTTTCTGGGACATGGGACATGAGTATTTGCCCAATCAGTGTTTGGTGAATTACACTGAATTGACTCACTGTTGCTGGGAGATGGTGTTATACAGTGGAAAGAGCACAAGATTTGAAATTTCAATGTCTGTCTTCAAATACTACTTTCATCATACTAGCTATGTGATCTGATAAAAGCTACTTAATCTTGCTAAGCATCAGATTTGTCATATATAAAATCTAGTTAAAAATGTTTAACACACAGCTATAGTCCAGATTAACCAAAAGTGATACCTGTAAAAAAATGTGTTTTAAACTATAAAGCTCTGTGCAAATCATTGCTGTTAAAAGCTTCCACTTTATTTGGGGAGTGGGATTAATATATGAATCAAGTATAGAGATCGAATGTATAACCATATCTGACTTGATTATTTTTCTTGTAATTCATGATGTATGATCAAGACCAAAACAGTTTCTGTGACATGACTGCCCTTGCATTGTTCACCATGTAAGAACTTGTTCACCATGAAGGAACGTCACGCCCCAAGAGACTGGAGACAGCTGAGAATTAATGATTGTGTATTGGAACCCCTACACAAAATTCTATTGTTGCTAACATTTATTGGCTCAATAAATATGAGGGGTGCCCTTTCAGCACCACTCTTGAGCTGTGAAGCGTCGAGTCCCCTGGTTGGTCCTTTCAGATCTTTGATATCTCTTCGGGTCTCCTCCCTTACCTGCGGGTCAGAAGCAGGGAGGGACCGACATTGGGGTCATGTTTGATTGTGAAGGGTTGTTTCACAGGCAAATATGGAACCTCATGCTGTTATTTCAAACTAAACAAGCTGGCTAGCTTTGCTTTTTCAGATGCAGACCCCCCACTCACCATATCACAGCTGGAGAGTGCTTGCTTTCTGATTCAATGCCTTTTTATAGCACTTTCTCATAAGCCAACAAAACTGAACACACTTCCTACTGCTAATCAATGCCACATGTAGTACAATGAGCAATTAAGCCCAGAAAAAGGAAGAGGACATTAATAATAGAATGCTTGATTACTGAGAGATTAAAACCTGAAATTGTGTTTGCATTCTCTGTTGGAAGGTATAATTTAATTAGCCAACGTGGAAAGGTTTGAGATGTGACAGAAAACTAATATCCACCTTGCATTTTCATAGCCTCTTTCCTTCTGAAAGAAAGTTTCTGAATGAAGTTTCTAAATATGCAGATGTTGGCATCTACAGTTCTCTAGGCTGTGGGCTCTGTATTATTGAGGTCTCACTATCTCTGCTTCCTCCCCATTGCACAATTGCTCCAGAAGTGTGACACGTCAGATGCCAACCCTTCTACCCACTGCTCCACAGGGAACATATGGGAATAATTTTTCCCTAATTGCTATCATCTGACTAGAAAGTCAGCCATCAGTTTCGCTCTAATACATGATAAGGATCTTGTGATTCTTTACTTCCCTTCTTCTTCCTAAGCAGTTCCTGGGTGCTCAGTACCTGCCCGGTGTAGGAACCATGAGCGGCCTTGGACTGACAGTGCAGGGTAAGAAGCCAGTTTTGATAAAGTGAATTCTTCATCAGATGGTGACAGTGGCATAAGCCTTTTGTTCACACCCAAAATGTTGGGCCTCCTGATAGGAAGGGCTACAGTTACCTTTCAGGGGGTGGAATGCAGAACCCACCAGCGGGCAAAAACCTGAAGTGGCTCACTACTGGGAAAATGACACCCTTGGCAAGAAATTGGCTTTGGAGAGGCCAGCTCTTACTGGCTGTTCCCAGAAAGGACAGGACCAAAAATTCTCAGATGATCTTCCAGAGGCCAAGATCTTCATATTCTAGTAGTTCTAAAGTTCTAAAGCTCCTATTATGGTATATTCTAAAGAGAAGGGAGAGAGGACTGGTTCTATATACTGCTATCTGTTGAGAGGCAGAAAGGTTTGATACATTGAAACTCTGGCTTCTGATAAACCCCATTTTAGGGAAAATAACTTTTGGGAAGAGGAGCTGGGAGAATCTTGTCCAAGCCATTGCCTTCAAGGTGTTTCCTGGCTGAAGGTAAACACAAGACAAACAGGCCCTCGGTCACTCAGGAAGTTTACTCAGGGGAGGTGTTGGGAGAGCACAAGCTCGCACTGTGAAGGCCTCCGAAGAAACGCCAGAGGGTTTAACGTAGTTAGCCACTCTGGTCTTGACTGATAAAGATCCCACAGGAATGTTCTAACTGAAGCAAGAATATGTCCCAATTCAAAGAGCATCTTAATATGAAGAGCTTTATTTACAAGCTGGGGTAGCATTGGTGGGTTGAAGATAGGGTTGCTGATAAAATACAGAATACTCAGTAAAATTTAAATTTCATAGCAAAATATTTTTAGGAATATTTCAGCAATATTTTTCAGGATCTGTACATCCCAAGTATTTGTTGTTTGCCTGAAATTCATATTTAACAGGGGATTTTGTATATTCATTTGGGAAATTTGTCTGCCCTGGTTGGGGAAATTCCCTTATCCTAGAAGGTTGGAGACTCTTGTACTGTTCTAATAACACCTGAGGATGGGTTTATATTTCCTGCTGTTATCCACAACTTTAGAATCTCTTAGGAATCAGACTTCCTGGTTTTGGAATCCTGTACTGCCCAACACTAGCTTATAACCTTTGGCAAACTTCTCTGTGCTTAAGTTTCTCCATCTATAAAATGGGAAACATATTAACTGAACCTGTCTCAGACTGCTATTGGGATGATTAAATGCACAAATTCATGTGATGTTGTCTGAACAGTTCTTGGAACATAGCAAACATTCAGTAAATATTTGTTGAAAAAAATGTAGCTATTTCTCATTATTTTAGTAGTTCAACATTCTTAGGACCATGGTTTTCTTATGGCTGATAGCTAAGAGCAGTACATAAGAGAACTCTAGCCTACTAGTCCACTAGTGTCCTTGCATAGGGACACTGACCTCCACTTCCCCAATGACCTAGTTTGCTAATACAAGAACTTCCGATAACAGACTACGCCATGGCACCATGGCCAGATACCACATTCACATTTGGAAGATATTTCTGTTCTGCTGTTCCTGTCAAGGAAGCAGCCACTTCTAGCGCAGAAACAGCCTCAAATCTGAACAAGACAATGGAAACTAGCAACATGGCTGAGAGGAGACGGCCTGGGGCTGAGAACAGGAAACATCTAGACCTTTTTGAATGATACCACTCATTCACCAACCTTCCAGGAAATCTTAAACCCTGAAACTCTTCCTGTCTTAATTAAATGCATGCAGATGGTTCAGGACTTGCTCAGCTCAGGTAGGTCCCAGCATTCCCTTTCTCCCAGAGCAGGGGAGGACCCTGGCTTGCTTTCCTCTGTCTTTAGAGCTGTTCCCACTGCATTGTCCCTAAAGCCTGGCTGTGTAGTAGGACACACTTCCCCTTGTCTCCTGGTATAAAATTATTTCTAAAGATAAGCACATATAGTCTTTGGGCTTTTAAGAATTTTGGATTTTCTGTTGGGGTGTGGTGGGTGGGGGGAGTGGTATATGACCGAACAACAGAGCCCTGTCACGGCACTGCTGCAGAATGATGGCAACCCTGGATCTGTCATCTGACTCTGTCACCAAACTGTGATGTGATTTGGGCTGGCTGGTTAACCCATCTGGTCTCGATTTCCACACCCATAAAAGGAGCATAAGTATATTCCCTGCACTGCTGTCTGCAAAGGGTTGTTATGAAAGTCTAATGGGATAATGCCTGTGAAACAATTGTGCAAACAATTCCAACACCCAAACGTTATTTTTATTGTTATTAATTCTCACAGCCAGTGAGAGACGGAAGTCTTACGTGATAGACATTACCATATGCTTTCACGCATTAGATATGGGACTCTTATTCACTGTAAGAGGAACACTCAAATTAAAATTTTATATTCAAGAGTGAACCATGCTGTATTTGAACCAAATATTTTTTTATTCCTGTGGCCTGAGTGTGATCCAGGATATCGCCCGTGACAGAAAGCTGCTTCCTCTAAATGAATTTGTCTGGCTTGTACAGTGAGATCTGAGTAAAGAGTAGCTGTGTGCTGTGAAATTACAGAATTTCTTAGCACAATTTCCAGTAAGTCTACCAGGATGGCATTTTCATGTCCTGTGGCCACGGTGGCAGCACCAAATGCCCTCATTGCCAGAACTCCCAAGAATGCTAGAAATACAAGCTAATCTAAATCAAAACTTTCCATTAGAAGTGTGGGTAAAATTGCAGTATTTCCAGAATCTCTCGCCTGGCCTTAATGCATCTCCATATGAGCAGGTGTTTTGAAGGGGTGAAGAGAAGCAGTCTATCTCCATATTAACAGGTGATTACAAGGGCAAGCAAGGCTTATCTGGACCAGAGAGGTTGGGTGGGATCTCTTTTTTTTTGTAGCCAGGTAGTGAGAGACACGGGTGAGCAGAAGTGGACAACTACTTGTAAACAATAAATGGGTTTCTCCCACTTTATTTCTCCCTTTGACTGATTTGGGTTTCAAGGGTAATTTGCTCTGGGCTGGGAAAATATTTTTCCCCCAGTTACAAAAAGACAAAGTTTAACTGTAACCTGATGATTGGTTCATAAAGGTCAGCAAAACTTAGTTTCCTTCTTCCCATGGTGCCAACTTAACTGACACCAAGAGTGCTTATTGCATATGCACCTTCTCCCGCTGCTACTGCACCCCAGGGAGCAAAAGCATGGCTCTCTTTAGTACCCCTTGACCAGCATCTCGGTTTTCCCCCACCCCAGCTCCTGGTCAGCACTGGTCAACTCTCTGTTTCTAATATGACTTTTCCTGGACTGCACATATAAATAGTACCCGGCAGTACTTGTTTTTCTGTGCCAGGCTTATTTCACTTAGCATGCTATCATTTAAACTTCTCAGGTTTGCCACCTGATCCCTTCCAGTGCTGCTTGGCCACAGTTCTCTGTAACGGATTGGTTTTCCAGGCCTGCCGGAATGCAAGCAAACTACTCCTGTGGCCACGCTACCATTCTTTCCTTTGATGTGTGTTCATGGCTTTATAAAGGAGCCATTCACAGTCAGAGGTGGGATGCTTCCCCACCAATGTACAAGGTGCTGATCAAATCATTAGGCACCAGACAGGGCCTTTATGGTCTGAGGTGGGTTAAATGAAGTTTAACTCTGTGCCACAACTCTAGACTTCGTTTATTTA
Organism: Manis javanica; assembly: GCF_040802235.1. Taxonomy (NCBI): domain Eukaryota; kingdom Metazoa; phylum Chordata; class Mammalia; order Pholidota; family Manidae; genus Manis; species Manis javanica. Next base: position 230,201,579 of record NC_133156.1, on the reverse strand, counting down.
TTTTAATGGCAAATGCAATTCTACGAGGATCCCTTATGGACTGTACACTTTCTAGGTTATTCCGACAGGATTCTGGCAGGATCTGGCCTGAAAGATCAAAGAACATGGTCTGTGTCTTATATGTACCTGCTTCCATATTCAGTGATTTAACATGACTTGTCACTCAGTGTATTGGGGGCAGGAGTGCTTAGAGCATGGGAAGACCCAGTCTAAACAAACAATAAACTGGACGGTGCAAAATATTTCTTGTGAGCAATATTTTCCAAACTTTTGGAGATCTACCAGTATTCTGTGACATTCAGCTCAGTATCTTGGCACTTGGAGCTTCCCCCACATGCAGCATCAATAAATCAAGTTTCATAAAGTGGGTGCCAATTGTATTCATTCTTGAAAAGGAATTAAAAATTGGGTGGCTGGAAACATCAGGTAAGTGCCATGATGTTCAAGCCAATTCCCCTCCTAATAATGTCTTCAGCTGACATGATGGTAGAGTGGCTGAAACTGGGAAAGGATTGCAACAGGGTGTGGTGGGAATAAGTTTGCACCTAACTTTCTTATGCTTTGGTTAAGAAGACATTCTTCAGTGTCAGGTCAGAGACACATAAAGCCACATTCTGTGTGCTGGAATTATCTGTGGCTCAGATCTGTATTGATCCAGGAAGAGCTATAATGTGTAATGGCTACATAGAAAGGTAGTCCTTATACAGATAACAATGAAATCTTACCTTTCTACTTATATTGTTCAACTCTGCTTAAAGCTATTCTTTAGTGAGGTACTTCAAAATGATGGACTAGCAAAAGAGGTTGCCTCTAGACTAGGACACCCTCATGGTCACCTTTCACATCTGCCCCCGTACAATGGCATACAAGTGCTTCCATGGTGCAGAACACACCTGGGCTGTTTTCTAAAGAAGGGAGGGCTATTCCTGCTTTGCTGAGAAATAAATAAAATGCTCTTAAAATAGACTAACAAGAGTGGAATGATTTGGAAAAATAGTGCTAGGCATTTTTATTCAGTTTTATTAAGTTTCTTGCTCCTCAGAAGAAGCTAAATTCTGGGCAGAGGACATAGTAGATGGACATTTTTGTTATGAATGTCTTTTTTTTTCTTTTGATGAGCTGTTTGACCACACAGTCAGAATAGATGCTTTCAAAAGCCTGAGCTGAGAAGGTCAGAGGTTAAGAATGGAAAACAAGAGTTAACACCAACCAGTAAAATTTCCCTCTCTGGAGGATCTCTTCTTTCAGTCCCATCACCTCCCATACGGCATTCTGGAGTCAGGGGGCTGCTTTCTTAGCTTTCCCCTCTCTATCTTATTTCCCTTGGTAAGGTAAAGAGTAAAAATCTGTCTGTTGTTTGTGTTTAAAATCTGCTACTCAGGAGCCCACCTAAAGGGCAGATAAGAATGTCCTGTGGCTTTTCTGGAACATGGTCATATTTTGTTGCTTTTCTGGATCAATGTCGTAACTTCTCAAAACTCTGCGAGGACCTATTTCATTGCACAGTGAAACCCAAAACCTTCCAGGAGGCTTGGACCCTGGTTGGAAAATGAAATGAGGCACAGGACTGTAGGCAGCACCTGAGTTCCCACTTAGGGAAAAGGGCGCTGAGGGAGGCTCAGACTTTCTGTGGCATGACTCCAGCTCGGGGAGTCACACAGTGTGGTCAGGAGTGAGAGCCTCCCTATTTCTCTAAAAGGAGGAGGCCAGATAGATTATTTCTAAGGATTATTCTAGCTTTGATATTAGCTCCTCAGTGGAAGCTTCTTGGGACATTTGACTTATGGTTTTCTCTCAAATGACAAGATCTGGCAAAAAGGATGCTTTCAATAAGTATTTTCCAAAAAAATGAGAGAATAAATAAAATTTCAGTAAGTGCTGACTGTTAGCATTATCTGCATCATTGTTAGCAATCGGTGGTCCATTGGCTTAAAATACAACATCAGTTTAGAGGACTGTTTTCATCCCTTGCCTTTCATAAACTCTTCCAGGGGCTAAAACTGCATAGAGATCTGTGGTGGATAATTTAATGTGTCAGTTTGGCACAGCTACGGGTGCACAGATGTTTGGTCTAACAGCAGCTCAGATGCTGCTGGGAAGGTATTTTTTAGAAGTTATTCACATTCAAATTAACAGACTGAGAAAACACGATGCCCTCTTTCATGTGGGTGGGCTTCATTCAATCAGCTGAAGGCCTTAAAAGTAAAGGCTGACGTTCCCCAATGGGTAAAGAATTCTACCTCCAGTCTTGAGCTGCAACATCAACTCTTCCCTAGATTTACAGATATTGGGCTGCCCTGAAAATCTGGACATGTCCCCCAAATCACATCAGCCAGTTTCTTAACATAAATCTCTTCATTGATAGAAAGACAGTGAGAGAGAGAGAGGGTACACATCGTATTGTCCCACTGGCTCTGTTCTTTGGAGAACCCAGAACCTATGCATATTTCTGAAAACAGAGGCATAGCTGGTAGATGTTCTTATTTTGAAGTTCAAAGTAGCCAGCTAGTTTAAAGCTCACCTTCACTTCCTGTAGCATCTTGCTGCTCTGTCCACTTTCTGGTTTACAACAATATTTTGAAACCATTGATCCCAACCTTTTCCACCCCACATACTTTTGTGAAAATTTAGGAGATAAAATAAATGTTTGTTCTAGTAGAGAAGTCTGATTAGACTTCCCCTTGAGCACCAGTGACAACGGGTTCATGGAGTATAAGGTAGGGGGTCAGTGACTGGAGCCTCTGTGGTCCTACATCAGTCAGCTCCACACAGCAGGAAGCTGCAGGATGCATGGAAGGTCCTCAACGAAATCAGGTGGGATAAAGGGATGTGATGGCTTCAAGCTTCGCCTTAGCTGACTGCTCTTCTCCCACTGTCTCCTTGCTCATTTTAAACTACTTCTTAGGTTCCTGCACCAACTTTCTTCTCTTCTTGTCCATATTTCTCCACATTTACTCCACAAACACTTGCAGGCTCATCTCATCTGCCTACCATATATGCTTGTACTTCCAAATGCTATTACCATTCTCACCTCTCCTGAAGGCTTCAGACTCCCTCAGGGATCCCAGCCCCTAACTGGAGTCAATCATGCTGCAGCGCTTCCATGGTAAGTGAGGGTATCTCTGCATCAGTGATGCTCAGGTTGTTTTGCAAATATTGCTTACATTCCCTGCCCTATCACTAGAGTGTTTTTTCCTTGGAAAATGAAACCCAATTTTATTTTATATGTCCAGGATGTAGCAGGTAGTAAGGTTTATTTAACATATGTGAAATGGCTGACCGACTGGATATATATATATATAATTTATCATACCCATACATCATGATTTTTTTTGCCAAACAAAAGATTTAATGATTATACATTCTAGGTGGAAACGGATTGATACATTTAATGAACGTAATTCACAGAGAGACATGACAACTAATTTAAAATGTAAAAATGCATGAAGTACAGATATGATAAGTCTAAATAAAATTTGTAAGTCATACCAATTCCATTCCCTTTGTTCTGTAAAAATGTACCCAGGCATTTGGATTACTACAAGATGATGGCACTGTTTTGGATAATCATCTATTACGTAAAGGCCATTTTGAAGGATATCCTTAGCTTCCTAAAAATAAATAACCTTATCACTTCAGAAAGAAACATCTAGCATGGCACTAGTTTCATTATGCACATTATCTAATTTACTCTCACAATAAGCCTAAGAGGTAGATATAATGCCCCTACTGAACTCCGCATTTCTGCAATATTAAAAGGCTCACATGTGCTCTGATAGCCTATAGGTGGTAGAACGGGTCTCTGAACTGTTTTCTATCTGATGTCAAAGATTTAGATGGCCTATTTTCTTTTGACACATCATGAAAATATTATCAGGACTGCTATCATTCTAACCAAGCATTAGCTTCAGGCATTAGAGACATGGATTCTTTTTGTACCCCTCCTTCCAGCACAAGGCAACATCTTAGCAAAGTTGCTTCCCGCATGTGATGACTTGTACTATTTATCTCCTATGATTGCTCAATTTTGATACTGCACAACCTCTTTTTTGAGAAAGCCTATTATTGTGTGGATATGCTTTCTGTATGTTCTTTCTGTTTCCACTTTATTTGAGCCACATTAATCTAGAAATGGGAGGGGAAGAGACAGGGTGGGAAATGTATCACCAGCTGGCAGAACCTGAGACCTTGGCATGTTACTGATTAGAGAATACTGAGTCAGTTCAATCTTCCTTACAGAGCTGCCAGTCCTTATTGGAGAGCAGACGATCCTAAACCAACCCACTTTGAATCTGACAGATTAATAGCAACCCACCCACAAGTGTTTCCTCACAACCTTTTACACTTCACTATTCTTTCTGCCTGGACCCATCTTCCTGGAGACATTCACGTGGCTGGTTCTCTCAACTCATTCAGGTCTCTGTTCTGATGGCACCTACCTACAGAGGCTTTTTTGGCCACACTTCCTAGATAGACTCCCTTGGCATTTTCTAGCCCCTTCTCCAGCTTCATCTTCCTTTGCAGCACTGCATAGTGTCTGAAATATCATACATTTATTTGTTGTTTGTTTACTATTTGGGTACTTCCACTAGAATGCAAGCTTCATAAAAGCAGAGAATATTTATTTCTATCATTGTTGCATCCTCAATGCTTAGAAAAGTGCTAGTACTTAGTATTCAATAAATATTTTTTAAAACAGTGAAACAATGAATCACAGTCAATTATAGTAACCCTAAAGGCAAGTATTTGATGCTTAGTGTCTATTACCACACACACACACACACACACACACACGCACACACACACACACACACACACACACACACTCTTAGCATCACCATTACAAATCTCCAGGATGGCATGCAATACCTTGCTTTTTAGCCTTAGACTGGTCATTTGTAGCCATGGAAAAGGCCTTAAATGACATATGTTAGGAAAAGATAGGTAAATGAGCTATATTTCTTTCCATTTGCTTTGACTAATAAATTCCTTAGGATGCTCCTTATTCTCATCAGCACCTATCTAAACAAAATTGTACTGGCAGCAACAAGATCTCAGTAAGGTCTAACCTCCCTGCTGCTAGAAGCCCAACTGAATTCACCATCCCTTCCTCGCTTTCTAAGACTGGAAGAGAAAATTGTCTCATATTCACACTTAGCAGTGGTTAGGTGGCTGCGACTGTTTTGAGTAGCAGCCGTCTAGTGCTGGGTCAACTGGTAAACAAGCAAGCTGAGGTGTCCTTGTCAGGAGCCACAGTCGCAAATCCCTCTCACCAGCAGAGTGTCACCATATGATTCCCTTTTCCACCTGTTTCCTGGAAGATGGCTCCTGGCTCCAACATCTGTGTGGTGAATATGGGACTAGGGACCATCAAGGGAACCTCCTCTTAAGTTTACCCAAGATGCAACTGAGTTTTGAATTTACCCCTAGAGATATAGGACTCCTGTTGTAACCATTTGTCTTTTTGGCTTTTAAAAAGCAAGTGGTAGAAACTTGTATTTTAGCCTTTGGAAAACCTGCAAACGCAGCAGCGAACTCACTGGAAAGGGGGTGCTCAGCTTTGATCAAATCCCAGGGCTGGGCCATCCTTCCTGAGATCCAGGACTGACCTTTGGACGGAGACCTGTACTTTAGACTCTGAAGATGTGGAGGTGTCAGGAAGAGATGGCTCTGCCCTAAACTGACACAGACACAGCGATCTATTCTGGGTATTAATATATGTTTGTTTCCATAGATACCAGATCAAAAAGACTAATTATACAAATATCTTTTCCAAATGTATTCAAATTTTACCTCTGATTTGGTAAACCTCCTAATATCTTATTCAGTTTCTTCTCATTTCTCTTTTAGCAATATGCAAATGCTTTATTAAGCCTTTGATAGAGATTACATGAATAGAAATTGCATTTTACCTTATTATGGAGAAATGCATCTGCTTTTCTTCTGTATAGTGAACAGTTTTGCACATATGGATTCAAAGTTTCCTCCTCATTCTAACAATTCATGTGTCTCAGGAAACTAGTTTCTTATAGTAGAAAACATTTACATAATTAGACACATTTATATCAACTTGCAGAATTATCTCTTCACTGACCATAATGTAAAAATAGGAATGACAAAACCTTTTAAAAAGTGATTCCCCACTTTCATCTCAGTACGCTTTCTGAAGGATAAAACACATACATTTCATGTAATCTGTACTTACACTTACTTCTATCTTTCTTCACTTAATACATTGGAGTGTGACACTAAACCTCACAAAGAAAACCCCAACCTTACCCCAGAGGGCTAGACCTCCAGGGCCTGCTCATTTCTTACAAGTCCCTAAGGCCAGACTAGTTGGGGGTACAAGGCTGATTCTTTCTAGATTCTCCTTTGAAGAATGAGGCTCACCAGCAATAGTCTGGACATTTCCTTGCAACTGTTCAGGTATTTCAAAGTGGAGCAGGTTCCCCAGCGTGAAGATCAACTGAGACTGTGTTTGAGTTCACTTTGAGATGAGCATTTCATGCTCCTATCATTCCAGTGCATTATTATTATGCATAATAGTCCCCTGAATAAAAGGAAATTATTTTCCTTTCCAACATGCATCCTTACATATTATCTTTTTTCATCTGTTAACTTGTACATTGCTATCTGGCTTTTATAGAAAAGGAACATAAGGTAAAGAAAAATTTTAAGAAAAGAAACTTGCTTGGATCCATGGAGCGACTTCACACAGAAAATGTCCAGGACCCAGCAGTCCGGATTCCCAATTCTATGCAAAATGTTCATAAATATCCTTTATCTGTGTTTCATGAAGGAACAACTATTGTGGTTACAACTATAATTTTTTATGACAGTCATACATTCATATACCTCCCAAATGTCCCAAAATCTAAAAAGGATAAATACACTGTAAGTGAGTGAAAGTACATGTTTATGTAGAGAGACACAACATGTGCTTACACACCCCTTCCTCTGATAATTGACTTCTGCTTTTTCATAAAAATCTACACTACAGTGTAATAGTCTCTTGTGGCTCTTTTTGGTCAATCAATAAATTGATTGAGAAAATACGCTGACCATACCCCAAACGCAATCTGTTGTTTGTCTGTTTGTTGCCTACTTGTCCCTTATACCTTTCTATGCCTTGCAAATCTCAGTAAAGTCAAGTTCTCTTGTCAAGTTACCGAGCACCTGTCTTCCTGGTGACACGGCATTAGGAAGGGCCTTCGAAGAACCAAACAGAATTTCTTAGTGGAGAGCTGAGGGCAGGGTTGTAGATGGAGACAGGTGCATGGCAGCAGACATAGTGATTTTTTTAAAGCCATGTGCAGATATTTATCCAAGGTGTAGTAGGTTCCCTGTGTAGAATCCGGCACAACATAGAGACTCATCACTGACTTGCTGGAGGGAGGGAGAAAGGAGATAGAACGGAATGAGTCAGGAGCTCAGCCCTGTGTTACAGAAAGTATGTCATGAAGCATCAAAAAGGAAGATTTTGTTGGACCGAGTGTTTTGTTTTTCTGCAACTTAAGATAATATTATTTTGGAAGTGCAAAACCAGGTTTTATTAAGAGAGCAGTCTCAACAGCCGACTCAGCCTGAGGAAGTTGCACAATAAGCAGTGCTTTGATCTGTCTTTCTAGAAAAGAAACAATGATTACCTATGTGTTTGTTTGTTTACTTGTTTTCCTGGAGTGGAGTCTCCAGTAGGACTTTACCATCACCCTGGGGTCTCACTTCTCAATGATAAGTCAGAATTGCTTGGGTGGCTTCCAGTTTAAGCTCATCTTTCCCGAGTCCCTTCTGGAGGCTTAAGGAAATTCCTTGGTTTGTGAGAAGGGGAGCTAGGCATTGTAACAAGTCACCCCAAGTCCAATTATTTCACACTTTCAGACTCAGAGGTGAGCTCAAGCACAGAAGCCTTGGAGAGTAAACACTCAGGCCCCTGAGCCTCCCATTGTTTACCAATGATTGGCTAGGCCATGGCACAGCTCTTTGCCTGTAACAAGGGTGATCACCTACATTGTTTGTTCCATGAGGTGCTACGTGATCAGCTGAGGTCATAAATATACTTAGATTTTGTAAGCCCCAAAGAAAACACAATAAATAATTACCAAGACAGAGTTTCCAGAGATGGAGAGGGTGTGTGTGGGTTTGTGTGCATATGTGTATAATAATAGTATGTTCGCCTAGGGGCTTATATGTCTGCACAACAATATATTACTGAGGACCCATCCTGTTTGGGGGATATTTGAGCAGACAGCTTCACATCTCAGCATGACAAATGCAACCCAAAAATGTTGCAAAGTTAAGACAAACTCACATGGGCTGTTTCCAGAAAGGGTCAAAACCCTGGAAAATCTACCTGGTGCTTTCCCGATGTCTCCTGTCACTGAAAGATCTAATAACAGTGCTCACACTTGCCTGACACTGGGGGATTCACAAAGCGTGTACACAATCCCCTTCTGCCCAGCATGGCAGGGGCGGTCACTCTTTGAATAGTGTGTGGCTATGATGGGAGGCTATCACCAGGAGGCCGATTAATTTCCATGTTTACTTCTCACTCCAGCAATTCCAGTTGATGCAACTTAGAAATTGCTGACACAAAACACCCATGTAAGAAGAAAACTGAAGCCCCCTGCTTTGAAAACTCACACTTGGGCTTGCAGGGAGGGAAAACTGTTGCTCAGCTGATGTCTGTCTGATTTTGCTAAATAATGCCCTTTCCATCACCTTCCCTTAGGAGAGCTACCACTGTAACAAGAATTGCATGCACATTTTGTACACATTGTGGGTCTTCGTTCTCCAAAGGTCCACATTCATTTCCAACTTCTTTATTGCTTTAGAATATCAACAAAGGTGGATTTTGATTATGCACATAAGTATTAAAATATGCTGTTGGCTAAGAGCACCGCATTTGGGATCAGATTGTCATAGATTTGAAACTCAGCTCTGCAATTTACCTATGTTGTGACCTTGGTCAAGTCATATTACCTCTGTATACCTCAATCTCTCTGATGCTTAGTCTCTCCTCCCTAAAAGTCGTGGCTATCTTAGAAGCACATGATTACTTAGAAAAGACAAAGATATAGGTAAGTCAAAGTTCAAAGGATATTTCATTATCCTTGTGAATTCAAGAGATTCTATGGAGTACAGGAAGCCCACTACACATATTCAAGACAGAGTACATATTGACCAGATTTATATAGACAATAGAAGGTTGCCCTTTCTACAGTATATGGCAGGAAAGTAGGCATAAATAGCTACCTTTTCTATAGTTATGTATTATTTCACAGTATCCATGTTTCTGATAACCACAGAAATTAGAGGTAAGAAAAATATCATCCTTGCCTTTGAAAGCTTAAGCTATCCAAATTTTATTTATAAAATGGAAAACTAATTCCCTATCAGGTGATAAAAGCCCACAGGGGAGGTCTCCTTTATTAATGAAATGATTAATGTGACAATATGCAGAGCGGACATTTAAACTTTCTGTCTTAGAGTAATTGTCAAACTCTCAGGAGTCAGTAGGAAATAGGAGAGAATTCTAAAGGTATCTGAGGGGGTGGGGGCTTCAACAATGTGGTAAGATGAGAGGCAGGGGGAGTCAACAGACCAAGGCTATATCCAAGAAAGCTGTCAAAATGACAAAGTGGAAACTTGAAGTGACAATCATAACTGTTACTGTGGAGAACATGTGGTAAAGATATACATCAGCTAACCCAGATTAGTTAAGCTGGGCCACAGGACAGAGATCTCACATGGACCTGAGAGAACCCGAGAACCCAAAATGTGTATTTCTCAGCAACTAACACTTTAAGCTTCATAAAGACAGAAACATATTTACCTTGCTTATTATTTTCTCTTCAACACCCAGCGCAGTGTCTGCATAGAGTAAGTGCCCAGGAAATATTTGTTGAGTGAATGAATGATGTCATTCAACATACAATTTCAATTTATTTTGATCATTCAATGAAAGCTGGGAAGTCCACTAAAAAGAGGAATAATTTAATACTTAAGGAGAACTGAAAAAATTATCAGATTATTAAATGCTAACAAATTTCTCAAGAACCCTCTAGAAAAATTAAATGGTTTGTAAGGTCAGGCCTTCACTTTGGTGGAATCCTTGGGAATAAAATCACTCTTTCCCAGTGTGATGCTCTACAGAAGCCAAGCTTACTGCCTGAATTAATTCTAGATTATGCTGCATGAAGATGTTGGTGGGCTTGTTACGTTGGACTACTCTGCAACCGATGGAAGGGTTGCTTCAAACAGTGTTTTTTTTTGCAGTCTTTCATCACACATCCTCCTATCCTTATTTTTATACTGAGTTCAAATCAGCATTGTATTTTTTTATGTCAATTTGCATAAAAGACGAGAGACGTCTAAACAAAGCTTAAGTGAAATTGTGATTTGTTTTTACATTTTGTATTTCTTTTTTTTTGCGCTCCCTCTTCCATTGCCCCTGGCAACTTCTAAGAGACAAAACAACTGGACTTTCGGGTTTTGCAGCTAAGTAGCTGCTTGATTATAGGTCAGTCATCCAACCTACCTGGGCGTCAATTTGCAAATTTTCTTATTTCAGTAATTAAAGTGTTGTACTGAATTAAATACACGGCCTTTTGCTTTTCTGAAAAATCTATGATTTCATGGGTGAGGGGCCACTAGGTTACGAGAACTACTGTGCTGTGTGGATCACCCTTGCCTTGAGGCTGAATGTTTGTCATTGGATTATCTGTGAATGAATGCCATGGCACCATGCACTGGGCTGGAAAGACAAGAAAAAATGGAGGAAGGATCCACGTGGATTTAGGGGAATATCCAAGAAAGAACAAGTAATCCAGCTATTGGTGTTTCTCTTGAGTTAGAAAGCAGCTATCTGGCATTTCTAGATTGTAATGTTCTAATGGGTCCCTGAGAGGAAAAGCAGAAGGGACTTTGTTAGCTAAAACTCTTTCAGGTTGCTTGGAACAAAGGTAAGCTCAGATTATCTCTATAAATGGGAATTCACTGTAAGGACATGGGGCAGAGGAAAAAAAGAGAAATTCTTTCAGCAGTGATATAGCCATATCTTACAGGGAACCAGAATGTCATGATATATTAGTAACTCTGGAATTGTGGTCTCCAATGGGTGTTCAAGATTAGACAAAATGCAGGGAGAAAAATATATTAAAACACATATTTATATTTTTTAATCTTATCAGTTATGCTTCTTAATTTTGAATGGTTCCTGATAATTTAGATTATAAATTAGGACAGACATCTAAGTTATAAATACATAAATATATAGTATTACTTGTATGTGGCAGAGAGAATAATGCTTACCAAATATTGCTTCCTCACATTTCCCAGCCCTATGCCATTAAGTGGATTAATTTGAGCTGTCCTAGGAAATAAAATTTGAGCAGAATTGAGGTGTCATTTCCCTGCTAGGGTCATGAAAAGCTTTGTATCATTCTCTAGTCACCCTTGCCTCTGGCCATGACCAAAGAGTCTCTGTGTTCTAGATGGTGTAGCTGTAAGTAGTAGAGCTATCCATCAGCCTGGGTCCCTGAGCACGTATATGGAGCAGAGCCCCCACTGGCACACTGCATAAGAAGCATAAGAAATAAACCTTGTTAGGTGAAGTCATTGAGATATTGGAGTTATTTGTTACTGCAGAATAGCATAACTTTTCCTGACTAATAAAGGGTGCTTATTCAATTTTTTTTTGTGTGTGTGTGTGGCATAAACAATTTGTATAATTTCTCTACCCACTCTTCTTTTTACTGACTAACTCTCTCTTTAGGTTTCCTAAGAAACATCATCTGATGAGTATTCCAGTCTATAGACAGCCACTCATCTTCAGTCTAATGAACTGTGGCCAAGGCAGCAGGCTCATGAAATGATAAAGGTACTTCGGTGTTCACTTCTACCATTATAAGGAGGAATCTTTATGAGACATGTTATTTCAGGACTTTTCAAGGCCAGCTTAGAATGTGACTGAAAATCAATGATTTTTCTTGGAGACATCAAGTCAAGGAATAGAAGCTAACAAATAATCTTGTGCTCAAGGACCTTATCTATGTCATCTCTACATTCCAATTTCACATGTACCTTGATCAGCAGAAGGCCATTAGCAAGTGATTCACAAATGAATAGAAAGACTGGCTGAAGAAATAGATGCTGGAATCAGTGGCTTTTACAAGTGGAAGGTGACTATATTAAAAAGGAGGAAACTGAGTCTTTGGCAGAAGGCCAATCCTTTGGGACTGGGGTCTTCTTAATGTAGAATTCTGCGAACATTTTTCAATTGGAACATTTATTCAGCAAATAGTTACTGAGTGCCCTTTATATTCTCAGGTCACTTTCCCAAAACTGCAAAGGAAATGTTTTCCACTTTTTCTTCTTCATCTAGGAAGATCTATTTTGAAGGATGGGATTATGGATTTGAGCACTGCTTTTTGAACACAGTCACGAATCCAGGCATTTGGTCCAGGCTGTGCTGGGAGGAGAATGGGTAATGATTTTAACGGAGCCTGCTGCAAACACCCACTCATTCTTCCACAAGCAACTAATCTTAGGTTTCAGCAATGCAATAGCCCAGTGAGTAGAGGATAAAACCAACTAAAAGGTGAAATGTTGCCAACAAAAGAAGATGAAAAAAAACTCACTCTTCATTGCGTCAGCTCAGGTTGAAATGGTATTGCAGTGGTCTGGTGACTGACAGGTGCTACTCTGACCTCTTTAGACAGGAGGTGGAATGGGATCTCATGTTGTTAGCTTGGAATGTAATGCCTGGGCAATTTCCTTGTGAGTAGGAAAGGAAATTGGTGAGAATGCTTTCACATTTGTCCTTAGTAATAATGTGCAGAGAATTTTTAACTGGATGGTGAGGGTTTAACTTCAATAATTCATCGATCAAGCACTTCCAAGACACTGACTCTATGCTTGGCACTGAGGCTTGAGGCAAATCAACACAGGCCCCCGAGGAGCCAGAATATCTCAAAGAGAATGACCAATGGGTAAAAAGAAACCATTTTTTTTAAAGATAAAAAGATAAAAAAATGACATCGGTATTGAAAAGCAGAAGAGTTGAGTGGTCAGGCAGGCAGGCTGTGGAGCCAAATAGCCTGGGTTCGAATCCTAGTTCCACCACTTAGTAACAAAATAGCTCTAGGCAGTTTACTTAACCCTTGTATAATTTTCTTATTTAAATTTTGGGATACTAAGAGTATTTCAAAGTGGTACATGTAAACTGCTTAGAATAATGATTAGAATGTGGTAAGGAATGACCATTAGCTATTATTACAGGCAATTGAGATTTAGAGGGACATTTGGTCTGGTTGATTACTTTTTCTCATAAAATACTCTTGCTGTCTCATCTTCCTGTTTGGATTTGCCTGACCAGAGGGACTTGACTGTGTGCACGTGATCAGTTATGGCACAGAATGGCTACTGGTCTGGAATCTAGGCAGCAGGATCCACCACTATCTCCATGGTCTCCAGAAATAGGAAGAGTGGTCCCAGTGTCTAAATGTCTCCTGGGATCACAAACAGTTCTTCTGATAAGAAAAAAAAAAGCCTAAGTCTTCATTATGTACCTTCTTCAACCAAATCCTCTTCAACCAAAATGGATCCCTTTCTCCGCCCCAATGATCTAACTCCTAGGTGGCTCAGGATCCAGGGCCCAGTGTAGGATCTATACAGAGAGAGATGAGGTGGAAAGAAGGAATGGGTTTGTCATGAATTATCTCAAGTTAGTCTCTTTAGGTCCTGACACTTCTGAGAGTTTTACCTTAAGTGGAAATCTGGTCCCTTCAGAGGGCATGGCCCCTCATGTCCACAGGCATCTCTCTGATGCTACCCAATTATCACTAGTTCAGCTGCCTCATTGGCCAGATGAGTCTCAAAAGAAATCGTTAATTCAGGCTGCCTGCACTCCTGAGCTATCCCCATTATCACCTGCTGCTCCCTTGTCTTAGGAAATCTGAAATATATAAGATAAAACAGCAGAGTCTGTCTGACTGAACAGGTTAAGTGAGGGCCTAGAGGACCTATGTGTTCATCTTCCACCTCATTCCCATGATGGTTCTAGAAGCACCTCCTGGGCCACCCTATGTTTTTCTGAATTTAGTCAGAAGACCACAGGTCTATTTCAATCTTCTATCCAATTTACATGTGGAGAAATTAAAATGAGGAAATGGTTAGTGGCATGTCTAAGTCGCTTAATTCCAAGGCCAGGTTTCTTTCCACTAGTCACACTGCCCCCCCCCCACTTCCCACCCACCCCCATTTCTTCTGTATAATTCTTTTAAACCCATGCTTTTGTGTTCAGATAATATGTGACAGAGAAGGCAAGAATATACAGTGGAGAAAAGACAGTCTTTTTAATAAATGGTGTTGGGAAAACTGGACAGCTATATGCAGAACAAGGTAACTGGGCCGCTGTCTTACACCATTCACAAAAATATGCTCAAAATGTGTTGAAGACCTACATGTAAGACTTGAAGCCATAAACACCTAAAAGAAAACATAGTAGAAAACTCTTGGATATTGGCTTTAGCAATTTCTTTTTTCTGGCTATATCTCCCCAAGCAAGGGAAACAAAAGCAAAAATAAACAATGGGACTACATCAAATGAAAAAGCTTCTGCACAGTGAAGGAAATTATCAACAAAACTAAATGGCAACCTACTGAATGGAAAATACATTTGCAAATGATATATCCCAAACACATCTAAATATATATAAATAATATCCAATATATAAATATAAAAATATACAAATAATATCCAAGATATGTAAAGAACTCCTACAACTTAACATCAAAAACACAAATCATCTGATTAAAAAAGGGCAGTGGACCTGAACAGACATTTTTCCAAAGACATACAGATGGCCAAAAAGACATGCAAAAAAGATGCTCAACTTCACTAAGCATCATGGAAATGCAAATCAAAACAACAATGAGATATCACCTTACAGTAGTAAGAATGACTAGTATCAAAAAGACAAGAAATAACAAGTCTTGGCAAGGATGTAGAGAAAAGGTAACCCTTGTGCGATATTAGTGGGAATGTAAGCCACTGTGGAAAACAACATGGAGCTTCCTCAAAAAATTAAAAATAGAAATACCTTATGACCCAGCAATTCCACTTCTGGGTATTTGTTGAAGAAAACAAAAATACTAATTACAAAAGATATATTCACCACTATGTTTATTGCAGCTTTATTTACACTAGTGAAGATATGAAAACAACCTAAGGGATAGATGGATACATAAAGATGAGGTACATATACATAATGGAATATCACTCAGCCATAAAAAAGAATGAAATCTTGTCATACACCTAGGCTAAGTGAAATAAGTCAGACGGAGGAAGACAAATACCATATGATTTCACTTGTACATGGAATCTAAAAAAATAAACAAACAAAACAGAAATAGACTCATAATTATAGAGAACAAAATGGTGGTTGCCATTGAGTAGGGGGTGGGGAGTGGGCAAAATGAGTGAAGGGGATAAGTAGGTACAAATTTCCAATTATAAAATAAAGATCAAGGGATGAAAAGTACAGCATAGGGAATATAGCCAGTAATGTTGTAATAACTGTATGGTGACAGGTGATTACACCTATCATAGTGAACATTTTGTGTATATAATTGTCAAAACACTATGTTGTACACCTGAAACTAATATAATATTGTATATTAACTGTAGTTCAACTAAAGAAAAGAATCATTTTTCTTGTAGCTGTAGAACTTATAATGGCCCTGCTCTTGAAGGTTAGCAGGAGAACCTCCCTTCAGATGTCTCCCACTTTTTTTAACAGCTCAACTGACAAGGTCAGGATCCACAAGAACAACCTCCCTTTTATTGGCTCAAAGCCAACTGATTAGGAGCCTCAATTATATCTGCAAAATTCCTTAAACTAGCCATGTAAGGTAAGCTCCTCGTAGGAGGGATATTCCAGTATAATCATGGGTCCTGCCCACACTTAAAAGGAAAGAATTATTCAGGGTGGGAATCTTGGGAGCCATCTGAGAATGCTGCCTGCAACAGTTTCGAAAGATCTTTACATAAGCATGAGGATGCTGCACATTTATCCATTTCAATCTCATGAATAACTTCTTTAGGTTTTCATTTAACCATGCAAATTACAATAACCCTGGTGTATGGACTAAATTAAGCCTGGTTTTCATTGTTTTAACCACAGCCTTAATACACAGTCCTGGCCTGGGACTCAGGAGATTTGCTTTTTAATCACCTCTCTGCCACAAGCTGAGATGTGTCTTCTCAGGGAATACGCTGCATCTCAGTGACTTTCTATTCTTTTTAATACATTGAACATTTGATCAACAGTTTTCCTTGCAATTCTTAGGTCCTTTAGTTCAACAATTTATATGTCCTGAGGTAGAATTGTTTGATGGCATGTCAATGACGGGATATCATATCAAAGTGAAAAGCATAATTAGTGGGGGAGGGTGACAAAAGCCAAAGATCACCAAAGATGGGGAAAAAGATAAAGGATGAGAAAGCTGGAGTTAACCACCCAGCGTTGTCCAGACAAGGTATGCTCTACATGGTGTTTGGACCCTGAGTCTTCCTTAGGGAGGTCTTGAGAACATCTCCAGGGGTATATGTGCCTTCCCAGGCCATGTATTTGCCCCTCCAAGCCTGAGGCTGAAACCGTCTTTCTCCTGCCAGCATCTGAGCTGAAAGTGTGCATGTTAGCGCTCACTTTTCCATGGGTAAGTGGTTTTATGCTGGGAGCTTCGAAGCTAGGGGTTTCCATAAATCAAATTTAAAGACAAATTAGAGATCCCTAGCTCCTGTATGTACTAACTTCAATCTCCGATTTTCAAAGGGCAGTACAATTTTTCAATCAGCCCACACATTTGTATGGTTGGAACGGTTCCACCAAACATGGTGGCAAGGCCTGTGACCAACGTTTTCTTTCAAGGGTGAGTCTGTCTGTTAGATGGCCAGTTTGTAGGCTTTCCTTCAAGTCTGGTCAAGCCTCAGTGGAGAAAAATGGCAGGGGCTGCCCCTGGGATGGGTGGCTGTGTGCTACAGACGTAGCTGAACATGCGTCCTCCAGGTCCAAGATAGAATTAACAGACGGGGCACTGCAGAGAGCTGAGCTGACTCAGATGCTGACTCTGAGGTTGTGACCCCAGGACCTACTGACCAACTAGTTTTTTTCTCCTATAAATGGGAGCCATCAAAACTACAAATTACATGGGCTGGCTATCATGAGGTTTCTCTTGCCCAAGGTAGACCCATAGCCCTGCCTGTTCTAATTGCACTAGTGCTGAGGAGTTTTTGAATGAAAAGACAGTAATCATTGAGGGTCAGTCTGTGGTGTTTCAGGCACTTTGCTATGTTTTCTTTTACAGTGTCTTCTTGACCACCTGCTACGGACTGAATCATTCCCCCAAGCTTCACATGTTGAAGTCCGAATCCCCAATGGGACTCTTTGGAGACAAGGCCTTTAAGGAGGTAATTAAGGTTAAATGAGGTCATAAGGGTGAGGCCCTGATCCACCACCAGGACTGGTATTTTTATAAGAGGAAGAGACACCAGGAATTTATGCTTGGAGGAAAAGCCATGTGAGGGCGCAGGGAGACAGGACCAGTCACCTACAAAGCAGCAAGAGACTTCTCACCAGGCACCAACCCTGCAGACACCCTGACCTGGGACTTCTCCATAACTCTGAGAAAATTCATTTCTGTTGTTTAAGCCACCCAGAGTGTGGTACCACATTGTGGCAGCCCCAGCAAACTAATACATCCGTCTCTGAGACAGGTGGAGATTATCTTTACACAATAGTTTGGGGCTTAGAGAGGGAAACGTTAATGGTCTGTCCTGACACAACTTGTGGCCTGTTTCCATTTTATTAATTTATGGAGATAGAAACAGCATCTCTGCCTTTTCTGGCATATGGAAAATCTCATGCTGCATACCTGTCTCAAATTTTAGCTCAGGGCCTGGAACATAGAAATCTCGCATCAACAAGAAAAAAAGCATTCCTGAGTGAACTTTTGATCAAATCCATCTCCACTTAGTTTTATGTGGTTGACAGCCCTGGGTACCTTCATAAAGAATGTGTATGAGGAAATTCTCATTAATGTTTTCTAGACTTTTCCAGAAAAGTTTTCTCTGTATATTCTGTTTATATCCCCATTTGGCTTATTAGTTTTCCTAAGCTATTATTTACATGAGCGAAACAAGAGGGATGCAGAACTCTCTAAGAAGAAAATACCTTTGGACTCAGGGTCTGCCTTTCCCCTCTTTACATGGGGCAGACACCAGGAAGAGGGTAACGATTAAAGGAGGTGGTTTTTCTCCTCCATCAGAAGGACATCCAATTCCTGGCAACAGGTGGGTATCAAGGCCTATAACAATTGATACAACTAGGGCCCGTTCATATCCCTGGGCTGTATCAGGGTCTGTTGCATCCATTCGGGGGTCACATGCAAAAGTTACAGAGGTCTAGGAATACATCCCTTCCTCTGTGAGTCTGTCCTCCCTTCATTTTTTGGCCATTTCATATAAAAGAGAATCTGCTTATTGAAGTATTTCTTCATATCTGAGGAAAGTATTTAAATAAGCTCTGGTTTGAGGTCATTAACATTCTCTGATTCTGCTGAAAACAATTTTCAGAAAAATCCTTTAGACTTAATATCAAATTGCCCTTGATTTATATGTTCTTTTCTATTCCTTTTGAAATTGGTATCCAAAGCATGACTCTCTGATAGAACTTTGTGCATGCACGAGGCCAGAAATGCACTCAAAAACTCCTCAGCACTAGTGCAATTAGAACAGGCATGACCCAGCTCCTCCTGCTGGATTTGGGAAAGAAAATGCAGACGGGCTGCCTGCTGGAAGGATGTGTGTTCCAAACACATTGAGATGACTAAAGACTTCTCCCTTTGAAAACTCCATCTTCATATATTGGTGGGAAAGCTATATATCAGAAATCCCAATATATTATATGCCAAGGCTTGAGTTCCTAGAAAAATTAGACCAATAAATCACCTTTTTTATTTCTATCAAATAATAGATTCTATCCAAACCCCCATATAAATCATACCAAATGTTTAAAAATTATACATGTACTCAAGTATTCTGAAAATGACAGTTTATACTCAGACCTCTTGGTTATAAAGCTAAAACACCATCAGCATGATGAGCAATGTATCTATTAGCTGTGTTTTCTTTAAAATGTCACAATTTGACACATACAAAAAAGAAGGATTATCTAAAAGGATTCATGACATATACTTAATAATCAAAATATGCTATAATAAGAACATAATTGAGTAATCTGTTCATCCTATACCCTTTTCGTATATGAGAAACTCAACCTCTGAAAATCTAAGTGAAAAACTTAAGGTTATACAACTTACCTGTTGTGGAACATTGCTAAGCCCGGTTTGCTTGACTCCTCAAGAAGAGATTCAGAGAGTCATACATTCTCACTCAGTGTGGGACTTAATGCTCTAATATATAACATACTGACCTCCTCTGAACATACCTTGGCCAAGCAAAGCTAATCAGTATGCCATATTTGAAAAAAATACACAGTAGAAGAAATAAAACTATTTTCTAAGCAGTGCCTATTATATTGAAGATAGGTATAATCATAATAACTAGAAAGTCAGAAAATTGAATGTGGTTTCCTTTGATATTTACCATAATGTCTGTTATAACATTTTAAGATAGCTGAAATACTGTAATAGCTGAAACAAAAGTATATAAATAGAAAACTTAACAATAATACTGAAAATTCAGGTTATAAACATTTACTATAGTCTTATTATATTCAAAATTTTCCTCAATGAAATGTGGGAGTCTAAAGATGAATAAGAATCAGTTTTTTCCATTAAGGAATGTCTAATAAAGGAATGACCACAGAGAACTGAAAATCAGCGGGAAAGTGACAGGGGCCATTGACTAGAGGCAACTTCAAGGCAATGAAGCATGTCAATGGATGTCATCAACATTGATTTACCTTATTCATAGCAAAACTATTGAATCTTCTAAACAACTTTTCAATGGACTAGTTTTAAAACTTCATTCTCCAAGAGAGCTCTCAGTTGGGGCACACAATTAATAGTAATTGATAACAGCTTTTCAGCATTATGCTAATAGTTTTGTATGATAAACTTATTTAATCCTCAGAACTCTATGAGGTATGTGCTATTGATATTCCCACTTTAAAGAGGAAGAAATTATGGCTAAATGAAGTTCAGTAGTTTGCCCAAGTTTGCACAGTTAAGACATAGTGATAAAGACTGAATTTAGAAAATATGAGTCCTGCTCCCACAGACTAAACCGTTTGTTGTACAGAGCAATATTAACAGTTGCAAAAGATTCCTAATAATAAAGGAGTTGGTTGACTGTGCGTTGTTATTAGCAATATAACAGTTAGAAATTAGTGGCAGCTCTCATGAATGAACTTTTGTTTTGGTCAACTGGATACGTAGACCCTTTACTGGCAGAACTATGATAGCAACAATTATAGCTTATTTGAGGTATAAATAGAATTTGTGACAATCAAATTATAAAATCTACTTGTAAAAAGATTATTCTGTTTTTATTATCTAGACTAAAACAGTAGAACTCACATCTTGATCATTCAAAAGTGGTATCCTATCACTAAGGAATGTGTTTTAAATAAACTTAGAGCATTTTCTGATACTGTTACCTGATAAATTTGCATTGACTTGCTCTCCTTTGTTATCTGAAGATGCAGGTTCTGAATGACCAGTACCAGCTGAGGGATTTTACTGAGCTCCTGAAGCTCAGTCATAACTGATTCCTATTCATAGAGAAAGGCCAAAGGAAGATTCATGAAACAGAGCAAATAATCATATGTTATTACTGACAGACTTCTCCACAGTGAGCTACTTAGTTAAGTATAATAAGCAAGAGCCATAGAGATATAGAGATTCTTTGTCTATGGTTACATTGTGCGTCATAGAACAACAGCGACACACACACACACATGCATATTTATTAAGCCAGAATTGATCCATGGGAAAACTACTATAATCTCCAATTTATAGAAAAGATTATTGAGACAAAAAGAGGTGAAGTGGGTTCTTCAAGATCACTCAATTGTATGTTGGTGTATGTGTGTGTGTGTGTGTGCATGTGTGTCTTGTCCAGTGGGGAGAATGGAGGAGAAAACAGAAAACAGTGTCTGGATAGGTATTGAAATGTTCTTTCTATTTGTTTCCTTAAAGACACACGTATTTATGCCTCATAATACTGCAATTTGAAGAGATGGTCTAGTATCTCCCTCTCTTCAAGAGTTAATTTGATGGGAGATTCAAAATCTGAATTAAATATCCCCATTTCAAGGTCACTGTGATATATGCAAGTTAAAAAGTGTCAGACAAATGCTAATAGCTCCTGACCTTCTGTAAGATCTCCCCCACAAAAAAATAGATTTCTGTTACCAGTATTGTCTTTGCCTCCTCTGTAATGATTAACCCTCGAGATACTCTGTTGAAAAAAGGTGTACGCGTATCACAAGGTTTCTGAACAATAGTACTGTGGACCTTTTGGACTGGATAATTATTTGTCTCGGGGAACTTTCCTGTTCATTGAAGGAGGTTTCATAGCAACTCTGGCTTATTTTTATTAACTGCCAATAGCACTCCTCCTCCCAGGTGTGAAAATAAAAAATGTCTCCAAGCATTACCAAACGTTCCCAGGGGTGTAGGGGAAAGAGCATCACCCCATATTGAGACCCCCTTCTTCATTACAGTGCAATTTTAAAAGCTGAGCTACGGTTCCCACTGACAGTCATAGCTATATACTCTCATGCTGGTTTATCATTTGTTCAATCATTTTTTCAATCTAATATTTACAAAGCATTGAATAGGTATTAGATAATTGTCTACATTCATATGTTCAGCACTTGCCCTTGAAGAAATTTTATGTAAGTGTATAAACTTTATCAACAATTATATATCTAGGTTTTACAAGTTCTTAATCTTCAGGCAGTCCCTGATTTGCAATGGTTCAACTTAATGATTTTTCTACTTTATGATGGTTCAAAAGTAATATACATTCAGTAGAAATTCTACTTTGAATTTGGATCTTTTTGTTTTTGGGCTAACAATATGCAGTGTTATCCTCTCTCATGATGCTGGGCAGTGGCAAGCCGGAGCTCCCAGACAGCCACTGCTTATGAAGGTCAGCAACTGATACGCTGACAACCCTTCTGTGCCCAGACAAGCAGTCTGTTTACTTTCAGTAGAGTTTTCAGTACAATACATGAGGCATTCAGTACTTTATTATAAAACAGGCCTTGTGTTAGATGATTTTACCCAACTACAGGCTAATGTAAGTGTTCTGAGCACATTTAAGGTAGGCTAAGCTGAGCTGTGATATTTAATAGGTTAGGTATATTAAATGTATTTTAACTAATGATATTTTCAACATATAATGGGCTTATCAGGATGTAATCCCATCATAAGAAAAGGAAGAGCTACACATAAATGTGTAATTTTTTTACCATATTAAATCAAATTTTTATATTACAAGGATATTTTTCATGTTTTGGTGTGGTGTACAGAACTTTTATTTTAAGAGCCACCTCAGAACATTCCATTAGACAACCATTAATGCTTGTTCTGTATCAAAATACTTATAGTTCCAATTATTTCCTTTTACTGTAAGTAATACCTCAATGAGTATATTCATATTCATGTCTCTTTGAGAATAGTCCTTGAGCTAACTAGTAGGCCGAGGTGTAAAAATATTTTATGATATACAATGCAGATTATCACAAGACTTTGAAGGAATATAAAAGCTCTCAGAACAGAATATCACTATCAGATGAAAACACTTGTTTTCCTACACCTTCCAGAACAATGTTAATAACTACGATGAGTGCTTGCCGTGCACAGCGCCCTATTTAAGCTCTTTACATGTCATGGTGATGCTCATCATGACCCAACATGGGGATACTGCTGTTAGCCCCATTCAACAGAAAAATATTTAGCAATAGACAAGCCAAGCCAACTATCTCACTCAAAGTCAGAAAGCTGAGATTTAAACCCAGTCTGGTTCAAAAGACTTTGGTTAGGTATATTATGCATTTATGATGTTAAGTGTATTATGTATTTATGATGTTATCATAACATCATGTTATACATATGACAACATAATACACCTAACAAAATCCCATACTGTTCTCTCCAGTTATGCACAGGAAGACTACGACAACATGATGGCAAGATGTTTAAAAACCGAAGTCACAATCTATAAAATTAATATGCAGTGAATGAAATCAAATTTGTACAAATGCCAAGGTGAAGGTGATGTCAATAGAAGTTAATCTATGACTTGAAATATTGCAGGTTCATAGACACGAAGCCTAGGTTCCTCTTCCTAAATTCAGTTCAATAGTACAGAACAGAAATAAAGTCTCCCTACAATTGTGGTTGGAGTATTGTACTGGAATAAATATGTACATTAAAGCTTAGAAATATAGATATTTTTTCACTTCAAGTTTCTAAAATTTCTAAATACATTTTCTTAATATTTTATATAAGGATGAGTTATTAACAGTCTATAAATGTAAAGCCAATATCAAGTCAAATATACTGTCAGTGACCAAATCTGTTCACAAGTAAAATTGGAACCTGGGTTTATCCACACATTTTTATTATTTCACACTAGGATATAAGCTTCAGGAGTGTGAGAACTTTTTCATTTTTATTGCTCTTTCTCCGGTACTTTAAGCCATCCCTGGTATATAGTGGACACTAAGCACATGTTTGTTGGGTGAATCAGTGAATCCTCATCATGTATCTACGTGATGTGCTTACTGGGGATACATCAATAAATAATGTTCCATCTTCATTCTCAAAAATCTTACAGTTTAAGAGGAACAAATAGGCAAAAATAAATCACTATGAGGTATTGTGAAATATATTAAAACAGAGCATGATAATACATAAAGTTACAAGGTAGTACAAAAGGTGGGATAACAAAATGGGAAGAAAGGATTCATCAGTCTCACAAAGCTTGGGCCTAGTCAGGAGCTGAAGAGATGAAAATTTTTTTAGGTCATAAATGAATGGAGGGCATGGTCTGGAGTTGGAAGACAGTGGATAAAAACATGAAAGCATGAGACAGAATGGCATTTCAGGGCATTTTAAGTAGCTTACTCTTATAATTAAACTGTGAAAAGCAGGATGAAGTATTATACAGATTAAAACATGAACTTGTTGAATGAATAGCACCAGGATGAAAGCAGGTTGGGAAATTTCATAAATCAATGAGTAATGAATTTCATTCATTCATTTGCAAATATTGTTTGAGCATCTACTACGGAAAGCACAGGGCTAGAAGCAGGGGAAACATGGAAAGAAACAATCCTTTCTGTATTGATGTAAAATTCTACATGCAGACACACATGAGACAATGAACACATAAACAAAAGGGAACAAGGTAATTTCAGATAGTCAAAAGAATAGGAATGAAAATAAAACAATGCTATGTACGAAGAGGACTGAGGACTCTTCTTTAAACTGGGTCATCTGAGGCCTTCTAGAGAGGTAACATTTGAGCTGACCTGAATGATTTGAAAGAGCCAGGTGCACAAAGCTCTAGAAATAGACAATTCCAGATAGCAAAAACAAGAAGCACAAAGTCAAAAGGTGAGGCTGAGCTTGCCATACCCTAGAACAAAAGACCAGGTACCTGAAATTTAGTGTGCCGAGAGAGGCAAGAAAGATAATAAGTTCAGGAAGGCAATCCGGGCATGTTAGGCTATAGTCTAGGGTCTAGCCTTTTGTTTCTAAGTGTCCATAAAAATCATTGGAAGGTTTTACATGGAAGACTGCACAGTGTAGAATAGATTTAGTGTGTTATGCCAAAATTAGGAGACCAGTTAGGAGATTATTTCCAGTAATCCTTAAGAGAGATGATAGTGGCTTGGAGGGATGGAGATAAGTGGATGTGTTAGGCAGGAAAATAGATATGAGTGGGTAGAGAGAGAATAAAGCCAGTAAAGCCTGCTAGAAGGGACTCAAAGAGTTACCCAATTAAAACCAGAAAGTGAGAAAAGACTCAAAGAGTTAATGAGTTAATCAGTTGAAGCTCCAATGGCCAGGAGTAACTTGCAATGTCCAAATATTCCCCAGATAAAAAAAAGTATCTGTGCATAGCCCATGCCTTCATTGTGTCAACTAGATCATGCCATTGTAAGATTTACTTTAGAATGCTGAAAGGCTTATTCTTTAATTTAACCTATTTTGGGTAAAACTGTAATATTTCCAGAATATCTCGCCTGGCTTTAGCACATCCTCAGGGGTGGAGAGAAGTATGGCTTTAGTGTAACTGCATATCAATAGGCATTCCTAGGGATGGATAGAGGTTGATCTCCATGTCAATGGGTAATATCTGGGCAACCAAGGGCTTACCTGAACCAGAGAGGTTAGGGGAGGTCTGACTTACTTCACAGAGCAGGAAAGAGATGACCCTGGAGTGCAGTCTGTAAGCAGTAAACGGGTTTTCAACTTTATTTCTCCCTTTCTGATTCTGGTTTTAGAGATATTTTGTGCTGGGATTTCCTGTCCCCAGAGTTACAGCTATATTCTGTTTATTCCTCCTCCAGCCCCTAATCCAGTAATTTGCAACCTGGGCAGGAGACAAGCAGCATGATTAATTTTTCAAACAAGCCCAGAAATAAACAGCATAGTAAAAACAGGAAAGATTTGATCTTAAAGCTAAGATTGCATTTAAAACCCAGGAAGTTAAGAAGTAAGATTCTTAACATATTCTTTAGCAAACAGACAATAACTCAGCCCATCTTGGGGAAAGGGCAGGTGGTCTTAACTGATATGCTCCCAGAGGGAAGCTGCTCTCTTGGGGAGGAATGGATCACTTATTTTCTTGTGTTAAGTTAATTTTGCAGAATTACATGGAAGACTGATAATAGAAGAGAAGAGATGTAATGTTTCTCACAAAAGATAAACATCTTGAGACCACTCGATAATTCTATACCCTTAGCCCTTTGTCACACTCCTGAAAAATCCTTAAAAGATTTTCAGGGTGTGCCTCTTCTCTGAGGTGGCCTCCACTTTTTCTCAACCTTTCAGGGTGCTCTCTGAGGATGCCCACACTTTCTCTATAAGTGAATAACCTTAAATAAAAATTTTTCTCTAGCTTTCAGGACCCCTCTCCTCTCCAAGGACTCCCGCACTTTTTCTCTCTTTAAGTGCATAACTTTAAATAAAACTTTTACTCTGCCTCACTACTATGTCTCTGCCCTTCCATTCTTTGTTCCGGTGGAAACATGAAAAATGAACAATGCCCCCCTAACAGATGGATTTAGGGCAAGTTGGCGAGTGGTGGCACCATCTCATGGGGTCCAGCAATACTACTTCTGACTCTGGGCCTTTGATTATTTACAGGCTTATTCTAGTCAATGAGTTACAGATGGAGTCCTCAGAGAAGACCACTTTATTCACTGGGCCACTTCTTGCTTTCCCCAGTACTCAAGTATGAAGCAGTTATGCTCCCTGAGAGAACCGTCCTCTCTGTGACCTGTTTATGCCTTAGAAAAGAGAAGCTGACTCTTGGAATGTTACAGAAATAATTACACTCAGTTACACTCACACAGTTCTGGTTTTTGCCTTTCTACAGGACATGTTTGTTTGTGCGGTGTTGCCTCAGGGTCCTGGAGGAGACATTGGCATAACAATTAGGAGCATTTCACAGTGACTCAGCATCTCTATCAAGCCTGTCAGTCCTCTGAATACCTGCTGATTGTGGCTTGGAAAAGCATGGTGATGAACACACAGGGCCCTTTTCAGGAAGTGTTTTACTTAACCCTCTTGTTATCAGACTCAAAAAGACCAGGTTCTTGAGTATCAATGTTACAGAAGCGAACACTGAACATGAAAGAAAGAAAGCAGGTGAAGTTTATTAGAGCTTTTATGCAGGGAGCCATGGAAAGAGAGAAGTCAGCCCCCCTGGAAAAGGGATAGTGGGGGTTTATAAAGACTGCCTTTGAAGTATGACAGGAGTCTGGAAACATGACAATCATTCATCTTTCTTGATGTTTTCATGCCAGTATGTCTCAGGGTAAGGCACTACTTTGACATTTAACAGATATCAGTTTATCATCTCACAGTCTGTTAGTCAAGAGGTTTCTTTTGATGCCCTAGAACAGACTTTTAGAAAAAAAAAATGTTGATGATAAATCATCACAGGTCAAGTTAAACTAAAACTTGTGCTTGATCAGATGCTAGTCAAAGAATATATTTTCAAGTTAGGTACATATCCCAAGCTGGAGGCTTATTCCAAAATGGGGTCCCTCCCATTCAGTCCCTGCTTCACTCTCACGATGTTCACACACAGTGTAAGAGAGAACCTCACACCTCCGCACTCAGAGGAAAAGCAAATGCAGACACAGGCTGCTTTGAGGCCTTCAAGTGGACATTTCTGCTCAGGCCTTCAGGTTCTCAATAATGTCCACAGCACCTAGGAATCCAATCGCCATGCCGAGTCCCTGGAAATCCTTCTGCAGTCCCCAGACAGCTCACCATTTCTCAGAGAAACCTAAAACATTTATTAGTCTATTTTTAAAACTTTTTTATTGTAACATAAAATACACACACACACACAAATTCATAAAATGTATCACTTAATGAGGTCCTATAAGGTGTAAATACCTGCTAACTACAACTCAGGTCAAGGAACAAAAATTTGCCAGATAACCCCAAAGTGTCTCTATATACCCTGTCCCAATCACAGCCCAATCCCCTCCCCAAACATTACCACTATTACAATGCATAAAATCACTTATTTATAGTTCTCCTATCCAAGGGTGCATCCATATGCTCTATAGTTTAAACTTGAAAAATAGATTCCGTCTTTGAAGTCTATTTGAATCTACAGATGCCCCCTCCATTCCTCTCATTAACTTATAATATATCTGGTGAAAAAAACTGAGTCATTTGGCTTGTACAGTTTCCCACAGTCCAAATTTTGCTGATTGCATTCTCATGGTGAAGTTCAGCATTTTGCTTCCTGGTATTTATTGCAA
The DNA here is from genome assembly GCF_040802235.1 of Manis javanica. NCBI lineage: Eukaryota > Metazoa > Chordata > Mammalia > Pholidota > Manidae > Manis > Manis javanica. The sequence goes on along the minus strand of NC_133156.1, from coordinate 230,173,527 downwards.
ATTAGCCTTTGAATCAGGAAGCCTGAGGTGTCTCAAGTTCAGTCTCCCAGGCAGGACAAGAAGTGGTGTAATGCTCTTTCATCATAAGGCACAGAATGTCTGGTTGTCACTCTTTTTATAATATCAGCAAATTGATGCCTAATGGGTACATCCACTAATTCATTGGGGATTACAAAATGTTGATGGTATTCTAATCTAGCATTTCTTTTTCACTGTTTAGTTGGAATATTTTTATAAAGAAAAAAAAATCTCATACGCACTTTTTGTATACTTAGAGATACTCTTTTTATAGATCCAGGAGAACGAATACTTATTTCTTTCCTCGAAATTTTGAAAGGGGTGGGGTTCAGGACACTGCGTTACAGGGCTTCATGTAGTATTCAAAGATATGTCCATCTTCTTTCTGAGACCTCTTGCTTTTGTTCCCCTGCATTTTTTTAAAGCTGTTCTCTCTCTTATTTCTAATCCACTTAACACTGTTATCAGTTTCCCCCCAGTGTGGGGCCCTGTCCTGGAAGAGCGCCTTGGTGGCTTATTTATAAATTTTCATGGAAGCCAAAGTGCAACAGCCCCTTTAGGCATGACTATCAGTTCTGTTCCTGTAGTGGGCAGTAGTACACCCAGGGGCAGGGGCTATTCTCAGTTGGTTCCAGCATTTTAAAACAAATAACCTGCTGGCTAGTAAGAGGTTCTACTCTCAGACCCTTCAGACACCTTCATGTTTCTCTCTGAAGTTATCTCTGCTTCTCTCTGCGGATGTCAACACAGTAGCTTCTGATGCTAGTCAAGTCTGCAGCTATTGGGGGGTTGTCCTCACATGCTTCTACTTTGTGATTCATGGGGACACCTGTCACTTGGTTTTGTTGTAAATGTTGTCCATAGATTTCGGTTTTGCTATACAGTTTTTCAGTTGGTTTTCAAGTGGGTATTCAGAGATTAAAAAAAAACAACAACTCTATGTCTTCGCTACCACCATCTTCCCAGAAATCCCTATTTTTAAATTAATGTAGAAAAATTATGGTTCACATTAAGATTTGTGAACATTATAAGACTTCTCTGAACTTTATCCTCAAAATGTGCATGACAGTATTGTTTATCTACAAGGCATTTTTAAAAATTAAAATGATGTAACAGTTCAAAAGGCTTTTTAAAATTTGTTAAAAGCCTTCTATATGCAAGATTCATTAATTTACTCATTTAATGAAGATTTAGTACCCACTGTGTGTCATGATATTAGTTTTTGAGGATATGGCCAGTGACCAAGACAAGATTTTTACTTTCATGAATCTTACATTCTTATGGGAAAAGGAAAATGTTCAGCATGATCAAAATATCTCAGGTGATAAACTATGATGCGTTTAAAACAGATGCAGTGATCAAGCAAAATCAAAGTGCCCTTTAGATTGAGCGGTCATGGATGGCCATGCCAAGACCTCAGTAACGGAAAGGAACCAGCCATGCAAAGATGAGGATGGAGAATGTTACAGGCAGAAGAGCAGCTGGTTTGAGGCTCATGGTCAGTAATGAATTTGATGTACCCACAGAACAGAAGGAAGGTGAGTGTGGCTAAGAGTTGTGTGAGAGAGCAGGGAACTGGCGGAAGATGAGGTTGCAGAGAAGATGCTGGGGACTGGATCATGAGTGGCTTCATGCTCCAAAGAAAAAAGTTGGATTTTTTTTTTTAAGAGAGAGATAGAAATCACGGAGCAGTTAAGCACTCAGGAAACTGCTTCAGTAGTCCAGGCAATAAGCGGTGAAATGAAAAGAGAAAGGCAGTGACTCAGGTTAGGGTCATTAGAGTGGGAATCAAGAGAAGAGGCTTTACTAGCAAACTATTTTGCATGTAGAGTCAAGAGCAGTGGCTGATACATTGCTCATGAGGGATTAGGTACAGTGAGTAATCCAGGATAACTCCAAGGTTTTGGCTTAAGAAATTGGAAGAATGGTGAAACCATTTACTGAGACAAGAAAGAATAGAATGGATGGCAGTACTGTTTTAGAATGGGTAGGAGTTGCATTTGGGGAAAAGTCAAGAGTTCTGATTCAAATATGTTCATTTTTAGATGCATATTTGATATTTAAATGGTTATGGCAAGGAGCAGATATATGTGTATGAGTCTATGCCTTCTGGAAGAGGTCAGAGCCAGGTATGTAAGTTTTAGATCATCGACATATAGATATTATTGAATGTTAAGTGAATTGGGGAAGCCACCTAGGAGAAAATGTTAGAGAAGAGGCCTCCGGGTCACAGTTAAGAGAAGGGAAGTAATTGTAGAAGGGGAGAAGACTAAGAAAAAGGGGTAGGAGATGGGGAGCAATCAAGAGTGCCATGCCCAAAAGTCAAAGAAATGATGGATTTCAGTAAAGATGGAATTGTCAGTGTAGAATGTTGCTGAGAGTTTGAGTAAGTTAGGGGCAGAAAATGATCATAGGACTTAGCAACATTAAAGTCACTGTCTTTGGCGATGTCATTATAAGCAGCAAAACTAGTGACTGTGTAGAAATTAGCATGTGTCCTCAGACCTTTCCTGGGTGTAGGGCACCAATGAAATATTTCCAAATGTAAAGCTAACATTTGGGGTTAATAGGTACAGAGGACAGAATATATCAACAACCGTGATTCCTCAGAGTTTATACCGTGTCCAATATGGTAGCTACTAGCCACATATGTGGCTATTCAAATTTTAAGTTAATTAAAATCACATGTTATCAAAAATTACTCATCACATTTCAAGTACTCAATAGCCACATGTGGCTAGTGGCTACCATACTGAACAGCACAGATAAAAGATATTTCTATCATCACAGAGAGTTCTATCGGACAGTGCTTCCCTAGAGGACAGATCCCTCTCCACTGGCAAAAAGGAAACTTCAGTGGTTTTTAATTAAGGATTTAGAGAAAAGGGAATCTGACTACATCTCAGTCACCTCTGTCTGCCCACCGAGCTGAGACACACACTGACCACACAAGGTCCTGGATGATTTCCAAGGCTGGATGAGATGAAGAAAGAAATGCCACAGTGAAACAGAGAAGCAGTCACAACACAGATGTCCACAACACAGATGAGAATTGTATCCACACACTCAGCTGGACCGGCTAGGTGTACTGAGGGACTGAGACAGCTGCAGACAAACCACACTAGTCCCAAGGCCCAAGAAGAGTCCCAAGAGGGAAGACAGAACAAGCTTTTTTTGGTCACCTTAGATTGAAAAGTCACTTGTTGCCAGCCATGTATGCCCTGGCCTTCCGCTGAAGTGTCCTCTCCTCTCCTTCCTGGCCTTCCTACTGCCATCACAATCAAACGCTCGCTGTGCATGAAGCCTCCAGTGACGCCTCCCTTCACTCTGCTCACACAGCACTGGCATGAGTCACACAGAACTTAACATACCATAACTTTTTGCAATGGAAGGAATATGGATTTCAGCAGAAAGACCGGGATTTCAAGCCTGACTTTTACCTATGAACTAGCACTGTGATTTGAAAAAGTTAATTTTCTTATCTCCAGTTTCCTTCTCTTTAAAACTGGAACACTGATAACTTCCAAAAGACTTTTGAGTTTTAGATGAAATAATGTGTGTGAATGTCTTCAGCACAACACCTGACAGGTTGCAGGGGCTGCAGAATGACAGCTCAAACCTTATGATGCATTTCTGCCTATGGTAAGGGAAGGCTATTGAGCCAGGACTGTCTCTGGAACTCTGTATTACAAGATCCCTCCAGCTTTACATTTGCCAGTCGGTGTAACTACCCCTTAAGGAAAGCATGAATTAATTCAGAGATGCACATACATGTATGAGCTAGAGTTCAGCCTTGGCTCTAAAACATAAATATAAAAAGAAACCAATGGCACTAGTGGGGGTGAGGATTAATAATATGGATAACTTGAACCACTGTGTTGTATACTTGAAACCAACATTAGATTGTATATCAATGATACTTCAATAAAAAAAAAAGATCCATTGGGTACTTCAACTCAATTGGGACTGAGGTATATGTTTATTCACTTAGCTTCTCTGTGACCCAATAACTTCAATTTAAGTTGTACAGAATGAACCCCAGTGATAAATCTCAAACTCTTAGCTGATGATGACCCATAGAACCTTCTGCAATGATGAAAATGTTCCATAATTTGTCTGATAACAGCAGCTACTAGCTACGTGTGGCCTTTTGAACACATGAACTACAATTATGTGACTGAAGAAGTACATTTTTAGTTCTATTTAATTTTAATTGTTTGAAATTGAACAGTCACATGTGGCTGGTGGCAGCAATCTTGGGATTCATAGCCTTAGAATATCAGGACGGAGAGCACTTCGGAGACCTTTGAGTCTAACCTCTTCCTTTCACAAATGCAGAGCAACAAAAAGACCAATATCTCATGAGCATGTTTCATATGTAAGCCTTATGCCAAAGACTTGCATATTATTGTCTTTTAAGGTTCCTGCTGGCCTTATGATGTAAATATCACCAACATTTTACAGTTAAGGAAACTCTCTTAGAGGCACCTGTTTATGCTTATTCCAGCTACTCTTTGCTGGTGAGGATAGAAAGGTGGAGTGTAAACCATGTGAATCGCCCTATGTAAATTTCAGCCTCATGCAGGAGTCAGTCCCTGCCCTGTAGGAGTCTGCAGGGAACCGGTGAAATGAAAATTTCATATCAGTATCACTACAGCAGAACAAGTCAACATTGCTCTCAACCATCTTCACTTTCCTGCCTTTAAACTTTCAGCATCACGAAGTTTGTCTTGATGTCTCACTCAATTTCCTGGCATCCATACCTCCCTCATTATATAACACAAATTTTAGTGCCTGCCTAAGCAGAGCAGAATCAGGTGGCAGGATCGCTTCAGAAACATGCTAATGATGCATGGAAAATGAACACAGCAACACCTTTGGCTTTAGTCAATCCCATTAGTTGCACCATAATCCACATAAGCAAGGCAAGTTGAATGCTGACAGTTGTAACCAATGAATCGGGAAGTTCCTTTCCATTATTCTAGTGTTTATGCTTAGTAATTCAAACAGGAAGGATTGTATTAGGCAGTACACTATTGTCAGTCACCTCCCTCTCCCATCTGATACTTACTCCCATATTCATTTCCTCAAAGCACAGTTTGGATGGTATCATTCACCCCATCTTCATTATCCTACTGTGCCAGACCATCTAATTCTCTCATCCTGAAGCTAGCGGACTGTGGGACTTTTTGGCCTTCACAATCACATGAGCCAATTCCTATACTATGTCACCTCATATATATCTTACAGTTTCCACTTATCTGCAGGACCCTGACTAATACAATGATAAATACTGATGAGAACATGTGGCAGCCTTCGCTCTGCTGTCAAGGAGTCCTCCCGTCCGTCCTGGGCAGGCTGAGGGCAGAGGGGCTCTGGATGGAAGGTCAAGAAGGTGAGTTCCAGGGTTATTTCTTTGTCCCAGGGAACGAGTTCAAGGTCACCTTGCTGGAGGCAAAGAGAAGCCTTGTCCAACAGGTTAGAATTAGAAAGTTTTAGCACCACAAACACATAATCAGAATCAAAGGAAATGTTCCAAGAGTGGAAAAAGACAGTTCGTTCACACTAAACAGCCAGAGAGGCTTAGGGGTGCGAATGCACCTGTGGAGCCAAAACACAAGGTGTGAATACCATTACCATTCCTGGAGAGAAAACACTCAAGACTGTCATGGACACGGCAGGAGAGGTGCTGAAAAATCACAGAGGCAGAGACACTGCGGCTGCTTCGAGAAGCAAGCGACAGTCATAACTGGGAACAGGGGAGGCTGAGAGCAGAGAGTTAGGAATAAGGTTGGAAATTAGAGTGTCAGGAACAAAGAGAAATGTTTTCTTCTCACAGCCACGGCCGACTTAGGAAAGGTGGTCCTTACTGTCATCATATCATGAGGGCAGAACAGCAGAGACCCAGGAATTTGCAATACTTTCATTCAATGTACAGATTGCCCAGGACGGTTGGCCTTTCTGGACCCCAGGGGTCTGCACAGTGAGCAGCCCTGAGACACTCACTGTTCTGTTCATTAAGGCCAGTGAGGCCTAAAATTGCCTATAAAGCTGTGGTCCCAGTTCTTCCAGATGTTTCTATATGAGGAAGCTGGAGACCAGTGTCCTGTTCACATGTTGCCCCTCTCCACTGAACGACAGGGTGGCCCAGATTATCACGTTTGGGCTTGAGAGGACCCAACTCTCATAAAGACGAGATTTATGTAAGATCCAAGGTAATTCTTACCAGAGCAAGGTGACATCTGTCTGCATGAACGCATAGCCAGTCATTTCTCAACAGGCTTTAATATAAAACAGCAAGAAGGCTCAGAAGAAGGAGCGCCTTATGCACATGCTTAGAGATTAGCACTTGTTATTCACACCAATTCCCTTTCATAAATTGGTTTCCAGAGTCTGATATTTTAAAATCAAATCAGGTCTCTGAAATCCATGTTATGTTGATGTCTTAACAGCCAACTTGAATTGTTTTCTGACATAGAAATGGACATCTTCAAGTTGTAGATATGCCCTGCCTATCCGGCCTGGAAGTTTCACCTGAATTAAGATTCCCGCATTTCTTCTTTTGACGAAGTACTTCAGGAAGGCTTCCACACAGGCCTCTCCTTTCCCTCACATGCTTAGTACTTATCTTCACATGCTAGGAAAGCTAATTCATGGACACAAGGAACCCAGGGATCCATTTCAAAAAATTCTTGACTACATTGGGTTAGTAGAGAAGTCATTTCCAATTTGCTAGAGGAATAAATCAGATCAAGGGAACTAGAGAAAATCTGAAATAGCTAAGTGGCTACACCCATCTTAAACAGCTCTGCCCTGGATCTGGAGCCGAGAGAACTGGGCATAGAGGGCACAGATGAGGGCAATTTCACATTTACACAGAAAGGCCTAGACAAAGTCTACCTGGAGATATCAAGAACAAGGGCTCTGACACTGACATTGATTAGCAATGGGCAAGTTACTTAATGCCTCTGAGCTTCTATTTCCTTATTTGTACTTAGGTAAAGGTAGCTCTAAGCATTCTTTTGGGGATAAAATGCATATAAAATATTTAAACGGGACTTGGCACTAGCAAAATAAATATTAAGTATATGATTTGTTATCATTTGTATTATTGTTTTAAGTGGCTTCTGCTTCAAATAGTTGGAGCCATATCAAGACCTTGTCATCAGCCAACATCTGTATTCCATGGCTGGGATCCTAAGTCTGTTCTGTGTGTTTCCCCATCCTCCATGAAATGTATTTAACAAGAAAAATCCCCATACACACTGAGACTCAGGATCTAAACTTCAGCAAGATGTATCAGTTTCTCTCATGTTAGCACTTTTTCAAATAACGCTTTAGAAATTGTTGATGTGCATATCATTAGGCAAACATTCTAGGGGGGACAAAGGCAAACATTCTAGGGGGGACAAAGGCAGGTAGATGCTGATCCATCATTCAAGAGTTTACAGTCTAGCTAGAGGACAATACATAAAAGAGAAAAAAGATACCCATTACTACGAGGCAGGCCATGCTCAGTGACAGTTGAGTGGAAGGAGCTTTTGATAAAGCCAAGATCAGTGCCCCAGCCTTTGAGGGCCAGAGGAATAGGAATGGGTAAGTGTTGGGGCAAATGCAGTCACGCGGGGAACTTAGGAGAAGAGGCATCCATGTGAAAATTAGCATACGGTGATGGCAGGTGAGCTTTATGTTTTTTAAAATAAAATCAATTTCATTTTCACACTTTCCTGTAGTTATTTAAACATGATTTATTTTAGTTACTTGGACATATATGTAATATCTGAATTAAACTCTGCCTATGAAGTCTGACATGTAGGTTTCCTTAAAGAAAGTTTATAGTGAATTCTTTTCTGTGTATTGGCTGTATATTCCTGTTTCTGTGCATTTCTCACTGTAAATTTTTGTTTAAAAATGTAATATGGCAACTCTGTAAATCAGACACCCTCCACCTCATAGTTTATTGTTGTTTATGCAGTTTCAGTGTCTGTGGGGAGTTACTTTACTGTTTGTTCTTTGCTGTGTTCAGCCCCTGGAATCTTTGCTCTATTAGCTTATGGTCACCTAATGATCGCAGAGGTGGGCTTTTATTTCCTAAGGTCTAACAGTCTTTGCTGATAGGCTCTGGGTGTGTGCTGGGACATGTTTTGAAAGTTCCAGCAGACACTTATCAACTCTACTCTAGTCCCTTAGGTCCTGCTTGTGCACAGCCTCAAGGCCAGCCAGAAGTGAGAGATCAGGGCCTTCTCATGTCCTTGCCAGTCATATGCACAGCCCTGCACATGCATGTGGACTTCCAGATTCTTAGGAATATGTCAGAGACTTTCAAAGCCCTCAGAGGACATCTCATTCCCCAAATTTTCCTTTTAAGTGTTTTGGTCAGCCTTTTGTTAGTCCCAATGGGTAGGTCAGCCCCAGGTATCTGCAGTGTGAAATTCCCACTGACTGTTTTCAAAATGTCCTAAGGAGAACAACTGTTTGCACAGAGCAAATGAAGACATACCCTGAAAATGAGCATGTGGTGTCCATCTGATCAAATATAGACAGGTGAGCTTCAGATCTGTTCTGCTCCCTGCACCGGCTGACACGCTGCTCATTTTCCCAGCTGTTCTGAAGTTGTTGACTTTTAAAGCCATTACAGAGCTGGAGAAAGGGGATGGGAATGCCAAGTTACTTGCCAAAAAGTTCACTCTTCTTATGGGGACACAACTATTTTTCTTGAACAAAATGCTCTTTGGATTGTTACAAGCTTTTGGTAAACTTCCAGAGTTATGAAAAAGTTGATACTTGTATGTAGGTGTATATTGTTCAGAGGTTTTTATTTGCCATTCCAGATGTGCTCCTGTGGTATATTTTATTTATTCAACATTTATGCAATTATATTTTATTGCTTGAATGCCGCAATTTATTTTTCTATTTACTATGTATAGGTATGTACATTGTCTCCACTTCTTGCTTGTTACAAATAATACTGAGCTAAATAATCATTCTTGTCAGAACAAACTCTGTTTTATCCCTTGAACACATCTTGTACATCTCTGCCACTGTCATGCTGATGTGGCTGCGGGGGATGCCCTCCGTTTTGCCCCACGGAAATCTCTGCTTTGTGATCCAGATTCAATCCAGTTACTATTTCCTCTGTGAGATTTCAGGTTCTTTCACACAGATTTGTTGCCCTTTCCTGACACTTGACTTCTAGTATAGGGTTTATGCCCTGTATTGTAGCAACCTGTATGCACGCTGACGTTCCACCTAGACTCTGAGGTCCTTGAGAACAGGGACGTTTTTGGGCATAGCCTTTAACCTAGGTCCTTAAGAGTATTAACTTTCTGTGCTTTTTTCACTTCTGCTTCACAGAAGATCACTCTTGTCTTTTAAGAGTCTATTTAATGTGTGTATTCTGGACATTGTATCTTTAAGCCAGTGCTTTGTGCAGGATGACTTGAACTGATTAATAAAGCCAGGTGCTCCAGGGTTGTTTTGTATATAGTTCCCCAGAACTCCCTTAGCCTGCATCAGTTTGGCTTTGACCTTGTCTCAGCTCCTGATCTCAGGGTTTCACACCCTTCCATACCTCCAATTGAACATGCTTCCTGAGTTGTTGACTATCTTGTACCATGATCTGATCTCTATATTTAGTGCCCAGTCCCTTTCCTGCTTGTGGGTAAAATGGTAATATTTCCAGAATATCTCACCTGGCTTTAGTGCAACTGCATATCAACAGGCATTCCTCAGGGGTGGAGAATGGTTCATTTCCATATTGATGGGTGATAACCTGGGCAACCGAGGGCTTATCTGAACCTGAGAGGTTAGGGGGAGGTCTTGCTTGCTTCTGCCCGGGCAGGAAAGAGATGGCCCTGGACTTCAGTTTGTAAGCAATACATGGATTTTAAACTTTATTTCTCCCTTTAACTGATTTTGGTTTTAGAGTTATTTTGCCCTGGGATTTCCTTTCCCCATAGTTATACTGCTCTCTACACTACCCTGTCCATTGTTTCCACACTGGCTTCTTACAAGAGATAGGAACATTCTGCAGTACAGCATCAATTTAGTGGCATGCTGGGAGGAGGGCTAGTTCAACAGGATGCTGGCAAATAAAGGCACAGCATTGCAGCCCCTAGGGAAGGACATTAAATCTAACCATATAGTATGACACATCTTTTTCAGCTCTGGACCAAGTAGGATCCCTAGGTAATAGACCAGGGACAATTTTAGAAGGACAGGGTGATGGGGGTGACAGCCAGGATGTACTGGAAATTTTGTTTAAAATAGGGCATGGGAAAATAAGATGAGACTTCAGTCCTGAGATGGGGCATGACAGCATAAGTACATTGACAAGTTTCTGATGGGCTCTAACTCTGGCCCCTGACCAAGGACACCTACTTCCCTGAGACCCTGGTGGGACTCCCCACTAGGCCACTATGCTCTGTAGGATAAAAAATTCCCAGTGCAAGGGGCTTGGGAGTTGCTTCACAGGTGTGCTCAGGGGGCTGTTGCTATTGATAACAGTGAGGAACTCAATGGACCTTCTCTGTCAGACATAAACAATCACTGTGATTTCAAAATTCTTGAGTTTGAGTGATAAGGGCCATACACACCCTGACCATTTGATTTTTATCTGGTTCTCACACAGCTGAATGGTAACTATCTGTACTGTATCTGTACAGTATTCACTTATTCATTCATCTGTCTTTTATATAAAAATGCTTGTCAGACAAAATGTAGGACATAGTCTGTTGATTTGCTGTAGAGAGAGGAAAAAAAAAGGTTTCAAGTATTCTGTGTGCTGTCGTTTGGCAGCTTAAGAATGCCTCACTGCATCTATTCACAATAGAAAGAACTGAATATGTGAATCTAAAAGGTGACTGTCCTTTTATTGCTGGCTTTGTGATGGTCTATTGAATTTCCTGATGTAGCATTTGCTTAAAATGCAGAAAATAGTGTCCATCTATTTTCTTCTTGATGTTCACTGCAGTTTGGACATAATATCCTTTTTTTTGGTATGATAATTACCACGTCAGCCACTATGTCCCCTTATGTCTGAGGGAAGGTCTGAACACAGGCTAAACAAATGTTGTGAAAGTGAGAAGAACAGACAGCTTTCTAGAGTAAAGATGGTCCCTGTAACTATTTTATCTAGGAAACAATGAGGAAAAACATGAGGATGGACCTTGAACTGATGAATACTTTTGTTTATCACATTTTTTTCCCTTTATCTACTTTCCTCCTGACACAGGCAATGAAATGTCGTGAGAGGGGTTAGCGGTAGGTCTTATTCTGAACTGCCCTTAAAAGAAATATCCCTTTTCTTCTTATGAACCAAAAAAGAAAAAAAAAAAAAGGTTTGAGGAGGAAAAGAAAGTATCTTCTCTGAAGAAGTAGGTTTTTGAAATCAGAGCTCACATTTTATGAGGCTCAGGATCAATTATTGGAAAATCAATGGGATCTTAATCATTGATCAGATTTGGTTATCATAATAAGCAAAGGAACTAGAATTTTCTGGGTTTTTTTTTCTTAGAAGATTATTTTTAAAAAGATCCATTTAACTTACAGACACAACCATTTTATCCTAAAAATGATTGAATTTCTTTGAGAATCCTGTAGCATGATAAAGTAAAGCTCCATTATTCAGTGGATGAGCCAGGCGTTTTAGGGAATGATCAAGTATCTGGAATTTACCCTGTTGAGTACCAGAAATACTCTTTTTGAAAGATTTTTAAAGGGAGAACACTTTAATTTATATAGGTTCTGAGTTAAATATCTCCAGAATTTATTATACCTCTGCTTTTCAAAGTGAACGCTCTTGAAATGCAGTTTCATGGCTTATAGGATGATGGTGATAAAGGGTATTTAAGGTCAAATTAGTAGGAAATGCTAAGTTAATGCAGTAATAAAAAAAGGTTTATTTACCATTTTATTTATTACTTTACATGCTAATATGCAGAGTGAATCACCAAAAGGCTTACATAAAATGCACGAGTCCAAAATGTCATCTGGCCATAAAACTGTCCTCTTCATTTTTAAGGGACTGGTATGCCATGAAATATGCTTAAAGAATCTACTATAACCTTTTCTGCTTTTTAAAATAAGCTGTACTGAATATTTCTCTTGGTGACAAATATGTTTTGGACATCAATTTAATTTTGAGTTGTAACATGCTGGATGAACTTAGACACTGTTGACAAATATGGAGTAACTTCTGCCCACATTAAATGCAAAGTAGGGACATTGTGGGAGGGAGGGGTAGTTCCTTCATATATTTGTTAAAAATAAAATTTCATGGGAGCTGTAAGTGATTCCTGTGACTCTGGTGGGACATTTCTGTCCTTTTGGGCAGCTGTGTACAGACCTTTACTGCCTGTTTTTTTTTCTTTTAATATCATTAATATACAATTACATGAGTAACATTGTAGTACTAGATTCCCCCCATTATCAAGTCCCCACCACATACCCTATTACAGTCACTGTCCATCAGCATAGTAAGATGCTATAGAGTCACTACTTGTCTTCTCTATGCTATACTGCCTTCCCCGTGCTCCCCTCACTACATTATGTGTACTAATCATAATGCCCCTTATTCCCCTTATCCCTCCCTTCCCACACATCCTCCCCAGTCCCTTTCCACCCATCCTCCCCAGTCCCTTTCCCTGTGGTAACTGTTAGTCCATTCTTGGGTTGTGTGAGTCTGCTGCTGTTTTGTTACTTCCGTTTTTGCTTTGTTCTTATACTCCACAGATGAGTGAAATCATTTGGTACTTGTCTTTCTCCACCTGGCTTATTTCACTGGGCATAATACCCTCTAGCTCCATCCATGTTGTTGCAAATGGTAGGATTTGTTTTCTTCTTATGGCTGAATAATATTCTATTGTGTATATGCACCACATCTTCTTTATCCATTCATCTACTGATGGACATTTAGGTTGCTTCCATTTTTTGGCTATTGTAAATAGTGCTGCGATTAACATAGGGGTGCATATGTCTTTTTGAAACTGGGATCCTGCATTCCTAGAGTAAATTCCTAGGAGTGGAATTCCTGGGTCAAATGGTATCTTTATTTTTAGTTTTTTGAGGAACCTCCATACTACTCTTCACAATGGTTGAACTAATTTACATTCCCACTAGCAGTGTAGGAGGGTTCCCCTTTTTCCACATCTTCACCAACATTTATTGTTGTTTGTCTTTTGGATGTTGGCCATTCTAACTGGTGTGAAGTGATATCTCATTGTGGTTTTAATTTGCATTTCTCTGATTAGTGATGTGGAGCATCTTCTCACGTGCCTGTTGGCCATCTGGATTTCTTCTTTGGAGAACTGTCTAGTCAGCTCCTCTGCCCATTTCTTAATTGGATTATTTGCTTTTTGTTTGCTGAGGTGTGTGAGCTCTTTGTATATTTTGGATGTCAACCCCTTATCAGATATGTCATTTTTGAATATATTCTTCCATACTGAAGGATGCCTTTTTGTTCTACTGATGGTGTCCTTTGCTGTACAGAAGCTTTTTAGTTTGATATAGTCCCACTTGTTCATTTTTGCTTTTGTTTCCCTTGCCCGGGAGATATGTTCATGAAGTTGGTCATGCTTATATTCAAGAGAATTTTGCCTATGTTTTCTTCTAAGAGTTTTATGGTTTCATGACTTACATTCAGGTCTTTGATCCATTTCAAGTATACTTTTGTGTATGGAGTTAAACAGTAATTCAGTTTCCTTCTCTTACATGTAGCTGTTCAGTTTTGCCAACCCAGCTGTTGAAGAAGCTGTCATTTCCCCCATTGTATGTCCATACCCCTGTTATTTTTTGTTCCTCTGTTACTGCCCACTAGGAAGCCAAATAATGGGTAATGTGGGGAAATGACACAAGGCATGGGAAAAGGACAAGCAGAGCCATCTGAGTGGATTAGAATCATGCAGACGTGACTTCAGAATCTGGTTCTGCCCCTCCAGCTCTGAAACTTGAAAAACATGTGACCACTCTGAACCTTCGTTTTGTCATCTACGCAATGAAAGCTGTGGCATCTGGAGAAGAGAGAAGGTTATTTCTTTTCTTCCTGTGTGTCTGCCTACCCATGCTAGGTTCCTATGTTCTTCCTTAAGAGAGGAGAAGTTTCTTACCAAATGGCTTAAAGGCTGATTATTAATTATGTCCCATTTACTAGTAGACGGATTCAATGTGCATTAAAGGGTCACATATACAGGCTTGAGGGCTCCACTGGGAACATGCGCAAGTCCTCTCTCCTCTTTCCTATCCCACTGGAGGATGGGAAGATGACAAAATTGAAGTCTTGGGGGAAGTCCCCCTTTTTCTCAGAGAGTCCATGTGGGCACAGTCACAGCTAATAATGAGGGAATACTTTTTCATTTTCTTTCTACCATTATTCACTATGTTTTCATAGAGCTCAGTGTGGAATCTCTAAGAGAAAAGAGAGGTGCTGTGTAGGGCTATATTCTCCCTAAATAGTGGTCATATTTATAACAAATGCCACAAATGTACCTAAGCACGCCTACCTCAGTCTAACTCACAGTGTAATAGGGAGAGTTAAAGGAAGAGGTTCTAAAGTTCTTGTTTTCCCACATAGGAAGAAATCTTTTTATTATAAGTACTTCTAAAGTATGAATTAATGAACTCAAAATACATTTCTGATGATCTTGCCTATAAAGTGTATGTATAGCCTGTGTAGACTTCACAAATTAAACGCCTGGATAAACAAGTAATGTTATATTTTACACTTAACCATTTGGTATCCAAGAAATATTTCACTAAATTGTAATAAGAATGTAAAAAAGGAAAATGACTTCCTAAGCCTGTCATTTAATATACTCTATTACGAATGACGGCCTCATAAGGAGGCTGATGGCTTCATAAGGAGGCTGCCAACCTGTGGTACTGATGAAAATACCTGGAATCACGTACTATGTTAGGCCTGTTCTTAAATAGGTTTAGTTGATTCACTATTAGCTACATGTGGCATATAATTTTCTCTCTTTTTAACCTGTGTGTTGAGGGCTTAAATGGCAATCCATTTCATCATGAAGAACATCATTCCCTGGGCCACAGGTTAAAATAAATATGCTGTTGGCATTGAGTGGATTAGTCTGATCTATGGATTTGGCGATAAGAACAGATGATAAAAGAAGAGCTCTTCTCTCCCTGCCCCATTATCCTTATGAAGACTGGATATGAATTTTTTAAAATAGAAAATAAAGAGCTTGACATGAGTTTTTTAAAATAGATTTCTGTTGGCCAGTGGAATAATAGGAATGATGGTACCTTTTAAAAAAATTCTTCTTCAATTTATTGCTGCCTTTGGTAAGACTGACCTTTTTTGTTAGGAATTAAAATTTTCTTACAGAAGAGGCTGGAAGAAAAAAGCTCTTTATAGTGTCCAAAAAAGTGAGAAAATCTAAATTTAATACTCAAGAAAAGTAAAACTTTCAGCACTATGCTTGTATAGCCTTTTTGATTCATGCCAACAACCTATTTGGAAAATTAAATTGGAACATTTTTCTGAAGGGACACTCTTTTAGGACCTTACACAGTAATAGCACTAAGTAATTTGAGGTGACAATCATGTGCTATTCATAAAGGAACAGTAACACTCCCTTATGCTTCGCTGTTCCCCATATGAAGCTCTCACATGTGGCCATTTACCCAAACCCCATTATAGCCTTGTGTGGGTAAATCTGAACCAACATGAGGGCAGTAGAGTCCTGAGAAGTTAAGAAAGTGACCAAGTGGCATCCAGCTGTTGAGCAGCTTGGGCATGGGTAGTCATGGGCCTGGACTTCTGATTCTCAACTCCTTTTCAAAATTTAACAACACACATTCATATACTTGCCCGGTGCTGTCCTAGGCCCTGCTGGCTCAGGGATGCATGAGACAGGCTGATCTCTGCTCTCATGTCATCTCATTTCAATAAGGGGACGATGGACCGAATCCATTTAACAAGCAAATGTGATAATACCAGATAATTACACATGAGAAAGAAAATTTGGAGGTGGGGCAGGTACTAGGCCAGTTTATCTAGGGTGGTCTCAGAAGGTGCATCAGCTAGAAATCATACAAATATAAAACTCCATTTGAAGTAGTTTAAAGCATAAGAACATTATCTCACAGAATGAAACATGAAGGTTGGGTGGTTGACTCAGCAATAACACAGTGTCAGGTTCTGGCTGTCTCTGGCTTTCCTGTCCTCGATGTATGATGGCTGCTACCGTTCCAAGCATCAGGTTCTTACCTAACAATGATAAAAGAAGGCAGGGGCTTTCTGGCTTCCTTCTTGCAGAGGAAGGATATGTTCCCAATACTCTAGCTTTCACGAGACTGGATGGCATCACACGATGAACCTAAACCCATCCCTGGCATGAGGAATGGGATTATCAAAATTTGCTTGGATTAATCAGCAGTCCTGCCTCTGGAATGGCAGAGGGCTCATGGAATACGTAGGCAACCCATACCTGAACACAACTGTCAGAGAGGCCTTTCTGAGGCAGTGGAATATAACCTTGAATGAATTGCAGGAGGGCATTTTTGAAAAACAAGGAAAGTACATGCCAGGCAGGCTAATGACACTGTATGTTTTTGAGCACCTTATATGGTCCAAGCACTGTTTAGTGCCATATGTATTAAGTCATTTAATACAGCAACAGGACGAGGAGGTAGTTTCTATCATTATGCCCACTTTAGAGCTCACCCCTACCTTCAAACCCATTTTAGCATCCTCCTTCTTTCCTATCCAGCTGCTCATTCATTTTCATCATTCTCTCTTGCACACCCCAAATTCAATCCAGCAGTAGGCCTTGCTGCCATTACCCCCATAACATACTTTAAATCTGACCATTTCTCATCCTCTCTTCTACAGGATGAGCACGCACCACCACCACATCTCCGTGAACTATTTGACGCATGTTTTTCCCCTGGGAGTCCCTTCTCTCAGCATAGCCACAGTGACCTTTCAAAGAACAGGTCAGGTCTGCTTGTTCCTGTTTACAGCCCTGCACTAGCTGCTCACCACCCTTAGCGTATAATCTGAACCCTGTCCTGGCAAGTTGCCTCTCGATATTTCCACCCCCTACCTCCCTTTCTGATACCATACCTTCACTTTCCCACTTTTTTCACTCTGCATTATTCTATTCTATCTTCTTTATGGTACTCTTAGGTCCCTCAATTATCTTAATTATTGGTTTACTTGTTTATTGCCTATAAAATCCCCACTTGAATGTTAATTGCACAAACATGTTTCTTTCTTACTCCCCCTGTATCCCAAGCACTTGGATTAGTCACTGTAGCTCCAGAGGGAAGGGTGCTCTCAGAATAGGGTGAATAAACCGGTGGAACTGAAATAAGTCTAGGGAAAGAGTAAGTTGGGAGAAAGGCTTTTCATTGCTCACAAGGAGGCCTGGCTGCTTGTGTCTTCCGGCTGCCTCTCTCGCTCTGCCCCAGGCGGGCTCTCTGCTTCCTGCCTGCCCCTCCTGGGAGCAACTCCATTGGCGGGTCCTTGGCGTCTCTCCACTCATTGCTCCAGGGGCTGCGAGGCGGGAGCGCTCAACACTTACTGACGGGTAAAAGGACTAAGGCCAGGCAGGAGATTCTGGAAATTTTGCAGTTTACCCCACAGTCACTCACACATTTGAAGCACTAGTTAAATATGTGTCTGCTGCCCGTCTTCTGTTTTCTCACTTTGGATACGAGTGTAGATAAAAGAACTATTTTACTTTCCCCTGAATTCTACTACAGGAAGACAACAGCTCAACATAGCAACAAATTAAAATCAACACCCAACCTTGCTGTGGGGACCGCAGGGGTTGAAGGGATCTGTGGCAATTAGGAAAGTACAGATCTCAGGCAAGGGAGATGGCAGATGGCAGCTGTTCAGCGTCAGCCAACAGTTCACCCCAAAGGTGACTTCAGTGTCACCATAAGTTTGATTTTATTTTATCTTAAGGAAGCCCCAAGTTCTGATTTTTAAGCCATATCTCTAGATTTATAAATATTCATAATTAGCTTCATTAAAAAAAACCCTGGTGAAGACAAAACAACCCATTTGCAGGATGGTTTGTTTGCAGACTTTCACTTTATAGGCTTTACTGTAGGGTGATTTCATTGGCAAGGAAAAAAACGTAGCCTAAAGAAACTTCTCTGAGTGTCATGGCTGCTCTGATGAGGACAAGTGGAAGCTGTAAACAGCTCCAAGAAGCTTCTCCAGTTTCCTTGTGCTAATCCGAAATCAGGCCTGACTCAGCATTTTGGAGTTGGACCAGTTAAAGTCTGAAGGCACAACCTTCAGAGGCAAATTTCTAAAGGACAGAGCCATTGTGCCATCCCTGCAGGACACTGGTTTCTGTGGTCTACGGAAGAACAAATCACAGAGAAATAAGAGGAGGGTAAAAATAGCCAGAGGCTTTCAGGGGTGGGGGCAGGGGCCACCTCAACAGAAATTAGAATTCCTCACCTATCGTCTGAAAGCCCCCAGAAACTCACCTAACTCGGCCTCCTACTTGCCTTTAGCTCCCACGTCCTGCAACCAGAATGACGCTAGAAATTTATCTTGAAAAGCGTTTAGAATCATACCTATAAAGAACGAGTATATATTTCCTCCTCCATTTAGATGACTTAAAAAAGTATACCGGTTTCAGTTCAGTTCCATTCAATTTGAGTAAGTACACGTTCTCCGGCGCCTTCCTTTGAGCTACAAATGGTATTTACTGCTGTAAAAACTGCTGACTTCAATAGCACACAGAAGGCCCCTGACTTAGGATTCTTCAACTTTTACAACTGATGGTGCAAAAGCGATACACGTTACTGAAACCATATTTTGAATTTTGAATCTGGATATTTTCCCTTTAGGGCTAGTGACCTGAGGGATGACTCTCATGATGCTGGGCAGTTTTCAACCTACAACGGGTTTATCAGGGCACAACCCCATTGTGAGGTGAGGACAATCTGTATAGGATTTGCCCTTAAAGATATTATTGCCCCAAGATTTTCTCACTAGGCAGCTTCATACATTGTCCCAGTTGATTCTACTCTCTCACCGACCCTGTGATATAGATCTAATAACCACATTCTTCAGATGAGTAAGCCACAGTTCAAAGAGGCTACATGAACAGCTGATGCTATTAGGTAACAATATTGAGATCTGGAATGATTGCAGAGCCCAACCTCTGCATGATGCTGTTTAGCTTCTACACAGCAATTAATAATCTGTGTCACCTTGAAAAGTCACCTCAGCTCTCCAGGTCTCTATAAAAATGAATCTGGAATAAATTCCTGGCAGTTCTAAAATGTCTGTGGTTCCTGGTGGGAGTTACTTTTCTAGCTGGCACATTTTGGGGCCAACCCAAACTGTAGAGCATCTGAAATTTTACCCTGCTTGAAAGCCAGTGAGTGAGCCTGCCACCGTTTCGCATATATTGACAGAAAACATGAGATTCCTGGGTCAAAGACAAAGGACTTTTTGACTCACGGCACAGCAAGCCCCGTCAGCTCCCCAAGTCCCACAGAAGGGATACAAAGGCTCCCAAGTGGATGCTGCACACATAGTGGTTTATGTCACTACTGAACAATCTGAGTTTAGGAAGCCCCGATCTTAAAAGGCAATGCTAGTAAATATCCCCGATGGGAGATGCATTATGCTGGTAAGGAAACAAATTTGACCTCTGCCTTAAAAAGGGACACTAACACTATCTTCCCAGGTTCTCTGCTACCCTTGAAAGGATAGTCTGGAACAAAAGCTGATAGAAGATGTGGAGAAACACCATGGAGAACCATCTCCCACCAAACTGTGAACTTAACCTGTGAAGGGCTGCAGCCAGGTTTGAGACCAGCACCTTCTCTAGTTCAGTTCAAGGCCATTTGAGCAAAACTTCCCTGAGAGTCTGCTCTGTGCCAGGCACAATTAAACACTGTGGATAAAGAGATGAATGGAACAACTCACAGCGGGAGGGGCAAATGAGGCAAAGGGTGATGGGCCTCCTGGTCCTACGGCCGGGATAAGGTGTAGCACAGGTTAGTAAGTGAACAGAGACGAAGTACGTTTAACAAAGCTGATGGGTTAAAGAAAGCTGAGAGTTGAGCTGAGTCTTTAAAATTGGTAAGAATTTAGGGATGTGGGAAGGTGGAGTTCTAAGCAGAGGGAATAGCTGAGCCAAACATGCGAAGGATGTACAGGTAAATGTAAAAGATTCTGTCATGCCCAAATGCCAAGTGTAGGGCATGGATGCTCTTGGCTAAGTCACAGGGGCCTGATGATGAAGGTCCTTGTACATAAGAATGCTTAGATGTTTGTCATGAAAAGAAAAGGAACCAATGGAGGGTTTTACACAGCTGAAGATATTTCTGGGCTCTGTAAGGAGAACCAATTAGAGAGTTTAGCACTAGGGCAAGGAGACCCGTTAGAGAGATGATGATTTTCACCAAAAGAGAAGGAGACTAGGATTCTAGCAATTGGGCTAGGAGAAAAGAAGACACACTGAGTGCCCTAAACTCTTAGCTGATAAATGGCCATGTAGACAGAACCTGTGACTTATTATGGAGCAATGGTAAAATGGCTGATATCAGTAGAATTTGGGGAAAAAAAAATTCTTCCTACATTGAGATACCAACTGGTGGTTAAGCATAGGGGATCCTTACAGTGGGGTTGGGAAGACTTGGGTTTAAATCCAGCTCTGCTACTTAATAGTTTTGTGGTTGTGAAAATGTTAAACTTCTCTGAGCCTAAATTCCTTTATATGTAAAAAACATTTACATAACTAAATGTAACCTTATTACATGAAGTTGTTGTAAGGATTAAATGAGGAACAAAACAGAAACATGTGAAGTACTTGACAGAGGGGCTGGCACATAGTAATTGCTCAAAAAATATTAGGTTTATTATTTTGAGCTAAAAACTGATTTACTCTACACCCCAAAATCCAAACAGCAGGACAATTCTCAGGGAATTTATATGTATTCCATGATTATTATTGTTTATTAAATTAATCAAGTGAACAGTTATGGGCATCCCACACCACTTTTTAATGGACTCACTAACTATTCCTGCTCTATCACTACAGGATATCCCCCTAAGGACACTGACTGCATAGTTCCAGGTATTTCAAGTGCTAAAGGTAATGAAACTTCATTTGTATAAAAATTCGACAAAATTTCTGTTTTCACTAATAATAATCAGCCTGTCCCCCAATAAGTGCAAATTACTAAAGTATAATGACTTGCTGAAGTCTAAGGCTTATTCAAAATCATAAAATGGCTTTTTTCTGTTCACTTAGAAAAACTACATTGTTTTCTAAATGTCATTTCACTCTCAATATTCTTGTAATTCTGTATTTTGCTGGGAGGCAATGAATGTGCACTACTGGAACTAAGCTTCTTCAACCAAACAAATTGGGGTCAAGTTTTCATTCTGACAGTGTAGCTTTAAAACACTTAATAACATCTCTGAACTTGACTTTCCTCTTTGCACTCCTCGTATCTACTTCACAGAGTTGAGGACTATATGAAGGTCTGATGAGTGCGCCACAAAGGGAATAATCGAGAGTCAAGAGCTTTTGGTTTCTATCTAAACATATAGGAAAAGAAAACCAAGTTCCTGGGAGCCTCCTAGCTTTGGCCCACAGTCTTTGTTTTACTGCAGCCATCATGGTCTCCCTGGCCTGACTTCCTCCTGGATTAGGGCTGGCTAATTCTCTTGGAGGTTTCAAGCTCACATTCATGAAACAGGAAATCAAATTTCTCCAGTTCATGTTTGCGAATGAGGTTATTGTGCAAAGACTGACCTCCAGACACTTGGGCTCATTGGTCTTTGGTCAAGTACCTACTCTGGTGCAAATATCCACTCTTGGTGTTAGGTGAGTGGGGAAGGAAGGAGGTCTCAACTGGGAAGAAGCATGAACAACAAGGACAAGCCTTCTGTGGAGTCTGTGGGCAGAAGGGTTCTCAAAGTGGACTGTGGGTGGGCATAACGATTGGGGTCTCTGATACAGCTTGACACACAGAAGGACCTCTAGGAGTGATTGCTAATGAATCAAGTTCCACTGCCAGATTTATATGAAACTATGTATTTCCAAGTATTCTCTCACATGCAGTTTTAGATGCTAAGCTTCTCTGTACAGGATGGGCCCAAAGTATGTGTTTTTTACCCTTTCACTTGTGAGTCACATAATCCACCAAGAATCAGGCATTCCACCTGTTCCTCCTCTCAGGGAAGATAATTGGCTCAGTAGGCATGGTCTTGATGGTAGGTTAGGGGCTATGAAAGAATGTAGGAAATTGATATGCAAAAGTAATTATCTCAGGGATGTTTTCCTTCTTTTTGAGCTGGCCTGACCATGGAACTCAAACCCAGTCAAGGTAGAAGAAATCTTGAGGCATCCCAGTTCCTGTTCAGTACCTAGGAGAACAGCAACGATACACAAACCTCCGGTGTTTTCCTTACACTCTTCTACCTTCCCCTACCGGATTCCCATCAGAGATCCCCACCTCTTGTACACCTGATTCTCTTGTCCAGCTGTCAGGGATATAGTATCTATTTACCATGGTATGACATGTAAACTCAATCCTTATTCTGTAACCTGAATTCTAAATGTTGGCAGCTCTGAACCAGTCTAAGGCTTGATGTTAGCTCCTTTGTAATATGTTATATGGCCAATATGGTGCCATTAAAGTAGTACCCCAAATCTTAGCCACTTTATTGAAACTGTGCTAACTTACTGCAGCATACCAAACCTTCCCAATGAACACCCTGTTTTGCATTTCTAATAGTCATCAACTCCTAGGCATTATAACTTCGTGTTGACACCAATGCCATGGTCAAGCACAATGCTTTAATAGGCTTCCATCACTTCAGTGTTTGAATTTAATGTTATCTCTCCTGGGATCCTTAAAAGACTTGAAGAGTCTTTCCAGAATTTTAAAAAAGAGTTAATTCACTTTGGCCAGTGTTTTAAATTGTGTTTAAGGAAGATAGACTACTCAGGGGCTCTTCCTTCACCTTTTTTGCTGACATCACCTTTTCATTAGATTTTGAACCCCTTCAGGGAAGGAGAATTCATTTGCATATTCCCAGGAATGATCATAGGGCTTACAACATATGGAAGGATTGATACATTTAAGGAGAAGGAAGAAAGAGATAGAAGAAGGGAAAATAAAGGGAGATAAAAACAGACAGAGTACACGAGGAGGGAGGAAATAAGTAGGCATACCATGGCGTCTCTTCTAGCTAATGGGAATTTTCTATACTGCTATAGGAAAAATAAAGGTATTCAATACTTTAAAAGAATTTTTGAACATCATAGAGTAGCAGAGGACACCCTTTTCTGAGAGGGAAGATATTCTTGAGGTACCTCCCCAAAACACTGAGTAGAAGTCTCCAGTCACATGGGAAGAAGATGAAATGCTAAGAGTGGGTTTCCTTCACTCTGTCCTTCATGTCCAGTTCTGACTGGGACATTGTGGAGCCCAGAACCACTTCCTTCATAAAATCCTATAATTAAATATACCCAGGCTTATAGTTTTATTTTCCCTTTTCTGCCTTTAATTTGTTTCTTTAGGATAAATTCCCAGAAACATGTTTACTGAGTGAACCTGGATATGGGTTTATTTGTATGGCTTTTGTAATTAATTGCCAACATCCAGCACCACAGAAATGCACACATGGTGCTCCAGTTTTATCCCATCTTTGCTCATACTGAACTAGATCATTTCAGTTCCTTTTCTTCTATTTTATTCACCACAGCATGTCTTTAGATACGACAACACTTCACTGAACCTATTGATTGTGTGTACAAGAAACAGGACAAAATAGCAAAGGTGCTAGTGAAAACTCAACTCCAGATGATTACTTTAGAGAATGATTTGAGTCACCACTTAAACATAAAGAGAAAAAAAACCTCATAAAGAGGATCTGATTTTCAATTCTCTCCACTAAGACAAGTCTGTACAAACCGTACACAACTTCAGACTTAGTTATGCCAGCGCTCCAGCTTCAAGCAGGGAATTGGCAGAATGTTATCAAGCGTTGTTTTGCATTGCATTGTGGGAGTCTGAGCATGTATCTAGAGCGAAGGAAACGGAACAGGAGGAAATAAGAGTGCGATCAGAATTTGAAGGCAGGCACAACTTGTTCTGAAAGTGTCAGACAGGTCTTCAGAGAAGCCCCAGTACACCTGATAATTAGCTTATAACCCAACTATTCAGATTGATAATGAACTTTATCAGGCCCCTCTTTTCTCCAAACTCTACTAAAGATGACTGATTATAGTTATAAAGTTCGAACAACTAATTTTCTCTCAAATTCTGGTATGTACTTCCTAAGAAATGTCACCTGAAAATTAAATATAAGATGATAGTACAAGTAGTCCCTAAAATAAATTAAAGTTAACTTGTTTTATGATTGTTTCAAAAAAATGATGTGTAAAATGTGCTAGACTTTTTAATCAAGCATCTGAAAATATTCTTCTATCTTTGACTATAAAAGTGATCTGAGATTATGTGTCAGATTATTAACATATTCTAATTGGGATATCTGCCTCCACCCTGGTTCCAATAACCAGAGTGATTTTTTTTTATTAAGATTTTACTTTTTTCAGAGCAGCTTTAGGTTCACAGCAAAACTGAGAGGGAGGTACAGAGATTTCCCATAGACCCTCAGTCCCCACACGTATATAACCTTCCCCATTATCAAAATTCTCCACCTCAGTGGTACATTTGTTACAACTCATTAACCTGCATCGACACAAATAATCATCGCAAAATGTACAGCTTACATTACAGTTCATTCCTAGTATTATACATTCTATGAGTTCGGGCAAATCTACGACAGGCATCCATGAGGCTTCTCAAGAATAAATATAAAGAAATGCTCCACTGGGAGTTTTATAAACAACTTTAGGTCATTCAGTCAAACTATCACCCAAGTAATAAGGCTACAGAAAGCTAGTTTCAAATGTGTAAGAATTCAACCAATACCATACTCTTGAGTTCTTTCTAGAAATTAAAGGATGGGCTGACTGGGGGATATTTTAATTTGTCCCAAGAAAAATATAAATAAACATTTTTGCTAAAGCTTGACAAGTTAATACCAAAGTCCACGTGGAAAAATTTAACATTTAATAACCTGTAGTAATAGTTAACAATAATACTGTAAAGGGAGAATTATTGGGGGGGTCTAGTTTTAACATCTAGCCACACCTACTAAAAATATTAATTAATGGGTAGTCAGAAGTCCAAAGAAATGAAATGGAAAGACCAGAAACATATTGAACTACATATGAAAATTAAGTTTATAAAAAAGTAGTATCTCATATCAGTGGGGGAAGGAGTTTAATAGATGGTGTTAAGATAATGGGATAGCTGTTCAAAAGTTTAAATTACATCATTTTCTCACATCATACATACAGATAAACTCCTAATAGATCAAAAAAATGTAAAAAATAGCCAACCATCAAGTACTAGAAGAAAATTCTTCTATAACCTGAGAATAAGGAAAGGCTGTCAGCAACACAAAATCCAGCAACAATGGTAAGAAAGAGTGATAAATTTGGCAACAAAAATTTTTGAAAATCATGTTAGAATATGTAAACAAAGTCACAAGACCATAGATAAGTTGTGAGAAAACACTGTGGCATATATCACAAATAAATGACTAATACTAAAATACAAAGAATTTTTTTTGATAATATATACTTTTTATTAAATTATCATTAATATACGATCTTATGCTGATTTCAAATGTACATCACAGTGGTTCATCAGTCCCCATGATCAAATTATATAGTGACTGTGAATTATTGTGACCTTTTATTCCCCTTCCCCTACCCCCAGCACACACCCCAATCCCTCCCCCTTGGCCACTAGTCACTTCTCAGTGTCTATGAAGTCTTCTGCTGTTTTGTTCCTTCTGTTTTGATTTGTTTTTATATTCCACAAATAAGTGAAATCATATAGTATTTGTCTTTCTCTGCCTGGCTTATTTCACTGAGCATAATACCCCCTAGATACATCCATGTTGTTGCAAATGGCAGGATTTCTTTTCTTTTTATGGCTCAATAGTATTCCATTGGGAACATGTACTACATCTTCTTTATCCAATCATCTATTGATTGACACTTAAGTTACTTCCATATCTTGGCTATCGCATATAGTGTGGCAATAAATATAGGGGTGCATGTCTTTTCAAATCAGGGATTTCACTTTCATTGGGTAAATTCTTAGGAGCGGAATTACTGATCAAATGATATTTCTATTTTTAGTTTTCTAAGGAATCTCTATACTGCTTTCCACAGCAGTTACACCAATATGCATTCCCACCAACAGTGTAGGAGGGTTCCTATTTCTCCACATCCTCACCAGCATTTGTTGTTTATTGTCTTTTGGATGTTGGCCATCCTAACTGATGTGAGGTGATATCTCACTATGGTTTTGATTTGCATTTCCCAGATGATTAGCAATGTGGAGCACCTTTCCATGTGCCTGTTGGCCATCTGTATTTCTTCTTCAGAGAAGTGTCTGTTCATATGCTCCGCCCATTTTTTATTTGGGTTATTTGTTTTTGGGTGTTGAAGCAAATGCGTTCTTTATATATTTTGGATGTTAACCTCTTATCAGATGAGTCATTTATGAATATATTCTCCCAACAGTAGGATGCCTTTTTGTTCTGCTGATGATGTCCTTTGCTGTACAGAAGCTTTTTAGTTTGAGGTAGTCCCATGTGTTCATTTTTGCTTTTGTTTCCCTTGCTCGAGGAGATGTGTTCAGGAAGAAGTTGCTCATGCTTATATTCAGGAGATTTTTGCCTATGTCTTCTAAGAGTTTTATGTTTCATAAGGTACATTCATGACTTTGAATCATTTCAAGTTTACTTTTGTGTATGGAGTTAGACAATAATCCAGTTTCATTCTCTTACAAGTAGCTGTCCAGTTTTGCCAATACCATTTGTTGAATAGGCTGTCTGTTCCTCACTGTATATCCATGGCTTCCTTATCATATATTAATTGACCATATATGTGTGGGTTTATATCTTGGCTCTCTGTTCTGCTCCACTGATCTCTGGGTCTGTTCCTGTGCCATTACCATGGCTAGGACCTCCAGTGCTATGCTGAATATAAGTGGGGAGAGTGGGCATCCTTTCCCCGATCTTAGAGAAAAATCTTTCAGATTTTTGCTGTTTAGTATGATGTTGGCTGTGGGTTTGTCATATATGGCCTTTATACCCATTTTGTTGAGGTTTTATCATGAATGGATGTTGAATTTTGTCAAATGCTTTTCAGCATCTATTGAGAGGATCATATATTTTTTTATCCTTCTTTTTGTTAATGCACGGCATGATATTGATTGATTTACAAATATTGTACAATCCTTGCACGCCTGGAGTAAATCCTACTTTGTCATGATGGATGATCTTTCTGATGTATTTTTGGATTCTGTTTGCTAATATTTTGTTGAGAATTTTTGCATGCATGTTCATCAGGGATATTGGTCTATAATTTTCTTTTTTCACAGTGTGTTTGTCTGGTTTTGGTATTAGAGTGATATTGGCCTCATAGAATGAGTTTGGAAGTATTCCCTTCTCTTCTTTTTGGAAAGCTTTCAGAATGCATATTAGCTCTTCTTTAAGTGTTTGGTAGAATTCATCTGTGAAGCTCTCTGTACCTGGAATTTTGTTTTTGGGAATTTTTGATTACCAATTCAAATTCATTGCTGGTATTTGGTCTGTTCAGATTTTCTGTTTATTCCTGGACCTATCTTGGAAGGTTGTATTTTTCTAGGAAGTTGTCCATTTCTTCTAGGTTGTCCAATTTATTGGCATGTAAGTTTTCATAGTATTCTCTAATAATTCTTTATATTTCTATCATATCCATTATGATTACTTCCTCTTCATTGCTGATTCTGTTTATGTGTATACATTCTCTTTTTTTCTTGATTAGTCTGGGAGTTTATCGATTTTGTTTATTTTTACAAAGAACCAGCTTCTGGTTTCATCGATTTTTTTCTATTGTTTTATTTTTCTTTATTTTATTTATTTCTCCTATGATCTTTATTATCTACATCCTTTCACTGATGTTGGGCTTCATTTGTTCTTCTTTTTCTAGAGTTTCTTTAATTGTGATTTCCAACTGTTTATTTGGGATTATTCCTCTTTCTTGAGTTAAGCCTGGATTGTTATGTACTTTCCTCTTAGAACTACCTTTGCTGTCTCCCACAGATTTTGTACTGCTGTGTTTTTGTTTTTGTCTCCATGTATTGCTTGATTTCTTTTAATTTGTTCATTGATCCATTGTTTATTTAGAAGCATGTTGTTTAGCCTCCATATGTTTGTAGGTCTTTTTGTTTTCTTTATGAATTTATTTCTAGTTTCATACCATCGTGGTCTGAGAAGATGCTTGATAAAATTTAAATCTTTTTTAATTTATTGAGGCTCTTCTTGTGGCCTAGTATGTGATCTATACTGGAGACTGTTTCATCAACACTTGAAAAAAAATGTGCATACTGCTGCTTTTGGGAGGAGTGTTCTATAGATATCTGCTAAGTCCATTTGATCTAATGATCAGTGCCCCAGTTTTCTTATTTATTTTCTGTCTCATTGATCTGTCTATTGATGAGAGTGGTGTGTTAAAGTCTCCTAAAATGAATATGTTGCAATCTACTTCCCCCTTTTAATTCTTTTAGTATTTGTTTTACATATCTAGGTGTTTCTATGTTGGGTGCATGGGTATTTACAATTGTTGTATACTCCTGTTGTACTGATCTTTTTATCATTATGTAATGTCCTACTTTGTCTCTTGTTACTTTCTTTGTTTTGAAATCAATTTTGTCTGATATAGCTACTGCTAATCCTGCTTTTTCCTCCTATTATTTGCATGGGATATCTTTTCCCATCCCTTCACTTTTAGTCTGTATATGTTTTTGGGTCTGAAATGAGTCTTTTGTAGGCAGCATATTGATGGGTCTTGTTTCCTTATCCAATCTGCAACTCTAGTTCTTTTGTTTGGTGAATTCAGTCCATTTACATTTATATTATTGATAGATATGTATTATTGCCATTTTATTAATTGCCTTTCTCACTGTTTTTTTATAGCTCCTCTCTGTTCCTTTCTTCCTCTCCTATACCCTTCTCTTATTATTGATAGTTTTCTTTAGTGTTATAACTGGATTTCTTTTATTTATCTATCATCTATCTATCTATCTATCTATTTACACATGTATGTGTATATATTGTAGGCTTTAGTTTTGTGGTCACCAACAGTTCAAGGATAGCTTCCTTACTATATAATAGTCTATCATAAATTGCTAATTACTCTATTTCAAATGTAATCTGAAGGTACTTTTTTCCCCTTCCTCCTCCACTTTTTTTTATTAGATATCATAATCTGCACTTTTTGTGTATCCCTTGACTGATTTTGTGTATAGTTGATTTTGCTTCTTTTGTTTTGTTTAAATCTCATACTTGCTTGGTAATTAGTTGGTCTGCTACCTTTACTCTGGGTTTATTTTCACTGGTTTATTTTCACTGTGGGTTTATTTAGCCTTAGGATCATTTCCATCTATAGCAGTCCCTTCAATGCATCCTGTAAGGCTGGCTTAGTGGTGGTGAATTCCTTCAACTTTTGTTTATCTGGAAATTTAATACCTGCTTCAAATTTAAATGCTAATATTGCCATGTAAAGGATTCTTGGCTTGAGGTCCTTTTGTTTCAGTACATTAAATACATCATGCCATTCCCTTCTGGCCTGTAGAGTTTCTCCTGAAAAGTCTGCTAATGCCTGATGGGGTTTCCCTTATAAGTTATCTTTTTTCTCTCTCTGGCTGCTTTCAACACTCCCTATATTTTCCTTGATCTTTGCCATTTTAATTATTATATGTAAAGACTTTATTTTTAATTGATAGAAGGAAGACCAAAAATGGGCAAAGGACATAAAAATAAATCACAAAAAAATACATAATAGAATGGCTGTTAAAAGATGTTCAGTGTCATTCCTATTAAAAGAAAAGTGACATGAAAACTACACTAAAAAATAATTTCTCATCAATTAGATTGGTAAGAAATTTGAAAGTTTGTTAAAATACACTGTATGAAAACAGTCACTCATATATCATCAGTGTAAATAAAAATGATAATAACAATGGAGAGAAATTTAGCAATAGCATAATAAAACTATGTTCACTTATCTCTTAACACAGAAATTGACTTAAGAATTCACCTCTGAATCCAGAAATCTTTTAAGAATGTATCTGATGATACATGTCCAACAAAAGAAAAATAAATTTACATAAAGCTATTATTTACAACATCATTTGTAATTGCAAGATATTTAAATCAACCTAAATTCCTAAATACAGGAGATCAGTTAAATTAATTGTACTTTGTCTACTCAATGGAGGTTTTACAGCTGTAAAAAGGAACAAGGAAGGTATCTATGAACTGATATAAAGTGAATTTCAGGATATATTGTTTATTATTAAGCAAAAAAATACAAATTATATATAATATGCTAACTTTTGGATAAGAAAGAAGGTGCAGAAGGTATAGGGTAAGGAAGGCCCTGTTCTGAGTATATCTTTTTGGCATAGTTTTGACTTTTAAAAGTATATTAGGGCTCTACACGTTACAAAACAACACATAATGAAATCGACAAGGATGGGATAAAAGAAGAATCTAAAAGTGTTCACAGAAACAAATGAACTCTACTGTATTTCACATCAGTAACACAACACTCAGAAATGACATCTCTGGTAAGAATAAATGTAAGCAAGAGGTCGTTTTCCTCACTCACAAATACTAGCACACAGAATTTGTATCCCTCTAGATCCCTACTGCTCACCTGCTCCTATGTGAAAGAGCATACTGGAGGCAGAGGTTACGTTTGTGCATGTGTCTGTGTGTGCATGTGTGTGCATATATGCCCCTACATGTGTGAAGTGTATGGAAGAATGAGTGGATTTTACTGGCAAAGTCCTAGATTCAAATCCCAGATGTGGGATTTGGGGAAAGTAATGTAGTCTCTGGTTTCCTCATATGAAAAATGTAGTGATTAGTGTGGCCACAAGGGAAGAGTGTACAGGGGACTCAATGAGATAATGTGGTTCAGAGCACAGGTTGTGAAATGCTATTCTGGGTGTGAGTCCCAAGCTGATCTTATTCTAACTTTGCAATCTTAGACACAATTTTTAACTTCTTTGAGTCTAAGTTTCCTCTTTTATAAAATTGAGGAAATACTTATTCCTGCACCCTAAATTTAGATTAGGGACTCAAACAGTGTATTCATGCAAATAGATGAGGTACTTCATGTAAAGGATTTCACTGGAATGTGAGTGCCCCCAAAAGGCAGGTCTTTCTCATTTTGTTCACCACTTCCCTTCAGTCCTAGACACGGCCTGGCACACACCCAGAGCTCATCACACATCTGTGAAATGAATGAATAAAAGCCCTTTCCTGGCCCCTGATACATAAAGAGCTCAGAAATGCAAGCTGTGCTGTCATTATCTTTGTAATTATGAACATCCTCATTATTATTAATGTATTACAGGTGTTTTGTCTCCAAAACATGTAATGTTGAATTTCATTGCGTAACATAAAGAAAATTGACAACTAAGGAATAATCATGGGAGAAAAAAATGGTTTGATGGCAGAAAAAGACCATATACAGTCCTTTCTTGATTGATGTTTCCCCATTGGTAAAATATGGAGCCTCTACTACCCTGACCTCCCATAGCTTGAGGAGGGAAAAAAAGAAGAAAAAAGGCATTCAAGAGCTAAAAATACTCAGTCTGAAACTACAAAAATGAGGTAGCAGTTCTGAGCATCAGTAATTGATCCCTTTGAAGTTTTATGTTGGGAGAAACTCAGGCCCCTAACAGAAGCTCCTGATCTCATTAGGGGGAAAGTAAATCCTTTAGAAATAAATCTTCCCATAGCTTAGTAACTTAGATTTCAGTTCTCCTTGAGAAGAATCCCCAGCTAGATTATTCCCCAGAGCTATGTTTCTTGCAAATTCCCACATCTGAACTTCTGGACTGAGCAGTGAAATAGTTTCGGGAAGGAAACTGATAGTTGGAAAAGGAAACGCCTTTGATGGAAATACAAACCTGCACTGTGCACTGTCATGTCAGCAAGATTCAGACCTGGAAGGATTTTGTTTTGGCTCCGCTCAGTTAAGAAATTGTTTACTTTGGAAAGTAAGAACTTTTGAAGGGGAATAAAAATAGTATGGTTTAAGATGGCAGGTGGCAGTTTGTGGCCTATCCGTCAATACGGATTTAGGGCTTCCTCTAATGAAAAGACTTTATCTGCTCCTGAGAATTTTATCTAGAAAGAACCCAGATGCAGGCTCAGCTCTGATGTTAAGTGACTGATTACACTGGACAGGTCACTTCTTCTAGACCAGTTTCCTTGGCATTTAAAAAATACCAAGGGGATAAAGGAGACAAGTTTGGTTAAATGTTTTTAAAGTTCCTTTCTAGTTTTTCAGTAAGTTCAAAAGTGACTTCAAAATAGACACTGGAGCTAACCCACAACACAGCACACATGTAGCAGTGGATCTGCCAGATCCTTCTGCACAGGGTGGGAAGGACTGGGGTGACAGTCACTAGCACTTCCATGCCAGTTAGACCCATTTCACCTTTAGAATTCTGATTTTCCAAGCTTACATCTTGATTCCTACCACTAACACCAGAAAGCCTTACTAGTTCCCCTGCACAAAATCCTCATTGTGCCACCACATTTGTGCCATAATCTAGCACTTACTGCTAGTCTACCTTCTCTCAGAAGCTCACAGATAAACGTCTGCTCTCCTTCCAGTACCAATGACCCCAGAACACACGGCCCCCGCACTGCACTCCCCAGGAACATTCTCCATGGCACTGGCACAGTGTTGCTCATGTGATTAGTTGCCACATGTTCCCTCCATTAGGAAACCCATACAGCCATTTGCTACAGGTCCCCTCGTGTCTCTTTCACAACACTCTAAGATGACCTTATGGTCCAGTCAGCGCACAACATGCTAAGGACAGCAGAGATTTTGTACACCTATTTGCATTGTATAACAAGCTCTTTCTAGCCAGAACAAAACTTTCCTAAAAAACAGTGTCTTTTCAGTTGGAATTTCTCACTTTGGCGGGATTCAAAAGGTCTGTCACTGAAAAGTTAGTATTATATTTTTGTTTTAATTTCCTGTAATTCCTCAGACCAAGAATCACTTCAGTGATGAAACAGGGATGTGGGGAGAGAACCTGCTACTCCCTCCCTGGGTTTGAACTCTGACTGCACTCAGGTACGCCTCCCTTTCAGATTCATTTCAGGCTGGTAGGTCGTTAGGAGTGAGGACTTTTTGCCCACAGTTCAAGCAATGGCTTTTTTGAAATGAGGTGATCACTCTCCCCACCCCTGCCCTGCCAAGCTGGCCTTCATTCTCGTCTCCACAAGGGATGGGAACAAGATTTGGGCTCTGGGCCATGTACTTCTCACCCTCCTCATATGACTGCATGTTCCATTGTGCAGATGTGGGGCACGGGGCGGGGGTCAAACCCACATCGGCCCCGGGAAAAGACATGTCTCCACTCCAGCTTTTTTCCGAGGGCCACACAGTGACGGTGGCAGGGGTACTGGCGGTCTGGGCTATCAAGGGCTTCTCAGCAATTAAGGAAGCTGCTTTTCGATACCCATTTGGCTGGTTTTCCCTTGGTTGAAGCCTCCATCTCCTAGCACCTTGGAGGGGAGAAGAGAGGAGCTATCTGCTGGTCCTCCAAGCACCAACCAGGAGAAAATCCAATGTTTCCGCCCACGGCCTCTGGACGCTGTGACCTTTCGCTGCCGTGAGATTCTTGATCGGGCCAACAGGCAAAACTGTAGCCAGGTGGCTGGGAGACCAGGCTCTAACTCTTGGCTCTTCTACTCACTTTCACTTAGTGTAAATGAGAAGACGGAGAAGAAGGAAGACTCAACGTTTCATGAATTTCTAAGTCTTAATACAACAATCTGAAACCTCTGTTCCTCCACAGAGTATCATTTATGAGTTTGTTTGGTAAGAGGTAGGAAGATGGGAGGTAATTATTTCCAGAGATGAAATTATACTTGTAGCAAAGCACAGATTGCTTTAATGATTAAACTTCTTTTATTATTAAATACAAGCTTTCCCTTGAAAGCAACAGTTACAAATACAAGAAAAATGCTTAGCAAAACCTAAATCACTGATTATTGGAGGAAATCGGAGGAGTTCCACACTCCCTTACTGAAGAGGGAATGAACAAACAGCTCAGCTGTGTGTGGAATTTTTACTTTAAACTCAATTTAAAACAGAAAAATATCTATCTGTCTCTCCATTAATTCTAAAATAACTACACATATCTCCATAAATCCTACATGTGTGCACAACAGTTATAGGATACTTGCAAAGATAACAGTATAGGATACTTGCATAGATCCAGTTATACTTAATTATAGATATAACTTATTGAAATCTTTCCTAATATATATACTTGAACAATGTCCAAATCACATGTAAGTTACTGTGCCAATTTTAATTTCTGCCATTACCATGGCAGGATATTATATATATTTCAACAGCTGTAATGGTGTGTTGTTCTAAATAGTGAGCCAAACACTGCCTCCCTGCAACCTGCATCCCGTGATCTGAAATCTGCTCTTTGGGTTTTTTGCCAAGTTCTAATTCTTCCAAAGGAAGACTCTTCAGATACGTGCTAACATTTCTTACTTTTGCAAGATAAACCTTTTCAGATCTTTAAACTGCTCAAGGCTCCTCATCCATGTAAACTGTCATGGTTGCTCATATTTGGATGTGTTCCAGTTATACAGTGGCCTGTCTCTTCTGATTTGAATAATGAGCTTCTTATTTTATTTAAATACTAAATTCCCATTGCCTAATGTTTTAGTTGTTTAACTGTTTATTGCATGTTTTCCCCACTAGGATATAAGTGCCATGAAAATATCTGTTTTGTCCCTTGCTGTCAGTTAGAATAATTCCATCATGTAGCAGGTGCTTGACAAATATTTATTATAGAGAATTGAATAAATAAATGAATGCATCATTTATTTTAAAAAATCATTATGTTAAAGTAAAAATAGGAAAGTTATAGGTCACCCACAATTCCATAATTTAGGAAACATTGACATTTAGTGACAACTTTCCAGGCCTTGCTCTATACTTGAAGGGATGAAGATATAAATAGATAAATGGCAGATAAAAAAAAGCATGAGGGATAGAACCATGGAAAAATCTACCAGTGAAAATATTTTTTAGTTTATAAAAGGCCAACACCACCTGTTTTAAAATAAAAGAATTGAGCTTAATTGTCATTGATGTAAAAAAAGTGAAACTGAAGTAATTTCTGAGAAATGTTTGGTGAGGCAAATAAATGTCTTTTAATTTCAAGAGATGTTACTTCCTAATAGATCCCCCTAAACCTAAGAAAAATGATGATTAAGACCATCAACTGACTCCCATAGCAATTTAAAAAAAAAACCTTATGAGTTACCTTTAAGTCACATCATTGAACTTCTCGATAGGAGCAATAATGATAGTCACTTTGATATACAGTTCAGTTCTGCTCCTAACTTCACAATTCCATTGTTTATATTATTCAGGGTTTTAAAGATGTATATTCTGTTCACAGTTTATGATCCCACCTGATTGCTTGGGATCTATTTAATGGGCTTCTAAGTGCTTTCACCAGGGTTTGTTCTGTATCTTGGAACTTTATGAGTTATCTCTTGGTGACTTTGACTGTCAAGTCATTAATTCAAGAGGTTTCTGGGGGCTCTATTCCCTAAGTTCTTGCATGTTAGCAAATTTCTGCCTTTGCACTTACATAGCAATATGACTGGATATAATACTCATGGATTACATATTCTTATTCTCAAAATATTGACACTGAGCATTGCTTTTTTATGTTAATGTTGTCGAGAATTCTGAGGCCAGCCAGGTTTTCCTCTCCTTTAGGTTACTGTTTTGTTCTACCTAAATACAAGAAGGAGATTTCTTTGCCATTAAACTCAGTAATGTAACCAGAATATCACTTATTTTCAATTAAAATGCATCATTTCTTCCTGTTATATGGAGTACTTTTTTCATCTGAAAATTAAATGATTCTTTAATTTCAGAATTTTTTACTTCAAAATAACTCTTCTCTTTATCATTTATTTTTTCTGTTTTATGCTTAGCATTTTCCCTATACTTATTTAAATATTTTGCTGACATTCCCTTAGAATTTTCAAATGTTTGCTTTATACTATTAGTTTGATTAATTTAATTACTCTGCATCTGTTTTTCTTAAATGTATGCATTAGACCAGTCATAAAGCTGTTTTAAATTTTTAGTATGTTCTTTCTAGTTGTAATAATCCTGACTTTGAGCTAATATTCTATTGAATTCATTTTCCTAAGTTCTTATAGACTACCAGTACCTGACAGGGAAAGTCAGTCATGCACCCTTTGTTACAGAGCTTTGTCTTCATCCTTTGAACCACTGTATGCCATCGAAGTGTGCCACAGAAGGGGTGC
The DNA here is from genome assembly GCF_040802235.1 of Manis javanica. Taxonomy (NCBI): domain Eukaryota; kingdom Metazoa; phylum Chordata; class Mammalia; order Pholidota; family Manidae; genus Manis; species Manis javanica. Next base: position 230,137,010 of record NC_133156.1, on the reverse strand, counting down.
TTGGACAGATTTGCATACAAAATCATTTTATATCTCAGAGAACTCACTGAGACATCACTACTGTACGTAGATCTTTAATGTTCCACTCCAGGAATTCAGTGACCCCATCTCACAGCCCTCAGATGTCTTTCATCAAGCCAGGTGGTGTGAGCTACTTTAAAGCAGCCAGAAGTTCTCTTATACTCTGTCTGTGTGAGGCCCTCTCCCTGCCTACCAGAGCTGCCCTCTCCTGTGCTTTTGAAGATCATTCTCAAATTAGGGACTGTGCTGGGTGGCTGTGGACCCTCTGGACCCAGCAGCACTGCCATGACCACTCTGCTGAGTTACCTCCATGGCTGCCAAGTCTGAGAGTCACTCTCATTTCACCAAATATTCAGCTCCATAACTCAATAATCTGGTAATAGTGGATGTTAACAATAGTCGACTCTGTAGTAGAACACAGCAGTTTGGTCTTAATAACCAATTTGTAGGCCAGAGCTTCTTTTTATAGATGAAGCCAACAATGATAAGAGCATTGAGGTAATTTGCTCAGTTGTATAGGTTTGTTTAAGTTGAGGATAAAGCAGAGAAGCATTCATCCCTGGGTCCTCTGACCCCAGACTGTACGGTTTCTCCATGAGCCTTGATTCTTCAGTGACTAGGCAGATTCTGCAAGGGCAAAGCTCCTCTACTTGGCTGAGAGTCCCCGGGGTCAACTATCCCCCATGAGGCTCATCTGTAAGTTTGCGGTAATAGCTAGTATTTACTGGGCCCTTTCCCAGATGCTGTTCTTACTGCTTTCCATGTACTAACGCATTGCTTCCCACAACCTTATGCCACATGTGTTATTATTTCCACTTGGCAGGTGGAAAAACTGAAACAGCGGAGAGGCAAGTGACAGAACAATGTTGCCAGAGTCAATGCCCATGAATTCTGCTCCCCCATCTCTTAGGGTGCCTGACTGGGACAATCCAATGCATGTTAATTATTTAAATTTATGATTCAGATGAATATTTAGTGACCATTTGGTAAGAGGCTGGTGTGGGAAGAACCTTGCCCTGGCATGGAAGATACCTGGGCCCTTCTCCTGGCTCTGCCGCCAAGTGGCTGCATAACCTTAACCATGTCACAACAGAGCAGATTTCTATTCTGGAATAAATTCATGAGTCCATTGATCAGGTCTTCATTTCAGTTCAGCAATGCTGAAGCAGGTATTTTATGTTCACTGATAAAGCTACAAAATACTGTTAAGATGGCCTGATTCAATCTGTTGTTTTATTGATTCAGAAACTGAGGCTGTGAATGGGAGAATGACTTGTCAAAAATCATCAAACCAGGCCAGAGTCAAGATAAGAATCTGCATTCTGACTCCTACCTTAATATTCTTTCTTACATGTACTTCACACTGCCTTGCTTTCTCTATAAAAATCAGAGAGATTGCCACACTGTAAAAGGTTTCTAGAAACTCTTATTAAGGATTTAAATTTGCCATCAATGGTATTTCAGCTATATGTTATTCACTAATAAGTATGATTCCAGAATCCCTATGATTAACGTCACCTATAACTCATTTAATGACACATCTGACATGCCTGGTCTTTGTGCAGATGCTGCTGTAATCTGGTACAGCCTGGCAGAAAAACCAGTGGCATGCACTTTGTATTATATACATGTTCAAGTGGGCTCTACCACTTACTGGTTATCTGCCTTGGTACAAGTAACTCTTCTCTGCTTTTCAATTTCATTATTTTAAAAATCAAAACAAAAGGTTGCATATAATAAATGAGTTAATGTTCATAAGTAAATGCATCTAAATCTCATGACTGGCACACACTTTGCACTGCATGAATGCAGTTATTAAGATTTGGGGAAGAAAATCACCATGTTTTCCTCACATGACTTTCAGTCCCTTGCAGGTTCATTTGGTGGGAGAAACAGGAATGAATCACATAGCTCTGAATGACTGTGCCAGAAACCCTGCCCCTGCATTTACTTCTGTCTTCTGACAGACAGCAACAGGTGCTACTATGTTCTCTAGCAGAACTGAAGGAAAATCTTATTTTGCATGAATGTCTAAAATATCACATGACACAGGGGAATGCTGAAAGGCAAAATGGGCTCTTTTCTTTTGAGTAGAAAATGCCTCGAAACCTACCAGAGATCAATTACTCATTCCAGGATTTCACCTTGCCACTGGTCGCAGCCCTGGGTCAAACCCTGTGCCAAAGTGTGCCCCATGGATCAACAGCACCCACACCCTCTGACAGCTTGTTAGAAACACAGAATCTCAGCCCACTTCTATGTCTACTGAACGAGGTACCCAGGTGGTTCACACACACATGAATTCTTGAGGAGCTCTGCTGTGGAGCACTGTTTCTCAAACTTGGCATGCATCACAGTTCATCTGGGCAGAGAAGCAGGATAGAGCCTGTGCCTCCGTATTTTCACCAAATTTGTCAGATAATTCTGATAGACACTGAAGTTGGAATAACACTGCTTTAGAAGACAGGTAAGAGGAAAGAACAACGTTGTGTTTTGTTTTTAAAGGAGTTGTGAACTGTGACTGAGTCACAGAAGGAGCTGTGGTGTGCAGCAAGAGGGCACTGCTGGGTCAGAGGCCCAGGTTCTGACTCCTGCTCCGCCACAGATGAACTACAGGAAGCAGCCAAGGCAGGGCAGCGCGCATTCCCCTTATTTGGGAGGCAGCAGCCCCAAGACCTCTCTGGCTCAGTGGTTCTGAGCTGGGTGGATGTGTCTTGAATTCTGGCCCCCAAATGGTCATATTCCCAGAAGTCCCAGCTGCTGCTTCTCTCTGTCACTAGTTAGCCCTGTGAGTTTTAATAACTTCCTCAGATCCTGGGGGCCTCAGTTGTACTTTCATAAACATGAAAACAGAACATCCCTGATTGGCCCACCTCACAAAGTGTGAATAAAATAATACAAAGGAAGTGGATTAGGGCACTTCTATGTGCTCTTCCTGCTGTCTGGAATGCTCCTCCCACCAGTCAGCTGAAAGGTCAGCTTCTCAGTGGGATTTCACTGCAGACCCAGTGGATAGTAATTCCCTCCTCCTCTTTCCTGGGGCATTCATTATCCTATATTCTGATCCTTTATCACTGCATTAAAAAATACATAGAACTTATTTTTAGAGCAGTTTTAAAATTATAGAAAACTGGAGCTGGAAATACAGAGTTCTTATATACTAATCTCTTTCTCATTGCACAGTCTCCCTGATTATTACCATCGTACATTGGTGAGGTGTATTTATCGTAACTGATGAAACAATATTGATACATTATTATTAACTAAAACCCATAGCTTACATCAGGGCTCACTGTGTTTTGACCAACGCACAATGTCATGTGTCACGCAGAATGGTCTCACTGCCCTTAAAACCCTCTCCACTCCACCTATTTATCCTTCCCTCCACCTGGACCCCTGATATTCTTACTGCCTCTGTAGTTTTGCCTTTTCAGAATGTCATGGGGTTGGAATCATACAGTGTGCAGCCTTTTCAGATTGGCAATACACATGTAGTTCTGGATATTGCATCATGTGGGTGCACCAGAGTTTGTCCATCCTAATGAAAGACATCTTGGGTGCTTCTGACTTTAAGCAAGTATGAATAAAGCTGCCACAAACATTTGTGTGCATGTTTTCTTATGCACGTTTTCCATTCATGTAAGTAAATACCTAACAAGGTGATTGTTAGATCATATGTAAGACTATGTTCAGCTTTCTAAGAAACTGCCAAACCATCTTCCAATGTGGCTGTACTATTTTGCATTCCCACCATCAATGAAAGGGAGTTTTTGCTGCTCCACTTCCTCACCAGCAGCATTTGGTGGTGTGGTGTCGTTTTTTGTTTTTTTTTTAGCTATATCATTGCATTTTTCACTATCTGAAACTGTCTTATTGATTTATTTGGTTATGGGTTTAACAGTTGTCTTCAATCTGCCACTGGGTCAAGAATGAAGATTTGTCTGTCTTGTTAACTGATCCATTTGTATGTAGCGTTAGAAAAAGAAGACTTGGCTCCCAGTAGGCATTAACACATGACTAAAGAATGACTGAACAGATATATTTGCTCCATGAATTGTGCAGGAGTTGACTATTCTTTTCATTGATACCCACATCTACTATCTTCATTTAGTTCTCACTTCCATCAATTCTTTCATCTAAGTTCCTCCCTATATATTTCACTCTTTTCACTGTATCGCCAACTCCCTGTTCTATACTTTTGACTTGCTGTTTGAGTTGGGGGGTGGGCACTGAATTATTTCTATCAAACATAAATGCAGTTCCCAAATTTTGAAACTGATGTACTGTTTTGCGTTTTAAATAGGTTTCTATTTATTCTCTGTGTTCGTCTTGGATAGGACGACATAGCCTGGTTTTCTCTTGTTCCTGCTGATTTGCTATTTTTGAGGGAGAAATCAAAATGACAACATGACAACTTAGTGTCCAGATCCCTGAGAGCTCATAACTATTAAAAACTGATGAGATGACAGCTCTCTCTCACCTTCATTCATCAGGGATAGCACACATTTCCATCAACATCTCCCAGAGATCAGGGTGGGTAAAACTCAGGAGGAAAATACTTGGCATTATCAGTGGAACTGTGGACATTCATATCCATGAGTTGTTTCCAGAGAGCTGCTGTAGCTGAGCCTGGACTACAGCTGGGTTTGAGCACAACCGAAGGGACAAAGCAAAACTAAGAAAAGAAAAAGTTGAAAATGAAACAAACTTGGCCTCACCTACCATGGCTTTCATGGGACCCAGTTAATCACCTCAACATCCCTGAGCAGGCCACTTGGTAGATGAATGAACAGTGAAATAGAATTTCACACTGCAAAAACCTACAATGTGACCTTGCAGAGGTCATGAAAATCTCTATTATCAGGAACATCCACTTTGGGGATATGACTGAATTATCCTGTGTTCTTTCCTCACGGACTAGCCAGATGCATTTACCACTGGGAATCCGACAGCAAGCATTAATCCAATGCAGTTATGTTGGAGCCTCTTTACCACAAGTTCTTGGATTCACTGCAGAGCTAGGAGCCCACTTCTTCCTTCACCCATTTGGGAGGACTGAGGCCCACTGAGGGAGAGACATTGTCAAGGATGTGCAGTGAATGTGTGCCAGAAAAGGTTACAACTGCTTGGTGTCATGTAACACCGATCCCTGCACCATCCCCCAATTACTCTCTCGTTCCTTTCCGGTAGGGTCAGAAGCAAATGCAACCAGCGCCCATCCTCTTCAGCAGACCGGACACATCAGTGAAGGATGATCAGTCACAGGTGCTGCCAATTCAGACAGTGTTTAAGGCAGCCCGGATCCTATCTCCATTGTAAGGTAGAAAGCAAAAGCCCTCAAGGACACTTTCTCTTCTCATGACACTAAATCCACCAGCTGTTCTATACTTCTCGGATAAGACTTCTTAAAAGTACCCGTGGCTTTCCAACAATACCTGTTGATTTAAAAACCATAATTTTTAGTAAAAGGATTGTTCTTTGGATCTTTTATAAGAATGGGGTTAGCTCAGCGAATTAACATTTTGTTGTTGCTGTTGAGATTTCATTTATTTGAAGAATCCAAAATACTCCCAGCAGATTCAGAGAACTTTCCAATGCACAAATAACTGAATTTCAAAATCAGGCTTATAAATAAAAGCACTCATGTTTGGCCCCTTTGGTGTTCCTTGGAGAATTTTAAAGCAATAAAACATCACTGAAAATGTTCTACACAGAGTTTTCACTAATTCAAAGTGACCTCTCTTCAATTAGTCTAAATTTGTGAAGCTTCCCTATATAATACACTTTCTATACATATTCATATGGAATCTTGGACTGGGAAAGACTTGACAATCCTCTTAACATACATACTCAGTTTCTCTGGGGAGAAAGAAAGGATAGGACTGGAAGACTGCAGAGGGTGAAGGATTTGTTCAAGGTCTCACTGATGAGTTTCTTGGTAGAACCCTTGATATTTGTCATGGCCTTTGATTTGCATATAATCCTTTTTAGAAAGGTCATTTAGAAAGCTCATGAGATGACATAACCTCCATTTCTTCTAAAAGATGAGAAGATTTTCTAAGAAAACAAGAGGATCCAGATAGCTAAATACATGCAGAGCATTTGGAACGTGCTGTCTCCGAACAGCACAATTGCAATGATTGTGGGACCTTGTTTGGTCAACAACAGTTGGTTGTTAGCATTACTTAAAAAAGCAAAAAAAAAAAAAAAACAAGCCCTCTCTCCTCCTTTGACCTCTCCTTATTCCCTAATCCCTCTCAAATGAGAGGAAACCTTTGTGTCCCAGCCACAGCTATGTCCCCGCCTCTCTCTGATAAATTCCTCATTTTGCCAGGCTTATCTCCAAGGAGATCTCTTCTCTGAGACCTCTACGCCTCTTTGTAGCTCCAGGCAGTTATTACTCACTTCTCTCTGCTGTCCCTGAACTTTAAATGTATTTCTGTCACAGCGCATTACACATTATTTTGTATTTATTTCATATTTGTAATCATCTCTCTGCAAACTGTGAGATTCTACAAAGCAGGAGCCAAATCTTATTTATCTTTTATCCCCAATGCCTAGAACATTGCAAGCAACATAATAATATGTGCCCTTCAAACATTGCTTGAATTTCTTTCAGTATCCTTTCGTTTGTCTCTGAAACACAAAACAAGACAAGTCACTGCTCTGAGGTCTCATCTACAGGTTCTTTTCTGGCCTTTGAAATTGTGAAGGTGAGAGCGGGTATAGAATTATCTAGTTCACACTCCAAAGATCTCTTCCTTTAAAATAAGAAGAGATTTTCAGCCTCTTAGATGTTGCTTTTTAGCCAGGAGAGAAACTGACTTTAAGTCAAAATATGTTGGTAAGAAATAATAAAAGTACTTCTCAGCAACAGCAATTTGGAGTCTCAAATCAGTTCTTGTTACTTTCCTATCCCACTGCCATATTTCCGGGGCTCTTCATTCAACCAATATTTATTATGTGCTTACTTTCTCCCAAGACAATGTGAGAATGGAGGAAAGTGATTAAGAAGTTCCCAGTCTTATTTTTGTGACATGGTGCTGCTATGGACCAAGTGTTTAAAATAAATTACTTAATTTGTTAAGTCTGATCTTCCTGTTTCTAGAGATGGTAGTACTGGGATCTAGAGGGAAAAATTAATTTGTTAAATATTACACAGCATGTGATGGCTGGAGTTGGCAGTTTGAACTAATAACTAATCTGAGCTCAAAGTCTGTGCTTATTTCACTGCAACCTGACATTAAAAATGTAGACACAGCCCGTGTTCTGAATGAGTTTGTGATCTGAGTGGGCATCCTGAGAACAGCCATCAGGTACAAGCCTGCCTGCATGATTTGCCCTCCGTTACGGGACTGTGTGGACCTCAGTTTGGAAAAACTTGAAGAGTTTTGGAGGGCTGCCAGGTTACCTTCCAGAGTGAGCTGGCTGATCAAGCCCGTGTTCTGTAATTAGACAGGACATTAATGATCACAACCCTAGGGCAGAAACAGCTCTTTGTGTGCATCTGAGACTTGGTCTCTGTCAGCAGATTCCTCTGTAAGGCCCTGAATTCTTGGCTTCTGCATATCTGTTGTTTTCCCCAGCCTCAACAACTGCCTAGGCTTGTTGTCATTGTTGTATAGACTCAAGTAGCTGCTCTCAAAATGGTGGGTTAGCTTGATGAAGTATGAACATAAAAAAATACAGAAGATGGTGGAGAACAATGGTGCTGGTAGCCTGTGTGCCTGGTATTACAGAGTTATTTGCTCCCTGTCTCCCCACAACACACACACAAAATTCCTATCTTGCAGATCTGCTCCTCAGTGTGATGGAATTTGGAGATGGGGCATTTGGGAGTCATTTAGGGTTACATAAGGTCATGAAGGTGGGGCTCTTAAGATGGGATTTGTGTCCTTATGAGAAAAGACACCAGCGAGAGTGCTCTCTGTGTCTGTCTTTCTCTTGCATACACATAAAGAAGCCACGTGAGCACCCAAGATGACAGCCACCTACTAAGCAAGAGAAGAAGTCCCCAGTGTAACCTTTCTAGGGCCTTAAACTTAGACTTCCCGGCCTCCAAAACTGTGAGAAAATAAGTTTTTGTTGTTTAAGTCACCTAGTCAACAGTATTTGTGATGGCAGCCCAAACTGACTAAAACACCCGGAATAGCACCTTGAGGCAGGGTTTTGTGTGGGTTGATTAAGTCAAGAAGCCTAGACTTTTATAATGAAGGTACAGAAACAGGAGATTTTAATGAAGATAAGATCTAGGATTCCTGAGGACCCAGATGGAATGGCCATATGGGGTAGTCTATAAATCTAAGGTCCTTCCTGCTTCCAGTGATTCTATTTTGCCCAGCCTTTATGGAGCGTCTCCTCTGCATGGCACCGAGTTAGGCATTGGGAGATTGAGAGCTGGATGAACCATTGATCTGACCTTCAAGGCAGCAATCCCAGAGGAGCCGGTGAAAACTGCAGGGCGAACCCAGAGGGCAGGCTGCCTGTGTGAGTGGCTCCCTGGGTTTATGTTAGAGCTCTGCTCTCTACAGCCCTTGTTTAACTTATTTTCAGCCAGATTAACTACACGAGAAGGTCCTAAGCTCAGGAGGAAAATGAACTGTCACCTAACTCCGGGCATGTGGTGCATCCCGGACCAGGCAGCATCTACTCTTTGGCACTCTTCATTGCGGGTATTGCTCCATGTCAGCAGCAAGTTGTAAAAAGTCAAACCCACACTTGGTGGCCAGAGCCCTGAATGCACAGGTGCAAGGACTCAGTGGGTTCTCTGGCTTGTTCCTTGGGCACGTTGATTGGACCCCGACCAGTGCCTGGGGCTTGGCACCCAGAATTTGTTTTCTCTTTAGGAAATACATACATCATCAATCAAAGATGGTGACACAACTTTAATGGGAAGGAAACATGGAACAGAGATTTCACTGTCAACAAGAAATAACAAAGAAATGAAATTATGAAATACTTAAGAATGAACTCAGAGAGGTGTCTAGAAACTTTAGGAGGAAACTATAGTTCCATCATGTGTTATTTACAAGGCCGATTGAATAAATGGAGAGAGAATCCTATATGCCAAATGGAAAAATTGAATATTATAAATATTTATTTTAATGCAAAGTACTTTACAAATATGAATCAGTATATGAATTTTATATTAATACCACAGTAGGATCTTAAAAACTCAATAAAATACTGTAAAAATGCACTTAGAAAAAATAAATTTTAAAGAATTAAAGAATTTTAAAGAACTGAAAGGTCAGATAAAAGTACAAAAATATTAAAATGTGTTGATGACAAAAACTGAAATATGGGTAGATGCAGCAGAAGATAGACTCTATAAATAAAACCAGTTCTCTATAATCATTTTATATAAAGCTAAATGTACTTTCTAAATAAGATAGAATGGGTGACTTAATAAGCAGTATCTAAAGAACATACTGAGAAAAAATATTCTGATTCCCCACTTACTTTGCACAACCAAACAAATTCTACTAGATTAAAGACATAAGTGTATATATACAATCACATTGTGGAAACTGTAGTAATAAAACAATATATATTAAATTGCTGGGTGAAACACAACTTCTAATCTCTGAATTAACAGATAAAATCTCAAATAAAAGCAATAGTAAAGACTTTGGGAATAAGTTTTTAAAATCTTGTTCTTTCATCTTCATAAAATTAAGAGGAGCTGGTGTCTATGTTGTTTCTACAGCATCAGAGACTTCAGGGGTGATTTAAAGTCCTCCTAGGCTGAGCAAGGAGCAGCATAGTGGCCCAGCAGGGTTCAGGACCTGGCAGCAGACAGCTGAGTGAGGCCATATGCCCATGGGATTCTCTGCCTAATGAGAAGGTGGTCAAACAAGATGGTGGGGTGGGGAGGTGGTGTTTGGACCAAGTGGGAGGCAAACACTGAAGCAGAAATCCAGTGGGTTCAGAGGATTGATCGCATGTAGCTAAAGGGAGCGGAGACATAAACATATCAAGAATAAGGATGGAGAGGGTGAAAGCTGCAATGAAGATAATAGTGTTGGATTGGAATTTGATAACTGACGTAAACTCATGGTTCACACAGGTTCAGAATCTCACATTAACTGGTGAATTTCCCTACTCCTTTCTCCATGAGTTCTGTTTTCATTCCGGCTGTGGCCTGATGTGACAGATAGGACCTGGCTCAGGGGGGAACACGGAGGATGTGAGATGCAGAGGAGAGGTAAGGGGCTTTGAGGGTGAGGAGGGAGAAGGGCACTCTCATTTAGCTTGCTGAGCAGACACCATGTGTCCTGAAGGAAGAATGTACTTCAGATTCTCTGGATGCTTGAAGACTGCTCCCTCACTTCTGAGCAGGACACCATCCCTAGGGATAAAGGCCAGCACACTGCTGACCCCCATGCCTTCTGTCGCTTTTCTTCCCCCTTTTCCTACTGAAGTTGTATGTGAAGACAGATGAGCGCTACTCCTGCCATTTTCCCACCTAAAGATATTTGAAGAGAGTATAGTAACTCCAGTTTGGGGATGCTGGAAATGGGAACCTTCCTCTGACGGTGGGGTAGGGCAACCCCTGAGAATCATCCTTACCCCCTCCCCGCCACAGCACGAGACTCTAGGGTTTGCAACTCCTTGAAATAATGAGGGCAGTAACTTAAAGCTCCTTTTTCTGAGTAGCGGGAGCTCTAATGACAACCATCTCAGACTTATTTCATGTCACTGTTGAAGAATTTACCTCCAGATCTTGACACAATTCAAGGAGGAAGGCAAAGAGAATATGAATTTTTCTTAGGACACTGAACAACATTGGCAGGAATTGCTACACTCTGGATAGTTGACAAAAATGACAAAAGACACTAAATGATGACATTAGTCTTTCTCCAGGGGGGCAAGTGGAGTCCAAATCATGTGTCTCCAGATTCCTCTTTAAGGGAGAGGATGGAAGATGTAGCCTGGACTGGAAAATTTTATCACAAATCTCAGGATCCATCACACCTCTAGAAATGGAATATTTTGCCTCACTAAGGCCTCAATCTCTTTTTCTGGCAAGATTACATCCTTTTTCACTGGTGAGAGCCTCAGGTAAGATCGAGAAAGCCAGTGGGTTCTGGCTGCCATCATGGGTGGGAAGGAGAAGAGGGATGGCTTCTGCTTATTTGATTATGAATAATAACACACAAATGAAGTCCTTCTGACGTGCCTGTTGAAGCCTTAAATCCTTTTAGTAAGGAATAAAGTCTTAGTGAGAAACTAAGCTTAAACGCAAATTCCAAGGAAGAGATCTGTATGAGAATATCACAGGGAAGTGAAAATGACTTGATTTGAGGTTAGTTTCCAAGAGCAAAGTGTAGAGGCATATATATTAGAGAACACTAATGATGGTGAAATTTAGAGTTTAGAAGTAACAGACATGGTATGTCCTTCCTCCAAGAATCTTATAGAACAAGCAGATAAAAACTGAAGAATAAGCAAATAGAAATGAAATGAGAAAAGATACAGAAAACCTTGCTAGTACAGTCAACATGGACATTGAAGATCCCATGTGGGGAAAAAAGAGATTCAGAGGGATCAACTCTGAATGTAAAGGTGTTTAGGGTAACTTTTACCAAATTATTTATCTTCTGCTAATTTTTGTTTATGTATAAGACTTATACATGATAAAATTATTCCTATATTTCCAAAAAGTTATTTTAATAACTGTAAAATAAAAACCACATATAAGAAAGCTTAATATAATTTGACTTTTTTCTTTCCTCAGTAGTGTATGAAATAATGACACTTTTAACAATTAATGGCATCTAAGATTTGTAAAAGCACCATAGTCTGTTGACAGCAAACAGAGAGATCACATAAAACCATAAGTTTTAGAGTTGACTTCTATTTAAAGACCAGATAATTTTAATGTTATTCTAGTCTAGGCTACAGAAAAAAAATGATAAATGATTCAGTTCATTTTGTCATGATAATATAACTTTATTATCACAACCTAATAGAGATACTATAAAGAAAAAAAACTATAGTTCAGTTTAACTTACCAATATAGGTATAATAATTTTAAGCAATGTATTTTCAAGTAAAATCCAACAGCTTATTGAAGCATAAGGTATCAAAGAGGATTGACTCCAAAAGTGCAATCATGGTTCACCAACAGGAAAAGCTATGAACATAATACTTTATACTAAAAAAGACAGAATAACCTTAAAAAAAGTCACTTGATAGAATCTAGCAGACTTCTTTAATAAAAATGTTAAGTAAGTTAGTTCAAAGGCCAACAATTTATAAATATTAGCATTGACATAAATACTGAAATAATATCACTGCTTCCATTAAAATCAGAAGGCAGGGATTTCTTGCATCACCACTGAAAGTCTATATAGTTTTGATGAAAAATACATTAAATAATCAGTGTAAAATATTGTGAAAAATAAAAATGTATTTTCAGATGCTATGATTATATGCCTTGAACAAAGTAAAATAATTCTAGTCAAAATAAAATAAAAATCCTATATGAATGATAATAGTTATATGAAAATAATTTCATCTATGATAATTATATATCAATTCATTCATTTTTCATTCAGCAAGTATTTTTAAATAGTTATTTTATGCCAGGTATTACTTTGGGTGCTAGCAATACAGAGGCAGATAGAAGTTCCCATTAAGCTTGTATTCTAAAGGAAGGGAAATTAATAATAAACAACTTAAAGACCATAAAAAGTCATATGAATAACATTGTGATGAACATAAAGCTGGTTTGTAAAATGGGAATAGAAAGAGAGAGACTAGGTAAGGTGAAGGAGTTCCTTCAAATGGGATGGTCATAGAAGGCTCAGCAAGTAGATACCATTTAGAATAATACTTACATGTCAGAATTCTACAATTTTTATTCCTAAGAATAACAAATAAGAAATTTAAAAAGTTTCCTTTACATTGGCAATAAATCTCTAAAATGTAGCTAGGTCAGATTTTAATGAAATTTCTTTGTAGTTTGATGGAGTCTACTTATTTATTTTTGTTTTTGTATACTGTATTTTTGGTGTGATTCTATAAAACCATTGCCAAGAAAAATGCCATGAAGTTTTCCTCTACGTTTTCTTCTACATAAAATCTTTAGTCCATTTTGAGTTGCTTTTTGTGTTTAAAGGTTCAACTGCATTATTTTGCATGTTGATATTCTGTTTCCCCTACACCATTTGTTGAAGAGACTATCATTTCCCCTTTGTGTATTCTTGCCACCCTTGTTGGATATCAGTTAACTATATATGTATGGATTTATTTCTTGGGCCTGTTCCTTTTCATTGTTCCATATGTCTGCCTTTATGCCCGTATCATACTAATTTGATTATGCTAGCTTTGTAATATATTTTGAGATTAGAAAGTATGATGCCTCTAATTTTGTTCTTCTTGATCAAGATTGATTTGGCTATTAGGGGTTATCTGTGGTTCCATATGAATAGTAAAATTCCTTTTCTATTTCTGTAAAAACACCATTGGTATTTTGATAGGAATTGCATTGAATCTGAAAATTGCTTTGGGTGGACATTTTCACAATATTAAACCTTCCAATCCTTGAATATGGGATATCTTTCTCTCTTTAACTCCTTATTTAAGTTTATTCCTAGGTATTTTATTCTTTTAGGTGCTACTATAAGTGGGACTATTTTCTAATTTCTTTTTCAGTTAGTATGTTGCTGGTGCATAGAGACACAATTATTTGTGTATTTTGAGTAAAATTCTGTAATTTTACTGAATTCATGTATTAGTTCTAAGAGTTTTATTCATGGAGTCTTTATGGTTTTCTATAGATAGGATCATGACATTTGCAAACAGGGACCTTTTATTTCTTTCTTTCTGATTTGAATGCCTTTTATTTCTTTCTTTTGGATAATTGCTAGTGAGATTGGGCACCTCTGCTTTGTTCCTGATTTTTGAGGAAAAGCTTTTCATTTTTGCCATTTAGTATGACACTAGCTGTGAGATTTTCAGGGATGCCCTTAATTACATTGAGATAATTTCCTTCTATTTTTAGTTTGTTGAGAGTTTTTATCATGAAATGGTGTTGAATTTTGTCAAATGTTCGTTTATACATCTTTTCAGATAAAATAGAAGACTCCAATAAACGAGACCAGAAACGAAAAAAGAGACATTGCAACTGACCTCACAGAAATAAAAAGGATCATAAGAAACTACTGTGAACAACTATATTTCAAAAAAACTGGATAACCTAGAAGAAATAGATTAATTTCTTCGAACATACAACCTATCAAGATTAAATCATGAAGAAATATAAAGTCTGAACAGACTTATAACTAGTATGGACATTGAATTAGCAATCATAAACCTCTCAATAAAGGAAATGCTAGTACCAGTTGGCTTCACTGGTGAATTCTATTAAACATTTAAAGAAGAATTAATGTCGACCCTTCTGTAACTCTCCTAAAAATTGAAGAAGAGGGCATGCTTCAAAAACACATTTTGAGATGGCATTACCCTAATTCCAAAGCCAGAAAATGACATCACAAGAAAAGAAACTATAGGGCAATATCATTGATGAATACAGACGCAGAAATCCTCAATAAATTATTAGAAAACAGAATCCAATAGCACATTAAAAAGATCATATACCATGACCAAATGTGATTTATCTCTGAGATGCAAGTTAGTTCAACATTTGAAAATGAATTAATGTGATACACCACATTAACAGAATAAAAAATAAAATTACAGTTGGTTCTTTTTATATGGCATACATTCACATCCGCTTTCTGATAGCAAATTAGAACTCCAGCAGCCACAAACAGAAGCAAGTATCCAAGACTCTGAGGAAACCAATGATGATATTTTGCACACTAAAAGCAAAATAGGCTTATAGAAAATCAAGTGATGTACCTCCTAGATATTTGAGCAGATATAAGAAAAACTTAGGACCCCATTTCCTGGCCAAAATTCTATGTGTGATTTTTTTCGGGCCTGGCCATTGGTAGTTACAAAGGCTTAACCTGGCAGATTTCATGGGGAAATCTCTCTCCATACCAGACGTAGGGGATTTGCAGTCAAACACCTTTTGTTCAGTCATGCTTTTACTCATGGCTGCTTCTTAGTTCAATTGCCTCTTAGTTTAGTTGCCTTCTTTTAGAGGTTCTTTATCTGGGACCTTCAGCTGACGCCTATCTCAGGTGTCTCTGCTGAGGCCTCCTTATGGAAGTAGGGTGGCACTGAAGACACTTGTTTCAGTGCTCTGATTCAGTACTCACTCCTAGCCCTCTCCTGTCACCCACTCCCAGTCACTGAGTCCAGAAAATTGCAGGAGCATTTTGCTGGGGGTTCCTTGGAGGTGAGATGATCTCCATATCTGGGCTGATCTACATGGTTACACTGATTCATGGGTTAAAACAGAAGAGTGGGGAGTTGGCACTCTCCCAATTTAGCCTCTTGCTTATATTATCACAGTAAGTGATTAAACGCTTAATTTTTACTTTCATGTTTGGCTTATTGCTTTAACCAACTACTTGACACCTGGCAGTTCAACTTTCCAGTTCAGCTGAAGCCCATATGAAAATCAAATCTAAAGCTTGCTTAGGAAAATATGCTTAATTCAGAGGTTGGAAAGTCCTCAGGACTTGGGAATTCTAGGAGGGCCTGGGAGAGCAGCTTTCCTCTTGATTTGGAAGCCACTATGAGGCTTTTCACTTTTGGAACATGATTGAGTGGCACTGTCAAAACTGGATGACATGTGGGAAGCATATTCTCCAAGTGTTCTTATTTAACAAGAGGAAAAACGATACCCAGAATGGTGCAGAGTTAATGGCAGAGACAGCACAGATCCTCCACGGAGCACCACGTTCATGCTTTGTCTTGGGGAAGGAGTCTGGCCTTCAGAGAGGAATGGATGGGACAAGAGCTTGAATTCTGACGGACAGACATTTCTCTGATCATCACCATGATTTCTTGCTGTGTTTTTTGAGCGCTGCCAGTTTTCTATCTTTTGATGAAAGTGTGCTTGAGAATTTTAGGTATCTCCTCGCTGCACCCAATACAGAGGGTGCTGCATCAGCTCTATTCAAGGACAGGCTCAGCATCAGGGCCTACTGTAGACCTGTGGCTTCAACTAGGGATGACTGTGCCCCTACAGGACCTTTGGCAACATCTGGAGACATTTTTGGTTATTATAACTTTGGAGGGGTTGCTATGGGCAACCCCATAGGTTACCCCAGAGGCCAGAGGCCAGGAACGCTGCTAAATATCTTATGTTCCATGGGACTGCGTTCCAAGACAATTATCCAGCACCAAATGTAGCAGCATTGCAGTTGAGAAAGTCCATTCTATGCCATTCCAGATTAAGGATCCCATCCACACAGTGCATAACTTGCAAAGACCCCTTTTTCTCTTTGCCTCAGTATACCTTATCTGTAAAATAGCTGAACAGGCTGATAACTGAAATTGCTTCCCATTCATTGCATTATAATTACAGCTATATTTCTAGAAATTAAGAGTATTTTAGTGTTCCAGAAAGCAGTTTTTTAAAACCATGCTTTCTACTCCCCCACCCCCCCACTCCCAGTCTGATTCTTTGCTGATTAATGCAGCCTCTGAGCAGACTGGAGGGGTGAACCAGTACTTCATGCACCCATTTGTTTATCCAGTCCCAACTATAGGCTAGAGCCATCCACTCTGTAGAGCCTCACCTTCCCAATAATAAAGAATCCTACCACCTGTTCTGGCCTAGTTCCCAGTGCCTTGATTTCCACATCCTGATTCAGCAGAGAAAGAGTTGTGTTTCATAAGGATGCCTCTGACTGGCAAAGTGTAAGGAAGCTAGTTGTTGATAAGAAGTGTTGACAGACCTCTGCCCTTGGGAGCAGACTTGCTCAGCAGGGCCTCTGCTACTACATGCTGGCAGTAACAAAGTCATTGTCTAAGCTTCTTTAAAGATAAGTATGAAAGACTGCAAAAAGGACAAGAACCGGTGAGGATGGGGCCATTACTGGAGACCGAGCTGAATGCATACATTGGGGAAGGGATTGGAGGCAGAAAGGAAAAGCAGACAAATATAATTTTTATCTCTTGTTTTTTTCTATACCCTACCTTATTGTTTTATACCTCTGTATGCACGTTAAAGTTTAGTGAGAAAGATCCTACATAGGTTTCCACTCCTGCCCTTCATGCAGCCTTACCCAGGTCACTGAATGAAAAGACCACTTAAACATCTGGTCTAAGATATGAAACCTTACTGAGCCATATCACTTTGTCAATAGTCACAAGTGAGTATCCCTCACAGGTGCTGACTTCATACACCCCTGCAGTGAGATGACATCAAATGTTTGTCTAATCAGAGATGATTCTCTGCCTGAAGCTATATTTTAAATTGTGGTGCTTACATATTGTTATCTATATGCCATTTCCAAATATTTGAACACCGTGATGTGTGTACAGAAAAGGAAGAAATAAAATCAGGAAGGCAAGCAGGAAAAGGGACAGAACTTTCAAATTTGCTATGGTGTGTGGCCAAGAATCCCTGAGTCCTCAAACAAGCCAGTAATATAGAATGCTTTGGAAGAAACAAAATTATTTCTGATAGTGGATTTGCTTTCTCAGGACCACAGAACATACAGAAGCCACTGCGAGATTTCTTGTCTATAATCGTACTAGCATGACATTTAACCGAAGTCTGTGGAAGGTGACTCCAATCGGCAGAGTCAGTCTCCGCAGCCAGAGGGTCATCTAAACATTGAGCTGAGAACGAGACAATATCAGGACACTGAGAGGCAAGCTGAGGCCTGACTACTGAGAGGTGCGAGGCAGAAACAACACATTACCACTCAAGACCTCAAGCACATGTCTCCAGGGTCATAGGATGGGGTAGACATTTCTATCCCCAGCAGCTAGCATAGGATTTGTGAATAGGCAGAAAATAAGTATTGAATTGAAAGTGATTTTTAATAAAGACTCAGATTTGCTTAAGTTTTAACAACTGATTAGCTGAATGAAGTGTGAACTAAAATTGTTTTCCAAGCTGATGATGTCCTAGACCAAAATCAATAGTGATTCTAGTCACCAGTTCTATGGTGCAGATCAAAATCATTATGTACTCTGCTTTCTAGAGGACAAACAGCTTCAAACTATCACCAAAAAGATCTATTCAAATGGAACATCAAGAAAAGTGTTCTTTAAAATAAATTCAGATTTTTATATTCTCTAAAATTATGTGTTTATTTTTTCTAACCCCTTAGGAGGAAATAAAGAGCAACGGTCCAGGAAGCAGTCTGATGCTGAGGAGGACAAGAGAAGAAAGACAGCTTTGTGAGCTGCCCTGCAGTCCCAGCCTTGCATGGTTACAAAGCAGTGAGGGATACAAGCAGTCACTCAGAGACACCCTTAGGTCACAAGGAGAAGTCTCACTCACCTGAACAGGGGGCCTCTGCTTCTCCCCCGACCCCCCATATGCATTCCTAAAATCAGCTATCCTGAAAAAATATCATGGGGCAACAAGGAGCTGGAGTAGTAATGATGACTTAAAAAATGTAACTGATGCAATTATAAGATGAGCTAGAAGTAAAAAGTGGATAGGAAAAAAATGAGAAGAACACTCCCCAGAAAACATGCTGGGACATAGCAGAAGCAAATTGCAAAAAAATATATCACCATGGATTAAAAAAATATATTATGAAGCAATCATATCTATACTATAAGGACACAAACAGAGCTATATGCACTTAGGGAAAGTATGAGGTGACAATGACAGCACAAATGGTGAGCTGACAAAGCCCAGGGAAACAGACACGTCACAATCCCAAATGGAGAAGACCAGGCCAGACGTACTACAAGCAATGAGACATAACAGGAAGGGAAGAACGCAAGTAACATGGGATTTTTAAACAGAAAGAAGTGATAGATGTGCTAAAAGAAAAGGGACCTTCAAGCTATGCCTACTAACAGCCTCCAAAAATATTAATATACCTAAAGAGAGGAAAAAAACCATCGGACAATAAAACCAAAGCTATAAATCAAAATAGGTCTTCAGAAATAAAGGACTTAAATATATAACTTGAAGGCAGGCTTTAGACACTCGACAGTGAAGGACCAGGATCAGAGGGTGATGGGAAATAACATGAGCCCCACAATTGCTGTAGACCGTGGAGAGGCCCCAGGCAAAGCCTGTAGGCTGCCTGAGTTAAGGACGTGGAACTGACACTGGGGAGACCATGGCGGCTAGAGTCAGGGCAGAGTCCTCGAGGGGAGAAGGCGGCAGAGAGAAGGACTTGTAGATCCACAAAGGACCCTCCCAATATCCTGCACATACTGGGCAGTGAGGGAACTTCCTGAAGCCAGGGATAAAATCTGAAAGGGTTACAGGGAATGGTGCCTGATGCTCAAATGTCACAGGGTCAGAAGTACCTGTTCCTACTGTGTAGAGTAGATCACAGAGAAAAAACCCGAGAATCTAAAAAACTAGCAACCTTTTTTATGAAATATAAAATCTGAAAACTGGCTCCAGGTGAGAAAGTAAATCTGAACCATTTCATTACCATAAGAAATAGTAAAAGTTATCAAAAACACACCTACAAAAAATAGGTGATCCAGATGATGTCACATGGAAAATCTACTCAACTTTAAAAGTAAATATCTCTAATACTATTTAAGCTCTCCCAGAGCATTAAAAACAAGAAGAAAAGCTTCTAAATTCATTTTATAAATTTAGTATAACACTGATACCAACAATTACGACAAAGATAATATAAAAAAAGAAAATTAAAGAAAATATCAGTTATGGTATTAATAAAAACATAAGTAAAATATTGGCAATGAAAAGTGCATATTTCGCCAGATCAATGGACTATGCCAGAACATCCATTTTTAAAATTCTATTATAAATGGGAATTTACTGTAGAAGCAATTTAACATTTCAAATCACTAATAAAAATATCAGTTATTTAATAAATGGTACTTGGAACAATTAGACAACCTGGAAGAAAAAATAAGACATAAGGGACCAAAATAAGTCCTACAAATAATTTGGACAATTATTTAAATTTGAAAAATAAAACTGCAAAAATAGTAGACAGAAACATGGATAATTGTTTTTAATAACTGGCATGGGAAAAGCCTGTTTAAGCATAATCCAAATCTGAGAAATCCTAACAAAAAAGACTGATAAATTGACCCAGTGATGATGGGTCAATGGGTGATAGAATAGGCTGAGTGAAGATGGAACGAGACTGGCCGTGAACTGCTGATTGTTGTAGACAGATGATAAGTACATGGAAGCTTATTGTATATTTCTTTCTGTTTTGTTATAATTTTAAATAAAATGCTTTTAAAAAAATAAAGAGATTGTTATATCATTAAATAATTAGTCTAAAAGTATACTTTATTCTATTTTGTCCAACAGATTTAGCACATTATTGTTCCCATTAGAAAGAATGTATGAGCCCATACTAGAGTAATAAAAGGTGGCTTACATGTCTCTGTGGAATATTACTAGATACTAAGTTGTACAATGAGAAGTCGATGGATTAAACTATATATTTGGAGACATCAAGTTGAAATAAAAATCATACATAATGTATGGCAAAATGCAAGAAGTAACTAAGTTCAGAAAAAAACTATTCGTACTTATCAATATAGTCACATATATTTTAATAAACCACTTTTGAAGTCAAATGGGCTATAAAAAATTCAGAACAGTTTTTAAGGCAAAAGACAAAGGAAAGAACAAATGATAAACTGAGAAGAGTAAGAACAACTCATAGTACAGGTTATTGTGCAAGAGACTCCCGCCAAACAGGTTAGTGTGCAACTTTTTGTGACTCATCAGCAGAGGGCAGCAAGTTGCATGAGTCCCTTCTCTTGAGAACTGGAAGAATGCATTCTAAGGTCATGTTCAAATGGGTTGTCTTTAGGGCTGTGACCCAGGAGAGGGACTTTGCTTCCTAGTTATTCTCCATTCAGTGCTGCAAGTACAGGGACAGTCTGAGCTTGGGTGGCAGCCATTGAGCAGAGCTGTATATCACCACTGAGTATGCAGGCGCCTTCCACCTCATAATCCTGTGGGCAAGTGAGACAGAGCCAAGGCCGTGCTGCTGGGGAGAGGAGGAGCCCCTAACTCGTTACCAGGCAACCAGGAGAAAGCTGCCAGGATTGCCCACAAACATTCTCTATTTCTCTAACATTCCCCGCAAAGAGTTCATTTCACTAATATACAAAGAGTTCTTATACATCAATAAAAGATACAGACAATATGATAAAAAATGGGCAAAAGTTATGAACAGAAAATTCATTGAAGTGGAAAAGTACAAATGGCTCTGAAATACATAGAATCACATGGCTCTTGTAATAATTACACTGATGCTCATCTAAAAGAAGTGTGGGTATATCAATGGAGAGGGTGATACATGAGGTTAAACTATATTGTTAATATCCTATTTCTTTGTCAGGTATTGGGCACAAAGATTCTTGTTGAATTATTCCTTACAGTTTTTCTCATGTTTAACTATTTCATGATGTGAATATTATTATAAGGAAAACATTGTAATGGGTACATTCTGTATTCTAGGTTTATTTTGGAAGTAGAAAAATAACAAAATATCTATCCTCAGAGTGTTGTTTACATGAATTATATTGCCTTCATTCAAAGTAATAATAAGCAGTAGTTTTAAAAGTATGAGGCTGTTCTATGTGTCCTAATGAGATACATAAATAAATACAAAAGCATCCTGGAGAACCTTATGTGTAGGAAATTTTCATTTGTATAAGAAGAAATCATGCATATAAAAGTGCATATACTCTGATGGACAGTGACTGTAATGGGGTGTGTGGTGGGGATTTGATAATGGGGGGAATCTAGTAATCACAATGTTGTTCATGTAATTGTATATTAATGATACCAAAATTAAAATAAATAAAAATAAAAAATAAAGTGTATATACACATATATAGACCATACATAGACATAGATAGACACAGACTATCTCTTGATGTGTCTATAGAAACTGGTAACTATGACTGCCTCTTGAAGAATGAGATGGTGGAGAGACAGGAGTACAGGGAGAAGAGAGAAGACATTTACTTTTCAATGTATGTTCTTCTAAACATCTTAAATTTCCTATAACATGCATGTATAGCCAATTCAGAAAGTACATAAACATTTTAAATGAATACAAGTATCGTGAATATCCATATGATCTTGTTTAACATTCAGTATAATAGTCTACGAATATTTGCTGAATGCCTGCTGTTGGCTTACTGTGTTGGGTACCAGGGATGAGTGAATCCTGCCCTTGGGTACCTGGCATTCTAATGGTGGGCATGTTTCTAATGGGGACCAGTCCCCCTCTCTCCTCAGTCCTGCAGTCCCAGTTCTACTCTCGAAGATGTTCCACCACACACTCCCTTTTCCTTCCTTTCTTTGTTACAGCCTGTGCTCCAGGCAAACCTGGTGGCTTGCCACTTGCTCTCAATAAAAACCCACACTTCCCCACCCCCACGCACTTGCTCATTTTGTTTCCTCTAACTGGGATCTACTACATTTCAACTCCTTCATCCAAACACTCTTTTCTTCTTGCCCTTCTCATGGCCCAGTTCAAAGACCATGATTTCTGAAAACCCTTGCTTAACCTCTCTGAGAGGAGCAAAATTCTTTCCTCCCCAATACCAGTATTTTCACTATCCTACTACATTCTACCTTACATTTTTTTTTAATTTATAAAATTGGTATTTGTATTCATTCTCCTTAAAGGCAAGGACTATTTCCTACATCTCTCTGTATCTCCCATAACCCCTAAAATATGGTATTAGTCAACATGCAAACACGGAATAAATTAAAAATGGCCAAAATAATGAACAAACAACTGAATTAATAAATGCAAAATTACTCTAAAAGGCAACAATACTAATGCATGACCATTCAAGAAAAATTCATGTGTAGATAATATGTGGTAGTATCCCACAGGAAGTTAAATATCTAACATAAAAGTGTCTTAAATCTAGAGAGAAGCACTCTCGAGAGCATGAGGTAACAGCAGAAACTCTCAGATAGACTTGTCTCCACCCACCGCCTAACTCAGAACAACACAAGTTCTTATCATCTGTAACTTATTAAGCCACAGGACGGTGTCCATCACCCTGGCCCATGCACTGATTTGTCTGTATGGGGTTCTAAAAGTCTTTATTTTTAGACATAATGAAGTATAATCCTAGTACGTGTTCTAAACTAAATTAACATGTGCATTACTTTTAGGTAACAGCGTTAGACCACACGTTACCCATTTATTTCAGCTGGAAAGCTGATTATAATATGCATTTTAAACCAAGACCAGGAATAACTTATATCTGAGTATTTGGCTTCCCATGTTGCACCTCTCTTTGGGTTCTCAATGGTCCTGCGGGATCTGCCGCCTCCTGCTTATAATAAATCAACCACAGTGCCTCCATGTTACCTTAGCCTGAGAGACAGTATAGTTTCTTGGATGAAAAAGATTTAAGCTGTGGATTCTAGAGTTGCTGAGCAGTTTTCTGTTCCATGTATCTGCCAGTGCCACCTTTTCTTTTGTATTGCTATATATATCAGATTGACATCTGAACACACAGTTGGTATAGTGGAGAATCCATCACTTGAAACCCCTCTTTTTAAAGGGGACATGACCCTTTATAACACTTTCACTGAACTTGCAGGGCTAGCACAACTTGAGGGAACTTCCAAATGAGAACTCCGACTTAATGCCGTCTAATCTTTTTCTTCCAAGCTGTAGTGACTATTTGAACTCTGTGTGTGTGTTCTGTTTTTCAGAGTTTGATCAACTGATTGACTGACGGATAAAACATACATAGACAAGAGAGCTTATGTCAGTGAATGTTCTCAAACTGAACTCATGTAACCAGATCAAGAAATATAGTTTCTATTTAGAAAAATCTAGCACCCTAGATTTTTCCATTATATTATTTTCCTGTCCTTACCTTTCTCCCAAAGGTAACCACTAGGCTTTAAACAGTATAGATTACAAATATCTATTTTTGTTGAAATAAATGGAATAACAGTATGTGCTCATTTGTGTCTTACTCATTTCATTCAAAACTATATTCATGACATTCTTCTATATGATTAACAGGTAGTTTGTACATGACTCATCCTCACTGTCATATAATATTTCCCTGTGTATTATGCTATCATGTATTTTTCTACTCTACTCCTGATGGGCATTGGGTGATTTCTGATGAGTTTCTGAGTGTTGCTATGAGCATTCTAGTAGATATCTTGTAGTAGAATACATAAAATTTTCTTGCTCATGGGCACATGTATGTTTAGCTTTAGAAGACACAGCCAGCTTTCTTAGCATCATACTCTCACCAGTGATAAATAAAAGTTCCAGCTACTCTATGTTTGCTAACATTACCATTTCCTATCTTTTATTTCTGTTTTATGCTGACTAATGAAGTTAAGCACTTTTTTTCATTTGTTTTTTGGACATCCTGCTTTGTGGAATAGCCATTTCAGCTGTTCCCATTTTTCAATTAGATTGTCAGTCATTTTCTTACTCATTTCTAGGACTTTTAAAAATATATATATGTATTCTGGATATGTGTCCTTTATTGAATATATGTACTGCAAATGCTTTCTCCTGTTCTCTGAATTGCTTTTACATTGTCTTCATGGTGTGTTCAAAAATCAAAAGGCCTTAATTTTTAAGTAGATAACTTTATCAAGTTTTTCCTTTGTTTGTGTCCTATTTAAGAAATATCTGTTTACCTCAAGTTTATAGAGATGTTCACCTATGTTTTCATTTGAAACTCTTGTTTTAACTTTTATATTTAGATCTACAACTGATTTTTTGTGTGTGATTTGAAATAAGGGACAAGGCATCATTTTTCCCTTATAACCAATTGACTCAGTACATTTACTGAAAAGATTATCCTCTCCCCAATGCACTGAAGCATCACCTTTGTCAGAGGTAGGTGACCACAAATGTTTGGGATCTATTTCTGGACATTTATTATATTCCATTATTAAATGGTCTTCTTTGTCTTAGTAACACACTGTACTAATTACTATATTTTTATACTGGTATTGATAGGTGGTAGTTAAAGTCTTCCAGATTTATTTTTCTTCCTTTTTACTGCTTTGGTTATTTTTAAGCCCATATGAATTAAGGTTTAGTTTGCCATTTACTCTCCATCTGCACTTCCCCAAAAACAACTGCCAAAATATCACCTGGAATTGCATTGACTTTATACCCTAATCTGGGGGAAAACTGACATCTTCAAAATAATAAACCTTCCAATCCATGTACACAGTTTATCCCTCCTCTTGTTAGGGTCCTCTTAATTTGTTCAATAAACTTCTGTAGCTTTGTATCTCACATGTAGAACTGGCTTTGTTTTCTAACCATCACAGGTTAATATAAGCATGACTAAAGTGTATGACTAGGTCAGATCTTGCACCACGTGTAGCCTGCTGACTAATTTCAATAATAAACAATTTGCCTTACATACTTATCAATGTATCAAATCCATGGCTCACCACAGGCTTGGGTGGTGCTGTAATGCCAAGTCTCTATAAAAGTTTCTGAACACGTATTCTTAGTTTCTAGACTTATCTCAGTGCTAACAAGTAAGAAACAAGATCATGGACTGGGCTCTGCTCCATGATCCATAATTAGAGCAGCAGTGAGGTTCTGCACATCTTTCATTCAATTTTTTCTATTTGACTTTTTCTGCTTTTGTAAATGGTGTCATCTTAAAATTTTGAGATATGATTTTTGAACTAATTATTTCCTTCAACATTTTGCTTCCCTCTAGGAAATCAGTTTCAAATGCTATTGTTTCCAACATCTGTTTCTAACAGATTCTGTAGTCTTTTTGATCTGCCATGTTTGGAAAAACAATGATCCTGGCATCAAGCCTTTTTCAGAAGAAGGGAAAGAGTTTTCCTATTCTCTATTCACGATTTCTTCTTCTATTTTGGTGACAATGAGTTATCTTCACTCTCACTAAATGATTCACTTGAAATATATGAATGACATTGTCATTTACTTTTTAAATGAGCTTAATAAATTGACACCTACCACCTATGTAAATTATGGATAAAAAATTCATGTATGCTTTGGGAACTCAATAGAGATCTGTTGAAAAAAAAAATAACAGCATTAGACCATGCATTACTTCTCTATTTCACCTTGAGGGCTGATTATAATATTCCCCTCAAAGCAAGGCCAATACTGATATTTTTAGAGGATATTTACTAGAACAAAACCTCTGGTGCAGGGAATTTAAGCAGTTTATTTGAAGCTCTTAAGATTGCCAAAGGCAAAAGAAATTCACAACTTTCCCCTGACAGCCACTCCTGTACTTTCCTTTCTCATTTATTTGGTTCACGGTCAATGCCAAAAGCTTTCTCCTCACTTTTCTCACCCTCTATATGGACTATTCATGGGTATGGTCTGAAAGGATAGGGTGGGGATGGAGTGTTGCTTTCTTGTTTTAAGAACCCCCACTCCCCACCCCCACACACACTTCTCTGCATTAACACAAATTCTACATTTTTTCCCAATCAGGCTTTCTCCCTGGAATCATGTATATATCTCTTCATCTCAAGGTCAGGTACACACGTGAGCTGCATCCAACAAAGTCTTATCTCTTTGGCCTTTATCTGTGACAGATAAAACAACTTTAACTTTGCAAATAAAATCTTGACTTTTCATGAAATAAACTGTCATTTTCAAAAATCAATGTCCTGAAAAGCTAATGGGCAAATGTTTTATTAGTCATAAAATATGAGATCTAGAAGCATTCTAGAAGTCATCATCAGGAAAAAAATGACCAATAAATATATGGGAATCAATGTGAAAATTCACTAGAAATCATATAAATTAAAACAAGAATTCCTTTTTATTAAGCTCTTTGAATATAGGTGGGTTACATAATCTCTCAAGTCTTCAGTGTCCTCCTATGTTATATTGATAAAAATATTAGTATATACTTAACAGAGCTTTTATAAATAATAAGTGAGATAATACCTGTAAACTATTATACAACAGTTGGCATATAACATGCACACAATAGCTATTAGCTCTTATTTACAAATTATTACAGTGCATTATAGACAAAAATAATATGTATTATCATTCTTTACCCCTATGTTCTCCCCACACCCTCTAGCAAAGCTGTTTTCCACACCACCATGAGTCAAGTCACTCTGTTCCCTCCCAAGTAGTTGTAATTATAGACTGTCTTTTCCTGGCATAGTAAATAAGACCGCTGGGAAGGGAAGTTATGGTCTCAAGGAGTTACGAGCAGACACTGCCCGAAGCCCAAGATTACAGAGGCCAGGCAGCCATTTCATTTGCTTACATAAAACGCCAGGATCACTATCAAAATACCCAGAAAATGGAGACTTATTAGAGAGATTTTTGAACTTCAACTGTTCAGTAAATTTTGACTGAAAGCCTTCTGTGTATTTAGGTCTGACTTGTACATCTTTTAGACAATAAGAAAAAAAAATCACATACGTGCCCATAAGGAATATATAATCCATAAAAGAATCAGTCAACAGGATGAAAACATAAGTATTTTAGTTGTAAGAGATTTGATTTACTCTTGATCCTCTATGACTTTTTCCTGTTTTATCTAGAGCACAAAGGAAGTACAGAATATTGAGGACAAATCAGCTGTCCTGGGAACTTCCTCCTGAGTAAATCCAACTCTAATGGAAACACGGTAAAGCCCTCACTGCATCCTGGAGAATCCATACGGAATATCCCTAGCATATTTGCAAACTCATTGACATGCTCTGTACACTGCTTTTTAACCAATGGCCTGAAGACACTGGGAAATTTACTGAAGCACCAAATTGAAACAAATCTCCAAGAATTGCTGAAGGAGCCAGTGAGTGAGGCCAACCAACCACAGTGCAACAGTGCTTTTTACTACTAATCCACTAGCTTGCAGAAGCTCAAATTGAGGGCATTAAAATGGTCACTTGAGTTGCTTAGTTACTTCACTGTAATTTGGTTAAGAAAACTACAGGCTTTCAGAATATTTGCAAATTAGAAAACAATACCACCACCTGGGACAAGCAAAAATTTTTTAAATTAAAAGCTTTGGAACAATTCCTGAGTGATGGCATGGACTTGATAGGTGTTCGCGCCTCATCAGGGTTTGGCAAACAACCACTGACCACACACCCTCCGTGAAATGAATCTTTGCTTTGCTAGTTGGCACCAGTAAACTAGTGTCTATCTTTGCTGTCCTTTTTCCCATATCCATCCTCTCATGGATACTCACATGAGCCTGGGTGAGCATAAATCAGCCTCATTCTCTACAGAGCAACTTAAGAAACACATGCAGTTAATATGCCTTTCTTTTCCCTTTCCTTTTTTAAAGATACGTTAAGCATGTTACTTTCCAACTCAAAAACTTTCAAAGTTTCCCTATCTTCAAACTCCTTAGCTTGGTACTCAGAACCCTCAGTATGTGAATTCACAGCTTATGTTTTCTCTTATAATTCAACAAA
Organism: Manis javanica; assembly: GCF_040802235.1. Taxonomy (NCBI): domain Eukaryota; kingdom Metazoa; phylum Chordata; class Mammalia; order Pholidota; family Manidae; genus Manis; species Manis javanica. The sequence continues at coordinate 230,108,503 of NC_133156.1, read as the reverse complement.
GAGCTGTCTGTTCCAGAACACATAGCATTCTTGTTCCTTTGAACTGGTAACTTGCACCACCATTGTAAAGTTTCACCCACACCATTACTGGCTCCCAGAATTGGCATGAATTATTTATCTTAAACTCTTTAATATCCATGCTGTTCAAAGAACAGCTTAAATCTCACCCTCACTAAGATTTCTCAGACCACCTCAGCATTCCTTGGACCTTCTCCCAAGTATTCTTCATATTATCTACATACTATTGTTACTTTTTGTTGTTATAGTTGTCACTTGAGGTATATCTTGATGCAAAATAAAACAAATAATAGCTCATATTTATTCAGCATGTAGTATTTATGTCAGGTTCTGCTTTACATCTATCACCTCACTTAATCCTCACAAAACCTAATAAAGTAGATGTATCATCAACACACCTCAAACTTAATAATGTACATAAAAATACCCTTGGAATTTTGTCAAAATCTAGACTGAGGTTCAGTAAGTCTGAGATTCTGTGTGTCCAACAAATACACCAGTTAATACTGGTGCTGCTGGTCTGGGACCACACTCTGAGCAGCACAGGGTACCATTATGTTTTCTAATTTTACAGGTAAACAAAAATGAGCCAAAGAGAGGATATATAATTTGCCCAAGTTTACACAATTGATTAAGGGGTGGAGCCAGAACTTTAACTCAGTCCATGGGGCTTCAGCACCCTCAATGAGTATGATCATCTAGGCTGATTAAAAGGGGAATGCATTTTTGGTCAAGACATCAGCATGATAAAAATCAAGAAAGCATGGAAATAGTCTCCAAATTGAAGTACCCTAACAGCATAGTTAGATTGAGAGTAAAATAAAGGGAAGAAAACACTCGGTATGATTAGCAATGGCAACTATGGACGGATAAGTCTTAGACCCTTTCTCTGGAAGGCTTCACCATCGCCTACTTCCTGCAGCGTTTACTGAGCACATCAGCATCTTCTTCTTTCCAGGAGCCTAAGTCCTGAGAAGATTTGAAAGGGAGGCCTCTGAAGTGGATGATTTAAATATCCAGTCCCCCTTTCTTCCTTCTAAGGACAGAAAGTTTAGAGACAGAGGGCTGTTCTCCGTCACAGGTCACAGGTTATCTTCTGGCATACCCTCACAGCAGGCAGTTACTCCTGGTGCATGAATTAGGGCTTCCACAAAGTGAGGGGAAAATAGAGAACTATTGTGTTGAGATTCCGCAGCATGTCCGACAAGCATATGGTCAACTATTCAATATTAAGCCAGATGGTGCTCTGAGGATGTGCTGGGAGAGTGGACATCATGTCCAGGTAACAGAGCCCCTTCTCTTCCCTGTCAAACCAATAACATCATAATTAACAGTCACTGCTCATTAAACACCCACAATAGGCTAGGTTCTTTGCTACACAACTTATCTACATGATCTCTTCTTCAATCAATTCTGCAAATCAGGGCTGTTGTCCATATTTTGCTTACTGAAACTATGAGTAAGTCAATTAATACTCTAAGGTCACAGAGCTATTGTGGGTCAGGAAGACAAATCACATTATTAGCCTGGCTCCAAAACCCCTTATCTTGCTACTTTTCTTGTTCAATCTGTCCATGATAACCTAAGATATCTTAGAAATAGCCCTTCAGTTTAAATGCCCTCAGCATATGGATATATGGGGAAAAGCATATTATTCTTCCATTGCCTCCATCCTACTTTGATGGACTGGAAAAACTGCCATTTGGGGGAAAAGAGAGTCAATATTTCATCAAGTGCAGGTACACACGCTTGAACTTGCTGTGCAGGAGCCAATTCTAGGCTTCATTATCACATATGAATGGAAACAAATTGGGGGCTGGAAATGTATGATAGAAAAAAAAAGTAATCTGTTTTGACAAGCATTCTTCAGAGTCTGAGGTCTGGAGGGCAAACTGTCCCCAGTGTGAGGTCCCTGCAGACTTTGCAGAGAGGAGGAAAAGAATGTCATTTGAGCCAACAGGAAAGTCACTACACCGTCATCGCGAATACAGACTTTGAGGGTCGTCAGAAGCCTCCCAGACAATCTGGTAAAAAGTATTCATCATGGTAGGAACTTATTTGCTTATAGGAGTTATGATTTTTTTCTGGCGCCTGAAACCTAGTAGGAAAGAATCACATGAGAAAGGAAATATTTAGGGCCCATTATGGGAGGTTGGAAATAAATGTATCTGGTTTCTATGTAAACTACAACTTAGCTATTGCTAAATAATTGCTTCCTATGTTAAAAGATGTTTCAAGAAGTATTTTAGGTACCTCATTTCACTTTATCATAAGAACTTTACAAATTATAGATTAGCCTCCTTCATAAAAAGATGGGCACCACACCTTGTTAGCGATCACACCGTGAGTGCGGAATTCATTTCTGACCACAGTTGGCCTGTCTCATGATCTGGAGCCTGGTCCACTGCTCTCAAACTGTCTCCCATTTTATATCTAGGAGAGTCCAGGTTAGAACTTCCTCACTGTTAAGACCATATATCAGAAACCATGTCTCTTCTGATAGAAATATTCAAAACCAAGGAAACATGAAAATAAATATTTTAACACTATTAAACCTGCTGTGATATTTATAGACTAAAGAGTTCATGAGGACAAGATAGCCCTTTCTATAGAGCTAACTTATGTAATTATCACTAGGGCAAGAGACTGACATTTTAAAAGTTGATAGCCAATAGGGAACCATGTAAAATACTGTCGATTTTGACGAAAATTCAGGTCTCTTCATCATATTGGCACAACCATCTGTTTCAGTTTGGTCAAACATCAGTGCCCATGGCAGCTCTACCATAGCAGAGCCTGCTCAAGCAAATATTGTACAAAAGAAAACCAAGTGCCTCAGAAAGGGCGGCAGCTCTAATCAGAGAAAATCTCTTTGTTGAACAATCAAAGTCATTTGATTAAGTGTTCTTTTTCCATGACACTAACATTTTCAAGTTGAGGTTCAGGGCTGAGTTGTCCCAACACTAATTAGTTGGAAAACAGACTATGATTAGAGAGCTAAAAAGCCATAGGAGGATAAGACAGAAGAGGCTAGTGGCTAAATTAGTTTCCTACAGAATGGAATCTTTCTTTAGGAACCAGCTGGGATGCCCAGAGAGATATATGTGATCTCTTCACACAGGAAACCGGAAAGAGCAGCAGATAGGAAAATCAATTGAATCATTTCTTGTAGACTTGGCCATGGAGAGGCCTCTATGACTTTCAATGCCAAGGTTGTGTAACCACAAAGAGGACTTTCCCTCCAAGCATGAACTTTTCTTCCCTATGTAAATCAAAGTCTAAATGCTACCAGATGGGAAGTTTTGATCATTAATCACTTGAGATTCCAGTCATTAATCAAATTATTATTAATGGCCTTTTAAAATTCAGGCTATTTATTTTATTGTCTTTGTCTTTTTAGAGCAGTTTTCTGCTCACAACAAATTGACAGGAAGGTACCGAGATTCCCTTATATTTCTATCCTTATACACGAACAACATTCCACATGAACAACAACCCCTCTAAGAATGGCACATTTGTTAAAACTGATAAATCTACATTGGCACATCATACTCACCCTAAGTCCATAGTTTACATTACAATTCACTCTTGGTGATTCTGTGGGTTTGGACAAATGTATGATGACATGTATCCAGCAATATGGTATCATGCAGAGTATTTGCACTGCCCTATAAATCTTCTATACTTTGCCTATTTATCCATCTGCTGCTCAACCCTTGGCAAGCCCTGAACTTTTTATCTCTGTAGCTTTTCCTTTTCCAGAATTTCATATATTTGACATCATATAGTATGTAGTCTCTCACTTTGTGGTATCAGTCTTCCAACTTTGTTCTCTTCCGTCAATATTGTGTTGCTTATTCTGGGTCTTTTGCCTCTCTACATAAACTATAGAATAAGTTTGTCAATATACACAAAAGAATTTGTTGGGAATTCGACTGGGAGTGCACTGCATCTGTAGATCAAGTTGGGAAGAACTGACATCTTGAAAATATTGAGTCTTCCTATCCATGAATATGGGCAATCTCACCATTTATTCAGTTCATCACGTTTTATAGTTTCTTCACATAGACCTTATATAGATTTTGTTAGATTTATACCTGAGTTTTTCATATTTTGCATGCTAATGTAAAGGGCATTGTGTTTTAAATGTCCATTTCTACTTGTTTCTTGCTGGTATATAGGAAAGTGGTTGACTTTTATATGTTCATATTGTATCCTGCAACCTTGGTATAATCCCTTATTAGTTTTTTGTCAGTTCTTTGAAATTTTCTACATAGACAATCATGTCATCTGTGAACAAAGACAATTTTATTTCTTCCTTCCCAATCTGCATATCTTTTATTTACCTTCTTGCCTTATTGTGTTAAATAGAACTTCCAGTATGACGTTGAAAAAGAGTGGTCAGAGGGAAGATCCTTGCCGCATTCTTGATCTTGGTGGGAAGGTGTTGAGTCTTTCCAAGATTACGTGTGATGTTATCTGTAGGTTTTTGTAGATATTCTTTATCAAATTGAAGAAGTTTCCCTCTTCCCAAGAGTTTTTATCATGAATGCATGTTGGATATTGTCAAATGCTTTTTCTACATTTACTGATATGACCATGTGACTTTTTCTCATCTAGCCTATTGGTGTGATAGATTATTAATGGTCTTTAAACACATCTTCCAACTCATCCTCTACATGACCCTATGACAATAGTTTGAATATGCAAATATGATTATACTATTTACTTACATATTATTTACCAATGACCTCATCTCCCACATGATAAAATCTAAAACTACTGACTTAGCAAAGAAGAACCTTCATAATCTGACTTTTGCCTATGTATCCAGACTCATATCTACTTTTTCTAATATCCTTACAGTTAACATTTTATGTGAACTCAACTTCTTATAGTTCAGTGAATTCCTGAGCTTGAAATGCCTTCTCTGGGCTTGTCCATCTGGAATATTTCTGTTCAAATCTCAAACCTGCAAATCTCAGCTCAAATACTTCTCTTCTGTAATACCTTTCCTGATGCCACTCAGATTTAGGTTCTAATTCTGTGTTTATAGAATTCTTATCACAATTATCACACTGTGCTTTCAGTATATGCTTTTTGTATTCCCCTAGTGTACTGAACATTACTTGATAGCAGAGATCCTATATTTCGTATTTTGATTCAAATATACTAAATACCTTAATGCCTAGTGTACAACCCATAACAGAGGAGGTATCTCATCTATACATGAATTGATGAAAGGAAAAAAACTATTTCTTTGGATCCCGTAACTCATATATTTCTCCATTAAATCATGTGGTTTATTTGATGTATTACTTTTCTCACTGAATTTGGGTTCCTTTATGTTTAGGTAGCAATAGCAAGAAGATAAGCAAGTTCCCAAAAGGATCTCTCATTACAGCTGTAATCATTGCCCTTTACCCTATTCCCTTAGCCATTGACCACAAACTACCAGAACAAAGTTCAAATGTACAAATAAGCTCATACTTAGAGTGATTTTTTTCTCCTCATGTTGGAGCTGAACAAAAATTTTCTGGATGTTATATCTACTTCACATTTCAATCTTATTTCAAACATCCTTTTCTTTTCCTTTTATTTCTTCCCTCAAATCCATCCTGCTATATAGGATAAAGACTGCGAGACAAAGCCATTCTCCTCTCCTTGACCGCCTTTCTTATTCCTCATCCACTTTCACGTAAGTGTACTGAACCTTCACATTGCAGTCAGGCAGCAACTGCCAGTGGCATATGTGGGAAAGGCACTTAGACTATGGCCAGAGGGAAAAAGGTTGATAAAGGTTAATAAGTTAGAGTTCAGGATCATCATCATTTGTATTAATCACAAATTCTATTAGTTCAGAAATTCATAAACTACATCTATTTAATCATGAATTAATTTTTCACTCGTTGACTCAGCAACTACTAAGGGACACATACAAAGTACAGGCTGAGTCTAATCACTGAAAACTGTGCAGGGCCTGGGAGTCTGTGGGCTTTGGTAGCTCCAAAGCAGCTTATGTGACCCAGACCAGAGGTAAGGAGCTGACATAAAATGAATTCACAGATCAAAATATCTCAGAGAATAATTAAGAGTAATGAATTTTATAAAGTTGTATCTCTAAAAAGTGTCAGTAAGATCTTACAGTGATTAGATAAATTATTTTAAATGCATTTGGGCTTGTTTGTGCATCTACATGCCTTCTTTCCCTCATTCCAAAAGCTCCAAAGGTTAGACTTGTATCTACATAAAAAGATTTTCTTCTCACTGATTGCCACTCTGTCAGTAGATGAACACAAAATAGAATAAAGCAAAATAAAAGGGCAAGAAGTAAATTGCAGGCCACATGGATAAGTCAATTATCTCGAATTCAAGCACCAGCTTTGCATTTTCCCAAAGAGAAGAAATGCAAGTATCCTGGCAGGACCTGTCAACAAAAGGGAACTGGTTGATTTTTTTTTTCTTTTTCTATGTATATAAACTTTTATAATTCAAAATAGCATTTGGTACTGCAACACTTTATATTTTCAAAGTCCTTAAATATTTGTTTTATGCTCAATTTCATAAAACCCTGCATATTTATTTGCCCCAGCCTCTCCGTTCAGGAAGCTCAGAGCTCCATGGAGGAACTGCCCCGCTATTTTAATCGTTATATGAAGGTAGGTCACATGACAATGACAGTCCTGAAGGCCAAGTAAACGCTACAGAAGTTTACAGGAAGAGAGGATGATTAGCATATTGTTATGGTTTGAATTGTGTCTCCCTAAAATTCACATGTTGACATCTCAAATTCTAGTACCTCAAAATGTGACCATATTTGGCAATGCAGTTGTTACAGATGTAATGAGTTAAGACAAGGTCATCAGTGTGCACCCAAACCTAATATTACAGGTATCCCGTAAAAAGGAGAAATTTGGACACACACACACGGAGAACACCAGGTGAAGGTGATGGCAGAGGGTGAGGTAATGCTTCATGCCTAAGATGGCCAGCAGACCAACAGACCCTGGAACAGATCCTCCCGCACAGCCTCAGAAGGAACCAGCCCTGCAGACACCTAGATCTCACACTCTGCCCTCCAGGACTGAGAGACAATACGTTTCTGTTGTTCAGGCCACCAGTTTGTGGTACTCAGTTACAGTAGCCCTAGCAAACTAATAATCGCCTTTCTGTCTGTATACTGACGGCTCTTTTTCTCCTTAACTACTTGAAAAGTGTTTCCCTCTCTGCTCCTTGACAGAGATGTATTTTCAAAGAACCCCAATAAGGCTCTAATCTTCCAACAAACCGGCATGGCCTCATTCTTTCCCCTCTTGACTCTCTCTGGCATATGACACTGCCGTCTGCTCCCATCCCTGTTGGACAGATAGGCAGGGGACCATTGTCTGTGTTGTTTTCTATCTTAAACAATAATCAATCCTTTGAGAAAACATTCCACATCATCTAGGTCCAGTTACTGGGAAAAACTGACTGATATGAATTTAAGGATTTTATTGTCCCTCATTCCTCCGTCTTTCACGGCATCAATAAAACTACCCATGCAATTTTTAGATACATAATATTTACTCTGAAATAATGGATTAAAATTCATTTGACTAAGGTCTGGAGTGTCTCAATTATATTAAAAATTATTCATTAAAACTGGTAAATCGCATATCAGTCTTTTCTCAGAAATAGAATTCCTTATTCAATAATGAGGGGAAAAAATTCTTATTTAGAAGGAGTACATTTAAACTTCAAAATCTACCTGTAAATGTTTAAGTCTTTGGCAGTTGCTGTTAAAGTGTTTGTACTCCTCTGGAATTTAATAATGCCTTATAAAAGCACATTTTTTCTGATTATAAAAATTTTGTTTAAATGAGAGTTTTTTACAATAATAATCACTTTTAGTAAGCAAGCATCAATTGATTATAAATTCTTTCATTCTCGTAGCAACATTTAGTGGCAGCTTTGCCTTAACCTTATAGATAAAGAATTTGTAGCTCTGACAGGCAGGTGACTTGTCCGGAGCCACGCAGCTAAAATGGACGCAGCTGGGATTTGAGTCCATTGGCCCTGCTTCAGGAGGCCCCCTCCAACCCTCTGCACGGCGTTTATATTTCCTTAATTTCCAACCAAAGACTTCTGCAGTCCACTATTAATAATACTTTAATGTATATGATGCTGTATGAGACTCCCCCAGGGAGTAGTTTTGGACACGCACAGTAGACAAGTCTGGTCATTTATGTGCTTTTTTCTCGTACTAAAAATAATCTATGGCTCAGCTATGTAAAGACTTGACTAAATTCCAAGAGATAAAAATTAGCACAGCCTGGGTAACAAAGCCCGATGGTGTCACTCTTGGTTCAGTACCTAATCCACCCCAACATACTATGTCCACCTATTTGGACCTTTAGAAGAATTAGGAAATTATTCATAAGCATACATATATACACATGCTCGATGTACATAATTTTGAGGCCTTTAAAAATAACATGAAAAAGGGGAATGAAATGGTAAGGATTTGCCACTCCTCTTTAACCCCCAGGCTGGATTAAAACATATGTTAAAAAATTGGCATGAACTCTCAGAATTGCCCTGTCCCTCCCAGGGATAGAGGAATTTTGTGGGTGCTGGATTAATATTATTAAAAAGATTTTTAAAAGGTATTACCAACATATGATTCTTTATTTATGATGAAACTGAATCACTTCTTTTTAACTCAAAAAAATTTTTAAAGAGATGCAATGTTCTTGGAAGGCTAAAGATGCTCATTCTCAAGGTCATTCAAGATGAAAACTGCTCACAGTACAACCCAAATGCTTGCTCAGATTCACTCAGACTTAGAGAGTCTGTGTTTGCTGGGGAAGAACATGGGCTGCATACAAATGACTTCATTTCTGCAGCACAGAATTTAAATCAGCTCAGCAGAAAGCCAACTAGTCCCCCAAATATATGTTAATCTGCCTTCAGAACAAGCCCACAGACTGACTAAATATTTTGGGTGGGTCAGAATTTTTATCGTATCAAACATAACTTCAAATAAAGGGACTGTTAATAGTAGCTGGTTTTGTAGAACTACTCAGCATTTACTATGAGGAACTCTGATTTGTTCATCACTTGTTTACACCTTCAGTGAAGAATAACTGACATACAACAAAATGTATATACTTAAATTGTTCTATTTGATACATTTTATACACCCAGGTACCACCACTACAATCAAGATAATAAACACAACTATCACCCCCAAAAGTTTCCTGGAGATTCTTTGTAATCATTCCCTGCTGCTCTCTGTCCCCCTCCTCACAGTCAACCACCAAGCTGATTTTTGTCACCATGGATTAGTTTGCATTTTCTACAGTTTCCTATAATGGGATCAAACAATATGTACACTTTTTGTCTTACTTCGCTCACTTAGAATAACTTCTCTTGTATGTGTTGCAACATTCGTATTGACACATGCATTCACTAGTTCATTCATTTTTATTTCTGACCAGTATTTCATTGCATGGATAGACCACTATTAATTAGATATTCATGTATTGAGGCACACTTGCTATTTCCAGTTTTTGCCTTTCACAAATAAATTTGCAATGAACGTTTGTGTGTAAGTCCTTGTACGAGACATTTTCTCTTAGATAAATATGGTGAACAAGGGTGGCTGAATCATATGTTTAACATATATTAGACATATAATAACATATGTTAGATCATATATTAGACATGTGTCGTTTTTCTAAGAAACTGACAAAGTATTTACCAAAGGTGGTGTACCACTTTAGATTCCCACCAGCAGCATGTGAGAGCTCTTGTCATTCCACATCCTCATCAACACTTGGTGTTCGTAAGACAACTCTTCACTTTTATCTGTGGTGTTAGAAGCATGGTGGCATCTTGTGCTTTTAATTACATGCCCCTCATGCCTAATGTCAGACATGTTTTCATGGGATTCTTCTCTAATTTCATTTCTTCTTTTGTAAAGTGTCTATGCCAATCTTGGCCAATTTTTAACTGGATTCTTATTATTGAGTCCTGAAAGATTGTTATCTAGACGTAAGTCATTTCAGATGTAAGATTTTCAAATATATTTCCTCTCAAACTGTATATTGTCTTTTCATTAAGAACAAGATAATTTCTTTTGAGGAACAGATATGTAAATTGATGAAGTCCAATTTGTCAGTTTTCTCTGTTATGGATCATGCTCTTGGGAGAAATCGTTACCTAACCCAAAGTTGCAAAGATTTTCTCCTAATTTTTTCCAGAAGTTTTATAGTTTTAGATTTCACATTTAGGTCTATAATCCATTTTGAGTTAATTTTGCATACGGTTAGAAGAATGGATTAAAGTTTTCTTTGTTTGTTTTGCATCTTGATACCCAGTACCATCTATTGAAAAGATGATCAGTTCTCCACTGACTTGCCTTTGCAGCTTGGTCAAAAGACAGTCATCCCTCTGTGTCTGAGACTGTTGCTGGAATCTCTATTTTGATGCCAGTATCTTGATGCCAGTATCTCACTATCTCAGTGACTATTACGTTAATAAGATTTGAAATCAGGTAGTGTTAACTCTCCAACGTTGCCTTATGTTTTCAAAGATTCTTGGCTATTCTAATTTCTTTGCCTTTCAATACGAATTTTACAGTCAACTTATCAGTTTCTCCAAGAGGCTTACTAGCTTACCAGAATTTTTACTGAAATTACTTTGAATATGTAGATAAATTGGGAAATAATTGGCATCTTACTACTGAATCTTCTGACCTTTGAGCAAGGCACTGAAGTTTTTAAAACTTAGGTATTAATTTTCTCTTAATATTTTATATTTCAGTGCATAGATCTCTTGCATCTTTTGTCAGATTTATGTAGTTAGTTGTTTGGTGCTTTGGTTAATTGCATTTTAAAATTTCAATTAAAAAATCTTCTACTCTTCTGGTAGATTCCATCAGATATTCCACATAGACAATGATGTTGTTTAGAAATAGTTTTAATTTTTCCTTTCTCTCTAGATGTCTTTTATTCATTTTTCTTGCCTGATGGTCTGTCTTACAGTCTGCAGTGTAATGTTGAGTAAAACTGGTGAAAAGTGGACCTCTTTGCCTTACTTCTGACCTTAAGGGGAAAGTATTTATTCTTTTATTATTGAATATGATGTTAACTGTAGGTTTTCATAGATGCCCTTTATTAGGTTGAGGAAGTTTCCTGACAGTCTTGTTTGCTGAGAGTTGTTTTCCAAAATAGATATTGTATATTACTGAAAGATTTTTCTTCATTAATATGACCCATGACATTGTTTGATTTTTGAAGGTTATATCATCCTACATTCTTGAGATAAACTTGGTCATGATCTTTATGCCTTCTATACATTTTTAGATTTGAATTCCTAAAATCTTCTTTGGAAAGTTTGCCTCTATGTTTATTGGAATAGTTTCTGAAAGAACTATGACTGGTTTGTGCGTCAGTAATATTGGCTTCATAGCATGAATTAAATATTTCTTCTTTTTAAATTTTTTCTGGAATGATTTGTGTATAATTGGTATTATTTCTACTTTATAGTTGGTAAAACTTACCAGGATTTCCATTATGGGAAACTTTTTAACCACAAATTTAATTTCCTCAATAGATTCAGGCTATTTCTTTTTGCATGAGCTTTCACACTTTCTGCTTTTCAAGGAACTTGTCCATTTCATCTAAATTTTCAAATGTATAGACATGATGCCTTTAGTAATAGTCCATCTTAATACATGTACAGTCTACAGTGATTTTATCTCTATGATTCATAATTTTGCTAAGTAGTGTCTTCTACTTCCTTTATCAAACTCTAGAGGCTTATTCATTTTCCTGATTATCTCTAAGACCCAAGTGAAAATCTTGATGTATAGGAAGAAATATTGACATACAGGACAAAGATTAAAGGATAAGTAGAATTTCGAGGGTCTTATGGCCTAACTTACCATAGCACTTTACCATAAAAGTAAAAACATTTTTAATAGTGAAAAATAAAAACATCTTCCTAATAAGGGGCAGCTGAGTATCCTGGTTATTGGTAATAGATTCCGGAACCAAACTGTCTGCATCGGAACAGCCTCTGCCTCTTAGCAGTGTGAATGTGGGCAAGTTACTTAACTTTTCCACGCCTCAGTTTTCTCATCTATAAAACACAGATAACAAAAGCACTCATCTCATAGGTTTTTTTGATGATTAAATGAGTTAATATGTTAGCAGTACATGTGAAATAATTGGGAAATATGGTATATGGTAAATATTATATATGACATAGAGTATTATACAAGTATTAGCTCTAATGATAAGACAGAGGATCCAAAAATGATTTTTCATACTTTAGAATTATAAAATGTAAGCATCTCATAGTACAGATAAACACCTTTTTTTTTGTTTGGCCAAGGAAGTAAATTAGAAGTCCAGAGAGATAAATTGACCACAGAGGAAGAACTGGAATCTGAAGAGAACAAATTCAGATCCTACAATACGCCCATCTTTCTCCTGGACGCATCTCTAGAAGGCTCATGGGTGTGGTTTCAGGTCAGAAGTCCTCCTATCTGGTGGGGCCCTGAGGTTGTTACAATGAGTCCATCTTAGGCTTGCACAAACAAACGTTACTTCAAACAGTATGTTAGATGCTTTGTACTTAAAAGCCACAAACTTATCCCCTCAACAAATCCAGTGCAGTGCCAAGACTGTCATACCATACAAGACAGGCACCAGAACCCATGCTCCATTTCTTGGCTCAGAAAGTGTGGTTCTCGGTTTCAAAAATCTCTTTATGAGAAAAGTAAAGCTTCCAGATGTGACATGGTCATGGTGGACTCTTCTTTTCACAAGGTAGAACTTACTGGATGCAAGTTTTCCATAAAACAAATATACCTTTATAAATCATTATTGGAAATAAAAACATGGGGGTATTTACCAACTTCAGCAAGTTCAGAACATCAAGTAGGAAAGTCGTGAATCTGGTCAGTGTTTGGGCATTTTCACAGCTGTCAGGATAATAGATGCCAGGCTGGGCAAATAATAGATCTTCACATCTGACTCCCAAAAAGCACCCAGCTTTGGTTCTCTGAGGCCCAGCTTCTGTGGGAGAGTGTCATCTACCTTGGAATCCAGCCATATTCAGCAGGAGCTGAGTTGTGTAACACACCAGCAATCATAAAAACACTTCTTCATGTGGTGTTCTTACTACTTGATGTTTAAAGCTATTCAATAAGATATCAAATCAAATACCCAAGGGTTAGAGGCCTCTCCTGACAGTAACTTCCATGTTTATTGATCCCTTGGATTAAAATGGACATTTCAATCTGACCAGGAATTTGGAAATATGAAGGGGAACATAGAAGCTGAATAGGAGCATATTTGTTTAATAAATAAAACTATCCTTGCTGTCATTTAACTTCTGACATCTAAATACATTTGTTCTATAAGCAGAGATTAGGTCTACAGTGCAAATCATCTCCCTAAGGAAAAAACAGAAATGTGCTTATTCAGACTAAAGTATGATTGACTATGTAGTCATGCCATTCCTTCACTTGCTGGAGAAAGGGAAGCAACCTCACTGAGATTTTATAACCTCTCCTATTACCTTTCCAAAATTTAGCCTTCATTTACTTCTATTTATTCTGGAGAAAAAAAGGCAGTGATATTTTTATGGCTGAAAGAAAGTCTCTTTTCCATGTACACAATGGCTGAAATCTATCTCCTGAAAGTTAACTCTGACAGTTACCTCAAGGCAAATACTTTGAAGATACATTTCTCTCTATAGTGTGTGAGAATTTTTACTTCTAGATGTCACTTTTTTAAAGACTAAAGAGAGAGTAGAGACTTCTGACCAACAGAGCTAGTCCCCAAAATTTGAGAGGTACATTCAGCCTGGGTGATTTGTTCAAACTCCCACGAAACATATTTGACTCGAGCCTAGAGGTAACCCTTCTTCTCCCTATCTTGTCAAAGACCAGAACGCAAGATACACCTGCTCTGCCCCAAATCTCAATGGTGTATTCTTGTCAAAGCTACATATAAATTATTGTTCCTCTCCTCTAGGTAAACTTTTTATTTTGTAGCGGCCTCATCTTCATAATAAGAAAGTAAAAACCCTGAGGTCTGGTGCCACACCTTTATCATTTGCAATGTCCCCAGACAAACTTTCATTCACTTACAAGAAAATATGCATTAACTACCACTCTTCAGTAGGCACTGAGTTAAGCTCAGACAATGCAAAATGTTACAGGGCATCTTCTTTCCTGATCAGGGGCTCACAGTCAAATTACAGATCTCACAGTATAGAAGATAAGAAGATAAGTACCTGTATGTGTCAGGTGCTGCTCTACATGCTAGAGAATTGGCAGTGAACATAAGAGAGAAAATCCCTACTCTTGTAGAGTTTATATTCTAGTGAAAAGCTTTAAAAATAAATCATACAGTATATTAGAAAATATTAATTTCTATAGAGGAAAAAAAAAGGTTCGAGGAATAGAGGAAGCCAAAGGAGTGTAAACTTAGATGAGGCCTCCCAAAATGCATTACTGATATGCTGAGCAAATATCTAAAGGGAGAGCTAGATAAGGGGATCTATAGGTGAACAATATTCTATGGAGAGGTTACAATGAGTGCAAAGGCCCTGAGGCAGAGTATGATTAGTACATTTGGTGAACAATAAGGATGCCACTGTAGGTGGGTCAGAGTGAGCAACGGAAGAAAGTCATTACAAGTGACTTTTGGACTAAGCTGGGGCTTTACTGGAGTGATTTTAGGAGAAGAGTAGTGAGATCTCTCCTTATCTTTGAAAGGATCCTCCTAGTTGCTCTGCTGAGTAGAGACCATAAAGCATGGGTGAAAATGGAGACTTTTGCCGTAATACTGCAGTAATCCAGTGAAGGGGAATAAGGGCTAGGATTTCAGTGATAGGAAAGAAGGTAATGAGAAATAAAAATTCTAGATGCATTTCACAGATGGAACCAACATGATTTCAGTATAGAATGGGCACGAAGTGTAAGAAAAAGAGGAGTCAAGGATGACTGAGTGTTTGGCTTGAGCGAGTAGAAAGATGATATTTCCATTGACTGGGGATGATGAAACTTGCAAATAGAGCATCTTGCATGGGATGGAAGATACCAGGAGTTCAGTTTTGGGTTTGTTACTCATCCTAGTGGAAATGTCAAGTAGGCAATTAGACAGGCTGAGTTCAAGGGAGAGCTCTGGCATGAGGAGATACATTTAGAAGTGGTTGGCATTTGGGTGGAATTTAAGGATATGAGTGTTGATATCATCATGGAGTGAGTGTATAGTGAGAAGAGAAGGACTTACTCAAACCAGGAGCTTTCTTGCTTCTGAGGTGTATATATGTATAGTTCTAATATATATGTATATATATTATGTGTATATATTTGTGATCCATTGCAAATGGACACTTTTGCAAAAGAAAAGTAAACTACTAGAAAGGGGAAATAAAAATAAATATAAAATACAAGCCCGCATATTTATCATTAGATTCAACAGACATAAGAGTACATGTTAATAATGTAATCAGAAAAAACACAATGGAGAAAAAAATGACCAAAACTATACAATGCTCATTGAAATTATGCATTAGGTGATTGATTAGACTGTTGCACTTGTAACTTTTTACCCCTTTGCAATTACAATTAAACAAAACATTAGGAATTGAACAGTAGATCTCCATGTTTGAAATCTCTACATACAGTTTGAAGATAGCTTGTGGATATAAATATCTAGCATTTTAAAGTGATAAATGAGTTTTCTTCTTGTTTGTTGATTTTTCTACTCTAGGTTGGATTGATGACAAGAATACTCATTCAGCACAATGTACACCTAAGCTGTTTGCATGTGTCGTTTAAATATTACTCTGGTAGAAGAAGCAGATTGATGGGAATGGAAGAAATTTTAAGCAATTTCAAGAAATTATAAAGCAATTTCTACAGGCTTGGAATATTCATTTCTAACTTTTATACAAAATGAAACAAAGGAACTCATATTTTCAACATTAGTCTTCAAACCTTTATCAGTAGCCACATTCAACAATTTATCTGATAATGTCTTAGTAGATTTAAATTATCTTTCAGTAAGAGAAATGGATTCAGATTTATGTACTTTTCATTTGACTAATTCAACTTAAAATACCACATGTTACGACAGGGTCCCATTGTGCATGTCGGGTATCCAGCCTGCATCAAATTTGCCACTGGAGTTCAGCAATGATCAAACTATAAACAGTGAAAAGAGGCCACTGACTGCAGATGTGGGTGTAGCAACAATGTCTCACTGCTCTAAATGCTTCTAGATGTGTCGTCTCAATATCTGCCCTTATCTTGTCATGAACGAGTGACAAACAGCTTGCAGCCAGCACTGCCCACCCTGTGACCATGCTTTGGAATTGGTCTGTGTGAACCACAGGACCCTGCACACCTCCAGGGAGGACCAAGCATGCAGATCTCTCTGCGAATGTACCTCTTGGCATTAACCAGTATAGCACCATCTAGACCTCAGGGTGATGAGAACTCCATGAAGCAGAACAGCACAGATGGATGAGTCAAGCCAGGAGACTACGGTGTCCTGGAAGGTAAATAATCCACTGGGTAAAATGCTGCCGACAGGTCAAGCAGGCCAAGGCCCAAGGAAGACCCACAGAATGTGCCACATGGTCACTGCTGACCTAATGGGGAGATGTCCAGCACAACTGGGAAGCTCAGAGAAGGGCAGCACTGACCAGATCAGGTCCAGACTACATTCTCCAAGAGAAGCTATTTATCTGGGCTCTAGGAGTTTTATGGGCTTTCACCATTTTGACACTAGAGGGATGAAAAACTTCTCAGAAAGAGATAACATCATGTACAAGGCTATAAAGTCACAGGAACACAGTCAGCCTACTCAATTCCTAGATTACCATAAATGCCAGGCTCAGATTTCGCTCTTTGACTGCGCTAAGCTGCTAGAAAACCCTAAATGACTTGCATGTACCTTTCTTTGCTGATATTCTTGGGCTGAGGCTCAGGAGTGCTGTTCTGTCCCTGCACCCAGTACGGAACTTGATATTGAGCATATATCTAATTTATATCTACTTCTATGATGATAAAATCATAGGGTTTTTGTTTTTAAGTTTGGTTTCTGTTTCATTTTTAGTGCCTAGGACTGGGACAACTGTTTATTAAAGAGATTAATCGGGGGACTACCACTCTGAGATAGAAATGGTCCTGGGAATCAAGCCATCACCATCCCAGTGTTCTCTCCAGCTGCCAGCCTGCTGGAGCGCCCCTCCCAGCCTGCGTATGGGTACCCACGGTGGCTTCTTGCTGTTGTCTCTGCCACGCTAAAAAGCAAAGCCAGAAAACATCTTGCTGGTTGACTCAGGTCCCCAGCTCATTAAAACGCATTGAAGGTCTTGTCAGCAGACAGCACGCCCAAGGGCTGCTCTTCTCCAGGACCCACTCCTAAGGTGAGCTTTGAACATCTGCGTGGTATTTTGCCCCCTCCCACCAGGAGGAAATGCATTAGGGTGTCCCGTTTGTCAGGACCCGAAGACCATGATACTACTACCTCGAAGTGCAACATCCTTTTCCTTTTTTCTATCTTAGCATAAGAGGAATGTAAGATAATTTTAAAAATAAACTCAATGGAGGGTTTATGAGGGTGAGCTCTCCAGTATCAGGGTTTACTGGCCTTAATGTGGCCTCAGGAAAGGTTGGTGGGAGCTGCCGTGTGGGGCCCTGTGGCCCAGCACTGCCTCTTTTCTGCTTTTCACCGTGAAAATGTGGGCTGCACTCCATGCCCCAAAGGTCCCCTGCACCAGGAACAGCAGCGACACTCATTTCTGTCTTTTAGGATTTGTGGGGATGTGGGCTTGATTATCTTGACATTGAAATGCTGTGTAATTTTCTGAAAATATGCACACTCTCTGAGGGATGAAGGCAGTTTGTGTTGTGGCCAGATAAGTGTAAATGAAGTAACACCACCATGTAGGGCCTGGACCAGGTGGGAGTTGTCAGGCTTTTGGGGTCTCAGAAAGCAAAAGTCAAAAGTCGCTTTGATAAATTCAAATGTTTCGTGGGCCCCAAATGATCTTGCTATCATTCACTGGTTGAACCTAAAGAGAGAATAAGAAAGAGGGTTCTGGCAAAGTGCAGGGCTGGCAGGGGCTCTGGGGGAAGGCCGGCCACGGCCTTGAATGAAGGGGAAGCAGGGGAAGCAAATCTCTCTCTGTTCTGGATCCTGATGCTTAAACAAACCCACCTTGTTTGAGCCTTAGGTATAAAATCCTCAGAACTGTATCTAGTCTTCAGGACAAAGGAGGAAACAGCCATTCCACTGGGAAAGAAGAGGGGATAAGACTTCTCAGCAGCCCTAACCCTGGTCCAGCCCAAACCTTCTAAACCTAGTGAAAGAGGAGGCGGACTGTTAGATACAAAATCCTGAGAAGCAGGTGTGCTGGAGGCTTGTCAGACAATGGAGAGGGGCTTTCTGCAGCAGCACCGCACTGGGCACAGCTGTGCCGGGAGCAGTCAGCCCAGGGAAGTGACGGCAGTGTTGTGCCTAGGACCGCCTGCTCCTGTGAATGGTGTGCGGAGGGCATGGCAGCAGGCCCAGAGCTCCAGTAAATCCATCAACTGAGCACACAGAGAAGCCGACTCACTGAATAGGTCCGGTGTTGTCGTGACCTGGGGGCAGACTTGTTACCCAAGCCTGGAGGTTCTCCTTGAACAGCCCAAGTAATCCTTGTAGGAGGGGCTTCAAGAAAGAGCACATCTCTGCAGCTCAGGCCTCAATATCAGATCTGTGTCCACATTAGAGGAAGCAGCCAACCCTAGGAATCCAAAATAGCCTCCAGTGGAATCTTCCAGAGGTTCCTCTCATTTATCCACATACATCTGCTGAAGGGTTTTCATTGGGAAAGAGTTACTACCACCACACCAGTTATTTCAAAAGTTCTGATCTGTTCTGATGCCTCATGACTCTATTTGAAATGCCTTTATAAGTTAGACAATGTGATAAATAAGTTCCATTATTTTCTTCCAAGTAGTTAAACACATTTACAGAGTAACTGCTCTGTGCCAGGCACCAGGCTAGACCCTCAAAATAACAATGACTGAAACTCAGAGACAACCTGTGAATACCTTGACCAAGTGCAGGAGAGAGGGGAAGAGATTCAAGGGTGCCTTTGGCACACGGATGCTAACTGCAGGGCTAGAGGGATGTACATGACACTGTGTGAGCTTGGTGAAGTGATCGCCTGTCCTGGAGAAGGGGTGGTGTGGAAGATGCTCAGAGGAGGAGGTATGTGAATGGATCTGGATGTAAGCATGAAATTTCACCAGATGCTGACTTGGGGAAATGGCATGGTGCTGGAAGCAAATTCTATGCATCCAGTAGGCATATGCAAAGTAACACTGACTTGAAATCTTATTATTTATTGTGCTAATTAATAAGAAGTAACCACCATGTACTTGCACTGACCAATTTCCAAGTGTCCAGGAACCAGTCTTCCAATTCCACAGAAATGATAAAATTCTAGTAGGACCAGACAGAAGAAGGACTGGATGGGAGATGGGAGGTCGAGTCCTAGAATTCACCTGTTTCATTACAGTCAATGCTCCAGCTTCTGAATCCCCCTTCTGGGCAGTAGGGGCAAAATAGAAAAGTGGAAATAACCAAAGACATCAAAAGCAGAGACATTTTTATACAAAGTAAATGATAGACTGATCACATTACAGAGGATCAGAATTGCTGCTTTGCTTTTGGCAAATATGTTAAGAGGATGTAAAATTCCTAGAGATTGGGAAGATGGGGGTAAGTTAGAAAAAAAAAAGACTGGCTTTTCTCAAGCTACTGGCATATAGCTGAGAGTGAAGGGGGCCTGACAGGAAGTGAAGTTGGGGACAGAGCTAAAGCCAGATTAAGGCTGTATGCACCATGCTGAAGAGCACGGACATCACTGCATGACGGAGAGCTGTCAAAGGTTTTTAAGCAAACTGGCATCACCACATTTGTGTTTCAGGAAGATTATCTTGGCTTCAGTGCAGCTAGATGGATATGAAGCCTGAAATCGGTGAGATGAGACTGCTCAGTACTGTTTTTATAATCCAGGCAGGTGAAGAGGAAATAACGCAAGACACGCTTGTGATAGAAACGGCAGGGAAGAACCCAAAGTGGGCAGTGCCCAGAAGTCCAGGAGGAATTAGGTTGGAACCGTAGGAATGACTGAAAGTATCAAGGATGGCAGTAAGGACAAGAGTAGAGATGGAAACTGCTTCTGGCAAAGCTGCGGTTATTGCCAACCTTAGGGTGGGAGGTCCGAGGCAGGCTATGAGGGTGTGAGAGTGGGATTAAAATAACTGAGCAGCTACCTAGAAGGGAAGAGGAGATGGGCTGAGCTAGACAGGGTGAACTTGATGGGCCTTTTTCTTTTCTAAGAGGGAAGGCATTTGTGCATGTTATCCGATGTGGGCACTGTCGTATTTGTGTCCTTCATCAGCTGGAGCTTCGGGGTAGAGCAAAGACCTGCAGGCACACATTCCAGCGTGCAGGCCGGGAGACGTCCCTTCCGCGGAGAGAAGGAAGAACAGGATGGCCGTGCGCACTCGCAGGGGGAGTTCAACAAGGTGGGAGGCAGAAGGCTGAGGGATGCCCACCTGATTTTCTCTATTTTTTTAAGTTAGTCATAAATTGACCACCAAATGAAAGTCTTCCATTTTCCATTAACTTTTATCCTGATCTTCCAAAGTAAGCATCGCCAAATAGCACAAAAGCCTTTGTGATTTATTTTTTATGCAGTTTTATCTCAAGTGTCCTTGTTAAGAATAGCTGGTTGGTGAGACCAAGTAAAGAAGTATTTCAGATATTTAATGAAAGCAAACTCCATACCATAATAGGACCCTGAAGAGGGCGTGCACGGGCACTCATGGGTACACGTACAGCTCTGAGATACTGGTAGGAACTATAAGAGCCATAATTGAGTGATGATAACTACCAACCTCTCTCAAAAGAGAATCTGATCAAACTAACACAGCTCCCACTTGGGCTAATCCTTAGCCTAGAACTTCTCTCCAAACCCCTTTCCTTACCAAGGAATCAGTAATAATCAAAATGAAAAAAATAATCAGTACAAGCTCAATCAGAAGAGAGTCCGGTAGAGCCTGGACGTGTGTCTTTCCCATTTTCCTCATTCTCAGGGTAATCCCAAAGTGAATGTACCTTATTAATATTTGTTCACTAAAGAATGAATAGTTTATAAAACTAGTTTTTAGTTGCTTTTCCAAGAAATGAGAAGATCTATTTAGGTGAAGAAGTGGCCACAAGTTTCAGAAATATTAGAAGGTAGATGGACCAAATAAAGTGGAGGCAAAAAAGAGTTAACAGTGACTTCAGACCTTAGGGCATCGGGACAGGGAAGCTTGCCTCATCTAATTTCCAGTGACTATGAGGCCACTTTGTTCCATATTAATTTGGTAGCCATTTAAGTGTCTGGATCTTTGTTCTTCAGGAGCTCTGGGACTCTGAGCCTGTCCCAGGTATCAGAGGTGATCCTTTAGTGGAATGATTCAGCCACCTCTCTCTGAAAGTTTCCCCAAGGGTGTCCTTTATGCCTCACAGTCTTTATGTGTAGAAAAATAAAACCCAGGTTGATTTGTATTTTATCATGTGAATGCTTGAAAGCATGCAAATGGTGGATATTTGATAAAGACAAACTAAGCTTATTACTAATTTGAATAGTCTAATTATATTTTATGCAGGCAAATAAAGATAGTTTTCATTATCTTTTGTTTTGGTTACCTGTGCTTCTGCACAATATTTGTTTATAATGATTTTTTTTTAGAATGTAAATCCCCCCTCTCCATTATTTCTTACAACTACTTAAAATGAATAGAGTAATTGGCATCTTTTAAGGGTTCTCCCAGACTGCAAGTCAAAGACACCCTATTTCTCTGAGACCTGTCTACCCCGTTAATACAGGTGGGCTGCCTGTAGTCAGGTCCCATGGAAGATCCTGTCTCCACAGCCAAGGCTGACTCTGCTGAGGGTAGATATCTAACACGGCCTGGACAGATCCCAGTCACTTGGGTGGGAATTTCAGATATTTGGTGAAAGCCAGGGATTGTGGCCACAGACTTCTATCCCCGTGTGGACGGCTGTCTGAAACAGAGAAGTTGTAACCCTCAAAGCTGCGGGACAGTCATCCCAGGCTGTCTCCACTGAGCCGGAGGGAAAGCCTGTCAGCAGGGAGAGATGAGGAAAGTGTGTGTGGTGTGTGTGTGTGTGTGTGTGCCTGCATGCTGTCAAAGGCATTTTCAGGCTCCTGTTATGTGTGACAGGACCCACGCTTACGTCAAGGGCACCCCTACAGTGCAAGCTAGGAAAATCAATGGACCAGTTGTCAGAATGAAGTCTGTCAACCAATCATTACAGTTCAGCATATCAATGAAATGCATGTATTTCCTTGGCTTAGAGAATTGATATTCTGAATACATTTTCCGGGTTAGAATCTTTGAAATGCTCCAAATGTGCACTGTTTTGTTCACAAAATCCAAGGAAGCAGAAACATTCCATAAAGCCAGCATGAATCTTTACAGTAATGGCAAGCTCGTTGTTTCATAAAGCAGCTCATTCCCTTAAGTGAGACAACACACTGCTTTCCAACAACATCCTCCCATTAATAAATCTAGAAACACTAAACAATAAAGCTCATAGGTTTTTTTAGAATTAAAGGAAAATGTTCTATCAGGATTATTTTTGGAGTAGAATCAAAAGACAGTAACTCCAACAACACTGAGTTAATGATTACTTATGTAATTATTTATTCAGTAAGACTCCTTCATAAGACAGCAGAAGTTTTATCTGTCTGGATTGATAAATATTATGTCTTTCTTCTTCTTTTTTTAATAACTAATCAAAAATTAAATGTTAGTCACCAAAAATTCCAAGAGAAAAATTATGGAAATCCTTTCTAATATATTTTATAGCAAAAGGATCACATTGTGTCCAAAATGAATTAGTTTATATATATTTGTGATGATGAGGGGGGTGAAACCCCCCAAAATAAGAATGCCCAGCACTTAAGGGAGTCTTTAAAATGCTCTGGGAAGTATTTTAAGGGAAGGTCTATTCTTTGCTGATCCACAATGTCCATAACATTGGTGTTACCTTCTGAAGCCAATGCTGAATGAGAAGACCAGAGCAATCAAAAGACTTGGGCCTGGGCCTTTTCTCCTGGAACTGGATAAAGCCCAGTATGTCTAGAAGCATGTAGCAAGGGGATCTCAGCTGTGTGAAGACTGGTAAGGACCCTACTAGGGAGAGAGAAAGCCCAGCAAGGTGCCTGTGAATTTGCCCCACTCCTTTATGGCTATGGCATGAGTTGACTTGTTATGGAGGTTGGTATTTTCCTCCGTTATTTGTTTTTTCATTGACATTTAAGAAAAAATTACATTCATGAAAGTAACATTTATTTATTGCATCTACTATGTGCCAGATAACATGTTAGGTACTACATATTATTTCTTCCCTCATAGAGTTTGCAGTCGAAGATGTAGAATAGAAGCAAATAAACAAATAATCCTATAATTACAGATTGTGTGAAGGGTTCTGATAAAAAACCCAGTGCCGTAACAGAAAACAGGCAGTGTCTGGAAAAAGCTCTTCAAGGAAGAGACACAGATGAGAAGCAGTCATCCGTACAGAATGGGATGAAGCATGGCCTGGACAGAGGGGCCGCCTGGGGTGAGAACTTCTGTTCTAGGACCGAGAGGGAGACCCACACCGGCAAGACAGCAGGGGTCAGGTCACAGAGAACTGGCAAGACATTTGAATTTTATTCTAAGTGCAATGGGAGACCTTGTCTCCCTTTCATTGTACCTAAAGCATAGCTGTCACTCAAATATTTGTTGAATGTAAATGCATGAATGAAATCAGTTCTTGCCCTTTACTAGCATCCAAAGAATTGGGACTTGATGCTTGTCTCAGAAGCCCACAAGGAATGGAGAAACAAAGCATCTGAGTGTGGAACCATCATGTTAGGTTGCAGTATAGAGTGCTTGGAGTAAAGAAGCAATCCCCCAGATGCAGTAAGGCAGATTACAAGGCCCTCAGTAAGGGAGGGCTGCTGACAGGTACCAAAATCCACCCTCCAGACCTCTTTTAAACACCACCTTCATTCTCTCATTTGATTCTCAGAGCAACTATGATAGGTAGATGTTATTTTACCCCGGTGTTATAGATATGGACAAAAGGCTTCAAGAAATTATGCAGTGTTGCTGTCAGGATTTGAAGCCAGAATTGTCAGCTTCTACACACCTGATCTTTCCCTGGCACCAGAGAAGACTACCGGATATGGAAGAAAATAATCAAGAGAGGCCTCAGGGCATAGGATGGGCTAGAGCAGGTTTGACGAGACCAGGTAGGTACTGATAATGACTGACACTGACTGAGGGCTTGTTATGTATGGAGGCTCTCTCTGATCAAAGGGCTTCATACGTGTTCACTCATTTAATTCTCATAACAGCCTGAGAAAGCCCTGCAAAGTAAGCCTATTACTATCTCCCTTCTTCACAGGCAGAAATTGAGGCAGAGTCAGGAGAAGTTTTTTAAGGTTACAGAACTGGAAAACTGTGGATGAGGAGTTGGACAGTTCGTGCCAGAGCAAGACTCCCTTTAGTAAGTACCAAAGAACAACTAGTTTCCAGATGCATCTGTTTTATTACCAGGAGAGACTGTTAATTTATATTTTAGTCAACTCCAACCATTCATACCCAAGTGTGAACCTAAGGATATTCCTGGAATAAAAAAAAATACATGTCAAAAGAGTTTGACAAAAGCATGCCAAGTAGCTCAGTATTTTCCATATCTTTGCCTGATCCATCTGCACAGAAGCTCCAGCCAAGAAATAAATCTTGGCCATGGCATTAATCTGCTCTTAGAAAAATTTTTGTTCCAAATGTGATGCCATTTGTTTAGTCAGAGACTCACAAGAAAATGGCCTCTTCTACAGCAATGAGAATATTCACATCCTCTGGTTTGTCTTTCGGGCTGAGGTATTTGCCAAAATGAATCACAATTGCTCTATGAGAATTAGCTATTCAATAATACTAGTTAATAAATATTAATACCTCAACTTTTTTTTTTGCAAAAACCATTCCCCAAACTTGTTTTCTTTAAAGTTTACTTCTTTTTCCTAGAAGTAGAGATTTTGGAGGGCAGCTTCCTAGATTTTCTGCTCCAGTGAGATCTCAAGTCTTGGAAGAAGTCAGAAATATTTCTTTCCTCAGTACCACTGCAGTCAAATTATTAGTTTCTTTTCGGCAGCTTTATTACTTTACATAATATTTTACTCTGAAAGACTTTAAGCATATAAAGAAGTAAGTAAGCATTACTATTTTGTATAACCTCTCCTCATATACCTATCGCTAGCTTTGATGACTATTGTCTTAGTTTAAGCTGCTATTAACAAATTGCCATAAACTGGGTGACTTAAACAACAGTTATTTCTCTAAGCCCTCTCATGTCTCTTCTTATAAGCCACTAATGCCATTCCTGAGGGTTCCACCCTCATGTCTGATTTTACTTCCCAAAGACCCCACCTTGTAATACCATCATATTAGGGGTTAGGATTTCATTATATGAATTTCAGGGAAACACAAACATTCAGTCCATAACAATTACAATTTCATTATTTCATCTCATCACTTCCTTCTGCCCTTTCTGCATTAGTGTGAATCAAATTCCAGATATCCTATCATTTCAGACCTAAACATTTCACACTGTATCTCTAAAATAAAAGGATTATTATGAAACATAGCCATAACACCATTAGTACTACAAAACATTAATAGTCCCTTAATATCACCAAGTAGTCTCAGTGTCCAAATATCTAATTGCCTCATAAACATCATAAGTTGATTGCAATTTTTTTTTGCAAAAGAATCTAATTTAGATCCATATATTATGGTTGGGTGATACAATTTTTTAATATCTTTTAATCTATAGGTTCCTCTTCCATCTCTTTCTTCCTCCTTTTTCCTTATAATTTATCTTTGAAATAAACCAAGTCACTTTCTGTATTGTAGAATAACCTGTTCATATTTTGCTGATTGCACCCATATGGTTCATTCAACATGTTCCTCTCTGCTCTGATTTTCTTACAAGTTAGTATTTGGATCCAAAGCCTTATGCAGAATCAGTATCCATTTTATGGCAAAACTGTTCCATAGATAGCAATGCGTCCTTCCACTGGGAGGAATGTAATTGTATCTCTCAATGGCAGTCCCATTAGTCCTGCATGTGTTAGCTGGAGGAATATAAAAAGAAACTTCCTTTCGCCTACTCTTTGGTTGCCCAGTTTTATAGTTTACAGAGAAAAGACAGGATAAATGCTTTACTATTTTCCTTTCTTTATTCAGGGTGCTAGGGCCACCAAAATCCTTCCTCAGGAGAACTTAATGACTTCTTGTTGCTGCTATCATGTTTCTTTCCTCGGTCATTTCACTTTCTCTGCACAGGCCAAAAAGCTATTTGCTGTCCTTATTAGGCCATGCAAAGCACTTTGCTAAATCATTCCCCAGTCTCTCCCCTTTCCTATTGAGTCCTTGTACTATTATTGTGTGCTCATGTGCTCATATCAGTCTTTTTTATAGTGTTAATGTTAGAAATTATGACCACACAGCATTTCCTTATTCTTTCAGTTCTACTCAGGTCTAAGGTCTAAGATATTATAACATCATAAATATTACTTGAGAGACTATAAAAGAATGTAGTCCCCAAGATACTTGAATTAACAGGATTATGCACGCTCTTTATCTCCTCATATTGCAGAAAGATGCAGTGTAGTCTCTATTTTGTGTATGTAAAACAAAGAAATGAAAATCTATTTGTCTTTAATATAAATAGAACTTTGTATAATTAATAGAACAGAACAGAAAACAATGGGACTACTAGATACCTTCTCTGTAACAAGCAGTGGTCTAATGTTTGGGTTGGCATTGCTAACTTCCTCAGACACTTCCTCTGCCACTACAGTGAAGCCACCACAGTTGGTTGTCCATCATCCAAGATAGAGCCAGAATTGGGGTCAGAGTGACCTCAAAGGAAATATTTTACATAATTCCAGTTCATAATTTCAGTTTCACTTTTGATCTGAAACTGCCACTGCCATTTAAAATTCCAGTATCCTATAAGATGAGAAACAGCACATGCTTTGAAAGATATTGTCAAGATTAAATAATATAGATACAATGCCATATGTATTTACCAAGAGCTGGCATTAAATAGCAGCTAAAATACTACTTTAGTCCTAGCTTATAAAAAGGTACAAATTTCAGAAAGAAGGTAAAATATTTACTTTCCTTAGGTCTCTAAAATCCAGTGATATGGGAGTAGGCAGAAAAAGATGGCAGTGTGAGAAGTGAAGCAGAAACCTCCTCCCAAAACACAATATAACATGAAAGTACAGCAAATACAACTAAGCCTGAGAGAGCAACTGGAAAGAAGACTGCAATAGACTGCTTACATCTAGGGAAAAGAGAAGGCCTCACAGAAAAGGATAAAGTAGCAAACCTGCAACCCAGTGGGACCCAAGCCCTCCCTAATCCCCAGCTCACAAGCAGGAGGAAAAGAAACTGAGTGGACCCCCTGGAGATTTGCTCTGGGAGCATGAACTCGCATTACATGGTGCTCTGGAGGTTGGAGAGGTTGGAAAGCAGACAGGCAGAATACTCAAAGAACTGAGATTTCAGCCACTTGTGGAGAACAAGTGCCCCACAATCTGCTGCTCCAGGACAAAAGAAAAGCGGGCATTTTGAAAGACTTTCCAACAGTGAGAGGGCTGCTAAAGGGACAAGGATTACACAGAGCTTGCTGCTCAGGAGAAAGAACAGGTAGACAAAATGTCCCAGCACACTCAGCCCAGCAAGTTGGGAACTTTCAGGAGCTTCAGGAACTCGACACCACTGGCTAGCAACACAGCATCAAGGTCCCCCACTGCAATACACAGCCTGCAGCTCCTACCTCCTGGCCTACACTGGTCCACTCACTTGCTGCCCCCACCATCAAGCCAGACCAGCCAGAGGGTGGCACTGCCTAGAGCAGCTACAGGGCAATAGCACAGAGGCTCCTGCCTGAGTACTTAGCCCACTGGCCCTGGCTGTGGAGACAAACACAGCAGACAGGAAGC
This sequence comes from Manis javanica, assembly GCF_040802235.1. NCBI lineage: Eukaryota > Metazoa > Chordata > Mammalia > Pholidota > Manidae > Manis > Manis javanica. The sequence goes on along the minus strand of NC_133156.1, from coordinate 230,080,327 downwards.
AGAAAAGAACACTTTCCTCCAGGCAGGCACCAGCACTGTGAACCTGCAAGCCCCCCATTGCTCCAGGTGCCGGGCACTTCAAGAGAGTACAGCTTCTGAGCAATAGAAGGTGCTGCCTACACAAAGTTATTATACCATAGTAATCATTAGAAATATGAAATGGCAAAAGAATCTTGTACAAACCAAACTCTCTCAAACACCAGAAAGAGGGCTAAGTGAAACTGTAATCACCAATCTTCTTAAAAAAGATTTCAAAATAAAAATCATACACATGCTCATGGAACCACAGAAAATATTCAAGATCTCAGGGAGGACTTTCACAAAGAGACAGAAATTTTGAATAATACAATATTTGAAATGAAACATACAATGGATGGACTTAAAAGTAGATTAGATGAGGAAGAGGAGACAGCAAATGAAATAGAAATTAGAGAACAGGAATACAAAAAAGTTGAGGCACAGAGATAAAAAGGATCTCTAGGAATGAAAGAAAAATAAGAAAGCTGTGTGGCCAATCAAAATGGAACAATATTCACAATATAGAGGTACCAGAATAAGAAGACAGAGAAAAAGGGATAGAAAGTCTCTATGAGGAAATAATTGCTGAAAACATTCCCAATCTGGGGGAGGAAATAGTCTCTCAGGCTAAGTGCACATATTTCCCAATACAAGGAATCCTAGGAGGACAACACCAAAACATATAATAATCAAAATGGCAAAGATCAAGGACAAGGACAGAGTATTAAAAGCAGCCACAGAGAGAAAAATGATCACATACAAAGGAAAACCCATTAGGTTATCATCAGAATTCTCAGAAAAAACCTTACAGGCCAGAAGGGAGTGGCATATTTAATGCAATGAAGCAGAAGGGCCTCAAACCAAGAATACTCTATCTAGAAAGATTATTGTTTAAATTTGAAGCATGGATTAAATGATTTCCAGATAAGCAAAAGTTGAGGGAGTTTACCTCCCACAAAACATCTCTACAGTGTATTTGGGAAGGACTGCTATAGATGGAGGTGCTCCTAAAGCTAAATAGCTGAGAGAAAATAAAACCACAGTAAAGGAATTAGACCAATTAATTACTAAGAAAATGCAAAATTAAGTCAACTACTCACAAAGTCAGTCAAGGGATACACAAAGAGTACGGAATATGACACCTAAAATACAAAGAGTAGAGAAGGAAGAAAAAGAGGAGAGAAAAAACTTTTAGATTGTGTTCAATATAGAGTAATAAGGGAGTTAAGTTAGACTATTAGATAGTTAAGAAGCTGCCCTTGGACCATCAGTAACCACGAATCTAAAGCTTGCAATGGCAATAAGTACATATGTATTGATAAACACCCTAAATGTAAATGGACTGAATGCACCAATCAAAAGACATAGAGTTACAGGATGGAAAACAAAATAAAACCCATCTATATGCCACCTACAGAGACTCACTTCAAACCCAAAGACATACACAGACTAGAAGTGAAGGGATGGAAAAAGATATTTCATTCAAATAATAGGGAGAAAAAAGCAGGTGTTGCTGTACTTGTATCAGACAAAATAGACTTCAAAACAAAAAAAGTAACAAGAGACAAAGAAGGACACTACATAATGATAAAGGGGTCAGTCCAACAAGAGGATATAACCATTCTAAATATCTATGCACCCAACACTGGGGCACGTACATATGTGAAACAAATACTAACAGAATTAAAGGAGGAAATAGAATGCAATGCATTCATTTTAGAAGACTTGAACACACACTCACTCCAAAGGACAGATCAACCAGACAGAAAATAAGTAAGGAGACAGAGGCACTGAACAAAACATTAGAACAGATGGATCTAACAGACATCTATCTACAGAACATTCCACACAAAAGCAGCAGGATACTGTTCTTCTCAAGTGCACATGGAACATTTTCCAGAACAGATCACATACTAGAACACAAAAAGAACCTCAGTAAATTGAGAAGGATTGAAATTGTACCAAAGGTATGAAACTAGAAATAAATTATGCAAAGAAAACAAAAAAGCCCACAACACATGTAGGCTTAACAACATGCTCCTAAATAATCAATGGATCAATAACCAAATAAAAACAGAGATCAAGCAATATATGGAGACAAATGGAAACAATAAGTCAACACCCCAAAACCTGTGAGATATAGTGAAGGCCGTTCTAAGAGGAAAGCATCTTGCAATACAGGCTTACCTCAAGAAAGAAGAACAATCCCAATTGAACAGTCTAAACTCACAATTAGTAAAACTAGAAAAAGAAGAACAAATGAGGCCCAAAGTCAGGATAAAGAGGGACATAATAAAGATCAGAGCAGAAATTAATAAAATAGAGAAAAATAAAACAATAGAAAAATCAATGAAATCAGGAGCTGATTCTTTGAGAAAAAACAAAACAGATAAACCCCTAACCAGACTTTTCAAGAAAAAAAAAGTGTACACATAAAACAGAATCGGAAATGAGAAAAGAAAAATCACTATGGACACCATAGAAATACAAAGAATTATTAGGGAATACTATGAAAAATTATATACCAACACATTGGATAACCCAGAAGAAATGGACAACTTTCTAGAAAAATACAACCTTCCAAGACTGACCCAGAAAGAACCAGAAAATCTGAACAGACTAATAACCAGCAATGGAATTGATTTCATAATAAAAAACCTACCTAAGAAGAAAACCCCTGGACCAGATGGTTTCACCACCGAATTTTATCAAACATTTAGAGAAGACCTAATACCCATCCTTTTTAAATTTTTCCAAAAAGTAGAAGAGGAGGGAATACTTCTGAACTCATTCTATGAGGCCAGCATCACTTTAATACCAAAACCAGGCAAAGATACCACAAAAAAAGAAAATTGCAGACTAATATCCCTGATGAACATAGATGCAAAAATACTCAACAAAATATTAGCAAACCAAATTTAAAAATACATCAAAAAGATCATCCATCATGATCAAGTGGGATTTATTCCAGGGATGCAAGGATGGTACAATATTCAAAAATTCATTTACATCACACACCACATGAACAGAAAGAAGGGCAAATATCATAAGATCATTTCAATAGATGCTGAAAAAAGCACTTAACAAAATTGAACACCCATTCATGATAAAAACTCTCAACAAAATGGGAATAGAGGGCAAGTACCTAAACATAATAAAGCCCATATATGACAAATCCACAGCCAATATCATATTTAACAGCAAAAAGCTAAAAGCTTTTCCTTTAAGATCAGGAATAAGACAAGGATGCCCACTCTCACCACTTCTATTCAACATAGTCCTGGAGGTCCTAGCCATGGCAATCAGACAACACAAAGAAATAAAAGGCATCCATATTGGCAAGGAAGAAGCTAAACTGTCATTGTTTGCAGATGATATGATACTGTACATAAAAAATCCTTGAAGAATTCACCCCAACATTACTAGAACTAATAACTGAATTTAGCAAAGTTGCAGGATACAAAATTAATACACAGAGATCTGTGACATTCCTATATATTAACAATGAACTAGCAGAAAGAGAAATCAGAAAAACAGTTCCATTCACAATTGTATCAAAAAGAATAAAATACCTAGGAATGAACCTATAAAAAGAGGTGAAAGACCTATACCCTGAAAACTACAAGAAATTAAAGAAGACACCAATAAATGGAAATACATCCCATGCTCACAGATAGGAAGAATTAATATTGTCAAAATGGCCATCCTGCCTAAAGCAATCTACATATTCAATGCAATCCCCATCAAAATACCAATAGCATTCTTCTATGAAGTAGAACAAATAGTCCTAAAATTCATATGGAACCACAAAAGACCCTGAATAGCCAAAGCAATACTGAGAAGGCAGAATAAAACTTGGGGGATTACGATCTTCAACTTCAAGCTCTACTACAAAGTCACAGGAATCAAAACAATTTGGTACTGGTACAAGAACAGACCCATAGATCAATGGAACAGAATAGAGAGTGCAGATATAAACCTGAACATACACAAACAATTAATATATGATAAAGGAGCCATGGATATTCAATGGAGAAATAACAGCCTCTTCAACAACTGGTGTTGGCAAAACTGGACAGCTACATGCAAGAGAATGAAACTGGATTATTCTCTAACTCCACACACAAAAGTAAATTTGAAATGGATAAAAAGACCTGAATGTCAGTCAAGATAGCATAAAACTCTTGGAAGAAAACATAGGCAAAAATCTCTTGAATATAAACATGAACAACTTTTTCCTGAACATGTCTCCTCAGGAAGGGAAACAATAGCAAAAATGAACAAATGGGACTACATCAAGCTAAAAAGCTTCTGTAGAGCAAAGGACACTATCAGCAGAACAAAAGGGCATCCTATAGTATGGGAGAATATATTAATAAATGACATATCCAATAAGGGGTTAACATCCAAAATATATGAAGAACTCTCACACCTCAACACCCAAAAAAGCAAATAACCTGATTAAAAAATGGGTGGAGGATTTGAACAGACAATTCTCCAAAGAAGAAATTCAGATGCCAGCAGCACAGGAAAAGATACTCCATATCACTAACTGTCAGGGAAATGCATATTTAAACCACAATGAGATATCACCTCATACCAGTTAAGATGGCCAACATCCCAAAGACAAGAAACAACAAATGCTGGTGAGGATGCAGAGAAAGGGGAACCCTCCTACACTGTTGGTGGCAATGTAAATTTGTTCAACCATTGTGGAAAGCAATGTGGTGGTTTCTCAAAATCTAAAAATAGAAATACCATTTGACCCAGTAGTTCCAGTTCTAGGAATTCATCCAAAAAAAAAAAAAAAGATTCCAGATTCAAAGATTCAAAAAGACATATGCACCCCTATGCAGCACTATGTACAATCCCTAAGATATGGAAGCAACCTAAGTGTCCATCAGTAGCTGAATATATAAAGAAGATGTGGTACATTTACACAATGAAATATTATTCAGCCTTAAGGAAAAAACAAATTCTACCATTTGCAACAACATGGATGGATCTAGAGTATTATGTTCAGTGAAATAAGCCAGGTGGAGAAAGACAAGTACCAAATGATTTCACTCATCTGTGGAGTATAAGAACAAAGCAAAACTGAAGGAACAAAACAGCAGCAGGCTCACAGAACCCAAGAAGGGACCAGCAGTTACCAAAGGGGAGGGTGTGGGGAGGGTAGGTTTGGAGGGAGGCAGAAGGGGTTTAAGGGGCATTATGATTAGCACACATAATGTAGGGCTGGTATGGGGAATGCATAGAGAGGACAAGTAGTGATTGTATAGCATCTTACTACGCTGATGGACAGAGACTGCAATGTGGCGTGAGGTGGGGCTTGATAATATGGCTGAAGTTAGTAACCGCAATGTTGATCATGTGAAGCCTTCATAAGATTGTATACCAATGATAAATATACTTAATAAAAAAATCCAGTGAGTATAATAACCATGCCCTTTACTAAAACAGATTCTAAAATCTCCCTGTAAGAAAACACTTAGTAGGCTATAAACTCCTCATATAGATAACAAATTTCTTGAAGGCACTCTTTCAATCTGAGTCCTAAACTAATGGCACCAGACACATCCCACAAGCTCAACGAATAGCTTTGAAGTGAACCAACCCAGCCCTAACAACAATATCAGCAGTCACCACCGAGTTACTTCATTAGCTTTGCTTGAAATGTTACGAGCATTCTAGGAGACACTGTATGGGACTGTGCTCTGATTCGTATGGACAACACATGGTGGGTACTCAAACAATGCCAGTCGTCCCTCCGAGAAAGTTTCATGCATTGTATCTCCTCCCACACCTGGACTCCAGCACAGAGGAATTCTGCAGTCCTCTACCTGCTTCATCTGACCTACTGCTAAGGCCATAAACATCTGGTTAACTCGATGACTTATTATTGCCCCAACTCTATCATAAAATTTGGAGCTGATTCATCTTGGTTTGCCTGGGACAGTCTTGGTTATGCCTGTTATCCAGTACATCTATTAATAGTGTCCCTTTTACCCTTAAAAATGTCTTAATTTGGTCATCCCAATGACAGGCTCCTGGGGGGGCAGGCCTTATGGCTCACTGGTATTCCCAAGTGCAAAATTTACTCTCAACAGATGTTTGCTAGTTGAAACAAGGACAGGGCTTTGCTAAGCAATCTAATAAGAGGCAGGTGTTCCTGTCTCTTTGTGTCATTTTCTTTCAGCTCTTCTCTGAATGGGCTATCTTCTCCAAAAGGATTTATTTTTGACATATTAATAATGCTTCCCTTGCCCTTAAATAACTGATGGATTAAAAAATTTCAGTCAGTAGAAAAAGAGTGGCATGCAATGGATGAAAGCAGTGAATATTTTGGCAGAAAAAGTAAAAGCTGCAGTAATGATTATTTAAACCTCACCAATGGGGCTTGTTAGCCTTTCCACAGCATGAGTTTTCATTTCTTTTGTCACCAGAACCAAGAAACCCCTGCCACATGACTGGTCTGACTGCGTATTCAAGACTGACACTTAGTTTCTCGTGGTGATCTGTGCCTTGGTCAGCTTGTGCTGGAAAGCCCAAGGTGAGTGACACTGACTGTCTGAGAGGAGAAGGCAGAGATGGTGAGACTCAGGGGACACGGGGCGGGAAAGCTCTCTGAATTAATTGCCTTTGGTTACAGCCACAGAGAGGAAGTATATTCCTTAATGCCCAATGGCCTGTTTTCATTAGTTTTAAAGGGGTTAGAGGGGTACCTTTTTCTGGCATAGCCACTCTTCAATGAAGTGTCAAGAAGGGACTCAGTAACTGAAGACTTAATTGCAGATAATTTCATTTTCACCACAAATACCTACCATGTTGGCTAAAACTTTAATTTTCAAAGTATAAAAATATTGTTAGCATCAACATGTCAAAATGCTTTCTCAAATAGCCTAATATCAGTGGTTCTCTTCTTGGAGTAATTCTTCCCCAAGGGACATGTGACAATGTCCGGAGACATTTCTGAAGGCCATGGTTGGGACTACTGGTACCGAGTAGCCGGAGGTGAGATACACTGATAAACATCCTATAAGGCAAAAGACAGCCCCACAACAAAGAATTATTCCATCCAAGATGTCAGTAGCATCACAGCAGAGGAACCCTGCTCTTCAGTGATTGAAAAATATAGTAGCAGAGAGGGAACAATTCACTTACTTGGAAACTGAGCAGCATAAAGTGAGCCTTAAATTCTGACAGCAGAGATGAATATGGCACAGCCCTGCCTGAGAGATCCTATCCTGGCACTTTGATGGCTTAAAGAAAGCCTTAAAGGAGCCTGAAAGCCTTCTGCGATATGGTTATGGAAACTCTCCATGTGCTATTGAGATACCCCTGCAAAAGATGGAATGAGGCAGCACAAATAAAAAGGGAATTCTATTCCTGCCAGGATTAAATTTTCGGTATAAGAGAATAGAAATAAAATATAAAATTAAGAAGGTAAGAAAGGTATATAAGATGAACTTGAATTAGAAATATCAATATGAACATACAATGTTTAAAAACATCTTTCTCAATACTGTCCACTGGAAGGACCTGGAAGCCATGACATCCCAACAGTGATGAGTACAAAGATGTTCTCTCATCAGGGCCAGCACTGGGGCCGCAAACAGGAGGGAGAGCCCCCTGGGATGGCCGGTAGGAGCTGGGACCACAGAGGGAGGAGACGTTCAGAGGGAGCTGGAGTCACAAGGAGAGCCCAGCCCTGCTGGGAGAGGCAGCGTAAGAGGGAGGCACGCCCTGGCTTTACTGCTCCCTCCATTCTCCAGGCTTCCATTCGACCCTCCTACTGACAACTTCACAGGCGGGCCTGTTGGCAAGGAAGCCTAGGAAACCGAGCCCACTGTGACACTGACCAGATCAGAGCAAAGGAAGGGCTGGAGAAGGTACGTGATGAGCACAAAAGAAAGGGAGAGAGGGTGGAGGTTAGGGAGGGAGGGAGATTAAAAGAACAAAAAAACAAATTTGTGTCCATTGGAGGAAACTCTTAGACCAACTCCCTACTCTGAAAATTAGGTAAAGGGAAAGAATTATGAACATTTCTTGTCTTTTTAGGAGAGTCTGTAGTGCATCCCCAGTTGTAGAGCTCTTCTTTATAAAAGAATGCGAATTAAAGGAGGAAATCATTAAAATCAATCTATTTTGCCACATTCAATGAGTATTTGATTCAGATAAGAATCATGAGTAAATATTAAAATTATTAGCAGCAATGTTGGGGAACAGAATTTTTGCACAGTGCCAAAGCATCATACTGCAGAATACTTGATATTTGTAAAAGGGAAAATGTTCTTTAACAGCAGAGAGATGCTACTGCTACATTTATAACCATATGATCATCACCCCCTTACCTAAATGACCGCACTCAGCATCATGGATAATGGCACAGCCTGACTCTGTGAGCTTCGTAAAATGATGTTATGTGAAGCACAAAACACTGGCTTTGAAATATTCCTGCCAAAAATATTTCATCTTTATCCCCAAACCTTTAGGTATAATGTTCAACTTATAAGAAATAGAAGGATGGAAGAATAAGTTAATCCATAAGGAAACAACTGAGTAAATACAGAAAATGAGATCTTCTACTAGACATTCCATAAGAAAAATTGGGACTATGATAAACTAAAGAAAACAAAAAAGACATAAGAACTCAATAAAAGGCATAAATTTAGATTGGATCCTGGTTTTCAAAAAGTGATTGGATAATGACATGTAATTGTTATAAATTCTTATGGGTAAGAAAACAGTACTGTGGTTATATAAATATTCTTGGGAGATTATGCTGATACGTATGAATGGGATGAATCATCATGATATCCGCAACCTGCTTTCAGATACACACATATATATACATATCTGCATGTGCATATAAGTATACATATATATACAAATATATAAACATTTGTGTGTGTGTGTGTCTCTCTCTGTGTGTGTGTGTGTGTGTGTGTGTGTGTGTGTGAGGCAAAAAGAAAATAATTGTTGAATATAAGCAGTGGGTATATGACCATTGCAAATTGCAAATTTTTTTAGCTATTATGTTTGAAGCTGTTGAAGTAAAAATTCACAAAAAAGAAAAAATCAACTCATACATATAAACATTTATATAGGACAGTGCAATCATTAGCACATGTTTAGGTTTCCATAATCAGCATAATTTATAAAAAATGTACTGATGAGGAAACTAACCCTCAGAATGTGAATTGGTGTAAATTACAGGGTAAATAATTTCCTTGGCAGGGAAATCACCAATAGAAAACTTGCTCTTTCTGTTATCTCTGCATTAACACATTAAAATATTTCCCTACAATCCAATCTTTCTATTTTGGAAACCCTTGTTAACATCAGGGAAATTGTTCTGCAAAAAAGAATAACTGCTTCTCTATTCTTTTGTTGTTGTAGAATCTTAAAAGTTAGTTATGACTTTAAATATTAATTTCTTTATGAACTAGTTTTATGACTGCTTCTACAAATTACAATTCTTTTTAGTATTCAATGATAATAAATATTTATTCTGGCCATTCTTGCCTGCCCAAGGGCATATTCTGGACTTCATATTTTTCTATCTTTAGCTATCTCATAGAATTTCACTTCTAATATGTTATCAATAAATATTGAATGAAGGTTGAATTAATTTATTTATTAGCCACCTTAAAAGATAGGCATTATTTGTAATTATCTTTAATTTTGTGATAGTTTAATATTTAATGTGCAAGTGAAATAAGTGTTTGTTACTTTGTCCCTTTAAAATTGAAATCTTTGCCCTAAGTAGCTCTTCCATTTTCAAATTCATGCCATTTGATTTTATTAAACCAGTTTTAAAATGTAATGATTTGATTTTTTAAAACTAGTTTTTGTGTTATTTTGTGGATATATGAGATGTGAGAAAGCACTTATGTAAGTATTAAAATGCTTAACTAGTAACTATTGAACTAGAATTTTTATACTAAACAAAACTATCTTCCAAAAATTAGAAAAACATTTTCAATTTAAAAAAGAATATTACCTATAAATAGTGTCAACTAAGGGAATTTCTAAAGGAGGAGAGAAAATAATCTCAGAAGACCTGATATTCAAAATAAAAAGATGAGTAAAAACAAATATGGGTGTAATCTAAGTAAACACTGACCATGTGTTTAAAACCATTCAAATAATTAAGTTAAAACCATTCAAATAATTCCCCTTGAGGTATTAAAATATTCAAAATAAAACTAAAATACAGAAAAATAATTGAAAAATCAATTTGGAGGAAGTGATTGGAGACAAAACTTTAAATTCATATTGTTCAAACTGATTACAAAGTTACTGACATTATATAGACTCAACGCATGTTAAAAATAAGGTATAATCATCCAAAGAATAGGAACAGCAGAGAAAAAAATGAATGAGAAAATAATTCATTCAACTAAAAAGTATTCACTCAACACCTAAAAAACAGACAAAAGTAAAAAAAAAAAAAGGACTAGATAGAAATAGAAAGTAAATATTATAATTAGGTACTTCGTGTGTATACCCATAAGAACAATGAAATACATTTAAGTGAACTGAATTCAGTTAAAAGAGAGAAATTATTAGACCATAAGAGATTAAGTAATGAAAATATTGAAAGTTGTCATATTTAAACGGATAGAAGGTAAAAGTTAATGTAGCTATATTACTATCAGACAAAATATACCATATGGTAAATGTATTAATAGAATTAAATAGGGTTACTTCATAATGATAAAATTTCAGTTCACCAGGAATATACAGTTCTAGATGGTCATGCATAAAATATTATAGTCTCAAAAATACATAAAGCAAAAATTGATAAGACTGTAAGAGGAAATATTTGGGGAAATGATAACAAAAATCTTACTGTGAAACAATGAACAGAAAAAAAATATGATTAGAATAGATTTCAATATGTTTAGCAAAACTGACCTAATGGACAAATGCTGAATATTTCATATTACTATCCTCTAATATTCATGAAAATCAACCATATACAAACCTTAGAGAAAAAGTATATATAAATTATAACAGTAAATGCAGTCTGTTCTCTGATTAACATATACATCATTAAACAAAAATAAATAATGTAAAAATAACTAGAAAATGTACCATTTTTAATTGTGTAAAGTTATAAATAACTCATGGGTTAAAGCATATTAAATTATCAAGGAAATTAGAAAAAAAATTTAAACTGAATTATTGTGAATATACGTCAAATTAAGCTTGTGGGATGTATTTTGAGGGAAAATTTTGGCTTAAATGCCTAGTATGAGAAAGGAATGACTGAATAAGTAATGAGCTAAGAACTAATCCCAAAAAGGTAGGAAAAGAGCAAAATAATCACAGTAAAATGAAATGGAAATAATTTGACAAAACCAAAAGTATTTATTCGAAAAGACTAATAAGTTGACAAACTCTTAGTAAGACAAATGAAGAAACAGAGAGAAGATAGAAAACTAATGTTATGAAAAAGAGACATAACTGAGATTCAGAAAATATTTTTGAAAGATAGTAAGCATACTCTAAACAATTTTATAGCCAAAAACTTGAAAACTGTAATTGAATATACTCCAAGGAGAGAAAAAAAATGTAGCACCTCAAAATTTTCACAGAAACAGAAAAAAATGAAAAGATTCATAAATAATATAGGAATTAATTTATAAATTCAAACAGTTCTGCAAAAAAAATGCAAACAGGTCTAGATGTCTTCCTGGATCAATTTCATCAGATATTATAAAAGCTGATATTAACCATATTTAGAATTTCTTTGACAGAATCCAAAACAGTAAATACCATCAAGATACTCTGCAACTGATTTAGGAGGCTAAGAGGCATGTTGATAACTTTTCCCCCAAAGAGATGGGAATGCCAAACCTGTTTCTTAGTTATAAAATGGTGGTGTCGTATTTAGAGAGATTCCATGCTGATTAGGAGACACTGGTTCACAAGACCTCTACCTTCTGCCCTAAAGGACTAGTGAGGATATTTCACTATTCCTCCCATATATTTAACTCTTGCCCCAGCTCTGTGCTATTCATTGTCCACAACTATATATTTGTCTGTAGATCACTGATTTCTCTGGTTTTAGAACACCAGGTGAGGCATAGTGGAATATTTTGTCAGATATTAACACTGGCATGTAAAGTCCCTGATCTCAGTTGGAAACACTTGCTTGAGGTGACAGTTCACCTCAAAGAATCCTTAGAGAAAAGCCTAAGATGAATGTATATTTCAGAAAAAGCAAAGAGACATAATTTAATAAATAAATAGGATCAAACTATACACACTCTTTGGAAACTTTTTTCACTTAAATTATAATTTAGGAAGATGTGCATGTCACTAAATTGGGTCTGTGTCACTATGTTTGAGTACAATGTTGACAACCAGGTCACAGCTGGGACTGCTTACACTGTGTCTATGAACACAGTGTGTTTGAGCATGGATCTGTATGTGTGATTCCCCTGTGATGCTCTTTCATAGCATTCTACACTTCTTCAAGGAACGATCACGGTTTGAAATTACACAGTGTATTTGATTTTTGAGTTTCTTATTTAATGTCAATCTGCTTGAGGAAAGCAAAATGTTGATAAGGACCTATGTTTGTTTTGTTCACTGTTTAATACCTAACTCTTACAAGAGTGGCTGGCACAAGGCGCATGTTAGAGTATTTTTGAAGTAAATGTCTAAAAATGGAAATGTTAGGTTAAAATGTATTATGAATGCTTAAATTGTTAGATAATGTAAAAGTGCCTCCTAAAAGTTTAATGCCAAGTTAAAGTTTAATAATAGAGGATGAGTAAATCATGTTCTATTTTTTATGTGAACTCATGCATATACTTTTTTTTAACTGTACCTAATTCTTTTTGCACGAGGATTGGAATTTGTCCTTTCAAACTGTTTCTGAATTAATTAGCATAAAGTGGTTCTTAATATTTTCTTCTCACCTTTTTAATGCCTGTAGGACTTGCACAACTGTCTCCTCATATTGACTTTTTTGGCTTCTCTCTTTCTTATTTTTTTTCCTAAACAATCTGACTGACAGTTTATCAATTTAATTGCTCTTTCCAAAGAACCATCTTTTGTATTATTCATCAAAATTTGCTTGTTTTCTATTTTCTATTCACTTGATTGGTTTCTCTCTTCCTATAATATAATACAACCTGGAAACCTTCTCCAGGCGATAAACTGGTCAACTGTAGGTTTTATCATGTTTGTTTTTCTATTCACAGGTATTTTATTCCTGTACTCCTACTGTCCATTGTCTAAGAATGACTTTTTTTATGTTTTGTCCAGTAATTCTGTTATTAAAAGTAAAAAGGCAATCCAGTCCCTGTTAATTCAACATTGGAGGAAGTGGAAGTGTCTTTATTTTGCTTAATTTTAAAAATAATGTTTTTCTCCTTCCATGAGCAAAGTGTGTTAATAGATACCTTGAAGTTGAAATACCATAGTATTCCTGAGATGTCTTAATTGTTTAATATATATTATAATTTTAAGGCCCTGTTTACATAATAGTCAATGCTCTGCCAAATAATATTTTATTTACATATTTGCATCTCTATTCAAATTGGTCTAAATTTTCTTCTTTTGTTAATCCACATTACACATCACAAGGTTATCCAAGCTCCATTTAATAAAATGGAAAGTTACTCATCTTTTTTTCATGCATGGAACAAATTTAAACATATTTTTCCCTTTTGCATATTTCATTGAACTCAACCTTAAAAGTATCTGAACTTGATTTATTTTTGAGAGGTAGATTTTTGACAAATATTTCATTAATTTTCATTCATTTTTTAAATATGATAAATGGATACTACTGGCTTTCTGTCATTTCTTGGGTCAACTTATGGTTTATATTTTCCTAAAAAATCCATCAATTTTATCTATATCTTCCAACATACTGGTGGAATACTGTATAGAACATTCTAATGTTTTTTACTTGCTAAGTCTATGAACGACCCCCCTTCGTCACTCTTGATACTGTTACACATATTTTCTTTTTTCCTTTTCAGACTTGTGGATTTTTAGCTATTTTATTAGTCTTATAAATAATTGGCTTTGATTTTATTGAGAAAAATTTACTATTTGTCTTCTATTTTTTCTTTTACTCTTCATTTCTTTCTACACTCTAGTTTTTGTTGCTGTTTTCCTTTTCCTTCTGTACAGTGTTTGAATGTTTTGAATTTTTCTGTTCACTGGATAAAAGCAATTAAATATGCAAATTTCCTCTGAGTACTGCTTTGGCCACAGCGTGAATTCTTTAAATGAATTCTATTTGTTAAGAAACCCTAATAAAAACATTTAACAGAGCATTAGGCTGATAATTCAAATGACAACATAAACAAATCTGTTCATTTTTGATTGCTCAGCTCAGCAGTTCTTTCCAAGCACCTGCGTATCGACTGTGTTCTAGGTGCAGATGTTGATGATTTTTTTAAAAAGCTAGCATAATAGATCATTACCCATATGGCCTTTGACTGCTACAATTTACCACAGATCCTATACCTGATCCCTACATCACTCCTGCAGTTCAAGATCTCAGATTCAACACCAGCCTTTCCCATGTTACGACCTGGAGCCCCATTTGAGCAGTACGTGGCCTGGGTTGAGTCAGAGTCTGCTTTGGCTTCTTCCCCTGGTATCTTGCCCATGATATCTTAGATCATTAGATCCCTGGACTGCTTTTAAAATTTTATGTGTCACTCCTGTCTTCACTATCAGTTATATTGCTTTGCAATTGGTTATACAGCCTTTGATACGAAGCATAGAGAATTTAGGTGGTTAAGATACAATAAAACCCTGATTTTAAAGTTATTACTACCTGTAACTAAGCTTTGCCAAAATATAGACCTCAAAGCCCGCCACAGGCTTTTTCTGTACTCTACACATCTGCTGAGGCCTAGAGTTACAGAGCTTACACAGCTGAACTTAGCTCATGAAAGCCCTCATCCACTTCATGACTCTGCCCGTGTAACAAACAGGAACGCCCGACTGCAGCTCTGATTCAGCCTCTCCGATTCCTCCTGGCTGTAGACTATGAAAACACTCTTCTCACCCTGAAATCCAATTCAGCACTCTTCTGTCTACTTACCTCTTCCCCTTTTAAATGTTAAAAAATTTAGAAAAGATTACTTTCATAGTAAATGTTATTTGAAAACATATTTGTAATGACTGCATAACGTTCCTTCATTTGATTATATTTTTAATGAACAAGTATTGTATTTTTTAGCATAATCCTTTTAATTTCCATGTAGGTAGGTTTTTTTATGGGTCTCTGCTTCCTAGTCTGGAATATATTATCTGAGGTGAAGATCATACATAAAACACTAAGGATATTTTAAGGCTCAATCTATATTACTGCATACTTTCATTAAAAGATTATACTATTTAGAGCAAAAACAATTATATACATTATATCACTCTTATTACTTTTTAAATCATTGACCTCTTTTTTGTTTACTTCTTCTATTAAACAAGTAAAAATAGTAAACAGTTTTATATGGTTTTATTTGTGTTTATTACCAACTTGTATCTCTACTTCTGAACATTTTTTGCTACTTTATTATTTTAGTGCTTACTTATTGGTTTATAAGAATCTCCAAAAAGATATCAACTCATCTTTTTATGTGATACAAATATTAATGTATTAAGGTTTTAAATTTTATTGTAGTCAAATAGATCAGCCTTGGCTTTCATGATTTTTCTGATTGTTTATATCCTTATAAAGTTCAAGTTTTTTGCAAGATCAATGAACTATACATGTGTATATTTTAGAGCTTATAATTTTACTTTTTTAAAACACTCCACACATCTGATATTTGTTTTTGGTCCCTTATAAAGTTTGATAATTTACAGAGGATTTTTTCCCCTAAATCATAATTTGTTGAATAATTTTCAAAATATTCATAGGTTTGTGATTTCATTAATAGTTTACTAATTAAAATAGGTCCCCTAGAGAAGTTTAGTGTAGATTTGAACATATTTCCAAATATATACCTGAAGAATGGGTAACTGAATACTTCTGTGGATTCCCAGCGACAGGTTTGCTATTTCTAAAGTTCAATGTTCAGTAAAATGAGGTATATATACTTTCCAATGTCTTTTTTCTGTATTCAGAATTTTAAAAAATAAGAGAAATTTGTATAGGATATGTCTTCTGTTCTCCAATTCCCTAAAAATGCCTCTAGAAATGAGGCTTTGAATGAGTACTGGTTGAATTCTCAGTCTCTATTTCCCACTTATGAGTCTTCTGTTTAATAGATTTTTGAATACATATGCCAAAAACAGCATAATTCTAGTCACGATGGGTTTATAAATTTAGCTTCTCTGTGACTTGAATCATGGAGATAAACAGTTGGAGATTTTCATCTTTTGGTAATAGATACTGATAGCAATGAACCAACCATATTTCTCATGCCACCTCCGCCACCCTTCTTCTCCCACACCACCTTCAGAGCAGCTGCACATTTTCTTAGAAAGTCAAGACACTGATACAACCAGAAGTAAGTGATTTAGCCTCCACCTCAGCCCCATTAACAAGCACTCACCAATAGACAAAAAAAAAAAAGTCTCTTTCATTTGTCAGAATAAATGTAGTTGTTGTGAGGTACATATTTTATGTAAAGTTATCCAGATATAAAATACCAAGCCATATGCAATTACACTGTAAAAACTAACAGGACACTAAAGGAAGGAACAAGCTTCAACTTACTCTTTTTGGTTTAAATTCCTTGCTTTCCCTCTGCTCCAACTTTCCATTCTATGACTGATTGAAAGGACATACTGGAGGAAGAAAGTCAAAGTAGAAAATCTGGATGAGATTTAAATATATCATTTGCCTTCTAAATGATTATTTTATAGCCTATGGTAAGGATCACCCTAAATGCAATTGTATTCTACCATTGCTTTCGCAGGTGGACCTTGTATGCTTGTGGTATGATACATGCATGTATCTTCCAGCGCATCAAAGTTATTACATGAAAGATTGTGCAAACTGAGTTCACTTTATGTGACTATAAAAAAAAGTCTAGACTCATTGGGATGTCAATTATGTAGTATAATATTGCATCCTGTAGATTCACTGAAGCTGGATGGAACTTTGACTCTTTCTGGTCAAATGATTTCATTTTCATTCCTGTTCTGCCATTAGCATCAAAGCCTTATGATATCTGAATGCACAAAACCATTGTTTTTTTTTTCAGATGCTGTGGTGTTTAATTGGTTGCCAGGCTTAATGGAGGAAATGACATTTCTCACACTCCTTAAAGTGATAAAGCATCAGAATTCGCAATGACATTATCTCTGCTCTGCTATCTGGAAGTGCTTGCTTATGAGGTAACATTTCCAGCCAACATGTTTATATGTATAACATCAGAATTAGGGGAAATACAATGCTCTAAATCCATGTAATTATGTGTGCCCAAGGGAAAAAATGGTAGTCATTGACTAGTCCCTTTCTCAGCACATATTGAAATCAGAGAAGGAAGACTGGTTGGGTTGGCCAGAGTCAAGTCTCCCATACATGGAACAAGGTTATACTTCTGGACCCTCATCCCTACACCATGTCTTCTCTTTGCTTTTACCCTACACTATAAATTCAGACTCTAACCTGGTAACTTGACCTCAATTCTGAATTTTGCTCTTTGCCACTAGTGGCATTCAATCTTATCTGGAGCTGACCCTGGACCTTGTGGTAGACCGATCTATATCCTTACTCTACAAAGCAAGTATACTGTATTTAGAATAATATTTTTAAAAAATCAGTATGTTATTTTGTCTCCAACAGAACCTCTGTGAACAATAAAATAGCACAAAGATTGATATGATCAATATTTTGAATCAGAATGAGCTGCCAGAGAGCTCAACAAGGCCTTTGGTCTTCTCATTTTCATTAATCCTAAGGAAGATAAATCATATTAATTAAATATGCTGTTCTAAATCGGATGGCATTATAAGCTAGGGAGAAAGAACCAATAGAGAGAAACTGGAAATGGCTGGATAGTGGTGGTAAACAAAACACACACGATTCATCTCAGAAGAGAAAAATCAACCTCCCAGAAGAAAGTGTTTTCTGTTTATTTTGGCTACACCTCAAAGAGAGGTAATGGAAGTATAGAAGACCCAGAAGCTCATACTGGTCAGTCTACAGTCTATGTAAACAAACTGCAAAAGTGGGGAGCACAATCAGAAGAGAGAATCTGGGCTGACTCTAATAAAATCCATAAAATTATGTCTCATCCTTTGCTTTCCACATCTTTAATACTTAGAAAATGACGCTCATGTATAAACTACTCAAGAAGCTGTGTTAGATATACTTCCCATGCTCAAGGTCAATAATATGGCCCCAGGAAAGATTATGGCACCCTGCCAGTTACTATCTGTGTGACTTCAGGATAAATATTCAAATTCTCTCACCTGCAAATGCCCTATCTGTACAATGAGGATAATAATCATTTCTACTTCTTAGGATTAAGAATTAGGTAAGAAAGTGCATGTAAAAAGCCTGAAAATGTATTTATCACTTAGTAAGTGTTCAAAACATTCTGTGGGTAAAATTACAATATTTCCAGAATCTCTCGCCTGGCTTCAGTGCATCTGCATATCAATAGGTGTTTCCTAGAGGTGGAGAGAATTAGTCCATCTATGTATTAGCAGGTAATTACCAGGGTCTATGAGGGTTTATCTGGACAGAAGAGGTTGGGTGGAGCTCTCTTCTGCTGCAGCCTGGTCAAGAGAGAGATGGGACAACTGCTTGTAAGAAATAAATGGGTTTCTTAATCTTTATTTCTTTCTTTGACTGATTTCAGTTTAAAAGGTATTTTGCTCTGGGATTCCCCCCACCCCCCCACCAGAGTTACATCTGGTATAGTCAGCAGGATCTCTGAACCTGAAATCCATCTAAATGGGTGTGACCCTTGGGTGGACTGGCCGTAGGGATGATGGGGAGGCCCTAATGGCTGCAGTGGTAGAGGGTGCAGCTTCACTCGGGTACTCCCCTATATACGGGGCTTTCAATTGGGGAGCCCCTAGTGGGGAATTGGTCTAGGGTAAAGCACCTCCTAGGAGAGTGAGGCCTTCCCCAGAATTGAGGAAGAGTGGAGACATGGGAAGCTGCAGAATTAGCTCTCCATCAGATAGAAGACTGCTTAGAGCCCCTGAGTGGCCATGTAGCAGCGGGCATTGTAGGATCTCTGTTTGTCCAGATAGTGGAAAGTTTTATGGAGGAGAGAGAAAGGATTATGGAGGAGAGACTTTGGCAGGAGAGAGACACACTTCAGCACCGCTTGGAGGAGCTGGGTGATGACCTATGGGATGACCTTAAGGAGAGAGACAGTTATTGAGAGGATGGGTAGCGCTTCTGGAAAATTCCTTAGCAGCAGTGAGAGGGGAGGCAGCAGGAGGGTCCCCGTTGCAGACAGTCATGGGGGAGGGAGAGGACAGAGCAGTGCCTTCAGCTCTGAAGATAGTGGAGGAGGTGTCGGAAGAGGGTGAGGGGGTGGGGGAGGGCCAATCTGTTGCTGAGGCCACTGCCTGAGGCACCAGCCTCTGATGTACTAAAGACCTGCCCAGTTGTTATAAAGAAAGTAAAAACACAATAACCAGGGGCTCCTGAGGGGGAGGAGCTGCCCCCTCCCCAGGCTATGGAGCACCCTGTGTTCCACCCCTATATCCAGGATGAGCTGGTAGACATGAGAGCCCGGTATGGGCAGAAGTCATTGGAACCTTTGCCTACATGGCTTTTGCACCCCTGGGATATGGGGGTGGGAACATTGTTATGTTGGATTCTGAAATGGGTAGACTGGCTTCGTTGATGACTCACCCTTTTCTCTGACAGTGGTTGCAAAGTGCCTGTCACACCTCAGGGAATTGGGTGTTTCTGGATTAGTTGACAGCAGTCATCAGGGCAGTATGGCCTAACCATGGTGATTTACCATACTTACCCACTAACTAGAAAACACATGCAGAGCTCCAAAAGGTGTTGCAGGAATTGAGTGTGAAAAAAAATTATCTATAATATGGACCCCCAGGGCCCTGATGAGGAGTTGTTCACCATAAGAATGAGAAATCTGGTGCTCCGTATGGCTCCCCCATCGCTCTTTGGGTCCCTAGTGACTGTTCTTGCCCCCCTACATAGGGCAACCCATAAGTGAGGCTACTTTAGCAGATCTAGGGGAGGTTGAAACAGTAAGAGCCCAGAAAGACATACAGGCTATGACTGAAAGGAGTGTGCAAAAGGCCCCATGAAGGTCTCTAGGACCCAGATGTGGGTTGATTTGATAAAAGCTAGGGTAGTGAAAAAAAACTTGATGGGCAGCCCAATAGGGTCTTAGAACTGTGGCACCAATTAAAGTCAGAACAGCAGTTCCAGCCACTGAGGTCCAGGGCACGGAAGCCAGAGGCAAAGCCCCATGCCCGGCCTGTGTCCCAAGACTCCTGGGGAACAGTACTCAGGCTCCACCTGGGCCCTCACCCCCACAGGATGATGACTGGGCATTGTGGTTTAAGGGGAGCGTGAAAACCTCCACATTGGGAGACATGGTGGGGACCAGAGGCCACATATGGAATGATATTTATTAGTCCACAGTTAATGTGCAGTGTGTCCTGGCCCTGGTGGACACAGGAGCTGAATGCTCCATGATTTACTGAAACCTGGAGGGTTTTCCAGGGACTCCCCACTCTCTACTGTCTGCAGGGCAGGGCTGAGTGGAACAAGCCTGAATCCCCTTGGGAACAGGGCATATAATACTGTGTGTGATGTTACGCTCATGTCTGATTACCTTACAGATAAATGTGGCATTTTTACAAGAGGTTTTGGGTCTCATAGGCTACTGGGGAGTGTTTATTCCTCTCGGCATAAATTCCGAGGCCCTTATGCCATTTGGTGTGAAAGGGCATCAGGTGGGGCTAACATGAAACGTGTGCATTTACCTCCACTGTGGCAAAATGGGCAGTCCAGGCCATGAAGGAAGTCCAGATTTTCCTCCCAGAGTTATACATGTTAATAATTTATAAAGTATTACTAAAAACTATAAGGTCAATGTATAAGCAAAAAAGTTGTGGTCTATGAAACCATGTCTAAAACTGTAAATTTAGTTGGTAGGAAGGAGAGCTGAAATCATGTCATAGGCAGAGAAAATTAAAAAAGTTAGAATATCTGTCTTTCTAGAAGTTCACAGTCTAGAGAAAAAAATACAACTAAATGTAACAGAATGCACTCATTTCAACAACAGAGGCACACATTAAGTGCTATGAAATGCCAAGGGAATATCTCAGTAAGTCTATATTGAGGAGCTAAAATAGGCTTCACAGAGGAAATAACATTTGAGCTGATGTTTCAAAGGTGAGTGGGAGTTTTGCAAGCAGAGAATGGCTCAGGAGCATCCGAAAGATGGGGAACAATGCTTCTGAGGCCAGAAAGTCAAAAAAAAAGGCATGGGGTGAGTAGCTTGATATATTTGTAGTAGAGAGAACTAAAGTAAGGAGTAGAAGAGAGAAGAGAGTAAAAAGATTCAGCTGAGAAAAAAGGTAAGCCTAGTTTTTAAATAACATTGAATGGCATGCTAAGGGTTTACGCTTTATCCTTAAGTTATTGATGATTCGAAGGATATTAATCTGGGGAAAGTCATGCCTTTAGTGTACAGCCATGGAACAGGACTTCAGGGAACCAAGAGGGTGTTTATCCTGGTCAAGTAAATCTCCAAAGGAAGAAAATCTCCACAGGAGACATCTAAATGTTCAGTAACAGGACATATCCGGTTCACAGAGCCATACTCTGAGGAGAGAGTAAGAAGAATACAAGTTAGAGATCCAAGAGTTTATTATGTTGAAGGGACACCTGGCAGGCTGTTCAAATAAGTCTCCTGTTTTAGCACAATGCTGGCTCCCAGATCCATTGGTCAGGAAGTTTGTATGGAGGTTTCCAGGGGAAAGAAGGAAGGCAGGAAGGCAGGAAGGAAGGAAGGAAAGAAGGAAAGAAGGAGGGAGGGCAGGCAGTCAGGAAGGCAGGAAGGCAGGAAGTGACTTTGGAAGGTAAAACCAGAGCTAATGAGAACTGCTGCCTCCATTACCCATAAGAAGGGCTCTCTTTCCTGAAAAAGTGTGGGAAGGGTCAATGGGGAAAAAGACGAAGACATAAATCAAGGACAAAGTCTGGAAAATAATACTCCCAGGAAAAGGCTTTGTAGCCCTAGTAGCTGATACCGAACTCCAACTCCCTCACTGAGTAACCGTATGATCCTGACTACATTATTTAAATTGTCTGAGCTTCAGGTG
Organism: Manis javanica; assembly: GCF_040802235.1. Classification (NCBI taxonomy): domain Eukaryota; kingdom Metazoa; phylum Chordata; class Mammalia; order Pholidota; family Manidae; genus Manis; species Manis javanica. Next base: position 230,058,040 of record NC_133156.1, on the reverse strand, counting down.
CCTCACCGGTAACGTGGGGATTCCAGTGCCTATGCCACAAGATGGCTGTGAAGGTGAAGCAAGACAGAATATGCCAAGCGTGGATGCGTCACACCAGCCCAGACTCACTGACTCCTCCCCCTGGCCTCCATCCCTGACCAGCCCGAGCAGCCTGGAGGCACCAAATAGATGCATCTTGATAACTGCATCTCAGCCTCTGCAGCACTCAAAAGTGTGGAGAAGGAATCGAGGTATCCAGCCCTTGGACACAAAGAAGACCACCAAAACTTGCCCTGGCTCTCTCAATTGCCCTTTTTTGGGGTTTTTGAATTTATCTTGCTTTTCTATATCTTTAGGAGGAATGTCTGTGGGTGCTTTCAGGGCAAGTGCTTCTCTGCTAATGCTGTTAATTCCATGGGGTTCATTTAAATACAGCTTTAAGGATCATCAATATAGTATAAATTCAGAAATAACTCTCTGGCTGTTTTATTAAAACAATATTAGCAATCGACAGCTACTGTCTTGCTTGACAGAGTTTGACTGTCAGTTTCTCAAAGGGAAGTTCAAGCAGGTATATGAATTAATTTGTTTTAGTCAGTGGGCATTGGGATTGTGCAGCAGCATACTGGAAAAACAAATTTCAGTTATTATTTCCTGAGTTCCAGACTATATTGTCCACAAGACATGACTAATTCTCCACCTCTAGTGTACCCCCACTGCACCCTGATTTGCCATCAGCTTATAAGAACATTAAAAAAAATGCTTATCAGCTAAACTTCCAGAATTTATCTAACATCTTTTAGAATAGAGGCTTGCAATTTTATGAAGAAACATAAATTGTTAAAATTAAACTAGTCAGGTCTTGATTTACTCTCTGAATACATAATAAGGGTGCTCTCATCATTATGAAGGGGACCAAAAATGGTATAATGCAAAGAGCTGATTATAGTCAAGTGAAATGGACTCTTTGTTGGTTTCTCCGGGGCCTTGAGCAAGTCACTTCAGCCTCCAGTGCCTCAGTTTACCCATCTGTAAAACTAGGATGATGGTTGCCCTAGTAACACTCTAAGAACATATTCCTGAGAGCGTATCTCTAAAATGTTATTGAAAATTATAACACACACTATAAAAGTCTGCTGGAATTATTGGTATTGGAAATGGTGTAATTTATGTTGAATTTTAAACTGTCAGTTTATCAAAGACTTGTTTTCAGCACAGGGTTCACGAATGCCTGACTCTCTCTAAAAATAACCAGCAATTTCAGTAAATTGTAAAAGGGGAACATTTGCACAGCTTCCTGTCAGTAAAAGACCATTTATGTGCTTGAAAGAAATGTCATTTAGATAGGACAAATATAAACTCTGAAATTCTCTATAACTAACCTTGCTCAGCAAAGAGAAAATTCCCTTAGAAACTTACCAGGTCAACAAGATCTGGCATAAGAAAGACCTTTGTTCCAACAGGTGAAGTTGCAGGGAGTTCATACGTCTCACTGCAACTTAAAATTTTTTTTTCAAAGGCAAACTATTACCACCTTCTAACTTACACATAATGCTATCTACGTGGTGATGACTCTTTAAACTGTATCTGTAATTTAGGTGAGCTCTGTGGAGCTCTATTCATTCAACAGTCAACCAGACATTCTATATTTTACATATCCGTGACCAAACTTACCAGCGTGCACACCAAACCTGATTTTCTTTCTTTCTTCATGTGGTTGTGACTGGTTTCCTTTCCAGAAGCCAAAACCTATCGAAGCCATCTGGGAATCTAATGGTCTTTCAAACATGAAACATCCATCTTCCAGATACCTCTTGGTTGTCTAGCTCTATGTGTATTTTCAACTGTGTCTAAAGCAACTTGACTCCACCATTTCAACACTCAAGTTGTAGACCAAGAAAGAGTACCGAGTAGAGAAATGGGAATGAAGCCAGCAATTTTTAGCTTAGGATATTTGAAGCCTGGGATTTTTTTTTTTGATCCTAGGACTAAGATATATTTCTCACTGAGCTTAGTATAATACTATACACAGAGCAAGCTTTTAAATATTATCAAGTCTTTTGTGACGCAGATTCCTTCATTTTCCAGCACAAGCATTACAATATTGTAGACCTGGGTTATCTCTACCCTGAGGCCATAGAGAACCAGACCTTACCCTCTGTCTCAGCGCTTGGCACAAAGTACTTACATATTGTTTGTTTTGTTTTGTTTTGTTGGCCCCTCACATCACCAAACTGAGACTCGGATCTTAGTTATAAACCTCTTCCACATATGTGCATATGAGCTTTTTCATCTTTGAGCATGGCTGTCAGCACCCTCATCACCAGTAAATGTGTTTATTTGCCTTGCTTATTTGTTTATAAAGAAACAGTCTGGTCTTCCAGTTTTCTTTGCTTATTAGTTTCAGTTTAAGAAAGATATTATATTTAGAGATAGAAGATACCCTAGGCTAAGTAAATTACAGTTATCCTTTGCTTTTTTTCCACTTCATTAGCACTTTAGAGTATGCATATTAGTTCTAATATTTATGTGGACATATATATGAACTAAAATGGTAGCTATTTGTCTTGTGCTATCTTTGGGCTTTCATAGATATATTTTTTAAACTAATGTTATGCTGGCTATATAAAATGATCTAGCTCTTATTATGTCTGTTCCAAATATATATATCCTGTTGATTCAGTGGAAATTTTGCATTTGCAAATGTACCACATAATCATACACAAAATCTTCAATGTCTGTGTACTTTCCTCATGGTTTTAGAAGCCCATTCTTTTTATTTATGGGAATTGGTGAAGTTAGATTTTTTGGTTTTTTTTTTACTACTCTTTCTTTTTAGCATCGAGATAAATTTTATACACAGTAAAGTTCTCAGTTAAAAACAGACTCACTTTTATTAGGTGAGCACACTACATTGTACAGTTTTTAGTGTAGAGTTCTGTAAATTTCAACAAACACATAGTTTTATAACCACCATCATAACCAGAATACATTATATTTCCATCACCCCAAGGAATTCCTCTGCCCATTACAGCCAAGTCCTTCTCTAGTCCCCAACCTTGAGCAACTGCTAGTCTTTTCTGTATCTAGGAGTTCTGCCTTTTCCAGGATGTCGAATAAATGGAATAATAATGTGTAGCCTCTTGAATCTGGGTTCCTTTACTTTGCAAAATGTTTTAAGATTAATTCATGTAGTTGTGTTTATCAGTTCATCTCTTCTTATTGCTGACTAGTATTGTATTGTATGGATTTACTACACTGTGTTTATTCATTCAGCAATTGTTTCAGGCAGGCTGATGACTCCCTAAAAATGGCCATGTACGTAATCCCTGGGAACTGAATATATTACCTTACAGACATAAAGAGACTTTGCTGATGTGATAATGTTACATTTCTTGAGATGGAAAAGTAATCCTGGAACAAATATAAATGCATAACTCAGAGAGATGGCTGTGTCAGAAGGATCTACTGCCCTGTTCCTGGTTCTGGGAGGTAAGGGTCTACGTGCAAGAACCAGAGAAGAGCGTCTGGGAGCTAAAGGTCGAACCTAGCTGACCACAAGCAAGGATATGAGACCTCAGCTTTACACCACAAAAACTGGGTTCTGCCAACACCAGAATAAGAGAGGACATCGTTTTTTTTCCCCCCCAGAGCCTCCAGAAAGGAATGCAGCTCTGCTGACACTTTGATCTTAGCCTGGTGAGACAGCAGTAAACTTCCATCCACCAGAAATGCAAGATAATAAATCTGTGCTGTTTTAAGCCACTAAGATTGTGGCAATGTGCTGCAACAGCAATAGAAAACTAACAGACCAGTTGAAGGATATTTGGATTGTTTCCAGCTTTTGGTAGTATTAAAAAAAAGGCATTATAAGCCATAGACTACAGGTTTTATGTCAACTTGAGCTTTCACTCCCTTGAGTGGAATTTCTGTGTTGTATGATGAGTGTATAATGAATTTATTAGAAATTCTAAAACTGTTCTCTAAAGTGACTGCTTCATCTTGTATTTTCACAATTAACATATGAGAGTCCCAATTGTTCTGAGTCCTCATCAGCACTTAGTATTGACAAGAAATCTTTCATTAATTTTTTTGTCTGATAAAGCATTTGGTGGTAGCTCATTGTGGTTTGATTTGCATCTTCAATGATTAATGATTTTGACTTAGCAAAGTGTTCAGATCTTTTGCCAAATTTGTATTGGGTTATTTATTTTCTTATTGGGTTTTGATTATTCATATATTCTGATATATTAGTTTGCTAGTACATAATACCACTAACTTGGTGACAACGTGTATTTAATATTACACGGCTTCTGAGTGTCAAAAGTTTGGCCACAGCATGCCTGCATTCTCTGCTCAGAGTCTGACAAGGCTAATGTAAGGGGTCAGCTGGCTACATTCTTGAACTGTCTCCTCTGGAGCTCGGGATCCTCCTCCAAGCTCATCCAGGTCACTGGCAGATTTTTAAAATTCAATTTCTGACTGCTCATTACAAGTATATTGAAATATCATTGATATTTGCATATTGATTTTCTATCCTGAAACTTTCCATTTCTTAGTTCTAATAAATCTTTGAGAATAACTTGAGATTTTTCTTTATAGACATATCTATGGAATAACTGCAATGTTTTAATATTGTATTTAATCCCAAACATATTTTTTAATGTTTCAGTTTTGACTTTGTTTTATAACACATAAAATAAATTATAGTAATTCAAATAAAATGATATCATTTCATATAATTATAAGAACCTTACAACCCAAAGATGCCCTCATCTTTTTTTGTGCAATTTTCATCCTGTATTTTACTTCTGAATGTGCTGTAAACCCAAAATATGTTCCTACAATTTTAGCTTTGAAGACAATTTTTAAAGCAAATAAAAATAAGAACAAATTATTTTATATATACTTTCATTGTAATCCTTTCTGAAGACCTTTGTAACTCTATAGATCTAAGACCATGTGCATTATTATATTCTTCTGCCTGAAGAATTTCTTTTCATATTTCTTCTAGTGTGTACCTGTTGGTCAATAATTACGTCTTTTTTTAAGTCTATTTCTTCATTATTTGTGAAAGATTTTCACTGGTTGTAGAATTCTGTATTGGCCTTTTTATTCTCTCAGTATAGTTTGAAGCTATCACTCCATTGTCTTGTGGCTTGGATCATTTCTGATAAAAATCTGATGTATTTCTGCTTTTGTTCTTTCATATATAACGTATCTTTTGTGTCAAACTTCTTTAAAGATTGCATCTCTTTTGCTTTCAGTGGTTTGAATGTAATGTGTGTGTGTGTGTGTGTGTGCATGTGCACCCACGTGTTTTGATTTCACCCCCCCTTTGGTGTTCACTGAGCTTTCTGAATCTGTGTTTGTATGTCTTGTCACTTTTTGAAAATTATTAGTCACTATCTCTTTAAATAATTCATATGCTGCATTACCTATTTTCTCCTTCTGGAATTCAAATTATACATATGATAAACCTTTCGATGTTATCCTATAGTGCTTACATGCTTTGTCCTGTTTTTTATTTTTCCACTAAATTTTCTCATTGTACCTCATTTTGGGTAGTTTCTATTGCCCTATTCACTGGTTTTTTTATTCTTTTAACTTGAGTCTACTGATGAACTAATCAATGGCATGCTTCATTTCTTTTACTGTCTATTTTAATTCTAGACTCCAATTTGACCCTTTCTTATAGTTTTCATCTTTCTATGAAATTCTCCATGTGTTCATGCATTTGCTCCACTTTTTCCATAAGATTATTTAACACACTGTAGTAACTTTTTAAATTCCCCGTCTCAAAGTTGTAATATCTGGTTCTTATTTGAGTCTGGTTCTGTTGATGGTTTTACCTCTTGACAGTGGGTTTGTTTGAGGTTTTTTTCCTGGTATTTTTGTGCAATACTTTTTGTTGGAAAGCCAGAAGTAGTGTATAAAATAGCAGAGACTGAGGTAAATAGCAACGAGACCTGCAATACAAACACCTTTTATAATGCTTGGCCAACAACAAAAAGTATATCTTCCAGGCCAGCCCTATAAAGTATGATTTCTGTGATCTCTTGTCATGTGAACAATGTTTTCCATGATTTCCTGGTAGACAGTCATGCAGAACCTGTGAGGAGTTAAAAATGTTCTTTTTGTCTGAGGCTCAGACCTCAGACATTTCCCACCCTCAGACTTTCACAATTCATTAAACATGTTAGCTGAATTTTTCTTTCTTTTAAATGGAGGGCCTGTCTTCTTTCCCTGCTTTGCATAGGTTAGTCATTTTTTGTGTTTCACCTCTCCTTGGATACACCTATGCTTCCTTAGATTTCAGGCTAATTGCTTGCTTTGCCACCTCACCTCTCTGAATTTGATAAAATTATTATTTTTTATATGAACTGGCTTTTCCTTGTTGTGGTGGAAGCAATAATCTTTCCAACATTCTATATACTAAGTAGAAGACAGAAGCCTACTATTTCCTTAAGAGGAAATAATGTGGATTTGTTGTCAAACCAATATAGAAATCAATGAGAATGTTAGTTATGATTAATGAATTCACCTTACATGTTCACAGGAAGTGTAATGCATCCAAGGCAATTAAAGAATTATGAGGTGGAGTCAAAATCATTCCTGCCATTAGAGAGCTTACAGTCTATTGGGAGAAAACAGAATGATAAGGAGAAAAGTACAAAAATGCAGGGTCAAATTCTTTTCTGCTATTCCCTTCTATCACTTTTGAATGATAATAATAAAATGAGTTTTCTGTTATCAAAGATCCAAGCTTGGGTCCTGATCTCATGGGAAATCCCGCAGCCATCTCTGAGCAGCACTGACGAGCTTTCGGAGAGCCTAGAACCACCTGACTACAGACACTTTGTCTTAAGAAATCACAATCAAAGATGACCACACAAAACTTCGGAGAGCAGATAAGAGAATTTAGAATTAAACTTAGCTCAAAAACAGTGCTGAAAACATACTGTTTGATCTTCATTGGTCTTCTTTGTTGGCATTTGAATACATTTTTAGCAATTCATTACTATTTTTCTTCGATCATGATGAAATGGGAAAGGAGATTTAAAACGTAGGAAGTAGGCAGGAATAAGGAAAGCGTGAGATCATAAGATGATAGTTGATATTCAAATACATATGGAAGTAAAGAGTTTAATATTCCCTTGCAAAACCAATCTTAATCTTGGGTTATATAATATTGTACAAGGGCAAATTGGCTTTTGAAGCAGGGAACAGAAGAGAATAGAATCAACCAGATGTTCAGATAAACTGCTGAGGCCCCCACAGCAGTTTCACTTAATGCACCCTATCATCCACTTTAGCATCATTTAAGATTGAGAGCACAGACTGACAAGTACATTTGCTCAAGACCTTCTCCATTATAATTCCATTAATATCTCTGGGCCCAGAGCCAGACAGAAACATCTGGTTGGGATTATGTTTTTGTAGAGAAAAACTTGCGGATGTTCAAAATTATTTTTAAGAAAATTCATCTGTAAAATGTTATGATAATCAAAATTTTAACAAGTGGCAGGAATGAGATCAAGACTGATTGTAGAAGTAGTTTATAAATTTTTCAAGTATTTTAATATAATAAAATCAATATATTCACATGGTAAAAATTAAACAAATCTACATAGGATAAAAGAACATTTGAAATATTTCACCCCAATTATTTGCCCTCCCAGTCTCACTCCCCATTTAATTACCCTTACAACTGCCTGTTCTTTTAATAAAGTTGGTAGTTCTCCGCATAATTCTAAAGTTTATACTCACAGCTCTTTCTTAAGCTGTAAGCTTTGTTTAAATATCAACCTCCTGTTGTAAAAGATGAAAACAGTTTAATATTGTTTCTTTTCTATCCATCTTCTTATTAATTTAAAGCATTCAGCTATTATTTTACATTTAGTAAAAATATATTTTACCTATAGTTCTTTATCCATTAGATCATTAACTAGTAGATTGCATCCAATAACTCACCACTGTGCAGCACGCAGAAGGAATACCCTTTACTTCTTCTCCAACATTAGTCCTATGTACCGGCTGTCATCAGTCCTAATACTATTTCTACATTCTTACATTTACATTTGAATTCTGCTTCATAACTATGATTAAGATATCCAAGCATTATCTATAGGCGATTACAAAATTGAAATCCAACTAAGATAATTTAATTATGATTGCTTCAAATTATATCCTGTACATTCAGTAGACATTGATTCCTATAGAAAAACATGTAGGCTTATGTTTAAATTCTTGCCATGCAAGAGCATTTCGGGCTTCAAGGCCAATGGATTCTCTTTTTTCTTCACTACATGACACAATTCTGTTTCTTTCATAGTTGGATCAGGATTTTCTTATCTAGTGTCCTAGGAAAATATTTAAATATATTTTCCCATCTATTTTAACTATGATTATTCAAATGGTCCATTGACTTCTGCCTACTGAGCCTGAGGTCTCCATTGAACCAGAGGCAGGGAAAAAATCAGCTCAGAATGAGGCTCTTGAGCTTACTTCAGGAAAAACGTTTGTAAAAATTTTCATATCCCAAATCCTTGTTTTATTGAGGGTAGAAGACATGTATTAATGAATTGGAAGAACTCCAAAATAGAGTCCTTATGTCACACAGTGGGAGACCTAGGAAGGTGAAACAGCCAATAGACTGAAAGATCTACAGCAATGGACCTGGGAGATAAAAGAGTGTTGACTACCTATCGAGATACAACCACAGGAAAGAGGTATCAACAACATGCTGTGGCACCAGTTTTCACAAATTGTATCAGCAATGACAGGGCTAACATCCAAAAACCAAATAGGATGAGACATCCCAGTGAAGGCCATTAAGAATGCATTAACTATCAAGTGGATCTGATTAATTAATAAAACAAGTTGATAGAAAAATAAAGTGAATATAGAATATTTAAACAACAGGATAGTACTATTTATAGCACAAGGTGCAAAACTGCAAAATACACTTTAGTTTCAAGATGTATTTTATGGTTTAGCACATGAACTATTTCAAAATTTTATCCATCGATGTCAAAAATTAAAATCTTACAAACTGCATTGTCTGAATAGAACAGCATTAAATGAGAAAGCAAGAGAAATAAGACATACAAAAATTCCATATGTTTAGAAATTGAACAAACATACTTCTAAATGATTCATAAGTTAGAGAAACCACAATGAAAACAGACAGCACTTTGGACTGATGATATGAAAATAAAAATATCAAAAATTGTGCATGCAGTTGGTAGGGTTCAAGAAAAAAGAGAAACAATACATAAAATATGTGAAAAGGTAAAGTTTGTTTCTATGAAAAGTTTAATAAAACTGATAAATTTCAGGAGTAGCAGTCTGGAGGGAAGTAAGTAGACCAGGTCTGAGAAAGATTTGATAGAATAGTTTCACAATGTCGACAGCGGGAAAAGGTGGAGAGTTTGAGATGCCCTCCCAGATTCTGTGTGTTTCAAGTTGGAGAAGCTGCCCTACCTTATCCTATGCTGAAACATGGGCAAAATAGACAAGTAGTCAAAAGTGTACACGAGAAAGTGGTTAGGGGGCGGAGCCAAGATGGCGGCGTGAGTAGAGCAGTGGAAATCTCCTCCCAAAAACACATAGAGCTATGAAAATATAACAAAGAAAAATCTTCCTAAAATAGAGACCACAGGACACAGGACAACATCCAGACCACATCCACACCTGCAAGAACCCAGCGCCTTCTGAAGGGGGTAAGATACAAGCCCCAGCCCGGCGGGACCTGAGCGCCCCTCCCCCCGGCTCCCGGCGGGTGGAGAGAAACCGGAGCGGTTTTTTTTTTTTTTTTTTTTTTGGCGAGCGCTTTTTGGAAGCCTTAGAGGGACGGGCTCCCGTTGCTGGGGAGGCAGGGTGGCGGGACCGGTGAGGAGGTGCCTGGGAACGGCGCCGGAGGACAAAGAATATCCCGCATTTCTCCCTGCGAGACCTGGGGGCGGGTGCCTGAGACCGGTGCCTGAGGACGGAGGAGGTCGCGCGTTTTTCCCCGTTTTTTTTTTTTTTCTCTTTTTGGCGAGCGCTTTTTGGAAGCCTTGAAGGGACGGGGACCCCAGTGCTAGGGAGGCACGGTGGCGGGACTGGTGAGCGGGTGGCTGGGACCGGCGCCTGAGGACAAAGAATATCCCCCGTTTTTCCCTGCGGGACCGGTGGGCGGGTGCCTGAGACCGGCACTTGAGGACAGAGGAAATCGCGCGTTTTTCCCCTTTTTTTTTTTCTCTTTTCTGCGAGTGCTTTTTGGAAGCCTAAAAGGGACAGGGACCCCGGTGCTGGGGAGGCAGGGCGGTGGGACTGGTGAGCGGGTGCCTGGGACCGGCACCTGAGGACAAAGAATATCCCGCATTTTTCCCTGTGGGACCGGTGGGTGGGTGCCTGAGACCAGCACCTGAGGACGGAAGAAATCGCGCGTTTTTCCCCTTTTTTTCTCTCTTTTTGCCGAGTGCTTTTTGGAAGCCTTGAAGGGACAGGGACCCCGGTGCTAGGGAGGCAGGGCGGCGGGACTGGTGAGCGGGTGCGTGGGACCAGTGCCTGAGGACAAAGAATATTGAGCGTTCCTTCCCTGCGGGACCGGTGGGTGGGTGCTTTTTGGAAGCCTTGAAAGGACAGGGACCCTGGTGCTAGGGAGACAGGGCAGCAGGACCAGTGAGCGGGTGCCTGGGACCGGCAACTGAGGACAAAAAAAAAAAAAAAATCGCTTGTTTTTTCCTTTTTTTTCCTTTTTTTTTTCTCTTTCTTTCTGTTCCCTCTCTCATTGTTGCTGCTGTTGTTTTGGTTTGGAGAGTGCTTTTTGGAAATCTTAAAGGGGCAGGACAGGTCACTTAGACCAGAAGCAGGGAATCTGGGGATCTCTGGGCACTCTAACCCCCTGGGCAGCAGGGAGCACAGAGGCCCCTTACGGAGATAAATAGTCTCCTGGCTGCTCCCCCTCCAACGGGGCTCCACCATTTTGGAGGAACAGCCCCAGCCAGACCAAGCCCACAGCAACAGCGGAGATAAACCCCAAAGCAACTGGGCAGGAAGCAGAAGCCCTGTCTGCGCACAGCTGCCCAGCACAAGCCACTAGAGGTCGCTATTCTCCCAGGAAAAGGCTACAAACCAACAAGAAGGGAAGCTCTTCCAGCGGTCACTTGTACCAGCTCTGCAAACTATCTCTATCACCATGAAAAGGCAAAACTACAGGCAGACAAAGATCACAGAGACAACACTTGAGAAGGAGACAGACCTAACTAGTCCCCCTGAAAAAGAATTCAAAATAAAAATCATGAACATGCTGACAGAGATGCAGAAAAAAATGCAAGAGCAATGGGATGAGATGCAGAGAAAAATGCAAGAGCAGTGGGATGAAGTCCGGAAGGAGATCACAGATGTCAGGAAAGAGATCACAGAAGTGAAACAATCCCTGGAAGGATTTATAAGCAGAATGGATAAGATGCAAGAGGCCATTGAAGGAATAGAAGCCAGAGAACAGGAACGTATAGAAGCTGACATAGAGAGAGATAAAAGGATCTCCAGGAATGAAACAACACTAAGAGAAATATGTGACCAATACAAAAGGAAAAACATTCGTATTATAGGGATACCAGAAGAGGAAGAAAGAGGAAAAGGGATAGAAAGTGTCTTTGAAGAAATAATTGCTGAAAACTTCCCCAAACTGGGGGAGGAAATAATCGAACAGACCATGGAATTATACAGAACCCCCAACAGAAAGGATCCAAGGAGGACAACACCAAGACACATAATAATTAAAATGGCAAGGATCAAGGACAAGGAAAGAGTTTTAAAGGCAGCTAGAGAGAAAAAGGTCACCTATAAAGGAAAACCAATCAGGCTAACATCAGACTTCTCAACAGAAACCCTACAGGCCAGAAGAGAATGGCATGATATACTTAATGCAATGAAACAGAAGGGCCTTGAACCAAGGATACTGTATCCAGCACGACTATCATTTAAATATGATGGTGGGATCAAACAATTCCCAGACAAGCAAAAGCTGAGGGAATTTGCTTCCCACAAACCACCTCTACAGGGCATCCTACAGGGACTGCTCTAGATGGGAGCACCCCTAAAAAGAGCACAGAACAAAACACACAACATATGAAGAATGGAGGAGGAGGAATAAGAAGGGAGAGAAGAAAAGACTCTCCAGACAGTGTATATAACAGCTCAATAAGCGAGCTAAGTTAGGCAGTAAGATACTAAAGAAGCTAACCTTGAACCTTTGGTAACCACGAATCTAAAGCCTGCAATGGCAATAAGTACATATCTTTCAATAGTCACCCTAAATGTAAATGGACTTAATGCACCAATCAAAAGACATAGAGTAATAGAATGGATAAAAAAGCAAGACCCATCTATATGCTGCTTACAAGAAACTCACCTTAAACCCAAAGATAAGCATAGACTAAAAGTCAAGGGATGGAAAAACATATTTCAGGCAAACAACAGTGAGAAGAAAGCAGGGGTTGCAGTACTAATATCAGACAAAATAGACTTCAAAACAAAGAAAGTAATAAGAGATAAAGAAGGCCACTACATAATGATAAAGGGCTTAGTCCAACAAGAGGATATAACCATTCTAAATATATATGCACCCAATACAGGAGCACCAGCATATGTGAAGCAAATACTAACAGAACTAAAGAGGGAAATAGACTGCAATGCATTCATTGTAGGAGACTTCAACACACCACTCACCCCAAAGGATAGATCCACTGGGCAGAAAATAAGTAAAGACACACAGGCACTGAACAACACACTAGAACAGATGGACCTAATAGACATCTATAGAACTTTACATCCAAAAGCAACAGGATATACATTCTTCTCAAGTGCACATGGAACATTCTCCAGAATAGACCACATACTAGCTCACAAAAAGAGCCTCAGTAAATTCCACAATATTGAAATTCTACCAACCAATTTTTCAGACCACAAAGGTATGAAAGTAGAAATAAATTCTACAAAGAAAACAAAAAGGCTCACAAACACATGGAGGCTTAACAACATGCTACTAAATAATCAATGGATCAATGAACAAATCAAAATAGAGATCAAGGAATATATAGAAACAAATGACAACAACAACACTAAGCCCCAACTTCTGTGGGATGCAGCGAAAGCAGTCTTAAGAGGAAAGTATATAGCAATCCAGGCACACTTGAAGAAGGAAGAACAATCCCAAATGAATAGTCTAACATCACAATTATTAAAACTGGAAAAAGAAGAACAAATGAGGCCTAAAGTCAGCAGAAGGAGGGACATAATAAAGATCAGAGAAGAAATAAACAAAATTGAGAAGAATAAAACAATAGCAAAAATCAACGAAACCAAGAGCTGGTTCTTTGAGAAAATAAACAAAATAGATAAGCCTCTAGCCCAAATTATTAAGAGAAAAAGAGAGTCAACACAAATCAACATAATCAGAAATGAGAATGGAAAAATCACGACAGACTCCACAGAAATACAAAGAATTATTAAAGACTACTATGAAAACCTATATGCCAACAAGCTGGAAAACCTAGAAGAAATGGACAACTTCCTAGAAAAATACAACCTCCCAAGACTGACCAAGGAAGAAACACAAAAGTTAAACAAACCAATTACAAGCAAAGAAATTGAAACAGTAATCAAAAAACTACCCAAGAACAAAACCCCGGGGCCGGACGGATTTACCTCGGAATTTTATCAGACACACAGAGAAGACATAATACCCATTCTCCTTAAAGTGTTCCACAAAATAGAAGAAGAGGGAATACTCCCAAACTCATTCTATGAAGCCAACATCACCCTAATACCAAAACCAGGAAAAGACCCCACCAAAAAAGAAAATTACAGACCAATATCCCTGATGAATGTAGATGCAAAAATACTCAATAAAATATTAGCAAACAGAATTCAACAGTATATCAAAAGGATCATACACCATGACCAAGTGGGGTTCATCCCAGGGATGCAAGGATGGTACAACATTCGAAAATCCATCAACATCATCCACCACATCAACAAAAAGAAAGACAAAAACCACATGATCATCTCCATAGATGCTGAAAAAGCATTTGACAAAATTCAACATCCATTCATGATAAAAACTCTCAGCAAAATGGGAATAGAGGGCAAGTACCTCAACATAATAAAGGCCATATATGATAAACCCACAGCCAGCATTATACTGAACAGCGAGAAGCTGAAAGCATTTCCACTGAGAACGGGAACCAGACAGGGATGCCCACTCTCCCCACTGTTATTTAACATAGTACTGGAGGTCCTAGCCACGGCAATCAGACAAAACAAAGAAATACAAGGAATCCAGATTGGTAAAGAAGAAGTTAAACTGTCACTATTTGCAGATGATATGATACTGTACATAAAAAACCCTAAAAACTCCACTCCAAAACTACTAGAACTGATATCGGAATACAGCAAAGTTGCAGGATACAAAATCAACACACAGAAATCTGTAGCTTTCCTATACACTAACAACGAATCAATAGAAAGAGAAATCAGGAAAACAATTCCATTCACCATTGCATCAAAAAGAATAAAATACCTAGGAATAAACCTAACCAAGGAAGTGAAAGACTTATACTCTGAAAACTACAAGTCACTCTTAAGAGAAATTAAAGGGGACACTAATAAATGGAAACTCATCCCATGCTCATGGCTAGGAAGAATTAATATCATCAAAATGGCCATCCTGCCGAAAGCAATATACAAATTTGATGCAATCCCTCTCAAATTACCAGCAACATTCTTCAATGAATTGGAACAAATAATTCAAAAATTCATATGGAAACACCAAAGACCCCGAATAGCCAAAGCAATCCTGAAAAAGAAGAATAAAGTAGGGGGGATCTCACTCCCCAACTTCAAGCTCTACTACAAAGCCATAGTAATCAAGACAATTTGGTACTGGCACAAGAACAGAGCCACAGACCAGTGGAACAGATTAGAGACCCCAGAAATTAACCCAAACATATATGGTCAATTAATATTTGATAAAGGAGCCATGGACATACAATGGCAAAATGACAGTCTCTTCAACAGATGGTGCTGGCAAAACTGGACAGCTACATGTAGGAGAATGAAACTGGACCATTGTTTAACCCCATATACAAAGGTAAACTCAAAATGGATCAAAGACCTGAATGTAAGTCACGAAACCATTAAAGTCTTGGAAAAAAACATAGGCAGAAACCTCTTAGACATAAACATGAGTGATCTCTTCTTGAACATATCTCCCCGGGCAAGGAAAACAACAGCAAAAATGAGCAAGTGGGACTACATTAAGCTGAAAAGCTTCTGTACAGCGAAAGACACCATCAATAGAACAAAAAGGAACCCTACAGTATGGGAGAATATATTTGAAAATGACAGATCTGATAAAGGCTTGACGTCCAGAATATATAAAGAGCTCACACGCCTCAACAAACAAAAAACAAATAACCCAATTAAAAAATGGGCAGAGGAACTGAACAGACAGTTCTCCAAAAAAGAAATACAGATGGCCAAGAGACACATGAAAAGATGCTCCACATCGCTAATTATCAGAGAAATGCAAATTAAAACTACAATGAGGTATCACCTCACACCAGTAAGGATAGCTGCCATCCAAAAGACAAACAACAACAAATGTTGGCGAGGCTGTGGAGAAAGGGGAACCCTCCTACACTGCTGGTGGGAATGTAAATTAGTTCAACCATTGTGGAAAGCAGTATGGAGGTGCATCAAAATGCTCAAAACAGACCTACCATTTGACCCAGGAATTCCACTCCTAGGAATTTACCCTAAGAACGCAGCAATCAAGTTTGAGAAAGACAGATGCACTCCTATGTTTATCGCAGCACTATTTACAATAGCCAAGAATTGGAAGCAACCTAAATGTCCATCTGTAGATGAATGGATAAAGAAGATGTGGTACATATACACAATGGAATACTACTCAGCCATAAGAAGTGGAAAAATCCAACCATTTGCAGCAACATGGATGGAGCTGGAGAGTATTATGCTCAGTGAAATAAGCCAAGCGGAGAAAGAGAAATACCAAATGATTTCACTCATCTGAGGAGTATAGGAACAAAGGAAAAACTGAAGGAACAAAACAGCAGCAGAATTACAGAACCCAAAAATGGACTAACAGGTACCAAAGGGAAAGGAACTGGGGAGGATGGGTGGGCAGGGAGGGATAAGGGGGGGGAAGAAGAAGGGGGGTATTAAGATTAGCATGCATGGGGGGGAGGGAGAAAGGGGAGGGTGGGCTGCACAACACAGAGAGGACAAGTAGTGACTCTACCACATTTTGCTAAGCTGATGGACAGTAACCGTAATGTGGTTGTTAGGAGGGACCTGATATAGGGGAGAGCATAGTAAACATAGTATTCTTCAGGTAAGTGTAGATTAAAAATTTAAAAAAAAAAAGAAAGAAAGAAAGAAAAGGGGGATTACTCCTTAACAGGATAAAACTATTGGTAAATCAAAGATCAACGCATGCTTTAAATATCCTTAATGTTGATCACTTAAAGGGTGTCAGATGATCAGCTATGGAGGTACTCTTTTCTGATAATATTCCTTTCTCTTAATTAAAAAAAAAAAAAAAAGCAGTTACTGTGTGCTGACCTCCAATGAGTTCTGCACAGTGGTATAGAGGGCATGTCAAAGTGTGGGCAAAGGGTCTGTTTGTTTCTACGCAGAAGATCAAGGCCTAGCTTGGATACCCAGAAAATGAACTAAGATATGATATGAGGAGGAGCTTCCGGCATCAGCACTCTCTGGAGGACTCGTGCCGGGGGATGATCATCAAAAAGCCTCCACAGGGATCCGGACGATGCTGCGGTTGTGGCTGCATCCAGCCCACCGTCTCCTGGACTTGCCATAAGAAGGAGGAGGGAGATGTCTAGGCTGGCATGTGCATACAGTGAGACAACGAATTTGACTGGATCTGTACTGTTGGAACTCAACCAGGAGTTGGGAGGGGTGCAAGTTGTAGCACCCCAAAATCTCATGACTATAGACTATCTATGGTTAAAAGAACATATGGGATGTGAACAGATCCCAGAAATGGGCTGCTTTAATTTGTCTGATGGTTCAAGTACAGTTGGAAAATATCCATCATATCATAGATAAATTTTCACAAATGCCTAGGGTGCCTAAATGGTTTTCTTGGCTTCACTGGAGATGGCTGGTAATTATAGATTTGCTTTGTTTATGTCACCATATTCCTATTATGTTAATATGTTTGTGCAAATTAGTTAGTAGTTTAAAACCTATACATACTTAAGGTACTATACAAGAAGATATGTCAAAGAAATAATCAATCCTCCCAAGTTTCCTTCATATGCTACATCTATAGCTTTTCTTCTTCCTTCCTAATTACAAACCTTAAATAGAATTCGTGCCTCATATCGAATTTACCGAGTATCATAATTCCTCCAGGTGGTAAAGATACCTCGAGACAAGTGCTGGGCATAGAAGCCACAGGGCATAAATCTGCAAAGAAGTAAAAAGCTAACCTTTGCAAACAATATGGCTTCTCTCTCGCTTACCAACTTTACATTTCCCTGTATGGCCCCGGAAGATGACTGGTTAGCCAGAGACGGGTAAGATTCCTCAAGGGAGGAACAACCTAAGACAGGCACAGTCGCAGGGGGGCCATCAGGTGAGAATTTGGGGATCAACAGAGGTGAGGCTCAGAACCTCACCCCCCCTGCTTTGAGAGAAATCTTCTGCATCCGTGGATGTCTTGCTGTCCTTGTCTAGCCTGGATTAATACTTAGTCCATAGGCACACACCTGATCATCTGATCATCTACATTTGCCTTCTTACAGCACTAAACTATGTTTTCTACCTTTATCTTGCATCTACCTACCACTTCAGCATTTTATTAAAAATAAAAATAATAATAATAATAGGAGAAATGTGGGATCAACATATAAATCAAGTACAAAAATCAAATGAATATTCATATTTGACCTGATGGTTTATAGGTCATATTGCATGATCAAAACCGAAAGTTTCTGTGATGACTGCCCTTGTACTGTTCACCATGTAAGAATTTATTCACTCGGTAAGAATTTGTTCACCATGTAAGAACTTGTTCGTTATGCTTCAGAAGATTGGAGACTGACGAGAATTAGGCTTGAGATGGATTAATGATTGTACATTGAGCATTGACCCCCCTATACTGAATTTTATTGTTGTTAACAACCATTTGATCAATAAATATGAGAGATGCCCTCTCAAAAAAAAAAAAAAAAAAAAAAAGTGTACACGAGTTTGAGCAAAAAGGAGCTGTTCGTGCAGTAGTGCTGAGTAAGATTTTCAGTATTGTGCTGGGGCAGAAGAAGAATTTCAGAAGTTTGAAGAGCAAACAGGAGAACAGGTCATACTGATTTTGAACATATTTTTTAATAAACTCCATTGTGAAGAGAAGGAAAGGCAAGAGCCGAGAGAAACAGGAAGTCAAGGACAGAGGTTTTGAGGTTCTTTTTTAAGTTGATATTTGGGTATATTCACACATATTGTAAGAAAGCCAGAAGAAAGGGAGTGGCTAAACTTACAAAGAGGAAGGGAACCGCCCACGCAGTGATTTTCTAAGGAGATTGTGAGCAGGGGACGACGGAGGCAAATGCAAAGGGTAAATGACACCACGTCAAGATGAAGGAGTAAGCTTAACCCTGACAAGGGACATCTTGCCATTTTATTCCAAACGAGTGTTTGTAGATACGGAGGCCAACAGTTGAAGGAGTTTCCGCCAGGTTCCATGTGTGTGTGTAATAAGAAATGAGGCCACCTGCTTACAATCATAGAAGAGAAATAATGCATTAAAGGACATTTCGAGAAAGACTGTATAAAAAATGGCAGGGCTGACTAGAGGCATGTATGTTTGTGGATCATCCTCGAAGTCCCAGTTCACACTGGTGACCTTGCATATATGTGGCATTAAACTACGTGGCTGTGCTCAGGAACATAAGCTAAGGTACAAAGAAGCTGGACCTTTGCTTCACATGAGCGATTTTTTCAAGAGCACATGACAGAAAATAGGGAGGAAAGCTGGGGCTATTGGCAAAGGTGATTGATGTGAAAGGCCACAGTGCATCAGCCAGATACAGAAAGAAACCAAAACTGCAGGAGGTGGAGATAAGGAACCGGGATGAGCCTGCAGCACAGATCTTGATAAGGTCATAGAATCAGTTACTTGGTGAGAATCGTTGATGAGGCATAGAAAAGACATGCGATTTCAGTTAGAGAATAGCAGGTTTAAGTACAAGATCCTAGAGGCGAACAGTTCTTAGGCGCGGCAGGTTCCAGAAAGGCATAATGAAGTGAGGTGGACATAAAGCGCAATTAGAAGCATTAAGGTCAAAATTTGAAATGGCCATCAGAGTGGACACGGACATGAATCTAATAATGGCTTGGGTAGGAAAGGAAAGGAAGAGTCAGATACGGCAGGATGGATGGCAATGAAGCAAACAAGAAGAATGACGCTTTGGGTTTATGACAGGCAGACAGAACACACCTGTGTGAGGCCACAGACAGTGAGAAGGACGCAGCAGATCTCAGAATGGCAAGTGCGGCAGCCTTGGGCACAGGGCAAGGAGGAGAACGGAGTGGCAACAGTGAGGTCTCAGAGGCCTTGTATTCACACTTTATTACAAGGAACTTGTGAAAGCATATTTATTTCCCAGCAGATAAATAGACAAATGGCTAGATGTTTGCAAACATATTTGTCTAACCTTTGAAGATTTAATAGCAGGTTCTATGACAGCAGAGAGGTGAAATGTCACCGTCATTCCATCTGAATTGAAAAAGTCATAGAAAACTTTAAATAGTAGTTATTACCACTTCCAAAATTTGCTCGCAGTCTCCAGAAACCTACCGGAACTAGAAATTTGATGAGGAGATGACTTTAAAATGAATAAAGATGTTTGCAGTAGGAAAAAAAATAAAAGAGCTGCTGGCGGAGAGACTGAGTTGGTCCATAATTAATACGAACATCAATCTTTCTGAAATGTCAGGATGAAAGCCTATTCTTGCTGAAATAATTTGATTCACTGTCTCTTAAAATAGCACAGAAAGCAAAGGAAAGGGACATTGGCAAGAAGAGGTTTGTGCGTGCAAACAATAGTGCCTCATTTCTTCCCATATTTCCTCTGTGTACAAGGTCCTAGAGGGGGGCCAGTTATGTCAGATGCTATGTCAGACTGCTGCTGGTGCCCACCCCCTGGGAGAAGCGGTTGCTGGTTTGAGCAGCAGATATATCCCCAGAGAATGGGAAGTTCCTTGATTCGTACTACAATTTATACTACAAATGAAGTCATGTTCCAGAGGTATTTTAGCCTAAAGTGTAATTTTTCCTTATCATGCATCCTAGAAATGCCTCAAACAAGAGCTGACAATAACACCAATGTGACATATTACATAATAAAATATTAAAAATCCCTTTTATTGAGTGACTTCTATGAGGCAGTCATGTGCTTTAAACATACCACATCTTTCAGTCCTTACATCAGCCCTATACGGTAGACAAAAATCCCTACTTTGAGAGAGGAAAACAGATTCAGAAAAGGTTAAGAGTCAAATCATATATTTTAAGTTAAGTTGCTAACCCCATGACTTCTCCCACTATGACCTACCGTGTCACGCTGCCTTCTGAGCAGAAGACTCTCTGGTCACTGGCACTTTCTTAGGAAAGGTCTGTGAAGGACATGACACATTATACCCTGTTGCTGCTCCCAGCAGTGCTTGTTCCAGCTCAGTGGCTCCACGGAGACCAGGGATCAGCCCCAAGACCACAGGTGAGTACAACATGTCCAAGCCATCCTTTACACCCATGCCTGTAAGCTCACCTCTGCCAGGAAGCACCCCAGAGCAGAGATTTCTGACCTTGGATGCGGGAAGGGACTCAGTCCCTCAGAGAGAGGGCCAGTATGTCCTGGTAATTATCTTAATTCCTGCATTCATTCATCCGACACCCATTTACTGAGCACCACCAGTAGACTATGTCCTGGGATGGGCATCCAGAATATATAAATCAATAAAACAGTCTTCCTACCCTCAATGAGCTCACAGGCAAGGGAGGGCAAAGCCATGAGGGGAACTGATTAGAAGGCAGCATGGAGAGGGCAAAGTTGGCATCATGCAGACTCCAAGGAAGTGGGCAAAGAGAGATGCAAAGATGAGCGAGTGCATCACAGCATCTCAATGGGCAACACAGATCACATTGAACGTCACTGGCTCCAAGGACATTTTGTTTTGGCAGAAGTGCTACCATATCTGAATAGATAGAATCAGGGCCTTGAAGCTAATTCAGTTTTTCAGCATAAGGCCATCCAGAACCAAAGGGAAAATTAAAGTTAAGGCTTTACTTTCAAAAGAGTCTAACTGATAATTGTATAATACAAATGTGTTTCTACTGAAAAATGGGATTGTAAGACCAGAACATACTGGTTTATTCATTGCTGGTTTCCAGACATTAGTCTTTTCTTTCCAGATTTCTGGAAGTCTTTATATCTCAAGATACATTTTATCAGTTGGGTGTTGTGTTCACAGTAACAACAGAAATCCTGGCAAATAGAATAAAGTCACTTGTTCTCTTTTTTCAAGCATAAAAATAAAAATTCTGGTAGCAAGCTGTGACGAGTATTGGCTCAGAGGCTCAATAAAGTCTCTGTGACTCTCTCTAAAAAGACTCTTCTACTTTCAGTCCATGTTAAGAGAGCTGAGCTGATCTTCTCCTAGGCAGGGAGACCAGTTGAGAAAAAGAGAAATGTGCCAGATGAGTCCACCTTTCTTTTAAGGAACTTCCCTGGAAGGCCCATCCAAGAACTGCTGCTTACACCTCAAACCCCACTGCTCCACCACAGTGTGCATCACTTGTGTTAAATCTCAAAGACTCCTACTACTGGGTCACTATCCCATTTCCAAGAGAGGCTGGAAGATTTATATATCTGTATCTATTTTTCTGTCTTCATAGCGAACTTGCCTGGGGCTGAAACCCATTGGCAAGACAATAACATATATAATAGAATACACATAAATATTATATAAATATATATAAATATATATTTTTTACTGGCTACATTGTTGCTCCTCCCTCAATAGGGTTTTGTTAGTAAGAAATATAGGAAAAATGACTGTTGAAGATAAAAATATTAGTCTCAGCCACAATCTTCCACATTAGTTTCGGAAAACAGTGCTGCTTTGGCGTTTTAAGAAAGCTTTTATAAATCACTCTACATGAATAAATTGTAATGCAGCAAGAAGAGAAGCAGCTAGAAAGTGTGTTCAGCTCACTACCAGTAACGCAGATACACTTAGAGCTCTGAAAACAAAGACCTGCGGATGGAAGTTAAACTATTATTGATTTTGTATCAGCTGATTCAATTTATACATTTGCATTCATTTTTTTAATTTTAGCTGTTGCTTATTAAGTTTATATTAATGTGTTTAAGTGCTGGTTCATAAACTATGTGACTTTCTTATAAGAGAAATGCAAAGTGTTAAAAGGAAGAGAGTCTTATATTTTTCTGATTTGATATCTTGAGATTTAGGGAGAGAGAAAATATAGCATGAACCAAAAATGCAGTCTGATTTGAAGTTGGTATTCTTAGCCTAGCAATTCCAGCTAGCAAAGCAGTTTACTGATTCAAAATAGTACCCCTCTTTAAAAACAAAGCTGGTGTCTGTATGTGTGCATAATATATGTGTGTATATATATATATATATGTATTTGACATATACATACTTACACATGTGTATTTAATATCTCAAACACATATTTTCTTCTGAAGTGGGGCTTACGTATTTTAGGTTGTTTTATTTGTTTGCTTTACAGTTGTCAAAGATTAAAATCACTCCCTGGAGCAAATCCTTATCTTCTTCAGGAGACCTCTCACTGTTTCATGAAGGGAAGAACTCAAAATACTTCTCTTCACAAGACATAAATTAGTTGACTAAATTATTCCAGTTGAAAACGGTTGACCAGCTTATTTAGCTTCCTATCATCCTTTTAATATCTCAGCAGTTCTAGCTCTTGAATTTGTTAATATCTGAGTCTCTACTGCATTCTGGACAAATATTACTGGACATATTAAAATATATTAGTAAATCAATTGGTCTTTTCAGTCGAATAACTATTTCATCATATGATAAAACATTTATTTGTATCTACTATGAACCAGGACCT
The DNA here is from genome assembly GCF_040802235.1 of Manis javanica. Classification (NCBI taxonomy): domain Eukaryota; kingdom Metazoa; phylum Chordata; class Mammalia; order Pholidota; family Manidae; genus Manis; species Manis javanica. Next base: position 230,034,855 of record NC_133156.1, on the reverse strand, counting down.
TTGCTGGACCTGAACAATACTGACAAGACCTCATACAACTGTGTCTTCAATGTTGTAAACAGTGGTCAGCAATTACAAGACCATGCAACAGGTGCCAAGATGGAAGCATGTGATCTCAGAAATGTTATTCTGAAATATAAGTTGAGTAGAGAAGAAAGAGGAAATTTTTAGCCATAAACAAACCCAGCATCTTCATTTTACATCTGTGAATAAATACACAAATGTACCTTCTCCTTTTCATAAGAATGTAATACATCTGTTCAAGGATGGCAACTATTTTTCCTAAATTAGGCATCCTCTGGGATGCCTTGCTAAAATATTTATGTGAGTTATACTCATACTCTTTTTTAAAAGGCTCTGGATTCCTATTGATTCTTAGAAATTTAAAAGAAAAAAAGAATGTTACTGTGAAGAGATATCCTTCATAAATCAATACAGTCTGTTTATTTCAGAAAGCTGAGAGCTAAAGATCATTTTAATTTAAAATGAAATAATACAAGTAAAAATATTTTATTCTTCTGACTTTGGGAGAGTAACCATACCCTTTATAAAATTTATACGCAGTGTGATAGGGTGTATGTGTGTGTTGTATGTGTGTATCTGCAGTGAGGGTTGTGGGAAGGTAGAGATTTTCATTTTCTGTTGTTTTTATAAATTCTGTTGAGTGTGGTATAAACAAAATGAAAAAGCTATTGCTTGTCTGCTTCTCTTTTCAGGAAGAACTGGGAGTGCCTTCTTTATGCATAGGTCAAATTTCAGAAATATTTTTCATGTCCTTGCAGATGTTTCACATATTTCCATTTAGACTATTTTGTTAGTTTTCTAATTAAAGGGAGGCAGTATCCAGCGTGGATTCAAGCATAGGCTTTGAAGATAGACAGGAGCTGGTTTGGGCTGAATGATTTGGGCAGGGTGCTCATCTGTAATATGAAGACTTAACATTTATTTTATTAGGGTATTATGAGAATTAAAATATTTAATGTATGTGAACTACCATCACAGTACATAATAAATGTCCTGTGATGACAAGCTATCATTATTATTATCTAGCCATTTAAAAACACCTTTGCGCTTATTCCTGCCACATTGAGGTTGTTTAATTAATATCAGGTGGAGCATAGGAAAAGCAATTGCTTTCCAGTATGAGAAGGTAGACCTTTGAAATATGCTCCATTTCTACAATGTTATTTATTAATATGTCTTAAAATGTCATGTGATTTGTTTTCTTGACCAAAATGAATGTAACTCAGAAAATGATAAATTCAATAGATAGAACTGCCAAGATATTAAATGGATGATTTAGGACTAAATAAGTTGGCTAAATATTATCAAAATATTCAATTTGTTCCTTGAGAAGAAAATTGAAATATTTAGGAAACTGTATTTCCTGTTGTCTTAAACATTTTTTTGCTTTTATTACCTCTTTGCAGTAAAAAAAGAGAGTAGTCATTATAAGCCTAATGAGAATAAAGCATGACCTCAATAAGAAGTACAAATTACAAATGGGAGATACAAAAGAATATGTGGATAAATGACAAATGTATCATATTCCCAAAAGAATTTTAAATATCATGAAGGTATCGATTCTTCACACTTAAAATATACTAAGACCAATAAAAATACCAATAGCGATTTTCTTACTAATTGTCTAAAAGGTTGCAAAATCCATCTATATTTTTTTTGAAGGAAATGAGAATGAAATCATCCTAAAATAAAGTAAAATATAGTATAAAGTTGAAGTGATTACATTGTAGGGCTAATCTGGAGATGTGGATAGAGAAGGATAAATGTTCCATCGGATCACTTCCTCCACTGAAACACTCCATGGAATCAAGGCACTACCAAAAATTAGTGAGAAAGATAAATATTTATCAAATGATTGTAGCTAACTAACGATTGGGATTTTAATTAATTTAGCTGCATGAGACAATGTTTACCAATACAAATTATTAATGAATTAAAAAATGAAAATGAATAAGGACATATCAGAAAACATAACTAAAGAAAATAATACAGCTAAGAAAGAAAAACCTTTAAAAAGAAAGAAACTAGCCATTTATAAACCTGACTTAGAATGTGACCTCTGCACCAACCCCTGCTTCCCCAGCGCATCCTTTGCTGGTTATGCTCTCTTGTTCACACATTTCTTTTAGACATGCAGATGTGTCCTTTGTGCTTCTTAGTTATATTCCTCTGTACATCTTTTGATGGATATTAGATGTTCTGGGAAAACTCAGACAAGGGAAAATAAGGAAATGATAACCTGTATAGTTACATAAATCATTGTTTGTTCACAACTACTTCCTAGAACCTTATACATAACAGGTGTTCAGTCATGTTTACTGAATAAATAAGTAATTGAATGAGAACAAGAATACCAATGACAAGTCACAGGAGCTTTAAAAGAATCAAGAACCATAAAACAGTACAGCAAAAAAAGGTTGAGAATTCACTTAGAAGAGTCTTTCAATTTGCAGATGAGGAAACTGCCACCCAGAATAAGGAAATGACTTGCTCTGGATTATATAGTTTGCAAGGGGCAGAGGGTAAATAACTGAAAATTAATACTTTCCTGTGATATTTTCTCTATCTACCAGAACACCCAAAATATAACTAAAGTCATGAATACAGAACTGATCATTCAAAAGACAAACTTTCTCTATGCATTTTTAAAATGTATTTAGACATTCCACAAATTTAAGCAGAGAGGAAAGCCAAGGTAAATGCATTCTATATACAGACCAGAAAGAATTTGGGCCATACTCGACAATTGCTGCCAATGTTATGTTTTTCAATACAAGGGCTGGCGATGAAACTACCTTCCCGGATGTAGGGCTACATTGTTTGCACAGTGGGACAGGAGCTCAGCTCTCCTGGATTCACATTCAGTGCTCTTTCCACTGTCCTCTTACTCTCATTAAAACACTGAAGTATTAGGGAGAGAAAACAGCAATAGCATTAAATTTTAAAAATAAGTGGAGGGGAAAGGTTGTCTTTAAACAAACTTACTAAAATTAATACTTCAGGGGTATATGCAAAATACGACATGTTCATTCAGTCAGCATCTACTTGTTCAGCATATATTTATTAACCATCTACCATATGAAGACAAAATACAAGACACAAGAGACACAATGATGAATGGATCAGAAGCCATCATTCATGGAGTTTTCAACACTTAAGGACCAAGTGTCAACAATGAGATGGAGAAAGCATGACCTGCCACTCTGCGGACTGGGTTACTTTAGGGTAAAAATGTGACCACCCATCTGGACCATTCTGGGTAGCTGAAATTAACTGTGAAACTGGGATATTATAGAAATATAAGTAGAAAATAATCTCCGAGAGAAACTTTTCATATGACTCGCCTCTGGGGAACATTTCCCAGTGTTTTCTTAGAATGCTCTCCACCTTAACAGCCACAAATCCAAAGCAGTCTTCAATCTCTAGGTTAACATCAACCTTCATTAAAATGTACATAAAACTGTCTCCAAGGATTTTCATGAAATGGAATCAATCTGAAGGAAAAAATGAGATCTTCAGGGGAGATAAAGTAAAAAGTTTTAGGAATCTTTGAGGAAAAGCAAGCATTTCAAAGCTGCCAAAGAAACATACAGATATGTATACATGTGTATCATTTTCAAAGAATTTTCAATCAATTTTCTCATTAGGGCTCCAAGATTTGAAATGTAGCATGTTTGGTATCCCTTTGGGTTGGTGACAGGGTGATAGGCTTTCTTAAACTGATCTATGACAAGGAAATTCTTCCACACAAGACACCTCATACTGAAGTCAGTTGACCTGGCAACCCAGCGGCCCTAATTTCCTGAGAAACATAAACAGCACAGGAAAGAGAGACAAATATGGATTCATTTCCTAGTGGCATCTCATTAAAATGAGTCCTGGGAGTGCCTAGAAACTCTGACTGGCAGCATTCTTTTTCTTGAACTATTTTCTTAAACTGGAGAGGCAGAAAAGCAGGGCCATGGAGAACAGAATTGCAAGGGTAACAGTGATGCCAGACCAGCCTGAGATGACAAGGTACCTCCGGGGAACTACAATGTGGTCAGGAGCCAAGGGTGACAAGGATAAACCATTGCCAGGAAACCAGAGCCCAGGGAGAACTTAGGGAGGATGACCATTGTGGGAACCAGAATTTTGCTGTGCTGTCAATGAGGACTGTAACGGTTTTTAAGGTTTACTGTGTGGCAAGCACTATGCTTGCTGCTTTGTATTTCTCTTTACATCCTCAAAGTTCAATGAACTGCCATCTCTTTTGTCCCTAACAATTCAGCCCAAACTGACACATCTAAGTGTCTGTACCATTCTTGACCCCCTGGTGCATCTCTACAGCATGGACCTCCTTGTCTATCATCTACCTAAATCTTAATGGAGTTACTGTTTTTTTCTTCATATTTAAATAAAATTATGTCTTCCTTTATAAGTCCATCTTCCCTATTTACGGGTTTTCCAAACGTACAACTGAAATCCAAATGCCCCTCTTTTAAACAAGAGAAGAAATAAGTTATTTGTCTGGAGGTCACTCTTTACAAAAGAACTACCGCACACATCAGTGACTATAAAAGTGGAAATAACCTTAGAGGAAGGTCAAGGTCTGGGCTAGTACTCCTCTCTGCTATCTCTGCTTGGTAATCATCAAAGATCTAACACCTGGTCTCCACAGGGCAGCCAGTAAAGAAAATTCAGAGGGCAGGAGCTATGATGTCAGATGTCAAATAAGTCTGATTCCTGGCCTGGTTACTTCTACAGTTGCCATAGACATGTAAGGTTGCCTTAATCAGCAGTCAGTCCAGGTATGTGAGAGCAGTTGTTCATCCAGTCACTAAAATGAAGGGAGATGTGGGAAAGTTGGCTACAAAGGTTGATAGTGACTGTAAACATTGCAACACTGTTTAGCATCTCAGTCGACATGAGAAAAGAAAGGGAGTTAAGAATAAAGAATTACCAGTAGCACCAAACAGTCACAGGGGAGAGTATATTTCAGTTCTCTTGTCTCAGTTGGTTCTTGGGACTGAATATTTCAACCATTTCCCTGATTACAAAAGCCATCTCAATTCAAACAAAGAGAAAGGAGGATATATGCCTGCTGTTTATAATGACACCATCACGATGTATGTGTGTGTGCTAGGTGCACATCTGTGTGTGTCTGAGTGTACATGCATGTAAGTGTGGGTGACTGTGCCCAAATACACAGTAAGTGCTTGAAACAAGCCCTGTGGGTTATCATTACAACAGTCAGCTTTGATGACAAGGGCACCTCAAACACACACCTATTTGCCTCATATTGAACCTTAGGATCCCTCATTCTATGCCCTAGTTTTATGACTTGTTTGCTTTGGATACCGCCTCTGCTTTGGGGACCCAGACATTCACTTTCGAGAGTAGAGGCTTTGGTTGTTCCCTTTGCCCTCTCCCTTTCCTCCCTCCAAGGAGTCCTCCCAACACCCAGAGGAGGTGCCAAGGCTCTTAGAGGAAGATAATTTTTTTCCAAAACCTGCAGAGGGTTGGGGTGAGTGCACAGAATACCTGGATTTTCCGGCCATAAGACAGACTTCCTCTTGGTCTGTGGGTTTAGCTTCTCTGTGGATTTCAAAAGCAAATTCTCTGGTCTCTCCAGAAGTCAAACTTTGCCTTACCCATTTTGAACCATCCATAGTTGCAAGCCTCTACCTGACACAAACGCTGCCCGGAAGATATTGTTCCTGGCACTTCTCATTAAGAATCCCAGTTTCTAACAAGGATGCCCAAACTCAGGAGCATCTGTAAAGAGATAGTAGGAAAGAATGGCAACAAACTGCTCCAAGCTGATGGCGGAAGGTAGAAATACTATTCATGGGAAATCATTGAATTCTGGCTCCAGTTAAGCCTGAAACTGTGAGCATTTCTCCAGTGTTTCTCTCTGTGGTAGGAAATTGACAGCAAATTGTGATTATTTAATGGAAGAAGTGATGAACTATGTAGCTATAGCCCCAGCTCCTCAGCTCAAATGCCCTCTTCCATTGTTTATTTGCTTTTTTAAAACTCTAGGCTTTAGAAACAAGACAACTCCCCTTAACCAAACTTCTCTCCTACAAAATTTACAAAGAATCCAAGCTAAGTGAATTATCATTCAGTGACACTTCTCTCAAAGTTTCAATTTTTCAAAGCTTCAGTGATTTCTACTAGTTTTAAAAAATAATACTGACGTTTATCAGTGTGTGTCAGCCATTGGTTGTATATGAATTTTCTTTCTTTCAAACCTGATTCTCACCTGTGCTGGGTCACTCTCCTAATGAGCAGTATCTCCCTTAATGACACTGGTCTGGTTCCTTGACTTCCCAGGCACTTTTAGTTATTAGAGGGTCTTACTCTGGTACATAAGACTTCATTTGAAATGACACTGTCAATCTTGATGAAAGCTCTTCTGTCCTCCTTCCCGGCACAGGACAGAACAATGTCTTGAGTGAGGGATAAGGAGGTGGGCAGCAGGGAGGGGCTCACTCAGCTTCCGGACCTCCTGACATCCCTCAAACACAACCCCCCTTCTAGACAATGGTTTCTCAAATGCTGCAGATGCTGAGAAAGGACAGGGTGAGGGCAGCATCTTTCTCGTACTCAATTGGACAGATCACAATCCTCTGTTTTGGTTGATACTGTTTTCTTGTGCTACCTGTACAGCCACCAGTGTGGGTTGGGTGACCTTCTTTTGGGTCATGTGAGTGAGCTTTTCAGAGGGCTCTTTCCATTGCACTGATGTAGAAGATCCCATCCTAGTCTGCCCTCCCCCATCCTCTCTTTGGTTCCTTCAAAGAGAGCTCATCCCCTGACCTCTTGCTGTCAAAGCTTCTCTTCCAGGAGGTAGTCATTTTGAATGGGGTTATGGCTGACAGTTCAAACCCAACTATGTTTCAGTCTTCAGTAAACTCTTAGGAGTCACATATCCTTCTCAGACAAGTAGTGACAATGCTTTTGCTTGGCCCCAGCCCCTTTTCTGGTCTCACAGCTCTAACTTTTTTTTTTTTTGACTGCTTAGGCTGCATGAGGGGTGATAGGCAAGGTCACCAGAAAAAGCAGGATTGCAAGGGAAGGGAGTGAAATGACCATGTCCCTACAGCACAGATCTCCACATCATTTCAAGTGATTCTCTTGAAATTCTTCCCCTCTTCTTGCAGAATGAAAAGCACTTTTCTCTCGGGAAATAGCATCCCTCAAAAGGCAGAATTTCTTTTTCCTGGGTCAGCCCTATGTTGGTTGAGAGGCCGCTCTGTTGCAGGGGCTGTGATATTTGGGTCAGTTCTGATGTCTTTAAGTAAATCCTACAGGAAGATGGCTGGCCCCAACTGGAGATGGCTGGGTTAAATGAATATGAGAGGCATTGACATCTTTCAGTCACATTTAGGGCCTTAACTGTGACATCTGATAAGACAGGGAAGAATCTCAACTTGTATAATCTTGTAACTAAATTCTAACCTTACAGTTCTGCTCTCCTGCTGCTGAGAAGAGCCTTGGCTAGTAAAGGGAAGCATGGACACATGTAACCAGCGTTGGCCTGTGTTTACCTGATTGTCCTATTTTTAATGGGAGACCTGGTGATTCCTTCAGTCCAAACTGTCTTTTTCCTGGATCCTAGTTTCCTGCTGGAGTGTCCTTCTTTTATGGTCCTAGTCTAAAAGTTGACTAACCTTAACTAGAATGTAAGATTCTACCAGTGCCATCCTACTGTACCTCACACACACACACAAACATACACACATAACACACACACACACACTATGTATCCATGAGAGCTCCATCACATACCTTGGGGTGGAATCGCTGCAGCACTGATAAATCCCCATTTTTTATGTTCTTTTTGATGTTTAAACCTGTACTCAGATGCCCCTATAATTACCCAGAATCTCTTTTTCACCAGGAGATGGGCCATCAATCTTCTCTTTATGGGAAAATTGAAGGGAAGCCCCAGGAGCTACTTTCCAATTCTTCCACTTTTCTCCTGACCTTCTTTCACATCTTTGGTTCCTTCTAGTTGTGATGAATAATTCAGAAGTTTCCCTCTACTATACCAGACGTGCTGTTTGTTTAAACTTTTCAGAAATGTATTCAAGCAATGTGTCTCTGTCTGACTCAAAAAGCAAGTCTCAAGCCTGACATATAGACTAAACTTTTCCTCAGATATCCTAACACAAAAACATTTGTAAGGTTAGGTAGACCATAAATGACATACGAGAGGAAATCAATCAGAAAACCCTCTACCACTCAAGGCTCCATTATCCCAGAAATCACAGAGAAAGTAGATTATATAAACAGAATTGAAGGATCAAACCCAAACCAAATTTCTTTTTTACTGAGTTGGACTACTTCTTTTCAACTTAAGATAATTAAAAAGTGGATTTAATTGCATTTTATTCAACAAATATTAATGTTCCATGACCTTGAGAAGTTCATCCTCAAGTAAGATGTGCAGATATCTAGCCAAGTAGTTCCAGTAAAAGGCAGATGGGATTGCGGTGCTGACAAGCAGAAGGAAGAATTGATTCTGACTGAAGCTACATGGACACAGTTGTACCTGAGTTGTGCCTTGAATGATTAGTAAGGGGTACAGCACAGAACAAAGGGAAGGGTAGCCTAGTGGAGCGGAAGGCTCAGCAAAGATTCGTGGAAGGAATAGCTCAGGATGCATTTTAGGGAACAGCAGTTACTTTGGTGGGTCTATGGGCTGAGCACTTAGGAAAAGTAAAGATAACATAGAAAAGGGGCATTCTTAAATACCAGATATAGTTTGGATTGGATTATATGAGCAAAAAAGGATTTGGTGGAGATTCCTGGAGAAGGAAGAAATGTGGTGACACACAGTTTCTAAAAATTCATACATGTTAACACCTTTAATTATGACAACAATCCTGTAAGGTAAGTACTGTCATTACCCCTATTGTACAAATTAGGAAATGGAGATTTTAGGAATTATTTACCAAAGGTTACATGGCTATTATGTAACTGAGGCACATCTTGAATCCAAGCAGTCTGACTGCAAAACCCACTATGTTTAACTGTTATACACATAGCCTTTGAGCCCAGGTAGTTTGTACCTGGGGTTTCAGGGAAGGATCAGGTATCAGGGCTGCGGGACATTGGGAGATGGTGAACTAAATGCGCTATGCAGTGGGAAATGTGGGCAGGGGAGACTTTCTAGAGGCAGAGAGTCCTGGAGGTGTGGCAGGAAGTGCTACATTCTTTCTAATATGCCCCTTCTAATATCCTATTATGGATACAATAGAATTTGGTTGAAAGTGGTGTGGTGTTTTTATGGGGGGAAAATTATTTTTATCATAGTGACCAAGAAGAGCTTCACAAGCTGATTACAATTGTGTTTACATATCTGTCTTGTATTGCTGGCTTCTTACAGAACAATGTCCAGTGCATGGCAGATACTCTAGAATTGAATGAATGAGTGCATGGATAAATTAGTTAATGATGGACTTAAGAAAAAGAGTTAGATTTAGAAATGTAATATGGAAATACATTCCCTTGTGGACCCTTCACCTTTCTCCCTTGGCATATCAGAGCTGTTTCTAAATGATCATTTGACAGTGACCATTTCACTAAATCTACCCCGACCAGAAGTCTGTTTTGTTTTTTGTCTAAAAGCCTTATTTCTGGATATAGATATAAGGCAGTAGAGGTCAAAGAGGAGGAATACATCTGGCCTTATAATCAAGAACTGAGTTTGACTCCTACACATGATCTTAGATGAGATACCTAAGCCTCTATTTCTCCATCTGTAAAAAGGGGTGATGGTCTATCTTACAAGTAACTATCCTTATTATAAATACATATTTACTACATTTTTAACTAACAAGAGGCAAGGATTAGGCATTTGTATGAAAGCTGTTGAGTGTACATTCCGAAGTTGAGGAGGAAAGCAATATTCAAAGACAAAATCCTGACACTGCTATACTAGAAAACCACCAACTTTTGTTCTCAAAATGCATGGCTTAGCAGAATGATCGTTGGACCTATTCTATTGTACTATTAAAATCACTACTTTTATGGCCTAATCAATTTGAAAACTTGCTGACCCAGGGAAATTTCATACTGGAAAACATCTGGGCTGTGGAATAAACTTTTATAATGGTAGATTCTGACACTTGCACAGTGAGCCCTTCCCAGCCAGGAAATCATGTCTCTGCTATGGTGTTGCTTTTGAGAAAGAAATTCTGGTTGGATTAGCCATTGTGCTTTTATTTCCTTGGAACTGTTGTAATAATGAAACAATAGGAAAAATCAGCACCAACATCTACATGTCTATTAAATGTCTTCTTGGTGGCAAATGCTATCTACCAAATGGTATAAAAGGCACCTTTTATATGATCCTGTTTCATCATCACAACAAACTTGTAAGACAGGACTTACCATTTAGAACTAAAATGATTTGAGTTTTGGAAAAAACAGATAACCTGCCTGAGGCCATCTGCTATTAAGTGCGTGGGTTAAGACTTGTGCCCACAGCTGTTTGATTTAAAAGTCTTTTTTTGATCATACCTTTGACAGCTCAAGACCTGCTCTCACCAATCTATAGACTTAGAAACTTATTGTCAACAACAAAAGCTGTTTGATACCTCGGGCCAAAGGAAACCCCGCTTCTTCCCTCCTACCTCTTGAGCTGTTTACCCATCGAGAGTTTTTTCTGTTGCTATATTATCCTTCTATTCTGGACTTGACCCTGAGAATCATTGTACATTTTTATTTAACCTCATCTCAGAGTACATTTTCTCAGACTGTGTGACCTGTAGTTAGACTACAATGGGGTCTAAGATATCATTTCCCCTGTGGCCTCCAGTCAGGAGTAAACACAGAGTTGTCTGATATCCTGCCTCCCGCTGGGACTAGGATGTAATGTCTGACTGAGCTCTCGTTCATAAAACAGTTGCTCCCTGTGGAGTCTGACATGGCTTGATTGATTTCAGGGATCCTGGAAAAGATCCCCAGAGCAAAAACACTTCAGTTTAGCTAAGGGCTTGTCAATTTTGCTACTTTTTTTAGAGAATCAACTTTTTGTTAATTTCATTTTTTTTTCCTATTTTCTATTTTATTAATTCCTACTGTAAACTTTACTATTACCTTTACTATGCTTGCATGGGGATTGGTTTGCTCTTTTTTTCCCAGTCTTTTATGGTATAAGGTTAGATTATTAATTTGGAATCATTTTTCCAAAATATAAGCTTTTATAGCTATAAATTTCCTCCTAAGCACTCCTTTAGCTACATCCCATTATATTTTGGTTTGTTGAATTTTTAATTACCTCAAAGCATTTTCTAATTCCTTTTTGATTTCTTCTTTGATCTATTTAGGATTGTATTATATATATATATACACATTTGTGAATTTTTCTAATTTCCTTCTATCACTAATCTCTAATTCCATTCTACTGTGGTCATAGAACACACTATGTGATTAAATCATTTGAGATATTAAATCCTTTCTCATGGCCCAGCATGCTTTGTATCCTGGAGAATGTTCCATACATGAGAACAATGTGTATTCTATTAGAGGGTGAACTGTCATATAGATATCTGTTAGGTCTAGCTATTTTTAAATGTTTTTCAAGTCTTATATTTCCTTGTTGATCTTCTGTTTCACTGTTCTATCCATTATTGAAAGTGGAATATTGAAGTCACCAACTATTTGTTTATTGCTGTATCATTCATATACCATAAAATTTAATATATGAATTTTTACATACAATTCAATGGCTTTTGGTATAATCACGAGGGTGGGCAACCATTATCACTATCTAATTCCAAAATATTCTCACTGCCCTGAAGAGAAACTCCATGCCCGTAAACAGTCGCACCCCATTCACGTCTAGATGTGCGTATTCCTCTGGAAGGTCATTCCTTGGTATACACTCAGGTCCCAGTTTCCTCAGTACTACAAGAAATTATTTTTGTCATTTTACTCTCAACTGTTAGGAAGTTTTCATCTTAAACTGTATTTTTGGTGAGGATTGTTTTCTACTCATATTACAGAAAGATGCAAATGGCCCCTCTGCATTCCTTCTTACACACACCGCCTCTGGTGCCTGGGCGACAGCCGCATTGCATTCCCTCACCAGCGGAGCCTGGCGCCCATCTCAGCTGTTGTTTTCCATAATCTAGCTCCTTGGACTCTGCAATGCAGTAGAAGTTGTTTCTGTGATAGACCGGCTTCTGAGCTCAGAAGGATAGACTATCAGGCTACGCTCTGCAGAAAGGCTGCTGGTGAGACTGTTCCACTTCTAAGGGTCTCTGGAAATGTGCAGCAAGTAGTAGTTTTCTTTGATTTAATAATTATCAGGGAAAAGAGGACTTCAAAAAATTGTGTTATCTCTGGTATTCAAACATCTGCACTGGGAGCCCTTAGTTCAGGCTCTGCCTGAAGATGTTTATGCCCCTTGCATAAATCCATCCTCTCACATCCGATCTCTGCATGGAAAGGATAAGAAGTATCTAAAATAATAAATGTGAAAAAGATCATTTTAAATTCTCACCTTGAAAAACTAAAACTGGTTCTTCTCTCAGTCACACAGATTAGAAATGCTGCTATTAGTACAGATCAAGTACAAATAGTGAAAAGACATAATTTACCTTCCCTTAATTTTAGGGGAAGTGGCAGGGGTCTTGGAACCAGATGGATTTGATTTGGATCACAGCTTTGCTGCTTATCAACACTGTGACCTTGGGCATAATACTTGATTTCTCTGAGCCAAGAATTCTGTATCACAGTAAGGGACTGATCCACCTCCCTGGGACACTTCCAAGCTCCATGAGGCTCCTGGGTTGGGGCAGGCATCAATAGACAATAGCTGCTTCTCTGGCCACAGTTATTAGCGGTGGAGCCTGCAGGGGTAGGGGCCATGGGCATGGTGGCAGCAGCATATAAATACATCATGTGCAGCCACTCAGAGAAGTGGCTGTGGACCTGGGATTTGAATTGATTTAAAAGCTAAATGCATCCAAGTATACACATAATGATGTGAGCAATCAGTCAATGGGGAGCAGTAATTAGCAAATTCCTGGACCATGGCTCTGCTTGCAGGGCTGAAAGGACAATTACCTGTTGGCTCAGAAGGCCACATCATTAGGTGACAATATTGACTAAAATGGCCTGTATGAGCACAAGCTCTTCCATTTCTCAGCAGGGGGCAGAATGGGGCCCAAGCTGGTTGTGTACGTAGGACCTCAATGTATCAGCAGACATAAACCAGGATTGAAGTTCTGAATCAGGATTTCTGGAGTTAGAGGCTAAGCTTCTCCATGTGATTCCTGAGCACATTAACCTATGAGCATCTCTGGTAAAAGAGCCTCCAGTATGCCTTCCATCTAGACAGCATTCATCCCAAGAGAAGGAGGCCTTGGTTAGAATAAATAATCATGTGTAAGAGACAACTAAACAGAGTAAGTCACAAGGATGTCCCCGCATCCCGGCCCTCTGTGTGTTTGTAACCCACCCTCCATTTCCTGGCAACATGTACAGGAATAAGGACTCTTTCTGAAATGTTCAGAGATTGCCTATTCCTTTTATGATTGTACTTTATCTGTTTTTTCCATTTTGTGAAGTTCCAGTATATTCTATACAGCATATAAAACATTAGATAAAATTAATACCAGAGAAGTGGCCAGGAATTTACTCTCTCAACTTCACATTTTCATCACAGGCTTTTCCTATTTATTTATTTGTTTCTATTGAAATACAGTTTATGTACAATATTATATTGATTTCAGATGAACAACCTAGTGATTCATCAATTATATACATTATTAAATGCTCACAATAAGTGCGGTTGACATCTGTCACCATACAATAATGTTACAATATTATGAACTATATTTCCTATGCTATACCTCCATCTCTGTGGCCAAATTATTTTCTAATTTCAAATTTGTGCCTCTTTATCCCCTTCACCTATTTCATCTGTCTCCCCCTGCCCCATGGTAACTAACCATCCATTCTCATCACAGAATTTTCTATCATTTATCTAATTGCCAAGTATTTATGAAGCACCACTGCCAGCCAGGTGCCCAAGGCAGAATAAGGTCCAACACATTTCTCCATAGATTTTACAATCTAGTATAGAAAAATAAAAACAAGAAAAAAGTAAAATAATATGAAAATTGCTATTAAAAACAAAAATAATGGTAGAAATAATAACACCATCCATTCACTGAGGGCCTCCTATAAATCAGGGACCATACTAGATATTTGTAAAAATTATACCTGATCCTTTCAACAGCAACACAAGAAAGGAACCATCTCCTTATGTCACATGAGAAACTGAAGCTCACAGATGTTAAGAAACTTGCTTACCATTACACAGAAAAGAAATTGAAGGGCTGGGGTTCAACCCTTGAGCTATCAGGCTCTAAAGTCTTTGCTTTTTAGAATTAGGAGTGCAGGGAAAGAATTCTCAATAATCCAAATATGTTGCCAGGCTGCCTTGTCCATGCCAATGGAGGGATGAGGCTGACAACTTGGTCAAGTGCATGGAGTTAACAAGAACCTGGGCAATCTGCACTGTGAACCCCTGAGTCAAAGGTGTAGCATGTCACACTCATCTACTCAACACCAGAGTTAATGGGACTCAGTAACTTTCTGCCCTGCTTCTCGCCTTCTTCCCTCTTCCCCTCTCCTTCTCTACATCATTCACAAAACCTTAAAACAGAATCTGTTTATTTAAACCAATGACTCTTGCATATGTTTGGTCCATGGATCATGTCATCTGGCAGATACGTTATGCTTTTTCATTCTGCTCAACATTTTCACAGCCAATCTCTGTCTGGAATGCCCATTGTGCTCATCTCTGGAAGCAGACCTGGTTTCATGGCCTATCTCAATATGCCTCTTTCACGGAGCCCTCTCCCAATATGACTATGTTGTTATCATTCCTCATCTGAACCCTCATAGCTCCTGCTACTTTACTTCATCAAAACACTAAATTTTTTAACTCCTTGAGGGTAGAAAGTATTTTTGATTCATTATTTACCTAAAACTTATAACTCAGGACCAAGAATTAACATGCACTCAAAAAGTATAGGTAGATGAAAGACAGAAAGATGGGCACAGTTTTCCCTCGGTCTTTAGAAGGGCCTGGCAGTGCAGAACAAGCTCCTCTTATGGGCACGTCAGCCTCATCCATCCATGCCCAGGCCTGGGGAGATGATCGGAGGAGATCACAGCTATGCAAGAACATTATCAGTCATAAACCACCAGGAAACATGAGGGGGCCAGTGACATCAACATTAATGAAAAGATTTTATGGATTGTGACTGTGGCAGGGAACACTTCTGCTGTTAGATAACAGACATCCTACAGGTTTCCTGGATAGAATTCCTGCTTGGAAAGCAGGCATGTTTTCAAACATCCTAGCCTCTTTCTATTAATTCAGTAAAATAGCTCTGACACTCTCTCCCCCAGCACAGCCACACCACATAGACCCTTTTCCATTCCTGGAGATCACTGCTATGTTTCCTCCCCTTTAGTAAAAGCTGCTCTCAGGAGGGGATATTATATCAATTATTAGTGACTTAGCATGGATTGGAATAACTCATTCCTATAGGTACCTCTCAGGATTGATTTTATTTTCTCCTTTTTTTTTTTATTAAAGTATCATTGATATACACTCCTATGGAGGTTTCACAAGAAAAACAATGTGGTTACTACATTCACCCATATTATTCAGTGTCCCCTATACCCCAATGCAGTCCCTGTCCATCAGTGTAGTAAGATGCCACAGAGTCCCTACTTGTCTTCTCTTTGCTACACTGTCTTCCCCGTGACCCCAAACACACCATGTGCACCAATCATGATATCCCAGAATCCCCTTCTCCCTCCCTCCCCACTCACTCTCCCCCACCCCTCCCCCTTGGTAACCCCTAGTTCCTTCTTGGAGTCTGTGAGTCTGCTGCTATTTTGTTCCTTCAGTTTTGCTTCGTTGTTATACTCCACAAATGAGGGAAATCATTTGGTACTTGTCTTTCTCTGCCTGACTTATTTCACTGAGCATAATACCCTCTAGCTACATCCATGTTGTTGCAAATGGAAGGATCTGTTTGTTTCTTATGGCTGAATAGTATTCCATTGTGCATATGTACCACGTCTTCTTTATCAGGATTGATTTGATATCAGTAAGTAACAACTGACTCAGAGGAACAGTGTGACTCAGAGGAATTTAGAATAAATCTCTGAGAGGTTGCCCCTGAATCCTAATAAATAAGGTGCAGTGTCCCAGGAAAGGGATCATAGCTGGGAAAAAGAAGGATGGTGGGGAAGCCCTCCTTGTAGTATCTCAAAATATCAAAGGTGGGCAGTCTCCTAGTCTAATATTACTGTTCTCATTATAACTACTGATGAGGATTATGTATGGCTCTTCATTAAGTACAACACTCTTATAAGGCAACTCATCCTATCCATCCTTTTTGTCTCAACTTCAGGGCTTCTTAATTACATGACCTTATTAGAACCCTCCACAAACACATTATCCTCAAAAGTTCTTATCGGAATTTTAATTACATGACTGCATAATTATCTACACAATTTCTGCCTTCTCCACTAGACTCGGTCCATTAAGATAGTGATCATGCCTATTTTATTTTGTCCATAGCTCTGTCCCCAGCAACTAGCTTAATGCCTGTCTCATAGTAAGTATTCAATAAGCATCTGTTGACTCATGAATGACTGAAATGAATGATGATCACGTAACTGTTACTAAACCTTACAATGAGGAAACTGAAGCTCAGCATCTGAGCTTAAGATCAAGATCAAATTTTGATAGCTTGAGATTAGCCTAGCTCCCCCAGGTGTGTGTAAGTGCTGTGTCCAGGCACCATCACACCACACTGGCCTTCAGTTAGCTTCAGATAGGGACATACTTGTTAATGGGGTATCAGGCATGAATCTGCCTTCTTTCTCCTAATACTTTCCCATAAAAATCTAGATGACTGTCTTTTGAGGTTTGCCTTAGAATCTTACTCATAGCCTTGGATGGGTCAGCCACTATCAGATCAAGGGGGCTGCAGAAAGGAAACCAAATTAATGACTGGATTATTTTCTCTGTTGCTTTTCTGGATAAGGTAAGGAATGATAACTGTGTTTTAAAATAAAAAAGAAAGCAAAGTAAGAATAGTTGTATAAAACAGTCATCAAGGAGGCATTATACAAACAGAAAACTATTTTGTGGCTTAAAGATGAAGAATTGCACACATAAGAATTCTGGAGATTTCAGAAGAAAACACTGACTCTCCACAAAGGCTGTGTGCTTAGGGAGCAAACACCTGGGACCAGGGGCCCATACAACCAAATCCTCCTCTGTGAAGATGATAAAACCCAGTGGGCAGAAGCTGTCTTGAGAACTAAATGATATGCTACTTGGAAAATGCTTGTAAAAGCCTCCATAAATATGAAAAGTTGAAGGTTGACAAAGCCTGGGAAATGACCACCATATTTCCTTGGTTTGACCAAACCATGACAAAAATACTCATGACAAACAGGGGTTATAAAGAATTCTGACATCTGAGTACCTGGGAACCAGTGAAGCTTTACAATATTTTAATGTAAAAACCATTTCAGGTTTGGGTTACTGCAAACTTTACCTGCTCTAGGAAATAATCCTCACGGAATCTATCAGCCTCATTGTTAGCTCCAACAGCGAGTTCAAAAGCCACTGGTATCATTAGCAGCACAAAATTAGATTAAGCAATTTATAGGCAGAAGAGAATGTCTAATTTGTACATAACTGATGGCAAGAAACTGAAAGATAATTTTGTAGCACTTCAGCCGACTCTGCAGTAAAGCTTGGCTCTTTTTCTTTCTTTTAAAATTAAAAGAAAAGGAAATGCAAACACAATGACTTCATCATCTGTTGGTGTGACCTTTGCCCCTATGCTCAAAGTCCTGCATGATCCGGTTCCAACTTGAGATTCCAGCCTCACCTGCAAGGGCTTCACCGATGGAATCACCTACACGCAGTACCCTAAGCACACTTTTGCCTCCTCATTTCATAGTGTTCCTTTTATTCATCCACTCATGAATTCATTCATTCTTCCATTCAAATAAGCCATTTTCCAGCATTGAAGGACGTGACAGGCTTAAACACTTACCTCAGAGACTATACAGTCCCGTAAGCAACTACCATAAACAATGTTAAGTGCATCTCCCCCCATTCCCATCAGTTGATATACTGCCCTTCTTTTCCAATCATTACTTACTCCTTGATGCCTTTTCACAACTCACCAGTGCAGTGCAACCTTTCCCACTTGCTTTGTGCTTCCCCCCGCCGCTTCATAGCTGCCGTCTATTAAGCCTATGTGGCCGGTACTGGACTAAGTACTGTAGACTATTAGATTTAATTTTCAAGAGAGCATTACAAAGTAGGTGTCATGGATCCCAGGTTCCCAGATGATGAGACTGAAGCTTGGATGCACATTCTGCCCAAGTCACTCAGTTCTGGTGAGGACACGAGGCTTCAAACCAGGCTGCCCAAGCCCAGCACCTGCAGCCCATCATTAAGGTTTTCTGCCCCCACACTCATCATAGTCATCTTTCTTGTCTCCCCCATCCTCTGGACCCGAGACTGCTTCCTGAAGGGAGGGTTTATGTCTCATTCACTTCTCATTCCACCCTGCCCACACCCCACCTCCCTGCCAGCGTGGCCCAATGGGCCTACACACTGAGTCAATATTCGTTGGATTTAATTGAATTCTATGGATACCGAATTTAAATTCTGTGATCTACCCTTGAATCATCTAGATGATCTTTGAGTACTTATAACACATCGGCTCACTTTGTACTTCATATTTTTGCCATTTTATTTGCATAAACTCCTCAGTGTTTGTGTCTCCAGATATTTTATCATGCTGAAAAGCTAGCTGGGTTTGCTTTTATTCGTGTATCGTCTGTTACAGAAAGAAGGGAGGGAATCTGATTTGTCCAGAAGGCTGAAAAGCATTTCACAGAA
Organism: Manis javanica; assembly: GCF_040802235.1. Classification (NCBI taxonomy): domain Eukaryota; kingdom Metazoa; phylum Chordata; class Mammalia; order Pholidota; family Manidae; genus Manis; species Manis javanica. Next base: position 230,015,867 of record NC_133156.1, on the reverse strand, counting down.
TCAATGGGTCTACTAAAAAGGTTGCTGGGATTTGCCAGGAGGGCACAATGCAGGAAATGTTTTGAACAGAGGTCTCCTCAGACTCACCCATCTTTCTCAGTGACAGGCCCTGGGACAGCTGCCTCTTTCACCAACCATCAGAAAACCTAAGTCACAGGACTCAACTTGAAAACATAGCCACATTTTCCCTCTTGGCAATTCTCAGCATAAATGCCATGCAGGAAGTATTTGGTAAAAGTTTTAAGTCAAAGTGCTGTAGAGTAATTGGGACATTGATCTTATATAATAACTCCAGTTCTCTAATTAAGGCCTTTGCTGAGAAGGAAGAGATGTAGCTCCCAATAACTATACAGTCTACATAGATTTCGAGAAACTATTTCCCATGGAAGAAAATGGTGCAAGTGTTGGGGTCCTATGCGGTACCTCTGCTCATAAGATTTAAGGAGAATCATGTAAAAGACAACCTCCCCCACCCCCCAAGAATTTGGTGGAAGTATAAGCTTCCTGGATCACTGGAATGAAATTATTAAAGATTTTTAAATTATTTGGTTATTGGTTACATGAAATTATTTGGTTGTTGGCTATATGAATAGGTAGGAAATAGCAGCCTGACAATATGGGCTTAAACCACATCATCTGCGTCAGCACGTCATCAAGGCCGAAGGAATGAGCAACAAAAGAGGTCATTGCCTCCCAGTTTCTAGTATCAGCCCCACATGTCGTTCACTCCAGTAAGTAGTGGGGCCTCAGGAATTACGTAAGATCTGTGAGAGAAACAAAGGCGCATTTATTAATACAGGACAATGGAATGAAAACTCGAATACAGAAGAAAAGGTCCAATACTAAGAAAATGGATGAATACATTTAGTGTATTCATCACAAGACAATTATATAACATTGACATTCATGAACTAGTGCTACATGACAGCATAAAGAAATTTCACAAACTATTCTGTGAACCAAGTGCAAACAAAGGAACACTGAATGATTCATGGATATGAAGCTCAAGAACAGGTAAAACTACTCTGAGAAAGAGGATGGGAAAGAATATGCCCAGAGAAGGAGTATAGGCGTGCTACTGAATCCTGGATTATTTCATATTTCTGTGTTTTGCACACGTTACTTCCTATCTGGAATGCTATCCCCTCTTGTTTGCCTGGTGGGCACTTGTTCATTCTTTAGGATTTAACTCTTGTGAAAACATAAATAAAACCCTTTCTTACCCTCCACAGAGTATCTGTGATAACTGATCACTGAGAACTAATAACAGCTTTTCTAACAGGGAAGAGGGAATGAGTATCTGAGCAAAATGGATAATTAAAAAAATTACTTTTCACTGGTTACCCTTCTGTTGCGTGGATTATCCACTTAAAGTGTACAGGGGAAGAAAGTAAAAGCAAAAGTTAGGTGCCTGAGGTACCAGTGTATTAAAAATTAGGAATAAAGGGGAAACCTCTCTCTAAGCGCTCTAGAAGCTTCTTTACTCTTACCTATCCCAGTCCGGAGGCCAGATTTTTTTCAGACACTGAGCAAAGCTAAATGAAGTTGGGGTACAGCAAGCAGAGGGGGAGGTAAAATCTGTAAGTTGAACATTGTGAGGTTCTTACATAAAGTTAAAGCAAAGTTCTTAAATAAGAGCAGAGCCTATGAAATATAAAACTCACAAAGAACAGAATTTACTTATTACCCAGGTTAAAACAATACTGGATCGAATTTCTTCAGACTTTCTTCTAGTTACATGCTTGGTCCCACATGCCTGCACTGTGATAAGGCATTTCTCTATGATGAGAGGTAAAAAGTTGCTTAAATTGACAGCTTTTCACCTTGAAACCAAAGGATCCGACTTTGGAGATCTGGAGATATTTTTCTGAAATAGGATCCACCATTGATTATGGGAAGCATAGATTTAATGTTACTATAACTGCAAGCCACACCTAAAAGGTTGTCATCTAGAATCCTGAAGTCCTCTATTCTCATCTTATACTGCTCTGATAACAAAATACACAAATTCTTTTCATTCAACCTTAGAAGATATTTTATATCCATTTTAAGCAGGATATAAAGATAAAAAATGGCCCCAGTTTCATTAATGTTCTAATAAATTAGGAGCAGGAGGAAAATAGAACAAAAGGGTGAATATGAGATTTCACATGAAAGGATTGTAGTTCAAGCCATGTCTCTATCATTCTGTAACATGTTAAGCAAGTCAATTTCCCTAAATCTTACTTTCCTCATCATAATATTAGATTAACAATACTGAAGACAAGGACAAAGCAATTAGAGGTGAAAAGCACTCATTATACAGCAGGTCCTCAATAAAGGCTTGCTTTCCTTTTGTGTATTTACTTCCTGTAAGTATGGCTTGTACTAATCATGCAACTACTACGCTCCACTTCACCAACCAACACACAGAACAGAAACATTTTAAAGAGTCTATAGGATGCAACTGTTAAGGTTTAGGGTGGAAAAGAACACAGTTGAGATCTCTACAGCAACTTGCTATTGGCTCTGGGGAAAATGATCTGATCTTTATGAGTTTTAATTTTCCTGCTTGTAAAAATTGGAATAAAACTATCTCCTCTAAAGGGATGCTGTGGGGATAGCCTAGGATACTGAGTCAGCATTTGTTCCACATATTTTCCTTAAAAATAAGTGTGCTTCGCATTTAAAAACGTAATATCCTGAACCCCAATGAGCTCATTGGAGACACCTCAGAATAGAAAGCCATCAAGGAAGCCATCTGCAGTAGGAGGCTCTGTAAAGGGTAGAGAGAAGCACAACAGAGCATGGGCTCCTTGATTCTGTTTGGAAGCAGAAAGTCCTGCTGAGGACACAGCCTCTGTCTGTTGACTGGCCAGTTGCCAAATGTTTCCTTTTAAGTTACCCAGCCCTCAATACATTATAGGTGGCCTTTCTCACACTTTTCTGCAGCGGACTTCATCAGTAAAGACAAGGCATTGCTCCCACACACCCGCTTATAGAGCAGCTGCTCAGCATCAGGAAATGAACACACAGACCTGCCAGCAGTTTGATTCCATCACTGCGTCTGGGTTTCAAACCACCTCCCAAGTTAGTTTTGTATTCTTCCTGACTGACCCAGCTATTCACGCTGAAGTAGAGAAATTCTTGAGCACGTACACCAGGAAAATATGCTTAAGATTTTTCTTCCCTGTGGCTGAATGGCTGAATTGTGTCCCCTCAAAATTCATATGCTGACGTTCTAATCCCCAGTTATGTCGACCTTTTTTTGCAATACGTTTGTTGCAGATGTAACTTATTTAAGATGAGTTCGTACTGAAGTAAGGTGGACCCCTAAACCAATATGACTGGTATCCTTGTGAAAAAAAGAAAAAAACCAATCACAGGACAAGATACACACACACACACACACACACACACACACACACACACACACAATGGAGAACACCATGTGAAGACAGGCGTTACACTGCCATAAGCCAAGGAACTACCAAAGCGAGGACAGAGACCTGCAGCAGATCCTTCGCTGGTGCTTCAGTGTGAACACCGCCCATCTGACTCCGTGATTTTTAACTTCTCACCTCTAGAACTGTGAGAGGATAAATGCTTGTCTTTCTAACTTCCCCAACTGTTATGGCCTCCCTAGCAAACCGATACAGGTTGATAGTCAGTACACACTGGTACTGCTGACCAGTTGTTAATAAATTGAACTAGTTTTCTTCCAGTTGGTACACAGATTTTGGTCACTGTTCTGAGTCTCCAGGCATGCCTAGCCTCCCTGTCCAGTCTAAACACTTTACTGGGATCTACAGGCTTCCTCCATGGTACAAAAACAAAATTTTAAGGCCCCATGGACTCAGCAAACTACATCTTTTAAGCTAAAACTACCTACTCAAGCTGGGTTACCCTCTCCTTGCAAGAAAGACTGAATAACATGCCTGTCCTCAGCTCACCATTTCCTCATTGCACCTGAAGAGAAGGCCATAGGCTCTGCACACTATAAGGATTTTACCAGTAAGCAATCTGGAGGAAAAGATGTTTACATATTAACCATCATGGGATGTAGTAAATATTCCATACAATTCTCTATAGTTCCCAGTTTCTATCTAAAAGGAGATCCGCTAGATGAAGGTGAGTTAAACTCACCTCCCCAATGTCATAGACCAGAAGATCTAAGACAATATTCCTAGCTTGTGTCCATTCAATGCTTTCTCATCTCAAGTGCAATTGTCCCATTTCTTGTTTCTGTTGCCCCACACAGGAGCTGTTCACACACAGAATTCCTTCACCCGGAACATAGGACATACAATGCTGCCCTTGCCTCCAGACAGCTATAGGAAGTGCAGATGGAATTGCTACCTGTGTTCAGCTGGAACAAGGAGATTGTGATGCTGCCTGACACCTAAATAAAATGCTGTAGGCTGCACCTTCACTGTGGTTAGCCCTGCCATGAGCTGACACGATCCTGTGACCTCCCCGCATTCGCTCTATCAATAGCTCACCTCCCTAAGGGGAAACTGCTTTGTATACATGAGGTTGTATGAAGTCACTATTGCCTAGTTGAGAAAGTCATCCATGCAAGCCTGTGAAAATACCTGCCCAGGAAGGATACAGATGTAAACTACAGTTTTAATAGAGGCCCTGACTTTCTAGAAAGATTATGTTTCTGAACCTGTATTCATGCATTTCAGTTGCCATGGACACAGGCAGCTGTGTGGTTATGAAGTAGCTTTTAAGGTAAGCAGCCAATGGAGACCCATGATTAAAGCAGATCCCAGCTTGCCTAATCAGTAATAATAGACCCTAAATTTGATACTCCAGCTGTTTGAGGGAGCTGCCAATGTAGTTTATTTGCTTCTAATAGCATTCCTTAAATTGCATTTGTTGCATGAATAAATGAGTGGATTAATAGCTCATTTAATGGGTATAAATTGAGGGCCTGTATATGACAGGCATTAGGCCAAAAGGCAAATATGCAAAACAAAAAAGATATGCTTTCTGCCCTCAAAAATCTCCCTGTTTAATGAAAAAGGAAGGCATACATTATCGTAAATTTTAGAATAGACAAGTCTGATGCACTGCAAGGAAACCATTCTTGGGAGGAAAGAGCAGTGGCAGGGGAGGCTGCATGGAGGGCTGTGACATTGAAGCTTAGTCCTAATGGATCTGTGGGCTAGGCTCCAATGTATTTGAAGATCAAGAGCATTCCCAGCAGAAATAAGAGCATGTGGAAAATACAGAACCCTGAAAGAGCAAGAATGTCAGGGGACTGCAAGGAGTATATCTCATTCAGACAGATAGTTCCAGCATCCTGCAAGTACTAATCAGGGAAGCCTTCAGTGTCTGGCAGTTTTAACCATCCAGAACATGGCCATGAATCTGCACAGGGCTCCTCAGCATAGGGGCAAACTGTGACAAAGTCCAGGTACTCCATCTCTTTGTGGAAGAGTGGTACCACCTGCAGAGCAAGAACCTAGTAAAGCAAATGCTTCATGTGACTTCAGTTTTACTCATTTAACAAACATGCAATCTTTTGGAGACCCACACAAGTAAGAAACAAGTTGAAATCAAGAAAAAAAAATAATCAGAAAAATGCAGAAATCTAGTAATCACCTTAATAGTCCTCCTCTCCCCGCCACCGATCCCACCCCAGTTAAAGTACACAACTACCAAAATTAGCAGGAAAGTATAATTGATACTTGTAATGATCTCTCTAGTCAAGGAAACTAGTTAAAAGACCTGAGTCTACTGTTTGTGAAAATAAGGTAACTTGTAATGATTCTACAAAGTTTCTCATCAAAACCACTGAAACAGTAAAAATCTGGCTTCTTCAAGTTGTTAGTTTCTACTCAATTTTAAATTGCGTTTGTGGAATCATCTGTTTCTGAAAAGGCCTGACTGGAAAATTGAGGTAACAGTCTACTTTCATTTATCTGATGGTTAGCAAAGCAGATGTTGGCTTTTTTATCCTCTGATACTTTTGTGTGATGAACAAGGCCACTAGGTTAATCAGAAGACAGTTTGTACAGCTGAAATACATATTTTATTTAGACATCAAGGAGCAGAAACATTATTCCAACAGGCTTCAAACTGAAAATCCAATGATGGCAGTAAGTAGGATTACCAAAGAGATGAAACTATGCTCTGAAACACTGGAAGAAGGCTGTTCTTGTCGGTACGGGGACTGGGAGTTAAGCTGATGGAAGGTTCTGATTGTCCTTACACATTCCTGCAAAGTTACAGAAAAGCATAACCACATGCAGCATTAACCACACACACTAAATCCATCAGAGCTAGTGTCTGCCTTCCACCCAAAGAAAAACAGAACTGCCTCTCAACCCGTCTACCTGTTAATTTGAACACATTCTGAATTGTTGCTAAATCTCTAGAAACTGGTTTATCTACTCAGCCTTCAGAACCCAAATACCTTTGAAATTCAAATGAAGCAAGTCTGTACAAATGCAGGAGACTCACTCCATGAATCTTTTCTTTCTTTAAAGAGCAAACAGGATGCCTGGGAGCCCCACTCCTCTAAGATTTTTGCTCTCCCCGTTTTACAGAGTTTTGTGAGATTAGAAATTACATATTAGGTAAGTGCTGGTGCATATATATATGTAGTCACGAAGTAGTGATTGTTGTTATTCTCTTCATTTAAAGCTGCAGAAAAGAATTCCCATCTAAAATTGTCTTTCTATAGTAGGATATCATTAGAGAGCATTTCTGATTTAAAAATAGGTACAGAGCTTTTCTTCAGTTAAAAACCTGACTCATTCCTCAAGTTACAAATAATGCCCTCAAAGGTTTTGGTTTCTGTAATGACAAGATGTTCTGCTCAGAAGCAGATTTAGCATGAAGTTTAATCTTCCAGGGCTCCCACTTGCACCGGCCCCTTCAGGGCTCTGGAAGAAGCAAACAATGGATTCAATCAGTTTTGTAATTTTACAAAATTTGCAGAATAAATGCGTTTCAGCAGCAGTTCAGACCATTGACTTCCCACTTTTATCTCCGTCACACTTTCCCTCTTGTCAGGTACAGAGTACCTGCAGGCATTTTTGATATCTAGCTAAAGGAGAGAAAGTTTGGTTTTAAAGAAATATATTGATGTGGTTCACAACTTCCAGGTAGAAATAAGCCTTTGATAGCCACTCTATATAGGAATGTCTTCCAGGGATACTACAGCTACCAAGGGTGTCAACTGACCCCATACCTTGACATGAAGGTACAGGACAGAGGATATATGCTGATAGGAATATGTCTTATAGCACCCCCTACTGGAATTAAGCGGTAAAGGGGAGAGACAAGGTTTGAAATGCATAAAACTGACAGCTAGTCTGCAGAAAATTCATCCATTATCTTAGAACATATGAAAAATGTTAATAGAGCTTTTCCTAAATTTGACAATGACCTCCCCAAATTTAGATACCATTACTAAAATTATCATTGATTAATAATTTAAAAAATTTAATTAACCAAGAGAGAGAAAAAAACCTGAAAAATCTTTTTATTCTCTGCATAGATAACAATATAAAATATTATCATAGGAAAAGATAACTAAACATAACTTAGCCAAATAAACATAGAAAAAAACTATAGACGTAAATCAGGTAGGTGATTAATAAAAACTTTGATAGTTATCAATTTCCAAAATTTTTCATGTGTGTTTTTCATCTCAAATTAGCCATTTACTTTTATGTCTCATTTTGTATCTTTTCTAAAAAGAAGATCCCCAAAATAGATGTTTTAAAGTCCATAAAATCTGCAGCAGCCAGTCTCCTCTCTGCATTCACTCAGATCTCTGTATTTATGGTACGCTCGGTGATCCAGGTAGCAATTAATCATCCTCTTGGCCTACAGCATCTACTCAGTAGAGAAAGGGCACCAGGAATAAATGAAGATCAACTACCACTTTTAGTAATGGATGCCCAATGACTGCTCTACCATTGGGCCCCAAAACATGCACCTGAGACCTGAAGACAGCCTGGGTATCCTATACTCTCCATCATCAGGGGCAGCATGAATGGACTCATCCATCAGTCCCAGTCAGAGAAGGTGAAATATACTGGACCTCTTCCTTAAGTTGGAAGGTCTGTTCCATCGGTTTATTCCATGGAAACTGGAAACCTGTCTATTCAATATGCACCTGGGCACAGGGAGTTCAAAGATGACAAGAAACAGTAAGGAATCCAAAATCTACATTGTCTTCCCAGTGAAATCACTCTGATGGCTATTAAAAATGCTCTCCCATGTCAATAAGGATGTTCCCAATCAAATTAACTTCATCTCCCACTTTGGAGAAGGCGTGTCTGAGGGTGGGGGAAGGATGGAGAGGAACAGGACAAGTGTTTCTTCAAATACCCCCCCTCCATAGATGCCCTCTCCTATGGAAAATAAGTAAAGCATAATAAAGATTTATTACTGAAAAGAGTCTTATGTCTGGTTTAACTAAAAGTTCTGAATTCTTTGAATTGATAGCAAAACATAGTAAAAGCTAATGTGTACAATTAACTTTATTATTGAGTGTACCTGTTAACCTAAGTTCTTTGAGTCTTTATTAAATCTTAGAACAAAGGTGTAATTTCTCATGCTTTATGAAAATTTTCCCAAAGCCAACAGTTAACCAACAGATTCAAAACAATCATTCTGGAACAAATACATAACCTAGGGCTGCTACTAAGGTTTAGCTTGCTTCTGAGAATTATAGTATTTCAGGAACTTCATTCATGTTGGTGTATTTTTGCAGTACAGGAAGGAGCATATTTTGATATATTTGAAACTGTTGTCAAGGAGAAATAATCTATTATTTCCAAGCAAGAGAACTCTAAGAATTTCACATGAGTTTACCATGAGTAAACAGTCTTATCACTAAGTCTGCCTCAGGGAAGCAGAGGAACCAGGCACACCATCAGAAAGAAGGGCCATAGTGATGTGAACAACAGAACAATGCGGGTGTACTATTACTATGCTGCTAGCTAGCCATATGAACTCTAGAAAGTGAGCTATATCCTCTCTAGACCTCAATATTCTCAACCACAGAAAAATAAGAACTCATCCACTGTTAAGATCCAGGACAAGGTAGAACACTGAATTCTTAATATAGAGTTTCCCAAAGGGCATTTTTCTCAACTCCAGCCCATTAGAAAAGTTCTGAAAAACAGCTTCCCATGGTCAAGTAATTTTAAAAAATATTACATAGTTTTCTCCCATTGATATATTCACTATGCATTAGCATAATGTTAGCTCTAAGATGCACTACAATAAAGTAATATTTTATGTCTTTAAGATAATGCTAGCAAAATGCATTTGTGAAAACACTTCTAGCATAATATCTATGACATATAATATGGGAATGTTCTCTAAGGCAACATTTGACAGTTTCCACAGTACTGCAGTTAGATAGCATAGTAAGAACCCTGCCTTGAGCTGTCCTGCAGTGATGGTGCTGAATTTATTATTTGGACTTCCTAGTAGACAGACAAAAATATTTTGATTTAGAACATACAATGGAGGGGGAAGGGTGTTAACAGCGGGGGGGAAGGTAGTTAAGAGTGTGTTGATCTTTAATAAAATTCATCTCAATGGAGAGAAAAACTATTTTTAATAGCAGGAAATTATGTGGGCTTGGAGATTCACCGATAGTAAATATAAGCTCATTAGCACACTAAGAACTCATTTGAGGAAAGAGGATACAAAGTAGGAAAGGAAAGTCACAAATTCTAACTGTGAACTATATTCTATGAGAGACACAAAAAGGGCACAAATTTCTGGCTTTTCCTCTAAAAGGACTTACATTCTAAGTGGGGAAAATAATGCAAATATATGCAATAAAATATAAAAACACAAGGCATTATAAGCGAATTTAATAGATAAGGCATAGATTATGAAACTGTAGGTATTTGCAGAAGGGATAGGTCCTTATGTATGGTCAGGAAAGACTAATTAAAGAAATGGGTAGTGTAGGTCTTCTAAGAGTGAGTATACGGAGGATGGAAGGATGGGTCGATGCATGGATGGATGGATAAAAGAACAAAAATCAGTAATGATAATGAAAACATCTTAGATACGTAAGTGATCATGTATCAGATCATCTGGGTTAGGAATACCACCAAAGATACTTGATAATGAGGAAAGTGAAGCATGAACTCCTAGGCCCCAGACATTAAAAGTCAAAAAAAAAAAAAAAAAAGGAACAAAAGAGCAATTCCTGTTCCTAAAAGCCCAAGTACTTTTGGAAAATGGGTCAAGTTATTTCAATTCAGTAAATAACTACAGCCCAAGCCCTTTGGATGTTAGGTGGGTGTTGAAGTTACTATAAAAAAAGACACATTTCCTGAACCATCAGGATATGTTGCTATGGAAGAAGAGATGTGTACACATATGTACAAGCAATTCTAATACAGGAGGGTAGTGATTCGATCTTTAATGTAAGTCAAACCTATAGAATCTATAGATGTACAGAATGCAAAGGAGAGAGTTAAATTTTGACTGTGATATTCTATAAAGGTTATATAGGGGAGGTGACATTTCAGCCAAATCTTCAAGAATAAATTACACTAAATGAGATAGAGAATGAAGGGAGAATTTCAGGAAGTCCAAAGCAGTAAGTAAAGGAATGGGGATATGAGAGTGAATGGGATGGTCAAAGAATGTTTAATAGCAAATATGATCATGAGGTGTAAGTGGCAGTGGAGGAGACTGAAAATGTATTTTGGACAAAACCGTGAAGGAGCTTGAACGCCATGTTAACAAAGGACTCATGAAGAAGCACATTATGATTTAAAACAAACTCAAACTATTTTCAAACTATTCCCTCTATGTTATACAGAGATCACTCAGGAGCCAATTCAGAGAAGACAGGGACAGAAGAAAATAAGGGAACCTTTTCTTCCAAACTGCTTATCTCTAAATCAATTTGTATAGCTCTGCATTGCACCTCATTTCGTATTAGGCTTCCCCTAAGGGTTTGGTTGGAACGGAGATCTACAATTAAAAAAAAATGTTTACTACCCAAAGATTTGGAAAGATACTCTGATTGCTGAGTGTAAGATACATTAGAAAGGAAAGGAAGATGCTGTAATAGTTTCGCTGAGATACACTAACCCTTATTAGAGAAATCAACACTAGTAGAAAATGGAAAGATTCAAAAAATATTTCTGGTTTATAATAAGTAGGAACCATTTGCATACTGAATGTGGACAATGAGGTTCAAGATGAGCATACAGTGATGATGACAACATTTAATTTAAGTTCAAGGGCCTAGAAATACAATGGTATCATTCACTGATATAAGGACCATAGTTTGAAGGGAAAATAAGCAATGGGACCTGTTTAGTTTCGTATATGCTGATTTTAGATCCATGGCTTGCAACTGGATACAAATATATAGTGAGACACTTCAGGAGACAAACTTAGAGTTGTATATTGGATGCTCAACTGCAGAAGATGTATAGAAGCCCTAGGTATGACCCCTCCCCACCAAGGAAAAGTTAATAAGAGGAATATTAAGAGTTAACATTAGCTAGGCCTTTAATCTATGCCAGTAACTATTGTGAGTTTTACATGTATTATTTTATTTAATTACATATGAATCCTACGAGTAAAGAATATCACTATTACGGAGCAGAATAATGTATCAGTTAACATTTGGAACAGAACTACTTATATTCAAATCCTGGTTCAACCGTTTACTATTTGTACCACTTAGGGAAACTCCTTTAACTCTTCTGTGTTTCAGTGATCTTATCCATAAAATGGAGAAAATAATCCCTAGAGCTATGAGTAACTTAATGCATACAACATGTTTATGACAGTTTATGGCTCATGGCAAGTGTTCAATAAATGTCACCAATTATTTTCTACCACATCATACAGATAATGAAAGATTAAATAATAGGTTAAGTAACTAGTAAAGGACACACTGCTAAATAAATGTAGTGTGTCTACTCCCAAATGTACTCTTAACCTTTCTACTAGCCTGACTCATGGAGAAAAGAAAAAGTCAAGATTGTAACTTTGGGAAATGCCTACATTTAATCAATGGGTAGAAACCAGAGCACTAGTTAAATAGACTCAGAAGGCATGCTCAGACTACCAGCAAAGGCCAGGGAGGATGATCTTGCTAAACTATTAGAGGAACCAGATGGCCAATAATTTCAAAAGCTTCAGGGAGTTTTCAAAGGAAATATAACAAAAAGAGACTGCTAGATTCCACTACGAGAAAATTCCTGGGAATATCTAGAAAAGGACTGAACAGATTAGGCAGGGCAAACACCAGGCAGAATCATTTAAGAAATTAATGCAAGGGAGGGAAATAAAAGCAGTAAGTGTAGAAGTATAAGAGGAAAATGTCAACTCAACAGTACAACTTAAGGGACAGCATAGGGCATGTTTTCACTGGATGGGGAAGTCTTCACCATTTTTCTGTGTAGAGATGGAACCAGTAATGGGAGAAAAAGGGACAATATTAGGAAGAGGCTCATCAAGACATTACCAAGGAGGATGTAGGAGAACAAGGGGAAGAGAACCCAGTGGTACAGGTTAGCGTTAGAAAACACTCAGGTTACTTTGAGTCAAGAGAGAATGGAAGACGTTTAATACTTCAAATGAGAGGGAAGTAGGTGAAATTTCTCTCTTAGCAGCTTTGGATCTTTTGTGTGAAGGAAGAGATTCATTTGTAAGCACTGAGAAAGGGATTGCATAGGGACCTTGGGGAAGAATGAAAATTTCTCCACTGGGACAAGAGAAAGATGCTGAGAAACCATGAAGGAGCTGCTGAGCTTAGAGCAAAACAACTGATTGAGCAGCTTGTACAAGGATGTGAAAGTGATCATGAATCCCATCCACCCAGTGAGGTGAAGGGAGACAAAGGCATATAAACAACCCACACAAATGGAAATGGAGCTTTTAGTTAATACCTGTTTCATATAAGAAGAGATAGAGAATGCTAATATGTATTTGAATAGGACATAATGCATGAATGTATGTAACAAAATGTGCAATACTTAGGGAATTGCCTGTAGAGGTGCAGGCATTGCAGTATCATTTTCAGACATTTTATTCACGTGACATATATGGGGAAACTTACAGAACTAAGAGTCTTATTTGGACTCTGCCACTAACAACTTGTTAATGGCCTAATCTGGTCTAAAGATATTTCCTCTCTCTGGGCTTTAATGTTCTTACCTACAAAATGGACTAAACTAGAAGCTCTCTAAGGATCACTCCAGTTTTAGGGATGCATAAATCTATATTACAGATAATAGCATTCACTTTCTACCTTCTCCACCTGCCATGCCTACAGGGATCTGCTTTTTGAAATGGATCTAGCTCTTAAGCTGACATTAAAGGGATATATTAGTTAAAGCTCCCAGGATAAAGGCTTGCCTTACTGACTCAAGGGCAGGTGTGCAACTAGGGCTCAAAAAGGAGCTAGTTCATTCTTAATCTATCTCTCTGCAGCTTTCTGTACTATTTAATCTGCATGGAGGAAGACAAATGTACCACAGCTCCAGAGGTTTGAGGGATCATTCCAGATGACAGACTAGCATCTTTGAGTTCCTATTCCAATTCACTTAGATGGAATTGAGTAGTCTCTTTTAGTTCAATATATTCTTATATATATAATAAACTTCCCTTTTTGGGAAATGGTATGTATCCACTATATATAGCCACCATAAGGGTTTAGATCATATGGTGATGATGTAAGCATGATCAAAGGGTCCTCAGATTATTTTGTCTGGGGATCAGCAGATTGCTCTGTTGCAATAGACAATATGACCCCTTAGGGAGCTATGTGCATTCTTTCTTTACTGCTTCCCTTAATAAGGCTCCTAACCTCTAACTTCTTTCCCATCAGGTCTAAAAATACCCTCTTTTAATCACCCGTGGTTTCTATTCCTTCCATTTTCATTCTCAAGGCATATAGGAGAAGCATGAGTGGAGTGTCTAGCACATTGCAAACACTCAATAAATACTGTGTTAATAAAAAATATGGCTGAACCTATCTTGGCCTCTCGGTGCACATGGAGTCACACTTTGGGATTTTACTCAGGAGATTTTACTCAAGAAAAAGCATAAAAATCCTTTTCTGCATAGGGAGTAAACTGTCAGCATATGGGGACATGGTAACAAGGTTACATGGGCTGAACTACAGGGTTGGTGCTTTCTGGAGGATTCTGACAGGGGTACTTACTACAGGCCCACCATACAGATAACCATGGTGACTGGCAAACAAGCTTGAGGCTGAATTTATGACAAGATTTCAGGTGTATGAGTTCCACCAGCTTTGCTAAAATAAAGCAATTCATAGGTCTAATAATTTCAGTTTCATTAGGAAATGTTGTCCACAGTGGTGTTAGAGAGTAATTTCACTTGTTAACCATGTGTCCCTACATAAAGCAGATGCCCAAGCATAAAATAATGCATTGATAAAAGTATATTCTCAGAGCTCAATAATTCATATAACCACTGAATAAATGCACATATACTTCCATTTGAAACTGCAATCACAAATTTCATTTACTCTGAGAAGTATATGAATTGGTATCAGAAAAAGGTCCCTTATCAACACAAATAAATCAGAAATGCCCAGTCATAGAACTCCTGGCTTTAAAAATGACAAAATACATGAAAAAAAAAATAACCAAAATATAAATGGAAAAGAGATATTGAAAGAGCACATCCATTTTATAGTAAAGTCATGATAATTTGGAAAAGAAAGAATTGGTTATTACAAAATTAATAGTTTCTCAGCATGTAATCAGAATCCCTTACTGACAACCTCTGGAGAGTTTATATGGAATATAAGACTGATCATATGTTGCATACATTTTTATTATTGATATAAAATTCTGTAAAAACAAGCCATAGTCTACATGTAGCATGAGAACACGTTAATGAAAATTTCCATTATAATCTCAATAAAGTAAAACTTCACTCACTAAGGTACCTCTATACAAATCTAGATTCCAACCCAGGTACAATCATTAAAACGATACCAACATATACCTTAAACTATGAATATTAGAAATATTTAATAACATTTGAGTAAAGTTATCACTATTTGCAATTTCATTTTTTTCTCCACACTGTTGCTAAGAGAATACTGTAGCAAAAATCAAATATCTTGGATTATGAGAATATTAATCCATACTTAAAAATGTAAAAAGGAGAAATTTATTAAGATGGCAGCGTGAGTAGAGCAGCGGAAATCTCCTCCCAAAACCACATATATTTATGAAAATATAACAAAGACAACTCTTCGTAGAATAGAGACCAGAGGACACAGGACAACATCCAGACCACATCCACACCTGCAAGAACCCAGTGCCTCGTGAAGGGGGTAAGATACAAGCCCCGGCCCGGTGGGACCCGAGCACCCCTCCCCCAAGCTCCTGGCAGGAGAAGAGGAGTCGGAGCAGGGAGGGAGAGGGAGCCCAGGACTGCTAAACACCCAGCCCCAGCCATCCACACCAGAGCACAGACACAGTGCATGTGGGGGTCCTGGATACTAGGGAAACAGGGCAGCAAGATCTGTGAGCAGGTCCCTGAGTCCGGTGCCCAGGGGCAAAGAAAAGTGAGTGGCTTTTTTTTTTAAATTATTTATTTAATTTTTTTTTTTTTTTTTTTTTTGCGAGTGCTTTTTCAAAGTCTTAAAGGGACAGGGACCACAAAATCAGATGGAAGAGTCCCGGGACACTTAGTACAGCAGCAGGGAAACTGGTGATCTCTGTGCACTCTAACCCCCTGGGCAGCAGGGAGCACGGAGGCCCCTAACAGAGATAAATAGCCTCCCAGCCGCTCCCCCTCCAACACGGCTCCACAATATTGGAGCAGCAGCCTGAGGCAAGCACACCCACAGCAACAGAGGAGATAAACTCCATAGCAGCTGGGCAGGAATCAGAAGCCCTGTCTGCACACAGCTGCCCAGCACAAGCCACTAGAGGTCGCTGTTCTCCCAGGAGAGGAAGGCCACAAACCAACAAGAAGGAAAGTTCTTCCAGCTGTCACTCGTGCCAGCTCTGCAAACTATCTCTATCACCAGGAAAAGGCAAAATTACAGGCAGACGAAGATCGCAGAGACAACACCAGAGAAGGAGACAGACCTAACCAGTCTTCCTGAAAAAGAATTCAAAATAAAAATCATAAACATGCTGACAGAGATGCAGAGAAATATACAAGAGCTAAGGGATGAAGTTCAGAGGGAGATTACAGATGCCCAGAAAGAGATTACAGAAGTGAAACAAACTCTGGAAGGATTTATGAGCAGAATGGATAAGATGCGAGAGGACATTGATGGAATAGAAACCAGAGAATAGGAACACATAGAAGCTGACATAGAGAGAGATAAAAGGATCTCCAGGAATGAAACAATATTAAGAGAACTGTGGGACCAATCCAAAAGGAACAATATCCGTATTATAGGGGTACCAGAAGAAGAAGCAAGAGGAAAAAGAGATAGAAAGTGTCTTTGAAGAAATAATTGCTGAAACTTCCCCAAACTGGGGGAGGAAATAATTGAACAGACAACAGAAATACACAGAACTCCCAACAGAAAGGACCCAAAAAGGACAACACCAAGACACATAATAATTAAAATGGCAAAGATTAAGGAAAAGGAAAGAGTTTTAAAGGCAGCTAGAAAGAAAAAGGTCACTTATAAAGGAGAAAAAGGTCACTTATAGGCTAACATCAGACTTCTCAACAGAAACCTTACAGGCCAGAAGAGAATGGCATGATATATTTAATGCAATGCAATAGAAGGGCTTTGAACCAAGGATACTGTATCCAGCACGATTATCATGTAAATATGATGGAGGGATTAAACAATTCCCAGACAAGCAAAAGTTGAGGGAATTTGCCTCCCACAAACCACCTCTACAGGGAATATTACAGGGACTGCTCTAGATGGGAGCACTCCTCAAAAGAGCACAGAACAAAACACACAACATATGAAGAATGGAGGAGGAGAAATAAGAAGGGAGAGAAGAAAAGAATCTCCGGACAGTGTATATAACAGCTCAATAAGCCAGCTAAGTTAGGCAGTAAGATACTAAAGAGGCTAACCTTGAACCTTTGGTAACCACGAATTTAAAGCCTGCAATGGCAATAAGTACATATCTTTCAATAGTCACCCTAAGTGTAAATGGACTGAATGCACCAATCAAAAGACACAGAGTAATAGAATGGATAAAAAAGCAAGACCCATCCATCTACATGCTGCTTACAAGAAATTCATCTCAAACCCAAAGACATACACAGACTAAAAGTCAAGGGATGGAAAAACATATTTCAGGCAAACAACAGAGAGAAGAAAGCAGGGGTTGCAGTACTAATATCAGACAAAATAGACTTCAAAACAAAGAAAGTAACAAGAGATAAAGAAGGACATTACATAATGATAAAGGGCTCAGTCCAACAAGAGGATATAACCATACTAAATATATATGCACCCAACACAGGAGCACCAGCATATGTGAAACAAATACTAACAGAACTAAAGGTGGAAATAGACTGCAATGCATTCATTTTAGGAGACTTCAACACACCACTCACTCCAAAGTACAGATCCACCAGACAGAAAATAAGTAAGGACACAGAGGCACTGAACAACGCACTAGAACAGATGGACCTTATAGACATCTACAGAACTCTACATCCAAAAGCAACAGGATACACATTCTTCTCAAATTGCACATGGAACATTCTCCAGAATAGACCACATACTAGCCCACAAAAAGAGCCTCAGTAAATTCCAAAATATTGAAATTCTACCAACCAACTTTTCAGACCACAAGGTATAAAACTAGAAATAAATTCTACAAAGAAAACAAAAAGGCTCACAAACACATGGAGGCTTAACAACATGCTCCTAAACAATCAATGGATCAACGAACAAATTAAAATAGAGATCAGGGAATATATGGAAACAAATGACAACAATAACACAAAGCCCCAACTTCTGTGGGACGCAGTGAAAGCAGTCTTAAGAGGAAAGTATATAGCGATCCAGGCACACCTGAAGAAGGAAGAACAATCCGAAATGAATACTCTAACATCACAATTATCAAAACTGGAAAAGAAGAACAAATGAGGCCTAAAGTCAGCAGAAGGAGGGACATAATGAAGATCAGAGAAGAAATAAACAAAATTGAGAAGAATAAAACAATAGGAAAAATCAATGAAACCAAGAGCTGGTTCTCTGAGAAAATAAACAAAATAGATAAGCCTCTAGCCAAACTTATTAAGAGAAAAAGAGAATCAACACAAATCAACAGAATCAGAAATGAGAATGGAAAAATCATGACAGACTCCACAGAAATACAAAGAATTATTAAAGACTACTAGGAAAACCTATATGCCAACAAGCTGGAAAACCTAGAAGAAATGGACAACTTCCTAGAAAAATACAACCTTCCAAGACTGACCAAGGAAGAAACACAAAAGTTAAACAAACCAATTACAAGCAAAGAAATTAAAATGGTAATCAAAAAACTACCCAAGAACAACCCCCCCGGGCCAGACGGATTTACCTGGGAATTTTATCAGACACACAGAGAAGACATAATACCCATTCTCCTTAAAGTTTTCCGAAAAATAGAAGAGGAGGGAATACTCCCAAACTCATTCTATGAAGCCAACATCACCCTAATACCAAAACCAGGCAAAGACCCCACCAAAAAAGAAAATTACAGACGAATATCCCTGATGAATGTAGATGCAAAAATACTCAATAAAATATTAGCAAACAGAATTCAACAGTATATCAAAAGGATCATACACCATGACCAAGTGGGATTCATCCCAAGGATGCAAGGATGCTACAGCATTCGAAAGTTCATCAACATCATCCACCACATCAACAAAAAGAAAGACAAAAACCACATGATCATCTTCATAGATGCTGAAAAAGCATTTGACAAAGTTCAACATCCATTCATGATAAAAACTCTCAGCAAAATGGGAATAGAGGGCAAGTACCTCAGCATAATGAAGGCCATATGTGATAAACCCACAGCCAACATTATACTGAACAGCGAGAAGCTGAAAGCTTTTCCTCTGAGATTGGGACAAGACAGGGATGCCCACTCTCCCCACTGTTATTTAACATAGTACTGGAGGTCCTAGCCATGGCAATCAGACAAAACAAAGAAATACAAGGAATCCAGATTGGTGAAGAAGAAGTTAAACTGTCACTATTTGCAGATGACATGATATTGTACATTAAAAACCGTAAAGACTCCACCCCAAAACTACTAGAACTGATATCGGAATACAGCAAAGTTGCAGGATACAAAATCAACACACAGAAATCTGTGGCTTTCCTATACACTAACAATGAACCAATAGAAAGAGAAATCAGGAAAAGAACTCCATTCACAATTGCATCAAAAAAAATAAAACACCTAGGAGTAAACCTAACCAAAGAAGTGAAAGACTTATGCTCTGAAAACTACAAGTCACTCTTAAGAGAAATTAAAGGAGACACTAACAGATGGAAACTCATCCCATGCTCATGGCTAGGAAGAATTAATATCGTCAAAATGGCCATCCTGCCTAAAGCAATATACAGATTTGATGCAATCCCTATCAAATTACAGCAACATTCTTCAACAAACTGGAACAAATAGTTCAAAAATTCATATGGAAACACCAAAGACCCCGAATAGCCAAAGCAATCCTGAAAAAGAAGAATAAAGTAGGGGGGATCTCACTCCCCAACTTCAAGCTCTACTACAAAGCCATAGTAATCAAGACAATTTGGTACTGGCACAAGAACAGAGCCACAGACCAGTGGAACAGATTAGAGACTCCAGACATTAACCCAAACATATATGGTCAATTAATATTTGATAAAGGAGCCAAAGACATACAATGGTGAAATGACAGTCTCTTCAACAGATGGTGCTGGCAAAACTGGACAGCTACATGTAGGAGAATGAAACTGGACCATTGTCTAACCCCATACACAAAAGTAAATTCAAAATGGATCAAAGACCTGAATGTAAGTCATGAAACCATAAAACTCTTAGAAAAAACATAGGCAAAAACCTCTTAGACATAAACATGAGTGACCTCTTCTTGAACATATCTCCCCGGGCAAGGAAAACAACAGCAGAAATGAACAAGTGGGACTATATTAAGCTGAAAAGCTTCTGTACAGCGAAAGACACCATCAATAGAACAAAAAGGTACCCTATAGTATGGGAGAATATATTTGTAAATGACAGATCCGATAAAGGCTTGACGTCCACAATTTATAAAGAGCTCATCCACCTCAACAAACAAAAAAGAAATAATCCAATTAAAAAAATGGGCAGAGGAACTGGACAGTTCTCCAAAAAAGAAATACAGATGGCCAACAGACACATGAAAAGATGCTCCACATCGCTAATTATCAGAAAAATGCAAATTAAAACCACAATGAGGTACCACCTCACACCAGTAAGGATGGCCACCATCCAAAAGACAAACAACAACAAATGTTGGCGAGGTTGTGGAGAAAGGGGAACCCTCCTACACTGCTGGTGGGAATGTAAATTAGTTCAACCATTGTGGAAAGCAGTATGGAGGTTCCTCAAAATGCTCAAAATAGACTTACCATTTGACCCAGGAATTCCACTCCTAGGAATTTACCCTAAGAATGCAGCACTCCAGTTTGAAAAAGACAGATGCACCCCTATGTTTATTGCAGCACTATTTACAATAGCCAAGAATTGGAAGTAACCTAAGTGTCCATCAGTAGATGAATGGATAAAGAAGATGTGGTACATATACACAATGGAATATTATTCAGCCATAAGAAGAAAACAAATCCTACCATTTGCAACAACATGGATAGAGCTAGAGGGTATTTTGCTCAGTGAAATAAGCCAAGCAGAGAAAGAGAAATACCAAATGATTTCATTCATCTGTGGACCATAAGAACAAAGGAAAAACTGAAGGAACAAAACAGCAGCAGAATCACTGAACCCAAGAATGGACTAACAGGTACCAAAGGGAAAGGAAGTGGGGAGGATGGGTGGGTAGGGAGGGATAACAGGTGGGAAGAAGAAAGGGGGTATTATGATTAGCATGCATAATGCGGGGGGTGGGAGAAAGGGGAGGGCTGTACAACACAGAGAAGACAAGTAGTGATTATACAACATTTTGCTATGCTGATGGACAGTGACTGTAAGGGGGTTTGTGGGGGTGACCTGGTATAGGGGAGAGCCTAGTAAACATAATGTTCTTCATGTAATTGCAGATTAATGATAACAAAAAAAGGGGGGATTACTCCCTGATAGGATAAAACTAACTGCAAATCACCAATTAATGCATGCTTTAAATATCCTTAATTTTGATCATTTAAAGGGTGTCAGATGATCAGCTATGGAAGTACATTTTTCTGATAATATTCCTTTCTCTTAAAAAAAAAGCTGTTCCTATGTGGTGATCTCGAATAAGTTCTTCACAATGGTATAAAGGGCATATCAAAGTGTGGGCAAAGGGTTAGTTTGTGTTTATACAGAGGATCAAAGCCTAATTTGGCTACCCAGAAAATGAATTAAGATATGATATGAAGAAGAATTTCCAACATCAACATTCTCTGGAAGAGTCATTCCAGAAGATGATCATCAAAAAACTTCAACAAAGATCCTGGTGCTGAAGCAGTTGTAGCTGCATTCATCCCACCAGTTCCTGTACTTGCCATTGGAATGAAGAAGGAGATATCTAAGCTGGCCTGTGCATACAGTAAAACAACAAATTTGACTGGATCTATACTGTCGGAACTCAACCAAGAATTAGGAGAAGTGCAAGTTGCAGCGCTCCAAAATCTTGTGACTATAGACTATCTACTGTTAAAAGAATATATGGGATGTGAACAGTTCCCAGGAATGTGTTGTTTTAATTTGTCTGATTTTTCTCAAACTATTCAAATTCAGTTAGACAATATCCATCATATCATTGGTAAGTTTTCACAAATGCCTAGGGTGCCTAACTGGTTTTCTTGGTTTCACTGTATATGTCTGGTAATTGTAGGTCTGCTTTGGTTATGTAGCTGTATTCCTATTATGTTAATGTGTGCACACAATTTAATTAGTAATTTAAAACCTATACATGCTTATGTTACACTACAAGAAGATATGTCAAAGAAATAATCAATCTTCCCATGTTTTCTTCCATCTGCTACTTCTATAGCTTCTCTTCTTCCTTCATAATTACAACCCCTAAGTAGAATTCGTGCCTCATATCGAAATTACTGAGTATCATAATTCTTCCAAGTGGTAAAGATGCCTCAAGACAAATGCTGGGCATAGAAGCCACAGGGCATAAATCTGCAAAAAAGTAAAAAGCTAACCTTTTCAAACAATATTGCTTCTCTCTCACTTGCCAACTTTACATTTCCCTGTATGGCCCTGGAAGATGATTGGTTAGCCAGAGACGGGTAAGATTCCTCAAGGGAGGAACAACCTAAGACAGGCACAGTTGCAGGAGGAACATAAGGTGAGAAATTGGGGATCAACAGAGGTGAGGCTTAGAACCTCACCCTCCCTGTTTTGAGAGAAATGTTCTGCATCCGTGGATGTTTTGTTGCCCTTGTCTAGCTTGGATTAACACATAGTCTACAGGCACACACCTGATCATCTACATTTGCCCTCTTACAGCACTAAATTATGTTTTCTACCTTTATCTTGCATCTGCCTACCACTTCAGCATTTTATTAGAAATAATAATAATAATAGTAACAATAATAATAAGGGAGAAATGTGGGATTCACATATAAATAAAGTATAAAAATCAAAAGAAAAAAAATTTATAAAGATAAATCTTCCCAGCACACTTGTAACCACATAACAAAAAACACTTTGATGGTTCCCTTCTGGGTGTAAAAACAATTCAGCACCCTTAGTGTGCTGCGATCTCATTCTCACCCACCTCTCCTGTTTATTTCCCTCTCTGTAATAACCAAAGTGGATTTGTACCATTTTCTTAACATGTTTCTGCCTGTGTCTCTGCTCATGGCATTTCCTCTACTTAGAACACCTTTTCTCACATTCTCGCCCATAGAAATACTACTGTTTCTCAAGTTCGTACAAATGCCTCCTCCTCTATGAAACTTCCCTGGAACTCTCGGTGAGAAGGACCTCGGTTCTCTAGGACCCCTGGCCTTCTGTTTCCATGGTTGAACCATTCTTAGTGATCGGCCACCTTTTGGCCTCATGAGATTCCTCTTGCCTTATGGCACCTATAACACTGCCTGAAGATAGAGTTAGTAATTGGCTGTCTCCTTGCTCAACTAGAATCTTTGTGAAAGCTGGTACTGTATCTCTTTTTCTCTTAGTATTTCAATTTTTTTCACAGACTCTGATCCACTTCAGGTATGAGGCCACTATCTGTTGGGTAAGTAAATAAAAAGAGTACTTGAAACCATCCACATAGTGGCTAAGTAGGAGGTATTTCTTTAACATTTTCTGTTTTTCAGAATGTATGTATGACACTTAATCAAACTAAACCAATTTTATAATACTCAATTTTAAACTAATGCTGAATTTTGAAACACCATAAGAAAATACTCTCACATATCTCAGCATGCTAAGCTTCCCTTGATATGTATCCATTTAAACACTTAAACACAACTTCTACTCAAACAGGCCAAAAAGAAACACCTCCGATGTCTTTAGAAATGTAGGAGTTATGCCATACTATGAGAAGAAAGAAAATGTGCAATGGAAGGCCTTAGATAAAAATAAATTATTTTCAATACTTTGAACATAACAGGCTAAAAGTAAGATGAGTTATTTAATACTGCTCTCTGCAATGGAACCTTCTTAGATGTTTTAAAGTACCAACTTTAATATAGGAATCTACGGTAAGGTTCAGATAGGTTCATTTGCCTAAAGTGTCTATATATCCATCTATATCTAAGTATAACTGCCCCGCAATCTAACTATAATAATCCTGGAAAGAATTCCTTAACTTAGAAAAGTATAAACAAATAAAATAGTTAAAATAGAACTATATACACCTTCTGGAATGAGTCCATACTTACTATGCAAAGGAACGGAAATGGGCATTTAGTGGGTTTAGTCTCAAATTCTTTATCACTAGGAATCTAATAAGCATGTTTTACTCAAAGATTTAAACACACAAACATAGACCTTTTAGGGGTTCTGTAACTCTGGGGGGTGTGGGGAAATATCTTCGAAGCTAAATGAATCAAAGAAAGAAATAAAGTGGGAGAAATCCATTTATTGCTTACAAGCAGTCATCTACTTCTGCTTGCCCTTGTCACTCACCACCCAGCTGTGGAAGAAAGGACCCCACTCAACCTCTCTGGTCCAGATATGCCCTTGAACCCCCTTGAACCCCCTTGTAATTACCTATTAAAATGGAGACGGACTACTTCTCTCCACCCCTTCAGAACACCTATTGATATGGAGATGCAGTAAGGCCAGGTGAGAGATTCTGGAAATATTGCAGTTTTACTCACAGCCTCATATAAAAATATCTGGATAACCCCCAGTGTGTTTTATAAAAATGTATTAAATATTCTAATTTTATAATTTGAAAATTGAAATGAATGCCTAATCTCTTAACAGCCTATGAAAAATAGTTAAAATTTCTTAGGCTGTTTCACTATGAAATATGCAAGATTATGCTTTCCTACAATATGTCACCCACAAAACCAGTTTCATGGGTATTTTTCAGTGTTCTGTGCGGAGGAGGCTGAACGATGCTGCGTCTTTCCCTTCCTCCTTCTGGGCGCTAGACCCCCTCTTGTCAGCTCTGTTATCTGTACTGCGATCATAGGCTGCACTCTTTGCATATGGAAAAAAATCTAATCCCTTTTGTTAGGAAAGGCAGACTCTCTCCGGGTCCAGAATGACAGTAGATCTTGATTTGGACAGTGACACGACAAGTACTGGGAATATGACTGTCCAGGTGTTAGGAAAGAGTATGAAACCTAAATGTGATTTATTCCCACTAGGATGTTTAAACATTTTAACAGTAAGGTATTAACAAAGGGCCACGTGGTGGAAGCTGCTCGGGCTGAGGGTGGGGGTGGGGGAATTGATAAGGGCCTGGCTATACCTGTTTGAGTTTTTTTAAACCTACCAATAATATTAAGACAAATGTAAAGTAAAGATATAACGGGCTTAGGCGACATCCGGGGAAGACTGTGAACCCTGTAGTATTCAGCCAATGAGGAACCAGGGGAGGGACTTGCGCCCTAGGAGATAAATTATTGGCGCCAAACTCCCCAGGTGTGCCTGCCCACCAGACACCCAATCTTGCAAGACCGTCATTAAAGCCTCGCTCCACTGTTTTCTTTGTCTCCATGTCCACTTACTGAATTTGGACCAGTGAGTGTGTTTCTCACACAGGGCATTCCTGTTTAATCATGCCTGTCTCAGACCATGAGGGATACATATTAACCAGGGAGAAATAGCAGCATTTTCACAAACAAGAGAAAGCTGAGCTTCAGGTAACTCGCTGTGGACGTTTCTTCCTGAGGTGCTCCTCTGGGCCACCAGCGTCCCAGGGCAGGAATTAGTGGCGATGAAGAAGAGTGTTCTCAGTTCCATCTTGCTCAGTGGGCTTGAGGGAAGACGGCCACTCCACAGTGGGAAGATGGGCACCCACTTAGGCAGAGACCTTGTTATTCAATGAAAGTGATGATTTAGGGGAAGCATTAGCGGGATGAAGAGCAGGGTTTGCTCTCACGTCCACATGAGAGTTAAAATTCTCGGTGACCTATTTTTGCTCAGATTCTGATAATTCCAGGATGTGGGCACGACTCATGAAAGTCTCAAATTAGACTTTATGGAAATCTTTGGTAGTAAACACGTTCTTACAGTAGGAAATGTCTTCTCTGCTAAGCACTGCAGATGATCTGAGAGGAGTGTCAACCAGCATCCCCACCATCCTGGGCCTGACCTGCCTGACCTCTCAGACTGATTGGGGTGCTTATGAACCCAAGCTGCATTCCCGCAGGATCTGAGTGTACTTTTCTCTGTCTTTCTACAACTCTACATCTGGCTTGTAAGCTAAGAAATGTGCTAGATTTGTCTACTTGATAAGTTATTATGAAAAATCTTTTGATATAACACAGAATAAAACCCTCAAAATAGATTTCTACTAATTATGTCTTATGTGTATCTCATCATTAGTGCTTCACACTTAATAAGTACCCAGTGAATACTTGTTAGGTACATGGATAAATGGGTTGCAACTATGACACGATAGGTATGAAAATTACTGAAAACTAGAAGACAACTTGAAAAAGTGAACAAACTATTGTGTTACAAAAATGGGATTATGGATAATTTTTTTTTCTGTTTAAAAATACCTTTCAATATCATAGCAGTAATGTTTTAATAATAACCATAACTCAAGTTGACATTTTATTCAGTTCATCAAGAACTGCATACTAAGCATATGCTTAACCCTCTGGAACAGACAAGAATACCTAAGCCAAAGCCAGTATCCCTGAAAACCACATTGCACCCTGGAAGACAGTATATAATCATGAAACGGAGAAGTTTCTAACAGGTCATGACTTAATGGAATGCCCAAATGAGCCACACAGAGAAGCACTGGAAGCACGAAGAGCTCTAGCTCATGCTTCAGGAAAATCTATAGAGCCTTAAACACTCAAGAGTGAAGCATTTGTTTTGCCTACTGCAGCAATTAGAAGCTGGAGCTGAAATCAATGCAGCAGCCACTAGAGCAATCTGCAGCTAAGGGCTGCAGTTACTTACAACTATCAGTTTTCCATGGCTTGGGGTTTGGGTCACCTCACGCTTATCACCTCAGACCCTCTGTGGCTCCACGGTGTCAAGTACAGAGTCATTGCCTCCCTGAAAATCACCCAAGGATTACTATTGTGCTCTAAATCTGCAAGAGCCACAAGAAGGGATAAAGTTTTTTCACATAAAGGCTTTCAGACAACTTCCAACCATTGCTAAAATGTCATTACTGTCCCTAGCACATAACTCAATCTTATTTACAGCAATCAAACTGGTTCTCACTCCTAATCCTGAAATTCAAAACTCCACACACACACTGCTATGATATTGAAAGGTTTACTTGGGGGTGTCCCCAAATAAACTTCTAGCTTCATCTCTTACCGCACTATCCTCTTTCCCACTCCCTTTCCATAAATTCAACCCTATACATGTATTTGACATTCTCCAAATATATTCCCAACCTTTCTGCCCATGGAATTCTGCTCAAGTCTTACTTTCTCCCAACACATCCTTCCAGATCTTGCTCAAGTGCTACCTACCTCATATCACCCAACTAAACTAATTACTTTTCTCCCTCCTTTAGCCTATTATACCTTAATTACAGAATACTAAATATTTTCCCAGATATGTCTCACTGATTAGTTTCCAAAAAGTTACTCCTATTTTATCCAATACAGCAGGTTATATTTTGTACTATATTCACAGACGGAA
Source organism: Manis javanica (assembly GCF_040802235.1). Classification (NCBI taxonomy): domain Eukaryota; kingdom Metazoa; phylum Chordata; class Mammalia; order Pholidota; family Manidae; genus Manis; species Manis javanica. Next base: position 229,988,448 of record NC_133156.1, on the reverse strand, counting down.
ATAATTCCAGCTAATGCAACACTATACAGAATAAGAACTTTATCTGAGAACCATAATTATGGCATACATAGTCAGGTGTGGTCCACAAGGTCATGATTATTTATTTATAACCATACCTGGAAGGAAGTTATTAATTTGATTTTGAAAAGATGGCGAAGGATGGAAAATGACAGAAGCTACATTCTGAAGCCTCTAGAATAAGACCTGTAAACAGTGCCTACCAGGACTATTAACAATGCATGACAAAGTTTAAAAATATCATCTGAATGCAATCTCCAGGGCTTCCCCAAGAGGAAAGTTGGTCTAGACTAGCACATCTCCTTGTTCCGGAGAGCGTGTATTACTGACCACATTAGTGATACTTTGTTCTGCAGACCAACTCGGTGACAGGGTAGAGCTGCACAGCTGCAAATGAGTCTCAGTTCTATTTCTCTTTCACTATGGGAGAATTTTTAATAAAATCCCATTAATGGGTACATCCTAGTTTCTGCAGACCTATTAGGGGTTAAGGGAAGAGAGCGCAGCATGAGAGCAGGGTTTCCTCTCTCAGAACTGCAGTCACAGGAGCAGCCAGCAAGGGCGACTGTGTGGCTGCTTGAAGAGGAAGCTGGAAAGGAGGAAGGATGCTCGAACATATGGAACACATGACAGGGAACATGCAGAAATCACTGGGAAACACTGCAAGGAGTTTAATGCTTGACAAATCTATTTTGACCTTGCGATATAATTTGGGTTATGTAACAATGCCAAAAAAGTAAACAATTTGCCTAATGTGACATTTCTGTCGTCCCTTTAATAGAACTTCTTTTTTTTTTTTTTTTTTTAAGAAATAACTTCCTAGGGGCCAGCCACTGTACTTGATAAATTCAGATGATTTTAGATCTTGAACCCAGTAACTCTCACAAATCCAAAATCTAATACACTGTGCGAAGATGACTTTAAAATCCAAATAATGAAAGATATTGAACTTGATCCCTGAGGTCCCTTCCCACTCTGCTGTTCAAAGGATACAATGTATTTGTCCCTGGGTAAGGCCGAACTAATGCTTGAGAGGAGACTACTGCAACCTGGGATTAGGTCCAGATATATATATTTTTTAAGTGGAAGATTTTTTTGCTCTGAGCAGGAAAGAAAACAGCCCGTGTGCAGTTTATCTCAGGTCAAAACGTTAAAGAGTTTGCGATCTGCTTCCATGTTGTGTTCCTGATTCAAAATAAGTCATGCCCCTTATGTTCAAGGAATTCAGTCTAATGGGGAAAGCACAAGCATTAATTTCGATATACTATGAAAATCTTAGGTTAATGTTAACTACAGAATGCTCTCTGAGAGCAGGAAAGTACACTTAACAAATTCTGGGCCATCAGGACATTTTTAGGGAAAATGATCTCAGTTTACACTGTAAGTCAACTGAAGTTGGTCAAACAAAAAGACAGACAAGGATAATCCAAGTAGGGATCAGTTAATAAGCAAAGGCATGAAAGAGAAAAAACATGTGTTTAAGAAAATACAAACACCTCTGGTTCTAATGAGCATAAAGAAAAAATACTATAAGCAAGGAAGTTGGAGAAGTAGGTATGACTTTCCTCTAATCATATAAAGGAAAGGAGCCATTTGCAAAACTATGTGACAAAAGACATAGCGAGTTTTCTGACTAGCTAACAATTCAGCCATGGTGATTATATTCTGGTGCTTAGCAGAGGACCTACCACCCTGCAGACACTCAGGAAGTGTGTTTGCAAATAAGTGAACACCATACAATGATTTCCCTGTTTCAGTGATAGGAAGAGAACAAACACATCAGTGCAGACACGTTGGCTACCCAATATATTTCCTCACTGCAGTTAGAAGGCTGAGTAGAAGGCAAATGCAGGTCTGGCTCTTTTGTGAAGTCCATTTCCTGGAATGCCATTTTCAGTACAAATAACTCAGGTCACATCCCTATCTCTTAGCCAGAGATAAGAGGTCACTATGTTGATTAAAGGTACTGGGGAGAAACACTGTGCTTTTCTGAAGCTGCCATAGCGGGGATACCTCAGATTACTGACCTCCTTGCCCGGGTACTAAATAAAAATAAACAAACAAACAAAAGACCACAATCAATAAATGAATAAATAAAACACCAACATCACTAGGACATTACTAATTCCTTTTGGGCAAAGGTAGGTCCACTAATAGGCAGAGATATCAACAAGACATACAGGAAGATAGGTGATAATAGCACTTACTGTGATGTGCTAGGTTGATAGCTAAACTCTGAAATATGCCACATATTTATTTCCAGAAAGATCTGGCTATTTTCAAGCCAGGGACCACACTGTGCAGATGGATATCCTAAGGCTGAGCCATTTAAGATTTACTTTGTGATGTTTGAGAGTTTGATATATTTTATACCATTATAATGACTTTTCTATTTCCCAAGTTAATTTTATGACTACTGGCACTTGAATGAGATGTTTTCCCCATTTTCACAAGCAGTTCTGTTCTTCATTGACTGGGGAAACTGCAGAGAAATTAATGCTCCTACTCCTCTGCAGCCTCTGCAGAATTTTTCCAGATTTCATGGAAACCAAAGCTTACAGAGCGTAAAGTATGCTTTCAGCAAAGGACAGATGGGAGGCAGGCAGCCACATGTTGTTTTGGACTAAAAAATAAAAGAATAATGGGAAAAGGGCTTAGAAAAGTGGGGAAAGGTCAAGTCAGTCATGCATGTGAATGCCAAAGTTTGGACATTTCAAGAAACCTCATGGGGTAATCATTATATAATAGTGGATTTATGGTTATCTTTATAAACTTATTCTAATGTAATTTAGCTGAAATATCATCCACTTTTTTAGATGATGAAACAATAAACTGTTGGCTTACACCATGAAATCTTGATGTCAGTTTAGTCTTTCTTAATGATACCAAATCATTTATTGATTGTGGTCTTTCGTTTGTTTTTTATTTTTATTTAGTACCCGGGCAAGGAGGTCAGTAATCTGAGGTATCCCCGCTAAGGCAGGTTCAGAAAAGCACAGTGTTTCTCCCCAGTACCTTTGATCAACATAGTGACCTCTTATCTCTGGCTAAGAGATAGGGATGTGACCTGAGTTATTTGTACTGAAAATGGCATTCCAGGAAATGGACTTCACAAAAGAGCCAGACCGGCATTTGCCTTCTACTCAGCCTTCTAACTGCAGTGAGGAAATATATTGGGTAGCCAACGTGTCTGCACGTTGGTATCATTATGATTTGGTATCCTGCTGAACCTTAGGATTTGGAAGCCATTTTACTTCATGTAATTTTATGCCTTTTCATTTATAAAACAAATCTGGATATACAATGGGAAATGATTACCAAATATTAATATTTCAGTATGAACCTATTATCCTTTTCTCAGATGCAAAACAAAGAACTTTCACCTCTAAAAATAGCCATGCTATTTCTAAATCACTTAAATGGACTGTAGGATTATACCACCAAGTACGCAATGACTGAGTCTGCGTGTGTGCATGTACATATAGATACACACAGACAGTCTACTCAGGAGTCAGAAACCACATCTTTTAATTTAACAAAGAAAATGTGATATAAATATTTATATTTATATTAATGTATATAATATATTAGGTATAAATATGATAGATACAAAACATTTTTTAGTAGATACCTGGTCCAACTAGAGTAGTCTACATTCTGAAGCTATCTTTTCCTTCCATTTATCCTACACATTTCTTACAATTGGCAGCATCAAAATTCTGATTCTTATTTCAGAGTTGCAGTGGTATTCATGTACTGTCTTATACACAGTTTTGCACGTTTAAAGTCTGGCAGAATGAGGCCTTACTAAATTCATCATACTACAATTTAATTGGCTGTCTTATTTGGGGATTCTTCATGACTCACTTCAAATTTAATTGAGTGCCAAGCATATGAAAGGCCAGTGAGTTACTTTTGAGGAAGTGTAAGATCAAATGGGGAAGAAAATCCTACATCCAGGTAAAATTCCAAGAAGCATTCTTCTTTATTGTGTTAGGCTACTCTTTTGAGAAAACTGCTCATCTAGAAAACGAGCATTTCTGACTCCCAAAATAGAACTGTCTAATTTATGCCCAAGGAAAAGGGTTTGGTATCATTATCCAAGTGAAATTCCCACAATCCAGTATTAATGTGGATCTGCTGGCTAATGGTTTACTTCCAGCCCCTATTCTCCCATACCCACCGAAACTGGATTTCTAAGTGCATGCTACCCAAAACACCCCACTTCTTTTTGAAGCACCAAAGTTGTGTTTGAAAACTTTATCCTATCTCTGTTGTAAATATTAATTTAAAATAAGAATCTGTTTCCCAGTCACTTAGGGGTGCTAAATGACTGTTTAGATATGTCACTGTAGTAACAAGGCCATCAGCAAACATGTTATTTCATTCATTCCTGCACTCAAGAGACTGCAAACTAGAAAGAAAAGCCAAGTGTAAGTACTCATATTTGGCTTTCTAACTTAGGCATGTGGCATTGAATAAGTTATTTAACCTTCCTGTGGCTTGGAATTCATATCTTTAAAATGTATATTACATTTACCTTAACATATTAAAGGCCGTATGTGACAAGCCTGCAGTTCACATCATAGTCAATGGTAAAAAGCTGAAAGCTCTTTCTCTATGATCAGGAACAAGATAGGGATGCCCACTCTCACCACTTTTATTCAATAGAGTATTAGAAGTCCTAGACAAAAAAATAGGCAAGAAAAGGAAATAAAAGGCATCCATATTCGAAAGAAAGGAGTAAAACTGCCACTATTTTCAGATAACATCATATTATATATAAAAAAACCCTAAATACTCCACCAAAATACTGCTAGAACTAATAAATGAGTTCACTAAAGTTGCGGGATACAATATCAATGTACAGAAATCTGTTGCATTTCTATATACAAATAACAAACTAGCAGAAAGAGAAATTAAGAAAATAGTCCCATTACAAGTACATCAAAAATTACCTAGGAATAATTTTAAGCAAGAAGGTGAAAGACTTGTACACGGGAAAACTATAAGATATCATTGAAAGAAATTGAAGAAGGACAAATAAGTGGAAAGAAATTCCATGCCCATGGACTTAAAGAATTAATATTATTAAAAGGTCCATACTACCCAAAACAGTCTATAGAGTCAATGCAATTCCTATCAAAATTCCAAAGGCATTTCACAGAAATAGAAAAAATAATCCTAAAATGTGTATGGAATCACAGAAGATTACAAATAGCCAAGCAATCTTGAGAAAGATCAAAGTCAGATTTATCATTCTTCCTGATTTCAAACTATATTACAAAGCTATGTAAGTCAAGGTAGTACAGTATTGACATAAAAACAGACTCATAGATAAATGGAACAGAATAAGAGCCCATAAATAAATCCACGCATATATAGGCAATTAATTTATGACAAAGGAGCCAAGAGTATGCAATGGGGAAAGGAGAGGATCTTCATAAAATGGTGCTGGGAAAACTGGATAGCCACATGCAAAAGAATGAAACTGGACCACTATGGTAAGCCACACACAAAAATTAACTAGAAATGGATAAAAGTTGTTAAAAACCTGAAAGTATAAAACTCCTAGAAAAAAACATAGGTGGTAAGCTTCTTGACACTGGTCTTTGTGATGCTCTTTGGATCTGACAACAAAAGCAAAGGCAACAAAAGCAAAAATATACAAATGGGACGACATCCAACTAATAAACTTTTGCACAGGCTAAAGAAACCATCAAGAAAGTGAAAAATCAATCTACCCAATGGGAGAAAATATTCACAAATCATATACCCGATAAGGTGTTAATGTCCAAAATACATAAGAATACATACACATAAATAGCAAAAAAAGAAACAAAAAGTATGACTTGAAAATGGACAGAGGATCTGAATAGACATTGTTTTCAAAAACAACATACACTACACTGCTGGTGGGAATGTAAATTAGTTCAACCATTGCGGAAAGCAGTATGGAGGTTCATCAAAATGCTCAAAACAGACTTACCATTTGACCCAGGAATTCCACTCATAGGAATTTACCCTAAGAATGCAGCAATCAAGTTTGAGAAAGACAGATGCACCCCTATGTTTATCGCTGTACTATTTACAATAGCCAAGAATTGGAAGCAACCTAAATGTCCATCAATAGATGAATGGATAAAGAAGATGTGGTACATATACACAATGGAATACTACTCAGCCATAAGAAAAGGGAAAATCCTACCATTTGCAGCAACATGGATGGAGCTGGAGGGTATTATGCCAAGTGGAGAAAGAGAAATACCAAATGATTTCACTCATCTGTGGAGTATAAGAACAAAGGAAAAACTGAAGGAACAAAACAGCAGCAGAATCACAGAACTCAAGAATGGACTAACAGGTACCAAAGGGAAAGGGACTGGGGAGGATGGGTGGGTAGGGAGGGATAAGGGGGGAGGAAGAAGAAGGGGGGGATTAAGATTAGCATGCATGGGGGGTGGGAGAAAGGGGAGGGCTGTACAACACAGAGAAGACAAGTAGTGACTCTACAACACTTTGCTATGCTGATGGACAGTGACTGTAAAGGGGTTTATAGGGGGGACCTGGTATAGGGGAGAGCCTAGTAAACATAATATTCATCATGTAAGTGTAGATTAATTATAACAAAAAAAAAAAGCAGTTCCTGTGTGGTGACCTCCAAAGAGTTCTACACAATGGCATAAAGGGCATATAAAAGTGTAGGCAAAGGGTTTGTTTGTGCTCATACAGAGGATCAAAGCCTAATTTGGCTACCCCGTAAATGAACTAAGATACGATATGAAAAAGAACTTCCAACATCAGCACTCTCTGGAAGACTCATGCCAGAAGATGATCATCAAAAAACCCCAACAAAGATCCACACGCTGCTACAGGTGTAGATGCACTCATCCCACCAGTTCCTGGACTTGCCATGGGAATGAAGAAGGAGATATCTAAGCTGGCCTGTGCATACAGTAAAACAACAAATTTGACTGGATCTACACTGTTGGAACTCAACCAAGAATTAGGAGAAGTGCAAATTGTAGCGCTCCAAAATCTTACAACTACAGACTATCTACTGTTAAAAGAACATATTGGATGTGAACAGTCCCCAGGAATGGGTTGTTTTAATTTGTCTGATTTCTCTCAGACTGTTCAAGTTCAGTTGGACAATACCCACCATATCATAGATAAGTTTTCACAAATGCCTAAGGTGCCTGACTGGTTTTCTTGGTTTCACTGGAGATGGCTGGTAATTAGGGGTCTGCTTTGGTTATGTAACTGTATTCCTATTATGTTGATGTGTGCACAATTTAATTAGTAGTTTAAAACCTATACATGCTGAAGTTACTATACAAGAAGATATGTCAAAGAAATAATCAATCTTCCCATGTTTTCTTCCGCCTGCTACTTCTATAGCTTTTCTTCTTCCTTCCTAATTACAACCCATAAATAGAATTCATGCCTCATATCGAATTTACCGTGTATCACAATTCTTCCAAGTGGTAAAGATACCTCAAGACAAATGCTGGGTATAGAAGCCACAGGGCATAAATATGCAAAGAAGTAAAAAGCTAACCTTTTCAAACAATAAGGCTTCTCTCTCACTTACCAACTTTACATTTCCCTATATGGCCCCGTAAGATGACTGGTTAGCCAGAGACGGGTAAGATTCCTCAAGGGAGGAACAACCTAAGACAGGCACAGTCGCAGGGGGGCCATCAGGTGAGAAATTGGGGATCAACAGAGGTGAGGCTTAGAACCTCACACCCCTGTTTTGAGAGAAATCTGCATCCGTGGATGTTTTGTTGCCCTTGTCTAGCCTGGATTAACACTTAGTCTACAGGCACACACCTGATCATCTACATTTGCTCTCTTACAACACTAAACTATGTTTTCTACCTTTATCTTGCCTCTACCTACCACTTCAGCATTTTATTAAAAATAATAATAATAAAGAGAGAAATGTGGTATCTACATATAAATCAAGTATAAAAATCAAATGAATATTCATATTTGAACTGTTTATAGTTCATAATGCATGATCAAAACCAAAAGTTTCTGTGATGACTGCCCTTGTACTGTTCACCATGTAACTTATGCACTATGTAAGAATTTATTCTCCATGTAAGATCTTGTTCGTTATGCTTCAGAAGATTGGAGACTGACGAAAATTAGGCTTGGGGTGGATTAATGATTATACATTGAGCATTGAGTCCCCTATACAGAATTTTATTGTTGTTAACAACCATTTGATCAAAAACAATAGGAGAGATGCCCTCACAAAAAATAAATAAATAAATAAATAAATAAATAAAGTACACACTTACAATTGTAAAATAAGTAAGTAACCGGGATGTAATGTATAGCATAAGGAATATAGTCAAAATATTGTGACAACTTGGTATGATGATAGCTGGTACCTAGAATTATCATGTATATAAATGTTCAATCACTGTGTTGTACACCTGAAACTAATGTAATACTGTATGTCAACTACCCTTCAATAAAAAATAATTATCTAAAAAAAAAAAAAACAACATACAGATGGCCAACAGTTACATGAAAAAGTGCTCAGCATCACTAGTCATCAAAGAAATGCAAATAAAAAGCACAATAAAGTATCACCTCACACCTGTTAGAATCGCTATTATCTAAAAACAAGAAATAACTGTATGGTGACACATGTTAACTACATTTATTGTAATAAGCATTTTATAATTATATAATTGTCGAATCATTATCTTGCACACCTTAAACTAACATAATATTGTATGTCAACTATACTTCCATAAATTTGTTTTAAAAAGACAAGAAATAACTTTTGATGAGGATGTGGAGAAAAGGGAATCCTTGTACACTGTTGAGAATGTAAACTGGTATAATAAAAATGGTATGGAAGTTCCTCAAAAAATTAAAAAGAGAACTGCTGTATGATCCAGCAATTCCACTGCTAGGTATTTATCAAAAGAAACCACTAACTCCAAAAGATATCTGCACCCCCATGTTCACTGCAGCATTATTTACAACAGCCAAGACATGGAAGCAACCCATGTCTCCATTGATGGATGAATGGATAAAGAAAACCTGATTCTATACACACACACACAACGGAATATCATTTGGCCAGAAAAGAAAGGAAATCTTGACATTTGTGACAACCTGGGTAGGTCTTGAGGGCACTGTGATAGGGAAAATAAGCCAAACAGAGAAAGGCAAATACTATATGATCTCATTCATATGTGGAATCTAAAAGAAAAAAGAAGAGCTCATAGATATAGAAAACAGATTATGATTGCTACAGGCAGTGGAGGGAAAGGGGGACTGGTAAAATGAGTGGCTGTTCAGGCGGAGAAAGACAAATGCCAAATTATTTCCCTCATTTGTGGAGTATAACAATGAAGCAAAACTGAAGGAACAAAATAGCAGCCGACTCAGAGACTCCAAGAAGAGACTAGTGGTTACCAAAGGGGAGGGGTGTGGGAGGGTGGGTGGGGAGGAAGGGAGAAAGGAATTCAGGGGTATTATGTTTAGTACACATGGTGTGGGGGATCACGGGGAGAACAGTGTAGCACAGAGAAGGCACATAGTGGATCTGTGGCATCTTACTACACTGATGGACAGTGACTACATTGGGGTATGGGTGGGGACTTGATAATATGGGTAAATGTAATCACACTGTTTTTTCATGTGAAACCTTCATAAGAGTGTATATCAATCATACCTTAATAAAAACATTTTTTTAAAAAAGCCATTGGCACAATTAAAAAAAAAATAAGAGTGGCTGTTCTTCACATTCAAATTCCAGGTCTGGCACTGACTAATTATATGACTTTGAACAATTTACTTAACCTTTCTAAGACTTATTTTCCCAATTCTTTAAAATAGAGAGTTGATAACCATCTGTAACTCTGGGGGAAAATCCTAGGGCAAAATACCTTTGAAACTGAAATCAGTCAAGGGAGAAATGAAGTGGGAGAAACCGATTATTTCTTACAAGCAGTCCACTTCTGTTCCCCCGTGTCTCTAGCAAGCAGTCTGCAGAAGAAGAGCCCCCCACCCATCCTCTCCAGTCCAGATAAGCCCTTGCTCACCCTTGTAATTACCTGTTGATATGGAGATAGTTACTTCTCTCCACCCCTTGGAAACACCTATTGTGTGGAGATGCACTAAAGCCAGGCGAGAGGTTCTAGAAATACTGCGATTTTACTCACACCATCTCTTAACGCCATTACAAATAGGTTTATATAAATAAAATTATTTAAGTCTTGGACATATATATAACAGTAGCTAACTATTATTTTAAAGCTTCATAAAAGGACAAGATGCATTAGCAGGCATTTTTATCACATTAAATATTTTGTAATTTTATAAATAAGAAAATTAAACTTTTTTCTCCACATCCCACAGTGCCTGAAAAGCTGCCTACACATTAGAAATTCAAAGCATATATATTGAATGAATGCAAATCATGTCCGTATTTCAGGACCAAATCATTCCCCTTTGCCCGTCCTTTCTTGCAGTGGCCTTATGGCAACAGTATTCACCGTTTTTGTGTTCACAGCATTCTTTCAAGAACTGGGATTTTTAGCAGAACACATGAAGAGATTCCACCCACAAATCAAATGCATATTAACACACAAGGCCTGAGGTATGCCGAATTTTAGTCCCCATGATCTCTATCCCCTGGCGCAGCTCCTATGGTTACTTTAACATTACATGACAAATGGGGTTTTGCAGACGTAATTAAGGTTACTAGTCAATTGACCTTAAAATAAGACTATCCTGGATCATTCAGGTAGGCCCAGTGTAGTCATATTACCCTCAAAAGCAGAGAAGGAAGGCATAGAAATCTGACTCATGAGGAAGGTTCTAAGAGCCACTGCTGGCCTGTGGATGGAGGGGACCAGCGAGAAAGCGTGATAATGAGAAAAGTTCTTCCAACAACCTGAGTACAGACAGGATCCTGAGCCCCAGACGAGGACTGCAGCCCCCAGTAATACCTTGATTTTATTTCAAGTCACTAAATAGAAAATCCAGCACACTGTGCTGGACTTCTGACCTACAGAACTATGACAGAAATTGTGAGTGTTGTTTTATGCTACTACTTTTGGGGTAATTTGCTTAATTTGTTACACAGTACTAGAAAACTAAGGTAGAGTCCATAGGAGAGTTAAATGGTTCCTACATGCAAAAAGTCATTGTGAATAATAAAAAGCTTTGCAAATATCTTTTGTGTATCAGTCAGAGTGTTCCAGAGAAACAGAACCAATTGGAGATTTTATACATTTATCATAAGGTATTTATTTGGCTTACATGATTACAGAGGCTGAGAAGACCCTGACCTGCTGTCTGCAAGCTGGAGACCCAGAAAGGCTTACAATGTAGTTTTAAGACCTGAGAGCCAGAGAGCCGGTGGCATAGATTCCAGTCTGAGTCCCAAGGCCTGAGAATCAGGAGTGTTGATGGCCTGACATCAATGTTCCAGCTAAGCCATCAGGTGGAGGTTGAATTCAACCTTCCTCTGCCTTGCTCTCCTGTTCAGGCTCTCAACAGACTGCACGATGCTCACCCTAGAGAGGGCCATCTTCTTTCCTCAGCCCACCAATTCAAATGCTAACCTCTCCAAACACATCCTCACAGACACACCCAGAGACAACAGTTAGCCATTTATTGGAGCAACCTTTGATCTAGTCAAACTGACACATAAAACATTCACCACCACCCTTTGCTTTTGCTGTTACCACTTTTCCCTTTAATAGCAATTCCCAGGGTCTAAAATCCTTGGTTTAATTTTAAGCTAAAAAGTAAAGACTTATTCTTCATTGGGTATCATTTCATGTATATCTCTCTTCTAAGAAAAAAAATGCATCAAAAGGATGTCTTTTATTGAAAAGAAAAAACAAGGTCTTTTCCATACCACCCATACTTCTGTTTTTTAAGAAACCATATTCTATTTCTACATCATCTGTATCTCAAACTTTCTCCAAAAATAAAAAGCCTTCTTTATTAAAATATTTCACATCTCCCTCTATGATTTTTCAGTAGTTAGATGGCACAATGAAAAATACAATTTTTGTGCATGATAATATGGCACATAAACTAAACTGTACTTAAAACCAAAAACTTCCCAGGATTGCCATTAAGACTGTTCTCAGTTACAAAGCAATTTGGGGTTGTAAATACTGCCAGAATATTTTATCTATGCAACTAAATAGGCAGAGCATACAGCAGTTGGGCGCTCATACTCTGAAAATAGACCACCTCAGTTTTTAGTTTGAGCTCTGTCAGTTACTAGCCATGACTTTGTGCAAGTTATTTAATTCTCAGATTTTTCATCTGTAAAATTCATTCATTCAATATACATACTTAGTGAGTACTCATCATTTCCATTACCATTATCATCATCATTCTCTTCAAATTCATGTGAGATACATACCTATGTCACTGTCATATATTAAAATAATTACACAGAATTCAAACGACTGGTATAAAACAAATAGCAAAGCCATAACTCAGTTGGCAAGACTACACCAAGTATGAAAGCAGTGCGGCTCCTTCCAGTGTCACCACAGCACTCTGTACTTACAAGCTTGCTAGGATTTTTCACAATGTCTAATGTTTATGTATTTACTGGAAGTTAGGGACCAAATCATTCATGTCTTTATTCCAGCTCCTAGTAAAAAACCATGGACAGTATAGTAGAGTTTAATGAATCATTTTTAAATGAGTAAATGAATAATGAAGCATTTAAAAAGCAATTAGAGAAAAATCAACCTGGAGGGTATGTTCTGCCCTCTAAACCACCAGAGACTATCTGTAAAGCAGAACACATTTGGGAGGGAGTTGAGAAACACCTGTGTTTGGATTTTATCCTGTTATGTTTGGTACACTAGTATTTAAAGTACAGAAGTGATAAGCTCAGGAGTAGCAGAGATGCAGTCTGAGAACTATGAGGAAATGGATCAGAAAGCTTACATGTTTAGACTGAACTTTAGGTATTTACTGACATAGACGAAGCACTTCTAGCCCTTTTAACATAGTAGCACTGATGCTGAGAAATGACCAGCAGTGGGCTTGAGTTGAAAGATAAAGGCAGGAAAATATGAGTATGACATAAAACCAAGCTAATCAATGTAGAGATGGACTTCGCCCAAGAAGATAGAAGTCTAGTCAGTCAAAGCTAAGCTTCATCAGTACTTTTGAAGACAGAACTAAGCATTTGGCTTATGGCCACGTCCACTCCAACCTGTCTCCATCTTTATATCATTCTACCCTATGTACTCTCCTCTTCCCTAGTGGGAATATGGATTAACCTGAAACAAGCACAGAGGATTTTTTGGGTGGGATGATGAAAATGTTTTAAAGCTGGACTATGCGTATGATTTCACAACCCTGGAATTTCACTAAGTACACACTTAAATAGGTGAATTTTTTAAGTACTTCATTACAGTTAATTAATTAGATTTAAAATTAAGAACTTCATTTCATTAAAAGGCATTTAAAAAATCAAACTGCAAACCATAGAATCAGAGATGATACATTTGTCAAAGGACTTATAATCAGAATTTATTAAAAACTCCTAAAATCCAAAAACACTGACAGATGATATTTTTTTGACAGATAAAAAGACCAATACTTCTCCAAAGAGTATGTTCAAATAGCCTATATATATATATATATATATATATATATATATATATATATATATATATATATATATATATATATATATATATATATGAAAACCTATTCAACTTCTTTAGTTACCTGGAGATTGTAAATAAAACCACATTGTAATATCATTCATACCCATAAGAGTGGGCTAACATTAAAAATGACAGCCAATATCAACCATTGGTGAGGATACAAAATATAAGAACTCCTCATATGTGAACATAAATTGGTACATTTTAGAAAACCATTTTGGACCAGCTAATCAGCTGGTCAAATCCTATGACATAACTACTTCTAGTTGGCATATTCCCCACAGAAATGCACATGTATGTTTACCCAAAAACATGTATAAGAATATTCACACAAACACTATAAATAGTACCAAACTAATAAGAGTACAAATATATGGATAATACATTGTTATATGAAATGAAATATTCCACAGCAATGAAAATTATTTCTGCATGAAACATGGACAACATACAAAAGTATACAAATGAAAATAGTCATATACAACACACAAAATTATGTATGACAAATGGCATACAGAATTACATATATTCATTGTATGGCTGTATTTCAAGTTTAGCAAAACTAAGCTATGCTATTAGAGGTCAAGACAGTAGTTGCATTTGGACAGTAGGGATTGTACAATGATCTACTGGAGACATGAGGAGAGCTTTCAGAATGTTGCATATTTATTTCATAATATGAGTGGTTGGTTATATAGGTCTATTTGTGATAATTCATCAAGATACACAATTATGATTTAAACATATGATTGTACATATGCCATGATTTGTGTATGTGCCTGTAAACTACTGTGTTGTATATTTGAAACCAAAATATTGGGTATCAACTATATTTCAATAAAAAATATATATAATATATATTATATACTACTATAACCCTATATATATATATATATATATAGGGTTATAGTAGTATATATATATATATATATATATATACGTATACATAAATTGGTACATTTTAGAAAACCATTTTGGACCAGCTAATCAGCTAGTCAAACCCTATGACATAACTCTACTTCTAGTTGGCATATTCCTCACAGAATGCACATGTATATTCACCCAAAAACATGTATAAGAATATTCACACAAACACTATTAATAGTACCAAACTATATACATAGCCTGTCTCATCTTCTGACTCCTGGCGCACTGTCTCGCCATGCTACAGTATGGACCAATACTATTCTTCATACACTCAAATCAGAAAGTCAGACACCTTTTAAAATTTAAGCTCATAATAAAAATATCATGTTCTTTGGAACGTATTTTGTTAACATATTAATGTGCTTGGTTTAGGTTATTTTTCTTGATTCCATCATAAAATTGTTGTCTACTCATATCTTACAGGGAAATACCTTAATCTAACACCTAATTCAAAATCCTAACAGAAAACTAAGTGTGTAAGTAAATTTTATTTAGTTTTAATCCCTGAGATTTTATAGGGAATATCTTGATTCTGAAATACTTTGTTCTTTACCTAATAACAATAATATGCCTTGATATTTTCTTTCATTGATTGTGTCTATTTTATGGTCTTGGTAATGCATATTTTATTTTAAAAAATGGCAAATTCAAATTTTCAAATATCTACTTTATTCTACATTTCATTCAGGTTCACTAAAAATATAAATTTAAAGCTTCATTAAAGTTTTCTATGTGTCCATTCGTTCTTCCTGAGCATATCCTCCTTTCCCCTGGAAATCGGTGAGCTCTCTCTGTGCCCTGTAACTTACCGAATGTACCAAAACCTCAAGGGAAGCCTAGTGAAGTGAGAGCACACACATCGCCTAATAGCAGTTTGATCACTGGCGGGGAGTGACTCAAACCGCAGGCCTCTTCCTTGTTACAATACCTTTGGATCCAGGCTTTGGAAGCTCAAATGTAGATACTGGAGAAGGGATGAAGCTAAGCAACAGTAAAATTATAAATCTAGATATTGTCCTTTTCATCCCCTATAATACAAAGCTTTAAATTCATTTAATTCAACTTTATCTAATTCTCTAAGCTTTAATCCAGAAGTGAAGAGGCCAATAATAAATAACACAAATAAACTTACCAAGGAAGCATTTAAAGAAATATCTTAATATAGATGCCCTGAGCACAGCAAGCATTCTCTCTTTGTCTAAGATTTGGTCCCTGCTGAGAGTGAATGTTCGTGCTCTCCCCAAGTTCATATGTTGAAGCCTGATCCCCAATATGATAGTATTTGGAGATGGTGATTGGGCTGAGGTTGGAGCACTCATGAATGGGACTACTGCCTTTAAAAGAGGAGCCAGAGAGCTCCCTCGTTCCTGCCATCATGTGAGGACACACGAAGACCACCAGAATCTGCTGGGGACTTGATTCCCGACTTCGCAGCTTCCATAACAGTGAGAAATAAACTTCCGTTGTTATAAGCCCCCTAGTCAAAGGTAGTACTGTACACAGGGGGGGTGTTACTTTCTCCTTATTGTGTGTTTACCGTATAATTTGATATTCGAAATGCCACTTACATTTCTAGAACAGACTGAATTTTATGTAACCATTTTCTTCGAATGAACAGTAGTTTAAAAAAAAGAAAAATGACAACAGAAAGTATACAATGGTATGTTCTCTCACTATCCCAAGAGGGATTGAATTTCTGTCAAAGTTATAATAATTATAATAAAAATGAATGGACTTACTCATTATAGTCTGGAGCTGAATAATCTACAAATAGACTGGAGGAAGTATATCTGGTTCTTCTGTTTTCAAGTGAAAACTGAATATCTTTTTGTGGAGGCGCCTCAGTGAGGCCTCCTCAGTGGAAACAATCAGGCACAATCTAGATAACTGTTCTCAAAGACACTATAGAGAGGATCTCTACTCAAAGTGGTAGCAGACAGAGAAAGGCACGTACTGTATGATTTCACTTATATGCACAATTTTTTTAAAAAGGAACTCATGGATACAGAAAGCAGATTGGTATTGCAAGGGGTTGGCAAAATGGGTGAAGGTGGTCAAAAGATATAACTACCAGTTATAAGTTCTAGGGATGTAATGTACACCTGGTGGCTAAAGTTAACAATATTGTATTGTGTACTTGAAAGATGTTAAGAAAATAAATCTTAAAAGTTCTCATCATGGGAAAAGAAGATTATAACTATATGAGATGATGGATATTAACTAAATTTACTGTGCTAAGCATTTCACAATAAATATCAAATCACTGTATTATACATCTAAAACTAGTATTATACTCTCAAACCATTACATCCCAATAAAACTGGAGAAAATATTTTTTAGTAAAGGTGATTTCAAAAATGCAGAACCAACGAATAGACACCTTAAATTTCTTCTGTAATACTGGGAATCTGTGAATTTACTTCTGAAAAGCAACGCATTTGTTCTGGCGGTGGGATTGATCGCCCTCGCTCTTGGCTTATGAAAAGTCGATGCAGGTAAAAGAAGTCAGTCATTGCTCTCAACACCAGGAGAATTTTCTGGACCCTAATATCTCTCCGTGTATGTACGAAAAAAAAACATACAAAACGTTTTTGGTCATTTCAGCAAAAAAGAAACAGATCAAAGACCACCTTATATTTTGTTCTATACAGTATTTGAAGTGGAAATACTTATTTTCAGAGTTTGGTAAATATTCTAGTCCACAGAAAAAGTAGAAGAAAAGAAAAGAACCAAAGAACCACAGGAACCAAAGAGGACGTAAGGCCTCATCTAGATCCTCTGGGAAAAAGGGATGCTGCAAAAACAATTACTTTTTCTCATTTGTTTGCTTAAATCCAGCCTTTGGGAATGTGCTAGTTCTTTCTCTGGCTCCTGGTATTTTCAGAAAGTCCCACATTTTCTGTCTGATCACTCTTAGAAAATTAACATTCCTCCAAACATTTCTACAGGGCCTTGATTTGGAAACTGAAACACCCAGTCCAGGGTCAGAATTATATGACTCTGTCCTCTTACCCAATTTAAAGTTTCTTCCCACCCCAGCAGTGGAGGGAAAAGGGCCTGATGTGGCTGCCTCCCAGCTCCTCCGCCCCTCCCTATCCTGGCGCGCAGTAGGAAGCCACACCCCTCAGGGTAGAGAACAGGAAACACGGTATTAGTGAGAAGGGCACAGCCTTAGGCAACAGGTGTTGCCTAATAGGTGATGTACTGGGTGTTTAAAGCTAGTTCTTTGTCTCAAGGATATGTGGAGAGCTTGTGAGTTCCTCCTGGTTATACCTGCTAGAGACCTCCAGCTGCAGCTCCCTCCATGCGTGCGCTGTCTCCAGCCTGGCTGGTTACTTCTAATTCCTGTCTTAGTCCCTGGACAGCTGTTGGTCCTCTCCTTCTTTGGCTATTATTTGCTCTATTGGACAGTTCTTTCAAAAGGATCTAGAATGAACCACACCAGCTGTTTCCTGGGGAAACACACAGTTCATTCTCTGTAGGAGCCTCTAAATTTCATCCTCTGACATAGAATGCTTCCACATTCTCCTCTAGAGACACATTTGGGGGCAAAGACTTTGCCTTGGTACCTTCACCTCAAAAACTCTAGGGGGCATAGGTCAATTATTCTGCATGTTTCTCTAAATTTCCTTTTATGTATCCCCTCCTGTATGGGTAGTAAAGAGGATGGTAAGCACACACTGTATTCAGCAATGCTGTCCCTAAAAAAGCTGTTTCATCCAAAAGAGTCTCCCTTATCAACTTCTCCAGGCTTAAGAGATACATTTTAATATCTGAATATACCCATAGGTAGATATTAAGATCTCAAAAGGACTTGCTTGGGCATCTAGCTGATCTATCATCTTTGAGACCTTAAGCCCAAAATGAAATACAAAGTGTCCCATTTTGCTACCCTACTTTGTATTGATGCAGCACTAGTTCCCCCTCTTGCTGCCAGCCAGAGAACGCCACCAACCCTTCTTTGAGTCAGACTGTTATGAGTATTTGGGATGAAAATGTGCTTCTCAGAGTTGCTGCCACCCACATTCCAATCAACTCTTATGTAAGGTCAATTTACTGCCAAATGATACTGGACAAATTAAGCCTCCATTATAGATGTCTTAGACACCTCTGGGATGACAGAAACATAAGAAAGCCATTCTATAGATATAAACTCAACTAAGAGTGCATATAAGTGGAATCAGCTTATGACATTTCAATTTATATATTTAGCAACTAGCATGATGGCTTGCAGATAGTAGATACTCAATATAATGCAGTTTTCATCTCTTCCCTACTGAAACTCACATTTCAAAGAAGAAAAGAATATAAAAAATTTTCCCATTTTCCCCCAGATAGTCATTCTGAGGTGAAAAATCACATGAGATAATGCATGTGCAGGAACACTGTATAATCTCTGTTTCCGTGCATGTATGCCACCCAGAAATATTCCACGAAACCAGTTATCTGATGGAATGCATTAAATGCTAATTTTGAAAACAGGGCAAAATATGTATCTACATCAATTATATGAAGAATGTATAGAAGGTGATATATTCATTTAACACAAGAAAAATAAGTCTAAAGAGGTACCAGGCTTACCCGAAACACATGAGGCAGAGGGGGTAGTTCCACCGAGGTCTCCTTGGTCCAGCACTGGATAAAACAATGAGGAAGGCAGGATGAGAAAGTCTATTTCTCAAGTTTAGGATAAAAGCTAGAAGTTAGGGTTTATGCTCTGGTGATTTGTTTTCATCCTTCTAGACATCGCTATGCATTAAGGCACCATGAGTTTAACTCATGACTAAGAGACAATGATACAATCTGTTTTCATCAAAAAAAGAAAGAAGATTGCCAGGGATTTGCACATAACATAGGATACAGCAAGTCATTTGTTAGGCCTTTGCAGCAATGCCGTTTTACTTATGAACAGTTTATAGGAGAAATATTTATGGCCCTTGACCTCTCCCACTAGCCCTGAAAGAAACTGGATTTCCAACCGAATCTATTTACAAGGAGAGAGCTATTCATTCTAATAAAACCACATGGTAAGTACATAAGTAGGAATAAAATGTTTCTTGATGAGCAGAGACGTTATACCCACAGGAGTGGCAGCAGCCTCAGTGAGAGTTAAGCTTGGCTGCTTCTGATGTCACTTGAAATTCCCCCAGCTCTTAAAGCATGGCATACTACAGTAGACGGCTTTAGAGTTAACACAAGTTCAATTAACCAACAGGTCCAATTTCAGCCTTGATGCCGGGCATGAGGTGATATATGAAAAAAAATCCCACAGACCCCTTAAAAGTAACTTTAACTTCTAATCCATGTATTTATAGCCCTAGCACCAGAATTTACATGGAAGGATAATAAAAGGGATGGAATATGATGTTTATCTTTGAAAAATATTTTATCTATTTGGAGAGAAAAGACCAGCATTTGCAACACAGAACATTACAAAACTGAACATGATTGGAAATTACAGACTGTCAACTGTCAAAAGTCTGGAGGAGATATGGACTGACTTGGGAAATTGAGAACTGAGAAAGAAAAAGGTATTAATGATCACACTCTCATTCTTGGCTTTAGTGTTAGTGAAGGGTGATGACATTCACTGAGATGTGGGACATAGAATGAGAGCTGGGAGGAAGTGACTGGGTGAATTTGGACGTGCTAAGTTTGAATGTTCAATGGGGCATTTGAAGGAAAAGTCTAGCAGTGATCTGGTAATATACAGGGAGGTGGGTATATGTACACTGGAGAGAAATAACTCACAGTTGCTAGGGAATTAAGATTAGCTCTGAAATCTTAAATCTTTGCTTTTCTTTAGGATTATATAAGTTAACAATTGGTTGTGACTGCACCAAACTCTAACCTTGTTTTTAAAGAAAGATGTAGATATATTTATTCTGTGTATTGTTAAATATAACACAATTCAAATATCACTTTAGGTAAGCATTTCCAATTTATACTTAACTGTCAGATCAGCTATAAATGGCTCCTGGGATTCATTATTTTAGTTTTCTCTAGTAACACTTCTGGAAAAAAAAAAATCCCTGAAAAGAATCAAAGTTGGTCTTTTCCAGGCCACATAGCATATAAATCTGATTATTCTAACCTAGGAAAGCCAAATAAATATTCTGCCAGATTCAATTTATTTTGTCTGTTGAGCCAGAGGCTGTCATGCTTGTACCTGGGGCCACTCATCCAAACACCAGTCAGTGGAGTCCAGGTCGTGGTATTTCTGCTGGGTGAGCTAGAGTAGCACCAAAAGCAAGGAATATAAGTAAAATGAAGACAGGCAACACACACACACTCACTCACTCACTCACTCACTCACTCACTCACTCATATATCAGCCCTCAGTAACATTGCCATAAATGAGCATGGGGAAGTCCTAACTAAGCTTGGCGAAGGCAGGGAGAAGAAATTACACATCTGGCAGAAAATGGAAGTGTGAGAGTATGGGGGGCAAGAAGCAGCAGTTGCTTCCTCATCTTACACAAAGGCCCCCAGTTTCCTAGGTTCTAGAAACCAAAACCAGTTTCCTTGGTCATCAACAAGATGAAAAAGCAAGTCTGTAAGTGTTCAGATGAGAGTTGGAGAGAAAATTCCAGTTTTTTTCTCAACAAATATAAGCAGCTGATGAACTAGACCAGGCAGAGTGAGTGGGGAGAACAGGAGCCTGAGTATCCTAATGACCAACATATAAGAAATTGACAGAGAACAAGATGTCTGTGAAGGTCATCCGGAAGTTAGCAAGACTTAACTGAAATTAGAATAATAGACTTCCTAGTAGTAAGAAGCCTTAGGGGACCTGGTCTAATTGATGGATAAGAGGGTTACGTGATTAAAATAATAATTGTATATAATTAGTGCAACAAGACTGCAACTCAGTGTGTAATATAGAAAACGATGAGATTGGAGGACTGTGTGTAAAGAAAAGAACTCAGTAAGGACAAGATGAATCTCCCTTACCTCAAGAGGAAAAAAGAGAAACAGGAGTTCCTCTATCTCCGGGAATATCAGAGAAATATCTTTTAACTTAAGTGCTTGGATATAAACAAAGTTTCAATAAGCAGTGCTTAAGATAATATGTAAAATCAGTGGATTTTTACCAAATGGAAAGTCAGATCTTAGCCCAATGAATCTGGAAGAGAGGTGGTACGGAAAATGTTTGTACTACAGCAAAGGAAGTGAGAAAGAATATTTGACCACAACCAAGACTCAAGGAGATTGATACGAGTCACGCTGGGAGTAAAGCTGAAACGTTCTTCTTCTCCTAATGAAGAAATAAGGAGGCACTGGTCAATTCAAAATGTTCAGATGTGGGTCGATATGTTTCCCCATGAGGTCTTTATAAGCTGATAAAGTAACATAACCCTTGTTCTGGGAAAAGGGTGACATCACTCATTTTGCACACCCATTTTCATCCCTATCAGGGATCCAACGTAGACTAGAAGAATAAAGGGATAAAATAACCTTGTTGGCAAGGATATGGCATTCAAAATATTTCTTAACCTGTAGGTCATGGACCCTAATCCATCAGAAGGGGCCAGTAAGAATGCATACAGGCTACGAAAAACTGCTACAGCTATACCAGGAGGACCAGCAGAATTCCTACTCGGCCTTCTCTTCATGAATGCTACCTGGATTCTGTCCCATATAAAACCTAGATTCAACGCACAGCCCTTTATAGTTCTCTGTAAGAAATCCAATCATACTCAGTAGCTCAGGAGTTGCATAACATTCAGGAGGATTGGATGGCTGAGAGAATGGATCACATCTCATAGTGCACAGTCTTCTATTAACAGTGGTTCAGTTCCTCATATTCCACAACCTTCCAAAACCTTGTTGCAGCTCAGGACCTTCCCCACATCCCACAGTGCTTCCCTGGGAAGGTAGGTTAGCACCATGCTTCTACCACATCTCTGTCTTGGGATAGCCCCACAGAGCAGCCGCTTTTCCCCAGACCTATTTCTATCATTTATTTAAACCAAAATTTCATTGGCTATGAAATCATATTTTAATGTTATAACAACTAATGTGCTACCTTAGGAGATAATATCTAACATCCTATCAGGCTTTTCCATTGCAACAGCACTTTCACGTCTATTATCTTATTATATCATCTCATTTTGCCCTCAACCTCCATGAAGGCAAGTGCCATGACTTATATAAAACATGGAGTCTGCAGCTCTTACTGCAGTGCCCAACATATGGTGGGCACTCAATATCTGTGGGTGAATAATGAATGAGTAAATGAGAGCATGAACACAAACAGCTATTAGATGACAAGCCACGGATCATGTATCATATAAGGGACAGAACTAAGATTTCAGCTCATGTCTCAGATTCTAGTCCCCAAGCCCTACAGCACTGTGCCTTTTCCTACGGAAGGGTGCAAACAGAGGCAGAGTGAACACAGTTCAATGATTTCAAACAAAGGGTTAAAGTGAAGGACAGGTATTGGAATAAAAGGTTTTTAAGGTTTCTTCCAATCTGAAACTTTAATGAGGAATCTAAGGATACTCTGATAATTGCTACAGGCATCTGGATAATGGAATTTTTCCTCCAGAATATATCTTATTCTCATATATGAAACTATGTGATGAAGATCATATAAATTCAGCATTCCTGGATGCTCTGATGGGACAATTTAGACTGAGACATCAAAGCCATAAATTCTACCAGCAAATACTCCCTCCCTCACTCTGCAATGAGAGATGACAAGTTGTTTCTGTTAAATAATTTGTCCTCTGTAGTGTTTACAAGTTCAGAAACACAAGAAGATTTACACTTTCATAATCACACTAACCTCTCCATTTTGAAAGCCTACAGTCAGTTTTTATAGATGCATCAGTTTATTATTCCCTAGCTGCTATTGTTACAGAGAATAGAATCATCCTCCTCTCAAAGAAACACATAATTTGGAGTCAGACAAACCGTGTGGAGGTTTCAGTTCAACTACTTACTGATTGAGTGACCTGGGGCAAGACATACAAGTTTCAGGTCTGCGATCTCTCAAGTAGGATTAAAAAAAAAATGTAAGTGAGTAATGTGGATCAAATGAAACGAGACAGCGGCCTTCAAACTCCATTATGCAGACGGAGGAGTGGGGGAAGGCCAAGTAAGAGAACCTGCAGCCTCCTCCCCACTCTCCACTGCTTGGACCAGAAAAGATCAGCTCTTAACGGGGCACATCTCAGCTTCAGGCCTACAAATTCCCAGCTCAGCTACTTTTCCACCACCTCAGTAGCTGCTTCCAATATGAACACTCCTTTACAACTGTCCAGTGCGTTGACTTCACAAAGTACATTGTATACATTCTCTCATATCTAATCCTCAACCATGATACAAGAAAATGATATTTCTCACATCCGATGCTGAAAGACTGAGGCCCTGAGAGATTAAGTGACTTGCTGTAGTTCTCAACTAGAGAGGCGTGCTATTCCCGCAACTCTGACCACGCTTCACATTCCCATCTTCTCCAATAAACAAGATACTATCTTTAATTTGAAAACTGTTTGCCTTTTCAGATGACCTATGTTCTCACAATAAACAAGTCACATTCTCATTTTTCTTCAAAGAATGAAACTTGGAGCTTATCTTAAGGAAAAAGCAGAAGCACCGATTCAAAATCTGATAGGACTTAGAGCGCAGCAGCCCATGTTTCTGTCTCTAAGGTCACAAAGAACACGCTGTCCCCAGAGCATGGGGAGAGTCACCCCAACCCCAGCAGAGCGCACTGCGACACACAGTTGTCCTCAGTTGGAAACAATGAATGTAGTGGCAATGAGTGTACCTGATTTTCGTGGTGATGATACTATCTTTCTCATTTGAGAGGAACAACTATCTGGATGTTTCCTTTTCATTTAACATGCTCTGTCCATCTCCCAGGTAACCCTAAATGCAAGTCGATGGACATATTAAAACACTGTCTCTATTCACTGAGTTCATCAATTCGTTGATTCATTAAGTGATCAGTTAGCACCTAGCCTATGCAGGACATGGGGCTAGGCATTACACTGAATGTGTAAGAATCAGTTCCTGCAATCAAGGTGTTTGCAGTCTTGCTGGGAAGAAGGGACTTGTATAAATACAAAATAGAATGGGGCAAGCACATGGGAGAGGGACAAAGTTCTGAGAATTCAGTGAGGAAAGACCACTTTGGCAGGAAGTTATTAGCAGCAGTTTCTGGGGTGAGACTATTTTGGCATTGCAAGTTCATGAGTAGATGGACTTTGATTGCTGAAAACTGGGGAGAGCCCATTCAAGTGGGAAGAAATGACAAGGCCCAGGAGACAGTCTGAAAAGCTTGGAAGGAGCAAAATGTGATGATAAAATATAGCAGACTGAAGAGTCTAGATTTCCATTTTAGCTACAACTTGTTCATCATCTAGATGATCTTGGACAAGTCATTTGATCTTCCCTTACCTTAATTCAATCAACTCTAAAACAGAATATAGAATAGGTGCCTCATTATAAAAATAAAGACCTTCAAACATTGTTTTGATTGGATGTTGGCGCTGAATTTTGAAAGTCCCTGATTAGGCCGGTTATTAATTTAGGTACATTAGCTGCCATTATTGACAGGCTTCAAAAAGTTGGGTTGACATGAGTGAGCTGATAGACAACTGTATTTTTAAAGACCATTTAAAAATCGGAGTTTCACACTAAAGCCAACTATTATTAAAAATAAGATTACATTAGTGTCCATGAAACTAATGAATAAAATGAGAGTTCAAAACCTCAAAGGTTTGTGTTGACCTGATATCATGCCTTTCATACTCTAGTCATCCACTGAGGAGATGAAATTTTCTTCTTTTAAGATATGTGACCCATATTCCTATATTAAGAGGAAATAGTATTTTCACTTTCATAATGAAAATTTAATTGGAAGAATTAGGGTTAAAAACAAAGGAAAGTTTCTTTGTAGAAACTGGCAGACTGATATTGAGGTATATTTGAAAACACACAGTCAAGAATAGTCAAGATAGTTTGAAGAATAATGTCTGAAATTTAATGGATTATCAAGATCTGTTATATATAAAAAGATATATATAAAAAACACATAAAAATATATGTGTTAATGTAAAGATGAATAGACCACTAGTATACATGGAGCATAAGGTCTGAAAGTCACATTTTCCAAATTTCTATACTTTCCCATCCATCACCAGGAATGACTATCACAGTAGTTAGAACACAGCTCTGAAGTCAAATTCCCAGCTTCATCTAAGGCTTAACCTGTGAACCAGCAATATTCTTAGAATATGAAAGTTGACTCTACTGTACACTCTCGAAGCACCATTCAAATAGAATAGATGTGTTCTAATATAAAACAGTGCAATACAATGCCTTACTCTGATGCAAAAGATACACTCATGCTGTGTGGATACATGTTGTAAAAGAGGAATTTTAGTGTCATCATACAGCTAATCAAAGGGACAGTCAGTTTTAGCATCTAGATTTTAATTCTCCGACAGGTAGTTTTGTTTTCTCCCTTTTCCTGCTGCCTCTTCACAGTACACTGAGATTGCCAGACACTCATTTTTCATGCTGGGGAAGTAATCTGCTGGTGTCCTCAAGGTTATTCCAAGTTCTTAAGCACTCCCTATAGTCACCGTCTTCTCTCCTCCCTGGGTAAACTTGCATAGCAAAGACACTTTACTTTGAGAAAAACTGCTATTTCTCAGATCCCCATCCAGGACAGGAGGTATAACGAGACAAAATGAACTTCTGGAAGTATCTTGGGAACCAGTTAAGAGTGAGGATTTTAAAAAGGAAACATAAATGATCTACTAAGACTTTGGAAAAAATATAACTTGCCATTCCTTAAAGAGACAAGTAATAGAAGGAAAATTTTTTCCACCACGATGATTTTATTTGATTGTAGCATCTGGTTGCTTCTGAAATGCATACACAAACTTTAGAGAAAAAAGAATAGAAGGAGAAGATGAAATTGGAAAAAGGAGTAAATAAGAGCTGGGCTGACACTTGTGAAAACCTGCTCTCACAATAGTACTGTGACCATAGGACCATGCTGTTATAAGCTATGAGCAACGGTGTTCTAAAAGATGAGGATCAAGCACACATCAGTCCAAACTATGCCCTCCTTATTCCACTTCATGCACTCTGCATCCTGGCCAGCCACAAGTACTCACTCTTCTCCACATGTGCCCCAGACCATTTGCCTCATGTGTTTCCTTGACCTGAAATCCTCAATATTCTCATTTGCAGTCACTTAAATACTAGACCGAGGCCCAGGTAACTTCTCCATTTACTTAATTTTAAAATAGATTGTCCATTCATGCAGATCAAAGCTTAACAGGTCTCCCTCCACCTCTGTTCCCCAGGCACCAGTTACCTACACAGAAGGGACTATGAGTGTATTTCCCTGTGTGTTCTTCAATAAAGAAGGATATTTTATAAAAATGTGTGTATATTTCCATGTTTTACACAAACATGTCATATCAAACTTGTGCTACCATGGGCAAGTTATTTAACTTTCTGCAAAATTTCCTCACCTGTAAAATGAAGGAAAAATAATACTGGCAACATAGGGTTGTTTTGAGGATTAAATGAGTTAATACATATAACATGCATACACACACACATAATTTATAATAGTATCTAGTTCAGAGCAAGCTCTATATAAGAATTAAATATTACCATCATCATCTTAACCATAATTTTATGTCTCCATGAAAATGATTATTTCACAAATATCTACTGGCTCTATAATATTGCACTACTTTTTTGTATATCATTTATTTAAATTTCATACATCATTTATTTGGATGTCCTATAATAGGGGATTTAGGGTCTTTACAATTTTCCTCTATTGCAATGAATATTCTCAAAAACTTTGTGCACTTATTGAACTACCTCCTTACAAGGAAATCTTTGCAATGGGGCCAATGGTAATGTTCAATGGCCTTTAGTAGAAATTTATGGGCAAAACCGTAGCATGAGTGGATGCAAAAGCTTCCTCTCCAATTTTAACCACCAGAACTAGTTTTTTTCCCCCCCGACCCCCAGAAGTGAAGAAGAAACAATTAGATGTAGTGGTGACCAGAGCTTAAATGAAGCTCTCTGAGGGACTGGAATCAGAAACGCACATTAGAGACTAGCGCTTTTAACTTCCACGTGAAAGCTAGAATTGAGGCCAGAGATCTCACATGTGAGAGCAATCCAGCAGTGGACATCAAGTGGATTGGAAAATACCTGCCCATTTCTCGGAATTACAGAAAGTAAGCAAGTTACCTATGTCAGGCTGTGATTGGAAAAAGTTAGCCACCAGAAATCAGAAACCTACCTTTGACACTAAGTTTAGATTAACTGAATAGTTTTAAGAATCTGGAGTCAAGACCTAGCCTAAAATATGGTTAACAGTAGGGAATCCCATGGAGCTTTGACAGAGTCATCTGTGAGATCTTTCAATAGGGAGGCTTCTAAAGACCAAAGCATATCTGGAGAGCCTATGAAATATTTACGGTTATGAAATACCAATAGTTATGAAACATCCAGAGTTATGAAACAGTATAATGCCAAGAAAACCTGCACAGTAACAGATGGAAGGATTCACACTGTGAAAATAGAGATAACAACTTAACAAGTCTATGTGAAATGTTCAGGGTAACAAAGAGGATGTAGATACTCAAAAGGCAAATGAGATTACCAAACAAGAAGACAAGTAAAAATTTATAAATTAAAAATTAAACTCATTAGAATAATTAAACAATTCAGAGAAGGAATAGTGACTTAAAAAGGCATATCTGAAAAAATAACAAAAACATCAAACTGAGTTAAAAAGGAAAAATATGTAAGCACGAAGTTAAAAACAAGAAGAATGGACATATAATTTCTAACATAAACCTAAAATAATTTCCAGAAAAAGAGAAGAGAAAATGAGAGAGAATGAACATAAAAAAATTTAAATAATAGTTATAATTGAAGGAAAACATGTCTTCAGAGCTGAAAGACACAATACAAATATATTTCTATGTATATTCAGTGAAATGTTGAGTCTCAAGATGAGTAGAAAAGCTTTGAAAGGTACCTAATAGTAAGATCTGCTTACCTGCAAAAGAGCCTTAGGAGGACAGTAGACATATCAGCCACCATTAATGCAGAAGAAAATGAAAAGAAACTACTTTAATATATGAGAGAAAATAACTATCAAAATCACATATATCATTTCTACACAGATATGCATAACACACAGGACACTTTCCTCAGAGAACTGACAAAATTGAGAGCAAAATAAAAACATTTTGTGCCATCCAAAGACAAAGAATTATTATTCAAATATTTACTGAAAGAATCAACAAAGGCTATATTTCAAAAATCCAGAAAGGAGAAAAGGAATACAAGAAGCAATGAGATACAAATATATTAGTAAATCATTTGGCAAGCCTAAATAAATATTCAGTGGCATTAACTATTACCGTTTAAATTTAAACATTAAATTAAAAACCATTATTTAAATATAAATAAAATGGAGTCCCCATTTGAGGAGCTTAGAAGTCACAACTCCAACCTAACAAGTAAAAAGCTGAACAGATTGAAATTCAACAACTCTTCTTCGATCCATAAGAAAGAGGAGGACACAGGCCAACCTGCTGCTCCCAAGACTGTAGAGAGGAGAATACAGGAAGTCATGACCTCCCTAAGGAGGGACTCACAAACGGAAACCTAAGAACCAGTTCCAGAGTAGGAAAACCTGAACTGTAATTGATGAATTGCTGGAGGTTGAGTGTGGACAACTGTGAGTTAAAAATCTCTAGGGAGACCCAGTCATCGAGGATCCTACAATACTGGGAGATTTGCTACCCGGGGCTCAACCACTTTCCTACAGAAATATCAGGGAGAAATTCCCTTGTGCTTCCTGCAGGGGGACAGGCAAAGGAACCATTCTTCAATACACCAGAGTGCTCTGTTCTTCTTAACAAGCCTTGACCTCAGGAGAAACCAGTTAACCAGAGCTAAACCTGATGGGTACTATCGGAGCTAATTGATCTGGGGGAAGGAAAATAGCCAACCGCAGCCCCCTCTAGCCTTTCTTGTGGAAGGAGGGAAACACTCAAGTCCAGCTCACTCTAGCCGCCTGGTTCTCTTAAGGGGAGAGAAAAAAACTAAGAAATGCATATTAAGTTTACAGTCCAGAGGCGTAGGCTCACTAAAAGACTGAGACCTAATCACAGGTCTCTAAAATACTTCCTCTACGCCCACAACTTTTACCACCATATTACCAAAGACCTATCTACAGCAATTACTTTTAACCAATTCATCATGAATGGCTATCAAGAAAAAAAAATCACAAGGCATACCAAAAGGTAAAAAGCACAATTTGAAGAGACAGAGCAAGCATCAAAGCAAGACATGGTCAAAATATTGGAATTACTGGACTGAGAACTTTTAAAAACTGATTAGTATGCTAAGGGCGCAAGTAGATAAAGTAGACAGCATGTGAGAACAGATGGACAATGTAAACAGAGAATGGTAATCCTAAGAACTAAACAAAAAGTAATACTAGAGATTTTAAAAAATTGTAACAGAAATGAAGATTGTCTTTGATGGGCTCACTGGTAGACTGGTTAGAGCTGAGGAAAGAATTTCTGAGCTTGATATCAAAAGAAACTTCAAAAACTGAAAAGCAAAGGGAACAAAGTCTGAAAAAAAAACCTGTGGGACAATTACAAAAGGTAATATATTTGTAATGAGAATATCAGAAGGATGAGAAAGGAGCAAAAAGAAGCATCTGGAACAATCATGACTGAGAATTTCCCCCAAATTAATGTCAGACACAAAAATACAGATCTAGGAAGTTCAGAGAACACCAAGCAGGATGAATGCCAAAGAAAGAAAGAAACTACACGTAGGCATATCATCTTCAAACAGAAAATCAAGGATAAAAAAAAGAAATTCTGAAAGAAACCAGAGGGAAAAACACCTGTCTTGCCAACAGGTTTCAGGCCTGCACAAGTTCACTATGGATTCAGTGAGACTGAGGAATAACAACGGAACATGCTTGGGGTAAAAAGGTTTATTACCTGGCTTGTTCTCCCAGCGATAGGATGGGCACTAGAATTACATCTGCAATCCTCCTTCATCTTTGCCTCGACCCAGAGTACTGGGCAGAGCCCTTTGTATAGTGACTCAGTCAATAATAACAGCTTATTGCCTACAGGTGTGGAAGCAGTAGCCTAGCAGTATAGGCCAGTTACATCATTAAGTAGTTTAGATTCAGGTGAGGATCCTGGCCATAGGAACCCCAACTTCCCCATAGTCAGAAACTCAGATCTACATAAAGAAAGGAAGACCACCAAAGAAGGAATAAGTGAATGTAAAATGAAAACATTGATTTTTCTTATTCTTAATTGACTAATAGATAAGTTTGTTCAAAATAATAAGAGCAACAATGTATTTAATTATATATACTTGTAAATACATTTATTATGTTTGTTTTCTGTTTTACTTTGAGTAGAACCACCACAGGGTTGGCAGAGGTTACCCAGTGAGGATGGACTGGATGGGCTTGAGGCCTCTTAGCAAAGTCTGATGCATACAGTTAAGGAGCACAGGGGAAGTACCTGACAGCTAGAAATTCAAGGAGTCTCACCTGTCTCTGGGCAAAAAGCAAACTAGAGCAGATACTGCTGCTGAAGGAGAGTTATTCTCTCTCCCTTTCTATCTGCCAATTACTAGATGTTAGAGAAATTAGATTCTTTATTAGAATTCTTTAGATTTGTGTTTGCAAACATTTAACACAGGGATGGGGTGTAGGTACCAGGAACAACCCACATTGTTTTGTCTCCAGTTTCTTGGTAGAGGCAGGACCTAGAAGAATAAGGTTCCAGATAGAGGCTTCCACTTTAGCTCTGGTCATATATATAACCATCACTATATGCATATGCTTATGTATGCTTTTATGTAAGTGTTTTGAGTGACAGCATGATACAAGGGATGGGAGGGAGGAATTAGGATCATTTTGCTACTGAAAGGCACTCACACTACTTATGAAGTGGTATAGTATTATTTGAAAATGGACTTGGATAGATGTAAATGTGTATTGAAAAACTGTAGGACATTCACTAAAAAAAGCTAAGAAAGAAGTACAACTGATATGCTAAGAAAAGAAAATGAAATCACATAAATGATCAATCAAAACCACAAAAGTCATAAAGAGTAGGAGACAAAAATAGGAACAAAAAATAAGGGCAATAAATATAACATATTAACACATGTGGTAGATATTAATAAAACTATATTAATAATCACCTTGAATGTCAATGGTCTAAATGTGCCAATTAAAAGATAGAGATTGTCAGAGTGGATCAAAGGACACAATCCAACTATAAGAAACTCACTATAAAAATAAAGACCCATATAGATTAAAAATAAATGAGTGGAGAAAAATATACTATGCTAACACTAGTCAAAAGAAAGCAGAAATAGCTATACTAATTTCACATAGAACAGACTTCAAAACAAGAAAATGTCAGAAATAAAAAAAGGCACGATGTAATGATAAAGGAGTCAATTCTCCAATAAAACATAGCAGTCCTTACTGTGTATGTATCTAACAGTGGAGAATCAAACTACATGATGGAAAAATTAACAGAACTCAAAAGAAAAATAGATAAATCCTCTGTCAATAGTTGACAATACCCCTCTATTAGAAATAGACATATCCAGCAGGCAGAAAATAGGAAAGGGCATAGTTGAACTCAACAAAAAACAATAAATTAACTGAACATAATTGGAATTTATAGACTAGTTCATCCAACTAGAGCAGGATACACATTCTTCTCAAACTTACATGGATCATTCGCCAAGATAGACTACATACGTTCTGGGCCATAAAACACACCTCAATAAATTTAAAAGAATAGAAATTATATAATGTCTACTCTCAAAGAACAATGGAATTAAAATATATCAATAACAGAAAGGTAACTGGAAAATCCCAAAATATGTAGCGATTAAACAACACACTTCTAAATGACACATGCATCAAAGAAAAAGCTCAAGAGAATTTTTAAAAATGTATTTTTAACTAAATGAAAATGAACACACAACTTATCTAAGTTGGTAAGATGAAGCAAAAGCAGTGTTTAGAGGAAAATTTATTTCATTAATGCATATACTAGAAAAGAAAAAGGATAAAAAATCAGTAATCTAAATTTCTACCTTAGGAAACTAGAAAAAGTATAACAACAAAACACAAACTGAATAAACAAAACAGCAGCAGACTCACAGATCCCAAGAAGGAACAAGCAGTTACCAAAGGGAAAGGGGGTGGGAAGGGCAGGCAGGAAGGGAGAGAGAAGGGGATTAAGGGGTATTATGATTAGTGCACATAATGTAGTGGGGGCACAGGGAAGGCAGTATAGCACAGAGAAGATAAGTAGTGACTCTACAGCATCTTACTATGCTGATGGACAGTGACTGTAATGGGATACGTGGGGGGGACTTGATAATAGGGGTGAATGTAGTAACTACAATGTTGCCCATGTGAAACCTTCATAAGATTTTATATCAATGATACTTTAATTTAAAAAAACCTACAGTAAGAAAACAAACAGCCAAATTAAAAAATAGGCCAGAGATCTTAACAGGGACCTCACCAAGAAGATACATAGATTGCAAATAAGCATTTTAAAAGATCTTCTAAATCATGCATCATCAGAGAAATGCAAATTAAAATAAGATACCATCACACACATTAAAACAGCCATAATCTGGACCATCAATGATACCAAATGCTGGGAACTATGTGAAGCCACTGGGACATTCATACATTGCTCTTGGAAATGCAAAATTGTATAGCTACTTTGTAAGATAGTTTGGTGTTTTCTTAAAAACTGAACATACTCCTGCCATATGATCTAGCAATTGTACTCCTTGGTGTTTATCCAAAGGAACTGAAAATTTATGTACAAACAAAAATCTGCACGTGGATGTTTATAGCAGCTTTATTCATAATTCAGAAAACTTGGAAGCAACCAAGATGTTTCAGTGAGTGAACTGATAAATAAACACTGTGGTACAGCCAGACAATGGAATATTATATAGCACTAAAAAGAAATGAATTATGAAGCCATGAAAAGAGAGTGAGGAATCTTAAATACATTTTACTAAGTGAAATAAGCCATTCTGAAAATAATTGATACTATATGATTCCAATTACGGCATTCTGGAAAAGGCAAATTATGAAGAAAATAAAAAGATCAGGGTTGCCAGGGTTTGTTGGGGGTGGGGAGAGAGATGAATAGGAAGAGCACAGAGAACTTTTAGGGCTGCGAAACTACCCAATATAAAGTTACAACAATGGACACTTGTCATTATATACTTGTCCAGACCTATAGAATGTAAAACACCAAGAATGAGCCCTAGTGTAAATTATGGACTTTGGGTGATTATGATATGTCAATATTATGATAAATGAACTTCATCAATTTTAACAAATACACTACTTCAATGGGGGATATTGACCATAGGGGAGGTTATACATGGCAGAGAGTAGGTATATGGGAAGTCTCTGTACTTTTTTCTAAATTTTTCATTGTGAACCTAAAACCACTATAAAAAATAAAGTCTTAATAATATATAATAATAAATAAATAAATGGGGGATTGTCTGTGGACATTTGTGTGTGCAATGGGAGGATCATGAAGGTAAAAGTTCTGAGGGATATAACAATGTACTGAGCACCCTACTTCACTCAGGAGAAGACTCTTTTATTGCATATATAGACATTCCTCAATTTATAATGGGGTTACATCCTGATAAATCTCAAGTTGAAAATATCATTACATCAAGATATACCTAACCTACTGAACATCTTAGCTTACCTTCATCTACCTTAAATGTGTTCGGAACACTTACATTAGCCTGCAGTTGAGAAAAATCATCTAACACAAAACCAAGTTTACAATAAAGTATTGAAGATCTCATATAGGAATACTGTACTGAAAGTGAAAGATATAAAGGTTGTCTGGGTACAGAAGTCTTGTCTGCATCAGTTGTTTACCCTTATAATCACATGGCTGACTGGAAGCTATTGTGGCCACCACTGCCCAGCATCACAAGAGAGGATCATCCCATATGCCACCAGCTCAGCGAAAGATCCAAATTCAAAATTCAAGGTACAGTTGCTACTGAGTGCATATTGCTTTCACACCATCATAAAGTCAAATATGCATCCTAAGTTATGGGTCACCCTTGTGTTTAATTTGGATTTTGAATAAAATATGAAATCAGGTACATTTGCCAGAGTAATTGCTAGTTGAATAGAAAGGAAACCCATACCTATAACTTCTAAACTAGTAAAGGAAAAGGGAATATTAATAAAATTATAATTATTCAATTAGTTTTAACTGTTATTAATAATCAAAGGCCTATTATTCCAAAATAAAATAAAACAAAACAAAAAACAAAAACAAAGCTTTTTAGAGAAACGTTCTAAACAAACAAAGAATAAGGCACATAGGAATTACAAACATGTATAAAGGCAACAGTAACCACAATAAATATACACAGATTAAATCACCAGTTAAAGGAAGGACACTCAACCTTAAGAGAGATGAACTGGTAGACACCAGACCTCTGTTCCCTTATACAACAATTTAAAATGACAGGTTTAAAAACAGAAATCATCTGCCTGAAGACAGCTGAGGCAAAGATAACTAGAGAAGCCAGGACTTCCAAGAGAGTACCTCTGAAAAGTAAAAAGTAAAGTGACCTTTATGCAGTGCTCTTGAAACACATATACACACAAGTCAAAGTATAGGACACACTAGGAAAGAAACTTGTAGACTGTTATACAAATGAGCTGAAAATGTGCTCCATATATTGGCCCCTAGGTTGTTTATTTCTTTACCACAGGATGAGGCCCATTAGCTCAAAAGCCTGAATAGTCCCAACTCAAACTTTTATGCAGCCAATAATTTTGAAAATAGCTTTTAAAAATCATATTTAAGCTATTTAAAGCCTACCTGCATTGCAAACCCCATAAAACCTTCCTAGACAGTTATTACCAATTGACAACAGGGTCTCGGTATATAAGGCCCCAAGCCACTGCTATCCTTTGGAACTCTCTGACACAAGACTCCCCACCCTGCTGCTAAGCCTCCTCTCCAGCTCTTCTGTCCCCTAGGAGTTCCTTTGAGCTCTTCTCCTTCTGAACGGTGGCCCCCATGCTGTAAGCCTCTGGATGGTCTCACAATGCAAGGCACTCCCTGTCTCCTGCCCTCCAGTCTGAGATGTGTTTTACTGCCTCTTACATCACATCATTTAACTTGATCAATCCCAAATCCCTCAAACCCTCTACACAGACCATTGCAGGCTCTCAATTAAAAATTCTTAAAAGCCAGTATTGATTTAATAGTAGGCCCTTATCTTGGGCTCACATTGGAAGAGTCCCTGATTAAACTAAAATAATAATATATAATTATCTACTTGTTAAATGAAGGGTAATCCCATTCTAGAAGAAAAGTAACCTCTAAATAGTTTCATTACACAACTTTTTCCATTCAGTCAAAAACTAATAGACATGCAAAAGAAAAGACTACATAATTGGGATCCATGAAAGAAAAAAAGCAATAGAAACAGATACACAAGTGATGCAGATATAATTACTGCATACAGATTTTAAAATAGGAGAAAATTGTGGAGAATTTATCAGAGAATTTTAATCTATAGGAATGAACCAAATGGAAGCCCTCCACTGGCAATTCTCAAATCTGAAATTAGTTTAGATGCAATATATGTATAAAGTAGAATCCCAGAATATTAGGAAACAAAGAATGGGGAAGAAGCAATATTTAAGAGATAGTGGCTGAAAATTTTCTCCAACATAGATGAAAGACACCATCCAACAGTTTCAAGATTCTTTGAAAATCTTAAAAAGAATATATGCAAAGAAAAGTGCACATGAGCAAATGACAGTTAAACTAGTGAAAAATAAAGCAAAGGAGAAACATTTAATACTAGCTAGAAAAATAAAGATGCATTACCTGTAGGGGAGAATAATAAAACTGATCACTGATTTCTCATTGGAAATGATGGAGAGCAAAAAAAAAAAGAAAGAAAAACCACAAACACACACACACACACACACACACACACAAGGAAAAGACATATTTAAAATTCTGAAAGAGAAATTCCAAGTGAAATTTTACATTCAGAGAAAATATTGAACAAAAATGAAGATGAGGTAATGATGTTTTTAGACAAAGAGAGGCTCTTCCATCAACAAACCTGTACTAAAATAAACCTACAAAGAGGGGGAAGGAGCCAACATGGCGGCGTGAGTAGGACAGTGGGAATCTCCTCCCAAAAACATATATATTTTTGAAAATATAACAAATACAACTAATCCTAAAAGAGAGACCAGAAGACACAGGACAATAGCCAGACTACATCCACACCTGTGAGAGCCCAGTGCCTGGTGAAAGGGGTAAGATACAAGCCGCAGCCCGGCGAGACCCAAATGCCCCTCACCCCAGCTCCCGGCGGGAGGAGAGGAGTCTGAGCAGGGAGGGAGAGGGAGCCCAGTACTGCTAAACACCCAGCCCCAGCCACCCGCACCAGAGCGCAGACACAGTGCATGCGTGGAGGGCTGGAAACTAGGGAAACAGGGCAGCAAGACCTCTGAGCGGGTTGCGAAGCTGATGCCCCTGTGACAAAGAAAAGCGAGTGCTTTTTGAAAGTCTTAAAGGGACAGGGACGTAACAGCTGGATGGAAAAAACACAGGTCACAGCCCAGTGGCTGGAAATTACAGGGAAAACCGGGCACACTAACTCCCTGGGCAACAGCTCTGAGAACCCTCATGGAGGTAAACAGCCAAACAGCAACCCAGTCCATTACCCCTCCAGGTGCTGCGAAAGCAGAGAAGCAGCCTAAGGCTGGCCACGCCCTCAGAAAGGGAGCTTCCTCAATATCCCCTGCGCAAGACACAAAGACCCAGTCTACACGCAATTACCCAACACAAGCCACTAGGGGTCACAGTTGTCCCAGTAAAGAAAGGCCAGTAGCAAGTGAAAAGTTTGGCCCTCCCAGCCAACAGTCAGTAGCACCTGTCAACATGAAAAGGCAAAAAAATATGATCCAGACAAGACTAACCCAGACAGCTTCGGCATCTGCTTCATCTTCCCCTGAGAAGGAACCTGGGGAGATAGAGTTAACCAGTCTTCCTGAAAAAGAATTCAAAACAAAAGTCATAACCATGCTGATGGACTTGCAGAGAAATATGCAAGAACTAAGGAAGGAAAATACAGAAATAAAACAAGCTCTGGAAGGACTTCAAAACAGAATGGACGAGATGCAAGAGACCATTAATGGACTAGAAAACAGAGAACAGGAACGCAGAGAAGCTGATGCAGAGAGAGATAAAAGGATCTCCAGGAATGAAAGAATTCTAAGAGAGCTGAGTGACCAATCGAAACAGAACAATATCCGCATTATACGGGTACCAGAAGAAGAAGAGAGAGAAAAAGGGATAGAAAGTGTCTTTGAAGAAATAATTGCTGAAAACTTCCCCAAACTAGGGGAAGAAATGGCCTCTCACACCACAGAGGTACACAGAACTCCCATGACAAGGGATCCAAGGAGGGCAACACCAAGACACATAATAATTAAAATGGCAAAGATCAAAGACAAGGACAAAGTATTAAAGGTAGCCAGAGAGAAAAAAAATGAAAACCCATCAGGCTATCATCAGACTTCTCAACAGAAACCCTACAGGCCAGAAGAGAATGGCATGATATACTTAATGCAATGAAACAGAAGGGCCTCAAAACAAGACTGCTGTATCCAGCACGAATATCATTTAAATATGAAGGAGGGATTAAACAATTCCCAGACAAGCAAAAGTTGAGGGAATTTGCCTCCCACAAACCACCTCTACAGGGCATCCTACAGGGACTGCTCTAGATGGGAGCACTCCTAAAAAGAGCACAGAACAAAACACCCAACATATGAAGAAGGGAGGAGGAGGAATAAGAAGGGAGAGAAATAAAGAATCATCAGACTGTTTATAATAGCTCAACAAGCAAGTTAAGTTAGACAGTAAGATAGTAAAGAAGCTAACCCTGAAACTTTGGTAACCACAAACTTAAAGCCTGCAATGGCAATAAGTACATAACTTTCAATAATCACCCTAAATGTAAATGGACTGAATGCACCAATCAAAAGACACAGAGTAATAGAATGGATAAAAAATCAAGACCCATCCATATGCTGCTTAAAAGAGACTCACCTCAAACCCAAAGACATGCACAGACTTAAAGTCAAGGGATGGAAAAAGATATTTCATGCAAACAACAGAGAGAAGAAAGCAGGTGTTGCAATTCTGGTATCAGACAAAACAGACTTCAAAATAAAGAAAGTAACAAAAGATAAAGAAAGACATTACATAATGATAAAGGGCTCAGTCCAACAAGAAGATATAACTATTATAAATATATATGCACCCAATACAGGAGCACCAACATACCTGAAACAAATACTAACAGAACTAAAGGAGGAAATAGAATGTAATGCATTCATTCTAGGAGACTTCAACACACCACTCACCCCAAAGGACAGATACACCAGACAGAAAATAAGTAAGGACACAGAGGCACTGAACAACACACTAGAACAGATGGACCTAACAGACATCTACAGAACTCTACATCCAAAAGCAACAGGATACACATTCTTCTCAAGTACACATGGAACATTCTCCAGAATAGACCACATAGTAGGCCACAAAAAGAGACTCAGTAAATTCCAAAAGATTGAAATCCTACCAACCAACTTTTCAGACCACAAAGGCATAAAACTAGAAATAAACTGTACAAAGAAAGCAAAAAGGCTCACAAACACATGGAGGCCTAATAACATGCTCCTAAACAATCAATGGATCAATGACCAAATCAAAATGGAGATCCAGCAATATATGGAAACAAACAACAACAACAACACAAACCCCCAACTACTGTGGGACACAGCAAAAGCAGTCTTAAGAGGAAAGTATATAGCAATCCAGGCATATTTAAAAAAGGAAGGACAATCCCGAATAAATGGTCTAATGTCATAATTATCGAAATTGGAAAAAGAAAAACAAATGAGTCCTAAGGTCAGCAGGAGAGACATAATGAAGTTAAGAAGAGAAATAAATAAAATTGAGAAGAATAAAACAATAGCAAAAATCAATTGAACCAAGAGCTGTTTCTTTGAGAAAATAAACAAAATAGATAAGCCTCTAGCTAGACTTATTAAGAGGAAAAGAGAGTCAACACAAATCAACAGTATCAGAAACGAGAAAGGAAAAATCATGACGGACCCCACAGAAATACAAAGAATTACTAGAGAGTACTATGAAAACCTATATGCTAACAAGCTGGGAAACCTAGGAGAAATGGACAACTTCCTAGAAAAAGACAACCTTCCAAGACTGACCCAGAAAAAAACAGAAAATCTAAAAAGACCAATTACCAGCAATGAAATTGAAGTGGTAATCAAAAAACTACCCAAGAACAAAACCCCTGGGCCAGATAGATTCACCTCGGAATTTTATCAGACCTACAGGGAAGACATAATACCCATTCTCCTTAAAGTTTTCCAAAAAATAGAAGAGGAGGGGATACTCCCAAACTCATTCTATGAAGCTAACATCACCCTAATACCAAAACCAGGCAAAGCCCCCACCAAAAAAGAAAACTACAGACCAATATCCCTCATGAACGTAGATGCAAAAATACTCAACAAAATATTAGTAAACTGAATTCAAAAATACATCAAAAGGATCGTACACCATGACCAAGTGGGATTCATCCCAGGGATGCAAGGATGGTACAACATTCGAAAGTCCATCAATATCATCCACCACATCAACAAAAAGAAGACAAAAAACGCATGATCATCTCCATAGATGCTGAAAAAGCATTTGACAAAGTTCAACATCCCTTCATTATAAAAACTCTCAGCAAAATGGGAATACAGGGCAAGTACCTCAACATAATAAAGGACATTTATGATAAACCCACAGACAACATTATATTGAACAGCGAGAAGCTGAAAGCTTTTCCTCTGAGATCTGGAACTAGACAGGGATGCCCACTCTCCCCACTGTTATTTAACATAGTACTGGAGGTTCTAGCCATGGCAATCAGACAAAACAAAAAAATACAAGGAATCCAGATTGATAAAGAAGAAGTTAAACTGTCACTATTTGCAGATGACATGATACTGTACATAAAAAACCCTAAAGACTCCACCCCAAAACTACTAGAACTGATATCGGAATACAGCAAAAATCAACACACAGAAATCTGTGGCTTTCCTATACACTAACAATGAACCAACAGAAAGAGAAATCAGGAAAACAACTCCATTCACAATTGCATCAAAAAAAATAAAATACCTAGAAATAAACCTAACCAAAGAAGTGAAAGACTTATACTCTGAAAACTACAAGTCACTCTTAAGAGAAATTAAAGGGGACACTAACAGATGGAAACTCATCTCGTGGCTAGGAAGAATTAATATCGTCAAAATGGCCATCCTGCCCCATAGTAATCAAGACAATTTGGTACTGGCACAAGAACAGAGCCACAGACCAATGGAACAGACTAGAGAATCCAGACATCAACCCAGACATATATGGTCAATTAATATTTTATAAAGGAGCCATGGACATACAATGGCAAAATGAGAGTCTCTTCAACAGATGGTGCTGGCAAAACTGGACAGCTACATGTAGGAGAATGAAACTGGACCATTGTCTAACCCCATATACAAAAGTAAACTCAAAATGGATCAAAGACCTGAATACATGTCATGAAACCATTTAACCCTTGGAAAAAAACATAGGCAAAAACCTCTTAGACATAAACATGAGTGACCTCTTCTTGAACATATCTCCCTGGGCAAGGAAAACAACAGCAAAAATGAAGAAGTGGGACTATATTAAGCTGAAAAGCTTCTGTACAGCAAAAGACACCATCAATAGAACAAAAAGGAACCCTACAGTATGGGAGAATATATTCAAAAATGAGAGATCCGATAAAGGCTTGACATCCAGAATATATAAAGAGCTCACATGCTTCAACAAACAAAAGACAATTAACCCAATTTAAAAATGGGCAGAGGAACTGAACAGTTCTCCAAAAAAGAAATACAGATGGCCAACAGACACATGAAAAGATGCTCCACATCGCTAATTATCAGAGAAATGGAAATTAAAACTACAATGAGGTATCACCTCACACCAGTAAGGATAGCTGCCATCCAAAAGACAAACAACAACAAATGTTGGCGAGGCTGTGGAGAAAGGGGAACCCTCCTACATTGCTGGTGGGAATGTAAATTAGTTCAACCATTGTGGAAAGCAGTATGGAGATGCATCAAAATGCTCAAAACAGACTTACCATTTGACCCAGGAATTCCACTCCTAGGAATTTACCCTAAGAACGCAGCAATCAAGTTTGAGAAAGACAGATGCACCCTTATGTTTATCACAGCACTATTTACAATAGCCAAGAATTGGGAGCAACCTAAATGTCCATCGGTATATGAATGGATAAAGAAGATGTGGTACATATACACAATGGAATACTACTCAGCCATAAGAAGAGGGCAAATCCTACCATTTGCAGCAACATGGATGGAGCTGGAGGGTATTATTCTCAGTGAAATAAGCCAAGCAGAGAAAGAGAAATACCAAATGATTTCACTCATCTGTGGAGCATAAGAACAAAGGAAAAACTGAAGGAACAAAACAGCAGCGGAATCACAGAACCCAAGAATGGACTAACAGGTACCAAAGGGAAAGGGACTAGGGAGGATGGGTGGGTAGGGGGGGATAAGGAGGGGGAGAAGAAGAAGGTGGGTATTAAGATTAGCATGCATGGGGGGCATGGGAGAAAGGGGAGGGCTGTACAACACAGAGAAGACAAGTAATGATTCTACAACATTTTGCTATGCTGATGGACAGTGACTGTGAAGGGGTTTATAGGGGGTGCTGCTATAGGGGAGAGCCTAGTAAACATAATATTCATCATGTAAGTGTAGAGTAATGATAACAAAAAAAAAATGAAAGAAAAGGGGGATTACTCCCTGATAGGATAAAACTAACTGTAAATCAACGGTTAATGCATGCTTTAAATATCCTTAATTTTCACCACTTAAAGGGTGTCAGATGATTGGCTATGGAGGTACATTTTTCTGATAATATTCCTTTCTCTTAAAAAAAAACAGTTCCTGTGTGGTGACCTCCAATGAGTTCTACACAATGGTATAAAGGGCATATAAAACTGTAGGCAAAGGGTCTGTTTGTGTTTATACAGAGGATCAAAGCCTAATTTGGCTACCCAGAAAGTGAACTAAGATACGATATGAAAAAGAACTTCCAACATCAGCACTCTCTGGAAGACTCATGCCAGAAGATGATCATCAAAAACCCCAACAAAGACCCACACACTGCTACAGCTGTAGATGCACTCATCCCACCGGTCCCTGGACTTGCCATGGGAATGAAGAAGGAGATATCTAAGCTGGCCTGTGCATACAGTAAAACAACAAATTTGACTGGATCTATACTGTGGGAACTCAACCAAGAATTAGGAGAAGTGCAAATTGTAGCGCTCCAAAATCTTACAACTACAGACTATTTACTGTTAAAAGAACATATGGGATGTGAACAGTCCCCAGGAATGGGTTGTTTTAATTTGTCTGATTTCTCTCAGACTGTTCAAGTTCAGTTGGACAATACCCACCATATCACAGATAAGTTTTCACAAATGCCTAAGGTGTCTGACTGGTTTTCTTAGTTTCACTGGAGATGGCTGGTAATTATAGGTATGCTTTGGTTATGTAACTGTATTCCTATTATGTTAATATGTGTGCGCAATTTAATTAGTAGTTTAAAACCTATACATGCTGAAGTTACTCTACAAGAAGATATGTCAAAGAAATAATCAATCTTCCCATGTTTTCTTCCGCCTGCTACTTCTATGGCTTTTCTTCTTCCTTCCTAATTACAGCCCTTAAATAGAATTCATGCCTCATATCGAATTTACTGAGTATCATAATTCCTCCAGGTGGTAAAGATACCTCGAGACAAGTGCTGGGCATAGAAGCCACAGGGCATAAATCTGCAAAGAAGTAAAAAGCTAACCTTTTCAAACAATATGGCTTCTCTCTCACTTACCAACTTTACATCTCCCTGTATGGCCCTGGAAGATGACTGGTTAGCCAGAGACGGGTAAGATTCCTCAAGGGAGGAACAACCTAAGACAGGCACAGTCGCAGGGGGGACATCAGGTGAGAAATTGGGGATCAACAGAGGTGAGGCTTAGAACCTCACCCCCCCTGTTTTGAGAGAAATCTGCATCCGTGGATGTTTTATTGCCCTTGTCTAGCTTGGATTAACACATAGTCTACAGGGACACACCTGATCATCTATATTTGCTCTCTTACAACACTAAACTATGTTTTCTACCTTTATCTTGCATCTACCTACCACTTCAGCATTTTATTAAAAATAATAATAATAATAATAAAGGGAGAAATGTGGGATCCACATATAAATCAAGTATAAAAAATCAAACGAATATTCATATTTGAACTAATTGTTTATAGTTCATAATGCATGATCAAAACCAAAAGTTTCTGTGATGACTGCCCTTGTACAGTTCACCATGTAACTTATTCACTATGTAAGAAATTGTTCTCCATGTAAGAACTTGTTCGTTATGCTTCAGAAGATTGGAGACTGATGAAAATTAGGCTTGGGGTAGATTAATGATTGTGTATTGAGCATTGACCCCCCTATAAAGAATTTTATTGTTGTTAACAACCATTTGATCAATAAATATGAGAGATGCTCTCTCAAAAAACAAACAAACAAACAAACAAACAAAAAGTACAGACTTTCAATTGTAAAATAAATAAGTAACCAGGATGTAAATGTATAGCATAAGGAATATAGTCAAAATATTGTAAGAACTTTGCATGGTGATAGCTGGTAGCTAGAATTATCATGTATATAAATGTTGAATCACTGTGTTGTACACCGGAAACTAATGTAATACTGTGTGTCAACTACCCTTCAATAAAAAAGTATATATATATATATGTATATATATATATATATATGAGAATTAACATGTAAATAAAGAAAAAAAATAGACCTACAAAGAGAAATATTCAAACAGAAGGAAAATGGTCATGTATTGTATGTAGTAATAAAGAGGAATAAAACAGGTAATAATATAGAA
The DNA here is from genome assembly GCF_040802235.1 of Manis javanica. Classification (NCBI taxonomy): domain Eukaryota; kingdom Metazoa; phylum Chordata; class Mammalia; order Pholidota; family Manidae; genus Manis; species Manis javanica. The sequence continues at coordinate 229,943,560 of NC_133156.1, read as the reverse complement.
ATAAATGAATATTGACTAAATGCAGACTATGCAAAATAATAGTAATTGTGGTATTAAAAGTGTATAAAGCATTGAAATATATGACAAAAACCTACATTTACACATATACATTTATAAACATAAACAAATATAATTAGAAATATGGCCATAATGAAATACAAAATAACAGAAATAGTAGTTATTCTGGGTTTTATTTAGAGAGTTTGGAAATAATAAGATTTCAGTGAATTACTTTAATTTTCTTTTTACATATCTCTGTAGTCTGCTAAGCATACAAAACACAAAAATCTCTTCCTTACCTCATGAAGTTAGTTGGAAGACAAACATTAAAAATACCTAGGCTTGGATTTGCAACAACATGAATGGAGCTAGAGGGTATTATGCTCAATGAAATAAGCCAGGCAGAGAAAGACAAGTACCAAATGATTTCACTCAAATGTGGAGTATAAGAACAAAGCAAAAACTGAAGGCACAAAACAGCAGCAGACTCACAGAACCCAAGAATGAACTAACAGTTATCAAAGGGAAAGGAACTGGGGAGGGTGGGTGGGAAGGGATGGATAAGGGGATTAAGGGGCAGTATGATTAGCACACATAATATAGGGGGGCACAGGAAAGGAAGTATAGCACAGAGAAGACAAGTAATGACTCTACAGCATCTTACTATGCTGATGGACAGTGACTGTAATGGAGTATGTTGGGGGGACTTGAAAATAGGGGGAATGTAGTAGCCATGTGAAACCTGAGCATAAGAATGTTTATCAATGATACCTTAATAAAAAAAATACCTAGGCTTGGAAGTAAATAAATAATAGAGTAGATGACAACAAATCTACAAAATGTATTGCTATTAAAGTCAAAGGAAATACACACACACACACACACACACACACACACATTTAAAGAGGTTGATCGCCAAAGAGTGGGATACAAGGCCAGCACCAGCAGCTTACAGTAATTGTTTTAGGGGCCAGATCTCCCTGCTACACATGCCCCGCCCACTAGGACCCCAACCCCAGCAGGTCTGTGTGCTTTATATGCTAATATTCATCTTGCAACCGATGATCAGGTTTGCTAGGGGACTTTTCCAGAATCTAGTGTGATTGCCATAGTTATCATTTTCTCAGCACAGATGACCAGGGAATGAGGCATTTTACACAAGCAATCTTATTAATTTCTAAACACTATTCTGCAAGATACATATTGTAACTATTTCACAGATGTGTTAACTGACCTTCAGAGTGGTTCAGTACCTTTTCTGGGCCAAACGGACAGCAAGCCGAGGCAGGAATGGAAAGCATGGTCTGCCTAACTGTAAAGTTCAGTTTCTTAATAATTTATCCTGAAACTTACTTTAAGAAGCTTTATGAGTCATCAAACGTAAAACTGAGGTTTTAAAAGTGATTAATTCGTATAACCTCTAGTTTTTCATTAAATACCCCTTTCCATTTTGAGCTGAATAGACTTAAATCATATGATCCAGATTTAAATTAGAGGAACTATGCATCCATTTCATCAAGGCATACAAATGTCTCTCTGCTATACATTGCTCTCTAAATAGAAATTGCTTTAGATAAAAAAATTTTAATAGCTGAAATAATTACATAGTTTCTAGGTGAGTCATTCTGCAACTTTTAGTCTTTGGGAAGATTCCATATTTCTGGTTTTCTGCTATGAAATGGTTTCCAGCTACCCACTTATATCCTTGGTAAAACTGCAGCCCATTATTAAACACATTTTTTTTTACTCAATACAGTTGATATATTTATGCATCAAGCCTACTGTTAAAGTTCATGCTAATGCCAAAGATGTATTTTAAAATTCATATAGGGGCCTTTTGATAACCTCATCAGGCATTTAACCATGTTTAAGTATAGAGACAGTACCCTGGAATAAGACTGAATTGAGACAAAAGTTTTGTTGATTAAATTTAATTGCATTCCATGAATATCTGCTGCTTTCCTCCTTCCTATAAAGCAGGCACTCACCTACTATGAGAAATATGGAGATAAGATACAGCCCTGTCTCAGTGAATTCTTCCCACTCGAGAGACATATCAAGCAAGTGAAATATCATATGATGTGACAAACATATCAATGGGCATGTATATGGGCATAGAAGTAACACAGAAGAGAAGTGATTCTGAAGGTGGGGACAGAATATCGGGGAGGGCTCCTCAGAAGGAATGATGCCTAAGCTGGGTTTTGCAAGGTGAGTACAAAACATTACCAAGTGGAAACCCTAGGACCTGCTGTAATTGATTGGATCCCTCTCCTTTGTTTTACATCCAACTTGGTCAGTCAGTCATTCAGATGTCTCACATCCAGTTCATCCTTGCTCAACCCTGGATATTTTTTTTTCATAGATTCAATTCAGAGTCAAATGCCATTATCCTACTTTGCCTATATTGCAAGCCTCCTGGTAGACTGTTGTCAGACCCTATTACTTTCTAAAAACTTCCCCTATTACAACTGGGCATGAACTTCCCCTCCCTTTTAAAATGACACTTAGTTGCTCTGTTACGTCACTTACCAAAATTCTACTTTGAGTTTGGGTTATTGGGGTAATCATTCTGTCCTTCTTGATAGAGGGTATGCTTTCTGAGAATACAGAACAAATTTTATTAACATTAGCACCACCTTCTTCTCCCATTCCTCTCCCCATCACTGGTCGAAGCATTAAGCCCAGCACCTGCAACAGAGAAAGAGCCCCATAAATAGTACCTTTCTGATAAAGAAACTTTTGCCTGAGAGATGAGCCATTGAATCCCTGGACAGGAAAACATTGGGAGAGGTTTTTACACCCTGTAGCAGGCATCCTCCTCTTCTGGAGTATAAATAACTTTTAAATAAAATGCAGTGCTGAAATGTATTAGGGTGTCCCCCACTTAAATGGGGTTATTATTTCATACAAAATGGATCATTCAATAATGCTTAGTTTCTGATTATTAGTCTGAGATGGAGAAACCAGGAGAAATTGCCTTTTTTGATTTGTCTTCAGGGTTCACACTCACTCATAGCAATGGGTTCAATTTATGCTCTAGGGTATAAAGAAACTCCTGACTCTGCCTCAAATTTTGATAAAAGAACAAGATCTGAAAAATGTCAGAAAACCCAAGGAAAAAATAAGAACCAAAAAAAAAAGTGCTGAATGTTTCCTGAGGGGTCAAGAAGTTATTGGGTTTGATGAGGAGGAATCACTTGTAAGAATCAACCAAATATGACAAGCCGGTTTCAGCAGGAAGAGGGTAAACAGACATTTTTTAGAAAGAGAAATAAATTCATAAGATGTAAATCCACTAAAAGGTTATAATAGTTAAAGTCAGAATGGGGTATGAAGCCTAGAGAATAGCTTTGGCCGATAACCAGTATCTCCAAGGACTCTATAAATAGTTCATGTCTCATCTCTAAAGGATCACAGTGCCCATTTCTTTTCAGAATTTCCAAAATGAAAAGGGTGAGGTGCTCTTATTTCCCTACTTTCTATTTTTTAAATGAAATTTGAAATGTAATAATACAACACATTCCAAAATTTTTCCCTTTAGTGTTATGCAGAACCTGTAATTCTTATTTCTAGTCTTGGCAATCTGCCATGAAGTAAAACAAAACAAAAAAATGCTAGAAGGATTTCCTAAGAAACTTAAATCATGCATTCCACTTCAGTGCACAGAACAGTTCTTTGTAAAATTAAAAAACATCTCACTAAAGCTAACAGGGAAGGTTCATGAAAGATGTAAACTTTATATTCAAGGTCATTTCTTACTTTATCCTTTTGATTATCTTCTATTCTTGTCTACATCCTGATGTAATTTTTTAATAAGAAAGATGGAAAACTACTTAGAAAAGATTTATTATTATAAAAAAGTTTGTTCCTATCATTATACCACTTTAAGGTATGGTTAGGAACTTTGATCAGATCTTATAAAATGAAAACAGTTTGACTAACCTCTGTGGGAGCAGCCAATAAAAGTCACAGATGACCAGCTATAGCTAGGATGTGAGACTGAATTATCTTTTTCTTCATTTCATCACATGATATGAAATACAACATTGTGTTCAGGGCTTGGAAAATATCAAAAAGGTGAACTGTCAAATTCCAATGTATTAGTTATGGTAGACAAACTGCCATAACAAAGAAACCCTAAAGTAAACATTGGCTTAAGCACAATGGACCCTTGTACCAGCCCTAGGCTAGTGTAAAGGACAGTGGAGTGGTCCCTTTTCATGCAGTCATCCAAAGACTCAGGCTGTCAGATGCTCTGCTATCTTGAACGTGTAGGTTCCGAGGTCACCCTTCCCATTGGGGACAGCCAAAGAGAAAGAGCATGAAGAAACACATATCTATGGGTAAGGTCTGGAAGTGACACGGATTTCTTTTGCTCATATTTACCAGTCACTTGGCCACACATGGAGGTGGGAGTGGGTTTGCAGAGTTGCAATCCCAGGCTTGGTAGACACCTCCTAATAGTGATCCTGCAATGTGAACAAGTGTTTGATGGACAACATGCCATCTCAACCCCTAAACCTGTAAGTTAGAGGAAGCAGTGCTTAGTGCAACCCTCCAGTGGCTCTGATGCTGTGGGTAGGTGATCTAGAGCCAGGTAAGTTCAGAAGACATCTTCAAGTTCCTTCAGCTCTTATTTGTGGATACAGAGTTGATGCATCCTGAAAAGTAAAACAAAACAAAAACTATTCATATATTGAAGCTCTGGGCAGGATTCAGGAAATTTTCTAACACAGAGTTAACAGACCCAATCACACAAACACACATGATCAATTTTGGGTTAAAGATGGTGGACTAAGTATAAGCCTTAGCCTGTCTCTCTTAATCTGAAAGTTTAGAAGTGAAATAAAGGATATATAATATTAAGCTACATTAGGGAGAGGTCAAAAGTGGGGAAACACCAGAATTGTGGATGATAGTTAATACTCACCAGGAGGCTCAAGGAGAGGTCAGCAATCCAGATGATCCGGGACAAGATGGAGTCATTGGTGATAATGACTTTCTGGAGCGTACGGCTTTGCGTCGATCTGACAGATTACCAACCTGTGTAAGACCCCTCAGTAACTGGCAAAACCAGTATTTTCTTAATCCATTTATATATTTTACCCCAAATGGGGCATACGGTACTGAACCTGCCTTTCCATTTATACAATTATATGTCATTAAATATTCTTCTACAGTATTATTCAAATGCTGCATGGTATAGCATCATATATATTTACTATAAGTTATTTAGTATTGCAGTTAAAACAATATATAAATATATTCTATCATCAAGGCTGCATCCTAATTTTTTGTATTATATCTCATTTAGTCCTCTTCCAGCCATGCCATACAGTGGGTATTTTTATTATTATCCTCAACTTAAAAGTCAAAAAACTGAGATTCCATGAGATAACATACATTTTACAAGATCATACATTGATTCTATTTTTATTTGCCTGCTTCTAGAATCTTTGTCAGGCTCAACTCTATCTCTCAAGTAATGATTGCATTTCAAGCATTGTTTCGTGCTTTAATTCTTAACTCTACCACAGAATTGAGAAGACAAAAATCAATTCAGATCAGCACAGAAAAAGATCACATTTATCAGCCTGCACCATAAGAAGCAGTTTATTGGTGCCCCCAAGTTGGCTTTCAGAAAATACTTCCTCAGGATTTACAGCTTAATCCAGAAATGGACTAAGAAACTGGACTGCTGCCATGAAAAGAATCCAAGAAGAGGACTATTTTCAAGTTCTCTTCTTGAGCAATGACAAAATTACACAGGCTTCAAATGGCTGACTTTTTTAAAACTACGACAAAATTGAAGGAAGAGTTCATTTTTCTCCATAAAGCAAGTGCTGAGTTTACTTAAGAGACTTTAGGAGTACATTATTATATTAATAATACACATTTATATCATGTTAACCATTCATAGACCTTTGGGTATGCAACTTTCACACAGTCTGCGGGTAAAGCAGGTAATCTTTTTGCCAGAAGCTTCTCATAGTCACCAATAATAATATTACAAATCTATTCCTTCAGGTTCTAAGTTTGAAGACCTCAATTTTTTTATTCCTTCAAGCACCCCTTGCAATTTCTTTCCTGTCCCACAAGTCCCAGAGACTCTTAGGAGTTTTACAGATCTACCTTTCTTTCTGTTGGGTTAAGACAGTAAATGAGAAATTCGTGTTTCATGCATAAATTATAGTTTAATGCAAAAATGCTGGCAAATATCTGAAACCTGAACACTTTCCCAGAAACAAAGCTCATCTATAAAGTGTTCAGAATGGAAAATTAGAGCTTCCCACCAAACATTTAGTGAAAGCCTATCTAAAAGTAGAGAGGAGTAACATGTCAGGAGTTCAGTATCTAGACAAGAGGATGAGATCATTACCAATTACTCTAACACAAGGGAAGTTAGAAAGTGTCATAACAGTGAAACAAAGTGACATGCTTGTTTAAAGGAGGGAAATGAAAGATCATGCTATTTCAAGGGATGAAAAAAATCTCATGGAGAGAGTTACATTTGAAATAGGCCTAGAGAGAGTAATATAACTTCAGGGACAGGAAACGAAATAGAATACATGGGACTCATTTCAGATGTGGAGAAAGTTCAATACAGCTGAAGGAAAGTCCCAGAAGAGCATAAAACACAAGGTCTTATATGACACCGAGTCTGTATTTAAAATTGAAAACTTCCATATGAAGAATGGTACATTTGATACATTTGAGACTTGGAAAGGGTGAATTTTGTTCTAACACAATAGACATAAATTCTATTTCTACCACTAAGTTAGCTTGAAAGATGCTTCTGTGGAGAAGGAGAAAATAGTGCAGCTCTATCTCAGTTTTCTAACATAGCAAGGTTACAATGGGAAGCGAAAGATAGGCCAGGATAGTAGATACATTTTAGAAGCAGAATTTGCAAGACATATAAAATTCACAAATTGGGTCCAGACACTGAACAGGTGGCTTTAGAGATACTAAAATGCCAGATTCAAAGAGGACAAACTATTGGGAAGTTCTGGTATTGATAACATACTTTATATATCTCTAAGATTTTCTATGAGACAATTTAAAGTTTCTCCTTCTATCAATTTAATTACTTTCCCTATATCCTGGTATTGTGTCCACTTTTACCAAGAAGGAATTTAAAGCACAATGCAGCTACACACACCTAGGCAACTTAATGTGCCCCAGACTTGTCTGAAGTTGCCTGGACTCCTTGTTCTCCAAACTTCAACACTGAATCACTTCATATTTCCTCAGAAAGCCAGGTGGGGTATTTTCAGTGTACTTGTGCAATTCTCATTTGAATAGCTCCCATCTGGGAATAGATTCACTAAAATAGATAACAAGTAGAAATCCTTTTTACCATATCAGCCTCTGCATGCGGTAAGGATTATTAGCTTAGATCTCTACCTTGTTAAGTTATCTATATCAGCTTTTCAACACCATTTAGTAGACAGTAATTATTGTGCACTCACTTTGGAATGCAGGTTGGCCTGGCTTAAGGCAAGGCAGCCTAGCAATGCACAGGGTTAAGAGGGTGAGCTCTGATGTCAGTCTTCTCAGATTTAAATTCTATTCCTACCATTTTACTACCCCTGTGACCTTGGGCAAGGTACTTAGTAACTCTTTTCCTCAGATTCCTCTTCTGTACAGCTGAGACAGTAATATTAGTGTGTACATTATAACATCCTTTTGAAATTGAAGGCACTTTTACCTATACCAATTAGAAGAAGACCTTTGACATAGTATATGCTCAGTAAATGTTGAATATAACAGTTATATTTCCTCTTTCCCCAACCACACAGTAAACTCCTTGAGAACAAGTAAGGACTTAAGTAATTCATTTTGAACCTCCTATGATTTCCAGCATAATGCAATCAAGTTAAATAAAGCAAAACTATTACAGAGAAAATTTCTGGGCTCCAGATATTCTCTGACAATACGAATACTCAGTTGGCAAGATCTAAAGGAGCGAACTTTCCTCAATGAACAGAGAATAATCTGTAATTCAGAATACCAGAGAAATTGAGACTGTTTAAAGGGAGTTGCTTTTGGTTATTATTACTTGCCTTCATATACTTCATATACTTCATATACTTAAATTTAGCTTAATGCAAGAAGCTCACCCTGAAAATAAACTCCCTGTTAAAAGCAAATCTTGTATTTCCAGAGTAAATCTTTGAAGGGTTAGAGAAGAGAAGGAATTCAGATGCTTGAATAAGCATGGAACTCAGTCAGCCAGACCTGCATTAAAATCGAAGTTCTATCACTTATTAGCAATATGACAAAAAGAAGGTCCATCCTTATATCCATTCACACACACATACACCCACACACGCACACCTGCACCCACAATTAAATCGATTCCCTAAGACAAGATTTTAATGAGATCTCTCCAGCTAATAATGCAGATAGGTAGTAACTGTTAATACATATTATATACATTTCTGAGTATTTGTTTAAAATTTATGAAATAAAAATTAGAATATCTACAATATATAACATTAAATACTTATCACTTATTTTGACCTAATATGACAGCTCATGCATATTTTTATGGATGATATTTTTCTAAGCATTTTCTTCTTCAATTAAATCATGAGATGCATTTAATTAGCTTTCTTTAAAATAATATACATTTTAGAGCTTTAAGAGGTATCAAAATGCCTGAATCATGAATTAGATCTCAAAGAAAACTAGAATAAATGTTACTTATACATTAGTGCAGAGATCAAACTGACTAGCAGATGGAATTGAAGCTCTATCCCTCAGCGATAAAGGACAGAAACACTGATGAAAGAAAAGATGATGGGAAATGAGAAAAGCCCTCTCTCCATACGAAGCAGAGGAAGGAATCACCCAAAGCTGCAGTGTGAACGGCACTGCCTGAGCATGGCATAGCTGCAGGGCAGAGTTTTGGGGACAAGCATTCACTAAATCACATAGATCTAATTATACTGTACTAATCACTACTAAGACTTGGAGTATGATGCACCAGGCCCAAATTATTGGCAATAAAATCTCTCTTCCCCTCAGTCTCCCTATGTCCAAAATAAAAACAATAACAGCAAGCCTACTTCTCACTGGGAACTTGGCTACTCTCTGCTGCCTGGGATGGGGAATCATCGTCACAGAGAGGGAAGTGTCTGCCCCTCCACCCACTTTCCAGCACCTTCCTGGGAAAGGCAGAAACTCGGAAAAGGTTCCTCAGGTCTCAGGAATTCAGGTGTAAGTAAAAATAATCAAGGGGTGGGTATATATCAAATGTTTACAATGTTTCAAAGGCTGTGATAAGCATTTTATATGTATTATCTATTTAATCCTCCTGACAGCTTTATGCTACAGGTATTTTAATCTGCTCCCAGTCTGCAGAAAATAAAACTGAGCCCAGAGATTGGGTCCCAAATACGAAGCTTGTTAAATGGCAGGGCCTGGATTTAAACTCAATAAGTGGGTAGGTCCTTGACCTTAACCTAAAGTGTAGCGCACTGTCCCTGAAGAGCGGCTTCTCCAGAAAGCTGAATTCTGAATCTCTCTGAAGAGAAAGCAGTTCAGCTTAAACCAGAATGAGAAGCCCCGCTGAGCATGAATCACATGAGGTCTTAGTAACACCAGGTTCTTAACAGCTTCAATGACCAGCTCAGATTCTGATTCAGGAAGGTTAAAATGCACACAGCGCTGCGATAGGAAGTTCTGGTAAGACTGAGAGCCTGATAATCCAGTGGGAAAGTGGTTTAAATAGAAGGCAGAAGAGCTTAATGTGTGATTAACACGTTTCTTTTTTGTTCCTTTTTCAAATGTTATTTCTTGTATTTAAAATTAACTTATTGCTTATTATTCCTATTGTTACAAAGATTGCATTTTTAAGAAAAAGAACTAGTTGGGGTACCTCTCAGTCTACATTTGCCTAAGCACAGATGTGTATTTTGTCTGGGCCACTAAAGAGTGAATCTAACAATAACTTGGGCACTTCCCTAGAAGGCAAGCAGCAAAACTCAGCCATTGTGTGCAGGACCTCAAACATAAGAACAAGTAAACAACACAGAATTATTTGTGGAGGCAGCTATCATAAGAGAAAAGGCTTCATGTGAGGCATCAGCAGACCTGGGTCCAGGAACCTCACAAAAGGATGTCTAAACTCCACACCTTGGCATGAGAATTCTTCCTGGGCTGGTCTCCCAGCTCCACTGGGGTAAGATCTCCCAGAGATGCTTTCTTTCTCACCACCAGTCACTCAGGTCTTACTCTCCATAAAAGTCCAGTTCAAATGTCACCTCATGAAGCTAGCCCTGATTACTCATCCCATGTGTCTCAGAAGCCAGACCTTCCACACGTTGGGTTGGGTGCTCAATGCATCTGGCTAAAGCCAAAACCTGAAATCATAAATGGAGTTCATAGTATTCACTGAAGTACTTGGAAAGAAAAACATCACAGTTGGGTCTATCATGTGTAGATATTTGAAGTGAAATGAAGAATGCAGAGATGTAATTTATAAAAATGGAATGAGTTCACAAATGGTCAAGTAGTATTTTTATCATTTGGGGGATCTTCTACGTGCCAAGCACTGAGTTCATGTGAGCAAACTGTAAAGCCAGACCTCCATAGCAAATGTGTGGAAGTCAGCCCAGTTGAGAAAGCAAGGGCAGGACAGAATGAAGAGCTCGCTATAATCATAAAAAGTAGAGGCTACACCAGGGAAGGGCAGCCATGGAGGGAGGGACTGATGGAAGAGCCCTCCCGATACACACATGCTTTACTTTCCAATTTACTCAGCCAAGAATTCAGGACTAATCAAAGCCAGGTCACTGCAGGACTACACAGAGAACATGTGGCAAACCCAAATGCATGCAGCTTTTCCCTGGCCCTGTGTTTACAACAGGGCTTGCCGCCTCTGGTGAAAAATGAGGTGCACCTAGGACTGAGATAGACTGAATTCTTGGTAGACCCCTGTCCTTTTATCCACAGGCCAACAGCACCATTCCTGAGCAGCTTATGCTGGCAATAGTGCTCTTCTGCATTATATTTGTTTTTGCCCTCATTTTTGTATATATTTATATTCACCAGGATCTCGTAGTTCTTGAGCCAAATAGCACCATTAAGGCCACATCTTCAACTAGCAGAGAGAAAACAGAATCAGTGCCCAGAGATCTCTCAGTAATTTCTGTGCCTCTGTCTAGCTCTCTAGCACCCCAGAAAACTCCTAAGCAGGTACTAAAACAAGGGAAAATCCTCCATGTGTGCCTCCTCTATGAAGATGTCCTTCACAAACTTCTAATTAAAGCGATGATAATTGACCCACCCCACTGCTGTGCCCTGAACTCCATCCTGAGTTTACACAGTGACCATACAGAGGTACTGAGACAGGCTCATCCCGTGGAGACCCCGTACTACTTGCTTGATCAGAATTGCCTGGAGGACTCTCCAATGTCCTTACCCCACCCTTCCTTGGGATGTTTAGCAGTCTAGACACTTTTACCACTCCCAACCCCATTTCTTCCCCCTGCTCCACTCCAGGTCAGATTTCTAACACAGTCTGATGGACCTCCAACCTTTCCTGGCTCACAGTCCATTTTCTCTTACAGGTATTTTCCACAGTAAAGCACCTCTACATTTAATGCTGTCTTGGCACCTGCTTCTCAGAAAAGCCAGTATAATATTTTCTATATGCAATATACATTTGCTCATTTATTCACTTATAGTATATTTATTAACCATACACTGTATCCTAATTACTGTGCTAAGTACTGTTCGAGCACCAAAGGAGACACAAACCTGACTTTATAGACAAATACATAGATATTTAGAGCGCAGAGCAAGTGTTAATAAAGGAAACTGCAGAAAGACGTGGGTTTCCATAATTGAGAAATGTGGGAGAGAAAGGAGCAGGGTCCTTGTGGACTGCTGCACTGAACCCTAAAAGCAGAAAGAGGACTCCTGCCTAAATTGAGATCCTTTATGGTTTGGACCCTTAAACCAGATCTTAAGGCTACATTACTAGGTGGGTACTAATGAGAAGATCTATAGGCACTGAGACTTGAGAGTAAACACACTGCTACTATTTCTAGGTAGATTTCATTTATCTTTAGAAAAAAACCTCACTGTCAGAATCTCCAGAAGCTGTCTGCTCCTTAACCCTCTGAAACAGTAAAGGAACATAAAGAAACCTCTGCTTCAACCTAAACACAAAGTCTTTCCTTTTGAGATCCATTAAAGCATGAGTCCTCAAGGTTTATAAACATATATATATAACATGGATATTTAAATGCCAACTTTTATTTCATCAAAAATAAAGAATCTCATTTAGGATAAAAAGGTATTTACACTCACTGGGAGGCAAACGCAGAATGTGTGGATGCACCCCAGGCTGCCCCTCATTCTCATGCTTGAGGTGCCACGAGAGCCCCAAGCCTGTTCCAGTCCTCGCACTGCCCCTGTCTCACCGCAGCCTTGAACGACCTGCTTTCCCATTAGACATGTTTTCTCCATGAGTCCAATTATCTTTAAGTTCACTTCCAGCTCTAGCCTTTAAAGACTGAAAATTTCATTAACTCTTAAAAGCAAATGAAAAGCTGTAGCCTCGTGAGACAAGAGTCTTCTAATGAAAACTCCAGACGAAGAAAAGGGAATTCAGTATTTGAAGTAAGAGGCAACCCGTGTGCCTGACACCAGTTAGACAGCTTTCTCTGCCGTTAACGGACATAATCCCATGTCTCATTTGTTGCTAACTCAGAACAACAACTGACAGAAAATATGCTCAATATTATGGGTGCAGAACCAAAGCCCAGAACTCTGGATCCTGAGCAGCCGTCGGAGGAAAGTCTTAATTGAGGTGAGGTTTCTGGGCCATGTAAGGACAAGGCAGACAAGTGCTCTCTCTCTCCAAGGGCAGCAGGCACATCTCAGAGTGCTCATCTAAGAACAGAAACGGACAAGGGCTTCCCCAATTGGAACCGAATAAGAGAAAAACAGTCCTAATAATAGTCTGAAGATGATATTAAAAGGCAATATTTTAAAATGGATTTCTCAAGGAAGTTGAACACTCTAAAGTCTACCACTCACAAAGATCACTCTAAACACATTTTAATGGAATGTAAGTCACAGAAACAAGGTAGGTGTACGGGAACAAAAGCAAAATGTTACACCGGAGGCAAGGTTTGGGGTGTTGGGGATTTGTTTTTGAAACATTCTTGTTATTTTGCTAACACGAACACTTTTAGTTTTCCCACCCAAAAAGTCATTGCTGGGCCAGCATCAAGTCACAGAACTAGGTCAAGTGTATCTGTCTAGGCCTCCAGAGAACAGTGGTGACTTTTAAAAGATGGAGATAATTATTTTGAAGTCATAAGACTGCAGAACCTCAGAATAGAAGGAAGCTCAGAAGTCATCAAGTCCCCACTTTAATTTCTTGGGTAAACTTAGGAAAAAGTGACTACTCCATAGGTATGCAAGAGACTGCATAGAGTCAGAGATGGGCAGAGAATTCATGCTCCAGTTCCATGCTGTTCCTGCCAATAATATGCCATCTGCATAAAGAGTGATCCCAGAATGCAAAATGATCACCTGCTCCCCTTAAGCCAGACCTGTGGTCATCCTGCCCAGGACCACAGTTCACAGGGTGCACTCTCAGCAAGTGTCTGCTGCTCAGGTGGACAGAGAGCACCTCTCCAGGAATGTGGCCAAACCACTTGCTGTCACTCAAAAAACTCAAAGTAAGTTAAACAGTCTGTTGAAAAAAGAGGAAAAGAAAATGGCTATGTTTTTTAGTTCATTTCTAGGACATTGTGGGAGTCACACATCTGAAACAAGGCTCTTACGTCCTTTCCTATAAAGACTATCATTCAGTCAAAACAAAGTTCTTTAATGTATTTTAAAATGTGCTTTAAGTTCTTCTAGGACAATGCTAAAAACTTCCCAGAAGTGATCTTCTTACAGGCAACAACAGCCATAAGTATCATTGTCTATCAGAACCTTCACCCTTTCTGTGTTGTTCCTGCTTTGATCTTACCAACACCATGAAATACCCTTCTCTGAAAGCAGGGCCCATTGTCTTGAAACCTGCCTGGTCCAGAAAGTCACAGACTCATAACTTAGATGGAATTCTAATTTATGAAAATATATGTACCTGGAGATTCAGAGTGAGTCTGAGTAAGAATCACCCGCCTCTAAATATATGAACTTCTCAAGACAATTTTCCTATCTCTGCTCCTCCTAGATAGTGGCCTCATGTGACCTCATGTGACACCAAATACACCTCTCCTCTCTGACCTCTTCCCTGGGCTTGACATCTGTTATGGGCTGAACTGTGTCCACCCAAAATTTCATATGTTGAAGTCCTTAACCCTCTTACCTCAGAGTGTGGCCTTACTTGGCAACAGGGCCTTTATGGAAGCAACCAAGTTAAAATGAAGTTAGTAGGGAGGGTTCTTATCCAGCATTACTGGTGTCTTTACAAGAACAGGAAATTTGGACACAGACATGCAGAGAGGGAAGATGGTGGAAGGAGTTGTAAGGAGAAGAGAGTCATCAACAAGCCAGGAAGGAGGAGGGCCTATGAGACATCTTCCCCCGACAGCCATCAGCAAGAACCAGCACTGCTGACCCCTTGACCTCCAACTTCTAGCCTCCACAACTCTGAAGAAAATAAGAAAATAACTGTTATTAAAGTCACCTAGTTGGGGGTATTTTTTTATAGGAGCCTAGCAAATTAATAAAATATCTCTATTTGAACATAATAAACCTCAAACTGAAGACATCCAGCCAACAGCCTGGATTCCACCTGCTCCAACCTGCTCCCCAGTGTCCCCTATTTTGTAAGTGGCAATCACAACCTGTAGGTCTCTATGACCAAAACCAGTGAAATCACCCTTGTATCCTAGCTTTCTTTCACTGTCTTTAAACAACTCAGTATTTGATTACCATACCCTTAAATAATATCCCAAATGGACTACTTCTCACCCCTGCCCATCCAAATCAAACTATAATCACTCTAACCTGAATTTTTTTGAAAAGTTCACTTATTTGTCTCCTTCCTTCTACACTTATCATCTCATAAGTCAATTCCCATATAGCAGCAAAAGAGATCCTTTTAGGTTAGATCATTTGAATTTTCTGCTAGAGACCCCACAAAGGTTTTTTTAAATCTATATATATTTATTTAAAGGTGCACAAGTTCTACTTTAGCTGTCATCCTACATAACCCTCAGACTTCTTCTCCTATCTCTCTCTCTTTCATTTCCCCTGTTCTAATCAATCTAGCTTTCTTGTTCCTCAAACAGGCCACAAATATCTGTGCCCCAGGGCCCTTGAACTTACTGCTCCCTCTAAGTAGAATTATCTTCCCTCAAATACCCACTTAACTATCTCCTTTTCCTTATTCATGTTGCGGCTAATATAGCCCCGATCCAAGCCTTTAGGACCACCCTATCTAAATAGCATTCCTATGTATTTGATTACTTTTTGCTATGTTTCTCTCACAAGACTACCTGAAAAACCAGACATTGTTGATTCTGTTCAGTGCTATAATCCTACCATCTAGATAGTGCCTGGAATCTGGTATGTTTCCATGAGGTATTCATTAAGGGAAATAAAGGAAGGAGGGAGGGAAAGAAGAAGGAAAGAAAGAGGGGAGAAAGGGAGGAAGGGAGGGATGAAGGGAAGGAAGCAGCAGTGGAGGGAGGGAGGGAGGAAAGAGAGAAAGAATTTATATGTATCTGAGCATATTGGCAAATCTATGGGGCAGCCTTCCAGACAGCTATTTCCATGAAGAATGAGAAACTTCCTGAGATTGATCCTAAAGGAAGGAAAATGCCTTTCTGACACTGAGTGAATTAACAAATCCGGAGTCCTCAACAGGAAGTTTGATCTCAACATATCATGGTAACTCTCTCTAGGCTGCGTCTTCTGGCCTCATCCTCACTGGACTCAGGTCTAAATCCTTTAAGAAACAAGGGGACTATAGGTAAAATCTGAAAGAGCTTTTTCACTAAAATTCTGTACAACTGTGAGACCTACATTCGTTGCTATAACATTAGGGAAGATTGACATCTTTCACCATACATCAGAAAGCAGCTTTCATACTTGGAAAGCTCACATGTATTTGTGGAATCTTTCATAGAAACTATGGTATCACCTGTGCCCAGTGGAATTTATAATGACCAGAGGGCACCAGAGACCATGGGGCCCAGTGGAGCAACATCAGCAGCCAGAAGAGGCAGAAGAAACACTGCACCCAACAGGAGCAGAATATTTTCTTGAAAACGAGTACCTTACTCCCAGAGACTTCTAGAAATACTTGGGAGGGCAATATTTTATAGTAACCCAGAGGTACAATATCATACAGGTAAATCCGTAAGCCTATGGAATATCACTTTCTGTTCTTATGATTTCAGATGAATCTTATAATTCATTTCATACACACACAATGTTTCAATAAAGATTTTAGATGTAAATTCTCCAAAAAAATTGACATGATTTAGCTTTTTCCTACTAACTGAGGATTTTTACTATCCCTAGAAATATTAAGTATGGCGCTGCTGTTTTCTGCTAATGCCCTTAAGCCTCTAAAGTATGTAGAAAGTATGTAGTAGTATTTGCCCCTGAACTAAATGAAGCTATGAGTACTTGTGTCTACTCTGTTAATTGGGATCAGAAGACATACTTAAAATTAGAATTATCAGTTGTGGCTTCCCGTTGCTGTCAATGGACCTGCTTGTAGAAATTGCTTATTTCCTTCTATTTTCTGTTTCTGTGTTGCTATTGGAAACTAAGTACCAAGGTACATATCAATTCAATTCAATAATATTTAAGCAACATATCATATCAATTCAATAGGAGGTCAAACTATATGCCTGGAAATACAGGTAATGCTGTAAGGAATATAACAATGAACATGATCTCACTTATATGTGGAATCTGAAAAAAAGGTCAAATTCATAGCAATGGAAAGTAGAACTAGCAGATGGAAGGTAGGGAAAAGGGAAATATTGATCAAATGTAAAAACTCTCAATTATGAGATGATTAAGTTCTATAATTTTTGGGGATCTAATGTACATTGTGGTGACTAAAGTTAATAATAATGTATCATATATTTCCAATTTGCTAAGAGAAAATCTGAAGCGTTCTCAGCATGCATACACAAGTACAAAAAATAGTAACTATGTGAGATGATAGATTTGTTAACTACCTGGATTATGATAATCACTTCACACTGTATACAAATATCAAAATATCATGTTGTACACCTTAAATATATACAGTTATTATCAATCATACCTCCACAAAGCTGGAAAAAATTTTAAAAACTTACCAAATTTTACACATTAAAAATAAATACTTATTTTTAAAAAACTTTAAAGATGCATAAGATGTTATCTCTGTCTTCTCAGACAAGTGGGTGAGCATCAGTAAAGCTCTGATCTGAGGGAAATATGTACATCTTACTTAGTCTGTGAGTTTTGCCACATCTATTGTGTCTATTCAGAAGCTGTTTAAGTATGGGTTGTGGTTCTTGGTTGTAGTCAGATTAAGACATTGCTACCAAAAGAAAGCTTCAGAAGAGTAAAATTTTGTTGTGTACACACATATACACAAATCTGTATATATGGAATCGAATATGAATTCCAGATTTGAAAGTGTAGTCTTGGAATAACTGTTATAAAGCATTCTAGGTAACAGTACTTTAATCGGGAAACCTGTGTTGTTACAGTGGTTTATGCTAGAGACTAACATTTCTTAAATGCCTATTCTATGCCAATATTTCATATATCACACCATGTACAATATCTCATTAATTCTCACAGCACCATCATTCACTTCACAGGTGAGGAAAACAAACGCAGGAAGGCTGCCTAGCTCACGCAATCCTACACTCACAGGAAAGCAGGATTTGAAGCCAGACCGTAGGCTCATGGAACCCACCTCTCACCACTCCACACTCTCCTGTTATGTCAACCCTTCCTGAAGAAGTCACTGGAATGCAAGTGGCCCTGCAGTGCTGCCCCTGTAAGGCAAGCACGGAATTACTTTTTTCTAAGTGATAACCTCGCCAGACCATGGGCTCTTGTTCCATTCAGCACTGAGCAGGGAATTAGGCTAAATACAGATTAAGTTTTAGTTCTGTGTCAGGCTTTAGGTACTTCTTAATTACTAAATATCTGATTTCCTTCATTCTGCCTTTTTAAAGCTTTCTTTAGTCTCTTCTAAAAGCAAAACCTGATGTAATGATTCTAACTAGTTGGGTCTTGCTACTTAACTGAAGTGCACACATTTATGTGCACAAATATATACCCTTTCCCCATTCCTCCCACAGGAAGCAAGTAACTACAACATATTTATTTAGGTGCAGGTAGATTTATAAAAGGTGTGGCTATAAAATAATGGGGCTAATTTGTGTAGAATTTCTGTATTAGATTAGATAAGTCCTGGCTGATTGGCAAGATCCTACAGGAAGCACAATTATATAAAGATGAGAAGAGGCTCTCACAAAGCTTATAATCACTTATTCTCCTTGATATGAAGAAAAGCCTTTCAAGGGAGTTGAAGGTGAAGGAAATGAAGGAGAGCTACATTTGTAATCAAAATTTAAGTGAGTAAATAATACATATTTTGGCAAATGGCATTGACTACTTTATAGGGAAATGTGTTTGCCACATTCCTTTGTAAAAGGAAAAAGTAGAAAGTTTGTAGATTTCTAGAATCTGACATCTTGAAAAAAAGTCACTCATGGTTGAAAGTCAAAGGAATCCCAGAGTTAACCCTTCCTCAGCTCCTGCTAATGGGAGAATACAGGGAGTGAACAGGACATGGCAGACATGAAGGAACAGGACTGTGAGCTGAAACAAGAAGGAAGGGTGATTAGAATGAGAGGTTTAGCATGGGACTCGCAGTACTCCCGACACTAAGGCAGAAACTAAATACAGCTCTTCTAAAATTCAAAAACTATCTATTATTTATGTATCTGTCTACATAAATGGAAGTTTCCAAAGCAGACATCCCAAAGGCCGCCCTGGCAGCCAGGGAAACAGGCTCGACAGAGCAGTTGCTATGGATCGGTGTCCAGAATCATCAGCGCCCTGTTTTAAAGGAGAATGAATGTGCAGGAAAACTTTAACCCTCCATATTGGTATGTACACTTGGATTGCAGGGTGGAGACAGAGATAGAAATAGAAGGGAATGGGGAAAGAGAGGGAGATGGAGATGGAGATGGAGAAAGATGTAGAGAAAGACATGGAAAGAGAGAGAAAGAGAGAAATATGTTAGTGACTGCAAACCTACTGTGTCCTAGTCTTTGTTCTAGATACTTCGGATGGAGATAAACCAGACATAGGCCTCAGAACCTGTCACAACCAAGAGCAGCCTCAGAAGACATGATGACTGATTCTAATGGTTGTTCCGAATGGGATAATAAAACAGAAAAAAGAACATTAGAAGAAAATGAAGGAAATCTGAATAAAGTAAGGACTTGAGTTAATAACAGTTATCTGTATTGGTCCCTAATTGTAACAATTACTATACTAATGTAAGATGTTAATAAGAGGGAAATTGGATGTGGTATAGGGGAACTCTATACTATCCTCTCAATTCTCAAAACCCAAATATTTCAAAATAAAAAGTTTGTTTTTTTAAAAAAATGGATCACACTTTGAACAAAATCCAAATTCCTCATCATTACTACCATTATCTGGCCCCTGCCCACCTGGCCCAGCTCGCCTGTCCATGTTCCCTTCTGTTTCAGGGACGCCACGCTTGCTGGCACCACCTCCTAGCATGCGCCTCACTGATGCTTGGTCAGTGCCTCCTCGCCACTGAGGCCTCATCTCTGGTGTCCCTTCCTCAGGGCAGGGCCTCTGCTGCATTCTCCAAGTAAATCACATGTCCCCAACTCTGACATCCTCTCCCTGACAACTTTTTATGTTCCTTTCTTTCTTAGTATTTATTATTAGTTGGAATTATCTATTTATTGGAGTGTTTGTTTACTTAACATCTCCCACTCACCCCATGTTAAGTCCCTATGGGTAGAAATCATTTCTGGCTTGTTCACCACTGAACACCCAGATCTTAACCTAATGTCTGGCCTATGATATGTGTTCAAAAAATAAATGTGGCATTGATTAAGTGAGGTATCATAGGTGGGAGGGTCTATTCTAATACTTAAATCATTTTTTTTTATCTTTGTACACTAGGCACCTAACATAGTACCTATCATGACACGTACATGTACTCAATAGCTTATATACTTATTGTGCTAGAATCTTGGGATACCAATATATCTTTCAAAGAGGCCTCTGATTAATAGAGAAGACCGGAAGCAAATGGTGATTTAAATGCATGTGATACACTCTATGGAAACACAGAGAGTAGAGTTGACATCTGGTCCAACCTGAAGATTCAATCTCCTTCCACAGAGCAATGCTCAACTTCGAGGGCCAGCTCTGCCACTAATTTTCTTGGCTGTGGACAAGTAACTCCATAAATCTATGCTTCAGTTTTTTATTTCCAAGCTGAGAAGGATGGACTGGAGACTATCTAATATCCATTATCTAACATTCTTCAATTCTGTGTAGTGCAGGTTTTATGAATTGCTCTTTGAATTTGCAATACAAGGAGTTTACAACTGCATGGTTCTTTATGAATAGGTAATTTCCCTAAATCTCCTGTATTATCCCAAATAATGGGTAATGGTGATGCCCCAAATTTTCAAGTTGTTTGCTGGTCTAATGAATATTCAAGCTAAAAACCTAGAGAGATGTGTGAAAGATGTGACATCAGGAACTTTCCATTGGGTTTTGTAGATGCTATATTGTTCTTACAACAAGGGCCATGGAAGTTTCCAACTACCAGTATATAAATTTTCAGCTTCTATAAACAAAACAACCACAGAAATTTTGACTTTATTATATTATCCAGCTAATATTTCTTTTTGAACTTGTGTAAGTTCCCCCATACACATTCACCTTGTTATTAATGATCATGGTACTGAACTACGCCAAAACGCAAGGTTCTAAGAATACCGCCGTGCACATAGTTGACATTCAATAACTATCTATTTATCCAATAAGCATTTATGAAGTACTATGTGAGGATCTGAAGACAAATGATCGGCAGAGGTGTGACAAAGAGAGGCCTCGTCCGTGGTCAGATGCTGCAGAGAGATCAAATAATATGAAGATTAGAAAGTACCCACTGGATCTTCCAACACAGGGGTCAAAAGTGACCTCAGAAAAATCATGTGAGTGAGAATACAGGGCATTAAATTCAGACCTCAGAGAGCTAAGTAAGGGATGAGTAGCTGAGGAAGTAGATGTAGCTCCTATCAAAGGGTTAACTGTAATGGGAAGAAGGAGATTCAAGTGGAGAAATGTGGAAGTTGGGAGAGATTTGTGTAAGTTAAAATGCAGATAGTAGGCCCATGGAGAGGATGTTAGTGGCTACAGAGGAGGGAGAGAGGAGATAACTGATATCTCTGCTCTCCCTCATATATATAGAAGAATCGATATCAGGAAATAATGAGCTGAGTGAGAATAAGATGAGAAATGCAGGAGGACAGATTATCCTTAGTCAGGAGAAGCAAGAAGAGCCCCACCATTTGTTTTGAAATCGTAAAGAAGGAGTGTGAAAGAGAAGTAGGTAGGCAGCCAGGGTATTTCCTAAAACTGACCAGTCCTTTTTAGGGTGCTACATTCTTACTGGACTTGTTCAATCAATGGCTCCAGGGAAGGAGTGTGTTTGTCTCCCTTCCTTCCAACAAAATTCTAATAAGCACTTGAAGAAGCAATAAGAAAATTGGGATAGAAAGCATGAAATGATACCTCTGGGTGTAACACTACTTGAAATAGTGAAAGGATGTTCCTACACAACCCAATGCTTGAATACAGCAGTGCTCCATGGAAATGGGTGCAAAATCCCTAGCGTTGTATCATGTTGTTAGAAGCATAAATAAAATAGTGATCATGAGAGTTTCTCATTCATCACAAAGTCAGGAAAATCTCTATCGGTATGGGTTTACAGGTTTGTTTGTTTTTTCTTTAGAAAATTAACATTTCAGGGTTTTTTTAAAAAAGAGGAGGACATCAAAAACATTAACTTACAGGACACCAAGTGTGAGATGGTCAGACAGAAAGAGCATGCAATCACTTCTTTCACTGCACATTCAGAGAGCAAACAAGCGTTGGATCTGAGAGCTGTGACCTTGAGGCCACCCTGGGAGCAGGAAGCCCGGGCAGTGAGAGGTGCCCAAAGCAAGCACGGCCTTCGGCCAAGTATAGATCCCACTTTCTATTCTGAGCTGTACTTAAACCTCACTTCCCCTCTTGGCATACGTCCTATCTTTAATAAAACAGAAGACAAAGTGGTCTGTGTGAGAAAGATGCAAGCCTCAGGAAACATTATCAGTGACCCACCCTGACCCCCAGCCAGGCGGGAGCTCAGCTGCCCAGAATTTCTTATGAATCTGTGTATGGTTTGTCAAGGGTGCAGCATTTCCTACAGTTTCCTCAATTCCACTCACTGTCATTGTACAAACGAGGGCACCAGTAAGACTCTGTCCCCTCCCGCTTGGCTCCTACCCTCCTCTAATGTGGCTTCTCAAGTTCATCCTTACACACTCGCTGCCTGGCAAGATCAGTGCTCAATAAACACCTGATGACTGAATGAATTCATGGATGAATAATCATTCTGTGAACACGATCCTGTATTGCATGCTGAGGAATGATGAGACACTTAAGTGTGGCCATTGCCTGGGGGAAATTCTTAGTACACAGACAGTAGCAGGAGCATGGTGGTCACCATGAGCGATATGATTTGGCCACCATTAAGACCCTGAGCAGTTCTCATAATCAGTGTGCTGTGGAGGCAGTTTCAGATCAGTCTAGTAGCAGTGGGTGGATGTCCAAGTTCGTCTCCTCTGTAGTGTTCCTCTGTTTTGATCTCAGAGGAATTGCGTTTTTTGGCTGAATATGTGTATGAAGAAAACCATAGCAATAATAACTAATGTTTATTGAGCATTTACTTACTACTCTTCTAAGTGCTTTACATAAATATTCATTTGCTTCTTTCAGGGGATTTAGGATGATTGGAATCTCCATTTTACACACATGGAAAATGGGACAAAGGGAAGCTTAAATACCTGCTCAAGCCATACAGGTTTTAAGGGGCAGATCCAGCAATCAAATCCAGCAGGCTAACACCAGAGCCTGTACCCTCCACCACTACACCATAGAGCCCTAAGAGGTGACAGGAGGGAAGGGTAGGACTCCTAAGTATAGTGATGCTTGGATTAAACTTTAGGGACAAGACAAAGCAAGTACAGACTCCAGGGTAAATGTGTCTTGCTCAAGGTTACAATATGCCATTAGTGCCAAATCATACTGAGCTCTCACTATGCGCAGGGCACCCTGTTTGACACAATGAGATGATAACAATAAGCGGCAACTGAGTACCTTCCATGAGCTTTACATATATTCTTATTAATCTTGACAAAAATCTTTTGAGTACAAATGAGGGAAATAAGATTCAGATACTAGACAAGGTCGCATAACTGGCATGTAAGGGATAGCGGTCAACCCCAAGTCTGTCTGACCATATAGCACCTGCGTGTTTCCCACAGGAGCACATGCCTTCTCCAGGAGAAAGATAAAGGTGCCCTCTTTCCTACACTGAATTCTTAAGATCCTAATGGTGACACACTGTAGTGTCCTGGGTCCTACTCCCTGCTCCCCTGCTTTCCTGCCTGGCCTCTCTTCAAGCTGGTTACAAGCTAAAATACAACAGTCAAGTGGACAGATAACACTTACATAACCCAGATATCAACTGACGTATCCTATCTTACTCCCAGTGAAACTGGCTCAAACTCCATCCTCCGTGGAACTGGCACCCCACATCTTTCAATTATCTCCAAGGAGTTCGGGTTTCCTCTGAGAATGTACAGATTTCTCTGGATCAACCCACTTAAATATTTCCACATGAAATAGTATGGGGAAGTATGCAGAATTTTGCCACCCATTCAGATGTTGACTTTCTCCCCTTCCTCTTTTGAGCAACTGGAAAACTTCCACTCTTGTTTCCTTACTGGCTGCCAGAAACATTTCTTCCTACCTTCTACTCTAGGGTGGTAATTTACAATTGGGTCTTTTCCAACCCAAGAAAACTTTCTAAATCTTTAATTTGTACAGGACAGTGGGTTGGATCCTAGATTTTATCTTCCAACATTCCTCTTCAGCCTTGGAGTCAGGACCCATTCCTGGAATTTTGAACTCCTCACATAAGAAGAAATATTACCATGGAAGGAAACCTGTCCACCTTACAGTCCTAGAGTCTTTACCTCCAAAAAAAAGAATAGGAAGCTCTAACGATTGAGTTTAACCACTACCAGGGAAATGGATAGCTCTCCATCTTGCTTACATATTCTTATCCTTCCCAAGCCTCAGCTTCCATGTGATTTAAGCCACATTCTCCAGTCAGAAGCAAAGTTTCCTAAGAAATATCTATCATCATTCCCATAATAAGCAAAGGATATTTCCTCCCATCAGAGTCCCAGGATTCTGCTCCATATATATTCCTCACTTGGATCTGAGAAATACTTCTTTCCATAGCTGGGTTCATCCACACCACCTGAGACGCAACATCCTGAGCCATTACCAGCATACACTCCACAGGCTTAAGTAAAATAAAAACTTGTGAATGTGGTCACCAATCATGTTCTGAGGACTACCTCCTCTGAAAAGTAGAGGTGCAAGGAATACTACTCTCTCTACTGTCCAGGACCTTGACGGTCAGGAGCTCAATCTCAGGTAGCTAAATCATACCACATCATCTTCTTCCCCAATCTGAGCTGCAGCTTCCAGTGTTAATGGTTTGTTGAGGCTATTCCCTGAAAGCAGACAGCAACACTTCATTCTCCCCTTGTCTAAAATTAACCTTACTAATCAAGGAACTGGAGAAATTTCTCAGCTCTACCTAACATTTTAAATTCTTGTAGTATGTTTATCACATATATACAATTATAAAACATATTCAGAATTCTTCAATTAGAGGGTTCATGGTTTTTTTTTTTTTTAAATTACCATGCCAATAGTTCTGTCCATACTCCTGAGAAAATTTCTTCCTTAGACTCTAGGGAGATTCTATCCAAATTACTGACTTTAAGCAATGTTGGTAGCCCTACAGTAAATGAGAGAAATATCTGACATTTCAAGGTTGCAGGTGGATTATGTGTAAGGTGGAGCCTCATAGATTTCTTGATCTTTCCTTCCCTACCTGATCTTTCAGTATTGCAGCATCTCCATATTACAGTGTTTATTCACCATTCACAATCCCTCACTGCAGTGCCTGAGGACATTCCTTCTTTCACTTTGCATATAACCTCTCCCAAATTATGTTTGCTAATGAGGTACCTCTCAGGGTAAGCCCAGCTATCTGAATATTCTTACTCAGCGATTTGATCTATGGCTAGCACATTCTCCATAGACCTCCTAAGCCCTGCTAGAAGACACTAAATAGAAAGAAAATACAGAAATTCTCATTTCTAAGATTATTTTAGGCTTACTTTGCTAGGAGATTTCTTAAGCCAAAATATTTGCAAAGTGCTGCATATAACTGACATTCTGTCTAAAATATGGAGTGAGAGACAGTGAGAGGGAGACACTGAGACTCTAAGGATACTCTCAGAGTTGTTTCATAAATTCCCTCTCACTTTGGTAATCCAAGGGCAACCATAGTCCAGGTTGTTTAATTTTCCTTCCCCTGTCCCACAAAACTCTTTGGAAGTCATTGTAAGAACTTCCAAATAAGAGTTGTCCTGGCTCTGTCTAGGATAAGAATTTTGTGTAAAACAGAGTTGGGTATTGTATCAAAGTAAATGCTCACATTAACAAAAGTTGTAACCCAAATGTTATTTGATATGCCTTATCTTATGAAATAGGCTCAAACCCAGTTATTCTTTCTAGTAATAAACTTGGGGGTAGAGTGGAGGGCTTACGAGTCATCTCCTGATCTGAGCTATGGTTTCCAGAATATTGGTTGAATTTGTTTCTCATCCTCTTCTTTTATTATATCATCCGTACATTGACTGTGGTGTAGAATACATTACCTTTCCTTGATACCACAATCTTTTCCCCTTACTCTAATAATTAATAGATAGATAGATGATAGATAGGCTAGATAGATGATTAATAAATAGATATGAAAATAGAAGATTCAAAATGAACTTTTGTCCTTATGGGTTGAATTGTGTTCCCATTCCAAAAGATGTTGGAATCCTAACCCTTAGTACCCTGTGAATAAGACCTGATTTGAAAATAAAGTCTTTGCAGATTATTAAGTTCATTTAAGGTCATTAGGGTAGGTCCTGATCCAATATGACTCTGTCCTTATAAAAATGAGAGATTTGGACACACAGACAGAGACACATAGAAGGGAAATGACGTAAAGACAAGGGAAGACCACCTCCTACAAGCCAAGGTACGTCTGAGGTTACCAGAGGCTAGGGAAGGAGCATGGAACCAATTTCACTTCACGACATTTTGAAGAAATCAACCCTGCTAACACCTTGATTTCAGACTTCAAGCTTCCAGAACTGTGAGACAAGAGATTCCTGTTGTTTAAGTCAGCAGTTTTGTGATACTTTT
Organism: Manis javanica; assembly: GCF_040802235.1. Lineage (NCBI taxonomy): Eukaryota > Metazoa > Chordata > Mammalia > Pholidota > Manidae > Manis > Manis javanica. Next base: position 229,916,938 of record NC_133156.1, on the reverse strand, counting down.
TCACAGAAGACTCAGGAAATAAATACAGTGATAGAGCAGATTTTACTGAACATTGAGGAACTGTACAGAGGGAGGTTGGTTTATGCAATCATGATAATAACAACTTAAAATTAAATATTAGACATTCCTCCCCTTAAATGTCTCTCAACTATATGTATCATACTGGGCTCCTGATCCCTCCCTCCTCTCTCTTCCCTTCTCCCCTTTTCCCCCTGTCCTTTGCTGGGTTACAGTCACACATTCCTTTTCATTACCTAATCAACATGATGTAGCTATGTCTCCTGATTTCTGGACATCAACCATCCCATGGTTTTAGGGCCTCATGGTGTTTTTCTGAACAAAGAGTATTGTCTCCCTCCATCTCTGCCCACTGAAGCACTCTTCTTCATTATGGAGCAAGTATTTTTAATAAAGGCTCAAATCAGCTCTTATACCCACCAGCTTCCCTTATTGTCTAGGCTTCCCACCCACCTTAGTGGCAGAGAGACTAACGCACTCCCTTTAAAGAAGCAAGTGGGCTCTAAGGTCCTAGAAGAGAAGAAGCCATTTCTCAGGTTAGGGCTCTGTTTTTACTCATTTCCTCCTCTTCTACTCAGCTGCTTTATCAATTTCTCTCTTAAATAACACGTCATTGTTTCTATCGGTCCCCATATCCTTCAAGGGAGCAATTCTCTGATGAACATTGTGGAAACTAGACAATGCAGAGGAAGCCCATCGTTAATCTTTCAAACTTCTTAGACATTAATTAGAACAGACAAATCAGAAGATGACTTGCATTGCTTGCATTAGTAGTTTAATACTCCAGGCAACTGTGTTCTTACCACCTTCTCACCCTCTTTCCTTTCCTTCTTCACAACATAAGGGCACCTCTACAAACCTGCAATTCTTCTCTCAATCAATACAATCTTCTTCCATAAACTTGGATGTGGGTAAGTGCTGTGCTTTCTTCATTCATTTTTCAGGTTAGAGGACATCATAGGTCAATGGAGCACCACCCTTTCTACCAAGTCCTGTACCTAAAGGGAACCATTCACCTCTTCCTTCTGACATTCAGTTTAGGTGAAAAACAATGAAAACACATTGGGGATCATGAGGTAGAATGAGCAATCTTGAATTAAGAATCAGAAGTCCTGGGGCTGATTTCTAGCTCTGCAATATATTTTCTCCATGGTTTGGGGGCAGGTTACTTAACCTCTCAAGATCTCAGTTTCCTTACTTGTAAAACAGAGATAATAATAACACACACCTTATTCTTTTTTCCTCCTTAATAAAATTTCTCTTACTCCTCTTCCAGTTTTCTTGATCTCAGTGAATACCATATCCATCCTCATTCATTGTAGAAATATGTAGAATGAGTTTTGATCCATTCTTACCCTTTACTCCAACCCACCTTTATCCAATGATGGCACCAGGTAAAGTTACTTCTCAAATTTTCCACAAATCATCCAATTCCATTCATCTTTACTGCCAAACTCTAGTTCAAGTGGCATAATCTCTTGCCTGCACCAACAAAATGTTTTCTAACCTCTATCCACTGCATCTCTCCAACACACCTCAGGAGTGGTTTTTTTTAGAATGTATTTCATACCATAAAACTTCCCAGGTTAAAAACCCTTTTAAAATGCCTTCTGGAGTAAGCTACTTTTTTATTTATAAAGGTCCCAACTTCAAGTGACAGCCTAGAGGCTTGAGCCTTTGTGTTTGTTTGCCCTGAAGAATACTTTAAGATCTAATTAGATGCCTATATTTAAAAATCAGGAGATGTCATAAAATCCAGATTCCAAGTCTCACGAAAAATTAGAAAATTTGGTCATACTATGTCCGATTTCTGTGGTAATGAGCAGTTGGAACACAGCAGTCATACCAAATTTGGACAAGACATGCCTCTCCTAGTTTATCACAGTACCTGCCATTATTTTCTTCGATGGGGCCCACTTCATTAAAGAAATAACCTTGTGGTTGCAACACACATTTGATTTTTTTACCCTCTGGTCTGGATCAAGTGAGGGGAAAGAAGCTGGATTTTTCTAGTTTAGTTGGAGGGCCTGGACGATTCTCAAAGTGGCTTCTCAAGTCTAGGGTGTATCCATGGCTGGGTATATGGATATTCTGCCTTCTAGTCTATATTCTGAAAACATGCAGAGCAGAAGCTCATTGGACAATTGCACATGTATTTTTTTTCGTTCATAAAAGCCCTATGACTCACCAGAATCCAAACAACCGACAAAACCAAGTGCTGGTCAGGATGCAATAGCAACAGAGCGCTTGTTACTGGTAGGAAGGCAAAATGAGACACTTATTTTGGAAGACAATCTTGCAGATTCTTATAAAGCCAAATCTTACCATATTATCAAGTAATCAGGCTCCAGTGTATTTACCCAACGGATTTTAAAACCTACATGCACACAAAAACCTGCACACAAATATTTATATTAACTTTACTCACAATAACCAAACACTGGAAGCAAACAAGATGTCCTTCAATAGGTGAATCAATAGATAAACTGGGGTAAATCCATACAATAGAATATTATTCGGTGATAAAAATAAAGGAGCTATGTAGCCATGAAAAGACATAGGATAATCTTAAATGTGTCTTTGTAAAGGAAAGAAGCCATTTTGATAAGGTCACATAATGTAGCAATCATATGACATTCTGGAAAAAAGGCAAAACTATATAGATGGTAAAAGAGATTAATGGTAAACCAGGTTGCCTCCAGGTTGAATAAATAATAAAATATAGCAAGAAAAAACCTCTTCCAAGGATCTGTCCTTTTCTCCTAGCTGGGGGTACTGGTCTCTTGATGCATCTCCTTCGCTGGTATTAACTCTATTAATAGCTTCCAACCTCCAATAATGTCTGCATGTTTCTCTCTGATAGAAAATGGACTAGAAAATATAACTTGAACTTAAGGTTACAATCACCATACCACTCCACAAAGAGTTTAGGACCTACCTCAGAGAAGAGTTTCACAGAAGGATAGATTACTTATTGATTTGCTTGCCCACTTGCAAGCAGAGAAGCTCACCACATGGCAGAGAGACATTGAAGGTAGCCTCTGGTCCTCTTAAAGATGTGTAAGGAAGGCAGCGAAAGAGAGAAATAGAATGGAGACAACTGACAACTTTGGAGGCCAAAAGTAACTCTGCAATTTGAAATATGGCCTAATAAATGTTAGCTTCTAGACAACAGAGCAGCCATTACTCCACCCCTGGACAAGAGGCTACTAAATGGTGGAGAAAGATGTAAAAGTTCCCTCCCTACTACTTCCCTGAACTGGAAGAATATGGGGAGAGAAGAAGAACTTCCCATCCATTCCTGTTTAGCCCAGGCCAAAGGAATCTTGCAATTTCACATATAAGCATTGAGAAGTGATAAGTGAGGTTTCCAATAGAGATATTGCATATTAAGTACCTGATGTGAGATTTGCAATGACCAGAGGACCCTATTGTAATGATGCTAGAAACAGAGAAATTCCCATATCCCTGTGCTCTTCATATTGTAAGGATTTTCATCTCTCCTCGCTTCTTAACCTCTGATGCTCTCCTATTATCCCACACCCACCCACCCTGTACATATACACATGCACAAATTGAGGAGAATTGTTGTTAGAGTTAGACAATGAAGAAACACATCCTTGAAACTGCACTACCAGGAGAGGTCACTCACTGGTCATCCATATCCCACAGGGAACAAGATGCTCTGCGCCATATAGGGTGACCAATTATCAAGGGTTAGCTGGAACTGAAGGGTTTCCCAACATGTAGGACTTTCAGAGTTAAAACTGGGTAAGTGTCAGGCAAATCAAGATGAGCTGCTGACCTCAACATTCCAGACAAGCTGATGAACAGCTCTTATCCTGTTATCTCAGACTTATTCCTGTGGCTATAGGTTCAAGGCACACTCAGGAAGGCCAGATTCCTCCTTGACCAACTTGCCTGGCATTTTTTGCCTCCCCTACTCTTGGTCAGGGAGAACAGCAACACCAGGTCCCTATTGTACATCTGCTGACAAATCTTCAGGAAAGAAAATAAGATTATTGCAGTGACTTCCAGCCTCTAAATTTCTTTTTATAACCTCCTCCACTTCCATATGCACAAAAATCAAAATTGGTGGGAATGGTATGTGGAAATCACACACCCCTATGCCCCCAGCGTCAAGTCAAGGTAGTCTCTGTAGGGAGAGCAAAGAAAATATTCCTTGTTGGGGAGTGCGGGGTGGGGACAGGGAGATGATTCCTTTGTCAAACAAATAGATAATCTGAAGAAGGTCAAATAAATTGTATTAGCACACTTCCAAGAAAATACAATGCCCTGGGAAAATGGGAGAAATTCGATAAGAAGGGAGGTAAAAAGTCAAATAAGAAGATGGCAAGTCTGTAGCTTTCACAAAAGAAAGATAACCACCACCTTAGCCAAATCATATTTAAAAGAAGAAAAATCTGAATGTGTGAAGATAACAGTTTTGGGGGCAAGGAGGATCAAGACTATGCAAAAGCAAATCATGTCAGACAAATGGTGATATTTAATGTGGGAATTTTGAAGCAGGAGGAAGAAAAACAATAACTGCAGTAGACTTGATTTTTCATTAAATCTTTGACATTGTCTAATTAAATCATACTTGAAACATTAATTAAAATCATCTCAGATTAAGGCAGAAATTGCAAAGAAAGCTTTGTGCGAATAGCAATTAATCAGGTCCTTCGGGAGGTGAGTGGTTAGATGACATCAAGTCTAATGCTGGGTCCTGCTCGATTTGCGTCTCCATTAATGACATGGTGAAGGCAGTCACATGACTGAGCTAACCCCCCTCAGCTGTGTTTACACAGTGGTGGGAAGGTGAGGGAACTGAGTGGGGAGTTGGTAAAAAACACATTCTGAGGACACACTGACTCACCCCTCAGCACCCATCTGCCCGTAGCAAGTGAGCTCTAGCACATAAGGTCGAGTTTAATTCTGGACCAGCATTTCAGGTAGGTTGAAGGATCTGTAGGTCCTATGACAACACAGGTTTTTTAGGTCAATGAGCTCTAGAAGTGTTTTGTTGTCAGAGAACTAACAAGAGAGAAACAGAAGGTCCAGATGAGTTTTTTTTCTCAAAGGGGGAAAGAGTACCATTGTTTTTTCATTGTTGCTTTGCTGATGGGAATAGTGAGTATAAAAAACAAGTGGAATTTTAGAGGAGGAGGGAGAAACTGCTATAACAGTTTCACTGAGAAGACAAAAGGGTTTAAACTTTTATAAGAGTGTTGGTAGTTTTTATATGTAATAATGGGGACTATGTGGGAAGGGGGGCCTAGTAGGTATGTGGTCCCAAGGCCTGAGAGAGGTTTTTTGGCTGTTCTATTTTCAGGGATATACAGCAGTCCTGCTGAACTGTAGCCTACAGGCAGGTACTGGTCCACCACCCACTGGATTCTGGCTCCCAGTGAATTGAGGAGGGTTTAATAAAACACACATTTCTAAGTGTCTAATGCAGTGAATCTGTGTGGAGCTGGAGACTTTGAGTTTCTAACAAGTTTCTAGAATTGAGAGTATGTGTTTAAGAAGTAGTATGGCAATTTGTCAGAGTGCTTTTATGTCTATTGAATCTAATATTAAAATTTTTAGGCTCAATTTTTGTCTTTGTTTTCTTCTTTTCCCCTTATTGGACACCAGAGGAAATACTTACTGTGTTTTACAAAAGTAACAGATTGAAAATTTTTTAAATTTAGAAACTAAAAAAGGCACAACAGACTATAGATTTAAAAAAAACCCAAAATGGTCCTTTCCTACTCACAGTTTGTGAAGCCCTGATACAAGATTTAAGGTCATCACCAACTGAAATTGGGGATGATAAAAGTGTTGGAAATATGAAGCTAGAGGAGATGTGAAATAATCTTAAATTGAAAAAATGAGTAGACTATGGTAGTGACTCTTGAAGTGTGGTCATTAGACCAGCAGCATCAATAGCATCTAGAAACTTGTTAGAATGTATTTGTACCACTAGGCAATATGGGTTTTCATTTAATTAGAATAAAGGCAAGTCTCCATGCCAAAATCAAAAACAATAAATCCCATCAAAGTCAATCATTTGCAGAATTGCCCAATCAATTTCACTTTTGAAAATGGCTGACAGAGTGTAGCTTACCCGTCATCATTAGACAAAGGTAAACAACTGAATGGAAGGAGTACAGGCCATGCCTCCACCAAGACACCAAGTTATGCCATGTATATTCTCAAATTTGTGTTTTTCTTTTGTTCCTGTCTAACACTATGTTCCCCTGCAGAAATCTGACATAACAACTTAACATAAGCTGAGACTTTGGGGAGGATATTCATTATCAGTTATGTCCGGCTAAGGGACAAAATCATTGATCTTCAAAAGCATTCTGAGCTGTGACTAAATTTCATGGTCAGAGCTTGCAATGATTAGCAATAAGGCAAAGAATGCATTTTTCTTTTTTGATAGCTGTGTGGCTAGTGATGGTCCACATGGACATTCAGCAGTCAAATCTGTAATAACTCAGAGGTTATAATTTGACATAGTACCCCCTTCTCCCACCAACACCGCAATCACATTTATTCTATTTCCTGATGTCACCACGTCCCCTGCTCAAGAATCCCTGGTAGATCTCTCTGACCTTTCATGTTGTTTTGGGCTCAGTTGTGTTTTCTCAAAATTCATAGGCAGAAGCCCTAACCCCCAGTACCTCAGAATGTGAGTGCATTTGGGGGTGAGGCCTTTAAATAAGTGATTAAGTTAACATGACACAATTAAGGTGGGCCCTAATCCAACTTGACGGCTGTTCTTATAAAAAGAGGAAATTTAAATACGTGGTTTGGGGCACACAAAGGAAAACGCATGTAAGGATATGGCAGGAAAGTAGCCAACCTGCAAGAGAAGAAGAGAAGCCTCAGATAGAATCAAACCTGCTCACACCTTGAGCTTGGACTTCCAGCCTTCAGAAAGGTGAGCAAATACATTTTTTTTAAGCCACCTAGTTTGTGGTATCCTGCTATGACAGCCCTACTAAACTAATACATATCAAGTCTCAACTCTTTCTGCTCTAAAAATCTTACCCCAGCCAAAGATTTGATCCAAATTCCCAACTTACCAACATGCACCATGCCCGACATACACTATGGGACGTCCTATCTTCACCCTTCATCTTGGATGTCCGGCCGGTGATGGTCTCTCTCCTCCTACATCATTCATAAAGCCCACCTCAGGAGGACCACAAAGTCTGCTTTAGTCCAGCCCAGGCTCACCTCTTCATTACATTTACCTGGTGTTACCGCAATGGAAAAGAGTTAGTCTTAAGATCCCAAATAAATTCAATCCTAATAAAAGCCAAGAGGGCAGTATCCTCATTGACTAGAAAGAGTATCGCATAGAGAGGCCTCCAAACATATTAGTTGAATGAATAACTGCCTATAGACTATTATTTTTTTTCACATGATAATTTTTACATCTTAATTTACTCATTTAGTTAAGAAACAGGTAAAGAGCCTCTGATATATTTCTGTACTAGGTCTTGTACTAGGCAATGAGGATACAGAGATAAATAGTGTAAATTCAGTCCTTTGGCTTACAGATAAGTAAACTGATTAATTAGAACTAAAAATTCTGGTAAATGCTATTTTCTCGTAATTTCTTGCATGGGTGAAGTCCATAAGCCATCTATAGATACTTGCTAAATGATTGAAGAAGATAATAGCAAACACTGATTACAATCCTATATTCTCAGCCAGGCTTTAGCCTCTCCTAGCCAAGGGCCTGAGCAGCTCACCACAGGTCCTTCCTGCTTCTAGAAATCCCTGTAGCAGAATCAGAGTAATTATCACTCAAGTCTTGACAGCCTTTTGAAAAGAACAACCAAGCCTCTTCCTTCTGCAAAAAGCAGTGACTTGGCCAGAGATGGACCATACTTCCCAGGAAGCTCATGAAAGTTCCAGTCTAAGTCTGATATCTCAACATAACTATTAATAGTGTCCCTCTCACTCTCACAAGTCTCCTATTTAGATAACAAATTATATGGCTGACCTGGGCAGAGAAGATTTCCCCCAGGGAAAGATATGGGACTAAGCATGGCTCTTTAAACATTTTCACATGATCAGGCTAGTTTTATTTGCATTGCTTATACTGACTTAACAGAATAAGGCAGACCCTCTTGGGCTCTTTTAGAGGCCACAGCCGCCTTTGCTACTCTTAGGCCATTTACACCGCCTTGTTCCAGAGCTTTCTTCCACATCAGTTCTTCCATCCAGGCCCTCTTAGCCACTCAGCACTCAAAGGGTATGGTGCCACTTCTCTTGTCTTACTTCTCGTGACACCTGTCCAGCCTCTGGTCTCATGCCTACCCTCTTGAGTCTGACAGTTTACTAGCCCGTTGGACCCACAGGCTATCTGAATTCATCCATTTTCCTCAGTGAGGTCCATGCAGCCCCCAGAGGCATATATTCATCAACTCATTCAGCAAATAGGCATTAAGACTGTATGATGCGTGAGGCCCTGTCCCAAGAGATACTGAAAATACTGGCAAGCCTAATTTCAGGTCTTTTTCTGGATGTTTATTCCTTAGGTCAGGACGTAGAGGAGACCCAGGGAAGAGCCTCACCTGAAATGAAGTATCTGCATTTGGTGAGCGTGTTGCCCCTGTGTCATCCCTAAAGAACTTGGGAGTTTGGGGCAGGGGATAAAGCTGACTAGCTGTAGGAGGATTAAAGGGCATTAACTATGTTGACCGCACAGCCTGAAATGTGCTTTTGCCTCCCACTTAATCTTATATTTAAATATCAAATTTCCAAAGTAAACCCAAATACTAAATACCTGCTTATTAATTAGCTTCCGCTTAGATAGATTTAACGCACAAATACCAGTGTAGGCCAAAACCAGATAATTCCACAGAGCACATTAAGCATGACCTTGCTTCCAGTGCAGTAACTCCTTACAAAATAAAACCTAAACTCCTTAGCATGATATCCACGGCTGACCTCACACTGCCTTTCTAGACTCAATTCTCGCTACTAAAGCCCTAGAGTTGTGTCAGAAAATACACATCTTGTAGTATCGTCAGACTGGTGAGAACCTTGAGTCTGCCTGTGTTATTTCTCTCCCCAACAGACACCCTACACTTCATTTTTGCTTGTCAATATCCAAAGTCAGGGAAGAATGATAATAGCAATACTTCTCCACCCACACCTTCTAGCCCATCATGCCACCCAAATACCTATTATACACACTGCAATTAACACGCTATATGGCGATTTCCCCAACTGAACTCTGAAGGGCCTTGTATGTGGTAATCGGGACTTGAGTCTTCATTGTGTGAGTAGCAGAAAGCTAGGGAGGTTTCCAATCTGGGTGAGGGAAGAGATAAGATGGATGCATAATGTAATCTGGCTTCTTAAAAGATTTGTCTTGTAGTGTGGAGAAGGGAGTAAGGGAAGCACGTAAGCCTTTGGGGACACCAGTTTTGAGACTGGAAAAATATGACGGTAACTTAGCCTTCGATGATGGCAGTGCAGAAAAGCAGAAGAAGCAGATTTGAAAACTTGGGTATCAAAATACCAGGAAATGGGTGAGAGAGCTTTCTGTCTTACATAACTGGGTGGGCAGTGGTTTTGTTTACAGAGATGGAGTCTCTGGACCTGGGGAAAATATGAGTTCAGTCTAAAGAATGCTGAGATTTAGCTGATATTGAAAAAGCTAAGTAGAAATGTCAGTTAGGTACTGACTTCTGAGACAGATGAATAGACCTCTATCTATATCTACATACCAATATCTATATCTATATCTATATCTATATCTATATCTATATCTATATCTATAAATCATTTTTGTGCAGGTGATAATTGATGCTGCCAGTGGATGAGCTAAATTAGGGAAGAAGTATAAAGTGAACTGATTATATTTGCCTTATGTAAATGTCACCCTGGCTGCAGTATAAAGAATGGATGGTAAGGCGTAATCAGAAGTCAAGATTCTAAGGCAGTTAAAGGGATGTGAAAGTAATCAGAAGAGTGATGATAACACAATATGAGATAATGGCAGTGTGGATGAGGGAAAATACACACTATGAAAGCTCATTCAACAAGAAATGGACAAGAATAGTTCTATACCTGTTTTTAAAATTAATTTATAGTTATAAACCCCTCCAAAGTAAACATCAGTCCCAGATTTCACTGGTACAGATCATCAAACATTTATGGAAAATACAATGCCAATTCTCTGCAGAATCCTTTTTTAAAAATAGAACAGAAGGGAGTACTTCCCAGCTCACTCTATGATTATTGCCCTGATGGGAAAAAAAATAAAGAGAGAGAGAAAAGAAAGACAAAAGCAATCGGAAAAAGGGAAAATCCATCTCAATATTACTCAAGGACATAGACAGAGAAATCCTTAGCAAAACATTAGCAAATTGAATCCAATATATAAAAAAGATATAAATAATGACCAAATGGGTTTTATCCCAGGAATAAAATGTTGGCTTAGTATTCAAAAATCAGTGTAACTTACAAATTAATAGACTAAAGGAGAAAAAGCATATGGCAATTGTGATAGATGCAAATAAAAAGCTTTGACAAAATTCAACATTCATTCATAAGAAAATCTCTCAGCAAGCTAAGAATAGAAAGAAACTTCCTCAATCTGATGAAAAACATCTACACAAAACCTATACCTGTCATTACTAATGATAAAATAGTAAATGATTTTTCTACTAAGATCAGTAAGAAGACATAGATGTCTATTCTTACCAGGAAAAAAGCACAGTGTTTAGCTCTTAATCATTCTTTGCAAAATGTCATTTAAACTTTTGGATTAGAAGTTGTATCATACATATATATCTCAAACTAAGTTTTATCTCCCTGAACCAGACTGTAAGATACCAAAGGAAATAATAGGGGTCACACTTTACTAGCCTTTGCATTCTCTGCATCTAGTGCAACAGCTGACACACAATGAATGTTTCATAGTCGAATAAATGACAGAGGCAAGCTCCCCCAATTGCCCCAGCCTTCACTAACTGGCAGTGGAATCCCAAAAGAGCTATAGAAAGCAGCAGGGGTATTAATAAAATAAGATTCTGTGAATAATTTAGCTATTAGCATTGCCTACATTTGCATGTATTTGCATAATGCTTCTTAGCTTATGAAACACTTACACATCCATTTTCTAACATAATCTTCACTACATTCCTGTGAGGTACACAAAGCCAACGCTATCATCACTTTACAGATGAGATCCTGGGTCTTGACCAAAGATACAGGACTAGAAAGTGGTGATGTTAGAAATTCTCAGATTTCCTCTCTTCCTGTGAAGAGCTTTTCCCTCTGGAACCCCTTTGACCAAAGTGAAAAACTGAACATTCACTTTGTGTAATCCAACCATTGATTGCTATGGGCCAGCAGTCAGGTCTTTAAAATTTTTGAACTTCAGTGTCCTCATTTGTAAAGCCAATAGTTATTCTTAACCTGCTTCCCCCACTATGTCATATTTATTAAAATATGTATATTATCATTATAATGTATACTAATATAATTTATATATTAATTTTTAACATAATTAAATTGTATTACTAGAATAATATTAATATTTTCATAGTCACTTTTATTTTTAATAAAATGAACAGTATAAAGAACATAAAATACCAAATGAATACAATGTGAAAGTATTAAAATTCTGGGCATAATTATCAGGAAGAAATGAAAAATCTTCCAAAACAAAGCAGAGAGATTTGATGAGTAATGGCTTCTTTAAATTCTGGCCCCTTTTTCTTTCCTGATCCTTGGAGTCCGCTTTGTTTGAGCTACTTACTACTCCAAAGCAGCCCCTATCCATAACTTACAGAGCCTCCAGCACCAGGCCTACTCAGCTCTCTCTGCCCTGTCATTCAGGATTTGAGCTGCCCTAATGATGTTTTAATCTAGCTAGTTGCTAACATATTAAGAATACCTTTTGACAATTACACACTTACGTAAGTATTTCATAAATCCAAAAAGGGGAGCCATTTTATAAGGTTCTTCAGTGCTCAAAATCCACCTCCTCCAGAAAGTCCTCTTTGAGCACACAGCTCTGAATGACCTCATGCCTCTTCCTTCGCCACTCACTGACCACTCAGCACACTTTGTCTGGTGGTGACGCTTGGTCTCTAATGGTCTCTTCCTCCAAACCATGAAATTATTGAGTACAGGACATCCTCTTGAATTTCTAGTATGTCTTACCCACCACCCACTATGTTTTTAATCCACCAAAATAAAAATTTCTGGTGAGGACAAACATTCACTTGTACGTCCTAGTGATCTTTGCACACCTTTAGATGTTTTTCATAGTGCTGTGTATGTGAAAATTTTGGAGACATCCAAATTCTGGATGTCAATATGGATTTTTAATTGGGTTTAAGCTAATTATCCATTTGAAAGATGAAAAAATAAAGATGCAAAGAGGTTAAAGAGCTCAAATTCTTATACAAATTTTCCGACAGAAGTAGGTTTCTTGGTTCACTGACCAGTAGATTTTTCCTCCCATTATATCTAGAGTGGCAATTTAATTTATTGCCCAAACTGGAACATTTTTAAGAGTCAAAGAGAACAGTATTAAAAATTACCCCAGGATAATATGCATAAACTAGGACCATCACCTTATTATTTCTCACTATCATTCCAATGGCAGTAACAGTGGCATATGCTTATATAGAGAACTTATAATGTGCCAAGTGCAGTTCTGAGATTATAAATATTATCTATGATACGGATATGGGTATAGGTATACATGTAAAACACAATTTGTTTAATCTCCATAAACAAGTACTATTTTTATCCCTACTGGACTGATGAGGAAACAGATACAGAGTGTGGATAACTTGCCTGAAGTCATACATCTAATAAATTTTGAAGCTAAGATTACTCTTGGAATCACTCTCCTCCTCTGGACCTCAGTTTTCCATCTTTAGGGATGTTACACTACTTTATCTAGAAGTCTGCTCACATGAGAGACTCCACTGATGGTAGATCAATGGATGTGGTTCTACCTCAGACTTCCCAGAGTGGGCCAGCACCGGATGGGTACCAAGGAGGAGAACTCACCTTGGTCTAAGTCTGGGAGCAATTCTCCTTAACCTCGAGGGTCCTGAGGACAATAGACCAGCTTACTTAGGACGGCTTGTGAAACCAGGGTAGCATCTCCGGCCTCAGATGGGAAAGGAGAAACTCAGGAACACTAATGATCTACCCAAAGTCACACGGTTAGACGTGGAAGACCCAGGATTGGGCCCCGCGCTACCTAAGGCCCAAGCGATGATCACTGTACTACAGCCGTCTGGCACAGAAATATCACCTTAATTATCAAACAGAGCTTGTTTTTCCAGAACCCTCAGCTTCATGATTCAATAGCTCTATGGCTCATCCAGGGAGGAAAAGAGGCATTATTGGGTGTGGGGGACCAGGATAAGGCAAGAAGAGAATTCCCTTAAATTCAGCCAACTTGACTATCCATGTCCTTCCGACTGTTCACATACACTTAGAAACTAGATATAATCCAGATATTTATGACATCAAAAAGTATGCTGCTGAATTTCCAAGGCTCTATAGTTGCCAGGGAAACAAATCTCTCACTTACAAATCTTACACTACAAGGCACATGACCTCTCCCATCTGAGTCTCCGGAAGTACACCTCCATGTACCGACCAGTCTTGTGCACTGAGGCTGGGGCGTGGACCCTGCCACTGCCTTTCAGTTTGCTAAGGACCATGGGTCCCGGCCTGCATGGTTCCTTTAGGGGTCCTCCCCCATCTTGGCTGTAGGCACCAGAACCAGCACAAACGGGCACTTTGGGAGTTAAGCACGGCCTTCAGGCATAGACCCTGAACCATGTTTCTGAGCCTATTTTAAGCCTTGCTCCATTTCTGACCTCTTTTGTTGCTGGCTTTTCACCCCCTTTCCATTTATGCCCAGTTCTCTTTCTGCTCTGACCTGCAGCATCTGTTCCACTCTTGAATATCTCTGTCTTCCCTCACCCTGGAATGGGGAAATCTTTGTGATTCTGCAAGCCAGCCTTTCAAGAGACAGTGTTCTGTCAGCCCCTTCTTTCATTCCAGCCCCCAGGAACTTCTCTCCTGTGGTCTAGCCTTTCAGGGAACTCCCGTCCCTTCTCCAGTAGCTAGGATGCCACTGCCATGGGCCAGTCAGCTTGTATGAAGGACCGTAAGAGGCACTATTCCAGCTCTCAGCCTGATGACTTCCTCCCCTCCCTCCCATCTCGATTAGAAGACAGCCGGATCTTTCTGGGTAACCACCTGCCCAGTCAACCACCACTGGACAGCCCTGACTGTCAGTGTGTCTCCTCACTGGTCCTGGTCCTGCCTTCCAGGCTCCACAGAGCTGGACCCCCTCTCTGTCCCAGGAAGCTCCTTCAGAGGAATGCAGAACCCTGTCCAGCTCCCTGCCCCAGGTCCCCATCCAGCCATTCCCCACGTGACCAACACACCGTTTCTGTCAGGAAATGGTCACAGAACATTAAAGGGAGCAGCCAAGGAACATTCACAGGCCAACAGTGGAAATTCCTGCCCCATTCCTCCTGAGGTGTTGTACTGATATCCTCACTGACACTCTCCTCACAGGACTTCAGGTTTTGACTTGTGTTTTCAGGCTTTCTTACTCTTTCTTTTCCTCAGTCTGAGTGGTCTCTATTTTGGAAATTTTAGTCCTTTCCATGCCCATAGACCTCCTTTCCACAAGAAAGTAGTCCCTTCTCATATCTACATCCCTTCTCTAACAATGTCCTTTCTGATTTAAACAACACTTACAGAGTACTTAACAGTATTCTCAATTCCTTCCAGCTCAACTAGGATTTCCTGGGTTAGATACTTCCATCTTTCCCATCAGCCACCCACTGGTGAATATTGCCTTGGTGTTAAGAGAGTCCCTCCCCTCCTCAGCTCAAGAGTGCCTACTTCTCTGCCTTTAAAGCAGGCCACCTGCCCCAGACCTCATGCACCTCTGCAGTGGCCAGTAAGAATGAGGCCTGGACATCCCAGCCCCACTGGTGACGAGTTCTCTGAGGTTTTCCTCTGCTTTTCTCCTTTTCTCTCACCTCCAGGACTATTATTCATCTCCCCGATTCCCAATATCCAGAATCTGTCCCACACTAGCCAGTCCTCAGAATGAAGCCCAGACTTTGTTATTGTTCTAAATATTATTCCTCTGACAGGGCATGTGTTCGCCCTCCCCATGGCATAAGCTCACTTGCCCTGCTGCTTGCACAGTTTGAACAAAGTAAGCACCAGTGCATACTGGTGCATACCCTATGCAATGCATCAGTGTTTTGAAAATAATGCAAAACATGTTAGGTCTTTATCTGTGATACGAAGGAATGAGCTTGGTGTTGGGGGGTGGGGGGTTATAAATGTTTATCCAGCAAGGTTTCTTTTGGTCAGTGGGAACTTCTCACCAAGCCTCCAGCCATCTCTCCAAGTTGATGCTCCTGCCTGTTTTTTGGACAAATAAGATGGTTTCCAAAGCCTAGCCCAGAGCAGAAGTGTACAGCCAGACTCACTACCTCCTCCAAGCTCTGCCTCAATGGAGCTTCTGTGAATGCTGCATCTGTCTCTCCAGCACCCAGGCCAGAAGGACTGACAACCACTAAATGAAACCTCAGCCTAGCCAAATATGAGGGCATTTCATTCACTCTGCATAGATTAGTTATGCCTAATGAAATTTTGCTAGAAGTTTTCATTTTCATTTTCAGAGGTAGTGATCACCTGACTACAAAAGAAATTATAGCTTTTTAAACAATGCTCCAATAATAGTTTATGTATCCATCGCACGTAAGAGTGAGTAGTTACAGACCGTGTCTGATGGAATGAGAATCTAATCATAAACCCTTATTCCAAAATATCCAGCTGAAAACACCGACGGGAGAGTAAGTCTGTGGAAGGACAAGATGAAAGCAGAGCCTTGGTTCTCAAGCAGAGTTTTATCCTTAGGAAGCATGTGCTGTTATAATTTTTAGTCACCAATGGAATGTTGGCTTTTCTAAAAGAAATACATCTACGTATGTATGAATACTGAATTAACCAAAACCTGAGCCATCTAAGCATGTGTGAGTCTTTCCCCAGTGCAGAGGAAAGGGCAAGCGCCCTAGCCAGGGGTGAAAGGTCAACCATTCAGCCTTGTGACCCTGTTCTTCACTGCCTCCTTTCACCCCTTAGTGACCTCTGTTCTGAGCACCTTGTCGTTCTTGAACATAACTAAACCCGTTCTACTGTCTGGGCCTGAAACCATCTTTGCCTTCCCAATTCTTCCCATTTGTGATTCCCAACTGAAATCCCTCCTCCCTCAGGAAGACTTCCTAAATAAATTCAGCTCCCAGCCCCTCCCCATTTCTATATATAATCTATGCCCCAAAATTATAAATCAAACTGGTCCACTGGCCCTTCCTTAGCACATTCTCTTAGATTGTTGTCTCTTTTCACTCCTGCATGTCCTCATTTAACACTGATCTCACCCACTTTCAAAGAGTCAGGCAACTGCCCCGCACCCACGAGGATGACTGTTACCAGGAAAACAAAACAATAAAAGTTGGGAGGATGTGGAGAAATTGGACCCCTAGTGCACTGGTATGTACAATGGCACAGCCACTGGGGAAAAAAGTATGTCTGCTCCTCACAAAATTAAAAATAGAATTACCATATGATCCAGCAACTGCACTTCTGGTTATATACCCAAAAGAAGTGGAAAGCAGGTTCTCAAAGAGATAGTTGTGCACACATGTTTGTAGCATTATTCACAACAGGTAAAACATGGGAAAGCCCAAGCATTCATCAAGGGGTGAATGGATAAGCAAAATGCAGTGTATACATACAATGGAAGGTTACTTAGCCTTAAAAAGGAAAGAAATTCTGATACATGCTATGGTATGGATAAACTTCGAAGAAATTGTGCTAAGTGAAATAAGCTGGTCACAGAAAAGACAAATGATGTAATATTCTACTTATATGAGGTATTTAGAGCACTCAAGTTTATTGAAAAAGAAAGTGGAGTGCCAGGGGCTGGGGGAGGGGAGAAGGGGGACGTTACTGGTTAACCGGATGGGGTTTCGGCCTTCCCAGATGAAGAGCTCTCGGGATGAATGGTGCTGACGGCCGCACAGCAGTGTGAATGTGCATAATGCCACTGAACTCAATGCTTAAAAATGGTTAAGAAGGCAAACTTTTATGTGTACTTTACCACAATAGCAAAAAAAGAAAGAGAGAGAGAAAGTAAAAAAGACTCAGGCAGAAGGCAGAAAAACTAACATTCTTAATGTCTCCTGTGCTAAGTAATTTCCATCAGACTATCTTTTTAAATCTGTAGCAACCTTACTTTGAACTCCATGTTTCAGATGAGTAAATGAAACTGAGGCTGAGAAGGTTATTAATTTTTCCTAGGTTTTACAACTAGCAGAAAACGCAGATTTGAGGGTGGGCCTATCTGACCTATGCCTGCTGCTCATATATTACTCTTCAACATCTCTCCTTCCCTATACATACGCTCCATCTCTGCACATACAGCTTACTTCCCCAGAGGTAGGGGAATGTGCCTTAAATTAAACAGTGGTGTCTCCTCATTAGCACAGCCAAACCTAAAATAAATGCTTCTTAAATGTTTATAGTACTGATTCTCATTCTTGCTTATTTAGACACTAAAAAGACCCAGAACTGGAGGATGCCTTGGGGTCATTTTTACCTGAGATTACTGGACTTGATTCAAGACAAACCTGTGATCAGCCAGGCTGCCTGGCTATGCTCTTCTCTATTGCAATCAATGATCTAACAAAAAGAAAGAATCTATTTTAGGATTTTCCATATCCACTGTAGTTCTGAGTAATGGTTGAGACTTGTCATCTAACAATTAAGCAAGGAAAGATGGAAAATTGTATTTGCATTTTCCACACCGTCGAGCTTTTTATAACTAACTTGAACACTTAATACTGGGCTGAGTTATGATTCATCAAGGAGCCATGATTTTATTTATTAAAAAAAAAAAGGCAAGCAAAGCTTAACTCTCTGTAAGATGGCTATGTTTAAAGAGAAAAGAGAGTAGAACATGCATGTTAAAATTGTCAAGGATAAAATGAAAAATTAACTACTTCCCTTACTGAAAGTGAACTGTTTTCAGACCTTTTTTCTCTAACTTTCTAATCTTCACCAAAATAATAACAACAAGAGTACGAGTACTAATTTCCCATTTTCATTCAAATGCTTTCCATCTGGAAAGTCATTAACCTAGTAGCTACAAGCCCTAAGTCTAGTCTTCCTTCAACACTTAGCACCATACATTTATCCAGGAAGACTTCTCTGACCAACTCCATGGCTCCCTTCCTGCCACTTACCTTGTCCAGAAGTCTGCACACTACTCACAGCAAGCAGTTTTCCAGTGCTTATTCATTTCCATCTCACATCTTCCCTCTAACTGGGTACTTCTGCATATAAGAGATTTGATTTCTCTGAACCATAGCCCAAGACAATGTAGTCACTCAATAAGGATGTATTATCAACATATTTATTAACATATATTTCACATATGGTGTTCATTATATTTTACTTCTGTATATATAGAATACAGACTTGAAATATATCCAACTTCCTTTATAACATAGAGCGGAAGAATGTCTACAGTTATTGCCAGTAATATGGTTTTAAAGGGCTCCCAGATCTACTTGTGAAAGAGAGAAAACTGTTATTGACAAAATGTCTTTTTATGCATTTATATCAGTGGACCAAAGAAGCTGAAACAGGCACAAACAAAGGTGAATAGGATGTGGTGGTTCCTGGGAAGTCTGACAGATTACATTTTTAAGTCTCTTCTAATGTTAAGAGTATGTACTTTGAGGATGTGTGGCTACCTCAAATATTTAACTCTCCTCAACCTAGCAGATACAGTGATGTTTAATCATCAGGGCTTTACTTCCCTGCCATATTACAGAAAACAGAAAATAAATTCTGATTCTAGGGGAGTACTTCTCAACCTAACTTCACTTTGGAATCATCTGGAGTGATTCTGAAAAACACAAGTTCTCAGGCCCTACCTCCAGAGATTTGGATACAATTATTCTGGACATCAGTATCTGTGAAAAGTTTGCAAGGTGATTTTATAGTGCAGCCAGAATTGAGAACCACTGATAGAGTGGTTTGATTTATTGATTCCTCACTTTGAGTTCACCACCCTAAGTGCCAAAAAAAAATTAAAAGTAACAATCCAGCTCTTCAGAAAAATGGGAATTTATTAGGTTTCAGCAAGTAGAGTCCAGTAGTAAGAAATATGGCACAGGGTGGGCAAATTCCTAATGACATTTCCAGAAGTCTGAGTACCTTGGGTCTTAGGCACTTCTTTCCCTGCACAGATCCACACCGTGGCTGCTAGGCTCAATACCTGTGATTTTGGAAATCAACCTTTCTCTGCTAGGAGGATAGCAGCCATTATCTGCTAGCAAAATGGCACCAATACATCTCTAAGCATTTCACTCTTCATACTTCTGAGAGATGGGATATTGAAGACGTGTAAAACTGGTACTGGTTGAAAATGGAAAAAGGGGCATTTCTTGCATCAAGTATCCCATTGAACAATTGAAACATGTTCACAATTGGGATAAATATGGAGGTGGAGAAAGGGAGAATTTATAAGCAAACACAGATCTGTGGCTGACCAAACTACAGGCAGCAGCTGCAGAAGGGATCCCTACCTACAACATGGAGGTAAATCAAACTTCCCAAGAGCAAGTGGAAATCTTCCAGAAAGAATAATAAGCCTGTTCCCTTGTTACATGACATGAATCACCGGTTAGGTTTAGGGTCCATTAATAGTTGACTTGGTTAAAAGGGGCCTAGTGGCCATAAAGGGAAAACATAACATGCATTCTAAATGGTCTATTCTGTAGGTGAGATGATTAAAAAAACACATTTTAACTCAGAACATACACAAAACAGGGGAATCTAAAGATGTTTACAGCAGCATTTCCCAAAATAGTCAAGTCCACCAGACCATATATTCTCTGCTCTACAGCTATCCCTACATGTAACTCAGCACCTAAAACTCAGCCAGAGAAAAGATTGAGACCAACACAGATTCTCAGACTGACTTGATGGTATCAGTATCACTTCCCAGCAGCCTACGTCAGAAGCCTGAAACTTACCTCCATCCCTTCCCACTCTTCCTCCTCCCACCATGTCCCGTTTCATACCAGGTTTTACCAGTGTTCTCCCTTTTTATCTCCACTAACAATATCCTAACCCAAGTGAGGCCTTTATCAATGCTCGCCTCTATCATGCATCATTAAACTGCAACTCTTGGACCAAATCCTGATCTTTGAACTGCTTTTGTAAATAAAATTTTTTTGGGTGATACCCATACTTATTCATTTACATACTGTCTAGAACTGTTTTCAAGCTACAATAACAGAGTTGAGTAGTTGTAACAGACTGTAGATGGCCCATAAAAGCAAAAATAATTACTATTGTACCCTTTACAGAAAAAGCTTGCTAACTCCTGGTCTCTGTCATTGTAATAGTCTATTAGTGGGTTCACCTACTCCACACTCACCCCTACATCCAAATTTTCTTTCACACTGCTAATTAGGATAGTCTTTCAGAAACACAACTCCAATGACGTTCCTCCAAACCTTAGAAGCATTTGATAGCTCCCTGTCATCAAAGTAAGATCCAAACTGTCAGCCCCGTATTCAAGACCCCTCATTGTATCTCTCACCCAAACGCAGGCTCCCTCAGCCCCATTTGTTCTTCTGTCTACTAGGCAGTATATTTTTCCTTTCAAAGGGAATGTCTATGTGTTTCAATGCACAGAGAGCTTATTAGATCATCATTGCCACAAAGCAAACTTTCCCTTAAAGGATTTACTTCCCAGTTTACTTTACTTACCTCACTTTACCATATAAAGGCCTGGATAAGGAGGGAATCAGAAGGCTTTAGCAGAGGTAGACTTTTAAGTGGGAGGAGTTCATCAGTATTACAAATGAGGGGAGGGCCTCCAGAGGTAAGTGAACACAGTCATATTACAAAAAAGCAAGGTATGATTGGAAAACAACAAGAAGTTTGCTGTGTGGTGCTGAATAGCCCCAGATGAGGACAGATAGGGAGTTTGCAAAAAGCCTCTAATGTCATAGTGAGGACCTGCAATACACCTGCTACCAGCCACACATCTGATGGTAGTAGGATACTGGAGATCACCCCACATATGGAAACCCAATACAAGATTGCTAAGCAAGGAAATGCCAGGATTAGATTTTCCTAATAAAAAGGGAACTGTGATAGTGGGAAATAAGTAGAAAGGGGGAAAAGGCAAAGAATCCAGTATGGAAGAACTGTAACAGCCCAGTGAAATATGAAAAAGCCTGAACTTTGGTGGTGACAGTTGAGTTCAAAGATGGAATTCGAAATTAACTGGATTTGGGAACTGTAGATAAAGGAATGGATGCTGAATATAAGGCTTCAAGTTTGTACAGTTAACTAAAGGGATGGTGGGACTTGTAGGCAAGACTGGGACTGTAGGAGAAGGACCTGGTTTGGAAGGCCAAGAGGCAGATTTAAATAACAAGTTTCATTTATACATGTGAAATCCTAGATGCTGGAGGTCATCGAGGTGGACCTACCAAAGATACAGTTAAAAATGTGTACCTGTATGTCCAACAAAAACCTGAAGCTAGAGACCAAAATATCACCACAAAAATATACTACAGATGATCACCAAGGATAGGGCGAGAGGGGTAAGCATTCAGAGTAGGCACTATTTGTGACTTAATTCCTTTTTACAAGTCAAAGGAGATAAAGTTTGGGGAGTGCAGAAACCCCGAGAGAGTATCATCATCTTGGCTTCAAGGTTGCCCAGGGGCATCTTGGTCCATGCTGGTTCTGTGGGCCACAGGAAAAGAAATTGTAAACAACAATTAGAGAAAGAAAAATTCTGACTCTCTTTACCAGGAATTTTAAAAGGATATAGAACTGAAGCCAATGAGACCACTCAGAAATTAACTTCAGGATGTGCTTTTGAAAAATAACCCACAAATAGAAAGAAGGGAAGGGTATTTCATAAGGAAATGTTAAGAGACAATTATTCCTGAGTACGTCAAAGGCCTAATTAACTGGGTGTCAGTAGGTCTAGAAAGCTAAAGAGGTGCAAAATATCCACATGAGACAAGGAAGGAGCCGCATCTCTCCCTCCTGGGAAGGACTATCCTAGTTTTGATCTAACATGTCCAGGAAGTAGACTGGGGACGTAGCTTCAGGAATAAAAGCTAAGAGCAGATTTTGGATCTGCATAAGGATCCTATGATCCTGTCAAGTTTGGAGCTAAAAACCAAGGAGGCCACGACACTGAGAAGGTTACTAGCTTACCCTCTGCTTCCTTAGCTTGGCTTCCCTTTGCCTCAGCAGGAAACCCTTATAATAACAAGGGCCTGTACATTGATTTCGCGGTATGATAAAGAAGAGGTTGGTGTTAGCAGACAAGACTATGTTCCTTTCCACAGTCAGTCTGAAAAAAGGAAACCCAAAGAGATCACATAGGTGGGCACAGACATTAAGGGAGAGAAATGCAGGCTGAATTTCTAGGTTCTACATCACTACCTCAAAGAAAGAAAGGAAATCCTAAAATGTCAGCCTGTAGGTAAGAAGGAGGCCAACACATAGCTCTTATCCTCTCATTTTTAAATAACACATTATGGAAGGAACCAAAAAGGCAATGTATCTAAGGGCACATAAAGTGTGTTGAATCTTTATCAAGGAAGACTGGAATCCAGAAACCACTAAGATGTCTATAGACAATTAAGGGTGTTCGGAGGGGTTCTCCATGGGATGACGGTCAAGGAAGGGCCAAATCCAATACTCAGCGTGAGTGATGCTGTTGGGTTAGGATTAAGGCATAACACTCAACAGCAATTTGGCCTCCTCTTCCCCATGAAGAATGATTTCAGTTCCTTCATCCAATAAATATGAATTAGTCATGTGTTAATCATTAATGAATACAAGCTACTGCATTAGACATTGCAAGAAATACAGTCTCTACCCTACAAAGGACTCACAGTCCAAGAAAGGAAAGTAATGCCAAGTGAAGACAAGACCCCAGAACAAAATGAAGTCATGGGCCCTGTCAGGCCCAGCCAGACCCCCAAACCTGAAGTGTGGTCTGGGCCCACTGCTCAGACCTCTGAGGCACAGAGAAGAAAGGGAGAGATGCCCCAAGACCGGAAATGGACAAATGCAGTCACAAAAATGAAAAATAATATGGCCTCATCAAAGGAAGAGCCAGAGCTTGACATCTTTAGACTCCAGCCAGCTGGCAGGACCAGCCAGGCTAACAGGGCCAGAGGCTGCATCTTGGCTGCTAAGCCTGTGCTGTTTCCAGTGTCATGTTGCTCATGAGAAGGAGTAAAAATTCTTTTTCCAGGAATCTACATGAAGGAGGAAGGCACAACAGAGAATCAGAATGTAGTCAGACCAGCCCCCCATCCTTCCTGTGTACTCTGTATGACCTTGACTAAATTCTCCAACCTTCCCAAAATTCAGTTTCCTCATCTATAAAATAGGAATAAAAGTTCAGCAAGTTTGTTGTGACTGTTCATTGAGAAAATATATTTAGTACTAAGTTCAGTGATTGACAAATAATGGCTAAACAATACATATTATTATTATTACTGTTATCCCTTTGCCCTCAGGTACAAGCATACTCCCCCTTATCAACTTCTTTAGTCTCGTCCCTCCCTGTTTGATTAGTAGTTCATACAGACATGTCTTTCCTAACAGCTATTACCTCTCAGCCACCATCCTGACTCAGGAGATGACTGTCAGGGTGGAACTGCCGACCCTGCTTTGCCAGCCAGAAGACCTTTGCAGTCCACTCCTCTTGCACGCTGCCCTCTACTGACTACCGATGGTCACTGCAAGTGTTCTTTCAAGTCCTGCAAGTGCCTGAATATAGGAGAGACCCCTACCCTGACTTCTAGGATTAATTGTTGATAAACAGACCACTTACAGTCATATAGGAAAGGAGGAGATGATCACCAAGAGCCAAAATGGACTCACTAAGAAAATATTTCCTGGTAAACTAACATCATTCTGTTTTATAGTTCCATTATTAGTCTGATTATTTGAAAATACATTAAACAGAATTGCCTTAAAACACTTGCTAAATGTTTCCTAATTACCTTGTGGAAAAGATGTAAAACTATTAGCTGAAATGAAAATCAGACAGGAGGCTGCATGGCACGGCTGAGTAACTAAACCATAAAATTTATGCTAATAAATCTTGAAGGTTGTTTCAAGGCTCCGTAAGCAATCTCATTCAACATTTTTATAAATGACATGAAGGAAGATAGGACACGTATAGTATTTTCCAGTAACACAATAGTAGCCTGAATAGCTCATGATATGCACAGAATCTGCTTTCCAAATAATCTCACAAAACTCATTTCACTAAATAGCTATTGAGTTGCTTCTAAGTTCCCAGCACTAAAAACAGACTGACAAATATGGACTCCATCCTCATACAATAAATATCTCATGGAAATACAGATTTTTTTTGGAATCACCTGAATTAAAATATTGGAAATAAAGTCCTTTTTAAAAATATTTGTTCTAAACAAAAAGACATCAATTGAAATATATAATCCACAGACTGTTCGTTTGCAATACCCAGTCTACATCAACAATACTTATTCAGTGATTAAAATCACATTTTAATAGTGGGTGAAAGTCGCAGAAGAATCCAGATAAAGGTGAAAGGTCTATGGAAATCTGTCCTAGTAGGATCACATGCGGGTAATGGTGAAAGATCAGAGACCTGTGCTGACAAACTAGAGAGTGACCTCAAGTTGGTGACTAGAGGGGTTTAGACATCTTACCACAGAAGGAACACTAGAAAATATAAAATGTTTGTTGGGTAGGTGACAAGAAAACTAAGAAAGGACACGAGGTCTATGTGTATTTGTGTGTGTGTGTGTGTGTGTGTGTGTGTGTGTGTGTGTGTGTGTGTGTATCACACTGTGTGGGCATATTTGCGATAAGGATGAAGGAATGGTGCAGCTTGTTAAAAACACTGAGGACATGTCATACCCGTCCCAGAGTGGACTGTGGCAGATACAGTTGTCACTACAAGTGTGCTCTCTCTTCACTGTGTGTTCTAGTAATTGGAACCTCTTTCCTGTGGGAAACCTGCTCCAGTTGTCCAGGTATGGCTAAATGCCAGGATCCTAGCCCTCTAAGCAACACCCAGGGGAGTCATAGGACCCGATCCTGATCAGAGCCTCCACCAGACATTTGCTAGTATTATCAGGCAAAAAGCACTTTCATGTCTCTAAGAGTCCCACTTTTAAGGCTCACACAAGTCAGAAGCTACTAAGGATCATCTTCCCCACCACTTGGACAGAGCCCAGTGAGGAAAAAACTAACACAGAGAAAAGAAGAGCTTGGAGATTTAAGGAGATGAGTTGCTATGACATGGTTCAAGCACCTGGGTCCACCTTACATGATGTTAGAGCAATCACTGCATCTTTTCAGTAAATCATCTTTTCGTTTAAGGCACTCTGAGAGTGTTTCTACTATTTAGCCTAAACAAACCCCAACCATCACTTCCACTAAACATCTAGTGCTTTATGAACTGTCTTCCTTACTCAGCTTTGTAACCCAGGGCCAAGCAGAGCCCCTGGCATATAGTAGGTACTCAGTGATTGTTGGACTGAATTAAAGTGAAGCAAAGCTTCAAGGAGGCTGATTCTGACACAGCTAAAGCCAGTCTTTACCTAAAGTTTAGCATTGTTATGGACTGAATGTGTCCCCTCAAAATTCCTATGTTGAAACCTAATCCCCACAGTGATGGTGTTAGGAAGTGATCTCGGCACCTTTGGGAGATGATTAGGTCATGGGGGCAGAGCCCTTGAGCATGGAATTTGTACCCTTATCAGAGACCCCAGGGAGCTCCTTTGCCCCTTCTGCCATGCGAGGACACAGCAAGAAGACAGTCATCTGTGAACTAGGAGGCAGGTCCTCACCAGACACCACACCTGCCAGCACCCTGGCCTTGGACTCCCCAGCCTCCAGGACTGTGGGAAAGAAGTGTTTGTGGTTTAACCCACCCAGTCTATAGCAACTGGTTACAAAACCTAAAAACATGGTGACTTAGGTTTCCTTTATGTAAAATGGGCAAGTGTACCTAGTCAAGAGATAGCATGTACAGCAATTTAAAATAAGAGGAAAAACAGAGCAATACTTAGTTATATGTTTGAGGACTGTTAGAAGGTAAAAAAAAAAAAGATGGGGAAAACATAATTATAAGCAGTAATATTTGAGCACAGAGCTGTCTAGGATCTGTCTAGTCAAACATGCTTGACTTACTGATCTCTAGGCAGATACCCACTGCATCAGTCATTCTTTCATATGAAATGATTTCTGTAACTAGAGCATCTTTGAAAAAAAGAAAGATTAAATGAATTCAATCTCTTAATATTATTGGCTTGACTACCTTCTCAATTTCATACTTTGGCTATTACAATTTTAGCTTGGACATAAATAAAGGTATATAAAAAATCAAAGGTTAAAGATTCATTATAAAACATAAGTCATGAAGCACTTTTACCCCCAAAACTGAGATTCTGAGCAGAAATTAGAAAACATGATTTGCATACACAGTTACCTCTACACTGGCCTGACTGTTCTACATAAAGAATAATTATCAGAAATGATCCTATAGACCATTGTTCAAGTTCTTAATCTGCTTAGCAGCTTCTTCATGTGTGATTTACACTTTCCTTTATTGCCAGGAAGCTGCCACAAACACCTTTTTTTCTGGTCTTTTGGAAATGGCTTTATTGTAGTAGGTAATATCAACTCTGACAATGCTATTACATCGTCAATATAATTTGCGACGTATGCTGCAGCTAAATCCTGCCACCTTTTCTGTAGGGCAGAGTTGACTCATGTCTACTCAGATAGAATAATGGCCCATGTCCTCACTGAAATGAGTGGATCACTGTGATATTTCAATAAACATTGAGAGGTATTTATTCTTTTGCATCTGACCATCAGAAATGACATGACAGTCCAGAGATGGCAGGGGAGAAAGGAAGAGAGGCAGCAAGCCTGGATGTGGGAGAGGACGGAGGAGGGCAGGACATCCATTGCAAAGGAGAAGGACATGAACACGTAATCCCTCTAAGAAAACAACCCCCACTTCTAAAATTCAGCCAGTATTGTTATCATCTACTCTTCTGCTCTGAAAAGGAAGACAAACAGGTTTACAGGAAAGAAGAGAAATATTGGTGCCGTAAGATTTAATTCTACATTCTGACCAGTCTTTTCCTGTCATATCCCAAATATAATAATCATGAGGGAATATCATTCAAAAAATCTCAAGTGAAAGGGAAAATACAAGGTGAAAATTTATGTAGGATTGAAGGTGCTCTTTCTTTCTTTGCAAAGCTATCTTATTTTTATATTGCTCATAAAACAGAAAAACAAAAAGGCCTTCAGATAACAGCAAAGAAATGCTGCCTTTGACTACTATTTTCTTAGCAATATGGCAAATATTTAGAGGGGTAACATATACATACAAAAATAACTCATGAGTCAAAAATCGTTCCTGTGGGAGGTACTTTTAAAAGTATATAATTAACCTCAAACAAAGGCAAGTGAAGGACACCTTTCAAAGGGAGCCATTTCCACTCTGTAGAATTAGTTCGCTTTGCTTTTCTTTTCCAAACACAAAATGACTTTCTTTGATCCTCCTCCCACACACTAATTCAAATAAACCATACAGTATGAAGCTTTTTAAATACTGAGATAAGATGTTTCGAAGGTCAGATTAACATCTGAAAATGGCCCTTTAACATTTTACAAATATTTAGAGATTTTTGCACATAAGTTCAGTAATTTTACAATTTTTGATTGTTGGCATTCTGTACTAATTGAAACTTGTATTGGAAAATGCTGAATGCGCTGCAGTCTTGTCGTCAGCATCACCAACCAGGGGTAGGGACACAGTTAAAGAGAGACTTCAACATTCAAATCTGAGAGATTGCAAAGGAAGTTATCATTCCGCCTAATCTTAAAATAAGAACTGACTTCAGAGAAAAGATTTTTGATAAAGGAAAATGATTAATATTTCATTACCCAAAGAGCAAGCTCATTAACACACTAAATGAGTCTACGTCCTAAGATACAGGAGCGTGGTGAGCAGAGGAGGACCCTGAGGTTGTTCCACCCCTGACTTGCTTCTTCCGAGGACTGTCTACACAGCAGATGTGCATGTGAACATCATTCCCATCAGGCCATTATCAATATTGCCAATGTGATCTCAGGAATAAATTGTTCTTTTCCTGAAACTGGTAAAGCATTACCTTGGGAATTCCAGGGTATGTGTCAAAGATTAATAATGGGTCAAAAGATAAGCAGAAAATTGTTACATATATAAATACACATTGGCATAGACCCTGCAGTGCTGTCATTTCTAAATCTGACCCCACATTAGAATCACCCAGTGATCTTCAAAATGCAGATTCCAAGACCTTGCTCTGGAATCGGGTTTTCTCAAGGCACCAGAGCTGAGGGGAACGCATGAGACTTTTTCATGTTCAAAACCACCTGGCAAGCAGGAAGCAGAACTGGAAGAACTCAAATCTCCTAATACCGCAGATATTTAGCCACCATCTTCTCCATATTATGACACTTTCTGTCAGATTAAGTGATTGGGTTGCAAGATTTCTGGGTCCTCCTCCGCTTCTATTCCAATTGCTTCCAATGGCAATCAGCACGAAGCAGCCTCCTCACCATGGCCTGCTCCGTGGGTATGTGGCACACATAGCCACAATTAGAAGGGTCTGTTCTGGGTTTAATGTTCTGTAGTCATCATTTTGAAACCCTTAATAATTTTTTATAAAGAGATCCTGCATTTTAATTATGGCACGAGGCACCATGAATTCTGCAGCCAGTCATGCCTAGAGGTGTCCTATGATCTGGTCCCAACCTATCCCCACCTCATTCCGCCTCTGCTCTATTCTCTCCCTGTGCTCCAGCCACTCTGGCTACCATCCTGCCCCTCTGACAGGCTGCATTCAGTTCCTTCTCTGAGCCTTTGCACCTGCGGCTTCTTCTGCAGAGAGCACCTACATGGTCACTGCCTCAGAGGCCTGGCCTCACCGTCATAGCTCACTTCCGCCATTGCTGGTTACATTACCTAAATTCTTTTCTTCACAGCACTTATGGGCATCTGAGATTACCTTCTTCTTTTGTACCTTAGTATATATTTTATTGTCTATTGCTCCCCAACTTACATAAGAGTGTAAGCTTCTTGCAGGCAGAGATATCATCTGCCACGGTGACTGCTGTATCTCCAGTTCCCAGATAACTGACAGATGCCTGCACAGAGAGGGTGTGCAGTACCTATGTGCTGATTAACTTACCTAATGATTAGCTGATTCAGATCCTCTGTGTGCCAATGCATACTTTCGAAAGCCTTAATCACTTTTACAATATGCTGGGAGTAATTCAGATGCTCTGAGGTAGATCTGGAGATCTTAAAGTTTAGTCAAATGCAAAAACCACTACATACCTTCAATATTTCCCAGGGAGGAGTGTCGATTTTTGCCTCCTCCTAAGTTATTATTACAAAGAGCCAATGGGTGAGCATGAGAGAGAGGGAAATACGAGCATGGA
Source organism: Manis javanica (assembly GCF_040802235.1). Classification (NCBI taxonomy): domain Eukaryota; kingdom Metazoa; phylum Chordata; class Mammalia; order Pholidota; family Manidae; genus Manis; species Manis javanica. The sequence continues at coordinate 229,887,262 of NC_133156.1, read as the reverse complement.
AGAGCTTTCCATCACTCAGTCATTCAGCAAGCGTTCATGGTTGCCTGTGATGATGGTCTTCCTGTCACTGGGAGAGTCCAAATGAAGGCCCAGCAGCACCTGACTGATACACTGGACTGTTTCCAGTGGTGAGTGGAGTTTGAAATTTCTAAATCTCCTACAATGCTGGAGTTTTTGGAGGTTGAAAAGACCTGGAATGTCAGATGTATCTATATAGTTTATTAACGATAATGGTGGGGGCTTTATGGAGTTTGACAGCCTATGTCAGTACCAATCTGCCACTCAATGACTCTTACTCCCTGTAAGATATACACACAAATATAGTAAGTGGGAAACCTGCCACTAAATATTCCCTACATGTATCTAATATGCCCCAAACAAAGTCTAAAAAAGCTAGGTCAGAGTATGAGGCTTAGCTTTAATGACTACCCACGGTCTCATGCATCCCTTGATTACAGATTGAAGTCTCAGGATCCTACTGTCCTCTGGCCAAAACCAAAAAAAAAAAAAAAATGACAATGTGCTTAGAAGGGTTATCATAGAGAGGGAGTGTAGGCCTCAAAGGGGGGGCCCTGACTTGGCCTGCCACCCTGCCACGTGGGACAAAAGGGAGAGGAAGTGTTACTTGCACTCCTGCCTTTTGATGACATTGATCTTTCCTAGTAACAGAGAGGAAATGTACCCCCAATCAATGTTCCAGGAGCTGAGCAGTCAGGTTCTCCATTTCTTCCTGGAGAGACTGAAGAGAGACATAAAGGAAGATCAGCCTCTCCTGGAATCATGTAGACTTTACATTTAAATGCAATACCAAGCCTCGATAATATAAGCTAATTATGGAGAAAGAGTAAATGCAGAAAGTCTGAATTTGGGTAAATGTCAAAGAACTTGAAAGCATGGTATCAAGCTGTTTGGGGGCTCTGCTTCAATAAGCCACATCAAAGAATTTCCAAGTTTGAAAAGCCAGTTTCCTTGAGTAGATAAAGAGAAACCCTGGCAATTTTGTATGTTATGAGCTGGCTAAGGAAATCTCTTCCTTATAAATTGAACGAGAGTGACTGCAGATTTCAAATCAATGAGTACTGAGTTAGTGAAATCCCTGTACAGGATATTTCTCCTCATGACAGGGCAATTCTGAAGCCAACAGTACATTCAATCCCCCCATGCTGCCTGGAAATCTGAACTATGAAATCCCCAGCAGCATTAGAGAAGCACTGGAAGCTAGAGCTTCAATTAGGCAATGTGCCTCTCTCTACGACAGCTTTCTCTAACAGCTCTCCCTATGTTAGGGGCAGGATAGAGGGCATAGTTTAAGTGTCATTAGAATACTCATAAGTGCCTGACCAGTCTTTGAAAGATTTGGATCCCAAGTGTTGACAAGGGAATTGAATTCAAGGACAATCCCTCGAGAAAGGCAGCAAATTGGCAGAAAGAGATTGCACTTTAAAAGTTAACCTTGGCGGAGCCAAGATGGCGGCATGAGTAGAGCAGAGGAACTCTCCTCCCAAAACCACATAGAATTATGAAAATATAACAAAGACAACTTCCTAAAATAGAGACCAGAGGACACAGGACAACATCCAGACCACATCCACACCTGCGAGAACCCAGTGCCTCACGAAGGGGGTAAGATACAAGCCCCGGCCCGGTGGGATCCAAGCGCCCCTCCGCCCCAGCTCCCAGTGGGTGGAAAGAAACCAGAGCGGTTTTTTTCTTTTTTTTTTGGCGAGTGCTTTTTGGAAGCCTTAAAGGGACAGGGACCCCAATACCAGGGAAACAGGGCAGTAAGGCCGGTGAGCGGGTGCCTGAGACCGGCACCTGAGGACAAAGAAAATCGCGCGTTTTTCCCTTTTTTTCTGGCGAGTGCTTTTTGGAAGCCTTAAAGGGACAGGGACTCCAATACTAGGGAAACAGGGCAGCAAGACTGGTGAGCGGGTGCCTGTGACCAGTGCCTGAGGACAAACAATATCGTGCCTTTCTCTCTTTTTTTTTTTTTTTTTTGGTGAGTGCTTTTTGGAAGCCTTAAAGGGACAGGGACCCCAATACTAGGGAAACAAGGCAGCAAGACCAGTGAGCAGGTGCCTGAGACCGGCGCCTGAGGACAAAGAAAATAGCGCGTTTTTTCCTTTTTTTTTTTTTCCTCTTTCGTTGTTGCTGTTGTTGTTTTGGTTTGGAGAGTGCTTTTTGGAAGTCTTAAAGGGGCAGGACAGGACACTTAGACCAGAGGCAGGGAATCTGGGGATCTCTGGGCACTCTAAACCCCTGGGCAACAGGGAGCACAGAGGCCCATTACAGAGATAAATAGCCTCCCGGCCGCTCCCCCTCCAACAGGGCTCCACCATTTTGTGGGAGCAGCCCCAGCCAGGCCACGCCCACAGCAACAGCGGATATAAACTCCATAGCAAGCAGGCAGGTAGCAGAAGCCCTGTCTGCGCACAGCTGCCAAGCATAAGCCACTAGAGGTCGCTATTCTCCCAGGAGAGGAAGGCCACAAACCAAGAAGGAAAGCTCTTCCAGCGGTCACTCGTACCAGCTCTGCAAACTATCTCTATCACCATGAAAAGGCAAAACTACAGGCAGACAAAGATCACAGAGACAAAACCTGAGAAGGAGACAGACCTAACCAGTCCTCCTGAAAAAGAATTCAAAATAAAAATCATGAACATGCTGACAGAGATGCAGAGAAAAATGCAAGAGCAATGGGATGAGATGCAGAGAAAAATGCAAGAGCAATGGGATGAAGTCTGGAGGGAGATCACAGATGTCAGGAAGGAGATCACAGAGGTGAAACAATCCCTGGAAGGATTTATAAACAGAATGGATAAGATGCAAGAGGCCATTAAAGGAATAGAAGCCAGAGAACAGGAATGTATAGAAAATGACATAAAGAGAGATAAAAGGATCTCCAGGAACGAAACAACACTAAGAGAACTATGTGACCAATCCAAAAGGAATAATATTCATATTATAGGGGTACCAGAAGAAGAAAGAGGAAAAGGGATAGAAAGTCTCTTTGAAGAAATAATTGCTGAAAACTTGCCCAAACTGGGGGAGGAAATAATCAAACAGACCATGGAATTACACAGAACCCCCAACAGAAAGGATCCAAGGAGGACAACACCAAGACACATAATAATTAAAATGGCAAGGATCAAGGACAAGGAAAGAGTTTAAAGGCAGCTAGAGAGAAAAAGGTCACCTATAAAGGAAAATCCATTAGGCTAACATCAGACTTTTTGACAGAAACCCTACAGGCCAGAAGAGAATGGCATGATATACTTAATTCAATGAAACAGAAGGGCCTTGAACCAAGGATACTGTATCCAGCACGACTATCTTTTAAATATGATGGCAGGATTAAACAATTCCCAGACATGCAAAAGCTGAGGGAATTTGCCTCCCACAAACCACCTCTGCAGGGCATATTACAGGGACTGCTTTAGATGGGAGCACTCCTAAAAGGAGCACAGAACAAAACACACACATATGAAGAATGGAGGAGGAGGAATAAGAAAGGAGAGAAGAAAAGAATCTCCAGACAGTGTATATAACAGCTCAATAAGCGAGCTAAGTTAGGCAGTAAGATACTAAAGAAGCTAACCTTGAACCTTTGGTAACCACGAATCTAAAGCCTGCAATGGCAATAAGTACATATCTCTCAATAGTCACCCTAAATGTAAATGGACTTAATGCACCAATCAAAAGACACAGAGTAATAGAATGGATAAAAAAGCAAGACCCATCTATATGCTGCTTACAAGAAACTCACCTCAAACCCAAAGACAAGCACAGACTAAAAGTCAAAGGATGGAAAAACATATTTCAGGCAAACAACAGTGAGAAGAAAGCAGGGGTTGCAGTACTAATATCAGACAAAATAGACTTCAAAACAAAGAAAGTAACAAGAGATAAAGAAGGACACTACATAATGATAAAGGGCTCAGTCCAACAAGAGGATATAACCATTCTAAATATATATGCACCCAACACAGGAGCACCAGCATTTGTGAAACAAATACTAACAGAACTAAAGAGGGAAATAGACTGCAATGCATTCATCTTAGGAGACTTCAACACACCACTCACCCCAAAGGATAGATCCACCTGGCAGAAAATAAGTAGGGACACACAGGCATTGAACAACACACTAGAACAGATGGACCTAACAGACATCTATAGAACTCTACATCCAAAAGCAACAGGATATACATTCTTCTCAAGTGCACATGGAACATTCTCCAGAATAGACCACATACTAGCTCACAAAAAGAGCCTCAGTAAATTCCAAAATATTGAAATTCTACCAACCAATTTTTCAGACCACAAAGGTATAAAACTAGAAATAAATTCTACAAAGAAAACAAAAAGGCTCACAAACACATGGAGGCTTAACAACATGCTTCTAAATAATCAATGGATCAATGAACAAATCAAAATAGAGATCAAGGAATATATAGAAACAAATGACAACAACAACACAAAGCCCCAACTTCTGTGGGATGCAGCGAAAGCAGTCTTAAGAGGAAAGTATATAGTGACACAGGCACACCTGAAGAAGGAAGAACAATCCCAAATGAATAGTCTAACATCACAACTATCAAAACTGGAAAAAGAAGAACAAATGAGGCCTAAAGTCAGCAGAAGGAGGGACATAATAAAGATCAGAGAAGAAATAAACAAAATTGAGAAGAATAAAACAATAGCAAAAATCAATGAAACAAAGAGCTGGTTCTTTGAGAAAATAAACAAAATAGAGAAGCCTCTAGCCAAACTTATTAAGGGAAAAGGGAATCAATGCAAATCAACAGAATCAGAAATGAGAATGGAAAAATCATGACAGACTCCACAGAAATACAAAGAATTATTAAAGACTACTATGAAAACCTATATTCCAACAAGCTGGAAAACCTAGAAGAAATGGACAACTTCCTAGAAAAATACAACCTCCCAAGACTGGCCAAGGAAGAAACACAAAAGTTAAACAAACCAATTACGAGCAAAGAAATTGAAACAGTAATCAAAAAACTACCAAGAACAAAACCCTGGGGCTGGATGGATTTACCTCAGAATTTTATCAGACACACAGAGAAGACATGATACCCATTCTCCTTAAAGTGCTCCAAAAATTAGAAGAGGAGGGAATACTCCCAAACTCATTCTATGAAGCCAACATCACCCTAATACCAAAACCAGGCAAAGACCCCACCAAAAAAGAAAATTACAGACCAATATCCTTGATGAATATAGATGCAAAAATACTCAATAAAATATTAGCAAACAGAATTCAACAGTATATCAAAAGGATCATACACCATGACCAAGTGGGATTCATCCCAGGGATGCAAGGATGGTACAACATTCGAAAATCCATCAACATCATCCACCACGTCAACAAAAAGAAAGACAAAAACCACATGATCATCTCCATAGATGCTGAAAAAGCATTTGACAAAATTCAACATCCATTCATGATAAAAACTCTCAACAAAATGAGCATAGAGGGCAAGTACCTCAACATAATAAAGGCCATATTATACTGAACAGCGAGAGGCTGAAAGCATTTCCTCTGAGATCGGGAACCAGACAGGGATGCCCACTCTCCCCACTGTTATTTAACATAGTACTGGTGGTCCTAGCCATGGCAATCAGACAAAACAAAGAAATACAAGGAATCCAGATTGGTAAAGAAGAAGTTAAACTGTCACTATTTGCAGATGATATGATACTGTACATAAAAAACCCTAAAGACTCCACTCCAAAACTACTAGAACTGATATCGGAATACACCAAAGTTGCAGGATACAAAATTAACACACAGAAATCTGTAGCTTTCCTATACACTACCAATGAGTCAATAGAAAGAGAAATCAGGAAAACAATTCCATTCACAATTGCATCAAAAAGAATAAAATACCTAGGAATAAACCTAACCAAAGAAGTGAAAGACCTATACCCTGAAAACTACAAGATACTCTTAAGAGAAATTAAAGGGGACACTAACAAATGGAAACTCATCCCATGCTCATGGCTGGGAAGAATTAATATTGTCAAAATGGCCATCCTGCCCAAAGCAATATACAGATTTGATGCAATCCCTCTCAAATTACCAGCAACATTCTTCAATGAACTGGAACAAATAATTCAAAAATTCATATGGAAACACCAAAGACCCTGAATAGCCAAAGCAATCCTGAAAAAGAAGAATAAAGTAGGGAGGGATCTCACTCCCCAACTTCAGGCTCTACTACAAAGCCATAGTAATCAAGACAATTTGGTACTGGCACAAGAACAGAGCCATAGACCAGTAGAACAGATTAGAGACTCCAGAAATTAACCCAAACATATATGGTCAATTAATATTTTATAAAGGAGCCATGGACATACAATGGCAAAATGACAGTCTCTTCAACAGATGGTGCTGGCAAAACTGGACAGCTACATGTAGGAGAACGAAACTGGACCATTGTCTAACCCCATATACAAAGGTAAACTCAAAATGGATCAAAGACCTGAATGTAAGTCATGAAACCATTAAACTCTTGGAAAAAAACGTAGGCAAAAACCTCTTAGACATAAACATGAGTGACCTCTTCTTGAACATATCTCCCCGGGAAAGGAAAACAACAGCAAAAATGAGCAAGTGGGACTACATTAAGCTGAAAAGTTTCTGTACAGTGAAAGACACCATCAATAGAACAAAAAGGAACCCTACAGTATGGGAGAATATATTTGAAAATGACAGATCCAATAAAGGCTTGACGTCCAGAATATATAAAGAGCTCACACGCCTCAACAAACAAAAAACAAATAACCCAATTAAAAAATGGGCAGAGGAACTGAACAGACAGTTCTCTAAAAAAGAAATACAGATGGCCAACAGACACATGAAAAGATGCTCCACATCGCTAATTATCAGAGAAATGCAAATTAAAACTACAATGAGGTATCACCTCACACCAGTAAGGATAGCTGCCATCCAAAAGACAAACAACAACAAATGTTGGCGAGGCTGTGGAGAAAGGGGAACCCTCCTACACTGCTGGTGGGAATGTAAATTAGTTCAACCATTGTGGAAAGCAGTATGGAGGTTCATCAAAATGCTCAAAACAGACCTACCATTTGACCCAGGAATTCCACTCCTAGGAATTTACCGTAAGAACACAGCAATCAAGTTTGAGAAAGACAGATGCACCCCTATGTTTACTGCAGTGCCAAGAATTGGAAGCAACCTAAATGTCCATTGGTAGATGAATGGATAAAGAAGATGTGGTACATATACACAATGGAATACTACTCAGCCATAAGAAGAGGAAAAATCCTACCATTTGTAGCAACATGGATGGAGCTGGAGAGTATTATGCTCAGTGAAATAAGCCAAGTGGAGAAAGAGAAATACCAAATGATTTCACTCATCTGAGGAGTATAAGAACAAGGAAAAACTGAAGGAACAAAACAGCAGCTGAATTACAGAACCCAAAAATGGACTAACAGGTACCAAAGGGAAAGGAACTGGGGAGGATGGGTGGGCAGGGGGGTATAAGGGGGGTTAAGAAGAAGGTGGTTATTAAGATTAGCATGCATAGTGGTGGGAGGGAGAAAGGGGAGGGCTGACAACACAGAGAGGACAAGTAGTGATTCTACATTTTGCTATGCTGATGGACAGTGACCGTAATGTGGTTTTTAGGGGGGACCTGATATAGGGGAGAGCATAGTAAACATAGTATTCTTCATGTAAGTGTAGATTAAAGATTAAAAAATAAATAAATCAGTTACTGTGTGCTGACCTCCAATGAGTTCTACACAGTGGTATAGAGGGCATGTCAAAGTGTGGGCAAAGGGTCTGTTTGTTTCTATGCAGAAGATGAAGGCCTAGCTTGGCTACCCAGAAAATGAACTAAGATATGATATGAGGAGGTGCTTCCGGCATCAGCACTCTCTGGAGGACTTGTGCCGGGGGATGATCATCAAAAAGCCTCCACAGGGATCCGGGCGATGCTGCGGTTGTGGCTGCGTCCACCCCACCGTTTCCTGGACTTGCCATTGGAATGAGGAGGGAGATGTCTAGGCTGGCATGTGCATACAGTGAGACAACGAATTTGACCAGATCTGTACTGTTGGAACTCAATCAGGAGTTGGGAGGGGTACAAGTTGTAGCACTCCAAAATCTTACAACTATAGACTATCTATGGTTAAAAGAACATATGGGATGTGAACAGATCCCAGAAATGGGTTGTTTTAATTTGTCTGATTTCTCTCAGACTGTTCAAGTATAGTTGGACAATATCCCTCATATCGTAGACTAATTTTCACAAATGCCTAGGGTGCCTAAATGGTTTTCTTGGCTTCACTGGAGATGGCTGGTAATTATAGATTTGCTTTCTTTATGTCACCGTATTCCTATTATGTTAATATGTGTGCACAAGTTAGTTAGTAGTTTAAAACCTATACATACTTAAGGTACTCTACAAGAAGATATGTCAAAGAAATAATCAATCCTCCCATGTTTTCTTCCATATGCTACCTCTATAGCTTTTCTTCTTCCTTCCTAATTACAACCCTTAAATAGAATTCATGCCTCATATCGAATTTACCAAGTATCATAATTCGTCTAATTCATCCAGGTGGTAAAGATACCTCGAGACAAGTGCTGGGCATAGAAGCCACAGGGCATAAATCTGCAAAGAAGTAAAAAGCTAACCTTTTCAAACAATATGGCTTCTCTCTCACTTACCAACTTTACATTTCCCTGTATGGCCCCAGAAGATGACTGGTTAGCCAGAGACAGGTAAGATTCCTCAAGGGAGGAACAACCTAAGACAGGCACAGTCACAGGGGGGCCATTAGGTGTGAAATTGGGGAACAACAGTGGTGAAGTGTGAGGGCCGGGCCCCTGGCCAGGGCTCGGTCCCGGGGCTGATCCACCGGAGCTCCCTTGCCCAGTGGTAGTTCTAAGACCTGGTATTTTAGCCTCGTCACCAGCTGGAGAAGATGGCGCCCATTTCCTGCTCACCACCCTTTCCCCTCTTCCCTGTTGGGGATTGGCCCAGCAGAGTTCCGTACCCATGCACAGCTCGTGCTGCCCGCTTAGAGTGGCACGTGACACCTATCCGCTTAAAGGTCACACATGATACTGTCCCAGATTGGTTGGGTGACTGAATATAAGGGAGCCCGCCGGGAGGGAGAGGAGCTTCCCAACAACTGCTGTAACCACCGCGAGAGATTAGACAATAAAGCCTAGAGAAGAATCAAGACCTTGGGCGTGTTGCTTCGGTCCCTGAAGGGTCGCGACAGTGAAGTTTAGAACCTCACCACCACCACCACCCCCCGTGTTGAGAGAAAGCTTCTGCATCCATGGATGTTTTATTGCCCTTGTCTAGCTCGGATTAGCACATAGTCTACAGGCACACACCTGATCATCTACGATTGCTCTCTTACAACACTGAACTATGTTTTCTGCCTTTATCTTGCATCTACCTACCACTTCAGCAGTTTATTAAAAATAAAAATAATAATAAAGGGAGAAATGTGGGATCCACATATAAATCAAGTGTGAGAATCAAACGAATATTCATATTTGACCTGATTATTTATAGTTCATAATGCGTGATCAAAACTGAAAGTTTCTGTGTTGAATGCCCTTGTACTGTTCACCATGTAAGAACTTATTCACTATGTAAGAATTCGTTCACCATGTAAGAACTTGTTCGTTATGCTTCAGAAGATTGGAGACTGAAGAGAACTAGGCTTGAGATGGATTAATGACTGTGCATTGAGCATTGACCCCCCTATACAGAATTTTATTGTTGTTAACAACCATTTGATCAATAAATATGAGAGATGCCCTGTCAAAAAAAAAAAAAAAGTTAACCTCTTTGAATGCCAACTCTGCTATCAGTTCCCCCAGGGGTGCCTAGGGAAGGCAGTTTGACAGAGATGTGTCATCTGGTGAATGAGGGAAGGATCCTGTCTTGAAAAGGGATTGGTAACACCAGATGGAATTAAAAAGGAAGATGGGGACAATGGATCTCCCCAAACTATCATTACATATTTTGCAATTCATTTTACACCTTTCCTTAAAGCATCTTCATTAATGAACACAAAAGCCATAAGGGATCACAAGACTCATTTCATGTGATGCTTCTGTACAGCAGATGGAAATCTGAGTCTTGCCTGGTGACAGCTGATCGTTTTTGGAATAGCTAAGGACATGAACCTGAGAGCACCTCGCTCAGCCTCCTTCTGCCCCTCCCTTCTCCAGAAGCCAAGTCTTCAGGACAATGGCTTAAGTAGCAAAGCTAAAAAGAAACCATCTTAGTCCAAAGCCTTCCATAGGCCAGCCCGTCCTACCCGAGAATAAGAAAACTAATAGCTCCATTTGTTGAGCATCTGCCAGGTGCCAGGCATTGGGCTGGACGTCTTACCTTACCTGCCCTGCTCGCCCATGCCTTACAGACAAGGAAGCTGCCCCTAGGGGGTGTCAGTTCATCCTCAAGGTCACACAGCTGGTACCATGCAGAACTTGGAATCAATAGGAAGTCTTGGGACCCTGCTCTTTCCAAGGAAAGGGGTGGAGGGAAAGGTGGGCAACAGTGAAGAAAGTAAATTCTGCAGGCAGGACAGCAACCCCAACCTCCCAAGGTCCCCACACGCAGAGAGCAGCGCAGCTGGCCCCCGGGGAGGTTACGTAACCGGCCTGCGGCAGGCACCCCACCGCAGCAGGCACGGACCAGCTGTATGCCGCTGCCAGGGAATCGTTCTCTTAAAAAAAAAAAAATCACCACGCTACTCACTGCAGAGAGGGGGAAAAAGGCAATACCAGGTTTTCAGAAAATCTGAATTGGAGATCAGCCAATCCTGCTCGAAGAGCAAAGGGAAATTCAGTTCGCTGCAAAGGATTCGATAATGAAACACGGTGTGCATTGGGGCCAGATGTATGGAGAAGAGCGAATGGAAAAAGAGCCGTCTTAAGCCCTAAAACCGTCTTCGATAATTGGACAATGGGGCTCACAGTGAATGCAGGTCCTACAAAACAGACCCTTGACAGGGAATATAAAAGAAATTCTCCAGCAGAAAAAAGAAAGAAAAAAATAGAAAGAACTATCTTCACCTTGGGTCCAGTTCTGCATTTGGAATTATTCTCCCAGTGGCTAATGTAACACGGTAAATGCACAGTTCTACAGACATTTGTCTAATCAGGATTTTGTTATTGGTCCCATCTGTTTCACAGGATTGCTCATCACCTCAAAGTTAACTGAAATCTGTTTGTTATCAACAAATTACATAAGAGTCTGGTAAATATTTTATGCATAGGATTGTAAATATTTCCTTCTCTGTTCACAGGAATAAATAATATTTACACATGGCTGCCACTCCTATAGCCTGCTTGGCCACCCCTTGTAGGTACCTAAGAAGACATTTCCAGAGCGTCAATGGCTCACCATGAAGAACAGGGATATTTCCACTCTCCAGGGCACCGTCTCTGTTTAATTAAAGGGTCCAATAAATCTGCGCGAGACATTTTCCACCATGATATCAGCTTAAAGGGCAAGAGAAAATCAAAGAGGGAAATTATTACTGCCTTCAGAGATTATATAGTGTGGTGGAAAGATACAGACTTTCAGAGACAGACAGACTTGGGTTCAAATCTTGACTCTGTCACTTATTTGCTGGGAGGCCTTGGTAAAATTACTTAATCTCAATTTTCTACATAGAGTTATTGTCCTCTGGTAAGCAAGGTGCCCAGAACAGTGTGGGGTACACAGTGATAACAGCAATGATGACACTAATAGTAGCTCTTGTCGAGTAACACATTTTACTTGCCTTCTTCCAACCTCCTCCCCTCTTTCAACCACCTCTCAATGTGCTCCCTGCAGTAGTAGAAAGACCAACTGACCTCCGGGGCATCTTCCAGCTCTGAGGCTCTGGACAAGCCCGCAGGACCATGTTAGTCACCGGCCTCACAGTAACAAGGGTGTGAGGTGGAAGAAGTGTCAAGAATGACATCTTGGAAGATGTTCCCAGAATCTGTAACTTTTCACAGTATCGTATGTTGTCATTCTGCCTTGAATGAATGAATAAGTAAATGAATGAATGCATAGATGGAAAAAACATCCAATCTGGGACCCCGACTTGCAGTGAGCATCAACTATGTGGCTTGAATCTACCAGCCCTATAGGTTTAGTGCATCAGCCCTGGAAAGGCAGCAAGTAAAGCAGTAGAACCAAATGAGGCAGACGACACCCACACTGCAGTGGAAAAGGCAGGTCCATGTTTTCTGTTACCAGGAACCTTTCTGCCTAGACAAGAAGCTAAACCCACAATACCTGAAAATCAGCAATGCTGGGGTTCTCACCCTTAGCCCATCAGCATACAGTTCTCTCTCCCATGCCAGGCCTGTGCTCTGTCTTTGGCAGGGAATATAAAAGAAATTCTCCAGCAGAAAAAAGAAAGAAAAAAATAGAAAGAACTATCTTCACCTTGGGTCCAGTTCTGCATTTGGAATTATTCTCCCAGTGGCTAATGTAACACAGTAAATGCACAGTTCCACAGACATTTGTCTAATCAGGTAAGTATTTAGGTAATGAAGAGTGTCTTGGCACTTTCAGCATGTATTTAAAACTCTTCTCCTGGGTTCTTTCGCATCCCTGCAGGTTGGAGTAAATTGAGGGTGCCAGGCATTCTTGTCTCTTAATTGCTCTCTGGCATAGAACAATCCCAGTCAAGGCCTACCACCTTCAGAAGACCAACTCTCCATTCCCTGGCTGGTTTGTGCTGGTCTCAGCCTATCATAGTAATGCCAGATGCTAGAAACGCCTGAGGGCAGCTTCCTGGGGCTGGTGAGCTTCCCACAGACACTTTTGAAACCAAGGTTACAATTGGACCAACCCTTTTGGTTCTTATGATTTTAAGATACATTTTGGCAACAACCATCAGGAAATTTTAAAAAGTAGAGATTTATTACTTACAAGACCTGGAAATTTCAAAGCACATCTGGAGCCACACAACAGGAGCTTCAGGTAGGGAGGGCAAAAGAGAGGAGTAGGCATCCACAGGCCAGGGGTTCTGCTTTTATCGAGGTCCACGGAGAAAGCCAAGGGCTTCATGGGCTTATTCTTTACTGGAGAATTTAAAACTAAGAGCAGGAATTTAAAGCCCTGGAAGAGAAAAAGCAAATAGCCCACTTATGGAAATCAATCAAGAAATTGAAGAAATAGGTGCAGATAAATAGAAGCCCACTGAATACATTAATGTCAAAACTGAGACTAATATCCAGGTCTCTGAGTTCCAAGGCGAGAATATTCCTCCCTTCTTACATTCATATGGAAGAGCATGCCTAGAGAGTTGGCATTTGGGCCCTGCCGCATTGAAAATAGGCAGGCCCAAAAGCCGGTAAGAAGGATTATGATTTCCACAGGATATAATTAGTGATTTTGAGGATTTCAATGCATGCCCTAAAAATGGTGCAGATTGACAATTGGAGCCCATACTTTTGGCAGAGGCTAAATACTGCCTCTAAAACTCAGAAGAATGTAGTACATTAGCTGCCTCTCTGCTCACCTTGAAATAAAGGTTTTTGGCTCCCATGGGCTAGGCAAAACAGGGAGAGGACAACTTGATTTTCAATGAAAGACCTTTGAAACTTTCCCAGGAGACATGATTTGTGGGAGCACAACCCAGTGGTAAATGATGGCTTGGGGCAGTAGTTAAAATAGCTATGTGTAATCATGGCCCCAAAAGGCCTAGATCAAGTTCCCAAGGTATGTGGAAATCCCAGAGGGATGAACTGTGCTTTGGAAAACAGCCGCTAGCTTATGGGGTCAAGAAGGCTACTTCATTTGGAATGGCCCAGTATAGGTGGGTTCATTCTAACAGATTTGTTTGTTGAAAACTCTTTGGTAAAGATGAGCCTTGAGGTGGAAAGTGAGGTGGAAGAGGTAACTAAGAGCCTCTGGTAGTTATTGGATACACCTGACATTCCCAAAGCCTAAAGATCTAATCGGAACATCAAACTCAAGGAGAATCCCATGGACAAAAAAATATGGAGATGATTTAAAGTTGGTAAGAAAGATAGTGAGCAGAGAGAACCTTGGTGTGGTCTTCCAGACTCCTGTTGAATAGTTACTTGTGTGAGGGGACCTCAAGTCACTTAGTGACTCCTGGGAGACACAGGTTTGTGCTGATGGTCTATATATCACAAGCTATTTCTGTCCTGAGAAGACAAGGACAATGAGCAAGCTGTGCCCAAGGGTCCAGTGTCCCACAGTCCACTTTAGAGTGGGAGAAGGGGACAGATCTGAACCCATAAACTTTCCATGTCTGCCTTCCTCAACCCTGGGTCTGAGGCAAGGGAAGGCAGCTCGTACACTGGAAGCATAAAGCCAAGGAAGACAGAATAAAAGCTGGGATATATAGGACATCATTTGCCAAAATGTATTCCAGAAAATGCCATTTCCCTAGGCAATAAAGAAGTGCTGCTAACTCTCTTTAAAGGGTGCTATATGGTCAAAAAATCTTAGAAAGTATCTAGTTAAACAAATGGCTTCCTTCACTGCAGTTCTTCTCATAGCAATTAATATGCTAATATGAGTTGCAGATCTCCCAGTGGTGCATACAGCATGTGTAACATCCCAAAGTTACATTTTTAAGAAACCACTTTGGGGAATGTTAATCTAAGAGAAACAACTACCAGTAGAGCTGACGGCAAACAGGGCGAGATATCCCTGATGATAGCACCTGACAGATCGGCATCGCAAATGAAGTGAGAATGGCCATGGATCGCTACTGCAGCGAAGACTATGCAGGAACTCTATTATTTTATTAAGTGTTCATTAAGGGCCTCCTATAGATTTAGACCTGTGCTGGGAAGAAGGAAGTATGTATTGGAGACTGAGTGTGTGTGTTTGTGTGTCTGTGTGCGTGTGTGCATGAGTGTGTGTGTGCGTGTGTGCGTGCATGTGTGTGTGCGTGTGTGTGTGTGTGTGTGTGTGTGTGTGTGTGTGTGTGTGTGTCTGTGTGTGTGTGCATGTGCAGGTATATTGAGCAGGGGTAGGGAGTAAGTGAAGTATGGTGAAAGAGAAATACTTACCTAAAGCTTCATGTCATAATCTAGCAAGTTAATCAAAGTTTACAATTATGTGGGGTTCCAAGCTATATGATCAAGACAATGGAAGAATGTGAATAAAGGAGAGATGGAGTAGTCAGCAGAAACTTTGTGGATAGTGAGGACTCAGATTATTAGAAATTCAATTAGTGTAGGCCAGATGATAACCTGACACAAAGGAACATGTAAGATTTATCTCCATATACAAATTGAGAGCTGACAAATATTTCTTGGCACCAAGATAAATAATTGGAAATGCTGCCATAAAGTGTGGAATTAGTTTTCTCTCCCTGGAGCCAACTGCAACGTATAGTCATTTCTCACTCTCTCTTTAATGTATAATTCCTCCTCCTACTCTGTGCTATCAATCCCCCTACCTGTCCCCTGGTTTCCCTTGATTTATATAAATTAATTAGCATTTCAAGCCCCAATTTGTTGCCAGTCTTTTAAGAGGTCTAAGAAAAATTCTATGCAACTCACCTATCCCTTTGTTTGTGGATTCTCTGCTTTCATGTGAGCTCACTGTGCAAGCCACACTCACAGGGAATGCGCGCATGAACAGCCACCCTACTTAAAGCTGAGATGAGACTCCCAACACATCTTGGGAAAAGCGGATAGTTGACCATCCACATCCTCCACACCCATCATGCCAAAGAGCCCCACATGCTGTCTGTGCATAGTACTTACCATGGTCAGCGAGCATGGAGAATTTAACCTGGTAAATTTCTGTAGGTTGGGAGATGGAAGGAAGGAAGGAAGGAAGGAAGGAAGGAAGGAAGGAAGGAAGGAAGGAAGGAAGGAAGGAAGGAAGGAAGGAAGGAAGGAAGGAAGGAAGGAAGGAAGGAAGGAAGGAAGGAAGGAGGGAGGGAGGGAGGGAGGGAGGGAGGGAGGGAGGGAGGGAGGGAGGAAGGGAGGGAAGGTCAGTCAGTCATGCTCAGTTAATTGCTGTGATAACTGGTCTTTAAGATGACTCTCCAATGACCTATGCCACTCTGTGTTCATTAACTTTTGTAGTTCCTTCTCACAGTGAATTTTAGCTGGTCCTATCTAACCAATAGAATGTACCAGAAATAATACTATGTGACTTCTGAAGCCAGTTTATACAAAGCCTGGTAGCTTCTGCATTGGTCACTTGGCACAATCACTCTTAAAACACTCACACTAGACAAAGCCAGGCTTCATGTAAGCAGTTTTACTACCCTAAGAGTACCTACTGTGCTGTGAGAAACTCAAGCCACCTGGAAGCAACCTGAGGTGGAGGAAGGAGGGCCATAAGTGAAGACGCCATCCTGGAAAAGATTCTCCAGCTCACGCCACCTCAGCTAATGCCTATAGATCAGAGATAAACTACAGAGGACACTTTCCTCAACCCTTGACCCAGAGTCACAACAGAGGTGTTTGCATAAAGCCACTAAGTTTCAGGGAGTTTGTTGGGCAGCAAGAGATAACAAGGACACTTGCTGTCATCCAATCCAGGAGCTGATCGACTGCAGACAGAAAGAACACACAGAATAGGCTTTGATTGTTGATGTAAGAAGAAACTGACATGAAAGTTCAACTTCTTGACAAGAGGAATGGTCTCCATATTTTTTCTAATGGCAAACTGTTGATTCTATTAAGAGGAAATTAGGGAACTAGACCATTGGTAACAGGAGTAATTTGATAGAAAGAATGTGTATGGAACATGCTACATTTCCAGATATGGAATTGCATGCATTCTCCTATTCAACCCCCATAATATATGATTTTTAGAAGGGTATTAGCCATTTATGGATTGTATAGATTAGGAGAGTGACTCAGGGGATATGTCTGGCTGCCCAGGTCAGTATGCTGGTTCTCACAGGGGTTAAGAAGTAGTTCTCACCAGCTAGCAACTAGTATTAGCTGAGTTCTTTCATAAGGTTGATTCTGAAATTTGAGGTTGTAACAAGGCAAGCAGCCTGTGGGTAGGGAGTATCACCATTCCAGGGAACCACTTAGGAAAAGGATAGAAAATCCTAGCCCCGTGGAAACAATCCAGGTTTAACTCCCAGAGCCCTTCTGAGGAAATTTCTTTCTACCTATATTTATTGAATATCCCCTGTGTTAAAACTCCAAAGATGAGTAAAAACTACCTTTGACTCAAAGAATTCACAGTCTAGCAGAGAAAACATTCTCAAAAAGAGGGAACTTCATTAGTGTTAGGAGGGCTGTGCAGAAGGTTCCAGAAGCAACTGCTTGTGGCCCCACCTGAGGGGGCCGGAAAAGCATTCTAGAGTAGATGTTGACTGTGCTCAGGTTTGCAGGACTGGCGAAGTCAGCCATCCCACAGAGACTGGTGTTGCCCTCCTGTGAGGAGGCTCTCCACCTTTGGCCACCCTGCCCGCCTTCCTAGAGCCCTGGTGCTAAACGTGCAGCATAGTAGGACTGCCTTTTTCTTCCCATTAAACCTGTCACTAGAGTTTCTGCTACTTTGTCAAAGTATAATGCACACATAAGAAGCCTGAGTAGGATGACAAATTGAGGGAGCTGAATTCTCTGTCAGCTTTGAAAAAAAAAACATGAAAATACCTTCGAACATTGATGGGGAATCTAATACTTCATTTTTATCTTTCCCTCAAAGCACACTTCATACTCCACTGAACTGGCTCACAGATCAGGCTGAAAATCATCCATTTTATGTGGCTTTGCTGGATGTTCTTGTTTACCCCAAATGCTCCTGCCTCTCAATATGAAACTCCATTTCTCATCTCTTTTTACAGAAGAGCTCTCACTGCCACAGATTCCAACCTGGTTAAACCCAGACATAAAGAACTAAAAAGGAAAAATGCTTGCCCCATTTTTTCTTCCTCCCTTTTCCTCTCTGTGTTTCTCTCTGTGTCTCTCACTATCTCTCTGTCTGTCTTCCTTTCTTCTCTCCCTTCTCTGAAACTGAATATCTCTAACTCCCCTTTTTCTTTCCCTCAATCCACTCTTATAACACATTTAAATGTAATGAGAAAGAACGTTCTGAATCAGCTTCTGAAGTCAAGTTGATTCCTATCTTGTTATTGAGCTTCCCTCAAAGCACACACACACGCACGCATGCACTTGCATGCTCTGGCACCATGCTCTTTGCATCTTCTTCAGTTGTTCTGTGTCCTTCCTTTTTGTCCTCCAAAATCCTTCTGTACTCTCAAGCCCAGCTCATATCCCAGCTCCTGCAGGCAAGCCCCTGAATCTTCCCAGCCCACAGAGATCTTCTCCCTCTTTGTATCTCTGGCAGTATTCATTTCTGTACCATGTATCTTAGCATGAAATTAACCACTGTCCAGAATTGTTATCTTATAGCACTTTCATTCCTGAGAAAGATGGATGCTTCTCAGAGCTAAAATGTCTCCTGTAGTGCATAACATGCCACTCGCCTGCTCAAGAACCTTGAGTGGCTCCCTGTGGCTCTCCCTATAGTAGTGCTTCTCTAACTCTTCCAGTAAAGCACCAACAGCAAAATAGAATTAAGGCACATGCATCATGACTTACAGCTCAACTGCCCCTCTCACCAGATTTCCTTAACATCCCATGGTTTTGCTTTAAAAACATAAGCAAATTTTATATTATAACTTATTATAGATTAAAGATGGTGGCGTGAGAGGAGAGACAGCGGCTTCCTCCTAAAACTGGATACAATTAGAAAATATAGTTGGCGCAACTAATCCTGAGAGAGCAACAGGAAAGAGGACAGCGCCAGACTGCGCACACCTGGAGAAAAGAGCAGACCTCACCGAATGGGGTAACATACCAGAGCCGTGGCCCAGCAGGACCCAAGCCCTTCCCCCACCCCAGCTCACCAGCGGGAGGAAGAAAAACTGAGCAGGGAGGGAGTGGAAGGCTTGGGACTGCTGAATACCTAGCTCCAGTGATCTGCGCTGGGAGCACAAACCTATATTTCATGGTGCTTTCATCATACTCTTCTGATTACGGGGTTGGAAAGCTGGGACAGGTGGAGTTTCTGGGGAGACTGGGATTCTGGCAGCTTGTGGAAAGCAGGGATCCATATCCGGCTTCTCTGGGACAAAAGTTTATATCTGTGTGCCCAGCCTACTGGTTCAGGCAGTGGAGACAGGCACAGCAGCCGAGAAGCGGAAACAGCTCTTTCCTCCCCCCAGGCACCAATACCGCTCCCCTGCACCCCCCAACATTGCTTCAGGGGCTGAGCAGCTCCAGAATAGAGCTTCTGGACACTAGAGGGTGCCATATACAAATATGAAATGCCAAAGAAACCTGGTCCAGAGTAAAATTATTAATACAACTCCAGAGAAAGATTTAAATGATATGGACCTAGTGACTCTTCCTGAAAGGGAGTTCAAAATAAAAATCATCAACATACTAATGGAGGTATGGAAAGACATCCAAAAACTCAGGAATGAATTCAGGTCAGAGATCCAATTGTTGAAGAGCATGATGGAGGGTCTTAAAAGCAGGTTGGATACGGTGGAGGAGACGATAAATGAAATGGAAACTAGAGACGAGGAATACAAAGAAGCTGAGGCACAGAGAGAAAAAAGGATTTCTAAGAATGAAAGAATATTGAGAGAACTGTGTGACCAATCCAAGTGGAACAATATTCACATTATAGGGATACCAGAAGAAGAAGAAGAGAGAGAAAGGGATAGAAAGTGTCTTTGAGGAGTTAGTTGCTGAAAACTTCCCCAATCTGGGGAAGGAGATAGTCTCTCAGGCCATGGAGATACACAGATCTCCCAACACAAGGGACCTAAGGAGGACAACACCAAGACATATAGTAATTAAATAGAAAAGATCAACGATAAGGACAGACTGTTAAAAGCAGCCAGAGACAGAAATAAGATCACATACAAAGGAAAGCCTATCAGGCTAACATCAGACTTCTTAGCAGAAACCTTACAAGCTAGAAGGGAGTGGCATGATGTATTTAATGCCATGAAGCAGAAGGGCCTGGAACCAAGATTACTTTATCTGGCAAGATTATCATTTAAATTTGAAGGAGGGATTAAGCAATTTCCAGATAAGCAAAAGCTGAGAGAATTTTCCTCCCACAAACCATCTCTACAGTCTATTTTGGAGCGACTGCTATAGATGGAAGTGTTCCTAAGGTTGAATAGCTTTCACCAGAGGTAATAAAACCACAGTAAAGAAAGTAGAACAGCTAATTACTAAGCAAATGCAAAATTAAATTAACTATCCCCAAAGTCAATCAAGGGATAGACAAAAAATACAGAATATGATACCTAATATATAAAGAATAGAGGAAGAAGAAAAAGGAGGAGAAACTTATTATAAAGCTTTCCATAAATCTGTAGAGATGAACTCAAATGCACAAGATTTGGAAAGGTGAAAATAGTAAAGATAATTATGTCTAAAACCTAGTCCTCTCACAGGAGGGCAGGAATGAGGACAGGAAACCTATACTGTAGTAACCTCTGTGGGAGCCATGAATGGTTACATCCATGCTCTAAATATCAGGACTACACTATGGTTTCTGAGCACTTCCATGGCACAGGTCAAACTCTTTAGCATGGCATTCGGTGCCATCTGCAGTTTGGTCACCATCTGCTTCCTCAGTATCATCTTTCATGCTGTCTCCCTGTCCTCATGCATACTCTGTTCTAACCATAAGTCCTACATACACCATGGCATTCACATTTCTTCATGATAATCTCATGGAGCACAGAGCTAATGCATTGCAATAATGATGACTTGCAGGTTTTGTTACAATGATTGGTATGCAAAAATTTGTACCAATAAAAAGTCATCTTTTCAAAGAATGGGAATTTTCCATAGCATGGGCAAGTCATTTGACATTAAAAAAAAAAACTTTGTTGGGGGAGAGGAATGCAGAGGTATAGTGTGTGTTTGTTCATCTAAGATACATAATCAAAACTAGAACAACAGGTGTGAGTGTAGGGAAATACTCCAAAGGGGGCAGAACTCTACTGCGTGTCTCAGAGGACCTGGAAACTGGCTCTTGCCCTCTGTCTTCTTCCTCAAGTCCCCTCCAGCGAGGTGCAATATAGACAGAATATAGCATCAGGCCCAGACACCCAGGAGCTTACAGGTGAGTTAAAGAGCTGAGTCACCCACATATACTTTATAAGCAGTTGAGAGCCTTTTAAGAGCTACATTTAGTGCCCTGAAGAGCCTACAGTTTGTAAGGGAAAGATTCCCTAGTGCTGGGGAGGTTAGGGAAATCTTCCTGAAAGAGGGCAGATACCTTCAGAGATGGGAGTTGATCTCAGAATTTTTCAGGGCTACACTGGGAACTTGAATACTCTGATGTTTAAAGAATTCATGCCTTGATTTTCACTAAATTCTCATTTAAATGTCACGGTTGGCAATGGAGTAGTCCTTCAGCATTGCCAGCTTTAGGAGACCTGATTTCCATGAAGAGCCACCATCTTAACCTATACATCTGCACTCCCACTCCCCAATTGTCTTGCCAATGGGTTTCAGCCCCGGGGAAGTTTGCTATGGAGTCAATGTGACCAAAGAAATTGACAGGAAAACGTTCTTTGGGTGAAAGGGTTTATTATCCAGCTTGTTCTCCTGGCGGTAGGTCAAGTACTAGCATCTCTGCCTCCATGCAGAGCACTGGGCCGAGCTCTCTATATAGCACAATAATAGCTTATTGCCTAAAGGGGTGGAAGCGGTAGCCTAGCAACAGGCCAGTTACATCATCAGGTGGTTTAAGTTCAGTGAGGATCTTGGCCATAGGAACCCCAACTTCCCCATACTCCATCCCTCCAGGATTCTTGCCTTACAATCTACACACTTTCAATCTTCTGCAATGGTCCCTGTGAGAGAAAGCTGGAGCACTGTAACCAGATTCCACAATAGCAACAGAGGATAACAACAATTTAGAGATAAAAAGAAAAGGGCTAGCATTCCTTGAGTATCCATCAAGTCCAGGCACATATTTGGCATATAGGTACATGTTTATGGTGATTCCTTTGCAAGGCCTTTAAGATATGCTCATTTTGTAATGAAGAACCTCTAGCAAAGCCCACTTAAGCAAGTTGTTCAAGGCCATATAGCAGGTAAGTGACATATCTGAGCTCTAGACCCAGATCTTCTGATTTCAAAGCACGTATTTCTTCCACAATGTTGGGAATAGTATTTATGTAACATTATTCTGTGCTTAGTTTGTTAATGTTCAAATACCACTGAGCTTAAAATTGTGCATAACTACTGTCCAAAATATATATTGGATTAAAGACCCATGTACCCCAAAATCTGTACATCCAAAAAACATTTCCATCAACCTTCTCCGGGCTAAAGCTGTCCAGAGTTACATCATTGCTGAACTCTGCAAAGGGTAAGCCATGATTTATCCGGTAGTATTTCTTATGATTCTTCTAAACTTTTTCTTGCCCAAAGTTATCCCTGAGCTGCTGTCCAGCTTTTCTGGAAGAAAAAAGATAGCAGTAGCTCACCTGCTTTAAGGTCAGGCATAATTAAATGTTAATCATAAATAGCTTATCTTACGGTCTCCATAGTACTAATGATTTTCTTTTGGATTTCAAAGCCAACTTAATTTAAAAACTATAAGCAATGTGTATATTATAAAAATCAACTCTTTTTTAACATTTAGTCTTTGATTTGGGCCTCTAATTTATACTGATCACCTTATGCATGAAGAAATCATTTTTGGTTAAACAAATGTATGAATGCTGTAGTTATTTCTCTGATGTTCTGACTTGAATCCAGATTGCACATGCAGACATGCAGCATTCTCAGTCATTGCTTGGGTGCAGGTACTACACAGAAGCAAGTAATTGCAGTGGAAAGCTTATCATGTGACTCCCCTTGGCATTCCCATTGGCTCTTGCTTTAGAGCCTTCCTATTTCATCCTAATGCTCTTCTCATGGTTAATGAGTCTCAGGGGCACTAACTGCAATATCCCCATCAGTATAAGCTGGGTTCTCACAGGAAGGTGGTATCAAACAAGCACCCAGACCTCCAGCCTGAGCTGGGCAGTGTGACAGGGTACAAGCAGAAGTAACTACTCTCAAGGGTAACGGAGACTTACAAATTGTGTGTTAGTTGCCTAGAAGGGGGCACTTTAAGAAGGACTGGTAGCAGATGGCTGTAGCCCAATCATGGGGCCCAGGATACATTACCCATGGCCATGGAAAGAATTATGGGTGGGCACCAGCTAAGCAAGACCAGAAGAATGAAAATACTAACCAGAGAATAAGAGCAGAAAGGGTGAGGCAAGATGGAGTTACAGAAGAAGAGGAGCTCAGGTACCAGGGTGGAGGCATAAGTTAGAATATCCCAGGCACTGAGCATAACTTGATGTTGAGCTACTGATTCAACAAAATCTGTCTATTCATATATATGTCTTTTTATTTGTCTCATTTAAAACATTCATATTGCTTTCTATACTTCAGTCACTATTCAAAATGCTCACAAACATTTATTTAAAACCTGTAACAACCCTTCAAGGTAGACACCAATGTTATCCCTGTTTTACTCATTAGGATACAGAGGCACAGAGAAGTTAAGAAATTTGCCCAAGGTCACAGAGTTAGAAATTAATCATTATTTAAAATTTTACCTAGAACATGGTGAGCCTTTTCAATTTGCAAACAGGTATTCTTTTCAGCTCCAGGAAATGATATACCTAATATATTTTTCATTATTTTCTCTATTGTGTTATCTATTTTTTCTTTGGAATGACTATTTTTCTAAAGTTAGAGATCTGCTTTTTGACCCACATATGTATTATCTTTTCATTTGTGTTCTTATTTTGTCCTTTCCTCTGCATTTGAAAAGAGTATTTCATATTTAGCTTTAA
Source organism: Manis javanica (assembly GCF_040802235.1). NCBI lineage: Eukaryota > Metazoa > Chordata > Mammalia > Pholidota > Manidae > Manis > Manis javanica. The sequence continues at coordinate 229,863,370 of NC_133156.1, read as the reverse complement.
TTTCTTTTTTTAACATTTCACTTATCTTTTTTCTTCCCATTGCAGATTTTTATTATAATATTGCATTATGATTTTCTTAAATTAGTTTATTTCAGCCAGTTCCCTTTTTCTATCTTCATTTCAACTTGGTCTCTCTTTATGACTGCATATTCCTTAGACTGAGAACAGGTCATCCTACATTTTATTAAATGCACCTAGCAGGGAGTTTCTAAAATTGTCTTCCACTTCCTGGAGTAAAAATTTCTTTCTCATTTATCTCTTCTTCTGAGTGTTTTGGATCATTGTACTTTCTTAGAGGCTTGGAGGAACAGTTTGGAGGTTTGGAGAAATATTCTTCCACCATCCCCCACACACATACACACATATGCACACGGTCCATTTGGGTCCTAGCAAATTCCAGCACTCAGATACAGATCTAGTAAATACTGGTGTGCACAGCCATGAGTCCAAATTCTGAAGCCTAACACAATTTAGCATAGCTCTGGTTGGTCTAGAATGAAATGTTCTGTTCTTAGTGTCAGGTTTTCTGACACACTACAGAATTAGAACAGGCTGCAGCTCTTCTTTGAATAAGTATAGTAAATAAATGGCTATTCATTACACAATATAGGCAATTGTGCAAAAGAAATTCTAGGGAAAGAGAAATAAGTTTTCTCACCAAAAAAAAAAAAAAGAAAGAAAAGAAGAAAGAACCCTGGTCTGAGAACAAGGAAGTATCTGATGAACAGGTGTTCCTTGGCGCAGAAAATTAAAAAAATTCCTTCTGATTTATTCCTTACTTAGAAAAACAAAGCCATGACCCAACAGAGCAGTGATTAAGCATTAGATGCATTCTACCTCCCACAGTTCATAAGTTTAAAGCCAAATGATTAGATAGCATACTTCCCCCTTCAAAAAAGGAGGTTGATCTTGTTTTTGTAGCAGATGGTACTGTGCTCAACATCAGAGCAGTCCTCAATATGAGAAAATTTATGCTGGCTAGTCCATTACATAAATATCTGTTCCATTTCTCCTTTTGAGCAGTCAGGCATATAGGAAGTTAAGATTTTGACAAAGAATCTTGTTGAATGATACATATAAAAAAATACCCTAATACCAAACCAACATGCTAGTCAAGTAATGACCTAGTAATAGAGAAAAGGGTGAAAGCAAGGCCCTTTGGTCCTTCCCAACAGGTAGAAGATGTCTAGGAAGAGAACTTCATCACTCATACTGTGAACACTGTTCTCTGTTCTGTCCTTGTCCCATTGGAACAGTCACCTTAGTGGTATGGAAATTCTTGGAGTGACATCTCATCAACAAAAAACAATTTGAATGAAAGAATACAAAAAAGGTCCAGATGGCTTTGCCGTGCTCACAGTTGTAAATGAGGACAGCTGTCCACAGCAGCCAAAGTGCATCTGTTCACCATTCTATTCAATTACTTAATTAGAGTAATGTTCTGTCTTTAGTTTCCACTGTTTTAATACAACAGAAAATCAAAGTAAAGTTGCCATTAGATATTGTCTAATAAGTAAAGTTTAAGTGCATAGGAGAAAACTGTCATCTAATATTTTGCTGAGTCCCAAATATATGTTCACATCCCTCTTCCCATGGACTTAATTCCCCCACCAGAGGTATAAAGCTTTTCCAGGGGCAGAGGAAAATTTGGGGCCAAACTCTGATCTTATCCCCTCCAGCAGGTCTATCACCATGTTGTTGAGGAGAGAAAGTTGGCAGCGAGGAGCAGTATGATTAATCACATTGTTGTTTCTTTAAGTCAGATAAATCCATCTCAATGCTTTGTAAGAGCTGCCCACTTGGCGAAATAGGATACAAGCCTCAGAATGGAAATCCTCTGGATATGACAGATATCTAGAAATACACTGTCTGCTTCTACTTGTTCACTTTTCAGGAACCTTCTGCCTCTTTGTAGTTAAATGCATTTATAAGGTTTGATAAGAAAATTTGCCTCTAAAAATTAAAAGTGATTCTTTGGCAGAGAGGCAAGCCTGATAAAATGACAGGAACCCTTGAATGAAAAAAGAAAAAAAAAGAGTTGTTACACCTTCCATCTACATAGATGGGCTATGAACTCAGTATCTTGTAGACCTACAGACTCATAGGGCTGAAAGGGAACCCAAAGGGCATTTAGCCCACATTAATATCCTCTGGGATGCATTTTAAGAATAATGACCCTATAGTTGCACCCAATACAATTAAATCCAAGCGTTTGGGGAAGGGACTGGATATCAGTATTCTTTAAGCACCCCCAGGAGATTCTAATGCGCAGCCAGGACTGAGAATCACTTGCCTCTTGCCAATAAGGCGAGAGAGGAATTGGGAAATTCAAATCACGCAATCGGAGAAAGATTATCATAGGGTATGCAGATGGCATATATGGCCATCTGAAATCTCTCCCTATCCAAGCTAAATACTAGCTGCATGTGTTAAAAAGAAATGATGACTGGACGGTTGATTTAAAAAGACCATTTTAGTGTTATTTAAAATGCATAGAAGGCAATTGATAAACTTCTATCTTTGAATTAGGAGTTTCTTTGATAAGAAAGTAGCCCTCAAGTTCCAAAGTGACATAACCCAAAGTACCAAAAGGTATGTGTGCCTTTGAAAGAATAAACAGTTGTAATTTAGTAAATGTCAAAACAAAACAAAACAAAACAAAACCACTAAATTTTACCTATTTTAATTTTTAACCCTTTCTCTGATTTGTATATTTCCATTATATTACAATCACCTGGAAATAATAAATAGTTCTATAATTTCATGAGGATACTTCTTTGGGTGGTGGAAAAAGCATGAGTAGGGGCCAAAGAAGCTGGAGGATGGTGGGGGTATGAGGTGTACAGAGCCATGGGTATGTGAAAGGAAATAACATTAGGAATTGATTTTTTCTTTTACTGAATCCAAGAGGAAAGAGGCTGGTGTCAAGGTTAAAAAGTATTCTGTTTCCCTGAGCACAGATTTCAAAAGTGGTGTTTTCTCCTAAATCAATTGCAAATTTATTAATTGTCCTGGTAAAAATGTACAGTTTTGCTACCATAATTCTTTTCCTTAAAGGCTTCATTAACCTGAGTGGAAAGAGATTAAAGAGACCCATGAATCAAGGTGGCCTAGAATTTAGACCCCCCAGTTTCAGTTCCTCCCAGTCTTCTGACCTGGGCTGTTACCACTGCTGCCACCTGCAGATGTAGTCTCTGAGGCTACAGGCAGGCCCCCCGTAACAGGGAGCTGCGCTCTCTGTCCAGAAGGCCTGTGTGGGACCAGCTACAGTCTATTTCAATTAGACTACTTAGTCTTTTGAATTGGTTTACCTGCTGTTTGCACGAAATCTGACTTGGATTTGTTTAATTCTGATGAAATTTGATTTGGGGTTTAGTTTAAGAACTAATGATGCCAGATAGAGTTCTCAAAGAATATGCCTTCTATGATTCACAGCAATCTTCATGGGAATTTAATTAGCCCAGATAAAAAGGTTGTACATCAAAGACTGATCTGAGGAGTATTATATCACTCATGTTTCTAGCTGATACTTAATGCAAATATATTTGCTATTCAGGTAACAATGTATCCAGTGTAACAGTGAAGAATCTTTTGCTTGGATCATGGCTTAAAATGTATTGATACCCTTTCTCCTTGGTGACTCATATGAGACAGTGTAGCTACCCCCATCAGACCAGAATCTATTATGGCTAGTGTCCCCTCTGGCAAGAACTGCCCAGTCCTGCGAGAAGTAGTGCTGGGGCAGGTCTTCTGCAGAGCTGATGACTCACTGAAGCCCTACTGGCTTCTGACCTGGAGGTGGGACTCCCATGACTGGCCAGCGAACTATGAGAGAGCCTATCACTGAAGGCGTTGCCCGGTGTTGCTGATAGATATTCACAGATATCAGTGCAGCAACTTGCTGCCTTTGGGCCAGCAACTCCAGAGGGGACTGGCCGGACAGGAGCAGGTTGGGGGTAGAGAAATCCCGTGCAAAGAAGCCAAGACCCCACAAAAGAGAGACCATGTGGGCCGCAGAGCTGCCCTGGGCCCTGAATAGCTTCTCGGTTCCAGAACCGTTCCACTACCAACCCACCTTTCCTCTGCATGGCCTAAGAAAATCTCCATTCCCTGCAATTGTAGTTTCGTGCAATGCAATGCATGTGAGACATGGAATCGGGAAGAACTGGATTCGATTTCTAGTTCTGCCTCTTACTACATCAGGGTGTTCTGACGACTTGTTTAACTTTCTTGAATTTGATTTCCTAATTTGTAAAAGAGAAAAAATACCAATTACCTGGTCCCAGTGTAAAAAAGCTAATATGAAGAGAATTTACATGAAACTTAAAACAATGTCTTGCACATGGGTACTCAATAAATATTACTGTTTTTATTACTATAATTAAGATAACTAAGGAACTTCTTCGGGCTACAGTAGACACTAATAAATGGCAATAATTAGAACAACCTCTACAAATAGAAGAAGGACAGACTCTAAAGCAATACCCTTATCCTTAGCAAAAAGCCATTTGTTCCCCATAGCCATGTTTTCTCCTTAAGTGGAAACCAAGGAGAAGGCTTTCTAAGAAGCCCACGGCCCAGGGCTCTGCCAGCAGGGAAGCAGAGTCAGAAGCCCCCTCCAGGGGAAGAAGTCACCCTGCACTGTCATAGCCACTTACAGAGAATTCCCTATTGCTGCCACCACCACTCTTCCTGCTGAAGGGTGTATTACTGATATGGAACAATTTAATTTAAACCAGATCTAATTGAAACAGGAATATCCATTTCACCAACTCCCAGGCAACAGAGCTAAAGAATGCTAACAAATTTAAGAGATCTTTAGAGATAGAACATCATGGAAAATCTGGCCTCCGGCTTTGAGTTGACTACGCAAGGAGAGTTGTGAAAGAGGGCTGGTGATGGAACCTGACAATCTCCCAAGTTCTGATAGAGGCCCCCTGGCTTTCCAGCTCCAGCCGAACATGATAGTGGATGAGATGGGTGGGCAAGTGAGCTGAGATATGGGGCAGAGGACTAGAGTCCCTTCTCACAGAGAGATTCTTCTGCCCCTTACAGATGCTGTTGGAGCTCAGAGAAATAGGGGTCAGTGGATCAGGAACATTTGCAAAAGGATGAGGAATAGGAGCTGAGGCTTGGAGTATGGCAGGATGAGCACAGTAGAGGGAGAAAAGTAAACACATTTAATGTTTATGTAAACATAAACAGTAAACATTGATAGACTTGATGCATTTGTCAAATCTGTTGCCTCTGATACTTGCTTCTGTAATTTCACCTGTCCACACCCTGCTCAGAACTGTTTGCTGATCATTCAGGTCAAAAAAAGAAAAAGGAGAACCGGAGCCAGGCCCTTTGTAACGTGCAGGGAGACGTGCTACCATCCAAAGCAGTCGCTGCTAGGGCAGCGCAAAGGAGGAAGCTGGTCATGACTTACCATAGTCTGTTCTTGCAAAGTTGGTTTTCACACCCCAGCAAGCTTTCAGGACAGAAGTCATTATTAACCAATCTGAACTGGTTTCTCTGTTATCACGGTCCTTTAGAAATGAAAGAGACATTAAAACAGTATTTTAAAAATTGTGTTCTACAACAGAGTAATTCCAAGGAATATTAGTGAGTACTGCAAGAAAAGAGGATTCTCACTGTCAAGTAAGTTCAGGAGATCACAATGTACATGAGGATATTAAGGCTTTAGAGGTCCCCCAGTTAAACAAACAGACAAGAAAACTATGAAGCTTGGTTTAACTCAGCATTCTTTAAGCTTATTTGAGGGAGGTGTCCTGTCTTCCTGAAGCACTTCTTTAGGTCCTACAGAACAGGATCCACACAACATTAGCTTAGGAAACACTGCCTTCAAATGTGTCTTAGCAAAGTTGTCTGGTCCTATAACCCACTCATTTAAAAGTAGCTTCTATAGCATCCCTGACAAAAGGATATTTAGTTGAGACTCTGCTTACCATGTCCCATGACTACAAAGATATTACCTCAGGAAACATTCAGGTCTGTGACTGGATAGAACTTGTGGCTTCTGAAACCCTGTTAGCCTAAGGTTTTCTCCTTTGAGTCTTGGAGTAAGTCTCGAGTCCTTCTGTGCAAAGGGGCCATGATGACAATGACCTCACAAAGTTTTATGGCTCATTATCTCTACTGACATTCCCCTAGTATCCAAGAGTTGCTTCCTATAACTTTATTTATCTTATCCCTATTTAATCTTCTGGAAACAAACTGAATTGAATGAAAAGTGTCCCACTTTCACATACCATTCTCAGTTAAATAGCAGTTACATTAAACTTCTGAAAATTCCCTTTTCTGGGATATGCTCAGTTCCTTAATCATAGCTTATAAAATGAGAAAACATGATAACGAGTACCTTCAAAACCATGGGGTTTTTTTCTACAAACAGTTGCTTAAGGTTCTTCCTAATATTTTTATCAGGAACTAAACCCGATATTTCAGGTACAATCTCACTCTATTCACCAATTAGTAAAGCTAACTTTAGGTTCATATATTAGTAGTCATGGGCTAGAATTCAATTGATCGTGTGGTCAATTAAAAGTCAGGTCTTTTTGCTAGAAATGCTGTTAAGCTATGTCTCTCTGCCTTCTACAGTTGACTAAACCTAAAAGCAGCGCTTTACACTATATCTTTTAAAGGCCAGACTTGCTAGTTTCAATCTAGTGTTCTGGCCTCTTGAGTTCCTCTTTGATTCCAATTTGAAAGGTTTGTGTCATCTGCAAAGTTAATGAGCCTCTCTCTCTCTCTTACACAGTTTCCTCTATATCTTAGCAAAGAATGTTGATCAGAGTTTGATCCTCAAAGTCAATTCCCTAAGCAACAACAGTGTCCTCAACTTTCAAACCAGATTAGAGCAAGGAAGTTACACTGTCACACAGCAAGAAAAGAAATTGCACACCAACGCCAATATTCCAGTCTTCCTGAAAATAAATAGAAATGACCTTTCCAAAGCTCCCAAAATGGGAGTTGAAGATATTTTTAAAATTGTACCTTCAACAGTAGAATGGCAAAAGAATGTCTGAGATATTGCTTGTGTATGTTCCTATGAACTTCTGCTGTGAGTGCTGAACAGAGCAAGCAGTCATTTGCACAGTCTCATCTGAAGAGGAGTAAAAGAATTTAATGTCCACAAATACTTTGTGTGTTCATTCATTCAGTAAATCACCATACATATGTTTAGTGCTTATTCTATTTTGGAAATAGAGTCAGATCTGAACATTTAAAGATAAAGGACATTCCTACCTTTAGGGGCTGAGTTGCAAAAAGAGGTGAACAGAAACTCTGAAAAGTAAAAGAAAGTGTTAAAGATCTTTATCACTTATTCAGAGTTTAGTAAGGTAACATAAAATTAGGATATGGTAATACATAGTATATCTGTATCTATATATCTAATATTTCTACATCTACATCTGTATCTATATACTAAAACAACCACTGGAAAAGATTATGGATGTTCTAATTTAAATCTTAACAGACAGAACAAAATGTCTCTGCTAAGAAACAACATGTAAAACTATAAAATGTTTTCTCCCCTAAGTCACAGTAGTAACTAGTAGCAAAAGATTCAGATGTAGCTCATCCATCTCCTGAGACTGTACACAAAAGCGTTATGTTGTCATAATTCACCTACTACAATGACAAAGGCCAAAACAAGTATTAATTCTCAGGAACACTGAGAATATGAAGAAACTCTCATGAATTGATAATGGACTACAAATTGTATGTTTTTGTAAGGTAATTCTCCATATATATTAAAATATAACCTGTGCATGCCTAACCTATAAAATATAAAATTGTGCAAAGGTATTTGTGCCACAATGTTCGCTGTAGCATTATTTACAAAAATTGACTAAAGAAAATTTGATATATCCATGTAATGGAACATTTATTATGCAGTCACTTAAAGACAGGAAAAAGGGAAAACCATAGGAACAGAAAGCAGACTGCTGTCGTCCAGGCCTGGGGAAAGAGTAGGTGTTGACTATAAGCAGATGCAGGGAAGTTTCAAGGATGATAAAAATGTCCTAAAACTGAATTGTAGTGCTGGTTGTGCAACTGGAAAATGCACTAAAAACTCATCAAACTACACACAGAATCTGTAAGATTAGATACCAAATTATCAACAGGCATTATTTCCAGGAATGGGGATTAGCATGGACTTTTGCCATAAACATTCTATACTATTTATATATTGCTAAATTTTGTAATTATGAATTACTTTTATAATCAGAAAAAGTGTGCTTAAATGATATCCCTCTTAAATCAATAAACAGTATCATCTATAATTATGAGAAGCCATTTCCCCAATAACAAATAAAGATGACTATTAATACCACTATTTTTCAATGAATGAGGCACAAGTATTAAAAATAACAAGATACAATTACTATTATTGATGATGATGATTTGATTGTTGATCTGAAAAACCAGAGACTCAAATAAAAGACTGTAAAATTTTAATGGCATTAATAACATGGTTAGTTATGGAATAAATGTTCAGAAATCAGTATTTTCCTATCTATTTACAATAATCAAGGAGAAAATGTAACAAAAACAGAAATGAAAAAATACTTTAGACCAACTCAATAAGAAATATATACAACCTATATAAAGGAAACCACAGAAATCCTAAGGGTAATATAAGAAATACAGATTAAACACTGTTTTCCTGGATAAGATGATATAATTTCAAAGAGGTAAATTACACACAAATGGATCTATAAATGTACTGTAACTTCATTAAAATGTATGTGTTTATTTTTGTAAATTAAAAAAATTTTTAGAGTCATTGCAATTACTTGATTTACAATAATCAAGGAGAAAATGTAACGAAAACAGAATGAAAAAATACTTTAGACTAACTCAATAAGAAATATATACAACCAATAAGAATAAAAGACTTCCCCAAAATCACAATTGTGGGTACTTATATATCAAGTATTAAAATTCATTGAATAGTTACAAATTTTAAAAGACCTATTGGCATATGAACATATGACAAATCAGAAGAGCAAAATACTATCTTTCAAATATATACAAGAATAAATCATGTGATAAAGATGATACCTCAAATTACAGGAAAAAGGAAGAATTATTCAATAAGTACTGTGAGGCTCAGCTAACAAGTGAGAAAAACAAAGTTAGATCCCTTCATCTCACTTTACCCCAAAAACAAATTTAATGTGGATTTAAAACCATAGTCCAAGATTCCAAAGGCAATGCCTTTGGTTTAAAAAATGCAAATCCAATGGCAACAGTCCTGTGAACACTGTGGTTTTTAATGTCATGGGGATCAAACCTAAACATGAAGAGAAAAAAACAATAAAAGTAGAAGCATCCAGATCACAGGGGTAAATAATCATTTCAACTGCCTCCAGCAGTGTAGAGTATTGGAAAGAACTGGATTTTTAAATCAGACAGATTCAGTTGAAATCCTGAAATCTCTTACTGGCCAATTACCTAATCTCTCCTTTTGCCTCAGTTTCTTCTTACGTAAAGTGGAATAAATAATATATAACCACATTAGATATAAGGATTAAATGAAACAATCTAGGTAAAGTCCTTTGCTGGCACCTAGATATTAAATTAATGTTCCCCTATCTATATGTATTAGCTCAGGCCACCGTAGCAAAATACCATAGATTGGGGTGGCTTAAACAATACAAATTTATTTCTCACTGTTCAGGAGGCTGAAAGTCCTGTTGAAACTGATGTGACTCATTCCAGTGAAAGACGTCCTCCTGACTTTGCAGAGAGCCACCTTCTCACTGTCTTCACTTAGTGGGAAGAGAAAAGAACAAGCTCTCTGGTATCTCTTCTTATAAGGACACTAATCCCATTACGAGGGCCCCACCCTTATGATTTCATCTAACTTTGCCTACCTCCAAAGGCTCCATCTCCAAACCATCATATTGGGCATTAGGAATTGAAAGTATGAATTTAAGATGGGGAAGGATACAAACATTAAGTCCATAACACCATTACACTCACCTCCTTTTCCCAAATACTTGAAGGACAAGAATTGCTATGCTGTTTAGATGTGATTTTGATTACATTTCCTTAAAACTTTAGATAGATTTGAACATTCATCAATATATTTACTGATTCATTCAGCAGACATTTAATAAACACCTGTTTTCCAGCTATCATACTAGGTACTGGGATTATAAAGATTAATTAATCAGATGTGGCCCCAGTCTTTAGAGGTTCATAATCTAACCACCACCAACTGATAATGCTTTGTTTGTTCCCTAAAATCCATTTCCCTCCCTCTGTATGGCAGTCTTAATATTAAGAGCTTTCACATTTCTTTGGTCAGTTCCTTCTTGGAAAAAGCAGCACAGGTATGCAGGCAGCTGTTAATTGTCTCCACTGAATATATGAGGAAAATGGGTACTTAGAATATAAGGACATGAAATCGTACCTGTATAAGCTTAGCATTAAGGAAAGAGATACAATGTAGAAGAGTTCTTTTTAAAGTCCATGTGTTTGGCTGTCTTTTATTCCTTACCAGACTATATTCTTTTAGGGAGCAGGACTCTTTGGACTCTTGACAACATGAATGTGTCTTTTCTAAAAATATTTACTAAAATAATTTCTCCATCTGATCCTCAAAACAGCTTCTATGGCAAGAAGTAACTCTCTTCTTTAATAGCTTCAGAAAACTGAAGTGAGGAAAGATCATTCCAGTTTCAACAGGGCTTAACTTAATAGAGAAATAATATTTTATCAGTATCTGACCATGCCACTGGCCATTCCTTTTCAAAGGACAAGTTTTCATTCATGTTGTTTATGATGCAGCGTACAAGAAATAGTAATCATCTGAAGTAATCATCTCTGTTGTTTCAGATAAAGAAACTGAAATTCAAACTATTAAATGCCATATAAAAGGTGTTACAACTGGAGTTTTTGTACATTTATTTAACATTCTTTTTATTTTTCATAAAAATGGTAATAATGTGTGGAAAACATTCAAACACTAAGAAAAAATACAAAATTATAAAAGCATGTCTTCCTCCATCTCTCTCCTAACTTTGTCCTAAGTCCCAGTCTTACTAACCAGAAGTAACCACTCTTGCCTGGTCTTTGTGGAAAATAAGGCACCTAATAATATCATTGTACATAAATATCCTTTTTAAAATACATAAATGGGATCATCTTATAAGTAATATTTTGTACCAAACTTGTATCAGTAAGCAAATAGTCTGGAGAGCTTCGCAGAACAGCACACATAGCTCTATCTCATTCTCGTTAATGACAGCTCATTCCCCTAAGAGTCAAAAATGGGACTCATTTATCCTGATTCTTGGTAACCACTCTCCTTTATAACATGCCAGGTAACTCTCTTCCTTATTAAATTCAAACACTGAAATGAGAAAGGGTCCTATCAATTTCAACAACACAACTTTTAGAACAGTTTTCATCAGTATCCAGCCCTGCCACAGACCACTTCTTTTAAAAGGAAAGTTTTCCATTCATGTTGTTTATGATGCATCACAGAAGAAATAGAGCAATTTCAGGCAGCAGCCTCTCTCTTTCACACAACAGCACAAATAAAACAATTTAAAAAACCCAACCTGTTTACTGACTGTAACACAACACAAAAGCTTCAAGCAACTTTTCGTCAGACCTTGCAACTCATGATAATTACCCTCAAGTTCACAATAATAAAAAGAAAAGAGAGGGAAAAAAAGTAAGGTTTCTTTACACCAGGGATAGGAAGATCGAGAAGTCCGCTAGTTATAATTCTGAACTGTGATTTTGACAAGCACAGATTTTAAGAGATAATTTCTCAACATTCAAGTATAGCCAGAGATAACAGACCTAACATCCTTTTCTTAGTAAGGACTTTAAAATGTTGCTTTGTTCAATGGAAGAGAGGAGTTCCAGTTAAAATGAGACCAACAAAGACAGAACCCTAGAAATGCTCAGAAACATGCAATTCAGTAGGTTTACTAGAAAATAAACCTCATTTAGGTAAATATATTGAAAGTCTTATTCAGCAAACATTGGCTCTTCTAAGAGTATAATATCCTGAGTAACATTTCCCCTAATCAAATAGGTGTCCTGTTTCTCTGTAATCAATTATAATGGATGATTCTGTAAACTGGAGTATTTATAAGCCTTTTTAAAAGCAGTGAAGCAACGCTCTTGTTTATAACCTCTCAGAGGCGGGCAGAGATGGAAAAGATGTCCATCTTCCTGCCTCCAGGCTCTAGAAGCCAACAAAGCTCATTAGCTATTTATCTGCAGAGCCACAATCTCATGAGATGCCATTCTCCAAACCTCAACCAAAGCGAGACATGCTGGGAAGAAAAATCAGCCAAGAAAGCCAGACATTCAAACTTAAGAAAGCAAGAGAGCTAAAGGGAAAAAAATTGCTGGTTTAATTCATTTAGGTGTCACATTTTTATTAATTACCTTTGCTGTACCAGGCACTGCCTGTACAAAGGATCTGGGTATATTAAAACTCAGACTCTAAAAAAAAATCCTAGCGCAGAGTAGGAGACAGATGTAAATAATTAACCACTCAATGTTATAAATGCCATGATGAAGATAAGCCATGGAGCTATAGGGGGATAAAAGAAGACCCCTAATCTGAAATGCACATAGAATAACTGCACAGAGAAAGTCTTTTAAAATCCTTACTGGGAAACTGATCACAGTGGTTGGCTTAGGAGGGAAATACCTATGTGACTGAAAAAACTGAACTGGAGACTTACTTTCATTGTGTGCATTTTTCAGCCTTCGAAATGCATACTCTTTGCATGCATCACCTATTAATTAATTTAATTAATTACTTAATTCAAAATAAAATGGTGGGTAAAAGTGATTAAAGAAATTAATCCTTGTCCAGGGTAAAAAGCAATAACCGTCTAATATCTGCTTATTCACAGTCAAGAAAAATAAGAATGCATTAGTACCCATGAATAAATAATAATGTATCTGAATTTTTAGGGGCATATTTGAATTCAAAAACTGCATTATATAACAAAGTCCTAGGTCTTCATGCAAGCAAACAAGGAACATAACAAATTATGATACTGGTCACAGTATAAGCTGGTATAACCACTGATAGAATAGTTTGAATTTATCTAGCAAAGTTGAAGATATGTATAACCTGTGGCGCATTTCCAGTCTTGGCAGATACTCTAGATAGTTCTCAACCTTCAATGTGCATCAGAATCATCTAGAGGGCAAGTTAAATTCCACATTGCCAGACCCCACCTCAAGTTTCCTATTAAAGTAAGCCCGACATGTGACCCAAAAGCCTGCATTCCTAATGAATCCCCAGACGATGTTTCTGCTGCAGGCGCAAGAGCTACACTTTGAGGACCACTGCCTAGAGAAAATAATGCATATGTGCACCAGAATACATGAATAAAGTTGTTCATAATGAGCAGCATTTTTCATAATGCACCAAACTAGAGACAACCCAAATCACTCTCAATACAGTGCATAAGTTGTGGTGAAACTATTCAGTGGATTACCATACAACAGTGAAAATAAACTACAGCTGACTAGAATAATACGAATGACTCCCAAAAATATAACATGGAGGAAAAAGGTGAAACACAAATAAGATTCAGTGTGATTTTGTGAGTATAATATCTCAATAAGAAAAATAAACAATCACTTACAGATGCGAACATAGAAGGTAGAAACATAATGCGATACTTACCACAAAAGTGTGAATTTTGGTTACCCTGCGGGTGGGATATGGGGCTATGATTGGGCAAGGTCATGTGGAAAGCATCTGTGGAACTGGCAATGCATTATTTATTGACTTGGGTGGTGATTATTCTAGCATTGGCTTGATAATTATTTGTTAAAGTGTACATTTATATTTGATGCACTTTTCTTCATGAATATTATATTTAACAAGAAAAGAAAAGAAAAATGTGTTCAAAGGGGAGAGATCACTTAAAAAATGGGTGAGGCAGTAAAAGCTTCACAGTGATGCTGAGACATAAATTCCAGTAAAGGAAATTTAAATCTTTTTTTTTTTAGAGAACTTCTAGATCCAGGTATTTGAAAACAGTCATTAAAGAAGATTAGGAAGATTTTTAATGTTATTCTGTTGATAAGGAAAAATTTTAAGTTACCAATTTTATAAAATTCAATAAAGTGATTCATAATCACTAATTAATCATTAATAATGATTTAATCTTACTTCCAACTCAATGGAAAATATTTTTTAAATAATCTATTTTATTACTTCTTTGGGGCCACACAAAGGTTTAATTGATTATTAAATATGCCTTAAGCCCAGCATCAGGTGATTTTCTGGGTTGGGTAGGTTCTAGGTATCAAATTGCAATGGAAAAATCATTTCTGGAATTGAGTTTTTTCAGAAAATAGTTACAAATAATCCAAAGTTTTGTGATCCAGTGTATCTCCCCCTCTTCTTCCCCAAAATTCAATAAGAATTCTTTCCTTTTCAATATAGAATTCTCACTGTAATCCATAAGAGATAAAAGGCTTTTAAAAATATCTACCTCTTCAATAGGCAAGATAGGTGATGGGAATAACTACAAAATAATGATCCACTTATATAAATTAAATTATATTTTAAATTATAAAATAAATACATCCAATTATAAAATAAATAAGTCACAAGGATGAAAAGTACAACAGAAGGAATATAGTCAATAATATTGCAGTAACTGTGTGGTGACAGATGGTAACTACACTCACGGTGAGCATTTCATAATGTATATAATTGTCAAATCACTGTGTTGTACTCCTGAAAGTAATATAATATTGTATATAAACTATACTTCAATTATAAACAAATAAATAAATGTAGGCACAGCACTAAACAAACAAAAACCCTACCTCTTCAGGCAGTTTTTAGGTGAATCAGAGCACATCTGATATATTTCTCAGTTTCATTTTGCTGAATCATTCCTATTTGCTTCATAGGGGCACCATCCCAAAATAGAAATTATCTATAGAATGGTACCTTAATTATTTCTAAAGTTAATAATTACCTCATTATTCTAAAGGCCTAGAGGACGAACCGCATAGTACTCCTTCTACACTTCTAAAGTTGGTACCTTCTCTAGACACATGGAAATCATGGTTAGACCAGGAAGCCTGTGTCCCAAAATTTAGAGACCAACACATCTTCAACCAGTGAGTTACCACAAATCCACTATTAAATTCCTCATGTTGGGTAAAAGAGGAAGTCCGATGGCCATTCATTCATCTGGCTGAATGTAGAAAGGCACTTGAATTGTATTAAAGGGCAATAACATTTGTGACAGCCAGTTCCAGAATGTCATGGTACCTTGTGACCTTGCCTCTCTGCCTTATTTGCAATTTCTTCCTTTACTCTGCATCCTTCTCCCAAAGAACAACTGTAAAAATCACTCCTCTGATACCAAATGTAATGGTATATTTTTTCTTATGTATATATATATAACAATAACAATAGTATACACAGCAGTAATAATAGCATAACTCTATTCGGGTTCCCAGACCCTATTTCAGTGTGTGTAAGTATGTGCGGGTAGGGGTGGGAGGTGTCTTCCCACACGTAACACCAAGCAGTTCTCAAACACCAGCAGCGTGTTGGAGAACTCAACTCAATTCTGATGTTATCTGCCCAGAGACAGCACCAGATTCCCCAAGTTGAGGGCTCCGCCAATTCCAGATGCCGGTCCCAAGCCCCAGGCAGCTAACCTGTGCTTCTTAACTACCAGCTGCAGATTGGAGGTCCCAACCACCTCCCCCTTAGGTTCGATTAATTTGCTAGAGCGACTCACAGAACTCAGAAAAGCACTTAGGTTTACCAGTTTAATAAAGGATACCATAAAGGATGCAAATTAACAGCCAGATGAAGAGATACACAGGGTAAGGTCCCAAACAAAGGACTTTCTACCCTCATGGAGCTTGGGGCCTGGTTCTGTGGCACGTGGAGGAATTCTGGTTCCCCAAGCACAGAACTTCTCTCCCATCAAGAAGCAGGATCCAGCTGAGCAGAGCAGAGAGAGCAGACAGCAGAGGGCTCCTCTCAGGGGTTTTTGTGAGGGTTTCATTGCACAGTCACGACTGACTAAATTCTTGGCCATTGGCTGATTCAGCCTCCAGCCCTCACCCTTGGGTGGGGCTCTGAAAGTCTCTCATTAATATGTCAAAACATCCGTTTTGCCTTTAAGACTCCGCAGTGTTTTCAGGAATTGTGGATAAAGACCAAATATACTTGTGATATATATAGTTGGTCATATGAATGACCAAACATGTATTTCTTATGACTCATTATATCACAACACAAATATCACTTACATTCTTTACCCTTTCTCCACCAAAAAGCTTTTCTTATTCTGGTCCACATCCCATGTTACCGACACCTCCAGGAAGCCTCCCCTGACGTGGTTTGGTTCCCTTCTCTCCTGGCAGAATTGGGTCTCCCCTCTCTGTGTTCCCACAGAGCCCCATACTGTTATCTTCCTGAGGTGTTGCCATCACTTACCCATATTTGTGTGGCTCCCGCCGCTCACTGACGGAGTGGTCATGGTCATTTCTAAATCTACACCTAACACAATAACTGGTACTCAATAAACAACATGGAACTGAACTCTTTCCTCAAATTTTCTACCATCTTAAATAATCTTTTCCTGACAAAATTAAATGCTGATAAAGGACCTACTACACATAAGGTACTTTGTTAAGAATCCGGGGGATACCCTCATGGAGACATACAATCAAAATTGCCACCAAATAAAATACAATGAAAAGGATGGGAAGTGTTATAAATGCTGAAACAGAATAATGAACAAAATACATGAGGACGCACCAGAGAGAAAAAACCTTTCCAGTGAATAAGCAGGGGAGGATGGGGAAGAAAGGTAGAAGGTAGAAGTCCAGAAATGACAGTCCAACTTTCAGTCCCCAAATATCCAGGTTTGAATTGCTTGGAAATATTTTTTGCTTCCCCCTCATCTCATACAGTCAATTGAAAAAACCCCAAACATTCCATTTTCGGTAATGGCTCCTAAATCTATCGTCTCCTTTGCAGCTGCACTCCTATTGCTTATGAAATGAAAAATATAATAACCTTTTAGCTAATCTCTTTCTTCCTTCTTTCTTTACTCTATCAATATATCTTACACTCTCAGGATTAATCTCAATGTGGAACTCTAATCCTATCACTTCTCTGCACAAAGGCCTTTAATTACTCTCATTAACTACCAAATTAATTTCCAGTTCCTCAGATCCAAGGCACAGCACAATGTGACCAAAACCAGCAATTTTAAAATTTAGCCTTATCTGCAACTGTTCTCTTACTTGGACCCTGTGCTTTGGCCAAATGTGGCTATTCAACATTCCTCAACAGGCTACACAGCTTCCTACCCCATACTTCATCTGTCTTCCTGCAATAAAATGATTAAATGAATTCCCACTCCCACTGACACTGCAAATACTATCCAGTGGAAATGTACATCACTCTTTAAGTGGGAGAAGGGGTAGTAAATCCATTGATTGTTCTGTAACATAGTACATGCATTCATCCTCAGCATTCAGGGTCAGCTGAAATCTTGAAATCAAATAATGCAGGCCATGCTTCTGTTTATTGGGAGTGAGTGATTTATGATGCTATCTAAATTTCAGATCTTCAGTATACCTCTCAAGATGTGTCTAGTTTGGAAAATTGACACAGACCACAAAGAAGTAAAAAATAAACTGAGAAATGTTGGAGTCTTGGACCCTTTCAATTTAATAATCCTTAAATGTTTGTTTACTATTTTTCTAGTGGAAGTAAGGCAAAATTTTCTATTAATAAGAATTATATACATAAACAGATATAACTAACCACTAATCCACTTGAATGATTGAAAAAGAGTCAACTTCTGAAAACAAGAATAACCAAAGCAGTTTCCTGTAGGCCATGTCCTTGCTTATCTCCACCAGTCACAATCCCAGCCAGCTTGTAGAAATGGCTCAAGTGGCTCACGTATCATTTGCTTGATGACTATTCTTGGCTATTTTTCCAGCAAAGCAAGCGGTCACTTCCACCCTGAATGTCTATGGCATCATTCTTTATGTATTATTCTTACCACCCATTTGAATGCAGATTCACAGAGCCTGGTAGTGCCTCCCACACTATCGCTTCCCAATCCTGCATCTCCACTACGCCTGGAATTGCTTTAACAAGGAGAAAAATTTTTATTTGAGAACACAGCAGCACCTCTTTTCCCTCAGGAACCCCTAAAGTACCTGGTACAGAGACTGGCCCAAATTGTCTTCTATTCAATACCTGAAATAGGTGTGAACCCAGAAACAAACCCTCGCGGCTAGGCAAAAACCTTGAAGACAAACCTTGCACATGATTATTTAAGGGAAGAACTGCATGTATCCCTAAGAGGATGATATTTGGTGTTATCCACCTTTGTTCCCCACGATGCTCCATGACAACATGGCCCTGGAAAACACCTGCTTAAAGGGAAAGTAGATTGATTAACAGTAAGTCTGTAAAGACCAGTTAGGTTGGCAGACAACTCTCTTTGACTCTTGGAATCCTCTAAAAATCAGAGTCAAACCAAGATGAAAATGTTAACCTGACAGGTAACAGTTAAAACCAGGATGCTGAGTAGGGAGTGGGGACACTAAGGACCTGGGCCTTGGCATTTCTGCTGGTGAGGACTTAAGTCAAGATGGCTCTGTTACTGTCAACCACACCTTGCCAGACCACAAAGAAGTAAAAAATAAACTGAGAAACGTTGGAGTCTTGGACTCTTTTAATTTAATAATCCTTAAATGTTTGTTTACTATTTTTCTAGTGGAAGTAAGGCAAAATTTTCTATTAATAAGAATTATATACATAAACAGATATAACTAACCACTAATCCACTTGAATGATTGAAAAAGAGTCAACTTCTGAAAACAAGAATAACCAAAGCAGTTTCCTGTAGGCCATGTCCTTGCAATTTTCCAAACTAGACACATCTTGAGAGGTATACTGAAGATCTGAAATTAGATAGCATCATAAATCACTCATTCCCAATAAACGGAAGCATGGCCTGCATTATTTGATTTCAAGATTTCAGCTGACCCTGAATGCTGAGGATGAATGCATGTACCATGTTACAGAACAATCAATGGATTTACTACCCCTTCTCCCACTTAAAGAGTGATGTACATTTCCACTGGATAGTATTTGCAGTGTCAGTGGGAGTGGGAATTCATTTAATCATTTTATTCTGGTGATATTTAGCATCCTGTCTCTTATACACTAGTGCTCCAGAAAACTGCTCATCTGGCCTTCCCTGTGAGCAGTACTCCTAAGCAGGTACTAGCTACTGTATGCAGGCATGGAAGTCTCTCTCCTCTCCTCAGCTGCTTTCCAATATCCCTGTTAAGTGTAAGTTTTGTTCTTTGTTAAAACAGTTTGATCCATCAACAGGCAGGTGTCAGGGAGACCTGGCTTAGCCTGTGCTCACTCCACTGATGCCCAAGGCTAGAATAAGCCTGATGTGACTGATACACCTTCTTGCACCTGCACATCTGTTCATGTATGTACATCACTGATCAAATAAAATCATGAATGTGATACCGAGTTACTTGCCAGGACTTCCTCTGCTAGAAATTAGATGGGCTAAAAAGTCATCACTGTGATTACAGGATGTCACAAAGGTGTGAGCCAAATGTAGCATAACCCTCTCATCTCAAAGATAAGAACATCAGGTTCCAGAAGGAAGGAAGGTGCAGTCACCAGACAACAACATGGGCTAGTGGGAAGGTTGATCTCAGAGCCTCAGAGGTCCATGTTTTCCCCAGTAGTGTTGGCCTAGTCAAGAAATCCATAGATAGACCAGGAAACTTTCTTCATGGCATAAACTGAGGGACCTAGTCATCTCCCATCCACAGCCTCATGCTAAAATGCCCCTGTCAAATTTCTGAAAGAGAGCAGCAAAGGAAAGGTGGCAGCCCTGTATGTATAGTGCGTACATTTTAGATCTTTTATTTGAGATCAGACTTTGAAAACAGGCATAGACTGGTGTATGAGGACCCTTGAAGACTGAAGGAGCTGAGATAAACACCATCTGAAATATAAGACACTCAGAAAAAAAAAAGATAGGCAAACACTGGAAATGGTTTTCATTTACCTCAAAATTGCGGATGGAGATGACAACTTTGTTTGTACTTGTAAATCCCAGGTGAAGAAGTGCAGCCAAAGAACCCTGTAACAGCCTTAGGGGAAGAAATTGTTTTCAGAAATGGTATAAATTCATAAAATTTTACAAATTGAAAAGCTCAGGAAGGTTCTAGAACAGAAGGCAATTTCAGTGGATACTCTCCATCTGCTAACCTAATGTGAGAGGCAGGACAATAAAACAATAGAACAAAAAAAAATGGAAGAGAGAGCAAATGTGAGATCAGAGACAAACACAATATCATGGTTGACAGAAAAGTTCAGAGGGTGTTCTTCCTGGTGTCCTGGCCATTCCACTACCTCTGCCCTAGTGCTGACCTACTCCCCACCCCTCTACCCCAAACCGATTTGATCACTGCCTCCCAAGCAAGTACCCTTGCCTCCAGCAACATCTTCTTCAGCCTAACACTGATGTCAGAGGGCTCTCAGGTGCATAGCAGATACTAACTAAATGCTTCTCAAAAGAAAGAATATTTGTAAATGTTAGGCCTGATGATACAGCTTATCTGTTTGCAGATTCTCCAGGGCCTATACTATAGTGAATAGCTAAATTCCTTTGCCTAGTGTAGTAAAAGTCTCTATGGGAGGAGTCCAGGCTGTCTTTCCTCAACCATGTGGCCTGGATAAACAGAATGTTCTATGATCAATGAACTCGTGTACTTCACATAAATTGCCTGAATATTAGCCCAGCTAATGGCAAACTTCTCTTAAGGCCTTTCCACCACAGATGAGTCTGAATGATGAAATGATTGTCCACCAACAAAGCCCCAAATAAGTCAGCCAACACACAAGGTGTGGCTTTCAAAGGCATTGATGAAACAAGGCCATATACTTCAGGAACTCATAATGCTCACTTCACAGCAATGCACCTGGGTCACTTGCCAACAACTGTTGGTGTATGTATAGCCCAGCAGGAATCCAGAAAATCCAAGTTGGACTCATTGCCCTGTGTGAGTTCTCGTAAAAGAATGAAAAATTCTGATGGCAAGAGAACCTTCTCCTTGACCTGACCCCTGCCTTCCCCACATAAATGTTATTATTGGGTTATCTTGTAAATGTATGCAATATATTGTTCCATGCTAGTACTGGAGGACTAAATTCTATTTTAGTAACCTAGAGAAAGTTCATCTGCCTGTTGCCAGGGAACAAGCATAAGTGGACTAGTAGTGCATATATTCAGTAGCATGAGTTAAAGCCTCCCAAATGACCCCCCAGGATGCTATTGACAAACATGTATAAACTGACTACAGCAAGCAGGGAATCCACTTCCCAGGGGCCTCACTCAGGAGAGGCTGACATCTAGAGCTGAAGAGAGAACCTTGAACCCATATGCCTCTCTGCTAATGACCCTGATCCTTACACAGATCTTAACAGATTGGAACCCAAACTGCTTGCCTTCCCCAGGGCATGGCCTCTATGTTCACACCCAGGCTACTGACTCACCTCACTTCTCTGCCTAACCCAATCTTTCTCATCTGTAAAGATCCACTTAAGATGCCAACTCCTTTTTGAATCTTTCCTTATTCCCCAGTCAGGCTTGATTGCTTTCACTGTTCAAAAGCCTGATGAACATCTTTTTAGTGTTCATGTTATTCTCTTCTGCAGTACAGTGTTCCGTTCACATCTTCCTTCCTTCTGGACTGTGAGTTCCTGGAAGTCAGAGAACATTCTCTTTCATCTCTTCGCCCTGCTGCTCCTTAGAGAATAAGTCCTGGCTAAGGATAGGGACTCTCTCCCTGAGAGGCACATTCCATTCCAGCCAGGAGCAATGTTCTGATAATCCATTTCCTGGATTGAACAGCATTCATGAAGAAAATTAACAAAGGAGAAAATACTCCTCTGACTTGAGGCCAAGGTAGTCACTCTCTCCCAAGGGTCCTAGACTTGTTTATAAGGCAGACATTATGGTAAATGATTGGTCCAACACTATGACAATCACAGTTACTAGATTTCCACACATGTCTCTCCTCAGAAGCATCAGAAAGTCGGCTTGGACATTGTTCCTCAATAGAAAGATGGAAAACAGAGCTATTTTTCTCTACTTAGTCAAGTTGGATCAAAGTGTTTATGTAGACACCCAGCCATTTTTAAGCAGAGACAGGAGGATGTGCTGGCAGGAATGTAATATATGGAGGCAAGGACCTTTGATTTGGCTTTACCACTTAGCAACTTCTTACTTTTGGATTACACATGTTTATCACTTATAATTTTCTCATAATGAGTCTTTTGCAATCTTTGGTCAGTAGAAAGTTGATGGCTACTTTCTAGGTGTCTTTCATTTTTCTTTACTAATAAATGTAATAAATGCAATTGATTTTCTCTATGTATAACCCTAGCCTTATTCTATAATTTTTATGTGTCACACTCTCCTTATTATTAATTTCTGAGCAGTACACAATCTCAGTTTTGATCTGTTCTCTGACCAAGTGTTATTTGGGAAAGTTGGTTTTGTTTTGGTATATTTTATCACTCTTGGGAACTGGAATTTTGGTTAACTATTGTTATTAGTTCTAGTTTTATTTCATGGCTAGAGTGATGGAATTACATGTTATGCACTTTGCCACTTACGAGCTTTTGTTGTTCCTTAGACAATGATGGAGGATAGGAAGAAAAGAGCCATATTCTCTCTTCTAGATCTTTGGAATCTGGTTCTGAATTAACGAGTGAGAAACAATGCTCATAACTCACCATGACAGAAAGGAAGACACCACAAACATCTCTCACCCCCACCTAAGTTTGATTCATAGATTATGAATTTGTAAAAGTAGAAGCATAGTTTCTGTAGAATAAAATGGCCAGATGCATACAAAACAGATATCTGGCAATAAAACATATTCACCAATGAATGCTAGATGCTTTATGCATTTCCATCACTTAAAACTTTTAAACATCCTTTAAAAAGAATGCCAACAATATCACATGATGATCTGACTGCAACATACTGACCATTCATTCCTTTATGAAACACCAAGATAATTTGTGATTTCTTTTTCAGTATTGCTACTTTTTTGCCCTTTCTCTTCCTTTCCCAGTAGATTTACTTTCTCTCTTTCATACTTTTACTTTCTCTCTTTCTTCTCTAATTGGTGCTGGCACCCTGTCCCCTAGGCTGCCTTTTTCAAATAACACTTGTGAAGCAGCATCTCTTTAAACCGAGCAGCCTCCTAGCAGGCTTGTCTAACCGTGTGTGTACGTGAGCCGCCTTTCATCTGCACGGCTCAGACTGTCTCAAAGACATGAAACTCTGGGACACACTCAGCGAGTCAGGATTATACCCACCATGAACGGAGGTCTGTTCAGAATGCTGATGCCTAACAGACTTACCCAAGAAATTGGATGAACTTTGAGATTCAGAGTCTTGGACACCAATAGCTTAAGCTCTCCACATCAGACATTACTATTTTCTATACTAACTGCTTGAAGTTATCATCCCCTTTAAGTTTAGAATTACAAATTTTGAGTGGGCAAAAATCTTAATCTCTACCGTTTGTTATTTTAGGGGGAAAAAAAGAGTCTCAGGAAAGGTAAGAAATGTGGCCTAATTCACAACAACATGGATGGAGCTAGAGGGTATTATGCTCAGTGAAATAAGCCAGGCGGAGAAAGACAAGTACCAAATGATTTCACTCATACGTGGAGTATAAGAGCAAAGAAAAACTGAAAGAACAAAACAGCAGCAGAATCACAGAACCCAAGAATGGACTAACAGTTACCAAAGGGAAAGGGACTGGGGATGATGGGTGGGAAGGGAGGAATAAGGGTGGGGAAAAAGAAAGGGGGCATTACAATTAGCATGTATAGTGTATGGGGGGCACGGGGAGGGCTGTGCAACACAGAGAAGACAAGTAGTGATTTTACAGCATCTTACTATGCAGATGGACAGTGACTTTGAAGGGCTATGTGGGGGGGACTTGGTGAAGTGGGGAGCCTAGTAAACATAATGTTCTTCATGTAATTGTAGATTAATGATACCAAAATTAAAAATTAAAAAAAAAAGAAATGTGGCCTAGTAGCAAGTGCTTGAAGCAGAGTAGGAATAGGACACTGATCTCCTGACCCCAGTCTGGTATCTCTCTGCTACTGTTTATGATTTGCTTCATGTACCCATGTTCTTTCTTTTTATCTTTTTTTAAGTAGCCCCCTCCCTTCTTCTCTCCCTCTACTCTCTCATACCCATCATTTTTTACATAAAATTTTGTTTCTTTTATCTTGTATCTATAACACATAACAGAACATAAATTCAAACTAATCATGTGCAGAGCCCATCTTATATAACTGAAAAGATGTAGTAGGGTCTCTTTAAAGAAATGCAGTTTTGTTCTGCTTAGCCCATTGGTAATTCAAAGTAAGTTATTAAAATGCCCCAAGAGACACATGCTTTGAATTTAGGTATTAGAGATGACCACATTTTAATCGTAAGCAATGGGTAAGGCTAAAATGCTTGGTCTGCATTGCTAATAACATCATGACTGGAAGGCAGAATAATAATGCCTATTTCTGCATCAGTTTACAATTGATAAGATGCTTTCAGACCCATTATTCCCTTTGATTCTCAAACTCTCATATCAAAAGAGGAAAGGGCATCACTAATCCCATTTTACATACAAAGAAATTAAAGGTCTGTAAGATTAAATGATTTACTAAAGTCCAGACAACCAAGAAGACAGGCAGGACTGGGAGCTGATATCTACTGGCTCCACCCCCTCATTTTTCATCAGCCCCACACGGCTCCAGACCCTCTTACAGCCCACTGGTAATAAGTTTCTCTGCCAAAACTGTGCTCTTTAGGGCAGGGTCTGGGTTGTATTCACCCCTGTATTCTCCACAACTCTGCAGAAAGACTATGCTCAATAAATGCTCCTTGAATAAGTGCATTAACTTTTACCCAGTGGGGTTCAGGCAGGCCACCCTTGAATGTGCCACTTTGGTGTGTGGATTATTTCAAGTTGAAGACAATCAAGGCCCAGGGGACTCAAGAAGAGAATTTTCCCTACTCCTTAACTGCCTGAAAGAATTTAGATAGGGAGTCTGCACCAGGAAGAGAGCTATTACCAAGGTGACTTTTTACTTTGGAAATACTTATCCCCATGGCAGGCAAATATCTGTTTACCAAACATTTGCTCCTCCACTCTTCCTATGAATTGTCTTCCTCCCCTTTGATAGAAATCCCGGTTCCCTCCTCCTTCATCTTAGCTCAGGATGGCATAAGGCTCCAGGCTCCCCGCCACCTGAGTCCTCTCATCCTCCATGTGTGACGAGGCCCATGCCCTCTGGAAGCCTTTCCCATCACACTCTTCCTCCTGACTCCTTTCTGATTTATGCGCCCTGTGTTTGGCACTCAGAGCTTTAATTGACACCTACTGTATGTTTCTTCTCAAATGGACAGCCACAGGGACCAATCTTAATATCTCTGCCTTTTCCCAGCATTGTCCAAGCAGCATGTCACGCTTAGTATGTTGTTCCCAATAAACACTTGCCAATCAATAACTAATAAACACCGTGAGCATTAGGTTCTGAGTTGAATCTTAGCCAGATGTTGAAGACATTCTTCTCGCCTTACTCCAGCATCTCACAAGTGTATTGAAAACGCAAAGCATGCCCTGTGCTAGGCTAATCACACAACCAAACACAAAGGACCAGGGCCCACTCTGAGCCGCTGCTCCTTTCTCTCCATGGGCTCTGAGCAATAAACCATCCTATTCTTGCCATCCTGTGCAGTCTCCAATCCCCGGGCAGCTATCGTTGGATCCTGGGTCCAGCACTGAGAACCCTGAGTTCCCCTGCATCAGTGCAGAGCTCCCTGACATCCAAATAGCCCCAACGTGGTGCACCCTGTGAATGGCTAGGGGAACAGCTGCGCTCACAGTACTTTCGGGTTCTTTAAATGGCTCTACTGCAATGCAGCACTCAGCTGCTGGCTTGCTAGGAAATGATGGCTCAGCTTCCAGTGGTGTGGAAGGAGCGGCTGAGAGGCTGTGGGAAAAGTTAATGAGGAGGATGCTGTAGCAGAATCATGATGCTCTCACGCCTGGGCTTTTAAGGATGCAGCACCAATGATGGTGAGAGAGAGAGAGAGAGAGAGACAGAGAGAGGAGGGAGGGGAGGAAATGGGTGGGGGGAGAAAAGAGACAGAGAGGAGAGACAAATGGGTTGGATGATGGAGGGAGGGAAGGGGGATGCTTATTAAATGACAAAGGACTAAGTCTTGTGAGTAGTTTCCAAGTCTACAACAGCTATTGTCTGGTGGAACCTTATTCATTTGGTAATGAGCTCCTTGAAATCACACATCCAGTGAGGCTGAGCTGTATCTGAAACCCCAAGAAAAATAAACCCCAGGAAAGCAAAGCTGGAGCTTAGCTACAGGAGGTCAATTTAGAAGCTATCTCTACAAACCCATTCCACCCCCTTTCCCCTACCCCACACCCCAAGTCATTCCCTGCTTCACAATACCTGAGTGCCCTCTCATCCCCCAGATTAAAATGTATTTTCATGCAAGAACATCCGTATTTGTCAGGTGAGGTCCCGAGTGACTCACACTTCCTGGCCTCATTCTGTACCCTGGGAAGGATGATAGGTCAAGCGTGGTCCCTTTGCACAGGACAGAGGTCTCTGGCCCACGAGGAAGGCCGTCCAGGCCTGAGTCAGCAAGCTGGCATCTGCCCTTATCCAGCACTCCCTCCCAACCCTTTGGGTACTGGGATTGTTGTCGTCCTGATTCCCTGTGATGTGGCACTGAAGACCCTTCCCCCAAGGACAACATAGCTCCTGCTATTTACCAGCTTTTTCTAGGATGTGATTTTTTTCTCCTATAGTCATTTGTTGGCCATTTAATTTTTTTCTTCTAGCCCTGAAGTTATTTATAAGGCACGTATTATCACTGCAAACCCAGTTTCAGTTCAAGGAGGTGGGAATAAGAGTTCATCACTAACGAGAACTAAAATGACAGCATGGAATGTGCTGAGCCTTGGTGAAATCTCACCACAGAACCTGAGCGCCAAGGAGCAGGACTCCAAGGCAGCCCCTTCCAGCATAAGTGACTTAAGGTAATCATATCCCTCATCTTTAATTTATACTTAAATAGCCTGATAAAGCTTTTAGATGAAATGTATATGGTCTATGAAGATGCCTGTATGAAGGGGAGCTGAGTAATTGGTCAGTAGGGAGCCAAGCCATGGCCTAAAGCCACACAGTTATTAGAGGAACAGCTGGAAATAAACTGGGTGGAGTGGTTACATCTTCACTCCAGGCTCAATATGGCTAATGAGACACTGATGACTGAGCTGGACCTGCAGGGATGACAGGAGTTCACTAGGTGGAAAGTTCTAGAAGAGGGACCAAGGACTGAATTGTGCTCCACACTGAAGCTGGAATGAAGACTGCACAGGTATCTGCATTCCCAGGCCTTGGAAATCCATTGGTGGCTTGATTAGAAATTGCTGAGGCACTTGTACTTTCCCTTTAGAGCAAGTCCCAAGGTTTGTAATTGTGCATTTGTGAGATTGGTTCACATTTGTCTCCCCCACCCTCCACTCCATCCTAAGCCTACTCCAGAATGGTAGAAATTCCAAATGTTTCGCTCATCACTATGTCCTCAGCACCTAAAATAGGCTTTAGTGCTTAATAGGGCTCACTAAATATTTGACAGTGAAAAAATGAATGAAGGAACTGTAAACTCAGTGAGACCAGCTCTGTCAGAGCACTTGGGGCTGTGCATTAATAAGGCTTTCTTACTTGTTTGCAATTGAGCTAAATTAGGCATCATTTCATATTAAAAATACCATGGACTATACACACAGCATTAATTTTGTCATATTTGAAAATGATATTTTGTGGGTTGGTTTCCCCTCAACTAGCCACATTTTCCCCTTCTTCAGGGCCAGACCCCTTTCCATAAATAGCACTTTAAATCTTAGGTAAAAGACAGATTCTTTGAAATGTGTAATAAATCTCACCAGTGTGCCCTAAAAATAATAAACGGCTGACGATTCAGAAGAAAAGAGGTAAGGATATTGATGCCCAATCCTATCTTAAATATGCAAAATGTTAGTAGGTTTGTGAATTTGGAAAGATAAAGAAATGGAAAGGATATTTCTCAGTGCATAACATAAGGATGCAAGAGAAAAGTATCTCCTTCACCCAAGATAAATCTGTATTAGAGTGGGCTGGCTTCCCCTGGCTTCCCTCCTAGCTCTGGGTCACACCTTTGCAGGTGTGAGCCAGGCTCTACACTGGGTGCTCCTTACCTAGATCTGGACAGTGAAGACCAAAAGGGTTTGAACAAAGTCTCCTTGCCCTCCACGGCAGTTTACATTATGTTAAACAGAGGTGGTTCCCCACCATAGATGTCACCAGCTCCCAGTAAAGTAATACAGCCTCCTTCTTCACAGACCTCTGCTGCCTACCTAAAGCCTTCTCCATCTCTGTATCTCTCAGGGGTGTAGGGAGATTAGGCCACACATCTGTTCTTGCCACTACTTTTCTGGTTCTACTTGACAATTTTAATCACCTCTCCCAGAAGGGCAGGCTGTGTTATCTAACCAAAGCCCAGAGAAGCCTAGCTATGCAAACTTTCCCATTTTGCAGATGAATAAAGTGAGACAGGCATAGAGAGGCTAGCTGACATACTAAGATCGCTTAAGGAGAATGAGAACACACATTCCTCCCTTCCAGCCCGCACTCCTCTTCTCTTCACTGCACTTCCTCCCTTCATTAGGATCTCCTCAACGTTCCCTGTCTCCACCCTTCCTTTCTGCTCACACTGCCATCATCCAACTTTGGTGTTCATATCTTTCCTTGTTTTCTCAATGTTTTATTACCTCCCACCCCCACTCCCACCCACAGGCTCCTCTCCACATTAAATGACAGCTGCCAGTCACAGAAAAGCCAGCTCAAGTCCTATATTGCCAGCACACTGTGGTCTAAGAATTCTTTCTATTTCTAGAAGCATCTAAAATCTGGACCTTTCTTGCACATTTCGCATGTACTTTCTCTGTTTCTTACACTGTTATCCTTTGTTAAGAGATACGCATCTTTGCACTTACAGTGAATCTTTCCAAAAAAACAAGCTTAATTATTGATATCTCTCTACCCCTTACTCACTTCATATCAGGGTAAATTAGGGAAGAATAAACTAGTAATTATAAACTCAGCTCCTAGCTTTTCTTCTTGGAAGTAAGTTCTTCCACAAACATTAGTTCCTTTCTGTGCATGGAGAAAGACACTGGGTGACTAAGAGTATAACTGTGTCAAGCTGGTCACTGGAATCTATACTAAACTGTGTGCACTTCAGTTTCACCTTTATCTGCTAGAAATAAAGGCCATCTATTGCCCTATATGCATTGTATTTGGCATATTTCTCAATTGGTCCAGAGCTAAAGGGAATCCCTCTGGATACCGCAGTATTCCATATGGATATTTAAGTCTCACTTTATCACCTAATCACTACCTTGAGGGCTTGCCCTCTCCATCTCTACTGTGAACTCCTCAGGGAAGAAAAATGGAGCATAATTTTCCATGTTCCCCCAGAGCACCCAGTTCAAAGCTTTGCCATAGCACGTGCTCAGTCCATTTCTATTCACTGAAATATTTGTTGAAAAACTCTGATACCTCCCAACAATCAAGTAATTTTCCTTTGAGTGTTTTCACCGTAATTCTACCACATATAGATCTGTAACCAAGGAAACATCTTCCCCATTCCAACTAAAACAGATCTTTTCCATTTAAAAATCTCCTTCCTTAAGTATGTCTCCTCCCCCACCCCCATCATTTCTCTGATTCTCTCTGCCTGGTAGTAATAAGAAAAGAAAAACAAAGCACCAGGAAGGTCTCCCAGAAGTGGCATCTAAGGCATAGTGGTTCTGACCACTCTCTCCCCTTCTTTTCATTCACAGTCCCTAAGACATGCTTGCTTTTAGATACAATGACACCTAGAGTAGGTTGAGCTTAGACTTCATATTTTTTTGACAGCAGACCCCACGTATGTATAACAGGGATGAGCTTCAGAAAACCCTAATTCCGACTGCAGTATTTCCAACCCGTTATCTCATGCTGCTCTCATTCCCCTGCGACTGGCGCCTGCTGCTCTTGCCTCCGTGCCCACTCATCCATAGCTGTCCTTCTGTACCCAGCCCTGAGCATGACCTGCTCACTGTGATTCTTCTCTACACCTGTCCTGAGATTTTCACCACTTCCCCATCACTGTAATCCTGTTAGTGACATATTCCCATTATTTCACCCAATTTTGCCTAACCATGTGGGCCCATGTGCAGGCTTTCTGACTTTCCTTGATAGACGGTTTAATTTTCCAGCTCCCATGTGACCTGAAGCATTTCCTCCAACTCACCTTTTCTAACCTCAACCAACCATCATCATCCTAACAACCAAATCTAGTACAAAATATACCATGAGCAAAATCAGAGTGCGAAAGAGAAAAGGAACCTTTGAGATGTTCTAGTCTGGCCCAACCCCTTCCTCCTCTTCGTTTCATAGACAAAGACATCAAGGCAGACAGAGGTTAAGTAAGTTACCAAAGTGAATTAAAGGCAAATTCAGGACTAAACCTCAAGTCTCCCAACAACCAATTTTATACTCCAATATTTTTTAAAGAAATAGAAAAATAACACAACAACTGATATTGATTTACCATTACAGTATAAAAGAGAGCTGACAAAAATGATACAGATTTCTCACAAACCAATGCCTCAAATCCAAGGTATTTGCAAGTGGAAGATTGATTTTCAGTAGTTTTTATGAGATTGATATTAAACTATAACACATAACAAAGCTGAATGTTCTTCTATCCTATGAGACCAACAAGTCAGACTTTTAATAGTAGACAGTTGCAGTAAGAGAGACTCCAGAAATCTCCAAGGTCTAATATTCCATTAAGAATATAAATAGCAGTTGCAGAGCTTAAAGCAAAGGATTTCACCATAATATTAAAGGAAGAAATACTTCACAAAACAACATCAAGCCCATTTCATAGAAGGTCTGACTCCAAAGAAAAAAGAAAATCCAAATTCATAAACTTAAAAATGTAATGGGTTCATAAAAATAAGATGAATCCTATCTCTACCATAATGAAATAAAGTTTACATTGCTACAAAGAAAATCCAGCACCCTTCAAATGAAACTTTCTAGACATATTCTATATTTTCTGATGACAAATTATAAGATGTATACCTTTACCAAAATGAAGTAATCCAAAAATTACCCCAATAATCAAACATATATTTACACTAAAAACACTCCACATTCTTGCTGTTAATATCACACCATCAAACCACAAACTGTGCAAATTAGTTTCAATCAAGTTGGCTCTGTTTTTGTTGATAAATGACACTCAACATATCCAAGTATTTATTAAAATTCTCCCTATAAATTTCACATTGATTGCTAATATTCCAATTCACAACATAACTCTTTGCTCTATATTCAAGAAAGACAAAGAAGAGATACATACTATCCATGAATTTTGGCTCTCAGATTCAAATACAGCTATCTAATTCCTGAAACTACACACACTGCTCCGTCTAAGTTCTCTGTCTTCCTGAAATGGTAGATAATGGCAGTATTGTTGGGAAGAGAGTAGGAATTGATGCTTTGTCACCACTGGGAGGAATGGGTTGTCTGAATCACTTGGAAAGAGTATAGAAATCTGTCAGGCCAGTGCCTATAATGCAAAGGGCTCCCTGCATGCTAACAGAGAAGCTTGGCACACAAGCCACCCCAACTTTAAACCAACAAGTGTCCTCTGACTTGATGCACTCATTGAGGAGGGTAAAGGTGAGCTAGGACTCTACAGAAAGTACAGTTCTAAGGGGAACTATTTAAAATCTCCTGCATTTGCATTTGAATGCAAGATTTTGACCTTGTCAGTTGCTGCTTCCTCAATAACTGTAGATGGAATGAGAATAATGCCCAGCACTCTTCTGAAGAACTGAAGTCACAGGGAGGCTAAGCAATTTGTCCAAGACAAGTGACAGATTCAGAATTCCCACTCACAGTCCCACTCCAGACCCCTTACTTTGAGCACACAATGCAATGCTGGAAAATCCCTGGGAGAGAAATAAAAGACTGCCAGGAAAAACAACATTTCAGAACAACCTCCTCAGATTCTCAGGACCCTCGTAAATGCTTTCCCAACAAAATGTGCTCTCTGTTACTCAACTTTTTTATCTATAAAATGGGGAGAATAACTCTTCTACTTTCATTTCTGGGTGCTTATAGGATTCAAAGAATATAATGTATTTATCTTGGAAAAATAAAATAGCACAAGAGAAAAGCAGGCTTCTATGTTATTATCGATGAATCAGTGTGGAGTGCAACACTTTCAAGAAATGTTAAGTGGAAATAATTTTAAATTAATAATAATAATAGGTCAAAAGTAAATAACACACCATAACCACCAATGTTCTAGTGAATCTGGGCTCTCAGATTCAAACACAATCCAAATATAAGAAAATTCAGGATTGAAAAACTTAAGTTCTCCCAAAGGATCAACACAGATGTGGTCATCCATTGGCACAAGTGCCTGGGCAAAACAAAGCACCAGGGGCCAGTGACAGAGGCTTCATCTCAGCTCCCTGCCCCTACCCCAAGATGCATGACTTTGAGCACACTGCTTGTTTCAGCTTCTTCATAGGAAAGGCTTTATCATCCACAACTTTCTTCTATATCACATTGTTTTACTGAGAACTGGGGCCAAATACCATTGCAAATACTCTATAGCTGTAGAATTTTGAGCGTTCTCCACCACCGAAGCCAGGGGCCTGGTTCTGTAGAGTAAGACTTCAGTGGCTCCACAACAAAGAGTAAAGAAGAAGCAGGCATTATTACCATACCCTATAGGCGCGTGTCTGTTGCCACTTAATCTGTGTCCACAAACACCGCCCTGGTTCAGGTTGGGATTCTCCAAGAGCAAAGAAGCCTCATAACTGACCTCTTTTCCTCCAATCTCTTTAGAATACACAAAACCTTCACCTTGCCTCCAGAGTGATTTCATCATACTGATGCCTGTTCTGAAATACTGTAGCATCAGAAATCATTTCATCATATTGATGCCTGTTCTGAAATACCGTAGCATCAGTACAAGATGGCAGTGAAGTACCTCCTGAGCTTGGAGATATAACAATCTTCTGAAGCGAACTGCTTGTATTATGGATGAGACTGATCATTCTCTATTAGATATTAAGGAACAAGTATGATGATCAGAATGGTACTTTGTTTGGGTTCTCCTAAGAGCAGATTCTGAGGCAAGAATTTGGGTACAGGTATATTTGGAAGGTTGTTCTAACAAACACTATGAGAGAAGGATAAGTGACTTACAAATGGGAGGAAAGCCAATAAATGAACAGATTAAGGTACAAACCCATGGGGGACCTTCTATGAGAAGGTGAAACACATCTCAGAACTATCCCAATGAAAAGCAAGGAAGCTGGACTATTAATCCACCAACTCCTGACCCTCATTAGCCAGAGAACCATTCCTGGGGCTTTAATTCACCAGACACCCTCCCTTCTAGTAAGGGCCAAGCATGCTACCAGACAAAACCCCTAAATAAGAAATGCAGGAAAGAAACTCTCTATAGGAAAGCCCAGTGCAGTTGACCAAGGGGATATGATCGGGGTCCTGAAAACTGAATAAAAGGGAAAGTTATAATTTTTCAATTATTTTTCAGATTAGAAGAAAGAACACCAAGAGAAGAAAGGAGATCTTCACGGAGGCTAATGAAAGGATAACAGACCACAAGATGTGAGTATTTGGACAAACTTTTAGAAGCAGAAAAATTGTAAATCCTGATAATTCCAGTGAATGTATGGGAGATGTCTCGTGTAGTAATTTACCAATAACATAGTCAGAACTTGTCATCTCTTGTGCTGGACACATCATTAGACACTGAGTACTTTATGCTCATCACCTCTTTACAACCCAGACAATGAAGAAACTAAGAGTTGGGTGGATTCATCGATGTTTCAAAGTCGCAGAGCTAGTAATGTTAGCCTTTACTAGCAGCTCTATGACTTAGGACAGACTGGATTTAAACTCTCCCATTAAGTAGCTGTGACTTCATGCCCTCGGCTTCCCTTGCTATAGAGAGAGTATACTTTGCTCAGAGATCTCTAAAGCTTTTTACAGCTCTGAGAGCCTTATGTACTCTGGAACATTCTGAAATTCATACCTGTTACAGGTGTGCAGAATATGCACCTCTCTCGATGCCGATTAAAATACCAACAACTACAACAATTAAAATTTAAGTTCTCTCCAATTTCCATGTCTGTGGTTTTCCACTAACATGTCCTTTTTCCATGCATTAGAGAACATGGTAAGTTTTGACAGAAATATTTTCACAAGATTATCTAATTCCTCTTGTTCTAATACCATATTGATATCGGGTTCACCACTCTTTAATGCTAGGAGGAATCTGGATATGCAATGTACAATTTATTCAGTTCAGTTCAATATACATTTACTGATTACCTGTTCCATGAGCCTGATTCCTGCCTTCAGGAGATTTACATCGTTGTGATAGGAGAGGAAACCGATATTTAAAAAGCTTTTTCTCATCCAGTATTTTTAATCATCACAATGATCCAATAAGATAACATAGTAAATATCCATGTGATATAATGGTGACAAGTACGTATTATTTCCCCTTTATCCTTTGTCCAAATAGAGTTTTAATGATGTCCGCCTCATCTCATAGTTAACACCTCAGTTCGTAAGTGTATGTTTGGAATAAATATTCTCAACAATTTGTAGAATCTCAGTACTGATTCCAGCTTGCAGAATCCTTATATGATATGGATCTTGAAAAATCTTAGGGAGAACTACTATATAAAGGACTAAGTGAAAGCATTGACATTACCCGCAGCCATACCAAAATACAATTCAAATATTTTATCTCTGGGAGAACGATGGAGATGCCACCATAAAATATTTGAAAGATGCATATGTAATTGTTCTTAGCAGATCCCCCATTCAGCTCTAATTTGGTCAATGCAAAGCAGTGGTGGGAATAGGAAACTGGAAATAATGCCTAGTTCAGCTGCTTGCCAGACTAATTTTCTTAGTGAAGTTATTGCACCTCACTTGCAGTTATTGACAAAGAAAATTCATTTTTATGCATTCCCATAAACAAAGTACCTGAAAGTAGTTTAATTTCACTTGGTGAGGACAAAAATACAGCTTTAGTGTCCTAAAAATGACAACTCTGAGTTGTCATCTCCTCAGTTCTGTACCATAAACTTATGTCTCAAGAACTTCTTACAGTCCTGTGGGATACCTTGCTGATTCTGTCCATTAAAGACATTATATTGATGGAACATAGAGCAGCAATTTGCTTAAGAAAAAATAGTGTAGTGTTTAGTGGACATCGTTAGATAGAAAGGCAAGAGACACCACATATGGATATTCTACTTGGATCATTTTACCAATGATCTGACAGTCCCAGATGGGGCTCAGGGCAACAGCAGCTACTCAAGCTGGCCCTGACTTCAGGGCATATGACTCTGATGTATGCCCTTACAACTCAGAATGTCTATCAGAGCAGAGGTTCCTTCAGTTTGGGATTAACAGTCAGATGCCCTGCAAAGAATAAGCAATCTTTTTTTGAGAAATAGTTTTCAATGTACTACCTAGATTGAAGGAAGACTGAACTCACAAACATGAGAATATATGTCCCCCTCACCCGTGAATCTGGGGACATTCCAACAGGATACTGAATCATCCCAAAGCATGAAATAGACACCAAGTTTCAGGGGGACCACTCCAGCTCACACCTGAGTTCATCAGGAAACACAGATATCTATTAAATGACTTGTTCACAGAATTCTTGTTCATTTTCCAGACTTGTGTTTTATATCTGGTGTCAATCTGTTGCTTAGATAAGAAAGCATGAAACTTACTGTTCAGCATCCTGTGGACACTGAGGGGCACCCTCAGTGACATAATGCTACAGCTCGCCTTCTCTCCAACCTGAGCTTTCTGTCTGGCAATTGTGTTTTCTTTGCAGCTGCATTGTCTCTGCAAATTAATCAGTATCATCTGAGAATTTGTTATCAAACACCCTTTGGTGGATTTTTTTAAAGTACACACTTCCATTTTGGAATTAAACAAAAACCAAAACCTCATTTCATATCATTATGACAACTCCTGTGAAGCCCTATTAGTGTGGTGCTGCAGAAGCAGAAGCTAATGATAATTCCTCTTCAATGGCATCGTTTTCAGTTTCGTTGCAAAGAACAGCCTCCAGAAATTATGTCCCCAGCAAGTTGAAATATTGAGCCTGCTATCATTTGTAGGTAAATAGCATAGAAAAATAAAATAATTAAATGGCAAAAGCAGCATCCACAGGCATCTTAATAATCTGGGTTCTTAACCATTTTTTGTTGATTTGTTTTTTAATCTTGGGATGCTTTAATCATATACAATGCCTAATACAAAGGGGAAAGTGTGACCAACTTCATAGCCTGAAGATTCCTGATGATGTCATTGATGACATTACTAATATCGTATAACACAAAGATGAAAAATACAGGAAGTACAAGCATAGGTATGAATCCTGGTAACATCCTGGCTGTGTGATGCTAAGAAAGTTACTTAAGCTCTCTGAGCTTCAGGGTCATCTTATATTTTAAATGAGATAATGGGTGTGAAATGTCTGCCACATCATCAGACACTAACTAAACTTTTAACCAACAATACCTGCTGTTAGTGACCTGTAGGGTCACTCTGCTGGCAACGCCACATCTAGAGGAGCTCTAAAACAATTCAACTTCAACTAAGAATAAGGAAAAGGCTCAGTGTGTCGGGAGCCTAAGGCATCATGATGGTGATCAGCACGCACTCTCCTCTGCCTAGTTCCCCAGGGAGGTCTTTTGTAGCTGGTGGTCAATCCCACATACCAGAAAGACAGAGCTATGCTGAGGAGGCTTAGCACCTTCCAGGAAGAAGGAAATGTGAGCTGCTAAAAAGCTCAGCTACCTAAATAACAAGCAAGCCAGCTGGTAGGAGAAGAGGAAGTCAGAGGAAGTCAAAGAATAATACATACTGTGAAAATCTGATGTGTGTGCAGCCACAGTCTGGAGAAGTTTGCAGCCTCCTCTGTGGTCATTCTGATCCCCTGGTTTGACAGAGAAAACCTCTGCCCCAGCAGATTCTATAAAAAGGTCCAGAGAAGGAATTCTTTACTGTAGCTGTATAGTGACTTTTTTATCTGGAGGCAATGGTCAAAACATAAAGTCTACACTAAAATCAAGTCTATTTCCAGGGATAAAACTGGGCGAGCTCCAAAAGCCTCCAAGTGTTTTTCTGGGGGAGAAAATAGAGCCAGAGGTGTTTTTCATCAGCTCAGGTGGAGACAAATATCACACTGCTGCACATTTAGCCCCTATTTGTGGAAGTAATGCTGTGTACTTCATCTTAAGCCTGTAGTGACCAATGTGAACAGCAGTTTTGTACTTCCAATAAAATAATAATTAGTAATATTTACTGAGCACATATTATGCTCCAGGCACAAATCTTGAAAGAAAGAGAGAGATTTTGTATCTGAGTGAACAGTCAAGATACAATGAGCTCTCCCAGAGACTCTGCCTTAACTGTTTTCTCCTGTCATGTGATGTCATTCAGGCTCTAAAAGGGCCAAATGCAAACAGGAAGGGTTCTGCAGCTCCCCCATCAGAACAGCCTCTGTATTCAGATTCTTTCAGGTTATTCTTTCCTTAATGAAGAGTTTGTTCTCTGACACCAAGCCTGCAGACATCCATCTATCCCACTGAAATCGTTAACTTGATTTTCCACTTTTTGGCTAGCTGCAGTATTAGTGTCAGCAAGTTCTGTGCATTTTAAAGCTCACGAAGGGATTGTCATTTTCCCCTGTTGACTTCTCCTTGCAATAC
Source organism: Manis javanica (assembly GCF_040802235.1). Classification (NCBI taxonomy): domain Eukaryota; kingdom Metazoa; phylum Chordata; class Mammalia; order Pholidota; family Manidae; genus Manis; species Manis javanica. The sequence goes on along the minus strand of NC_133156.1, from coordinate 229,825,306 downwards.
TGTCAGCCGACTTAAGAACTGCTTATGAATAATAGCAACCTGGTGGTTTTACATAGCACAGTTTATCTCCAGATTACAAAATGCCCTGCAAAAATTTTCTCCCATCAGTAAGGAAAGATTTAAGAAGTCAGAGAGGTTAAGTTACGTGCCCAATATACAGTAATGAAATAAAAAAAAATAAAAATCAAGTTCTGGGTTTAAGCCACTGCACGTATTCATGGAGCCAGGATGTCTCGCATAAATGAAGAGGCATTAAAGCAATGTGTGCAGAAACTTATAGCACAGATGGGAAGATTGCAGTGTTACTGGGTCACAAACCTTCCCCCACACACAGAGAGCAAGGAGAGACCAAAGGAAGAGGCAGACCGCTCCAGACCAGTAGGCCACAGGTCGATAAGCAAGATAACTCACATGTGAGGATTGTCCTGGGGCGCCACGAAAAAAAGTGTATCTCCTCATCTGCCCACAAGAATCTCAGGTTTGTACAGACATCTTACTGGGGTCTACTCACACGTTCAGTCTAGACGGCCTCAATAACACATGGCTCTCCAAATGGTTTCCACTGGGGGAATGCTGGGCAGAATATAAGTGACAAGGACAAGGGAGAGGGAGAGGGTGCAGAGCCTCCCATTGCCCAGGTTCAGCTTGTGAGTCAATTGACGGTCACGTCCTCTCAATAACCTCTTCCAACAAGAACTCCTCTTTTCTTCGGTCTCAGAATCTATTTGTGGCTTTGAAATAGATGCATCAGTCAGGTGCGGCTACTATTATTCTGGTTATTGATCAAGGATCTTAAAAAAGGCTTGGAGAGTTGTTACTATTTTTTCATTTTGTGGTTTATTTATAAGCAGGTAATTTGTATCCTTGTTTCAAGATCAACAATAATCAGAGAGATGGACTTACTGTGTGTGTTCAAACTGGGCAGAAAGTTCAAGACCTGTGTTATAAACCCACTAAAACCACAATGACTCCAAATTATTCTTCCTTCTCAAACCCCAGCATCTTATTCTCTAAGATGGAAAAGAGGCTTTTGAAGGCTATTTAGAACAACTTGTGACTCAGCTCTTTCAGCAGAGGGAGGCCAAAAAACGCAGTACAAAGATACCTGAGCTCTTACAAGAGCTAACTTCCAACCCCAGCTCAGACCTGGCTTTCTGTGGGACAGGTTCTTTAATTGTCCAATGGGTTATGTTCTGGCAGTAGAATGAAAGTTCTGTCCCAAGAAAATTAAGGAACATTAAAAAAAAAAAGAATCAAGTTACAGCAAAGTTAATTAGAACACAAAATTCCTGAAATACAGGATCTCTAAACATACATACAGATATATAGATATACATAGATATGATAGTTTGATGTTATATATTTTATTGGTATAGAAGGCAAATCAATTAAGCTTTAATATTGGATACAATAAAATATAATTACTAAGTGAAAAAGGTATAAATAAAAATTATTCATTTAAAGAAAGGAAGGAAGAAAGAAAAGTTAGTTCCATTCCAGCTTAGTGCCCAAGGGCAATTATGCATATTAGATCACCCAGATAAGAATGTATCCAGCTCTTCCAAGGAAAGTTAACGGTCATCACAAATAATTTAAAATCCTGGATGAAAATCAATGGATATATTTTACTGGCACATAGTATGTACAAAGCATTGGGTATGAAGAAGAAAATATAAGTGTGACACACAGTTCCTGTCATCCTGTATTTCATAGGCTTGACTTAGATAACAGACATGCACACACTAAAAAAGTAACTGAAAATGAACCTATGTTGTCTAGCATGTAAATAAATAAAGATGTAAATGCTGTGGAAGATATATGTGAAAGGAAGGACTTACAGACTTAAAGAAGGGTTTACAGACTTAAAAATGAAAGAGAAGGGAAAGGGAAAAACCAAGGTAGGAGGAATATTTAAGCAATGCTGAGGTATTAAGAAAACACAGGGCTCCCTGCAAGCAGTTCTAGGCCATTTTGCTAAAGATGAAGAAGGTTTGCACAAGAAATGTGTAATAAATAAAATAGAAAAGAGAGAAATGAAAGGCCTCGAATGCCAGGTTATGACTCAGGCTCTACTGCACATCCACAAACAAAACTGAGTGAGAAGAAATAATGGAAGGGAAAATCTGCTATTTGTGTTAAAAATAAATAACCTTAACAAATCACATATCAGCAAATGTTCAAAACCTACTAAAAAAAACAATGAAACTATAAAATACTCTTGAAGGATATAAAAGTACATTTGTACAAATGGAAAGACATATCATTCTCGAGTAGGAAGATTTAATGTAAAAAAGAATCAAATTTTCAATAAATTTTCAATAAATCAAAATTCCAGTTTAAAGAAATAACGTTTTTCTGAAGCTAGGTGAGCTGATTACATAGTTTATTATTAAAAATGATAATACTCAATAAAAACTAGTATATCTCTGAAAAAGAAGAGCAATGGCATGGGATGAGAGGTGGCTAGTGCAACCTTACAGTAAAACATAAACTCTAAAGTAATGCAGTATTGTTACAAAGATTGATAGACATATCAATAAATCAGCATTGAATATCTACAAATAGGATCAGTTGTATATGGATATTTAGTATATTTAACAAGCAAATTGGTAGTAGAAAAAAATGGATATTCATGTCATTAAAAAAGATTAAACTGGTTTCTCATAACATAGATCAAGAAAATTGCCAATAGATAAGACATTTAAATATTAAAATTGGAAATATACAAATATTAGAAAAAAGCATAGATAAGTTCTCTAGAATCTGGAAGAGGAAAATCTTAAATAAGAAGCTACAAAAAGATTAAAAATTTGATAAACATTTTAAAATATGGCAAATACAAATCATAAGCAAAGTGAAAAAGACAAATGTCAAATGGAAAAATATTTACAACATATATGACAGATCAGGATTGATATTTCAAAAATAGTAAGACAGTAATTATATAATACAGAAAAGGAAAACTCTAATAACCCTATTGAAAAAAATGAGCAAGATATATGAATAGAGTTAATAAGAAAAGAAATGCAAATGGCCCTTTAATGTGCAAATATGCTCAACATCGTTCATAATAAGAAAGCTGCAGATTAAAACTACAAAGATACTATTCTCATCTATCAGACTGTCAAAAATTCAAAAGATGAGCTATATTCTTCTTGGTCAGGCTTTGAAGAAACAGTCTCATACATTGCTGATGGGAATGCCAAATCATACAACCATTAGAGAACAGAATTAATCAATAACTAGTAAAATGACATATGTTTTTATCATTTGAATCAACAATTTTATGTCAAAGATCATAATGCAATCTTATAACAATAGTCCCCTTCCCCCCAAAAAAGATAAATATACAAGACTTCAATATGTCATTATTTTAAAAGCAAAAGAATGGAAACAACTCAAATGTCCATTCAATAGGAGATAGGTTGAACAAACCGTAGTACATCTACACAGCAGAGAACTACACGTTGCAAGGAGGAACAAAGATTATCTCCAATACTGTTACGCTATGTTATGGAATCATGTAAACGTTTTATAAAACCATAAGACAAAATTATACAAAAAATAAATACAAGTAATTCTTAAGTGTTAGAAACAAAATTAAACAAATGAATTTAACTGAGTCTTGAGTTATATTACACAGGGAAATTATTTCAAATGATCTGGAAACATAGTAACTGTATATCCGTATAAGGATACAGTCTAACAGCAAAAAGAACTGCAAAGGAATCAGAATCTGCTGTTTGATGGTAACATTAGTGTTATTATTCTAAACTGTTGTATGTATGTGTGGGATAAAATAACTGAACAATAAGTGGTGGTGCTGGGAGTAAAATTTTTGCATGCAAGAAAAGAGATACAAGTGTGGAATCCAAGAAATTAAGTAAAAACTGTATAATAAATTTCAGTTGAAGGTATCAGTATAAATTGATGATATACTTTCTTTAAAAATAGGCATTTCCTTTCCCTGTATGGCCCCGGAAGATGACTGGTTAGCCAGAGACGGGTAAGATTCCTCAAGGGAGGAACAACCTAAGACAGGCACAGTCGCAGGGGGGCCATCAGGTGAGAAATTGGGGATCAACAGAGGTGAGGCTCAGAACCTCTCCCCCCCTGTTTTGAGAGAAATCTTCTGCATCCGTGGATGTTTTGTTGCCCTTGTCTAGCCTGGATTAACACTTAGTCTACAGGCACACACCTGATCATCTACATTTGCTCTCTTACAGCACTAAACTATGTTTTCTACCTTTATCTTGCATCTACCTACCACCTCAGCATTTTATTTAAAAATAATAATAATAATAATAATAATAATAATAATAATAAAGGGAGAAATGTGGGATCCACATATAAATTAAGTATAAAAATCAAATGAATATTCATATTTGACCTGATTGTTTATAGTTCATAATGACTGCCCTTGTACTGTTCACCATGTAAAAACTTATTCACTATGTAAGAATTTGTTCACCATGTAAGAACTTGTTCATTATGCTTCAGAAGATTGGACACTGACAAAAATTAGGCTTGGGGTGGATTAATGATTGTGCATTAAGCATTGACTCCCCTACACAGAATTTTATTGTTGTTAACAACCATTTGATCAATAAATACAAGAGATGCCCTCTCAAAAAAAAAATAGGCATTTCCTACTTTTGTTCACTAAAAAAAGTTAGACATGATGACCAATCCAATACTAATGGACATTCTGACTGTCTTTTTATCACATTTCTCACCATAGCCAACTATAGCATTTAGGAGAAGTAGCTAATTTTTAAAATGGAACAATAAACATACATTTTTCAACTAAAAAAATCAGTTACCAAAGTTGCTGAGGTTTGTCTCAAAAGTGAACTTGAAAGGATTCTCAACTAACTAAAAAGACAATTTTAACATCAAAATCAATTCCTACCTTCATGAGATTTAAAGACATAGTATGTTTTTTAATTTAAAAAATTAAAAATTAATAACAAATTCATGGGTCACCATTGGAAGACACTCGATGAACCAAGTCATAATTCTGAGAATTATTAACTAAATGCTGAGAATTGAGCAATTGTCTGCCTTTCCTGTATAAACTATACAACCAAATAGTTGATGATGAAAGTTACGTTTTTAAAGAGAATTACAGCTAATAAAGAATAACACCACTTGACAACCTCTAATGAAACAATGGATCAAACCGATGATCATCACCTGCTTCGAGGCCATTTGATGAAAAGCTGACGGGGAGCTTTATAATGGCTGAATCAAGCTGATGATCCCTGAGCACATTGATCAACCTTAATATCACAAAAAGAAAGAAATCAGCCATTGAGTTCCATCTGAGGTAATGAAATATAAAATTCTCAACACTATGAAGTATTCTCAAGAACTTTAAGCTATAATTGATGACACCTCCACATATAATTATCAAGTTAAACCATATAAAATTGCTGGTACTTGACCATTTTTGACATATAAAAATACAATTTCATTTGGTTCAGCCCAACACCTAAATAGAAAAGAAACTTGTTAGGTTAATTTCAACAGTGAGGTAATTGGCAAAAGCCAAACACTACAAATCACCCAGTTTCTTAAACAACAGCAAATTTACAAGGACATTTTTAAGAAGGGGGAGACTGCTTATAGACTAAAAAAGACTTGATATTTATTGGTAAAACACAAAGGGTGGACCTTATTAGGACTCTGATTCAAATAACCCACCTGTCAAAAGAAAATAAGACAATTAAGAAAATGTTGAAACTGTATAAAGAATAACTGCTAATTTTTTGGTATTTTAATGGCATTGTGGTTATTTTTAAACAGTACTTATTTTTTGGAGACATGTACTAGAGTATATAATGAATGAAATTAAATTAGCCTAGGATATACTTTAACATAATTGAACACCTGTCTGTGGGAAAGAAAGGATATATGACTATAGATGAACAAGGTTGACGACAGGTTGATAATTATAGAAGATGGGTGCTAGGTACATGGGAATCCACTAAACTACTCTATACTTTTTCATACTACACACATATGTGTATATACATACAGCATTTCCCATCATTTAAAAAAACTAGAGGAAAACTTGACCCTCTCATCACTGAACAATCATTAAGAAGTGTCTCATCAGAGAAGAACACATTCATCAAATTATAAAAACTGACACACCCATTTCTGTCTTGCACTTTTTTATGGTATATACATAAAAGCCCAATAAAACTGCAATTTCTTTCAACTTGACTATTTGAAGCCCAAAGCAAAGATTTCTCCAGAATTTGCCTTACAGCTATTTTTTTTAAGAGAGAAATGAAAGAAAAAGTGTCAACATGCAGGTCAAAGCTTTATGATTCTCTAATGCTCCAACAGATCAGCTAGCAAAATTTCCCCAAATAAACTGATATTGCATAACTCAAAGACAGAAAAGGTTGTACAAAGTTGGTGCGTCTTTCTTTGAACAAAACTTTATAAGTGAACCAATTTTCTACCTAAGCAGAGAGTTAAAATGACATACTACATTTTTTCTCTGTAAAGAAAGAGTTCTGTATTTTCAAACACTATTAGTAATCCGACACATTCATATATTCTGTGCAAAGCTGTCTGTGCCATTAATTTTCTTAAGAAAGCTTTTTCCCAAGGAGATAAGCAAAAACTTAAGCCTTGGTATGTCTGTAATTTTATTTTAGATTTCACACAAGGAATGCAAGTATTTTATAGATCCAATTCTTTCCACTGTTGAAAACAACAGCTTAATTTTCTGTTGCTCCCCTACCACATGCTCCACACCTAAAAGTACTCCTCAATGTGCTAAAGTTATTGTATAACCACCTTCCCTTGAATATCGGCAGGACCTATGACTTGCTTCTAATCAGTATAATATAACAAAGATTGTATGTCATTCCTGTGACTAAGTTACATTATATGATAAAGGTGGTGAGATTTGTCACTCCCATGACTGGGCCATGAAATATATATATGACTCTGTCATGTTAGCATGCACCAGAGAGACTGTCTTGCTGGCCTTGAGGGAGCAAGTTGCTGTGATGTGAATGGAGAAGGCCACAGGGCAGGGCCTCTAGATTTCTTAATCCTTCAACCATGTGAAGATGTATTTTGCTAATAATCACATAAACTTTGAAGAGGATCTCGAGCTCCGGAAAGGAACACAGCTCAGCTGACACCTGAATTACAGCCTTGTGAGATCCTGAGCAGAGGATTCAGGGTGGCCATGCCCTGATCCATGGAAACTGAGATTATAAAGTTTTAAGCTGCTAAATTTGTGGTTATGTGTTAGGCAGCAGTAGAAAATAATATAAAAATAATACACTTTTGAGCACATTTCCATGGTCCCCATCCCATGTTCAAGTTAGGTTTTCTGCTTGAAATGAAACTTCTCCGTTATTTACTTCGTGATATGTTTTTGCAGAAACATACAGCATTCTTTCAGACCTGTTTAAACACCTTCTCTGGTAAGTTTCTCCAATCTTTGCTTTTCTACCCATGTTCCCACCATCAGCCTTAAAGTATCTGCGGTTGCCCTAAACATACATCTGTTGTTGCAAATATCACCTTATATTACTTGTTTAAATTTATTAGATCATGCTTTATGGTTAAGTTAATGGTCAGTCTTCCTAAATATCCCAGGTATATTTGAAAAACCTTCTAATTATTAGCTGCAATATTCCATATGTGTCCATTAGGTCAAGATTACTATTTGTAATTTCAAATATTATTTACCCTTACTAATATATTTTTTGTCTGAATTCATATACTGAGTCTTATTATAATCTCCCTCTATAATGATAGACTAATCAATTTCTCTCTTGAATTCTATCAAGTTTTGTTTTATATGTTTTGAATATATCTTCTTAATAGGCAAAAAAATTTAGAATTATACTTTTCTGAGGAGTTGAGCCATTTATTGCTAGTAATAATTTTTGCCTTGAAGTCTCCTAGTTTTAATATAGCTAACCCAGTGTCTTTTTGGTTTGTTTTTCTCTTATATATCTTTCCATTCTTTTACTGTCTATTTTTTCTGAATCCTTATGACATTTATAAAAGCAGATAGCCTCGTTGTGTGCTGATATTCCAAACTGACAAATTTTGTCTTTCAAATGAATAAATTAGCCCATTTTCATTGATTTGAATTACTGATGCATTTGGATATATTTGTATTATCATATTTTGTTTTCTATTTGTCCTGGTGTTTATCAGTCTTTATTCTCTTATTTCCCTTTTTATTCTTTTTCTAATTTTTTAAAAATTTGCCCCTCCTTTTAGTAGTTATTCTAAAACATTTAACATGTACACTTAATGAAGGCAAATGTTAATAAATATCTTTACCCTGTTTTCATCAAGACAAGGGCATGGAAGCACCAAGTTTGATACCTACAAACTTGTTGATGGCTACAGTAGTAGGCAGTTCACACCAGTAGACAGTTCACACCTTTGATTGTGAGGAGCATAATAGACCAAAGACCCCAGCTTCCATACACAAAAACCTATCACTGCATATGCACAGAGGCCATGACTGAGTGTGGAAAGGATACCAAGGCAGGTGAGTCTATTTCCAGATGATATAGGACTCTTCTGAAGGAAGACTTTACTCTTTGGCTCAAGGAGGCAGCATCAAACTTTTCAAACCTTTTTTGAATGCACAGAGTCTGAGATTTTTCCATCCAACGTTTCCTTTACAAGGATCAGAGCATCATTATAGTCTCATGACTCTCCCAGCCTGCTCCAGCTTCCTATTGTTCTTCAGACATTTCCCCTAATAAATCACTTGCATGTCTAATCTTGTTTTGGAGTCTACTTCTCAGAGATTCCAGACTAACAAAGGTGGTGCCAGAGGTGGTCCAAAGAAACAAATGGCATTATGGGAACTTGGCACTGGCTCAGCTACCATCAGCTGGACACACAGGACAGCATCCTGGCCAGTAAGTGGAACACAATTGTCACTGGTAAAAGATGACAGAGAACCTTTGCTCTGTATTGAGTAGACTCAGCATTGAATTCATCTAAGAGCTCCTATGCTGGCATTGCAACAAAGTTCAAGCAGCGTTACTTTTGTTTTGTTCAATACCATTTCACTCTTTCTTTGTAACCCATGATTTTCTTTCTTTGCCTGGGTCTTTGCCTTGATAGTCTGCCATAATCCTATTTTTTTCTAGCACTGAATCCCTTATTTAGCTCTAGAAAATCTGCTCACAATCCCTGATGATACTGAAAAGCCTACCTACCATATGGCTAGCGTTATGTTATCTCACTAATCCTTACAAACTCTGCCAGTAGTTATTATTACCTTATCTAGAGGTGAGACCAGAAATATTCAGTGAATGAAATGAGACTGTAGTATACCTGTATTACCGTTTGGCTATGGCTCATTTACATAGGAGATGAGGGGATTTCAAGGGAAAATCTTGAATCCTGACTAGTACAGACATGTAGGTGTCTGACAAACTGAGAGGCCTGTGTTGATAGACAGTTTGCAGAGTAGATTATAAATACCTGAAGAAAATTCACCAGAAGGAAAGAGTGAGTGTATCACAATGAACCCAATTCATAAGCAATTCCTAGAGATCAGAAGAAAGTGAGAGACCAAGGCAGAGCATAGCAGCTGTCACCCAGCCCTTGAGTGTCCCTTAAAGTGTTTTTGAAGACACACAGAGGTGTGTGTGTGCCCCCTGGAGAGTGACAGCACTATAGATATTTATTGGAAGAGCTATCACAATAATTGCTGAAGGATTTCGGATTCAGGCAGTCTTGCTGCGGCAATTCTACCCTCTCTACCACCCCCAGTGGAGCAGAAAGTAAGTGATACAGAAGGGAGGAGTCATCATTGCATAAAAAGCAGTGAAAAGGAGTATAGGGGGATGGGAATACACACAAGAAGGAGTAAGAGCAGCGGTGGAGCTCCTACAGGCCGACTCCGACACATTGGCAGGGAACTGCATCAACTGGTGGCGGTGGCAGAACTGCCTCTCTGGGCAGCAAGGATGTACCAGAAGCACATTTCCCACTAGAATGGCACCAGGCAGCAAAAGCTGGAGAAACATTCATTCATTTCTTCAACAAATATTTACTGAGGAGTTACTGTGTGCCAAGCACAGTTGATCTTTCTTTTTACTGGCAAGGAGGAAGCAGAGGTGTTTAGGGCTATAGCAAAAGAGTGAAAAACAAGGAGCTGTCTAACTAAACTCAGTTATACCGACCCCCAAAGTCCTATTGTAAATCCTACTTTACCAAGCTTTCTTCTTTGCATACCTTCTAAGCAGAGTCTTTATCCACTTATCTAACATCCTTTCCTTATTTATTTATTGAAGACTTTTTTAGGGGACTAGTCTTTTACTGATTATATGGATTGAAAATATCCTGTCCTTGTCTATTATTTGGCTTTGCAGAAGCAAGCATTCATTGTTCTGTGATCTGATAAATCTCTATATATGCCTTTGTGGCAGTTGACCTTCTTGTCCACAATGTCTCCCCTTGAAGGCTATGGAAACAATGCTAGACTTGAAATCAGGGTATTTGGATTAGGGCAAAAGTCCTCCAACATTATTAGCACTATAACCTTGAGTAAGTTTCTTGATGCTAACATTAAACCCTACAGCATCAGATACTAGGTGAGGTTTCTTATATATGATATCTGATTTAATTTTCACACTTATTTACCTATTTTCAGGTGAAGAAATATTCTCAGAGAAATAGCAATTTACCCAGTGATACACAGCTAGCTAATGACAGAGTTGGGAATCAAATCTAAGTACAACTCCAAAATTTATGTTCCTTTCTTATCTTAATGCATGCTTCAAGGATTCTCATGTGAAAAATCACACACACACACACACACACACACACACACACAAAAGATAGCTAAATGAAACTATGATCCCTAAATCTCTCATTGCTCTAATACCCATGATTCAAAATATCTGTTGAAAACCAGCAATCATAAGACACTCTAGGGAGGGACAACTGACTCAAATCCACTGATGGTGTAGAGGAAAGCAATTAAAAGCAAACAGCAATGGAGTGACTAAGAGCTTGATTTTAAAAACCATTCAACACTGACTGCACGAGATTACCCATACAGATTAGAATAAAGTCTTTTATGACAAGCTTTGCAATTCACCATGAAAAGCACCTAATGTATAGTAGATATATTTTACTGAAAGTCCACTGTACACTGAGAATTTACTTAGTGTGTCTCCTTTAGTCCTCAAGAGAACCTTATTAGGTGGATATTTTACTCTCCATTTTACAGAGGTATAAACTGAGACAAAGAGAAGTTATATGGTCCCACAGTTAGGAACACCCATGCTTGTCTCCAGTGCCCCACCCAACACCATGCAGTTGTAAACATCCCCCTCTTAGAAATCCACACCCAATATAAAAACATTGCCACATGAGGTTCTGTTTTTGCAGCAATTTAGTCTTTTAAGACATTGTTATTGTTGAAGAACCTCCTTAGATCTTCAATATTTGAGGGCTCTTCTGAGTTAGCAGAGTGAAAGAAAGCATTCAGAGAGAGTTACGGGTCTTTCCCAGAGTGGGAAGTCTATAGACATAGACTAGCTATATACTTTAAGAAAACTTTTATAATGTATTTATTGATGACTTCTCAAGAAAGAAACTATGTTGGAAATTTAAGGCTAACACTTCCTTGTTGAACATCTAAAAATCCTAAAACCCTTTAAAAGGTGGGCTGGAAAATTCATGTATTACCTACTTCACTATTAAAGTTCATAAATCTCAATAAGAATGCCTGAGAAAATAGAGAGTTGCATGTTCATAACATGGTGACATTTAAAATTCCCTCATAAAGGACTTAATTCTCCTTTGGCCTTATGATCTATTGAAATGGACAGTGGTTATGGGAAGCCACCTGGAAAGAATACACTCCAGGAAATAAAAGGTGGAAGGGGAAGCAATGCATTAAGTTTGAGTGCAGTGTAAATTTCAGAAGAGAATCTAGTTAAAACTTTTAAAATTATTTTTTCAATATGCTTTCAGAGTCAGGAAGACCATGGGTATGATGTGATTGCTAGTTTTTATTGTTTATGCCACCCCTTATTTATGTATTTATTCACTGGAAGACTTGCAACAAGGTGACCAAGTGCAGGTCACCTGTCTAGGGAAGTATGAACATGAAGTCAGGTTTAGAGTAAAAGCACAGCAACTGCTGCCCTGTGTTTTGATGCTATTGCTCAAGTGTATTTTGAATAGCATTTTTCTTTTGTTTGGCTATTTCAGAAGCTGTCAGAAAATCATCCTGATTTTACTCTATGAACCATAGTGATGGAGTTTCTGAGAAGCTTTTGATCCCTTATGACATTTGGTTTTGTGAATTAGACTTTTTCTAATTCTATTTTTCTGAAAAAAAAAGGTCTGTTGTGGTTCTCCCAAATGCCAAAAGGGAAAATACTTATAATGATGTTGCATAACATTTGCTTTCCAAATATCAAGCCTAGAGTACACTCAAGGGTGATAGGATATAAGGTATCTTCCTATTATATGTGTGTGTGTGTATTTCATATTCTTTTAGAAAATGTCATGAGATGATTTTCATTGCATATTCAAGGACTATTTCCTAAGAAAACATAAAATTCTGAATATAGAAAAGTTGAGCTCTAAGCAGAATTCATCTCCCTGAATTCAAATATGTTTCAAATACAGAAGGACTAAGCCTTAGATTCATCACTGTCTCCACCCTCTCCTTCATATCCAATACCCACTTCATCACCAAACTGTGTTGATTTTACCTCAGAAATATCCAGCAGCCACTCTCACACCTTTCATTAGAACTATTTCAACAACCTTCTTACTAGTCTTCTAACCATCAGTTTCTCCCAGTTTAATACATTCTCTTTATAGTACTATCAGAGTAATCTTTAACTGATTAGTTTATATCCCTGATAGATAAGAGTTGCTAATTCCCTATTGCTTTTATGATAAAAAAAAAACTCACAAAATTCTTAACATAATGTCATACAAAGTATGTTTCCAAGAACAATTGCATCAGAACCTTCTAAGGTCCTTACTGAAAAAGAAAGTATAGTCCTATCCGTCTGAGTTTAGTAATCTGCATTTTAACCTTTTATTTAGAAAGAATAAGTCTCCTGGAGAGAAGAGACAACATTTTTTTAAAAAATAAGTTTTGGAAAGAAGAAGCACAAAAATAATATAAGCTTTGAGAATTTCAGTATCTGGCAATATTATGAAAGAGAAATTCTGAAAACCATGACCAGAAATTCCTAGAAGTACTAAATGAACTAATACATAAAAAATTAGAATCATCAAGTCTAGGGGGAAAAGGAGAACACAGATCCAAACAGGTATAATGAGTGGAAATGTGATCACAAAGATTCCATAAAGTCAGACCCAAGTCAGGAAAAAGGTGAACCACAAAGAAGCAAACTCAGAAATAGCAAAAATACTTTTCTAAGCCTTGGTTCTCAGAAGAAATGAAGCCGTTCTCCCTGAGTCTCCATAACTACTACCTGGTTCCTCATGGGAGTTGATGGCTTTAACCCACTTATTTGCTAGGATTAAAATATTAAAGCAAACTATTTTATTTTATAGTGGTCCCAAATCTGCAACATCCCCAAAGACAAATCTCTTTCGGAGAGACACACTGTCAGTCCAAACAGCAAAGGAGTCACATAAGTAAATTTCCAAATATGAGCTACCAAAGAAAAGCCATAAAATACACAAGGAGACAAAGCATCATAGTGAGAGTAATCATTAAAAACAAAGCAAAACAAAAATAAAAGCAAACAGAAACCCAGTGCAGAAAGACTTTGAATGTAGATATTAAGAGACATAGAATAGAAAATTAATGTTTACAATTAACAAAAAGATTATGGTCTATAATTATTATCTCTCACTAAAGGAAACAAGGTTTACATGGATAATCAGCAGAGACAGATCTGGGAAAGAAAGTATAAATCTTTATCTTGGGATACTTTGTCGTATCAGAAAACAATGAAGCTATTAAAGACTACAATAGCCATGTAAAAAAGGCTCTACATGGGCCAAAGATGGAACAATCTGAGCACACACAAAAATAATAATTACAATGGAAATATCAAAGTTTAAATCTATGAGTTCATAATGATACTTAAAGCAAGAACTCATAGGCCACATATAAAGTGTTTTAGGCAACCAACACATTATGCTGAAACTGTTAAATAAAAGAATCCAGCATTTTATCCCAAATTATCTAGATGTACAATTCACATTTTGGGATAAATGCTGGATTCTTTTATTTAACAGTTTTCAGCAACATCTACATAACCAAATAGTCAATGTGTTTTTAAAAGAAATATTCCATTTAATAAATGAAGAATGATAGACTTAATATATCACCATTGAACAACCCTTAATGAAATACTGAATCTATAAAATGATCATTAATGGTTAGTAAGTCACTAGATGAAAAGACCATGCAGAATTTAAACAGAAGGATCAGATCAACATAACCTAAATAAGTGCATCAATCTTACCTCAAAAAGAGACAAATAGGCATAATGAGCCTCTTGGTGAAAGGACACATTATTTATGAAGTATTTTTGCCAAAGTATTGAATATTAATCTAATTAAGCTTCTATATCCAACTATTAGTTTACAGAGAATATAGGGCAAAGAAACATAAAATAATACCATAATGATACAATCAGCAAAACCTAGGCTGTGAAAGTTCCTATAGGACAAGCCAGGTCTGGACCTGGTTTCTTCTTCAAACGATAAAGGGAAAAAAGAAAAATACAGGGAAGAGGAACATAAAGAATTTAAAAGGCTTAAGATACTGTATTGGTTTGCTATGCTACTGTAACACAATATAAAGACAGGGTGGCTTAAAAAAACAAGAATTTATTTTCTCACAGTTCTGAGGTCTGGCAGTCCAAAATCAAGGTGTCAGCAGGTTCGGTTCCTTCCCAGGCTTCTTACCATGGTTCCTACCTTCTCACTGGTTCCTCGCACTGTCTTTCCCCTGTGTGGCCCGCACCACTGCTGTTTCCGTGTGTGCCCAGATTTCCTCTTCTTATGAGGGCATTCATCAGATTGGATTAGAGCCCACTCTAATTGCCTGATTTTAACTTAATCATCTCTTTAAAGGCCCCAACTCCAAACACAGTCACATTCTGAGGTATAGGAGGTTAGGGCTTCAACATTTGGATTTTTGGGAGACACAATATAGTCCATAATACTCCACCCTCTGGACCACCAAAATTCATGTCCTAATATGCAAAATATATACATTCCCACCCCAAAAGCCCAAAAGTCTTAACCCATTCCCACATCTACTCTAAACCTCAAGTCTCATCTAAATTCATCTAAACCAAGTGTGGGTGAGACTCAAGCTACAGTTCATCCTGAGGCAAAATTCCTTTCTAGCTATGAACCTGTGAAACCACACAAGTTATCATCTGCTTCCAAAACACAGTGATGGTACAGGGATAGAATAGACATTCCCATTCCAAAAGGGAGAAATCAGAAAGAAGAAATGGGCCACAGATCCCACCTAGCAGGGTAAATTTTATTAGTTTTTAAAGCCTGAGAATAATCCTCCTTGGCTTGATGCTCTGTCCTCTGGGTCCATCCGGATGGCAGGTGCCCACCCCCTCCTCCACAACATTGGGCTGTAGCCTCTTATTTCTAAACACAAGTCACATTTTGAGATACTGGAGGTTGGGGCTTTAATATATGATTTGGGGTGGGCAGTATACAATTTGGACTATAACAGAGATATGTCAAACAGATATATTATGTGAAGCATTTTGGATCATAACCCAAACAAACTGTTAAAAAATTTTAAACAATCAAGGATTTGAAATAATTAAATATCAAATGATATTAAGGTATTTTTTAAGTAGTTCTATTTTAAAGTTCTTATCTTATGGAGATGATAATACTTAAGAAGATTTATTAATGAAATTATATGACATCTGGAGTTTGCTTTAAAATAACAAAGCAGGGGGATTCAATAAGTCAAAATTGACCTTGACTTGATAATTGTTGAAGGGGAGTACTGGGTATATTGGGGTTCACATACTATTCTGTTTACTTGGGTATATATTAAAAATGTTTTACAATTAAAGGTTCCAGTGTAAATAAATAAACATGTTTAGTATGTTTAAAGAAGTAAAGGAGTAAGTCAAAACACGACCAAGAAGAAATCAATGGACTGAACCAGTGAGCACAAAAAGATACTTCACACACATCAAAAGGTATATGTGCACAGTTAACATTAAAATTCATTAGGTAAAGGTGAATTGTTCACTAAATGTTGAGTCAATTAATTATCATTAAAGGGAAAATAAAAATAGGCACCTATCTTATACCATGCAAAAATGAAGCAGGCCAGCTTTGTAATTTTCATAAGAAAATAGAGAGGAATATATTTTATTTGGGGCCCTTCACAAGATACAAAATACTCTAATCACACACAAACAAAAAAAAAAACACTGACAGATTTCAATATATTAAGATAGTTCCAGTATATCTTTCTATGTATTTATATTGTTCACTGTGAGAAGAATGAGACTCTTAAAGCACCCATCTTCTCCCTTACTCTAATCCTCATTAGGCTGGGAACCCCCTATTGTGATCTATTTCCCACCTTCCATAAATCCTGAAACTACCTTCTGTGCTCTCTGCCCTTCAAAATCCTCATCATCAGAAAAATCCCCTATATCCTCAGATTCATCTCTAAAACTCCCTTTACCTTCTACTCTTAAAAACTTGTCTCTCCCTTTAGGACTTCACCTCTCCTGTAGTCTTTCAGATGGTGGCTATCTTTTCACCTACATCGTTTGTACCACTGGGCCTAGAGGTAGGGTACCTATACCCACTGCACATACTGATGCTTCCACATTACTCTCTTCTTCTTCCCTAAAACCCCGAACTTTAAATTTATGTCTTCAGATTATATCACCCCTCATCTCAACCCCAAATCCACTTCCTTTCATTTCTTTATGACTTTACCTCCTGACTTACACTGTCTCTGACACTTCTCTTGCTTTAATTTCTTGAGGAGTTGAATATATACAATTATTTTAGGACAATCTCACCTTTCAGTTTCTTGAACTTTTCTCCTCTAGCAAGTCCTCTATCATATCTTAGCTATTCCATGCCCATCTTGCTGCTTTAGAATTTATTGCTAACAGTTGCAGCCCCTTCATAATCTGAATTTTATGCATCTTTTATTAATAACAATTGCAGCCCCTTCATAATCTCAATTTTATGCATCTCTCTGACCACCTCTTCCTATCTTTTCATCTCATCACTCTACTGAAACAACTCTTGTCAAGGTCCCTAACGACTGCCACATTAATAAATGTAATGATCAATCTTCGTTCTTCTCTTTGGCTTATCCATAGCATTGGCTACAGTTGATCACTCCTTTATTTGCTATTTCTTTCATTATATTCTGTTGAATTTCTTCATATTTCACTGATTACTCCTCTACAAGCCCCTCTCTATCTCCTCTCCTAGACTTGTGTCCCAGGACTCAGTCTTTTACAATCTTCTTTTCTATCTATACTCACTCCTTTAGTGATCTTATCCCTTTCTATAGTATTAAATGCCACTCTTTGTAAACTCCCATATTTATATTACCAGTTCAAATGGCTCTTTTAAGCTTCAGACTCATTTATAAAACTATTTATTTAATATTTTCACTTGAAAATCTCATACAAATCTCAAGCTTAGCATGTCTAAAATGAACTCTTGAATCTTCCCTAATGTCTAATTCCCATATAAGTTAATACATCAATCCTTCAAATTGCTCAAGCCAAAAACCTTGGAGTCACCCTTGGAGTTACCCTTGACTTTTCCCCTCTCATTCTTATGCAAATTATGTTTTTATTCTTAATAAATTCTTCACAAAAAGAAATCCAGAATTCAGTGACCTCTCACCATTTACACTACTATCACTGATCCACGCCACTATCATCTTTTACTAGGATTATAGCAACCCTTGTCCGTTGTAATCTATTTGCCCAATATCAATCAAAATAAAAGCCAAAGTCCTTAAAATGACCTAGAAGATCTTACCCATTCTACCTGCCCTTGGCTTTCTGGCCTGTTTCACTTCTCTTTCCCTCACTTGTTCTGCTCTAGCCATGTTGACCTCCTCATTTTTCTGGTTATGTGAATTGATGTTGCCTTAGAATTTTGAACTGTGAATTGATGTTGCCTTAGAATTTTGAACACACCTTAAGAATTTTGAACTGACTGGTCTCTGAGCTAGGAATGCCATTGCCCCATTACCTCCTGGTTAATTGCCTACCTACTTCAAATCTTTGCTTAAAACTCACTTTCTCAGCAAGTCCTCCAATATCCAATCTCTTCGCTCAATTTTTTTCTCATAATATTTATTATGTTCAAACATACTCTGTAATTTACTTAGTGTATTGATTATTGTTTGTCTTCACCTATTGGAGAGTTCAATAAGGGTGAAGATTTTGTTTTGTTTTCCAAAGTACTCCAACATTCAATAAATGTTTGTTGAATGAATGTATAAACAAATGAATCCATGAACACATACATGAATAAGAACTTCTGTTCATCAAAAAACATAATAATTGAAAAGACTAAGCATAAACTATGAGAAGATATTTACAACATGTATAATAAAGAAAGGCTTAATATCATAAATGTATTTTTGAAACAAATACTATGAATAGATAAGAAAAAGATAAACATCTTAATAGGAAAATTGGCCAAAAGAAAGAAAGAAAGAATAGGCATTTCTCAAACAGGAAATGTGAATGGTCAATAAATAATGAAAAGTTGTTTTATCCTCATTAGTGATCAAGAAAAAGCAAATTGAAGCTATAATAAGGTATTACACATCTACCAATTGGTAAAAAACAGAGTTTGTTGGAAATGGGAAAACCCATACATTGCTAGTAGGTAATATAAATTGGTTATTTAAATTGCATTAGAAAATAATTCAGCACTATCTGATAGGACTGAAGATACACATACCTACAATTCAGTAATTCTATTCTGAGGTATATCCTAGAGATAATTTTCTACCTATGCTCCAGGAGATATACCAGAATTTTCATCGTTTCATCATGTATAATGGCAAAAAATTCAATTTAGCTTCAATATCCATCTACTGGGTAATGGATAAAGATCAATATTCATACCATGGGATACTTTACAATGGTGAAAATGAATAAACTCTGGCTTTATACATTAACATGTTGAATAAAAAGAAGTGATATAAGTTAACTAGTATTTTTTAAAATTTAGAAACAATTGCTTAGAGATACATG
The DNA here is from genome assembly GCF_040802235.1 of Manis javanica. Classification (NCBI taxonomy): domain Eukaryota; kingdom Metazoa; phylum Chordata; class Mammalia; order Pholidota; family Manidae; genus Manis; species Manis javanica. The sequence continues at coordinate 229,806,029 of NC_133156.1, read as the reverse complement.
ATACATTATTGTGTTTTGAAACATGAGAATGTTAAAAAAAATAGTTAACATAGTGTTTATTCAGGTAAAAAGCAAAGTGATGTGATTGGAATTAAATACACAAGTAGCCTCAAGTGGTATTGATGATGTTTTCCTTCACAAATTGAGATATCTTTTTGGTTCTGGTACCAATTCTGATGTGTGTGTGTGTGTGTGGTGGGAACATGGGAGAGGTTCTCCCACACCAAGAACAAGCAATTTGGTGGACACTTGGAAATAGCATCAGGTTCCACAGGTTGTGAGTTTAGTCCTAAACTCTCAACCCACTTCAATGCCAATTCTAAGACCAGATTGTTACTTCTGCTTCTGACCAACTGGCTACAGATTGGCAGTTACCATGACTCAGAGAAACATCTAGTTTACTAGATCACTTGTTTATTATAAAAGGGTATCTCAGGAACAGCCAGATGAAAAATGCATAGGGAAAAGTATGGTGAAAGGGGGAAGAGCTTTCATGCCCTCCCCGAGTGCACCAGTCTCGCTGAACCTCCACGTACTCACCAACCCAGAAGCTCTTTGGACCCTGTCCTTTTGGGTACTTACAGATGCTTCATTACATAGACTGTGATTGATCAATACTGGCCATTGACATTTGGTTCCACTTCCAGCCCCTCTCCCTTCCCTAAAGGTCTGGAGGTGGGACTACAAGTTTCAACCTTCTAATCACACAGTCACTTCTCCAGGCAACCAGCGCTCATCCTTAGAAGTGGTACAAAATCCACTTCATTAACATAACAAGACACCTCTTTCACTTTCATCACTTAGGAAATTCCAAGGGTTTTAGGAGCTCTGTGCCAAAATCAGGGATGAAGATCAAATATATATATATTTCCTATGATAACTCACAGGAGGATAGCTTCACAGGTGTTCATGCTATTGTTATGCTTATATTTTACATTGTATGTATTTATTTGAAAAATATATATGTCTCTCTTTACTCAGTCTTGATTAAAAGTGAAAAACAGTCCAGGAGATTTCCCAGAGAGGAAAATTTCTCTAAGGAGAAGTCCTTAGAGCTGATAATACTTTGTTAATTCAGGTACTGCGCTGAAAATTGGTTTAGTCTCTGTTGATAAGGAAGCTGTCTGAAACAGAATATTAAAGACCCAATGATCTAAACAAAAAGAAACCTTGGTTGAGTCAAGTGTTTGAAGTGGGATTAAATTCAAGCCTGTTTATCATAGACTGTAGTTATGTTTTGCTGGGAGTCAAAATAAAAGATGATTCCATTGATACAAAATTGTGTTTATATAAAGCCTGCATTTACCCATCCGGTAAGTAACCCTTTCACTCCAAGGCTTGTGCAATCCTCAAAAATTTGAAAGTATATTTTAGAGAATTGACTGAGTCTTAAGGCATGTTTATTGTAGAAAGCACTGTAAGTTTATGAAATATGTCATTTATTTACTCTATCAATTATCTCACTATTTTTCCTCTCCTTTCTAGACAGAAATATAATTCAGTGGACTAATAGTCAAATAGTTCAACTAAAATGCAAAGTATTGTTTTCCCCACATTTGAGCTGACTTTTAAATGTCCTTAGCTTTTTAGTGATTGCTTTAGTGTAGGAAACAAGAGTCTTCTTGCTCTGGACCCTATCACTGCTCCAGCCTCACCCTCACTATATGCCTTCATGGATCCTTCATCCTTCATTCTACTTATATTTCTGTTCTGATTCTCTCTCTAAGCCCAATGTCATCCATCACCCCCAGTAATGTAACTCAGCATGTGAAGCTCTTCACCGTCCACATTTCGATCTCATTTACAATCCCTGACTCTATCCACATTCCTGCCACATTTAAGTCAATGTTCTAAAATTAACAAGTCTGCTATAGACTGAATATTTGTGTCCCCCCAAAATGTGTATATTGAAACCTTGTCCCTACTGTAATGATCTTCGGAGATTTACACTTTGGGAGGTGACTTAGTCATGAGGACAGAGCCTTCCTGAATGGGATTAGTTCCCTTATAAAGGACACCTCAGAGAGCTCCCTTGTCCCTTCTGTCATATGAAGAGGCAATGAGAAGACAGCCCATCCATAAACCAGGAAGTAGGACCTCCTCACCAGATGCTGAATCTGCAGGTAGCTTCATTTTGGGTTTCCCATTCTCCAGAACTCTGAGAAACAAATTTCTATTGTTTGTAAGCCACTCAGTCTACAGCACTTTGTTATAGCAGTCTGAATGACTAAGGCAACATCAATTCACATAACCAGAATTTTGCATATATTATCTCTCTGACTGGAAAGCCTAAAGAAGCCCTACTCATTTCCAAAGAATTACACACTTCCCATAAAGCCTTCTAAAGTCTTTACCAGACAAAGCAAGCCATTCCCTTCTTTGAGGTCCCATTGCATTTTCTGCAAAGTTTGGTCAACTATGTACTTATTTGATTAAGTATCCAACTCTCCAAGTACTCTGGGAGCAAAAGGCCCTGTCTTGGGCTCCATACCTCTGCAGTACTCCCAATTAGAGTGACTTATTGGAAACTCTCCAAGTTCCTCTGTAGCTTCTGGAACTAGCCAGAGTGGGCAGTGCTCTCAGAGCCCAACATCCTAAGCCCTGATGTGAACCCACATAGGCTGGGTTCCATATGTCCCATTTGGAAGTCTTTCTGATTTCTATCCCCAGCATGATAGTGATCAGTTTCCTCAAGAATCTCACTTTTCAATCTTGGCTCTGCTATTCATTTGCTCTATGATGTCTTTAGATAAATTACTATGGACTTCAATAGTTCTGGAGGTCCTTGCCACAGCAATCAGAAAACACAAAGAAATAAAAGGCATTCAGATTGGCAAGGAAGAAGTCAAACTGTCCTGTTTGCAGATGACATGATGTTGTACATAAAAAATCCTAAAGAACCACTCTAAAACTACTGGGTCTAATATCTGAATTCAGAAAAATTTCAGGATACAAAATTAATACACAGAAATATGTTGCATTCCTATACACTAACAATGAACTCGCAGAAAGAGATATCAGGAAAACAATTTCATTCACAACTGCATCAAAAGGAATAAAATATCTAGGAATAAACCTAACCAAGAAAGTGAAAGACTATACTCTGAAAACTTCTAGACACTCGTGAGAGAAATTAAAGAAGATAACAGTAAATGGAAACACATCCCGTGCTCATGGATAGGAATAATTAATATTGTCAAAATACAATATTACATTCATCTACAGATTCAATGCAATCCCTATCAAAATACCAACATCATTCTTTAATGAACTAGAGCAAATAGTTCTAAAATTCATATGGAAACACAAAAGACCCCAAATAGTCAAAGCAATCTTGAAAAGGAAGAGTAAACTGGGTTGGGGGTAAGGAGGCCGATTACACTTCCCGACTTCAAGCTCTACTACAAAGCCCAAAGCCACAGTAATCAAAACAATTTGGTACTGGCACAAGAACAGACCCATAGATCAATGAAACAGACTATATAAGCCCAGATATAAACCCAAGCATATAAGGTCAATTAATATATGATAAAGGAGCCATGGAATACAATGGGGAAATAACAGCCTCTTCAACAACTCGTATTGGCAAAACTGGACAGCTACATGCAAGAGAATGAAACTGGATTATTATCTAACCCCATACACAAAAGTAAACTCAAAATGGATCAAAGACCTGAATGTAAGTCATGAAACTATAAAACTCTTAGAAGAAAACATAGGCAAAAATCTCTTGAATATAAACAGGAGCAACTTTTTACTGAATGCATCTGCTCAGGCAAGGGAAACAAAGTCAAAAATGAACAAATGGGACTACATCATGCTAAAAAGCTTCTGTACGGCAAAGGACACCATCAGCAGAAGAAGAAGGCATCCTACAGTATGGGAGAATATATCTGTAAATGACATATCTGACAAGTGGTTAACATCCAAAATATATAAAGAACTCACATGCCTCAACACTCAGAAAGCAAATAACCCTATTAAAAAATGGGTGGAGGATATGATCAGACACTTCTCCAAAGAAGAAATTCAGATGGCCAATAGGCTCATGAAAAGATGCTCCACATTACTAATCATCAGGGAAATGCAAATTAAAACCACAATGAGATATCACCTTACACCAGTTAGGATGGCCAACATAGAAAAGACTAGGAACAACAAATGCTGGCGAGGATGCAGAGAAAGGGGAACCCTCCTACACTGCTGGTGGGAATGTAAGCTAGTTCAACCATTGTGGAAAGCAGTATGGAGGATCCTCAAAAAATTAAAAATAGAAATACCATTTTACCCAGGAATCCCACTCCTTGGAATTTGCCCTAAGAATATAGGATCTCAGTTTCAAAAAGATATTTGTACCCCTATGTTCATCACAGCACTATTTACAATAGCCAAGAAATGGAAGCAACCTGTGTCCATCAGTAGATGAATGAATGGATAAAGAAGATGTGGTACATAAACACAGTGGAATATTGTTCAGCCATAAGAAGAAAACAAATCCTACCATTTGCAACAACATGAATGGAGCTAGAGGGTATTATGCTCAGTGAAATAAGCCAGGCAGAGAAAGGCAAGTACCAAATGATTTCACTCATCTGTGGAACATAAGAACAAAGCAAAAACTGAAGGGACAAAACAGCAGCAGACTTACAGAACTGAAGAATGGACTAACAGTTACCAAAGGGAAAGGGCCTGGGGAGGGTGGGTGGAAAGGGAGGGAGAAGGGGAATAAGGGGCATTATGATTAGCCCATGTAATACAGCGGGGGGTCATGGGAAAGGCACTTTAGCACAGAGAAGAGTAGTGACTCTATAGCATCTTACTATGCTGATGGACAGTGACTGCAATGGGGTATGTGGTGGGGACTTGATAATGGGGAGAATCTAATAATCACAATGTTGCTCATGTGATTTTATGTTAATACCAAAATTTTAAAAAATGGGAAAAATATTACTATGGACTTGAATCTCTTTATACTGAAATTAGAGGATTGAACCCTAGCTAATATTTGAGATACAGTTCAGATATAAGAATTCATGACCTTTCCATTCATTTATTAGTCTTATCACTTTTAATATATCAAAATTTATTTAAAATGAATGAACACTCAACCATATCTTTAGTTGCACTGATAAATACTGAGATGGAAAAGAAAATATTTGCAGTAATATTTAAATTAATAATAAAACAAAGATACATGTATTTTGGGGGCTATACTTTCAGTGATAAATCTAGGATTTTTCCACTTAATTTTCTAAAGTATGTTTTATTGCTTATAGACATATTATATGTAAGTATAAACATATAATATAATGAGTTATTATTGACCATTTGGAGAGTTTAATTTCACTTTAAGATTAACAAATTAGGGCATGCATTTTAAATAATCACATATTTTTTTCTTTTATGAGGACTCAATATCTAGTATTTAAAATTGATGTAGACAGATATTAAATATAATAAATAAGAAAATTAGGACTTAATTCTGAAAATTCATTATGGCAGAAAAACAGCTATGTTGCCAACACATAAATAAACATGTTGACAGAATTGACAATTAAAGATAATATGAAACAATTCAGGTTTCTAGCACTATACATGTTATATTTTATTTAATTAATTTCAATAATTTTGAAATTAGCACTTGTAATTTCTTTATATGTACACAATAGTTTAAAAGAAAAATGTGTGTCAAAAAGAAAACCAAAAAAGAAAGTGGAAATAAGCATGCAGGCATGTTCATTCTTCATAACATTCAAGCTGGCAAAATCAAAAGCATGATAAATGTTTTTATAAGGTGCTTGATAGAGTAAATGTATTAAAAATTAAACAGTATTATTTAAATATAGCATTTAATATGACTACTATATCTGTGTGTATAATTCAAGTTATATTAAAGTTAATTTAAATATTTTGTATAATAAGGAAAGAAAACCAGTAGCTCTGAGAAAATACAATTGGTCTCTGGCTAGGAGCTAGTTAATGATAGCAAATGAGTTAGTAAGATCTTTTTTTTTTAACTTCTGTGCATATTGATAGTCTGGCAAAACTGTTAACTCTTGCCAGAGTGTGTCTTTTACAAAATTTTCCTACAGTCATGCTGGTTCTTACTGTTCATTGGTGATATCACAACTATAAGCAACTGTGAAAAACCATGAGGACTGCTCACTTGTAGAAGACCCAAAATATTTTAAGGCTTTTATGTTCCACATGGGGTAAAGTTGAGAGATCCTTAAGTTTCACTAGCTTCAGAGAGAAATCTTTGCTTGTGCTTCGTTGTTAGAAAACGTGTCTCCTCTAATTATGAAAGTAGAGCTGTGGCCATTGTTTATTCTCAGGAATTTTTATCTAAAACAACTATCAATTCTACTTTGTCAACTCATCTGAATGTTGTCCTTCAAAATCAGGCCCCTATTTTGAATATACATCTTATATTTAAATAGATACAGAGGGGACAAGGAGATAGTCAGACAGGAAGATACAAGGAGTAAGAAAGAGAGAATTCAAGATTTATTTTATATACATACATCTATTAGATAGATAGATAGATAGATAGATAGATAGATAGATAGATAGATAGATAGACAGACAGACAGACAGACAGACAGACAGACAGATAGATAGATAGATAGATAGATAGATAGATAGATAGATAGATAGATAGATAGATGATACATACATACATACATACATACATATATACATACATAGACAGACAGATAGACACATACACACATAAATGATCTTTAGAGCGTTGGTTTTAGAGACAAAGCACTCAGGTTGTCTTTTACATATAGATCATCTTTGGCACTTCTCAGAAAGCTACTTAGTAGCACCAAAGAATTTACTCCTTCATCTTGCTCATGTACTTCATGACAGACATAAAAACAAAAAAAGGATCTTAAGAATAGTTGGCATGATTAGTATGCTCCAAATTTTTCCAGCATTGCTCAATAGCATTACAGAATGTGTTCTGTTTTTCAGGCCGTCAATGTAAGAAAGCTCTAAAATCAAAAAGGCAGCCTTATCTTTCCCTCTGGGCACCACAGATTTTATTCATATTTTTTATATGTTCACTTAACAACAATTTATTACTTTCACATTTTCAGGATGTGAAAGAGCTGGCATAATAATTACCAGCAAAACGCTTCTAAATGACCATGTCCCATGGTTGAAATCCTTGTTATTAAAAGTTATTGGGGTAGACAGCTCAGAAGCTGGATTGTAAAGGAAGTGAGTAAAGTTCTATATATTCATCAATGACTTTATTTCCCACATTAATGGGTATTAGAATTTTAAAATGAATTCTGGAAAGATAAACTAACCAAAGTTTGTGCAGAAACAGAACTGAAATGGTCAGATGCCCTGTTCAAAGTTCTTAAGAACAAAACTAATACTAAAAGTAGGAATTCAACCCTTGTGTAAATTGTCCTGAACTTCCAGAATTAGTCCACATGACAGACCAACACTATCCAAGGACGCAGCATTCAACCTGCACATTTGCCATTAGGAAAGCCATGCTTCTGACTTGATTTACCTGTTTCTAACTAGATTCTAATTGAGCTCCCATAAATCCAGTCTCACCTTTGCCCTGGTATTCTCTGTTGTCTAGAAGCTAAAAGATGAAAAAGGAAAAAAAAAAGAGAGAGAAATGTTTAAATCCCAACTATTCTTCTGCTAATCCTTTTCTTCCAAGAACGGATTTGACTTCTTCCTTGCTTGAAAACTGTCACGCAATGAACAGGATCGTTAACCCACTCTGCTGGATTTGCAAATGCCACTACAACCAAAAGTGCCCTCATGCTTCAGGTAGGACTCTAATTAAACTCCCAACTACTCACTGTCCCATCTGACTTTATGGGTTTGGTTACTGAATGTCAAGTGTAGAAAAGAAAGAATTTATTCTCAAGGATTATGTGGAACTGAATCACACAAAAATTATGCACCTGCACCTAGCTACAGCCGCTGTGTTCCTACGGTAAAAACACAGCAACAACACATTCCTTAAGTGTTTCTAAATGTTGGCTCTGCTCCCCATGGCACATGGCACTGAAAGAAAAATCCCTATAATAAATAATAGTGTCTTTCATCTGAGGTCACAATCTAACATCTGCAGGGGAAACTTCCTTCCCTAAAAATTCTAGGCATGATACTGGACAGAATTAATACTTCTAGACTTAGTAGTTTCTTACTTAGTGCAGAGAAAGTGGGGAGTATTTAGTGACCGTTGTCTCTGAATTTTCCTTGTCATAGGAATGATGAAATTGTTTTTGAAAACCAGCATTTGTAACTATATGTTGCACTAAAAATGTGACCATTGTAGAGTATAATACAACTTTGTTTCTCTCTAAACCTTAAAGTTTTAAAAACTTTGCAACACTTTAGCTCCCAAGAATCCACAAGGGAAAGTTTCACCCATCAGAATACAACCTATCCATCCTAGAGAAGTTACTTGTTCTGTTAGAGAAATTAACAACCAATCAACCTTTTAAAATAAATTAGCAGTGCCAGGTCTCTAAACCTGGTCTCTTCCCACTGAATGACTTGAAGTTGGGGTATATTCACTCCTCAGGGAACCATCCAACTGTATTCCTGTCCATTTAAAGTGTATCCATGATTTATCAAGCCCCGTACAGAAGACAGTTGGCAAGCCACATCACATACAGGATAAGAACCTATTTATATAAGCTGGTGGCCTTGTAGGGAATTAAGAAATACAAAATAAAATAATCAGGGTAATATTCATTTATGTATTGAAGTAAGGCTTATGAAATGCTACAAGTAACATAGCCTTAAAAGGATGCATCAAAAACATTCTCACTGGCATGTTAAGTATTGCATATAGATATTGCACTAAGATATTTAAGAGAGGCTACACAAATCCAAATTTAAAATGGAAATGTTTAATGCAATCAACAAAGAGAAGCATTGTGAATGTGAAACATGAGTTGTCTCCCTTTGTAAAAATTCTCTGTGCCTTTTCCTTGGCCATATTTAAATTGTGATTTTCTTAGGCCGCCCCTTCCTCTCTCCTCTTGGTGCTAAGTAACAATATCGTAGTGGTTATACAGTGCTAGGACTTTTAATGCATGTGTTCCTTAATGCTGGTGAAAGAAATCTCAGGAATATAAGAAGGATAAAAATGTTTCCCTCCCTACAGCTGCAATATATCATATATATATGTGTGTATATATATATACATATATATAATATATATATAATATATATCTATATGTATTATTCTGCCTCATCCATCTAGTTCTGATATATTCAGTGAATGGAAAATATCTACAGAAGTATTGATCTTGTTGTTCCTATGAAATACATGTGAAAAAGTATAATCTTTTCTGTATTAGGCTATTGAAACTGTACTTATGCATGTTATTTGTACAAAGAGACTTTTGGGACACCTAGACTTCAGAGGTTAGTGCTCAGCCCTGAGAAATATAACCTGTTAGCCCTCCAAGCTTGCAATTCTGATTGTCCATATTACAATAATTATCTGACCTGCTAATAATATTCAAATTGGCATCCTTATTTCCTGAAAGTGTAAATAGTTGTGAGGTTTCATTTTAAAACCAGAAGAGCACTTCTGGAATTCCCTTTTCTCTCCCTTTATTCATAAATGTATACCATTAAAAAATGCCATGAAAATGCTGAATTCTCTTCTTTGTCTCATTTCAAATAAACCTAGTATATTCTGGGGCATTCTAAATTACAGTAACAAAAAAATAAGTCCTGAGACTACATACTTTTTAAAATGCAGAAAGAAGATAATCATTTCTAGCTAATAATATATTTAGGGAAGAATTATTTAGTATCTTTCTTGAAACCTAGAGGTTGACTGAAAAACAGAATATACCTTTAACTTCTCTCTCACTTTTAACTTGAATTCCCATCACCTATTTGCAAAACCATGTTCAAATATAACACGCCAGCCCTCATGGGAATCTTCTGATTTACAGATGAACAAATTACAGAGCAATGGGGTTAGGTAAGAATGTCACAATCATGCATAAAAGGGGGAAAAAGTAAGATTTTTAATCTGCTAAATACTAATTTCTGGTGTGTGACCCAGCAGCTGCTTCTGAAAGAATACAATTAATTCCATATGACATTTTGTCTAGTTATTAATGCCCCAATTCTAACACTAGGGTAAAATCTTCTGGCATGTTACAGAATAGACAGAATTAAATGGAAGACTAATCTTTTGCTGTATTACTCATAGTGAATCTTTTTCTAGATTATTCATAATAGCTATCATCTCACTTTGTTTTATTTCAAGTAATATAAAGGACAAATGTTTGAGTAGATGTGTATAGGTTCATGATCAAAAGAAGAAAAATTAATAGTTTCTTTTATATATATCTTTTCTTCCTATCATCCAATTTTACATTGTATTACACTTAAAATCATTATGAGCTCTCCATCCTTAAAGAATATCTCAATTTTAACTTAAGCATAACATTTTTAGAAGCATATTGCCTTAGAGCAGATTCTGTCATCCATGTAGCATTCTTGATCCTTTCATAAAATGGCACTTAAAAGGAGAAAATATAAGAGTATAATAGAGCAGAATAAGGAAAGCGTTTCAGCCCTCAATCAGAAGGAAAAAAATTTTTTAATATAAAGAAGTAAGGAGTTATTTTAATTTCTTCTTTCTAGTAAACTACAGTGAGAAGAATAAGATATGATTAAATCAAATCCATATTTCAAGTAATAAAGGAGAATAATGAGAGGAATCACTTGTCCAGCCAAGTGAGAAGAAATACAATTGTGTTTTCAGATGTTAATCTAACTTCACTGAGCCAAATCATCCATTAATAGGATGGGATACAGAATAAGAAAAGGCCCTTGTGGAATGTGTCTAGGAATGAAGCTACAGACCCATACAGAAATAATTATGATGCAACATGCTGTGACTGGATGAAGTTCTATAACTGAAGAAAAATGCTAGGGGAACATAGAGGAGGGAGGCACTATTTTTGGTTGGGGTAATGAGGCTGGGTGAGAAAAGACTTTAGGGTGATATTTTCTATCTACCTCTCTACCCAAATTATCCCTTGCTATGGTGAGTAGGTGAATAGAAAAATTACTTATAAAACTGTATTTCTGTACAAAAGTTACCTCTTCTCTCAACAAAATTTTAAAAATTTGAATAAACTGTACATTGTTTATAGTTAACTGCCTGCTGGTTCAAGTGGAAACTCCTTAGTATGATACTCAAAACCACTAATATCTGGCTTAACCCAAGTCCCTAGTTTTATGTTTCACCAAGTTATTTTCTTCTAGGTATACTCCTGGAAACTAGAATATTCTGGCCTTTTTTTTTTTCCCCTGTGTATAATTTCACAGCTTCCTCTCTCTAGAATGTCCTTTCCTAATCCTATTTTTATCTGTCATATTATCAATCTCCCATACTGAAACACTCAATGCTGTCATTTATCTTTCTATCCATCTGCGGCGGGTAAAGACGGCATAAATTCTTTGTCACTTCCTAAGAGGTGGGGTCTATTTATGTATCCCCTTTAATCTGGGCTGAACATGTGACTATTTTTGGCCAATAAAATATAATAGATATATTGTGCCAGTTTCGGATTTATCCTTTAAGCTTCTGCATCCTCCCTCACAGTCCACTTGCTCAGAGGGAAGCTAGTTACTTCCATATAAGAAGCCCAACTACCCTGCCATGCTGTCAGGAAGACAAGTGGAGAGACCACATTGAAAGATAGAGATGCCCAGCCACCGCCAGCTGTTCCAGTCATTCTGCCTGAAGCTCCAGATGTGTGAGTGAAGGAGCTGTCTCAGACTCTTAGCCCATCTTCAGATGACTGCATTGCCAGCTATCACCTTACTGCAGGCCCTGGAAGAGTTCAAGCAAGAATTGCCCAGCGGAATCCAGCCCATATACAATAAAATTCAAAATTTAAAGAAAGGACACAAAAAAGGAAGATGGCAAAACAAGAATTTTACATATATATATATATATATATTCATAGTCTTACTAAGGCTAGTCATCTCCTAGGGCATTTTGGGGACCTTAGATAAATTTTCAGTAATGGCATATACAGACACCCAAACAATAGAAAGAAAGAGACCTCCGGTCACTAGGTGGCATTGTCATAAAGTCAGTGGAGAATTCACTGTAAAGCACAGAGCCAGACTGTCCATCCATTCAAAACATCTCATAAATGGATCCAGGGGAAGGTCTTAGCTTCACATGATCTGTTTCAATACAAGATATGTAGTTTTAAAATCCAACTAAACTGCACTTTCATGACTAAAATGTTTTAGATTTGGTGCAGTCTCTTTTGTAAAACAGCCCCAATAAGGTTTTACTTATTTGCAATTTGAAATACATTTCACTTTAAGAAAATAACTTACTAAATGTATGCATGTTTTAATTATGTACTGTTTAAGACATAATTAGAGAGTATGAGTTTTAATTAGGTACTGAGTTTTTATTTAATTCTTTTGTATACTGTTGGGTATGTGCGGGTGTTTATGATTTTAAAGACCTGACTCTTTCTTAATTAGTTTCCACCCATTCTGATCTTTCTGTGAAATAATAAGCTAGCCACATCATCCATTGTGTACATCTAAATATGTGCAAATTTTCTAAGAGACAGAGATTTTTTCTAAGGAACTGAATTTGTGAACTTAATAAAATAACATTTTTTTCTAAGATTTTTACCTGTGGCTAAAGTTGTATAGATCTCCACCGTTATTATGAAGGTCTAACAGTTATATTTTTTTACATAACAACCAGTGTAATTTCTTTAGAGCATACTGTAAAAATAATTTTTATAGTCACCTTGATATATTTAATAATAAATATTTCTTAAAGAAGATTATATGTTCTCAGTATCAACATACTTTCTAAATTCACTCATAGATTTTAATACAAATAATCAAAGTCTCCTTATCTAGGGACCAAAAAGTATGATCTCTATTGCCAATTCCAATTTAGCCACTGTTATCAGCATTTGGGACAGGTAAATAAAAAGAAGGAGGGTAGCATTTTTGAAGTGCCAACTCTGTGCCAGGTCCTTTTATATATAGTCTCACTTAATTCTCTGATTAGCCCTGTGTGGCAGGTATTATTCCACTCTTTAGAAAGTACTTGAACTGGGATTAAAATATTCATGAGATCTGTCTGATGCTAAAACTCATGCTCTTTCTGAAATATCAACTTAATTATCATTAGAAATTAAAATTAGTAAGTAAAATGAGAGTACACCACATATACAAGTATTTGTGTGTTTGGGTGCATTTAATATGAAGTAAACAGTTTTTATTGCTGGTAAGAAATCATAATGAGACAAATTAAAGCATCAAAACAGATGTTTTTCAGCTTGTCTTAAATACTGAAGGGACCAGGCACTGTGAAACTACAGGAACATTCTTTCATTCTCTCAGGCCGTAAGAGAAACATTAAGCAGTGATCTTTTCACTTGTCTTTTCAGAAATAAAAACAGTCATGAGTTGAGAAGCGATATAGTTCTTTATGTTTAAGCAAAAGAAGAGTAACTAAGGAAAATTAATTGTATAATTTAAAAACGCATCAAGTCTTCTTACTTCGTATGGTAGTACCAGCATTATTCCAGAAACAATCATTTTTTTCTAGGTTGATCTTTGCCCAGCAACTACATGGCACTTCCATGAGTAACACTATTGTTTATTCATAGTAGATATAATTTTTTAAAGACACTATGCTCAAGAGCAGTACCAAAATAGTTGTCTTCTATCAAAAGGACAATGTTAAGTTCTTAAGTAGTCTGTGTTTTGACATCTGTAAAATTTGGATATTATTACCTCATGGATCTAGCATTGGGATGAATTAAGAATAAAAACATAAAGCTATTTTGGTGCCTGATATACCTAGGTTCTTGTAGTGGGTTGAATGGTGGTCCCCAAAAAGACATGCCCATGCCCCAATTCCTAGAATCTGTGAATGTTACCTTATTTGGAAAAATAAGATCTTTACGGATTTATGTTAAGGATCTTGGGATGAAGAAAGCAGCCTGGATTATCAGGGTGTGTCATAAATCCAGTAACAAGTGTCCTTATAAAAGAAAGAGGACACTGATAGACAGATGTAAAGATGGAGGCAGAGATTGGAAGGATGTGGCCACAAACTAAAGACACCAACCTCAAGCCACCAGAAGCAAGAAGGAAGGATTCTACTCTGGAGCCTCTAGAGGGAGTATGGCCCTGCCTACACCTCCATTACAGAGGTTTGGCCTCCAGAACCATCAGGGGTATTTTTTCTGTTATTGCACAAAGCCAACCAGTTTGTGTAAGTTGAGAAAGCAGTGACAGGAAAACTAATACAATTATTACATGGTAGTTACTAGTAGGTTAAAGTAATTGCTATGCCTTCCTTTTGGTTTACTTCACAGGCTCTCAACCTTAAATTCACATTAAAATTATCTGGGAAACTCCTAAAATATATATGCCTAGACCCTATCCCCTGAGATTCTGGTTTAATAGGAAGGTGCTAAGGGAGTGATACAGTTCTCAGTAGTTTTTAAAATATCCTAGGTAGATACAATGTGGAGCAAAGGTTGAGATTCATTGTTAATATTGCTCATTCAGTCTGTCTTCCCCATTTGATTTTGAGCTCTATCAGGACAGGGACCATGTTTGAATTGCCCCTGCCTAACACAGTGCCTGACATATAGTCATGTATTTGGGGAATAAATGAATGAATGTCTAATTCTCTAACATATGTTTATTCAAATGTGAAAAATGAACCAAGCATGGCACCTAATCTCAAGCAGTTCTTGATCATGACAGGAGGGTGAGAAGGCAGTTTGGGGATAATAAGCATTACATCAAGTAGAATCACATTCAGCTCCAAATTATAGAAACCCTAAATAACAATAGATCAAATAAACAGAGGTTTCTCTCACACAGAAAAGAAATCAATTCGTAGACTAGAACTAGTAAGATAGTTTTAAAGTCATCATGGACCTGAACTTCTGTCTTGTTCCTCCTTGCTTCTTGGCATATGGTCCCTAATTCATGGCCCAGTATGGCTGTCTGAGGTCCAGAGATGACAACACAAGCACACTGCCCCCAGCAGAAAGGCATGAGGCAAGCACCTCCCATGAAGGACCCATTTAATGTACATGACATGACACTCCCACTAAAGCACTATCCCAGTATCCCAATAACCACAACATACTCATCTACCATCTCTATCTACAAGATAGGCTGAGAATATTTCTTTATTTCATACATCATATGCCCAGGTAAAAATTGGTAGTTCTATATATTATTAATAGGAAATGGATATTTAGAGGAATTAGTTATTGTCTCTGTCATAATAAATAACTCTATCGGAACAAACTTAGATACTGGACTGTCATAAAGGTCCATACTTTGGGAGTACAGGAAAGGAACTAAAAATCCTGCCTGGAGCATCAGGAAAGGCTTTATTGAAAGGTAGCACTTGAGCTGTGAAAGAGAAATGGAACAATGGGCAAGGAAAAGGGTGCTCAAGCAGAGGGAATATTGTGAATAAAAGTATAGAAATAGACAGACTATATATCACAAAAGGTGCATCTAGTTGAGAATATAAAAAAGAGGAAGGGCGTTCTGCTGTGGAAAGAGAACAAGGATTTTGAATCACAGAGACCAAGCTTTGAATCACTTCTCTAACTACTTAATAGATGGGTCATGAACGGTAAATTGTGAGATTTAGATTAAAATATGAAACACGATTTACAAATAATAAAGTTGAAAAATATACACATGATAAGGATGAAACTGAAGCTTCAATCAGTGATGAAGCAACATAATTGTCGTACTAAAAACTTTGTGTTTATTCTGTTAGTAATAGTGAGGAAACTGAGTATCTTAATAAAAATCATACTATTTTTTTATGGAATGTCTTTTTAGTAACTTTAATTATAATTTAATTATAATCAGATTTAATGATTATTTTAATAATAAAAAACTATTCATTACAATGAGGAGCTCTACATGCTGCCGCCATGGAATTCTTCCACACCATTTTATTCCTCTTACAGCTTTCAAAGCATCTACTAGACACATGCAGAAAAATCTGTTTGAAAATGACAAGCGAAGGATGTTTTATAAAGTCCAGATGGAATTCGGTCTTTACTCAGATCAAATATGAGAAGACATCCAGTCACCAAGGTAGATATCTACCAAGTAAATCCTATCTGACTTCATGAATTGAAATTTTCTGCATTTTACTAACTGAACCGAACTGTAGTGTGGAAGCTCAGCAGTTATGCCACTATGGGAAGGGCAAAGGGAATACGGAAGGAATGGTAGAAGATTATCCTTAGTTATTGATAACAACAAGGTACTAGGCATAGTACCAGATATTTTATTGCCAATGTCTCATTAAACCCAACAACCCTATGAGCTGAATATAACTGAGGTTCAGTAAGGTTTAAGTGTCTTGCTGGAGTCGTTGGATGACCAATGTCATCCAGTCATTGTATGACCAAGAATCGAAATCCCAAGTCTGTCTAAATCGAAAGAATTTTCCTTTCCCATACAGATGATAGGCACTTTCTTACTCACTCACTCACTAATTCTCTTTTCACCATTAATTCTCCATTTCCAAATTATTCTATCCAGCTGTTAAACCAAAATCCATCTCTCTTCTATTTGCCCAGATGTTTCCAGCTTCAATGTTCACTGATTTTCTTTTCCATTTCCAAGTTATCTTACTTCCTTATTTATAACGTAACATATTAACATTTCAAAATTTAAGAACAAAATTATCAATGGAGTTAACATGTAACACTTATCTTGCCTTTAAAAGCTCCCTAGTCTTTATTGTCCTTTGCATAAACAGCTGCTGACTGATCTTACATTTCTTCCTTTCTCTTTTCTGCAGGTGTTTGCTATGATCAGTGGTGGGGCTAAAATATATGACATCTATCTTTGCTCAAGAGAGAAACTGAGATCAACCTAGGCACTAAGCCAGTTGTAAACCCCTAAGAGATAATTTATTTATTCTAGGAGTATTCATAAGATGACACTGTGAACCATGAACAAATACAATTATCACAAGTCACCCCTTATGTGCCCCGTGCTACTAATCTATCTTTCAGCTTCCCACCCCTTCATCAGAGGCAATTGCAATTAACCATATTTGGACTACTGCCATTCTGTAAAAACACTCTAGGCATTTCCACTTCTGAGATTTTATTTATTCCTTTCTCCCTACCCAGAAGGCTCTCTCACATCTCACCTTATAAGAATCCTATTCATCCTACAAAGTTCATTGCAGCTCAAAGTCCATCCCCTCCAGGAGACTTTTCCAATAATTAAAGGTGCTCTCTCCTTTCTTGCAACTGTTATAGCATTGTATTGTATACAATGATATAGAAAAAATCATATAAATCAGATGTTTGGCTTAATAAATTACCTTAAAATGAATACCACCCAGGTCAAGAAATAGAAACCCCTTCCACATTCCCCCACCCTAATCCCAACCACCTACCTCCTGCCACAAATCAACATTGTGATTGAGTCATTTTTCACATTCTATTTCATAATACTGATTTGAGCATATATGTGTGCCTCCCCAATTAGAGGATAAGGAATTTCAGTCTTCTTACCTAGTAATCTGTGCAGTTCTACAGCTCTATGATAATTTCAGATTCTGTTAAATGCTATAAAAGAAATAAATATGATGATATGGCAGAGTAGCTGTGGTGGCAGGAAGGAGGGGAAAGATAGGAAGGAAGCTGCTTACTTTGGGAAAGTATCTAAGGAAAATTTTTCTGCAGCGGTGGCATTTCAACTGCATCCTGAAAGAAGAGAAAGAGCCATGGGAAGGGCTGGAAGTAACACGGAATAAGTACAAAAGGCTCTGAAGAAGGCAAATATAAATCTGTGACATCTTACTACACTGATGGACAGTGCCTGCATTGGGCTATGGGTGGGGGCTTGATAATATGGGTAAATGTAGTAACCACATTGTTTTTTCATGTGAAACCTTCATAAGAGTATATATCAATAATACCTTAATAAAAAATTTTTTAAAAAAGAAAAAAAGGCTCTGAAATATGAAAGAATTTGACATGTTCAAGTAAAGAAAGGAAGTCAGTGTAACTGGAGCTCAAACAGCAAAAGCAAGAATGATAAGAATGAAGGCAAGAGACAGGTAATAGGGTCCAGTGCCATTAAAGAGTTTGAATTTTATTACAAATGTAATGGGAAGCCATCCAGGCATTAAATCCAGATATTGACATGGTCTGATTCACATTTTTTAAAATATTATACATCGAAGTTCTGAAAACCTTCTCCTTGGAGATGGCTCTGGCTATTACTTTAACATCAGGAGAGCAGTCTCTTCCAAGCACCAACTTCACATCTTCAACAGCCAATCAGATTTTTCTTCCTGAGAGACTCAACCTTACCATAGACTCAGAAAGCTGAGAACAAACTTGTCTTCTCCCCAGTAACTGATTTAGCTTCCTTATTACCATCACTTCCCTGGTTCCCTGGCTTCAACACCCTACAAGTCCTCCTTCCTCACCCACTGAGCCTGGGCAGGGCTCCTATGTAGGACATTCTTTTTCATTCCCACAGCTACTGCATGAGATCAGGATTGCACATAAAACTTGATTCTAGACTACCAAAAAGAGAACCCAAAAGGTCTCCCCTTCCTTCCAATTTCTCAGCCCCTCTTTCTTAGAGCTCTAATAGTTATGTGATACATTCTCCATTTAACAGCTCATATCTGCACTCTGCTATGTCCAAACTCTGCAGTGTGGCTCTTAAACCCCATCCTAGCCATAAACCTTATCTTCTATTGCTTTAAATCCATTATTACTATCAAATTCCACTAAACTATGAGATCTACCATCTAAAACATCCCCCTCCGATTTGCTCATGTAAGGGTTTCAATTTGTATATCTTATAACATTAA
Organism: Manis javanica; assembly: GCF_040802235.1. Lineage (NCBI taxonomy): Eukaryota > Metazoa > Chordata > Mammalia > Pholidota > Manidae > Manis > Manis javanica. Next base: position 229,787,107 of record NC_133156.1, on the reverse strand, counting down.
ACACTGGTCTGGCCATTCACAAACAGAATTTTGAATAATTGTGTCTACTCACATTCAACCTGCTTTAGCAAAAAAGTGTAAGTTTGAAAATTACATGCATAGTTAAGATGATTCAGGGGAAAGAAAAAAGACTAAATTCTCAAACCATGAAATATTTTACCTCAAAGCGAAAATCTTTATGGAAAAAAATAATGAATAACAAAATAAAATCTCAAAGATAGCTATTGTTATTTATCACATGAATGATTTGAAATGCTCTAACTCAGTATTACACCAATATCAAAGAAAACCATTACATGTTCATTTTCATATGCTGAGGATCACTTCTCAGAGGAAAAAGTGGGGTGCCAAGTCAAATCATGACTACTGAAGCAAAAAACAAAAAACCTTGAAAGACACAAGTAATACTTCTTTCCATAACGTCTTCCTCAAGGGAATGCCAGCAAACAGAGGGGACATTTAGTGATGGAATATAAGGCTTTGTATGCATTAGGTGTTATGGGTTAAAATTGCAGTATTTCCAGAATCTCACCTAGCCTTAGTGCTTCTCCATATCAATAGTGTTTCCAAGGGGTGAAGAAAAATAGTTCATCTCCATATTAACAGGAAAATTACAAGAGGGAGCCAGGGTATATCTGGACCTAAGAGGTTGGGTGGGGCCCTTTTTGGAAGCCGAGTTGCAAGAGACTGCAGAAGTACATGACTGCTTGTAAGCAGTAAATGGGTTTCTCTCACTTTGTATCTCCCTTTGACTGATTTCATTTTTGAAGGTATTTTGCCCCAGGACTTTCCCCCCAGGAGTTACAGGTGCACAAGAATTTTTATGAAGTCAATTCCATGTTAAAGTGGTTCCTTTTTGCTCTCATCCTAAACTGATGGAAATACAGGAGATGTAGGAGAGGAGGCTGTCTGGAGGTCTTCATGACAAACATACAAACAGTTATATTCTGAGAACCACATTTGAGAGAATTCTGTATCATCTTTTAAGTCATTAACAAATTGATTATTGCTTATTATCACAGATTGTAGGAAGAGTACTGGGATACTGGGATACACATAAATTAAATGCTGTGATACAAATAAATGTGAAATAAATTTTAAAAAGTCTTCCTTTGCCATTTGAGATGAAAATAAGATATATAAAGGCCAAGCTGACTGGTAAGCTGATGTCATGAAAATACTGATCATCTACTGCCCCTGGGACTACTCACAATAATAATCATAATGATAATGATAGCAGTTTTAATTTTGTGCCTGGTATTTGACATAAATCACCTCATTTAACTTCATCAATAACATTACTTTGTAGATGTACGGCTCAGTCTAGAGAAGTCATGCAGCTTGTGTTTGAACTTCAGCATATTGTAAAGCCTGGATACTTTACATTGCTGCCTCTGTTGAATGTGGGAAGAGAAGGAATGGAGGGAATAGAAGTGTTTTTAAGAATGATTCCAATTATTAGAGGTAGAAACCAATTTATGTCGGGGCAGCAGCTGAGGGAATAAAAACAAACAATATTTGTCTTAAAATTTCGCCATGAGCACTCACATCAGCCATCATCCTGACAAGTCAGTGAACGTTTGTTTGGCTAACCCCCCCTTCTCCTGGTTGGGAAAGATCACATGGGTAGATGACTTGATGGAGTGTAATGAGGCAGTCCCCAAAATAGAGAAAACCCAGGAAAAGAGGTGAGCAAAGCTCTAAAGGAGTCAGTGTAGGAGTCTAGAGAGAATGCGCAAAGACAGTTTGGGTCACTTGTCTGAGATCTCACAGTGAATGAGTGGAAGGCAGAAACACTGACCCAGCACACACATACTGGGGCAGGGATAGGGGAGCCCTGAGGCATATCTGTTTCTATAGCTATTTAGAGCCTTGTCCAAACCATATTGAGATTTTTCTCAAATTTAAATAGTCTCAAAGAATATAATGTAAGACTTTTCTTTAAATTTTCCAATATTTCACAATCTTCATTATTAGCTTCTTCAGCCCGGACCTGATCCTCAACAGATCTATTTTTATTTTATTGTGAATATTTTCATTAAATTTTTTATTAAGTTATGGATGTACATAATTTTCAAAAAATAAATTTTAAGTAGGCTTGCCAGAAAAAAGCAGTTCTGCCAAAGACTAAATGTTTCCGTATGTTAAGTCTTCACTCCTAATGTGATGATACTAGAAGGTGAGACCATGCTGATCTTTTTGCCATAAGGTGATTAGGGGAGGTGAACAGATCATGAGGGTAGATGAGCCCTCATGAGTGGGATCAGTGCCCTTACGAATGAGACCCGGGAGAACTCCCTTGCTCCTTTTGCCTGGTTTAGACACAGCAAGAAGTCCCCTATATAGACCAGAAATCAGTCCCTTAACAGATACCAAATCTGCAAGTACCTTGATCTTGGACTTTCCAGCATTTAGCACTGTGAGAAATAAATGTCTTTTGTTTATAAATCACCCAATCTATGGTGTTTGTTTTAGCAGCTCAAACCAACTAAGATAAGTTCCTTTCCCAAGTACTCAATACTCCCTAGTTCCAACAGCAAGCACCTCCAATTATTTATGTTTCTTCTGATATTTTCATTCATATTTCTGAATGAAATGCTTATACTGCTATTTCCTATCAACTTCAGAAATTACCTATTTACTTCCAATTATGACAGGTCAATATGTAACATACTTGAAACTGCCACCCCTACATTGTTTCCTACCCTCCATCCTCACAGTACAGTTATACCTTAGTTTTGACAACTTGCTAGTCAATCCTTAAACTACTGTTACTTTGTATTTATCATTATCAAGCTAAATAGTGTACTAAGATTTTATTCCCTTATTTGCATACAGTTCCCTCTCTATGTGAATTTAATGATTGCCAGTTATTCTCTTGATTAATTATGTGATTTTTTTCTTGATAACATCCAAATGTCCCAGTAGATATTTTGGATATTTACTATGTTATTTTCAAATGCTCAAGGACTTCGAAAGCATATCAATTCCTCTTTTCCCTGATAATCTATCTCCCCGAGAGCCCTCCAGCTCCCTCCTCCACTCCAGACCCGTAGGTCTCTAGGCCTGCCACAGAGCTGTCTTCTTGGGTCTTTTATTTCCCCCGGATCCTGATCTTTTCTTGAAAATCCCATTGCAGCTCCACTATTTCTTCTATCCCATGATCCTTCTTTTAAAATTTAATATCTATCCTCCAGTAGCCTTCTAGTTAGAATGAGCAGAAGATAAATTCTAAGTATCTATAACTGCAATTATTTTTATTATAAATTCCCCCTTGATTCACAAGTCTGACTTGTTATAAGATTCTAAGTAGTAAATTCTTTTCCATCAGATTCTTGAAGGCATTTCTCCTTGTTTTTATCTTCCCAGTTTATAATAGTAGCTTTCTAGTCAGTCCGGTCATAATTATTTGGTATGGTATTTTTTCATTCTCTAAATATCTACTGAATGCCTACTATGCACTATGTGCAGAATCTCATCTACTTAGCAAGGCAGTATAATATGTAGTTATGCACATGAACTGGAGCCAGGCTGCCTGAGTTCAAAACCCAGCTTTGCCTCTTTCTAGCAGGTAAACTTGGGTAGTTTTTTATATCTCTTTGTTTCAGTTTCCTTACCTATAATATTAAGAAAATTAAATGAGTTATTTGTTGATGTGCTGGCACATAGTATGAACTAAATAAATCTCTGCTGTTATCATTAAGGCAGTCTACTTTGCATACACTATCAAGTAAAGGTCAGACTTTGCTCAGGGATGCTCTAAGAAGCCACCTGCTCTTTGTAGGTGGGTTTGTTTCCCGCTTATCATTGGCTTCATGATGCCACTAGACTTGCCTGAGACAAACTAATGCAAAATACTCTGGATGAGTCCAAGAGAAGTAAATCTTTAGTAGCCCTAGAATTCTAGTATATGGTGAAGCTAAGTGAGACTTCATACTGTGAAAAGATTTAGTTGTTTAATCCAACGGTACTAACTACAAAGTTTTGTTATTCATGGTAATGTGATGTAAAATCAAGAGCCAATGCTTCCTTGCTGTTTATTTAATATCAACAAAACTCTAGATGCCTTATAGGGGAATTTAATTAAACTGGACAAAAAGAATGCTAAAATAAGTAGGGAGGATTGCTAGCACCAGTGTATATAGACAACTTGTACTGAGTGGGAAATAAATTCACTCGGAGCTCTTCACATTTTAGGTTTCATTTCTTTTCCTTGAAGAATACAGAAGAAATCATGATTGATTTTTAAGAAGAAAAAGGCTAGATGTTAGCTATCCTGACTTAATAAATACTTTGGTATTCTTGAGTCACCAAAAGCAGCAAACAAAAATGCTCAGCATGGGAAGCAAAAGAATTTTTTAAATCTTCATAGGAAATACATTCAAGAAGTGATTTGCTAACATCTTGCAGCACTGTGGTTCCACATCAGTCATATATCAATAGAAACTTGAGAAAGAAAAGCATATTGATTCCCTGAGATTCTGTTTCTCCTCATAATATTTTTCCTTTATAGATTTTCATTTTCCAGGGGTGTTCATAGCCAGATACTACTGCCAAAAAGGAGGAATTAAAAATTCCAAAAAGGCAAAGAAGTCCAAACAAGAACAGATAAAATGGAAGACACTATGAAGAATAATAAAAGTACTTAGAAACGAAGAAATATCATTCTTTTGGTGAATGAAGAGAAACTAATGAAAAACTTTAAAAGAAAAAATGGCTGGGAAGCAAAATAAAAATTTTAAAAACCTATGAATATACAAATTAGTTTACAGAGAATAAGATCTAGAGACAATTTGTGCAAATCCCTATGTGGCTCTGCAAGTACTATTGCATTTCTCAGTTATTCAAGCAGCCAGCTTTACGTACAATGGAGTGAAACTCATGCTCAGGGTACAGCCATCCCTGTAGAGTACACCAAGCTAACTGCTATACCCCAGGACCCCTTTATCTTTCTGAGAAAATGAAAGAAAATATGGTGTCCCTGGGCAAATGATTGATGGATCTGAAATATTAAAGTCTGAAACAAAACAGATTAAATCACATTATGAGAAGCACTGAAGAAAAGGATTATAAAACTTCCAATAATGGTTGTATGCAAGAATATAGAAATTACATTCAGAAAATGTACAGACTGCAGCCATATGTCTCTTATCTGTATGGCTCTCAAACAAAAGTGGAATCAGAGGTCATTCCTTATTGCTCATACATATTTCAAACAAACTTACTAAGGTATATTTTATAAATAATAAAAATTTTGATCATTTTAAGTTTATAATTTAATTATTCTTAGTAACATTTCTGGATGGTGCAACCATGAACATAAGTCAGTTTTAGAACATTTTCATCCTCTCCTCCCCAATAAGATCTCTCATGCCCATTTAAACTCTAACCCTACTTCTAGGCCCAGGTAACCACAATCTACTTTCTGTCTCTGTAAACTTGACTTTTCTGGACATGTCACATAAATGGAGTCATACAATATATGTAGTCTCCTGTCTGAATGTTTTCACTTTGCATAATGTTTTTTGAGATTCATTTGTGTAGTAATAACATATGTCAGTAGTGTATTTCACTTTGTTGTTGAATAATATTCCATTATAAGGGTCTATCACATTTGGTCTAACCATTCACAAACTGGTTTTTGATTGCTTCCAGTTTTGGGTAGTGAGATAATGCTCTAAACATTTAGTCACAAATCTTTGTGTGGACACATGCTTTCATTTTTCTTGAGTAAATACCTAGAGAGGGATTGCTGGATCATATATGGTAGTTTAATGTTTAACTTTATAAGTTTAATTTTATGTTTACATGCCAAACATTTTTCCAAAGTGGCTGCACTATTTTACATTTCCACCAGCAATGTATGAGGGTTCACATTGTCCACACCCTCACCAGCATTTGTATTGTCTGGCTCATTTCTTATAGCCATTCTAGTGGGTATGAAATGATATTTCCTTCTGGTTTGGATCTGTATTTCCCTAATAACTAATGATGTTGGGTAGCTCATAACACTTTGAATTTACAAGATCCTTATTTTTCAAATTAGGAGATCTCTAAAAAAGTGATTTATCTAAGATGATTCAGAAATTTAGCAGTAAAAATAGAATATACATTTCTTGGCTGCCTCCTTAATTTTTATTTTTCTCTCTGAAGCAAAAAAAAATGTATAGCCATTGTGGGTAAAATGGTAATATTTCCAGAATATCTCTCCTGGCTTTAGAACATCTGCAAATCAATAGGTGTTCAGAGGTGGAAAGAAGTATGGCTTTAGTTCATTTGCATCATTCCTCAGAGGTGGAGAGAAGTTCATCTCTATATCAATGGGTAATTACCTGGGCAAGGAGGGCTTATTTGTACCTGAGAGGTGAGGGGGAGCACCGGATTTTGCTTCTGCTGGAGTAGGAAAAAGAAAAGGCCCTGGACTGCAGTTTGTAAGCAATAAACAGATTTTAAATTTTATTTCTTCCTTTGACTGATTTCAGTTTTTAGAAGTATTTTGCCCCAGGATTTCCTCTCCCTGGACCTACACCTGGCACAGTCAGCAGGAGTCCTCTGAACCGGAAATCTGTTATAATGGGTGCAACCTGTGGGAGGGCCGCCTCTAGGAATGATGGGGAGAAGTGATGCTCTCACCGAAGGATATGTGTCTACATTCATGTGATTGTGGAGGCGCCACCTCTGCTGCTGGCCATGCCAAACCCAGCCTATGGAAAGGAGCAGAAGTCCAGTACATGTTGATAGAGAAGCAACTGGCTGCTGTGTATCATGCCTTGCTGGCTATGGAGCCCATCACCGGAAAAACTCCAACCAAGGTAATAACCACCTATCCCATCACGGGGTGGGTGAGAGACTGGACCCAAAGGCCATGGAGTGGTGTGACACAGACATCTACCGTATATCATGGGACTGGCCATTTGTCTTTGGCACCCAGGGAATGATGAAACAGATGCATTGGCCCAGATGCACTGGCTAGAAGGAAAGCCTGCCTCTGATGTGGCCCAATGGTTATATCAGTGTTTGTTGTACATGGGGCAAAAGACAATGTGGGCTATAGCCCGTCATTGGGGTTCGCAATTGACCTCTGGAGAAATCAGCCTGGAAGGAGTGCCCTGTACATTGTGCAGATCAGCAAACCACCAAGAGGGCTCTAGAGTGTCTCTGTGTCTCTTTGCAGCCTATGGCCAGTCGCCAGTGATTGAGAGCAATCAAGGCACCCACTTTATTGGACATGCATTGCAAGGATGGGTGCAGCAATTAGGAATAAAATGGATGTGGCCCTGGACATTCTGAACACATGGACCAATGATGGCTGGATCTTCTGGCATCTTGGGAAAAAGGCCTAGAAGCTGGCCTCCTGTGTATTCCTGGAATAACAGCAAGGTGACCCCCCAAAATCACAGTTATTTGCTTCTACAGTCCTTGTGTCCTGGATGCACCCCCTGGCTGCAGCTGCCATGTGATGACTGGAATAGATGAGCTTTGGACTTAATCTGCATGGGACTTTGAACCTAGATGAATCCTCTGGCTTGAGAATTATCATGATTGTATTGCTGTTGTCAAGAAAAAATTGCTTAAAGAGAAGCTTGACTTTGTCTACTGTTTAGTAAAAGTTTGTGAGTAATCTAGCATGGTTGTTAGGAATGAGTAAACAAGTATAGAAACATGTTTTATGCTTAGTGAAAGATTGTGTTGTAAAGTACATTTATTTAATCTGCATAGGCTGAGTCCCCTGGATCAAGGATTATCATGATTTTATTGTTGTTGCTATTGTATGTCATTAGTTTGGTCAGAAGATGGGAAATGAGAAAATTGTAAGGCAAGATTTCTGGAGGGGTAACCTGTGGGTAAAATTGTAATATTCCCAGACTATCTCACCTGTCTTTAGTACATCTGCACATCAATAGGCATTCAGAGGTGGAAAGAAGTATGGCTATAGTGCATTTGCATCATTCCTCAGGGGTGGAGAGAAGTTCATCTTCATATCAGTGGGTAATTACCTGGGCAAGGAGAGCTTATCTGTACCTGAGAGGTGAGGGGGAGCACTGGTTTTTGCTTCTGCTGGAGTAGGAAAAAGAAAAGGCCCCGGACTGCAGTTTGTGAGCAATGAACGGATTTTGAACTTCATTTCTCCCTTGGACTGATTTCGGTTTTTAGAGGTATTTTGCCCCAGGATTTCCTCTCCCTGGACTTACAGCCATATTATTCAGTTTATACTCTCCCCAGTAAATTATAACCTCTTCTAAGCAGTATTCAAGATCTGTATCTGTCACCACACTCAGTACAGTTTTCATGTAATCTTTATATTTCTTTTCTCTTGCTGTGTATAGAATCTAGTATATGTTTGATATTTATAAGTATCTGAGTGAGTGAATGAATGACTACACAAATGCCAGTAACTATTAAAAACACACTGTGTATCTGAGGAAAAGCCAACAATGCTGAAAAGAACTTATTCAAAACACGTATGTGAAAGTAAGTTCTATCCCTTCAATTAGCAGGTGAAGTGAGTTATTTTTGCTTACTCCCAAACTTGATTTGTGCTCATCATCCCCACTTGCACTTCCTAGTGAAATCTCCATCATTTCCTAATTGAATTATAGTAATAGCACCAAAACTGTCTTTACTGCCACCAGTTTTCTTCAACTCCTGCTCATCTGCAAAATAAATATCTGAAGTCATTCCCCTGTTTTAAAACTGCCTTTGTCTCACAAATATTCTTAAAATCCAAGTTATTTCATATGATCCACAAGCTCTTAATATTCAGCATGATACACTAGTCACATATTAAATGGGTCTTAAGGACCAGATAAGTTGCCTGGAGATAATGGGTGGGCCAGCACCAAGAAAATCTTTATTTTGAGGCAGGTTTTCAACCTAGCCAATAGCGTCACTTAAACCTTCCTAAGGTATAAGCCTGGATTTGCAAAGCCTTTCTAAGCCTGTAAACAACAATAACAAAAACATATAATTAATCACTCCTGCTCATGCTGTTATTGTGGAAGATGTGAATACTTGCTAGTATAGCACAGTCCAATCTCCATTCCCCAGAATTGGTTATCTTATTGTCTGGCTCCAAAACCATGCCGTTTTCTCTTCCCTCCATAAAACAGAAAACCACCACTTTGATAGAAAATAAGCCCTTATCCAGCACCACTGGGATAAGTCCAGTGCCTTCTGCGGTAGATAAGCTGAGGCTTAATGCTTCTCTGAGCTCACAGATGCAGGAACCCTGCTGATATTTTTGTTCTCAAGCAAGGTAATCCAAACTCTAGGATGACTCATTCCCTGTGTTCACATGCATTTCCACAAATATTAGCATGGATTAATGCATCAACTCCCACCTGGCATGAGTTTACGATTTGTTAAGAGCAACTGCGAATTAGAATGTGACAGAAGATCTATCCATGCAGAGGAACACCATGCCCTTTCCAACTTCTGGAAAATGTAATGCTACAGACAGGCCAAGGTAAATACCATACAAAGTTGTGATATATTTCTGTCTACTCTTAATTTGCCTGTCAGATTCATTATAAATGCCTTAAGAACTACCTCTGGATCCTTTTTTTACTTGATCACAGTTTTGAGCACTCTTGTGTGTGATTTTACTTGTGCCATTGTCAATGGCTTTTTTTACGTCTTAAAATAACCTGCAGATTTTGTGAAATACCAAATAATAGAAGTTCGGTGTAAGTTTTTAACAATACTTCTTGTTATGCAAAACCTTATAGAAGTACAATTATACGTGTATTTAAGTATCATGTAAACTTGAGATATAGTTTTATATTTTTGTAGATATTCCAGATGGTAGAACACCTAAAAATACTTAAGTAATTTTTTAAATGATGGTATAAACAGTTTTTGCTGGCATTCTAGAAACCCACGCATTTTATTAGCATATGCCTCCCTGTCATATTTTAACAGTCCCTAATAATAACCAAAACAGTTAACACATAAATAGCATTGATAAACTGAGCCAAAGTATAATGTGGAGAGAAAATGGTGCTTCAGCAAGAGCACTGAAAAAGTGCCAGGATGTATTGTTTCTTGTCTTGGCTTTAGCACTAACTGTGTGGGAAACTTCCTCACCTTTTGGCTCCTCCATTTTCTCTTGGATAAGGAGTGTCAACAGGGTTTCCTGAGGCAGGGTCTAGAAAAAAGGCCTATGTGCAGTTTATTTGGAAAATGATCCCAGAGATCGTAAGTGAAGGACCAGAGGAGTGAAACACGGAAGGAGGAGAAGCCAGAAGGAGGACTTTTATGCTGTCAAGTTGGCCACTGCTTTGGGCTACTGGTGCTCAGAACCTTCCAGGAGCCTCAGAAAATGAGCGGTCTTTGAGCGGTCCACCCGGGGGGCAAAAGAGGAGAGGAAACGTTTGTTTATCAGCTCAACGCCTCCTGAGTTAAGTCTGGCCCCTTAAGGGAGTGAAAGCTCCTGACCTTGGAGTTTGCACTTGCACTGTGCACACCAGTCCCGCAGGAGTCCTCTTGGAGCTGTCGGAGAGGCCTGGTCAGGTCGGGAAGTGAGCGATGTGAAGGGAAGCCTGAAACAAAGTGCTCTCAGGTTGTACTAAAGGGAAGCAGGTCAAAGCCCACATAGAAATGGTCCCCTTTGCATGGACTAGAGTGAAAGGAAAGTCAAGAGCATTTGAAATGGTGCACAATAGGTGCATGATACGAGACAGGTGGTGGTAACATGTGCTTATAAACCTTCCAGTTATAATATTATTTAAATATTTACAACTACCATCTATTTAGTTTCTACGAAATAGATCACTCTTTTTACATTGTTATCTAATTTGGTTGCCTGTAAGTAGATGTTGCTATTCCATTTCATGGATGACTTAACTAAGGCTTGGAAGGTTAAGCAATTTTCTTAAGGTGAGGTTCCTCAACCTTCATACTTTTGGTGCTTTGGACCAGATAACTCTTTGCTGGGAAGAGGGGAGACTGTCCTGTGCGCTACAGGGTATTTAGCAGCATCTTTGGCCTCCACCCACTAGATGCCAGTAGAACCCCTGCATTGGTGAGAATGAAAGATATCTGCTAAATGCCCCTTAGCAGGCAAAAATCACCCCCAATTAAGAACCACTGACCCAAAGTCACAATTGCAATAAGCAACTTAAGTGCAATTTGAATGCAGAAGTGACTGCAAAATTCATGTGAAGCCCAGCAGTGTCCCTTTTCCTGTCTCAAATTAATCCAGCCTCTTGTGTTAAAGAAATCAAAGTTCTATGGAAATCAACTGGTGGGAGAAAAGTCAGCTCTCAAAGATTGTTTGAATAAATACAAAGGTAGGGACACAGAGTTAGTAATAAGAATCCTGAAGTAAGACACCAGACATCCCAGCACACTCCTGACGACGTAGGAAATGGGTGAAGTCCATCACACTGTACAACGTTCAGACTAGATCAGAATTACTCCTTAGCAAACCATTGTAATTGAATCTTGTCAGCTTGGTAATCAAGAGCAAATAAATGCTGAGATCAAACCTTTATTAGTCATTATGTATGCACATATGTGCAAAATGAGTTATCAATAAAGTAAATAGTTCATATAAATATCTGCTTTCTCCAATCCTAGGCAAGAAGGAAGCCAATATTGTGTTTCTAAGAACCTAACCAATACTGACCTCCTCACGCCAGCAGCAAGTGGAGTATCCCTTTCAGGGAATGTGTTAGGAGACCCCAGAATAAAAGGAGATGGAGGCTACCAGTGGTATTGAAAGGAAGAAGACAGAACAAAAAGATAAAGGAGAGAAACAGGAGTATCTGATTTTCCCAAATGCGAGACAGCCTTGCCTGCTTGTAAGAGACCATGGGGAGATTGCAACGAGATGCACTAAAGCCTCAAGAGCAAGGGCAAGGGTCTCTGGAAGCGCTTGTGGTCAAAGACGGACTGAGATTGGATGTCTTACCAACCAAGGAGGACAGAGGCGAGGAGTGTAGTTTTGTAGTAGATTGAACTTGATTCAAAATAAATTAATTAATGTGACAATTTTCATACCCTAGAATGAAAAGTGGATAGTCATATTTAACTATATATATTTAATCTGTAAATAGTGCTCATTTCAGGTTGACATTCTAAATAAATCATCTGATCATTTTTAAAAGTCTGAGTTTAAAAGCTTCTTCTGTCATTGTTAAATATCTAGTCTAAAGGTTTGTATGGTCTGTCTAATCATAACAGGCAAAGCTCTGGGATGCATAGGAGTGGAGTCAGGTGAGCCACACCCTTCTTCTGAATGCTACTATAGCTATGCTCATTTATTTTTTCAAAATTGCTATGTATTCTTCATTTCAATTTCATTATTAATTCACAAAGTATAATCATTTATTCAAAAAATACAAGAGAGCACCTACTATGTGCCAGGCATCATGCTAGAAGCTGGAATTCAATGTTGAGCAAAACAGACATAATCACTGTCCTCATGGATATTAGCCTGCTCGATGGGCTAATAACATGAGCGTTAAAACAGGAAGATTTTACTTATTCAGAGGTCAGGAAATATATGGCCCTTGACGCAATAACACCTGAAAAGATGAGTGGGAATGAGCAGGCAAAGAAGGGAGTGGGGAAGGGCAGAGTTCCAAGCAAAAGGAAAAGCTTGTGAAATCTCTGTTGAGGGAAGAATATCAGGGTGCCAAGTGAAGGCCAGAGAAGTAAATACAGATGAGAATATACATGTTTAGAATCATATTAACAACTTCATATTTAAGAAAAATGACACATGAATGAAGTGGTTTAAACTGAAGATGGGAAAGAGGGTGGGGGTGGGAATAACATGATCAGATTGACACCTCAGAAACTGTAGCATGAGATATAAAGGCCAAAGTTATATAGACATAAAGGTGCTAGGGTTCATGAAGATAGCTGGGAGAAAAATTTACTTTCAAGGTCAAAAGAAATTAAGCAACGGGCAACAAACTATTATAATAAACCCATTATGTGCCCTAACAAACCTTATGTGGCACTGAAGGATGGGAAATGCTCAGGATAGAGAAGCTACATGGAAAAAATGACCTAACCAAAGGTATCACCACTGTTACAGGCCATCTTCTCATGAGGTCCTCTGTGGCTAGAATTGATATTTTTAGAACATGAACATTGTTTCCTTTTTTGTTGTTTTAGAATTTCCACTCAAGCAATATATGTTGATTTGGAAAGTACCAAGAGTAAAAAGGTAGATAATGACCATCCATAATTCCACCAGACTATCAAGATGTTATTGCTGCCTGGCTCACCACTAAGGAAAACTGAACCCAGCCCAGTGGCTCAGGGAAGGTATTTCGTTCTGTGAAGTACCAAGAAGCTACGTGAGATAACAGAAGACACCAAGATTCCGGATAAATCAAGCCGAGTGACTAGAGAAGAGGCAGATATCCAAGTCCTGGAAAAAGCACATAGGATCACCAAATCTAGCAGTATCAGAGATAAGAATTAAGGTTAATGGCGCAATGTCAAAAGATAGAAGACAACAGAGAATTTCCTTGAACAACAGCTGGCGTTTGAAGCTCATTATTATAGGCAGGCAGATTTTGTGATACATGGCAATTCCATCTGGTGCTAACAGAGATAAAAATCTCTGAAACTGAGGTTCAGTATTATGCATTTTCAACAAGTTTAGATAATTCTTATGTGCACTCAAATTTGAGTATCACTGGTCAGGGCTATGACTACCATGAGGCCTGATGCTAAAAGAAGCCCAAGCCTATTAAGCACTAGTGACCATGCAAGGAACACTGACTCACCCTGCCTATTTAGAGGTTCTTTTTCTCAGCAATCAGAAAGAGACATTGAAGGTTCATAAGCACAGGTCCCTGCCTTCACTATAGCCTTCCCAAAGCCCAAAATCTAATAGTGTATTTCATCAACTGCATGAAATACTTTGAATCAGCAATCTTTTACAAATAAATTAAATTATTAGTTATCAAAAGCTAAATGAAATAATATTTAGCTTCCTTTAAATATCATCTTTCCTTCTTACTTGTAATATTCCTTAAACCAAGGCAACACCAAATGAGGGCTCAATATACTTTCTTTTCTTAAATTTCAACAGAGTACTAGGAGACAGATTGAAACCTGCAATAGCAGTGATTTATAGCTTTTCAGACTTAAGAAGTACTTAGCTCATATTGGAAGAGCAAAAGATATCAAGCAGAAAAGGACAGGTTCTGTGTGAGTATCATAGAATAAGACCAAGAAATCACAGAAGATAAAACACTGAATAAGAACCACAAAATATCAGTTGTTTTTTAAAGCAAGCATAACTGAAATTCATAAAGTACAGGATTTAATATTTATTAAAAAACTTCCTATTATATTCAGTAACAGTCAAATACTCAAATATTGGATCCAATTCTAATTATGAAGTCCTCAAACTGGAATATAGGCTTGAAAATACTTAAAATCTGCTTAGCTAGTAAAAAATAAATAAGCAAGTGAAACTATTTCATGTATAGCCAGGTAGAAATGTCTTGTTAAAGCAGAAATCCATAAGGGATGGCATTTATTTGGTTTGTTCTCTCTAGGAATTAGAATCTTGACTTTATTATTTAACAAAAAAATCAACAAGAATTCTTAGAAATATTCTTTACCAAAACATCTTTATAAAAACACAGAGGGTGGGTGAGGAGGGAGGGAAAAGGGGATTGAGGGGTATTATGATTAGTATACATGGTGTAGAGGGTTCACGAGGAAGACAGTGTAGCACAGAGAAGACAAGTACTGACTGTGGCATCTTACTACACTGATGGACAGTGACTTCAATGGAGTATGGGAGGACTTGATAATATGGGTGAATGTAGTAACCACAATGTTTTTCATGTGAAACCTTCATAAGCGTGTATACCAATGATACCTTAATATTAAAAAAATTAAAAATTAAATATGCAGAATGAAAAAATCACACAAATAGAGGGTCAAACTAAATCCACATAATGAATAAAAATTACATACAATTTATCTTTCAGTTAACAAGCATATTAATATATAATGAGCTATATAAGATATACAACTACAATCTGAAGTGAATTTCTAATGTATTGATTCAACAAGCAATTCTTAGACAGTTAGGTTTCCAGGTATTATTTTACATGCCGAGGATACAGCAGTTAATAAAACAGATAAAACCCTTACACTCAGAATTCACATTCTAGTGAGGAGAATTAGACAACAAACCTAATAAATAAGTAAATGCAATAATCTTTTAAATAGCAAAAAATAAGTCACTGGAGAAGAATAAAACTAGAGAGAAATGGAAGAATTTCCAAGGGGACTAAAGGAAAAGGCTTCTAAACATAAAATTCTTTGTCCAGATTAACTATGGTTCAAGTATGAGGAAAAAGTAAAGATGTTTTCTAACATGCAAGAACTAAGAAAATTTTCTACCTTGATTGATTAGGATTCTTTCAGGTGAAAGTGAAATAAATCTAATTAAAACATATTTAAATAAGAGAGGGGTTCTATTGGCTCATATATCTGAACTGCCTCTTTCCACCCCAATGTGTTTTTTTCTATTTTATGTCATTTTTCTCTCTCCTACTGCATTATCTCTTCCCCATATCATGGGAAAAAGAGGAAACATGGCTGAAACTACTCTGATTTTTATATCATCCCACTTGTAAAAACAAAAGAACTACATCAGTACATATGAATTCCCTGGAAAGACTTGGATCAGATTCAAATGATACACCTATCTCTAGAAAAAATCTCCTGTGTGTCAGATGACTTCCTTGTTCTTTTCTCACTGTTTTGAATTTGATTAGTGAAATTTATACCCCTGGTTGTTTCCAGTCCTCTATCTACTCTAAATCTGAATGCATGAAGCTGAACACCACTGAAGAAAAAAGCAATTCCACACATGACTGCTCTCACTTTCAACTTCAAGACCATGAACCTCAAATGGGGCCTTAATGTTGCCCGGGAAACACCCCATAGATCCTGGGTTTATGTATTCTGCTATCCTCCTAAACAGCTATTTTGCATATTCTTCTTTCATTTGGAAATCCTACCAATACCCCCTCTGTAAACATCAGTCTCAGCATATAACCAGCTTCCTATATTCTGGAGGATTTGAAATAAAAGAGAAAATTCAAACATCACATTTACACCCACCTGCATTCTCACCTGCTATCAGAATAAACTTTCAAGTTCCTACCTAAAGCCAATTCTTCCACAAATATATTAGATACTGTCCCTTTCTGCTTACTCATAGACAACTTTCTAACAATTCTTTCCTTTCTCTCCGACATCAACTTTTTGCTGTCTACTAATTTCCTGCCAGCATACAAAGAAGCTACATGTGTAAAACATAATTCTCTTTTCCTTCTTCCCCCGTAACTACCACCTCCATTTCGCTGCTCCCTTTTCCAGCAAAATTCCATCACTACATCAAAACTGTTCCTCTCAATGTCATCATTGTCCTCCACATTGCTAGGTTCAGTGGTTAAGAAGGGAGTGGCCCATTTTTTTATTTGACTTTCAGAACATTACACTCCCTTGGTTTTTTCAACTATCTCACTAATTTCTCCTCTCTACTTCGATGATTTCTCCTCTTTTCATTGATCTTTTAATATAGGAGGGTCCCAAAACTTAATCTTTAGTCCTCTCCTCTTCTCAATCTACACTTACTCCCTTGTTGATCACATTTATTCCCACAGTTTTAAATACTTTCTATAAATTGATGATTCCCAGAGTAGTAGCTCTAGCACAGATGTTTCAAAACTCCCGACTAGTCTGTCTCTTGCTTCCTAAACATTCCACTTAGGTACCTAATTAACATCTCAAATGCAGTACGTCTAAAGCTAAACTCCTGATACCAGCTGTCATAGTTGGCTTAGGCTGCCATACCAAAACACCATCGTCTGGGGTTAACAGAAATATATTTCTTACAGTTCTGAAGACTGGAAGTTCAAGATCAGGGTGCCAGCAGGGTCTGGGGAGAGTGCTCTCTTTAGGTTGAGGATGGCCACCTTCTCACTGTATCCTCTCCTGACCTTTTCCTTAATCTGTGTAGGTAGAGAGACATTTGAAGCAAGCTCTTTAGTCTGTATTATAAAGACATTAATTCCATCACGAGGACCCCACCCTCATTGCTTCATCTAAACCTAATTACCACACAAGGCCCCATCTCCAAACACCAGCACATTGGATGTTGGAATTTCAAAAGAAAAATGGGGGGGGCCTGGGGGAGCACAATTCAGTCCATAGCACTGACCCCTCAAGCCTCCTCCACCCTCAGCCTACTACCTTTAATTTGATAGCAACAGCATTTAAGTTACTGGAACCAAACATCTTGGAGTTACCCATAATTTTTTTTTCTCACTCCACACATCCAATGCAAGAAATTCCTTTTTATCCTATCTATAAAAATATATCCAAAATATTTCAGGCAACTCTCACCAACTCTACTAATACCTCAGTCTAATCTTCTGTTCAGTTTCCCCCTCCTAACAGGTCTGCATCTTATCCTTTCTTCTCCACTATTTCCCAACAGAGTGATGCTTTTAAAACATCAGTGAGATCTTACTCTCTTTCTCATTCTAATTTTTCAATGAGACCTACCCAGACCACCCTATTTAATACCACAACTTCTTACCCCAGATACATCAGTTTCTTCCTTTACCCAATTCTGCTTTTACTCAACATCTTCTAACATATAGTACTATTTGTTTGTTGTTTATTGTTTATTGTCTGTCCTGATTAGCATGTGAGGTCCACAAGAATAGTAAATTCTATTTTGTTCACTGATGTATCCCAAGTATCTAGAACATGTCTTACACATAGTAAGTGTTCAATAAATATTTTTGGATGATTTAATAACATATATTAGATCTTATAATAACAAATAATAATAAACACTGGAGCAACTGTTGATGACAGTGCTCAATTAAACATGAATTGCTATAATGTATTAAAGGCCTATCACATACAAAGCACCCTATTGGACAGCTTACAAACTTTACTTAAAATTCTGAAAAAACATGAAAGTTAGGTCTTACTATCAACAATTTGCTGATGAAGAAACAGAGAATCTAAGAAGTTATTATGGTTGCAGCCATATCTCTCTTATCTCCAAAACCCCATGCTCTTTCTGCTACAATATGCTGCTTCTGCTTTCAGTTTGTTTGTTTCACATCCTTTTTGGAAACGCAGAGTAGGATGTAATCAAAAGTCATAACAATGCACTTATTTTCATCTCTTGCCTGTTTCCTTTTTTACCACAGAACCATAACCCAGTCTTCTAATTATGTTTCCATATATTGGAGAAAGAAGTACTACTCCACATTTTTCCGTAGTAGTCAAGTCAAAGGGAAATATTTAAAGAACTAAATATTAGGTCAGAAAGAAGAACACCCAACACAGACTTATAAGCATCAGTGAAGCTGAAAAGTAGTACATCCTTATTGGGAGAAAAATTATTATTTCTCCTTCTTGCTTCAGAATAAAAAGATGAGGCAGAAAAACTTCATAATTGCCAAAGCTGAAAAGTCTTTCATGGCTAAAAGACTTCCATGGCAGAGCAATGGAAAGAATCTAAAGACTTAAAGGATATTGAATCTATATATCTAACAATCCTTTAAAAACGCTTAACTACTATCACTAAATACACTTCATTTCTTATAGTCTGCAGTTAGGAATGGGACAAGGTAATAATTCATTATGAACTCATTTTTAGGGATTAACTAATTTTAAATAAAGTCTTTCCTTATATGTTTGTGAACATTATCAAATATGACCTTATTCTAATCTTGTCAGTGACAACTTGAGAATTTTAGAAGGTTGTGTTTTAATTTTTTTAATTTCATGTTTACATGATAAATTTAGTTTTCCCACCTTTGACAAGTTGTGTTTTAGCATAAATAAAATTAGGTTTAAACTATATACATATACAGTTGACCCTTGAACAAAATGGGTTTGAACTGCATAGGCAAACTTACGTGTGAATTTTTTTTTTAATAAATATCCGGAAAAAATTTTGGAGATTTGTGACAGTTTGAAAAATGTTTTTTTCAGTTTACTGTATTGTAAGAATATAGTATATAATATATATAACATACATAATATGTGTTAATCAACTGTTTATGGTATTGGTAAGGCTTCCAGCAAACAGTAGACTATTAAAATTTGGGGGGGAGCCAAAACTGGAATGTGGATTTTTTTACTACACAGAGGTGGGTAGCTCTAACCCCTGCATTGATCAAGGGTCAACTGTATATGTTTGAAATGATAAGAAATGTGGAAATGAACATAAATGGATTATTTTGTACAACACTTTAACTATTACATAATCTTATATGCCTGAATTGAATATTCATGCATTGGTATATTTATTAATGACTCATTTCTTTGCTATCATATTTTTAAAACACAGCCCTAACAAGTTGATGATATTTAAATAGTAAGTTAATATAGACTAAATTTTTTGCTTGTTTATCAAGAACCTATAAACCTTAACAACACTTAATGTCATACCATGCCTTTAATGTTTAATATTAAAAAATAAACATTTTAATTGAGAAAATTAAATTTAAATTTTCCATTGAAGGGTTTTTTCATGTAAGGCAATGTTCTAAATTATGAAAATTCAGGAATATAGGTATAGATAATGAAGAAATACCTTAACACTTAAAATATTAATTAAAATACTATGCACTATCAATAAATATTATCTCTATTTTCCTGTGTCTGTAAGATGTAAGAAAAAAAAACCTCACTTTTATTTTTATTTAACTTTTTTATGTATGACTCCTGTGTTTCCCTAACCAGGCTGTCAGTCTCATGAGAACAACCATGTTTTACATTCATTGCATACCCAGGAGTTAGCCTGGTATCTTGTATATAGTAGCACTCAGTAAAAAAGAAAAGGGAGAGAGGGAGAAAGAAAGAAGAAAAGCAATATTAAAGCAAGTAACAGTTATTAAGTTAATGGAAAGAGCATTAGCCTTTATTTTAGTTCCACAAGATTTTACTATGTGTCATATATTATATTAGGACCTAAAATCTAAGATCTCCTTACTTGAAAAGGTCACTTAATCTAAATTAGTTTCATTATCAGAAAACAGGGATGATAATGGATTGGTGAGAAAATTTAATGAGGAAAATTAGGCAGAGAACGTACTGTCAACTTTACAAAAACTACACAATAAACATAAGGATGACAATGATAAACTAGCTACCATTCTACAAATGAACATGATGATGAGAAGGAAATTAAGAGTAGTTTAAGAGATAAAGTTAAATTTTCTGAATTCTTATAATAGGATGGAAAGATAGAAAAAGATATCCTAAAGAGGGATATCTGAAAAAATTTCATCTTGTATTCCTCAAATAATTATTGAGTACTTAGAGTGAAAGCAATTCAGAGACAATCCTTACCATCCATGACTTCATGGTTTGTGAGACAGATGGTCCAGTGAAGTATATAATAACACTTGAGGGTAGTAAATCTTCTATTACTATGAAAGTGTTGATCATGAGATCCCTTTCAGTCCCCAAAGTTTTGATTCCATGGACACTTCCATCAGGAACACTATAAAAATAGATGTGGAAGCAGATTGCAGCCATACATTTTAGAAAAGGAATATTATTTGAGTAAAGGAGAATGGAAAATAAAAGCAAAGTGAATCAGGATAGAAAAAAGAAATAGGGAAAAAGGAAGGAAGGAAGGAAGGAAGGAAGGAAGGAAGGAAGGAAGGAAGGAAGGAAGGAAGGAAGGAAGGAAGGAAGGAGGGAGGGAGGGAGGGAGGGAGGGAAGAAAGAAGCTTGAATAGCATGTCTTACCTTGGAATTATCCTTCAGCATAGAAAGTTTAGAGAAAGAGTTTTTCCATAGGCATATGAATCACTAGAAAATGAGGTTATTCTTCATTGGGGCTATAATGTGTGAAGTACTAAAAAGTAATTTGTTCTAAATTCTGGAAGTTCAGTATACTGCTTCCTACCCCAGGAAGCCTCTTTTAATCTTCTGATTTGTTGAATACAAAGCAAATTAGCAAAATTAAAAGGGACTTCAAACTATCAAGTAAGGAACAATTTTTTGCTATAAGAACAGAATTAAGTCCTTCAATATACTTTCATTTTAGTCTATAATCTCCTAATATTTTATATTTAAAAAATCATAAAATGAAAAAATATCAATACATATATAAATCTCCATCTTAACAATATTGCTCATCTTCATGCTATCCTAAATAGAACCTTCCCTTGCTCCCTAATCTATAATTATTAAAAATTTTAAGATTTAGCTCTAGTTCTACATTTCATATAAATCCTCCCTCCCCAGCCAGAATCAATCTTCCAAAGTTCTGTACCACCACAGCACTCAGATGGCTCACTCTGTTCTGTATTATCTGTCAATATGTTTTCCCCAGGAATTAGATGAAAATTCCATATCTTGCCTATCTTTGTAACTCCCACAGTACTTAGCAAGTGCTTTGCATCTATCAAATCCTCAAGAAAAGTTTATTCAACTGAATATTGTATTTTATGGATGTTAATCTAACAGTATTTTGTGCTTTCTTTCAAATTTACCAATATGCAGTATCTTTCTATGTCTAAAAATTACTAAGTATTTTTGTAAATTTAAATGCATTTCAAGTATAATATCAGTTACTTTCATAATTCTATTCCAGTTTAAAAGTTCCCTCTAAAATATACTGTGTTCATAAGAAAAACCTGTAAAGTAAAGGAACTTTACATCCAACTTCTAAAAAGTTCCCAGAGCAGTTTTCAAAGACATATAGGAAATTCATTAGCCATAGCTAAGAATCCAGCCATGCCATCAGTTTGAGTCAAAAACTAGGAAGACTTGCAAAAGTGTATTTTTTTACATCTGTTGTTATGCTTTGTCACTCTTGTGATAAAAAGGAAAACTGAGCAAAATATATATTTTTAATTAAGTGAAGTTCAAAAGTACTATATACAACAATGTGAATGTGCTTAATGCCACTAAACTGTATACCTAAAAATGATTAAAATGGTAAATTCATATTATGTATATTTCACTGCAATAAAAAACTGCTGTATCTTTTTAGTAGTTTGTTTATAGTAAAAGGAGTTCCATGGAACCTAGCACAATATGTTAAATATGTTAAAATAAAATGGTCCAAATAAATGATGTGTTTCAATTGTGTCTTAATAAAGAAAGTGTCCTGAAAGGACAATATCCAAAATATACAATAGGCTTCAAATCATAAAGGTAAACATTCCTTAGCTTATGCTTCTTAGGTGGGATTCCTTAAGGCAGGAGCACCTATGGGTAATCTTTTTATTTATAACCTTTAAGAGATGAGAAAGCTCCTTTCTAAAATAGAAATAATGATAGCTATTAGTAATTACATGTTTGTTATGCACCAGGAGCTCTGCTAGACATTTCCAGTATATTATCGCTAATGTTTGTCCCATGAAAATCAGTCAAACCCTGCTCCACTCTGCAGATACCCATAATCAGAAACATTAGCAAGACTGAAACTTTTTTTTTTCCTGGAAAAAAAATGTCACAAATCCATAGGCTTGTCTTCATAACTGATTTCAGCAAATCCAAGTAACCATTTTTATGATTCCAACTGTATGATATTCTGGAAAAGGCAAAACTATAAATATAATAAAAAGAGTATTTGTCAGAAGTTGGGGATGGGGTGGGTAACTGAAGAGGGGTGAATATGTGAAGTAGAGGGGATTTAGAGGCAGTGAAACTATTCTCTGTGATACTGTATTGGTGGATACATGGCATTATTCATTTGACAAAACTCATAGAATTACACACCACAAAGAGTGAACTGTAATGTAAATTATGGACTTCAGTTAATAAAAATATATCAATATATCAACAATTATAACATATGTACCATACCAATGCAAGATAATAATAGATGAAACTGGGGTGGGTGGAGAAGGTAGTATTTAAGAACTCTGTACTTTCTATTCAATTTTTCTGTAAATCTAAAATTATTCTAAGAAATAAAATTTAATAATTTTTTAAGTTAATATTATAAAAATGTTAATGGTTTATAAAACTATGCCTCATTTCTTAACAAGAGTTTTAGTTTAGCATGAGAGCATTCTCTCTCTTCAGGTAAGCACATTTTCATTGCTATACAACTTTATAACATTGTATGTTTATGAACTGTTGTTACATTTTATTTCTTTGTAACCATCTATAAATTGTTACTTCTGTATGTTCAGCACCTTCAAAAATATTCCTACATCCAACTCCAACTTTGTGGCATTCTAATTAAAATACCCATCCATACTTTAAGGAAGTTCTTCCCTGTCAAAAAAAAGTGCTTAATATTAAATAAAAGATTAGAAATAAATATGAATTGTCAGTTTTTAGAGAAATAAGTCAATAGGTACCTCAAAATTACACACTGAGCTAATTTCTATATCACTCTGCCATGTGCAAATTAAAATTTTCTGTTAGTAAGTTTGTAGTTTGTCAAATGCTAATAGGGGGAGGAGTGCAGAGAAATTTTGTGAAGGTATATAAAGCATTTGAACAACATGCTACTAAAGTGATTAGAAAATGAAGTAGCAGCCGAAAGACTGTGATCCACTCAACTATACTATGAAAGAAACTTTCATTTTGCCCTATTGCAAATAAGCAGCCTCCAAATTTTGATTATTGACACTAAGCGCATAGGTCCTATAGCAAGTTGTCCTACTCATCAAGGCACTTGACAGCTGTTAACGACAATTACAGTAATGATGAAGAAACTGTTTTACAAGTGTAGCATTTAGAATAGTAGTAGACTTGTGAGGTATTCTTTTGTGAAGTAAACTTTAGAAGACAAGGAAAAGAATAATTTTGTAGAACATTCGTTTTTGCCTATAGATGAAAGTATTCATAAATTATTTTATAAAGTCTTGTTGAAAATCAGTATTAACAAGGAATAAAAAGTGTAAATCAATTAAAGCAGGTGTTAGTCATATTAAAAGTCACTTATACAAGCCTTGTGAAGAAATAGTTGGGTTCTGCTTTGACTGGCCACAATATTAAGGGAGAAAGGGTAAGCAAGAAAGAGCTAAAGACAAAAACATACCAAAAATCCCACTGAATATTACTTACATTCTCTTCTACAAACCAAAAAAGGCTACAAACTTAGCAGATTTGTCAATAAAAATATAAAGCCAAACATTAAAAAAATCATTAAATAAATGCTATATGAATATTCAGCATATAATCAATAAACATTTTGAACATGAGACACTGATCAAGGGTTTAGAGACTATAAAGAAGTTTCTAAAATAATGCCTATACACAAGCTTAGATAGGTGAAGAGATAAATAATACAAACAGTGTACTAAATGTTTTATGAGTCAATTTAAAAGGGAAGTTCTATTGTTATTCATGAGATACAGTAACCATATAATGTTCAAGTAGTTGGAGAAAGCATTGTAGAGGCTGTAGTTTAATAATAGGTAAGATTTAAATTGGTAAAAGAGGACCTTAAGAGAGGAAAAACTGAGCAAAATGAGAAAACATTAGTTGGTAGAAAGTGAAGTACTAATGGACTAGTTTAGTTGTAGGGAAGTTGTTGGGTGGTTATCTAAAAGTTACATTATTAGGTCAGGTCAAAAGAATGGAAAATGATGAATCGGTTAGAAAACACCTTAGAAGAAGGAAGCAACAGGATTTGATAGTGAGGAATAAATGCCAAGAAGGAGAATGAATGATAACTGAAAAGATTTTAATGATTTTAATGATGACTGATATATTGAGTTGAAGTTAATGACATGTAGCAATGTGGAAATTAGAGCAGCATACCATAGCAGTTAAGAGCTTTGGCCCTGAAGCAGACTGCCTGGGTTTGAATACTGATTTTGCCAATTAATACTTTCTGATGTTAGATAAGTTACTAAACTCAAAATGTAAAACAGAGCTAGAAATAGTATGACTATGGGGTCATTTAGGATTAAATTACTTAATATATATAAAGAGCTTAGATTAGTTCTGACTCTAAGCATGCACTTAATGAATATTAGTTTTTTTGATTATTGATATGCAATTGAAAGTAGAATTAAAGAAAGATACAATTTGGTGCCAAAACCATAGATACAGTATGGTAGGTGATCCCATGAAAATTGGTGAGATTTCTAAGGAATACAGAAGTAAAGAGCAGAAGTCCACAGACTAAACTCTGGAGTTTACTTATACCTAAAAATCAGAAAGTAAAATAAATAGTATAGTCAGAAAAACAAGAAGTAGTGTATTATCACAAAGTGAAGGTTTCAAGGATGGAAGGCAGCTAGCAATGCAAAGAAATAAAAGAAAATGCAAGCTGAAAAATGACCAAAGTCCTCAGTGACTCTTAAGATCATTCTTTCTAATGAAAGGAGATAGGGCAGAACAAAGAGATTAAGACTCTAAGAGAAGAGAAAGGATGTATGTACCTACAGGTGAAACCTACAGTAGAAATGAGTGGGAATTAGAGCTATGGGATGTAAAGCAGTAAAATAAAGGAGAGAAATTGGAATGGCAATTAGAGAGGCCACAGAATGAACCACAAAGATTTTTTCAAAAAGGAGACATATGACCATATAATTAAGCATGTCGATAAAATTATACTTATTAAAATATGAATATTATGTTAAAGTAGTATTAAGAATATTTTTAGAAGTTAGGAATCAGAACTTCTAAAATTGCTTTAAAAACTGTAATTTTAGTCAATAATTCAGATTCAAAAACCCATTTAACTTTCCAAGTTTGTTTCTTTAGCATTAAAATTTTTTCTTTTAATTTTTTAACATGTTGAAATGCATAACTTACTGAATTTATTAAATATTCTCTAAAAAGTATAATTATAAAATAGGCAGCAACCAGAAATACTGTATGCTTATTAATAAATAAATATTAGTGTTTCATAAAAATATGTAGGGGCAAAGAACTACTAAATTGTTTCCTTCACTGAGGGAAATTAAAGAGCTAAATGTCAAAAAAGACGAGGAGGATTTATATTCAGTGTTTCTTTATCCTTTTTTTATCTTTTGAATTTTGTACTATGTCTAGATATTAATTTTTCAAAAATAAATAACTGAATAAAACTTAAAAGATTATTTAAAAGGTAAACATAATAAAAAGTCAAAAATAAAAATTTTGGAGTACTCTAACAGCTGTTGTTTTTTTACTAACACAAAGGAAATAACTTAGAAAATTTAAATTTATGTTAACTTTATAGAGATTTTAAATGGGATAAGAGGACAATGAATTTTGAAAAGAATTTTTATAACTTAGTTTCCAAAATTATTCATGCTATAGTTCACTTTGTTTTACCTTATTTTTCTCTTCATAGAAAAAGACATCTAAAATTCTAACAAGTTAAGCTGCTGAATTTCTGAAGAAAAATACATAGTAACTGATCTAGATCCGTGCTTTGTTTTCACATCTTTGGTAAAAGGAAAAAATGCAAGAAGACTAGCACAGAGGATGGAAGAGACCTTTAAATCCTAGGAGGGCACAGAACTATATGCCTCAAGAAAAAAAGGCAAACCTGATACCTTTAAGGCACACCTATTCTTGTTTACATTGTTCATTCTTACATTCAACTACCCTTCATTGAATATTTATTATATCAAGCACTATCCTAGGCACTGGGAATACAGTAATAGGCAAAATAAGAAAAACTTTGGCTCCCATAAAGTTTAAAAACCTAGAAGGAAAGGCAGACAATAAACAAGATAAGTAAAATACACAGTACGTTGATAGTAAAGTATTAAGGAGAAAAAGATAAAAGCAGAGAAGGCACATGTGAATGTTAGTAGGAAGCAAAAGCCACACTGAGAAGGTGACATTTGAGTAAAGTTCTAAGGAAAGGAGTGCAGGGCAAGCTATACAGATACCTTAGGAAAGAAAACAAGTAAAAAGACCTTAAGGCAGGGACATTCCTAAAGTATCCAGTGAACAGCAAGGCCAGTGTGGTTTCTGTAGAATGAACAGGTGAAGATATTAAAGAGGAGTTTAGGGAAATGAGAGAGGGTCAGATCAGTAAGTGACAGCAAGACTCAGAAAGCATCAAGCAGAGATGTGATGTGCTACGACATACATCAAAGAGTAGTTCTGGCTAATGTGTTCAGAATAGATTGAGGGGACCAATTAGCTCTCCACTGCAATCGCCCTGGCAGAAAAAGCTAAACCCAACAGGATTTGCTGATGGGCCAGCTGTGAGTTGTAAGAAAAAAAGAAGTGTCAAAGAAGTCTCCAAGATTTTTAAGCTGAGGAACTGAAAGAATGGAGTTACCATTTGTGGGCATGAGAAACCCAGTGGGAGGAGGAGTTTGGGGGAAAAAATCAGGAGTTCATTTTGGGGCATGTTCGGTCTGACATGCTTATGACTTCACAGCAGAGATGCTGAGTAGACAGTTACTAGTTAAGTTCAGGCAAGAAGGCCACAAGATTTCCTTTTTTAAAAAATAACGTGTGTATAAAATTCCAGAAACATAATTACAGGGATTTTTAGATCATGAGTTTTACTGTTTTGCCCATAGCCTGAATAGGTAGAATAGTTTTAATGACTATTTCTTTTGACTTTGCTGTTATAGCATGTGCCTGGGCTTTAAAAAAAATAAAACATGAAAAAGGAATATCTGGCAAGGATATTTTCAAGCAATGATATATTTTACAACAAAGTAGAGAAAACATAATCTGGAGTCTTTCTGTTGTCTGTCTTAGTTCTCTTAGCCCAAAGATAATTTTTTTAGTAGTATACACTGCCACAAACTATTGTAAGTTTATGTAAATGTGTGATCTCTGTGCTATTAGAAAAATCTCCCAAAATGATGGCTAACTCTATTTTCTTTTATGTAACAATTTAGATGGAATTAAAGATGAACTTCACTACATGTTTTTTCCATTTTGCTTTACTAAATAAAGTTAAATGGATAATATTAACTCAGAGATTTGCATTCTTAAGGTACTATCAACATAACTTTTTCAAAGTGATTTAATATAAGGCTCTATTTCTCTTCTCATGCTCACTGTTATGCATCCAAAAGCTTGTTACTTTAAACTAAAGTAATGCAGAAATTTATTCTAAGGTTGAAATAAAACCAAATATTTTTCTGAAGTAGCTTTTCATCCTTTGAATATCTCATTTTGATCTGAAAACATTCAACTTCCATGTTTTAAGAATACAGATAAAAGGAACAAGGTAGAAGGATGATGGATTTCAGTTTAAAATGCCTTCTACAACAGCCCCCAATGCAGCCTCTCCAAACCTGGCTATAAAGACACAAAAACGTAAGAGCTAAAATGTTACCTCCCTCCTACCCTCCAGCTTTCTAATGCCAGGGACAAGAACTCACAGAGCCAGGCAGCAGGGGAAAGGTGATGTCTGTTTGTGCATGTATATGTGTGTTTGGGTAGGAAATACTGGGAGAAGAGGAGCTTGAATAATGACACTAGTAGGAGCACATTTTGCATTTGGGGAGGTGTAATCTCTAAAACTTTTTAATAAGAAAAGCTCTATAGATCAAAGCAGTAATGGGGTACTTACCACTGTAAACAGTACAGTACTTGCTGGGAGTTTAATCACAGGGTCAGTTCAAAGCATGAATCAACAATGAGTGTAATTTTCATGAAACTGGATAAAGGAACCCACATTCAAAACGGAGTTGGGAGGCCAGAATGGGAAGCTCTCATTCCCTACCACCCCATATCAACTGTAGACTGCAACAATATCTTTGCTGTTATAGCATGTGCCTGGGCTTTAAAAAAATAAAACATGAAATAGGAATATCTGGTAAGGATATTTTCAAGCAATGATATATTTTACAACAAAGTAGGGAAAGCATAATCTGGAACCTTTCTGTTATCTGATTGTCTTAGTTCTCAGTATTACACAGCATTCTCAACAGAAAGAAAACTGCACTTAAAAAAACCCAACAGGAGGAAGATGTTCTCCTAGCCTGGCAACAGCCTAGCCAATGAAAGACTGTCACAACTCAGCCAATGAAAAGTCACTATACTTTGAACTCTCAGTTGACAACAATGGACTATTTGTTTATAACAGTCCCTCCCAAGTACCCTCTTTCTTCTATAAAATATCATCCCTTTCCTTTCCCTACTATTCCCAAGTAACCCCACTTTTCCTGGTTAGATAACTGTCAATTTTATTTTTAAGGTTAATAGTTTATACACCATTTATTAAAGAAATGATGAAAGCATCTATAAGTTCTCCTAAAGATTAGGAATAATACTGGAAGCATGTAAATTTGACCTCAAGAAAATATGAGAACAGAAATCAATATTCACACACAGGGACAGAGAACAGGGAAAAAGACCAAGGTTTTTGAAAACAAACCTTCATTGTGATAAGATTTGTCTTGTATAAAGATAAAAGAAAAACCCAATATGAGGCTTATAATAATAATAAAAAGAAGGAAAAGGAAGATGAAACTTGCAGAAAAAAAGCAAAAGGGATACCTTCATAAAACTCATAGGAATAGGCAAATATTGCTAAAAAATAATCTAATTCATTATCCAAAAACAATTTCAAGAAAAGTCAAGTATTCTAGCATTAAACATTGAGTGGTTACTATGTATCAGTAAATTCTTATTCATTAATGAGTAGTCAGTATGTATCAGAGCTAAAATATATAACAAGTATTTGCTCATTTAATCCTCACAATGATCCCATAAATAGTTGTCTCTTTTTAGAAATGAGGACTTATCCAAGATCATAAAGCTCTTAAGAATTCAAAAGGACAGAGCTATTATAAGCACATGTAGAAATTCATTCATTCACTCAAGTAATATTTTAAGGGCACTTTGAAAGGACAGGCACTATTCTGGGCACTTGGGATATATTAGTGGGGAAAAGGGAAAGAATCCTGTCCTCAAAGAGCTTGCATTTATTCTAGCAAGATATAAATTATTGGGCATGTGAGAAGGTGATGAGTTCTCTGGGGGAAAAAATATTAGAGCAGTATATTAAAGTTAGAAAGTACATGATGGGGGATGGAAACTGATGAATAGAGCTGAGTTTGAGACTGTTTTTAGTATATCTGAGAACGTTGGTTTATAATAGAATCATTTAATCCAGTCACATTTACTTTTATGAACTGATACTTTTAGTCTTTGTCATTGTATGTTGTTTTTTGTCTTCTTGATGTTTCCTTCTTTCCTTACTTTTTGTTAAGTAGGCCAGTTTAACGTTTTTTGAAAAGTATTATTCTACTGATGGTTACTTTATATCATGTATATCCTCCATTTCTTTACTAATAAAGCAGAGAAATTAAGCTCCATAAGGCAGTCTTCTTCTGTATTCTATTACAGAGCCTAACACAATGGAAGGAGTACTAAAATATATTTGTTCTATGAGTGAATAAATTAATAGTACGTATTAACTACATCATCATAATTCTGCTCTGGGACCAAAGGTAGACATGGGATAGGGGAAATAAAAATTAGAGAATGCAGAGAAAAGTAGGAAAGAATGCTACAGAGGAGAGTGCCTCTATCCGAATCTGATATTAACAATGATATTGAAAAATTTACCCATCCTCTTGTACCTCTGTTTTTTTCTCCTTGAAAAATAGGAGAAGTGGATTGGAACAGTGGTTCATTGCCTTTTTATGAGTCACAAATCCTTCTGAGAAATCTATAAAGGCTATCAATCTCCACAAATATCATGAAGAACAATAAGTTGACATGTTTCTTAAGACAATGAAAAGCCTTTAATGGGTACATTGTTAATGTGACATGAAAACATTAATGAAATATTTATAACATTTAGAGGTAATTAAATAATTCACACACGCAAACCCTCTTCATACTTAGTAATAAGGAAAAGCCAAAATTCCTAAGCTGGAGGAAAGCATTTAACTAAAGACAGAAAAAAAGATTGATAGGTGTTGTGAAATGCTTTGAAATATATTAAAGTCCATTATCTTCTTTTAAGTTCTCGCAACATTCATTTCAGATAGGGATGGAGTTTTTTAAGCTTAGCTTTTCTTGACAAACCAATTCTGATTGGCCGACTGCATGTCTTAAGAGGTAATACTCTTGAAATTCCATGTGAAAAGTTACTACCTAAAAATATAAGACAATAAAAGTATGTAAGGGAGTAAAAATTACTGTTTCTAAGCTTAAAACTGTTTCCTTTTATCATAATCTAACATTTACTTAGTCACTGAACTAAATGTTTTGAAGACATTAGTTTACTTAATCCTACCTTCATTTTTCAAATGTGGAAACCTCAGCACAAAAAATGTTAAGTAACTTTCCCAATATAAAATAGCAACTAAATAAAATCAGCATTCCAGTAAGGCAGACTTAACAACAATAACAGTATGTAGGTTCTTAAGGTTAACTTGATATAGTGGCTTTAAATAAACCATGTCATTTTTCTGTTAAAACCTGAACAACTAGGCTATATTGTTAATAATTATGTTTGGCTTCTGATAGAGATTAATTATCAATAACAGAGAACAAATGTATTTCATTTGTTATATATCAATGGAGGGCTCTGATACTGAAGCTTTTATTTAACATCACGCTATCATTTTCAAGAAAGTTCAAAACATTTCATGGAGGTATATCTGTTACAAAATCGGTTGACCAGACAGATAGGATGAACTACACTTGATAGCAAAATACAAAAAAGACCTCTAATTTTTAAAGTGCTTTTTAAAAAAATAAATAGTGATACACATATGTAAAGCTAAAAATGTATCACACTTTAAGCAAGCTTTAATGAATTAGTATGACCTTAATATAATAGCACATTACATTGAAATGAAAACAGTGTAATCAACCTAATGCTAAATCTGACATAAGATTAAAAGCATGATTTCTATTAAGTTGAACACAACAAAAATCTGTGTGTGCATCTATGTAAACAATAATGAAATAGCATACAAAATTTAACTATATTTAAATAGAGAGAAGAACACAAAAATAGCTATAAATCAGTTTTTGATACCTTATTCAACATGAAATTATAGTTATATAAAAAATAAGAGGGAAGTACATACCATTAGATTTTTTTTTTCATTTTTTAGAAAGGGATTGTCCAAATAAAACAAAATTATTGTATCATACCTGATACACTAGATTTGGTTATAAATTAGATAATTTCAGCAATTTATGCAGAGTGGACTTCTTCACTATGAGATTGTTATTTCAGAACGAAGCCATGATTAGTGTATCTGATTACTTTTTCAAAGTATAGCCTTCCTGTTTCATATTCTAGTATGACAGATACTTCTAATAATTTTGCAGTGAATGGGAAAACATTGAACCAATTTGTATCAGCAGCAGATCTTTTTAAAGCCTATGCCCTTCAACAGTCATTAAGCTGTGATCACATAGATGTGCTTCTCTGTCTCCTTGGCTTTCCTACATTGCTAATAAATAAATAGTGATCCCTTTTATTATTGCTATATGCTGGATCAGTCTATTGTTTTATATTGTTTAACAATTCTAAATATTCAAGCACAATACCATAAGTTGTTTATTTTAAAAATCACTGTTTAAAAAAGGTCATGAAATCTATTAGTGGTCTTTCAGAAATAATATTAACTCAATTGTTTTCTAAATCATTGCAATCCACAAACTAGTAGCACCTACATTTGTTAGGAGCTTGTTGAGAATGCAGAATCTTAGGGTCTACCCCACAACAGAATCAAAATTATTTGACAAGACACCTTGTCATTTCTTTTATATACAATTTGTATATACATTGAGGTTAGGGAAGTATCAGTGTTGAATGATATGTAAAGCACCTGGTGCACTGGCTGGTTGGTATATTACTCATACTCACAATAATTTCAAACTACTTCCTTGTCTACACCACAAGGAGAGGGGAGACAAAGAGAGACAGGATGCACTGGAGACATTAGTGGTAGAAACTTTTGTTGGAGGCATGATGATGACAAGTGGGTAGGTATCAAAAACATTTCATCACAACCAGGAGTTTCCCAACCTTTAAAAATCACACTGCATACCCACTCTGCCTGTGCAGTTAGTTAGTCCATTCTTAGTATCTCTACTTCCCAGTATCTCCCCACTTTTCCTTATGAATTTTCACAAGCCTCGGGAAGATCACTCCATTTTTATGTACCTGGAAAGTGAATCCAAGATGACTATCCTAACATAGTATTAAATAATTCCAGCTGACCGTATAATTTCTCATATTCAGGACAATGAGGCACTTTTCCTTGTGAAGATACAATAGAGTATTATGGGTTCAGATATTTCGAATGAATGTAATATGTCCAAACAGTGTGTATTTTGTAATCTTCCTCATATATCCATTTCATTATCACAATTGCAATCATGATGATAATACGAGCACAGGATCCCTAATGTTCCTCCGTTCTATCTCAAAATATGTTCCTAAACCCAATTTGTTTCTTTCTGTCCTGGAAGGAATAACCCCTATCCTTTGCAGGCTAATTCCACCACTCTGTTTCTAGTCTCACATAGTATAATTACCTCAGTTATTCCCTTGGTTCAGGGGAGAACAGACTACCTGTGAGCTTTTGATCTTCCATTGGCATGGATTAGTTTTTATGATTATTTCATTGTTAACTAAGAAAACAGGGAAAGATGCAAATCTAAAGTGACCAAATCTTTACTCCAGTACTAGAAACAGAATTCTACTACTGATGAGAAGCCAGGAAAAATGTTTTGAGAAATGATGTTTCTCATCTTCTGCAATTGCAGATGTTTTGCTTAATATATTTCACCTACATCATTATTCTTCTTAGATCTAGTCTTATGTAATACCAGAAATTTCTTACCATATGAAAATTTAGTCAATTAGAACACCATTTCCTAATTTCAGTTCTACCTTACCTAGCCCTATTGGTCCTAGAAGTTAGAGTAGATGGTAGATTTGGTATGTTTTATTCTGATATCACAGACTTCTTAGGCAAAGGATAGGTTAGTTGTTTAACTTTTCTTTAGTTTTATTTTTTTACTAGTAATCAAAAGTTTAAATGGCATAGTCATAAATCATGTTAATTTATCTAAATGATACTCAATTTTTTAAGTTATTAAATAAAATGTCCAGATAAAAAGCCCCATATTTAAAGGATAAACATTGATAATAAATATATGATTGTAAGTAGCATCTCATCAGTGGAAATCCAACTTAGATAAATGTTTGTTTTGGTTTTCCCAGTATTACACATATTAGATGCATATATTATATTCTAAGTGGCATTTTAATTTTTAGCCAATTTTTAACCATTGGAATTTGGATCAGTAAATTACTATTTACAAAAGCATTAAATATACAATCTAAGTATATTTTCCTCATGCTAAAAATACAAGAATGCAATAATCATCTCAGAAGGTATTCTAGCAAATAACTAAAAATCTTACCTCTCCTTAATAAATAGTTAAATTTTTCTTCCTTAAAATCATCAGAGAAAAAAGCAGATCTTTCAGGTAAAGGTTTTTCACCATCTGAAAATAATGATAAATCTGTTATAGAAAAGAGTAACTTTTATGTAAAATGTTAATACTAAAAAACAATTATGTTTTCAGAAACATTTCTTTCCATTGGCTCCTAATATTTAGATAAATGAATCAAGACTTCTTGAAAACTCCTTTTAAAAATGTAATCCCCTTTCTACAGCATCTTACTATGTTGAAGGACAGTGACTGTGAACTTGGTGACAAGTAGTGATTTTACAGCATCTTACTATTTTGATGGACAGTGACTGTGAACAGGGACGTGGGGGCAACTTAATGAAGGGGGGAGCCTAGTAAACATAATGTCCTTCATGTAATTATAGATTAATGATACCAAAATTTTTAAAAAATTAAAATAAATAAATAAATAAAAATGTAATCCCTTGTTACCTTGACTTCTGTGTATTATTTAAAGTTTAAATAGCCTTTCATAAGAATATGATGGGCATCAACATGGTTTACTCCTTATCTTCTTTTACCCAAATTATGTATTTGGTTGACACAGAAAAAAGCAGCAATTTTTCTTTTTCTTTTTATCATGAGAAAGAATATGTTAAAATTAATTTCATACCTTCCTCAGGAATAGAATAGAGAAATTCTTCCTCTGACTTTCTTGGACAGCAATATTCATTTGGAACTTCCTGTTCTCCAATACTGGATACCGTTTTCCATTTAAATAAACTTTGGTGTCTTTTGTGCATATTAGGACACGCTGTTATGTCACAGAATGAAGAAGATGCACATATTTTGTTGACTGTAGCTATTTTCAAATCTCTTGTTTCTGTTTTTACTGCCTCAATATCATTATTTCCTTTTAAGTAAGTTTCTTGCCCATTGTTTGTTTCCTCAGAGCTTTGAATTTCATTTTCCTTACTGATTTCATGAAACATACGTAGTTCTTCAAGCACTAAATCAAATTTACTCTTCATCTCCAAATCTCTTACTATTGTCAGAGCTTCTGTTGATAAACACTTGGCAGTTAAATCCTGAAAACGTTCATTGTTCCCTACACTCAAATCAGTTTCAAACTGATGATTAACACATTCTGTAGCATCATTCTTTGGATGACAATGGTTTGAATTAGCCAACTCAGTTTGTTGTAAAATACTCCAATTTCTGTCGGCTACATTATTTTGATTAACATATTTCATTTCTTCCACATTTACCTCCGTACCCATAAACGGAACTAGTTGCACAGAAAACATGCCATCCATTGAATAAAAACTATTTTTCTCTTCCTTTTCTACTTTAATATCTTTATGAACTTGGCAACTGTTTGTTAAATTTTGTGGTGTGACTTCTACTTCCTCTCCCAAAATTGACTCATGTTTTTTTCCTTCAGGTACACTTAGCAAGTTTCCAAGATTTAGCACATGAGTTATAGTTGTGGGATTGGTTTGTTCACTATGTTTTGTGTCACAGTTTGTCAATATGGTTTGTTGCTTAATATTAAAGAAATCTTCAAATATGCACTTAAAATTAAAGCTTCTGATCCTATTATGCTCATGTTTTCTTTCAATATCTAAATCTTGGTTGTGTATATTTATTTCATAAGTTTTTTCATTAATATGTCTATGGTCGTTCTCTATCATTTTAAGACCAGAGTTAACATGAGTTTTCACAGTATTAGGACTACAGTAAGCCCAATGTTCCACATTCTTGAATTGTTCAAAACAACTCTTACTTTTGTAACTAATTTCTTTTGTCAAAAGAGGAATTTTTTCATGTGTCTCAAAAATTGGAAAATGTGTATTTTTAGTTGCAATACTGAAGGAATTGATGGTCTTTTTCTTAGGCTCTTTAGAAACTTGCTCAGTTTTAAGTAGCTTTCTTTTCTCTAACATAGGTTTCATGTTACCTTCTAATAGTCTTGAAGAAGTTAAAATCCTCATTAGATACACAGTATGATTTTCCCTTATGTTTTTTGAATAATTCAAATACACTATCCATTTGAAAATGCATCCCTCTTCTAATTTAGAATTATTTTCAGTTCTTGCTAAACAGTCAAAATTATTGAGCAAAAAAGCTTTGCTGATTTGCAATATGATATTTGGAGATTCTGAAACACTGGCTTGTAAATATATGCTTAATATACCATTCTTGCCATTGATAATCATATTCCTAGTTACTAGATTTTGAATATCAATTTGCTTTTTACACTTCAAATTTTCATACCAGGTTAAAATACTATTATCTTTTTGATTTCCTGAAATGCTTTTATGGAAATAAAAAATTTCTATAATGAAACTTTCAAAAATGTCACTTAAATGGAAGTCTTTTTGTGTAGCAGTATAGCTCAGCTGTAGCACATTAATGTTTTCCCCTTTACTATTTAACCAAAATAATTGTTTTAGAGCTTTTTGGCTATCTAATGTTGCTATCATGAGATGCCTTGATTGTTCTTCATATGAATTCGTGGCTTTTGTATTGTGATAGTCTTCTTTGCTTAAAAGAACTACTTCTAATAATTGCAGCACAGTTAATTTTTCTCCAGTTTTTTTCATATCTTCACATTTAGTCTTGTAATTTTCCATAACCCAACAATTTTCTCTATTTTTTCTCAAAATATGTCTAATATTACAGTCCCAGCTTTGAGATTTTTCCAATCTGGTATTTACGTAACTGTCCAGGCATGTTTCCACTTCTTTCCAATCTGGACTTTCTAGTATTATAATGAAATTATTTTCAGAGTCTCTTACATCAGACTTGATACTACTGCGGTTATAGCAGTTTAAACTGATCAAGTCTTTTATTCTCACACAAGTATTTTGGTTGCTGAGTGACTGTTGGTTACTCTTAGAATATGAAGAAAAAATACCTTCTGCATCCACAATTTTTTCTTCATCCTGTACCTTTTGCTTCTTCACATCAGGTCTATTTTGGGACCAGTAAATGTCTGTGAAATCCCTAACATATGCCTTATTTTTGTCCTTCTTTTTCTTTGCTGTTTCCTTTAAATAGACAGAACACATTTTGTTATTCAAATCAGTTGGAAACTCAGGGATACTTATTGTGCTGCTATCTCTAAAACAGCTGGATTTGGCCATTGCCACGCTGGGCTGGTTTTGAGGTTTTGATATTTTTAGAAATGTGGATGTTGAAATGTTATTTTCCTTTTTATTTGATGGCATAACACTGTCAGCCTTACATCTGTTGTTAATTTCATGAGATGTTGATTTGGTTTCCTTGCAAAAAGTAACATCCAAAAATAGACGTTCAGCCTGTTTTATGTAACCGTTGTCCTGAATATTGTCTCTCCCTTGGACTAAATACTGTCTTCCATCCTCGTCGGGAACTGCATGTCCATGGTACACAGAGGCGCGGGGCAGAAGCTGCCCAGCCTCCGCTTCGGCGCTCTCGCTGCAGGGCACGCTGGACACCGACTGGTCACCTGGTTTCCGGTCCAGAAGCCCCAGTTCAGAAGACCTCCGGGAAGCCCTCCCACAAGAACCAGGATTTCGTGAGGGGAGGGACTGCCGACAACTGTTCGTCCCAGATTGTCCATTTGGGCCCCCCAGATTACATCTCTGCTTCCCGCTGACGGATTTCTCCGCACGCGAAGCCGTGGAGTTACCAAAATTCGCGTTAGCTGGAACAAGGAGCGCCTTGAAGGGTCTGGGCGAAAACTCCCCGACTTTTTCCACCTCAGACAAGCGAGGCACCAAAGGCAGCCTCCAGCTCAAATCAGACGCAACCCCGGGCTCCTGGAGTCGGAGCCGCTTACTGCGGGGCGGCTGGGAATCAGGGTCCCCAGGAGGTGGCGAGGGGGAGGCGGACTCCCCGAGCTCCGTCGGCTGCGTCGTGTGGCGCGTGAGCGACATGACAGCGAACTGAGAAGAACCGCCCGAGTTCCCGCCAGGCTTCTGTCTGTCGGCCGGCGCGAGGCGGCTCCGCCCAACCCAACCAGCTGCCGCCCTGGCCACGCCCCCGACACGCCCCCTGAGTCCCGGCTTCAGCCCCAGCTTCGGGGCCAGCCACGCCCCCCACCACCCGCGCGAGACCCAGGTCTGTTTCAGAGCGCAGAGCGCCAGGGTCCACTACCCTGTGCGTTTCTAGCTCCTCTTTCGAAAGCCACGGACCCTGACCTAAATATTTCCTCCCATCAGGTAGAATTAAAAAGAAAAGTCAGAATCTCTTTTTCTAAGAATTTGTGAACGGAAACATTATTTTTAAAATTCTAAATTCCATGTTTTCCTCAGAAGCGGCTTCTCCACAGTTGCTCTTGAGCGTATGGTCCAGGAAAGTTGTGTCCTCCTGTCAGGACCGGACTCAGTTGCGGTGTGTGTGGAAAAGGTTTTTTAAACGCTCTTAATCATCCCGGTGGCATTTCAAACTAGATTTCCACATTTGAAGGGAAGAAGTCACTGGTACTTCCAATCTGAGTATTTCAGGAAAATGTCTGCGGAAATTATTACCCAGATAATTATTAATTTTCACTTTAAGACTGTAGAAAGTTTCGTATCCACTGTGGGATGCCCTCCAGTATTATGGATGAAATACTTAAAGTAACAATTGTATCTTGCAACTGTTTCATTTATTTTAAGAAAAAATAATACAGTTCTGACTCATACCTGATAGATATTGTAAATGTTATCTTCTCTGCTTTGAGAATAATTGATTTCCAGGCACTTCTGATTTTTGTGAATTCCATAACCATAAAGAAAATAATTTTCAAAATATTTATTACTATTATGTACACGTTTATAAGAAATATATAATTACCACTCAGTAACCCAAAACCCCAAGCCCCTTGATGATTGTTTCCAAGTTGATAAGTTTTATGTCACCTGGTAAAAATCTGTAAGAAATACAATAATGTATCACAGGAATTCTAACTTCAGAACCCATGGGAGCATTACAGGGCAAGATACAACTGGCATACTACTTGAGGTAATAAGATGTTCATCAGCCTCCTGTCTTGTAAATACTCTTAGATAAATTGTGATTCCAGTTCTGGGCATTTGCTTTGACTTTAGCTTGTAAATTCCTCCAGAGAAATGTTTACTTAAATCTGTAGAAAGCCTTGCTGGATAAGCACTCCATCAACACTATAAATGAGAATGTGGCAGCAGTTCAGATTATACATTAGTGATTTCTTGAAGTTCTATATATCTTAAATTCCTTTGTTCTTTATCCTAGATTTTCCACAATTCTACATTCCATTCTAAAGCAATCTGCTCTAAGCTTGAAGGACAGCTTTCATAGCTAAGGTGGTTGTAATTAGTGCACTAAACATGATTTTAGGAACAAGCATTCTATCTGTAAAGAATATGCCATAGTTTTGCAATTCTAGATTGGTCTGTAATTTAGTATTTGATTCTTCATCTTACTAATTGGGCCAAGAACACCCTATTTTTTTAAAGATGGCCATCACACCATTATTTAAAAACTATGCACTGTTTAAGGACTAAAACACAAATAAAACCCAGAAGTATTCAATGTAATTCAACAATTGTTTGAGAACTGTCTAAGACACTGCTGGATGTACAGAAATGTACGCTGTTTTGTTTTCTATCCTGAAGAAACTTATAGCAATGATGACAGAAAAAGAAGTCTTTTCTTGCACTTCCTTATTTAAATATTACACTACTGAAATTACTATTTATGTGGGGGTTTGCTTTATTTTTAAAATGTTACCTTGAAAATAGACTAGTGATAAACAAGAAATGCAAAAGGTTTTATCCTCCACCCATCATTATTAAAATATTAATGGCACTTGTTCAAATCTTACCTACTCTTCCAAGCCCACTGCAAATATTTTCAATAACAGTAAACTGCTTTAAGGACAGGACCTGTCATTCCTTTCAGCTTGGTATCTTTTCACAGTTCAGATCTGAATGAATGAAAGAATAAATGAGTTCATGAGATAAACCCCAGAAGGCAATGTTGACACAAGGTCCCACTAGAGTTAAGTCAGAAATTCACTCTGCACTTCGAGATTCCTAAAGCCTAATGTCCTAAGCACGGTGTGCCGTATCTTCACAACGAGGTCCTACTTTAACTTTTGGTTTCATCTCTTTTTCTAGTTTGCCCTGTGCTGCCTACCCCAGACTTACTTTCTTGCTTTCCCACGCATGTTCTCAATGTCCTTCTCTTTCTGCAACTGACAAATTCCTCCTATTCAGCCCTATGGGTTCTACCCTCAAGTAATCTCCACCGTGAAAGCCCTTTACCTCCTTATTCTATCCGATCTCCAAGAAGAATTACTTGCATCCTCATCTGTGTTCCTATAGAACTTTATTTTCAACTGTACTATAAAACTTAAAACATCTTACCTATGGGTTGTCTACAACCCCCTCCAACAGACTAAGTGTTAAGGCAAAGATTTATTCATTTTTGCATCATTTTTGCACTAAGTACCTTAGTTAATAAGAAAAAAATTGAATGTTATTACTGTTACTATATCTTTACCAAATGGATTTAGTGGTGTCTTGAGAGTGTTTTAAACTTTGTTTTGGTTTTGGTTTTATTTGTTAAAATGGAGACTTGCTTGAAACTATACCACCACAAAGATAAAAAATTGACTTTAACCATTACTGGTTTTAACATTTAAGCTTCATGATAGAGCCAGATTATTTGACACCACAGTTTTGCTCTTTCATGTCTTTCAATAAATTGTGTAAATGGTGAATAAATATGCAAAGCCTAAAACTTTGTTTCAGACTGACAAGATAATCAAATATATTTTAAATACTTAGTAAGAACCACTAACAAAAATAATTAAAACCAATACAAGAGTTAGAAAGGAAAACATCGTCACTTACTAAAAATATTTAAAATAAATATGGCTATAAATAACAAAAATGGCACTTTTTATCAAGTTACTAAGAAGCACTAAATGGGAAAATATTTTAGAAAACTATGATGCTGTATATATCCACATATTCAATTAACCTTTCAGCAGAGTGATAATGGTAAATTATAACATAAATATAATCTTAATTAAGACAATGTATGTGTAAGTATTTTAAACCATAAACCACCTCCTTTCTCAATTCAGTCTCCCGAAGTAGAAACTTAGTGTTATTCTTAACTTTTTTCTCTTTTTACTCTCTCCAACATCCATCCCCTATGTGGATATTTATCAAGTCTTTTTGATTTTACATCAAAGAATACCCTGAAATTAATCCTCTATTCCTTATCCATAATGTTTTAGCTTTATTGCAGTCCCTCGTCATTTCTTGCTGAGAATATTGCAATAAGCTGATATTTTACTAGCCTCAACTTCTTTAATTCCTTAAATATTATAAGGCTCTTTCAAAGTTTCAGTCTTAGGCATATGGTGGTTCATTTGCCAAGTGTAAATGGCAGGTCTTACTTAAAGTCATTTGCAGTGATTCCAAAGTTTATAGCCATCTTGTGCCTTTAGAAACCCACAGTCTTAGCTGTTCCTCGTTCCTTTGTATTTCTAAATCTTACCTCATTAATGTACTATGATAGTTTCTGCATTTTAGCAATAGTATTTTTCATGGGCTCTCTGTTCTGGAAAACCAGGTGGGGATATTCAGCTATTTACAACATCCATTTGATGTTCTAATAAATTTCAGCTTCAATTAAAAGATACTTTACTGCGGAAATGAAAGCAAGAGTGTGTATTATTTTGAAATTCAGGTGATTATAAATAACACCTTTTTTAAAAATAGTTGTGATTTCTTTTCAATTAACCTTTTACAAGAATCTTTTATATGATTTTAAGATGGAAAATGTCTATCACTTACATCATACAGATTTATAATTACTTTTGTTGCTTTCTCCGTTGTACAGTTTTCTGCTGTGATGAGTCACTTTGGTTCGTTGCATGAGAAATATTTAGCTGGACATTGCAAATTCACAGAACTACAATTTACTTAAAATTTTTAAAGAATAAGATGCATTTGTATTAAATCAAAATACATTTAACATGAAAACTGTGCTGAACATAATTTAATTTCTTAACATTGAAAGCAACATAGTATAATATGTTGGTGAAGAGGCTCCTGGGGTCAGACTGTCTCTTTGAATCTACGATCTGCTTCTTCCCAGCTGCATAATGTGAGGAAATTACTTAATCTTTCTGAGATG
The DNA here is from genome assembly GCF_040802235.1 of Manis javanica. NCBI lineage: Eukaryota > Metazoa > Chordata > Mammalia > Pholidota > Manidae > Manis > Manis javanica. The sequence continues at coordinate 229,744,627 of NC_133156.1, read as the reverse complement.
CAGATTCCTATAAGTGGAAATGATAAAGTAGAATTACCTCATAGGGTGTTGTGTGGATTAAATGAAATACACCATACATATAAAGCATTTAGAACAGTGTTGGACATGTAAGTGTTCATTACAATTCTTAAAAAATATGCTATTATTATTAATGTCTAACTAGCAGTGCTCTGGACTCAGTATACAGGTTTAGATGAACTGACTGTCAGCATCTCTTTCCAACTATGTGTTTCAATAATTTCATGTGGGTAGCTTGGAGTGGGCCATGATGGAAGTATTTACATCACTGAAATCAGCAAACACTACAAATCAGGGTTTTTTTCTTTCTATAAAGCCAACTGTTAAACAGTTATTAGCATGGTATTGAATCAAACACTTACACTACTTCAGATACAGTACAATGTAAATCAACTCTCACTACAGAATTGTAGCTGTAACAAGCCAAGCAGTTTTTTTTATAGTTGATACACAATCTTACATTAGTTTCAAGTATACAACACAGTGGTTCACCAGCTACCCATATTATTAAATCCTCACCCCAACTAGTGCAGTTACTATCTGTCAACATAGAAAGATGTTACTGAATCATTGCTTATATTCTCCATGCTGTACTACCATCTCCATGACCAATTTATATTATGACTGAGAATTTTTGTGTCCCTTTATCTGCCTCCCTGACCCCACTCACCCACCCAGCCTCTCCCCCATGGTAACCACCAGTCACTTCTTAGTGTCTATGAGTCTACTGCTGTTTTGTTTGTTTTGTTTTGTTTTGTTTTTAGATTCCACAAATAAGTGAAATAATATAGTATTTGTCTTTCTCCACCAGCCAGGCAGCTTTTTATATCTTGTTTGGCAAAGGTCAAAGATAGGCAATTTGACAGACTATATTGATGCCAGGACATACTGTAAAACTTTGCTAAGTAAAATACAACTATGTTAGTGTATTTCAATTTCATCTGATACCTTTTTGAGTGGAGAATCCAAACTTGCTTACATAAAAAAAAATAACTTTCAATATTTTAAGTTTGCTTATAGTTTTATGATTTCAGGATGGATATAGGTTTAGTTTGGGGGAAAATAATGGATCAAAAGGATGCTGCTTCTATCATTATCTAGGGCAGAGTATGTCACTGTTTATATCAATAATCATTGACAACTGAATAACAGTTTTCAAAGTACTTTAGGTAGATGGTCTCATCTGATGATTTTAACTCTGATTTGCTGAACATCTTTTATGTGCAAAGGACTATGCCTGACACTGAAGTAAATATTATGATATATCAGATATAATCCTTGTCTCTAAAGAATGCATTCTAGCGAGAAATATGCATATAAAAGGATAAGTAACAATGTGGCCCATTCTATAGCCTAATCAGGCCATTCACAGCTTTGTCCTAGACTATTTTGTATCCTGATTTCCAGCCACTTCATTCCTAGGTCTCTCACACTCTGCCACTTAAAACTGCTTGGTATTCTCCAAATAGTTACGTTTTCTTCTTGTTGTTTAACTCAGAAAACATTTATTGTTATGAACCAGGTACTGTATTAGCTATTAAGTATAGAAAAATAAGACAAGTTTTTCTTCAAGGTATTTACAATATAATAGGGGAAACAGACATACAGAGCTTATTACAGTATAATAGGATAAATGCTACAGTAAAGGAATACACAGACACTGAATAGAGGGGACCAAACCTAGTCTGGAAGCTTAGGGAAGAAAATGTGCTCAAAGCTGATTCTTGAAGGATACCTTCATGCATTCTATTCATTTGAGCCTGTAATTTTCTACAAAACTCCTTTTCTTCTCCATACTAATCAATTTTTCATCCATGTTCCCATAGCATTTCAGACATCTATTATAATACTTATAAAATTATATAATGGCTAGCTGCATATATACTCTCTTCTTCACTAAATTATTAGCTCTTTGACACTTCACCTTTGTATTTCCAATGCACAGCAAGGGACCTACCCTACAACAGGACAGTACTATTTTTTTAATTGTTGGTTTGAATATATACCGAGAAATACATAAGAAAGAGCTATTAAATACTATATTCAGAAAAGGATGAAATCAGTTTTAGATAGGGTAGATAAGAAGGCTTCAGAGGAGAGAACTGAACTGGATCTTAACAAGTGGGGTCTAGGCAGCCTCAGGGGTGTAGTGCCAACTAGAAAATAAAAACTGGAAAAATAAAACTCTATTCCTCAGAGACATAGGAAGTAGAGAAATAGCTGTAGCATTGGACTGACAGGCAGAAGTAAAGATGAACTGATCATAAAAGTCATTGACCCATGGACTCTGGTTATAGGAAGAGCCAGCCAGTCAAGATGAAAATCAATGAAGGTCTAGAGGAAACTAGGTGATATTTTTAAAAATAACGTCTAAATAGGACTATAATCCAGTAATTTATCTATACTGAACATATGTACCAATAAATGCCTCAGAATTTTTCTAATGATAAATAACACATGAGTTTGGCACATTCTTCATAACTAAATTCAGCATGCTCTAACATTAGTGGACCTTATAGAGATGAATTAATGACAAAAAAATGTGATCAAAGCCATGACTCCCTTTAACAGCTTTTTAGAGTTGTCTTCTAGAAACAGCACCAAGAATCATAGAAACAAGGAGGGAACATAACTTTGGGGCATGGGGAGAGACAGTTAGTTGCCTGCTGCAGTGTGCTGTCACATAATTAATTCTATTAAAGAATATTTTCTCTGATTTGCAAGTTTCTTACAGCAAATGCCAGATTTCTCACAGATAATATACCCCATGAGGAAAAATGTAGGATGAGCATACATGTATAGTTTTGTAATGTTATCTGACACACATTCATTACATACATAATACTTATTGTTCCACATAACTTACTCATGAACAGAAAGGAAGGAAAGTTGCAAAATGTCACTTGCTTTGCAACTTTGCCTGAGCCCAGTCATACTAATCACCCACTTCTGCAGTCACATACCTGCTGCCAATAGCTAAACCTGTCATCTCTGGAGACCACTCAGGGGGATTCTAGATGTGACTTCCTTAAACTTGTTTAGTTCAGTTCTTGGACAATAACCTGGAAAAACACAGATATAGGATGTGGACTCTTTAGTTAGTTACAAAGTCATCTGTGAGAAAACATTAAATGAAGGTAGGGGCTGGGCTTGGACTATGATGTTTAGCTAAGTAGGGACAGAACCACCGTGATCGTGGTTGGAATGAAGATCCTCTTTCTCATGAGAAAAGCCAAAAGGTAAGAAGGAAAGGGAGAAATAGAGTCATCGAGGTCATATATTTCCAAGTTGTACTAATTAGAATATAAAGGAAAAATAACTATGTGTATTCTCCAATATAAAAGTATTATAGTGAATCAAAGGATTATAAATAGAATTTAGTTTAATATGTCTATGGCCAAGTTTTTTACACATAAAAAATAACATTTAAAAAGGCACAGAGGTTTTCTTTTTTGATTTTTGCTATATAATCTCTAATGGGTGGAAACAAACAGAAAGTTATTTAAAATGAAATAATTTTAGTACAAAATATGTGCTCAACACTGCACTTGAGTTGCCATGATCTTCTCAAAAGTATAGGTTTGCAGTCATGAATGCATAAATATGTATGTGTCTTTCTGTTGACAAGCCTGCTTGCATAAAAATGTAATGGCAATATCATCTTCTCTACTTTTACTCTCCAACTCCTCTTTGCCAGAATAAGTGAAAAAAATGAAAGACAAGTATTTTAACTTCTGCATGACATTGAAGAAAAGACCTCTTCATTGGCTGTGATTTATAAACTAATTGCCTCAAGCCATAATTAATCATCCCTGAAGTACCAATACAAGTTCAAACTATTAGGAACATCAATACAGAAACAAAATATGCCAGTTTAAACTCCAAAAGGAAAGTTTGTGTTTGCAGGAAAGTTTGGTACTAGGGACAAACAAGTAGAAGGCTAGAAACAGAATTGTGGCATCATTCACCATTAACTCTGTCTTCAGCCCTTGTCCTCTGGTACAGACCTACGGTAAGATCATAAGGATTTGCATAGAGTCAAAACTGCATTAAGTGCACTGCTCATAAATGCGCTATCATTGAATTTTTCAGAGGCTTCATAGAATTACAAGACTATGTGTATCTTTTTAATTTTTTTTAAAGTATTCAAATTCTGGCAGGAAAACAACCTTAAAATTCAGGGTATTTCAACAAATTTTGTTTCTATTGCTTTTTATGAATGAACACTATAAATTTGAATAAATGTAAACTGAAATCATACTAAGAACTTGAAGGTGGAGAATAATGTCTGGAAATCTATTGAGAGGCAACATAGAGAGCAGTGAAGAACATAAGATTATGGACTCTGTATTCCGGCAGACCTACTCATGCTTCTAGTATCTACGTCTTTATCTGAATGTGTATTCGTTTTGTGATGATTCATTGTGATAAATATTTATGAATGGTATCACTTTATGTCTGCCTTATTTCTATTAATAGAGAAGAAGAAGAAAGAAGAAGGAAAGAGAGGAAACAAGGAAGGAATGAAGGGAAGGAGGAAGGGAGGGAGAAAGAAAGGAAGGGAGGGAGGGGGAAGGAAGATGGATGGATGAATAGGTTCTGGAACTAAACTGCCTGGATTTGAATCCTGGTCCTACAGCTTACTATCTGTGTGACTTTGGGTAAATTCCTTAACCCTCTGTGCCTCAGTTCTCTGAACTGCAAAATGAAGATGATTATAACAGTACCTGCCTCCTGGGTGGTTATGGGACTTTATGAGTTAATATATGTAAAACATGTACAACAGTGCCTTACACACAGCAAGCTCTGCATAAGTATTACAATTTTTAGTAGTAACCCATTCACTTCTGTGACCATTCTAGAATGAGAATCCTTAGGCCAACTCTATAAAGAAAATGATTGAAAGGTATTTCCCAACTTCTTTCAGACTTTTCATTGATTTGTCAAATTTGTTTCAATAAAGTTAATTTTTCATTGTTTTCCCCCATATGGAAAAACTCTAGGAAATAATTCATTTTCATTTTTGTCTCTAGATTTAATATAAAAGGAAAAGAGATACAATACATCCCCTTGGACATTTCCAAATATATTAAACAACTTCACTAATATATATGGCTATCACTCTGCTTTTCAAATACATGATTAAGTCTACTTTTTAAAGTGTCTATTATATATATTTATTCATTAATTCTCACTTAAGAATAATTAACCATATATCCTGATTTTTTAGCATCAGCTGTCATAACTTACAGTTTTTTAAAAAATGACTTTATTAAATATAGCCAAATAAGACCCTCATTACTAAGGGCTCAAAGGCATTTACTCTGGAAACCAGTTTTGACTCAATGAAACAGTCATTTAGTACTGAGTAACTATTATTCAACATTGTGTCAGATGCCATACAAAGAAGTTATGACACAGACACAAGGCATTAACAATAAAAAAACATTTAATAACAATACAAAAGGTTAAAAGGCTTGTATGTTATTTTAAATAGATTATATAAATAATATATGCTTGTGGTTCAAAAGAATTGAGTCATTAAGGTTTGGAGTAGGCTTAAAGGCATCATAGAGAATACTTAAGATTTGGATACAAGCAGAATAGCAGAATATATTGCAGATAAAGAGTATGAACAAAGGCATCGACACAAGTGTAAGATATATTTGGACAATAGTGAGTAGACAAGTGTATTTGAGAATGTTTTGGGGAGGAGGTAAAAGTAGGTAGGCAGGAAACAAACTGAGGTCAAGGGTATTCAGAACCTGAATTCCAGGCTAAAAAAGGTAGACAACTAAATTTGTGGGTTTGCTTCAGAAGAAAGATATATACTAAAATAGCATTTTAGAACAAATTCATCCAGCGGCCACATTTAGGATAAACAGAAAACAAGTGGGAGCAAATGCCATTCAGAACTTAGTTAACAGGCCATTGTCACATGACCAGAAATGTGAAGGACCTCAATGTAAGGATCAACCACAGGAAAGGAAAGGAAAAAGCAAGCGGGAATAATATTTTAAAAGAAATTATCATTAGAATTTAATTCCCTCTGTGCTGTTGTGGGAATAAGGAATCAGTAACGGTTCCAACGTTTCAAACCTAGACGATTAGGAAAATAGAGATACCGTGAATGGATGAAGGATGTGGAGTGGCTGTCCTCGTTTGAGAGCTGGTAAGGATAAAGGTGAGGAGTCTGGATTTAGGCACATTGCCTTGAAGAAACTGGTAGGCTTACTGCACTAGACTTTTAACTGGAAAAGCAAAAATGGAGCTTGGGAAGAGGCAACAAATGCAGAATATTTTGTCACCATGTTTATTAAAATGTGTTGGCATGTTTGTGAAAGACATAAATACCAGAACTGTGTATTCCCAGAAACGTCTTGCTGCTGTTACTGTGTTCTAACTATACATGGTAACAAACAAAACAATATAATTTATGCACTGTGCTATTTATATGTACTATCAATGACATGTGTGGGCATAGAAACATCTTAACTCTCAATGGAAATTAAACCTCATCTTTTTTTACCAGCATGATTGGCTTGGTTTTAAAACATGATTTCAAAGTATGATCCCTGCTTTAATGCAGTCTGATTTTTTTTAAAGGTGGCAAGACCGATTTTATTCAGACAACTGCGGTAGGGGAGAGAAACTCCTGTAAAAACTGAATTCTACTCCAGCTAAGACAAAGGTAACAGATTTTTTTTTTTGAGAGGGCATCTCTCATATTTATTGATCATATGGTTGTTAACAACAATAAAATTCTGTATAGGGGACTCAATGCACAATCATTAATCAACCCCAAGCCTAATTCTCAACAGTCTCCAATCTTCTGAAGCATAACGAACAAGTTTTTACATGGTAAACAAGTTCTTACATAGTGAATAAGTTCTTACATGGTGAACAGTGCAAGGGCAGTCATCACAGAAACTTTCGGTTTTGATCACGAAAACAATGAACTATAAACAATCAGGTCAATTATGATTATTTGTTTGATTTTTATACTTTATTTATATGTGAATCCCACATTTCTCCCTTATTATTATTATTATTATTTTTTTTTTAATAAAATGCTGAAGTGTAGGTAGATGCAAGATAAAGGTAGAAAACATAGTTTAGTGCTATAAGAGGGCAAATGTAGATGATCAGGTGTGTGCCTATAGACTAAGTATTAATCCAAGCTAGACAAGGGCAACAAAACATCCACGGATACACAAGATTTCTCTCAAAACAGGGGGGTGAGGTTTTAAGCCTCACCTCTGTTGATCCCCAATTTCTCACCTGATGGCCCCCCTGTGACTGTGCCTGTCTTAGGTTGTTCCTCCCTTGAGGAATCTTACCCGTCTCTGGTTAACCAGTCATCATCCGGGGCCATACAGGGAAATGTAAAGTTGGTAAGTGAGAGAGAAGCAATATTGTTTGAAAAGGTTAGCTTTTTACTTCTTTGCAGATTTATGCCCTGTGGCTTCTATGCCCAGCATTTGTCTTGAGGCATCTTTACCACTTGGAAGAATTATGATACTCGGTAATTTTGATATAAGGCACGAATTCTACTTAGTGGTTGTGATTATGAAGGAAGAAGAAGAGCTATAGAAGTAGCAGGTGGAAGAAAACATGGGAAGATTGATTATTTCTTTGACATATCTTCTTGTAGTGTAACATAAGCGTGTATAGGTTTTAAATTACTAATTAAATTGCGTGCAACATTAACATAATAGGAATACAGCTACATAACCAAAGCAGACCTACAATTACCAGCCATATCCAGTGAAACCAAGAAAACCAGTTAGGCACCCTAGCATTTGTGAAAACTTATCAATGATATGATGGATATTGTCTAACTGAATTTGAATAGTTTGGGAAAAATCAGACAAATTAAAACAACACATTCCTGGGAAATGTTCATAACCCATATGTTCTTTTAACAGTAGATAGTCTGTAGTCGCAAGATTTTGGAGCGCTGCAACTTGCACTTCTCCTAATTCTCGGTTGAGTTCCCACAGTATAGATCCAGTCAAATTTGTTGTTTTACTGTATGCACAGGCCAGCTTAGATATCTCCTTTTTCATTCCAATGGCAAGTCCAGGAACCGGTGGGATGAATGCAGCTACAACTGCAGCAGGACCAGGATCTTTGTTGAAGTTTTTTGATGATCATCTTCTGGAATGACTCTTCCAGAGAGTGCTGATGTTGGAAGTTCTTCTTTGTATCGTATCTTAATTTGTTTTCTGGGTAGCCAAATTAGGCTTTGATCCTCTGTATAAACACAAACAAACCCTTTGCCCACACTTTGATATGCCCTTTATACCATTGTGAAGAACTTATTGGAGATCACTACACAGGAACTGCTTTTTTATTTTTAAGAGAAAGGAATATTATCAGAAAAATGTACTTCCATAGCTGATCATCTGACACCCTTTAAATGATCAAAATTAAGGATATTTAATGCAGTCTTATTTTGACTGCACTGTAAGCTGAAAGAATTTTTACCAGGATATGTAATCATCAAAATGCTTTTAAGCCTTAATTCTTTGAAGATACTTATTGTTTAATATGGTAAGCTTCAGTATTCTTATTTTGGAATTACTTCCACAAAAATTAGAGCGAGTGGCAAAGAATCTTTAAGTCAACAGCACATGGATTTCAGTGTTACCTGCATATAGACAATCACTCTCAAAATATAAAAATATATGACATTTCCCTTAGAAAGTATAAAAGGAAAAACTATTTAAACTTTTGCAAAGACCTTGAAAAGGTCCAAAGAAGTTACCAAATAAACAAAGAAAAAGAATGAAGTCTAGCATAACTTTCATTTTTCATTACTAAAAAGAAAAAAAAAGAAGAGAACTATATAAGGAAGAATATAAACATATTTTTTGGCTTGCAAATGATTACTCTGACTGCCAAAAGATGATTCAGTTCCAGTGTCTAATGGCAATTGTAAAAACTGTTGCCCAGTCAAATAAACCTAGAAACTCCCTTTTGTCAAGTCTAATTTCTTATTTCTTTCATAAATCAAATCTGATTTCTTCTTTCTATGAACATGGTATTCATAGAAATTAACTTAAACATGAAGTCACTTTTTATTTAAATAGTTTTATAATATATTCCACCATATCTAGTAAAAACCTATATTGAATAATAATAAATATAAACACCTGCTGGAAAATGTCAAATTCTCTCTTTAAAATCAGTATAAGAACAACTGTTTTTCATTGTTTGGGGCTCTGTAAACAGGAAATTATGTGTCACCTACTATACCAATTATGAAACAAATTTATTTATTAAATTATACCTTTATCCTCATGATATACTCTCAAGCAAGGACAACCTTTCCACTTAACTCTTCCCTTAATGGCATCTCTATTTTCCTAATCATCTAGGCTCGAAACCTTGGAATCATTGCTGATTGCTTACCCCCATGACAGTACAGCAGTGATCAAATTTATTAAGTCATAAAAATAATTTTCCCAATTACCAGAATTTCCAACTGAATTTTAATTCTACTAGATAGTAAAATCACAGAAAAATAAATAACTGAGAATGAAAACTAAAGAGAAGGAGGAAATAAATCAACTAAGTAACTACTGAGCTCTACTATGAATCAGGAGCTAGGCATTTTGAGTGGTACAAAGAAAGCACATAGTTTCTGTGCTAATTAGGCTTACAATAGAGTGAGTTATTAAGATCTAAAAGGAAAACTATATGTTTTGTCATATTTCATTGATTATTTCATTCATCTGCAGTCTACTAGAAAATGCAAAGAAGGAAATATCATTCTGGAAAAGATAATCAGGGAAGTCTTCATGGTTGAACAAGACCTTGAAGAATAAGTAGGAAACGTTACAGTTATCCAAATTCAGCACTGCACTATAATCTGACTCTTTGATGGAAAAGTGCTAATCCATTGTAAAAGTCCTCATTTGGGGATACAAATTAGTGAGTCAGGAGATCTCTGATAAGATTTTTGTCCTGCTTTTGCCAAAAGATTCTATTCTACTCTAAATTCAGCCTTAAGGTATTGTCAGAAATCACTGTCACAGTCTATTATTTGCCCCAGCCCCAGTTTACCCTATAGAAAAGCATCACCGTAACCAGAAAAGGGTATAATTTTCTTCTCTCTGAAGGAAAAAGATTTTGTCATAGATCCGAGGAGATTTGCCTTTGGTGTCTCTCCACTCATTCATACTATCTGAATAAAATGCACCACCAAGAAGCAATGTGATTCTTTCTACGGGAGGGGCGAAAAAGAGGAAAGAAAGAATCAGAGAAGGAAATGAAAAGCACACTAACTTGACAGCAGTAGGGACATCATATCTTAACTGTTTTCATGTTTGTGGATAAGGGTTTTTTAGTTTTAAAGTGACCCTACAGGTTATTTCAACAGCTGCTCAAGAGATACAGACTCTTCAGATGAACACTGGTAGTTTCTAAAGACATAAATAGAGTAGGTTACTGAATTATTTCCTCTGGACCGAAGTGGAAAATTGTTCACACAGCTTTTGGGATAGAAAGAAGACAAGCATAAATAGTAGCATTAATAGTCCATTCTCTTAGATTAATAGATTTATTAGCTCCTAAGAAGAAAGAGCTTCAATGTATTTAGAAGTATTTATAAAGATCTATTTTTAGAAATGCATGGGAATTCATAAAGACCAAAGAATGAATTTTAGTTTTCTCAAAACTTTCCTAATCCATTGGATTCAAATTGCTTTCAAAATGACCATGATCTCATGTCTCAATTACTTATTTTTCAAGTAGTACAGTGATGTATAGAAATTTTAACATTTCCAGGTGACAGGATTTTAATAGAATATGACCTCTATAGATTTAATCTTTGGGTCGTATCTATTTGTGAATGACCCTGAAGGTTATAATGACAGTAATACATCATTTTGCTAAAGCACAAATGTGAATCTTATACAACTATGAAGCTGGTGCTTGTAATTGATAACTAAATTAGTAAGTCTAGTCAACTGATTACCCAGTATCTGCAGACCAATATAGCTTTGCTGTTCATATTTATTGTCTCAATACTCTATAAATGGATTATTAACTCCTTTGAAAGACCAAATTATAATGCTTTTTTAATCCTAGAATGATATCCGTATATTGGGAATCAGGAAGGTATTAGGACATATCTCTCATGGATATCATGGGCCTACAATATATTAAAGATGCAATACTATTAACCTATTATTTACTCTTATTTTTCATCCAATCCATAATCAACATGTTTGAACTTCTAATATGACACTACAGTTTGTATAACCAGAATCTATCAAGGCCTATGGTCAACAAATGTTTCTGAAAACATTATATGTACTATGAACCTATAATTTCTCTAAAAAATAAAGTCTATTTAAAAAATTGTATTGGCAAAGTGTTATGTAATTCTAACTTCAAAATACTGTTCAACATTACAATGTTATTAATACTCAATTTTATTGTAAGATCTATAAACTAGCCTGGGAAATCTTAAACTGAATTTGTATTACTTCTAGCAGGAGTACTGTGATCAATGTATCTAATCTGATTTTCATGAGCAACATGAAAGGTCTCCTAGGAAATTATTTTAAATGAACTCAAAACCAAAACTATGAATTTAATTCAGTTTTCACTTGGAAGACACTGGCTCAGTATCATCTTAGATGCAAATTAGCACAATTAACTTCCACCCAGAATTTTGTGGGTGTTCAATATCTTGAATTGTTGAACTATAGAGTCCTTCTTTTAGGTAGAGTTTTAATCTTTCTCCATTTATAAATGAAATTAAGTCATGAAGAGAGGTTAAGGATTTTTCCAATACCACATCTAATAAATAGCAGAGTTCATTCTTGAATCCATGTCTCTTAAATCAAAGTCCAGTGATTTTCACACACAAAAAAAAGTATGTCTATTTTTTGGGAAAAAAAACCCTTTATCTTTCTATTATCTCATTGCTAGAATATTGTTTACTGTGAACCTAATTGCACAATGCTGTACTTAAAAGCATATAATAATCCTCTGTGTTAATTTCCTAGGACTTCTGCAACAAGATATCATAGGGTGGGTAGGATGGGTGGCTTAAAACAACAATTTATTCTCCCACAGTTCTGGAGGCCAGAAGCCTGAAATCAAGGTTTCACAAGGGTTGGTTCTTTCTGAGGCTCAGAGGAAGAATCTGCTCTATGCCTTCCTTGATTCTAGCTTTTTCTGGTTGCTGCTAATACCTGATACTCTTTGGCTTGTACATAACTTGAATCTCTGCCTCTAAATTTACTCTATCAGTCTAAACTAATAAAGCAAACTACGTCTCAATCACTAATTATCAGTGGGGACTCAGAAATTCTGCTACAGATAATCAACTAATTAAAATATTTCTGTCTTTGTTATATTTCAAGCAATTTGAATAAAGGTAGATTCCTTGATGGCTCTGAGATTTGGGGAAAATGTAAAAGTAATAAGTGCTTTAATAAACACATAGTTTATAGCTTTAATGTAAAAAGTTCTATGGGATTATACTATGGACAGCTAATGGATGCTCAACGCACTTTTTCTTTGTGTTCTTAATGTACTCTGGTTTTCTAAATTGTGGAAAACAAAGTGAGGCATTTTAACTTTAAAAAGTTAAAATTTTTGTTTTTTAACTCTAGAAGTCAAAACAACAGTAACTTACTTTCTTCCTAGATTATAAACTACTACTGCATGTTCTTGTCATGCCAAACAAGAATCTGAAACTGAGAAAGATGGAAAATAAGTGGAGCATTTTGTCAGTATCAGAGAATAGTTGCTGAAAAAAAAAAAGATTGCTGAGTTGCATCTAGTTCCACCACATTAAAGCCACGTAACTTTAGAAAGCATTATAATTTGCCCTTTTTAAGGAGATAATCTCATATGTAAAATGAGGATAATGGTATCTAGGGATCAAACAATACAAGAATTGTAAAATCTTTTAAGAGCTATAAAATACAGGATATTTTATCATAGTTTTATGCTTACAATTAATGCATAATGTCTAGAAAAACAAAGAACAATAGAATAAAGGAACCAAAAATCAGTTAGTTTATGAGTGATTTTGAGTACGCCAAATGTGGATTATTTGCAAAACAATTCAATGAAGGTGGAAGACACTCATACAGAAATGTTACAAAATTTCTTTATATCAGAGTTAGGAACTCTAAATTCAGTCAAAGGCCACACATTAGTCAAAACAGTTCAAGAGTTTTGTTCCTAACCAATGTAATACATTCATTTTGTCTTTTGGAATGAAAAGCAGACAACATAAAGCCTTGACTTAATAATTAATAGACAAATTGCCATTTTTCAGTATCTTATGTTTAATTAGAGCTTCATATCATATAAAATATTATCATATACACGATCTCAGTTAATCTTCACAACAATCCCATAAACTGTCTGCTATGTGCTAAGAAGGGAAAGATTCTTCTGTTAGGAGATAATATTTCAGCTGAACTTGAGGGATTAATAGAAATCTCCCAAGCACAGGAAAAAAGGATTTCCCAAGAAGAAAGAAAGAGCATATGCAAAAGCACAGAGAAGTAAAAGTACAGCTCACAGTGTGATAGTGCAAAGGACACCAAAAGATGTGGTAGGAGATTGGGCTGGAGGAGTAAGCCAAAGCCAAAAAATGAAGGATCTTGAGTGCTGTTAAGAAATTTTTATTTTTATTGTTTAAAGTGAGAAACCACTTAATGGTTTTATTCAAGGGAGAGATGTGATTTTGTTTGAGTCTTTGCGATAGTTAAGAGAATGAAAAAGAGCAAGTCCAGGAGTGAGATGAAAGGCTGAGCTAATCCAGTAGCAGTAAAGGACAAATTCGAGAGATATTCAGGAAATGGAATTCATAGGACTGATGTAATGGTTTGATGGGGAATGAGAGAGATGGAGGAAGGTGATATCCAAGGTTCTGATTTAGAGGACTAGGTTGAGAGCTGGCACCTTCGAAGTCCTAGAGAGCACAGGTGGGAGGAGGTGGAGGGACAGAGGCGATAATTATTTTGTACAAGTTGAGTCTGAGGTATCTGTAAGAAATTCACATGAAGATGTTCTTCAGGGAGCTGTAAATAGGGAATTGGAAAAGAGAAATGTCTGGATTTAAGATCATCAATGGTCATTCATTCTCAAACACTCCCACTTTAGGATGGTAAAATAAACTTCAAGAAGAAATTTTGTTAGAACAGCAAAAAAATCAGGGAGTCTTCTGTTTCTTTTCTCCTTTAGGCAGGAGATGGCAATGCAGAGTGCTGGGAAAGGTACACTTCGTTGTGGGCTTCTTTCCTTCCTTCTCTGCAACACCCCACAAAAACAGATGCTTGGTGGTTAAGGCAGACATGTAGCAGTCTACCACATGGGGGGGAGATTCTGAATGTATGACTGAGGGCTTAGCTTTCTCAAAGGAAATGGGAGACTACTGAAGAGAAATGATGTGATCACAGTATTCACAACGTTTATCTTGCATAGCTATATTAGGTGGATAAAAAAGCAGTAATTTATAGAGGATGAATCATAACATTAATTATAAGGGGGTGAAGAAGGAGAAATTGAAGCTAACTGAAGAACGCATCTGGAGATAATACTAACACATACATTGCTTCAGTTTCCTCCTCATCTGTAAAATGGGTTATACTAGTACCTCTCTCATACATAGTCAGGGTTGTTTAATGTGAAATGGCATACTGCATATAAAGTGCTTAGCACACTGCCTGGCACAAAGCAGGTGCTCAATAGGTATCTGCTAAATAAATAATGAATGAGACTTAAAAGAATTTAACCTGATTCCACTATAAAACACCACCATTAGTTACTCAAGCTCTTTTTTTTTTTAAATCTTTTTAAAAATCAGTGCACTCCATCCTCCCAAAACTACATTCTGAAAAAAATCAAAGATTTTCAATGGTCATCATTCTCTTCTTGAACCTCCTTAGGATGGTAAAATGAACTTTAAAAGGGGAATATGATAAGAACACTAAAAAATGCAGGGGCCCCCTATTTGTTTCCTTCATGAAATAGGTGAAAATACAAACCCAATTAAGGAAATCTTTTGTTTTTGTTGATTGCCTCAGAGAGGGTGTAGAATTTATTTTTATTTTGCCTTAAATTTTATGCTAAGATTCTCTGTTAAGTTTCAGAGATTCATTAAAAATGGAAATGAGCAATATTAAAGAAAATGGAGATTGAAGGAAGAAACAAGTCCACAAGATCTGCTTTAGGCAAGAAAGGCTTTTGAAAACCCTTCAAGATCAGAAGTTTCCCCTCCAAAGTACAGACGTACCAGAATATGAAATCCATGATTATATCTGCAGTGGCTATTCACACAATTAAAAAAGAGTACAGCCTAGCATAAAGAACTACTTAAAAATCATTGAAGAAAAGAAATAGGGGTGATATATAGTCCAGTTCTATTATCATCCATTCTTTTGTGTTGTCAGTAACAAAAATGGTGAACATTTCCAACTTAAGAGCACTGCTAGGAATCCATAGGTTAGGCCCAAATGTGGAAGAGAGAAAAGAATAAAGCATCTTCTATTCTTAAGGCCGTAGACCCCCTGCATTTGCTATGACCATTTCTAAGGCCCCAAGAAACTACCAGGAAACTCAAAGCCTTCACAATAATTCACTTGGCAAGGACTTATGAAACTTTTATTGTGACTTCTTCAAATTTTAAGGGAAACTGGTGGCACAACTAAGAGTGAGGTTTCAAACTCAATTTAGATTTGATCATGAATTACAGAGATAAATCAGGGGTGGACTGGGAGAACTGACCAATGAAATCCATTCAAACTAGAACTTTTTAATCCCACGTATGTATATAAAGGCATAGAACTCTCCCACTTAATTGCATGGGAATCATTCCTTCATGGCCTTGCATTTTTCCATTTACTTTAGAAAATCATGTAGAAGGAATACAAACATATACAATGAAACACTTCATGTGTCAGAAAAACTGCTGCACAGTCTTATTCTCCACAATGACAACTTCCTGTTTGACTTTATAGGAAGTTATTATAGTTTGTTAGTCTCTCCATGTATTTTTTTAAATGGGATTAAAAAATTCAAGACAAACATAATTATCTTACATAATGTATCTCCTCTATAAGGGTTAATACCCTTTGTTTTTTAAAATAAAGACACTTTACCCATATAAGAAAATTACTAGCATTATTCTGTGTGAATTTAAATGAATATAAATCCATTTTTCCAATTCCTCTTTTCATTTTCTAATGTTGACTTTCAAACACTTAATTTTTCTTCTAATTTCCTAAATGTCCCTGTGGGTAAAGTGAAGGTTCCTGTGGCCAGGATTCTCACCTGGCCCTGACTGGCTAGCTCACTACACCTGTGTGAGCAATACGTTGTTATGGACTGTATATAAAGGGCTCCGCCCAGTGCTCTGGGCAACACGGTGGCACAGCTACAAGGCTGCAGGGGAGCAGAGAAGAGGCTGGAGCGGTGGCAGGGCCAAGGACAGAGGCTGAGGTGGCTGCAGGGGTAGAGCGGCCCAGAGGCAGAGGCTGGCTTGCTGCAGGTAGACACGCTCTGAATGGACGGGATTCTAATGATTGACTGGCTACCATGGAAATAAAGTTGGGTATAACCCTTTCACCCCAAGCATGTTCTACTCTCATTTCTTTGGTCTCATTGAATCCATAGTGAACTTGTCCAGAGCTGAAACATATTGGCAAGAGAGTCCCCATGCCTTACATTCCACCATTCTTAGTTCTACTTTGTACACAAGATACCTAATATTAAATTGTGAGCTCACAGGACTACAAGCTTAGACCTGTTACACTATTGGCATTTTGCGCTTTTATTGTCATTCTCAGTTTACAACTTGTCCATGCCACCATTAAAGTGGATTGAGGTATTAAATGAAGTTGTGTATACTTAAAAAGTCATTTTTTGTTTTGTTTTGTTTGTTTGAATCTTGGAAGGAGTGAGGTAGAAATAGTTCGTTTCAGAAAATAATACAATTTGCAGCTGAGGAAAGGAAAATGGCTCCTCAGTTGCCTCTGGGCAACTGAGGACTCTACCAGGTACTCCAGGAAAACACACCTCTCCCCCGCTCCACCATGGCACCTTCCTCCCCTCCTCATCCCTTTTCTAAACTTACCCCAGCCCCAAAAATCTCCAGAGTGGGAAAGCTGACAGTACCGTCGGTCCGCATTGTTGCGGACTGGGCTTTAAGTAATGGGACAACTGCTACAGCTGATGGCGTTCTTCACTCAACACGGTGCAATGTCCCAGTGTGCCTAGCAGAGCAGTGCACCTCTGCTCCTTGGTGACCACCAGTGACTTGTGCAAATGCCTGAATAAGGAAAGAAAGAGAGGGCTCATTTATGTTTTAGTCCCCCTACCACATTCCTCTTTTAAACTTCACTCTACCATCTTAAAAGTGGAAGTGCTTTTCCATAATTTAAACGGTAACATTCCTTTGGTGTCTTTTAAAATAAGCTTGCCTCCTGTGACTTCATGCTTCATATAAAACTCGACTAGAAGACACCTCAAAAAAAAATTTTTTAAGAAACATAATATTAGAACTTAAGAAGATAAAGCTGCATTAGTAGCTGGAGATAAAAAATGAAGATATTAAGGATGCCAAACAACGTTTCAGTACAAACAGAACTTAAACAAAACAGCCTTCCCCATTAGACAAGACTGCTTTACAGAAGCACATGTATCCAAGTCAAATATCGCCACAATAAAACACGTTTTAAAGTATGTGTTCATTTTTTCCCAAACTCAAGTTGGAAGTAAGTTAGTTAAAACAAAACATTGCCACGAAAGAGACCTCCAAGGCGCAATCACTAGGTACGCGTCTTCCAGGCAGAAATGGCTTTATGACCCCTTGGGTGATGCAGATGGTAGTGCGGAAACCGTTCTTGAGAGAGGAACCAGAGAGCCCAGCGCAAAATGCTTTAAGAGGGGGTAATCGACAAAACACGGAAAATTACTTTGAAAGCTTTGGAGGCTGTCTCCATAGGCAACCAAAGTGACTTGGGCAGAACTGACTTCTGCCCCCACCTCAGCCGAAGAAACAGACGAAACTGGCCTGGTTAGCCCGGCTGCGCAGTGCGCACTGCGGCCCGGGAGCGCAGGGCTCGCGCAGCCAGACTTGGAACGTGCTCGGCTGCGGCAGGGCCGCCCGAGCCGAGCGTCCAGCTCCGCACAGCTCCGCATTCCGGGTTTCCGCGGTCACCAGCATTCAGGCGCAGAGCCCCGCGGGGAGCGGACCCCAGCGAGCAGTGCCTGGGGAGTCCCGAGAGCGCTCTCGCACCCCTCACCTCGTCTCTTTCCCCAGGCGACTGGCCTATCGGGAAGCGCGTTCCTGGGCTTCGGGCGGGCCGGTTTGGCGTGAAGCTGCGCCTTAGGCGTCACCGCCGGGTACTTCTCTGGTGGAGTTTCTCGTAGCCTTCGCTTAAGTAGACTCCAGTTACCCCAAGCGTGAGCTCCCCGCCCCGCCTCGGCCACCTAGCAGCTAGGAGCAGCTCTCCCAGGGCAAGGGAGATTTGTCAGGAGGTGCTTTCGGTGTCCTCAGAATACAGAGGTTAACCCTACAGCTTCCCTGAACTGTTACGGTGTGTGAAGGCGCTTTGCAAATGGTAAAACTC
This sequence comes from Manis javanica, assembly GCF_040802235.1. Taxonomy (NCBI): domain Eukaryota; kingdom Metazoa; phylum Chordata; class Mammalia; order Pholidota; family Manidae; genus Manis; species Manis javanica. The sequence goes on along the minus strand of NC_133156.1, from coordinate 229,725,998 downwards.
TCTACTTCAAGTAAGCATTGATCTTCAGTGCACCCCCAGAACTTCACACCCTTGAAAATAAACTGCCACCTGAATTTAAACCTCGAGGGGTTTTGTTCACTACGTTTATCCCCAAAGCATAGGAACAGTAGTGCCTAACAGTAAGTGGGCGGACAATGCAAAATTGTTGTATGAATGAATGTACAAACCCTTGAGGAAACCGATCAGGTTGGGAGCAACTGGGAATTCTCCCTGCTTTCCTGGTAGGGAAACGACCAAACACCGTGCACTACTCCTTGCCAAGTCTTCTAGGCTTTGGCAGGACAGTGAAGAGCGGGAGAGGGCTAGCAAACGTGTGCGGCCTTCAAGGACACAAAAGGGGGCTTTATAAATCACTTGGTCCAAGCCACCAACCCTGGATTGCAAGAGTGGTTTATCCCCGCCCCTTCACTTCCCCAATCCTCATCCTACCCAAAGCGTATTCAGTAAACATTAAGCGCATACAGAGGCACTTATGAAATGTTTGTTGATGGTTATCGTGATTTGCGCAAGGTCACACACACAGAGCAAGAAGCCTCCGACCCAGCTCCCTTCAACACACGTTTGTCCAACCGCGCTAGACCAGGGCCGTCCCGGACCTGGGGTACTGGAAGGCCCGGGCGGCCAGTACTCCCAGCCTCAGAGCCTCAGAGGAAATGGCCCACGCCAAGTGCCCACCATTCAGGGCTTTTTCACAGTGAGCCCGGCAGACGTGCTCACAGCTTGCTGAGACCGCTTCCTCCTGAGAAAAGGATTTCTGCAGTTTTCGCCTTCACTTTGCAGCCTGACAAAGGGTGAGCAGGGCCCTCTAGGGCTGAGAGCGGCGGGAAATGCAGGCTCCACGTGTCCCATCTCTGCCCTCAGCCTTTCATCACCAGACTTGGTAACCGCTGGCCGTGGTGAGCCCGACTCGCTCTTCTTAGAACCCGTCCAGGTGCAAGCAGCACGGGTGGCCAGGCTGCCTTTTCCTATCTACTTTCCTTTTGAGTTTCCGCTAAAATCTGGAGACCTGGAATCCACCCGCGGAAACTCCGAGCCCCTCCATCTGAGCATGCGCAAATGCCGGGCGGCTTTTGGTCACTGGTTCCCGAGCTCTCCAAGCTGGGGCTGCGGAGTTGGAGGAGGAGGGAGGAGGTGAAAAGGAAGGGGGTGCCTGGGGAGGCGGCGGCTCGCGCGCCTGCGCATCCAGTTCCAGGGACCCTAGGTTTTCTATGGGATTCCCAATCTGCAGTAGAGATTTACCCGAGATTGTTGCGGCGGTGGCTGGGCTTGCAAGGCGCGATCCAAAAGGGATTTAAGCAGCCTAGAGCTCCAGAGAAAATAAGAGCGCCAGAGAACCGCACGCAGACGCAGCTTAACCGTTTGTCCGAATTACGTACATATATATTTAACTGAACTGTTGAGTTTTATCATTTTCGTTAAGTGACCGTGCGCAGCGCTCTGACTGTAAGTGGAAAATACAACCTTCGTTGCATGTGTAGTGCAGCCAATTGTCTGGGAGATGCTTTAGCTATTGTCACATACTTTGCTTTGCATAAATGCCTCTAAATGCATGGTGACAATTGCTTTGGTTAATGCTGGCGATCGGAATGTGTTGTTCGTCCACGGGGTACTTTTTGAAATAATGGGGGTGGGGGAAGGGGGAGTGTTTATATGCGGCGTGTTTGGGGGATTGACTTGGGCTCCATTTAAGAAAGGTGAAGCAGCGGTGTTTTTTAAATTTTAGTCTATAAATAGGCGGATTTCCTTACACAGATATAAGTAGCAAATTGGCCAGTTGTGAAGTTTTCCGGTTGCTGATAAAACTATTGAGCGGTGACAGTCAAGTACCAACCTGTCAGCCAGGCGGTTGGTGCACCATTTTTCTCACCGTGGAAGAGCAGCGAAGGTGTTTCTAAGTGAAATTGAGTGAGCAAGATGGTGTGGCAATCAGGGTTGGTTTCCAGGCGGGATGTTAGTGTTCAGAACCACGGAGCTACGCGCAAAATAAGCACATTTCTAAGTATTTAGAAATGAGTAGATAATTTTTCGTTTTTGATTTTTCATCACTATGGTGAATGGGCAGAAAAAGAAAAAATGTTCAACCGCATAGTCACCCATCTATTCTGAACAGTCTGAGACAGAGTCTGTGAATGGGATCTGTCAGACTTAAACTAGTTACCTGCCTTCACATCCCGTGTTCGCATTCTGGAATGTAGGGGTGAGAAATGTATACCCAGATGTGTTACATTTGGTAGTGTTTCTTTGAGGGAGAAAAGGTCGTTTTGTGTTTTGAGTTAAAATGGATTGTCCCTTGCCCAGAAACTGAAGAAGGGTCTTTGCAAGGTCAAACCCCCTGTGGAAATCAGGGGCACTGGTGATAGGGGAGGGAGGAAACTGCGATGCTCCCTGCGAGTTCTCCGCACTGCATGGATCAGTGCCCTGTGAGATTCGAGAGTGGGAATCCATTTTTCTAGAGTTGTCCTCCTGACCATATTTTGGAGACTAAAATGAAATGGAAATAATAGTGGGTGTAGAAAACACAAGTGTATACTGTGTGTCACATCCCACTTGAAAACAAGAGCAGCAAGAGAGTTGTATTTCTACATATTAACCTAAACATTTTTAAAGGATTTCAGGTTGAGACAGATTAAAAATGAAAGTCTTGTGAAAACATGTTTTATCCTCAGGACCATCTGAACTGCCTCCCTGTGTGTGTGGTGGGGCAGGTGCGGTCCTGCACGGTTGAGCACCTCATTCATGAGTGCACTCTGATTAAGCTTGCATGTTTAATAACCCCAGAAAATGCTGCACGGAAGCAGGTTGGTAGAATGGCATGAGGCTGGCAGACAGGAGAAGAGCATGGCCAGCGTGTGCTGGATTTCCTTGGGAAAAGCAGATCCAGTTTCTGGGCTGAAATGAAATCAGTTTTCACCCACATAGGGCAGATCATTATAGTGTTCTTTGGCCCTTTAGTCAGTCAAGTAGTTGGAACCCCTCAAAGGAATTATAATTTATTTAAATGGATGAAATTTGAAATGGAAAATTCGAGAACACCCTCTCCTTGGAAACCCAAAATGAAATCATACTGCCTTTGCTATTCCTCCCTTCCTTACTCCAGGGCAGAAGGACCAGTCATTTGTCCTAACTGAGCCATATTCTTGTCATCACTAAGAGTTGGAATCAGCTCCATGAATGGTGCAGGTGTTGCCCTGCATTGACAAATGGGAAGTGGGGGAGGAAAGGGAAATCTGGTACTGAAACTCAAAGGCGTTAGCGCTCATAGGCTGATGGTTATGCAGGGTCATGTTAGCTAGCAGAGACCTTCTAAAGTATCTACTGCAAACTTTTTGTTTTACAGATGAGAAAACTGAGTCCCAGGGTCTTGGAACTAGGGAAAAGTCAATCAACTTCTAGTCTATGAAATAAACAATTAAAACATGATGATGAGTGGAAATGTTCCCTGCTGTCTACACTTTTAGCATCCTCAGAAGCCTTCAATTATAATACTACTTCCCAGCACATCTTTTAAGAGAGTCCCAAGGGTTTCTTTTTACTCCATAGCCCTTCTCTGCCTTGTAAGGTGTCTCTCTTTTCCATTGCTTCTCACCTCTAATATACCCACCTCATTGGCTGTTAGATCTGGCCCTCCTCGCCTTTTCTGCATCTCAGTCAAATTTTGAATCCTTGGAGATTTTTGAAAGAACTGATGAGTCTGTCAGAATCTTCAGCTCCTGTCTGAGGACTGCCTAGGCCCATCTCCATCCTCATCCTGTTCTAATTCCTCAGGAAATCCAGCCTTTAGAGACACTACTGGCACCATCCTCACTCCTACTGTCTTACCTCTTCCCAAACAGCTGCAGCTGCAGGGACTGGGACCTAGTGGAGTGAGGAAGACGCAGTGTAAACACACAGTGGGCTCTGCCAGCTCTCTTCTGGCTCCTAGAAGGCAGAACCCACATCCAAGATGCCTACCAGTCTCCAACCTTCATAGAAATCCTCCCGATGAAGCTACCCACAGAGAAAGGGGGTTGGGGACTGAAGGAATGAGGCTTCAGTGATTCAACCTAAAGGGGGCGCTAAGTGGGGGGAGGCAGGCAGTACAGCATTTTAAGCCCTTAGAGCTTTTAAAGCACTTGCACATTTTTTCTTGCACGGCTTCCTTCTCTGTCTTGCTGGACAGGGACGGCAAAGCAGGCAGTAATACTGGCCTAATTGGACCTTTTTCTCTTTCCTCCTTTCCTTTTCCTTTCTTACTTGCTTTCTGTATTTCTCCCTCATTTTCTCCCTTTCTTCCATAAAAATTCCCTGAATGCTTATACAGTAAAGCTCCAGGCCTTCTTATTCCTTCTCCAAAAAAATTGATTTCTCAGGCCTTCAGAAAGATAAGTACTACACCACAAATGTCCACTTTGGGGAAATGCCAGGAATTCTTACCTGAAAAGGCTGAGGCATTAGGAGAGGCTTGAGGAAGATAAGAGTCTGAGTTTCTTATTTGAAGGCTTAGCTAAATACCCTTGGAAGCTATTGAAGAAGCTGAGGAAGCAAGGTGGTGAGTTTCTTAACATATTCACCAATTTAAAATTTAATTTAACCCTTCCCCTCATGGTAAACTTCACTGAATTGGAATGAGGTCTGTCTTGGATAGGGTCTTCTTCACCTAATAAATGCCCTTGGGTCAGATGTCACCTGGTCTTGCTATCCCCATTCTGAAACAGTCGTGTCCAGGCTATTCTGAACACTAAGTAGCCCATGCAGAATTCAGAAAATTGTAGCTGCTAAGCGCCCTGCTTTGATGTGTTATGCTGTGAATCTCATTCTGCATTAGTATACCATGATTGGAAATGTCATCCTCAGCAAGCCATAGGTTTTTGACTGGGGTTGCATATAGATATGCCTTCCAAACATTGCTGAGGATCTTCCTGGGGAGTTTCCTAGAATGACAGTATAACATCAATACCAATGAGTGTTTTCCTAATTCACAAGAGCAGTATGTTTTAATGTCATCCTATTGGTCTTTTTCTTTGCATTGAGTGATTGCTATGCTCCTAAAATTAGTGATAATTTGGGAAAATAAGATTCTTCTTACAGAAAGGATCACATTTGGTTTCAATATGGTTGAAATTGACAATCCATCTTAGTTACATTTAGTAGATACAAATATATTAATTTTCCTAAAGTATCATACATTACTAATATAAATTAATAAATAATTGATATTTCTACTATCCCAGTGGTTAATTCACATAATTAATAGAGTATATGTGCTGGATGGCACCCATATAAATTACCTAATCCATCTCCCAATACATAAAAGGTACAGTATATTAAGGAACATTTTTCTCTTAAAGACATATCTGCAATATGAAAGTATAGTTCCAAAGGGTAATGATTTTAATAACCTTTTATATTTCCACAATACCTGTATAATATTTTAGAGTACTCTATAATATTTGTCTATTAAATATTTGTTCTAATAAGAATAAGTTGCATGTTCCTTGTTAAGTATATAAAGAAATTAAATCATTTATACAAAAGCATATGCACATTTATACTAAAATGCATATGCTTTAAATTTCTGTACTAAAAAGAGCAGTTAGACCAAAGATTATTCTATAATTTATTTTCAGTAAAGATATGAAAGTACTATATTAATACCTTTGAATGCTTTTCAATTCACTTACATAAGTATCCTCCCTTTAAACTCTTAATAAGTAAAAGTATAAATTATTTTTACTATTTACAAGAATTGCTATTAATAAGTCAAAGAGGGAATTTGAACCTAGACTGTGGTGGCTACATTTACCATTATTTAGATCATGATTCTCTTGAGCTATGGAATTATTTTAACATGTTCACACTGTGAAGGGACCACAACACTGCATTTCTTATTTACAGTTTGTTTCTAAAGATAACTTGTGCTCTCTTAAGTGAATCAAAATAGTTTGAGTAGCCTGATTCATTGAGAATTTCTCAAATGGGGATCTTGGGGGTGCTTTAGGAACTACTTCATGAATTAAACAGAAATGAAATAGCAAATTACTAAAGAATCCTCAAAGAGGTTTGACACTTTAATAATAAGGTGCCTGTAACTACATTAAAGCGATGTTCTATATACCCTTATCAGCTAACTTAAAGCATGCAAGTCGGCAGCTAATTTGTTATGATTCTCATGCTTTCTGTGGATTTCTCCACTGCTTTACTTCACTGCAGTTCTAACCCAGATGACCTGCTGTGAAACCACCAGCTGTTTACTTTTTTTAAAAAACAATGCACTACATTTCTAACCATTTGTTGAATTATTTTTAGGTGAACAATTTATTCCCTTTTGTTCTAAATTACAATTAAGACTTGGAGTACTCATTCACCAAGTGCCCTATAAGTTCAATATGTCTAATGCAATAATTGCTGAACTTTTTATAGAAATTAGGGCTCTCTTAATTAAAAAATTGCATTTTTATGAAGTATTGCTCATAAAAGGCAAAGTGTTAAAAAATCAGTTAAATTTACTTGAAGTTATAGATGTACAGAATGAATCCAATTTTTCTTTTGCTTTTATAGGGACTTTTCTGAAAACAGAAATCTGTCACTTACATATATTTTTTCTCTTTTGTTTTATCTCTTAGGCTCTGAAAGTCTATGAACTTTTGAGGAGCTGAATATAAATAGATTTTTTGCAAATCATTAACATGTTAAATGTGCTTTGGAGTCTGGGTGAATTTTTTCTAATGCAAACAACTAGACCTTATTTCCGTTGTTTCATATTTTAGAATGCTTAGGCAGCTGAGGATTTCTTAAAATAGTAGACTCTGGTGCTGCAGGAGTCTCTGGTGTTTTCTATTTTGCATTACTTCTATTTGTGATTTGCTTGTTTATTTCTAATTTCTTAAAACCCAATCTCAAATTATGAGGGAAATATCCCATTGGAGGCCCATTAAGCATGATCCAATAAAGTTGACAGGCTTATTAATATAATCTTTTTAATGTATCAAATAGTGCTTATAAGTCTGACTTTCAATTAGCAACTTCTGTGTGTTCAAATTCTTGGCATTTGATGTTATAAGCTAATGCAAGACTATCAATTTCATTTATTCCAGAACTTGAAGTGTTTTTTATTTTTATTCATAAGAGCTTGGTGTTTGCTTTCTTGCTCATGTGTAAAATTTTATGAAAAATATGAAATTATGAAATAAGTTTACATTCTATACAAAATTGTTAGTTTTTCCTTTAAATGTTTATAAAGGTGTTCCTTCCTCTGAGTGAGATGAAAACCATCCATTTACTCTTTCCTCATTTTAGTTTGTCAATGAGAAAACTCCTTAGCCCTCAGTAAGGTTTCAATTGGCTCAAAATTATGAGAAGAAATATAAACAAGAGTTTTCAAGCTAGATACACTTAGAAAAAATATCCAGTTCCACAGTTAACTAGGTCTGTGACCTTGAATTGTGGCTTAATCTCTCAGCCTCAGTTTCCATTTAAAATAATAATTTACAGAATTATTGAAAAGAAAATAGAAGACTACATATGTAAAGAACATAATGTTTCATTATTGAAAATGTAGAATAAATGATAGCTATCATTATCATTCCTTTCATCAGAAACAGTAGTTCATAAGCCACTTTAGTCTGTAAGTTGCAGTTATCTCATGCACAGCTGAATCTCTGAATAAGGAACTATTAAGAGCAGTTAGTTAACAGTGCTTAACCTACCTTGTAAAACACATATGGATTGAGTAAATGTGCTAAGCACTGTGTAGTCACTGTGAAATCAACATTAAATAAGGTACAATCCCAGCCTCTAAGGAATTTATGCTTAAGGAGGAAGACAGACAGATACAATTCAGCAAATCAAGTGAAAAGAAATAGGTGGTATGAACCCAGAGAAGAATTTCCAGAATGCCTCAGATTTCACATTTCCTTCATTCTTTAAGTGAATCCCCTTTCCATTATACAACCACTTTACCATCAGCATCCCACCATGTAATACCAGTGTGTGACTGGCAAAACAGAATATGGAACTAATAGGACTTTTAAAGTTTGTTGGACACATTTTAATGGCCTCTATTAATTATTTTTGAATGTACAGTAGTGCTCCCTTCTCCAGGGTTTCACTTTTCATGGTTTAGGTTACCAAGGGTCAGGGGCTGGAAACAGCTGACCCTCCTCCTGTTGTAGCATCAGAAGATCGGTAATAACCTGACGCTATGTCACAGTGCCTGCATCCTTCACATCCCTTCATCTAATCGTAGGCATTTTATCATCTCACATCACCACCAGCAGAGTGAGTCCAGCGTAATAAGCAATTTTGAGAAAGAGAGGACACAGTCACATAATTTTTGTTACAGTATATTATAATTCTATTCTATTACTAGTTATGGTTAATGTCTTTGCCAAATAAATTAAATTTTATCAAAGGTATGTATGTGTAGGAAAAAACAGGGTAAATCAGAGGATTCAGTACTATAACCAGTTTCAGGCATCCACTGGGAGTCTTGGAACATAGACCCCACAGAGAGGGGGCCGTCCTGCAGCTAAATAATGTGGCCCTTGGCTCCCACCCAAGTCTCCAGTGGGACTGAACTTCAATAAAAACATTCTAAGAACCCTGCCTTTTGGCTTAAATATTATATGATGATAGTTCTATCCTTTAATACCTTCCAAAAAAGGAATTTCTCTCTGATATTCTCCCCTCACCTCCCTTATTGTTCCAACTAATTTCATGACTAATACTTCAATGCATATCTGTGGGAGGACTCTTATATGATTTACTCTTTTATTCTTTCTCCCAGGGCTTTTATGATAAGGGAAATATACCTCCCAACTCCTCTTTCCTGCGGAACTGAAAACTTGTTTCCAGCCCGTACACACACACAGACACACACATACATACACCCCCATGCACACATACAGCACAAATCCAAAATGGCCTTACTGTCTTTCACCTCTTCTTTTTTACCCCCTTTTCCTTCTGCCTCTATTTCCTGCCCAGTTTACTAGGGAATTTCAAGTATATTTCTTTTCTGTGGTTAGAAAGGAACAACCTTTTCTCCTTTAAAACTCTTCCAAAGTTGCACCTATATTCTGAGGCCCTTTTGAATAATAGGAGTCTTGGATGATTCACAGAAATGGGTAGGACTCTTGGTTCTAATTAAACCTAGGGGGCCATTGCCTTACTTGTGAGATGGAGATAAGATATTGACCTTATAGTGATGTTGAAGAATATGTATATGCCACTCAAAAGAACTTAGCTCAGAGTACAAAATATGTCCTCACATCTAGGCCTCTATTTTCCTTCCTGCTCATCCTCCTCAGTTTGAATATCACCATTTCTCCTAGTCTTGTGTCCTAAGTGTTCCACTCTTTCTGAGTAGATTTGTCTAACTTGCTGGAAGTTAAATAATAGCTAATACATACATATCCTGGGTAGCTTGGCGAGAGTGGGAAAGGTACACTAACTGCACCACGGCCCTAGCATAGACCCATGTTCCTGAACCTGTTTAGAAAAGCTCTTCCATTTATTTAAGACATACTTCCTACTTAAGTTCCCAAAGCTTCTGATGACGAATGTTCAGTTGATGAACAATCTTCCCCAATGCCAGTGCTTTCTAGTGCTCTTCATAAATAAAGTCAGAGGACATCTGCTACCCTGACTGTCTCCTGAGTCTTACCTCTTCCCTTTGCCTTTTCCTCCACGCCCTGAGTGAAACAGTCCAATGACACACTTCTTTCACTTTTGTGTCTCATGTAGAGCTGTCACTTACACATCTTTTTTCATCAAATAACACCAGATAAATGGCTGAAAGGGAGCCTTAGTGGTGCACACAATACCTATTGCAGAATAAATTTGAGTCAGGATTAGCCCATCAGAGCCTTCATCTGTTGAGTGTTTGTAGAAATGCACACTAATGCACTTTGGCCTAGAGCAGAGGACAGCTCTCAAGGCAGGGGTGAGGAAGAGATGTACATGCATACAGACACGTACATACAGACCTGATATGTACACAATGAGTTCAGTGTACTTTCATAGATGGTTTTACCTTTTTAAGTAAAATATTTAAGAGCAAATAGCCTTATAACAAATCAGTGCTTATGAGATGAAGTGCTATTAAAAGGAAGGCTTATTGAAAGTTTCCTCCTTGTCAGTGGAGGGACAAAGTCAAAAGGCGCATGGTTTAAATTTGGTGGTAAGGAAATTTTAGACTTTGTTTCTTTAAGGAAATATTTCCAAGACACTGAGTTATTTCTCTTCAAAGAGTTTTGTGGAAACATCTTTAAAGGGAAATAGCACTTCCTACATCGCACTGGTAGATATTCCCAGTGGACGTTTTCACTCTAAGTAGTCCTGTTGTAAAGACCTCAGTATCTGTTTAGCTTTGCTTAACCTTACTTTTCCAAGGTTTGCTCAGTGAAATTTATGTTAAAAATACTTATTACCATCTCACTATAGTTCTGAAAATTCAGTTGGAAAAGCTGCTTTAAAAGGACAAAGGCTGAATTACATATACATGAGTACATAACACTAGCAATCACTAGCTGTGTTTTAGGCATCACAGCTGTGCTGTAGTCATCTAAGTGTGATGTCCTAGAAACGTTCTTTAACTTTTCTGAGTTTAGTTTCCTCAAGTGAAGATAAATAAGGGATTACTTATCCTCTCTAGGTAGGAGTTATTGTGAGCTTGAGATAACTTTGAATATACTCTGTAGATTGTAGAGTGCCATGTAAGGGTAATAAATGTATTATTATTCAACTTCAGAATTTTAACTATCTTTGATTTTTAAAAAGAGATAACTTAAGAAATTAAGTAATAATTGCATACAAATTATTATGTTGAGGTTATATCTGGTAAAATAAGTCTCCTCTCCCCTGCCCTCCCCAACATAAGCTCCTAGGATAAAATGGCAAGCATATGATAACTGTAACCAGGTCTTCACAGTTAAATTGAAAGAAAAAAATGATACTGAAGTCAAGTAATTCTAGAGGGAAAATCTAACATATATACGGTCTGAGGTACATCTGTATCTTCTATATTTTTCTCAGGATTTCTCATCCTGTAGTTATAGAAGTTGAGCCCACAGCCACTTCTCAGTGAAGCTTGTCTCAATTTCTAGAAATTCTTGTGGAAATAAAGGCAACCATGAGCATGCCATGTGTTTACTCTAGCAGAGAAGCTTCAGAAATAAGAATTTTATCCTGATGAGATAGAAAAGGTCCATATGGATAAATGGGCCTTCCATTCGTGGAATCAGCATGTGTGCATGGATCTGCACAATATAAGGACAGTGAGACTCACAGGAGAAACAGAAGAGACCCACTTGTGCATGTGTCCAAAGCAAATCCATTTTGGACAAATTCTGTGCCTGCTCACTGTAGGTTTCTTCTTATGTTCATTGGAAATTTCTACAGAGCTGCCCACAGCTCTCATCATCAAAATCCGATTCTTCCTTAGGAATCCTTCCTAGTCATCCTGGCCAAGGGTTATCTATCCCTCAGTCCTCTTATTGCATCCACACCTATATTAAAGTCACCTGTGTATGTGCCAGCTCTCCTATAAACCTGGATGTTCCTTGAAAGGAGATACCATGCCTGATAAATTTTTAAGTCCTATTTAGAGAGATGTACCACTGGAAGGCAGCAAAACATGAGTCGTAGCAAGCCCACGGTGCATTGCCCCATCAATGAATTATCAAGTTTGGAAATCTCCATCCAGGAGTTGTTAAGGAGTCCACAAACACTTCAGAATAAGAAGAAACAATGTTTGAACATCCAGCTCACAAAGAGTGTCGATGGCTCAGTTCACCAGCGCCAGTCAAGTAAGACTTGGCCCATTTCCTGCATAAGCCCCTTTTCTTGTCCCTTCTAAAAGCAGCAGAGCAAATAACAGAGGAGGGAAGTGAGCAGAATAAAAGAACAGATTACAGTTCTGTACACAGAAAAAAACAATTTTCTGCTACCTGAAAGTGACCTGAAAAGATACAGATCAGGCCAATATATCATCCTGGAGTTGAATGGGAGACACAAGAGCATGTTTGAGACAGTGATGAGGGAATAAAGCTTTATAGCCAGCCCATTCAGTAAACTGGTTATGAAAGGAACGATACAAAATGACATATGGTTCATTCATAAAACAAGAGGTCTAGGCCAGAACTGCTGGTGTAGGTATTAGAAAGAAGAAATCGATGTGACCTGAAATGGCAAAAGAAGGTGGTCTGGATCCAGGTCCCCAACGCGAGAAACTGGAAAAGGATGGCATTTATCCAAAGAAGTGCTCTGAAGAAGACCATGTCCACAGAGGGTTCACATCATTCATCTTTGGGTCTTAGCCAAAAGCAGATTCATCTGAATATTGGAAGTTATCTCTAGGTTAAGTCAAAGAGCAAGAGGGAGGAAATGAAAGCAGAGATCATTTATACTTTGTAATATGAACTAGCAGTGTTGTAAAGAACTTAAAGTGTATAGAGCTCTGTGGTGGATATTTACTTCATTGAATCCACATTATAGCTCTGCAAGGTAAGTGTCTGCAAGGTAAGCTTCATTTTATGACCAAGATCTGTATTACAGAAAGTAATTTGTCCAAGGTCACATAAATGATTTGTCCAAGCTACTAAGTGTTAAAGATGTTACATAAACCCAGGACTCTACCAATCTACCTAGGCTTTTTTTTAAACTTTTTATTATGGAGTGTACGTACATTAGAAGAGAATGATGTAATGAACTCCTGTGTACCCATCACCCAGTTTGAACCACTATTAGGGCCACTTTGCTTCACTTCTATCTCCATCCTTTCTTCTCCAATGAATTAGAGCAAACAAATGTATAGATATGTGTAAAATATCATTTCATTTATAAATATTTAAGTATTTATCTATAAGGACTCTTTAAAACATGTCCACAATGCTGTTATACACCAAAAAAATTACTTAATATCATCAAATATCTTGTCTGTGTTCAGATCTCATAAGTATTGTAATTTGTCTGCATCAGGATCCAAATGAGGTCTACACTTCCCAGTCAGCTAATAGACGGCATCCTGATTTATATAAGATGTTTATATAAAAAACATGCTTTTCATTAGAAAGAAGGATGGTATGGACAAAAGAGAGGTGATTTCAAAGATAAGCCTAGTCTGAAAAAGTTACCTAATTTTCGGAAAATTATATCCCTGACATTAATTGTGAGAATTCATAACATAATGCCTGTGCAAGTGCTTAGAATAGTTAATCTGGCAGGTACAAAGTATTCAGTGAATGTTAGTTTCCCTTCTTGAAAAATTTAAAATGCGAAATGGAATAATAGTCCAAGAAGCTTGAGGAAACTTCTTGGACTGTTTTGGCTCCAGATCGTTGGGGATCACTCCCACTTTTGTTTCCGAATGGAAATTTTACCGTAATTGTGCCAAAGTGGCTAATGACTAATGGCTCTGAGTCCTCCCCACTGACATGACTGTAGTTCTGTATTGTTCCCTACATGAAATGGAAGGAAATTTGTGACACTAAAATGATCTCAAATTCAGAAATATGACAATATTCTGAAATATTTTAATTTCATGTCAATTAAAAATGACAGAAAAATTTAAAATATGATATGTTAAACAATGTTGCAGAAATAACATAATTTTAAAAACAAGTAAAAGCAATGAATCTAACTCAGATTTGAGTTTGCTTTTTGTTTATATGAGCTTGAGCAGGTCAACTTGACCTTCATTCCTCAAGGTCTCTGCTTCTTAAGAGTATAAAATAGAAGTTCTGAGTAAGATAATCTAAGTAATCCAAAGATCAAACATCAACAGCATAGGAAAATGGAAATAATACTGGACTATAAATCAGATCAAATTTGAATTCTGACTCCACCACTTAATGGCTGTGTGGCCTTAGGCAAATAATTAAATCTCTCTGAGCCTCAGTCTTCTCCTTTGTTAAGTGTAAATTATAACCTGTCTCACAAAATCCTTGTGAAAACTAGAGATGATATCTATTTTTCTAGATACTAGAAAAATATCTACCATTTAATTGATATGCAATTTTTAATAATGATGTTGCATATGCTGTTGTTAAAAAGCTTTTAATTTAAACTGAGAAATTAAATGAATTCAGAATCAAAAAGTATAGATTCTGAGTATAGCTAACAGGCCACCTCCTGCATTAGGTACATCTAAAATCACTTGTGGAATTAATGCACATGTTGTCTAGATCATGGATGTTGCATGGATGTTTGAATTTAAAACAGTATATTTATAAAGGCGCATAGCACAATGACAGTAATGTTCTTGTACTGCTTATGCCTGCTTATTTAGAAAATATAAAGTAAGCAGCTTCTACGTTATATGGGAACCACTTCCTAAAATGCCAACCAGAGATTGCTGGTAAGGAGTGCTCAGACTTGTATAAGGTTATATATATGAGTAAGGTTAGACATCTGTGAATGAAGTAATAGAAGGAAGGCTAAAAGCCCATGCAGTATTCCAGCTAGCTTCTCTGAATTGTAGTTATTGGTTCCCATGGTAGATAACCAAGAATAACATCATATCTCTGAATTTGGAACTAGCTTGGACACCACTGATTGATTGTGATTGAGTTTGTCTCATTAAAACAGTGAGAATATTCCAGTTTTATGGTTGCCTAGAATTAGATATAAGTGCAGAATTTTTTTTTTAATTACCGAAGGCAACAGAAATTACTTTTCTCTTTTAGAACCCTTTTTAAAATCTAGTATTACAAACTCATTTGACAAAACTCCAAGAACTGTAACTAAGGAGAGCTGATGTTGGTATTTCAGATAATTCCTTGAATAAAAAGTTGGTTCCTTACAACCCTACTCTGTACAACAGTTCTTAAATGAGCTCTATTAAGACCTGGGAATTTTCTCTTTTTAGGTTAAAGGCATTAATATGTCATTAATTTTTTTTCTTGAAAGAACGCATGTTAAAAAGACATTATTATATCTTTGTCTAAACTAAAACAATAATGCTTATTCATTGTAGAAAATTTAGAAAGTGAAACATAGAAAAAAACCAAAAATCACTTGCAATTGTTTTTTATAGCTTACATTTCCCTCCAAATTATTTTCTAACTGAAACTACTCATTTCTTTAAAATTTGTATCTTTTTTTCCCTTAACATGCTCCTTGCAGTTAAAACTCTTCACAAATGCCATTTTAAGACTTTCACTAAATCTTATACACAGACATGGTTTACATCAGTATTCTCTTATTACAAATTTTAACTTTTAAATACCACTGAAGGAAACATCTTTGTGTATATAGCTCACTACCATTCTGAGGGTAGCCTGCACAATATCCTTGGTCTAGATTTCTAGACATTTCTAGCAGAATGAATGATTTCACTGAACCTAAGCTTGCTGCCTAGCAACAAAGGGTGGGATTCTAGAGAACAGCAGGCCTAAGGGGTTATAACATTTAGCACTTTGTGGAAAATTTGTCTAAACTTGTTAGTCATTTTCAGGTCCAAATTACAGACAGATGGCTTTCCTCCTTTTGGGAGCTCTGAAAAGCATCTTCTGATTAAAACCTACCTGAATTGTCTGAAATTCCATTGCTTACATCACTTTGTTTTGGAGCAGAAAATGGGAAAGACAGCCATATCTAGGCTGAGACCCCAGGACACTGGCTTAAATAGTTTTTGTGGCATGCTTTGCTTTTATTATCATTATGACTACTACCACCACTGCTGTCATCATCCTCTTCATTATTGTTTCTAGTAATAGTCTTTCTAACCAGTCCATGAATTCCTAGAAAGCAGACCCAGGGCCTCATTAATCTTTGGATCTCTCATAGGTCCATACACCTAAGGGGTCTTCAGGGAACATAGTTATTTTAAAATGAAATTCATTCATTTATATTTTAGCTTAAATAAATTTGTGATTTTTTTTCTTGAAAGCAAGTTTTGCTAGAAGAAACTAAATTGAAGGCCACTGGGCTCCAAAGAGGTAATGAACAACAAATTTCACGTGTTCAAAATTTGTTTTGGCCCATGCCAGCCCAAGCCCCACTTTGACACTCCTAGGAGGCTCCTAACAGAATTTTCCCTTACTCATACAGCAAATGTCTCTTGTGCTTCTACTCTGTGCCAGGGATTGAGTTTGGCCACAAGGATACAAAAATCCTTAAGATAAATCTCTGCTTTCAAGAAGCTCATGGTCTAAAGCAGGAGCTAAATGAAGTGAGCCAGGTGTTAAGTCAGTGTTAAAATGATGGTATTTCAACCAAGCAGAATAGCTGCTTAGTATCTTTTCCTTTTAAAATATAGCATCAAGCAAACTGGCCAATACAAACACAGCCATGGTCTTATGTGGATCAAGGTCCATGAATCTGGCACTCCTGATCTAAAAGAAAAACCCCTGGATCCTGACTTAGATTCCATTTTAAGATTAGTTTTGAAAGGATTGCTGTACCAAAGGCAGGCAGTGTCATGTGCCAGTGAAAACCCAGCATTTATGATCGCATATTTTTACAACAGCTATTAAAGGAATCATATTTATTAAACTGAACAATCATATATGAGATCAGCCTAACAAAAGGAAATAACATTCTAAAATAATGCCAGTTCATCAGTTCTTAAATCATTTACACTATTAAAAGTGATTGACAGGCAGACAGGTAGAGGAACAGCATGGCTGTAGTGTCACACAGATCTGAACTCCCACCTCAACATTACCACTCACCAGTTGCATAGCTGCTGTTTTCTTGCCTAAAAATGGAAACTATTAAGTCTATTATGCATAGTTCATGTAAAGATTGAGTAAGATTATGCATGCAGCATACCTAAGACAGAGCTGGGGATAGAGTAAATGTACAATACCAGATAGTTGTCATTATTACTGTTTGCAATGATATGTGAATAACTAAAGCCCTTGAACCTTCCAGACTTATTTAATTATAAATAGAACTCTTAGACTAACACCTTATCTAATCCATCAGTGTATTCTCAGAGCCAAGTCCACTGTATAGCATGCCATAGCTGTTCAATAAACATACATTCAGTGAATCAAAGGATACCAAATGGTTCCAAATGGTTGTCTAAGAAATGGAATTGGGAGGTGGGATTTTTTGACCACATGGGGAAGCTTTTTCAGGGGAAAAGGACCTTAGATCTTCCTGGGTTTTTCTCTTCTGAGTTCTTACCACTTTTCACAGATTCTTATACCTTATGATGGTCGGGTGTTCCAAAACTCCCCACAGTTAATTCATCAAGGAAGGGGGAGAGAGAAAGGGAGAGACGCTTTTTGAAGTGCACAGTGTTTGTAAACATTCACAGTGTATTCCATCTGTCTGTGCTAAGGACTCTACCCTTAGAGTAGTCCATTGCGTCTAGGGACTGTGAATGGCTGTCTTTCCTATTTTCTGCTCCAAAACAAAGCGATGTAAGCAATGGAATTTCAGTGCTTCGCTTTACATGCATATTATCTCACTCATTTTCACAATTCAGTGAGACAATTTTACTTTAGATGAAGAAATCAATACTTACTGGGATCAAATAATTTGCCTACAATCATAGTGTGTGATAGCTTTGAGATCCAAAAAAGATCTGTGCTCTTCCTGCTCATTTCACCTTGTTGCTTTTATGTTCACTATGTTGCTTTTATACGAGGTACTGTCTCTCTGTTTCACCAGTTCATTCATTCATTCATTCAACAAATACCAATTGAGCAACTGTCATTTGCCTAGTACTAGATATACAAGGTGAACTAAAACAGCCTTAATCCCTGTCCTCTAGAGTTCAGAGTGTAGTTAGGGAAACATATTAAATAAATAATCACAAAATAACATAAAATTACAATTAATATTAAGTAACATGGAAGAAACAACACATGATGCTGTAAGAAAATGTAACAGGGAGACCTATTTTGAGCTGTTTGAAGTAAATGATTCCAGAGAAATCCACTGAGGTCTAGATTTCCAGCTCAGCCTCCTGGGACACCTACTAAGATGTGTTTACACTTACTGGGCCTTGAGAAAGGAGATGGTTGCTGCATTTCTCTCTGAGAAGAGGAGAGTGGGCCCAAGTTTTGCATCTCCCAGTTTATACATGACTCACAAGACCCCCAATAATGAGGACAACAGAGTTCTGAGGTCAGTACTTCTCCAAAAGACTCACATTCTGATGCATAGTTCACTGGGACAGTTTCCAGAAATCTGCAAGTACCTGTGTGTCACGTGTCTTCCCAGACCCTTGGTTGCTTATATATGATATAAGCACATTGGTCTTTAAACATGCCCAGTGACTCTATAGTTCCATTAAATTAAAAGTGGTCAACGACTGTTTAATTAAACACTTACTGTATACTCTGAGGATACAAGATGTTTTTCATGCCCTCTCAGAGCTCACATTCCACTGGTGGAGCCAGATAACTGATAGTCTGATAAGAACAATCGTGAGAGAAGCATACAGCACTGAGAGTACTTCTGGGGATGAAGAACCCAAAACTCCACAGGGTGAGGGTGGATGTGGGATAATTTCAGGGGTGCCAAGATTAGGAATTAGCTAGACAGTGGGCAAAGGGGAATAGAGATGCTATTATTGACAGAGGAAGCAGGAACCAAACTATACAATACTGGCAGGAAAATAAAGAGTTATAGAATCTTGATCAAATAAGATGAGCATGAACCATAAAAAAATGTGGATTTTATAATCAGGCTTTGACACAAAATATTCCAAATTATATGAATCATTTCATCTATGAAATTTAGATAATGATACCTATGTGACAGTATTCATGATGACTAATTATAAATATTGCTACATAAGTATCATTTCATGTTTGGACTTTAGAGGTGGTGGCAATATTGGTTTTAATAAGATCAGTTATACTAGCTGCGGTTAATTTATATTGATTTCATCACATGCATTTATTCATCTAATATTCACAGAAACTCCTGCTAATAATTTCTGTTGTTCCCATTATAAAGATACAGAAACAGAGACTTGCAAGTAGTAAATGACATGCCCACAGTTACATATCCAGTAAGTGGCAACACCAGATAGTCTGACTTTAGAACCCATTTCTTAACTGCCTTGTCTCCCTGCAGTAGTCAATGTACAGATACTATTGTCATTCCCAGCATTACAATTATTATTTTAAATTTGAAGTTCTCAAGATCATAGCCAGAATTCTGATATTAAATATCTATTATGCTTAGTTGCTTTTTTTTCTTTTTGAGCAAGAGTTTGTAGATTATCTTTCAGATAATTGTACTTACACTGTTTGTTACACCTTATAATTTCTTTGGTAAACCAGTTAGAATTAGATTCAGCTTAAAAATGATAGAAAATCCCAAATAACAATGGCTTAAGTAAAAGAACTTACATCTCTTGTATATAAGTCAATTCAGAGGTAGGCAGTCCAAGGCTGACAGGGAGTCTTTACAAAGTTTTCAGGGTTCCAGACTCCTTCTGCCCTTTACCTCTGCCATCCTTAGCATGTGGCTTCTGCCTCATGATCCAACATGGTTGCAGCCATCACACTGCTTTTTACCAGTAGGGAGGAAAGGTGAATGAAGGTGTGCCCCTTCTCTTTTAAGAACACTTCCCTAAGTCTTACCAAAAATTGGCATACATACCATTGGCCAAAATTGAGGAATTTTATTACTAAGGAAGGAGAAAATGAATCTGGGAGGAAACTGGAAGTTACACCATTCTAGTTGTAGCAAAATTTTGAAGTTACGCTGAAGGTTATAACTGAGATTGCCAAATTGTTCTTTAAAGTGTAATATGAATAAATCTACAAAAAATAATAGTATTTTTAATTCATGTCTAAGGTTCTGATCAACTATGTCTTTTACAAAGAACATTGCCCCAGGGGTCATAAAATCTTGGTATTCTTTCTGGGGCTTTGCTTCTAGCTTTCTGTTTTGGTCAAATCACTTTCTCCTGCTGTTCCTTAGTTTCATTTTATGTAGAGTGAGTAGCGTTAAACTAGAATGTCTCTAACATTCTTCCAGCTCTACCTACTATTACTGAATGTCATGGGAAATCTCATGCATTTCTTATAAAAATTTTAAAGTCAAATAAGTGTTATAGGGCAAAAATCTAGAAATGAGCCACTTTCTCAGGAATAAGTACAGGTTCATCTCTGCATATTTATAACTTGTCTCAGAAAGGATTAAACGCTTCTGTTTTCTTTATTTGTGCAAAATAGATATGATAAAAAAATGAAATAAGCTGAATAAACATTGGAAAATAGATGAAACTATCATTTGGGGCTGACTATATATAGGGAAAATCCAAAGATTAAAGCAAAAACAATTAATAAATATTTGATAAGGAAGCTGGATACAAGGTAAATTATAAAAACAACCTTCTCTTTTAGACTACCAAAAAAACTCAAAAATGAAAATTGGAAAAAAATATTCTATGTACAATAGCAACCAAGATGATAAAATAGTTCAGATTAAAAATTATAGGAAAGGTAAAGTGCCTTGTAAATGGTAACTATAAAATCTTATTGAAGAACAGAAAATATGATAACAAAGATAATAGGAATACTAATTATATGCATACATACATATGTATACATAAAAAATGATAATGCTACAGAATTAAACGTTATTTAAGTTGTTAAACCTGATTTTAAAATTTATCTGGATGACTGCATTTTCAAGATTAATAGCTGAGAAAGGTATTAAAAAGGAACAGTGAAAGTAAGCTTGCATTACCAGATGTTAGAACATAATAGCATTATAATCAAACTAATAGACATAGGCATGGGAGTAGATAAATAGAGCCATGGGACAAAATAGAGAATCCACAAGTATATCTTATTTTTTATGAGATTTTATGAATTACCAACAAAAGTGGCATTTTAATATAGTGGGAAGGATGTAGTTTATGTAACAAATGGCCCTGGCACAACTGATTACCCATTTAGAAATGAACAATTTGGATCCCTATCTCATACTTTGTAAAATGTATCCCAGATATGTTAAAGACTTCAATTTTTTTAAAGGCTTAGAAGGAAATCTAGAAGTATACTTACAAGCTACATGCAAAGGAAAATAGGCAATACAGAACCTATAAAAGAATAGGCATATTTGGTTACATAAAAATTGCAGGCTCCCATTATGTAAAAAGGTCTGACTATGGAAACTTCTAGTGTATTTTAGTAAACTTTGGAAGACAAGTTTCTGTGTCCTCTGGACATAATGCCTGGTCATAGTTGAGATTCAGATTACAACATACAAGTCATACTGAGATAAGAGCCACTGCAAGAAGGGTAGAGTGTGTATTAAGAAAGTTTGGATGTGAAAAAGAAAATCTGGTTTCAGTGCATTTGTTAGGTTGCCTCTTTGGGGCTCAGAAGTTTCTTCTGCAAGAATATGACAGTTAATCCAGCTCAACAAACATTAATTGATTAATCCATTTTAACAGACTAATTTAGTATTTATTATGTGCCAAGCCATGTACTAGAAAAATTTAGAACCAAAGAAGATAGACTGTCATGGAGTTTATGATAGGGAAGGCACAATAGATTATTACAAGTTGATCAGCCTGGCAAAAAAAGGGGGGCATGGATTATGTTCTGGTGGGCATGCATAATAAAGAGGTTTAACTTAATCTAAAGAATCCCGGATAGAGACAAAGTGAGATTTGTCTGCTGAGATCCTAAGTAGGGGCAGAGTTAGCCAGGTGAAGAGAGGCCCAGAAAGAGTAGTGCTTCCCA
This sequence comes from Manis javanica, assembly GCF_040802235.1. NCBI lineage: Eukaryota > Metazoa > Chordata > Mammalia > Pholidota > Manidae > Manis > Manis javanica. The sequence goes on along the minus strand of NC_133156.1, from coordinate 229,704,330 downwards.
CACAGGTATTAGCCTGTGCAAATGATTGTGACAGTGAACCTGGTGAGAAATAGAATGAGGCTGAGCAGCCAGGTTCCAGATTGCATTGAATGTTGTAAGGAGTGTTAAAGATTTTTTACTGCCTTCTAAGTGCAGTAAGAAGCTACTGAAGGTTTTAAAAAGGAATGACTTGATCAGACTTGCATTTGTAAAAGATCCTTCTGAAGAATGACTTTGGGAGGAGCAAGATAGAAACAGAAAAGTCTGGAGGCAATTGTAGTTGTCCAGGTGAGAAGTGATATTACCTTGGTCTACGTGACATGGCACAGATTCAGAGACTTGTACAAATTTGGGAGATATTTAGGAGGTCATACAGGAGCATGACTGTATTTGTTAAAAGAAGGAGAGAGTGTGTTCATTGGCAATTGGGTTGAAGGTGGTACAAGTCTTCAGGTAGAGTATCTATTCTTCTCTGTGCCTCTTAACAATAGAGCCCCGAAGTTAGCCTAGAAAATGACACTCCTTTTACAATGTTCTAAATATGCACACTCATCAGAATAGAAAATGTGACTCACGCCAAATGCCCTCACCCAGCCAGCATGGTCTGCAATACTCCCAACCTATGAAATTACTATTGGATTCTACTGAGGTTCAAGTCAAACCTATTGAAATGTCCCTAGGTCTACAGTGTATGTCAGGTGTTCCCAATCTTTTCCAGCACTGCTTCATACTTCTAGGACTCTTTGTAATACCAACAACTGTCGAAGCTCCCAAGGTTAGTACTTGTAATTTCATTATTGGTTGATTGAAAGAGCACACAGTGACAAATAGCCTCTGTGAATTCAACAATGTTTAGAATTCATATTAATAGCAATAACACTGACATATATTTGAAAAATAATTCAATGATATGTGAAAGATACTCTATTCAGTTTCCAAGGCTTAACATTCATATGTATTCACAGACCCATTGCAATAATTTAGTGGGCTCTCCCACCTCCAGACATCACCCCAGCAAACCACAGACAAAAATTTATCCTTCAGATGATCATAAACATTTTTGTTTTAAATAAGAAACAGAGCTAATGTTAACATGACCTTTTTAAGAACTGCACATTATTTAGATATCAAAGAACCTATTTTTTGCTCCCTATTGATGGCATTTAGACAGAGTAATGGGATTGTTTAAACAGGTATTATTTGTGCTCTTCGTAATTTGGGTCCTAGGTACTGAAGGTAGAGTCTGTCCCCAAAGAGGGATACTGATTTTAAGAATAAGCTTCAGAACTAGACCTACAGAACTGTTAGGAACCAGCAGAGCTCTAGGTATTTGCTGCTGTTGCTTTTCTTGGTTTTGTAGGATCCAAGAGGTCCCTCTATTTATACACAGCAGTTCCGCGTCCCTGCAGTTTCACTTTGCATTCACAATTGATGAAGGACCCAGGACCATCTATCTTTCATTCCAAATCCCTGAAAGAGCAAGTCTGATTACTTTTGTCTGTGTTAGTAGATCCTTTCCCACCAGGTAACCTCATCGTGTGTGTCACTCTTGGATCTGTGAACCCAACTTTGAATTTTTAGGCCATCTCTGCCTAAAAACAGTTTCACAATACATCCCTAAATATGAAGTATCAACTGGGCCATTTCAGCTAAAATGACAGATGGGATGTATTAATAACTGATATGTCCAGGACATTGGGCAAGGAGTAACCAGGAAGATGAGATGAAGAAAAAGGGGGGCTATTTGATACCAAAAATAATTTAGACACACCACATGTAGGTATTCCATCATACATGATTTTCAGAGCAAAACTCAGCAGATTTATATTATCTCCATTTAACAGAAAGAGGACAGTGGAACTTTGAGAGCATGAGCAATACACTTGGTCATCTCACAGATCCAGGTCTGTTTCACCCCAAAACTTGAGCTGTTTACAAACTCATTCTAGCCAGGAGTGGTTAGCGGTGGCTGGCATTTGTATTATATGCTTAATACTGGGAATGGAGGACATTGGTTAATCAGTTAGCTTGGTTGGTTAGGTCAGTCACCACAGTTCTTAAGATGTTAAGTCAATAGGTAATTGCCATACATTTAAGAACTGCCTGAGTACTATCTAAATTTGTAAGTAGTGTTGTTATGAAGGTAATATTTGACAGTGATAAAAAATCTGGAAGATATTAAATCAGCAAGAAATAAAAATCATCATGCTAACACTCAAAGTTAATTGTTGGGATTCTTTGGCATATATATCTTTCTCATACTTTTTCCATATGCCTATATTTTTACATAGTTGTGATCTAGATAATATGTACCCTCTTCTAAACATTCCACTTTAAAAGCAGTTCCTTTAATTACCTCAAGTATCTTTTCCCTCTATACTCTTCTCTGTTTGATTCTAGTCTTCTGCCTTGCTTCAGAAAAGATCTGTTAGGTTTAGAAAATACATCAAGTATATTAAAACAAAAAAAGAGAATTAAAATGGAGAGATTTCAAAAAAGGAAAACAAAGATTTTCTTCTGATTTGTTCTTCTAGCTATTAAATAGTTTCCCTGTGTGGCCTAGAGACCTCTTCTGTGCCTTCCTCGAGTCCTCCTGACCTAAAATGCACTTTCAGAGTCTATAAGCTGAAGGAAACTATGCCTAGACAGTTGGCCAAAGACTGTGTTCCATTTTGGCAAAGAAATGCATATTCATCTTTAAGTGGACTTTATTACACCATTTCATGAGGCTGTTCAGAGTGGCCTTTCAGAAATTATTCCAATATTCCTGCTTAGGATTTTGGAGAAACAACAGCTACTACAGCAATTACATACTCACTTTATGCGTTTAGTACAATGGCAGGAAACAGGTGGCTCAGACGGTTACTCCTTCCAATTCCACTGGTTCTCTCAGAACCTTGAAAGGTCAGAATCTTTCAAGATACCTTGCAAATAAATGTTTTGCTAAACTACTGTGTCTGTTCTCCCCATTCATAAGAAATTTGATATTTTATTAAATAATTTTTTTAAACACTTACTGAATGCCCACCTGGTGTAGGAGTTGATGAGCAACACAGGGTCCCCATCGTCAGACTGTTCAAGAGCCTAGTGGAGTCATGCAGGTAAACAAGTCATTGCAATCCACAAAAGTGGACGCCTCAGAAATGTTAACTGCAGATGAATTGCAGCACTAACCAAACAGTCATATGATTATGGGAACTAATTTGAATTTCCGTTTCACTTTGTGATACCAAATTTGTATTTACAAAAATGAAGTCACTTGAGAATTACCAATGGAGGATCAGAGAAATGTATTTTTTTCCTACTTGAAATAGACTTGCTTTAAATTAGTAAAATTTCTAGAATATGGTGCAATTTTCTCTTTTTCCTGTGATATGAATATGATTACTCTCCATGATAAAAGCTAGAATAGAACATCATTATCCAAAATTATAGATGACATCCAGGCCATTTGATTAGTTAATCTTCCACAATGTCGAATACCTAGGAAAATGTCAGGATTAGAGAGAAATATGAATTACAAATTGCTTTAAAAGAAAATACATTAATTTGTATTGTGAAAAATGTCAAACATACATTTAAGTTCAGAGAATAATGTAATAAATATCCATTGACCTACTACCTAGAATTCATTAATATTAACATGTTCCCATATTTTGAAATTACCTTGGCTTCTCTTGTCAGTACTGCTCACCTCTCTTCTCAGAAACATTCTATTGAATTTAGGATGCATTTCATTCAAGAGCACATTTGCCATTTTTACTAAATATGGATATCTCTATAGTATCATTTTGGATCTTTTATATTTAAGTAAATGATATACTGTATGTATCATTCCCCAACTCATCCTCCTGAAAATATTTTTATGTAACTTTTTATTCATATAATATCATTCATTCATCTTAACAACTATATAGTATCTCATCATGGGACTACACCCCAAGTTAATTATCTATTCCCTATTTAGTAAACATTTAGGTTGTTATCACTTTTTTTATGTTTGCTATGACAAACTTGCAGTGTACAATCTCTTTCACACATCCCCTTGTTTATCTGTGGGTGTTTTCTCTAGAGTACATGTGGTGAAAATAGAATTGCTAGATCATCTTTTATATGCATTTTCTGCTGTATTAGATATTGCCAACTTGTTCTCCAAAGAAGATAGGCCAGTTAATATTCTCACCAGCAATATATTAGAAAGAGTTCATATTTCTGTACAACTTTACAAACACCTGACATCAGCATGTTTTAAAGATATTTTTATTAAACTGATTATAAAAAATTATCTGTTGTAATTTTCCATTTTCTTACTCTTTATTGGCCATTTAGGTTTTTTTCTGTATATGTTAGCTGTTCATGTGCACTACCTATATAGGATTGTTTGTCCTTTTCTTATTCATTAATTGGAACTCTCTATATATTGAATACAAACCCTTTATTATGCAGATACTTTCTTGTGTGTCACTTATTTAATTTTATTATGATTACTTTTGTCTTAAAAACAGTCTTTAATTTTGAGGTGTCATATTTGTGCATATTGTGTATAGTTTAGGTTTTAATCCATTGGAAATATATTTTTGTGACTGATGTGAGGTTGGCATTTAATTTTATTTTTTTCCTTTAGTAATCATTTATCCTAACAGAATTTTACTGAATACACTTTCCTTTTACTGGCTTCTTATTATGAACTCTATCACATGTAAAGTCCTAATATTATTAGCTCTGTTCTTTTGCATTGATTTATTTTTCTGTTCTTACCAGTACCATACTCTCTTAAATAGTATGGCTTTATAATAAGCTTAGTGATATGATGGGGCAGAAACTTCTCCTTGTTCTTCAAACTTGCCTAAAATATTCTTGACCTTTTGATTTTCCATTTGAACTTTAAAATATTTTATCTAACTTTATGAAAAATACACTTGGGATTTTTATTAGAATTGGATTGAGGGTTTACATGAATGAGGAGACAATTGATATGATTTGATTTCTAATTTATTCAGATTTTATTGCTTTTTCAATGAAGTTCTATAATTGTTTCCATAAAATCTTGGGAAATTTTTATAAGGTCTATTTCTAAGTAGCTTACCTGTTTTTTTCCTATTGTAAACAGGGTCTTAACTTTTTTACATCAGTTTGCTATAGTTTTTTTTATATAAATCCTTTACTAGGTTAAGAACATTCCTTCAAGTCTTAATTTAGTGAGAGCCTTTTTTCTAATATCATTAATATGTGTTGATTTTCTTGAATGCCTTTCTAGTGAGCATTTTTCTTCTTTTATCTATTAATTAGGTCAGTATCAATAATAGATTTCTTCATATGTATCATCTTTGCATTCCAGAGGCAACTCCTACTTGATAGCAATATTTTACTACATTGCTGAATTCTATCTGATTTTTTTTAGGTGTTTTACTTTTCTTTTCAGAAGTTAAAATAACCTATACTTTTCTTTGGATGTTTTCTTAAAAATGGCATATAGCTAGGTTTTATTGTAATAACTGATATATTTAGATTACATCTACCTTCTTATTTTGTATTTTTTATTTACTAGGCTTTTGTTGCTGTTTTTTCTCTCCTTTTCTATTTTCTATTGGATTAAGTTTTATTTACTCCTTTTCCTGTATTTATATGAAAGTTACAAATTTATTTCTAATCTTGTGGTAGTTTATTACCTTTTGTCATTTTCACAGTTGTAAATTGGCTTTATGTTCCAATATACAAAGTAAATGTCCATGCTATATAACAAAACACTTGAAGTTCCATATCACTTTAGCTAACATGTCTTCCAATAAAGTTTAACCTATAGTTTGTGTGTGTATTTTTATCTAAATTATTCTTAGTTTTTAACAACAAACATTTCTTAAAAATTTAAATAGATATATTTCCAAATATCCCCCCCATGTTCATTTTGTTAAATGCATTCATTTGTAAAATGCAAAGCTGAATTTAACATGTGGCTTGCATTTGTGAGATATTTATATGCATTTGTGAGAGCTATATATATATGCAAATAGTTTAGTTATTTCCCAAATCTGATTACAGAGTTCATATCAGTCACAGGGATGGTCTGGTGATATTCAGTGCTAAAGGGTTGTGCTGAAGACTGTAAGATTCACCTTACTGGAGAATTATCTTTGCTCCTTTGAGCTCACTGGCTGAACTTACTGGAAGAAAATACTTAACAAATTCTGAGCTTAATCAGTATTCTTCTCTGAAGTTGACAGTAATTAAGAAGTCTACTAATTGCTGCAAACCCCATGAGCTCATGATCAGGTAGATAGGGGATCTTTCTTCCAAACAATTTGGCAGAGACAACCTCTTTGCCTTGACATATGAAATGAACACATTCATATAGTAACTATCAACAGCTATCACTTTCAGGAAAGGGAGTTTGTCTTTAAAGATTATGGAAAGTTAACATACTCATCTTGTGTACTGCCTACTCAGTACCAGGGATTGGTCTAGATAGGGCCACAAAGAATATAAAACAAGGTAATGGGGTGACAGTCACTAAGAATGTGTTGGCTGAGAGGCTGGTTTTAATAGTTTAAACAGAAAGATCCCAAGATGACATTTAAGCAGTGAATTGAAGGGTAAGACCAGCCAGGGAAGATCTGAGAAGAAAATTCTAAAAGGAAAAATTAATGCAAAGGTCTTAACGTGAGAATAAGTTCCGTGTATTAAAGATAAAGCACAAAGTCAGTATGGCTGCAGCATAGTAAATAAGGGGGAGTGATCAGAGGTAAAATTGCAGAGGCAGAGTGACTACACACCCCAATTTGCTTAGGATAGTCCTGAAAAATGCCTGTTGTCCTGGTATAAATAAATAGCACCTTCTTTACTCTTAAAGTGTGCTATTTAGAAAATAAGTTACATGATCTTCCTATTGAGAGTTAAGTAGCTGCCAGATTATAGCAAATGAATAAAAATTTTAGAGACTAGCTAGCAAATGAATTCCTTCTTACTCCATTGGCCCTTCCTATTTTAATCTGAGTTAGAGCCAAAACATTTTATTTTGCATTAGTCTGATGCATGCAGTAGAAGAAGTAAGTAATACTTGGATAAATACTGATTGCCCACAGACCACATCCTATGGAGAGGTTTTTAGATTTAGACCTTAAAAAGGCCCCTAGTCTACGTAGTGAATGGCTGGAGCAGCCTGAGATACTTGTGCCAAACCAAAGAATTACCAGTAGAAAGAAGAGGAGAAAGAACAAGGAAGAGGAAGGAGGGGAGAGCTCCTGTTTTTTGCCAAGCAATAGTCAGTATTCTATATTCTATATTATCTCATTGTTAATCACAATTTATTTTAAGATGAGGAAATGAAAGCTAAGAGAGTTTTAATAGCTAGATTAAGGTCATACAGATAGTGAGAATTAACTCAGGGATTTGAATGTGTCTACACCTTTCCATTAGGTTATGCTACCCACCTCAAGCTTTCCAGTTATCTTCTCTTATTCCTTGATCCCTGAAAATGCTATGCTCTTTTGTATCACATTGTCTGTTATTTCTACCTGACAATCCCTATTCATCCATCACAAAGTTGTCATATGAAGCTCTCCTTAATTCTTACAAATGTGGCTGATTGTTTCCCCAGCCCTTCCATAACAGTCATACAAATTTTTCTTACAAGATTTAATTTATTCAACCACCTGTTCATTTATTTATTCAACTGTTAAACGTTGGATATCCAACAGTGATCAGGACAGACTTTGTACACATCCTTACTGAGTTTATGGCTAGAGAGGATTATTTAGCCAAGGTATCGATGTCATTAAGAAATATCTATCAGGTCTCTTTCATCTCATTTGTTCATTCTACAAGTGCCTACTATGCTAAGGGAGGCCTGATAAGATACTGAAACATTTTTGAAAATGCAAATTCAATGTGAGCATGAATCTGGGAATATGAGAAAGAGTAAGAAGAAATAAAACTGGAAATAAAGGCACAGGCAAGATCGCGGTGGTCTCTATGGGTCTTACAAAGGAACTTAGACTTTGCAACAAGGAGGCATTGAAGGCCTGAAGTAGTCAGGCATTTATTCTAGTAAAATCAATATGGCAGCTATGTCAAGAAGAAATCTGAAAGGTAGAGACTGCAGACAGGAAGACTAATTTGGTAGTTGTTGCAAAAAAAGTAATGTCTGAAGTAAAATAGAGTCAATGGGATGGAATGTAGAGGAAGGGTCCATAGTTAGTCCTGACAGAATTTCTGACTAACTGGAACTAGGGTTCAAGGAATGGAGAAACATATACAGACTCTTAAGTTTCTGACATGGGCTTGCAAACTCATGACCCTTCCTAAATTATTGAGACAGATGAGGTCCTGCCCTCTATGTACTCTATTGCTTTATGCTTCTCTAGAAGATAAATAGCCCAAGTATCTCACTTCTTTAGTCACCTCCTTGGTGTTTTTGTTAATGGGCTCTAGGTAAAAGCTGCATTTGAAGAAAACATTGGGTTTGCAATCAGAAGATGGGCTCTGGAACTAGGTCTTCCACAGATGTTCTTAGAAAAAGCTTATGTCTTCTCAAGGCCTCAGTTTCTCATTGGGAAAAGGAAAGCATTGATCAAAACTAAATAAATAAACTAGTTATTTACTATCTCTGGACCTCAGCCTTTTCAACTTTATAATAGGGAAGATTAATTAGAATTTTCAAAGATTTTCACAAGTTCTCAAATTGTAATGCAAGTTAATATGGTAAACTATCGGCGATCTTATTTAACATTAATGTGTTACCATAGAATCTTTTACATTTTAGGAATGTGCTTATCGCTCCATATTATAAAACGTAATTAAATATTTTACATATTATTTGTCTCTTCCACTGGGTCATTGGTTTCTACAGGACATAAACAACTTCCTATTTATCTCCATATCCTTATACATAACATGATTTTAGAACATAGTCTACACATTTTATTGATTTATAGAGAGGAAAACAACTGACTTCATATTTTGCAGTAAATAGCTGTAATTATACTGCAGACTCAACATTTGTGCTGTTTTCCATTTATCATAGCATAAGTAATTTGCCATGTTTCAACATGGTATTTACAATTTTATATTCCATTGAGTTAACATGCCAAACCTTACTATCCATTTTGCTAATGGGGAATGGCTATAGTTCTAGAGTTTTTACCATTATTAAATAAATAGTAACTGTATCCCCATGTATTATTTATTTAAATAATCAATTATTTATTTAAATATTGGATTATTTCTTTAGCTTCCCCTTGAATCAAAAGTGTTGTTATTTAATGCGTCTTGATATATAGTATTTTCTAGTGGGTTGTACCAACATGTAATTTTACCATTTTTGATTATTTGTAGGATTAAAGTTAGCCATTTGATATTTCATATATTGTTCATATTTTGTCCATGTTTGTTGTCCAGATTTCTAACATATTCACTTCCCATTTATTTTTAAGCATCTTTTATACTTAAAAGATATTTATGCATATTTATTCCCATTTTGATATTTGCCTTTTTCCTCATGTTGTTAAACTCCCTAAACTTGGAATTTATATAATTATATTTTTCAATTCTAGCTTTTATGGTTTCTGCTGGATGTTTGCTTTTATGTTTAGAAAGTCTAACCTAAAAAAAAAAAAAAAGGAAATCTAACTTAATCTTAATAAATAGGTTAAACATGTTTCTGTGGGTCTGTTTACTATTTGTGTTTACTCTGGTATGAAATACCTATTCCCACTTGATTTGTTCATCTCTTCTGATTCAGATGGTTTCTTTAGTAATTGGTATTTGCTTCACATATAAAGCTATCTGTTTACATGCATATATAAAGCTATGTGTAGTTACATTGTGTCTAACATTCTCAGTTTCATTTAGTTTTCTTTGATTTAATTTTTATAATAAACTGCTTATTCAAAACATTAATGATATTTTAAAAGACAGTATGTGTGGTAGATTCTAACTTACTTTTTCACCAAATTGCTGTCAAATGTTGAGGATGGCATGACTTAGACAACTGTATTTCCTTTCCCCTTTGTTCTGAAAAGCTTCCTTGATCATACATGAATTATGTACAGCCAGATCTATATCTGAATTCTCCATTCTCTTACACTGATCTGTGTGTCCAGTTTTGTGTCAGTAAATTCTTCACTTACTCTAGGAGAGCGCACATTTCTTCTCCTGAGTCTTTGCCTCCCCAGGCTAAGCATTCCCAGTTCCTTCAACTGCTGCTCCTATATTTAGCATCCAAAACCCTTCCCAACACCACCCCCTTTCTGAAGGCCAGAAGCAGGCAATCATGGAATAAATGAATAAGCCTCAGGGTAGTCCTCACTTCAGTAAATACATGTACAGATTAGGGCAGACCAGGCAAGGCGGGAGAAAGGTGAACCTCACACTGAAGTAACCGTTTTTATCCTGGTAAGCGCTGTTTTTCATCCTCTTTGGCAAGGTGGAGGAGCTGACACTAAGAGCCTTCCACGGTTCAGTTCTCAACTCCATCATTTTCTTGCTCTATGATCTTGGCAAATTTCTTAAATTTAACTAAGCCTTATTTTTCCTCAACTGTAAAATGAGCCTTAGTGATAACTACTTCATAAATTATTTTAAAGATAAGGTGTAGAATCCACGAAAACATGGTAAGCACTTGATAATACAAGCTATGATTATTACTGCTAAATATCAGTCATATAGATTATTTCATTTAACGTTTTGAGGTAGTTATTAACATACACAATTTAAAGTGGAATGAGCAGGACAGTAACTTTCCCGAAGGCACCAGCTAACACGAGTGTTAAAGCCGGGGATCTCGCCTCATCTAACTCCAGGCCCTGCCCTTCCCTGGAGATGACACCACTGCCGCAGCATGCCAGACAGTTCTTAGAAGTGGTTCTTTCGGTTCTGCAGTGATTACAGAGGTGAAGCTGTGAATTCTTAGGTAAAGGTACATATAAGGTTCAAATATATCATTGTCAAGATTTCCTTTTGGTTTTAAGATGGAAGGCATTAGATTAATGGTAAGGAGCAAATGAGCTATAAATGAGCTAATGTAGAAACATATTCCTTCAAACTAAGTATTAATCAACATACTGCTGCAAGTGGCAGTGACACAGACCCCGAAGCATGTGTCATCCCCACAGGGTGCCAGAGGAAACAATGATTTCTCTCCTTCTGCACGTTACCTGTGCTCTCAGAGGGCCCACAGCCGGGAGGGAGGCAGCCTGTGCACACAACTGCCAGATAGAACCGGAAGGTCTAATTTTAGCTCTCTCAGCCTTGGCATTGTCCCTTTTAGCCAAGATATTTTTCATGCGCAACAATAAGGTGCTTTGTTCCAGCCCTGCTGGATGGCTCACAGAGGCCCCGTAAGGACAGGGTTGACCACAAGTCAGAGCTGGAAACACATCAAAGCCAGGAACTTCACCAGAAAGGGTCAGCACTCCTGCAGCAGCCTTTGGTCAATGCACCCTTTGCATCTACCTCCCAAAGACCAGAAGAGACACACGGCGCTTCCTCTTCCTCCAGCTTCTTCTTTGTGAACCTTCTGTCGGCTGCTCGCGGACCAGTGTCTTTGTTCCTTCATGCCCGGGATTTGCATTTTACTCCCCATCTTCATCCCTGCCTAAAAAAGCCCACTTCTTTCCATATATCTTTCCATAGATATGTCCTGTTTTCTTTCCCGAGATGTCCTGGAAAGTACACTAGCTGGAAACAATCTTACAATTTACAAACTGCCTCAGTGGTTTGCTCCTTACGAGACCTGGTGAATTGGGTGAAATAGAAACTTTCAGAGAACTTTTGGAGATGAAGGAACCGAAGCTCAAAGGGAAGCTGACTTTTGCTCAGGTCACACAGGAAAACGCTGGCAGAGTTCATTTCTGAAATCCAGCTCTGGTGCTTTAGGGAAAGGTATGGTCCCATGAATCTAACAAAGCACAGAAAACCCACTCAGCCCAGTTGGGAGGGCCCTGGAAAACTTTTCCTGAAGATGTCAAAGGTTTTGTGGCCCACAGTTCCAGACTAAGTACTCGGATAGTGGGCTTCAAATTTAGGTGAATCACCATTTCCTTATTTCCTAGAAAGAGGTCAGGGAAGGCTCATCCACACATCTATCCAGACATGCTATTCTTTCCAAAGCCTTTGTAGAGAAGGAAATATAATTTTCCCTCCACCCTTCTAGGTTCTTGGCTAAGACCTCCCACGCCCCACTCCCATGATAAAAACCAGATTGATAGGAGAAAAACAGAAGTTTAATAACGTGTATACCTCCTGTAGACCTGGGGTATACCTAGGAAAACTGAGTAACTCTGAAATGGCCTGAGCCACCACCTCAGGTACTATCTCCAGCTAAAAGCGAAAGATGTAAGTGGGGAGGCTATCAGGCAAACCCACTAAACAAAGGTATGGTTGTCCTGCACATTTAGGTTAGCGTCTTCTCCATTAGCAAGAGTTTCTTGAGATTTAGTCACCCCCCTCTTGCTGGTACAGGGAAGGGGACACCCTCACAAACGATTTCCACTAGAAATATAAATGTCTCCTTCAGACGGGTCATTCTAACTTGCTTTTTTTTCAAAGATTGTCCTCTGTGTGCTGGTCCTCAAAAGTAATTAGCCTAAAATAATTTTTATGCTGAAGAGGCATATTTTGGTGTGGTGATTTTGCTTCCCTTCACCTTCTTAGACCTCCTTGGACAATCCTCGATCTGGCATTAACACTCAAAAATGATGGTCTATAGGATCATATTTGTCTTTGAGTTTTCCATCATTTGAATGTGAATTTGAATCATTACAATGAACATTGGATAGTGCTTTAGCATTTACAAAGCTCTTTCCTATCTCACATCTCATTTAAACTTCATGATAACACACTAAAATTGATATTGTTAACATTGGTCTCCATGGGAGAGTTCCTGAGGGTCAGGGACTCTGATGGAGGGACCCTCCCCACCCCTGTCCAACACACACACACACACACACACACACACACACAGTGTCTCCCCATCCATCACTGCTTCTCCAAGCTGCTAAAGCAGGTGAGCAGGTGGTAGTCTCAGGGTTCTCCCTAGTGTACTTCCTTGTTCATCTTCATCCAGTGCTAACCAGGTGGGCCTCAGAACCAAGGGTCTTTGGCCTTGCAAGTAAACCTGGAAATATTACTGTGAATTAACTGAAAGGGCTTGGCTTTAACTGAAAGTACCACAGGAATTCTCTTTCCAGGATTCGTGAGACTGATTGTTTGTAAACAAAAGACATTTTGTTCGGTGAAATTATAAATATGTATTTTTTTATTATAAATGTTATATGTGCTCTTCATAAAAAGTTCAGAAAGGTGTTGAGGAGTGAAATACTACCATTATACTGCCAGCAGTATAACCACTGTTAAGATTTTAATGTAAACTGTGTATTGCCCATGCTCTGCTCCCAAGATTGAGCGTGTGTATGGAGCAAAACCAAGGTGATACCCCACATTCTCTTTCATAAGTTGCTTTTTTTACTTAACAGTTTATTGTAATATCTTCTCCTTTTCAGACCTCAAGGGCACACTTATGTTGATCATACACCTCTGTTCATGCATGATGTTATCATTGTCTATAGAAAACCCCTCCTGTGCTTTTTTACATATCTTTTGTCTCCGGTACTCCCGTTCCCCTCCTCCATTCCATTGTATTTAATACATGTCCTCCGGTAAGTGTTTATCTTAGAAAATATGTACTTGTTTTGTATATTTATGTGTTTTAATTTAAATAAGTGACATTGAGTCAATGCCAGTCCAAGTCAGTCAATGTATATCTACATTACCACTTTTAATGGCTTCCTAATTTCCACTGTGTGGTTCTACCAAAAATCTAACCAGTTTCCTACGATGGACACTTAAGTCATTTTTAAAACAGATAATTTTTTTGTTGTTTTAAACAATGCTGGGATAAACATGCTCATATATACATCTCTGTGGACTTGTGTGATTATTTTCTTGAGAAATTTTGAAGGACCACTTTGTAAAAAAATGCTTCACCCAATTTTCAGCTCCTAATATGCTTTTGTTACTGATTCCCTGAGGTGCCCCCTCGTTTCTTTTCTGTTCCTCTCCTCCTCTCTCTCTCTCTCAGCACTTTGCTGGTCTCTCCCTGATGGCACGTCGCAGTCATCTGTGATCTCTGTTCCGTCCGTTCTCTCTTATCACGCAGCTGATAAGCTCTAGCTCTGCGTTCACAGGGATCACGTCGCGGTCAGTTGCTTCAGCAGTGTTTCTGGGCACCTGCTCAGGGGTAGGCTCTGAACTGGTGCTGAGGCAAACATGACGATCATTCTGCCTTGAGGAAGCCCAGTCCAGTGAGAGGGCAGACAAGCCTTCCAGGGACCACACTGTGGTAGGCGACATGGCGACCACAGTGCTCACAGTAGGTACACCAAAGAGGAAGCCAGATGATGAACTCACCAGACATGAGGTGCCTCATCTGTGTCTGGAGTTTACTAGGGGCCCAAAGCAGAGCTAATGGGAACTGCCGTCAAAGCAAAAGGCGTAGCTTGCACACAACCAGGGGGATTTGAGATGATGATAGCAAGTTGGAGCACAGCGTGGGAGCCAGGGGAGGGAGGAGAAGAGGGTTCCTGGGTGGGGAGCAGAGTGGGCACAAGTGAGCTGGTCTTGAGGGCCGTGCTGAGGACTGGATCCAGAGTGGATATGATGGGAGGCTGCTGAAGGGCTTAGGTGGGGCAGGGACATAATGGGCTTGGTGTTTTAGGAAGGTCATTTTGGGTATGGTGTGGAAGATGGGCTTCAGGAAAGCAAGACTGTAGATGGGGAAGCAAGTTAGGAGGCCACTGTAATAATCAAAGTGAGAGATGATGATGGCCTCAAGTAAGACAGTGGCAGCAAAGAGAGGTAGATGGAATTTGAGAGTTTTGAGGCTTGCTGATTGATTAGATACAGGAATATGAAGAGGGCAGAGTCCTGGGTCATCCCCAGGCTGTGACTGAGACCCTGGGAGGAGGTAGGCCATTTACTCAGAAAGGAGCACAGGACGAAATGTTGAGTTTGGTGTGGTTGTAGGATACAAAGATGGAAATGCAGGCTGGTAGATATATCATCTAGTGGAAAAAGCTTGCCCTAGAGATAGACTTGGGAGCCATATTTATCTTTATAATATGTGATAATAGCCAGTAAAAGTTTGTTGAATAAGTGAGTGAATGGATGAATTTTTAGCATTATATGTCCTTCAAATAAAACCTTTTACGTTTATGAAACCACCTTTATGTGAGAATTTCAAAAGTGTCTGTATCTAAGTCCCAAACTCATGATTTATAGTACTTTTTACAATTACCCTAGAGATAATAATTTAGGGACATGGTAAGTGCAAACAGCTCTCAGAAGGGAAAAACCACCAGCCCAAGAGTCAGACCTGAGTGACTCGGCCCTAGCAGTGGATGACATGTCACTCACCCCTCAGCATGTCCACGTCCTAACTGAGAGCAAGTAGAGGGCTTGCACCAGCAATGCTTGAGGGTGCTCCTCGCCGTGGGACTGGGGATGTGCCGGTGACGTCAGTGGCTGTTCTGTGCTTCTCCTTTGCAGCTCCTGCTACTCTGAGATAAGGGCCATGGTCCTTCCCCACTGGGACTTGGCAACTCAGCCTCGAATGCAATCTGTTGGGCAGAAGGCTGTGATTATTAATGAAAGCATTTCCTGGGATATCGCACAGAACTGAGACTCTGACACTGCCAGAGATGGCCCATTTCCTTTCATAGAAATCGGTGCTCAGAAACACATAGAATGGTCAGAGACAAGACGCACAGAGAAATAAAAATAAGATGCAGAAAAGTGGGTGGCTGCTTGAAACACTCCCAGATGAAAGGTTTACCAGCTATTAATCAGCTCACACTTGTGTTCAGTGGGTGAGCAAGGAATTGGCTGGAAATTTCACCTGACAGTTGATGCTTACTCAGGGCTGTGGGGTCCTCAGATGACTTGACTCTGTTGGGTCCAGTATGAAGCACTTTTACTTAGAAGAAGGAGAGTAAACAGGACCACAGTAAAATCTTCATGTTTCACAACTTGATACTTCTGTTGATCATATTTAGGCCTGGTGCTAGGTATCAAGGTTACAATGACTCCCAGATATTCAGACCAGAATTTTGAAATGTCCACCTTCCCATCTTCTGGAGCAGCTCAGTTTGCTGGGTACTGTGATGAGGATAATAATAGCTACTGTTGGCTGAGCACCTGCTACATGGAAGGCACTGTTGGAAGAAATTAAATGTGTTATCTCATTAATTCTCATTACAACCTTGTGAGCAAATGTCATTATTTCCATTTAACAAGTGAGGAAACCAAGGCTCCAATAGGCTAAGTAACTTACCGTAAGTCATACAGCGTGTATGTAGCAGGAACATTGTTTGCTCCCAGGTCTGACTCCAGAACACCTAATTTCCCCATTAAACTAAATCCAAGTGAAAAATAAAAGAGACACTGGATCCCAATAGAAAGAGAAGGGGACCTGCAAGGTGTGATGAAAGGGAAACTGAGTCTCAGTAGAAATGTTTCCAAAGTCATAGCCTCCAGCACCTGGGCACCAAGGTGGGTAGTACCTGGGCACCAAGTCCAAGTTTCATTCTCCAAGCCCTCGGGAACTGGTCTTTGTGCCTGGAAAGAGAGGAAACACATAGAATGGTCAGAGACAAGATACAGTTGAGTCTGCGTCTGTTGAGTCTGACCCCCAAGGCTGATCGGGCTACGTGACCCCTTGCAGTTCAGAGTTCCTGAGCACCTGGCCACCTAGTTATCAGGTGGGATTTAGTTTGGAACCATCCGGTCAGATCCAAGGGCTCGTGTCCGCTGATGGCTCTCGTCCTGAGTCATGGCTGTCCCACCCAGCCAAGGTGCCAGGGTCCCTTCAGGCTCTCAGGTGAGAACTGTAGAGGGACCCCTCATGCAGGAACGTGGCTGGAAGCTGCTGGAGTGGGCCTGGGGAGGGAGCCCACTCTTCATGCCCTGGCCACAGGGACATGGATTGCCTCTTCCCAAGCCTGCAGAGCCTGGGACCCATCTCAGTGCCCAAGGATCACAGGCCCGGGCATTGCCACAGCCCCTGAGCTGTTGCTGAGGCTCAGAGCCAGGGCACTGCTGGGCCCTGTTACTAACTTGCTCTGTTCCCTGGCATGAGTCATCTAACTCCCTGGGCCTCCTCCAAAAAACAAAGGTGTTGGATCAGAAGGTTGATCCCTGGGGCCCACTCTGCCTTTACCTTCACGCATTTATTATACCTTCTGGAATGGAACTCTTGTCACTTGCCCTAATGGTGCCCCTGCCACTGCCATGAAAATATTCTTCCTCATTTATTACACATCAAGTAATACCCTTGCCTTATCTTGAGCCCCCAAGGACATGCCGCCTGCCTGATTCATGCTTGCAGGCCAGAAACGTAGCTATAATTCCACGAGATTCAGGTTTTCAAGTAATGCCACAAGAGAATGTGGTGAGAAATACTTCTCCCCTTTTCTGAAGTTGCTCTGGTCCCCAGAGATGGCGTGAAAGACAGCAGGCTGTGATCAGAACTCTTTGTACCCCGGGAGAAGCTGCTGGGGGCTCGGGAGCACTTGGCTTTGGGAGGATAGAGAAGAGACAAGCAGAAGGAGCCAGGTAGTTGCCTTTATTAAAAAAGAAAGCCCCACACGATGTGCTGGGCAGCTTTGAGGCTTGGTTTTCAGGCTTGTTTTGACAGTCTCTGGAAACTAGAGACCTACTGTCATTTGTTTATAGGACCCGAGAAGAGTGGTGGTGGGGATTGCTTCAACATGCTGGCACGGAGATAAACAGCCTCCTGGCGCACAGTCTTTGAGTGTTTGGCATGAGCACCACACGCTGTGGGTGGGAGGTGGAGATCACCCAGCCAGGTCGGGAGACCGGGCTTCTCATCCAGACTCTGCCTTTAGTTGATCTTGGAGAGTGTTGACTTAAAACAGAGGGGCCCAGAGGCAAATCTTTTCAAGCTTTGGTCTTCTCCAGTTGTGTGATGTTTGACTCCTTAAAGCTGGCCCTCCAAAGAAGGATCTGGAGCCGTATCAGGGAGGCCAGTTGGAGGCAGTGAGGAATCAGAGAGCTCGGGCCACGTCTGTGCTGCTTTGGGTGCATTCTTCTCAGCCCATCTACCTTGATTTTCAATCATGTGTTTTCATTAGCTCTTCCCAAATTGACTGAGGATCATCGTCGTCTGAGCTGCTTGTTAAAAGCAAAAAAGCACAGATATCCTTCCAAGGGAGAATCTCATAAAGGTGTATTTTTAACAAAATCATCAGAGATGATTCTTTGGGTTCAGGCAAATTTGGGAAACAGTCTTGAAGAGTTTTGATCTGGGGAGCAGACACACATGACGTCGCCTGATCTGCGGGAACATGTCTTTCTGTCCCATGTGTCTTTGTCCCCATAGGTGCATCAGATCATGCCCCATGGTCCAAGAGGTGGGAATGTCTCCTGTACTCAGCTTCAAACCCTTCAAGATTGGAGCAGGTCTTCTGTCTCTATCCCACTCTGCTTAGCCTGGGGCTTTCTTTGCTGACAGATGATGCCTGTAAATGTCGGCCAAACTGGGTTGTCCAAAGTAGCTAGGCCATGGGTCATTACTGAAACAAAACCCAAGGACAAGGCGAAGAGAAGAGTGGTGAGAGTTTGTGGAGAAGTGTCACAAGAAGACGGCATGAGAACTGAGCCTTGCAGGAGTAAGATTTAGACAAGCAGTAGGGAAAAGAAAGGACAGTCTGGGTAGGAGTCTAAACAGAGTGAGGCCAGCCACTTCCAGTTCTTTCACTGTGCAGGTAAGAAACCTGGGGCCCAGAAAGAGCCCCTGATGTAGTCAAGCCTGACCCAGGTCATCTGACCCTAGAACCAGTTCAACTTCCATTCACATCCCCAGCACGGCCTATTTCACAGGCCTCCAACCTGAGCCCCTAAAGCGCTTCCATCCTCTGCTCTGACCCATTTCCAGGGCTGTTTCCCCATCAACATGTTCATCCTGCTGTGAGTCTGCACACCAGGCAGTACAGCCCTGTATCATGCCCCAAGTCTCTACCAAGATTCAGCCGGGCGGGTGGCCAGATTGCCTGCGAGAAGCTGGGTGTGATGTCTACATCCTTATCGCACGCAGCAGGCCTTAGTGTGTCCTGAGGAGCTGCAGTGAGATTTCAGAGTGGGTTAGGGACAAGCTCAGGGCAACACACACACATGCACACACATACACACACGCACACACACACACGCACACGCACATGCACACGCACACACATGCACACACACACATTTTATTCGAACCCTTTTTAAGATTAAAGGGGTTTGCAGAGGAAAGGCGCTCATGGGTGCTGCTTCGCTCCCCTGCTGGGACTCTTCCCTCCCCCAGGAAGTCTCCCAGTTCTCCCCTAAGGGCACTCTTACGAGCTCTGCCTCTTTTGCTCTGGAATCCTGCTCTCAAAACAGGGTAGGAAGTGGATAGGCAGTGGGCAAAACAGAAGGCAGGAAGACCAGTTAGGTGACTGCAGAATCCAGGCATGAGGAAATGACAGCCTGTATTAGGAAACCAGTCGGGCTTGACGGAACTTGTTCATTTTATATTAAGTTTTTACTAGCTGGTGTTGGGAGGGTAAATTACTTCATCTCTCTATGCTTTACACTTCTCATCAGTAAAAAGGGGATGATAATTATCTCTTTCTTATAGGAATGTTATACTGATAAATGTTGTTGCACAAAAGCCTTTTGCAAATTGTAGTGTATAAAAATGTTGTCTTTTCTGATATCATTCACAATTGGGTGTTGGGCTTTCCTCAAGCATGGGCACATCGGTGTTTCTGGCTGTGTCTCTTGCCCATCAGAACTGCTTCTCCAGTCCTGTTTTCGGCCAAGCACTGAGTCTTTAGGGCAACTCAAACCATGAGAAGTTACTTAGTTTGGGGCTGGGCTAGTTTTTATTGCATAGCCTGGAACCCTAGCTTAACAATGACATGCTCCAGTGTCTATCTCCTCCCTTCTTAGGTAAGAAATGCTCAAGTACTGACAGGTTCCCCGGTAAAAGAATCCACAGAGCCAACCTGTGCTGACTTTTATGAGACAAGCCAATTTGAAGTCTGTAACTCATATTTTCGTACTTACAAAACTTGTGTTGCAAATCAGCCAGTGGTGGTTTAAAAGGGCCTCAAAGCTCATTTGTTAAAGCTCATCTGGTCCAAGTCACTCATTTTTCAAATGGAGAAACTGAGTAAAAAGAAAGAAAAGGATCTTGCCCATGATTACAGAATCAACTAGAAGCAAAGCTGAGATAAATGCCCTCCCTGCCGACACCGTGTCATGGAATCTTTTTCATTGAGAATGTGATAAGCTTTACTGCCCTTTTCACCCTTTCTGTCATCTTGGTCCCATAATAAAAGACGCTGTTTGGCCCATAATACAGCAGCCACAGAACAAAAGGAGCATAGGCGGGAATGTTAACCCATCAGTGCTTTCATTCATTTACACACATTACTAAGCACCCCCGTTATGCCAGCTGCTGAGGATACTGAGACAAAAGACATGGCCCCTGCCTTCAAGGTGCTCAACATTTGGTGATGAAGATAGACAAGGAAACAATCTCCAAGACAGCAGGCTATTTTCCTTACAGTTAAATGATACTTTTCCTCCCATCTGCTGCCTGCACTTTATATTTATATTTATGACTTCATATGCTCATATATAGATTATTATGAGACTGATATTTCCAGAAAGAAACATACCAAATACTGTAACTTGATGAAAACCAGTGACAAGGTCCTTGAGTACCTGTTTCATAGTGGCTCCGTCCCTATTATTCATTCATTCCTTCAAAAATATTCATTGAGCATCTAGTATAAGGTACATAAAGATAAATAAAAGACAGTCCTCTGTCTGAAACTAACAATCCAGTAAAGAAATAAAGAACAATCATGGAAGATTTTGCAGGGGAATAGAGATGCCTAGGAGAAAGGATACTTAAGTTAGCCTTGGAAAGTCCATGAAGGTTTCATGGAGGAGGGGGTATTGAGCCAAGAGGACTTAAAGGAAAAGTCTGCTGAGCAAAAGGGTAGAAGAGAACAGTGTGTGCAAAGCATGGACGTGTGGAAGCACGCAGGCCCTGGGGCCTGCGGGAGCAGATTATGGCTGGCACGGGAAGTGAAAGAACAGAGTGGTGGAGAAGGAGGATACAAGTGGGTAGTACCTGCGCTACCTGCACTCTAGGGGAGTCAGGGCTGCAACATGTAAACAATGGGGAGCTGTTGAGGGTCTTAGGGAGAGGATCTGAAGGCAAGATTTATACTTTAGAAGTTCATTCAAGCGGCCATGCCAAAGGTGGGTTGGAGTTAGAGTCCAGTGAAGATCACTAACCAAGCAAGATCTGGTAAAGGCAGTGCCATGCCAAGCCAGGCCAGAACTTGATATTCTACACGCTTCACCCATTGCTACAACACCTGAATGCTGGTGCTGACCGTGACCTGTAACCAAGAAGCATGAAGCTATGCATATGAGTCTCCAAAACTGTGACTCGTGGTCCTGACAAAGACCACCCTCTCCTCAATTAGTTGGAACATTTTAAGTCATCATAAATCATCTGTGGAGAATCCAAGCTTCTTGCCTAAGAGAGAAGCTGACATGTTGCTGACCTTCTAGAAGCATCTGGGGGAGGTGGTCTTTAATAACCCTTAATTTCCCATCATCAATGCTGACTCACTCCTGGCTTGTAGTTTTGGTAAATCTAATAGACTTTTCCAAACAAGGGCCTGGCAAGGTGACTGATCCCTCTCTCATCCCTTCTTTCAGTGCCGAGAGGCACTGATTCAGCCTCTCAAGCCTTCCTGCTTTTGCCCTTCCTGTTTCTTCTCCTGAAATGCCTTCTATCCATCTGTGTATCTGTGATTGTTCACTGGAGACTCGATGCTTCAAATTCTAGCCCTGCTATGCATTAGATGGATGATCTTGTACAACAGAGCTGCCCTGATCCTCACTGCTGAGTTGTCATAGGGTTAGAGAAAAATTTTGTGAAGTGCTCAAAACAGTGCTTACCTCACAGCCAGCACTCAATCTTCAGTAGCTATTGTTGGTAGGTGAAATTCTAGTTCAATAATGAAAACTTACAATTCTCTACTGAAAAGAACAAAATGAAGTACCAAAAGGTTTGGTAATACATCTTTTGCTTATCAGAATAACCATGAATTACAGTTTTCTTACCCAGATTAATTAAACCTGACACCTGAGTACCCGCTTGACTTCCATATCCAGCTGTGGAAACCCACAGTAACCTATAATTAAGAACCAGTTGCTAATAAGACACTTAGAACCTGAAATTAAGAGCAAAATAAGTAGAGAAGCTCCATGACAACAGGCATAGTTGCTGATCCTCAGGTCCCTTCCTCAAAAAGAAGAGTTTGGGAGATAAGTAACCATCTTAATGGTATTTTCTCACCATGTTGCATGCTATTGGCATGCTGCCAAGAAGGAAGCTTTCTTTGGACATAGCAAGAATGGTTTGGTTTCATTGAGGTGAAGGAATTTTTCAAAGTTAAGGCAGATTACTGACAGTGGGTGTGGAATCTGTTTCAGAAGAAGGTAAAAAAAAAATAACAACAAAGTATGTGATGAGATTACCCCTTCTGAGCTATTACAAATCTAAACCTGCCTAGAGCCTGGAAGAGAATTTGTTTCAAGAACGTTGAAGGAGTAGGTCCACCTGAATAGATTCTTCAAAGCCTGACTCAGTCTCCTCTAAAAAGATTTGGAAGATCTTGTAAGACTTTCCTTATTCGGGTGGTCCCACTGATTTTCAAGCTTCATTTGACTTTTTATGTCAATCTGTGGTTAATTTGGATTTTCTTTTCATTCTTTTTTTTTTAAGTTGTAAAACAGCCTTAAAGGGAATTTTTAAAAATCATCCTTAATTTTCCTACACTAATACAACTATCTTAATTTTGGAGTATTTCAAATCTTTGTTTACCTACTTATTTTGTAATTAGCCATCACAGTAAATCTGAAACAGTTTGTTATTATAAACATTTCATTAAAGAAGAAATTGAAGATAAAGTAGTTAATTATATTGCCCAAAGTAACACACATAGTAAATGTTCAGATCGGGGGTAAAAATCAGGAATGACTCCAAACCTAGGCTCTAGTCACCCACACTCTACTATGGTGTTGCCCATACAACCTGGCATATAATTATTACAGGTAATATTATACACTATTTTTTAAATGTACTATCACTTAATAATAACAGAATGAAATTATGTCAACTGAAATTCACCAACCAACCTCTCAAGAAAACCGTAAAGACTTTGTCAACACTGAAGGCAGTGTTGTAGGAAGCAAGTCTCTGAAAAAGAGAGGAGAAAGAATAAACGTAGTTAATAAAAATGAGCTGTTTCCATTTGGGGGAATAAAAAATCTGCAACTTTATAACCAGACCAACCAAGACTCCTTACCATACCATTGCTGATCAGATTTTCCAAGTCACTTTTTGATCATTT
Organism: Manis javanica; assembly: GCF_040802235.1. Lineage (NCBI taxonomy): Eukaryota > Metazoa > Chordata > Mammalia > Pholidota > Manidae > Manis > Manis javanica. Next base: position 229,680,874 of record NC_133156.1, on the reverse strand, counting down.
GGCTATAAACCATTTTGTTGTTTGGGTCAATAATCCCACTATGTAGAATTCGGCACCATGGCTGTAAGTGTGGATGAATTGAAATTCATAGGAGAATATAAATAGTTTCCATACACTGTGCACGAAGTGCCTAAAAGGGGAGATTGCCTTTCCATTTGGGAATTGATGCCATGTGAAAGATGATCCATGACAGAGGAGGATGAGCTCTGCCTCCTCTTGAGCTGTGTGAGGAGAGTCTTTTTCACACATCTCCTCTCTAGAATACCAAAGGGAAGAAAGCCGACTTGGGCAGACTGACCGGCCACACTGGAGAAGGTTCGCACCAAGGGACTGTTCAGAACTCCAGCTCGGCACCCAAGCAAGTTTGAAATGATCACAGTCTCGTCGCTAATTGCATTAATTTGCTTTTCTTCAGGCAGAATGGGGAAGCAGAATAGCAAACTGGCCCCCGAAGTGATGGAGGACCTGGTGAAGAGCACGGAGTTTAATGAACATGAGCTCAAGCAGTGGTACAAAGGGTTCCTCAAGGACTGTCCAAGCGGGAGGCTGAATCTTGAAGAATTTCAGCAGCTCTATGTGAAGGTAAGTTGTTTTTCAATCTCTTTCTTTTAAGACCAGAAAATATTGTCTTCAGGAAATGTAGCATCCCATAGAATTATAACTCCAAGTAGGCAATTTATTTCAACTCTGGTGTTTTTCCACCCAAAAAGGAAAATGGACATATTTTTATTGAAGTATAGTTGAAATACAATATTATATTGGTTTCACATGTACAACATAGTGACTCAAAAATTATATACATTACAAAATGTTCACCATGATAAGTGTAGTTACCATGTAGCACCAAAGGTATTACCAAAGTATCGACTATATTCCTTATGCTGTACTTTTCATCCCAGTGACTTATTTATTTTATAATTGGAAGTATGTACCTCTTTTACCTGTCCCCACCCCCACCTCCCCTTTGGCAACCATCAGTTTGTTGTTTATATTTATAAGTCTAGTCTCTTTGGTTTGTTTGCTCATTTGTTTTATTTATTTATTTATTTCCACTGTAAGTGAAATCATATGGTATCTGTCTTTGTCTGATTTATTTTACTCAGCCTCATACTCTCTAGGTCCATCTATGTTATCACAAATGACAAGCTTTCATTCTTTTTAGGGCTGGATAATATTCCGTTGTGTTTTTTAATCCATTCATGTATTGATAGACAGGTTGCCTCCATATCTTGGCAATTGTAAATAATGCTGCAGTAAACATAAGGGTGCATATATCTTTTCAAATTAGTGATTTTGTTTTCTCTGGGTAGATACCCAGATGTGAAATTACTAGGTCTAGGGTATTTCTATTTTTAGTTTTTGGAGGAACCTCCACACTGTTCTCCCTTGTGGCTGCTGCACTAATTTACATTCCCACCAACAGTGTAAGAGGGTTCCCTTTTCTCCACAGCCTCACCAACACCTGATTTTTTATGTCTTTTTTCTACTAGCTATTCTGACTCGTATGAGATGATACCTCATTGTGGTTTTGATTTTCATTTCCCTGATGATTAGTGGTGCTGAGCAAGAGATGTGTTTTGTTTCAGAGACACGTCATGCAGTTTCTGAACAAGAGAAGTAATTGTTCAATCAAAATACTGAATAGGGTTCAGAGGATGACAGTGGTGGTGAATGAACAGTAAAAATCTCAGATAATAGTGTTTGCTGATGATTATTAACAAGCTTCTAATACACTATGGTTTGGCTTGTTATAGGTATCTGTACCTCTCTCAATTAAAGAGAAAGTATCTAGGAGGGCTTTTTCACCAAGAAAGGTCCTCCTATTTGCAGATAAGGAAAAAAACATAGATTCTACGTCTGAGCATTTAGAAGAGGGTAGGGAGTCCTGATATACATCCAGGCATCAAGGTCTACAACTCTTAACTCAGTATCTTGTACTGTTTACAAGCTAATCTTTCCCTGAACTTTAGATAAAATGGTTCCATGGAAGGTATAATTTCTACTGCAGTGGTATTGTTTTGATTTCTCTGAGTTTATTGGTTGTATTGGTATTTGGCAAGATCTGAGACATTCCATTTTATGTATACTTACATAATGCAAAGTTCGTGGAAAAAATGCATTGTTTTTTCTTTTTATAGTTTATGACTAAAATAGAAAATATTGCTTTCATCATTTAAGTGTACCAAGTGTCAAATTGAGCTATATGAACCATCTATTTGAATACATGTGTGGGGGATAATTGCACAAAATGTTAAGCATTGCCATAGTCTTCTGAAGTTGAACATTTCACATAGTCTGTGCTCCAGCAATTCCACCCTTGTACATGTACAAGAAGGGGCTTGTCTAAGAATGCTCATAGTTGCACTCTTCACAACAGCAAAACAGGGAACCATTCCAAATTCCCATCAAAAGGAGAATGGAGAATAAGCTGTGGTATGTTCCTACAGCAGTCAAAACAGTTGAACTGTAGCAACACTAAAACATTAAGTGCAAACAGTCTCAAATGTTTTAAATTAAACACAAATAAGTTAAAAATATATATCATACAACTACAAATAAATGCAATAAAATCATATAAGAAGGAAAGCAAGAAAGTGATGAACACGGGATTCAGAGTGAGTTGAATACAGTGGGAATAAGGCAAGGGATGAGATGGGGTACAGGCCCACAGTTAGCTGTAGATGGTGTCAAAGTCGTAACTGTGGTTCTGGGTGGTGAATTTGCAGGTGGGTGGTTGTTGCCTAGTTAAAAGCTCACTAACCCAACATGGACTACTGATGAATGTCAGGGACCCAAGAATATTATTATCCAAAGCTGAGCACCTGAGGGCCCCAGGTACATATAAAACTATCTCCTTAAGTGCGTGTGCAAAGGTGTGCATGTTATAAGATGTGACATTTCTAAGAAGATGTGAGTACAGTTGGCCCCTTGAACAATACAAGGGTTAGGAACAACAATTGACCCCACACGCAATCAAAAATCTGAGTATAACTTTTGACTTCACAAAACTTAATACTCCTAACCTACTATTGATTTTATGGTAGTAAGTAATAAAATAGACTTGTATTTACATGTGTTTTATGTATTCATGACATACCTAACTTTGCCTTATTTTTTTCAGTATTTCTAGGCTACACAGTTCACCTGTGATTTTTTCAAATCATCACAAATCTCAAAAATGTTTTCAAATACATTTACTGAAATAAATCCATGTGTAAGTGGATCTATCCAATACAATACATGTTGTTCAAGGGTCAATTGTAATTCACTTTTTGCATGTAGAGATCTTTCATAGAGAAGTGCTGAGAAATGAATTATTGTTCAATTGATATAAACTGCTTTTGCAGAGAAGTGTGATCACTTGCTTACATTATCATACCTCTGTGTGTAGTTTTCAAAGTCACATCTTCTATAATTTCGTCACCCAGGAGTTAGCCTGAACCTCAGAATTATCTTCACTCTCAGCCCCAAGGCAAGTACAGACAAATGAGATTTGTCACAGCCACTTCATATCACTGAAGGTCATGTAAGCTGTCACTCTGTGTTTGAGAGAACTCTGTGTGCCATATTCTTCACTACTTGTTTAAAATGAGAGGTGTTATGCCTTTGAAGAAATAATTGAAATGCAGGAAATGAGGTAATTCATTTATATTCTCAAGTACTAAGCACTGCAAAAACACTAGCCTCAAGATGGGGGGCCCTGTAAACATTAAACACAGCTCCACATTTTGTGGTACAACTGACGTATATGTACCAGCACAATCTCCCACCACCACCTCCCCCATTCCACCCCAGAATGGATTTTTTTTTTGTTTCAAGAATAGAATGTATGAGTTTCTGGATGGAATTTAGATTCGTGGCAGCTTTTTAACAGCCACATTCAAACTCAGCCTGTGCTCTTGTATCAGACAGAAAGCAGGGAAAGTCTTCCTCTCCTTCCAGAGTTGTCCAAAGACGTAATACAAAGGAGAATCACAGAGGAAATATGCCACGTACACAAAGAAAAAAGAAAGGTCTGATGGGCTAGAAGGGAGAGGCAGGGAGCAAGATGTAGATTATGTAAGAAGGCCCAGGAGAGGAGCCGACTAGAAATAACTTCCCTTAATTCTGCTGAGAAGTCCAATATTCAGCAAAACACAGTCATTATCCTGGTAAAGAGGCACTTTTCAGTAGTATCTTCTCAGTGCAGACACTGAGACATCCTGGAATCCAGCCGAGCTAGCAGAACTGCCTTTGACCTCTGCCTTTCTGTCTGTGGGGTCAGTGAGGTGCCTCTGTAGTCACTGACCTAACCCATGTCAGGCTCCAGGAGAGTCACCTGGCTGTGTAGGGCCAACTCTGCTGAAGGTGTGGGGTGGGGGGGAGTAGAGAGCAGGAGAGGCCCCCTTGCAAGGCCAGGGGACACAAACTCTCAACTTTGGAAACCTGTTGTCTCCAGAATATAAAGGAAGCCCTTCATTAGGTCTGTGTCTAAAAATGTATAAAATTTTGGTTCAGAAAACTGAGCCATGTGACCAATGTCACAAAAAGAACGGAGGCAGGCTAGGTGTTGGGCACGCCGACCTACACTGTAGCCCACGGCCTTGCCCCACGGCGGCCCCTCGCCAGCCCCCTCCGGGCCTTTCCACCACACAGCTGCTGGAGTGATCTTTGCAAAACACAGATCTGGGGGTGGTCCTTCCTAGTGCAATACAGGTTTCATTCTGTAGTCATGTAGATGAGCCACCTGGTTTCTTTCAACAGAAGACCCAGGGGCCAGCACAGAGCCTGCCGCAGAGCAGCGGCAGTGAGCACTTATGGTGTGAATCATATTAAAGCTGTCTGTGTTTCACCTTCTCAGAAAGCCCTGTGATTGAGACATACAGAAATGATAAAAGGCTAGTTCTCACAGGCTGATCAGGGAGAAGTGTTAGCACCATACAAGGCAGAAAGCCATTAATGTTTGTTGGGGGACAAGAGTGGAAAGAAGAGGTTAATTTCAAAATGAGATATTAAAGTAAAAAGTTAATTAATGCAGTGATGGAAGGAAGACTTTTCTCTCACCCTTTTATAAGATAAAATGTCTTTGAGTAGATAGTTTTTACTTTTTAGAAGCTTGGTACCACGTTTATTTTAAAATATAATATACTGGTGGAATTCCACACAGTAGGAAATGTTCTAGGCTTAAAGCATTGGAAATACGAGTCTATTTACCATAGTTCTATCGACGCAGCTACCCAGAGATGTGTATTAAACAAAATAAAAATCACTGGTATCATAGAACCAGGAGCACCTAAACATTTGATGATAAAATTATTTTAATAGAATAAGAAAGATTTTCTAGTTAATAAAGTATCATGACCATATTCTATAATATGGTTTGAGAATTTTACTCTCAAATTTGTTTTGTGCTTAAAAACCTGCTATCAGGAGTAAAAGTCATGTTGCCTGCAAGTTACAGCAAACATACAATAAATGTAGGATTTTAGTTATGTAATCTGTTTTGCAGAATATGAAATAAAACATGTGCATCTGGTTTTTCCCTGTTTACTGTTCCCTGCCTGTCCTCATTGGGCCTCCAGGTCCTTCCCTCTCTTTCATGGTCCTCATTACAATCAGCCCTGCATCACAGATGTGTGTGTGTGCACGTATACAGGCCCCAAACATCCATGACATCCACAGGCGTGCTCTTAGACGATGCCTCGACTTCTCTGTCCTCAGCGTAAGGTTGAGAAGAGCCCTTTAGACGTCTCTCAGTCCACCTCCCCCACCTCTTCCCTCCCCATGTGTGTGTGTGACTTCAGACAAATGACTTTGTCTCTCTGATTCTCATCTTCATCATCTGTACAAATGAAAAAAAATCTGTCTGCCTCAGTGTATTTCAAATTTGAATGTGCATCAAAATCGCCTGGGTTGACTGTTCAATTGGCAAATTGCTAGACTACTTCCTCAGGGTTGCTGTTTTACTGGGCCTATGAAAGAGCCCCAGGAGCTGGATTCTTAGTAAGACCCCACAGAAAATTTCAATGGAGAAAATCCATGAATGACATTTTGAGAAACACTTGTCTAGAGCCTATTCTTGGATAGGCTTCCAGAGTTCTGTATACACTGAAATTATAAAATTTTCTATCTATGCTTTCTTGGCATGACTTTCATCAGATTTATAAAGGGCTCTATGGGCTGGAGAAGGGTTAAGAATCACTAAAGATACTTCCAATCATTAGCAGGCCTAACATTCTAATTGCCATGATAGCAGAGTTATTAAAACTAAGACAAATGGAGAAAAATCTCCATCTTTACTACACTTTCAACTAAACTTCACTGACAGAAAGTAAGAATAGATTTTCTAATCTGTAGTTTGCTCAGTTTGTAGGGGGTGTTTTCCTGATTCATTCAAAGCCCATTCATTATTTTGTCCAGAGACCCATGACAATGAAAAGAGGAAGGCCTAGTGAGATGAAATGCAATCCCTGTTTGCCATTCATTCTTCTAAGCACACCTGTGCTCCAGATGTACCTGGGTCCTGGGTCTACAGAGCAGACGTCACAGTTCCCTGCCCTCAGAAAGCTATGGTCTGGCTGGTCTGCTACCATCAGGAGGCCTATAGCCAAATGTGGGGCCTGTATACGTGCACATGCGCACGTGCACACACACACACACACACACACACATCTGTGATGCAAGGCTGACTGTAATCAGGACCATGAAAGAGAGGGAAGGACCTGGAGGCCCAAGGAGGACTGGCAGGGAAGGTGCCATTGAAGTGACCCTCAAAAGAAGGGTAACTTGGACATGAATTGTTGTCAGTCTACCTGAAGACTCAAAAATCTCACTGACCAGAATTGTTAAAACTGGAATAAAAGATGACTACTGTGTTTGAGAACTCCTTTGCATGGGGTTGGCAGGAGGCCCACCATATTGAGTATATTAGGTTGCAACAAAAATACAACACAATAAGACAAAACAAACAACCAAAATCTTTTGGCAGTCCTGCTGAGAGAGTATGGAAAACCACCTGTTGAAGAAAAAGCCTGTGCATGCCAGGGGCTCCTGCCCAAGCCCCCTCTCTTGTGTCTCTCCCCGCTTCTCCCTTGCTTTTTCCCCTTCCTTTATTATCATTCTAAAGTGCTTCAGTCTGACCAATAGCTCACTTGATTCTCACCATGGCCTATGAACCAGGCTTTGGAGGGAGCATTTCCCTCACTTTAGGCCACAGGGTTTGGAAAGTCAGATTTGACTGAGGCGGCAGAGGGGTCAGCAGAGACCAACACCTGGGCCACTTTGCAGGAAGCATCTCTTTAACCTTGCTGTGCTCCCTATGTCCTCTGAGCCACATCCAGGAGCCAGCACCTGGGAGTTTCTCTAGCCTACTTTGTTCTGAAGCAGAATGCATGCAAGGCTCCCCTGTGGCTCCACCCTCACCATCCTTCCAGGACTAGCTCATAGGTTTCTCCCTGGGAGGACCTTCCTTGATCTCCCCATTCTCAAAGCCTGAAGAGTCTCTTCCTCCTCTGTGTTCCTGTGACTTTGGTCCCTCCACCTCTGTTCACAAGGACATTGTATTTTGCCAACACAATCTGCCAGCTTTTCTCACCTTCCCATTAGGCAGGGCCCTTCGGCGTTCTCCAGAGCCCACGCTGCTGTCGGAGCTCTGCCTAAATGCACAGAGCTGCAACATGGTTTAATTACAAGGCTGGATGTGTGCCTGGATCTACCTTACACTGGCCGTGTGAAACTGGGAAAAGCTTATGCTTAAAGGTTTGTTAAACAAATCAACAAACCACTATGGGGGCAGTTTCCTCATTTGGAAACTGATGTCAGTGGAAAGAATACTGTGGGCGCTGTTTACTTCATGCGAAAGCCAACCAAAGTGCCTTGTAAATAGCGCATCTGATTGGTGGTTTGACTTTAGGTATATGGGCGTGGGAGGGCTTCCAGTTGCCAAATAGTCCACTCTCTTGGGTTGCGGTGTCAAGAGCTGGTATCCCATCAGATATTTTGTCAAAAAAAAAATGTGACAGAGATGACTATTATGTCTTCTCAATATTTGAATCAAACCAATTTGGAAAATAAAACCCTTGGCTCAAAAAAGATTTTTGGATGATCAGTTTTCAGGGATTTAGATTTTGCTTGTTCATAAGAGGTAATTAGGGGTAGGCCTTATTAAAAACTTGTTGGGCAGAGCTATATACAGAAAATTTAATTCCTTTGGGAAATAGATATTACATAAGACACAAAATGTCATCCAGCTTGGGCTGGTGAGGATGTTGCAATTTTTAGTGAGAACCTGGGAATTCATTTCCATTTGGAATGTTTGCCAACATAACCCAGGCTACACTTCAACCTGAATTAATGTGGGAAATGAGAGCTTGGGTCTGAAATCTCCAGGAAGAGATAATGATAAAGTTACACTTCTGGGAAAACAAGGTCCTATGTGAGGCTCCAAAGGCATTTTTTTATGGTGAGATTGTCTCAGGGAATAGCTAGCTACCAGCGTGTCCTGTATTAGAGAGAGAATTTATCCCAGAGGGGTGGAATTGATAACCTTCTCCTGTCTCAGAGAGTGTGAAATTATTTTGGATGGCTTCCACACCTTGGAATTTTGCTTTCTTGTGACAGGCCGGGTGTGGGTGAGAGATTATCATGGTCGTTGCCGCTATGACATCCAAAGGCGTGCATGCTCTTAGATGATGCCTCGACTTCTCTGTCCTCAGCGTAAGGTTGAGAAGAGCCCTTTAGACGTCTCTCAGTCCACCTCCCCCACCTCTTCCCTCTTCCCTCCCCATTTTACACAGAAATAAACTGAAGTCCTTGGAAGAAGGAGGAGCAGTCCAAGATCCAACTGTTCCTTAATGGCTCCAATTAACATCCAAAGTCTATGTCTCAACACCAGGCTGATTATGGAGGTTTTAAGCAGAGGGATCTATTCTCCTATTAACTATTCTCTGCAGCTAATTGTTAAAAGACAATCCATTTCTAATTGGAAATAGAGCCAAAGAGGAAGAAATAGCCCATTTCTATTATAGGATTGGACTTAAAACACAAAATCATGTCTGGATCTCTCATTGTAGAAGTGTTTTACATTACTGAATTTTTGTGACCCTTTGAAAGGATGATTGGGACTTGGATCTGGAACAATTGACCCCCATTTCTGGGACTCGTTTCCTCCCTCTATTCCTGTGGCCCACTGAGCACCTGCTGGAAGAAAGCATTCTCTCTTATTGATCATTCATTCTCATATCTTTCTTGCATAGTTCCTGGACCTCTGACTGCTTCTCTCTGAGGGTGGACATGGAGCTTGGGGTCCCATCCTTGCGACTGTTCTGATGGTGCTGTGAATCATGTCCTGTGCTGAGCTCTAAGTCAGCTTCTCCCCTCACAGAAGAAACGCAGCCCTGCCATAACTGGAGGACAGATGGGGGACACCAGCCATAAGTCAGTCCTAAATTCATCTATGAAATGTCCAACGACTTCATTACCTCTATCTCAGGGAATCCCTGTGTAGATAGTAATCCAGAGGAGCTCTTAGCAGTCATTGACTTTCAACAAACACTACTGACTGGGATCTGGAACAAGTCTGTGGCCAAGAGCTGGGAGGGTTGCTGAGTTTGAGTCAGATTCCCTCATTCACTTAAAGTGCTTACAGCCGAGCAGAATCACCTTCGATAGCTAAAAGATAATCAAGAAACCTGTATTTGTCCCAAGACCAGTGCTGATAGTCTAGCTGAGTGAAATTCTGTATAAATACCTTCACTGAAGATTTCAAGATATCTTGAAATATAGGTAGGATTTATAGCTGCAAGGATGACATTCCTAAGAGGAAGGACAAACTTCGCAAGGGCACAAGGGCAGGGAGACAGGGGGATGGTGTGGGGAACAGCAAGCAGCTGTGTTGGCTGAAATGTCAGATGCCCAACTGGTATCAGGGGAAAAGCAAGGTCGGAGATGTAAGTGGGGCCCAATCACAAAGGGCACTGAATGCCAGGAAACCCTCCAGCCCTAAATGTGGCAGCCCAGTTAACAGATGGTTTCCTGCCAGGATGTATTAGATGACCATGGAAAGTCTGGTGACCTGCTGTCATATGCTTCTTAAAACAACATGACAGTACCAGGAACGAGCAGTTACATTTCATTTCCCCATGATTCGGTGAATGAACCTGCAGGAGTTTGTGTGCCCTCAGGCAAATGACTTAGAGCCAAAGTTGACTGAGTTATTCACCAAGGATTTATGGTCTGTGCCTTGTGTGTGCTGTACTGGACCGAACAGTGAGGGAGTCAGCAGGTGGGATGGCCATGAAAGAGACAGAGGCTTCCAAGCAAGTGCAGTGGCAGCCCAAGAGCTAAGCAAGGTCATGGGTGATGGGAGCTTTGGGAGCCCAGGGACGGGGAGGGAGACAGAAGCAGGTCTGGAAGGGTCTGGAAGGGTCTGGCAAGGCTTCCTGGGCAGAGGGGGTGGGGCGGTGTGGGAACGGAGGCGTGAGGTCCCTGGAAGGATTTAGACGAAGACGGTGAAAACACTCCCTCCACAGAGCAAGTGGTGAGCGGGAGAAAGGCAAGGCGCTGACTTAGGAAGGGCTGGGACCCTGCCCACTGGCATTTTGGAATTTTCCTTCCTGTAGCCTCTCTGCCCAGGCTCCTCTCAACTCCTCCCTTTAGTGGTGGAGGACCCCTTCCCCCACCCGCAAGGCTGCTCTAGTTCTCACCCCGGTCTGGTTCCCCGTCCCAGCCGCCTGCTTGGAGCCCTCCGCTCCCACGGGCCTTTCCTGAGCCTTTGTTTCTGCCCCTTTCCACAGAGAGGAGCTGGGGGCAACTTGCTGAGAAAGAGGTGGGTTCATTGAACCTCTTAGGGTAAAATCAGTGGTGCTAGGCTGTTCATGAGGACAGCGGGCCTGGCGGCTACAGTGCCATCGTGCAGTCAGACGTGCATCTCCTCTGCAGATGAAATCCCTTCTCTCTGAAAGAAGAAAGCAAACTCAACAGATTTTCGTTTGAAATTAAAGACATCTGGGCTGTTAATCAAGGTGGTTCGCAGTGTTTCCAGGGAAAAGCACAAGATGGATCTTGTCCTGTGTTTTTGGATATATACTTTTTATTACTAAATGGCACAAAGATGTGAGATGAGGTTGTGTTATCATTTAGGGCTTGGATCCCTCTACCAGAGACCCAGAGCGTGACTCAGCGTGCGTTAGGTCATAGCTGAAGCGGCAGCTGCGTGGTGGTTCACACAACCTGGGGCCACACAGATCGGTCTGGATGCAGGGCCTGCCCTTCGGGCGCTGTGAGTCTGCAGGTGGGGTCCTCCACTTCCCTTATCTTCAGCTTTTGCATTCTTCATACCTGCCTTACAAGTGCCTATACTAAAGGTGCTCAGTTAGTGCTCGGGGTCACTCTCATTGTTACTGGGGCCACAGGAACTGGGGGCAAGGGCAGAGTGCTGGGCAGCTGAGCTCCTCCTGGGCCTGCTGGTCTCTGCAAAGCCTTGAGTTACCATCTGCCCCAGGGACCTGTCCCCCCTTTGGGAGAGGGCTGTCTTGGCTTTCATTCATGTGCACCAGTTTTCCCCAGCAACCCCCCTGGGCTGGCGCAGCCTGCCTCCTGTGTGGAAAAAGGGAAAAGGAGGGCGACAAGAGCCTGTCTCAGATGCAGGTGCCACAGGGAATCCCCCGGCGGGTGGGGAGGTGAGCCCCCAGAGAGGAAAGCCTTCCCGCCTCTGTGCCTCTCTGCAGCAGCAGTAACAGCTTGGAGGTGTTACCCTGACTCCAGAGAAAGGCTCTGGGAAAAATGACTTCCCCGCAACAAGGCACCTGGGCGGGGTACCTGGGCCTGTGCACAGCCCTCACTGAGGGCTGACCCAGAGAGACAGGGGCCCATCTGAAACAAAGCATCCTAACACTAGATACTGAGGGAGGTAGCAGACAAGGTTTCTGCTATCCTGTGCCTTCATCATGTTTACTGACTGCTCTGGGAACTGTCAACCCTGGGGATAGGTAGGGAGAGGGCTGGCATAAAACACCATAGAAAAAGGGCACACCTTAGGTCCTTTCTAAAAAGTATCAAAGGATGAGTAGATGCATAGATGAATAATAGTAGATGACAATAGCCAACTTTAATTGGTGCTGATCGAGGGTCAGACACTGTTTAAGCATGGCACTCTGCGTATATTACTCATCTGATCCTCCCAAGGATAATGAGGCAGGTATTATTATTTCCTCCATTTTACAAATGAAGTTAGGCACAAAGTAGTTAACAACTTTCCCAAGGTCACACCACATTCAAACCCAGGCAGTTGGACTGCAGCGGTGCTCTTGACTAAGGAGATGGATCCTTGGTGGAAATCTCAGGGCACCTGATCCTGCTAAAAAGGGTGGTTTATGTGGTTTACCCATCTTTAGTCTTTCATAAAAACATTCTCATAAATGGCCAATGTGGTTCTTCTAGACGGAGCATGGACAGGAGGAAGGAGCAAAGGGCCTGGAGTCAGACAGAGCTGAGTTCAAATCCTGGGTCTGCCACTGCCTTGCTGGGCCGTGGGCAAGTCCTTCACTCTCCAAGTCCAAGTTTCCTCAACAACTGCAAGGCGTCATCTGACTCCCAGGTACTCACCTGGGCCAATGAGGCAGCCAGTTTAACAGTGTAAGAGCTGCCTGTTGGCTGGGCTGGAGTTGGGTCAGTGGAATGTGTGTGACTGGTACATGAGGCTGGAGAAGCCCCAAGAAATTGCAGCTTCCTTCTCCAGCCAACTTAATGAGAAGACACAGAAGCCTGGTTAAATGAGGTATCAGTGATGGTCACTACCCAATCACTAGCCCCCTCTCCTCACCTTCTCCTATCCATCCGTGGCTTACCTCCCACTGAAGAGGCTGAAAAGCCATGCACATGCTTTCCTGCCTATGTTGCATCTAAGATATGGGCATATTACCCAATCCTGGTCACAAGGGATCTGAGGAAGGATCTGCTTGTGGCTAGGGAGGGTTCTAGAGAAGATTTTCTTCACTCACAGGAAGCCTAGCACACGTGTTTGTAGCGCCTGCATGTGATACCTGGAATGGCATAGGTAACTTTCAAATGGTAGGGGGATATATTGCTTCTGATCTGAACACAGTGGAGTGAAAATACAGAAAGATCCTGGCCCTTGGTAACATCCTTGAGCTGCTGAATTGGTCTTGAAATGGTATCTGGACCATGTGTTGTATGGGGTAGTTAACCCTCTGTGGTTTATGCCTCCTTGAGCTGGTCTTTGGTTCCTTGCAGGAGAAGGCAGCCTACTTGATACAAAGGAGAGCGAGGCCGAGAGTCACGAGCCCCTGGTCCAGGTCAGGACTGTGCTGCTAACCAGGAGCGTGATTCTGTGCCACTTTATCATTTATAGGGCCTCAAGTTATTGAAGAGGCGAGTAATCCCTGCCCTACCTCTTTCTTAGAACAATTGTGAGACCACATGAAACATTTTTTGAGCCCCACCTCCTACTTTGTTCTGAAGATATAGAAATACATAAAATATGGTATAAAGGCAGATATGGGAATGAACTCCATGTTCCATGGACAGAAAGAAGTTCAGTACTGCTGAGCAGAGATGAGGGGATGGGTGAGAAGTAGAAGGGAGAGGTGGGAGAGGTGGGAGAGCTGGGAGAGGCGGGAGAGGCGGGAGAGGGGGGAGAGGTGGTTTTTGCCTCTGTGAAATGAGGAGAAGAACCATATCACCTCTTAGGTTCCCTCCCGAGGCCAGGATTCTAGGAGCCAAGTGGAGCTGTCACTCAATCATGACTAGACATTAATGTCCCTGTACCACAGGTCACTTGGCATCATAGCAGTTTTCCTGTCCAACTATCCACATGGACAGAGACTATGTCTCATTCATCTCTGTATCCCCAGATTTCTACTGTCCCCCAATAACAGAAATTCATATATGAATAAAGGAGTGTGTCTTACAATTAACTGAAAATCAATTTGAAGAGTAGATGAAAGGAAGGAAGCATTCTATAGTGTGTTACCCAGAATAATAGGCCTACAGAGATTCATAATGAACTATTTTGAAATGTAACATTTATGTAAGAGGATGCAACATACCATAACAGGATAGCATGGCATCCCCATTCGCAGGGTCAAGCAGCAGGCTCTTTTCTTATGAAAATGTGAGGCACTTGCCAGCAAAAGAGAGTAGTCAATGAACTCCTGAAATACTATTTTCCTAAAGAGGAAATGAAAGGCTATTATGCAAAACTCAAGATGTCTAATATGAAAAAGCTATTTAAAATTAGGCTGCTGACGTTTAACTTTGTAATGAGATGGTCAGAGAAAAGTGTGAAAACTGAAAGGATTTTCTTTTAGAAGAAATGTGAGGTGGCCCCTAAAAGACATCGATGGTCTCTAGAAATAGGTAGCTGTGTCTGCTTTCTAAGTAAATCTCACTGCATAGTCAAGGTAAGGCTTATTTTTATCCATGTTCTTTAAAAAAAAAATGTGACATGTCTACCAGGAGCATGATAAATGGTGACATCGTGTTACAGCTAATATGTTGTGGCTTCCCGGCCTGGCCCCAGTCAAATCCCTCGCAGACTCAAGCTTGTGCCCGGAGACATCTTTCAAGATGACACAGTTGGGTTACCAGGGAAACTCACTGGATGAGGATCTGGCTGGCTTTGGGGGAGGTTATGTAAGACAAAACCAGCTGGGAAGTCAAGGGATACCCTGGAGTCCGGAGATGAAGGGAGTCAGGGCTGTTGTCCATTCAGCTTTCAGGATGAGGTCATGGTGGGGACATTTGGAAGTGGGTGGCCTTAGAGCCCTGGATCAGCCACCTAAATAAAAAAATCTCAGTATCCAGACTGATGGAGACAGCCATGGGTGCAAGATTCCAGTTGATAGAGCATTAATGTAATATATATTGAACAGGGATGACCATTCTCCTAAGAATCAGTGTTACCATTTCCTTTTAAGATTTCAAAGATATTAAAGATGCTCACTTATTTTCTGTTAGGGGCAAATGTTAATGTGCTTACTGTTTCAAGTAAATGAATAACTCCCTTAAAGGACCAAAAGTCAATTGAATTTATTATAGTGGAGTAGACACAAAGATCCTGCTGAATGTGTGTGTACAGTTTTACATACACAAACACATGCACACACACAGACACACACATAGTTAATTCATTTACATGGGTGCCTTAGTTAAAGGTTCCACTGAGTGTGACAGAGATTCCCATGGTTTTGACTATAAGATTATTTTTCTCACATGGGAAGTCCAAGCTGGACTGGCAGGTGTGTTCCACAAGACACCAGGGCCTTCATTCTCCTCTGTCCTATGCCCCTCCCAAGGGTGTTGCTCTGATTAACATGCCTCCAGTTGCTCACCACAGTGGCACATTCCAGTTAGTGGGAAGGAGAAGACAGAAGGGATGGGACAATATACATTTAGTTGCAAGGGACACTGGGAAAAGTAGTCTTAATTTTACCAGAGTGAACTAGCTGGCAGTGAAAAGAAGGAGCTCTTGACAGCAGCAAGCGTTTGAGTCTTTTTTATTTTTTACTTTTATTTTTTTACTAAGATTTATTTCTAGTCCTAGTCCACAAAATCATCTTGCAAGGCAAGAGCCTAGATATTTCTCAGCTACACTAAAAATACATCCATAATCTAACGGAAACAAGCACGTTGGCAAAATGTTCCCCTTCCTGCCCATTAGTCAGCCCTTTATCAGAACAGCCCTGTCGAGAACCGAGAACGTGACGTTGGATGGCAATGTGTCAGTGATGTGGGACTAGAAGCATCCGGATGACAGAGCCCTGGCTCTCCAAGGATCTTCCTCTGAACTCCAGCCAGGCAAGGGCCGCAGCTCGGGGCCCTGAACCCTGCTTGCTTTGATCCAGTAGTGCCAGTATTGGCTCCTCTTCCCAGGAAACATGAAAATCTTAAGTCCATAAAACAAGCATTTTTCGGGTCCTGATGGCGGTGTTCAGAGAGGCAAAGGAAAGGAAATTGATGATCACCGAGCTCCCCCTGTGTGTCCTGTAGGTGCCGTGAGAGAAACAGAGGAGGCGGATCCCTGGAAGCAACACCAAACAGCGACAAGAACAATAATAAGAGCAAATGCTGAAGCAGTGTTTGCAACACGCCAGGCACTATTCTCTGTGTTTCGTATATTAATTCTTTTTATCCATACACAGCCTTTGGCAGGAAGTGCCATTACTGTCTCCATCTTACAGATGAGGCGACTGAGCACAGAGAATAACAGCGTGTGTGAAGTCACACAACCGGTGAGCGGCTCTCGGCTCTGACTTTTTCACTGTGTGACTTTGGGCAAATTGGGTAAATCCCTGAGCCTCTGTTTCTTCATGTAAATGGAGACATCAGCACCTCACACACAGCTCTGTCGTGAGAATTTCAATCAATCTGAGAGACCAAGCCTGTACAGAGATGAGATGGAGGGCAATGCACACAAGCAGGCAGGCAGCGGCACACTCACATACAGCTGCTATGAGGGCAAGCGTCTTCCGGGAAGTAGGGCCTAAACTGGGCCAAAAGGTAAACTTCCTTCCAGGAAAGGAAGACGTTCGGCAGATTATTCTGAAGTGGACAGTGGTGTCTCCGAGTGGGAAATGGGCCAAGTGCCTCCATGACCCCCACCTCCATTTTCTGTCTGTGCCTTGTTCTCTGCCCGTAGTTCCTCACCCCACACCTACCTACTCTACTCTTGTCCTCCCTTCACCCAAACCTGCGCCCCGAAGTGTTTTGAATCGATTAATTTATACTAATGGGTTAATGACTGATTAGACTTAATGTGTACATGCTGCTAAGGATTTACAATTTAATCAGGAAAATCAAAGTAATAATGATGATATTTCAGTGCCTGTAGAAGGAACCTTCTTTATGTGCTGAAATTCACATCACATCATATAGGTGGACAATTCAGGGCAAGACTTTGTCAGTCATGGGGGTGGGAATTTGAACAGCCATGTCCTTCACTCCACCTGGGGGCATGTGAGTGTGTGTTGGGGGTGGAAGAAGAGGAGTGTGTTTTGCTGCAATGTGATCCTTTGCTGGGGCTGAAGCTCTCAACTCTTGGAGGGAAGCCAAGGGTGGCCCCAGAGGGTGCTTGATGCCTGTGCAACTGCTGTTGCTTTCAGGAGCTCAGACTGCATGGCAGCATGCTCTGCAGTGGTCCGTTTCAGTCCACCAAGGCCAGGAAGGCTAGTTTCAGGAGAACAGGAAAGAACTTGTGGAAGGTCCCAGCTGCAGGAGTGACTTCTTGAATCAAACAAGGGGTTTTTAGTCGTGCACAGAAAATATTAACTGAGGCAGAAAATGGGAATTGCAGAAAACAAAGAAATGTGTTGAAAAGTACAATGACATTCTTGGAAAACAGTTGATGAATTATACATGTGTCTATATTCCTGAGACCTTTATGGCCAGATTCAGATAATGACCTCAGTGTGGCACCTGGAGGCAGCCAGTGAGCTCTGGGCTGGTCATGAGCAGACAAGGGCTTTCATTCTGGCCCCACCACTGACCCCCAGGAAACCTCAGATAGACCCTTTTTTCTGGGCCTGCTCCCTCAGCGTGAAAGGCATCAGGCTGAACAACTCCTGAGGACCCTGCTTCTCGGGACAGTCATCCCAGGATTTTCTTCATGTTGAATGCTTGTCACCCATCATAATGCCCAGGTTTATCCCCCATGCAGAAGGTGGGCCCTATGCAGGAGGATGCTGGTTTCCCCTGAGCAGGGCAGAGCTACTGGTCCAGAGCTCATTTGCTCACCTTCTCACTTCTCATAAGCAAAGGATACATCTCTCCCCAGCCAGTCATTCATTCATTATTTCAGTCAGTCAGTCAGTCATTCCATAGAAACTTAAGTAGCTCCTGGCATTTAAATGGCTCTTAGAAGGGTGATCAAGAACTAGAAATCAGACAAGATATTGCCTCAAAAGAGTTTCCATTCCAAGAGGCAAGAGATAAACAGTTAACACTTAAGGTAAAATGTGCTTAGTTCCCTTCAAAAGGGAAGTCCCCAAAGGTTAGGGAAGTGGGGTGGGAGCGTGGGGAGGGGATGTCAGAGACTTCCTGGGAGAGGTCTTCTCAGCGCTTGCTTTGAACTGGGGTAGGATTCCCCAGGGCTGTGGAGGGGAAAGCATTCCACCAGGAGGTCCTCTCCTAGGGCAGGCCCCCTGAGGTATAGCTAAGGGCAGGCGAAGGCTTGGTGGCCTCTCTCACTACCTTTCCTGTGGGACAGTAGCAGACAGGGGCACTAAAACTGCTTCCTGTTGTCAGACTTCCAGTACGGGGGAATATTGGCTTAACAATGCTCAGCAAATGACATATCACAATGAATCCTGCTGGCAAATCTTCCCAGGCCTGAGCACCGGAGTGCCTCTGACAGCATAATTACCTCTCACTATGAATTTTGCCAGTTGTCATTTTCCCAAGAGCTTTGCTTAGCAGTCGGCAGGGAAGCCAGCCTGATGGGCTCCACACAGTACTTTGTTCAGTTTTCTCCTCCTGCCCCTCCTTGCCTCCAAACCCACGCCAGTTTGTCCCTGCCTCAGTTACTCAGTGTTGGCCAGCACCAAGGGGAGCATTTACAGCGCAGGACAAGGTCCAGAGCATTTTGCCTTCTTAGCAGAACCCACCGGGAGGAGGCTCTGCAGGCACTCACTTTGCATTATGCCTCCCATCAAGGCTGTTCAGATATTTGTCTTTGACAGTATGAAACGTGGGAGCAGCTATGACAGACCCCATGGGGAAATGCAAACCTGCTTGTTTGTGAAACCAGGGACTTTGGGGTCAGATAGAATGGTATTCCGATTCTGAGGGAGCCTGTTTCCTCATCTGCAAAATATGAAAAATCTCACAGAGGAGAGGAGCTGGAATTGAATGAAAATGCCTAGCATAACACCTGCCTGTGGAAGTTACCAAAATATCTCAGTTTCCTCATTTTCTTTTCAGAGGAAGGGGAGGTTTTGTTTGATTCTCTTTATGCTCTGCTTATAGATAACTGAATACTTCATATCAATGTCATCTTGAGTACAGCTCCCACAATATCCTGCCTTTTCTCAATAACCTTCTGGATCCATGCTACATCATTGAATGTAAAAAGTCAATTGCAAAAGACTTTATAGATAGATGTATAGTATGATCCTATTCTTGCAAAACATACACACATCTCTCCCCACACCCATCTTTCTTTACAGAGTTTACCTTCCAGATTTGGTAAGAGGGGGCCCTTCACTCATTATTTTATATACTTCTTTATCACCTGAACGTTTTCAGAATGCACATGTATTACTTTCATTTTAAACTAATCTTAAACGAGAATAACAAAAGACTTCCTATGGGCTCCTTTGGCTACTGGAAAAATACAAATTCCATTTCCTTACACTGGAGTTGTCTCATTTACTTGGCTATAAGTAACCGAATATCTAACAGTGACTTGAATAGACAAGAGCTTATTTTTCTCACATAAAAATAAAATGTTTGGAGTTGGACATTTGTTTAGTTTTAGATCATGACTTCTGAACATCTCTGGGATTCTCTTAGTCTTACCCTCATGGATACAGTGATTGCTATAGTTCCAGGCATTACATCACCATTGAAGTCTGCCAGAAAAAGGGAAAGGGCACCAGCTGCATCAGTCTCTTTGTATCAGGAAACCAAAGATTTCCAAGAAGTGCCTCGTACCCACCCACCTTCAACAGACTTACTCTTCTGTCTCTTTGGTCTAAACTATATCATATGGCCAAAAAAAAAAGAAAAATAAATATGTAAAAAGCAAGGATTAGGATTGTCATGATAAGTTTTAGTCCAGTCACCATCTATTGCCTAACTCTGGCAATTTTGATGGGCTGAATAAAAGTCAAGTTTATGAAAAAATCAGGGAAGAGATAGTAGGTGGGTCATGTAACTCTTTGCTGATGTCCAGTAACCCTCCTTTCTCACTGCACCCGTCCATGCACTCGATAACTTGGGCAGCTTATAGTCACCAAACAGCCTGCAGCACTGCATCTCCAGCCCTGTTCACCAGCTGCTCTCTCAGCCTCTGACATGCTCCCTTGGGAGGCTGTGGTGAAGGAACAAGGCGCTCACATACTGTGAACATCATCACAGAGTGAAGCCCAGTAAGCCATACACTTTTTCTTGACTCCGGGTGGCCCTGCAGTCAGCTCTGTGGCTCCTGTCAGGTTCTCATATTTAATTGATGAACTCCAATTGATTTATCGTGAAGTGCTATGAAATGGCAGGGCATAGCCTTGCCCCATCAACACCGCTAGCTCGCTGGACCCTCTCTGCAGCATTGTGACAAGGCCCTCAAGGATGGGGAAGGACGGAATGAACTTCTCCGAAAACCTGTTGCTGACTGGTCGTGCAGTGGTAGATGGCGTGGGCTGATAGAGCAAAGTGAATTTGCTTTCTAAACAGATAAGCTTGGTCAAGGTGAACTCTGTGTACACCCTTCATTACAATTACTTCTGTGTATATCTCAACTTCCCTATTGCACTCTATCTCCTGGAGGTCAGGAGCTCATTGAGTAGCTTTAGAGAAATTAACTGGTTAACCAGATTGATGTGAGGAGTTCCTCTTGCTTTGTGTTATACGGACCCCAGAGTCCATCCTGGCCAGTGGAGGGAATAAGAGCTGTGATAAAATGGTTCCTGAGGAACAGGAAAGGAAGCAAGGCTCCCAGAGTTCAAGAGCAGGGGCTTCTCTGACATCTGGAACTATCAATCATACAAAAGAGAGAACAGGCTGAGAGGAGGGAAAGGACTTTAACCAAGAAGATCTTGAATCCGGTGGTCTGCCCACTGTACCTGCAGACCCCCGTCCCTGCTCTCAAAGCAACCCCTGGCTTCTAGAGTCCAGGAAGTTAATTTAGAAGGCAGGGAAACAGCAGAAGTCTTCTGGCTTTGGGTTTGCCATCCCGTCATGCTGTGGAGCTGCTGAGCACTGGGTGGCACCTAGATCACCCGGCAGCAGGGCTGTGCTAAAGAGGCAGCACGCACAAGCCAAGAGATGCTGTTTCCATGGCAACTGCCATTCATCCCGCCTTACCAGGTTGGGAATTCTGGAGTTGAGCAGGGCTAAATTATTGCCCCATCATGTATTTTTTTCAGTTTCGAGACACAGTCATCTACACACATATGTACACACACACACACACACACACACACATCTGTGCACCTCCTCCCACTACCTTGTCCAGGGAAGAAGAGGCGTGGTTCCCAGTAGTACATTTCAAGTTTGGCACCATCTTCCCAGCTCCAGACAGCATCAGTAACCTGGTGAAGAAATGTGGGGGAAGGGCCGAGGAAATGTGGGGTCCAACTATTGTCATGGTGCCTAGTGATCAGATGGGTTTGCTGGTCACTGTTGCTTCTCAAGGATGTAGTTACCTGGTGTATCACCTCGTTACTGTTACTATAACACAATGCAATAAATTGAGTGGCTGGCTTAAAACAATACAAATGTATAATCTTACAGTTCTGGGGGTCAGAAGTCTAAAATGGGTTCCAGCTACAGTCAGGCTCTCACCAGGGTTGAGTTCCTTCTGCAGGCTCTAGGGGTCAGTGCATCCCCTCGCCTTTTCCACCTTCCAGGAATGTTTAAATCCAACAATGAAGCATCCTCCAATCTTTGTCTGCTTTTGATATGTTCTCAAATCTCCTTCTCTTACTCTTTAAAGGACCCTTGTGACTACATCAGTCTATCTGGATAAGCCAGAAATAATTTCCCCGTCTCAAGGTCCTCGCCTTAATGATATCTGCAAAATCCCTTTTACCATGTAAAGTAACATATTCAGATTTGAGAAATTAGAATGTAGACACCTTTGGGGGAGCATTATTCTACCTACTCCATCCGGTTCTGTGTCTCTGGGACCCCAACAACCCATTATTGTAGGAGTGATAATATTCCCACCTATTGAGCACCTAATATGTGATAAGCGCTCTGCTATATTTTTACATGTATTAGCTCATTTAATCCTCACTAAAGCTCTGCAGGGATGATATAATTATCGTAATTTACACATGCGGAAGTTGGACTTGAGAAGCTCAGTGAATTAGCCCACTGAGTTTCCTGCAGGGAAGCGGAGAGAGAAGAAAAGTCCATAATGTGAATGCTTTCCATTATGTCACCCCCACATTTCCCCTGCAGGTTAGAACAACTACTGCTTGTCGTCATTCTCTCATTTCTAAATGAGCTGGGGGTGGGTGGTGGATGGGAGAGGCTTGTGGGGAGAACCTGCAGGGCAAGGGTCAAGAAGAGAATCAACACCCAACACCCGCGGTGTGACGTCAAGCTGGGTGCTCTCCCGGGCTGGTCCACCAACTCCCTGAAAGATTTCGACAGCAGTGGGGACAGTGGATTGGCAGCGAGGCCAGTAGGGACCGCCCAGATGATCGAGCTGGGAGATGAGAGTGGCCCCCCACCCCCTCAAGGAAGATGGCTCAGCTGAGCTCCCAGGACGTGGCCCTGCATGTGAGGTTTTCAGGATGGAGGATGACTACCACTGGCCCCAGCTTACGATGTCTTGCCCCAGATCAGGTCTCTAATTAAAACCAAGGAGCCATGGAAGAATGCATCATCTTTGCTCCCCTGGGAAAGTGGGTGCGTAGGTGAGCAATATGGTAGTCATGATGTTATCTTCTGTGGAAAAAAAAAATTTCACACCCACCATTGTCTTTTATCTAGTGACACTACAAATAGATTCCAGGCCTCAGAAATCAAAAGAGGGTGTCTGGTAAAAAATACCAAAGATAACAATCTGCACTTGGCTTGTGTTAAAAAAAGCACAGAGTAATCCCTGAAAAATTCAGAAAAAAAAGTAGAATGAAACCTTTCCATTTAAACCCCCTGGGGAAGACTTATTTGAATCTTACATTGTTTCTAAGGAATGCAGTTATAATCCTCTCACATCTAAGCATACAGAAACCATAAGAGAATATTTGTGTAATCAAGTGCTAATGATGGAATATGGACATTGTAATGACAGATGTTATATAATGATGAGTCATGAGCAGTCTGGTCAGTTTATATATAAGAATGAACCTGACATGAGACAGCTTTCTTAAAAAAAATCCAGCATTTCACTTAACAAGGAATCTCAGTGAACACGCAGCTCTATAAAAATCAGCAGTTTCTGGGGAGGCTCCTGATTTTTAGATTGGATTCTTCTGGAGAGTTGGGGAGACCCTGAAGAGTCACATGAGAGAGGGCAGTCTGGAAGGGGAGGTTTGCCTCTGTCATTCATTCTCCTCCATTCCTCTGGGTCCCTTCCTCGTCTTCCCCCTGCCCCCGTCCACGACAGAAGTCAAAGCCAGAGGTGCCCCAAACTTCTGCCAGCTCATCTCTTAATCTACCACCAACCTAACCTCTAAACATAGAAAAATCATCAATGAATTCTAGCAATCCATACTTGAAGCATATTAAAACAGTCATTCACCACAGTTGAGTCAGTTCCCACCTCCCAGGAATTTAAGGAAAATTTAGCATTAGAAAAACTGTAAGTACTTTATACCAATTTAAAAAATAATAATAATCATTTGGATAGATGCATTTAAAAACAACAGCATCCTCTAAAAGAGAAAAAAATTAACATCTAATAATGGAGGAAATCCTTTAATTTGAGGGAGGTTTGCTATCTTCAACCTACATTGGCATCATCTTAATAAAAACACCTATTAAAATCAAGACTGAGGAAGAGACACCAGTGGCTTTTGGCCACTGTTATTTAATTTTGTTAGTGGAAATTCTCTTCTATCCACTAAGAGCAAATCAGCTCTAATATCAGAAATTAAGAGATCTATGTATCACTATTGAGAGACCATATAGCCCCCCACACAAGAATCTATGAGTCAACAGAAAGATTAATGATGATTGATTTTTAAAGGCTAGTATAAGTTAAAAATATAAGTCATTACCTTTTCCATATACCAATAATTAATCAGAAAACATATAAGAAAAAGATAATGCTTTGAATAGCAATAAAATAAAACACCTTTAGGAAAAAAGTGTGAGACCTCTATAAGGAAAACTTTTTTGAGGGACATAAAAGAAGACATAAGTAAATGGAGAGAAACACAGTGTTATAAATTACATTTTATCAAATTAGACATTCTAAAGATATCAACTATTCTGTAATTAATTTTCAGTGTAATTAAATGTTAGATTTATTATTCTAAAGATTATTATTCTGAGATCCAGTTGGAAAAATAAATGGTTGAGGCCAGCTAACTTTTAAGTAAGTAAGATACCTGTTGTGTCAGATATGAAAACATGTTTTATAACTTCAGTAATTAAAACAGTATGGTACTGGTACTGGTGCCAAAACCAAAAAATGGCATGAACCATTGGGTCAGAAACAAGACCTAGTGTATCTAAGAATGTAGTATATGGTCAGATGCCATCACAGACTAATGATTGCTGGCACATATGGTTGTTTTTTGTGTGTGGGGAGAGAATGGGAAATAAATTCAGGGCCTCTCCTTCCACCAGGCACTAAGTTCCAGACAAATTAAAGAGTTGGTGGTTTAAATTAAATAATAAGGAAACTCTAAGGAAAGAGATGTGGCTGTTAATCGATTGTCTTCATGTGAGTGATTTCTGAGAGAGAAAGTAATGCAAAGCATCTATCAACCCATAGGTTGACAGTGTACGAATAAAGGAGGGTGTAGGTCCAAAAATATCTCAGGCCAAATTAAAGGCCAAGACTCAACTAGGATTCTGCTGTAGAAACACGTTGTGGTGAACTTCCACAAGGACTAATGGAGCTGATCAGAAACACCAACTTCTGCAAGGCAGTTCCTGGAAAAGGGAGAGCTGGTAATGAACCAGTCCTTCCAGGAAGCCGTGCCTGCATGTGGACAGATGCGCCCAGCATGTCATTATCAACTGGTCTGCAGCTTAGCAAACGTGGGTTAACCACTTCACTTTTCTGTGCCTTTTGCCTTATGTAGAAAATATGGAAAATAACAAATGCGGTAGGCAGAATAACATACTGCCGTACCTCCCAATGATACCATATTCTATGCCTAGACCCTGTGAACCTGCTATGTTCCATGGCAATGGGGAATTAAAGTTATTAATCAGCTCTCTTTAAATTGGGGGGTATTCCTGGATTATCTATGTGGGTCCAATGTGATCACACGGGTCCTCAGAAGTGAGAGAGGAGGTCATAGTGTGGTGATCTGAGAAGGGTTCCACTGCCCATTGCCAGCTCTGATGAAGCAGGAAGGGGCTGCAAGCCAGGGAGTGTGGGCTGCCTCTATATAAGAAAGGCCAGGGAAAGGCTTCTCCCTAGAGCCTCCAGAAGGCAGTGTGGCCCTGCCAACACCTGGATGGTAGTCCAGGGGGCCCCACTCCAGACATCGGACCTCCAGAAGCAGGAGGTATTATGTTTGTATTGCTTTAAGCCAGCCAGTT
The DNA here is from genome assembly GCF_040802235.1 of Manis javanica. Taxonomy (NCBI): domain Eukaryota; kingdom Metazoa; phylum Chordata; class Mammalia; order Pholidota; family Manidae; genus Manis; species Manis javanica. The sequence continues at coordinate 229,655,491 of NC_133156.1, read as the reverse complement.
TATGGTAATTTGGTAAAACAGCAGTAGGAAACTAATACAACAAATAATACTCAAACATATGGTTAAGATTAGGAAATGATAACACCTACATGAAATGCCCACTATGGTGGTCAGCCCCCAGCTGCTACCCTGGTTACTGTAATAGGAGCAGCTATCCTGAGATTCAGTACAGGTAACCAGGTTTCCCATAAACTCTCGGCTCCCTGGCTTATAAACACGAAGTGATTTCTGGTAACTCCGCATAGCAACCATTGCTGTGGTGACCGCTCTGGCCTGTGCAGGAGTTACTTTGACAGCACCTTGGCAAGATTTCCTAAATTTGCAGTCATTTTCAGTTATAAGAGGAGACTCATTGCAGATGTTTAGGATTGGGTCCTGCTCATTTAAAAGGATTCCATCTCCGCCACAGTCAGAGCCCTCCTTCCCTCCTGCTGCAAGGATGGCTTGTCTGTGGCTACAGCTCCAGAGCTGGGGGTGGGAAGTTACAGCGAGCAGCAGTTGGCATGCAGCTCCCCTCTCCTCACTCCTCCACTACACTGGATGGGGAACAAATAGAGAAAAGAGAGCATCTCCTTCCTGAGCCAGGCAGGTTACAGTCCTCTCCATGGCTGATCATCTCCTCTAGCTCACTGTCCAGGGGCTCCTTGCAGGCTGGCCATGACCACTGGGCTGCATCACCAAGACGGAGGCTTGTGGCTCAGCAGTGCCCCCAAGCACAGGCTGCCCTGGGCTGTGTGAATTTCATGCTGCATTCCTGGGAGGGCTCAGGGTGTACCCCCTTCAGCTGCCTCCCTTGGCCAACTTGCAGGCCAGTGGGCACACACAGGATCCATTTTCCAGCCCCTGAACTTGGAAAGGGTGTGGAATGGGGAGCATGCGGCCTGGGCATCCTCTATATCATCTGCCTCCAGTTCTCTTTCCCAATAAAGGCACAGGGGCCACGAGGCAACTGCCACGAACATTGGTCCAGGGACAAAACGCCAGTCTTCCCTTGTACAGGAACTGCCATTCCTTCACGGAAGCTCCCTGGAGCTGCCCCTTTGGCTGTGAGGAAGGAGGGCAGTCCCCTGCCCCTCCCGCTGTGGACACCAGGGGTGAGGCAGGACATGTTCCTGATTTAGCACCTTCTGATAAATCCTATCAGCATATGGCTGACCCCAGCTGCCAGCTGCTCTCTGAAGTTAGGATGAGGGATGCTTAACACCTCTGATTCTAAGCTTTGGGCACTGGCCACAATTCCAGGACACCCAGGAAAATCTGTCACTAGCTAGAAGCCTCACTAGGATTCTCAGAAGAGGCACTGGGAGGATTCATACTTTTAGTCACATGATGGAGAATGACAGCATTTGGAAGTCAGCCCCACATCCAGCTGGGTCTGACCAGGGCCGGGACCTGCCGCGGCCAACATCCCTGCTACAGAGACGCAGGAGGAGGTAAGCCCCCACAAGGAGTTTTAGCAGCAATAAACGCAGTGAAGGACTGTTTGGTCCAAGACCTACTGTTCCTGGCCTGTTCCAGCAGTGCCACCCTCCTTTCAACAATAGCATCCGGAGGGTTTCAGGGCCAGAATGTAAACCAGGCCCGGGAGACACCGGACTCGGCCCCTCCCACGCACTCCTGCTGAGCGGCTGCTGGGGTGGCTGCAGGACATTAGATGAGCACATGTCAAACTCTCACGCACGTTTACACGCACACAAACCTGGAACCACTTTGGGCGTAGTCAGTCATTCCTTCTTTCAGGGAGACAGCTGTCGTGTGCCCCATCCTGTGCTTTGAGGGATACGACGAGAGACAAGGGATGGCCTTTCCACTCAGTAGCATCTCCCGGCTGAGCAGGGCAGACACAGCCACATAGTTATAAAGTACCCTAGAGAAACAAGGGGCCCAGGATAGAGAGGTTAGCCTGAGTACGCCAAGGCACGACGGAGCGTGAGCTCCTGGGGACAGCCGTATCTCCTCTCTCTGTGCTCATCTGGGTCTGGCGCTGTGTCTGACACAGACTGGATAGCTAACATTTGTCAAACTAACCTTGCGTTGGAGGACCATGGAGAATTTGAATAAAAACAAGTCATCAGTATGTCCGGTGTGCAGCTGGGAAAGAGGGAGGGAGTGATGTGAGATCAGCGCCCCGTTATGAAGGCGTTTGACTACCCTGCTTCCTCCAGGCAAGACGAGGCAGGAAAGATGAAAGAGAAAAGCGGTATTGTGAAATTTACGATTTAGGAGACTCGCCGTCAGTGCCCTGGATGGTAATTAAAGGCAGGAGGCGTAGGGAAGTGGTTTTGTTCCAGGGACAGAGGAGACTGGCAAGGACCGAGGTAACCTCGGTGTTCAGGTGTGGCTTGGAGTTTGTTGGACTTCTTCCCTTCAAATGGCGTTAAAAAAGAAACCCCGAGTCCCACAGCGCCTCATGCAGGCTGCCCACCTCTAGGGTTTGAGGCAGACCTTTCCTCCCTACATCCGTCCAAGGGTCAGTAAGGGAGGGCACTTCAGTGGCACATAGAGAGGAGTGTAAATAAAACATATATACAATATATTTTTTAAAGTAGCTTCCTGGGGCGGAGTCCTGTTTATGGAGGCAGCTCGCAGCAGCAGTGGAGATCAGTAACACTACCAGTGACCCAAAGAGACCAAGACTGAGGTCACCAAGGTGGCAGACTGTTGGGCAGGCAAACAGATCTCTAAGGAAAGGTACCAGCCGCTTTGAAGGCTGAAGACCGTGTGTGATATCGAACAGTATTCAGGTTTAAATCAGCTCTGATTGGCAGGGTGGCCCCTGAGCTGAGCAGGGAGCTCAGACTAGCCCCCCTCCGCCTGGGCTGCAGCCCCGCCAGCATCTCTGAGGAGCCCAGGCTCAGGGCTGTGTCCCGCCTGCAGGTGCTGGGGCACGCAGCCCTCCCCTGGCATCCTCATTCTCTCCCCTGCCCCACCTGCTTTGGTCCCGGCCTCCCTCACAGTCATGTCCCTTTGAAGTTCAAAACTCCTGGCTCCCGCTGAAGAAGAGAATGTGTGCCTTCACCGGGGCTCAGAGCCAGGAGGAGCTTCACTGTCGCAGTCCACTTCCTGTCCCGCATTTACCCCTGATCCTGGGCATGCAGCCTGTAGCATGGGCTTCGCCTTCTCCCGCGTCTCCAGCCCTTCCCGGATGGGATTTCAGGCTGATTTATTAGGTCCTCTACTGCTCTGGGTGGTTTAGGGAGAGGCTTGGAGGCAAACCGATCTAGGACCCAGGGCCAGGGCATTAACTGCCAGTCCTTGGGCAGGTCGGTGAGCCCCCAGCTCCTTCCCTGTTACATGGGGCAACACCACCCACCCTCAGGGTGAGAGAGAAGATGCAATGAGATGCTTCCATAAGGCATGTATCCTAGAAGGTGCTCCTGAATCAGCCACCCTTCACTGTACTCAGGAAAACCTACTTAGGTTTGGACTGGGGCAATTTCTCCAGAGAAAGATATATTTATTGTGGGGGCAAGGTTTTCCTAAATCCCTTCTCTGTGTATACCTGGGTCCAGCTGACTTGACCTATATGCCACCGGGTTACAACCACTACTGGGAAGTCCAACTGAGAGAGCCTCTTGGGTCGTTCTGAGAGCTCAGTATCTCCACCCCACAGCTTCATGGCTCTGTGCTCTGTGAGGAAGGGGGATGTCTGTTCACACTCCAGCAGCCTGGACAGCTGGGCAGGCATAAGTACACAGGTGGACGCATCTAGTTCTTGGATAGAAAGACTTTGCAGAGATGCCAGCTCTCCCTAAGTGAATGTAGCAGCTCAAAGCAATCTCAAACTCTCACTGGGTTTTGCTCTGTTTCGATGTTTTGCAACTTGACCTGATTATTTTGAAGTTTCTCTGGGAGAATATATTTTCAGTAATAATCTAAAGAAGAAGAGTGAAGAAGCTGCTTACCCCCTATTAAAATGCATTATAAGCTTGCAGTAATTAAGGCACTATGCTACTGACAGAGGAATACACTGACCCATAGCTAAAGAGAGTAAGCTCAAACACGGGCCCCCAGGATCCAGTGTAAATGTAGCATTTCAATCTCGTAAGGAAAAAATGGATTCTACGTTACATCACATAACAATTGTCAAGCCACAAAATAATGTGAATGAATAGTCAAAGGTAAATGACAGAGAGAATTAGAAAAAAATATTTTGAATCTCATTGTGAGAAAGGCCTTTCAAAATATGATACCAAAACCAGAAGTCATTTAGAAAAATACTGATGGACTTTACCTAAAAATTAAATTCTGTACAGAAGAAAAGAAAAATACATAATTGTTATCAAGCTTACTTACAGTTTTCCCAAAGGAAATACCAAAGATATTCAACCTCTTGAGAAATAAAAGAAATGCAAAAATGCTTGGATAATGATGTGGTATCATTTTTTTTTCTCCTGAACGAGAAGATTAGGGGAAGTGCTAACACCCAACCTTGTCAAGGACGCAAGATAAATCAGCACCTGATTAGATACTGGAGTGTCATTTGGCAGTATGTATCAGAATTAAAATTTGTGTATTTTTCCACCACTGATCTATTTTAGGAGATGACCAAAACAACTTTATGATTAAAAAAAAGTTTCAGTGAGGTATTGATAACAGTGAACTTTTAGACAATTATCTAAGAGTTCAGATTTAGTTAATTAAATTATGAAATATATCAGCCATAAAAAATAGGGTCATGCATTTAAACCCTGTGGCATGAAAATATTTTCATGACATATCAGTAAATGAATAAACCTAGTTAGAAATTGCAAATATACAAGCTTGTGTGTGTCTGCACAGAACTGTTGATGAGCACATATGTAAACAAAGACTACTGGAAGGAAAGCTTTTCATGGGCAGGATTCACTGCTATATCTGTAATGCATGAAGCATGGTCAGTGTTCAGTAAATACTTGTAGCATCAATGAATGAATATCTAGAACAATGTTCATTGTTAATAATAGCTCTCTCTGAGCAATAGGTTTTGGGATAATAATTCCTTAATTACTATGTTTTAAGTTTTTTCCTTTATAAATGCATTTTATCTTTATAGTCAGAAAAAAAATTGCTGTTTTCTGTAAATCATGATAGAAATACTTTTTTAAAAATATCAATAATAACTCTCCTTCAGTTATACATTGAAAAAAATCACTCTTTGGAGAAGTATAAAAGAATTGTGGAAATCAGTTTGGAAAATACATCTCTTGGTGGATTTAATATTAAAGTAAGATAAGACATCTAATGAATATCGTAGGGGGTGGCCTTCACCCAGTAAGTTAGTCAACAACTGTTTAGAGGGATACATAAATGACCCTGCTTTTGAGGACCTCATAGCAGAGTTGCGGGCAGGCGTAAAAGCAGCTCATTGCAGTGAGGAGTAGTGTCCTGTACATATCCATACAGGCAGGGCTCTGCCATCACACACGGAGGATCATGGCTGAGGGAGAGTATGGGGTGAGAAGGAAAGAGCAGTCTGGGAAGACAGCTCAACAGAGGTGACCCTGGAGCTGAGTGACAAAGCATAATAGGAACTAGCAAGGAGTGAGCGAGAAGTGTTGGCCAAGCATGAAAGAGCACTTCAGAAGGACTTGCAGTGGATTGGAGCAGGCATGGAGTGCCAGAGGGGTGGGCTGGGAAATGAAGCTAGAGAGATTTGCAGGACCCAGGACCCGTGTGACTGGGCTAAGCAGGGTGGCTTTAATCGGGGTTGTGGGAGCTTATGGGGAGGAGGGCATCAAAGAGCTTTTGGAGAGAGGTGAAAGGCTTACATTTGCACAGGTACTAGCTCATCCCAACAGCAGTGTGGAGGCGAGAGTCAGGGCCAACTTTGTGGGCGTGCAACCAGTGGGGCTGCGAAGGGCCCCCAGCTCAGAAGGGCCCTGCACTTGGTTTAACGCTCTGATCTTGCCATCTTGAAATTCTTAATAATTTTTTAACAAAGGGCCCACATTTCATTTTGCACCGGGCCCCACAAATTATAGGTCCTTCCAAGACCAGAGGCCAGCTTTGTATTGTAGTTGATCAGGAGACGGGGCAGTCTGGGCCTCTGTCTCTCCCTGTCCCAGCCTTTGTATTTAGGGATCTTCTTAACACACCGTCTAGGGAAGGAGCAACAAATAAAACGGCAATGTGTGGCATTGCCAGGGCCGGGGAGATGCCCTGCAGTGCGTAAGGGGGGAAAATGAGTCCAAGGTAGACTTACTGGGGCCCCTTTGTCTCCTCTGACACCCTCATTTCAACTCTGCAGGGAAATTGGGATCAGCTGGCGCAGGAGGTCGGTGAGGAGGAAGACAGGTGTTCTGTGTATTTGTTTTGTTTTGCTCAGAAAACAACCACGGAGGAAGAGAAAATGGTTACCTCCCTGCTTTAAACCATTCAGCCCCTTCCCGCCCCCTCTGTGCTCTGTGTGCTCCCACACTGTCCTGGGGCCCTGCTGCAGGGAGTTGCGGTCTCAGCTTTGTTCTGCTTGGAACACACACACACACACACACACACACGTGCATGCAGCTCTGGGCACGTGAGGGTTTGTTTTTGACACCATGAGGGTTTCCTTCCACACATCTCAGCGTGCACCAGCTGCTTAGCAACAAGCTGTTGGGCAGAGTGCTGGGGATTAAGTGCCTCTCTGGCTGCTTCCACCACAGGTGCCCCTCTGGAGGGGACGGGTCCACCAGAGGGACTTGTGTTGAGCTAAAGAGCATGGGTGTGTGGCCGCCAGAAGGACACTCCAGAGACAGTACAGTCAGGGCTCTGGTGCCGTGCCAGAAAGCTCAGAAGCCTGCTGGGAATGATGCTCCAGAAAATAGAATCCTGACAGAAAGCCGTGGGTGGTGGGGAAGCTGCAGGGATGGCTGATAACAGGTGGCAGGCAAAATGTAAAAGTTCATAAATATCTGCTGCTGGGAATTGCCTTGGTAGGATCTGGGTACAGGTCACTATTATGGCTGCCCTAAGAGCTTCCACTCTGGTCTGTGGTTCTTGCCTGTGGAGCTTAAGGTCACAAGTCCCCTCCCTTAGGAATCCTGCTTTGGTTTAGCAGCAAGGAAACACCAGGACTGTGTGAGTGGATTTCCTAGGTTCACATCAGCTCTGCCATTTACTGTGTGACCTTGAGAAAATTACTTGACCTCTCTGTGCTTCAGTTTCCTCATCTATGAGCCCTACCTCGTAGGACTGTTGTGAGTATTCAGTTAAAACAGGTAAAAGGACTTGAAACAGTGTCTAGTACATGGGTGTTAATCAATGAGTGGTCAATTACTGCATTTTCTGGGATAAAAGTACTTTTTGTCAGAGATGGTGTAATTTGTAATGTAGACTTCAAAATGGCCATCCGTAATCCTGACAGCAAAGATGTAAACTACTTTTTTTCTAGTGTCTTCTATTTTATACACCTGGCACTGTACAAACTGCTTACAGAAATTTGCATTAACACCCATGGAAATGGTTATTTCACACCCATGGAAACTGAGACTCAGAAGCAAAATGCCCTGCTTAGGGACAGACGGCCACTCCAGAAGTGGAGCCGAGATTTGATACAGTTACTCTAAGGTCCTCACTCATTCCTCTAGGCCGAGCTCACTCTTGCATTGCTTCTCAGAGAAGGAAAGAAAAAAATACTGATTTCTCTCAGCAGGTAGGATTTGCTGCAGAGCTCCTCCCCAGGGTAACATTTCAGAAAAATTGTGTAAGGCCAGTGAGCTTACTGTGGCACTCACTGGTGTATGGTACCTGGGATGGGGAAATACTAGCCAGAGTATGGGGAAATGGAATATGTTACCACGGTATGAGGCATTAGATGCCTGGATTTGGAATGGAAGCGTGGATTCGTGCAGCTGTTCCAAGTCCACACATAAGCAGGATGCCCAGGCTGCCTGACCAGTCACTGTCCCAGAAGCTCAGGGCATTTCTGGTTACACACAGACCCCAGCTTCATCAACCAAGTGGTCACTTGTGATAGACATATTTTCCAAAGATCTTTTATAGCAATAACCTGTATTTTTAGAATTTTTGTACTTAAAACACATTGGATTGCATTGCACTGTACTCACCATCCAGGGCTGCAAGGTCCCATATGGCAGCCACGAGCCACAAGCACTCAGAATGTGGCTAGTGCAAACAGAGATGTGCCATAACTATAGCATACAGGCTGATTTCAAAGACAGTCCAAAACAATGTAAAATATTTCATTAATAACTTGAGTATTATTACAGGTTAAAATGATACCATTTGATGTGTTTAAATATGATGGGTTAAATAAAATGTTGTTAGGATTTTTTTCTCATCTTTTCAAATGATGTATGTGGCTTGCATTTGCAGCTCACAGTATCTTTCTTTCAGACAGGGCTCCTCTTAAAGGTATTGATAATAGGCCTTGCATTTGGAGAGGGCTTTACAAGTCATAAAGCATCTGCCTTTCTTTATAGTAGAATCACAGTAAGTCAGAGCCGGAATGAGGAGCCTTAAGCCATTTAGGTCAGTCTCCTGAATTACAGGTAGATAAACTGAGGTATTGAGGGAAGCAAGAGTCTGGTGCATTCCCAGCCCCCAGCCCCAGCCCAGCCCATTCCAGGCCAGTGCACAGCTGGCTGGCCTGCCCCTCCGCCCTGGGGAAGGCCCCGGCACTCCCCTGGGGATGCTGGCATCTTTATTCATGAGCCTGGCAGAGGGGAGCCCTGGAGCCTGTAGGAAGGCTGCTCTCTGCTTTCAGGCAGAAATAAATAAGGAGACCTGACAGGAGAGGCTGTCAGCAGCTAGGGTGGAGGAGGAGGCTCTTGGGCTCATACCAGCTGGGTCTCCTCGGGCTGCTCAGTGCCCCCCTCCAGGGGCCGGGCCCACCCTCCCCCTCAGCAGGTTCCCACAGGCAGGCTCAGCAGACCCCAGACGTCTCCCCTCACTGCCTTTGGCTTCTGTTTTCCAAGGCATCTCCCTGGGCTGCCCCTCAGTGCCCCACAAATGCACGTGTGCCTGCTTCTCCTGTGGCCTTTGGAACCCTGATCCAGCCTTTTCCCCCCATGGCCTCCCCAGGCCTGCTGGGCTTCTTCCTTCACATCCCAGATGCCTGGAGTCTGTGTTCTTGCTTCTTGAAGTGCAATCGGGGGGAACAGGGGCTCCTGCACCAGGAGCAGGTGTGAGATATGCAGACCTTGCGGCCCCCTCCCAAAGCTACTCAATCAGAATCTGCATTTTAACAAGACCTCAGGAGGTCTGAGCTCTGGCTCACACCAGAGATTGCAGGACATGGGGCAGGTTAATACTGTACCAGCTACAGTGACTGGCACTTCAGTGGCTGCTCTAAGCGCAGAGGGAATGTGCTTTCTCAGGTCCTTACAGTCCATGCAGCACCTTCAAGGGTGCTTTTGCACACAACAACCCCTCTGCCCTGGACGATGCTGAACGGTTAAGTCAAGAACCTTTGATTCTGGCCGAAGCCTACCACCCCTAAGCCACTTTGCAGCAGGAATCATGTCTGACTCCTAATGCGTGAATCCTAAGCAACTTTGCACAACTTTCCATCAGCAGTCAGAACTGCTGACCTCACCACCAGGCTCATGCTGCGTCTGCCTGCCTTGAGTAGAGGCAGGGGTCTACTGGTGGTATGTGCTGAGGGGTACTGGGATCTTGCCCTTTTTAGTGTCTGTGTTCCTGTTGTACTGAGATCAGAGATGTGTAGCTTCATGGCTAAGTGTATAACCTCTAGAGCCAAACAAAATTGCACCACTAACAGGTTGTGATCTGGGACAAGTTCACGTAATATCCATGTGCCCCTGTTTACTCATCTGTGTCATGGGGTGAGCAGAGTGCCTACGTAGGAGGATTGTTAGAAGATTACATGGTGAAGTATTGACAGTGGCTTTAAACCACACATGGCACACGTCCTATAAAAGTTTAATTAAACTAGCATCTTCCATCAAGAATAATGTTGACTGTGTGCCGGTTTAGACTCATAGGCGCTGATAGAACCCCAGGTCTCATAGAATTCCAGCTCTCTCATCCAACACAAGAAGAAACAGGTCGGATTGCCAAGTCCTCTCCCAGCATTAGATAGCCAGTAAATGGCACGAGTGGAACTCGGGCTCTGACCCTTGTCTGCTCCAGGGTCATGCCCTGTGGGACTTGATTACAAAGCAGAGTGGCTCCAGGTCTGGCGCCACTGTGGCTCCTGCCCTCTGTCCTCATTATGATGCAGGGACTCTAACTGCTGGCTCCTCCTGGCCAGCCCTCCAGGGACTTCCTCTGTGCTCTGAGATCTAATCTCTAAACTGGTCCTTCTAGACCACGGAGTCGAGAATCAGACTGCATTTGCTGGCATCCCTCCCTTAGGAGGGGAAAATCAAGGAGACTGAGTTTGGGAGGAGACAGTAGAAACAGGCTCCTCCCCAGGGCACTACGTGGAAGACTGGCTCACTGCTCACGCTGATGTCTGCAGGGAGGAGAAGAAATGGTGAGAGTCCTGGTGCCTGGCTTGCCCACCCTTTAGTGTGTGTTTTATGTTCTTGCTCTTCGAGCCCATAAGTTCTGACTCTTGGTGCATGTCCTGGACCTTCCCAAGTAAGCCCTCATTCTTCCCCCATCAGGTTTCAGTCTCTGGGTTGCAGTAAACAGGACTCCGTCCTGGAAGGAGTCATCCCTCAGGAGCACAGCAAGATCTGAAAATAGGTGGCTGGGAGCTTTCTGCAGGGAATCATGGCAACCACCTGGTCTGTCCGTTCTGCCAAGGGGCTGGTGGGGTGGTGGGATAGATTTGCTGCCCTGGAGGGGCAGCAGCCTCTCAGAATTTCTCATGTTCCAAAATTCCTTGCCTCAACCAGATTACAGATCTTGAGCAAATTTGGACTCTGAGTGACCTGGTGTTTGTATGGACTTGGCGGTAATTAAAGGGAAACACAGATACACCAAGATGTGTCCAACAAATCCCACAAGGCTGGGTCAACGGCGCCGTCCCTGGCTGGCCGGGAGATCCCCTGGCTGCCTGGCATGGCTCATAAACTTTGGGCATGCCTGTGTCTGCCTCCTTAAGCAGGCTGAGATCCTGGGACACAGTTCATGCTTCTCTGTATCCTTCCCCAGCACCTAGCCCAGCACCTGGCACATAGTGGGTACACATAGTAGGTGATTATTGACTGATCACTCAGTATATTTTTTCCATGAAAGAATAAAGAAAATCAATTTCTTTACATGTATTTCTTTTAGTGTTCCTCATTTTCATATTCTTGGTGCATATAAAATATAGCCTTTCTGAATGATAATTCAGACTCTTTCACTTGCCAAGTACCTACTATGACCCAAATGCCATGCAGTAGTCATTACACACATCACCTTAGTCCTCACAGCATCTGACCAGAGCAGGAAAGCCCACTGCCCCTAGTTACACAGCTCCACCCTGGAACTGGTACCCAATCCTAGGCATGACTCATTTCCAGTGTCCTCCCCATTAAATTCCGGAGAGCCCTGCCCAGCAGCCAATTCTCCACCAACATCCCCATCCCCACCACCATATGAATAAGCCAAGGCTTTGAAAAAGATGAAAAACCCTTTGCCCAAGACCCACATCTAGTAAACTGAAGAACTGATATTCAATCCCAGACCCCTCTGGCCACAAAGCTCACACCTCCCACCTGCAGACCATCCTTACTTCTCTATAAGATGTATTTTCTCTGTTTCTTGGTCTGCAACCAGATCTTTTCCTATACTTTTGGTAGCAGTGGGAGACTATGTGGGACTGTAATAACTTGGGTAGAAGTTATAGTTATGTCGGTAGTGCCGAACAATAATAAACCTGGTGAACATCTCAGAGTTGGTCGGAAGTTTCTCCTGAGCAATCCCAGCACTGTCACCATGCCGGCGTGAAATTCATTGGCTCTAGGCTGCAATGGAATGATCTCGAATAGACTGCATTATTCTAGGAGGAGCTGGGGAGACGAAACAAATAACCAGCTTTAGAATCAGTAGCAAAATCTGCTGCTCTACTCACTGCAGCTGGAGTAATTAAATAGACTATCAGGTGAGGGGCCTCTTTCCAGTTTTCCCCACAACGACCAGCCTTCCACCAACCACCTTGAAAGGTCCTCATCTTTCCCTAGTTTTCAAGATGAGTTCTTTTTAAATTGATACAACAATCTTCTTCCTATTCTTGCACATCAGTTTCAGATGGAAACTCATGACAGTTTCCAGAGTGTGATGCACTGTTGTTGACCTCCTATTTTATAACGTGCTAACAGTGGACTGATTTATACTGTTGACTGAAGATGAGTCAACAAGAGAGGTACTAGAAGAATCTCCGCGGCACAGACCGAGGTGCCATCGACCCGACTTGTCATGCAAGTTGGATATTAGACAGAAGTAAAGAGAGTTTGTTTGGTTTTTAAAGTCTGAGTACCAATGGCTATCTTTCCAGACCTGGGATACCCTTAAAATAGAGATACAAACATGATAACGAAATAGAAAAATAATATATATATATATATATATGTGTGTGTGTATGTGTGTGTGTGTAGAGAGAGATTAATTATAGGTAGATATATAATCTATATATAGAGATAAAGATACTTGGATAGCTGTGGATAAAGACAGTTACATTCTCATCAGAATTTGATCCTATAATTAGGACACCAACATAAGGGGGTGGTAGGTGTTTTGGTTAATAAATCCAAAATCATTAAAGTACCATTGTTGACAAGTTCATTATTTTCTTTTATCTTCTTATTTTTTTTTTTTTGGAGATTTTATGTCCAGAATCAGAAAAATAAGTAAAGTATTATCACCAAGAGGAATTTGGAAGCTTATCTGATTTATCCTCTCACCTTACATCCGGGAAATGGAAACCCTACGAGGCAACATGACTCGGCGTTAGTAGCCCCCAGGCACCCCCGTCTCCTCTGCAACCAGTTGCTCCCTTCTAAGTATCTATACAGCACCTACAGTATTCTAGTTCCCAGTCCAGAAGCAGAGAGGGTACAATTACAAGGGGAGCATATTTTCCTTAAAACAGAGGTGACCTTGGCTTTTGTCATGGTGAGAATTCTAAAGTGAAGGAAACCTGAAAAATGTGTGAGGAGTCTGAATTTCTCCTGCCTGTGTCTTGTTTTCTCTAAGATAAGTAACAGGCTTTCCCTGGGAGTCATGACCTTTGGGGGCGGGGCAGCAGGGGTCAGTATGCAGACAGAGGGGCCAAGTCTAGGCCATAAATGAAATCGCTCCCCTGCCCCAAGAGGCAAAAGCTCTTTCTCTACACATTTAGTTCAGTGATAATTTTCTGCTCAAATACATGTAGACCCAGAAGAACGTGAGCTAATAGTGGCTGCTTTGTAATGAAGACTGGAGTCCTGAGGGAACAATGACTGTGCAGAGCAGATATTGGCACGGGAGGACAAGTGATGGGGTGGCTCTGACATGCCCATGGAACCTGAGTGACGCCTCTGGGGGCAGGGGGAGGGTGTGTGTGTTTACCCCGCGTCCAGAGAACCCACAGGTGGAGGGGCGGCCCCATTAGGTTTTGTAATAAAACTTTGCCTGTTACATCTACTTGAGGTCAGCGACCAGGTCTTATAACTTATTCTCATCTGTGCTGCCCCTCCTCACGCCGCCTCCTGCACACACAGAGCTCAGCATAGAGCCTGGCACCCCCCCCCCCCAGACTTCTGTATCTGTTGAATGAACACTTTGGCAGAAAAGAGTTTTTGGACTCACCATTTTTAATGAAGACGAGGTGTCTCTTTCCTCTTCTCATCCACATGACCAAATGCATGTACCGCCCTGGGGATGATTCATGCATGAATCATCTGCTAAAGTAGTAATGGATGTGACAAGTTTTAAGGCCAAATGGTGAGCCTTCTTTAGCGTGGCTGATTCACACAACCTTCAGAACGCATTTCAGCCCCTCTACTGGCCATTGTGTGCATTTGCCGCTGCTCCTCAGGCTTGAGAAAGGCCTGCTGTGCTGAGCTGTTCATCCAATCAACAGATGCTTATTGAGCACCTTCTGTGTGCTGGGCCCAGGCATCAGAGCTGGCAGTGACAGGCAGAAACAGGCCATTCCCTTCTTCCATTCAACATCCAGTCCTCGGGGAGAAAGGCATTAATCAAGCAAGCCCGTGAACATTTCTTCACGTCTCTGAGGACTGTTACCAAGGGGGGGACTCTGTGATGTGCGTGTGTGTTCAGGGTGTCCAGACTCGGGCTCCAAGAAAGCATTCCTGAGAAAATGAAGACTGAATCAAGCTGAGTTGTGGGAAGAACAGATGGGAGGGGCCTGACAGTGGGGGTGGCAGAAGCAGTTAGGAGGAAAGGAAGTGGGGCATCAATGCAACCAGTGAAGCAGCCCAGGAAATGGGCATGAAGAGCCTGAAACCAAAACCAAATGCTAAGTTAATCCTCAAGGGCACCAGCATGGCAGCACCCAGCCTGTGCGCTGACACCCCACCGCTAACCACCTGCTGCCCTGGTGCAGCCTTGAGGGGGAAGGGAACGGGGAGGGGGCCTCCAACACCCAGGGCCCAGCTTCCTGCAGCCTCAGAGGTCTTCCACATCTGTCATCACAAGTAACTCACACACCACCACCATGATGTGCTAATTACTATTGCCCCCTTTCGTGGATGAGGAAACTAAGGCCCAGAGGTGTTAACCGACATTGCCGGTCAGCCACCATCATGGAGGCAGGCGGAACTGCATTCCCATCCCGCCTCTGCCTCTCCTTAGCAGTGGGTGGGTCCTGCTTTCTTTCAAGGACCCTCTCCTGCATCCCTGGGCAAGGGAGGATGAACTATCAGTACCGTGCTGGGCCACGGCCGAGGTCCAGGAAACTGACTGAAATCCTTGGGCTGGGCTTAGGGGGCACATGCTCCTCTTTCCACAGTGGCACCCTCCACAGAGCTGGGGCCGCAGCCTCCATCGGCCTGCCCTGGATACAGCTCTGCCTGGGCCTCGGGGATTCCTCTGGGCCCTTCTTGCTGCCTGGGGAAGAGATGTGTAGACCATGTGAGGGGTGGTATGTTTGCCTCTTTCGTCCCTAGAGTGGGTGTCCTGCTCCCCAGGGGCCTGCTGCAGCCTGCTGGGTCCTGCTGACAAGGACAGAGACAGGCAGGCAGGGCTGCCATGAGCACAGCGCAAGGCTGGAGGGGCGCTGTGGGGAGGAAGAAATGGGGGGACGGCAGAGAGAGGCAGAGCCTCTCCAGTCCTCATGGAGGAGGTGGACTGCAGCTCTTTGCTGAAGGCTGGGCCTCCATGGCAGGTGCAGGAATCAGGCAACATTCTGCAGACAGCTGGGTGTGATCCCAGCCCACTCCACTCTCAGTGGTATGACCTTATGCCGGTTACTTAACCCAGAATAACGACACTCACGTCCAAAACTTGCTGAAGGACCAGGGGAGGTAACATATGAAAGGGGCCTGCTTGGGGCTTTGTTCCCTGACAGGCGCCTATGAAGCAGTAGCTGCTTTGTTAGTGGCAGGGCCTGAGAGGTGGGTCTTGAGCCAGGTCATCCACAGGAGGCTGGAAGCCCCTGGCTAATTCCAGCAGAGGTGAGGGTGGATGACCTCCCAGGCAGAGTAGCCATATTTCAGGGGTGCGATAAAGAAGACTCCACCTTGGGGAGGAGATTGTGTTTGTGGGTTCATAAGCCAGACAAGAAAGGCTTCTGACATTTGAGAACAAAGGAAAACAGAATTGGCCTGATCAAGGATGTTTTCAAAGGGACTGTGTCCAATGAAGGACTGGATGGCCGACCTCTCCAAGCCTGAGAGCAGTGAAGCAGTCCCAGAATACCCTTCTGCTCTTTGATCCCATCATGAGCTCTATTTCAGGTGGACTAATGAGCAGAAATCTATTCTGAGGTCTGAGGGCTGCTCAGCATCAGCTGGGAGCTGGGCCTGGGGCAAAGCCCTGGAGAGAGGCCGTCCTCAGTGGCCCTGCTGCCACCCACTCCCGCCACAACACGGAGGCCGTCACAGTGGGCCGAGGACGTGGTAGTGCAAGCATCTCCCAGCTGAAGGTCAGATGGGGCAACTTCTAGGCCACCTGCATTCCCCATGAAACAGGCAGGCACCTGTGACTCTGGGAGAGGGAGAGATTCCTGTGGGGAATGTTGCAGTTGTTTTCTCTGGACTTGGTGCAAGTTCTGGAAGGATGAGGTATACAGCAGCAAGATGGTACCGAGGGCTATCTGGGTGAATGCCGGCAGGAATGCAAGCACGCTGCTCCGGGGTCATTCCTTAACCCAGCTACCAAACAGCCTTCTGCCACTCTGGGTGGGACCTGGGAGTGCTGGGGTGAATGACAGGCCCCATATTCAGCAGGAGGCGTCTGGGGCTCTTTCACCACTTCTCAAAAGAAACATAACTTTTAATACAACCAGATAGATTATGGAAAAGACAGAAATGAAGGACTTTGGCCCACTAACTGTGGGGAAAACCCTCTGCTGTGGCTTGGAGAGAGCTGGTTAATTTATGCAAAGTCTCCTACTGTCTTCCTGGGGAGAGGCAAGTCCTGGAGCCCTGGCTGGGGCCTTCTCCTCCCGCACCATGGCTGGGTCAGAGTAGAGCTATGGAGTCCATGCAGATACCGTCTAGGCTTGTGTGACCCCAGAAAGTTTCAGGCTCAGAGACCATTCCAAAACTATGATTTAAAAAAAAACAATTGTCAGTAGCCTGCATATTAGGGTGGGGGCCTGTCGCGCCAATGGGTTTCAGCCCCAGGCAAATTCGCTATGGATTCAGTGTGACCAAAGAAAATGACAGCAAAACGTTCTTGGGGTGAAAGGGTTATACCCAACTTTATTTCCAGGTGGCAGGTCAGTCACTAGAATCCCACTCACTCAGAGCGAGTCTGTACGCAGCAAGCCGGGCTCTGCCTCCGGGTGCCGCTGGGCCCCTCTGTCCTCACTGCCGTCCCACACAGCCGTCCTCTGGGCCTCTGTCCTCAGAGCTGCCACCACTCCAGCCTCTGCTCAGCTCTCCTGCAGCCTTGCAGCCCTGCCACCATGTCACACCCAGAGCACTGGGCAGAGCTCTTTATACAGAGTCAACAGCCCTGTATTGCCCACAGGTGTGCAGTGAGCTAGTCAACCAGGGCCAGGTGAGAACCCTGGCCACAGGAACTCTCATTTTATCCCCATGGCCACACACTAAAGTTTTGTTCAAGTTTCAAGCTCATAAGACCATCTTCATTACTCTATTTGTAGCTCTGTACATTGGTAATGACCAACCATAGTCATTTTCCGTTTCTTTATGTAGTTGATTAATAGCTACATCCCCCACTATCTTCAGTGCTCTATGTCTTTTATATATTTTATTCAGCATCTAACAGTTTCTGACACATAGTAACTGCTATAAATGTATGTTGAGGTAAAGAATGAATGAGTCATGAAATGACTAAAAAGTCCTCAGCATTTTTCATTTTCATGCAGTACACACATGCTGCCAGAAGGTGGCAATAAACACCCACAGCAGAGAATTTCAAGCCTTAGAGGGGATGAAAGTGAACGATTACATAATGCAACCAATTCATTTGCTTCATCACATGTGGATTTAGGTTTTTTTCCCCGCAACTAATGCTTGATAAAGAGAAACAGAAAAATATAGCAGAAATGGTCAGATGGACTCATATTAAATCCTGCCTCTGCCACAGCCAGCCAGGGACCTTGGATAAATGCCTTGACCTTTTAGGTTTGTTTCCTCGTCCTTTACATGGAGTTTACGATGGCAGGTTTTGTGATAAGAATTAAATGAAATAACAGACATTACAATATTAGAACTGAACCCACACTAGTGTTGTGTGATAATCATGAAAGCGTTCCAACAAATGAGGAGGCAGGAGAAAACCTTCTTTCCTACCTTTCTAAGTTCTGTTTTGTATGTTCTTATTCTCAGAAGGGCGTGAACAGTTCTTACTATCACATCGTGGCAGCAGATTGATTGACACAGTGGGAAGAAAATTAACTTGGGAGCGTGCTGGATGTGTTTGAGTTCCTTGTTCATGAAACAGGGCTCAAGATAACCGCTTGACAGGAGCGCCGTGAGAGTCCAAGCCGCAGCATAGGTTGTACCAGCCGACATAGAAGCTACTAGCACATGTGGTTATCTAAACTGAGACATAATTTAAATGCTATTAAAACTTTCAGTTCATTAGTCACACCATTTCAAGGGCTATTTCTCTTGCATCCTCAATGTTCTGGGGTTTTTTTTCTATGTTATTCCTAGCACCTAACACAGTGGTGACGCTCATGGCTAGTGGCCATCATTTTGTACGGTGTGCCTTATAGAATATTGCCATCATCACAAGATGTTCTACAGGACAGAGCTGCCTAGATTATAGTAAATGGCCAATAAGTGATAGCTGTTCTGAGCAGCAGCATTTGATCCCCTGGGCACCGTCACGTTGGCACTATATACACCTCTTGCTCCGGGTCATTCACAAGATCGTATGGGGCATCTTCCAGGTGCATCACCTGTGCTGTGTGTTATGTATACACTGCTGGGCGAATAGGCTTTGCCCTCTGGGAATTTACAGTTCAATAATAAATATGAACAAATAATACTTAAATAAATAGGAAAGACAGATGGGGCTAAACATCTGTCCTAAAAACCTCCGTTACCAAGTAAAAGTTTGGGAGAATGGACCCTGTGGGTGGCCTGAGAGTTCTGGGAAACACTGAAGGTATAATCAACTGCAGCTGTGCTATAGCTATTCAGAGGCACAAGCAGCCCAAAGAAATTAATTCCTTCACTCATTCACTAAAGAATGATTGAGCAACTAGCCAAGGAGCAAAACAGCCTAATGGCCAAGGCCCTCTGCCTTGCAGAGATTACATTTCTCATCAAGGGAGATGGTCAGTGTATATACATATGTTGTATGATGGTCAGCTCTTTGGAGAGAAGTAAGGCAGTGAAGGGGATAAGGAATTGTGGGAATGGGAGAGCTGACATTTTAATGAGTTAAGATTGTTAATATTTTTCATCATCATCCAGGTGTAGTGAAAGGCTTGTCTTTCCTCCCAGGAGCACAGATGCATTTGGTTAACGCAGGAGTGTTCCCATTTCACAGGTGACGGTGAGCTGCTGAAAGAAATGATGCAATGATAATGCAAAGATGTGCAAGACTACAGACTCTCTGAGCCCTGGGCCCGCAGGCCAGAGTGGGCAAGAAGGGAACTGACCGTAGTCTCAGGCAGAGGGTTTGGAGAGAGTCTTCTTGAAATAAGTGAAACACAGACCAAGCAGGGAGAGATGCAATCCAGTCAAGAAGGTCTCCTGGAGGTGGAGCCTGTGAGCTGGACACGAAGAGAAGGTGGGATTGTTTGGCCAAGATGAGATGGGATGAGGAAGGGAAGAGGCATGTTTGCAACACCTGGAAACAGCGCACAGGGGCACAAGAAATAGAGGCGGGAGAGACCTGAATGCAGGTCAGGGCAACCATGTAAGCTACAGGCAGCATGGTTACGAGTTCAGAGCTGCCCATGTGCAAACGGGAGCCTCTGCAGGGCTGGGCCTGAGAGCAGAGAGACGCGGGCTGCACTGTATTTAAAGCACATATGGGGGCACATAGAAGCTCGCACATGGCAGGTGAGGGAGTTTGGATTTGATTCCGAGTGTCTCTGTGTAGAGGAATGACACCAACTGAGCCATGTCATTTTCGGGAAGATAAATGTGGCTCTGAGTGTTGGCCCTGCAGAGGCAGGGGGCACATATGAGACTGTGGCCTGACTCCGTGCGAGGTGACGTGGCTCTGGCCAAGGCAGCAGGGAGAGAAGGGCTAAACGGTGAGAGTCTCTCCAGACAGAGAGTTGAAGGGGAGGCCAGACGGGAGGAGAGGCAGGAGTCTTGACCCCCCAGGGCTTTGCTGATGGGAGTCGCTGAATGTGGAGCTGCAGGCAACCTGCTCTGAGTCTGCTGTCCCCATAGCCCCACTGCAGGCTCAGAGCTTGGCTGTGACCCAGCCCCAAAACATACACACCGTCTGAGAGGGTCCTGGCCACCCCCAGGAAGAGGACACAGCACTGCTTTGCAGCAGCCCCGAGTCTGAGGCCTACACCATGGCCAGGCCTCATCCCAGCACCCTGGGGAGGAAAGATGTGTAGCCCAGAAGACATCTCTGAAACTTCCAAAACCAGTCCAAGGGATGACGTGGGACAAATACACCTTCTGCCTGTCAGTCAGGAGGAGAGCAGACATCCCCAGCAACTCTGCACCACTCCCCTGTGGAATCTGCTGAGAAGCCCTGTTCCTGGGCCTGTCCAGAAAGCCCGGTGCCCTTCCCATGGGGCAGGACGGCTGTGCATTCCTTGTTCTCTCTGGTCCACATGCAGGGCCGAGCACAGCAGAACCAGGAGGCCTGTGGGGCTGGCCTTTCCTCCTTTCCAAGGTTCCATCCTCAGGGGCCCCTTTACTGCAAGCCACAGCTTTCTCATCAGGTTACAAAGACTGTGCTGGGAACAGAGCTGAGCGAAGCAAGGAGTTTACATCCTGCAGAAGAAAGCTGCCCAGATGAAAATAGTCCAGATACAAGGAGAGATGGTTGACAACAGGATGTGTTTGCAGAGAAAAGGCCCTGGAGAAGGGGGCATCCGGGCTGTGCCTCAGATGCTGGGAAAGAGGGAGAACTGAGCAGGAGGGGAGGGTCCGACGGTCGGGAGAAGCCACGCGGGCAGAGGCAGGAAAGCGCGGGGCACCGTGGACTGGGGAAACACCGCCTGGCTTCCGCACACAGGTGATGGTGCCCCTGGCCGGAAAGAGGGCATGCCCTTACCATTCCTCTGTACGCTTGTTTCCAGCACCGCAGCGACATATTCCTGTGGACACCATGCTACACTGGGAAGTTGGTCCTTGGTCCCCCTACAGGCTAGCGGCCTCTAGAGCCCATTTTCCCAGAGCACAGCTGGGGCACAGGACTGTCCCTGTGACTGGGACAGACCACTGCGTGGCCGTGAGGTCAGTGTCTCACTAGCAGGGTACAGAGGGTCTTTCCTGCCCCTACCTGCTGCCAACCTCCTGCTACTAAGCTCTGAGCACCCAAGTGTGGGAGCAAATGGGCTGCGGGCCCACCCAGGGATGTGGACCTGAGAAAGGGACCCTTGGGAGGCCCAAGGACACTGCCTCTGGTGAGCCGCCCAGGCTGGCCATCACCTTCCACCAGGAACCCAGGACCTGGCCACTCACCTCCACCTGCAAGATGCCTGTGCAGATTGGCGCCGATGGTGTGGTTCTCACCCTGCAAATCATGCCTAAGGCTCTGCTGCTCAGAACCTGAAGCAGATGCTGCCCCACCCCATGCCCTGCTCTCCAAAGAGGAGCCTTCTCTCCGTGCCCTCTGGAGGGCAGGCTGCCGAACCTCACAGGATTCCTCCCAGAGCCACGCCACACAGCTTCATGGGAAGGTCCCCCAGCTGCAGGGATCCTGGATTCCAGTCGGCGGGCTCAGCTAACCGTCTGCAGCTGCATCCCAGA
Source organism: Manis javanica (assembly GCF_040802235.1). Classification (NCBI taxonomy): domain Eukaryota; kingdom Metazoa; phylum Chordata; class Mammalia; order Pholidota; family Manidae; genus Manis; species Manis javanica. The sequence goes on along the minus strand of NC_133156.1, from coordinate 229,634,075 downwards.
TGGCTTTTTTTTTCTTTTAATGGAAATACAGTGTATACTTGATTTAAATTTTGACCCAAAGTAGGAAAACAAAGTGTACTTGGACAAAGGCATAAAAGACGACCTGGAAATTTACTGAAGACTAGCTATGTTAGATCATCTAATACAGTTTCTCAACTTTTTCAAACTAAATTTATTTTCTTTCAAACACATTGCTATGGACTCAGTGTTTATGTCCCCCCAAGTCATATGTTGAAACTTAGGGCACAAAGCGGTGGTGTGCTAGGAGATGGGGCCTTAGCCAGGCGGTTAGGGCTTGAAGGTGGGGCCCTCATGAGTGGGATTGTGTCCTCATAAAAGAGACCCCCAGAGCTCCCCTGCCCTTCTACCTTGTGAGGGCAAAGCGGGAAGCTGGCAATAAATACCACACACTTCAAGCAACAATATGTAAAAATATTTGCACTTCTCAGGCACTACTGTCCTCTTACAGAAGGAAATAGGAGTTCAAGACCCTAATTTCTTCCTAAAGAGGTTGAAGGGAGTGTGGTTTCATTTTTCTATGGTGATTCACCCAGAATTGAATCATTTCATGAAAAGAAGGAGCTGATTAGAAAAACTCAGAGCACTCAGAACAGGATAAGATGGAATTCTACAGGAAATAATCCCTCCAGACAGGTGAGGGCCCTTGAGCTCACACTCAGGTCTCCTCAGTCAATCATGTTGTCTATAAAAGCCCCTAAATAGATCTTCTGCAAGGCACATATAGCTTTTATAGCTCAAAACTTACAATCTATTTTTTTCCTCAAGAATTTTCAGATCTAAATTGATTTTTCATATATTGACCTAAGGAGCCCAGCTATCTTTATCTCAACTATCAGATCTCCCCTAACTTTAAAGTATGCCATGAACTACAGTGGTTAAAGCACTGCACTACCAGGCAACCCCCAGGGATGGAGAAAAATGCCCAGTGATCTCATGGCACTGCACATAGAAGGCCAGTGGATAAACTGCTCTGCAGAGACACGGGAGGTGGGCACGGGGCTTGCTCCGCTCTGCCCTTTCACAGGGACCAGCTCTGCCCAGGCCCCTGACTGCAAGGAAGATAAATACATCTGCAAACAGCAGAAAGGGATGAAGAACAATCATGCCTATGTTACCAAACCTCCACAAAACCCTTCAACTGTGGGGTTTGAGGAACTTCCTGGTTGGTGGACACCAAGGTGCTGGGAGGCTGGTGTGCGCAGACAGGCTCCAAAAGGGAGAAAGCCCCAGGCTGGGTGTGCGGCCGGCTCTCTGGATGGAGCTGCTCACAAGCAAAGCGGTGAAGCTTAGGAAGAAAGGGGGAGTGACAGCCTTGGAAATTGGCTTTGAACTTGTATCGGCTGGCTGTACTCACCCTGAAACACACATGTAACTCTTCTGCCTTAAAAACAGCACCTGGTTTGTTTTTTGCTTTTGTTTTGAGAGTTGTTTTCTAGTGCCCACCTGAAGAGTGCCCTTCAGCTGCTGGGCAGAGGGTCAGGTATCAGCACCACCTGTCCTTTGTGAGGGGCCTAGGCTGGGGTGCAGGTGAGCCACCGCCTCCCTCTCGGGGGCCTGCCCTCTCGGCTCTGCGAGTCCTCCTCCTGTGCCCATTCTCTGTCTCCACAGCACCCTTGCCAACTGTTGGCTCAAAGAAGAAACCTTTTTCTGTTTCTCAGAAACAAGCCCAGTCATGTTCTATTTTTAATGGGTTTTAAATGTCTGTTCTACAAAAGTCCCTGTAAAAAGAAATGGGACACTGGAACCACACCCAGGCTGGTAAGTGCCAGGTGGGGGTCTGAGCCAGTGGGAGGGGAAACCAGGTCTGGGCAACCTCGCGCCGGCCCCCCTGGAGGCGAACCTAGGTTTTCACACTGAGAGGAGTGTGGAAGCTCTTGCACCACCACCGTACAGCTTCCTGCCTGTTGCTGTCCTTGTCAGGGGGTGATCAGAAAGCCACTAATGAGGGCTCTAGTGGCCTGCCTCTAGGCCCCGCCAACACAAAGGCCGCATGTCACCAGCCTCCCCGCCAGGAAACAGCCGGGTGTCTCTGCAGACACGCCGAGATGGCCTCCTTGTGCCTGCCCTTGGCCTTGAGCATCGGCCGGGCCAACCGCTATCCAGACAGGCAAGCCTGACCCCTCCACCTGCAGCATGGAGGGGTGGGGGAGCACCCGCAGTGCTGTCAGCACAGTGTTTCCCGGCTGAGACCTCAGCCCGGGTGGGGCCTGCGACCCTCTCACCTCCCTGCATGAGCTTGTGTGTTCTGCTTTGCAGTTCTTCCCCTACGGAGATGCCTCCAAGTTCGCCCAGCACGCCTTCCGCACCTTTGACAAGAATGGGGACGGCACCATCGACTTCCGAGAGTTCATCTGCGCCCTGTCCATCACCTCCAGGGGCAGCTTCGAGCAGAAACTGAACTGGGCCTTCAACATGTATGACCTGGACGGCGACGGCAAGATCACCCGAGTGGAGATGCTGGAGATCATTGAGGTGAGCGGCCAGCACCTGCGCTACAGGGCACAGAGGGCAGACACTCCAGGAAGAAGCTTCCTGGGCACCGGCCTGTGGTGGCTTCTTTCCTTCCTTGCCGGGAGCCCTGCTAGTTGCATGCCAAGCCTTGACTCACCCTGGCCCCCTGCTCCAGGGCAATGTTGGGAAAAGTCACAGATCCAAGCTGCTGGGCCCTGTCCACTAACAGTGGGCATCTTAACCAGCTGCTCACGCTGTCAGATCTGCCACAAACATAAGCCCACTGGGCACAGAGGGTATTATCAGGACTCAGTTTCTCTGGCCCTTGGCTTAGCTCTGCTTTGCCTCAAACTAGCTTTATCTTGTGGGCATAAGATACTGCTCATGACTTCTCTAATTGCCATTTTTAAAAACTTCACTGAGTTACAATTTAGACCATAAATTAACCCACTTTGTGCAATTTTTAGTAAAACTAGTATGCAACCATCACCCTAATACAATTGTAGAAAATTTTCATTCTCCCTATTAAATCCCTTATGCACCCTGCCCATTCCCACCCCTGACTCTGGAAACTACCTATCTGCTTGGTCGCTAAGGATTTGCTTTCTGAGCATTTCATGTTAAGTGTAATCATACAATATATGGTCTTTGTGTCTGGCTTCTTAACTGTGTTTTAGGTTTATCAGTATTTCACTCCTTTCTGTGACTATTAAAATAGTATTCAATTCTATAGCTATGTCATATTTTGTTTATCTGTTCACCAGATAATGAGCATCTGTGTTGTCCCTACGTTTTGGCTGTTATTAATGCTGCTATGACCATATGCCACAAGTCTTTGTGTAGTGGACATGTATTTTTTTAAGACACCCGCCTAAAACAAAAAGTTTCTACTTAGGTCCTAATTTGCATATTGAGAATTAATTGCATAAAATTGAAATCTTCCTATTCTTTACCTTATGAGCAGAGTCCCTGATCCACCACTTTCCCAAACTAGCTTCTTTCAAGACTGGATTTTACTGGTCCACCTTGCTTCACTGCCTTCACAGATTTTAAGTTCCTTAATTCCTCAGTTGGGCCCACATTTCATCTTTTCCTCAGTCTCCAAGGGCTAATGCTCGTCGACTATATCACCTGCATCTCAAACTCTCAGTGTTTAAAACTGAACTCTTCATTCTCCCCCTGAATGTCCTGAATCCATTGCTTTTGATCTGACCACTGAGCTACTCTTTCTATGCAGTTCCTCCAGCTGGAAACCTGGGAGTCACACAAAATTCTTCTATAGCCAACTGGCCACAAGACTCACACATATTTGATTATATCCTTGTCATTTGAAACCACTTAAAGAGTCCTTTGAAGTATATGTAAGTTCTTTATCCTATCAAAGGAGAGCTTCATGGTCTGTTTCTTGTTTTCCCAGGCCATCTACAAAATGGTGGGCACTGTGATCATGATGAAAATGAATGAGGATGGCCTCACACCCGAGCAGCGAGTAGATAAGATTTTCAGCAAGATGGATAAGAACAAAGATGACCAAATTACACTGGATGAATTCAAAGAAGCTGCAAAGAGCGACCCTTCCATCGTATTACTTCTGCAGTGCGACATTCAGAAATGAGCTGAGGGCAACGCTATGGACTGCACAAAAGTCTCAATGTTCCATTCAGTCTGCAGCTATTCACATACACACACACACACACACACACACACACACACACACACACACACACACAAATATTGCTTGGACTACCTATAAATGGACTGCTTCTTGTGTTTGAAACACTTGTGTGCATGAGAATGTCATTTGCTAATGAATTTTAAAAGCATATATTATAAAACAGACAGACAACCTGCCACAATGTGATATGTGTAATACCATTTCATAAACAATTCCTTCTCCTCCAAAGCCTGGGCAGAAATGTGCTGCAAAGAGTTATATGGTTTCTTGTTCATGTTTTGCTAATGCTTGTGTCTCCTTGATTACATAATGTAAGTAGCACGGAGACCCCCCACCCCCACCCCATGGTAATGTAACTTCATGACAAGCTGTGTCACCATCCTTCTATAAAATAGCACTGGGCAGATACACACAGGAGCCAAGCCCCTCTATGTAGTCCACACACAAGACCTTGTATTACCAGTGAATATAAATATACTACATCTGCATGCCTTTTAGGTTTGCCTTAATTCTTACCTCATTTGCATCCTACCAATCTGGGAAGAGCTGTATTGGAATTTAGTATAAAACTTAAAAATCCTGCTAAATGACTCATTAAGTATATCTATATATACATATACACAGAAAGATATTATTTATTGAATGTTAAAGGAAAAAAGATACAAGTGTATTGATTTCTGTTTGAATTTTCAAAGGCTTCCAAAGAGGTGGCAATAGATGTCCCAAATAAATTTATAACATTTGACCTTTTCCCCTCAATTCTTATTTCATAATTTTAAATCTGCAACAGATGTTCATAACCATCAAGGGTCAGCTAGCAACAACTTACCAAATCTACCTTTAACATACAACTTTGGAATTCAAAGAATTAATATCAAAGAAGAAAAAAGCAACTTCCCAACTCTTCATCCTGGCCCTCGAAAGAAGACAATTAATATGGCATGTAAAGTTTGAATAAGACGTAACATTTGTTCGTGCTAAAAAAATGTTCAGTATATGAAAATAAATTGTATCTCAGTGTGACTGTGGTGTTAACAAGGCATTGTGTTCCACACAGCTATGTGAAGTCACATTTAGCAGGCTGAGATGTGTCCTTCAAAAGAATGAATGAGACACAAACATTGGAGGGTCCATTTCTGTCCTTCCAAATCACAAGTTTTAATGATGGAACAAAACTCTGACCCTTTTACCATCAGGAAGGAAGGAGGGAGAGATTCTTTCAAGAACTCGAAGGAAGGTTTGTATTTTCAGAACATGCCTAGGAGTTTCTTTCGACAGTGCTGTTCAAAAGACCTTCGGCGCGGATGTCAACATATCTGCACCAGCTACGCGGGGCAACTGAGCACTTCGAGTGTGACCAGGATGATTGAGAAGCTTAATTTTTCATTTTGACTGAGCTAAAAATTTGCCACATGCTGCTCATAGCTATAGTATCAGACAGTACAGTGTGATATTATTCACTTTTTATTGAATGCTTTATTTTCTAAATACTCTTCCCATCTTCTATCTAAGACCAGAGACCAGGGCCTAATGATTCCATTCATACATTCAACAAGAGACTGTGAGCAAGCAAACCTCACCCCACTCAGGACACCGATGGTACCTAAACACTGACAAACCAAATTTCTGCCCGTAGAGAGACCAGTCCCAAGGGCTAATAGAACATTCTGGTGTCTTAACCCACGCACTTGGCGAGCCCAGAGTGAGGGCGGGGAGAGATGGGAGAGGTTCAGTGCCTCCTAATATTCTCTCCTGGGATGAAGGATGGGCGGGGTGGGGTGAGCAGTGGGGAGGCTCCTTGGGGTGGCACTGGGTTAAGTCAGGCTCTGAGCGGTGCATTCACAGCAAATCTTCACGAACCACCTGCTGTGCACCTGACCCAGCCTTATGCGGGGAGACAGACAACCAAGCATGCGCGGGTGCATACACACACACACAAACTGTAAGAACAATGAAGAAAAGCACAGCAAGCTAAGAGGGGCAGAGTGCTGAAATGCATGATTGGTTAGGTGACATAATCATTTAAGACCTGAATGAAGTGAGCCACGTGGATATTCCAGCACTAATGGAAAACGAACCCTCAAGCCGACTAACTGGTCCTTAAAATCCAGTGTAGAAACTGGGCCAGCAAGTGAGCATCTTGTTTGCTTGCTGTAGTCTTCAGGTATAGACCAGGGCAGTGACCTCCTGCGCAGCCCCGCAGCACCTGTCAGAGGAAGTGCACGTATGCCCTCTGACGCAGGTATACTGCCCGAGAAGCCCTCACAGAGGGCCGTGCTGGGACAGGTCCTGGGATGTCTGTGGCAGCTGTCTGTGGTGTGGGAATTGGAGGCAATCTAGTTCATTACTAGAGGGGCAGGGAAGTAAAACGTGCTGGATGCATCCCCTGGTGTCAGCAGGAAGCTGACAGATGATGGCATATACAGCAGCATTTTTAAAATGCTGAAAGGGGGATAAAAGAACAAAACTTTTTGTGCAGTATAATATATATAAATGAAAAATGTATTCTCACAAAAGAACAACAAATCATATAAGACAAAAGCAAACCTCCCATTATGAGAAACTAGCAGGTGGATAGTAATGGGAGTGGCTCCACAACTCATCCTCAAAACTTAGTGGCTTAAAACAGAAACAACAATTTTATTGTTTTCCATGGCTTTTGCGGATCAGGGATTTGAGAAGAGCCCACATGGAGGATTCTGGCTTGGGGCTCTCATGCAGCTGCAATCATCTAGCCCAGCTTGTGCTGAAACGGGGCCCTGGAGCAGCTGGGGCTGGCAAGGCATCTCCCACGTGGTCTTAGGACTCCTCGGTGTGGTTTCTCCGCACAGGCTGCTTTAGGCGTCCTCACCCCACGGCAGCCTCGGGACATCAGATTGCTTCCACCACAGCCCAGCGATGCAGCCTGAGTATTCCAGGGCCCCAGGCGGGATTTTCACTTCCCATTGCCTTTCCAGACAGTCTGAGGAGTTACAGTGTCATGTCCACTGCGTCTTATGGGTTTTAAGTGAGGTACAAGTCTGCTCAGATTAGGCAGGAGGAGATCAGACTCTGCAAGTCAAAGTTTAGAAGAACACAGGGATCTACTGTGCCTATGTTTAGAAAATACAACCCGCCACAAGGAATGAAGAATGGACATAAAAGGAAAGCACCGCCACAGGGCCCAATGATGAAAGCGACCCAGGAACTGAAGGGCGGGTTTACCGTAACCGGCTGCCACTGAGCTCCAGTAAACACACACCGTCAGCCCGGGGTCCTCAGACTCCACACCCCAACCAGCCAGGCAGTTCCTGGAACAGGACCAACTACAGGCTTCTTCTAATCATTCAAGCAGGCTTGGGTTCTATTAGTTCTAGCTTACATTCCACTGCTAATTTAATTACCATGTTAATTAGCTGTTCAACTCCTGCTGCTGTTCTCAAAGTACCCTCAAATGTCTTTTATTTAGCTTCAACTTCTGCATTCAAAGTCCTAAATTTCCATATTTCCTTTCTTTTTTCTTGAAGAACTCTAAACTATTTTAAAAAGGAAATCACATTGCCTTAAGGCTTCATTTTTCTTGTAATCTTGCATTCAGGATCAGTCTCCGGGTAAATAATATGAACTATTTTCTTAAAGAGGCAGATGATTTTTCCTCCACCAGTTGGAAATCATGTCACGGAGTAAAACACACTTAAACATAAGTCTTCAGAGCCTTATTGCAAAGGATGTGCAAGGATTGAGAGAAGCTGACAGTCAACTAGAGCTTCTAAATAAAATGACACTGTCTCCTGAGGTATTTTCTTGTAGGCAATTAAGTTTCCCAACTATTTAGGGCACAGAATTTGGATCTCCAGAACCTAAGTCATGTTAAGAGTTTTCCATTTGTACACTAACCAGTGTAAAGCTACCCAGTGACCTCTGTTCCTCAACATCTTCCCCATCTCTATGAATGGCACCATCATTCATCCAGTTTTTTAGGCCCCAGGCAAATTATCCTTGATTCATCTCACAACTCCACAATATTCCCATCAGCAAGTCCCACTGCCTACAGACTGCAAGTTTGAACGCTTCTCTCTCCACTACTTTAGTCCAAGTCACTGTGGTCTCTAACCTGGACCTCTGCCAAAGTCTCCAAATTGCTTGCTCCTTCCAGGTTTGCCAAACTCTTACCCCCACCTACTCACACATCAGCCAAGGATTCTTTGAAAATGCTCTCTAGTCCAGATCTGAAACCTTGCTTAGGACCGTGAATGATCTTGCCTTTTTCTGTCCACCTCTGAATCTCAACCCTGTGCCATCCCCTTTGCGAATGAAGCTCTAGCAACACTGGCCTTCTGATGCCTGGACAGGAAGCTCATTCTTCCCCAGTGGGCTTTGGACTCATTTCCTCTGCCTGGAACTGCTGCCCATCTTCCTATATAGCTCATTCTCTCCTTGTTCCAGGCCTCTGCTTAAACATCGCCTTCTGAAGTCCTTCCTTAGTGCTCCATCTGAAATACCACAGCATCCCATTCTCCTCACCCTGCTTTATCAATACTGATAGAAATTACCATGGTCTGAAATTAAACACAGTGCAATGTCTCCCTAACTGTCCTTACGTTCCATGAGGACACATTTAGTGTTACCATAGTATTTCCAGTGCTTAGAAGAGTTGCTAGCACATGGCAGGAACTTAATCATTTTTGAATGAATTAATCTCTACATCCTTAAACTGGAGAAAAATTAAGCAACAAAAACCCACCTGAGGTTGCTGATGAGTTGAATATTTTCAGGCCACTTTACTTTCTTTCTATGGATTCTACCCAGATGCCCTAGCCAAAATGTAACAGGTTAGGTATCAGTATTACATACACTTTAAAAATAAAATATCACTTGACTCAAAGATGCAGCTAATTTATATCCACATTATTACTTTCCCACCCTTTAAAGAACAAAGAATATTCCCATTTAATAATATTTTGATATATCTTCAAGTCCATGGTCATTTAATTCAAGTCATGAAATATCAGGAACTGCTTCAACTTTTTAAACTGTAAGTTTCAGACCAGTTCTCCTGAAAATCTGAGTTGGTCAAAGTATAGGTATCTGTATAGGTGTCACGGATCTAACCATAAAATCCCTCAGGGCGTAATTATTTATACTAATTTGTACCACATCTAATTAGTAGTCAGGACTTCTAATCAAGATAGTCTGAGCACTTGGTTTTCATGGGAGTGGACACCTCTGGTGGAGCTCCTGAGTCCCGCCAACAGTTTCTTATTGAGAAAGGCAGCATTTTGGTCTCCCCACATGTTGAAGGCATGCAAAAAAAATCATGAGGAATGGATGGAAGAAGTAAAATCTGGAAAATATTTAAGAAATAGGAAGTCTTTAGTGTGGATTATGTTTGAGTAACTGTATTATTTATGCACACCTTTGTTTCCTAACCTCATCACAAATGTCTATAGTCATGTTCACCCCAAAGTCTCGAGCAGGTAGGATTTAAGAGGCCGAGGGAGCACTTCTCCCTTGGTCTCAGGCTCTATCCCTCAGTCAGTCGGAGCTGCACTGATGATAAAATGGGGGTGGAGGACTTTCAGCTCTATGATATATTCAAATCACTCAGCACATATAAAGTTTTACTTTTACAAGTCACACATATTTTAAAAGAAAATATTTTTCTTTTATACTAATTAATGTACCTATTAATTAGAACTAGTAGAAATATTTATTATTATTAATTGAAGACATTTTCACTGTATAGGAAGTAATGACCAATCTTCCACTCAACAAGAAACCTTGGGCACCTGAGGATTCTATTTCCCATTCTGTCTTAGAGACCATCACATTCAAAAAAATACCACAGAAATTCAGACACTGACATTACTAAGCTAAGTTTATGCATTTGGTACTTTTTTTTTTATTTGAAACAGCACATGCATGTTAAAATAGTTTTGGTACAAATTAGTTATACATGTAACTTTAAAAAGTCAGACTTCGGTTAGTGGGGAACGTGTAAAACATTCAGCATATATTTCCTCTTTCTGTAAGTTCTCAGACTAGAAAAGCACAAGTTTTGGACTTCTCATTTGCCAAATGATCTCAAAGTAAGACCAAATTAGACTCCCTTCCTCCACCAATATAAAAAACGAAATCCAGTTTTTCTCAGTATGTTTTTAAAATATTACAATTTTTTCCTTAAACTACTTCCTTTTCAATTTCATAAACATGGATTGCCAACAGTATAGGCAATGCTTCTTGTTGGATATCTATATCTTTTAAAAAGGTTAACACTAATCCTAGTAGCAAACACAGAGAATACAGAAAGGAATCCTATTCCTGCTTTCTTTGAAAAAAAAAACATAAATTCTATTTCTAACAATATATTTTATTCTAAGAAGCACACTTTTTAACAAAGCTAAAATCAGGGTGTGCCTTATAAGTGACGTCAGCTCGCCATCCACAGGTTGGCCTCTGGCTCCTGGCCGCCTCCTGCTCCATGCGGAACCACCCTGCATCCCGATTCTCCCAGCCTTCTTGTCACCAGGTCTACACAGTCCCTCTGGCCTGTGTCCTCTTTCAGCTGAGCCAGAGCTTGAGAGCCCCTGGACTGCGAACACACGGATTTTAAACCAGGCAAGCACAGCGCAGGTCAGCATGCAGAGCTGGGCCATAATCCAGTTCTGACATGGGTTAGCTGGGGGCACGATGGGTAGAAGGACTGAGAGAAAAGCATGTGTCAGAGTTGGCAGAGATATAGTGGTCCACAGAAGTGTCTTATAAATAGCATCTGAAATTTGCTGGAATACAATTACACCTCAAATCTGTAACTGTATAGGTAGAGTTAAGAGAGACTTGTGCAGGGACTGACCCAAGCTTTCATAGTCTCACGTAGGTCCCTCATAAGAAATAAGGAAAATGTACAATAAATCCACCATAAACTGGTCCCTATCCAGAGACCACCTCACCTGTGTGCCCCCACCCTCTGCAATGAGAATGTAATATTCTTGAAAAGCAAAGCTAAATGTGATCAGGTGCTCAAGTTTTTATTTTAACTCTTACAAAATACTACAGAAATGAATCCAAACAAATACGTACATGTACATATGTACAATATTTCACTTCTGAAAAAGAATCAATGAAAGTAGATGGTTAAAACAAACAAACAAAAAGATTTTAAACCACTACCATGAAACTGATTTTCTCAAAGTAAAATAACAGTAATTTGAAATTGCTGGTTGTAGCTGGTTTTCTAGGCTTATTTACATATTTTATTATAGTCAGATATATAAAGAAGTTTCTTTTATTTCAGAGTATCTTCAGTGTCATTTTATGTCATCAAATAAAAATACTGCTGAACCACTTTCCCTTTACAACCCCTTCAGCACGAGGGGCCCGGCGGCCTGTCAGTCAGCGTCGGTCTTCCTCTCCTCCTGCGTCAGTGTAGGCTGGAAAGGCAGCGTAGTTTGGCCTCTTTCGGGATCAGACATTCGAAGAATTCTGATCAGTTTACTTGATGGAAGTGAGCTAAAAGAAGCAAAATTAATCACTCATTTTTCCAAGTAAAAATATTCTAATACTTCATGAAAGTATAAACCTGACTGGCTGTTATCTGCTGATAGGGATATGAATATCTGGAGCCTAGGAGACATAAAATCTGTAGTAAAAACATAATGTGTCTTCATTTTTCATTTCATGGCATTCATTCCTGCTAAATGCCATGGTTTTCAGTTGGGAGGAAAAAGGAAGTGAGGAATTTATAGATCAACTATTTCAACTCTTGTTCTTTTTTTCTAGCCAGGAAGGAGTTATGTGAATATTGCCAATCACAAATTTAAATCCCCATATGATTGAATGAATCAAATGACCACTTTGGAGACAGAGTATCAACTCTAAGCGATACAATGCCTGACACCTTTTAGTTACCCAACAGATGCTGACTGACAGCAAAGTAGACCTATTTAGAAAGACTTGTAGGTCACCAGGAAAAGTCGAGAGTAGGTAAATTATGAATTGTTTCTTTAAATAGAATTACAAAATTCACCTTATATTACTTTCTCATGATAACCACAAAGGAGCACATTGAAAACAGAAATAGTACCAAGTCAATAATCATATTCAAATCAACCTGCTTCCATTATGGAAGGGAGATAATGCAGACAAAAATTTAAATATCTAAAAAGGAAAACTTATCTTAAATTTTCTGATAAAGGAGCTAAATTTTATTTTCATTGGCCATTTATGCATTCGCACTTTGAAAATTAAGATTATGAGAGATTTCATCCCCCTTTTATATACTTGATACATACATTCATATGGGAGTTTTAAAAAGTTACCTCATGCTGAAATCTTCTGCATCCGTGGACGTTTGTTGCCCTTGTCTAGCTCGGATTAGCACATAGTCTACAGGCACACACCCGATCATCTACAATTGCTCTCTTACAACACTAAACTATGTTTTCTACCTTTATCTTGCATCTACCTACCACTTCAGCATTTTATTAAAAATAATAATGAGAGAAATGTGGTATCCACATATAAATCAAGTATAAAGATCAAACGAATATTCATATTTGAACTGTTTATAGTTCATAATGCGTGATCAAAACCGAAAGTTTCTGTGATGACTGCCCTTGTACTGTTCACCATGTAACTTATTCACTATGTAAGAATTTGTTCTCCATGTAAGAACTTGTTCATTATGCTTCAGAAGATTGGAGACTGATGAAAATTAGGCCTGGGGTGAATTAATGATTATACATTGAACATTGAGTCCCCTGTACAGAATTTTATTGTTGTCAACAACCATTTGATCAATAAATAGGAGAGATGCCCTCACACACACACACACAAAAAAGTACACACTTCCAATTGTAAAATAAATAAGTAAACGGGATGTAATATATAGCATAAGGAATATAGTCAAAATATTGTAACAACTTGGTATGGTGATAGCTGGTACCTAGAATTATCATGTATATAAATGTTGAATCACTGTGTTGTACACCTGAAACTAATGTAATACTGTGTGTCAACTACCCTTCAATAAAAAAATATCTAAAAAAAAAAAAGGGAAGAAAGTATATTACAATGCTAAGATTTGATAAAGCTGAGTAGCGGATCCATGTGCTTTCCAGTATTAGTCTCTATTATTGTCTTATTATTTATAGTTTTATTATTGTATGTGTGCATGAACTATTTCATAATTTTTTAAAATGTCATTATTAAGATTCTTTATTCCATTAAAAAAAAAAAGTTACCTCATGCTTTGAGGGGTAAGCAAGATAAATTGTCTGAAACGCTGGGAATCTGCCATCTTGAGTATCATGTCCATTGCAATTCTCCGGTTAACCATATCCTGATGAATAAAGTTGTAAGTTAAGACCGCTATTGTGTCAATCATGTTCCCGTAAAAGCAGCAGTAGGCTGGCTGCCACACACCCTCAGCTTTCTATCCAGGGATCACCTATTACCTTATCCATGATGCAAAACAATTCATACAGGGAAAGGTAACATCCAAAACTTTGGGGCAAAATAACTGAATATATGTATCTTCCAGGTGATTTTTATAGTCAAACTATTTGTAAGTATAGCTCCCTCCCTCAAATATATTTAGCAATTAGAATAACCAGAAAATATTTAAAAGACAACTATTACAGAATGAATTTAATTTGTACAGTAATAGTTAATCACACAGAGAACAATATCAAAAGTGACTAGCTGCAAACTTATGAAGTCTCTCAAATTTTCCCTCAATGATTAAGGTATTTTAAAAATCCTGCGTCTGTCCCAACACCTTCTACAATTTTTACAATGTGAAGCAACTTGAATTTACAGACCAATTTCTTGATTCAATCTCTAAATTAAGTAAAAAAACATATCAGTGTATAGAAAAATGATGCTTAGCCCTAACAGGTTTTGACTAATCAAAATTAAACCACGTGCTTACATTTTCTAAGTTAAATAATGGGAAAAAAGTCAAACTACATATTTTTAAAGGTCTCTCTGAAACTAGCAGCAATACTAAGTACAGCACGATGTTTTAGCACACAGGCTTTGGAGGCAGACAAGGTACCCGCATCCTATCTATACTGCTTAATGGCTTGTATTATATAAATTCAACCATCAGGCATATCTGTAATATAACCATAACCTAAAGTTAACAAAAATAATCAGAGCTTACACAAATGGACTCATGTCTTTGAAAAACACTGTGCTAGGGAGGCCTATAACTTAATAACAAAGCTGCCAATGTTTCTTTGGATTGGTTCTCAGAACTTGGGTACATTTTTCTGAGGAATTTCAAAGGGGCAAATTGCCACTCTGATTAAGAACCTGAGTTTCTGAAAAAGAAAGTTGTTGTAGAGAATTAAATGTGACAAGTAAGATGGGTGATAAGGCTGTATAATGGCATTTGGGACAAAAATATTACATGGAAAGAAAAATCACCTTCTTTGATTTTTCTGAGTTATAGCTGTGAAGCCAATTCTCAGATTTCTAACTGATCTTCAGCAATGGTAACATATAGGGGAAAAAATGGCACTGAAGGATTATACAGCACTCATAAATATAAATAAATTCTGATTCATGAATAAACATTTGCTAAATGCTTTCTGTGGGCTAGGCATTAGGAGGTGTAAAGATGATTAAGATATAGTCACTAACTTCAAAAAGGTTGTAATTGGTAGTAGATTCAGACATGAAAACAGGTGATTGCAGCAAAATGAAAAAAAGTATGTAATAGTAAGATGCATATAATAAAAAAATATTATATAATAATATATTTTACAATATAAAATATAAAAATATAATCATCTGAGCTGATGTAAGGTGGTCCCAGACTCTGCGAAGGTTGTAATCTTGCCTGGATGGATGGTGGTCATGAAGGGTACATAAAGGTGGCATGTGAACCAAGTCTTGAGAGATGAATAGGAGTGTGACACACAGCAGAGGGGGGCACACCAGGCAGAGGCAGAGTTTGTAAAGTCATAAATGGCTTAGTGTAGCTGAAAAGTGGGCAGATGCTACATCATAAAGGGCCTCAAAGCTGCCATACAGAACTTTATCCCAAATAGGATAATTAACTACGGAAGAGTCTACCGAAGAGTTGTAAACGAGTGAGGGGCCACAATCAGATTTATTTTACAAAAATAAACCTGGCAAAGCAGTGAAGGAGCGACTGAGAAAGGAGCAGGACTAAAATCTGGCGAGTCTGGACAGCAGGTGATTGCAATAGGCAAGAGGTAAGCGATAGCAGGAAGGAGAACAGGGCAGAGGCGAGGGAGATATTTTGAAAGAGGAACAGTCAGGGGTCAAACAATGAGAGAGTAAAAAGTTATATCAAAGGTCTTGCAGTTACATGAGCAAATTGGTAATGGCAATTCGCCAGCCATCCAGGTAGGGAAATCAGGAAATAGAAGAGGCTTTGAGTGGAAGACAAAGTCAGTCTCAGACATGCTGAGTTTGAGACGGGGTCATCTACTAGCTGATGTCTAATAAGGAGTTAGACATATGGGTCTAGAGTGCAAGAGAGGTTGTCACAATGACATACTTACATTTTGTCTCCAAATGTAGGCAGTGGTTTTGGGGACTATGCGCATATATATGTGGGGATAGGTAGGGTATGGTATCCAGAAAAACCGACAACAGTATAAAACAAAGACCTTAAACACTTAAGGGCAGCAGCATCAGGCGAGGCAGTTTGGCAGACTGATGGGTGAACTAGAACAGAGGTCTGCGGAAGCTGGCAGGAAGGCACACCTTAGAGATGGAGGATATGCCTATGATGCCAAAAACCTCAAAGAATTGAAGACTAAAAGTTCATTATGATCTTTGCTAGATAAGTTTGGCTGGAGCATTGAAGTCTAACCCCAGACTACAGCAGGTTTAGGGAATGAGGCATGCAGGGGTCAGGAGGATGGTTAATAGCTGGGCTGTGGGGACTCGCTTCGTGTCGCAGCACAGTCAGTACATGACACACAAGGCCTCCCTGGTGCTTCACTACAGCCCTGTGAGGCAGGACAGACCAGTAACCTCGTTGCACGCACGAAGAAACTGAGGACCCGGAGGAGAAATACTCTGCCTGGCGTCATCTGGGTAGCTAGCGGCAGAGGTAGCCCTCGATCCTTTCTGAAACTTCAAAGGCAGATGTGCCTGTTCCTCCTGTTCTATCTACCACTCTTCTGAAAAGTGTGGCTGTGAAGGAAGCGCGAGAACCAGAACCAGCCGTGGACTTAGTCAAAGTGCAGGTGTGGACTGGTTATAATTTTGTGTTGAAACAGGACATGGGAGGAGGCTAGTGGAGAGTCTGCTGGTGGAGAGCAGGGATGTCCGTGACGGGTGAGAAGAGGACGCCACCCTGGACAACTCTTTGGTCCTTCTCCCACTGACTGCGGCCTGCAGGGTCAGGGTAGGGTCTTTTCCATTATAGGTAAAACTAAACAAAGAACTGCTTACTTTCAAGGTACTCATTTCCAGAAACTAAAAGTAGAGAATTTAAAATTTAACAGTACCATGTATACATCAAACTCATCCAGGCATCTGAAAGGAGATTCTGCAATGGACCAAAGAGAAAGAATGAAGCAAACCGTAGAAAAGGAACGTTCCCCTCCAGATAAGGCTCTCATGTCACTGAAAGCAGCTTTGTTTCCCTCTCCAGGCTGAACCTTGAAAGAGTTAACAAAAAACAAAGTATAGAAAAAGCCAGATTAAACTACAGAATAAAAGTTGGCTAACATTAGAAAGAAAGGGTTTATAGTAAAATAAATAAATGAAATCACTGAGTGACATGGAAATAACATCTATTAACAACATTAAATCTTCAGATCCATGAACACAGGGTATCTTTCCATTTATTTGTGTCTTTCTTAATTTCTTTCATTAATGTCTTATAATAGTTTTCAGTGTATGGTTCTTTACCTCCTTGGTTAAATTTATTCCTAAGTTTTTTTTGGTTTTTTTTTGATGCTATTGTGAATGGGGTTGTTTTATTTATTTCTTTTTTCAAACATTTCTAAGTGCCAAGATAATCTTTCGTTATTTGAATTACAGTGACATCTAGTGGGTAAACTGCTTTAAAAGTATTTACTGAATGTCAAAGGACAACAGGCTCACGCTGGCCAAAGACTAACAGCAGCAATGAACTAAAACATGTAAAACCTTCTTAAATAATTCCTCTACTACATTAAGGGGTCTTGGGAACAATAAAAAAGATTAGGTGAAATTAATTATAAACTCTTTCAATTTCCTGAGAAGACAGCATAAAATAACATTAGAAGGAATTCTATTTCATTCTGACAGAATTCCAGACATACACATACGCCCATAAGGTGAAAAAATTGCACCAACCAATTTTATATCATAAAGTTTTATCATATGTATTTTAGCAGACACACAGCTTCACATATTTCTAACCCACTACTTGAAAAGTTATGTAGTTCCCAAGTGAGCATTATTTTTTAACCTTTCAAGGGTTATAAAAAATCCTGAGTTTAAACATATATTGAAATTCATCATCTGTGAGTCTGACTCCTCTATTAAAATCTAACTGAAAAAGCAACTTTAACCTAAAGAGTAAAAAGCTAAACCAATCCAACCAACCACACAAAAAAGCAAGAACTAGGTGGCAGGATGCAATCTTTAGCTCCAAAACTGCATTTTGTTCAATCTAATAAATGAAGCCCTAGAGAAATTGTAGAGACCTAAATTCTACCCCTGGTCAAATTGTTTTCCATAGACAATGGGTTAAAGCTTATCAATGTATCATCAAAAGAAATGTAGCACCTAATTCTAATGATTAACATGCAAAGGGTTAAGATACTTACTGATATACTAAGAGTCTCATTCTTGTGGTCAAAATTCATTTTTCCACAATAGGTTCGCTGAGATAGTAAGTTGTCAAAGTACAATTTGCATCGTAAAGTCAAACATCTTGAAATAAAGAGATTGGCACGTTAAAAAGAACATAAAGATATATAACTATACATTCAGCAGGATCTTTAAACCAGCATTTAATACCAGACAGAAATATCCCAAAAGGTTAACACTGGTTGCCAATTTAAAGGTGGCATTTTAGAATGTTTCTCCATGTCTTTACATTTCATTCCTCTCCCCATTTTTTATCATTTCATTTTCTTTTATGACAATCAAACATCTATAAAATTAATAAAGATGTCATCCCACATTTTATACCCTATTGTATTACAGACAGCCCATATGAATATACCAATGAGTCAAGCAATTTAGATAATCTTGTCCTTGAGAGGATTAATCTCTACTAGTGTTAAAATAATGGATAAATGGCTTGTTCATATGCCCATCTCCTCTCAACTTCATTGTAACACAAAGGGTAAGAGCAACCACTTAATTAACTACACACTGTCTGGCACAATGCAAACTCACCATTCCTTCTCTAACTCTCAGATGGCATTCTACTCTCAGGAACACCTTTATCTTCTTCCTCAATTATTTGTTTATGTACCCACCTTTCTATTTATCAGGATGAAGTTATAGATTCTTAATTTATTTTTTGGGTTATGATCCATTACTGGCCTTATTTATTTTGGTCCTCAAATTGTCCAGAGTTCAGCAATGGAAGCTCCTTCAAGCTGCCTTCTATGTCTTTCTATCATGACTCTACAGTCTTTTTGAGCAGTTCCTTACTTTCTGGTATAGCAAATGGCTCATCTGTATCTTCCCTGCCCAGCTCTGGAATCAGCCTTTCTCAAGGAGCCATGATTCCTTCTGGTGGGGAATGGTATTTAAAAAATAATATCTGGGTGATAGGTGACTGGCTATTTTTCTTAACATCTTTACTTCTTAATGAGCCTACAGCTCGTTTCTTCAGTCACTGTCATTATTTTATTCTTTTCCCTCCTAAACTACATCAAATTTCCATAATAGAAAATAATGACCGTCTAAGTTTTCTTTTGTGATAGTGGTTTTGTGCACAACCACTGTTAGTTAGTTTCCAGAATTTTCTGTTAACTTTATTGATATGCATTCTTCAATTGCTCCCATTCAGAGGATGTCTAAGAGAGACTGTCCTCATAAAATGGCAAGGTTTTCCAGTATAAAAAGATAAGCAATTTTAAAAATTGGATCATTCTTATTCTGCTGCTAAGATTGGGGAAAGAATATCAAACATGTCAATGGGGAAGAAACATCAGGGTAATAAGCTATTAAGACCAATACTTTTATAGAAAACATTTTAAATACAAATTTTCTGGATAACAATGTAAAAACAAATCCTATCGCTTCTGGGAATATGTATTATTAGGCAGTGGATTTACTCTTCAGCATGAAACAACTTAAAAGCTGGAAAAAATATGTGAAACAAGAGTTTTCAGAGTGAACATCTAACCAGCACAGGCAGTTCTGGTCCAAATGATCTCTGGAAGATGGGAAACAAAAAAACTGAGCCCTGCAGATGCCCCCAAGATACTACTTATGGGAAGAGTAAAGGAGAGAAGCGACCCAAGCAGGGTCTGGAGGTCTCCCTGCTTGAGGAGACAGTTAGGAGTGTGGGGAGGCCAAGGCACCTCCGGTTCACAAAGCAGGGCCAAGAGGAGAGAGTGCAGCAGAGACAACTAATGGCAGAGGACCCGCAGAGGGCGCCGGGGGACAGGCTCAAGCTGAGTGCTGTCAGTGCTTGCGTGAGGACACTGCCTGAGGCTGCGGAAAGAAACACCTGAAAGACGCCAAGGCAATCCCCAAAGGTCACCCTGAGACTGGAAATGTTCACGTTCCCACTGGCAGGACTGGAAAACCTTGTCACTCACAAGACGTCAGGGGAGCACTCAGAAGAGCACCGCTTCACAGGAGCAAATGGCCCTGACGAAAGGCTCCCCTGGCCCCACTGAACAAGAGTTAAAAGCAACCTCAAGAGAATAAAAATAAATCCTATATAACTGAAGTCCTAATAACATGTTTATAAAACTGAAACACATTTCAAAAACTAACCTATAATTCACTTAAGGAATATGGTCAACATGCAAAGCCTGTTACTCTTTATGTCTTTATCTGAATTTCCCCACATGTACTAGAGCTAGATAGATTGTTTCTTTTCTGTAGTCTTAAGATTATAGAGCTTGAGGTATAAAGACAGGTAGAAAGCAGGGTACCGAGCGAATGCCACTGGGGAAAAGTGAGGTTAAGTGGAAAGACTAGGGCTGCTTTGGATCCAAGTATATAAAGGGCCATCCTTACCTACAAACTGTCTTCTGGTTTATTTCTACTGCTTGTGATTTTGGTTGCAGTCAGTCTATCCCTATAGTCTGCATCTTTCTAGGTACCTTAAAGAACACCCTGTTTCCCTGACCTGTGTTAATTCATTCATTCAATCAATATATATATCAAGCTTCCACATATTGCAGGCATATTAGTAGGTACTACTGGAGCCATAGCAGTAACAAACAGAGATTCTGCATCCATGGAGCTACATCATTCTGTCAGATCATGGTAAATCAACTGAGATTCTGCCTCAATAGGTCCTATTAGAAGCTTATATCCCTTAAGAACATGCAATGTCCAAGAGTGAAACAGGTGTTTCAGAACCAGTGAATTTCCATTCAAAGGACCTATGGGAACAGAGACTCAACAGCCACCTGATTCATCTAGGACAGGTTATCTATCTAACGGAGTAGGAAAGTTGGATAAGCTTGCTATATTAAGGTCCAGAATTGAATCATATAAATTATAATTTAATTTTATTATTTGTGAGGGATAATGTAAAAACAAACACAAAAATGAATAACGTGTTAGTATTTTTAAATACACTTACCTTCTAAATTGTTGATATGTTTTATATCGATGGGTCATTATTTCTTCCAGTAATTTAATAAACCTCCTTAAAGTCTTTACTTTATTATCCAGATCAAGATAGGTTTCTCTTGCTTCTTGGTACTGCCTGTTTTATAAACAAAATATTAAGTAAATAAATACCATTCAAAGTAACATAAAAAGTAAAATCTCAAACCTATTTAGTGGGGAAGAACAGGGAGTGCTGAGGGGTCCAGCACTAGCAGATCTCCCGCCTCCAGACAAGACACACGCCTGGAGTAAGAATGCGCTGTCCTGGCAGGAAGCGCTGTTAGCCGGGCTGGCTGGAGGCCAAGTCCAAGCCCTGGAGAAAGCAGATCTTAGAGAATGCCAGCAAATACTCACCTTTTAAAAGCACAGGGATCACACTGGAAAGCAAGAAATGTTTCCCTCAGTGACAGATGCCAGTGCAGGAATAGAAGAACACAGAGTGAGCACAAGGATCCCCCTACCACAGCCAGAGACAAGATCACACAGGCAGAGAAGTCACGGCTACTCAGAGAAGCAGGGGAGAGGAGGTTCCTGGAAAAGTATGAAAGGCAGGTCTGGCCGAGCCTTCCACTGCTACCTGCTGCATCCTCCTTCTAATGCTCAGTCCAGGAAAATCTAACTAATTAAAAAAGGAATAACAGAAAAGGAAAAAGCACAGCATTCACATGAGATATTTATGGAAAAGAAGGGTTGAGAAAAAGCAGCTCAAAGAAAAAACCTCAAAGAAAATTCATTAGAATAATATTGTCACAAAGCAGACAAGAACTATAATTGAACACCATGAATTAAAACAACAGGAGACAAGTGCTGTCAGGAAAGAAAATTTTGAAAAAGTAATCAAAGAACTGAAAGAAGACATAAACCAAAGAACTCAAAGAATCGATGGGTAAAAACACAGAAGGTGATAACCAGACAAAAGGAAGTGAAGCGAGAACTCACAGAACCCAAGGTAAGGGAGGTGGGGGAGTCAGAAAAAAAAGAACAGAGATATGAAGACAAAATGAGAAGATCATGCACAGGGGCAAACACAAAAAACACTGACAGATAAAGAGATCAGAAATGAGAAAAGCAAACAAAATAAGGAAAAAAATATTTAAATAAAATGTTAGACATAGTAACTAGAAAAGAAAAAGGATATACAACATATGTATAACTGACACCTCAAAGAAAACATCTAAAAGTAAAATACAGGACAATTTTTAAGAAATAAGACAAATACACAGATGAAAAGAGCACAGTGTATACTAAAGAAAGACTCAAAGACTTTGATATTATGGATAAGCTATAGGACTTCACAGACAGGTATCATAAACAGATACTCAGGAGAAAAAGGGGTTTTGTATTAGGTTAAACTCTTCTTCACATTCAAAAGCTACAGACAAATAGTTTTCAACAGGCAAAAACACACAAAACATCACTCACACAGTCACTCTTTATTAAGAAGCAATTATAGGACAAACAACTTTTCAAGTGGATACATTTCTCACATCAAAAATATCACAGGAAAAGGAAAAAGTTCATAAAAAATTCACAGAAAAGAAAATAAATAAATGGTCCTTAAGACATGAAAAGATAGTCAACTATACTCAATGTAAGTGAAATGCAAGTGAAGATTACACTGAGGTATTTTTTTTTTTAGGAAATCTATCCACCAGTAAAAAGAATCTATGATTATCACACCTTGTTTGGGCTGTGGGGAAATAAGTGCTCCAGTACACTGCTGATGGGGGTGCAAAAAAGTGCAATCTCTACAAAGGGCAATCTTCCAAAATGGGAATATGGGAATTTGTTTAAAAAACACTGAATATATATATATAAAATGACACATGGACAAAACTGTTTATTATGTACCACCCTTTATAATATCAAAAGATTAAATTAAAACTCAAATTATCCATCAGTACAAGATAGTTAAGTATTATAAAATAATGAAAAAATGAGAAGATGCCTATATACTAACACAGAAAAAAAATCTTTAAAATACATCATTAAATCACAGGAATTCATAAAAAAGTTTACTTAGTGTACTTTTTTATCCACAAGGATGAGAAATTACATATATTTAAGTTACCCTGCATTTGCATATAGAAACACTGAAAGCATAGTTAATAAACTCATAAGATAAAAGGAAATAAAAGTGATGGTGATGAGAATACAGAAGACATACTATATGCCCATATTTGGAAAACATGTGAGGTACAAGCTATCTTAAAGAAAATCTTCTCTTACTATTTTGCTTCTTCCCATTGTTTTCCAATTTAAAAAAAATTGCATTGAGATCACTCCTGTTCCCAACCTTTCTTGATATGAAAAGCTCTTCATAAAGTAATGGCTGTAATTTTCTACTGTAATTTAATGAGTATCCTACAGCTGTACACAGTTTCTAATTTTTCAGCATTATAAATAATGCTGCAACAAACACATCTGAGTACAAATTGTTTTCTCATTTTGGATTATGTTGTACAAGCAAAATTACTTGGCTAAACTGTAATTTTTGAAGGTGCTTGATATTAACTGTCCTAATGCCTTTCAGAAAGACTTTAATAATACCCGACATATTATGTACCATATACATTCTGTTCTTCATAGATTAGCTCATCAACAGAACGACTTTAATAATAATAACACCTAATATATTATGTACCCTACATATTCTGTTCATCATGGATTATATCTCATGAAATCTTCACAACCCTATCTGCACTATAATTATGAACAGTTCATAGATGAGAAAGTTAAGATTCACCAAGATCAGGTAATTTGGTCAAATAAGTAGGTGGCAGAATTGCAATTCAAAAAGAAGTACTCTTTCTTCAGAATCTGTGCTCTAACTACACTAGAGTTACCATTTTTACAAGTAATATAAAAGTATCCATTTCACTGAAATCTCACTGACATTAAGTGTATATTTTCCAGCTTGATAAATGTGAAAATAGCTCCTAATCATTTTGATTTGTGTTTCTCTACTTGTAAAACTGAACATTCTCACGTCTATGGTAATCTTATAGGTATAGAAGAGGCATTTATGTTAAAGTGTCAATCCATGATGAATTTTGAAATAATTAATAAGAAACTTTATAATTAATAACACACAGATGAAAGACCAGCTTAGCTGTAACTATGCCACAGCAACATTTTAGCCAAATAAAAAAAATAAACTTTTTTTATATCTTGGTAATATATATAGATAGTGAAGTAGAAAAGCTACCAACCACTTACCTCATTATTTCCTCTCGATCTCCATGACTAGCACGTTCTGCCTGTATCTTTTGTCTCAATCTATTAATCTCTTTGTCTAGAATTGATGCAGATTTTTGTACTTCTATCCGCTCTGGGCAGATTTGTCTGGCTTGTGACATTTTCTCCTAAGATAAGAAATATTTAATATCTTTAAGTATTTTTCATATAAAATTCACTGTACTACTTGTGCCAAAATATGCAAAGTAAAATTCTAAACTTGTGTTTAAGAAATGTATTTTAATTACATTTAGTATCAATGTAATTTCTTTAAGCTTTATATTAAGAAAATCTTTAAGAGAAAATTGCATTACTGTGCCCAACTTCAATTTTGTAAGATCTCCATAACTTCCTACAGAAACAAATTTCAAATAGCAGTTATAAAAAGTTCGGCACCAAGGGCACTGAACTCAGGAAGCTTTCTGTGTGTTCTAGGATGGACTCTTAACACCAGATAGTGTTGAAAACAAAGAAAATATTAAAAAACACAAAGCACTTTTATGCATAGCACTTATATTGACAACATTCCATATAGTAAGTAAACAGGTAAGGAGATTGATTACAGTGTTTAAATCATTTTTACAAGAAAAGCTGGAATCCATCTCTTCTAGTTAGACTAATGCTGCCTTCAAGTTATTCTCCTCTAAAAAAGGGCTGCTGCCTACAGCTGTCAACAGGAGTGTCTAGTAAGTACCTGAATTCCAGCTAAGACCATACCCAAGCTACTCAGAGGACAGGGTGCTTTTTTCTGACAAAGCTTTTTTCCACTTGCCAAGCTGGGTGTTGTTTAAGGAGCTCTGTTAGCTAAGATGGGAGTGCCATTTTCCAAATTACTCAAGAGGCAAGATACTGCACCTTTGCCCTCCTGCCTAAGTCCTCTGCATTTGGTCTATTTAGGTCCCCACACTTTTAGCGCCCCTAAGCCTACTCTTCATGTTGATTTATCACAACAGCTGTTACTCTGTACGGATATTCATCCATTTGCCTATGCTTAGACACATGACATTATGGAACACATATTTTAATGATCATGACTAATGTACACACAACACAAAAGAAAAAATGCCAGCTAACCTCTAGTTCCTTTTCTTTCATATCCAGTTCACGTTTCTTTTTATTTAAAGTATCCAAGTGTTCTTTCTGTTTTTCTTCATAATGCTGCTTCCCTCGTTTTTGGTTATCCACTTCAGAATCAGCAACGTTTAATTCATCCTGTTTGAATAAAGCCAAAATAACTTATGAAGATGGCTTTAAAAAAATTACCAGCACAGGAATAAAACTAAGGGACAACTCAACAAGCAGACTGGATTATGCTGCTTGAAGAAGTTAAGTGTAAAGAGTTCACATCTACATGTCTGAGTAGGTGGGAGGAGTTTCCCAAAATTAAGAAGTCACATTATTTTCAATTTCTTAAATGAAGTCTCTCTCTCTCTCTCTCTTGGTATATATATATATATATATATATATATATATATATATATATATATATATATATATATATATATGGTGTTTCCAACTTTACTTTGGTAAACAAAGTAGTTTTGTAGGAAGCCCCATTAGCCTGAGCATCTTAAAACTGCAGGTGTTGGATATTTACAGAGGTCACCTGACAGAGGAAAAGTGGTTTCAAAAAAAGGTGAGTTGGGGTAGAGGAGGAAAGGATGCCAAGAAATTTAATACTGATTTATTTAGTCATCATTTCTGGAAGTATAACTTCACAATTTTGACCACAAAATATAACTTTGAATAATCTACCACAATATCACTTTAAACATAAACAGGAATAGACGAGAAGGTAAAGATGCATATTATAATACAGAGCAACCACTGGTGGAAAATAAGTTGTACCTAAAAAACTAGTAGAGGAGATTAAGAACAGGGAACATTAAAAACTACTTGGCTAATTCCCTTAAGGAGGAAACAGAAAAAAACTGGAACAAGAACAATTAAAACACAAATAGCAGCTAATCACTACTTTTCAGATTAAATACTGCTTTTTATTTAAGATCAAGTACATGGCAAGGATGTTTAGTCCCATTGCTTCTATTCAACATTCTACTGTAGGTCCTAGCTAGTTCAAATAAAATTTAAGAAGGAAATAAAAAGCATAAAGATTTAAAAGGAAGAAAAAACTGTTATTTGAAAAAAAGAAGATTGTGTACAAAGAAATTCCAAAGGAAAAACTTTTAAATTAGTAAACAAGTTTAGAAAGGTCAGTGAATACAAGGCCAATATAAAAAAATCTGGAATATTTCTACATACTAGGAATAATTGGAGAATGAATTAAAAACTATCAGTTACTATAGCATCAAAAACATCAAACATATATACAGAACACATAAAAAACTCTGAAAATTCAACAATAAAGACATGTAACACAAGTGAAAAGGGGCAAAGATTTAAACCGACATTTCTCCAAGGAAGATAACAAATGACCAGTAAAAACATGAAAATTTGCTCAATAGGATCAGACATGAGGAAAATGCAAATCGAAACCACAGTGAGGTATCATTTCACACTCAGAGGATGTTTAAAATAGGAAAGGCATACAAGTGCTGGCTGGTAAGAATGTGGAGAAATCGGGATACTCAAACATTGTGGGTGAGAATGCAAAATGATGCAGTCAGCCTGGCAAATAGTTTAAAGGCCCTTAAAATAGAGCATAAGCATGTAGCCCAGCAGTTCCACCCCTAGGTATCTATACATGAAAAATGAAAACATGTTATCTACCTAAAGACTTGTACACAGATATGAATAGCAGCAGTACCTAAATGGCCATCAACTGTTGGGTAAAATGCGGTATACCCATACAATGGCACATCACCAGAAAACACAAAGGAGTCAACTGCTGATACATGCTAGGACATGGATGAACCTTAAAATTATTATGCTCAAGTGAAAGCCAGTCTCAAAAGACCTCACACTGTATGATTCCACTTACATGAAATGTTCAGAATAAGTCTAGAGAGACAGAAGTAGCAGTTGCCCGGAATACAAGTGGTTGGTTGTTCAGGATTTGTATTAAAATTTGTATGTTTTGTTATATTTACACAGAAGTATTTTTTTTTTTGTTTGGTAGGGGGGCAACTATGAATGGCACTGCAGTTTTAATTTCAGCAACCATGTGCTCATTGCTATTGTATAAAAATTCAGCTGGTTTTTGCACGTTTATCTTGTGTTTTGTCATCTTGCTGAACTCATTCATTAGTTCTAGGAATTTTCTTGTAGACTCCTCAGGGTTTTATAAGTAGAGTGTCATGTTATTTGCATGACATTCCTCCTTTACAATCTGAGTATCTGTCATCGTCTTTTCTTGCTACACTGCACTTGCTAGAACTTCCAATACTATATTGAGTAAAAGTGGTGTGAACAAACATTTCTGCCTTCCTCCTGTTAACTATAGGTTGTCGGTTGGTGCTCTTTAATGTGCTGAAGTTCTTTATTTCTATTATTTTTTAAAAATCATGAATAGGTATTGACTATTATCAAATACCTTTTCTGCACTGACTGATTACAAGGTCTTTCTTTTTCAGCCTGTTAATGGATATCGTGGTGGACAGAAGCACTTGGAAATAAGGTGTATTGTGCTATTGTGGGTAGAGTCCTATAAATATCAACTAGATCCTGGAAGTTGATGGTGCTGTTGAGTTTTCAAAATCCTTACTGATTTCTGTCATTTTGTCATCAACTGTTGAGGGAGTTCTACCATATTTTGCAGTTCCTATGTTTGGTACAGCTCTGATGTTTGATGCATGCATTTAAGATTATGTATTCTTGGTGGACTGATCCTTCAGTCCTTCTCTATCTCTGGTAATAGTCTTTATTTTGAAACATTCTTTATCTGATTTTTTAATGTACGTGCTCCTGCTTTCATTTGATTATTATTTGCAAGACATAAAATTTTCATCTTTTAAAAATTTTTCAACCTGCATATATGGTTATGTTTTAATTGACCTTACTGTAGATAACATATAGTTTGCTCCTGTTTTTTGTCTACTCTGCCAGTATCTGTCCTTCAATAGGTTTATTTAGACCATTTACACTTAATATATTTATTCATATTTTACTTAAGGCTTAAATCTGTCATTTCATTTTTTTGTTTATCTACCTTCTTTTTCCTGCCTCATGTGGGTTACTTACATTTTTTAGGATTCCATTTTCATCTATGTATACTACTTCTTAGTGTAGCAATCTGTACAGCCTTTTTAGTAGTTGCTCCTGGTATTATTTTGTCACAGATATTCAACAACATAGTCTACTGGTCATTATTTTACTAGTTTGGTAAGTATATAAATCTTACCTCCCTTTCACCCTTTACCCTTCCTCATTTTAAATATAGTTGTCTTAAATATTTTCTCTATGTATTTTAGAATCACCTCAGACATTATCCTAACTTTTGCTTGCTTCATAAATACTTAACTCAAGAAAAGCCTATTGCATTTACCTATATATCAGTTTATTTTGTTTTTCATTCTATGCTCCAAAGTTTCTTCTATTATTGTTTTCCATTAGAAGAACTTCTTTTAGCCATTTATTTTAGAGCAAGTCTTCTTACCAACAAACTCTCTAATATTAGAGTTTCCCTTCATCTGAAAATGTTTTGATTTTCCCTCTATGGCTGTAAGATACTTTTGTCAGACATAGGATCATAGGTTAACTGGTCTATTTCAGTACTTGAAAAGTGAGCTACTTCCATGTGGTCTCTATGGTTTTTAATGAGAAATCCGCTATCACTCAAATAGATGTTTTCCATATATGCAAAGTTCTCTTGCTGCTTTTAAGACTTTGTCTTAAGCTTTCAGAAGTTTGACTATGATGGATCTTCTCATGGAATACTTGGGGTTTAGCCT
This sequence comes from Manis javanica, assembly GCF_040802235.1. NCBI lineage: Eukaryota > Metazoa > Chordata > Mammalia > Pholidota > Manidae > Manis > Manis javanica. The sequence goes on along the minus strand of NC_133156.1, from coordinate 229,605,071 downwards.
GTATGGGGTTCACTCTCTTTCATTTGCAGGTTCAGGTTTTTTATGAAATTTGGGGAAGTGTTCAGCCACTGTTTCTTGGTGTACTTTTTCAAACCTGCCCTCTTGCCCCTCTCTTTCTGGGACTGACACAAATGTCAGGTCTTTTGTTATAGTCTCTCAGGTTGCTAAGCAGTAACTCATTTTTTCAGTCTATTTCAGTCTATTTTCTCTGTTGTTCAGATTTATAAGGGACAATAAGGAAATACTATGAACATGTTCAACATATGTGATAAACTTAGGTAAAACAATAAAATTCCTAAGTAGAAAACTTGAATAGCTTAGTATTAACTAAAGAAATTAAACTCATAAACTATAGGCCACAAAGAAAGCTACAAGCTAAGATAGCTCTGCTGGTGAACACTAAACATATAAAGAAAAAACAATTCCAAATCTGCAAAAATGCTTACAGAGAAGGTCGGAAGAAACACTTTAAAATTCATCTTATGAGGCCAATATAGCCATAATAAAAAAATCAAACAGAACACAGGAAAAGAGAATCAAAGACTAATGAATAAACATAGGATCAAAAATCTTTAATAAAATTTTGGTAATTTAGAATCTAATCATTTGTGAAAGGAAAATAATTATGACCATGTGGGGATTTGCCAAGATTAGTTTAATATCTGGCCAAAAAGAAAAAAAAAATCAACATTATTCTCCATATTAACAAAAGAAGAAAAAACAAATGATGATGACAGTCTTCAAGAGCAGTTCCACTCCCAGGTATTTAACCAAGAGAAATGAAAACTTACATTCGTACGAAAACCTATACTAGAAAGTTTATAGTAACTTTATTCATAATCATCAAAACTGGAACTATCCAAATGTCCTTCAATAGGACAAGCAAGCTGTGGTACATCCATACAATAGAATTCATATTGGCAATAAAAAGGAACAAGCTGTTGATACAGATAATAAGGATAAATCTTAAAAATGACATGCCAAATCAAAGAAGTAAGACTAAAATATTACATACTATACGATTCCATTATATTATACTATATAAAAGGCAAAAACCTTAGTGATGGAAAACAAATCAGTAATTGCCAGAGGTTAAGGTGGGGGAGGTTTGACTGAAAAGGGGTAACACAAGAGAATTTGGGAGAGGGCTGACGGAATAACTGCCTGGGGAAAAGAGGTAAGGGCTGGGGAAGGATAGATCACAAAGCAGCATGAAGAGAGTTTTAAGCATGAAGGATAAGACCCTTTTTCTAACTGTGTGGTTTCACAGGTACATACATGTCAAAACTCATCAAGTTGTATACACTTAGATGATATTTATTATGTATCAATTATATCCCAGTAAAGCCTTTTTAAAAGATTCCTGATTTAACAATCACAAAATTAAATTTTACTCAGTTTGTCTGTTTTTTGAGCCTAGCACTAGTCATATATACTGTGATGATCACATTTAGCCTGAAACAGTTATAGTTACAAAGAAACAAATACAACCCAAATAACAGTACCATGAAACACAGAATATTAGACATTGCAAAAAGGAAAAGAAGTTGTAAAGTATCTAAAAATTAAAAACATTTACCTCATGTAACAGATGATTTAGGCTATTTCCTAAGAACACAACTTACTGTGTCTCATTCATAGTTAAATAGTTAAAAGTAACTATCACCCCTAGGAGAGGTCTGACAGTATATAGCTTTTATTAAAAAGTTCTATTAAAAACATTGTTCTAATAAAAACATTATTACATGGAAGATGGAAATGAACTGTTCCTTTAAACAGAATAAAGCAAAATGGGTACAATTTATGTAGTAGGACATATTACAATCAGAAATTGGAATAGTTTATGAAACAGAATGGTTGAACACTAAGTTTTCTAATTATTTTGGCAGAAACTTTCAAAATAAATAACTCATATTTGCTTCAGAGAGGCAAAGGGTAAATTATATTAGACCACATTTGTACTAGTTAGTTTTTTCTGCTAGCAACTTTTGAAAGGGAAAGATCTAACTTGCAAAATAACATGAAAAGAACTATTGCTGTTAATACCCCTCTCTCCACATTTGACACGGTTTCTTGATTTGACCCTTGTATACTTAATAAATTTATGCCCGGGTACAATCAAATTTAAAACTAAAAGCAGAGCAACAGAGTATTTCAGTTAATTGTATTGGTGAAACAGAGACCTAGAGATGTTAAGAGCCACTTATTGACATTCATGCTGGTTTCTGGGTAAGCAGTAAGACAAATTAAGTCTAAAGTTAAACTATGATGTATGTAGCCCTAAACCTGTAGAGTGTCTAACCTTTAAGAAGTTACAGTCTTATAAAAACAAGCAGAGAATTTTTATTCTCTTGTATGTGTAAATACCCAAAGTTAGCTACCCAGCAACACTGGATAAATTGCTATGGTATTATTACTGTCACTTGTTTCATATAAACCTATATTAATTATGAGGTTGTAAAAACTATGAAATATTAGATCTTGAAATTTTCAAAAGCAGTTTTAATTTCAGCAACCATGTGCTCATTGCTATTGTATAAAAATTCGGCTGGTTTTTGCACGTTTATCACCCTCAATCCAAATAAACTATCTATATCAGAAACTGCGAGGCTCTCCTACTCCAATAATGCAGACCGTCTATGTTTGTAGGCTTACTATGCGTCACACTCCCAGCCCAACAAATATAATTTGTAGTGAAAGCAGTAAGTTTGTAGCACAAATCAAAATAAACTGCTCAAAATGAGAAAAATATTCCCTAAAGCCAAGATTTTAATAACTACATACTTAAACAGAGTACCCCTCACCCTCCCTCTGACACAAAATGAACAAGTGTCCTAACAGCAAACAGATTATAGCTAGAAGCATCATGATGGCAGTTGCTCAGGAATGAAGATTATTTTGTTAGCCAAATCCTCCTGGTCCTGTTGTTACCAAGGGCCAGTGTGACGCGATACTGGGGAAGAAAAGCACCTTGGCTTCCTGCTGATCGCGTGCAGGCTTCCTGGAGGACTGAGCTCCTAGCTGTCAGGTGTTTGCAGCCAAGGCGAAAAGCTCCAAGAATTTTTACCTCCTCTGCCAAGATATTCTCCTCTTGAACTTATTTATGGAGCCCCAATTCCAAGAGCTGCGTTAGCCTAGTAGTCCCTAACAGTAACAGAACAGCGCCTAGCTTATACTTCATTGTTTGTTTGTTTTTTAAGTTGTCTGGGATAAATAATTAACGGTGCTAAACTTTCTTTTTCTATATTGTTTTAGCGTATTTCATTATTTTAAGTCAGCTTGTTCAATCTTTAACCTGTTAAAAATGAATTATCTTTTGTAAATTCACTGCTGTAATTCTCAAGTGGTGAATTCTACCATGTCTATTCTTCACAATTTTAATACTTATTTTATTCCTTCTTATTCTTTTCTTTTAAAAGCAATTTTGTCTTTTTTATCTCAGACTTTCTTTTTAATTCTTAGTTCCTATAGCAACTACTTTGCCTTTCTCAATATTATCTTTAATACATTTTTCTTCTTCACAATTTTGTTATGTAAATTTTATATTCTTCTTAATCGGCCAATTTATCAGCCTATTGCCCCATTTTATTCTTTTCTTAAATAGAAAAACTCCAACCACCATGAGTTACAATGGCAGGCAGGAATCCCAGCTCCATGGACAGTGATTCTGGAGAAACCTACCAGAAACAAAGGAAAAGTTGTTTCTATGTGGCACTTCTCTAACTTCCTTAAATATTCTCCCAACTCTTTTAATTATGTAATTTTCAGGAGACAATTACAGTAAAATTTATATGCATGCAAATTCCTTTAAAATATTAAAATATCTAAATACATTTTGATTCAAAGGGGATAATTTTCCTGACCAAAAAAAAAGGTAGGGGAGGTATGTTACTGTGATATCAACACACCCATTTCCTTTTTTTTTTTTTTTATTTTATTTATTTTATTTTATTTTATTTTATTTTATTTTATTTTATTTTATTTATTTTATTTTATTTTATTTTATTTTATTTTATTATTTTATTTTATTATATTTTATTTTATTTTATTTTATTTTATTTTATTTTATTTTATTTTATTTTATTTTATTTTATTTTATTTTATTTTATTTTATTTTATTTTATTTTATTTTATTTTATTTAGTTACTTACTTACTTACTTACTTACTTACTTATTTATTTATTTATTTATTTATTTACCTACCTTTTCTCCTTTTAAAATACATATTCATCCTTCTTGGTGTCTAAGAAGTCATATGTGGACTTCTGAGAATAACTGAGCTATTCACAAAAATGATGACAGTAAGCTACGGATAACAAAGCTAGTAAACAACATGGGAAAATTTACATAATTTAATTGTTAAATAATTTTATTTCCCTAAATTGCCTGTGTTAAAAAAATGTCAATTGAATTCAGGCTGAAATATAACTGAAATAGTCCAATAAACTGGAGCTGACTAGCACATTGTATCAACTAATCATTGAGTTACTAAAGGAAAGAAAAGAGGGACAACAGAACAGGCACGCACGGAAACAGTAGAGACAGACAAGATACCTCCGCCTCTGGTTCTAAAAAAAAGAAGAAAAAAAATCACAAAATAATGCAGAAACAAAAGCTGTGATCCTCTGGGGTGAAAGAGAAAATCGGCAATTTATTCTCTTAAAGGCATGCACAGTGTTTACTTCTAATTGCCCTAATGGTGAAAATTTGGTTTCTATCCCATTTTTATGTGGTTATATTTATATTTAACCATAAAATTAGGACAATATCTAGTGAATACACTGTGAACATAAAACTAAAACATAACATATGTATGAATAGTATATGAGAATAATAGTAATATTACCTTAAGGGGTTCTGCTAGGTCTGAGAGTTGATTAATTTTCAGTTTAATTGCATCATACTTGCTTTCTGCTTCTATTTTCAGACTTTTAAGATGTTCCATATTTTCTTTCTGTTGCTCCATGTTTTTTTCAACCATTTTCATTTTGACTTTATTTTCCTGAGCTTCATCTTCCTGGTTACATTTACAGAGCATATAAAGTCAATTAAAATATTTTAGGTATCAAAGAGAAAAACAGTACAAATGATTTTGAGAGAGGAGTAACTATAGGCTATGGGCAAATCAGATGACAGGTAAATACAGAGAATGCTAGGATATTTTATACCCTTCATGGTAAATTAGGAAGTAGAAGAACACAGGTTCAAAAATAAAAAGGAATGGCATTTAGAAGATAAATTAAACTATATTGTGCTTAAGTTATAATGAAAAAAGGAGTAACTTTTATTTTAGGTGGTTACTTTTTCTTTCAAAACATAGTGCATATAAATACATATCTTATGCCTAGACAATAAGTTAGGTGCTGAGTAACAGAAACAAAGCATAGTCCATATCTGTAAGAAATTCAGTCTGTTAATAAAAGGAATTAAAGCAGAAAAATAAAAAGTAGAAAACAAGACTACTAATAAAAAATAGAGAAAAATTCTCATTAGAGTAAAGCTCTAACAGTGTAGGGACTTCATCTCTCGTTCACTGCTGTATTCTCCAGCACTTGATATGGTGCCTAGTACAGAGCACACTCAATAAATATTTATGCATTTTAACAAGACTCTTCATCTGTCTAGTCAACTGCTTACTGTAACTCAGGAAGGCTAAGCTGAATGGCATACATAGTGGCTTGAAAAAAAGAGAGTAAATTAACATGAAAATTTTATTTTCATTAAAATTAAAATGAAAGGAGGGTGAATTAACATGAAAATCATATACTTGGGGGAAAAAGAAAACAGGGCAGAGACCAACTACAGCCTGCTAAGAGGTATCTGTTACTATTAATAAGGATTAACTCTGAAAAATATTATGCTAGCGAGTTTCGTTTGAAAGGCCACTGTTTAGAAGCACAATTACACTTTGATGACATTTTATTGCGTGCAGAAGACCAAATCAGTCGCTACGCATGCAACTTACATACACAAAACATTAAGGAAGTTGAAGGCCATATACCAGGTAGTTTCTACCTTATTTGTAAATGGAGGCAGTAATCATAAAAAGTAGCCTCAATTAATAGGAATAAGAAAAAAAGTACATGCTATTAACCTAAGTGACAGTTTTGTCCTTTCACATTACATTTAAATTGAGGAAAAGATCGTACCAAAGTTGCAATATCTACAGATTGGTGCTCTTCTATATTCTCAAGTTCCCGAATTTCAGAAATACTTTCTGTTATTTTCACCTGAAAGAAAAGTATTTAGATATTAGTAACATGAGAATAAATAAAAAACATAAAAACCCGGACAAGATGTATTAATCCACAGAGTTCTTACTCTGCTTTATATTACAGAAGGATTCTGTAATTAATGGAAGAGACACATTAGAATTAAATGTACCAAATGAAGTCGTGTACAGAGTCTGCCTGGATCACCCTTATTGCTAATCTATTCCCACGCAAAAAAAAGATGTAGGCACTCCACCTTAGCATTTAAAATGATGACAATGTTGAAACCACAGAGACAATATTTTTCTGAAACATCCAGACTCAAGTTATGGAAAGTTTACTGGAATCCAACGGTTCACCAAGTATGATGTAAATAACCAATGGATGCCTCTGAAACTCTTTCAGGATGTCGTGAGGTCAAAACTACTTTCATAAAAACACTAAAATATTATTCTCCATTTTCACTATCATTTTCTCATGAATGTAAATGTTTATAACTCTATAATGTGTAAAATTGCAACAGACTGATTGTAGAACTGGTATGATAATTCAGTTGAGTTTTATTAAGCCAGATAGTATTTACAAAACTATAAAAATGTCAATCTTCTCATTACATATCTTTGGATTTGAAAAATATAGCTTTTGTAATAACAATGTTATTTATGTTAATACATAATGAGTTATTATTTTCAGATGAGCTAATAAATATCCTTAAATTGTTCTAATTTTTAATAATGAAAACACTGAAAGATAAAACCCCCATAAATGAAAGCTCTTTCATGACTATAAAGGGAATTGAGGCCAGAAAGTTTGAGAACTACTCTTCTAACTAAATGAGTGGTAGGATGTGAAAAATAACTTGGAAGCCATGTAAGATTAAAAAAATAACATATATTTTACCTTTAACTCTCTATAATGTATTTGGCGCCTTCTAAGAAATTCTTCATTGCGTTTAATATCCTTCTCAAGGGCAGACGAATGTTGCTGAAGATTTAGTATCTGGGCCATCTTATTTTCAATCTCATTCTCCAAGTCACTTAATAGAAGACAAAAAATACTTTAAATCTGTTTCTGAATACTACAAATACTTTAGGTCTTTACAAAAAAGTTTATTTGTAATAGTTTATTTGTAAAAACCAACTCAGTTAAACCAGTTCTATATTCCCACCAAGTTATTAACATGAAAATACAGATTTCAAAAATATCTTCTAAACTGACATTCAAATTTTACTTATTTCATTAAGAAGTATTCATGCTATGATTTCTGTGTGGCAGGTTCTTTGCAAGCAATGATAGGTAGAGGTAGAAACAGAATTAACAAAGGAATCAAACAAAAAGGGGAAAAATCAGGCAGTAAACCATAACATTAAAATGCAAACAGGACGCTGTATGTCCATAGTACTCCACAAACCTAACAGTGAATCTCAGAAGTGACAACTGAATTGTATTCTCTGAACTTGCCATCAGCTAGACCAACTAGGCGACGAGATGGGAAGAAATACACAAAGACACAGGGAGACGAGACGGGTAAACCTGAGAGCTCAACCTGTACCCCTGATGAATAAATGCTCTGAATGAATGGGGAGCGGAGGACAATGAGAAGGGACAGGGGACAAAGAAAGATGATGCCAAAGCCATAGAGGGTCTCCAAGACAGCAGTCGTCATCTTCAGAAGTGATCTTTTCCTGCCTCACTGATCCAAGCATCTGTCTCCTAATATTCTATGCCTGGTGGAAGACAATCAACCTACACAGTTAAGAAAAGCTTCTGTTTGAGAGCATGTCACATTTCAGAAAGATGCATATTACTCCACATTTTAATACCTCTGAAATCATCTTCTGGTCCATGGTTCAATTTGCAGCATTTTTTCTTTTTTTACTAGTATATAAAATTAATAGAACAACTTAATTTTGATGAAATATAACTGTGCTACCTTGCTGGAATTCTTAAAATTAAATAAATAAGTAAATGTCAGTTGAATGAAAGTTAAATGAATGGTAAAAATGAAGAGAGGAGGAAAATAACAAATATTTCTGGTAAAAATGAGGTCAGATACAAAAACTTTAAGATAGCCCCTCGGGATTTTAGAAGAAACATTTATGTTATCATATAAAATCAATAGCTTTATTACCAAACAGTAATTTTGCTCAAAACAATTTACCAAGTAAACAAAAGCTGAAACCTAGAGCCTAAACCAAAAATAAAAACCAACCAAATGACTACAGACAATATTATTATACAACTTTCTGAATATTTAGAATAAATTTAAGCAATCAACATAATTTAGAAAAACAAAATTGCTAAATGTTGTAGGTTCATTTTTGCTGGCTAGGACAAATTCTGTTACACGTTTTCATAGTGTTCCTCCTTATTTTTAATTAATTTTTACATGGAGAAAGAACATTACCTAATGAAATACTATGACAACTAAGAGAAGTGTACGTGTGAAGTTGTTTGTGTGGCACAAACACACGTTGCCTGTGCAGCCCATCGAAGTGGGACACCCCTCACTCGCTAGCCCTTACTCGGTGTATTTGTCTCCACGGCACTGTATCCATTTATGGTCCATCTCCCTTCCTAATATAAGCTCCAGGAAAGTAGAATTTTTGTACTTTGTCTCCTGCTGTACTTTGTGCATTAAATCAGTGCCTGGCATATTAAGTAGTCATTTAATATCTGTTTTAAAGAACAAATTAAAGAAGAAAATTTGAAAAACATACTTTGGAAAATCATATTGAAATGTTACAGGATTTTGACGATTCGAAATTCCACAGGTAATTTTTATGTAGTGACCTTCGTATGGAGCAGTAGCTGCACTGGTAATTATTCTGAGTGCACGTACACATTTCCTTCGCCCCTGCTGTGTACTTTCATAATGGGAAATCACACTGGCAATAATAAAACCAAGTCAGGACCTGTACTTGAGACTTGAAACTCTTTGCCTACTAGGAAGCCACTTTACTCATGAAATTGTGAGAAATAAATAATAATCTCTTCATTTGAATTGCAGAGCCATTTTTCATCAACAGAAACCTGTCAGTTCTGAGTTGGAGAATATAAAGAGAAGCATTCTTCATACAGTACAAGAGGAAACTGAGGAATCTTTCTACAGTCATTTGGCAATTGTTATTCAATAATCAACTTACATTAAAAAAAGATAAAATTTAACAATTAAATTATTTTAATAAATAGCAAAGCTCACTTATTGTAAATATCAAAAATATTAATTTATATTAATAATTAGTAATATTAAAATAGTTTAGTAGTATTAAATATTTGAGATTGGACCATAAGTTGTATATTTATACTTCATGATGGTCACTGGCAACAGCTAGTTGTTCTGGAAATACAGAAGAAACTGTTAAACTTTTGAAAGAGGGATAAAAGCAAAGGGTTTTACTCTTCTTTGCACACTTTCTGTACTATTGGTATTTTCTTACCATATGTATATATCATTTATAATTATTTTTAAAAGGTCAATAGGGACTATGGAGAAACACAATTATGATTACTTTGGTTTTCTAATTACATTTTCCTGCATTTAAAAGACACTAATGAATTCTTAAAATTTTCCAAGTTTCAGACAACTTTCACATTAGCTTAGGTCAAAGCAGATCACACACAAGTCACTTAAAGATCATCAGAACTTTTACTTTTCCCCCAGAAAATCCAGGGATATTATTTCCTCCAGTGCCTTCTCCTCCTTCCCATATTCTTTCAGACTTGGCTTTTTTTTAGCTATCAGCCTTTTTCTCTGTTCTTGTTGTTTTAATTGAAGTGTAGTGACATAGGGTATGACACTAGTTTCAGGTATAGGATTCCACATGTATATACATTACGAAGTCATCAACTGATAAATATAGTAACATGTGTCTCCACAAAATGTTGTCACAATATTATTAACCATCTTCCCTATCCTGTATACTATCTATCCCTGACTTACTTATTTCATAATTGGAAGCCTCTATCTTCCCCTATTTCAGTCATCCTGTTACCCCAGTTCCCTCTGGCAACCACTAGATTGTTTTCTGTATCTGAGTCTGTTCCCATTTTGTTTTGTTTGTTGTTTTTTAGATTCCTCATGTAAGTGAAATCATATGGTTATTTGTCTTTCATCTATTTCACTTAGCATAGTACCCACAACTTGGTCCATTTTCAATCAATAAAGTTTATCAATATGAGAAACAATTTTTTAAAAACAATGTTCACCTGGCTTTTAAAATAAAAGCTTCGTCCACTGAGCACTAAGCAAATACTTTCAGCGAAAAACTGAAGTCAAGTTATCAACTGCAGTCTAAGTTTTGAACCCTTACTCCTAAAACGTTAGAATCAAGGATCCTGATTTGCTGTGAGATACCATCTTTTCCAAGAGTGCCACACTTCTTTTTAAAGATTTGGGACAAAAATGCACAAGATGCTTTTTTATTGAAAGAAAAAGTGTGAATCACAGAGAATAACACTACCATGATATTTTTATACATTTGCACTCTGATTTGCTTGAATACTGTATAATTTAGTCTTTCTTGTTAAGAGTAAGGAAGGCTTGATTTAAATACAGCACAATGGCCAAAAACATTACTTTAGAGCACATTCAAACACTTATGGACTTGCATTTATCTATCAGAAAGATTCAGTGTCAATTTAAAGTATGTCCTGAGCGCCATAAGACCAAACTGCTAGTCATTCAACATTCTTCTGTTGCTAAGAAGTTTAACTAAACTTTGTAATATACATTATGTTATTTTCCTTTATGTTGCTCTCATAATCACATAAAAATGATGAATATTATTTGAAAACAAGAGATATTCCAACAAAACTCTCATTTCTCTTACATATAAGTCATTTAGAATATATTCGCTTTTACTCATTTTCTTAGATATTTCTTTTACTTGATTTCTAAGTTCTTCTACTTAAGGCTTTCTAGGTTACTAATTCAGTTCTAACTCATCAATTTGTCAACTAAATTTGTCTGATTGCAAAACCATGTTTTATTCATGCCAAAAATTATTTCTGTAATGCTTTTGAATCTCATTAAGTACACTTAATACTTTTTTGTTCAGCTTCGCCATTTGTTTCCTGTAAATTTTCTAGGCATGTGTTCTAGTTGTGCTGACTGACCTTTGTCCAACAGTGAAACTCCAATTACTAGTCAGACATATAATATGAAACTTGAGCCAGAAAGTAAACGGGCACACACGTACAATCACTGCAAAAGATCAGCAGAACTAACAATGGGCATAGTGATGCAGTTGATTCACATTCTGAGTTAAGCAACTTGAGCTTGCAGACATGTAATAAACAAAGTGCAGATCAGCTGAACTGCTCAGGTGAACACACTGTGTTCTTAGCTCAGAATACTGTTGTCAAAGTGATAATGGAAGATAAGCATCAACCTAGAATTCTGTGTACAGGTAAATGATCTTTTTAGACCAAATAAATTATTCATAGTCCTTCACAGAAATGACTATCAATAGAGTAATATGAAAGGAACTAAATCCCAAAGGAAGCAGTGGGAATAATAAAGGTAACACTACACTGGACACCAACCTTATTTCAGAATCCACATCTTTGCTTAGGAATTTAGGTCTTTTATTTTCAGATGAATAATAACGTTCTTCAAAAACTTGATCACCATCAGCAGTAAAAGCCTCTCTACAATTCCTCGGTGGCTTTTTGGACTGCATTACTTTACGAGCTACAGTGTTATTCTGAAAAAAACAGAGGGGAAAGTAAATTTATTAAGTTATGCCAAAGCATTTCTGATGCACACAATTTCAAAATATTGCCAATCATTATTTTAAGATTGAAGGATTTTTATTTAAACATTCAAATAATTTCATCAAGAGAAAGAATTTCAAAAATAATTTGCAAGATTCAAAGAAAAGTACTGAATCTTTAAAACATAGTAAACAATGCTTTATGACAAACCAAGATACTTAATTTTTAAATTCTAATACTGCTATCCATGTAAAAAAATTATTTTAAGTATCCTTTCACAGGAAAATATTTACTTCAGACCAGTTCATACAAATCATTTTTTCTAAATGATTTTTACACCCTGGAAAAGATGTACATGACTAGCAAATCCCAATAGAAGATTCGTATACTGAATTCTGTAGGAAAAGCCTGTAAATATTTAAGCCCTGGAGGAAGTAAAAAGGGATTAGAATTAATGCAGTACTAACCAACCTTCATGTGGACAGATCTTAACAACAGATTTCAGTATTTTCTTTCATGTATCCTTCTAAAATATAAGAGAGCCAAGCCCACAAGTAATTAAAGTATGAATTTGAAATATATATATGTATTTGCATTACTGATACTATTACTTCTCACATTCCTTAATAAGAAAAAGACTACTATGTTTTTCTTGATTACAGATTTATTTTGAATCTCCATTCCTTCCCAGCAAATTTATTGGGCCAGTAGATGAAAGAAAGGTGGTCTAATCCAGCAAGTACATAAATATATACAAACAGATGAAGAGTAAATATTGATTTATTTTACAGCACTTAAAGTTTTAAGAAGAATTCATTAAATATCAAATAAAGTATGTGTTTAAAAAGTAATAATACATGTATCTGTGAGGGTAAATAAAAAATAGTTTTGTCAGCTAATTAAGAAAGAATGAACAAATTTTATCACATCATTCACCAAAATAATAATATATATTTGTGAAATTATCTTATAAAGAATATAACCATAAGGTCATAAAGCTCTCTGGGGCAGAACATACACAAACTAGCCCACTAGTTCTATAGTATTCCAAAGATTTTCCTATAAGGCAAAATTACAATGATAAAACATGTCAACAATTCTATGATATAGAAGGGAAACAGGAATTTATATAACCAAGTTCAATTTTGAAAATTTAAAAATAACCTAAAATACAGCAAGCATCTGGTCTTACTTTGATCAGAAGCACCGTCTCTATGCCTCTCATGTCAATGAGGCTGTTTGCAACAACTGCATTATCTATTTCTAAAGCAGTCAGAACCGTGGGAAACTCTGGGTGATAAACAGCTCTAGGAGACAAAAATACATACATATGGATTAGGTTATCAAACTGAAATTATATATTTATTTATTTAATGGGTGAGTAGATTATAGATAATACTACAATGGAATATATCTCATAATATTTGAATACATCTGTAATAGGTTAACTTTATTGACTTAGCAAATATTTATACGATACTATATGCTAGGCACTGTTCTAAGAACACTGTAAATATTAGCTCTTTTAATCCTCATAACAACCATGAGATAGATACTGTTCTCTCCAGTTTTGTTTTGTTTTTTTCAGATGAGAAAGCTTCAGAGAGTTTAGTGAGTTCTCCAATGTCTTAAAGCTAGTTAAGAAGTGCTTGGGTGGGGATTAAGCCATGCAGCTCTGCTCTTAAACCCCAATTCTTAATTATTATGCCTTTCTGTCTGTTATAATTAATAGTCACAATTTCCCTAAATCTTAACACTGCTAGCATTCATAAATATAAAAGTCAATTAATTAAAACATTTTTAATAACTACCTTATTTTTCTTCTGAGACAAGAAAGATTGAAGTTTATTTTCAACACAGAGGAAATATAAGAGAATAGATATTCTTGTGAATTGTAATTTGGAATTTGGACCCCCTAAAGAAACATCCAATATTTCAACTAAAAAAAATATAAGCGTGTGAGCTACTAATAGCTCTGAAGAATAGAAAACAGTAGGTACAACAGCAAAGAATGGCTCCAGGGAAAATGGCTGCACCACCCTTAGTGCTTGCTTAGTCCTAGAATTCCAGAACAAGGAGCAAATCTTTGCAGACACTTTACACCTACTCAGTCATTAATGCAACATGTATTTATTAAGTGCCTACTACATGCCAGGATTAGGAGACAGACCAAAGGTATCTCATCCTTTTCCCCATGGAAGTTACAGTCTCCTGATGGGAGATAGAAAATTACAAGGGACACATAGAGTTTTCTCACCCCAAAAAGGTCAGGAATAGTCTCACTAACATGATACCAGGCAGACATGTGAAAAAAGGAAGAGTCACATCAGCATCCTGAAGAGTGTTTCGAGCCATGGGAACGGTGCTGGCAGAGGCCGTATAAGGGGTTGCAGAGAAGCCAAGAGGCAGTGTACCTGGTGGGCTGGGCAGTGAGGGGAGCACTCCTGGAGACAGGACAGCAGAGATGGTCAGAGGACAGATCATGTGGGCCGTGGAGGTGGCAGAAAGGCCTCTCATCAGGGGAATAGGATGGGGAACATATGGAGCACTATGAGCAGAGTAATGACATGAACCGACTTCCTTCTGGCTGGAGGGGTGGCAGAGAACCAGAAGCAGGAAGATCAGCCTATTGCAATACTCAAGTGGGACACGACAATGGCCTGAACAAGGTGTGGTCAGTGCATAAACGTTTAGAGCCTGCATATATATGTATATTCTTTAAAGTATAGCCACTAGAACTGGGGAGCAGAGGGGAGCCAAGGATGAGTGAGGATATGGCTTGAGCAACTGAAAAATGAAGATGGAGAACACATTTTAGAGTGGAAATCAGGGCTTGGCTTTTATTTATTTATTTATTTATTTTTATTCTTGGGAGGAGGGACACAATGGTCATAGGCCTGCGCTTATTTTGTTATGAGTGGAGGTTGAAGGTCTGTATGAGGCTCTAAGCATTTCACTGGCACAGTCGTCAGACAGCCAGCGTTGGCAACACCCATGCTTGTGTGGGCACCCCTCTTCCTGCCGGGCTTCTAAGAGTCACAGCACATGTTCTCCCTGAATACTGTGTCACTGCCCAGCAAAACAGACTTGCCCTCTCAGAGGCTCCAACGTAGGACCTTCAGGTTATGAGACTGATGCACTGCCCACTGCACTAAGAGGACTTCTAGGAGTTTAGCTTTTAGACATGTTAAGTCTTGAAATATCTGTTAGAAAAGAAAGTGGTATATATATATATATATATATATATATATTGAATATGTAATATTCTGGAGTTCAGAGGAAAAAGCTAAGCTAGAACATACACTGGTAGCCATTGAAATGTAAAATGTACCTTAAACCGAGATACTGGATGAGTGCACCTGGGAGCAGGTGCACATGCAGACACGGTCAGGAGCTCTGATCTAGTTAAGAGGTGCCCAGGTGGGGAGGAATAAGTAAAAGATTTTTTTTTTTTAAATATCTAGAGATTTAGGAAAACCATAAGAGTAAAATCTTGGGGATGAAGTGGAGAAGTATTTCATGAAGAATGAAGTGATCAGCTGACTCAAATACTGCTGATGGGTTGAGTTGGTGAGAAGTAAGGATGGGTCACAGGATCAAGCAAAGCAAGGTTCACTAGTAACTGGACAAGAGTTGTTTTGGTATGTGGCCAACTTATAAAGGCTTGACTGGAGGAGGTTCAAGGCAGCAGGGGAAGGGAGAACTTAGAAACAGAGACAACTCTTTTGAGGAGTTCTTCCTGTAAAGGGAAGGAGAGAAACAGGGCAGTAACCTTAGGTTGTACTTCCACAGAAGTGAAAACGAGGAAAGGACGGAGGCTGGGCACTCTAGAACCATCAAGCAGCGTCAACAAAACAAAGAGGGGAGTGAAAGGAGAAAGGAGAGGCAGCAGGAGCCTAAAAGGGGAGGACGGCGTAAGAGATTCCAGAGAAAGGAAGGCTCTGGCCAGTGCACTGAAAGCCCAGGTTTCTGTGCTAGGAAGGAGCAACTGTTTTGAACAGAACCATGCCACTGCTAGACAAGACTGCCTCTACCGGCGGGTTGTAAGCTCCAGTCACAACCACCTTTCCTTCTGCTCAACTTCCATGGGATGGCCTTCATGTTGGCCTCTATTACAATGAGCTGCATGCTGGCAGATACTGTAAAATCAGTCCGGAGGAACGAGAAGTAGGAAAGAAGAGTAGCAGTGAGGCATCAGTGACAGGGGATGAGGAAAGGATAATATGAAATAAGCTCACTACCCATGCAGAGTAGAAAGCCTAACCAGGACAGGCGGAAAGGGAAAACTGCACACAAATTCCCCGCAAGCCTCGCGCGCCTCACCAGTTAAGAGGAGTTACAGGACCAAATGACTAGATGATCCTAATGAAGCTTAGAAGAAATCTTAAATAAAACCATGAGTTCTACAGCCAAGTAAAAGGAAAAATACCATAATCAAATAAAATACAGAAAAAACACACTTAAACTTGGGATGTTTTGATGTCTTTAAACCTAAGAATACATAAAGTGACAAGTGACAGCAAACCAGCAAGAGCTGCAGGGAGCACCAAAATCACAGGAGCAGGAGGGGAAGGGGAAGCCCACCAATCGGCGTGCAGCATCTGGAAGGCAGCGGAGGGCCAAGAAAAACAGTTCCCAGGTAGCCGAATGAGCACAAGGTTTCAAGGCAGGTATGCTTAACAGGAATAAGCGCAGACGTTGGATTTAGCAACATGAGTCATCTGTCAGGGGCCAGGCAGTAAGTAGTGCGTCAGGGAGCGAATGCACGGTCACACCTGGGAGTCCGTTCTTCAGATGCGAGAGGCAAATCAGCGTACATTTTAAAGGGGAGACATTTGGACATTTGCAGGGGACAGAAGTCAATGGTAGGAAAGTTTAAGGCTCAGGAGAGTTGAAATAATTAAAAGGAATGGTTCATGCATGAATCAGGAAAGAAAGTATGCAATTCAGAATACAAGTAGAATCTACTTAGGCTTGGAAAGAACCTCCCTTCTGCTGAGATGCAGACATGCGCTGGTAAGAGCAAGCTGAGTAGCCTGGTGGCCTCTTCTTCAGACTTTGACAATAGGAAAGAAGCCCATCTTCACAGGAAAGGAAACCACTCCTAGTACCTCCCTGGGAGCTACGCATGTTCCCAGGTGCCTTTGTTGAGGTTCTCTCACAGAAGCCTGATGTATCTGATTCCATCTAATATTCTAATAATGCTTTACCGTGTTTTTCCACATTAAAATAACATGCCCAATTTTAAAAATCAGCATCTGAACCACAATTTATATTGATAAAGTTTACAAAAAAATTACCCTTGAAAATGTTGGAAGGAAGCTAAAGTTGACAGAATATTAAACATACCAAAGACTTGTCTATCTCCTGTCAACATTTAAAAGTTATCAGCCAACTTCTTCCATTATTCCACCAACTCAAACTTCAACAACCCATTCTTAAAGCCAGACATGGACCTTCCACCCCCTGAAGCAGCTCCATGAAACTCTACTTGCCCCTCTCACCACAAGCTGCCATCCTCCCGGCTACACCTGCTCTCCAACTGCATCAAGGCTGACCTGAAGATTCTCTACCAGGCCTCACTGTCTCCCCAGCCTAAAACCCACGGCCCATCATTGAGCTACTTTCCCAGCAGCCCTTCCTCAATTGCTTTCCTCCTCCTTTTCTGTAGTGCCCACCCACTCTAAAAAGTTTCAATGCAGTATTAGGCCAACAACACAAATTACCACTCAAACCTACTACAAAAACAAACATTACTAGTGAAAAACCCTACAGCCACCACAGGTGTTTGAATCTGAAAGGACTTTGGATGAGCTTCCTCTCTCATTCTCCCAAACCTGCTTCCCGACTCCAGAGACAACGTGTGTTCAGCATATGAGGACGTAAGCATATTCTCCTCCACTTCCGAGTAAGTGACATTACAAGGCACAAACCTTCACAGGATACTCTATGTCCCACCTGGCACACTGCTCAGAAATAAAATGACTAGGAACAACCTGCCAGGAGGACAGGGCCAGGTATGCCTGTTCATGGAGTCCTTGCAGCAGTTCAGGGTGGTCCACACAGCTGACCAGGACTTCTACTGTTCTTGGTCCCCAAAAGACAGTTCGGGTGCGGGAGGACACTCCCCACAGAAACCAATATTTCTTAACAACCCCACAGGAACAGTTTCCAAGGTCTCAGCAGGGAAACGCCCATTACAAGAGTCATTATACAGGCAACCCACCAGCTATTAACAGATCTTCCATTCCAGATGCAACTAACCTGTGAGGGGTCATTTTTACGTTCTCTGGTAGTGCAACTGAAATTTCACTTTTATCAGGTTTTAGAAACCAGGGATCAATGCTAGAAATTAACATAAGGTCAAATTTTCATGCAGTGAGAACACTTTAACCCTAAATCCCAAATCCTTTTTCTAGCCTAAAAATTCAAAATCAATAATTTCTTAACAGGACTTAACTACTTTTGACAAGCCACTTTTTTTTCTTATACTTCTCCTAAATCACCTGATGGCACATTTGTTAGGTCAGAAATCTAATGGTTATCCTCAATTCTTTCTTCTCTTATATTCAAGTAACACATTTCATTAATGTTGTCCTAAATATCTCTTAATTTGTTCCTTTCTATCTGCAATGCAAATGCTATTTTTTGCAGTCTAATTTATGTCATGCTTCCATGTGTTTTGCACATAGAATTCTATCTGCTTAGAGGCAATTAACCTTTGTCTGTCATTTGACAAATCCATCAGTTAGAAGACTGATTATTTACTCTCTTTTCTGACTTATTCCCTAACCTTTAATTATTCCCTCATCTGAACTATACCTGCATCTTGTGATCCAATTTACCAAAGCTGACAAAAATTAGAAAGTATGTGTATAGTTACCTCTGAACAAAGTGGGGGTTAGGAGCACTAACATCCCCCACAGTGAAAAATCCACATATATAACTACTGACTCCCTGAAAACTTTACTAATAGCCTACTGCTCACTAGAAACCTTACCAATAACATAGTTGATGCATATTATGTATGTTAAATTATATACTGTATTCTTACAATAAAGCTAGAAAAACTTTTTCAAATTGTTGCAAGTCTCTGAAAAATTTTCCAACATCTATATTGAAAAAAATATGCATTTAAGCAGACCCGTGTAGTTTAAATCCATGTTGTCTAAGGGCCAAGTGTATTTATTTAAAAGTAGAGTGACCAGGTAGCCAGCAGCTACCGAGAGGACAGTTTGGGACCTGTGCCCTCATGGAAGGTTAGAGTCAATCAAAGAAAACAATCCCAGCTCTTCAGAGAATCTGTGAAGCACTTTTGGAGTTAACGGTGAGCAGTGAGCCAATGTTCTTTCTTAATACCCAGCTCTTAATTTGGCCAGGCTGGTGTAATTTCCCTCATCAGTGTGATTTCTATGCCGCACTACATTTGCTTCCCTTCATGTTGTCCACAATAGACCTCATATAAGGAACTCAAGGTCAGGGGTGGTCTCTTTACTACCTATGTATATCCGGTGCCTACACTGAAATTAAAGAAGTGACTTCATGAAATGTTACATCAGTAGGGTAGATGTGGTTAACATAAAAATGTTTTCTTTCTTTCTAACCTTAAACATGATTAAGCAAAACCAGAAAAATATTTAATTATTAATGCCTTACCTGTGTCTTACATCATACATCTCATTCCGAAATTCAGAAACTATAATTTGTGGTCGTGAGGTTCCTCGTGAATAAAACCTTTCCATCAATGCCTGAAGGACTCTTTCATCAGCATGATTATGGCAACAATAGGCTTGCAGAAGTCCTTTTAAACAAGATTCAATAGCCAGAGCAAGTTCAGGGTCCCGAAGATGAATGCAAGCCCCTAAAAGTCAAAGATAATTATTAAAAGGCCCATAAATGCTTATTTTGAAATATTAATTTAATGATTTTATTGTGAAAGTTCATAAATGACTTTAAAATATTTTCACATTAAGGTAGCTTAAATGATATTACAGACCTTTAACTGAACAGGAAATCTTCACATACCCACTGGATATACTGGGGGAAAAAACTCACCAAATACTGTGAAAAAAACTGTCCCACTCTAATGTAAATCAACACTTACGTGGTTTTTCCACGTAAGTTTATATCATCCCAGCCTCTGAATGGTGTTCTGGAAACCCCAAACCAAAAGGTTTATAGATTATTATTTTCTGTAAAACTGATCAGTATTGGGATTTTAGACTCAGAGATAGAAAAAAATGCCTCGTCCATTGAAACAGATCCTGGTATAGAGGAACATATCACTTAAATGAAGAGATATTACCACAATATATAATACAGGATATAATACTGTACTTACACAGTAACACAGTACTTTACTAACAAAATGTATTTATATTTATGTCATTTTTATCTAATGATGTATAGGATTGAAGATAACTCCTAAGGAGAATTCAAATGATACATACATTTCTTAATTTCATGTATATATGGGGAAAATTAAATAACCCCAGATTTTATAGTTGGAAGAGGGCTTAGAAACAAAGTTGTCCAACCTTAATAGAAACTAAGAAAAGTCATTTTACAACGGTGACAGAAACTCAGGTGGTGAATGTTCTTTTGATTGTATCTTGAGGTCACCGGATTTTCTAACTAATCAATGTCATTCAAATTAGTTCATTCATTTATTCATTCATTCAGGAAAAAAATCAGATTACTCAACTCTGCAATTATTTTTCCTTTTCATAAATTCTCTTTCGTTTGGCTATTTTATACTTTAAAGAAACAAAAGGAAAGTAGCAAAGTTTAAACTGACTTTCATCATTATCTCTTAAATGTTCTTTGTTAACAGAGTTTTAAAACTAGATTCAATAGACCCCTTCCTTAAAATAAAAACTTGTATCTAATGTTTATTACATCTTGTAAATGATGACAAATACCTAAAGGGCCTATAGGTTTATAGGTAAAAAGCCCACGTTTATAAGCATCATCTATGGCATCAAGAAGAGCTGGCACATGAGGGCCAAATCGTTTTAGTCGATCAGTTTTACTATCTTTCAATTCCTTCAGTTGCCTCTGATTATAGTTCAGTACATGCTTCACGTCTAATTCTTCTCTCCTAAAAAAGTGCGAGAACAGAACAGGTATGTGATACAGTTACACAGACATGCTCAACCTTTTCCCCTAACACCTGCCTGCCAGTGAATAACCCAGCTACACTAAAAACTAAAAGCAGATTTATTTGAAAATAACTATGTTACTAGAGAAAAATAGAAGTCCTCAAAACAGCATAAACAAAAAAAAAAGCCACAATGATGAGGGCTAGGAATCCCAGAAATAGTCCAACTCTCCAAGTGTGAGACAAGTCTAGGAAAAGTAATTTTAAAAGATCCCTTACATGTAGAAGAAACAAAAAACCATGTTTTCTCTTTTCATATAAAAAGCAAAACATGATTTTTAAATAATTGAAAAAAACCATCTAAGGATTTTGACACTTACCTAATTCTGATGCTTTCTTCTTTGTCCTTTTCTATGGCTTGATGAAACTGCTCAACCTCTTGACTGACTGAACTTTCTTGATCCTTTAATGCCTTTACTCTCTCTTTTAACCAAGATATTTTTTTTTGCCTTTCCAAGCACTCCGATTCCAAAGATTGATCAGTACTAACAGTAAATAATCCAAAGGTAAATATGTTAAATGGAAAAGTCTAACATTTAAAAAACAAAGCAATGTGATAAAATTCCTTTAGTAATAATACAGAAAATATGACCCTCCATTTCACCTAGATTACTTTATTAGAGAATGAGACAATCATGAAAATTGAAAAGTAACTATGTTACCTTTTCTTTAGCTCCTCAATTCTTTTGCAAAGCTGTTCATCATCTTTCATTAATGCTCTATACTCATTTAGGGAACGGTTATATAAAACCTAACAAAAAATTAGACACACATCAGTAAAATGAAAAAACAAATATCCCATTCAAGTCCACTTCCGCCATATCTTTAAATCAGAGGCTGAATATGTGCAGAAATAGATTTTTAAAACAAAGTACATAAATGGCCATATGAAACATTCTTATATCTGAAAGCAAGATAGATTATATTTGATAGGCAGTTGTTAATATTCTAGGTTGGGAAATTTCCCTCACCTCAGCTTCATTATAGACCCTTTTCTTAGCAGTCACATCTGTTTTCAGTGCCAAACATTCTGGTGCTCGATCATTTGTCTCCTGAATAATCTTTTCCAGTCTATCTTGAATATCCTTGTATTTGTTTTCTGCTTCATTAAGTCTGACCTTTAAGAAAATAACACTGTTGGGTATATTTTATTTTTCTTCAACAGAAAAAAAATTAAATTATTTATAGCTCACATCCCAATACTAAGCTTAATTTCATTCTGACTAAACTCAAGACATTGGATAAGCAAACATAATTACATAAAATAATAAAATATAATTTTAATTCCACATTTAGTTATCCAATAGAAGTGCTATCTTCTAGGGATACAAAGATACAGTAACAGTTATCTTCAAGTGACTCAATTAAGGGAGATTGACACAATCTAGCGAGAAACAGGTATGCTAATTGATCATACATTTTGTGTACAACAGGGTATGTCTACTTCTGATTGTGGGAGCGCAGACAAAGAACCCACACGTCTGCCAAAAAAGTCAGGAATGCCTTCAAAGCAGAAGTAGCATTTGGGCTGAGTCATGAAAGAGCAATCCAACTGTTCTGGGAGAAAAGTTGGGGAAGGATATTAGAGAGGCAGATGGAAAAGCACATAGAAAGAAATTAATACATATTTTATGCATTAAAAATATTTCTGGAGCTTAAGCTTCGAGGGTACTGTTGGGAAATGAAGTGAAGACGTAGAAGGGTCTTACTCCCACACTGAACAGTTTACAACTTACCCCTGTAGACAACAGAGATATAAGAAATGACCAAATCTACAATGTTAAATCACTCTGAAAGCACATGGAAGGCTGGGTCGAAGGAAAAATTAAAGGAAACAACTTCAGCATGAAGTTAATATGCTAATCTGGAGCAAAAATAATTAGGGACAAATAGAGCAATGACAATAGGAATGTATTAGAAGGGACATATATGGGAACTATTTAGATCAGGGAATAGTGAACTTCTCTAGAAAGACCCAGAGAGTACATATTTCAGGCTGTGGGTCATATAGTCTTTGTTAAAGTTATTCAACTAGACATACTAAGTCTGAAGTATCTGGAACATGCAGATACTTATGAGAAGATGGATATTTAAATCAAGTGCTCAAGGCTGAATAGGAGATAGATTAGGGAATTGACAGAAGATGGGGTATTAAGGAAACATTCCATAGACTGGTAATGAAGTTCTATTACTAAAACATCAATAGCATAATGTTATGTTTTGTTTTATGTTGTTTTTATAAAAACTGAAGTTGGCATGAGCAATTTTTTCCTGGACACATCCTCGGGCAACAGAACAAAATAAAAAATGAACAGGTGGGACTACATCAAACAAAAACTTCTAGACAGCAAAGGACACCATCAGCAAAACAAAAAGGCATCCTATAGTATGGGAGAATATATTTGTAAACGACTCATCTGACAAGGGGTTAACATCCAAAATACATAAAGAACTCATACACCTCAATACCCAAAAAACAAATATCCTGATTAAAAAATAGGCGGAGGACCTGAACAGACACTTCTCTGAAGAAGAAACCCAGATGGCCCCCAGGCACATGTAAAGACGCTCCACACCACTGACCATCAGGGAAAGGCAAATTAAAACCACAGTGAGATGTCACCTTACAGTGGTTAGAATGGCCACTATCCAAAGACAAACAACGAATGCTGGCGAAGATGCAGAAAAATAGGAACCCTCCCTACACCATTGGTGGGAATGTAAATTGGTGCAACCACTGTGGAAAGCAATATGGAGGTTCCTCAAAAAACTAAAAATAGAAATACCATTCAATCCAGTAATTCTACATCCAGGAATTTACCCAAAGAAAACAAAATCCCTAATTCGAAAAGATATATGCACCCCTATGTTTATCACCACACTATTTGTAACAGCCAAAACATGGAAGCAACTTAGGTGTCCATCAATAGATGGGTGGATAAAGATGTGGTATGTGTACACAATGAGGTATTATTCAGCCATAAAAAGAAACGAAACCCTGCCATTTGCAACAACATGGATGGATCTAGAGGTTATTTTGCTCAATGAAATAAGCCAGGCAGAGAAAGACAAAGGCTTATGATTTCATTAATTTGTGGAGTATAAAAACAAAGCAAAAACAGAGAGAACAAAATAGCAACAGACTTATAGACACTGAGAAATTACTAGTAACCACTAGAGGGAAGGGTTGGGGCAGGTGGGTGGGAGAGAGGGATAAAGGGACACAATAATTCTCCATGGTAATCTAAGTTAATCACAGGGATGGTAGTTCAACATGGAGAATACAGTCATGATTTTGTAACATCTTTCTCTAGTAACTGCACTAGAGGAGGTGAGGACTTGATAATGTGGGTAACTGTTGAGCCACTGTGATATACAACTGAAACAAACATAAGATTGTATATTAACGATACTTTAAAAAATACTGAAGTTGGTATTGGTGTTACACAAACTGAACATAATTCCTCATTCTCAGTTTCAAATTAGATTAACACAAGTTAAAAGTCTGCTTTTGATATCACTTCTTCAGAAATCTTTCATTCAACAGTCATTCAATAATCAATAAGTGAGCATATACTGTATAAAGGGCTTTATGTAAGACATGATGAGGAAGAATGGAAATATAAGACAATCCTTACCCTCCAGAAATTTACCATTTACTACACAGAGTGCCCAATACTTAAGTGGAGCAAATACCTATAGAAACAAGTAACACCCGGCCTCAAGATCCTCCCTTTCCCATTTGAAAATCAGGTGAGCATCTGTTCCTCAGGCTGGAGTCCATTTTTAGACTGGGGAATATCTAAAGAGGAAATTAACTTAAGGTCTTCCCATATGACAAGCTAAGAAATGAGATGGAGAAGAATTTGGTGAAAATTTCAGACTCTTCTCTCAGAAATGAGTATTTCAGGTG
This sequence comes from Manis javanica, assembly GCF_040802235.1. Lineage (NCBI taxonomy): Eukaryota > Metazoa > Chordata > Mammalia > Pholidota > Manidae > Manis > Manis javanica. Next base: position 229,580,068 of record NC_133156.1, on the reverse strand, counting down.
GCATTGGGTGAATTTCCATTTACTCCCAGAAGAGGGAGTAAGAAACTCAGCCCAGAGATCACTGTAAATGGACTATCGTCACTGTTAGTTTTGCTTACTAATCCATTACCTTTGATGGACTGTCATAATCCTTCAAAGGAAAAAGACCTATCTACTTGTCCTGGAGGCGGACAGGAAAAAGTAAGGTGAGGAAGATTACATCCTATACAACAACCAAGCACAGGGGTCAAAAACTCCTAAGCAGAAGAAAATACTACAAGGTGAAGGCACCCACACTGAGTATATGGAGGCTCCTATAAAGAAAGAAAAGGCTGGAAGTTCTACTTTTGGCAAGACAGTGTGAGGAATTCCACAGTGGTGGCTGCACACCTTGTGAATGTCCTCAAAAACCACTGAATTATATGACATCTATATGACATCTCAATAAAGCTATTGAAAAGAAAATGAAAAAGTGAGTATAAACAGTGGATCTGCTATATGATAACCAAGTGGAAACCTCCAACAATTACTGCTTTTATTTACCACTCACCAACTTATAGCTTGAGGCCCAAGTGAAAAACACTCTTGTGGCTTTCTTGAATCTTAGGTAAATAGTGTAATCCCTACCTGGGCATTTTAGATCGCACTGTAAAATTAACCTTAACAGACCTAATTGCTGGTCCCATACCTATTCCACCTACATGAAATCCCTAGATGGTTCTGGGCCCCAAATCTCAGTTCCCTGAAAGTTCCATCAGCTATCTTTGGGCACAGGGTTCAGTTCTGAATTCTTCTACTTCATGATACTTTGCTTTAATCCCTTCCTAATGAACTATTATCCTAGCACCCATGTTTTCACTACTTAATGAGTAAAAGCTTCATGCTCTAGCATCTCTAGTCGGCAACAAAGTGTCATTGTCCACATGCATGAATTGAGTTCTACATCACGAAACTCAACTGGCTGATCACATCCAAATACAGTACTCTTTTTAAAAGAGAACTGACACAATAGTCTTTGAACAAGTTTAGGTCGGCTTCACATCAATAATAAATACAAATAGATACACAGGTTGAAACAATTGTTTTTGTAGGCCATAAATAGTCTAATAGCAGTAATTTCATATGATTCAACCTACTAAATCTGTACAAAAATACTATAATTACCTGCTGGTCTTCCATTTTCCTATCAAGTCTAGCAGCACGATCTTCTCCAATTTTGATATTATCTCTGATAGCATTCAACTGTTTTTCAATTTCATTGACCTGAAAAGGAGTTAAATAATGAATCATGTATAAAATTAACTGCAACCAAATGTATTCTATGTATTACAAAAGTAAGTGAACAAGTAAGTAAAAATTACCACTGCCCAAGCCATTTCATGTTTCAATTCTTCTAAATTATTCTTCATTGTACTTAAACCAGCAATGCTTTGAAAACGTTCTTCTTTCTCCAAACACTGCCTCTTTAGTTCAATAAGCCGCTTTAAAAAAGAAAAGATTTGTTACTAACAGAAAAGACAAGTCTTTTTACAAATGTATGTATTTTGAATACAATGCTTTAACAGTGCTAAAAAAGATTTGCTAGTCATGACTCCTAAAAGGCAAAAATAAAAGTAGTTTTGTCCTTTGGTATAGTTTCACTAAGCACAATAATTTTGTTAATTTCTGCACTATAAAAATAGCCGAATATTCTTCAGATGAAGAAGAGCAAAGGAATAAACTGTTTCAAGACCACACAAGTATAGACAAACCACAAAACTCAGTTTCCTATTTACTCTCAATCCATAGCTGATAGACAGACTGGTCTGTTCTTTTGGGCAAAGGATACCTGTACCCATTCAAAAGATTACAAAAGGCTCAAAATAAATTTATTTCCAAAAATCAAAGAAGTTTGAAAAATTTTTCTTACCTATGTTCTCTTAGTAATTAATAAATAAAATCATCAGACAAATATTAAATATAATGACATTAGAACAGCTTCTGATGAGGCTTCTGGATTTTATAGTCTGTACACCTGGGTGGATGGCCTCTCCCCGTCATGCATGTTCTCATGTTCGACTAGGGCCTTACACCGTAGAGCTTATTGTGTTTCCCCGTCCAGGTCACTTTCCCATTCTCCAGGATTATTTCTACCCATTATCACTCTCTTCAGACCTCACACCCCCTGCCACCCGAATCTCTCTTATTCTCCGTTTTTCTTATTTCAGATAATTCAGTAGCCATTTTAGACTAAAAATCTAAGCAGCCATGCCTTCCTCCTGCTGCAAAAGAAAAGTGGCTTCATTACACTTAAATCCAGTCCCCACTTCCTACCTATTTTGGATGCTACCATCCTCTTCTGCCTCCTCAGCAGGTCTAAATAAGCTGGGTTTTTTTCACCCCATCTTTGCAAATGATGGTTTTCACCTCACCCTCTTCACTGACTCCTTCTCATTATCATGTTTAAATCTTTACTCACTTATTTTCCCAATTACAAACAAGAGCTTCACCATCCACCCCCGGGCACCGCCCCCCCGCCTCTGCCAGTCTTCCTCTCTTTCCATCCAAGTTTTGTGGAAATTATCTGTATCTCTTCTGTTTCCTCACATTTTCAGGCCCACAAATCTGGCTTCTGTTTTCACCACTACAGAAACTTGTCTTGCCACAGGCTTCTCTGAAGATTATGTCACTGAATACAGTGAGAATCTGTCAATCCTTGTGGTGTCTTCCCACTCAGTACAGCTCAGACATTACGACTTTCTCCCCAAACCCTCTCTTTCCTTGGCTTCTATTGCTTCCGTGAGCATTTCTTATGGCTCAGGACGGGGCACACTTTCCTGAGGCACTCCCAGGACTCAGATATCAACAACATCCTGACGGCTCGTAAATTTTTTGCATCTAGATTTGACTTCTGTATTCCTAACTCATGCCCAACTGTCCACTTTGTATTTATCCTTGAATGCTTTATAAATACCTCAAAATGAATGTGGTTCAAAGTGGAATTCATCATCTTTAAAGAAATTAAATTCATCATCTTATAAGAAAAAAAGTCAGAAAAGAAAAACTGTCTTCTCTTCCAAGCTTCGTATCTTAAGAAACTTACTCTACCGCTCTGGTTATTAATCTAGAGGTCATCTGGTCACTGTTGATGACTTTACCCCTCCATGTCCCATAATAACAACTGTCCGAATCATTTCAAAACCCTGCTCTCCATTACCTTACCCTAACTTACATGGTTATCACCTCTTTAGACAATGACAACATCTCCTTTACCAATCTCTCCACATTTGCTCTTTCTTCCCTTATAGCAATTCACTCTTTCCTAGAGCAGAGCAATCTATTGAAAATACAAACTTATACACCCCTATATGTTTACCACAGCACTATTTCCAATAGTGTAGTAAAAATGCAGTATTTCCAGAATCTCTCGCCTGGCCTTAGTGCATCTCTGTATCAAGAGGTGTTTCAATAGGTAATTAAAAGGGCCAGTGAGGGCTTATCTGGACCAGAGAGGTTAGGTGGGATCTCTTCTTCTGCAGCCGGGTCACAAGAGACATGGGACAGCTGCTTGTAAGAAATAAACAGGTTTCTCTCACTTTGTTTCTCCCTTTGACTGATTTAGGTTTCAAAGGTACTTTACTCCAGCATATTCCCCCCAAAGTTACAAATAGCCAAGATATGGAAGCAACCTAAGTGTCCATCAGTAGATGAATGGATAAAGAAGATTTGGCACATATACACAATGGAATATTATTCAGCTGTAAGCAAAAAACAAATCCTATCATTTGCAACAACATGGATGGAGCTAGAGGGTGTTATGCTCAATGAAATAAGCCAGGCAGAGAAGGACAAGTACCAAATGACTTCACTCATGTGTGGAGCATAACAACAAAGCAAAACTGAAGGAACAGGAACAGCAGCAGACTCACAGACTCTTTAAGAAAAGTCTAGCAGTTACCAAAGGGAAGGGGTTGGGGAGGGTGGGTGGAGAGGAAGAGAGAAGGGATTAAGGGGCATTATAATTAGCACTCACAATATAGGCAGGTCATAGGGAAGGCAGTATAGCACAGAGAAGACTAGTAATGACTCTATAGCATCTTATTATGCTGATGGACAGTGACTGCAATGGGGTGGCAGGGGACTTGATAATATGTGTGTATGTTGAAACCACAATGCTGCTCATGTGAAACCTTCATTAAGATTGTATATCAGTTAGACCTTAATTGAAAAAAAAAAGAAAATACACATTTAACCAATTATCCACATTCCTATGTTCTACTGTCCGTAGTTTTACAAAGTCCTCCATGATCTGGCCTCTTATTTCTCACTCTTGTGTTCTTTACTTCAGCCAAAACAGAATTCTTTGCACTTGTTAAAAGCACCTGAGTCTTGCCTGAGGCTATACCATGTTCATTATTTGGAACACCCTTCTTTACTTCACCATCTCATGCCTAGTATTATTCATCTTTTACTCCTCATCTTGACATCACTTCCTTAACATCAACTCGTCTCCCACTGCCCTACCCGCTCCTCCTCCCATGCTGGACCCTATTAAGTGCACAAATCTTTTCCTCAACTCCTTTACTAGTGCTCACTATACTCAATTTATTTGCCTCTGTTTCTCGCTGAATAGTTATATCTATGACCCCAAGACTCTGATATTTATTTGCTGTCATACAGGCAACTGAAGCACAATGCTAGGAGGAATGTGGTCGGAACTTCAGGTCTGCTGACTGAAGAACTTCCAGTTTCTAACCTTCACGTATTATTTCTTAGAGATTTTGCTATTCAAACCCAGAATTCATCTTGAGAATACAGGGTAGTTAACTGATTGGAAATAAAGTTCTTATTAAGTCCCTATGTCTGCTACATGGCATAGGGAAGTGCTTCTTAAAACTTTATAATCAAAGTACCTTTAATTACTGATGACAGAGTATACCAGGGAGAAAAAGTGGGTGTTTGGCCCTGAGCTGTCTGAAGCAAACAAATTTCTCTAAAGTCCTGATTTATTATCTTTAAAGTAAAGAATATAATACGTACTATGTACATGTGTTTGAATAAGCAAATATTTCCTTTCCCCAATAATAACACTGATACACTCTGAATTCTGTGGTTTATGGTACCTTATTGCACACTGACACATGCCCCAGGTTTAAAGGGATAATAATGTGGGGGATAAAAATAATTATGCTCATCCTTGCCTTTTGAGTTTTCACTTCATGAACCATACAACTATAGACCTAATTTTAAATATGCATTCCTCAAAAACATAAAGTAAAAAGGTCAGTGTAATAGCTAATGAATTTGACTGAGTCAATCAATAAATAGTACAATTCTGTCTCAAAAGAACAAGCTAAAAAGTTGCTAAAAGCTCAACTTATATAAAACTAACAAAAGAACAAGATACAGAATTACAAAAAATTAGCAGGACTTGATGAACAGCTGAAAAGTCTAAGCTTTATGATTTTGAGGTCTCTGATTATCAGAAAGAAGGTTTGATCTTCAGGAATCTAAACAAGAAAGAGTAAGAACACAAATTTAAGTCAAGTCATGCTGGCTTGAGTGATTTCAAACTGAAGCAGATTTGCACAGCTGCCAAGTTGTTGTGTGCTGATGTGACAGTTATTACCCAGCCATCAGTGCTTAATGATGCTAGCACTTTACTAGAGTAGTGCAAGTTAACCACTGTGTGTAATTATAAATGTGTATCAGGCTTAATATCAGCTTGGCTTGTGCTTAAAGGTATTATCACAGTTTTTAAACTACTTACAGTGGGAATTAGTGATACCTTATTGTAGAACCCATCAGTCACATACCAAGGGATAAGCATGTAAGATACTGCCCTGTCCTCCAGTTGGTAGCCTAACAAAGTAAGATGTGTACATACATACCTATTACTACAAAATGAAAATGGCTAATAAACACCTTGAATATAAAACCACACTTCACAGTTTACAGTGCTATAAAAGTATTCATTTTATATACCTATATATCTATATTTAGTGTATAATTTTAAAAAACCATTTATCTTATAAGTACTATAGGAATTTTTCAAAAACATTTGCATTAAGCATTTGCAAACCTCTTCTCCTTGACTTATCTGCTCCTTTGTTCTTTCTTTTGTTTCCATAATGTATGAATAATCTTCCTTCATCTGTTCAAGTTGGGTTGCTTTCATGAAGAACTATATCAACAATAAGAAAAACACAATTAGGAGTTTGTAAATTTCCACGGAACAGTGAAAAGAAGAACTTGGTCTCTGAAAACTTTTAGACTAATTATGTTTAAAAAAACATTAAAAACACACTTCAGCAAATACACTTAAACACACAAGAACATATTTTATTTCAGACCCCAAATTTACTTAACCTGCTATGCTCACATCTTACACGCTCATTTGCAAAAGCTCTTAAAACCCCATGGAAGAAAACACTTTTGGCCTGATAGTAATACCATTTTGAAAGCTCATTTTCACTGATTCTTCCATTCTTTAAGCAAATATGAAAACAGAAGACATTCGTAACCTTCATCTTAGCAGATCTTAAAACTTAAGAAAAGGAAATACCAAAACACAAGCAAAAGTTCCACCTTAAGTTTTAGTAGTAGTCCAATATTTTATTAGCTTTTTAAGTTTTTCAATAATTTAAGGTTTAAGAGCTATTATGTATATATATATATGGCCAATCATTACCTTCTATTTCTTTAAAGAAAATAATCATCCATTCTCATTCAGACTTAAAAGCCAAAAAGTGAAAGCAAGGATTTACCCAGAAAATTCTACTTCCATGTTACTTAACAATTTTCTAAACTATTCCTACAATATGACTTTAAATAGGTGGCTTAAAAAATACTCAGTATTTATTATGGGAAGAAGAGTTATATTCAGTGTATATACTGAATGGACAGCAGTGGTGCGGGAGGTTAAGTTTAGATGGACTTTGGTGCTCCCTACTTTGTATTTGTCCCCCTCATTTTTAGACTGCAGGAACTGCTTGCTCATCTCTTGTGTTAAAACAGAAACTGGATTATCCACCTGCAACAAACAAACAAAAGATTATTTCTGAATATTCTAGTCTAATGCATAAGACAAATGAACTGAAATGTACAATTGACGTATGGTGCCATTAAGAAGGTTAAACACTAGCCAAAGTTTTGAGGATTGGGTAGGTAAATACATGAAAGAAAAAAGTTAGAAATTTTTAATACTGAGAAGATATTTCGATATTTCAGGATACTAATAGTCAAAACTAATCATTCTGCCATTACATCAGGGCACAAGCACAAGAACTTTCTGAAGAAGTGCTTTTATTAGTAAGTTTTCATTTCTTTCATCTGTTTTATAAAGGCTGTCACTCCTATGCTATTGGTCAACCATCAGACCAGAGTGGGAAAAGCCACAGCACGGGAGTCAGCTGACAGTTCTTGTGTGGGCTCTGTTTCTGATCTCCTATGTAGCCTCTAGCAAGTTACATAGTTTCTCCAACTAAATACAAAAGTCCAACTTAGTTACTTTTAATCAGAATTATGAAAACAAGTTATTGTTTATATTTCTTATATCTGCTCCAGATTTCCCATTTGTTGTCATTTCTGCATGAAGATATTGTAAAACAAATGGAAATACTGGAGTCTATCTTTTGAGGGGGAGTCATTTTAAACAAGCCATTGCTTGAGTAAAATTATCTTTGGCTAAAAAGTTAAAATACGGTTAACAGTAAAATACAGGAACAGTTCAAAGTACAATGGAAAAATTTTTTTTAAAAAAATGCAGCATTTCAAAAAGATTCAGGGTCATTACTCATTCATATCTTTGGCATTAATAACAAAGTATTTATATGTTAGAAAATAATTCTGCTTGAAAGTTAGAGAATATATAGGACCAGTATAAATGAAAAAAATGTAAACTCCTTTATTTTACCATCGGTAAAATACTGATTGTACTTTGGTAGTATTCCAATGGCTAAAGTTTCCCTTTAAGTAAAATTTCGGGTCTTCTAAAATAATAAAAAACATTAATAAAGTTAAAGTATAAAGAAACATCAGATTCTGACTGCCACACCTGTTTTGCAAGGTCTGCCCTCCATCCTAACCTTTCCACTGATCATCTGACTTCTTGAAAGACCTACTGCAGTAGCCTGGATGACACTTTACTACCAGCTCTGGATTAAAAGCTTCACCAGAGTTTATATTCTTCTCTACATCTTTTTGATTAATAATTTGGTTCCTCATTTCTATATTACTCTAGGGATTACTTAAGAATCTTGTAGCTTTACCTGTCCAAGACCCTGGATCAGGCAAAAGGCAGTCAGAAAAGGGTAAGAAGGGGAGACATGAAGGACAAATATAATCAATACTTAAATACATTAAATCCTCTTCTCTCTCTAGGTTATTCTAGACCAGCACTGTCCAATGGAAATAAAATGCAAACCACACATACAATTTTAAATTTTCTAGTAGCTACATTAAAAACATAAAAAAGAAACAGGAAAAATTAGTTATAATAATACTTGTTTAACCTAATGTATCTAATACAGTATCACTTTACCATGTAATCAATATAAAAATTTAGCTATTTCTCTGCATTAAATTTCCAAAATCTCCAGTGTGTATTTCACACTACAGGACATCTCAGTTTGGACTCTGCACATTTCAAGTGCTCAATATCCACATGTGCTTAGCGGTTACTGTACTGGTAGTGCAGCTCTAGACCTTCTGTATTTTGATCAATGAACTTGAGTCCCATGAGAAGAGAACTAAGGAGGTTAGGATAACAATTATCTTCAAGCATTCCAAAAGAGAATTAAGTAAGTTTTACATTCCCTAAGAAAGTGGGAGCTTAGAAAAACAGGCTTTATTCAACTTTTCACATAATAAAAACTTTCTAATAAATACAACTGTCCACAGAAGGAATCAGAAGCCTCAGGCGGAGGTGATTTGCCTACTACCGTCCACTCAAGTATCTGCTGAAGGGGCACCTGGTGGAGATTCCGCTATGGGTAGTTATGGTACGTGGCAGCTGTACTGGATGACCTTCAAAATTCTCCCAAACACTATGATTCCACAAATTCCAAAAAATCTGATTTTCCTGATTTTTTCTTAACAAATTGTCCTGTGTTCTAATCTCAAATGTACTTGTATCTGCTTTTCTCCAGATTTTAATAATTATTTTTTCTAAACCTGTGTTGTCTGGTATGTAAGCTAGTAGCTATGTGAGGCTCTTTACACTTAAGCAAAATTAAATACAGTTAAAAATTTCGACTTCTCAGTCACACATTTCAGGTGCTCAAGAGCAATTCATGGCTAATGGCTACCCCATCAGAAAGCAAATACAGAATATTTCTACCATCACAGACGTTTCTCCTGGACAGCTTTGTTCTAAACCAAACTGCCAAAGAGACCAGACTTGTAATTGTTCTTTTTCCTTAGTGACTAGTTTTGGCATTCTTACTCCTGGAATAAGGCCGGGTGGTATGACGGATAAAGCACTATATACAGCAAAACAGGGATACCTGGGTCCCCACCCAGGCTCTCCCAGTAACCAGGCCTTGACAACTCTAAGTGCAGATTTACTTTTTTCCAGCTCCTACTCTCTCACCTACAGAATAAAGGGTCTGGGTTAGATGACCTCCAGAGATAATTCCAGTGCTAATGTCCTAGGACTGTATATGCTCTGCCCTATTTCCAACTAGTCAGTCCAAATATCTTGGCAAACAGGACTCAAGCCTATCTCCTACAGTTACAATCAGTAACTCTGAAATACATAAAGAAATGCTTTTTTCTAGCATAAGCCACCTCTCTCAAAGATTTTAGCAACTGAATTTAGGAAATTATGATGCTGTTCTGACTAGAACAGCAGAAAACAAAAAATCTTTATAGCCTTTATTAACAAATTTTAACATAGACTGGTATAGACTACATGTTCTATTAAATTGAAGGTGTTATGTACTGAAAGTTCCTGTTAAATTTGTAAATTTTAAGGAACATCACTAATAATAGTTACATTCTTTCTGAGGTCAATTTACTCCCACAAGGCCATTTTAGTTCTACACCACAAATGAAATCACAATAAAAGTAATCAGTTCAGTTACATTAGTTAACCTGAGGCACAAATTTAGCCATTACCTGTATGTTAAAATGATCAAGAATTGCAATCAGCTCTTCTTTCCTAGTGGAAACCACAGTACCTAGTTGAGAGAAACACATAAAATGACCAGATTGTTTCTAGGGCAACAATACAGAAAGAATGAGCAATTATTTACAAATATCAGTACTGATTACTTTTCATTTTATCATTCAGAACACACACACACACACACATCTGAACGAACTGGGGTGATATATTAACCATGACACAAGTGCACGGAGGAGAAAGCAGCACACAGGGGCCCGACAGTACATCTCTCCTTCCCACAGCTGAACATTCCCTTACCTCCTCAGTTACTCTTAACAACCCCCTCCTCTTCTTGAATGTCCTTTTCCACCTTTTGCTAACCATCTCTTCCCACATGTGACCAAGACTACAGGGGGGAAAGATGTGCAGGGAGAGCAAAATGGCACAGTCTGTTTCAGACAGACCCAAATTCTGCTCACCCTAGTTCTGCTGCAGCATGTCCTGTGGTTACTAACTACATGTAATGTATGTATACACACATGTGTGCACACATGCAACCAACTCATCATTCTACAAGGTCTCCAACGACTAGCCTTTTCAGTGAATACCAACATTATTGCTTCCCTCCTTTCAACTGGTCATCTACTATATTTTATATGAAATGAGAAGAAATTTGTAACCAACCTGTTTCACTTTTTAGTTTGTAAGACCGACTTCCATCCACGCTGATGCGCTGCTGCACGATTATAGAGTTACCGTAGGCATTTGCTCTGTAGGCGTCATCTCCTCTGTTCCTCAGTGTTATGGAGACATCTGCAGAGCTGAAGCAGAAAGCCACATGGAGATACAGTGTAACTACAGTACCAGGTTACTCTGACTTCCAAAACCTACAAGTAATCTGGCTAATTCATTTGAAAGGTAGCCTGACACTAGCTGTTCATGACTGACAGGCTATTAGAGAATAATGTTAAAGATACATACCTAAGAAAAAAATTAAGTTGAGAGTAAGAGAAGCTTTATAAAAAATAACTAACTATTCTATTCATAACAGAAATGTTTGAACAGAGACATTAAAGTTTTGGTTGGTTCAGGTCATGTAGCTAAGTTACATGTCTCCCTATAAGCAGTGTGTGGCTGATACAATGCTGCCTGACTACTCTGAAATATTTAACAGTGTCATGCTGACAGCAAGCCTTTAAGGATGACAAAGGAAGAATTATAGTGAAATAATTACATTTTCTAAGAGCTCATGAAATAATTACATTTTCTAAGACTCAAAGAAAGCTACCTTAGTAATTCAGTGACCTGGCAATAAAGAAAAAGTATTTGATATCAAGAAATGCACAACTCAAAATTTCTTAAAGCTTCACTAGTTTTACAAAAGAATTGTTTTGAGAGACTTAGAAGTTTAAAACATTTATCCATGCATATTTTACTACATGGGGAAAAAAATCTTGACTTTTCTACTCTAACTTGTATTAAACTTGATAGAAAACCAAATAAAAAATGTTAATGAAGTAAATTAATAAATACATACTCATAATTTTCATAAACATAAAAGCTGGAAGTATTTTTTTCTTGGTCATATGAACATCTGCCAAAATGCAGAAGTCCTTTAATACAAAACTGCTTTAATTGGTAATTAAGTGAAATCATGAATAGAACAAATTTATCATATTCCAAAATTGTTCCCATTTGCAGGAATTGTAGGAAAAAATACTCAACATAAGCTAGCTCCACTGTAAACAGTGTGATGGCAGATACTTGGGAGGGTTTGCTCAGGTCCTGCTGACCCACCCTCCTCTTTGCAAGTGCCCTAGGAGATAGAGCGGGCTCCGCAACCTTATCAGTCCCCAACCTGTCCTGCAGGGATTGAGCTAAACAGAGAAATGTGACACTGAGGGAAGTCTCATCTTTAAAAATTCCAATTAAGAAAAAGTGGTAAAATCCAAACAAGTTCAGTTATATTACACCAATGTCAACTGCACAGCTTTGAGAAAAGCATCATAGTTATTTAAGATGTCAACATTAAAGGAAACTGGATGAAGGGTATATAGGAAACTGTACTCTGTATTTAACACTTCTGTTAATCTAAAATCATTTCAAATGAAAAGTTTCTAAAACAAAATCAAATTAAGACACAGCCAAGTCGAGAGATGGTGGTTCTTTGGAGCTACAAAATTATAAGGCCTCTGGGGACTAGAGAAACCAGTTTGGGGCACTACATCCTTATGAGCAAGTGGAAAGTCTGCGAGACTACAGAGAGAAGCAAGAACAAAAAACAGGTAAGTTCTTGGGACGCCACCCGAACACACCGGTAGACATACCCACAGATACACTGTGAATCAGAAACACAAACACAAGAGCATTTTCTTACCCACCCAGCCCCAAAGACTAAGAAAATAAGATCTACATGTCTAACCTCACAAAGACACAGAGTAACAAAGACTCAGCTAGATACTGAGAAAGAACTCACACACTGCAGAAACAACACAAGCAGCACATTCACACACTGCACACCTGTCCCGTGAGAGAGGAGAGGGGAGGGAGGAAAGAGGAGAACACGAGTCCAGCCCGGTGAGTAAGGGCAAGGGGGGAGGCACAGAGGAAGACAGCAGCATAGACACAAAGGAAGGGAGAGGGAGACAGGCCCGGAGCAGACAAAAAGACACAAAGAGAGAGCCAGGGACACAAAAAGAACAGACCCAGAGACAGAAGATACTCGGTTCTGAAGTCTCTCATTTCTGGTCACTCATGAGACCCAATGTACTTCCTCCCCGCAGCTTCTAAGATCTACATCCCTGAATCTTTATGATGAATCTCCTACCTTAAAGCTATCCTCAGTGGGTTGGTGTGTGTGCATTTTAATCAGAAGTACCTAAAAGATAGATATGCTCCTAAAAAGTTGTAATTAATGGGATTTTTAAAAGCTTCCCAAGTTCATTCTAGTGAACAGTCACGGTTGAAAGTCATTAACTATAACTAAGTATGATGGGGAAGGGCAGCTGGCCTACAAAATGGAACAAAAAATATTACATTTTATTAACTAGTATGATTATCTAGTAGTAAATAAATATATCTCATGAAAACATTTTAAAAATAAAGTGACTACATACATTTGCTCTCTGAATTATCAAACATCTCCCTTGATTAGCAAATACCTACTTTATTATTTTCATTCCCAGCTACTCCTTGCATCTGAAAGCTCTCTTTAGTATTGTGAGAACTTTGGAGGCACTGGTATCCTGTTGCTATATGAATTTAGTGACTATAAAAAAGGCAAGTTATTGAAACAATTAAGGCTTAAGAGAAAAGCATCATACTAACTGCTCAAAAAACCTGAGCAAGGTAACAGGGGCAACTGAGCTGGACAGTAACTGCTGTGTCCACACCACACAGATGTGGCGGGCTGAATTTGGGTCAAGAGCCAAAGAGCCCAATCTCTCTAAATACAAGAGACCCTTTAAGTGAAAAGACAGCCTTTCAATGAGAGTCCTTTCAGAATGACAACACGAATAAGCAGGGCCACTGTAAGACTGGCTTCTTTCTCCACTCCAGAAGAATCTCTCTGCACAGAGATTAACTGGCAGCAGCACACAGATGGGAACAAGGAAAATGCTGTATAAAAATAGGATGCATTTGCTCTTACCCTGGATAGCCAGTTCATCTGGACTAACTTCTGTAACCCTGACTAAACAAATCAGGAACATCCAGCAGGAGTATTGAGTTCTCACCTCCCCATAACCCAAGGCAGAGCTGATGTCAAAAACGGACTGGTGCAAAGATCCCAGTGGCACCAGGGCTCGTTTGGGGAGGCAAGGGAAGGAAACAGTGAACTGAACATGTTCAAGAACCCAAATAGCTAGGAGCATGAGACCTTGGGGCACTGAGAGAGGTTATTTTTCATGGCAGGAGATCTATTAGAATTCATTCACCGTCCCTCATTCAAGAGTTGGGGCCAATTACAGGGCTGAGCCCAGGAAAAGTGTCTTAAGGCAGAGCTGTCTGGCTTCTCCTAACCCTAGAAAAGCAAGCATCTCTAAGGAGTGTCAGAACCCTCAACAAAGGCAGCCCAAAGCCCAAAGGTCACAACTGGAGAGTGTAATACTGGACATGAGGGGAGGAGAGGGTCCTCAGGACTCCCTCAGCCCTGGGCCAGACGGACAGACATTCTTCAGGCAAAATGTAGCAGCCTCATAGATTAAAGATGCAGCAGACTAAGGGTGGGCTGAAAAGTTCAACGAACCGATTCTGTAAAAAAGTGATGCAGAATCAGAACTGTAAAATAAGGTGAATTTTACAGATACGAAATGTTTTAAGTGAGGAAGGGGATGACAAGAGAAATAGTAATGGGTTTGGAGGAGGTGTTTCAGGTCAGTAAAAAGGAGACAGAGCTCAGGTTAAAGCTTTTAACTATTATTAACTGTTTATATTTTAAACAGCTGTGTCCTCAAACGTTAGTGTTTTCTTTCTTTCTTTTAATAGTATTTAGAAGGAAAAGTCTCAGAAAAAAAGTTTCTGCCTTAGTTCAGGTTCTTCCCAAATGGAAAAAATATTTAATTGAAATAAAACATTTAATAATACAGAAAAAATTTCGTTTTGAAATATCAATGTTACCTTGCTAAGTAGACTACATGATGATTTAGACAACTAAGGAGTTGGGGCCATAACTTAAAATTGTTAAAATAACTAAGTTTTGGCTTCAGACAGTTTGGTTGGGGACTGTGGGGGAAAAGACCTCTGGGTTGGGACACAAGATAAGCAGAGATAGAAAAATATGCCAAAAATATGCCGGCAAACTGTTACCAAACAGTTCTTTTCCGAGGCCATACAGGATGGGAAATGATTTTCTGTGTATCTTTTCCCAGCTTCTCCTGAGTCAACTTGAATCCCTGGTTTAGGGTAAAGATTCCTAAGGTTTCCTAGAGACACATAAGAAACCTGCAATCCTGATTCACATCCTGCCCCTATTCTATTCTTTAGTAATGGGAAAAGTTAAATGGACATAACACTGAGCAGAAGGAAAGTCTATTATATGATTTAAAAAAAAAGGGATCACTGTTAATTATCAAAGTTCCAGGAGTTCTGGGACTGGTAGTGCAAAAGAGAAATGAGCTGGGAGAGTAACCCCTCTCTGGAGCTAGTATGACAAGTTTGGAACGTCTAATTGTTAGGAGAAACCAGGATCTCTTCACAGTCATCTGAGGCATTATTAAAGAAAAAATAAGGAGATAAGTCTGCTCCTAATAAGCAAAAACCCATGAGTCCATGATGATGCAAATAGGGCAATTAATAGCTATTTCTATGAAAGCAAGCAACAACAAAAAGAAATATAGTCATAGAGTCAAGGAGGGTGTCACATGACCATTCACCAAGGGTCAAGATGGACCAGATAGACTTGTGATTGTGGTCCTCCAATCCAACTCTTTGGTAAATCACCTGGGTAAAGAATATATAGAGTCTGGAACAGAGTTGAAATACTTCTTTGGAATTCTTAAAGAGCTAGAGGCAGAAATTGTTTGCAGGAACTCCATGGCTGGTCACTGACTCTGCTATTACCCATGTCTTATCAACGTGGGTGTGCTGAAGCTGGTTTGAGTCAAGAGCCAGGAAAATCCTGTTAATAAATATTCCTTTAAAAAGATGTACAGAGATGTATCCCTGCTTGTTCTTCCAGAAAGGTAGCAGAAACAACAGTGCAGGTGGACAAAGCAGTAATTTATACAAGCTTCCTAACTGGAGAGAGTAACAGACAACAGTGGGCCATGCTGCCAACAGGGAACAAAAGGAAGGAATGAAATGATAGGACATCTCTGCTCCAGTTTTGGGAAGCCAATTCATGTCCCATAACATCTACATCAATTAGGAATCTAAAACAGCTGCTTTTTACCAAGGAATTGAAAAGTACATGTAGAAAGCCAACACTTACTTCTGTCCATCTTTCACAAAGCCTTTTAGAGAAGATCCTCTATTAGTAGCAACTGCTTTTCCACCAAGACCAACTATGAGAGCTGTGAGTACTGCACTCTTCCCACCTAAAGAAACAGATGTTGAAGAAATCACATTCATTAGAGAAAGAGAGAAAGAAAAGTTTGACTCCCACAATCTGATGTAAAAAGATTTCTGAATGAAAATATGAATTAGTTCTAGCCGTGAAAGGTTATATTTTAATTATAATTTTCTTCCAGTGCCAGAGCAATAAGCTTTAAAAAAAAGTTGCACCATGAATTACTTAGCTGCTGTTATTAGAAAAAAATTAGTACATTTGAGGAACCAAATTCTTTGCCAAAAATAAAGAAATGGAAAAAATGGTTGGTATCTTTCCAGCCTAAAAAATCCCATTTATCATCTTGGTCCATCCACTTATTAAATGAACTTATTTTTCTAATTACACATGTATGCTTAATTCATCTGATTTTTATTATTCTAATTACAATTTACTTTTCCCACGAATTCTCAGAAGTCAGGACTATTTTTAATAACCCTTAAATGCAAGCTCCACAGGGACAGGAATGTTGTGTGTTTTATTCAATGCTGTATCTCCCATATCAGCCCATAATAGCATTCGTGTATTTGTTGAATGAATGAATGAACTTAAATATAAAAAAATTATCAGTCATATAGTTTTTATACAACATTTTGACACTTTGAAAAGTGTACTTTTTACCCTAATAGACATAAAATATCATAAACCTAAACTCCAAAATCTGTTAACATAACCCAGAATAAGGTAACCATTTTGTGCTCCATGATCAACCAGTTCAATCAACTCTTATCAGCCCATCATCTAAAATATACCCCAAATACACCACTAGTTAAGTCAGTTTAGTTCCTAAAATACCTTTCAAGTCCCTATTTTCTTATCTCCTTTTTCATCATTTCCAAATTCATTGCCTTTCCAAATTCACTCCACTACTTGCATTATTTCTTCTTGTGTTAAGTTTTATTTATAAAAAAGAAAAGTCACTATTTCAGAAGTAAAAAAGAAAAAGGAATGACCTAACTGCACAGTTCACCAGTCCTTCTCTACTTCAAGTCCTACATGATCTCCCGGTAAACCTGATTCCTATGTCCTTTCTCTCCTTTTGAAAATACTTTCCTCTTGACTGAATATAAAGGAAGGAAAACAAACAACTAAACACGCTGTGGAGCCACACACCCAGCTCCACACTGCGGCGTGTCACCAGCTGTAGACTCCAGCAAGCCCCTTCTCCCTGTGTACTGGCTCATTCAAGCTTGTCAACAGCTCACGCCTGGCTTGTCTATCACAAAAGCTGCTGAACTGGTCTTTCTAACTCCTTTGTCTCCTCATTTTTAATCCATCCTCCACAATGTGGCCAGTTTGTTTAACAAATCTTGACCACATCATTCATTTACTCAAAAACTTTGGCACCCCACTGACTTCGGAATAAAACACCAAAATCTTTATCATGGCATTCAAGATGCTCACCAGTATCACCTACAGTGACTCTGGGGTATCGCTGTATATGGTAAGGCCACCTACAGTTGTTCACCATTGTCCATACGTGCGTCTACCTCTCCAAAACTATGCTGATGAGCAATCTTGGCCTAGAACACCTCAGCTTCTTCTTTCCCAGTAAATGTAAAGTATCAATAATTTTCATCCAAGTACAACCATAAATACCACCTTCTTGTAAAGCTTCATTGACCACAATAATGAGAATTAAGTTTCTTTCGTGTTTCAATTCCCATGGTACCATATTTATGTCCTATTAAAACTTGTAATAGATGTAAGACACAAGACTGCCTCAATAGCAATGGGAATAGCTTATCCACTCTTCTACAGTATGAACTGCAAGGTGAATTGACTCAAAAGATACCCTATTGCATAAATAATGAAACTAGAGTTTATTGTTTCTTATAGACTGGCAGCAAATACTGAAAATACTCATGACCATAAGTTATAGATCTAAAACTTAGATTTATTAGCAATAACAGTCACCTATTTAAAAATGTGAATATATTCTAATCTCAAAGAATTCTTCAAAGTCAAATAAACAGAAAGGCAAAAGCACTTACTTCCATTGTTGCCAACAATAAAGTTGACATTAGAACCAAATTTAAAGGGTCCAAGCATCGAATGACACATGAAGTTTCTTAGCTGAATACTCTCAATTATTCCAACTTCTGCTGCAGTCTATTAATAAAAAACAATGAAAGAACACAATTATTTTATCTAATTCACTCATTATAATCATAAAAGCGTTTGCTGGCAGGAGAAAGTTACTAATGAAAAAGTGAACTTCAGTAACTTCAATCACTGAGTAAGATGAAATTAAATGGGAAACTTATATGAGCAACCACTCATTCTAAGTTCTTAAAGGATCAAAGAAGTGTATCACAAGGTTTCTTAATATGGACAATGCTAACAATTTGACCAGATAATTTTTTGTTGGTGGGGCTGTCTTGAGCACTGTAGGATGAGTAAATAGCTTCCCTACCCTCCATCCACGAGGTGCCAGTAGTACACACCCACCCAACAGTTGTGACAACCAAAAATGTATCTGCACATTGCTAAATGTCTCCTGGGGGAACAAAATCCCCCCTGGATGAGAACCACTGGTGTAGTGAACCTTCCTGTAAAATACACAACTATATTTAGAGCAACCCTGAATGATGATTAGCCAGCCATGGTTTGAATACTGCATGAGCTATAGATAATTCAAAACGGAGAGCACACATTCTTAAAAGGTAAAGCCTATTTTTCTTGTGGCTTTCTGTACCTGTCACTTTTATATGATAACTGGATGACTTTGGCAATATATAAGGAATATATGATAGTTAGAGAAGGTATATAAAAGTTTTAATCATGAGTTTGGCACATCATGGTCACACTTTGTAGTTAGAAATACCAAAGTAACTCAACCATATTTTACCAAAACTTCAATTTTTTTCAAGAACACTTAATGTCTCCAGCTTTTTAAATAGTTTCTTTAAAAACTTCCTGGCTCCTGTCTGAACACCACCTTCTTAAATAGCAGAAGACGTAATATCCTTGTATGGACATAATACTGGAAATCATGGTTGAAGACTTTTAAAAAATAAATTTATTGTTTGATCTAATTATAGATTCAGATGCAGGTCTAAGAAATAATGCAGAGATCCTGTGAATCCTTTACCCAGTTTCTGCCTAAAGTAACACTGAAAACCATAGTACAAAATCACAGCCAGGACACTGACATTGGTATAGTCAAGAGACATGTTTCCATCACAAGCATTCCTCAAGTTGCCCCTAAAACCAAAGGCATATCCCACCTAATCCATCCCCTCCTTAGCCTCTACCCCACTAATCTGTTCTCCATTTCTGCAACATTTGTCATTTCAAAAATGTTACACAAATGAAATCATACAGAATGTAACCTTTTGACATTGCCTTTTTTCACTCAGAGTAACTGTCTATTGTTGCAGTTCCCTGCTTTTTATTGATAAGTAGTATTTTGTGGTATGGATGTACTATAACATGTTCAACCCTTCACTCACTGGATGACATTTGGGTTGTTTCAGCTTACAGCTATTAGAAATAATGCTGCTAGAAAAGCATGTACAGGTTTTTTCATGAAGATAAATCATTTCTCTGGGATGAATGCTCAGTTATATAGTAAGTAGTTAAATATCAAATTACATCATGTCACGTGGGTGTTTGCCATCTGTATATCCTCCTCTTTAGTCTATGACTTCTGTCTGTTCTCAAGTTGGATTACTTGCTTTAAACTGCTGAATTTTGAGAGTTCTTTATTTAATCAAGATACTAGGACATTTTTGGGTATATGGTTTGCAAATGTTTTCTCTTAGTCTGTAGCTTGACTTTTCACCTTAACAGGGTCTTTTCCAGGGCAAAGTTTTTTAATTTTGATGAGATCCAACTTATCAATGTATCATTTTATGTATAATGTGTGCATTTAGTGTCAAGCCTAAGGATTCTTTACCTAAACCTAGATTTCTATGTTCGTTTCTGAAAGTAGTATACTCTTATATTTTCCAGTTAAGTCTGTTACCCTGTTTTGAGTTAATTTTTGCATAAGGTGTGAGACTTAGGTTGAGATTCATTTGTTCTTTTTTGCCTATGGATATCTAATTGCTCCAGTACCATTTGTTGGAAAGACTGTCTCTTCTCCATTGGATTGCCTTTTCACCTTTGTCAAAAATAAATTTGTCACTATTTGTGTGGGTCTATTTCTAGATTCTCTGTTCTGTTCCACTGATAGATATGTCTATCTCCACATCAATTCCACATGGTCTTGATTACTGCAGGTACGCTATATCTCCTGAAATTGAGTAGACTGATTCCTCCCACTTTATTCTTCTTTTTCAAAAATGTTTTAGCTATTTTAGTTCTTTTGCCTTTTCATACAAAGTTGTTTGTATCTATAAAAAAATCTTGCCAGCATTTTGAAAGTTACTGCATTAAACCTGCATATCATTTTAAGGCAAACCTGACATATTTTCTATGTGGTGTCTTTCAATCCACGAACACAGTATGTCTCTGTTTTTAGGTCATCTTAGATTTCTTTCATCAGCATTATGTAGTTTTCAGCATACAAATCTTGTATTTATTTTGATTTAGACCTAAGTATTTCATATTTATTGAGCAACTGTATATGGTATGGTATTTTGAATTTCAATATCCTTGTGTTCAATGCTAGTATGTAATAATTGACTTTTTTTTTTAACTTTATCTTGTATCCTGAAAATTTGCTGAACACACTAGATCTAAGAAATTTTGTAGCTTTCTTGAGATTTTCTATGTAGATAATCAGGTCACTTGCAAATAGGGATAATTTTATTTTCCAACCTGTATACCTTTTGTTTCCTTGCTGTATTACACTGGCTGGATTCCCAGTAGTATATTAAATAAGTGATGAGAGCAGACAACCTTGCCTTATTCTTAACCTTAGGTAAAAGACATTTCGGTGTATCACCATTAAATATAATTTTAGTTGTAGGTTTTTTCAATATTCCTTATCATGTTAAGGAAGTTCCTCTCTATTACTACTTTTCTGAGAATTTTTGTCATGAATGGGTGTTGAATTTTGTCAAATGCTTCTTATGCATTGAGATATGATGTGATTTTTCTTCTTTAGCCTATTAAAATGGCAAATTACACTGATTTTTCAGATCTTGAGCCAGGCTTACATGCCTAGAATAAATCCTACATAAACACTAGTGTATACTTCTTCTTATTTATTGCGGAATTCTATTTGCTTATACTGTGTTAGGGATTTTTGCATCCATCCCATGAGATATATTGGTCTGTAGTTTGCTTCTGCAGTACTCCCTTTGTCTCATTTAGATTATCAAGATAATGACTTAGAAAGTGTTTTCTCTTCTACTATTTCTAGAACAGACTGTAGGATCCCCATCAATTCTTCTTTAAACATTTGGTAGAGTTGTAGAGTGACTCACAGTGGATGAGTTGTGGTAGTCTGTGTTTTCTGAAGAATTGGTTCACTCCATCTAAGCTGCCAAATTTGTGTGTAGAGCTAGCTGTTAACAGTATTCCCTTAATATTCTTTGGATGTTTGAAGGGTCTGTGGTCACACCACTGCTTCATTCCTAACATTGGTAATTTGTGTCTTCTGTCTTTATCCCTTTGTCAGTCTTATTAGAAGTTTGTCAATTTTATTGATCTTTCCAAAGAACTAGCTGTTTCACTATTTTCTACGATTTTTCCTAATAATTAACATAAACTTGAAAATTAGGTTATTTTACCTCAGCTTTGTAAAAATCATGCTTTTCCTGATAGTGGATTATCAAGAATATGACATATAAACCAGACATGAGAAACATGCCACTTAAAAACACTAATTTTGTAATGCTGCACTTACCAAAGAAGAGGTACCACTAGTGAAAGGAACTGTACATTCATCTTCGTCGCCATCTTTATCGAAATCCTCCAACTCTTCTTGTCTTGGTCTTTTGGCATTGTCAGGAGAGAAGAAATTTTCTTCCTTTCTTTTGGCCATCAG
This sequence comes from Manis javanica, assembly GCF_040802235.1. Lineage (NCBI taxonomy): Eukaryota > Metazoa > Chordata > Mammalia > Pholidota > Manidae > Manis > Manis javanica. The sequence continues at coordinate 229,558,015 of NC_133156.1, read as the reverse complement.
GTCTGAACAAATATTATAGTAACAATGAAATTCATAGGTATAGCATCCTACACAAATCAGGTATAGCAAAATAAGACAAAGTTTAAGTACAATGTCCATTCATTCATTTTCATCTTAAAAAATATATATATATCATTTGCATGAAGGAAGGGGGCCATGAGCCAAAGAATGCAGGTAGCCACTCAAGGCTAGAAAGGAAACAGATTCTCCCCTGGAAGCTCCAGAAAGAAACTCAACACACAGCCACCTTGATTTTTAGCCCAGGGAGATATATCAGACTTCTAACCTAAGGAAGTATAAGATAATAAATTTGTGCTATTAAAAAAGAATTAGAATATGCAGTATAGATGCATATAGTTAACTTTATTTTAGACTTATTCATGGCCAAGATTTTATTTATATGGGCCTACTTAAGTATTTTGAATCCTAAACTAACAAAAGGTAAAAGATTTTATCTGTAAAAACTGTGGTTTCTAGTTTCCTAGATCTATTAATAGAGATGATATGATGCCTTCCGAAATTATTCCATCTAAGTTTTACAAATTATAAGGTAATAGTTAATTAGCTAAAACTTATTTTTAACAAGAAGCCCGTTTGGAAGCAGTCCTGACTAGCACCAATTGTTTCCTTTAACAGTTCCCTAAAGTAATAGTCCATGATTGTCTATTTTTTACCAATATACTATAAAATTTATACCTAGAAAACTAATGTATTTAAAATTAAACAAGATTTTCTAAGCATGTGAATACTGCACCTCAATTCAAAGCTGACAATCTGTGATTACAAATTAAATGTTATGACTCCTTTATTGTGGTTTTCTCTCTTTAGAATGTGTTTAACGCCCCATATGATAGTTACCTAATAACTATTTGCTGATTAAATGGAGAAAAATCCATGACATATGAAATCAAAAATGTTCAGACAATTGCCCTACTCCAGCCAACTACCATTGAAAAAACTGTGGCCCCTCCTCCTATCAGTGTCCCCATCCCTCCACCCTGCACACCAGCAAAGGCCAAGTGGGTAGCCTGGACTTCTACCCTGTTCGGCTATACGGAGGCATCTCAACATCCCAACTGGGCTAGTGTCAGAAAAGGCTAGTACACTATGTGAGGAACCATGATAATGGCGCAACTGGAGAACCACCACCTGGAGAGCCTAGATGTCTACCCCCACCAGGCAGTAATAGGGTGCTACTTTATCCTGCTCACCCTTGGGTGCTGTCAGAGAAGGCTTTTTACCACTGCCCAGAGAAGTGAGGAGGCCACCCCCTAAGTGTGCATGGAGAACATGTGGGGAACTGATTCTTCTTCTCTGGACTTGAAGTCACGGCAGCTAAAGGGAAGAGCTCTGGCAAAGTTCTAGACTTCAGCTTCTGTGTCCATAGCCCAATATCATACAGCAGCAGTTCTCAAAACGTTTGCGGTCTCTTAAAAAGTACTATGGACCTCAAAGAGCTTTGTGTTTATGTCTATCAGTATTTACCATACTATAAATTAAACTGAGAAACTTAAAGAATACACAATTATGCATTCTATCAGTCATCTAAGAGATGACATCATCACACTGTGTAATGCCTGCAAAACTCAACTACATATTCCTAAGTGAATGAGAATGAAAAAGGCAAATAACATCTTACAATTTATGAAAGCAGTTTGACCTTGCAGACCCTTTGAAAGAATCTCAAGGTTCCCTGGACCAAACTGCTGCTCTAGGAGATATGATAAGCATGTCCACGGCACAGTGCCATAAATTATAAGGCACAGCTAGCAGAGAAGCTGCCAACCACAGAATGACTTGTAGACTTGATAATCTAAGTATAGTCCAAGGACCAGCAAGTACCACCTACTTCTCCTAGAAATCTGTTAGATATGCAGAATCTCAGGCCCTACCCTAAACCAAATGAATTAGAACCTTCATTTTAACAAGCTCTCAGGTAATTCAAAAGTGCATTAAAGTTTGAGAACTGTTGTAATCAACGTTTAAAAACTCAGACTTTATCCTATCCTGAATGCAATGACGAACCTAATTTATCATAAATCAAAATGTATCATTTAAAGGTATATTAGTTAGCATCCAAAGGACATTTAATCTAAATAAATGCCTTTTAAGACAATATTAGCATTAGTCATAATTATGTAATATTCAACATCCTTTTTACAAATAAATGTCTATTTTAAATTTTACACACATCAAAATTTTAAAATCAAACATACTTCTCAAATTATTTAATATTAAAAATGAATTCGTTTCAGCTTATCGTTAATTTAAATATCCTAAAATACCACCAGGCCATTATCTTCCTAACTCTTCTTTCCCACCCATCCTCTGTTCCCTTCTCAATTACTGGACAGAAATTAACTTATTGAGGACTTATTCTATTTATTTTTTATAGAAGAGCAAAGAGGAGGCATTACTTTTTGGTTTTCCCAACACTAACTGCCCTTTCAGACATTTTTTTTCAGACCTGTTTTTACAAATGCCTGTACATGATCTTGCAGTTAGCAGGCACTCAGTCATCAGCTACTGATATTAGTATCTTACCATTAGAAGATGGCAGTTTTTCAAGTAAAACTGGGGGGAGGGAGGGACACAAAGGTAAATGTGATAAGCTTCTTACAATGAATGTGAGATTCTACACTACACAGAAGATACTGTGCTACATAACGAGGATGGTTTTTATTTGCTGTGCTTGGGCTTGGGATTCGGTTGCCGTGGTAACCTGCATCTAACAGACACTGAGGAATCCTACCTTTTAAAACATGAATCACTTTGTAATTTAATGATAATGAATTTTTAAAAATATGTGAATGTCCTAAGAGTTACCAGTTAAAATGGTAAAATTGTCTCCAACAGGCCAGAGAGGCATAAACAGATGCAAAGAAAAACAATTTTAAATATTCTGGAATACACAAAAAGAGGAAAAAAGCTCCCTGATATTTTCAATACATCTGTAAAGCTCTTCATAGTTTTTAATATTTATTTACAATAAAAAAAATCAGAATTAAGGAACGTATTTCTCCTTCACAGGAAGCAAACTCCATCAGAGCAGAACAGTAACAAATATGCAGATTACCAATAAAACATATATTCAAGAAGAAAAACTAATAACCAAATGTTCATATAACAATCCCAAATATGTGCACAGGAAATCTGACATAGATCAAATGCATTTTAACAAATAAAACAAATTTAAAAAATTTTTTAAATTACAGATTTTTTTATTTTAAATTTTATTGTGAACATCTAATAAATCATACTTCTCGTTATTATCAAAGTAGGGACTAGAAGAAGTGACAATAGACATAACTGAACTGGAATTATCAATCAAAAATACTGGCTAAAAAAAGGCAAATCGCTACTACTTCTGAATCTGCTGTGATTGTGTTTATGTTTATTTACTCCCAATTCCACTCCTCCTACCACCACGGACATATTCATTGTGCATGAAACAACCTCACTTCCAATGTACTGAGTTAATTAAGTACATTGCCTGGAATATAGCATGAAATTAGATGAGATGCAATAGATAAATGAATATTTAAAGGAAAAAATTCATAAACCCATCCATCAAACAGTTCTTGATAAGAAAAACTGAGAAGTCCTAAGCACAGTATTTCAGATGAAATTTGAACACTTGGATTCGTGTTTTAAAAACATCCCTGTGGCCTCAATATAGAGGACAGATGAAACACAGGGAGTGAGAATAAGGGTAGAAAAGACCAATCTCTAAAGGATGAGGGGCTCTGAATAAAAACCAAGAGATTAAAAAGGCTGGCTAAGTGGGAAAGGAGAATTAACATTAGTTGAGTGACTACTTACTACATGCTTAAACTTTCAGATAAACACTTCATTTCTTTTAATCCTCAGCATCATTTTAAGTATTGTCCTTACTGTCAAAGGGCATATTGAGGCTCAAGGGAAATACATTTGCCCAAGCTTATGTAGCTAAAATTTAACAGAGTCCAGATCAAAACCTAAGTTTGTCAAAACCCAAAATCAAACCTCTTTAATGCCCAGGTTCCTCTTGGCATGAACAACTGAGTTTATTTGCCAATTTAATAGTTTTTAGGCAGTGAAATTGACTCAATGTGTTCATATTCTTGTCTATTCTTTGTTAATGTATAAATCTACAAAAAATATTTTATTGTGATTAGCCAATTAAAACTTTGGGCTAACTTTATAAAATTTCATTTTGTGTTTAATTTTCAGAAATAATCTTTACACTTAATGCTAACTGCCATTATAAACAGAGCAGGTTTGGCAAGGAGGGAGGATAAATAATACTTTTGTTTGAAAACACTGAGTTTGAAGTGCTTCAAGGATACTGATATGGAGAGGCCACAAGGCAGTAAAATATACTTTGTAGTACAGATGGATTTGGGGGTAGAGGTAAGAAAGCTACAAAAACTATTTCAAATTTGGTCCCAGGGAAAGTATATTGTGTGAGTAAAGATGTTATCTCATTAACTAGTGAATCAAAATTGCTAACATCAAGAATGTTAACATAAGCTATTACACTTGACTCTCACTCATCTGGACTTACTAGCCTGTGTTTATAGAGCTGTGACATTTAATTACGCCTTAAATGTAATGCATACAATTCTGCTAACATTTTGAGTTGCTTGTTTATTTATTCCTGAAAGTAAGCTAAATACAGCTTTGATTAATTTTCCTAACGTAGGTCTAAAAATGATAGTCAAGATTTAGACAAGTTTTATATATAATTCTGTATCTAGGGAGTCAGTAAAATAAACCTTTGGGGAATGAAACCTGTTTTTTCACCCTAACAACTTTAATATGCCATTTGTACTGACTTTTTGCCAGGCTCAATACTAAAATGCTTTATACTCATTATGTAGAGAGAGGTACAGAGATGTAACGTTCCCTCTACCCTCCCCCACAACGTATTTAAGAATCCTGAGTTAAGTAGGATGCTCTTCTCCCCAACTACAGAATAAGAACTGAAACTTAAAGAGGTTGTACCTACTGGCCCAGGGACACACAACACTGGTTCTTATACAAAAACATCCGTCTAAATCAATATTCTAGTGATCTCCAAACTTTTTGTACTTACTCCCATTCAGGAAAAGAAATTCTGAATACACATTCCAACGTGAAGTTATTACTCTGAATATTTTGCACAGTAACAGAATGAGAAAAAGTAAATCTTAGTGAAAGTTCTAATACGCTCCCTCCCACCTACACACCCATGAAAGTATCTGCAGTTCATTGCATATTTGGACGGTTTAAAAAGACGACACAGCAGCCATCGAAAAGGGAATTTGGACCCTCTCTGGAATATATATTCCAGAATAGCTTGTCTTTTAAACACGCGCACTTAATCTACTCATGAAATATACATAGAGTAATACGCGCTCACCTAAATTGTGTCCTGGGGGCTTAAACATCAAATAGTTGTTCTTTCTAGGAAATAAGAGCCTACTGGTGTCCTACAGCTCTTTACCCTTTAATCCCGTGTTCCGCAATTTCCAGTTGGGCTTCTTCTCCAGGCTGATTTCCACAAGAAAACGGAGAAAAAAATGCCATCATAAAACCTCCAGGTAATACATGTTGCGTTTTCATGAAACTGGGATTTAACAATAAACCCAATTCAAGTGATATTTGTATATCTCGTAAACATACTTAAGTTGCTGCTGATGAGGTATCATCAGATTTATTGTAGGATCTCACTGTCCCAACCCAACCTCACCCCCTTACTCCGTTCCTCCCCCTCAAGCTGCCCATCAAAGCCTCCGGGCCATTAAGGGCCGGGCGCCAAGATTCGCAAGCCTCGCCGCCGGGGCCGCCCGAGGAAGGGGCCCAGCTCAGACCCGCAAGTTTCCCGAGGCTGGTAGGACCTGTGCCGACTGCAGAGAGGGGGCGAAGATTCCCGCCGGCCAGCCGGCCAGCTCTAGACACCGCCGCAGCCCGGAGGACCCGGCCACCACCAGGTGCGCTGGGGGCGCCAGCTAAAGGGGCAGCGACTGAGGGATGGATCCGAAGCAACGGAGAGCGTCAGTGCGCACTCAGCTTACCTCGAACAAGCCGAAGTCTCCCCTAGGCAGCCGATCGGCGGGGTCGTCGCGCTGCCGCCGGAGGCTGAGGCCACCCTGGGGGCGTCTTGGCCTCGGCTGACGGCGGTTGGCCCGCCGGGAACCGCGCGCCGGCCGCGGGAGAAGGCATGAGACGGGCCGCCCCGGCGCCCACCGCTAACAGTCCGCGCCTGCGCCACGCCCCCCCTCCCCGCCGGACTCTGCCCGCGCGTGCGCTGTTTGGAGTTTTCGCGCCTCCAGATCCCAAGCGGCGGGGCCGGAAGATGCCCCCGAGCGGACGGGGACGTCGGTAGGGCCTGGCGTCGGCTAGACGCGGGAGCGAGGGGGCGGGCGGTTTGCCTAAATGAAAGGGAAGATAGCTGGGCGGACCCGGCAACAGTCCACGCATGCGTAGAGCCGCCCGGCTGGGAGCCTGGACAACAGCGAGGGCGGTGGCAGCAGGGAGAGGGGACAGTTACTTCCCGGAAGGGGTGGAGCCATGTGGGAAAGGGCGCCGAATTCGAAGTGCTTACAAGCTCTTCCTGGGTGGGTTGCTAAGGCCCAAATGCTCGTCTTTGGGAAAGGAAAGAGGAGTTTTTCCTTTCCCTCTTTCTTTCTTTCTTTTTTTTTTTGTAGGAAAGCAAATTCGTAAACTTGGAGGTAGCAATAGTTAGGATTCAGGCCAAACTGGTAGAAGACGAAGGGCGTCTTCCAAAACCAAGGAGAAAGGGTTGGCCGGGTAAGTCCCGCGGAACGTGGGTACCGCACCGCCCGGGCCCTTCCACTGACTCCCTGGGAAAGGTGGGTTGGGCGAACTCTGTTCGCGGCCGCGGCTCCTCTTGGACACCGTGGGAAACTGCCTGGCCGCGGCCCGGCCCTGCTGCCCGGGAGGACTCGGTGTCCGTCCCCGAGCTCTGCCTGGGCGGCCTCCCCCGTCCTTCCCCCTGGGTCAAGGCCGAACGGGGCGGGCCTTCCCTGATCTCTGTACGCACACTTGGATCTTGCGTTTTCCGTGTTAATGCTGCGCTTCGAAAATACTTGCCATTATCTCAGAGACCTTAAGGCATTGTGGTGGTTTATTTAAAGTCTTTTCCCCGCACAAGCCTTTATTGTAAACCCCCTCAATAAGTACCGGACCAATGGAATTGAAGTTCCTTGGCGTAGATTTCAGTGCTCGCCTCAGCCCGCCATTACCTTACCTGTTGTGTCTTCACACAACTCTTCTAGTGACTAAGCTGACTAGCCAAGTAATCCACTTGCTATACTCCAAAATCTTTCCTTCTAAATGGGACAAAGTAGCAGTTACGGCCGCCCCCCAGCCTTATCCCCAGATAAATAGATGTCAAACTTCTGGTCCCCAGTAATGCAATTCTTTACATTAAAGTCACGTTTTTATTTCTAAAGGTAAAAAAAAAATGTATATTCCTATGGTGGCTCTTTTCAGGGTACAGTGAAAAGTATAACCTAGTCAAAATATACCAAAAACACTACATCTGGCCTAAGTCGGTCCTTGTTGATAAACAATGGGAAACACAGTTGGGAGTTTTCTGTTTAGATGTCACTTCCGTTAGGAAGCCTTCCTTGATACCCAAGACTAAAAGGTACTTTTGCTGTATACTCCTATACCTCATTCACCTTACCTCTAAGCCTGTACTTGTCACACTGTTAAATTATCTCTTTATCTCTAGTCTCACTGACCAGTCTTAAGATCCTTAAAGGCAGAGCTTGGTCTTTCATTATTGTATCTCCAGTGTCTAAAATAGTTGCTGGCATATAATAGGCATTTAATAAATATAGGTAAATATAAATTAAGCCTGGGTTTTATATTGGCTGCAGAGTTAAAGCTAAATACATGTGGAAATAAAACGAAATAATTTTAAAACAGCATTGATTAGTGAAATTATGTGTTAAATCCCACACAATTACAACCATGTTCTGAAATAAACTTTACACCATTTACCAATCTATATGATTACGTAATCTTCTAAATGGCAATTGGGAAATTTAAAGTATTTCCCACTTTATTGTTATGAATTCTTTATAATGATTATTTAAAACAAAATTGCGAAACTTTTACTTTAATAAAATTGTATTTTTGCATAAATCAAGCAAATGATTTATTTAAATCATTTAGTTTATTTAAAACAAATAAAATTGGAAAACTGTTGGTTTAATAAAATGTGTATTTTTGTATGAATCAAGCCATTGACCTTTTTATGTTCTTTAAGTTTGATTCATTAGTGGAATTAGCAAGGTTCTGTGCTTTTCTCACCTCATTCAGTTTTATAATTAACCAATAAAAGCTTATTAGCTTTTAAGGAAGTTTTAGGAACATAAATTGATTTATGGGCACCATATGGGTACATCAAAGGAGTTGTTTTTCTTTTAACCTGAAGTGGATTTGTAAGTCCTTTCTTTAAACTAGAAATTCATGCTCTTTCTTCCAAGCAATACTATCCAAAATAGAGTGATCTTTTTTTAGTTCCAAGATACCAAAATTGGTCATGAGATTCAAAGGACATCAAAGTCTTATAATTCATCTAATTCATTTTGTAGATGGGTTAAATGTCTTCCCAAGACCATACAGCTAATCAGTGCCATATCCAAGACCAAAATCCTAGGTTTCCTTTCCCAAGTCCAGTGCTCTTTCACTAAATAAACTGAAGCCACTACTAGGTTTTAAAGTTATTTGCTATGGCTTGCTCTGACTTTGTTAATTCACATAAGTATTCGTGTGTCATGCTCACTCCTCAGAGTTGTGAAGATGGTAGGAGACTCTTTATATACAATGTATATTGATTTAATGATCATATTGACAATGAAATTATTACATTACAAAAGATCTGAGCAAAGATGCACTGAATCCCATACCTCAAAAACTTCAAATTACATCGTGTTAAAAAATGAGCAAGAATGGGGACTTGATAATAGGGGGAGTCTAGTAACCATAATGTTGCTCATGTAATTGTACATTAATGATACCAAAAAATAAAAAAATAAGTTATGCATTATTCTCTGTGAGTTTAATATTATGTAGTTAAATTTTACTTAATGCTGAACTGTTCTCAGGTAACCTCATCAGCTTGATCATGACCTCATGCCAGAACCATCTGTTCTATCTTTGAATGTAGTTGTACTTGAATATCTTAAAAGCTGGTGCATCTGTCCCTTTTGGAACCTAGTGTGCTTTTACAGTCTTACCATTTCTAGTTAATGTCACTTCAGAGGAAGTGCTGGTGTAAAGAAAGTGACAAGAAAAGGAAAACATCATGCAACTAGACCTTTTGGATAAACTGCATTGTTAAAATGTCACAGTGTTATTTTTCAGAAAACATACATTTCACATAATTTTGCCCTTTCAGAACTATTGGGGTAGACCTTTACTATTCCATTTAAATGAATGACTTTCAAAAGAAGCATGCATTTTTATCTGAAACAACTTAGATGGTGGATCTGCTAAAGATAATCCTGAAATAGTATGTTAAAATAATGTTACACTTAGAATGCTTATGTAATTAAACAAAATTAACATTTTTTGCATTTATAACTGGCTATGAGGTAGCAGCGTAAATAAAGAAGTAAATTAGTGACAAACAAGTTATGTCACTTTAAGGAAATCCACTACCCATTACCAGAAAGATGATGATTTTAATATATTTTCAGTTTTTAAACACTGTCTTCTGTGGGGAGAGTAATTGTGTGGGAGTGGAGGACAGTAAAAAGTAGAAGCAGGAATGCCAGTTGGGAGACTGACAGTTATATACAGGCAATACTAGGGGAGTGTCATTAGAAATGGGGACTTAAGATGTATTTTGGAATAGAAGACTGCTAATCAAGTTGCTGTTGGGAAATGAGTAAAGCAAAGAATCAAGAATGAGTCCTAGGTTTTTGGCCTAAGCAACTGGGTATTAGGGAAAGACTAGAACAGTTTTGAGGAGAGGTGGTAGAAACAGGATTTAGATGCATATTATGCATCTAAAGTAGAAAACTAGATGTTCTAGTCAAGTGCTTGGGGAGATGTCAAATGTAGTGGGGATAAATCATATTAGGGAGAATGAAGAAAAGGTCATAGAGTCTTTAAAGGGGCTCAGCAATAATGTTCCTTCCAGCGTAGTTGGCCTCTGACCCTGAAAATATTCTTCCTATAAATCTTTCTGCTCATTTTCCAATTCCATGTCTACCCCCAATCATTTAGATATTTTTGCTTAGCATAGTTCTAATCTGTTATTGTTTAGTTAAAAGTAGTAAAGGCTGTATAAAGTCTTAACACTAATTCAAGAAGGTCTAATAGAAATTCATTAATAATTTTTTAAGGGAAAAAAAGATTCACTGGGGCATGTCATAGAGGCTACCTCCTATAAAAATGTTTCCTTGATTCCTATCATTCAGAGAAAAAAGTCAGGAGAAAAGCATATTTCACAGTAGCAATATTTCTTTCATGCTCATAGGAGTGTGCATGGGGAACAGGAGAAACTAACATTTCTCAAGTCCATTTTGGTCAATACAGGGACTGTAGGTTAAGGTACCAAAGTGGTCGAAAAGACTTGAGTTGCTTAAAATATGACCAAAAAGATTGGTAATGAAAGAGACATTTTTTATAAGTAGCCATTGTTATAGCTTCATAGTCTGCTCACATTTCAATGAAGGAGTAGCCAAAATAGATGTTCTAGGTCGACATTGTTGATATCTGTTCACCCACAAGTTGGTAGTTGTTCTGTAACATAATCATGGATGCTCATTCCTTAAGCCAAGTTTATTTCTGACAATTAATATGAAGAATTAACTTTTAAGTATAATGATCATATTATATTAAAGATAGTATTTATGGGCTCAGTTAAAAGCATTCTGTTTCTTAGGGGATCCAATCTTTGGGAATCAATATATTAACAGAATCAGTTCTGGCCTTATCTGTTCCCAGGCATGGTTGCCCCAGTTCATCATATTCCATTAAAGTCTTAACAAAATGTTCCTAATGTGCTTGAAATATTTAGACTACAGTTCATTAAAATCAAGAGTACTTCATCAGTGTCTCTAATTTTTGCCACAACCCTCAGAAGGAATACGGGTTGTATCACAGTCCTATACATGAATGTGTGTTTGTGTGCCATCATAAACAACACTGCACTTGGTGACAGTCTTCATTAATTACTATTATTTATATATATGTAGTCAACTTATGTAATGAAGCATTAGAGACATGATAGGAAGGATTGAACCTTAGAGCTGGAAGGGCCATGGAAACAATATGCTTTGCCTAAGACCACATAACTAGTTCCTATGCAGCATGAGGGAAACCAGAAAATGTGAATCTCTCATCCCTTAAAAAGCCACACTGAAGTCATATTTGATATCAGGTACTCATAAATTTGTAGAAAATTACTTTTTTGTAATTTTTTTAATTTTTTCGTTTATGCAACTTTATTGAAGAAAAATCAATTACTAGCAGAGCTATTAGTTGATCACTCATCCATTGACAACTTGCATAATTTATTCAGTGCTATATTAAACAGTGTATTAGAAGATTAACTAATAGCTCCAAGCCTCCTAACAATTTAAATGAAAATTACAAAATGTTTTGAGACCCTAATTTGGAATACAAAGGGTATTTGACTTCCAATTTCCATTCTCTGTAGAACAAGAACAGGTCATTCCTTTATTGACATGCATAAGATACATCACATTTTCTGTTCTGCTGATGCTATAAATTCAATACCAATTCTCCAGCCACATCAGTTATGAGCATAAAGTATATCACAACCTCAAATCTAACAGTGGAAGGCTTAAACAAGAATGGATGCTAGAGTAATGCTTCCTTTGATGTGACAACTGAGCATCCATCTCCCTCCCCCTCAGGTGAGTTCTTCAGCATGTTAGAGCAGTGAGGAATGGTTTTAGTGGTGAAGACATTGGCCACATAATACACATGCTCCATTTTTTTAAAAATTCTGAATCTTGGGCAACTGTTCTCTTGTAACTACTTTACAGTTTCTAAAAGCAGTTATTGTCCAAAGCTGGAAGAACTTAGTAAGTCTTCTCAGATGAGCATGTGAATGAATGGAGGGAGGTAAACAAAAAATAAAATTAAAAAAGATGAGGTCTGATGGGGGAGCAGCCGGATAAGAAAATCAAAAAAGGAACAGTAATTTAAGGTTTATTTCAGCTATAATGCAGGTTATTCTGACTTTAAGGTAGCATCACATGGCATACTTCTGAGTCCATTCCCGAGATATTCTGTTGTACTTATCTTTGTCTTATAGATCCGTGCAGTCTCTGGCACTAGGGGGTCATCTGGGTTTGGATGACACAGCAGTGAACAAATGGATAGAAGAACTTTAGAAATATTTAAAGCAGGAGACCACTGTGATCTTAGAATATCGAGACAAATGCCATTACTGTTAATATTTGAATGATAAAGTCTTGTAAATGCAACCTTAGGTGGTTTGAAGGGGTAGTCTGTAGGAAAATGAATTGTCAAAAAGAATACACCGCCTTGATATGGGCTGTCCCATAATTGTGGCTTGCCAATGAAACATATCGTCTCCAACTGGACCTGCAGAACATTGTGCTGGAGGGTCACGGGCCAAATCACTAAGTTCCTTATTAATCTGTTTCAGTGCCATAGTCTGTGCTTTTCGTCTGGCTTCTCTCTCTGTCTCAAGGGTCTGGCCAAAACTCTTGATTACCCAGGCGGCAGGAAAGGGACTGTCTCTTCGTCTCACACCGGCTCTGCCAGACACAGGCACAGAAGGGCCAGGGCCTCCCTCAAGCTGCGGCCACGGCCTCCTCCCCGCGCGGCAGCTGGTGCCTCCCCAGCCCTACCAGAACATTACTTTTTATTCTGACCCATGAACTATATCCATATTTGGTCACTTACTAGTTAGCCAAGACACAAGCCATCTGAAGATTTCTAGTTTATTTCCCCAACCCCTTCCAGATAGGACATTTTTTAAAACTTTTTTTGGTAATAAATGCATATGATTGCTTAAATTAACACAAAGGGATATTACTTTGAAGCATAATTCTCCCCATCCCTGATATATAACCTATTTTGTACCTGTTTTCATTTAAAAACATGGAGACTGTTTATCAGTACATAGAGATCGAACCCATTTTTTTATTTGCTATGTTGTCTATTCCACTGTTTGGCCATACCATAATTTACTTAAAAATAGATCTCCATTAACAGATATTTGGTTCTTTTTTCATTGTCTTACTATTATAAACAATGCTACTGTGGGTATCTGCACACAGCTAAGAGCATATCTTACATTCCTAGGAGAGCTATTACTGAATTAGAAGATAACCAGCAGTTAAAATTTTGACAGCTAGGGTCAGGGTCTCATTTAAAATGAGATCAATTATGATAATGTGCCTCCAGGGGGAGAAACTGCCTAATTTTCTTAAGAGTAATCCATTCCAGTACCCAGCTTGAGTCACAAGTAAAAGGAAAGCAAAACTATCCAGAACTTCCTCCTCAAACTTCTTATTCCTGAATTTTATGTGTTCTGATGCTGAACACTTAACACTTTCATAAAAATGCCTTAGAAAATATATGTATCCTCACTCTTTATCCAGAATTAACTAAGTTTTCACATGAACAGAGACGAAATCTTAACTGAATCTATGCCACAGTGCCACATTCAACTGGTGGGGCTTCCTAATGTAAAATGTATGGTTTTAGTGATAAGGCACCATGAACTACTAATGCTTTTTGTTCTTTGCTTTTAAATTTGTGTATTTTTCTTAGTAAAGTGATAATGAGATAAGTAGAAAACAAATGGAGAGACCAATCCAACTCCACATACCTAAGTCCTGACAAAATGCCTTGTGACTCAACCATCAACTAAGGTTCCAGTAGGTCTTGTTTTTCATATCAACCTATTGTTTTAACAAGTTTTTTAGCCACTATGTCCTAGGTTTAGAAAACCCTTGGTTAAGTAATCAATGGACCAAGCCACAAACAACTTGTGACATACACATAAGGAAAATTAGGTGTCCATAGTTGCCTTTTCCTTGTTATAGTACTGAATTTCCCACCCCTGAGTGGAGATTTTATATACTAATGCTACATGAGTGACATTGCATACGTGTATGTAATTACATTTATGTATGTAATCCAACTGCGCATGTGCTAATTGCCTCCCTACTCATGCTAGGTGTCCTAATTACTAGTGAATAAACATTTTTGCTCCCTTTAATAGGAGCTACCCTGATTCTTCTCTGAGCTGACTCTCTTGAAGCAGCTCATCTTGGTCTATCAAGGTGTTTGTGTCCTCACTTCTTTAATAAAGTGCACTGCTTGCTTGCATACTCCTAAGTCTCCATGTTAAATTCTTTGAGTACATGAAGAGAATGGAGGACCCTGTTCTAGAGTCTGCTGGTAACAACTCATCAGCAAATATTTGTACAGTTCTTCATAAAAATGAGTGCACAAAACAGTACTTATGGTGACACTGGCCACATTATGAAATTAAGATTCAGGAAAATGCAGAGAAAATGACAGCGACATTAACAGCATTTATTTTCTTTTTTAACCATGTAAAATTTGAGAAATTTTGCTCTTACTATAGATTTTGTTAAAGGAACAGACAATACTGTACTTTTTATTTCAAATGGTTTTGCATTGGTTTTGCATTTTGCATGGGGAAAGCCTTTTGACTTAGTATTTTTTCATATCCTACCTTGGGTTTTGCGGATGAGTTAAGATCATTATTAAGATGATGATAATCTGGGTTATATATGTATAGTCAGACAGAATCTTCGTTGCAAATGCTATATAATGTTTTTATCAATTAATAACAAAGTAAAGGAAAAACAGATAGAAGTGTTTAATAAGGAAACACTGGTCTATAGAAAATACCCAAGCAGGTGACAATAGCAGAGTTTAAGCCAATTTTGTTTATAGAATGTCATGCATGTAGCAAAGAGTTTAGCATTAGTTTTCTTTGAGTAATGAACTACAGGTGATTTAAACTTTTTTCTTTTAAAAGACTTTTGTTTTTCCACAATGAACATGCGTGACCTTGCAATTTAAAAAGCCAGTGCTCTTTTAAATAGATAATTCCAAATTCCTCCAGCTCTCCATCTTCTCTGTACCCCCACTTTTCTGTCACTTTTCCTTAAATATTCCCTTGGTTTTTTTCTTTAGTTTGCCTGCTTGCATGGTTCCTTGCTTTTGTTTTTCTGTTTTCCTAATTGTGATAGAGGATGAGTCCTATTCTCTAGGTATACAAATCAAAAAGTAAATTCTCAGGAAGACAAATATGATTTACAGCAACTCTGGGTTTTCTACCAATCTCTGCATTTGTTAGCCCTTATTCTTAGCTGGAACAAAGCCAATTAGCACCATATACTTTTGGTGATTTTTTTCCTTTTATTTTCCAAATTTCATGCAATATTAATGTAACCAGGTAAAAAATTTTCTTCTCAGGCACTGCTAAAGAGAACATAGAGGGCAGAAGGAGAAGGGACAAGGGGACCATTGACATTTCGGTTATATTAAATTTAAAAATAACTATCAGTACTGTAAAGAAATCCATCTTTGGTGACGAGTGGATTTTAAGGACAAATTTAGCATGCTGCAATCTGTACACAATGTTTAATCTATTACTTGCATCTATTCATAGCTAGTGATTAATTACCTCATTGTTATTGTTTCTGGTGTTCTTCATTCATTCTGAAAAGCTAATAAGGAGAATCCTCCATCTATTAATTATCCTAAGTAAGTTCATAATGTATTGTTTGAATTCTTGTTTTGAGCTTCTGTGTCTCTGAACAATTTTTTTTTTAAATGTGTTCAAATAACAGCAGATAATCACCAGGATGGGAGTGAATGACTTGTGGCAAATTCTGGAGCCTGTTAAGCAACACAGCCACCTGCATAGTCTTGGTGGGAAAACCATTGCAGTTGATCTGAGTCTCTGGGTTTGTGAAGCACAGACAGTCAAAAAAATGATCGGAACAGTCATGAAGCCCCACCTCAGGTACAGTAAAAGTTTTTAGAATATAAATATAGGCGCATAAACAGTCAATGTCTTGGCTTTGTTTCCACTTTATTTCTTTTGTTGTTATTTTACATTTTGATATTTTAAAATATTACTATATTGACTAGATCTGCCATCTCTATGTTGATGACTCACAAATTTGTACCTCTTTACCCTTTGAGCTATTTGAATTATATAATTCATATAATTAGCTGCCTTCTTAACATATCCACTGGGAGCTTTGGTGACTGAAACCCAGAAATATTGGGGACATTCTGCCTGTTTTACCCTCCCCACATCCAATCTATCAGGAAGTCTTGCCAGTTGCTACTTCCAAAGAAGACCCTCTGTTCATAAACTTCTCTTGGTGTCCAGAGGCCCCACCTCAGTGTATGCCTACATCATCTCTCATCTGTACTGCTGAAACGCCTTCTTCACCAGTGTCCCTGCCTCAGCTTTTGTCCCCCTCCAGAGCACTTTCCACACAGCAATTAGAATAATCATAAATCTCCCTTGCTTAAAAACATTCAGTGATTTCTTACTTCACTTAAGATAAAACCTTAATAAATAAAATGTTGCTGCATATCACCTTTTTTATACTTGTCTAATGTTCTTGCCATTATGTCATACTGCTATGTTGACTTTTGCTATCAATATATGATTAATGTATTACTCGTTTTTATATTTCAGAAACTTATTTTTTCGTATCTCATATTTAACGCTAATGGATGTGAAACTAGTGTTTGTTATGGAAGGGGAACCGCCAAGGCTGAAAGCTGATGTTATAAGCAAAAGGAATCAGATGCGGTATGGGCCTTCGGGAAAAACATGGCCTCAGAGAACAGGAAGATCACATTTTAAATCAGTTTTAAGAGAGGTGAGATCTGATTTCAATAATTCTGATTTTAATTAGAGAGTACATTTTATTCTGATAAAGGTTATGAATCATCTTTAATACTCTCTAACCTTCCTATAAATAGAAGGTCAATGTGGATAGAGAAGAGAGTTTATATTTTGGAGTGAAACTGGCCCAAGTTCAAGTAGCTTTGGCATCTAGATCTTAACTCTCAGATGTTGAGTAAGATCTTTAACTTATATCTGCCTCATTTCCTACTCTGTGAAATGAGGATACTATACTTTGTAGGATTGTGGTGAAAACTACAAAAAAAAATGTAAATGTCTAATATCTAAAGCAACTAGTACGTAGTAGAGACTTGATACATGTTGCCTTTTTATGATATTTTAGTACTTAATGAACTCCCATAATAGAGATCCCATCCATACTTCACTCATTCAAAACTAATAATAGTTTGTATATAGAATACATGTTTGGCTTCCCTTAGGGCTCTGCAATTTTTTAAAGTACTTATTGTTTGTATTTTGATATATTTATATATCACCTATAAAATGTATATATTTTCAGAAAAGTTAAGAGGCAAAATCTATACTAAAATAAAATATATAACTAAAACAATTTGAAGCTACTATCATTTGCCTCTTTTTCAAATGTATTTTTTAGAATTTGCCATAATAGTGTACAAATAATTTTTATCTTGTACTTTTCATTTAACATATCCTACCCATAATTCTCTGTTGCCACATTCTATTCAAATTCATACCTGTAATGGTTGTGCAATATATATAAAGGTAGGGAATCATTGTCCATGTTTATGTATTGTTTGCCTTTCAACTCTAGTATAAGCAAAAATTCAAATGAACATTTTTTGTGTAATTGCTTTTTATTCTGATTTTGGATTTTAAAATAAAATTACCCAAAGTGGGATGGATAGACCAAAGTTTAGGAATCATTTTATAGCTCTTGCCAACTTTTATAGCTATTACTTTCTTTCTACTAGTTCAGATATGAGATAAGCAATTTCAGTGTACCCACAGATCATTGGATAGTAGGAGGTTTATTTTTGTATTATTTAATATGCAAAAAAATATTTCTTTGTCTATATAACATTTTTAAATACATATATGTTTAATATGTGTTGGTATTTTATTGGTGAGGAAAAACATTTAACTTAGTTTTTGTACCTCAGTGAACAGTGGCCATCATGTCCTTGTCCCTCTTGTCTTTCAAGGTTTTAATTTTTTCTTTTGTTAAACTTCTTTATATGTTAAGGATATAAACTTTTTATCATATTTGCTTTTAATTCATATCCCTGTTTTTCTTTTAAATTTTGCTTAAAATTTTCATTTATTGTAAAAGACACTGTATAACAATCATTTTCTCTTAAATACCTATTTTTTATTCTTATGTGATTTTTTTTAGAAAATAGTTTTCAATTAATTGTTATGCCACCTTAATGACTATCAATAGCTGAATAAAATATCTGTACTGAATTGTAATTTTTCTCTTATAGTCAGTTCCTGGAAATGTCCATGGTCCACATACTTAGGGCAGTAAAAGCAGATATAAGGCAAAAAGATGTCCATCTCTTCTTGAGAAAATTGCTCCATTCCCATTTCTTTATCCCAGTAATTGTGGTGTTCTTAAATTTTTTGTGTCAGTTGAGAGTTGTTTGCCCATTATTCATTTTCCTGTTTCAGCACCGTCCGTTGCTAGGCCCTACTTCCTCCTAATCCACGGCCATCTTTTAGGACCAAGCAGGAAAGCACAAATTAGTCTTCTTCCAATACCACCCTCTATGACAGACTTGAGGGTAGGGAAATTTGCAACCAGCCTCATCACAAATTCTATGCTGGGTTTTGAAAAGATTTAGAATGACAAATGACACAAGATTTTGAAATAACTTTCAAACTCTTTTATTATGAAGGGATACTTCTTATAAAGGAAGGTTAAAGCAACAATCATGTTGCAGTGAAGCAATACCTGTAACTGTCCCCTGAAGTCACCTGCCCAGAGTCCTGAGAAGTACCCTTTTTTTTCAACATAGTACTTTTTCTTTTTGAACCTTGTCCACCTTGGGCAACATATGGCAGAGGATTGTATTATGTAACATAATGTGTAAGCAATTAATCAGTTAAAATAAAAGATGATATTTATTCTATCAATCTCTAGAAACTACAAGTAGCCTCTCTTCCTCACCATACCCAGTATTCCTCAATGATAAAATGCAAGAATGATAAATGACAAGAAAGAATGCACCAGGTTGTAAGGCTAAACTACAAGCTGCTTGGCTGGGTTAAATTCTAACCCAAAGAAAACTCACAGAAGATTATTTATGCATTAGTGAATTGATATAAACTTCCTGCACAGACATCTGACTCCCCAGGAGCACATCAACTGACCCCTGTGTGGCTTCTCACAATAGGAGAGTTTCACTGTACAGAGGTACTATGAGGAAAAGAAGAGAACTTTACGGCCTCAAGTTAAAATGTTTAATAGTATCTTCTCTGGAAGAACTCTGATTGAGTTGCTCCTTTGAGAAGAATTCTTGGTTTTATCAATATAAATCTTAATGTGATTAATTATTAATTATTTAAAAATATTTCCAGGATCTTGAGATAACACTGAACAAAACAATGAAAGCTGAATATTATGTTTTTTGAAAGGATTTTTAAATTTACTTTTTAAAATTAAGTATTGGTTACTTTTTAATTGACATTAAAAATGTTGACTTTTTCATTACAGAAAATTTTAAATCAATACAGAAGTAACCCATCATCAACCTGAAACAGTTATCAAGTCTTGGCCAATCTCATTTCATCTATCCTTCCATCCATTCCCCTGCTGCCCATTCTCAAACATAATATTGTTTCACTCTCAGTATTTCAGTACCTTTGACTAAAACATAAGGACTCCTAAAAATTAATAAAAACATAGCCATAATACAATTTTTACTATCATACTTAAAAGTTTAACAGTCATTTTTTAAAGCTATAAAGTATTCATTGTTCAAATTTCCAATGGTTCCTTAAATATCATAATTTGTAAAACACCTACTTATAATAATATTTCTAATGTAGAAATAAGTTAAACACCAAAAAAACAGCAATGAAAAATGTTCTTAGATTTCTTGCACCTACTTTTTCTTTTCAGTGTCTTGATATGCTGGAATGCTTAGGAATTCCCTGGGTCCAGGCTGCTGGGGAAGCTGAAGCCATGTGTGCTTATCTCAATGCCCATGGTTATGTAGACGGCTGCCTCACCAATGATGGAGATGCTTTCCTTTACGGAGCCCAGACTGTTTATCGCAATTTCACCATGAATACCAAGGTATTTTTTCTTTCTCCATTTCAGCATTTTTACTAGCTACCTTTTTTAAGGAAATTATTTAATGATTAAGTAAAATAATAGGTCCAAAATGCTTGCCATTATGCCTGGCACATAGGCACATAACAATTGCTAAATAAAATGTTTGCTGTCATTAAAAATAGCATTGTCACATAGTTCATTCGCTTTGAAGTGTGGATTTCTCTCCTCAGGGCTTGACTTGTTTCACATGACTTAATTCTTTATCAGTTAAAATAATATATCATAAGATTATGAAATGTATTGCTTTGACCTGGAGTTTCCAGTTTAGTGATTTATCCTCAAAAACACCTCCAAATATGCAAAGAGAGATATACAAGAATGTTAATTACAGCATTGTTAGTAATCACAAAAATTTGTCAAACAACCCAGATGTCCACTCATCGGGAATGGCTGAATACAGCCATGGTTCTCAGCTAGGGAGGTACTACCAAGGGACATTTTCATTTGGAACTACTCAGGGTTGGGCAGGGAAGACTATAGACATTTGGCAGATTGGAGCCAGGAAAGCTATACCTCTTGCCAAACAATTCTGTTCTCTCTCTGGAAATGTTAATAGTCTCCCCACTGAGAAACATTACCTCAGAATCCATATAATATAGTAAGAAGTCATTAAAAAGGTATGTAGTATTGACATTGAAGATATCCCAATATATTAGAGTGCAAAAAATATTGCAAAATAATATTTTTATATAATTCTGTTTTACTTAAAAATATAGTTAATAATAAATACTTTCATATATCTGTCAACAAATGTTTTTGGAAGAATATGCACCACACTGTTAATAATACTTAACTTTAGATGATGTAATTACTGGAAATGTTTACTTCCTATAATGTACATTTTTATGTGGTTGAATTTTGTAAGATGAAAATTACTTTTGTGGACACCAAAAAAACAAGAGGAAAAAAAAATACTACATCTATTCTTTAAACCATTTTTGAAAGTATGACTTTATTTCCAGATACAAACTTCCCTACTGTCCAAAAGTGGAGTATTTCTGCACAGCGCCTTTCATAAGCTGAGATGACATAAAGCAAAGAAGCAATTACCATTAATTTATATGGAAAAACTTCTTAGTGTTCCCAGACATGAAGATAACCTCTCATAGGCTTTTCTGATACCTTAGGACACATCTTGTTAACATATCCACAAAATAAATAAAGGTAAAGCACAGTTGCTCACAGATACAATTCAAAGATCTGGCAGCCTGATATTGAGGTACTGGATGTAGTTTGCTGGGAAGGAGCTTGGCAGGACCACTGTCACTGCTGAGTGTGCACAGCCTCTATTGGCAGCTTGCTGTAAAACAAATGCTGAGCCCTATTTTTTATTTTCACCTTTTTTCATAAAAGTGAAAATGCTTTTTTGATTTCGTTTGGTCAGAGAAAACAGGTACTAATGTAGATCTTTTGCTAGAGCAAAGTGGTGTAACACGAATTTTTAGGAAAGTGGGGATATACCTGTTTTGAAGTGTAGGACTGTATGAAGATTCTGGTGGTATGGATAATTCCCTATTTAAACTTTTAGGAATAATTGAGCATTTAGAGACAACTCTGATAAATTATTATTTGTAGTATTATATAGTGTATATATGTTTAATTTTTGAAGATTAACCTGTACTTTCTTCTAGGACCCACATGTTGACTGTTATACAATGTCATCTATCAAGAGTAAACTAGGTTTGGATAGAGATGCTCTGGTTGGACTAGCAATACTACTGGGCTGTGATTATCTTCCAAAAGTATGCTGAAATGGTTGTATTATTATTCATAGTATATGTCTTTTGATATCTTACAGGCTGCACAAATGTAAATAAATATGGTTATATGATTAAGAATCTAATTTTGAATATAATTTTAGGCATAATAAACTTCAGTAACTAAAATAATCAGCATTTCAAGTGGCATTAAAAGCTGGCTCATTCTAACACTGAATGTTATAGAATAATAAGTAGTACTGGGGCTTGAATCTCAGTAAATCATTACTCTAGACTGAGAGATTCACACTCAACTTTGACTACCCTTTAAAGAAATACAGATATTAACTCTTTTCTTGTCTCATGCTAATGTTAGTTTCTATTACTGTTTTGTTGGTTTCTTGGTTTTTCACTCTCCATTGTAGCTTTCTAATTATGTCTATACTTAATTTATTACTATTGCTAGGCAACGTGATTGTTGAAGTAAACCATTCATGCTTCCATGCCTCTTAGCATTGCATGGAGTTTTGTTCATACAAACCTTTTATTTTTATCTTAAGATGCACAATATAGTACTCTGTAACTGATAGGTATAATGGTAAGTGATAAATTAAGAATTATGAGAATAATCCTGTTCTTAAATATGGTATTTAAAAATATAAAATGTTTTGTAGCCCTTACTATGTATATAGTTCCATCCGTACGTCCCTACTGATCATCAAATCTAAAGAAGGATGATGTATAATATTTTTCACCAGAGCTTAGGAGAGAGGAAAAAATAGGATAGTAAAACCTATTTTAATTTCTAATTTATGTCATCATGAACCCTAATTTTTAATTTATGTCATCAGTGGCCAAATAGAGAAATCAACAATTTTTTTTTAACTAATAAGAAAAAGAAGCAGGATGAAGAAACTTATAAATAACACAAAAACATAATTACTTTTATTATAATTCTCATTCTGAAATAGAAGATTCCTATTTTCCATATGTAATTCTATCATCACTGATGTCTAGAAACAGCCCATGATTGAATATAAGAAAAAAATTTGCAGACATAAACTCACAGAAACCAACTTTAGCTACAGTGGTGTTTTATTACATTAATTTGACCTTTTGTATCCACTGTAACCAAAAATTCTATTTATATTGCTCTAGTTAAAGATTTTTAAGATGTTACTAACATGATTTGCCTTCAAAAAAGTGTAAGATGTAGTTAATGCTAATATAAGAATGATGATATACAAAGTGTCCAGCAAGGGTACACCAAAGACAAGCTGTAGAGGTGGAAAAGGCTTCTGTCGTGTTACATGCTGCCTTTTTAGTAGCTGGATCCTGGGTATAGGTAGTTTGGGAAGGGGATGAGAGTAGAGGGAAGAGACCTCTTTGCCAGCAGGCACTCAGGTTGCTTAAGAAGTGGCTGTTTACTAACCAGTTTTGAAGTATTTTAACACTGGTGTGTTTATTGCAGTGCATATTGGCTAAAGAGCAGCCCTGATTATAAGAACATAGTAAACTTTCAAAAGAACTGGAAGACTCAAATTTAAACCAGAAATTGTCATATGAATTGCACATATGTATCTGTGTTGTGTATTGTATTGTGTGTGGCATGTGTTGAAATCTTAATGCTTGTTCTGATTTTCTTGTTATTAATTTCAAGAGTTAACTTGGCACTCTTTTTAGTTCCTTTTTGATGTCTGAGTCTTTAAATGTAAATATTCATATAATTAAATGTACATTCTTTTACCTGATTACAAATGTAACATGAAGTTAGGTAAAATTAAAATGCTGTTGACCCTTGAACAATGTGGGAATTAGGGGCGCCAACTCCCTGTGCAGCTCTGAAATCCACGTATCACTTTTGACTCCCCCAAAACTGAACTACTAATAGCCTACTGTTGACCAGAGCCTTACCAATAACATAAACAATTGATTTGATTAACACATATTTTGTATGTCATGTGTATTATATGCTTTTTTCTCAAAATAAAATAAATAAGCTAGGGAAGAGAAAGTAGTTTTCAAATTATCCTAAATCTCCAAAAAAAATTCCAATGTATTTATTGGAAAAAATTCATATATAAGTCGGCCCATGCAGTTCAAAACTGTCTTATTCAGGTGTCAAATGTACTATTAAAATAATTAACATAGAAAGTGAAAGCCGTATGTGGGTGGGACTTGGTGAAGGGGAGAATCTAGTAAACATAATGTTCCTCATGTAATTGTAGATGAATGATACCAAAAAAAAAAAAAGACAAGCAGTAAAGACTAGGGAAGGTAGAAAAAGGTGTCAATAAAATTGCTTGGGGGACTTGAAGCTCTACTACAAAGCCACAGTAATCAAGACAATTTGGTACTGGCACAAAAACAGAGCCACAGACCAGTGGAACAAAATAGAGAGTCCAGATATTAACCCAAACATATATGGTCAATTAATATATGATAAAGGAGCCATGCACATACAATGGGGAAATGGCAGCCTCTTCAACAGCTGGTGTTGGCAAAACTGGACAGCTACATGTAAGAGAATGAAACGGGAACATTGTCTAACACCATACACAGAAGTAAATTCGAAATGGATCAAAGACCTGAATGTAAGTCATGAAACCATAAAACTCTTAGAAAAAAACATAGGCAAAAATCTCTTGGACATAAACATGAGTGACTTCTTCATGAACATATCTCCCAGATAAGGGAAACAAAAGCAAAAATGAACAAGTGGGACTACATCAAACTGAAAAGCTTCTGTACAGCAAAGGACACCAACAATAGAACAAAAAGGCATCCTACAATATGGGAGAATATATTCATAAATGACAGATCCGATAAAGGGTTGACATCCAAAATATATAAAGAGCTCACACACCTCAACAAACCAAAAGCAAATAATACAATCAAAAAATGGTCAGAGGAGCTGAACAGACAGTTCTCCAAAGAAGAAATTCAATTGGCAAACAGACACATGAAAAGATGCTCCACATCACTAGTCATCAGAGAAATGCAATTAAAACCACAATGAGATATCACCTCACACCAGTAAGGATCGCTACCATCCAAAAGACAAACAACAACAAATGTTGGCGAGGTTTGGTGGAGAAAGGGGAACCCTCCTACACTGCTGGTGGGAATGTAAATTAGTTCAACCATTGTGGAAAGCAATATGGAGGTTCCTCAAGAAAACTGAAAATAGAAATACCATTTGACCCAGGAATTCCACTCCTAGGAATTTACCCTAAGAATGCAGCAGCCCAGTTTGAAAAAGGCATATGCACCCCTATGTTTATCACAGCAGTATTGTATTCACAATAGCCAAGAAATGGAAGCAACCTAAGCGTCCATCAGCAGATGAATGGATAAAGAAGAGGTGGTACATATACACAATAGAATATTATTCAGCCATAAGAAGATAACCAATCCTACCATTTGCAACAACATGGATGGAGTTAGAGGGTATTATGGTCAGTGAAATAAGCCAGGCGGAGAAAGACAAGTATCAAATGATTTCACTCATATGTGGAATATAAGAACAAAGAAAAAACTGAAGGAACTAAACAGCAGACTCACAGAACCCAAGAATGAACTAACAGTTACCAAAGGGAAAGGGACCTGGGAGGATGGGTGGGAAGGGAGGGATAAGGGGGGGGTAGAAATGGGGCATTATGATTAGCATGTATAATGTGGTGGTGGGGCACAGGAAGGGCTGTACAACACAGAGAAGACAAGTAGTGATTAAAAAAAAGAAAGTGAAAGCCTATAACAGTTCTGTTCCTCTTCTAAACTAAACACTGTCAGTGGTAGGGGATATAACCCTCTGACTTTTTGTTTGTTACATATGGCAACTATCTTAGCACATCCTGTCCCATCATTGCAGAGTTACTGCCTCTTTCAGATGCAGTCGCCCATTGAATCTGTGAACAACAGACACTAGGAGAGAGTCCTTCGTCCTTGTCGTTGGATATTAAAAGAATTTTACAGAGATTTAAGATTAATGCAAGTAGGCAGTGCACTTTCTTAGAGAAGTGAGGAAACAAACACCTTGATAGACCAACGTGATCTGCTCTTAGAGCATCAGCCCTGGGAAGCAAATATGTTTATTCATTAGTTATTAGGTGACCTAGCATGAGTAGGGAGGGTTTCAGTTAGCACGAGCACAGTTGGGTTACATACATACCTGTGTGTTACAGTGTCACTCATGTAACATCAGCATATAAATTGTCCACCCAGTGGGGATATATTTAGTACTATGATAAAGAAAAGGCAACTGTAAACACCAAATTTTCCTTATGCACATGTCACAAGTTGTTTGTATCTCGGTCCATTTATTTTCTGACCAAGGTGTCTCTAAATCTAGGACGTGGTGACTTAAAACTTGTTAAAACAATAGGTTTACATGAAAAACAAGCTGTATGGGAGCTTTACAGAGCCAGTGGTCTGGGATACAAGGAACTTGGTCAGGACTCAGGTATTTGGAGCTGGAATGCTCTCTCCTTTTTTTTTTTTCTTTCTCTACCTATCTTAAATCAACATACCACACTTTATTCATCCACTCCCTAATGATTAACATTGGAATTTCTTTCCCACTTTCTGAAAGGGAGTCCCTGGAGTTGGAAAGGAGCAAGCGTTAAAACTTATACAGATTGTGAAAGGGCAAAGTTTACTTCAGAGGTAAACAAAAATTACTTTTACTTGTGACGTTAGACTTTTATTCTTGTTGAAATTAATAGTGAATATTACAAAAAGTAGTTTGCTTTCCAAAAAAGGGTTTTTGTATTTTTAAGCTGATTTATATTTTTATTTAAAATCACTTATTTTTATTTATTATGTTTTCCAAAGAAAGGAATAAGAGTATGTGTTCCAAGGCATTCTGTGTTTCTTTCAATATTATTAGCTCACTGCGAACACAAGTAGTAAGATGTCAAATGTGTTTATTTATAACCATGGGCATTTGCCACCAGCTATTTTAGACTATTTTGCCACGAAGTTAAACTAAGTATAACACTGAAGTAATTTTACATTTAAAATTATTTTTCATATAAAGTACTTTGATATTATACTTATTTTCAATTAATGAAACGCTGATGTTGCAAATATTTAATAAGTAACATTTGATCAAAATTTTTGTTTGACTACCCTTTGTTCCATAGCCACATATTTAGTAATACTTTAATTCTAATTAATTTAGACTATTCACTTTGAGGATTCAAGACAATTCAGATACAGAATATATTGAAGTTAACAAACTATGCTATTTAGTTTTGACAGCATGTGAATTATATTTATGTGATAAAAGCACAGTTTATAAAAATTAATATAAATAATATAATAATGTTAGGCAAGAAAATAGATATGAGCGGAGTGACAGTTATAGAATGAGTAAGAAGAAAAGGAGTAAGACACTGGGAAACGTAGAGCAGTCTTGGCCCCCAGTAGATCTGAGATGGTGAGTATATGAAAGGAAACATTAAGTTGTAGGATTTAAAAAGGAATGGCCATGTAAAGAATTTCACATCACTGTACTTTTTTCTATAACTCTATAAAGCTCAATAGCTTTAATTTAACTTAATTTAATTTAATAGATTTAAGATTTCAGTAAACCGATTATTATGCCAAAGCTGGGGGGGAAGCCATATTTTGGCAAGAAGTGAATTAAGGAACCGTTTGACAATTGTGAGGAATGATATAAAGAATGAAAAGCAAGCAAATACAGTACTTGGCTAACTACAAATCACTCTTACTAAAACAGTTGCAGCAAATCGGTACTTTTGGCAACATTTCATTAAATATTGTCATAACACTTGAAAACAGTGAAATTACATTTCTTGTTATAATTATCTGTCATTTTAATTTTGATTAATTTATACTGACTTTCCCCCTAGTTATTTGTAATTTTTGAGGTTCTATTTATTGTTCATCCAGCAGCATTTAATGCTTATTTTCAGCATGTTTGTATTTGGTCTTTGTAGTAAATGAATTAGAAATCCCAAAAGCTAAATAATAACTCTCAGTAACAGATACTACACAACAAACTAAAGAGATAATTTAGCTTTTTATTAGAACTTTAACTTGTGTAAGTACAAGAACATAATTCAGAATACTTATGTTTTATGATGAATACTATTTAACCATCTGTTTGTATAAGAGATTAAGAGAATGATAATTTCACATGATCTAGATTTTTTAAACAGTTTTTACCCAGGCGTTTAATGTTGTATTTACTGTTATGCTTTACCCGTTACCCTTTTTCTGATGAAGAACAGTGTTTATGTACATGATTATGTTTGCTTTATAACTTGGCATACAAAAAAAGAGATCAAAACACGTGTATACAAATCATTCTCCTTACTTTTTTCTGCCTAATTTAAGATTCCTTAAAAAAAAAAGCTGGATGACTCTATGAATACACACAACCATTTCTCTTCTCCCTTTCCCTTTCCCTCCACCCGCTCCAACCTCCTCTCCCCCCCTCCCTCTCTCTCTCTGACTCTACCCTGTTGAAATTCTGTCCTTAGGGCCACATTTAAAAATTGAGGGTTTTCCCAGGCTGGATCAGCAACTTAATCTGCCACCAAAGGGAAAATAAGTAGGCAGGTGGAAGGGAACAGAATAGTCTGATATTTGAGAACATGGCATTTTTGGTGACCTTTCATTTTCATATTTTCTCTGTTAAACCATTTTCTTTTAAAGGTTTACTCAGTGGAATGAAAAATCTTGTTACTCTAATCCCCAACCGCTGGTTAATAAAAAACCAGCTCACTGCTCTGTGTGTTCCCATCCAGGTAAGCAGACATAAAAAATGACATCTCTAAAGTATTAGTGTCTGATACCCACGTTTTCATCTTTGTTCTTATAGACTTTTACATGCCTGTCTTCCTCACTAGATTGGGAATCCTGAATCAGCAGTAGTTTTACATATACATTGGCACTCAATAAATGTTAATTGAATGAAATAATGTTAGGTACATATAGGATAAGAGCAGTTTCAAACTGTGATACCAAATTACTTTGATCTTAAAATTATATAAAATCCATTTTAAGAAAAATGCTGATGAGTTTTAGGAGAAAATGGAACTGAAATCATTTGTATTCATGTCAGTGATATCTTTGTATATTTAAATGATTCTTAATTGTCCTATAGTGCATTTTATTGTGTATGAAGATAGTCACTTAAAACTAATTTCTAATACATGTTCATTATTATTGAAAATACTTGTTTCCTCTTCATTTGTCCTGGTAAAAAAAAAGATGCCACTGACATATACTAGATTAGAAAGACTGTTCACTCCCAGGACAGATTAGGAGATCATTTTAGCTCATCGTTTAAAAGAAATTCTCCTTTATTTGTCTTAGTATGTGTTCATTAACATTGGTAAGTTATAAATGAAATCATAGGAGAAATAAATATATTTTAAATAAGATTCCATTCTATGGTTTTTCTATGCAAATTGTTTCAGCATATCAATTTAAATTATTGAAATCATTTACACTTAGTATTTGTAAGAACTGTGAATACTAACTTAAGTACAGTACATAATGTCAGCCATTCCATAGTTTTTGATAACCTTATAAATGATGATCTTAGGTCATATCAGTTGTGAATGTTTTTCTGTATTCTCAAAACAGTGCTGAAGGTGATTATGCTCTACTTTTAAAAGGAACTGGGGTACCATACCCATACCACAATCATAATTTGATCATGCTAAGCATAGTTAAAAATAGCAATACAGGTAACTGAGAGCTAGACAGTAGCAGAGATAACTAATTGCTATATTCCTTTATTCCCATTAAAGAAAGCATTTAATGAATTTCTATTAAGTAAATAATCTTTTTTAATACTGGTAATTGCATCCTACTTTTCTTGTATGTAGCTATCAAATAAACCACAAAGTTTTCCATTGTTGATTATTATATATGTATCATTTCAAGTTAGAAATGAACACTTTCTCTGTCAGAAGAGTAATTTTCAGAAAAAAAATAGTATGATAATAATAGCTCAGGATCTAACTTATCCAAAGAATTTCTATAGTGTTCATTACTCTATTCAGTCTAAATGTATGGAAACCCTTCTACGTGCTAGGCCCTGTGCTAGGCAGTATTCATTTTTGATAATTTGGGTTAAGGGCAAAAGAAAAAATGTATGTAGAAGATAATTTCTAAAAAGCAGTGAAAATCATACTTCTTTGTGTCTCCATAAAGGTTCACCTAAGGATCATGAACGTAATGGATGCAAATTATGTAAAACTGATCAATACTGTGAACCACATGATTATGAATACTGTTGTCCTTGTGAGTGGCACTGTACAGAATATGATAGACAACTAAATGCAGTAGAGAACAGTATTAAGAAGTAAGTTTTTTTTTAACTCATTTTTTTCTGGCATGACCTATTTATACATTTGTGGTTGAATTATTTCCAAATAACCTTCTCCCATGTCTAGATTAGTAACATTTAACAAAATCCTTTCCCTGTTTCTGTTCAAAAGTAGGCTATCTCAGAAGACAGTAATTTAATAGTTATTCAAAGAGAAGCTTGATAACTATACAAAGACATTTTTCATTAAATGAGAGGAGATTGGATGAGATAATTTTTGAGTCTGTCTAAATATGCCTGATTGTATTAATACATGTATATAATTTACTTTCAGAAAAGCCTGCAATTGTGAGGGATTCCCATTCTATGAGGTAATAACTAATAATTTAAATGTGTGTGTATTTCAGAAGCTTTTTTTAAAAAGTTTGAAGTCTCAGTGCCTATTTTCTTTTCTCTTGCTAGGTTATTCAAGAATTCCTTTTGAACAAGGATAAATTGGTGAAGACAATCAGGTACCAAAGACCTGATTTATTATTGTTTCAGGTATATGCAAAATAAATTCTTACTTTACGGTATGAAGTTGGATACTAAGAAAACAAAAAGGAATAATCACTTTGACTGATCTGAAAGGAGATTTAAAATAGACAGCTATTTAAAAAATGCATAAATAAAAAAAATAGACAGCTATTGATTGCCCATAAATTTTTTATCATACATTTCTCATACATCTTCATTCCTTTGCCACACAGTAACCACACTTGGTAGACGTAAGACAAATTACAACTATACTGTTCTTCAGAAGACACCTTATCCCATGTACAGATATATTGTATACAGACATATGCTGGGAAAGTGTTGCTAATAACCAGAGACTGTTAGGATCAGGTATCTCATTATGAAAGGCAGTATAGTTTACAAGAGCACTGAGATTAGTAATGAGTGATATAAATTTAAATTTGGACAGTCTGTTACTTTGTGACCATCAAAATAGATATGTGTTATCCTCAAAATAGAAATAATATTAGTTATGACATCATGTAAGGATTATCATAAAATAATATTCCAAAAGCTTCTGTAATATACATACATTTAAATGAGATTTATATTAACCTCTAATACAGTGTCTAGAGAAACAGTGGATCAATAAATTGTAATGACTTATTGCTTATCCTTACAAACAACAGAAACAATAATCGCAACCATATTTATTGAAGTTGAAATTTGCTATTATATTTAACACATTACATATAATCTCACTTAATCTTTGAGCTGGGTTATATTTTACAGATGGAAAACCCTAAGCTAAGAGAGGCCAAGAAATTTATACACCATTTAGGAAATTTCATACTGGCATTTAAACTGAGAACCCTCATACTTAATCATCATATAATAGTGCCTCTTTTGTTCTTTCTGGGAATATTCTCATTAATACTACTTAAATGTTAATTCTGAAGGAAAAATAATGTCCCCTGAGAATGCTGTTTGTCTCCAAGAGATAGTAACATCTTGTTTTATTTTTATTACATCTCCAGAGATATACTCTTGAAAAAATGGAGTGGCCCAATCCCTATGCATGTGAGAAGCTTCTGGTGCTTTTGACCCACTATGACATGATAGAAAGGAAGCACGGCAGAAGGAACTCTTACCAACTACAGCCAGTTCGGTAATGTAAAGAATTGTATGAAGAAGTCTCTGTGTTTCAAGTTAAATATCTTATAATCTTATAAACATTCTTCTTCTTAATATCTTTAATATCAGGGTATACAGCTCTTTGTTTTCTAAAGATGAAGGAAGGGTCTATTGGAATACTAAAAGTTTATTCAGGGTTTACAGTCAACATAACATGGTAAGTTAATGCTTTGATACACTTGTCAGCTTTAAATACATAGTAATAATAGGTTGTTAAAAGAAATAAATACAAAGTATAGCCAGGCTTAACCAGACAGCTAATTCAATGGACCAGGAAGGGAACAAAAATGTACTGAGTGGAGTGAATAAACTAAGAATTGGTGAATCTCAATAAAGGGTATATGAGTATTCATTGTCTAGGCCTTATAAC
The DNA here is from genome assembly GCF_040802235.1 of Manis javanica. NCBI lineage: Eukaryota > Metazoa > Chordata > Mammalia > Pholidota > Manidae > Manis > Manis javanica. Next base: position 229,525,708 of record NC_133156.1, on the reverse strand, counting down.
TATTCCAAAGGTTTGAACATTTTCAAACTAAAAAGTTTGGGGAAGGTATCAAAGAAAAAAGATAAACTACAAAGCAATGACAATATTATTCCACACATCTTTCAAGACAGTAATAGAAGCCAGAAGATGATAATATTTCAAAGCTTTGAGTAGAAATAATTGGCAACCTAGACATTATTAAGACATTATTTACTGGTTGGTAAGGCATTTTCAGAAATATGAAGACTAAGAGTTTGTCATTCACAAACCTTCATTAAAAGCACCGTTAAGGAATGTACTTCAGCAAGTAGAAAAATGAATCCTTTGGGAAGATGTGAATAATAAGAAGCAGTGGTCAGCCTAGAAAGCAGTAAAACATATTTAGCTAATTTAATAAACTGGAAAAAATATGTATATAAATATCTGCATAATGTTTAATGATTAATATGTGATAATAAAAAACTAAAACTCCGAAAGTATGCATACAAACATTTAAGGGTAACCACTAAAACATTAGAAATACAATCTCTATCTTCCAAACCAATGTCTAAAAAATTGGAAGATAACACTATCAAACCAAAAGAATACAGGAAAGAAGAAGGGGGGAGAAAAGTAGACTAGAAAAGACAAAATAAGATGTATGAATGAGTCCAGCTAAATTGGTAATCCCAATAAATGTAAGCGGATTAAGCTCATCTAATTAAATGAATAAATAAACAAAATTCAGCAATACTCTGCTGTTTGTAGGGCATGTGCAGAATAAAATGACACAAATTTTGAAAATAAAGAGATTCAAAAGATTTACCAGACACATATTTATGAAAGTGATAGAGCAAAATTAACAGAAACAAAATAAACTTTAAAACAAAAATCTTTATTACGGAAAAGAAGAATACTGAATAACAATGAAAGGAGCAAGCTACTGATAGGATCTAAGAATTATAAATTCTGTGCACCTAACAAATTATCTTCTGGATGAACTAGCTCAAGGAATAACTGCAATAATTCCTTATAATATTTTTAGAATATTCTAAAAATAGAATAAAAATGGAAATTGAATTATGCAATCTGTATATTGAAAATTTCCAAATAACTCATGCAATTGGACCTCATTAGGTGAATTTTTTTTTCAGAATTGTTAAAACCCGGATCAGAAATGGAGTTCGTTGCTTTGAAATAGAATGGGAAAAGCCTGGTATGTATTCATTTTAAGCAAAATTTGTAACATTTGACCATATAAGTTTAACAAATATTGTATATATATGTATATATATAAAAAATAAAGAAGAAATATATCATATGTACTGAGGATCAATTTCATAGTTTACCTGTGCTATTTAAATAGGCTTTGACTAATAGTAAATATGAAAACTTCAAGTGATTTTATTATCATATCTCAAATTATATTTCTTTTATAATTAATGTTTAAGAAAATAATATGGAAATAGTTTTGATTTATATTTCTCAAGAAAATGCTGCTACAAATGGTCTGGTCATTGGATTTCATTGTATAGCTGGGTATAAAATCAAGGTTGCTGAATAGTATGTAGGGTATTCTTCCTCTCTTTTCTTTATTTTTTTTAGTTTTATTGGGAATTTATAATTGTCAAATAACTTTTATTTTGCTATTGACAGATATACAGTGAGCTCTGAATTAGCTCCAAAACTGAAGGCAAGGAAAGCACAGATCATTTAAAATGGAAAATAATCCCAAATTCATTTCTATCTGGCTTTGAAATTAGATTGTGTGGTTATATGCGAACAAGTGGAAGAGTACTTTGTCACTGAAAGTTTAAGTTATAGGTGACTTTGAAGAATGAAATTATAAAGAAGTAGATAAATCATTCTAAACAATAATAGGAAAATAGCTGAACATTTTTGAAAGCTGTTTAGGAACAGTGCCACCAACTGAAATATATTTTGAGAAAAGAAAATGGCATTAACCCAGTTTGGCAATGCATCAAGGGTCCAGAATTGAGGATTAGGTACCCACTTTCACTTACCCTTGTGGGAACTATCCCTTAAGGAAGAAAATGGACCCCAAATAGTTTCACTAAGAAACACTTTGAAGTTCACCTGTTTCCATTGTTTGTACTTGAAACACATCAACGAGTTTGGCTTCTTATGTAGTTGTGCTCTTACATAGAATAAACACAAGAATTTAGTCTACTATTTGTATATGTTAATGTGAATTTACATATGAGCATTCTCATTTTCATTTATCAGTGGCTTGTCAGTCCAGTAAATCTGGGTATATTCTCAAGACATTGTTAACAATCTGGAAAATAGTAATAATTTTGATGACCCTGTTAATTCTGCTCTTTTTAGAAGCCACTGCTAAAAAAAGCTAATGTTGAAGTTTTAAGAAGCTATTCCCATTCTTTATATGGAATTTTAACGCTTAATTATACTAAATGAAAACCAACTAACCTTATCTAAACAGTTATCTTCTAAGCTGCCCCTACCATCTCTGAAACAAGTTCTAATTTAAAAGGAATCTCCTTCTAGCTCTTACGAAGCAGAAAATCAATTCTAGTATCAACAGATTATTAGGATAAAGATAACATTATTAGGATAGAGATAACAATTTGCCATAAATTATCCATTTGTGAATGACTTTGTTTATGTGGTAAACTTAGTTACCTGAAAAATCAAAATTTTCAAATCTAGTTAAGGCTGTTTTACTGTATTGATAATCTTTTAGAGCATTATGCTATAGAAGATACACATGGAGAACTGGTTCTACAAACAACAGAAAGAGAATCATTGTTTGAAGCAGCCTATCCTGAGATTGTTGCTGTTTACCAAAAACAAAACTTAGAAATTAAAGGGAAGAAACAGAAGAGTAAGTGTTTCATTTGAGAGCTATTTATACCACATTCAAAAATATTATAGAAGAGTTACCTCTCTGTTTAAATCGATCTTGTCTAAAGTTCGCTGAGAGCTCTATAAAATCGAGAGTAAGGATTATATTCTTGCTTCTTTGTCTTGGCACTCTTCTTTTAAAGCTAAAAGCCAAGAGTAAACTATTCTGCTCTGTGTCTGCTTACTTTACAAAATGTTAATAATAGTAATGAGACTAGCTGCTTAGTGAACAACTAGTATATATAACATATTTTGTATTATAAATACATTTTCTTTGTTTCCCAGAATTTGGTAAGGAAAACAATCTGATTATGACATTGTGACATTGTTTACAAAAGAAAATAATTTATAGTATTTTGTTATAGTTATTTATCATAGAGTTTTCATGAATGCACTGAGACAACACAAAAAGTGCTCATGCAGAAAATCCCTGATCTGAACTCTTAGTTTGTTTACCCGAGTTAAGGAAAATAAAATCGATTTTAATAGTATTCTTTTTTATTTCTTTTCAGATATGAAAATTAAACCTAAAGGAAACAATTTGCTAGAATCAGATGATATGATGTATTTTCAGTCACACATGAGTTTAAAACCCACATGTGAAATCTTTTCTAAGCAGAATTCCAAGTTAAATTTGGAAATTTTTCCTGATTCTCCATCACCCCAGGAATCTAAAGCTGTGTTGTCGAATAGCTTGCTTTTACCTGAAGACACTCCCTGTGTGAATATACAACGGTTAATGTCTCCAAGACCTTTGGCTATGCAGCAAATTAAAACTGTCAGTAAATCTCTAATCTCAGAATCTAGTCAAACCAATACCTCATCCCATAATACAGCAGCGATTGCTGATCTACACTTGAGCACCATTGACTGGGAAGGTACTTCTTTTAGTAAATCTCCAGCTATCCCAAGGAACACTTTCCCTCATGATTTAAAATCAGAATTTGAAACAGCCATCCCTGATAACTTTAAAAATAACCCAGAACAATTGTCAGGTGAATCAAAATGGTGCACCACAAACATTAATAAAGTATTGGATCGGGATCTTCAAAAGACTAATTCTGAAGAACATCTACTTTCTGGCATCACTGATTTACACCTTCAGGATTTGCCTTTAAAGGAACGAATACATGTGAAACCATTATGTCTTCAGGATAATGTACAAGCAGATGTTGACCTAAAAACTCTGTCCCTACTTACCGCAGAAGAATCTTGTATTACTAACAGTAGTTCTGATGGTCAGTCACATCTCTCAAAGGATCTTCCAGGAGTTCATTTGCAAAATGAATCTAGAAACTCTCAAGTTCTAAAAGGAGACCAGCTGTTTCAGAATTATAAAGTGAATACTTATATACCTTTTTCTGTCAAGAACCCAATAGTAAAAACCCCCAGCATTGGAATGGGACCATCAAATACTTCTTTAAATCATAGTAGAAAAGTTGATGTGCAAACTGCTCAGAAAATTGTAATGAAGACAAGCATTTGCCTCGATAGACATTCCTCTGAAGAAAAAAGTGTCCCCGTATTGGAGAAAGCTAAGTGTTCAACTCAGAAAATGAAGCAGAGTTCTTGGAAGCATTACCCAGCCGGATTCAAGAAAAATGACACCAACAAATTGAGTAACTCGAAGATACATGTTAAAGAAACTGAACAGTGTGTTCAGGCACATAAAACAGATGGAAATGAAGAAAAGTGTTCCCCAGATGCAGCAAAAGGTTCTCTGAGGTTTCTACAGCATCATAACGGAAAAGATGACTCTAATAATTACTTAGATAGTCCCCTCCCTTTGTGCCAGAGATTAAAGCTAAGGTTTCAAAACACTTGAAATGAAACTTAATATATTTAAGTATATGTTATTATTTTAGTACTGTCGGCCTTAACAAAGGCAGAGGGAAGATATCTAGTTAATGGTTAGTAGAAAAATGTAATGTAGTTCTAAATCTCATGGGACACTTTTGCCACTTTAATTAAAATTGTAGTTTAAAAATATTACCTAAAACTGCAGTTTTAAAGGATGATTCTTGTGAAAACTTAAATGTGTTTTAAAAATATTCTTTTGCTGTTTTTCGTATCTCTATTGATTCTTCTTTAGTTGTAGCTTTAAAGTGTTAGTACAGTTCTAGATAGAATAAATCCTTTGGCACATTTTTACTCATTTCTTCTACAAGCTTCTAAAGTACTTGTTTATATTACAGCTTGTTCCCAAGAGTATAACTTTTTGTGATTGTCTACACTCTCACAATGTTTTCTATGGTGCCTTTCCTGACAGTTATATTTTCTTTTAATGTGAAGATACTTTTAAGTATGCTCTTCCAGTTTGATGACATTATTCTCTTTTGTGAGGGACCAAGATGGAAAAAGAGGCAGCTGATCAATGTATGTAATAAAAATGATGGTTGTAATAGCTGAACAAACTGAGGAAAGCAACTCCTTACATATCCCCAGAAGTTCACAGGCATGCCCAGTGGAAGACTTGGAAGATAGAAGGCATAACCAGATGAAAATTAGAAATTTCCAGAGAATCACATAGTTAATTAATGGTATGGGATTTCTTGCTTCCTAATGCCCTGGTTTTTCTGTTTTCTTTTTCTCTTATAGCACATTTTTCTTTTCCTTTTTAAAATATGAATCTATATAATATTGACTTCAATACCTCCAAATATTAAGTTGTGTACTCATTTATTTAGCACTCAAAAAGTCTGGAAGCAACCAGATTGGAAAGGAAAAGGTAAAACTGTCACTCTTTGCAGATGACAGATCTTCTATATACAGAATTCTAAGAAATCCATTAAAAACTATTAGAACTGATAAATGAATTCAGCAAGGTTGCAGGATACAAGATCAACGTACAAACATCAGTTGTATTTCTAAGCATCCACGGTGAATAATACCAAATGAAATGAAGAAAATTCCATCTACAACATCAAAAAGAATAAAATTAAATAAATATAACAAAATAAATGCAATTTATACTCTAAAAACTATATTGTTTAAGGAAAATAAACAGATACCCCATGTTCATGGATTAAAAGACTTGATATTAAGATGGCAATACTCCCCAAATTTATAGATTCAATGCAATCCTCATCAAGTCCAGCTGATTTCTTTGCAGAAATTGACAAGCTGATTCTAACATTCATATGAACATTTAAAACAGAATAGACAAAGCAAAGCAATCTAAAAAAAATTGGAGGTCTCACCCTTCCTTTTTCTGATTTCAAAACTTACTAGAAAGCTACAGTAATGAAGAATATTGTAACGGCATAAAGGTAGATATATAGATCAATGGGATAGAATTAAGGGTCCAGGAATATGTCCTCACATTTATGTTCAATTGGTTTTCAACTAGAGTACCAAAACAATTCATGTGGGGAAATACTAGTCTTTCAGCAGAAGCTACTGGCATAACTGGATGTCCACATGCGAGAAGATGGAAGTCTTATCCCAACCTCTTACAATATATAAAATTTAGCTCAAAATGTACCAAAGACCTAAATGTAAGAGCTAAAACTATAAAATTCTTAGAAAAAAAACAGACATAATCTTTGTGACTTTGGACTAAGTAAGGACTTCTTAAATAGACAAGTAGTGATTCTGTCACATCTTACTATGCTGATGGACAGTGACTGTAATGGGTATGTGGTGGGGACTTGATAATAGGGGGAGTCTAGTAACCATAATGTTCATGTAATTGTACATTAATGATAGCAAAATAAAAATTAAAATAAATAAATTAAGAAAAAATACGACACTGAAAGCTCAGACAAGAAGAAAAAAATAGATGAGCTACATCAAAAGTAAAAAATTTTATGTTTCAGAGGACTCAAGAAGATGAACAGCAAAAATCCACAAAATTGGAGAATATATTTTTAAATTATAAACATGATAAGGAACTTTGATCCATAATGACTTGTAAAAAGCTTACACCTCAGTAATCAAAAGACAAATAACTTAAAAGTGGGTAAATTCTGAAAGGACATTTCTGCAAAGAAGATACACAAATAGCCATACACAAAAACATGAAAAAATTCTCAAGATCATTAATTTATCAAAAATGCAAATCATAACCACAATGAGACACCACTTCACCCTTAATAGGATAACTAGAATAAAAAAGATAACAAGTGTTGGTGAGGATGTGGAGAAATTGGAACCCTCATAACCTGCTGGTCGAGATGTAAAATGTACAGCCACTTTGGAAAAAGTACAGTGGTTCCTCAAATGGTTAAATATAGTTACCATATGATCCAGCAAATGCACTCCCTGGCATGTGTCTAAGAGAAGTTAAACCATACATCCACATGAGGGCACACAAATGTCTGTAGCAGCATTATTCATAAAAGCTCAAAAAGAATCAACCTGAATGCCCATCAACTGATGAATGGATAAACAAAATGTGTATCAAAACATGGAATATCAGCAATAAAGAAATGAAGTATGAATACATATTGCAACATGATGGCCCTTGAAAACATGCTCAGTGAAAGAGGCCATTCACAAAAGACCATATATATGATTCAATTTCTGTAAAACATTCCAAATAGGCAAATGTATAATCTGTAGAAACAGGAGAGTCATGGTTGTTAAGGGCTTGGGAAGAAGGTAGGGAGGTAGAAGGGAAATGTCTGCTAATGGGATGGTTTGGGAGGGAGGGAGTAGATGATAGAAATACTCTAAAATTGATCGCGGTGATTGTTCAAAACTGAATATACTAGAACCATTGAATTGAATTGTGCAATTTAAGTGGATAAATGCTATGGTATGTGAATTATAGCTTAATAAAGCTATTTTAAAAACAAAACTGTTAAGTGTATAGTATTTTTTTAATATGTAAAGTATATAGTATTTAACCTCATTCCCACATATGCAACACCATTATTTCATAGTTAGGAAACAAGTCCAGAAAAATGAAGAGATTTGTCCAAGACTGGAGATGAAATTTTGTTTTACTAATCTAGTGCTTATTACATTATGCCATGTTGTAAATATAGACTAAAATTTAGAGTACTTTTGAATTTTTGTGCTTTTTCTGCAGTTACAATTTTTTGTTTTGAAAATTCCACTGAAGATATATAAAATGCTCTGAATCAAGTTCTATGTTTTAGAAAAGTGTCATGTTTGCAGAGACATATATAAAATCCTTGTGAGCAAGGCGATTCCTAAGTAAAGGTAATCAATCCTCTGCTTCTCAAAATATATATAGTTTAATCCGTGGTTATTTGTGTAAGTGTTACTTACTTTTTAAGGTAATACTTTCTTGTGGTTAATAAAGGTGAAATAGTACACAAAATATAGAGTGAAAAATTCAATCTCCTTTCTATCCTTAATGCCTGGACTCCAATTCTTACGTTTAGAGGAAAACGTAGTTCCTAATTTCTTACAGATCTGAAGGTGTTCAGAACCAATAAACTAATGTAGCTTAGAAATTATTCCATGTCAGTACATATATGGGCTATCTTATTCTAATAGCTTCTATGTCCCTGTATATCTTTACAAGGTGCCTAGAGACCTATAATAGATGTGACTGTCATGTTTGATTTTAACTTGATAAATGTACATTTTTAAACATTTTTGATTTCCTAATTTAAGACCAAATAAATTATTGAAAGTCAGATATATGAACTAACTCACTTGAGTGCTTCAACTCATTCTTGATATTGCTGTAAGCTTCCTCTTTTAAAAATTTCCCAAATGTCCTAAACAGTTTAGAATGATTAATAAAATGCATTTACTGTGCATATGAAAAAAATTAATTTACTTTGAAGACCTAACATCAGAAAAAGTTGACAATATGGCTCTAAGAGTGGCATTTCTTTGGTAAAATCAGTTTAGGGTTTGCTCAGTTTTGAGCTAGCACCCATGTATTTTTTTAGTAATCTCAATTTTAAATGCCCATGTCATGTAAATTTTAAGCTTTTTCAAGGAACTTCAGACATTCATTGGACCTTACTGCTTGGATACTGTATCCAGTACTACGTATTGAAGAGGATGAGAGTGAAATTTTACTTTGGAGTAATTTGATTTTGTTTTGAATTCCTGATTTCACACACAGAGCTATTATCTTGATTTACATTGTCAAAACTATACTAAAAGACTCAATTTCTTCGTATTGCTGATTTTATTTTCTTTATTATAATTTGATGCAATTAAGTACACTCATTCTAAGTGTAAAGTTTGATGAATTTTGGTGATTTGATACAATTGTATAACTTCTACCACAATTTAGATAAAGTCCCAACACCCTAAAGTTTTCTAGTGCTCCTCTGAAATTAATCCGCTCCCAAACTTTGATCCCAGACAACCACTGATATGCTTTTTTTCACTATGTTTTGCCTTTTCTAGAATTTTTATAAATGGGACCATACAGTATATAGTATTTGTGCTTGACCTTCTACTTAGCACATGTTTAAAGGCATATCTATCTGTGTTTATTAATCTTTTCTTCCTTTTCTTGCAGAATAGAATGACATAGTATTAATATATCATTTTTTTATCCATCAGTTGAGGAAAATGTTTTCACATTTTGGTTATTATGAATAATGTAGCCATAACCATTCAGATACGGCCTTTAGGTGGACACATTTTCATTTCTCTAGGATGAATAAATATCTAGGAGTGAGATTGCTGGTCAATATTATCAGCATGTGTTCATTTTTTTAAGATACTGCCACACTCTTTTCCAAAGGGGCGGAGCTATTTTGTGTTCCCACCAGCGTTATGTGCAAGTTTCAATTATGGTACATCATCACCAAAACCTAGTATTGTCAACCTTTCTCACTTTAGCCATTCTAGTAAGTATGCTGTGGTATCTCGTTGTGACTATATTTGCATTTTCCTGATAAATGGTGACACTGAGTATCTTAAGTGGATATCTACTTTTGTGAAATTCCAGTTTTGAGGGGCCAATTTTTAAATTGGGTGCCTTGTTACTAAATTTTAAGTGTTCTTTATATTTTTCTACACACGAGGCTTTTGTTAGATACGTGTTTTGTGCCAGAGTCTGACTTATCTTCATTTGAACTAAGTTTTTCAAAGAGCAAAACACTTTCAATTTCTTTGTCTATTTTATGAATTTTTGTGTTCATGGGCTATTTAAGATACATTTGTCTAACCCTGTGTCTCAACTAATTTTTCTATTTTCTTCTACAGGTTTAATGGTTTTACCTCTTATATGTGGATTTATGCTTTATTTCAAGTTAGTTTTTGTATATGATGTGAGGTAAAGATTGAGAAACACTTTTTCCCATACAAATAGCGAATTCTTCCCCCCACAATTTATCTTTCCTCACTGAATTACCTTGGCTCTTTTTGTTGAAAATCCATTGGTTGTGTAAGCATCCATCTGTTGCTGAACTCCATTCTTTCCACCAATCCCATATGTCTCCAGTACCACATGGTCTTGATTACTGTAGCTGCAAGTAAGTGTTGAAATCAAGTATTTTATCTTTGTTTATTGTCTGTATTTTCTTGTCAAGGTCACCAATTGGTCTCCATGTTACTAAAGTCAATGAACACTTTACAGATTAAATTTACCTTTCTGTAGAATTTGCAATTATCAAACTTACCTCTTGAAAGTTTCTGTTCTCTTGTTTTTCATGTAAAAACTGCCTCTTGGTTTATTTCCTACCTCCTTTGACTATAATTTTAAACTCTTCACAAGCTTAAATCTTCATACTCCTTAAATATTTGTATTCTTCCTGTTCTTCCTCTATTCATTCTTTCTAAATATTTTCTACTCTTATGACTTCAACCAGTGATGTGCTAATGACTCAGATGTGGATCTTTAGCCAAAGCTTCTCTCCTGATCTATAGATCTGTTTACTCAACCAATTATTGACATCACTGGGGATAAGAGAATGATAATAGAGATGCTAGAGGCTCAGAGGCCTGGTACATCTAACCTTGGATGTAATTCTAAGCCTTGCTGTAACTGGTTCTTGGTTCCAAGTGAAGTCATTGGGACCGTGCACACTGACACATCCCAGAGGCATTTATTCACGGTCAACTGAATATTACGCACATCAAATGCCAAGGACTGCCAGGAAATACAAAGTGGCATAAAACTTAATTCTTACTTTCAAGGAATTGATAATCTAGAGCAAAGTAAGGAGATGTGATATATTCATATACAAGAATAAATTATACTGACTAGCACCTAATTGTTAAATAAATGGGATAAGCAATCAATACTGAATGAGACTTTTAGAGGAAGGGAGATTCTTGTGGCAAATGTGAGATTTGACTGGGCTTTGAAGTATAGGCATGAATTTGATCGGCAGAATTGGAGCAGCATTACAAGCAGAGGACATTTCAGTGGATGAGAAAATAGATTGAAGTAATCTTGACATAGAATAAATACTGAAAATTGGCATGCTTAGGGAATGGTGGTTAGGGATTAGGCAATCCATTTCAAATGTGAAGTTTTTTTAGGAACTCTGGTCTCCAGGGAACAAATCACTGTGGAGGCAAAGGAATGGCCAGAGACTGAGAAGAAATAGGAATCTGGAACAGAAAGCTAGGGTATCTTAGGACACGAAAAAAGAAATAAGACAAAGTATAGCAAAAGAACCCGATCAGGATGCTTAAAGACTCTGACCATATAAGGCTCATACAAAGTGAGTTTATATGTGAACTCATCAATTCACACACATGAAATACCAAAATGTGCACCCAACCTTAGAGGGGGTCATAGAGAATGACACAGGAATTTAAAGTTCCTGGGCAAGGGGGAAAACTAACATTTCCTGTGTACCTACTATGTGTAAAATAGATTCCTTACAAGTTTTTATCCTCTCAAAAACTAAGTGCTGGAAGGAGGAGCCAAGATGGTGGCATGAGTTCAGTGGAAATCTCCTCCCAAAAACATATATTTATGAAAATACAGTAAATACAACTATTCCTTAAAGAGACACCAGTGGATACAGTACAACAGCCAGGATACATCTACATCTGTGAGAACTCAACATCACACGAAGGGGGTAAGATAAAAGCCATGGCCAGGTGGGACCCAAATGCCCCCCCACCTCGGAGCCCGGTGGGATGAAAGGAGTTGGAGCAGGGAGGGAGTGAAAGCCCAAGACTGCTAAACAACCAGCTCTAGAAATCCACACCCGGAGCACAGACACAAGGTGCACGGGGTGTTGGATATTAGAGAAACAGAAAAGCAAAACCTGCGGGCAGGTCCCCGCAACCGGCACCCCTGAGACAAAGGAAAAGCGAGTGCTTTTTGCAAGTCTTAAAGAGACAGGGACCCAAGCTGGACAAAGTCATCCCGGCACATTTAGCCAGCAGCTGGGAATCCCAGGGAACTTTAGGCACCCTAACCCCCTGGGCGGCAGCACAGCTCTGAAGCCCCTCATGGCACTAAGCAGCCTGACAGTCATTCCTCCAACTGGCGTGGGCCTTGACACACCGGCCCAGCAGTGGGAGAGTGGCAGTGCGCACCAGGGGCAGTGGCACCAGACAGAACTGGGAGCGGCCCATGCAAGCCCGCCAGAGCAGTGACTAAGCAGCCAGGGAGCGGCCCGTGCACGCCAGTGGCCGCAGCGCCAGAGGGGCCCAGGGGAGGTCTGCATGAGCCCATGGTGGCGTCACCAGAGGGGCACGGGAGAGGCCCATGCACACCTGCAGCAGTGCCAGAGGGAGCAGCTGCACTCCCAACAGCTGACCGGAATCCCAGCCCAAAGCACAGCTGCCTGGGCAAGACCCAAAGGCTGCTACCAGCACACAGCTGCCCAGCAGGGGTGCCACTATCACAGAGGAGCACACCTGGCGTGCCTGCCACTCCCTGCAGGGCTCTGTGCTGCTCTGATTGAGACGCTGCCCACGGCAGCTTAGGGGATTAACCCGGTGGCTGCTCCAGGAGTGCGGGTAACCGACACAGTCAGCAGAGAAGGGCAAGGCGTCCAGCAAGCTGGAAAGGACTTTCTTCTCCCAGCTGACACACCCGCAACCTGCCTACAGCCACCGCTATCACCATGAAAAGGCAGAAAAATTTAGTCCAATCCAAAATAGTCCAGACAACCCCTGAGAGAGGATCTGCAGAGACAGACCTAACCAGTCTCCCTGAAAAAGAATTCAAAATAAAAATCATAAACATGCTGATGGATCTGCAGAGAAATATGCAAGAGCTAAAGGAGCAAGTACAGAGGGAGACTACAGAAATAAAACAATCTCTGGAAGGACTTAAAAGCAGAATGGATGGGATGCAAGAGGCCATTAATGGACTAGAAACCAGAGAACAGGAATGCATAGAAGCTGATGCAAGAGAGAGATAAAAGGATCTCCAGAAATGAAACAATATTAAGAGAACTGTGTGACCAATCCAAAAGGAACAATATCCGCATTATAGGGGTACCAGAAGAAGAAGAGAGAGAAAAAGGGACAGAAAGTGTCTTTGAAGAAATAATTGCTGAGAACTTCCCCAAACTGGGGGAGGAAATAGTTGCTCAGACCGTGGAAGCACACAGAACTCCCAACAGAAGGGACCCAAAGAGGACAACACCAAGACAGATAATAATTAAAATGGCAAAGATAAAGGACAAGGACAGAGTATTAAAGGCAGACAGAGAGAGAAAAAAGGTCACCTACAAAGGAAAACCCATCAGGCTATCATCAGACTTCTCAACAGAAACCTTACAGGCCAGAAGAGAATGGCATGATAGATTTAATGCAATGAAACAGAAGGGCCTCGAACCAAGACTACTGTATCCAGCACGATTATCATTTAAATATGAAGGAGGGATTAAACAATTCCCAGACAAGCAAAAGTTGAGGGAATTTGCCTCCCACAAACCACCTCTACAGGGTGTTTTAGAGGGACTGCTCTAAATGGGAGCACTCCTAAAAAGAGCACAGAACAAAACACTCAACATATGAAGAATGGAGGAGGAGGAATACGATGGGAGAGAAATAAAGAATCATCAGACTGTGCTTATAATAGCTCAATAAGTGAGTTAAGTTAGACAGTAAGGTAGTAAAGGAGCTAACCTTGAACCTTTGGTAAACAAAAACTTAAAGCCCGCAATGGCAATAAGTATGTATCTTTCAATAATCACCCTAAATGTAAATGGACTGAATGCACCAATCAAAAGACACAGAGTAATAGAATGGATAAAAAAGCAAGACCCATCTATATGCTGCTTACAAGAGACTCACCTCAAACCCAAAGACATGCACAGATTAAAAGTCAAGGAATGGAAAAAGATATTTCATGCAAACAACAGGGAGAAAAAAGCAGGTGTTGCAGTACTGTGTCAGACAAAATAGACTTCAAAACAAAGAAAGTAACAGGAGATAAAGAAGGACATTGCATAATGATAAAGGGCTCAGTCCAAAAAGAGGATATAACCATTATAAACATATATGAACCCAATACAGGAGCACCAACATATGTGAAACAAATACTAACAGAATTAAAGGAGGAAATAGAATGCAATGCATTCATTTTGGGTGACTTCAACACACCACTCACTCCAAAGGACAGATCCACAGACAGAAAATAAGTAAGGACACAGAGACACTGAACACACACTAGAACAGATGGACCTAATAGACATCTATAGAACTCTACATCCAAAAGCAACAGGATACACATTCTCCTCAAGTGCACATGGAATATTCTCCAGAATAGCCCACATACTAGGCCACAAAAAGAGCCTCAGTAAATTCCAAAAGATTGAAATCCTACCAACCAACTTTTCAGACCACAAAGGTATAAAACTAGAAATAAATTGTACAAAGAAAGCAAAAAGGCTCACAAACACATGGAGGCTTAACAATATGCTCCTAAATAATCAATGGATCAATGACCAAATTAAAATGGAGATCCAGCAATATATAGAAACAAATGACAACAACAACACAAAGCCCCAACTTCTGTGGGACGCAGCAAAAGCAGTCGTAAGAAGAAAGTATATAGCAATCCAGGCATATTTAAAGAAGGAAGAACAAACCCAAATGAATAGTCTAATGTCACAATTATCAAAATTGGAAAAAGAACAACAAATGAGGCCTAAGGTCAGCAGAAGGAGGAATGTAATAAAGATCAGAGAAGAAATAAATAAAATTGAGAAGAATAAAACAATAGAAAAAATCAATGAAACCAAGAGCTGGTTCTTTGAGAAAATAAACAAAATAGATAAGCCTCTAGCCAGACTTATTGAGAGAAAAAGAGAATCAAAACACATCAACAGAATCAGAAAGGAGAAAGGAAAAATCATGACAGGCCCCACAGAAATACAAAGAATTATTAGAGAATACTATGAAAACCTATATGCTAACAAGCTGGAAAACCTAGGAGAAATGGACAACTTCCTAGAAAAATACAACCTTCCAAGACTGATCCAGAAGGAAACAGAAAATCTAAACAGACCAATTACCAGCAACGAAATTGAAGTGGTAATCAAAAAACTATCCAAGAACAAAACCCCCAGGCTAGATGGATTTCCCCGGAATTTTATCAGACATACAGAGGAGACATAATACCCATTCTCCTTAAAGTTTTCCAAAAAATAGAAGAGGAGGGAATACTCCCAAACTCTTTCTATGAAGCAAACATCACCCTAATACCAAAACCAGGCAAAGACCCCACCAAAAAAGAAAACTACAGACCAATATCCCTGATGAATGTAGATGCAAAAATACTCAACAAAATATTAGCAAACCGAATTCAAAAATACATCAAGAGGATCATACACCATGACCAAGTGGGATTCATCCCAGGGATGCAAGGATGGTACAACATTCGAAAGTCCATCAACATCATCCACCACATCAACAAAAAGAAGGACAAAAACCACATGATCATCTCCATAGATGCTGAAAAAGCGTTCGATAAAATTCAACATCCATTCATGATAAAAACTCTCAACAAAATGGGTATAGAGGGCAAGTACCGCAACATAATAAAGGCCATATATGATAAACCCACAGCTAACATCATAGTACACAGCAAGAAGCTGAAAGCTTTTCCTCTGAGATCGGGAACAAGACAGGGATGTCCACTATCCCCACTGTTATTCAACATAGTACTGGAGGTCCTAGCCATGCAATTAGACAAAACAAAGAAATACAAGGAACCCACATTGGTAAAGAAGAAGTCAAACTGTCACTATTTGCAGATGACATGATATTATACATAAAAAAACCTTAAAGACTCTACTCCACAACTACTAGAACCAATATCGGCATTCAGCAAAGTTGCAGGATACAAAATTAACACACAGAAATCTGTGGCTTTCCTATACACTAACAATGAACTAATAGAAAGAGAAATCAGGAAAACAATTCCATTCACAATAGCATCAAAAAGAATAAAATACCTAGGAATAAGCCTAACCAAGGAAGTGAAAGACCTATACCCTGAAAACTACAAGACACTCTTCAGAGAAATTAAAGAGGTCACTAACAAATGGAAACTCATCCCATGCTCCTGTCTAAGAAGAATTAATATCCTCAAAATGGCCATCCTGCCCAAAGCAATACAGATTCAATGCAATCCCTATCAAATTACCAACAGCATTCTTCAATGAACTGGAACAAATAGTTCAAAAATTCGTATGGAACTACCAAAGACCCTGAATAGCCAAAACGATCCTGAGAAGGAAGAATAAAGTGGGGGGGGGGATCTCACTCCCCAACTTCAAGCTCTACTACAAAGCCACAGTAATCAAGACAATTTGGTCCTGGCACAAGAACAGAGCCACAGACCAGTGGAACAGATTAGAGACTCCAGACATTAACCCGAACATATACAGTCAATTAATATATGATAAAGAAACCATGGACATACAATGGGAAAATGACAGTCTCTTCAACAGATGGTGCTGGCAAAACTGGACAGCTACATGTAAGAGAATGAAACTGGATCACTGTCTAACCCCATACACAAAAGTAAATTCCAAATGGATCAAAGACCTGAACATAAGTCATGAAACCACAAAACTCTTAGAAAAAAACAGGCAAAAATCTCTTGGACATAAACATTAGCGACTTCTTCATGAACATATCTCCCTGGGCAAGGGAAACAAAAGCAAAAATGAACAGGTGGGACTATATCAAGCTGAAAAGCTTCTGTGCAGCAAAGGACACCATCAATAGAACAAAAAGGTATTCATAAATGACAGATCCGATAAAGGGTTGACATCCAAAATATATAAAGAGCTCATGCACATCAACAAACAAAAAGCAAATAATCCAATTAAAAATTGGGCAGAGGAGCTGAATAGACAGTTCTCTAAAGAAGAAATTCAGATGTCTAACAGACATATGAAAAGATGCTCCACATCGCTTGTCATCAGAGAAATGCAAATTAAAACCACAATGAGATGTCACCTCACACCAGTAAGGATTGCCACCATCCAAAAGACAAACAACAACAAATGTTGGCAAGGTTGTGGAGAAAGGGGAACCCTCCTACACTGTTGTTAGTAATGTAAATTAGTTCAACCATTGTGGAAAGAAGTATGGAGGTTCCTCGAAATGCTTTAAATAGAAATACCATTTGACCCAGGAATTCCACTTGTAGGAATTTACCCTAAGAATGCAGCATCCCAGTTTGAAAAAGACATATGCACCCCTATGTTTATCGCAGCACTATTTACAATAGCCAAGAAATGGAAGCAACTTAAATGTCCATCAGTAGATGAATGGATAAAGAACATGTGGTACATATACACAATGGAATATTATTCAGCCATAAGAAGAAAACAGATCCTACCATTTGCAACAACGTGGATGGAGCTAGAGGGTATTATGCTCAGTGAAGTAAGCCAGGCAGAGAAAGACATGTACCAAATGATTTCACTCTTATGTGGAGTATAAGAGAAAAAAAAAACTGGAAGAACAAAACAGCAGCAGAATCACAGAACCTATGAATGGACTAACAGTTACCAAAGGGAAAGGGACTGGGGAGGATGGGTGGGAAGGGAGGGATAAGGGCCGGAAAAAGAAAGGGGGCATTACAATTAGCATGTATAATAGGGGGGCGGATACAGGGTGGGCTCTACAACACAGAAGACAAGTAGTGAATTTACAGCATCTTACTACGCTGATGGACAGTGATTGTGAAGGGTTATGTGGGGGGGACTTGGTGAAGGGGGGAGCCTAGTAAACATAATGTTCTTCATGTAATTGTAGATTAATGATACCAAAAAACAAAAACAAAAAAAACTAAGAGTTGCACACAACATTTTAAATATTTAGAAGGAAAAACAATCATTTAAAATTCCTCCAGGGAACTGCTTGTCTTGATTCATTCAGCACCACATGACCTTGGCTCTGATAGTCGGTTTAGGACCATCAAGCCCAAGCAAATACTTAATAACTAGAGGTGTTCTTAACGTGGGATTTTATGAGATGAAAATAACAAACTTAGTTGGGAGTAACTGATCTGGATTCATTTTGCTATAGCGCTAATATAGGCATAAATGTATGGACTCTGATGTCAACTCCCAGTTCCTCCTGAGGGATTTCTCTTCTTTCATTATCCAGATTATGCCAATCCTTCTTAAAGCATTCCATGTTCTTGGTCCCAGTTTTCACTTGTATCTATGATGTCACTTGTAGATAGATTTTATCATGAGTTGCTGCTTATGTATTTGCTTATGACTTTACTGGCTTCTATCCAAAATACTCAGCTAAAGATCTACCTCTAGCTACCAGAATCCTGGAACTGGTTTCTCCCTGTTTGATCCATACAAAGACTCTGCTGATGGGGTTTGTATAATCAGTCTTAAGTACTTGGGGTTTTTTGATTCCAGATTTCATAATGAGGAAGACCCCACTTTTTCTTCTGGGTAACACGGACCATGTTGTCAGGTATGTATATCTCCAAATTCTTTTCTGCTACCTATTTTCTATGTGAACTTGGGGACATTGCTTAACTTTTTTGTGACTCATTTATTCAAATGTTTGTGTAACATCTATTATGTGACAAGCATTGCACTGGGTCCTGGAGACACAGTGGCAAATGGCATTCTGTAAGGTGGTTTTAATGTCTGTAAAGTGACTGCCACCGTTGATAAATTATAGCACTCAGTAAATGATATCTATGTCAGTTACCATCATTTGGAAGGAGAACAAATGTTCATATCTGGATATAAGTCAAATGCAGCTAAACACTGCTCTTTGCATAAAAATGTAAAAATGTGGACACCATAACATTCTACTGGGGGGCAGTGTGAAGGTGGGAGAGAAGTTTTCAGTAAAAGGAAACTATGTCTCTCAGCAGGATCAGAAAAAGAAGCCTAAAAGATAGGGCCTTTGAGCTAAGAGAATAATACTGGAAAAAGAAAAATGTGCTTGCTCAAATATAGTTGGTAACTAATATATTATTCATCCAGTCACCTAACATATTTATTGAGCACCTACTCTGTGTGAAGATTTTATGCTTTCCTGTGTTTAACAGCCAGTTGGAAGTCCACAGAGTTTAAAGTAATTTCCCCAAACCATTCAGCTGGGAAAAGCTTAAGCAGTGACAAGAACTCAGGTCTCCTTCATTCCTTAGTGAAGGAAGTCCCCTATTTTATGTCTCTATGCTCATTCAGTTCTTTATTCAAATGTAAGCTCAGAGAGTCTTTCCCTGACCTCATCTAAAATAATCCTCTTAAGTCACCCTTACTCTGCTATGTTTTTCTTTATGTTTAACAGTACCTGACATTATGAATGTGAGTTTTTAAAATTTTTTTTCCTCAAACTAGAATGCAAACTAGATGCAAGTAGGGACTTAGTTCTTTTTTGTTCACAGGAAACTAAAATGGTGCGCACACAATAACTTCAGGATGCATAAATGATGCCCACACCTCACCCTCCACCATTGTGGAACCTGTGCCTGCACCGCTCCTTGCAGAACACGGTCCCGGAACTCCAGCATGGCTCCCAAGACTGGGGCAGTCTGCATTCAACCCATCGCTCTAGCTTCAGCTTCAGGCAAGCACAGCCATGAACCTGAGCTCTAGCTACCTAACACTATTTATTCCCTGAACAGATAGATGCTGATGCCATTGCTCATGAGTTTCTTTCTGCCTGAATTCCTGCTCCTCTCTTATAGCTGGACAAAGTCCCCTTCACCTGTCAGGACCAATTCAAATATCATAACTTCTCCCTAATTCCAAGCAGAATTAGTTGCTGTATTTGTGCACCCAAAGAAATTGTGTACCTCTCCATGATAGTATTTATCACATTCTATTCATTCATTCAACAAATATTAGTTGAGTGCCTACTATGGAGGAGGTACAATATTCTTTTTTAAACATGTATCTATCTTCTAAAACAACACAGAGAACCCTTTGCGCACAGGGACCAATCTTACTTTCATATCCCCCAGAACTTTGTACATTTTGGTTTTTCTCTGCTTCACCAACTCTTATTTACCCATCAAGACTCAGTATAAATATGGTCTTTTCTTAGAGAAGAAACCTACTCTAGACTTCTAAAATACTACCTGTAAGTACTTTTGTGTTGTTTTGCATTTTTGTCTCAGGCACTAGGCCGTGAGTATCTTGTTTCTGAATCTATAGCATCTAGCAGAGGGACCGACATAGAAGTGCTCAGTGAATGGGTGCTGATTGTCTGGTGGTGAATTCATGGTTTTAGTTTTTTTTATTCTCTATGGAAATAGACCAAATCTGGTTAGATCCATCAGCTAGATCATAGGCCCCAGACATTTTAAGACGCCATGGTTAGATGCTTTGCTTTCTAAAGGTGAAGGGGCTAAATCAACTGCTGGCTGTTCCTGTTGTGTTAGTAGCACTTAGGGTAAAACAGCTTAAATAATATTACCAAAGACAGACTCCTTTCATCTCCAGATTAATGTGGCAACATTTATCACCTTCTTAGCCAGGAAAAGCTTTTGTCAGGCTCAGCTAACAGCTTTCATTAGCCTCTTACAAGGACTTGCCACACTGCCTTTTAACTGACATGCTGCAGAGTCAGCCCCAGTAATGGTCCAAAAAAGTGGAACTTTTTCTGGTGATTGTCAGAATGGATGGCTTATTTCTCCCCAGGCCAGATAAATTCGATAAATTCCCTCTTTAGCAAGACAGGAGAGGGTCATCAGCAGAGTAGGCTGAATCCTTCAGTGGGAAGAACGACATTGAATCTTTTGCTAATGTTTGGAAGAATTCTTTTTGTAAGCACCAAAACAGAACTTCTTTAAAAAGGACTGAGTCTCCTCAGCATCATCCTGTGCCACCCCTGAAAAAGAAAATGGTGTTCTCCCCAAATGGCGAAAACTGCCTATGTATTTAGAATTCTCTGACTAACTACCTAATGAAAGAATGCTATAGTGTTTGCATCATCATAACATAACTAACTGTCTTCATCCACCACTCAGCTCTGTGAGTTAAACCTGAAAGGGCTGTCCTTTGGACCTGAAAATGAGAATGAGTGATTTATGCAGCATCCACATGAAGGTACACTGTGAATCTTTTGCCACTTTGTTTTGTTTTAAAGTAATACTGATTGCAGTAA
Organism: Manis javanica; assembly: GCF_040802235.1. NCBI lineage: Eukaryota > Metazoa > Chordata > Mammalia > Pholidota > Manidae > Manis > Manis javanica. The sequence continues at coordinate 229,504,393 of NC_133156.1, read as the reverse complement.
CTGCTCCAGTGCAATTATTACTGCTACAATCATTTACACTTTTCCTAAATTGAGAATGCTGGCTCTGTGGATGCCAGAAAGCAGAAGGCTTATTTTACAGGATTGTCCAAACCCAGACATCTTTCATCCAGGCCCTGTGAAATTCCCACGTCTTCACAGCTGGGATAGTTCTATGGGAGGTATCAAGGGACTTGGTACAACCAGGTCTACATTCCATGAAACAGACCGAAGGACACTTTCTTTAGGCTGGAAGGCAGTGATCTACATGATCGTCCTAGCTGTGAAGGGTCTAGCCAAGTGTTCTTCAGCCTGCTTCTCCTCCTCATAAGTAGGCATGAGACTTCCTTCTCTCTCCTCTCTTACTTATGTATTGAAGGTAAGTGGCCTTTGGAGAGACATGTATTAATGTATACATTTAGCATTACTGGTATGCTAAATTTTGATATGCTAAATCCATTGATGAACCACAGTGATGTCTTTGAAATGTCTTCCTTTATAACCTGTACAATTTTGAAGAAGGTAATTGTCTCTAGTTTACCTATGAAGAGAAGACAGACAAAGCTTATCAGGCACTAAAGGGTATGGAGCCTATAAGGTCTACCATGTCTGACCCCTCATCCTATGCTGTCTCCCACCTCTTTCCCTTCGCTTGCCTTGCTCCAGTGATAATGGCTTTCTTCCATTTCCTTAATCACACCGACCTCATTCTGCATTCTGGCTCTTGAACTTGCTGCCCCCTGCCCAGACTTCTTGCAGATCTTTGGAGAGTAATCTCCTTATTACCACTCAGCTAGTCCTGTTGTGAACATGCAAGCTAAGTAGTTGCCTTCCCACCAGACCCCCACTCCTTCACTTTTGCCTCTTACTCTGCATTAGTTTATCTTTAAATTATTAGATTATTTTATTGATCTCCTATCACTTGAATAACAACACAAGAGAAGAAACTTCATCTTGTTTTTTGTTATATTCCCAAGCTTTCAACCATGCCTATCACAGAGCACACATTAATAGATCCTTGCTGAATGAATGAAAGGATGGAGTTAACCTTTGAACCCAAATCTGCCTGAAACCAAAGCCCACACTTTGACCATCAACATACTGCAATTTTTTTATTGAATACTTAAGGCAGATTCATTCCTGGGCTAGACATGGTAGGGAGTACATAGGAATAATACCTGGTCCTGCCTTTCAAGATGTTTGTAACTTAGTTGTAACATCAAACTCGTGATCTTAAGGTAACAAATAATACAGCTAGGTGCTGGGTAAAGGATGTGGAAAAAGAGGGCATCACAATACAGGAGAGTGGTCAGTGAGGACTCAGTTGGTCCCCAGAGGCTTCCTGAGGTGAGTGATTGATAGGAGGCTTGAATGGTGGATGCAGTTCAGAGAAGGGGACAGTAAGACCATCAGGTTCTTGGATAAGACTTGGAGGTGGGTCAGTTTGTCCTGGAAGGAGTCTAAGACATGATACGCATTTTAGTGCCCACTGTACTGGGGACATTTCTTAGATCCTTTGTCTGGAAAAAACATACTCACCCATTATATATAAGGGAAATTTCATGAGAAGCAAGTCCAGCAGGGGAAGCGAAAAGAAGGAAAGGACGTGAGGCTCCATACTTCTGACTTGTGGTGTTTGGGTGGGGTTGATAAACTTGGAACTGGCTAACAGTGAGTGTCAGATAATTATTGGCTCTCTTACCCTTGAAGGTCTCCTTTGTAGGAGTCACCTTGAAGTCCATGATTTCTCCAGAAATAAATCACCAACAGTGAAGATCCATATGAAGAGGCCACCTCTTTGGGGCAAGCAGTAGGGCAAAGCTACTCTGTGGCAACATATCTGCCCAGGTATAGAGCTGCACAGAACCTTGGCCACTGGCAGAGACCATCCAAGAGTTTCTCAGAGGGCTGTGAGTGCCCTTCATGAGGACCGCCCCAGAAGGGGGATTCTCCCACCTCCAATCCAATGAAGTATAGAGCAAGGAGATCCCTGAGAACTAGGTCACCAGCTAGTGAAGATTTCCCATGCTCAGAATTAACATCCATCCATCCATCTATCCATTCAACAAGCAGGTAGTTTTTGCCAAGTATCACATATATTGCAGGGGTTATAGTAAGGGCTAAACAGTTTCCTTGAGAAACTCATGATGTGTCCACAAAGAAACATATGTGCAATTGGTGTCTTAATTCTCCACTCATGCTTCCAAGTCTGGGCTGAATGAAACATTTATCACATATCCAGGCTTGGCCACAAAAATCACACCAAACCAAACCAAAACACTCCATGAAGGGAAAGACTATCTTAACCTGTTTTTTTCTCTCAAGCTCTTCCCAGAAAGGTGATAATGGAAGATATGGTTCCGACAGGGCCACAGGCAAGGGATTTGCATTTTAAAGTTTGACAGATATTTATAGGCCTTTTGATCTGCTTTCTCCCCTCTGTGCACCACACTTGCCTGCCTCCTCCTCTCCCACACCTCATTCTAAACATTGTACCAGGTACAAATTTGAGAAATGATGGCTCCTGGGGCCTTGGTGTGGTGTACTTATACCTCCTGTTTACTGAAGATAAATTATATATCAAGTATTTTTCTGAATTCCTAACCTCCACAATCTCCCTGCAAAGTCCACTTATTATTTACCTTCTGTTGCGGTTGTTGTTAAAGGAGGAGGTAGGCGAAGCTTAGAGAGGTTAAGTAACTTTCCCTGAGTCGCTGATAAGCAGTGAAGACAGAATTAAAGCCCAGGTCTGTGTGTCCAAACTTATGACCTTTCCTCAAGGCAGGCCGACCCAGTCCGCAAGGCTGGTTAGAGCAGGCTGCTTAGCTAAGATCGTTCTTGGAAAAGATCATCCTGTATCCCAGCTTTCTTGCTGGTGTTACACTGGAAATAGCCCAATAAATGTCACAATTTGATTTACTCAGGACAAACTTGCAGCTGTCTTCTCCTTTGCAGCTCTTCTTGGGCTCTGATTTTTCCTTTGCTTCCACTTATCTTTCACCTAGACCACAGCGGCCCAACAGCTGCACGCCTCGCTTTAGAGCCATCATCTGCAGCCCCATAAGATTTCCGAACAGAGTTCCTCTTCAGCCCAGAGAAAGCCTGTTGGAAAGAAGCTCAGAATTTTAGACCTGTACATTTTTCCAGCTGGAGGAGATCCTAAACACCACTGAGGAAACAGGCTCAGAGAATAACTTGTGCGATTAGCTGGCATCAGCTCTATGACAATACTATGTATTTGCTATGTGAAAAGTGAATGAAAAGGGATATGAATCATATCAACACCTCTGTGGGCTAGGGGCTTTCCCTTATTTAATCTGCTCTGCGACTCGGGGAGCTACAGTTAATTATTATCCTTGTGTTACAGATGAGCCCTGACTCAGAGAAATAAGATTCAACTGTTTGTAACTAGTGGGACCAGCACTGAGTTCAGGTGGCTAAAAATGGCAGAGACCTTTCCTTCCAGCAGCGTGCAGAAGAGGGTGATGAAGAACACAGACAATACCTTGGCTGAGGTGACTAGCCTGCAAAATTTGCTCCTATGCTGAAGAGCAAAGAGTCAGTAGATCACAGAGATGAATGTAGACATATTGAGGTCAAGTCTATAATCTAAAGGAACTTGGCATCCACCAACAATGTGAGTAGTATTTCCACCAACAGAGCTTCCCCTGAAAAACAAGGATTTCCTGCCTTCCTGCATCCTCTCCCCAAATTTTCTGAGACTGCCTGTTACAAGTCCGAAGATTTTGCACATTCCCATCCTCCTTGGAAAATTCATCCCCCATCTTCAAAGAGGGGGCCTTAAAAGTGTCAAATTGGCAGCCATAAGAAAGTTGCTGGTTGGGGTTGAGAGATCAGGTTCAAAGCTCAGGCCGCGGCTTCCCCACCTCCACTCTCACCATCTCCAATCCAAAGAGGGAATGCGCCTTCCCTCCCCTGCTGCAGTTCTTTGTAAAAGCCTTTAGACTGTGCTGAATGGGCTCAGAGTGGGAATTCTGCTCTTTCCAGATAGACCTTTGCCTCAAGGAGAGGCTCTTGGAAAAGTTGCTCTCCAAGAAGAATGGTAATGAGGCAGAAACCTCCCCTCCTGAGCACCTGGGGAGCTTGTGGTGTGAATTGCACTGTTGCTAAGAAAGCTCTTAGCTTTCTTATGAACGATTCCCTGCCACCTGTGCAGCATGGGTCCCGATGTTCAGGACAGCAGGGGCAATGCTGGTCTGGTGGCTTCAAATTGTACCCAGCAAGCCCTCGCCCAACCCCAGTTGCTCTTAAGGTACATCCCCCAACCAATTTCTACCAAAACATTTTTCTTGACAGTCTGTCCTCCCTCCTCCGCCTGAGAAATGAGACATAGCCACACATAACGTTCAGGAGGATACGCTGTCATCAGTGGTGTTTAGTTGTGCCTCGAGGGATGCCTTTGACATCCACTGAAACCTAAGAAAAGTTGTCTGCATCTTGATGGCACCCACTCTGGGGCAGATAGTTGAGCTGCTGGTAACAGTGTTACTAAAGATCCCAACTTGGCATCATTGTGCCAGCTTGCCCGTGAAGATGTTTCTTCTTTTTAGAAAACATTTATCACTGTTCTCAATCTATCCAGTGGCTCTTAGCCCTTTGTGAGTTATGCAAAACCTTTAAAACTTTATGAAACCTATAGATCTTCTTACCAGTAAAACAGACATGGACACATACATGAGTGCTGTTGGTGCTCTGATACCACAGTCGGTTCCTGACCTCTCTCACACAGCACACCTCTGTTCTAGAGGGTGAGAACCCTGGCACAGGGACCCTGGGTGGTTCTGTGTATGTCTTCAGAATGTAGTGGGCTTTCTGACACATAATAGGTACCATAGTTGGGAAATGTGTGTTGCAAGTTGAACTAATTAACCAACCTCAAAGCAGGTCTGTGAGAGCAAAGCTGGCTTTGATACTGTGAAGGAGGTAGTTTCTCTTCTGGCCCAGTAAGAATGGCATTGAGTGACGCTGCCACAGCTCCAAGGTGGCCCCCAAGTGCACTCAGGCAGGAATGAGAGACAGTTGGGCAAATGAAGCCGAGCACCTTGGGAAAGAATGTGTTCGATCAGGTGCCAGGTAGGCAACCCTGGGGATTGCAAACCTCTAGACCACACTAGAATTTGAAGTTCTCAAATTCAGCCTTCTTAGGACTCATCTGAAAAGTCTGTTACAAAAATAAATTGTTGGACCCACCTTCCCCCATAGGTTCTGAGTCAGGTGGTCTTTGGATCACACTTAGAGAAACACTTAGAGAGACACTTAGAGAGACATAGATCAGAGAGGGATGTGGGGGCTTGGAGAAAAAATAATAAAGGAAAATAAACAGTCTTTTAGGGGCACAGATTGCTCACCATACCATGTAGCACCCAGTATAAGCACAACAGAGGCCCCCAAGGGATTGACTGCTAGTCAGAGTCGACCAGAAAGAACAATTCAGATCTGGACAGGCAGGGACATGGCACCTACACTAACCAAGGTGTAGCAGTTGGATGAGTGGCCTGTTTCCCAAGGAGACTGAGAGGAGAGAGTCCTCACGGGAGGAAAAGAAGAGGTAGGGAAGGAATACGAAGCATTAATAACGAGTTAGATGGGTGATAAGACAATTAAAAGAGGAAGCAGATCAAGGGTTCATCAGCAGGCGGAGTCCCTGCAGCATCAGGAAAAGATGCCGAGATCCAAAGATGGCAACAGCCTGTATTGCAGGGAAGGATGGAAAGGAGAGGAAGAGAGCAGGAAATTTATCTCTAACTCCATTGTCTGGTCCTCAGCACAGACACCCCCAGGGCCCCCCTGCTCTGCCAAGAACACTCTTCTGCCATGCCCACCAGCAGTGCTGGTGACTGAAAGGTATGCGCAGCCATCACGGACTCTGCCTTCCGTTCCTGAGAATGTCCAGGGAGAGCTCACTTAAGACACTTCCCTTCTGTCTGCCTGGCTTTCTCACTTGTACTTGCCAAACCTGGCCTTCCTTCAAGGAATGATTAGGTGACATCTTTAGAACGTTTTGAGCTATGAGAAGAGAGAGCATTGTGTACATACATTCAGGCACAGTTATTTTCGCAGGATTCCATTTCCTCTGTTGCCTTTGAATCCATCTCCCAGGAACAGCTGTCTGGCTCCCTGAAGCCAGCGACAGCTGCCGTAATCAGCCTACCATTTGAGCCTGCGGCTGACAGCAGCTTGGCCCCCGAGGTGCAACTGTTCATTACAGCCTCATGTCTTGGCCCTCCCTCTGGTCTGGACAACAAAAAGAGCCATTCGTTAACTCTCATATTTCAGATTTTCTCATGGGGGATCCCCCATTCCTCTGACTGACGGTACGGTGTTTGAATTCTGCCACTACTGGCAGTGTTACCTTGGGTAGGCATGGAAAACCCCTCTAAACTTTTATTGCCTCAACTTTTCCATGGAGATGATGACATCACCCACCTCACAGGGTGTTGCGAAGCTCCAAAGATATAATAGGATAGGAAAATATTTTATATACTATAAAGCAACATTCCTGTCTTAGTTATCATGAACGTTCTTGTTTCTGAGTTTAACGAGTAAAAAACATTACTGAACAATACTGGACAGTACAATACACTTCAGAAGTGGCCTTCCACAGAAATGGCCACTGACGAGAGCAGGGAGCACAGAGGGCTTCTGGCGAAGACACCTGCCCTGGGTTTAGGGGGACTGGCAGAATCTGAGATGTTAAAGGAGGAAGAAGGACATCTGGGTGAGGGCACAGGCCAGGCAAACTGTGTGAAAAAGAAATTGTGGTCTAGGGACAGTGTAGAGCCATCCTGAAATGGGGCAAGAACATGCTTGAAAATCAGAAGGTTGTAAAGTTGCAGGGTCAGGATAGGCCTATAAAAGGATAGTCTTACATGACAGGCAGAGAAGTTATCAGGAGAGGCTTTAAAAGCATGAAAAAGTGAAGGAGTTATACAGGCCTAGAGGTGATCCGGTCCTGCTCCCTGCGTCCTGGGGCTTATCTCTGCTTAATAGTCTAGACAAAGGGGCCTGCACTGGACATACTCGTGGCTTCCCAATGCCAGTCTCAGTAGCTCTTGAGCCCCTGGTGGTCATCTATCTGTTCAAGTCAGTGGTTCCCAACTTGCCTGCTTATTGGAAAAAGAGACTACCTGGCCCCAAACTATAGGTACCAAGTCAGAATGGGCATCTTCCTTGTGAAAATAATTCTTCCTCTCTCCCTAGGTGATTCTTGTTGCTTGCAAGCATGAGGCTGTGTGCACAGGAATTATGTGCCATGCAAACTAAACATGGAGCTCCAGCCAGGACTCAGCAACCCTCAGGTACCCTACTTGGCAGTGTCCTGTTACCATCTGGCTCTCCCTTCTTCCCTCCCTTCTTTTCTGTCTTTGCCTTTTCTTTCTTTTTAAATAAATGCCCTACCAAAGTGTTTGTGCTCAATTTGAGGGCAACTCTGATTTCTGAGTTGTCTTCCTTTATACCTGGACCTACTCAGGACATTTTTGCCTCATCATTGCTTTGAAAATTCTTATTTTAAATTAGCAGCTTTTTAAAAATTGGAAAATACTAACAATTAAAAGAATAATAGCAGCAACCAATGACTGAGTGGTTACCCTACCTGAGGCCAGGTACCATGAAATGTCTTTACATGTATTAATCTTCAGAACAATCCTCTGAAATGCATACTGTTAAAATCCCCATATTACAGAGAGAGAAACTGAGACACAGAGAAACTAAGTTACCTTAATTAAGAAGATGAAAAATTACCCTCAATCCCTATTACCAGAAATAACCACTCTCAAATGCTTGGTCATTTTTCTATTAAAAAAGTAATTAGATCAAAGTATTAATTTTATATATCCTGCCTAAAGCTCTAATATTAGATTATATCTCCTATATTATGTGTTCTCCATAAATACTTTTTTTACAGTCTACTTAATATCCCATCATATGGAGAGGATATAATTTATGCTTCTCTCCTTTGTGGTTAAATACCGAGATTGTTTCTAATTTGTTTACCATTCTAATACTAGGATGAATATCCTTGTTCGTAAATATTTGACTCCAACTTTATTTAGTTCTATAGAATAAAGTTCATGTGTCAAAGGTGACTTTCAAATCTAAGATGGACTCGAGAGGCTTTAAAATATTTTAAAACCTACCCAGTTTACCTTTCCGCAAGCTTAGTGTGGGGGGACCATTTCCTCACCCTCTTGCCAACTTTGTCAATTTGGGAGGTGAAAAATGGCTTCTCCTTGTTGTTTCCATTTACATGTCTTTGATTACTATTGAACATTTTCTTCTATGTTTATTATACACTGGTACTTCTTTTGTGAGCTGTTTATTCATTCCCTTGTTCATTCCCCAGTGGCAAGCTTGTGTTTTTCTTATCTGTCTGAGTTCTTCATAGCAATACCATTTTGACCCCCTATTCATGAGAAGTATTTTCCCAAGTGTGTTCTTTGCCTTGTATCTGCTTTTCAGGTATCAATTAACTTGCAAATACGGAAATCTGAATTCGAAATGGTCCAAAGGAGAGGCCAGAGTTTCAGAAAATAAACAGGGCCAGTATGGAGACATCCTACTAAAAACTGTTTCAGTATTCATTTTAATATCAGGAATTTCAGCATCTTAATTACTGGCGTTGGAGAGACTAACGAAGTCGTTTTGCACTTTCCTGTTCTTCAGGCTGGTAACAACAGAGAACAGCCTCAGTGCAAATTGCTTTCAACTTTTTTGACATGGGTATTAAAATGCCACCCCCAAAACCAGTGGTAATAAAGAATACAACTTAAAAGGGGGAGGAGGTGTAAATGTGACACATGAGATTTTTTTGAATCTTGCTAACCAGTTGCTGAAGAATCAGGGGTGAAACCCTCAAAGCTGCTGCCCCTCCCTGGATTGTGGGTAAAAACTGGGCTATTTGGGGCTAAATGTTGACATGAGATTTTGAACCAAAGTGACCTGCTCATATTCCCTTGCACTAATAATCAGCATCCTGCCCTGCTGCTCTCAAGGGAGAATTAGCTTCACCTCCTCCGTTTACTACCCTCTTCCTCTGCTCTGATGTTTCTCTGCCCTACACATTGCATCCTCCTCTCTACTACCCTCCTGGCTTCCACCTCAAGGCCCATTTTGTGCAGACCTGCTGACTGGAGATTTTTCCCCCTAAATGAACATATCGAGTCATAGGTGCAAAAGGGAAGGTCTAGGGACTGCACGTGGCTGCTTGGGAATGGATTCTTCTTAGAGAAAGCCACCACACTGCTTTTGCTCCCATCTACATTCATTCAGCAAAGAGAATTCACACGGCGCTGGGCTGTGGAGTGGGTTGATGAGTTGGTAGGATCTTGAGCTTAAGTTGTCAAAGTGCTGGAGAAGTGAAGTCTTATAAATGCTTGGGAGGGAGATTGCTCTTCCTCATAACGGGGCTTCGAGAAGGACATGGATATACACATAACTTGGGGCCAGGGAATCCTTCTCAGGAATGGCTTGAGAAGTGCACACGGGTTTTGTCTTTCTGCTCTAGAGGATGAGAAGAGTTAGCCTAGCAACTTCTCCTATGAAATAAGCCATATTATTTCATTCTTATTTTCTCTGCTATTGTGTTATTATTTTCTGCTGATCAAATAAATACTCAGCCTGTGAAAATCATCCATTGGCACATTGCACGATGCTTCATAATTTATTTTTAAGAGGAAACCAAAATATTACTCTTGTCTTTACAGCAAGCCTCAAACTCAAATCAGGAGAGCCAAAGAGTTTTATTATTTCCCGACTTTGTAGTGGGAGTAAGGGCAGTGACATGAAAGTAATCCTCCGAAGTACCTCACACTGGCTTTGCTAAAACTCTCACAAGCCTGACAACCCAGGGACCTCTGTCAGCAGCCAAGTAGGAAATTGCTACTTTGATTTCTCTTTACTAGCTCAAAGACATAGGAAGATGCCACATGGCACTTAGGTGTTTTCTTTTAACACACACTCACACACACATACATACCTCACGGTCCCCTTTGCCCCCAAGAATTATCTAAATATAATTTTGCTGAGTGTTAGTTGGGTGCCAAGACTGATGAAGTGAAAGGGTCCAGGTTTTTAACTTAGTTCTATTTTCAAACACTGACTCTATCCCTTGCCTATGAGGAAGGCCAGGGGGCTGGGCCAGCCAGTGGGGTTCTGTGTGGTTGTTGTTGGGAAAAGTAACTATGGAATATGCAAAGCTAAGGAGAGTGTGTGGAGCCGGAGGCAGGCAGGAGCCCAAAGGCTAAAGACAGGTATTGACCCCAGGGTACACTGAGAGTCAGTGTGACAGGCACAGGGCTGGAGGCAGTGAGGGCAGGAACTGGCTGCATTACAGAGGTATTGAGTAGGCCTGGGGCCTTGAAAGGAGAAGCTTTGTCTGTTGGCCTTGGGTGAGGTCCTTAGCATCTGTATTTTGCCTCCTCTCTAGCAGGGTGAGGATGATGTCTACCTTGCTGGATTATAATGAAGATGACACAAGAAAATGTAGGCAAAGCTCTCATTTTTAGCACCCAACACAAAGTAAGTGCTGCAGTACTCAAAGAAAGGGAAGTGCTCTTACTGTTAATATTGACATTGTTAACATAAAAGTTTTATTTATGCAAGAATAAGATCCTTCTAAATCTTTCGATTATAGGAAAATTTGCCTAAATATCAACTTTAACTGTTGTTTGATAAAGATAATTCTGTGGCCTAAGGCCAAGGAAAATACTAGAAAGTGGTAGGGGAAGAGAGATGCCTTCCATTCTGGAACTGTGAACCCAGAGTTGCAAAGTAACTGCAAACCTTACAACACCCAACGAGGCCCCTTCCGAAGCCCTTGCTCACCTGTCTCCTCCCTTATCATATGAAATCATCCCTGGAGCCTGTGCTTGGGAGTCAGACTACCTGGGTCTAGATCGTGGCTCTTCCATTTTATTAATCTTGTGAATTTGGGCAACTTTTCCAGCTTCTCTAAGCCTCAGTTTTTTCTTACGTAAGATGAGAACAAAAATAGCTCTTTCTTTAAAGGACTTTTGCAAGATTCAAATGGAATAAATAATATAAAGCGTTTAGCCCTAAATAAGTTTATTATCATTACTGTTATGATCCTGGGATAAATGTAGGTATGACCAAGAGAGGGGGTGCCTCTGCAGGTCACACACACACACACACACACACAGAAACACACAGGAGCACACAGCACTCCCTTTAGACTATAAGAATTAGGCCTGTCTACTAACTGGGGCAGAAAAGTTATGCAGGTTCTTATCAGCCTAACCATCTAATCTAGGAATGAGCACAGAAAGTCACAACCTGCTACATCATTTTGGGTCCTACAGTGCCTGATGCACTGGGCCAATCTCAGGTGCCTCGTATCCACTGGCCGCACATTGAATGGTACCAGTTAATCAGTCTTTCTATATTTACTGAATTTCAGTTCAAACGTGAGTTCTGGCTTCAAAAATGCCACAGGCGCCATCCTGGGGATGCCTCCAGCTATTCTCAGTTGTTCAGGCCAGTGGTTGAAAGCCTGGGGCTACCAGTTACCAAGTGCGAGGTCTTGGACTAGTTATGTGGCCAAGTTAACTTCTTTGTGAGTTAATCTATGTTAAGCACTTAGAATAATATCTGGTGTAGACTTGGCCTCTTAGCATGTTCTGCTTAAGCATGGTCTCCACAAGCAGCTGGCGTGGTGGCCCCAGCGCTCTTGCTGGCCGAATTCTGTGTCTGCTGAAACCTCAGCATGATGACCCGAAGCTCCTGCCATCCACAGGCTGAAGTCCCAGTGCCATATCCTGCAGACAAGGCTCTCTGGACCCCCTGGGAACATGGAATTGCTGGGAGTTCCCTGCACAATTCATGCCATATCTAACCTTCAAGCAATGCCTGAATGCTATCCCCCCATCCTTTCCCTTGTTAAAACAGCTCTGCTTTTAAAGGAACAGACTTTTAAGAATCTTAGGGAGTGTTACTTAGAAAGCAAGGCTGTAGAAGTCATGTCTTTCAGATTCTTCTTCATGCCCTTCGTCTGTGTGCAAGTATTATAAGACTTGCCTTGGGTTCAGTCAGCCACCAATGGCACTACTCTTGACACTAATGTCGCTTTCTATCTATTCCCCAATGTTTGGACAGCCACTGAAGGATTAAAAGTGCCACTATTACAATGGAAACACATTACAGAGGGCTCCTGGGACTGTCACATAGAGCCATGAGGTTGTGCCCTATGGTTACATGTATCATTACATTTATACATTGTTTCATCAGTATTTTTACTTTTCTACCAAGATTTACTGAGCACAGTTTATGCAGTAACATTAAAGACCATACTTAAAGCTTACAATGTGTAGACCTTCTAAAAACATGTCCTCTATGAAATGTTAGTATTTCAGTTGTACAGACAAAGCTTAAACTAAGAGAGATTCATCACCACATTCAAGATCACAATTACCCAGTAGCCAGTGTAAGATTAGTGTGACTCCAATGCTACATCCTTGTCACTACTAATACTTTCTAGCTGCCACCAATGTCTGAAGAGCCACTAAAATGCAAATTCAAAAAATACTAAAAATGTTAATATTGCAAAGGAGACACACCACAGAAAACACCCAAGGCTACCATTTGGGGAGGTGGAGCCCTGCATAAATGTGCCTGGCCAAGGCGGTGAGTGGAGGTTGAAAGAGGCCTAGGCGAAGCATTTTTCTAATTTACCCAGAGGTGCTGCAGGCTAGCAGTGATGTGGGACCATGGTGGCTTCAGGTTCAGGCGTGGAAGCACTCTGGTGCCTTGTTCCCTGTCGATTCCTGGAGCACTATTTGTCACTTTCCTGGACATGGCTCTGCCTGAGGAAAGGTCCAGGGTTTACAGTCACCCCTGGCTAGTGTGACATACCCAGTGGTCTGTGCCTCTGTCCTGACTGTCACTAAGGACATGACTGGCACTCCCTGAGGAGCTCAAATTGGACACAGACTGCTCGTTAAGCTGGTGGCAAATCCTGGTCCCCCTGAGCGGATACAGCTACAATGCAAAGCCTGGCATTTGGGATTGGGACAATCTGTACCTCTACTGTTACTCTTTGGAAAATAGGACCAGGAAATTTTGCAAGGCCTCTTGAGGTTTGCCTCCTGCTTGGGGACTTCTTTTCAGTTTGTTAGAATCATAGTCATAATAGCTATCAGTATTTGTTAAGTGAATGACCTTTATAAGCATATTAACATATTTATCCCAGTAAGTCAGTAATGTGGGAAATATGCAGTCTGGCTGATATGAAAGCTTATCTACCACTTAATCGGTATTAGTTTCAAGGGAAGAAAGATGACAGATCTGAGAGTCAGCCAGGCAACTTTGGCTTTTCTGTTCTCATCTCTGTCGTTGCCATCTGGTGTAACACTGAACACGTCACCGCCATCTCTAGAATGCAGACGGAAGGGTGGGTTCAGTGGTCTCCAAGTCCCTCCATGCTGGAATGGGGGGCTCTCTTTTAATCAAATAGTTCACACAATAGCACATTCATGGTATGTTAGAGCTGGAGGAGGGCTTAGTGACCCTTTGGTCCACAGTCCTCATTTTACACATGCTCTTCATAGAGAAGACAGCACAGATATTATTTTCCTCCTTTTGTGAATCAAAATACTAAGGCCCCGAGGCTGTGAACCATTTGCTCTAAAGGAGGTGAACCCTGGCTCATCTTTCCACCACACCACACTCTCAGCGAGGTTTTTCTGGGTCCAGTCTAGCCTCATCCAGTTTTCTGCTGTTCTCAGTGGAGACAGAGAAATACGTAGCTAGTGTGTGTCCACCTACAGGCCTTCAAATGCTAATGGCATTATACTGTGCTGCCCCTCTATTTCCGTAGATGGAACATAGAATACTTCATGGAGGCCTCTTTGAGCCTCACTATTTTCATCTGTACATTTTTTTTTAATAAAGGTTAGTTATAAAATATGTAAAGCTCCTTGAATAGTATCAGTGGATTCTAGGCTTCTCAGTAAGAACTGAAAGAAGAGAAGGAAGAGGGGGGAAGGAAGCAAAATCATTTATTGCATTTATTGTGTTTTATTAATGTTATTTTTCTTCAAGATGTGGCTTGGAGTCCTTTAGTAAATGGCAAAATTAAGTCCATCCTTAGATTACCCGCTTGAGCTTTCTTCTCTGAGCCTAGCTAATTAAAAAATGCCATAAATGTTCTGATTCCACCACTGACATTTCTTCTTGATAACTGTAAAGGGACTTAAATAACTATGTTAAAGGACACATTAATATTACTCTGAAATGCACTTCTCTGTGCTTCTGATGTTCAAACTAATTTGTGGAATTAGTTACATGGACAGTACGTTCCATTCATGGGACAAATGGGGAATTTGAAACCCCTTTTTCAAAACGCAGGATCTAGCTCGCAGAGTGTGTAGGAAGTGACATAAACTAGCAGGCCCATCCAACTTAACACATTCAGCGCATTTGGAGCTAGGGTGGGGAAAACAAGCTTTCTAGTTAATTTCACACTTCTTCTATACATTTCAAAAAACAAGGTGTGACTCTGCAGCTGTACTTTTAAAAGACCCTCAGAAGGTGCAATGCCAGGTATTCTAAACTCCCTGCTTTAAAAGAGCTTTCTGTTTCCTGGTGTCTGCTTGCTGGGGGGAGTCCCAGTCTGCTCAGTTAAGGCGATGGCTTTAAGCCTCTGGAAAGGTATTTCCTTACTCACTTAGGCTCTGGGTTTTCTAGAGTTACAGGCCTTTGTCATTCTGAGGGTAGGCATGTCAGAGGCAACTTTGTGCTTTGCAAAAACCAGGAAATCTACTAAAAAGAAAGGAAAGAAGGAGGCTGGTGCCCACTGTGTGCCCTCCTCCCAACGGCCCTATGAACTCAGAGCTCTTACTGCCTGCATCTGATACATGAGAGGATCTAAACTCAGAGGTGTTCCCTTGCTGCTAGACCACGCTGCTTCTCCAACAAGACCCCCCACTCTGCCCTCAAGTATCTAGGAGGTGACAGTGGAGGGGATGGAGGCCCGCCCTCTGGGACCCGCTCCTCTCCCCCAGGCCGCCAGCCACCACCTCTTTGCTTCCAATTGCCCCAGTGCTGTTTTCTTTGGCTCCCTCATTAATGAGTTCCACAGGACAATGCTAAGTCTAGTTATGCAGCCTTAATTGGTTTAGTTACAACAAGATAATTCCTTTTTTCTTCTCTTGGAGGCTTTTCTGTTTAAAGACATTTTAGCTGGAAGATGCTAATTATCAATGAGGAGAAAGTGACACCTGAAGAGTCCATTCTCCATCTTGCTCCTTGGCTTCTCCTTTGAACTGCCTCCACCCGGCCTCTTTCCCACTTCATCACCTCTCCCCCACCACCATAAAGGAGCTCTGTCCTGGCTGGGCCACAGAACTAACTTTCTCACTTGCAGGGAGTCGTTGTCGGCAGCCGCCTTGCAGGCATGGACAACCTGCAGGAGCCCTTCCCCAGCCTTGAGGATGGCTTGGGCGCCTCCAACAGCCCCGGCCTGCTGTCCTCCTGGGACTGGAAAAGCCAGGCAGGGCCTTTTGAGTTGAACCAGGCCTCCCCCACTCAGAGCCTCTCTCCATCTCCATCGCTGGAGTCCTATTCTTCTTCACCCTGTCCAGCTGTGGCTGGGCTGTCCTGTGGGCATGGGGGAGCCAACAGTGGGGGCAGCGATGGATGCAGTGGCCACGGGCCAGGTGACCTGGTGGAGGTGGACTACAATATGTTAGCTTTCCCGCCTGCCTATCTGCAGGGTGCTGGTGGCCCCAAGGTCCAGAAGGGCACCAAAGTCAGGATGTCTGTCCAGCGGAGACGGAAGGCCAGCGAGAGGGAGAAGCTCCGGATGAGGACCTTGGCAGATGCCCTGCACACCCTCCGGAATTACCTGCCACCCGTCTACAGCCAGAGGGGCCAGCCGCTTACCAAGATCCAGACGCTGAAGTACACCATCAAGTACATCGGGGAGCTCACCGACCTCCTGAACAGCGGGAGAGAGCCTAGGCCCCAGAGTGCTTGAGCTCAGCCCCTGGGCTGGGCAGGGGAGCTTTCAAGACCTGCACTAGCTCAGGACAGCGGCATGTAATTATTTTTATGTAATAAGCTTGGTGACCTTGTCTGAAAATTTGTAAGGGAATCTCCGCTGGACTTGCTGGAGCTGCCAGAACACTCCCCTGCCAGACAAGCAGGCACTTTGGCTTCCAGTTCACCACCCTTTCTCAGGAGACTTGCCCTGTGCAGAGACACACTACTTGGCTCCTCTCGGTCTGTTCAAGGTATTTTAAAGGATCACTGATGTTAAATGCATTTTTTCACTTATGTAAAAGTGTTGATTAATCCTCTCTCACCATTTTAGCATCGGTAGCTTTCTTTCTGTTGTTGACTAAACCTGTATTTTGTACAGGATCCAGTGTGACACCTAGATTCTTGTTTGGACAGATCTGTGTCAAGTCAAGTGCTATAGCGCTGCTGTCTTATTTTGCCTGTGTGCTTGTGTGTGTGTGTCTGTCTGTCTGATTGACTAAATCATGCCTTTACTTCTTCAGGAACCAGCATCACTTAAATGCAGAAGGAAATTAGTGTCATGGCAACGAGAAAGTCACGGGCAGAGTGCAGAGCCTAAAGGCCCAAGCACTCCCTCTTAAACAAAGGAAAGAAGGCTGCCTGGCTGGCCGCCTGGGAATGAGGAGGTAGATGGGGAGGTCGAGGGGAGGGCTCAGCACCAGGGATGGGCCTGCAGCGGGCTCCCCGGGCCAGGCCTGGTGTGAATACAGCCTCATTGAATCCCATTGCTTCCTCATTTCTCAAATGAAGACATTGTTTCAAGAAGAACAGAAATCTATTTTAAATCTATAGAAAAGTGAAAAGGTCAGGATTTGAACTCAAGTCTATGTCTAACCCCTCTTGGGTATTCATTTCTCATCTACAACTTCTTCCCCTCCTACTCAACCCCCATATCACCCCACATGCACCCCCCCCACTAGCACCCCTGCATCACTGTACCTTATCTTAGGGGTGTGGCTGTAGCAACCTCAACTCTGCTCATTTGAAAGGCACATTACCATCGAAAAGAGGGCTTTGAATTAAGAAGGTTCTCAAAAACAAGTAGGTTTTGTTAAGGCTGATTTTTTTCTCCCTTATTAACCATTTATTATGTTATATATATATAATTAACCATTTTCATTTATTTTTCAACGGATTGTCTGTTAATGTCTCCTGTCATTTTTAGTTGTTCGTGATTTTTCTTTTTAGTGACAAATTACAAAGTTAGTAGTAGATGTGTTCGCAATTTAATGTATAACGTTTCTCCTTTTTTCTTTGCTGATACAATATACAAATAAATATGGGTAATATACATTGTTAAAGAATATCTTTAATTCTGAAAATTGCTTTTTTTAACATTATATAATAAAAGTCTTTCCAATTTAACACAAATAAATCTGTAATGTAAGCACCATTATCTTGATTTTATAGATGAGGAAACTGAAGCACAATTGTGCCCCATGTCACACATGTGAAAAGTATAGTGGGAAGCCGAAGGTTAAACAGTATTCCACAGCACCGAGTGTTGCATAATTTGCGTAACGAGTCACCTTTTGAATGATATTTCAATTGTTTTCAGTTTTTTATCAGAAAAAATGCTGGAGCAAACATCACAGGCAACTAGCAGCAATCAACCCACTGATATTTTAATAAGCCTCACAGTTTCCCAGAAATGGAATTCTGAATCAGAATATACACACATTTTAAATTTAAATAAATACTCTTAAATGACTTTTATAATAGTTGTAGTTATTAACAGAACCCTCTTGCATTGTGTGATAGAACCAGCAGGCTCGTGTTGCCACTGGATATTACCAATCTTCTTAATTTTTAATGGATAAAAATTGATTATGTTACTGTGTTCATTTTAATTTCTCTTCCTACTATGTGAGATGGAACATCTTTTTTATTTTATGTGACTATTGTTTATTTTGGTTCCTCCTCAATAACTTGTCAGTTTATATTCTTTGTCACTTTTTGTTGGGTTATTTGTCTTGTTAATACTTTGGGAAAGTTCTTTTTACATTATACATGTTGAAACTATTTCCTCCCAATCTATCATTTTCTTACCATCGTTGTTTATGGTGTCATATATTTATGGTTTTGATTATGGTATCTTTTGCTCTTTGAAGCTTTATATTTTTATTTGATTAAACCTCTTTTTTTTAAATGGGTTTCTTCCCTTTGCTTAATTTTTCCCAGTTTCAAGGCTGTCCAAATGTTCTAAATTTTCAAATATTTTTATAATTATTTATATATGGATCTTTAACATACCTATGATTCATTTTTTTATAGTGATAAGAAGGAATCTGAATTTACTTCTGATCAGTGATTTATAACTGAAGAAAAGTACATCTTGTCCCTGGGAGTGGTGGGTGCTGGGTGGTAGTGGGGCACAGTTGCTACAGTGTCATCTTAGGTATACAAACCTTCATCCATTTCTCATATGTTTGTTGTTAGTATTTCAGAGAAGAAACCAGAAAATGCTGAACTATATCAAGATTTTCTTCAAGGGACTCTACCCTATGCATGTATAGGTGTTCATGTGAGAATATGTTTGTGCACACATATATGTTTGTGTTTATGTGTGTGTGTTTCATATGTTGGAAGAGGAGCATTAGAGAAGATAGTAATATGCAGAAGGGGGTGTCCTGCCTTTGAGCAGCTTTTACATCAATTGTTTTCCTTGCCATTTGTAAAAGAGTAGAACCCAAATTCTCTTGGCTTTTGATTTCTTATAAGCTTAAGCATTAAGAATGGCTTAAAAATAGCTTGGGTGATTTTGGGTTACTCTGGATTACCCAAATACTGTGGGTGGGTTAGGAGGTCCTATTCTCAATTTCAAAAGGTCCTGGAAAGCCACAGACTCACCTACTGG
The DNA here is from genome assembly GCF_040802235.1 of Manis javanica. Lineage (NCBI taxonomy): Eukaryota > Metazoa > Chordata > Mammalia > Pholidota > Manidae > Manis > Manis javanica. The sequence continues at coordinate 229,485,483 of NC_133156.1, read as the reverse complement.
CTGGGGTTGTCCCCAAAACTCCTAACGTGCCCACAGGAGGGTAGGCATCTGGCAAACCACAGGAAGGTGACAGTGTTCTGAGAGGAGGCCTCTGGCCCAGGGCCTTATCTCCCAGATGCAGCTGGGCTCAGCACAGCTGCAGCCCTCCCCACACTGGTGCCTGCAGCCCTGGGTCCCACCCAGGAGAGGTATTACATGTCACTATTTGACTCCCACATCAGTCCCCACGGAATGGCCTTCCTGGTGGGGAGGAGAGCTGGAATGTATCCCTGATTCCTCTAGGGAACATTTAAAAGCAATCGACCTGGGCAAAGCTCAAGAATAGGAATAAGTTATTTCTGGTGCTTGGATAGGGAACTACAACTCATATGTGTCTACTATGTTGTGGTCAGAATTTTCATATTTATGATGTCACATCATCCTAACAACCCCAGGAGGTATGCATTACCAGTCCCAGTTTGAGGATGAGGAAAAAACATTTTAGGACAGCTAAGCAGTGCAAAGCCACATAATTAGCTAGTGGCACATGGTTGACTAGTTAGATGGGAGCTCAGCTCTAACTCCACGCTTGGGCCCTTCCCTGGAATCGCCCATGCCTTCTCTTCCAGGTGCTCTGAGGACACCGTGTGCATCTATGCACCCAGCCAGGCAGACAGAGCTTTCTCGGCAAACAGTCCCTCCGGAGCTTCTCCACCTTTTCTCTGGCTCCCCATCTTTTGGACCCTCATTTCTTTCACCACCTGATGCATTTCTGGAGGGGCTATTCAAGTGGTCTTCTAAATTATTTCCCTTTGAACTTCTGCCTCCACCCCAAACATTTCCTCAGAAATTCCTCTCACTTCCTTGCTGGCATCTAGAGTCCTTCTAAATCCACAGAGGAAACCTGACTTCTGTTCATTTGTGTTCAATAAAATGTTCCACAATTCACACCGGGCTGAGATTTCTTTGTTCACCTTGTAGTTTCTGCCACATTAGCTAATCAGGGGAGAGGCCAGAGCATGGGCAGGGGTAGGAAAGAGCTTCTGCAAATTGACAAATTGACAGAATTACCCTTACTTTAAGATGTTTTTTAAAAACAACAGCCAAAGAAGCGAGTTTTGGTGTTCTTGCTTTTGAGGCCGTGTTACAGTAGCTTAGTGTGTTACGTGCCTACTCTGAGGTGTCATCTGATTCCTGTACGTGCTCTAGGCTGCAGCCGGGAGCTGAGGCCTGGGTCCCGGCCCCTGTGGGCTCAGTCCACGCTGGCTTGATGGCAGCCAGAACTTGGCATACTCCCCTTGTCCTCTCCCTGAGAACCCAAGAGGATTTCTGTCTTGCAAATGAAATACCGAGGCTGAAGCACTGTCTCTCAGAACACCCAGAAGGACTTGATATTTTGGTTCCAGGAAGGCCCCTAAACTCTGAGGAGGAAGAAAGCAAAAAACATTTCTGAGGAGGATGCAGGAAAAGGACAATTACCTGCTTGTCTCTTGGTTTTGGAAACTATTGGCCCTCCTTCCCTTAGCACAGCTTTCTATTGAGTTCCTTTTCATTTGAACTCTATTGATTTCTGTTTCTCTTCATTAAATTAAGTGGGAGACCAGGCAGGGGGCCTGCAGGAGAGAGGAGAGTTTAGAAAGCATGCCATGGGGCTCCTTCCAACCCAGTCAGCCACAGTGGGGATTCATCAGCTGACTCAGGTTCAGGGCCAAGGGCTCTCTATACCTTTTCTCCTTTAATATTGATAGCTAAAAATAGGAGATAACTATTATCAGCCCATTTTGCAAGTAAAGAAATAGGCTCACAGAGGTCAAGTCACCTTGCCCAAGGTCACGTAATTGGCACAGAGCCCAGAATTCCACACAAACCTGCTTGACTCATTCCTTTGGCAATAGCAAGCCCTGTGCACCAGAAATGCAGCAGTGAACAGAACACTAGAAAAGTCTCTGCATTCAAGTCTGTCCCACTCTGCTTTCAATTGAAGCAACTTTATGTTCATATTTGCATGGTCTAAATGACTTATTAGGATGCATATAGATCAGAATAAATTGAGATACCCTTTTCTACTCTCTTCCTAAGTGTTATGGAACATGATCATTCTCTATCTTTCTCATAAAATGGAATATGGGAAAATAGTAGGAGCTTTGTAACAAACTTGCGGAATTTGTATGCCTCCAAAGATATCATAAACCAGATTTTAAAAGTGCTGTTCTCAGGGTCTATAGCTTACATATCTTTTTCCTCAGTTTCTTTTAGGCACAAAATAAAACTAAAATTGGCAATAATAATAGCAACAAAAACTCATTTTTATTATGTGTGTACTCTGGGTAAGACATTGTCCCAAGTACTTTACATGAATTTTTAACTCCAATGAATTAAGAAATAATTATTTTAACAACGCTATGAAATAAAGACTGAAGTTATCCCCATTTTGTAGGTGGGGAAACTGAGGCACAGACCAGTGAGACCTTCTACAAGATCATGCAAGTTGGCAGCGGTGGCCCCAGGATGCAAACCCCAGCAGTTGTGCAGCACACCAGGCCTTTACTACTACACCACGTGTGTCTTCATATCACTGAAGAGCATGAAACATTTTACATACATTATCCTATTTAATTCTTCCTTAAACCTCATTATATATGAAGGTAAACAGGGATTGTTAGGTCATTTTACAGATGAGGAGATGAAGGGTCACATAATGACAAAACATCCTAGCTATTAATAAATGACAGAGCTGGTATCAGAATCCAAGTTTTTAAATTCCTAGTCTGGTTCTTTCTGGCTAATGTATTCCATCTCCTAAGGAAATCTGGTTATACCCTAAAGCCTGAAAGGAATTCTCATAAAGACAGAGCAACAAAATATGCTCTATGGTACATCTCTTCAAGTTGGGTTTTGCAAGGAACCTTTCTGAATTTTTAAATCTAATCACCATGCTCGCACAAAACAACATCCACACCTAGGATAGGGTAATACACGCTTTAACAGAATTCCGTTCCCCTTCATAATTCAAGAATTTGTATCCCCATCACTGTTTTTACTGCACATCTAATAACTTCCTAGCAGAAAGTGCAGATGACATTAACTAACTTAAGTTCCAGGATATTAACAAACATTCAAATGGCCTGGTGGATTCTGAGGCTGCTGAGCATCTGTCACTGAGCAGAAAGGGGAGGAAGCAGTGCCTGAGGGAGATGCAAGTCCAGAAACCAGGGACGCCGAGTCAGATTTCAGCCCGGGCCCTTCTCTTCCGCCCTGAGGGATAAAGGGGATGCTGGGCGCACAGCCTATTAGGGAAAAAGACAAGGGAAGAGATGAAAGGAAGCAATGCTCCTTGCAGGGCCAAGGGAAGATGTCACAAAGGAGGAGGCTCTTGCTGTCCTCCAGGCGCTCAAGGACCAAGGGCATCCTAAACAGAGGAAACAGCATGTGCAAAATCATGGCCGTCTGTACATGCTTTGGGGTTTGGGGGATCGGAGGCGGGCTGGGTTGGCTGAGGCACAGAGTGAGTTTGGAGGAGCAGCGGAAGGAGACTGCGCAGGCAAGCGGGAGCATGAAGCTGAGCACTTGCACATCCTTCCTGCTGTGTGGAAGTGGACCTGCCCTGCAAGAAGCCCTGTTTGCTCATAGGCTGACTCAGGGGGTTATTTATCTGGACCACAGTCAAGGCACCTGGCAGAGGTCTCAAGAGGTGGGGCAAGGTGCCAGGGGCTTACAGCTAGTAAAGGGCTCTCTGGTCACAGCGCTTCCCCGAGCCCCCTCAGTGGCGCAACCTTCCTTCAGGTGAAGAACCTGAAAGTAGAGACCACAGGATGGTGAGCACAGTGGAGGGAGGATGCTGAGGAGGTTCTGAGCAAGGGTACTGCCAGTCATTAGCACTTAAAAATGATAAATGCCCAGAATGAGGGAGGGGGAGATTTATATCTCCATTTACACTGATTAAAGGAAGTACAAATGACTGCCCACTTTGATCTTTCAGTTTCGTTTGGAGGATTTTAAAATCCCAGGGCTTTAAATAGGTATGTTAAACCAAATAAAACTCTCCAGCCACTTCTCCAGGGTCTCTGGTTCTTGCAAGAGACCCTTTCAGTCCATCCTCCTCTAGTGGCCCCTGCTCACCCTCACCACAGCAGGTGAGCCTCGGAGGTGCTTCCAGAGCCTGTTAACAAGGGTGAAGGCTCGAGGAGGGCCCCAGGGGGCCTCAGGGGGCTCCATCACAAAGGGCTCTAGTTAAAAGCAACAAAAGGTGCCGGAGAAATGCTAGGGTCCTGGTTTTTGTTTGTTTTAGTATGTGTGTATTTTAAATACCAGGAGGGAATAAACGTTTCCATTCCTGTGCCCAAGGCCTGTTCAACAATGCTGAGGGCCCTCCGGGAATAGCGCAGCCTGTCTTTGCAGAAGCAGGACCCCGAGGCAGATCCTGTGTTTTGGAATCCTCTGCCCATCCTATTTGTGAACAGAGCCTCTTTTCTGAAAAGTTTCCCTAGCCACCAAGGATCCCGTAGATGTTTACAGAACCAGTTGCCCTTAAGTGTTCAAATTCAGAAGAGAAGGGACCTCCGTGTCCCGGCAGCCTTGCTCAGTGCCTGGTGCGAAGGGCAGGGAGCCTTAGACGCTTGTGCAGCCAGGCAAGCCTTGACTGGAGAACAAGGAAACCATACAGAAAGCTATTTCCCAGAGAGATCTATTCCTGGATGGGAAACATGGAAGAGCAGGGTGAACAGGATGCTCAGCGGATGCTCAAGCGTGAGCCTGGAACGTCTGTGAGCGGGGACGCAAAGGCACGTCCCTTCCTCCAGGCCAGCGTGGAACAGACCGGGCACCTGGGCAGAGGAACGGTTCTGTGGCTCCGATTCTGTGGTATGTGAACCGAGACCATGAGAGGCTGGTGGTTTAGTGACAAGGTCTCTGTTTTGGAGTTACTTAGCAATGTCACCAAAATCACTAGGTTCATAAACCTCAGATTAAATGTTTTTATCTGCAAAATTGGGTAACAGTTTTTGAAAGGCCAAGTGTGAAGATTAAATGGGACAATGGCATTAAGTTCCACGCATTGTTACTGATGAAGTAAATGATAGTTTCCTTCTCCTCAAGTTAAGGAGCTCTGATAAATTATCTGAACTCTTTCTCAGTTAAATCAGCAAGTGTGATTGAGGAGAATTAGCAGTTCCCACAGTGGGGCAGGTAGTGGGTAGGGCGTCATGATGTCAGAGACTGGGCTCCCTGTAATAAATCCTGGAGGTAAAAATTCTAAGTTCCCTTTCGATCCTTAATTTGTATAATAATGCAATCAAGTATGTAAAATTTCCTTTTCTGGAGCTAGAAATACTTGATTCTTTCAAAAAGCTGTAGATGCAATATTTTGATAATCAGAACCCCTAAAACTCTGTGATTCAGTATCTATGTTGTAATGAAGTCTCATGCTTCTAATGACTGTATTCCTTGATTCAGTGGTCCAAGAAAGGTAGATATTCTAGGGTTTTTGCTTATATAAAAATAAGGCATTGGCATATTTGAGTCCATCTACATGTCACCTATATTTATCTTGGTATTTTTATACATGGGTGGATGTCTAATCTCCAAGCTGTGATTAAGTCATCAACCTTGTAATAACCACGTTTTGCACCAACAGGAACCTTGATGACAAACAATGTCAGCGGTGGACAGCTGGTGAAGATTCACCCCCACCTCCGCAGATGGGTCTTTGTATGGCTGGAGCCCATGAGAAGGGGCCTTATGATCTTGGAAGTGGTCCAGGAATTGATGTCCTCAGAGTAACCCATGTATCTTAGAGAAGAGACACTGCACCCAATTTTTTTCTGTACACAAGTATCATACTTAGAGCATTAGAGTTTAGTTGTCATGGAAATAAGCATGTCTGTGTTCAGCAGTGGAAATGGGCATTGAGATGGGAGGCTATGTCTGTATAACAGGAGGGCAACAATATTCCTTCATTCAGGAAATTGAAAATTCCAGTTAGAATTGGTCTGAGGAATGGCTAGCTTGGCCCTTTCTTCATCTTCTTCATTTTCAGTAAGAACTTCTCTGTTAAGGTCATCTTCCTTATCTCTAAAGATGTTTAAAAAAGTCTTCATCTCAGAGTGCCTAAAGAGCCCAGGCTCTATCACTTAACCATTATCATGGCCAAAGCGATATGTACTGGGGGTGCTAGGGTCAGGCAGCCACACCCACTGTCTGTCCTCCACATTACCATGGGGTGGGGGGGTGATAGTCATGAGTACACAAGTGAGGGCAGTGGTGGGAATGGGAAACAGACATCCATGCATATATACATGTCTGTATGACACTTTTGCAGAGACACTAAAACAGAATAGTGAGATGCTAACTCATGCGGTTTGGTTGTGATGCAATAAGAAAGTGTATAATCTGAACTGCTTCCTAGAATAACTAGGAATCCTAACCAGACCTTGAAGGATAAGTTTAGGATAAAAAACCACTGTGATAAAGTCTTATAGATTGTATTAGGTATAGAAAGGAAGGGGTAGAAACTGTGACAGACAAGAATAAGATGACAGACCAGCCAGCATCGGAGACACATGGAAAGATGAATGGGAGGTATAGGGGGTATAGATTGCAAAGGGCCTTGGAATTTAGATTTTTCACATTCATCATCCCTTGGGTATCTGGGTGGATGTCTGTTTCCTATTCCCACCAGCTCCCTCACTTGTATACTCATGACTATCACCCCTGCCATGGTAATGTGGAGGACAGAGAGTGGGTGCGGCTGCTTGACCCCAGCACCCCCAGCACATATCTCTTTGGCCGTGATGATTGTTTCAGGATGGTTAAGTGATAGAGCCTGGGCTCCTTTGGCACTCTGAGTTGGAGACTTTTCTTTAGAATCTTTAGAGAGAAGATGACCTTTTCTCTGCTACAACAGAGAAGGTCTTACTGAAAATGAAGAAGATGAAGAAAGGGCCAAGCTAGCCATTCCTCCGACAAACTCTAACTGGAGTTTTCAGTTTCCTGAATGAAGGAATGTTGTTGCACTGATGAGATTTGGGATCTGTCAATGGCATTCAAGAGCCCTAATGCAGGAATAGTGCTTACACTGTACAATATGCTAAAAAAGTCAGATATTCTCAGGGACTATCAAAAACTCAACTATATTTTTTTACCCACAGGGTAAGCCCCACTTGTGTCCACTAAAAGAATCATCCAGTATACTTACAGAAAGTGCTTGATCTAATAGGAGACAAAGTAATGCCTTCAATCTGCCAAGAATCATAGGTAGTTAGGATCCTGTAATTTGTTTTAAAGTTTGTTTCTGTAATACCTAAGCTTTACTCCTGAGTGGTTTTTTCAAAATAGCACCATTTGCATTCTCTATGCAAATTTATATCTTAGGATTTTTTTTGGCATCATTAATCTACAATTATATGAGCAACATTATGGTTACTAGACTCCTCCCATCATCAAGTCCCCACCACATACCCCATCACAGTCACTGTCCATCAGTGTAGTAAGATGCTATAGAGTAACTATTTGTCTTCTCTGTGTTGTACAGCCCTCTCTGTGCCCCCCTTACATTATGTGTGCTGATTATAATGCCCCTTTTCCCCCCTTGTCCCTCTCTTGCCACCCATCCTCCCCAGTCCCTTTCCCTTTGGTAACTGTTAGTCCATTCTTGGGTTCTATGAGTCTGCTGCTGTTTTGTTCCTTCAGTTTTTCTCTTTCTTCTTATACTCCACAGATGAGTGAAATCATTTGGTACTTGTCTTTCTCTGCTTGACTTATTTCACTGAGCATAATACCCTCTAGCTCCATCCATGTTGTTGCAAATGGTAGGATTGGTTTTCTTCTTATGGCTGAATAATATTCTGTTGTGTATATGCACCACATCTGTATCCATTCATCTACTGATGGACACTTTGGTTGCTTCTATTTCTTGGCTATTGTAAATAGTGCTACAATAAACATAGGGGTGCATATGTCTTTTTCAACATATCTTAGGATTTTACGGGAAATACAAATCTGTTTCTTATTTGCAAATAGTGTTCACCTTCACATAATTTAAAAATCACTTTGACTAAATAGTATTGTAATGACTACTTAATGATGGAGACACCATAGTTTAAGCAATCTTCTATTTGAAGTTTGAGATTTCTAACTTCTCATAGTGATATTTATGTATACATATTTTCTATTTTCATTATGTACATAAGCTCTTTTAAAGGGTATCATTAAGAAATACGAATTTCAAGACAGATTCAAACTGTTTGCCAATTCATGTCCTTATGATCAAAAACAAAGTTTTTGTTAGTTTTGTCTGAAAGAAAAGATCCCATAAATTTTCCTTCAAAACTCATAAATTGTACTTATTAGAAGAAAAAAAAATCATGCTTAGATGTAGACATGCTTCCCCCTGTAATTGCTGGGCCTCAGGGGCTGCAAACATGCTCCCAGCAGGACCCTGGAGTCAGTTGTGTTGATTCCATCGCCAGCCTTGTGGGCGCCCCTCACTGTATCACATGTCATGCGGTTGGAGTGGGAGAGACCATCTGGCCGGATGGAGGCCACTTCTGAATCTGCCTGAGTCAAGAACCATTGTGTGAGGACACTTGGAGTTTCCTCATAGTGGGAGCCCCCAGGCCCCTTCTGACCACACTCTTTAATGGGACTTCAAGCTCCCGTCTTGGCTAGAGGAGAGACTCAGACGCTCAACGGAAGAATCTCCAAAGTTTTCCTCCTACACACGTCCTCAGGGAAAGCTGCTGCCCAGTATTCTGGCTCGTGTTAGAGCAGGTCCACTGGGATTAGCAGAAATTCTTTCTTAACAGAGACCTTTGGAAAGAAGGTTTGTTTAACCCTATTCATTTACCAACACTTCCGGCCCCCTAATCTTGGCAGGTAAGATCTCCTCTTGGCCTCAAGTCAGCATGAGTATTATTCCATTCATGTACTCACTCAGTACTCAGAAGCTGTCATCTAGTTCTGATAGGGAACTGCGCTTCTATATTTTGAACATTGTAATTCTTATGAAGGAGGCCAAGGGTAATTCCCCAGTACTCTGTGTCTGTTTGAGAGGAGAGACTGTGTAATGCATGTAGCAGAGAGCTACCATGCAGGAGACATCGAGTAAGATTGTAGCTAGTCATTGTTAATACAGCAGAAGAATGGGCTGAGCCAAGACACTAAAATCAGGAATAACTGACTCAGTCAGAGACATCTGCCATGTTGCATACTCTGCATGGCTTTTCGGAGCTTCTATCAACCCAGGAATAGCCTCCGCTCGGTAATTGATTTAACAGATTTTTAGCCAGTTTTGTGCAGGACTGAGCAAAAACATGAAACAACAGTGCTTTTACTTCAACTTTATGGATTGCAATCCAACTTTTGCTTCCAGAAGCTTTTTATTTTCCTGGCCAAATATAGCAGTAATTCTCACTAGACCAGATAGCAATGCTACAAGTCCATGCCTTTCTCTGGACATGGCTTAACAGGAAGGGCCTTTTAGTTTTGGAGGCTATTGCTTTGAATTATGGTTCTACCACTTTCTATATAAGATTTATTTGCTTATGCTTTAAACTGAGTTCCCTCATTTGTGCTTTGGGGATAACAGCTCAAAGAGGCGCAGAGAGATTAATGAGCTGCTGCATGCGAAGTCCTTATAGTGCCGCACATGTGTTAAAGGCTCGATAAATGGGAGCACTTATTGATCACCTCTAGTTGTTGGGACCAAGTCATATGGCAGCTACATGAGAGATAAGGCACTTGAAATGGCTCATGATAGCCTCCCTTGGCACTTCGCATAGGGCCTAACAAATCATCTTTCTGTTGGAACAATTTAAAGTCCTCTATTACTGAAATGGACTAGCAGGAGAGTAGCTGGAAAATTCATAAGGACATTGATACGGCTACATAACTAGTTTATGGATCTATGAAACTAGGTGACTACTTTGGATAGTGAAAGGAGGTGGGTAGAAATGGCTGGAGCCAGAGTAAGCTTGAAACACTTTCCAACACAGAGCAGCCCGGTGCCCGCCTCTCCTGGCTGGGAGAGGGGGCTGCCTCTCACCTCCATGGAGTTTGTCTCACACGAGATCTCTGGAGCATCGCGAGGTGACCACAGCTCACGTGTTTCTGACAAGAAGCAGTGTCACCTCTGGTGGAGTAAGTGGCAACATCAAGATGCAGCCTTACGGTGAAGTTGACATCCCTCTGTGGGGAGAGAATGCTGACCTTATCAGAGCTGCACAACTGTTTTCTAAGTGAGGACCTACGGCTGAGGTTGAAATTTGTAACTGAACCGAAATGCTCAGCTTTCTGTTATGTGCTTTCACTGAATATTGCATGTTTCCCTTCTTTCCCCCAAGAGTGGAAGCCTGCAAACAGAAGCTGTTCACCACCATTTCCCAGCACCCATGACAGTCAGTGCCTGCTGCATAATGTGCACAGTTTGAATGCAAGAAACACAAGAAACATAACCATGTGGCCTCAACGTGCTTATGTGCAAGCACCAAACAAGCACCTTCCTGTGCAGGTCCCTCTGCGTGTGCTCATCCCTGGGTGCTCTGTAACTTATCTTCTAGGTCTTAAAACTCTGGTGGGGTCTTTGGGACTGCCAGAGGGGCCTCAGAAAAGTAAGTGCAACTAACCTTGATAATCCCTAGGTAGATGTCAAATATTAGTTTCTCTGCAGTAAAACTTATTTCATTTATTCAAACAAAGCCAAACCACCGTCATGTACCACATAGCCCTCTTCTCCATGAGCTTTATTATGAAGAGAGCCCCTCCCCACCAATAACTTGATTCCCCATTGCTGGGGGTGTGCTTACTATAAGTGACACTCATCACCAAGATGCAGTATAAGAGGTGGCACTTGATGGCACTGCTCATGAGGAGTGGATCTGACTTGCTGAAGGAAGTCCCTTAGATGGAGCCCAGCTCCAGCGCTGAGAGGTGCTTTTGCAGCTGACTCAGCTGATGCCCTTCCTCCACAAAAGGTTTGGGGAAGCTAACGGTTAAAATTCCCAATACATCAGCAACCCGGGGAAGATGCCAAATCTTAAGCCCAGAGCTGCTTAAGAGCCCAATTATGAACCAGCCAAGCAAACCACCCCCAGAGGACCTGGGACCCTTGCTTGTGTACACGTGTAGCAGCGGAGTAGAAACACCCACAACTTCACATCCCACTTGGCCTGAGAGGAAGGCTACACTGTGTAGCCGGACCTGATCTGTCTTCTTCCTGAGCCAAAATGTCTGAACAGACTCCCAGACAGCTTCTTACCAAATGCCCTTCTCCCTGCCCAGCTCTGGGCACCAATTCATCAACCTCTACCACATAGATGAGAAAAATTGTGTCTAAGATCATGCAGCTGAGAGGAGCTGGAGGCAGAATTCAAACCCAGGCCACTGACTCAGGGCCTGCACTGCCAGGCCGTCTTTTTATTTTCAAACACAAGTAGAAATTTTGGTCATCTGTCTCATTGATCCTATGTCTCTCAGCCTCCAGGAAGGGCCTGGCACACTGTAGATGCCAAGTGAGGGCTGTTAAGGAGTAAGTTACTACAATGTGGCTGCAACCACATGGCATGGTCCCCAACCAACGGGGACATGAGGGATGAAGAGATTAAGGACCCTTCAAGGTCACATGGCTGATGAGAAGCAAGGTGAAGCTAAACTCAAATCTAAGCTCTCTCCATACGTTTTTGTGGTTCCTATAAGACGCACAGCTCCTTTTTGAAGTGTTGCCCTTGCCTCATCCAAAACAGCTATTTTATTGGTAATAATCAACTATTTATATTCATCTAACCAACCAAGTGTAAAATTTATCAACTATGCCATGGACAGAAGCCTAGGTCCCACTGAAATTACACTCCACAGATGGCAAATGGGACTGTGTTAATGCTAAGAAAGCCAGAAGGTACCAGGGATTTATGGGCAGCATGAGGCCTTTGTGAGCAATACTTGGCAATATGCAATCCTTTGGTGTGATTACAACCAAGCAGAAATTATATGAGTTATCATACCCCATGAGAATCAAGAGCAATCAAGGCTGTACTCACCAACTGCACAAATGTTGAAATATTTGTCTCTGACGTGTGTGGCCTCTAGAGTCAAATTCACATGAAGTTCCATGCATACTCCAGTGTTATGGAGCCCACACCTGCATGCCTGGAAGCTAAGAGAGGGGGTAGGGAGCCTCTGAAAAGCACTGTTACCCGCTCCATGCCCAGGTTTACAGGAAAAGCCTTATTACCTATCTGTAGTAGTTGCCCCATCTCTGAAAACCAAATTCCCGGAAGAATTAATCTGTGCTAAAAGTCAGTGTAGAGCCTTCTGTTGAATCTACCCATGAAGGCCTTGCCTCTCTCTGCTTTGAGCTCTGAGAGAAGTCTACCCAACTGTCCAAGAAAGAGGATTGGGAGGCGGGGAGAGACATGCACATTCACACAGATGCACACACGGGACTGAGGCAGACTGAGGACAAGACGAATGCTCTGTCCCCTAATGTCAAAGACAAGAACCCTGAGGTGCTGTGGCCTCTCTCAGGCCTCATGTAAGAGCAAGGCAGGATCTCTCACCTCATGGCAGGATGCAGAGCCATGGGATAGAAGAAGCCCAGCCTGGCTCCTCCCCTTTAATCTCTGCAGACAAGCTCTGTGTCTGCTTGGCTTACCAGCGTGGTAATGTCCTCAGTGGGGCTTGCAGTCACCAGGAGAATCCATTATAGCTGCCTTGCCTCCCTTTTGCAGGAATAAGGCAGGGCCCAGAAGAGCTGCCCTGCAAGGAGGCCCCTCCATCTGCTGATTTCTTCTCAAGGCTTCCCTGTGCAGCTCACTGAGAATGTTGCATAAACACTCCACTAGAGGCCCCAGAGTAGGGCTGGCAGGTGAAATACAGGATGCCCTGTTTAATTTGAATGACATTTGGAATACTGCCATATTTGGAATATTTGCAATATTTGGGACATACAGTAAAAAAAAAAAAATCCATTGCTTATCTGAAATTCAACATTAATGGGGCACCCTGTGTTTTTATTTGCTAAATGTGGCACCCCTACTGCACAGGTTTGGGTTTTGCTGAGCAGAAAATGAAAACTTTAGAATGAGCATGCATATATATATATTTTTCCAAATAAATTTTTTTTCTGCCACTTTTGGTCAGATGTGCAAATTAAATGGGTAGCCAGGAAAGGCCTGAGACATTTGGCCAAGACTAAGTGAAGAGTTGGGGAGTCAGTGAACCTGAATGTGTTTGTGTACATCAAAAGCATTTCTTGATTTACCGGAGTGGGAACTTTTCCACGGCAGGATTGTCATGGATTAAAACCCTTTTACTATGTACCAGGGGTAGTGCTGACAGGGAAAAATTTACAAGGTCAGCAATCTAGTCCAGGTGGTTCTCTTCTGCTTCTCTTCTTAGTAAAGACAACAGAAACTCCCTTAACTTCCCGCTCTGCCAGGCACTCACTCCCTAAACTCACTCCCCCTTGCTTACTTGTTTGCTGTGCACGTAGAAATGTTGCACATATGGAAGCAGAAAGATATATATTGCTCCCCTTGCCTTTGTTCGGGGCTCAGACCTTGGGAGATGACTCCCCTCTGATCTCACCGGTGTAAAAATAAAACCTCAACACTCCAAGACCTGTGAGCACCTCTTGGTTCTTCCATCAGGGATCCAGTCCAGGTTCTTTGGGTTTTTCTGTAGCAGTACTAGAGGCCAGGATTGGGGAAGGGGGCATTATTCAAACAGTTCATTTCTTGCTTTTATGGTTAGTGTCTCTTTCCCCTAGTAATTTAGCCCCAAGGCTGTCAGTGTACAAACTGGGGAGCTTCTTGGTAATGTCTGATGCCGAGAGCAAGGAGAGACGACAGAAAGGCAGACACTCCAGACTGGTAGGTGGCAGGTTAATAAGCAAGGGAGCCTACAGAGAGGCTTGTCTTGGGTGCCAGAAGACCTCTGTACCCACCAGTCTTGAAAGTTCATACAGACACCTTAAGAGAATTCAGTCCCATATATGGTCCGGACATTCTCAACAACACATTACCTTCTCAAGGCTGCGTCCTTGAAAATGGCTCCTGCTGTGGGAACGGTGGATGGAGCATACATTCCAGGGAAGGAGAGGAGCTAAGGGGCCTCCAGTTGCCAAGGTCCAGCTTGTGGGTCCGCCCAGTGGTCACATCCTCTTGGTGACCTTCTTCAACACTGGCCTGGCTAGTGGGACACACTCAGAAAACACACCATGACTGGCCCTCCGTTAACTTACTTACCCGGCTCGAGCACTCAGTGCTCAGAGAACACTCGGTGAGCAGTTCGTGGCCGATGGTCCCACCACAGCCCCGTGGATGATGAGGGAACAGCCTGCCCGTGAGCAATGTGTTACAGGCTCTGGCTTTTAATTTGCTGCCAGCGATGGGCAACACACTGCAAGCTTTGTCTTTTCTCTGTTTCACATTTGAGAGACTCTTAGGATGCACACAGAGCTGCCAAGCGGCTGTGGCCCTCAGCTGCCAAGCATTCTCCCCTCTCCTCTCTGGGCTTCCGTGTGCTTACAAGTAAAATGAGTGAGTGGGACCGATGATTCCCTGAGGGCCATGCCAGCCGGGGCACTCTGTGACTTCTCATTAGCAGAGGCTTACTCGTGCAGAGGCTGTGGTCACTGACTCTGACTCCGGGGGAGTCTGGGAGAGTCTGGCTGCCAGGAGAACAGGGCCTGGTGACTGCGGGGAGCACATTCACTCAGTCTGGGACTTCCTGGCTGGTCATATCTGCCGGAACAGATGCTAATGTTTTACTGTGAGGAGAATTCCCAGGGTCTGGAACATCCCTACACTGCCCGAGGACCATTTCCTGGTGATGGGAGAAAGCAGGCCCAGGAAGGCCTCCTGGAGGCCCACGGGAGCACTCAGCCAGGGGACCGAGAGAGTCGGAGCCATTCTGGCTGGTTGTGTAAAACTGACTGAAAAGGCTGTGGACGTTGCCCCAACACGTGCCATTTGATGACACCATTTCTAGGAGTGGGAGGAAGCCCTGGCTTGCCAGGTCTGGCATCTCAGAGGTAACAGGGCTTTGAGGTCATAAAAGAGCACCTGATTCCTGGTCTTGACACTCACCAGCTGTGTGACCTTGGGAACATCACTAAACTCTTCTAAACTGAGGTTATTTGTCTGTAAAGTAGGGATTTCCTGTATCTCAAGGTTCTCCTGTAGAAAACACTTGGCAAATCACAGAAACACCATCAGGAAAGCATGTAAGAAAAAACTTGCTTCCCTCCTTCTGCCCCAAACTCTCACCTGGAAGGATAAAGATTCCCTGAGTGAGTGAGTGAGTGAGTGAGTGAGTGAGTGAGTGAGTGAGTGTGTGTGTGTGTGTGTGTGTGTGTGTGTGTGTGTGTGTGTGTGTAAGAGAGAGAGAAATACTGAGTGCAAAATAAGACATTGTTTTTCAGTATTTCAGCAATGCCTTCATCATTTTATGCAATGTTTTAATTTTAAAAAAATGCTCCAAGGTAGCAACATTAAATTGGGGAAGTTGAGTGAAAAAAGGATATAGCTGGGAATACTTTTTGTGCTCATGGAAACTCTATTGGAAGTAAACACAACAGAATGGTAATGTGATGATTTCTGGGCGTGGAATGAATTACTAGAACTTTCAGACGCTGCGATCTTGAGCAGAAGCAATGGCGGGAGCTGGCCACGAAGGGGAGCCCGTGCCCCTCTAAAGGCTTTGAGGCGGCGAAGGGAGCGCTGGCACCCCTTGGCCCCGAAAAGCCCGCCGACTGAGTCGCGTTGCCCTGAGCCCTCCCCGTCACATCTGCTGGCCCCATGCAGGGAGGCTGGCCTTGGGAAGGTCGTCCTCGGGCCTTAAGGGCGTGGCTCAGGGTGGGAGACCGCGTCTCCCTTGCTCTGTTGAGTTGGGGTGGGGGGGGTTTCCCCTGGCCCCTGCGCATCTCCAGGAGGAGAAGGGAAGGGGGCACGTCCCACGGCGGAGGCAAGCCCGCCACGTGCCCAGAGGCAGGGGCCTGAGGAGCTTCGGGCAGGTTAGGGGAAGGGGGGCCGAGCAGGGTGCACAGCGCCTTAGCGGGCAGGAGCGAGCGCGAACCTGGGCAGCCGCGGAGGGGAGCCACCTCCGTTCCCAGCCGTGGGCCTGGCGGCCGTGGGGAGCTGTCCGCCGGCCTGCAGACCCCGCGGAGGCCGCGCCGCATATGGGCCCCCCCAGGCGGCCGTCCGTCGGGGAGGGGCCAAACCTGCGGAGAAGGAGGGACGTGGGGCGGGAGGAGCCGCGGCCTGGGCTGGAGCCCCCCACGTTAGCGGGGTGTGCAGGCCCCTGGCCGGTGCCCCGAGGCGTGGCACCCTCCTCCCCACCGACGATGGCGCCCCCGGGGCCGCCCGCCTCACGTGAGCGCTGGCGGCTGCTGGTGAGAAGCAGAAGGGACCTGGGCACTGCAGGCACAGCGGGGGCCGGCTCAGGAAAACCCCCACGTCACACGCGCGCACACCTCCCCCAATGCTTGTCTTTTCCCTCTTTCCCTCCTCCCTGCCCCAATATGCTGGAGGCCCTGATCCTAGAGAAAGAAACAGGGCCTTTGGGAAAGAACTAGGCACCCTCTGCACTCCAAGTCGTCTCCGACTCCAGGTCCCTTCAGCCCCAAGGCCCACCAGGTATCAGGGAGGTGAAGGCTGTGAACTGGCCGTCAGATGATTGTCTATAATTTTATGTCAAACTATCCTGGACTTTTAACAAACAAAACTACCTGACAGGTTGTGGCATCTGCCCAAAGTGTCCCTAAGGGCAACAAAGAGCCTTCTGACTGGACGTCGTTGAAGGTGGTGGTTGGAAAAGAAATCCTTTTCATGTTTATTTTCAAGTTGAGGCAGCACAACAAGCCTCGAGGCCTCGGTGTCCTCTCCTTCAGCTAGTGAGCAGGGCTGGTCAGTGCTCTTCCCGCGTGGCCAGCTCTGGGACAGGGGAGGGGGCTCAGAGGTCAATGAGGCGACCTGTGAGGGGCACTCTGCCCTTCTCTTAAAGCCTCTGCTCATCCCTTCCGAGGCTCTGAGCACTTTCAGCCGGAACACCTGAGCAGCATGTGTCTGGGCTTTGTGGATCCGAAAAGGTAATTCTTCAGTTAAAGAGAAAAGGGGATTGCAAATCAGGAGAAGTTGGCCAGGTGCCTAGAGCAGGGGTTGGAAAACTTACTCGGTAAAAGCCGGATAGGAAGTATTTTAGGTTTTGGTGGGCGGCACAAGTCTTTATTGCAAATTGTCGACTTTGCCTTTTTAAGTTTGACAAGAGACAGAGAAAATACACACAAGAAAGGGTATGTCTGGGTTCCAATTAGAGCTTTATTTATGGGCAATAACTTTTAAATTGCATGTGAAACTGCATTTTATGTGTTTACTATGAAATGTCATTCTTCTCTTGGTTCTGATCAAACCACTTGTAGCTTGTGGCTGTAGTTTACAGACTCCATCCCTTGATGGTCCCCTGTAGGATTCTGTTGATCAATCATTATAGCCCTGGGTGTTCCCTGCACACAGTTTCTCTTAAAAAACACACAAATGGGGGAGTGGAATTCAGAGGACATTGTAGCTCCCTACACACTTACTACAAACCTCCCAGCTGCCCCTAGCCTTCTGGCTCAGCTTCTTTTCCAGCCACCTCTTTGTAGGGGAGCACACTGGAGCCCCAAGAGGAAAGCTGTTAACCCAGTACTACACAGCAGCCCCAGCAGCCAGGCGAGGACCAGGAAACAGTTGCATGCACAGGCGTGCTTTTGAGGCCCATCTGTGGCTAGGCACCCTAATAAGTGTGGTGGGAAGACAGAGAGAATGCATTCTCTGAGGGTCATCTATTCACTGGGCAGAGGCTCAGAATAGTGCTATGTCTTACAGCCGCTCTCCCCAGCTGGAATATTGCCAACTCCCCTTCCCACATCCTGGGCAAGACATCAGGCTCTGGTTATTTTCTTTTATCAAAACTAGTCCAGCTCTATTTATGATGCCAACATCGTATGTGATTTGGAGTTTTTCTCACCATATTAGGCCACTGCTGGGCTCAAAGGGTTTGAGTGGCATGGGGCATGGTCTCCTTTTCCTCCCTGCTGTTTCCTCCTCTGCTTCCCTGCCTTGTCAAGTCTTTAATCCAGTGGGGTGTTGGGGCAGGGAGGCAGAAGAGGGGCAGCAGTGTGCTCTTAAATGTTTGTCAACTAACTCTCTGGAAAAGATTCCCTGATTTGTGGCATTTTCAGATTTCCGTGGGGCGGTGACCCAGCATGGCTGATTTCAGGCTACCAATGTGGTGTCACTGGGTGTGGAATTGGGAAGCGACGTGCAGGGGCACCCTCTCCCAAGCCCATGTGGGCTGGTGTGAGTCAGTGTGAGCAGGCCTGGGCATAGCTCTGGATGAAGGATGATGGGCTAGTCTCTACCTGAGTGGACACAGGTTGGGTCCTTTCACTGCTGACTGCCACCCACTGCTGCCCTCGCTGACATGAATTATGTTCCTCAGACCTGCTCAAGATAGGGAAGAAAAAATGGTTGGTAAATTGCTCAGTGAGAGGGTTCAGGGATGCATAGCAGCCGGGGAAAGAGACAGGCCTTCCTGGTGATGAATGTGATCGGGCTCCTGGCTGCTAGTCACTGAGAACTGACTGACAAATTTAACTGAAGTGTGATTTCCGGGGAGCCCACAGAGTTCATGAGAGTCCAGAGGATCACACTTGGAGATGGGCAAGAAGCAAAAAGCAGAAACATAGCAACTGTGTCAGACCTGCTGCTACAGCCGCCATCAGCTCTCACCACCCATGTGGTGCTTACACCAGCTGCTTACAACACAAAGCCCTGGGACAGAAGTCAGGCCAGACATATGTCTCCATTCCATGGGGTCAAACTGCTCCTTTCTCTTGAGGAAACAGAATCACCCTGGGGTTATCCAAGACCCACAAATCTTTTGCTCTGACCAATGCTTTAAATTCAGAGAAAATAGAAAGCCTGGACTCACAAAGGACCAAATACTTAGGAAAAGGCTAGAATAGGAGAAAGGCCCACACTGGACAAGGAAGCTTGTCCATTTCAATTTGGATTCTGGGTGGAAAAATTTCTTTCTACTCTCTCATTCAGGTTTGGTCTTCATGCTCACAATGACTTATGGTCCATAGAACTACCAAGCCAAGACATTAACCTAAACATGGTCTCCAGATAATAATGCATCTGAGAAATTTAAAACCTTTTGGTACGACATACCCTGAAGCCAGGCCTTACAGACATCTTGGATGAGTGGGCTGATGTGTTGACGAAAATGAGTGGGAAGCTCCCTTATGCCACTGGAAGGAACCAGACCAAGGAGGCAAGAGCACCTAAGGGGTGAGCGCCTCTGTCTGTGCTCTGGACCTCTGTGTGGTTCCGTAAATGTTAGGCCTAGAGCTGAATCTCTGGGTCACTTTACACACCAGCCTCATCTAATCACAGTCAATCTTTAGAGTTTATATTGGATTCGGTCAATGGGCCTACCATGCCATTTGGTGAAAAATTTCAGTTGCATGTGAACTTTTTAATGACAGGGGCCATGTGCGGTACTGTGTATGAGTTAATATTTTAAAGTTATATGAATATGAATATGAATATGTAGTCAGTTAACATTTTAAAGTATTAATCAGAGTGCATCCCCCTTCCACTTTTTTTGTACACCAGCTTCTATTTAGTCAGAGGCTAGGTTTAGGATTATTATTATAAGAATGCAAAAAGAAAGAAATGTCAGAATTTCACTTTTGACTTGCAAAATAAGCTCTTGAAACCCATAATAATGACTTTCAGAGAAAGGAATTAATTATAGAAGCTCAAGAGCCAAGGTTCTGGCATAAACAATAGATGGGAAAGGGAATAAATGAAGAATGAGTTTTCTTACAGAATTGATAGAGCAAGCTGTCAGGTGATGGTAAGGCCCTAAGAGAATTGGTGGAGGCCCTAAGAAGGGCAGGAAGATGGAAATACCACTTCCAAGTTTGGAAGAACCCCAGAGCGAAGGATACCAGTATCTATTTTTGCAAACCATCTAGAGATATCTGCTCCCTGCATGGAGTTCGAGCCAAAGAATAGTGGCAGCTGGGTGAAATGTCTGGAAATGTGGGCCTAAGTGTACCCTACAGGGTGCCTCACGCTCCTTGCAGCGCCAGGAAATGGGCTAAGAGTTGCTGGGCTGTCTGGTAAGTGGAGTAATGTTCCCAAAGCACCCGGGGCAGTATCATGAGGGAATAGAGTAAATTTACAAGCAACTGAGGCTCCAGCAAAAATGTGGGTGTTACTTACTAGGTTATAACATAGGATGAATATCAAACAGTGGGCAGCCCATCCCAGTGGAGACCCCTAGTGAAGACTTGACTCGACTATCCCAGCTGCTGGGCTGATTCATAGCTGTCCACAGATCAGATACCTCTGAGGATATGGAAAGAAACGGGGTAGGGGAGGAGCCTGAATTTAAGTCCAGGAAGTACCAGATTTACCTGGAATTACCAAGTTATATTTTGTTGCCATGAAGAAGTGAGTTCTCAAGAGCTAAGTCAGTGATAAAGAAAATAAAACATTTGCATCTTTGAATCTGAATCCTCAAAATTCACATTCAGTAATCCCAGTTCTTTGTGCTGAGCCTGGTATAATTTTAATATTCAGGAAACAGTTGCTGATGGTAGGGATGAATGACTGAAAATGCAGCTCTCCTGATTGTCTGGGAGAGCGTATTTAGAAGCCACACTGCCAGCCTTCTAGCCTCAGGGGTCCTGCCTGCCATCACTTAGCAGGACTTGAAGCCTCTCCCTAGAATGGTTTACACAGAATGAGAGCCGCAGTGCAACCAGCAACTCGCAATCTAGCACTTTATTGTGAGAGCTGGAAGGCGTGCTTTGAAGTTTATGCGGGATTTTTATTGATGCTCCTCATTATCCAGCTAGGAATTTACTTTGTTTATGAAAAATTCCTCTTTATATACAGAATAAGAGCATGGGTACTAAGGGCTAGGAAGGAAAGTGGAAGATAAATTTACATTTATGATTCTCGTTTGTGCTTGGTGGGGCACCAAAGCCTCAAGATAAACTTTTAAGTTAGTAGTATTATTACCTCCATTTTATAATAGCTGAATTGTAGCTATGGTTAGTACACTTGGCACTCAGTAGACGATCAAGTGTTGGATGAAGGAATTAAAGAATGACAGGTGAGTCACATGTTCAAGGCTACACAGTGGTAGGCAGCAGAGCCTGTAAATAACTGAAACCAGCATATTTCCTTTACACTACGACAGGCATTCTAGGGCTGAAGTTAGTTCCTTGGTGGTCATCTATTAAAACCCTCTCTTTCTCTATAGTCTTGGATGTTTTGGTCATTATTATTTTGATTCTCCAAAGTCTTGGATCTAAGCTTCTTTCCTCAGAGCAGGAGAAAAAAGAGAATATGTGCAAAACCTCAGAGAGTCCTTCAGGGTGGACAAGATGGAAATTGAGGGACATTAGCTCCTGTGATCTCTGTCTTCTCAATAAGTAGGTGACCTGCTAGGGATGAGGTCTGAGGATTGGATTGGGATGGCAACATTCAAGGGCTTAGGAATAGAGAAAATCTGAATAGGGTTTTATGGGGAATGTTGAAAAAACTAGAGTGGAATAAAAGATTTGCTGGGCAACAGAAAGGTCCTAAATAATTTGTGAGGAAGATTACTCAGCTCATAAATTTCTTCACACAGAAGTTATTATTTCCAAGTAGTGGATGAGAAAAATGAGAATTTCCCAAGATTCTACAGGTAGTAAGTGGCATTTTATTTCTTTATTTAATATATGCCTCAAATTATCTTTCTTTTTACCAGACATTTAATCTTAAAGCCTTTTAAAAAGAATCTAGGACTATAAAACTTAAATGGAATGTGGAAACGTGATTAAATTTTTTTCTGCATTATGATCTTTTTTCAGTTTTTAAAATTGAGGTACATACAATAAAATGCACAAATCTTGGTGGGCAGCTTGGTAAATTTTGACATGTGCTGCTCACGTATCCAGCACCCAGATCAAGATAACAAACATTTGCAAAGGTTTTCCCCCTTCACCTACTTCAACCATCTCCCAATCCCTCTTCCCCTATGCTAGCCGCCACAGGGGCATTTTAGATCTGTGTCAACTCCTATAATAACCATGCATTTTTATGAAGGTGGCTTGCCATAGTTATTTCTTAGCTGATTATCTGATATGGTGCTCAGTTCTTGAGAGCAGAGATTATGTTTCTTGATCTTTGTGTTTTCCCAAATCCTTAACACAATGTACCGGCCTGAGCAAGCTCTCAAAGGACTCGGGTTAGAGCTCTAGGAGACATCAAGATATATGAGCAGGGGCTCAGTCAATCGATAAACTTGTCTAGAGAAGCAGTCCCAGGGAGAGGAG
Source organism: Manis javanica (assembly GCF_040802235.1). Lineage (NCBI taxonomy): Eukaryota > Metazoa > Chordata > Mammalia > Pholidota > Manidae > Manis > Manis javanica. The sequence continues at coordinate 229,463,126 of NC_133156.1, read as the reverse complement.
GGCAGAGGCGCCTGCAGCAGCTCATACTCTGGTAGAGGTGTCCTCCATGGTCAGACCCCGTGATGTCCAAACTACCCCTGGCTCATCAGGCTTCTGCACCTGGACCTGGAGATCCCCCTCTTCCTGCTTCCCCCTGACCACGCCCGCATGGCTAAGGACTGACTACCCAGCTTTCTTGCTCTTGCTTTTTATACTCAGCATCCCACATCCAGCCAAGTATATGAGGTCATGAAAATAATAACTCATAATAGCTTAGTGCTCTGGTGAAGGGGAAATGTGGGGATGTCACAGTCTCAGGGAAACACCAGAGCCTGCCATTGGCTGTGGACACAGGGTGTACCTGTGTGCGGCTGTGTGTGTGTGTGTGTGTGATGCATACAGCTAACTTCCTGAGAGTATGTGCACACCCGTACATGTTCATTTGAGTGTGTATGCATGTAAACAAGGTACATGTGGACCCAAGTCCTGTACCACAGATACACTGTCCTAGAAACCTACCTGCTAGTTCAGAAGAAATCAAAGATACTTTTCAGTCACGGAATGACTTGAGCCCAAATGCTGATTAGGATCTCCTAAAGGTAGTTGTGCAAATACCTGCAATGCAGTGCTGCACCATCATAAAATGACAAATCAGAAGCTAAAAGTAATTCTTGGAGAGTTTTATCTTTAAAAATATCTCATATGAGATCTTTAGGGACTAAGTAAAATGGTGACTACAATATTTATTAATATTAAATATTTGTATCAGTTTAGATTAGAATTGGTTGCATTAATAAACACACCGAGGTACAAATAATTAATTTATTTTCTCTCAAGGAAATGAAGGGTGGTGACTGGCAATATACAGCATTGATATAGTATCTCTGTGATGTGGTGAGGGCCCCAGATTTCACTTAGTTCCCACTCCACCATCCATAGGGTGTGTCTCATGTTCTCATGGTCCAAATGGCTGCAAGAACACCAGTCATCTCATCCATAATCTAGGCAGGAGTTGGAGGAAGGTAGGAAAAAGAGAACTTTTAGTCTCTTTAAAAGAGATTTTCTGAGAATTCTTGGGCTTATATGTGACTGTTTAAAGTTAATATAGCCACACTAGTGGCAAGAGAGGCTGTGAAATGTAATGTGATTAGTTGAGCACATGAATGCTTGTAAACACTGGAGTTCCATTCTTAAGATAGAAGAGAAGAATGAAAATTGACAAGAGGCTGTCCCTGTCATAGTCTGTAGTGCTCTTATCTCTCAACAATATTATCCTGCTATGTCATCTTCCCTCCCTGTTTGGTAATAAGGCAGGTGGTACCATCCCATTGAATTGTGAGCTCTTTCAGGGAGGAACCCTGTTATCATTCCTTTTGGTCCTGTCTCTTTAGCTCCCTTTATTAGCCTGGTATCTGGCATATTGGTAAGTTCAAAATCCTTGCTTTACAGGTGGGAAAACTGGGCCAAAGGAGAAGAGATAACTTACAGTGTCATTTCAATGTCAACTCAAGAATGATGACATTTCTTGTTACATTAAGAAAAAGAGAGGTCATTTTTCTTCACTTTTTTCCCCCTTTGGTAAGAAAACACGAAGTCAAGTAAGCATGAAGTAGGTCTTTTCACTAGCTTCTAAGAAAGGTCTGGGTTCATTCCCACCCAGGTCCTCTGAAGCCAACCTCTCTCTGTGGCTAAGTTCTCTTTTGTTTGTTTTCTTTGGTGGCATGAACTTCTGCCAGGTCAGGCACAAGGCTGCGTGCTTCACATTTATCATTCACTTCAATATTACAACTCTTTGAGATCGGATTACCCCCTTGCCACCTCCTTATTAAACAAGGGATTCTCCCCTGACACCCACCCTGCCAAGTATCAGGAGACGACTGAGCACATGACACCTAACAGTGGCCAGATGAGACTGATGGCAGTGACATGTACTCACAGCTCTGTGATGGGTGGGGGTGGGGCTCCGCATGCCACGCAGGGTCACCTGGGGCTGCACTCTGGAGCAGAGAGAACCAGCAGGGGCTGTAGCCAGCAGCCTTTGTAGTGTCAGGAGGGTGAGGAGCTCTTGGTTCCTGCAGGAGGATGGGATTGGCTTGTCTGAATAGTTCTCTGGGCTGGCAGGGAGGTGAAACTCATTAGGCTGAGGACCAGGTGGGGTGCATCTGGTCCAGTGAAAGGGGAACTAGCTAGCTGGGGTGGGGGTGGGGGTGTATCTGACCAGAGCAGGGCAAGTCCTGGCTAAGCTTCTGAGTCCTGTGAGGCTCAAATATATCAAGGCAGCATGTGGAATCTCATAATGATTGGGGCATATGCTATACAGTATAATTATCCCCATTGTATGTGGGGCGATCTCAGACACTGAGACACAGGGAAGGCCAAGGTGACAGCTAGTTTGAAGCTGAGCTGATCCCTAAAAGGCTTTTCCTTTCTTGTATATTACCCTGTATCACGCCAATATATGTTGTGAATGAACCCCGTTCCCACCCTGTGCGGGAGCATCTTGCCAATGAGGAGACCGAGGGTCAGAGAGAGGAGAATTGCCATGGATCCCACACTAGAGAGGGGCAGAGCTAAGCTAAAGCTCAGGGTGCTGAGTCGGGGTGCTTCACCTGCTGGCACGGCCGCCTCCATGTTGGCCCTGATGCCAGAGAGTGGTCACAGCCTGCTGGCTCCTGCCTCTGCACAGGACTGGGGAGAACACGACCTTGGGAATGCAGAAGGGACCATTAGCAGGGATTCTGCTGCCCTGAGAGTTCCTTAAAGATCAGACCATGAACTGGAATGACTGTTCAGGTAAGTTTGTTTGTTTTTTTGTTGTTATTGTACTGTGGAGAAGTAAGGCCTGGGACCATCAAATTAAGTATATGCATAATTAGGAGTGATATTCAAAATGTTTAACAAATGCTGGCAAGACTGTCAGCTCTAGCAGGACCAAGCTTTAGCCCTTTAGTTGCTGGTTAGTGGAAAGATCTGGGGGGGTCCTGGAGCAGGGTCTGGGACAACAGGAAGGGTACCCAGGGAGCTTGGGGGCAGGGCTAGGTACCAACTAGTATAGAAATATTTCAATTTTTCCATGTCAGCCCTGTCCATACCCTATGAGCAGCAATCCTGAGGCCAAGTTCACATTTCTATGTGGAGCCTGGGGCTGTGTACAAAGTCTGGGCTCTACAGAATACTGGTATGGGTGGACCTGGCTGAACCGGTCCTCCTCCATGCAGTCCTGAGGAAGGGCGTTCCAGCCATGCGCTTGGATCCCAGAGGGATACACTCAGTTCTTGAGAGAACCCTATTGGGTCCTAGCTGGCCACCCAGCCTGCCTCCTCTCAGGGGTCCTCTTTGGTCCCTAAAATATACCCAGGGGCCTTCTCAGTCTCCTGGGGGAACTGTTAAGGGGCTGTTCACTGGCTCCGAATATCTGCCCAAAGTATCTTGGAAGTATATATGCCCCCAACCCCTCAATTTCTCTAGGTCTGTAAGGTGACTGTAAGGTGTCCATCCCAGTGTTTGTGGTGGTGGGAATTTGGAACATCACTGGGAGTGGATGGTGGACACAGATAAAGGAACACACCATATGCATACAGAAGGCTGGAGATAAAACCCGTCATGCTGTGTAGAGTGAAACATGTGAGAAGATTGAGATAAAGGACAAATTATCATTTGCATAAATTAAAAATATATGCATTTAAAACAACTGTACACATTTTATAAGGACACGTGGAAACAGAAGGCTGGCCATAAGCACACTGGAATGGCTTCCGGTGGAGGATGGATGGCAACATGAGTATGAAATGGGGAATAAAAGAATAAATAAATAATGAAAGCAGGAGAGGCCTTGTGTGTGCTAATGAGGAAAATGGTGACATAACGGTGGAGTCTGAGGCATTTAACCCTAAGAACATAAGGAAAGGAAAGAAAGATGAAAAAGTCAGTGCAACTGACCAACAGTAATAGATATTTGCAGCTCTGTTTAAGAGGAAGAGAGGGGTGCCTTGGAGAGAGACCTGCCAGTTCCTGAAAGCAGAGAGCAGGGCACTTACTTTCCACCTTGCTTCTCCAATATATCTGGTGGGACAACTAACTATCTTGGCTTGTCTGGGCTGAGGAGGTTCCTGGGACTGGACTTTCAGCTTTAAAACTGGGACAATCCCAGGAAATTTAAGGAAAGGTTGGTCACCCTATGACCCAGGTAGCCACTGGAGATCTATTACTGAGGAAGCAAAAGAGAAGAGACCATGGGGTGTGCCTGGTAGTGTCTGCCATGGAGAAAGTCTTCACTATTCTAGTTGGAAATGACGGCTGGAACCTATGCTATGTGCCATCACTCAAATGAAAGATGGTTAACATAGGAACAGGACTCTCCCAGAGGAATACCATGAGGCTGACCTATCTGGTCTTTGGGCATCTGGATTTGCTTTCCTGCATCCTTCCTGAAGTCTGAAGGCCTTAGTCTGTTCCATCCATCCATCTATCTTTTCAATCATTCACCCTTTTATTCTTATAACAGTCACTAAGCATCTATAGTAGGCCAGGCTTTGAAGACAGTGGGATAAATAATACTATATAGTGCCTACTCTCCAGGAGCTCAATTTAACACAGAGAAGACTCAATCCAAGCAGGCAACAATAGTATAGAAGTACAGCTGTAACTGGAGGTTTGTGCAAAGTACAATGGGACCCAGTAGAAGGAACAACTAAATATGGACTGTGAATCAGGGTCTGGAGGTTAAGTGGGCATTTGCCAGGTGGGGTGGGGGGGCAGTGCAGTCAGAGTCATGGCTCAGACAGCACACAATGAGCACGGTGGAAAGGTGGGTCTAATGTGTCAGGCTGGAATGGGAGAGTAGAGAATGTGTGTGTTGGGGTGGGAGAAGGATGTGTGGGAAAAGTGTGAAGAGCTTGAAATATGGCTAAAAAGGTACCTTTTGACCAGAGTGTGAAGACTCTTGAAGTCCACTCCTTGGAGTACTTTTATGACCTGACTTGTGAGACGGAGCCTTTGCTCTGCTGAGGTATATTGTGGGCATTAGCAAGTGGAACATAGTATGTATGCATTTGCTCAGTCTTTTGACCTTGGCACAGGTGTTCTAGGGAGCTCGTCTTGGGAAATGCTGAAGGCCCCCAGAGGACACCTCCAAGTACCGGAGGGGAGCGCTCCTTTGTGTCTGGAGACTCAAGCCATATTCTGTCACAAGGGGTTTTTTTTTTCTCTCTAATAATTTATAAACGATGTCCTTTTATCTGTAGAATTGTAAAGATTTTAGAGCTGGCAAGGACCTTGGAGGTCATCTAGTTCAAACCCAAACAGAGAGCTGGAGAGGAGATGTCACTGAGCTGATCAGACGCAGAGGCAGATTAGAATTCAAGTCTTTGGACTTCAAGACCATAAATATTTAAGGTACTTTCAATATAAGAATAATATATCAGGACATTTAAAGTAAGCATACAAATAATTTTGTAAAAGAAGAGTGACTATAAGCACAATAATCTGGAATAAAGTCATTCCGACTTACTAGATGTAGTCTTGAGCGGCCTGGCATCCATGCAAAGAGAGTGAGGGGATGGTTGATATGCTTTCTTTTTACCTGGTAGAAGGTAACAGAGAAAGAAAGATGTCTGCTCCCATTACGAGCGGGTGGAGCTGAGCAGCTCTATGACAGAGCATTCAGTAATTCACTTCAGAAACATGCAGACCTTATAAAAGTCCTGGAAAATTCAGTCTTCAAGGAACTCATTGTATGGCAGATTAACAATTAAAATCTAGTATGGTGGGTGCTATGAAAGAAGGTGCTCAGGGAGCCTGGAGAAGAGATACCCAATCCAGGAGAGGGGAGGGGGCTTTCTGGAGGGGAGTGACAATCAGTAGCATGGTGTCCTAAAGGAAAGGGAGTTTGTTGAGCAAAGAAAGCCTTGGTGGTTGAAAAGGGTATTCCAAGTGGAGGGTGCACCACCATGAATTCAGGGGGATATGAAAAAGTGTGGCAGCTTAGGAGAATTGCAAGCTCCTCCTGTGATCAGACTGGCTGGACTGATGTGCAGGCTTCTGGGCAAAGACTAGTGAGTAAGAGGCACCAAGTGAATAAATGTTCATTGTTATTGCTAATAGCCCACACTCTGCACTCTCCACCTTCCTGCCAGAGATGAGGGCATTTATTTTCACATGTAGATCTGTCCCCACTTAAAAAGCAAATTAGTTATTTCCCTTACCTCCAGGGGTGAAACACAGCTGGTTTTCTGGCATTTGGACAGAGAATGACAGGCAAGTATGGGCATGTGGGGAAGTGGGTAGGACCTTAAGAGGGGGAAGTGTTGGGAGCAAGGAGCGTGTGGAGGCCGGGGAGACACACAGCCCACATTTGCTTGAGTATCTCCACTGACTTGGAGTCCTCTTTGAAACCATGGAGTAGTACCGTCAGCTGATAGTTAACCCCTTACAGGTTAATGCACTGCTTGCCTGCCTAACTGCTTTCCTATGGGCAAAGTTGATGAAAAGGGGGTGGGGTGTCATACCTTACAGCATAAAGACATATTGATGGGGTAGGAGGTGAGTGTGTGAAAGGAGGCAGGTAGATCAGAGCATGTCCTGTGGTGGAGACGAGGCCCGAGGAGGGCCTCTAGACACAGGGGCCAAGAGTGTGGCCGTGTGTGTGTGTGTGTGTGTGTGTGTGTGAGAGAGAGAGAGAGAGAGAGAGAGAGAGAGAGAGAGACAGTCCATTCACCATTTTGCCTGGCCTAACCTTGGCCGACTTTCAGGGGTGAGCTTTTTGGAAACAGACATGCTTTTTATGGTCCATAGGATGCTTTCCTGCTTATTAGTTCATCTGCTTCACGTGATCACCCTGTGAGGGGCAACTTAGCTGCAAGGCTAAATGACCTGTTGACAGGGCCCCTGTTACAGGGAACAGCAGGATGAGAGCCCGGGTCTCCTACTCTCAAATCTATGCCCTTTCTACACCCCACCCCCAGTATGCCCACAGTGGGTGCCAGTCCCTTCTGTTTTCCGTGTGTACAGGTGTCCCAGGGTGCAGAGATGAGCCCCACTGTGTGTGTCTGCCCTGCAGTTCACATGCGCCATCCAGACCCCAAGAGAAGAACCCACTCCTGGACTCTTCCGCACTGCAGAGGCCTTCTGCAGTGGTTAGAGGTGGTGCACGTATTTCATTCTCTAGGAAACAATGCTGGACTTGGGGGATAAACTTCATGATTAAAAATGATTAAATAGCAAACTGCTGGGAGAGATCCGGAAGGATTCTTCTCAATACTGATGAATAAACAGATGTTTAGAATAATCTTAGAATTTATGCTCAAGATGATGAATTGTATATGAAAATTACCTTCTTCAGCGGCTTGCACACAGCAATGTAGGCAAGTGCTTTGGATCCTCTTCCACAAGAGAGTGGGCAGGTTTGGGGAGCCAAAAAACTACGGGATTAGGGGGAGAGGGCCTTCAAACACCTGTTCTCTGGCCACCTGTGTGCCCACCTTGCTTTCCAGGAGCCAAATGAAAATGCCTGGGGGCTGAGGGCAGACTGTGTCCCGCCTCTGCCATTCCAGCTAGCTGCTGTCCTCTCCTCTAGCCAAACCTTGTAAGGTGCAGGCGTTGCCTCCTTTTAGAAGTCTGCTAGGCAACTGTGAGCACTGCTCCCTTTCCCCTGACTCCCACCGTCGGTTTTGATCAAATAAAAACAATGCTAAAACCAAAAGACACGACCGGGTACTTAGATGAGGTCAGAAAAAGTGTCTTTAACCTTTAGCACACATCTCCTCCTCCCCATCCCCTCGGTATTTCTGACTCAGAGTCTGGAGCTTAACTCTGTGTGGTCGTGCTGGGTGCTGGTCTGAGCTGAGCAGTCAGCGGGTGCTGGGCTGGGGGCAGCTGGCAGACTGAGTGACGTGGGGTGGGAACCCGGGGAACTCTGGGCGCCTACAGCTTGAAGCAGCTGGCTCTGAGGAATTACTGCAAGTCTGCACAACTTAAAAATCTGCAGTTGGAGGGAGGGAGGGGGAGCGCGGGGGTGGGTCCCTGAGCGTCCCATTTCTCCTGGGCGGTTCACTGAGCGTTCTCGCTTGCTGCAGAGGGGCCAGCGGTGCCTTCTGGACCACACGCCGCCCTCGCCAAGGTCCTGGGTTGTTACAAAACCTCGGCCAAGGGCATGTCCCTCTGAACCCTTCTTCCATCCTTTGGGAAGGGGACTAGACTCGTCCTCTTTCCGCTGAGTGCATGTGTCTGCCACCTCTTCTGAAGGTAAGTCGAGGAATGCAGTGTGCAAAACAATCTTGTTCTGCACTGTGCGTTGAGACTTTCAGGCATCGGGGCCCATGGTAAACAGGCAGGACCAGGGATTGTTTCTTCCTTTGCACTTTCTTTTAAAATAAATTGGGGCCTCGATACTTCCTAAGAATATCCCGGCAAATTCTGCAGAGTGTCGCTTGGGCCGTGACTTTCAAGAGGCGGTTGCCGGAGCCGCCGGGACCGTGGAGAAGCCAGCCTGACTCCCGCGGGGTCGCGGTGTAAGAGAGCGCGCAGGTGGGAGTCTCGGGGCGCGCTTCCTCTCCCACCGGACGGGGCACGCTGCTCCACGAGTGACTCTGCACTTAGGTCTGGGCGGGTGCGTGCATCCTGCAGGCCAGCCTCTCTGCCCCTCCATCCGTCGCCGTTCGCAGAGCCCGACCCCCGCAACCAGCAATCGCCCGCTGCGGAGCGGCGTGCCCTTGGCCTGGCGAGCTCAGGCTGCGAGCTCGAAGCTAGGCGGCGGGAGGCGCTGAAGCCAAAGGGGCGGTGGCCGAGCGGCAGGCCTTGCTCCGCCCCGCCCCGCCCCGCCCGCGGCTCCCCAGCGCGGCGCTTCTGCCGGGCGGGATAAACGGACAGACCCAGGCGGGCCGCACGGCTCTCCTCGCCGCCGCTGCGGCGGGCGCGGGGCTGCGCGGCGAGGCCTGATCCCTGCAGCGCGGGCGGGCGGCGTCGCATAGGGGAGCGAGCCCGAAGCGCTCCGACTCCTGCAGGTACCTGCTTGGGTCCCTAATCCCCCGTGCGCTCTGGAGACTTCTCCGTGCGATCCCGCAACTTTCCACACCTTTTGCTGCTCCAGCCCCACAGTGGCCCAGCTCACGGGTGCACCGCCCAGCAAGTCTACGCTCGCAGACGACTTTGCATCCCGCTGGGCGCCTAGCTCGCGGCGCTCCCCTCCTCCGGCCCGCAGAGCACGCTGGCGCTGGAGCCCTAAGGATCCGCCTGTTGCGCGAGCTGCGGGCAGCGGGTACGGTGTGTCGGTCCCGCGGAAAGGCGCAGACAGAGTATCTGGGATCAGCTTTCGAGCGTGGGGTCGGGTAGGGTGAGGTGGAGGCGGCGGTAGAATCGATGACCCGGGGAAAGGCGGCACTTGGCGCAGGGGCATCCCTGGGGCGTTTCCTTAGCCGGGAAGCTGTTCCTTCCCTTCCGCGAGAGGAGGCGCTTTCCTGGCGAATGTAAATCGTTCCCTGGCCTGCTCCGCCTTCCTCCCTGTCACTGTTCCCCTCCCCTCTGCCCTACAGCGGTGCCAGGCGCCCCGCGACAGTTGCGAGGAAGAGCGCACCCAGGGCCGGTGCCCCGGAGCAGCGCTGCGCCCGGGGACTGCCTGCGTGCTCTGGGTGGGAGCAGCCTGGGGCTTGCAGGGCCCGCGGCAAGTCGCGTGCAGACTCCCGGCGTTTGGATCAGTGGTGGTGGTGGGAGCGGGTGTCCTGGGGTCGGCAACTTCCCTTTCCCCCTGCTCTCTGGGTGGCTGCCGAACCACTTGAGGTGAAAGGGCTGGTGAGGCAGACCTTCCGGCAGGGGCCGCGGCGAGCCGGGCCAGGCGCCTTTCGCATTGCAGGGCTTGTTCTGCACCCCCGCTCCCCCATCCCGCCCCCTCCCGCTCCCCGCTGTCGTTTCTCATCACTTTTGGCAAAGGAGCACCTTTTGCGCCTTTGATGTCTCCCCCTACCTAGGCTGGCTCAGCCGGTAGACTAACTCGGGCAAAGAACTATTTCCGTCCCCCGGAATAACGGGGTGGGGGCGGAGGTTTGGTGCTGGGGCGTGAGGGGGTGGGGGTGCCCTTGTCCTCCAAGAGCGCATATTTGCGGTGCCCCCGACTCCTGGTTTTTGTATTTCATCTTACCGTCTGAAGAGTGGGGCAGGTGAGGAAAACCAGCAGAAACCTTCCCTGTCCTTTTTCATGTATTTGCTTAAGTGATTTGCGTAACTATTTCCTTACAACTGAATAGGTTACCCCTAGTTGCACCCCTTTTTAGACTACTTGCAAATACCTGCCCAGGTAAACGGGAAGCAAGCATTTTCTCCAGCACCTGCCCCCTTGTTAAAGGCAGGTGTCCAAGTATTTCTCCTACTGCAGGCTGAAAGAGGGTGGCATTGATTCTGTGGTTGAGCCTGGGATAGTGTAGGTTTCACTCCGTAAGGGGTTGTGAACTGCTTGAGGACATTGATTCAGTCAGTTTGCTTTTACAGCCAGCACACCCCCAACCTGGCCTGGGGCTCTGCTCTGGGTAAACAGCACAAGCCGTAGATTCTGCTCCCAGTCTAGTTCTGTTCTTCCTTTTTTCCACCTGATTCCTTCCTTCTCCTGTTCTAATATTAAATGTGTCTTCTCAGAAGTAGGAATCGCCAGTATTAGGGAAGAAAGGTGAAGGTGACACTGATGTGGGTAAGAACTCTGAATCTAAAGCATGTTGTGACTAGTCTAAGGAGACTTGGTGGGGTCTGTTTTAATTCACTGGTGTCTGAGCCATTATTACTAGGAAAATCAGCCCGAATAAACCCGTTCGTGAATGAAGCAATGCCAAGCTTTTGCAGGTCAAGTGGATGAGAGCAAGTCTTTGTTCTGTTCAGAAATACTAAAATATTAAAAACCCAATGCTGTCATGCTTGGGTTTGCCAGCAAAGCACCAGCTAAATATTTTTCCTTCTTCCTTATCATTGTTTTTTTTAAGAAAGAAGGGGAAAAGTGGGGACTCCAGACGCTCCTCCACTTCCAGTGAATTTTGTCCTTTACGGAAATCCTTCCCAGACTCTGCAACCTCTCCGTTCTACCAGAGCTCTCTGCTGCCCTGGCTCTGGCATTCAGGGTTGGACTGTGTGCAGCTTCAAGAGAGCAGGCACCACAGGGGTTTCCTTCTTTTTTTAAAAATAGGTAACACTTACTGGCTGCCTACCATATGCAGCTACTCTGCTGGGCACTTTTCCAGGCCATCATCTCCTTTAATCATCAGAACATTCCCATGAGAAAACTAAGCTTTCCTTCCTCATCGCAGTGTTTGTGGGGGCCAGCAATAGATGGATGCCTTTAGGGACCTTCTGAGTTGGATGGGAAACCAAAAGGACTGAGCTGGGCTGAGGGGTCCTCAGCAGGTCAGGACCCTGGCTAGGGTAGTTGGAGGCAGAGGGGAAGGTGTGTGTGTGTACTGCCCTGCTTACCAAGTATCAGAAAGGAAGACAGATCCTTCGGAGTGTCACTTGTGTGGAACACCCATAAGGAGACATCGTAGAGAATCGATTAGGCTAAGGACCTGGCTTCCAGCCCTGATTTCTACCTCTTTATGACTCCTTGACTTGATATGTCACTTTGCTTCTCTGCATCTCAGTTTGTTTAGCTATAAAGATCTAGATGTCTCATACTTGTTGTTACCTTTACTAGGCACTGTGCTCAAAGTTCTTGATGTATTAATTCATTTCATCCCGAAGACAACTGTCAGAAGTGGGCTCTGTTTTACTCTATTTTAGGTGAGAAAAAAAGACAAACTGAGTAATTTGTGCAAAAGCACACAACTAGGATGATGTGAAGCCATGATTCTAGCCCTGGCAGTCTGGCTGCCAAGCCACTGTGAGATTCTTCCCTCCCTGCATACACCTACAGCCCCAATACTGTGCCCTGTACTTAGTAGAACTCAGATTGGGCTTGTTGAATGGTGACAGATAGAGGTGGCTTGCCATTACCGAGAGATTTTCTGGGCCACCTGTCTCATTCTTAAAAGGCAGAGTGGAAACTGAAAACTGAGCTAGAAAAATGTTTTTGCTTTTGCAAAATAGTTTTCTTTCCAACAGGATTCGGAAAAAGGAAGATAGTTCATAAAGATCATAAGCTAGGTAAACATGGCTATTTCTAGGAAATGTGTTTGTTATCAGTGAGAAACCCAGAAAAATCACAGAACACTTAGCACTCAAATCTATCAAAAAAGCCCACCAGAAACCAACCCACAAGAATTTATTGTGTGGTGCCATGTGCCTGTATTGCAGGCACCAGGAGCAGGCAGAATCAAAGCCGTGTTCTCCAAGCTTGAACTTGAACATACAGTGGACCTGGAGACTCAAGATTAACAAGAAAAAGCAGGACAGTACGAGGTGCTAAATATTTTGATCCTAATAAAAATCACAATGACTCTTCTCAGCTGTATAGTCTGTTGTAGTTTGGAGAAACTTTCACAGGATTATCTCATTTCAGTTCTCATAGTAACAGTGTGATAAGTGATAGGCCAGGTGGTGACAGAAATCCTATGTTGCAGATGAAGAAAATAAGGCAAAGCGAGCCTTGGCCAGGGGTCTTTGGACTCCATGTCCTTCGTGTTTCTGCCTCACAGGAGGACAGTAGATGTGGCGGGTCCCTGGAGGTGGCAGAGTTTCGATTTCATCCTGCAGCTGGCTTTCAATTGCTGCTCCTGGCGAGCCAGGGTGCTTAGCAGAGGCAGAGGAGGAAGAGAAAGTATTTTTTGTTTTGTTTTATTTTTGCATTAAGGGACCTTGTATGTGGAGAGAAATCTCAAGTATTATGAACACAATAACAATATTTAGAATGTTTAGAATCAAATGTAGAACATGATTTAGAGGAATTTTCTTGCCTGCTTTTCTTTACCATTTATATCACCTTTTGCAACTTTGCAACACATTGCACATCTACCCCTAATAAAAGTAAACTGTTCTGGCTAAGCTGTAAGTAGTTACTAGATTAGGCTGCAGTGTTTTTCTCTGGGCCAAGGGGGTCTTACTCTCTTGGGAATCCTGCAGAACCCTGCACCATTGTTTGCTTGGAGTTGATCCCCTATAAAATTGCCTTTAATTGCACAAGTGTTGAATAATCAAGGCCCAGGATCTGCGTTTAGCCAATAATGTTACAGATAATGAAGTTCCTGTTGACAGTGGCTGGCTTCCCAGTGCTTGCTGAGTCCCCAGTGAATGAAACATCCTGCTGATCATCCTGAGCAGGTCGGCTGAGTTCAGCTGAACAGATGCTTACCAATCATGTTTAATTTATGCAGCTATTTCTTTACATATACAAATATGATGAGCATTCATTCAACAAGTATTTGGGTACTTACCCCTTGTTATGCACTATGCTAGGTGCTGAGTATGCCCTGATAGAGGAAACATGGGGAAGGCGGTGGATGAAGAAACAGACATTAAACAAATACATGCAAACATTTAAGTAGTGGCAAGTGCGCTAAAGAACTTCACAGGGCAGAGTGACTCAGATGGGAGGGGAGTTTAGATGCGGAAGCTGAGAAGACCTTTCTGAGGGACAGACTTTGCATTCTGACCATGGATAGAAGCTTATCAAGTGAAAAGTAGGAGAGAGAGAATTACAGCTGTGGAAACAGTATGAGGATTCTAAGGCAGGGATGAGCTTCCAGTAACTCCAGGAGCACAGGGTGGCCTGGTGGGAGGATGGGAGGGGTCAGGATCTTAGAGCTCATCCCCAGGGCTGTGGGAAGGGAAGTGTCAGGAGCCAACTGATATTTCCAGAAGATGGCCTGTGAAGGCTGTGAGATCAAGCAAGCATCTAGTTACGATGTTAAGAAGCCAGTGGGTCTGCGTGAGAAACAAATGGAGATGACCAAGGGGAGACCAGCCCCATCCAGGTTGGTAATGGGCTGGAACAGAGTCAGCAGGTGTGAGCAGTTTGTGGGCATTCCCTCTCTGTGGAAGGCCGCTGGGCTGGTTAAGGGAGCTGAGTCGACCTCCTCAAGAAACCAACACGTGCACATCTCTGTGTGTGGAGTCACATGGTCCCAGCGCTTCTCAAAGATCAGAAATGTGAATCTTAACTCTGACTTTGTCTCCAATTGCTGGGAAAATCTGAGTTTATCACTTGTCCTTCTCTGTCCCCAACCTCCCCACCCTCCACCCCACCCCAGCCTGGTGATTTTATTATTTAAAAAACTAAGGTAATCTTTTATGAATATTCTTCCTCAACAGTGTCATTTAACTATATTAATTTGGATCATTTTTACAAAGTGAGCTAGGAGAACTATGAGTGGGTATGTGGGAACATTTGTGGTGAGATTTGAAGCATTTGCTCCTTGTTAATCACCAGGAGGCTGTTTTCAAACTGACTTAGATGGAGAGATACCAGTGATAAGCCCAGTGGTGAGACGATGCCAAGCCCCTCCATGGTACATCGTGGTGAGGGCTGGTGGAGAGCCCCAGGCATGGCTCTAAGTCAACTCTCTGTGTCTCTCTGGAATCCTTTCCTGCCAGGTCTGCCTCATCACATGAGACTCCTCCTCTGAATCCATGGATATCTTGCAAAAATATGCAAGAGAGGTACATCTGGTCTGTCATCTGGGAACCCATATTTAGGAGAATCTGGGGTTCTAATGATAATACCGAACACCACAGATAGCCTGATAGGGACTTGAAGAAGTGATAGAGTCCCAGTGATCAATGTATAGTTATAGAGAATGAGAGTGTAAATAGGACCATAACATTGGAAGTTACTCCAAACATCAGTTGAGACCTTTTCTGCCTCTTGACTATTTCTTTCAGAAACGCTGACTTCTATCCAGGCACATAATTCATGTGTTGAGATAAAAGAATGCCAGCAGACTAAAAACTTTGTGCTTGAACATGCTTATATATTTTTTCCTTGTATTCTTCTATGGACTGGTTTGGTTTCCCTAAGCTCTGATTAATGTGCCGTGGTGAACTTAAAGCATTTCCTATGATTCACTTAAGGTAAAGAATTTTAATTGGCCCAAGAGATGGGAGAACTTCGTCGTCAAAGATTGTGGTCTGTAGACGTGGACTGAGAGGAGATGCCTGGCAAGGTTCTTTCAGCACACTTGTCTTTGAGGTCAATGAATCAAACCTTCTGGGCAGTCTTTTTCTTGTGGGTTTTTAAGCTCCCTGTTTTCTAAGTGCGGTGCCCTCGTGAGGCACTGACATAAACCTCCTCCCTTTGGTGATTAGGCATTGCCTGGCCAACAGTTAGCACCAAGGCTGTTTGAGAGGTGAGCCTTCTTGGCGAAGCTTGTCCTCTGGGCTAAAAGTGTAAATGAAAAGTGTCATTACGTGGTGGAGCCCTTGTGTCTGTCTGCCTATCTGTATATCTATCTCCCTATCTAGCTGTCTTCCTTTGCTGAAGTGTAAAAAGGTATTGATATTCTCATACCTTCTATCATCTCCTTAAATCTCAAATCCTGCATGTAGGCTCTCTGGTTATGCAAAAATAGGAATCTCATGAAAGTTCATATGAGGCCTGAAAATGTTACCTTTTAAGCAGTTTCCCCAGACTTCTTGGTCTAATTACGGGTCAGATGTTGGCTGGGTGCATCTTCTTGGTGATGCACGCTGAGTTTTCTTCTCCCAGTTTCTCCAGACGTAAAATGTGGAAGCTGCAACACACTCTGCCTCCTCCTCTAGGGTCCTTTCTATGGGGCTTTGAAGTAAAGGGTGCAGGATACAGTTACGTAACATGGTCCTAACCTCCAATGGGTTTCTTATAGTTGCTCTTTACCAGTCACTTCAATCACTCACATCAACAGTTTGGAGCACACCAGCAAGCCCTGTTTTATAACCCTTCATTTCTATGTTAGTGTCAGCAACTTGGAAATCATTCCCATTTATGCATTATTAGACATTGGGATTGAGGTTCAAAATTTCCCACAATGAAGTCCTAAGGAACGGCAAGTTCGATGTTTTTGAGTAGTGGAACTTCCAGGATTGTGTGTTGCAGGAGAGAGGAGATGGATTTTCTCTCCTGCTCCACACACTCATATGCACAGACACATGCCCTAGAGGAAAACAGCGTGCTCACTCGTGTGTGCAGTTTAGTTGATTGGACAGAAGTAGACAAACCACAAAATAGTACTATATTGAGTATAGGGTTTCAGTTTTATAAGATAAAAGGAGCTCTGGAGATGGATGGTGGTGATGGTTGCACAATATTATGAATACATTTACTACCACTGAACTGTATACTTAAAAATGTTTAAGATGGTGAATTTTATGTTGCATGTATTTGACCACAATAAAAAATTGGAAAAAAAAGAAATTGCGATTCCAATGTGCATTCTCAAATGTTTTGGTCTCAGGACTTTCACGTGCTTAACAATTATTGAGAACCACCCCCCGAAAACCTTTGTTAGTGTGAGTTATGTCTGTCAATATTTATATTAGTATTTAAAATGCAAAATTTTTAAAGTAATTATTACTTTATTTAAAGTAACAATCTCATTCATGTTAACAAATGACATATTTTTATGAAAAATAGCTGTATTTTTCAAAACAAAAAAAATTATAAGAGCAGCATATTTTACATTTCCACAAATTTATTTGTTGTCAGGTTAAATGGAACATAGTGAGATTTTCAGATTTGCTTCTCCATTTGGTCTGTGTTCTCACACATATTATATACTATGGAAAACTCTTTAAAGGGTCTTGGGAACCCCAGGAGTCCCCTGAACACACTTTGAGAGCTACTGTTGTGGAATAAATCTACAGCCAAATTAGCTTTTTATTATATGTTTTAGCCTCTTTTCATCTTGTATTAGCTGAACTAGAACTTCAGCAATTCAATGTATTGGCTTGTCTATGATTTCAAATAAAAGAAGTAAATGGCTCCTTGAAAAAAAGTACATATTTTTCCCCCAAGATGATATAACCAACAAATAACAAAGACCCTGTTTATGTCCTCCTATTGCAAACTTCTTCAGAAGCTACCAAATCGGGCTAGTTTGTAACTATTTTAAATTTCCTGTGCTAAATTAACTTGGGCAGGGAACACATAGACATGGAAAATTTTGGTTGTGAAAATCAGGTAGAGAAAGCCATGTTTTACTCCAGGGTAGTGGGGGTTTTTTTTGTTTTTTGTTTTTTCCAAGCATATATTCCTTTTAACTGGGCAGTGAGGACTTTTATTTCAGCATCTGCAAGAAGACTGCACCTGATCAGAGATGGTGTCGCAAGCTACTTCCTGGGACTGGGCCCTGAGCTGTCCGATGTCTCTGCTGCCTTTGCCAGAGGATATGGGTGCTCCTCAGAGGACCTCCTTTCTTTCCTTCTAGCTCTGTCCCACCTCATTCTACCTTGTATGGAGAACCTGGGAACTCAGAGAGAGGGAGGTGCACTTAGGAAATGGATTGGATAAAGGAGAGGCATGAGAGTTAATTTTAACAAACCAAGTTGAAAACTTCTTTTTGACTTGCGTTACCTGGGAATCTCATTATTTTCTATTTTTTTTTCATATTGATGAAATATGGGATTAGTCATAACAGATAGTTTTGGGCAAAGCATTCAAAAAACCCTCCCAGGATGGCTTCTAGGGGCTGAATGTGGATGTTTGTGGAACATAGAAACATATTTTTCTACCTTCCAAATAATGGGTTAAATGCTATATAAATCATCATATTTATTTGATTGTATCTTTTAAAATGTTAAGGGAGACTTTCTTTTCATTCCATGAAATACATAGTCATGGCAACTTAGATGCTTGGTTCTCTGAGAATTTGTTGTAAATACGCTATGGATTTATGATTTGGCAAATGAACTCCGTTACTTCTGGCAGCAGTCAATGCTTTTCAACGATCCTTTGGAACATGTCCGGTGCTCAGACTGTACTGAGAAACAATAGCTTGGTCAGGCATTCTCATCCTGGTGTCCTGGAGCTGCCAGCAAGGCTACACAGTGTGAATCACCTCCCAGGAAGCCTTCTCCACTCTAGTCTGAGCAGAAAATCCATGTCTTTTATCTTTAAGCAGAACGTTTGTGTAGGCATGCTTCCACCAGGCATCTCCCACTTGTCTGCTGTGTCTGAGATGCTGTATCACCACGTATCAGTAATGCTGCTAAGAAGTGGGTTCTGCAAGCACAAAGGGGAGGTGCCTACTTAGCATTAGATATGTGTGTGTGTGTGTGTGTGCATGCACGCAGGTGTGCACATGTGCAGTACACCAAAGGAAGGTGTCCTGAAAGAGGTGACATTTGAGCTGATTTCTTGAAGACGAAACTGGATCTAACTGGAAAAGAAACAGAGGGAGCAGCTTCTGTGAGGTTTGAAAATGAGAGTTATCTGTAAATTGGGCTGGGGAATGATTTGGTGGGGCATTGAATTAGATGGGTGGGGGCTGAGGCCAGAGGGCAGGCAGGGCTGTTCTTTCCTGACATTCATGGAGCTTGGACTCTCATGTGGAGACGCTGCGCAGCTACTGAAGGTTTATGCGCTGCTGACATACCCTGTGCTGCCTGTGCGGAGGGAAGGGGTATTAGTGAGAAGCAGGGGCAAGATGGTGTCCCTGACTTGTCTGCAAGTGTGATTTGGGGGGCCTGGAGGGGAGCTCGGTCACCCAGGCAGACGACTGGACTGTTTCTTGATTCCTAAAGTTCCTACATTCTTTCTGTATTTGAGGGTCAAGAATGGGGAGCTCTCTGAGACTGTTGAATGGAATTTGTGGCCACACATCTGCTTCCACTTCCAGAAGCTCCCTCATTTCCTTAGGATAATTCTCCTGCCCTGTTTGAATGTTGTCTTGATGGGACAGTAAGTGCTAAGGATGCCCCTGGAGCTCCTTTCTGTCAGCTCCTTCCAGTCGCTGCACCCAGCCACTGGGTGGGCAGATGGTGTGGGCTCAGCCCTTCCACTCTGCCAGTTGAGTGACAGGAGAATGGAAGAGGCCACAGATGTGTCCTTCCTGTAGTGGCTCCCTGACCAGACCTCTTCTTCCAGGAGTAGTTTCTGCTTCCAGGTCTTTCTGGTTCCTGGTTCCTGCCTATTTCAGGGTGTCTCTGACCCTGAGGGCATCAGAGAGCCTTCTGACAGAAACTGCATTTGTTTAGTGAGCCAACACCAGTTGCTCTTGCTTGTATCCAACAAACCCTGACAGTGGGAAGATGTCAGAAGGCCTTGTTTCGCACCAGTGCAAAGACTACTCTCAACCTTTCCTGCTGGTTCTGAAAAGGGAACAGGGCACGAACCCAAGGATGGCGTTTGCTGAAAGGGACTGAGGTTTGTCCTGAAAGGGCCCTTCCCGTGAACTTTACTGGCTTCCCCGTGTCCTGCAGGTGGTCCTGCTGCAGGCAAGTCAAAGAGCCTCAAACAGGTGGGTGACTTCTGTGCACCGAGAGTTCCAGCTCTTCCTCTTGTGACAGTCAGGACTCTGGCAACACTTAATGATAAAAATATATTAATGTAGCACTTATATTATGTTCTGGGCACTATTCTCCATGTGATTTCCACATTAGCTCAGTTCTCGTAGCAATAGTTTGAGGTAGATATTACCATCTTATGTTAAATTGTTACCTCATTTGTTCTATCTGTCTATCTATCAACAGATGAGGAAACATCAGTGAGTGGTTTTAACAACTTACCCAAGTCTTATATAGTTAGACAGGGGCAGAACTGGGATTCAAACCCAGGCAGGCTAGGTACAGTCTGCTCTTAATTATGAACTTGCATCTGAGCTCTACTACTTTTGTGGAGATGTTATTTAACCTCTCTTCTTCAGTTTCTCTATCTGCGGTTTCAGTTTCTTCGTCTGCAGAATGGGGATAATAATAACATATACCTTAAGGTAGATAAAATAAGGCATTTAAAGCAGTGCCTGATGCAAAGGACAGGGAGCATTGCATGAGGGTTTACAAGAAAAGTTATTTTATAAGAGACCACACAGAAGATTGTGTATACTTCATAGAGGTGAGCACAGAAAAAACGGTGGCTGCTGTTCATCACGTGCTCTAGACAATGACCTTGTGGTACTCTGTAGCTCTTCATAGAGCACAGGATGATAAAAAGTCATATGTAGTCTTCCCATACTCATTTAGGGAGATAGAACCAAAGTAAAGTTTGTTTTAAGGACATGAGCCTACTGTAAAAGGACAGACAGCAAACTGCCACCAGCAGGAACAGCGTGAGGAGCGTCCCCAACCTGGGCCTTGCTGCAGAGCCAGGCTCACGCTCTGAGCTTGCCGCCTCCCTGTCTACTAAATCACTTGGAACCTCGATTTCCTCCTCCATGAATGGGGGACTGTAATAATGCCTGCCTGTCTGAGTTGATCTAGGATTAAAGATCGCTCATCCATTACTTCTTTTTGGGCATTAAGGATGCAAAGATTAAGGAAAAAATAGGCCCTGTCTTTGAAGGGCTCAAAGTGCTGTGGTGGTAGCATTGAGAAAATTGTTCTACCTGCAGGTCAGCAAGTTAAATACTTGGTTGGAGCCAGGTGCTAGTAGGTGGGGCCTGGGGGGCCAGGTTTGGAGATAGGAAGAGCTCTGGGGTCAGGGCTTAGCTCTGGAGAATATGATAGAGAATTTGAGTCTAAAAGGACGTCTTGAGCAAACAAGTAAGAATCGGTGGCACTTTTGGAGAATTTCAAGTAAGTTGACAGTTCCAGAGTTTGAGTTGTGCTGTGGCAGGCGAGGGTAATGGATGAGAATAAGAAGTGACAGCTACCATTTAATTCAGCATTTACTATGTCCCAAGCACAGAGGGCTTCATTTTTATTTTCTCATTTGAAGTCTCATAACTGCTGTGTGTGTTGTGTGATAGTTAGTGTCCCTGTTTTACAAACGCAGAAATCAAGCCTCTGGGTTCTTACATGACTTGCCCCAACCTAGTGAGTGGTAAAACTGGGATTCGCACTCAAGCAGACGGGATCCAGAGTTTATTCTGAAGGCCAAGGGAGCCATCAGAGAACTCTCAGCCAGTGCATTTTAAAAGGTAACTTGAGTTGGGCATGAAGAATGCATCTGAGGGTAGAGACCCGGGAGAGGCCTAAGACAGGGAGGACAGTTAGAAACCCACTGGAGTGAAGCATGGAAAACAGTGATATCTGAATTAAAGTAGAGGCGGGAGGGGGAGGGAGAGGAGAGGATTTGAGAGACATTCAGGAAAAGAAGATGAGAAAGTGTAAATGTGTTTGTTTCAAGGTCCCAGTGTGACATTCAGATGGGCGTGTCCAGTGGGTAGTCGTTGAGTCTGGATGGAGGAGAGAGATCTGGGCTGGAGTCACATGAACTCCCAGAGAGCAGAGGAACCCTTGGGGTGGGGTGGGGTGGG
This sequence comes from Manis javanica, assembly GCF_040802235.1. Taxonomy (NCBI): domain Eukaryota; kingdom Metazoa; phylum Chordata; class Mammalia; order Pholidota; family Manidae; genus Manis; species Manis javanica. The sequence continues at coordinate 229,441,857 of NC_133156.1, read as the reverse complement.
GAGATGACACTGATTTGAGGCCTGCAGACTATATCCAACCTCCAGATTCATTTGATTTGGTTTACAGTATTAAAACATTGAAAACAATAGGTACCAATATTTTGAAAACTGGGAAAGTTCACATAATAATATTTGTGGGTGTTTTTGATGGATTCAGCCCTCAGACCTCCTGGGGCCCACAGCTAAGGTATAACTGTCCCTGTGGGCAGGACCAGTGCTCCCCAGCTTGTCACAGCGCCGTGTCCTCCTTTCTCATTTTGGACACCTACCTGGACCACACAGGTAGGTGTCTTACCTTGTGACCCCAGATTTAAGGCCTGGGAAGTGGAGGTTGAGTTTAACAGGAAACCAGAAATGAGTGCTCAGGCGAGTGGTGTCCATGGACCTCGGGGGCCGGGAAGTCGGCAGTGACAGGTCCCTCGGCCAGGGTCGGCCACGTGCAGATGTCCACCCTTTGGGTTTAGCTACCTGAGGGGCCCTTGGCAAAAGTGTGTGGGGGAGTGTGAAGGCAGGAATTATAGGAGATGAAGGAAGGATGAGTGTAAAGGGTGACTGCAAGAAGCTGTGTTTCAAGAGGAAAATTGTAAAAGATGATTCAAGGGGAATTTGGGACTGAGAGATTTTGTGTTATTTTTTAATATGTGAGTGACTTGAGCATATCTCTATAAAGATGTATGTGATATGACATAGTCCTTTCTCTATTTGTTACTGTCGTACATTTTGTAACTACAGGGAGTGCAGTCTTAGCTTTGGTGGTTTTTATTAAAACAGAGCCCTCCCAGGGCAGAGCATGGGGTGAGGTTCTTTATATGTCTGTGAAGATAGCTGCTAACTTCAGATCTTACCAGCGTTAAATGTATTTTTGCTATTTTAATATGTAAGCATCAGTGCCTTAAAATGGGTAATTCTGCACTTTAATAACAGCAGGGTAAGATGAGCAGTGCCCATATGTGGATTTATTACCTGCATCTACTTGTCTTTGTATACTGGCCATTTTCTCTTAACATTTGCCAGGTGGAATCTGTGATGATCTTATCAACCAGCGTCACTTCTACTGCAGTCTGGGTTAGTGTGCTTTGATTGGTTGTATGTCATATGCCAAATTTTCCAGTTACTGTTTGGTATTTGTTATAACTTGATCCAATGACAATGGTGTGTGTGTGTGTGTGTGTGTGTGTGTGTGTGTGTGTGTGTGTGTGTGTGTGTGTGTGTGTGTGTTAGAACTTACCTATCTTGTCTTTGATGAAAACTCTTTTTATTAAGGAAAAATGTAACTCTTTTCCGCAGTGACTGGTTGTAAGCTACTTTTCTTCTCTGGTGACCATAATTTCAAAAGGACATTTACTGTGATTTTTCTTTTCTCACAGTAATGTAGTGGGCAAGAGAGGCTCTAAAATTCAACATGGAATAGAAGCAGCTAGTAGCTAAGCTATGTGACACGTGTAAGCCAGTTGCTTAAGTCATCAGTTAGTTCAATACATAATTTTTAAGAACTTACTCTGTGTCAGATAAGGTTCTAGGCCCTTGGGATACAATGGTGTGTAAGATGGACAAAAATTCCTGCTTTCTTGGAGTTCGTATCCGAGTGGAGAAATACAAAACAAATATGATAAGGAAATAAAAAATATATATCTTTAAGTATGTATTAGGGCATGATAAATGCTAAGGAGAAAAAATAAAGCAAGCAAAGGGGCTAAGAGTTTCCTTGGGTAGTTTAGATAGAGTAACTGAGGAAGGCCCCATTTGGAAGATATTTGAATACAGACCTGAAAGAAGTGGGGAAGCAAGCTATGCAGTCCCCTGGGGATAGAGCATTACAAACAGAGAGATCAACCAGTGCAAAAGTCCTGAGGCAGCCAAGTGCCTCACTGGCCATGGTTAAGGAGTGGCTCTGAGGCCAGTATGCCAAATGGGAATGAAAGAGAGTAAGAGGAGATGAAATCATGTAAGTAAAGTAGGTGGAACAGAGATTTTGCTCTAAGATGAAAGTCCCTTAGAGTTGAACATAGGAGTGACATGATGCGACTCACTTGTTAACAATATTTCTAGCTAAGGGACCTTTACCCTTTTTGTGCCCTGAACCCCCTTGGCAGTCTGCAGAAAACTACAGACCACTTTTCAGAACAGTGTTTTTTAAGAGCAAAAAATAAAAGCTACAGGAAAAAAATGAATCCAATTGTGCAGAAATGCAGTTACAAAAATATTTAAACCAATTTATGATTTAGCATTAGATGTACTTCTTTATGAACTCGTTAAAGGTGTTGTAGCAGTGGGTCTGTAACTATTGTGATTTCAAAGAAATAGTGAACATATTTGGAGAGAGCTGGACAATGCTAATATGATATGACAGTACCTGGGGTTTCTCTTGGGGACTGCTAATACTGCCCTGGGCCACTGTCTACATTTTTAATGGGAGGATTTGCCAAATTTCAGATAGAGATGAATGAGAAATCAAGATTTTTTTCCCCATCTAAGTTCAAGGACCTCCTGAATTCTGTCTGTAGGCCTCTGTGCTGACTTTGAGGTGAAGACTAGATTAAATGGGTCTACAACATTAGGGCAGACTGATGGAATGTCCCTAATGTTTCTGGTCTTGTCACTGTCTGCATTTTATAGGCACTGCTGGAATTCCCTGCTTGCTAGTTCAGGTCACTGCAGCACCTGCCGGATTGCTGTTCCCAGCGGCAGCCTCTAATTTTTTAGATGCTTGAGGAATGATAACTCCAAGAGGGTTTTTATATCTCTCTGACTGATTCCTTATAACTAAATAGTTCAGAAGACCATGGTTATGGCCTCTTTGCTTCAGTAAATTCTCTGTATGGCCACATGCACTCCATTCTCCTCTCCTAGAGATACATCTCACTTCGGTTATTTCTAGCTCACAAAAGTGCGGCTAGAGCACACAGAGTTGGTTCTATTCTAAGAAAAAATAATCTATAGAATTATTTTTAGGTCATAGGGCTACATCCTAGCCAAACTCCACTATGTTCTGCTCTCCGCACATACCACATGCTTTCTGGCCCCACATCTTGGCCCATGTTCTTCCCTTTCCTTGGAGAAGGTCTCACCTGTCTCCTTTGCCTGTTCCTATCTGTCCTGACTCTCTTGACTCAGCTCAAAGGCCACCTGTTCAAGTAGTTGAAACTACTCCCTGATCCCCATCCCGCTGGGACCCTTTACCTCCTCTGAACTTCTGCGGCCCCTTCTCAGGACCTGTCCTCATCGTGCCTGACGTAGTCTGCCTCGTATTGCAGTCATTTATTTATCTGCTTACCTCCCTGTAACCTCTTCTGGGCAATGGTGCGTCCTGAGGGCAGGAACCATGCTGTGTTTTGCTCTCTGTAGTTCCCAGGAGAATGCCTGCCATGAACAGATGTGAGCAACGTAAGAGCAGAAGCTTATGATTCCTGCAGGTGCCACAGGCGCACGTCGGCAGAGGTCCCATCCAAATCTGTAAGTTCACTTAATGTCTATCCCATCTCCTCTCCCCACTCCCCCAATACTAACCAAGGGTGCTTTTGACCTTTTATTTTTCTAAGTCGAAATAACTATTTTCATAAGTGTTTTATCGTCCTTGTAAAGAAATTCACATAATATTGAGAGGTACAGAGTAGAAAGCAAGAATCACCCCAAATCCCATCATCCAGAGAAAGTTCATTTACCATTTTGGTGTGTGTTCTTATAGACTATTTTTTTACTTTATAAACTTAGATTATTTTTTCACTTTATAAACTTAGATATATTTTATAAAGATCAGATCATACCATATATTGTATTATAACTATTTTCTTCTTATACTTAGCTTATTGTGGTTATCTTTTCATCTCCAGGCAGTAAAGCAAAGTAGTTAAGAGAATGGCTTTAGAGCGTTATTGTTTGAATTCAAACACAGAGCATTGACTTAATGGCTGTTGACCCTGGAGAATTAGTTAAGCTTCTCTATTTATCAGTTTCTCCATCTGTAAATGAATCCAACAAAAAAAAATGCTACTTGTTCAAATGCTGTGATCATTACATGGGTTCAGACATTCGAACACTTAGAGCAGGACCTGGCTCAGTACCCAGGAGCTCTTACTGTCATTATTTCAGTAGTTTTAATGGCTACAGAGTATTGCATTGCATGGCTACCTCTCAATCTATTTAACCATCCCTATGGATGGACATTTAGGTTGACTTTGACTTTCTACCCTTATGAATAGTTAATGATGCAGTGAAGGTCTTTGTACACACATCCTTGCACACTTGTCTGATTTATTTCCTCAGGATACATTCTAACGTGTGAAATGGCATGATTTTGTGATACGCACGGCTGCCGTGTCCTCTAGAAGCTCTCCTTTAACCCGTTTACACCACTATTATTGCATGGAGTGTTTTTTCCCCCCCACCCTCCACAACTGTCTGCTTTCAGTTGCTCTTTTTATCACTGTGCTACTGCAGACATTTGGTGCATCGGCCACTGAAAACGTGGGGGCAGATGAGAGGAGGCACAGACTCGAGAGCCCTCAGGTGGGCTGATGGGCGGTTTCCTGGCTGCAGCCTGAGCCTCCGCTTTCAGCCGGTCACGCTGCAAGGTGGATGGACCCAGGGTGGTCCCTTCCTGGGGCAGTGGGATGGCGGCAGACCCTGGGGACTCTCCGGTTGGTCCCAGAGCCCTGTCAGCACGTGGGGATGACCACGCAGGGGTCAGTGGCTGCACGGTTTTGCCTCCTCGCATGAGCTGCACGCCCTTCCACAGAGCTTTTCCCTGCTTTCCTTTCTGTAGGCTGCCTTTGGAGGTGACTCAGTGACTCAGCAGCAGCCTGAGGGTGGGGTTGCTCCCCAGGGGATGGTTGTCTAGGAACACAGAACCCAAGGAGAGGAAAGTGGTGTTTAGTTACCAGAGCTTCAAGCCTTAGGGATTTGTGGAGATGGCGTTGCACTCACTCATTCTGGATGGCCAAGAAAAATATAATTTATATTCACCTTTTCAATGTAATTTAGAGGCTTTGCTTTGGAAAGCTCTTACTGATTTTCTCGTCTGAAGACCAGAACTTCCATAAACTGATCTTTAATCTCTGAATATATTAGATCCTGAGAAGTTTTCATTTTCTTCCTAGGAGAGAGCAAACTTTTTAAAAATAATTTTTAATTTAAGGATTTCTCATATTAACTTAAGGTACTTCTTGAAGTTGAAAATTTGGAAAAACTAAGTAGTTTAGGGATATTCCTAGTAATCTATTATATGAATCAACTGGAAAGTGTGGTATTATTCTGATTGCTTTGGATGATAGGATCAGACTATAAATACAATTTTTCTGGCACACTGAATCCAATTTTGGAGGTCTGGTTGTGATATTTTAATTTTATTTAAGCAAACACGAGACCACAATTGTCATTAGTTAAGCAAGATAGAGGTAGGGTTGAATTTCACCTTTTGCTATTATTCCTACTATTTGATTACTCTCAGATTTTACTGAAAATTAGTCAGTGATTGATGAATAGTGGCAAGACTACAAAAGTGACATGTATTAGCATTTTCCTGGGACACCAAGGAGTTTCCATGAGGTTGGAGCTTGGCCAGGAATGGGTGTCGTTGGCAGGAGGACCGCTACCTGCAGGAGCCTGTTGTAGGGCCTCATCTTCGAAACTGTCAAGTAAATGTGCAGGGCATGTTATTCTGGCACCAAAAATGCTCACAAATTTAAGTCTGTGAAACAGACTCTCAGAGAAAATCTCTAACCTTTACTCTAGACTCAAATTGCCTAAAGCATGCTTCCAGTTTCAAAAAGAGGTTACCCTTGCTTTTATCTTTCCTCATTTGCCAAGTTTTGCTTGTCGGACACCAGAAATGCCTGACTGAATTCTAAAAGAAGCAGCTTTTGGGGGACTATCCTCTGCTGCTCTCAGTAGATGAAACATTAGTACAATCCTTCTGAGCTCTATGAACTTGCAGCTTCCAGTCAGGGTGACTGATGCTTTTTATTCTCCTTTAGAGCAGTGGGGATGATTTTCCTCTCCACAGGATACTTGGCAATATATGGGGACATTTTCAGTTGGCACAACCCTTGGGGCTGGGGAGATGTGCTACTGCAGTGAGTAGAGGCCGGGGATGCTGTGGAACACCCGACAGGGCCCAGGACAGCCCCACAGAAGGATTTCCTGGCCTCCAAATGGCACTAGTGCCAAGGCTGAGAAAGCCCTGCTGTAGAAGTTTGCTGGGTCAGGGTGACTCCAGGAAAGCTGGCTGGCTGCCAGGATGTGCTCAGAGGTGCCACTTACCTGGTAACCTTATCAGAGACCAGGGTCAGGCTGTCGCCCAGCCTGGCAACTTCAGAAATTCACTTTCAGGAGTCCCAGAGCTGCCCAAACTCTAGGACTTCCATAGAAACTCACAGGAAGCTGAGTAAGTAAACTCTTCCTGCCTTATTCAATTACACTAATAAACAGAACTAGTGGACGGTAGGTGCTGTGTTGGCTGCTTGGCCCATCTGCTCCCTGTTGGCAAGGGGCCTGGGAACTCAAATCGCCAGTTGGTTTCTTAGGGAGCCGGTTATCAGAGCAAGGGGAGGGTTTGGGGTGTCAAATGACACCTGAGATTGTGAGGTCCAGACCCTTAAAAACCCACTCAAGATGTGCCCTCAGGGATGAAGATGCCGTATCTTCACGATAAGACTCTTTTCCTTTAGAATGTGCTGGGTTGGGTCTCAGCACCCAACTGTGATCCTTTTACACTTTCCTCCTCTGCGGCCATCACTGACCAACTGCCTTTCGTTATCCATATTGATTCTTTTAATTAATTTAATCTTTAGTCTTCTTGGCTTGGGAGAAAGAATTGGTTCAATAAAAATGTGTCAAGTACAATTGTATAACAGGGATAATTAATACAAAGATCGGTATTAGGACACTGTCCCTAACTGGAGACTTCTCAGTCTAGCTGGTGGTGCTGAAGTGACAGCGTTTCAGGAGAATGTGAGTGGCGCAGTGACAGGTACACTCAGAGTTCTGTGCAAGCACAGAGGACACAGAATTATGCTGCCATATCACCTGGAATGTCTGCTTTGATCTGTCAGGCATGGATTTTACAGTTTCACTTTTGGAGTGCAACCTTATTTCTGTGATGCTGAGTCCTGGGAGAAGGGTGTAGGGAGTCATTATCACTCCTGTGTACAGTCTGCTATACACTTGATGTCCCTCATTCTGTTCCAAGACAGGATGTTAGGTCTCTGGATGGTGCAAGAGTCCAATATGCCACTTAATCTTCACCTTTCACCTCTCAAACATGGAGGCCGTCATTTTGTGCATTTTTTTAAATGCTGCAGTCACCCACCCAGGGAACAGAGCCAGATCGCAGGGAGGTACAAGTGATTCTGCAGGAGCTAGAAATACTTGAGTGACCTTGATGTGTTTTGCCAGGATCCCGCTGAATCACTTAGCAAAGTGAGAAACCTGCTCAAGTGCTACATCACAAGCAGTACTGTTCTTCTGAACAGTTACACACTGATAGGAACATAAAGAAATAGAAACATCTGGTGGGATTGTTAAGGAAAGGGTGAATATGCTAGATGTACACCTGTTTCTTCCCTAAAGCCTGCTGGTTAGGGCCATGTTCTGTCCATCTCTCTTAGTCCTTCCTTAACTTTCCCCAACAAGTAAAAGTGGATCTTGATTTTTCTACACTCACTGAAACCAGGCAGACCTACCAGAGTTTGAATCATGGCTCTGGCACTCACTAGGTGTGGAACTTTAGGCAAACAGCCTCCCTGAGCTTTGATGTCCCATCTGTAAAATGGGAATAACAACCACTGACCACTTAACAGTGGTTGAGGATAGAGGTGATGCGCGTGACATTCCTGAAAAAGTTCCTGGCACGTTGCAGGGACTCAAAATGCTAGTTATCATTTCACATGAGAGGTCACACTTAGAATATGAGTACACTAACAGGGGTGTGAATTGATGTAAAGTCACACCGAGAGCTATTAACTGGCATTATATCTTTTCCCCAAACTCACTTCTATGCACAGAAGTCATGGTGATGGAAAATGAGGCAAGACAGAAGAGTCAATGAGTTTTGGGGAGAGGGAGAGAGAAAGGGGAAGCTTTGGATGTTATGCATTCATCAGACATTGAGCGGGCGGGAGGCCCTGAAGGCAGCAGTTTTTATAAACAAGATAGCCGTGGCTCACCTCACAGTCTGTCCCTGGCCAGCCCTGTCCTTCTTTGAAGAGCCAGTGCCCACAAGTGCTTGGCATTCTTAGAAGTGCTGGACAGCCTAAGTACTTTGTTAACTTTTTTTCTCAGTAATTAATAGAGTGAAGTAATTTTTTAATTCACACCCCTGTTAGTGTACGCATATTCTAAGTGTGACCTCTCATGTGAAATGATAACTAGCATTTTGAGTCCCGGCAACGTGCCAGGAACCTTTCCAGGAATGTCACACGCATCACCTCTATCCTCTACCACTGTTAAGCGGTCAGTGTTGTTATTACCATTTTACAGTGAATTTGCAGTGAATTAATTATCTCCCAGCCAGATTAATCTTACCTTCCCTTAAAATGTGCTACATTCAGAAAGGTGTCCGGTAGGGAAAGGAGGGCTACCCACACGGGCTCACAGAAGGCACAGTGGCACGTCTGCATTCCAGGGGGATGCAGGGACCTGAGGCCGCCCAAGGCTGTGTTGCTGGAGGCCATGGAGGAGGAGGAGGCGGAGGACGCGGAGGGTTTTAGCTCCTGACTTAATCTTATTTATCTCTGTGGGCTTTCTCTACCTTTTCTGCCAAGAGCCCAATCTCAGAAGTTCAGTTAAGATGTTTTCTAGCTCTTTCCTCCTTATCCTAGCTTTTGGGGGTGGAAATTCCCCAGAGGATGGCTCTGGCCGTTGTTGGGACCAGCTCGGAAACTGTGACCCCACTGCTCCCTCTCCGTTGATGCTGGTAGGACACCCTTACTTGTTCTGCCTGGGGCCTGTGAGCTCCTGGGGGGTGAAAGGGGGCCGGCAATGCATCTTGTTTGTAATCCCAAAGCTTAGAATAAGGCGGGGCAGATCTTAAACTATAATGAATGTTTGTTTGATGACTGACATAGCTGGAGGCCCTTTTACTTCCTTTCTGAAGCTCAAAATCAATACTTTTTTCTTCTCCACCTCTCTCCCCTCTTTTGGACCTACCATTGATTTGGAAAACATGAGAATCAATGGATGGATGCTTAGGTACTAGTACAAATCTATGAGAATGCATCAACATAGAGCGAGGATTACCTTTTTGGGAATTGGAAACTTTTTTGCTTTCTTTACTTTATTCAGAGAGAGAAACTGAAATGTGTCCCTTTTTTTGGGTACAGACTTAATTCTCCCCCTTGCCCCTCCCTTCTCTCCCCTCCCTTAACCAGAGGACTGACTAGCATGCATAGTCATTTCTGATCTGGGAAATACAACAATGGGCGAATAAAGCAGAATTGAATTTAGTCAACCTTTGAAATGTATTGATTTCAAATTAGAGCGGGAGTGTTAATTCTATTAGGCAGTCACACTCAGGACTGGGTCTCTGAAATGGATTAAAATTTATTCATGTAGATTTACAAGTATATCCCTGATGAATTAGCTAGGAGATAATGTTCCCAGAATGGACAGGGTGGGAAGTGAGTGGCTGCAGTCTTATGCTGGTGCCTCGGTCTATCTTTGCATGTTTTGTTGGCTTTGGGGTTAGTGTCCCAAGTGTCCACTGCAGTCACGATCTGAGAGTCCTTAAGCCTGAGAGCAGCTGTGATCAGGTCCAGGACTTTAATGGCTTCCTATGCACGTGTCTAGTGGGAATGATGGTTCTATGGGAGCAAAAAACTACCCCCTCCCTGAGAGTTAGATGGGGCTCTTAAGATAAGGGTCTAATCAGTAAAGGGCCCCAAACACTGAGTATGACATAGAATGTCTTGGGTGTTTCTTTCTTGGAGTTACAACTTGACTGATGGTTTCTCCTGCAGGTGACAGTGATTTTTGCGATTGCTTTGGCCGGTACAACCACAGGACAGGATCCTTCCCCTCTTTCTGGCCACTAGATGCCTACGTGCACCACATGCTGCAGTGAGGGGAGAAGGGTGGAGCTTCTCGGATGACCATGGATGTTCCACTGGGCAGGATGTGGGCAGAGTGTGTGACAGCAACACCACGAGGGTAAGTGCTGCTTCTCTGACACTTTGCCTGGCACCGTTACTGCCAAAGAAAGGGGCCAGTGAGCCCCAGGGTGTAGGGACAGAAGTGAAGGGCAGACACCAGGGGGACTGATTCGTTAGGTTGTTAAGACCCAGGGGCAGTCAGGGTAGATGAGGAGAAGAGGAAGGGACAGCATTGGCCTGGGAGGATCAGGTTGGACTCATACTGGGGGATGAGGCGGGTCAGCTGGCGAAGATCCTGTGGTGCCCATTACCCACCTCCTCTTCAGGCACTTAGAGCTCAGGCTTGGGGGTATAACACTGCTGTCATTGTGCGAAGATTCCATTTGCATCCATTTGAGTTGGTCTGGCTTAAAATGGGTGCTGTGGAGCTGAGGTGGTAAGGGTCTGGCTCAGGTCACATATTGGGGGTTTGTTGGAAGTGGTCCAAACATACACTTTTGGTTGAGACACATAATGTCGAAAACAGGTTGGATCAAATCTTATTAAACTTGAGATATGCCACATAAAAATCAGGATTCTCAGGTCCCCCTGGAACACCATAGGATAATCTGCACTGGCCTTCTGTTCCCATGAAGCAGTCTGGGGCTGGCTGGCCTCTACCCCTGCAGAGTTCACCACAGACGCCAACCAGCCCGTTTCATTTGTTTAACTTACTTGTTTGGCCACTGGAGCCATTTCATCTTGCCTTGCCTGGTCTAGATCATTCTGCCAGCAATTTGACAAAAACAACCTTTATTAATTCCTTCAGATAAAAGTGAGTATTTTTCACTGAACTATGGGCAGCAATTAGCATAAGGGGCTGAGGCTGTGAAGATGATGACACGTGATCCTGTCTGTGCAAGGGCTTACAGTCTAGTGACAGCAATGGTCAGACTTAACAATGTAAGTGTAAAACATTATCGTATCTTGTGGTGGGTGCTACGATAAAGTGCACCTGAAGAGCTGTGAGAGAAGTTGAGTCAGGGTGGTGGGGGGTGGGGGGTCTCATACTGATTTGGCCTAGGTGCATTCGAATTTTCAAAACTCCCTCCCCTGGCTACCAGAGCTTCTTTGCTACAGCTATTTGTATATGGGTTCTTCCATACAACAAGACGTCTTAGAGATGTGATGGGTACCTACACAGTTAAGACGCCCCTCTTGTGGTAAATTCCACGGTTTTCCTGTTTCAGGTTGAGCATCTTTCCCCTGCGATTCTTTGCTTTCTACAAAAGGACAGATTTCTGGCTCCTTGGCTCACTAAATCACTGAACCTCTGAGCAACCCTCTGCTTAGAGATGAGCTTGTGAATTTCAGGGATCCCTGGAGTTTCCAGAGAGGAGCAGCCACGCTAAATAGAGGTCCAGAGGAAATGACTGCAATTGTAGTATGACTATACCGAGTGGAGGGAGCTGCTTGTCTTCCAGAAAGCTCTTTGAATTCATGTGTTCCGTACTCTAGCTTGGGCCTGACCTTCTAGATGTATCAAAAACAGCTGTTTCTCAGGATTGCATTATTTTAGCTGCTGCAGTGACACTGATTCATGAGGAATTGAACCAAGGACCACAAGTTTTCCATTTCCAAATCCACATAGGGTGGACCATGCAATGCAACTGATATTTCATCATCCTCTCTGCCCCTCTTTGGCCTGTCCTTGGTGTCTGATTTTCCTTTCTTTACGTCTTATCAAAGACAGTGCACAGGAGCTCGCTCTAAGAGAAGGTGCTTGGTGTGGATGGAGTTGAGGGTTTCAATGCTGTTTATGTTTGCTTGGTTTTACTTGGAATATTCTCACGTGGCATGGCCAGAAATAGAATTTAGCATGACCTACCTTTTTGAAAAGTAAAAGTGATTTTTCTTTTCAATTGAACGAAAGAAGCACAACTTTTAGAAGAATGTTCCAGAAGGGTGGCAGTATTAATGCTAAAATGCCACTTTTTAAATTTGATGAAGGAACTAATGTAGATTTTTGGATAAGTGGGAAGGAAAAAGGAGTCTAGGTTTTTGTTTACTTTTATGGAATTGATTTTAAAAAGTGGTTCTGCCCAATAAAAATACTGACTCTATTCATTATGCTTTTGTTACATTTCTGAGCAAAACAAGTGCCTTCCTTATCAAAGCCACTCAGGCACGTGTGTGTGTATATTTGTCAGCCTTGAAAAGACACAGTTTTGAGAGTATTTAAGTGAGTTTGAAAGCATGGAGCAAAGAAGAGGTGAGTGAGATGTCAATGGCTTTGAAAAGGCTTTACAGGGTGCCACTTGGAGAGAAGCGGATCAATGGAGTTTTTCATTTAAGCTGCCAGTGAATCTCTTGGATTCCTGACATTTTTCTTTTTCTTTTCCATCTTGCAAACACCAAGAGGCACAAGGTGACCAAATACAGTGTGTAGGTTTCTCACCTTGAGAACCTTGGGTTGACTCCAGGCAGGGGGATCAATACAATGAGACTGTGCTTCTCTGAGGAAGAGAATGAAAATAATAGCTGATTTTTCTACCTTGCGGCCCCCTGTGCCATTGGCATGCTTATACCAAATCCCCGACCAAGAAGTATAGCATTCTTAGTGAGAATGATGACAAAATATGTAAATTCAAAGCTCAGCCAGCCTTCCTCTATCTCACTTTTAAAAAATGTTTATATGCCCATTTTTAAGTAGCAGGCATAGTAGAAAGAGTCTGCCCCATAAAAGCTGGGAAATGAAGGCCAGATTCTGAGCTTCAGGTTTCTATTCGCACCATGTGGGTGTAAGATCTTCTGCTGTAGGATTGCTGGAGAATTAAAGGGAATGATTCATTCATCCCACAATACTAATTGCTATTAGGGTCCAGGTATGGTGTGAGTTACTGGGGATTAAAGGGCAAACGATAGTGTATATGAAAGCACTTACTACAGTTGTATGGCCCAAAAAGTTAAATAGTAATTCTTTACCTTAGTAATTTTCCTAAAATATTTTTGATGGAGAACTTTAACATGTACAAAAAAACAGAGACAATAATATATTAAACTCCTCTGAACCCTCCACTCCTTAGCTGCAACCATTATCAATTTGTGGCCATGTCTTGCATGATCAATATCTCCCTCACCCCATCACTCTCCATGGGTTATTTTGAAATGAATCCCAAATGTGGTAAAATCTCACCCATAAAAGTTAAGTATATATTCTCAAAGATAAGGAGTCTCTTGAAAGCATAATTATAATACCATTAGCATTGAAAATTTAACAATAATTCTTTTGTATTATCGAGTGTCTGGTTGGTATTTTAATGTCCATGGATTTTCATGTATGTTTTTTAAGCATTTGGCTAGTTAGAATCCATGCAAAGCTCACACACTGGGTCCATTTGGTGTGTCACTTATTTGATTATGTCCTTTATCCTGAACACTTTCCCACAGTCTGGATTTTGCTGATTACATTCCTACAGTGCCGTTATACATGTTCCTCTGAAATCTCTATTTGATTTCAACTGTTTTTTTTTTTTTCGGTTGGTATACTGCAGCATTTTGTATATCCTTCTATCAGGAGGCACATCATGTCTTGTCTCTTTTCATTATATCAGGCTTGATCAGTGGATTCAGATATTGTTGCTCTGATTTAACTGTTATGAAGTTTACCATCAGCTTTTTATTGGGATTTTAGGAGTCATTTATGATCATTGTCTAGATCCATTATTTCATGATGAGTTGTAAAATAGTGAGATTTTAATTCTAGCATTTCTTCTTCATTAGCTGGGATCTCTTTTTTAAATAACAGTTTTAATGAAATATACTTTGCTTACAATAGGATTTACCTTTTTAAAATGCATAATTCAGTGGTTCTTGGTATATTCATGAAGTTATACAGCCATCTAATTACAGAACATTTTTATTATCCCCCCAAAATCGCATACCCCATTTTCTCCTTCCCCCAGTCCTTAGCAACCACTAACCTACTTTTGTCCCAGTGAGTTTGCCAATCCTGGATATTTCATACAAATGGTGTCATACAATATGTGGACTTTTTTTTGTCTAGCTTCTTTCATTAGCATGATGTGTTCGAAGTTCATTCATGTTGTAGCATGTATCAATACTTTGTTCCTTTTTATGTCCAAATTATAGTCCATTTAATGGATATTCCATAGTATTTACACATTTATCAATTAATGAACATTTGAGTTGTTTCCCCTTCTTGGCTTTATGAATAATGATATATGAACATTAATGTATATGTTCTGTTTGAACATACATGTTTTCAGTTCTCCTGGGAATATACTTAAGAGTGAAATTGCTGGATCTTATGTTAACTCTGTGTTTAACCTTTTTAGAAATTGTCCTAAACTGTTTCCCAAAATGGTTGTACCATGTTACATTACCTCTAGTAATGCATGAGGGTTCTAATTTCTCCACATCTTCACTAACACTTGTATTACAATTCAATACTTGTTTTATTCTTACTCCTTAATTTTAGCCATCCTAGTGGTGTGAAGTGGTACCTCGTGATGTTGCCTGGCATTTCCCTAATGACTAAAGATTATTGAGCAGCTTTTCCTGTACTTTTGGGCCATTTGTGTATCTTCAGAGATATTGAAGTTCCTTGCCTACTTTTAAGTAGGTTATTTGTCTTTTTATTGTTGAGTTGTAAGAGTTCTTATCTATTCTGAATACTAGACTCCTATTAGATGAATAGTTTGCAAATATTTTCTTCCATTTTGTGGGTTGTGTTTTCATTTCTTTGGTATTTGTCTTTTGACTTGATAGTGTCCTTTGAAGCACAAAATATTCCAATATGGGAACGTGGGATGTCTTTCCATTTAATTATGTCTTTTTAAATTTTTTTCAGCAGTATATGTTGTAGTTTATATTCTACAAATTTGCATCATGTTTGTTAAATTTATCCCTAAATAATACATTTTGATGCTATTGTAAATGGGATTGTTTTCTTAATTTCATATTTCTGTTCTCTGATTGCTAGTTCATAAAAATGCAGTTGGGTTTTTATATTAATTTTGTATTCTGCAACTTTGCTGAGTTTTTTTATTAGTTCTAATGATGTGTATGTGTGTGGGTGTGAGAGTGTGTGTGAATGAATGTATATTCCATAGGATTTTCTATATACATGATCATGTCACCTGAAAACAGAGATAATATTTTGGCTTCTATTACAAGGTACATCTATATTTACAATTCTAATGCTTTCTTAATGGATTGACTCTTTTATTATAAAATGCTGTCTTTGTCTCTAGTAACAATTTTTGTCTTTGATTTTGTGTGGTATCAGTATGGCCACTCCTCTCTTTTGGTTACTATTTCCATCCTTTTACTTTCCATCTGTTTATGTTCTTCGATCTAGATAAATGTTTCCTAGCGTACTATTTTAACTGTTTCTGTTACTATTGATTTTGAATTATTGAAATATTCTTATAAAGAAAATATTCCCTCATTAACTATTATATGGTTCTTTTAAGGTATGATTCATGCAGGATAAATATTTGATTTTTCTTTTTATTTCTCACATTCTAGAAAAATTAGTACTCTAGTACCCTCCAGTGTATTGTTTTCTTTCTTTAAAAAAATATTATTATGAACTCAGGGATTTTGACATATTTGATGTGTTCAGTCCACTGGAGATTTTTTTTTCTTTTTGGCACACGAGTTTCCCTCTTTGGCCAGTGGGAGTCTCCTTGAGTTGACCCTTAACCTGTCTTTTCTGATGGCTTCCCTGCCCTCCCATGGAACAGGGTATCCAGGCTTAGTTTGTACATTTCCTGCCTCAGAGCTGGGATTGGCTGTTTCTCCAAAGAGTTGTTACTGTTTTCCTGCGAAGTTGTATTTTGATGCTCCTGTCTCCACAGACTTGGGCTGTTCATTGTTCCTGCTTGGTGTCTTCAGTTGAGTTTCCTGGAAAATAATCTGAGACAGAGATTTTTGAGCAGGAAGTTTGTTGGGAGGTGCCCTTTGGGTCAACACCTGTGGGAAGTGAAGGCAGTAGGATTGGGCAAAGGGAAGCATTGAACTGTGAGGAAGTTGCACCAGAAACCTCAGCAGCTCCTAGGGCAAGCTTTGGAGTTGGGCTGCCTGTCCTGAGAACAGGTGCTGGGTTTAGAGCACCCTCACAGAGAAGTCACTGAATGTGAGCTGGCCTGGGGAGGACTGTGACCTTGGGCAAGGCAGCTTTCTTTGGCTGAGGGTGATTCCCAAAGAGGGACTTAAGTGAGAGCCTTTAGCTGTTAGCACTTTCGGTGTGAATGAGAATGCATGCTCCTGTTCTGAATGGGTGATACAAGTGAGCTCCAAGCATCCACTATAGTGGGTCATTTTATTCTAGGCCTTTTCAATGAAAATATGATTTTATTTTAACAAAAAATAAATTATGAGTGCATACTGATGTTTCCAACTTGAATTTAGGATCATCGGGTTTTTACTTAATTTCTTTGATTTTTATATACATATTTTAAATTCTGCACCCCAAATCTTGGTGGTTTTTAATGACATAAACATATTCATTTACTTGCTTTACCCCATGTGTATGTGTATAAGTCTCAGAATAATTTTACCCTTATCAATACTAGAAATACTTAAAGATTTCTATAGTTTATTTGCCCTAGGGTATAAACCACTAGGGATGTATAGTCAAGTCATTATGTTTTAATTCACCTCTCTGAGGTTAATGGTCAACCTGGTACACACAGTGAGGTTATATTTTAGGGATTGTCTTTTTCATTTTTATTTAATTTTGTTTCATAATTATGTGAAACAGTTATTTGGTTCCCAAGTCCAGTACTTCAGCATTCTCCCCACTACACTATTCCCACATAGGGAAGTATTTTATTCATGATTGGTTTAACCTTGCACTATTTTTGTTTTTCTCTACATAAGCATATATGTGAATGTGTGTGTTGATGTCTGTATGTACATATTTATATATGTGTGTGTGTGTGTGTGCATGTGTATACACATATTTTTCTCCCCACTTAATTACTGTGGCCTGGAAATCACCTTATTGCATATATATAGAGAGAGATAGACTGTAATTGATTCAGCCAATCCACTATTCGTGGATATTTGGGTTGTTTTCAGTTGTGCAAGTGTTTCTATTTTTGCCTGTCTCTGTTGGGAGAGAATTCTAGAAGAGGGATTGCTGGGTCAAAAGGTAAACACCTTTGCCCTCTTTCTAGATCTTGCCAAATTCCCTTCCAAAAGGTTCTCCTTCATTTTGCATCCTACTCCTTCCCCACAGACTTATTAATAAAGTATGTTATCCAATTTAAAATTTTCTTCCAATTAGATAGATGAGATGTGACACTTCAGCATAGTTTTAATGTGCATTTATCCTATATGAGCAAGGTAGAGCCTTTTGTCCCTGTTCCAAGACCCATTGCATTTTTAATGTGAAAATATCTCTTGTGCATGCTTCTGTATTGTTGTTCTTTTTCTTCTCGATCTAAAGCTTTTTGTGTATTAGATATATTACC
Organism: Manis javanica; assembly: GCF_040802235.1. Lineage (NCBI taxonomy): Eukaryota > Metazoa > Chordata > Mammalia > Pholidota > Manidae > Manis > Manis javanica. The sequence goes on along the minus strand of NC_133156.1, from coordinate 229,424,288 downwards.
CTCTTGTCTGTGATATAAGTGGCAAATATTTTCTCCCATATTAGAATTTAATGTTGCTTATGACACGTTCTTCCATACACAAAATTTTTACTTTAATGTAATAAAATTTATTTCTTTTGTTTTTTTATCTCTATATTTTGAGTCATAATTTGGAAAGTTTTTTTCTATAGAGGAATTGCCTCATATTTCTATTCAGTATGTGGATGGTTCACTTCATATAAACACATAAGTATATACATTTGTGTATGTATATATACCTTCATATTTAATGTATATTTGTAATTCATATAAAAATATGTTTATATTAATATAAATTATAAATATATACACAAAAATATATGAATTCTAAATATATATAAATATATATAGATATGCCTGTGATCTAGTCAGTGTTTTCTGAGTAGGAATAATGAATGGCTGCTAAATAAATGCTGGCCTGTAAATAGGAATCTTGGAAATAATGATGCTCAGCATCAGCTTTTCTCTGCGTCCCTTTGAATGAGTGAGCCAGCGTGCTGTAGACTCGGGAGGACTGGCTTGGCGTGATGGCCTCTAGCTGGGCTTCTGCTTTAGCCCTTAAGGGCTGCATCATGCCCACTCATCTCTTCTGATCCTGCCTCCTCATCAGCAGAATCCCAGAAGTGTGAGGAGCAATGGCATAAAGAATGCTTGTTACTGGGGAGGGACTGTCGAGTGCGAGGGAGCCTTACCACGGATTGTAAAGGTGGGCCCTCCTCGGCCCTGCCGGCCGTGGTGGGACAGACACAGCCAAGGAAGCCAGCACTGTGCTCTGGCCGCGTGCACAGGGGACCCCAGCTTGCCCTCTCGCGGAAGCATCTGATCTGATCAAAAGATATTTTTCCTTTCCTCTCTTCTGAAAGACCCACAATAGGAAGCCACGGTTTTATGATGTGCTTTGCTTTTGTGATTAGACTTGACGGAATGCATGGACCTCATCACGGGCTCTCTGTCACTGACGTGGAGTGAATAAAAAGCCAGGAGGCCAGAGCAGGGGGAGTACTGTTATAGACGGGAAGAGTATTCTTGAGAGAAGTGACTGCAGAACCACTGGGCTATTGTTGCACACCCTCTGATTGGAGACCGACTAGTGCAGGTGTATCAGGTACACAATGGAGGCAGACCCTGGCTTTCTATCATTGTGGCTTTTTAGAATAGCCCAGGAGACGAAAAGAAGCCACCAGAAGATAACGTCCATTAGAGTCTTCATGCCAGCTTAGCTGAAACTGGCTCCTTGGAACATTTTACTGCTGTACTTGCCGTGAGTGAAGCCTGCTTCCAGAGATCTGAAGTTCCATAAATATTTGGACCAAGCATGAGCTCTGATTTAGGCTCTTCAAAAAAGGCGTCTAACAAAGATAGAAAGCAGAGGTGGAAAAAAGTCTTTTGAAGAGGTCAGCAAATCTATGAAATAACACGTCAAGCCCTTTGGTTTCATGGGAATACACTCAGTGTTCTCTCTTGAGAGCAAATGACATGCGTTCGTTATGACTGCAGGCTCCTGCCCTGGGTGAGTGGCAGAGGGCTGTGCTTTAAGGCTGTGTCCTCTGGTGTGTCCTTTTCCGAGGAGGAATCTCTTGTCTCACTGATAGCCTTGGCTTTCCGTAAACATAAGGAGTGAGAAATTCCTTCCTGAACTTTCTGCCTCTTCTTACGGTGTCACTCTTCTCTACCCACATATGCAGAGGAGAAAACATCCCCCTTTAGCCTGGGCACTTCCTTGTCCTCTCCTTTCTTTCCACTCAGTCACCAAGTACTGCCAATTCTACATGATAAACTTCCCTTGAATTTGTCACTTCCTCTTATATGCATCCTCACTGTTTGTGTTGGGAGTCCTCACCTCTTCTCACCTGTTCTTTTGCAGCCCCATCTCCCCAGGAGCCTTCCACTCTGCTGTGAGAGGACTCTTCCTAAGTTACAGTCACAAATAAAACCATGCCCACCTATTGATTAAGATTGTTTAGTGGTCTTGCCTACAGGTAACATTCAGACTCTGTGAACTGATACATAATGTTCTAAGCAATCTGGTCTCTGCCCACCTTTGGTGTCCCCTGTGGGGAATGTCCTTTCCTCTTATTTGGCCAACTCTGTTTGAACCTTTAACACTTGAGCTGAATGTAACTTCTACTAGGAGGCTTCTGCAGGGAGGGGTCATCGCTCTGGGTCATCGCTCTTTTCTCAATAATCCCAAACATACTTGACTCAGTTCTATTATAACACTTCCCACATTGGGTTATTGGGTTATAATAGGGGAGAAAATGGGGGAGAGGGTGTATCTAGTGGAAGTAGCATGGGTTTTAGGGTAAATCCGACCTGGATTTAAATCCTGGCTCTACCGTGTACCTATCCTATAAACTTGGACTCAACCTCTCTGAGTATCCATTTACCTAAACACTCACCTTATGGGGTTGCAAGGACTGAATGGCATAATATGTACAAAGTATTTAATAGTCCTCTGCAGGAACTTAGTATATAACAATCTCCTACCTTTCTTTTATCTGTTCCATCTGCTGTGAGGAAGCATCAGTTACTGGGTGATGGTCAAAATCTACTATTTTCTCGCTGAGAAATCGGTCTGGTACATCTTGGTTAGTGTGAACCAAAAACAGGCTCCTGTATTGGGCCAGTGGAGACTTGAGTATATGTGGAGAGATTGTGCTAGACCGTCTGTGAGGCGAGGGAGAAGGTGGGAGAGGAGTGTGTTTGCCTCAGGAAACTGATAGTGCAATTAACTTAAAAACAGTTCACCCAAGTCAGTTTCTCCCCTTGTGGATGTACCTGAAACACCATCCCATGGAGTGTAACTGTATCTTTAAGACACAGGGTACTTAAGGACAAGGAGATAATTATATCTCTTGATTGTCCACATCCAAGCAGAGGGAATAGGGCTTCCTTTTAAATGGGTGAAACACTGGAGCATAAGGGGAACCTACATCTTTCCTGAGAGCTGAGCTGAGCCCCTAGTGATGTGCAGTGGGGGGTGAGGTGCACAGCAGAGAGAGAGCTGTTCCTGACGGTGCATGCACAGGCCCTGGGGAACAGGGAGAGATGAGCAGCAAGCCAGGCAACAGCTAGCCTATCACATCTGAACTGAACATTCCCAGATGCGGGAGCCCCGTGGTTGAGACAGGAGATGCTTGTATTGTGTAACTCGCCCAAAATGGATTGTTTTGGTGGGGGATGGGAGGTAAATGCAGGTGCTTAGAAAATAGAGAAATAGGAACTAGGGTTCATCGAAATTACATGGCAGTCTTCTTTTTCCTAAAAAATGGATCTGTCAAACCCAGTTTTTGAAAAAAGGTCTGTTTTGTGTTGATTTTCCTCTAGTCCAAATGTGTAATGCTGTATTCCTTTCTCGTCGCTTCCCTGCTTGGCTCGTATCATACAGAGCCTATCATCCTGGAAAGGGCAGATTAAAAATAAGCTTGGCAAGGCACGACGGGACAGCGCTAATGCCGTCTTGTGCTTCTTTCAGGTATCGTGTGAAACTTGTCTCCCTTCCCAGCCAGCTCTCGGCCCCCTCTATCCACCATGGTGTTTGGTGAGTTTTTCCACCGCCCTGGACAAGACGAGGAACTTGTCAACTTGAACGTGGGGGGTTTTAAGCAGTCCGTCGACCAAAGCACCCTCCTGCGGTTTCCCCACACCAGGCTCGGAAAGCTGCTCGCCTGCCACTCGGAGGAGGCCATCCTGGAGCTGTGCGACGACTACAGTGTGGCCGACAGAGAGTACTATTTCGATCGGAACCCCTCCTTGTTCAGATATGTTTTGAACTTTTATTACACGGGAAAGCTGCACGTCATGGAGGAGCTGTGCGTGTTCTCCTTCTGCCAGGAGATCGAGTACTGGGGCATCAACGAGCTCTTCCTCGACTCCTGCTGCAGCAATCGCTACCAGGAGCGCAAGGAGGAAAGCCACGAGAAGGACTGGGACCAGAAAAGCAACGATGTGAGTACGGACTCCTCCTTCGAGGAGTCGTCTCTGTTTGAGAAGGAGCTGGAGAAGTTTGACAAGTTGCCATTCGGTCAGCTCCGGAAGAAGATCTGGATTCGAATGGAAAACCCAGCCTGCTGCCTGTCTGCCAAGCTCATTGCCATCTCCTCCTTGAGCGTGGTGCTGGCCTCCATTGTGGCCATGTGTGTCCACAGTATGTCGGAGTTCCAGAACGAGGACGGGGAAGTGGATGACCCTGTGCTAGAGGGTGTGGAGATCGCGTGCATCGCTTGGTTCACCGGGGAGCTGGCCATCCGGCTGGTGGCCGCTCCCTGTCAAAAGAAATTCTGGAAAAACCCTCTGAACATAATCGACTTTGTCTCCATTATTCCCTTCTACGCCACGTTGGCTGTAGACACCAAGGAGGAAGAGAGTGAAGACATTGAGAACATGGGCAAGGTGGTCCAGATCCTCAGGCTTATGAGGATTTTCCGCATTCTCAAGCTTGCCCGGCACTCGGTTGGACTCCGGTCTCTAGGTGCCACACTGCGACACAGCTACCATGAAGTTGGGCTGCTGCTTCTCTTCCTATCCGTGGGCATTTCCATCTTTTCTGTGCTTATCTACTCTGTGGAGAAAGATGACAGCATGTCCAGCCTCACCAGCATCCCCATCTGCTGGTGGTGGGCCACCATCAGCATGACGACTGTGGGCTATGGAGACACCCACCCAGTCACCCTGGCCGGGAAGCTTATCGCCAGCACGTGCATCATCTGTGGTATCTTGGTGGTGGCCCTTCCCATCACTATTATCTTCAACAAGTTTTCCAAGTACTACCAGAAGCAGAAGGACATTGATGTGGACCAGTGCAGCGAGGACCCACCGGAGAAGTGTCACGAGCTCCCTTACTTCAACATTAGAGATGTGTATGCACAGCGGATGCACGCCTTCATTGCCAGTCTATCTTCTGTGGGGATTGTGGTGAGCGATCCTGATACCACTGACGCTTCGAGCATTGAAAACAATGAGGATGTTTATAACATAGCATCCCTGGAGAACTGCACAGCAAAATGAGCAGGGACATGCGTGCCTGTATGTCATGTCCCTTCCTGATGTTAGGTTAACACAGCTTTACTAAACCTCAAAGGGTTTGTTAAAAATCATTTAATTCTCAGGGTGGACCTTCAGCCATAGTTGGACATTCATTGCTCCAGAATGATAGAATTGTCTTTATTTTTCTCAGTGAATTAAATGCCTTGTTCTGAAATTTATTTTTTAAAAGAGAGAGTTGTGATATGATTTTGGAAAAAAAAAAAAAAGAGGTAAATGGTTCTGGGTGGGATTTGTTGCCACGGCTTGTGTATCATTCTGTGTTTGTCATTTTACTCACATTGAGCTGACTAAATTTTACCAACCAGTCGAATCAGAGGCGCAGCTGACTGAAGACTACATGCATGTAAGATCCACAAAATGAGACAATGCATGTAAATCCACGTTCTTGTTCTAGACATGGAGATTAGGAGCCTAATAAACCGCCTAATTCAGTTTGGAGAATGTCTTGGTTTTTTTTTTTTTATATCAAGTAAGTGTATTTCAATATGTTCAAAATGCTTTTTGGAGCATCCGGAGTCCTTTCTGTATGTTTTTGAGTTTCAGATATGCATCAACAATGGGCTAGTTCTTTCATTCAGTGGACTTAATGGTGGTTGGCAGGTAGAAGGATCACTTCCACGATTAAGCCATATTGTCCAGTGTTAAGGACATATTCAAATCGGCATATATTAAGGAGCCCTGTGCCATTACGTGTATGTTTCCAGTATATATTTTGTATCTCTTAGTTTCTCTGCTGTGAGAAAATCTCATCCCCTGAAAATTATGCAGAGCAGAGTAAACCTTCACACTCACAGGCAGTTATTAAATTCAGTGAATGGTAAAAAGCAGAAATGTACACACACACAGATGCGATTCATTATGACCAAAGGAGTGAAACTTAAATCACTGGGAAAAGCTGTGCCAGCAGCTATAAAATGAGCCAACATTTACAAATAGCCTTAGACCCAGTAATGGCTTCATCTTGTGTGGGTATGCCTTACAACAAAGGAAGACATACGTACTCATTTCCAGAGCAGTGACGGAGCAGTTCTAGCCCATGCAGGGAGGATTTAGCTAAAATATTCATTTTGGAGATGTACAGTGACTCTAACTCACGCTGTCAGACTGTTTCTTCCCCTGGGATCTTTGGAAGCCAAGAGCCACATGGATTTGCTATCCAACTTCTTATGTTTGTAGATGCATTTCATTGAAAGAAGGGTGTTTACTGTAGGTTATCTGGTGAAGGTAACTCCGGTTCCTCAATCTTCTTCATGTTTCTGAGACTTTTGAGTTGGATGGGTGTTTGTAGTCACTTTTAAACCTGAAGGTTTATTACATCCCCTGTCCATCTGGAAAAAACATCTTTCTTTTTTCCAAAATGCCTTTTTGATCTTGGCATAAATATAGTTTTGAAGCATAGCAATGGAGTGTGGGATCTGGTTTTATTAAAGATTTCCCAATTAATAGTGAAGTAACTGCAAACTGCTTTTATAGTAATAATAATGGTAGCAGTAATGGTGACAATAGCAACAGCAATAGTGATGAGCTACATTGTAAGTGCATTGCCTATAGAATCTCACTGCTTCCTTACGTCTCTGTCAGAAAGGGTTTATGACTGTCCCTGTTTGAACATGAGGAAACAGCTTCACAGGAAAAGCAGCTTAAGTGGGCACAGTGAACAGGAGAGGCGGGCTGAGAACCCCAGGGGCCTGAGCCCAGAGCCAGTGTTTGAACACTGCTTCCCATTCCGCTGTGTTCAGGAGTGGACTGAAGGTGCACACCAGGGCAGAGGTCATCCGAAGAGATAAAGAACAACAAATTCTATCAGACTTTGATTTTTCCAGGATGTGAGTCAAAAGGGGAAAAAGCTGGCTTGTGTACCTTTCCTTTCCTGACCACAAAGCTGACACATTTGTTTGCAGTGCAGTTTTCTAGAATTTCCTCGAAGCTGGAATCACTCTGAGGGGCCTTCCTTGGCTTGGAGTGGCAGGCGCGTGGGAAACCCGTGGTTCTAAGAATTCCGGTATGTTTCAGCCTGTGGGAACCGGAGGGGAGCTTCCACACCTAGATCCTATTCCTCCAAGCTTGTGTGGTTGGAGCTTATAGGAGTTGAGTTTCTGCCTGGATTGCCTGTTAATTCCCAGAGGGCTTGCCCAAGTGCTCAGCAGCCAGGGAGGGAGCGGCAGCTTCCCTCTGGGCTTGGCCAGCTGGAAGTCACTCTCCCAGACCCCTCACCTCAGTCCCTGCTCTGCTCTTCATCATCTGCGGGCCTCTAGTGACCCAAAGCTGCAGGACCTTCTTGTGTTTACGCCTTTTAGCTTTCCCACAGCCCACGTGGAGCACCTGGGTTTGTCCCGCATGGTGAGACGGCGGGTTCCTTCAGAGGGAAAGGGTTGTCAGTGGCTAAGCGCCCACTGCACGGGGATGCTGGCGGAGGAGGGGATGGAGGGGCAGAGGAGGAACCAGGTGACCTGTCCCATTTCTGGTGTCCTGTTTCTGTGCTGAGCAGTCCTGGGCATTGAGGTTCACTTGTGCTGAGCAGTCCTGGGCATTGAGGTTCACTTGAGTGGGCCCAGGCCCACTCTGGGTGAGTTTTGCTTTATTCTTTCAAATTCCTTGTCCCTACTCTGTGACTTCTTCTCCTCCCTCAGATTTGTGTTGTCATCTTCAGCAGCAGCTCTTCATGGTGATTTGGAAGAACATCGAATCACCCACAGGCCTACCCCAGCAGCCTTGATTTCCTCCTCAGCCCTTTGCTGGAGACAGTCTGCTTGCCCGTGTTTCCACTCAGCGTTTCTTGGGTGCTTGCTGGCTGTGTGCTCAGGGTGGGCACCAGGGTAAGAGAATGACACATGGTCTCTGCCCCCAGGGAGGCTTTAGGCAAATGGCAGATAAGTAAGTCATCTGACTTCTGTGGGTGAAGGAAGGCTTCTTGGAGGAGGTGGCATACCTGAGCTGAATGGGAATATTCACCTTTGAGATCCTGGTGCATTCAGTTCAGTTTTAGGGATAAAACCTTCACTGACACTGGACAGGCCCCAGCCACAGACACTGCTCATCTCTGCCTTGGGGGCTTCTCTGTTCTCCCCTCTGTGGAGCACTCTTTTTTCGTTAAAGGATCATCCACATTTAGATGTACTGATCCTAGTTTCTTCCTGTGTCAGTCGCTGTGCCCACACAGGTAGACTTATTGTTTGTTTGCTCTTCCTTTTTTTCTTTTTTTCACTGAAATATTAGCTCCAGTTGCTTTAGTACCTGCCTGAGCTCCCCCCCCGTGTGCTGATTTTATATTTGACTTAGAGTCTGAGGGCACTTGGTATGGTCCCCCTCTAGAGGGTCACAGTGGGCCATTGTCTTGGGGCTTCTGTGCTCTGAGTGAGACCCCTCCCCCGTCCTATATTATAGAGGTTGATTAATGTTACTGGAGAAGCTTCTCCTAACATTCAGAAAAGGGTGATTTGTACCATTTGAAATTGTAATTACCCTCTCATTTTGAAACACAGCAGTCTCAATATGGATCTATTTAGTGTTAAGCAGTTGCCCCATGTTTGCAAAAAGGTGTTTCTCAAGTTCTTAGAAAAATCCAGTCTTTGGATGTATTGCATAACCATTACTTTCCAGTTACTTGGCATTTCTGAACACCTAATTCAGGTAAGAATTTGTATAGATCACGTGTTTAAGAGTCACAGGAAAGCAGGGAGCCTCAAGGAGTAATTGAAATGATGTCTGCTGAGACCTTTGAATAATCTGAGACGGGTAAGTATTTCCTCAATTTTTAAAGCTCTCCAGAGGCGGAGAGAACACCCCTGACATCCTACATTTCACCTAAATGCTGCCAGGAGCATTTTAAAGTTCATTTGTCCTTCTTTACCCTCCGAAGGTGGAATCAACTACTGAGGGCCCCTGAATAGGAATGTCTGTGCTCTTCAAGCCATTCTGTTTCCATTCAGGTCTCTCTTCTCCTGCTATAAAGAATCCCAGTTTTGAGACTTGTATTCACTTTTTTCCCCCCAGGAAAGTAAGAGAAGGATACAAAATATTTATTAGTTGTTTATTAGCTGTTCCCGAATTTGAACAACATCCAAATGAGTTAGGTGTGTTAGTGAAGAGTGCAAACAATTTCCCCAAGTGTCAGTTCCCCATGGCTTCGGTGACAAGTTATCACAAACTTGTTGGCTCAAAACAACAGAAATTAATTCTCTCACAGTTCCGGAGGCTAGAAGTTTGAACTGAGTCTCAGGGGCTAAAGTAAGCTGTTTCCAGGGTTGGTTCCTTCTGGAGGCTTGGAGGGTAGGATCTGTTCTGTTCCTCTTCCAGCTTCTGAGGGCTGCAGCGTTCCTTAGCCGTGGACACATCATGCCGGTGTGCCTCTTTTGTCACATCTCTCTGCCTCCCTCTTGTAGGGACACTGGTATTACATTAGGAACCAAATCTCCCCATGTGAAGGTCCCTAATGTGGAGAGGGACCCTATGGAGAGGATTTCCCTAATTTAATCATAGTTGCAAAGTCCCTTTGGCCTCACAGGTAACATGTACAGGTTACAGGGGTTAGGATCTAGACATCTTCGGGGACAGGTATTCAACCTTCTGAACCAAGATTATGCAGCTACTAAGAAGCCTGAATTTTGTTGTGATGCTAATACAAGTACATCACGTTGGCTGGGAAAAAGGAAGGACAGATATGAACATGGGTTTTGGCATCAAACTTGAGAGCTAATTCTATTTTTGTCTGTGATCATAGACAAGCTCTGCAACCTCTCTGAGCCCCAGTCTTCTCATCTGTCTATGGAGTTGACACTGACCTTCTCAGATGTGTAGTGTGAGCATTAGGCTGCCTCTCTCTGTAAAGCATCTGGTGCAGTGCCTGGTATAAATGGTCTTCCTTATATTATTACCATGCAAGACTCCTTTTGGCTTTTCTCAGGTGGACCCCATACAGGAACAGGCACGTGCAGTCCGATTGCAGTCCGTGAATGAAATCAAACACAATTTGACTGTTGAGACTTTTACACGTGTCAGTAGAAATGTAATTGATGAAGTATTGTTGTGTGAAAAGATACTGAACCTAATTTACAATGAAGAAATATTAACCTCAAATAGAAGAATCATATTTAATGCTGGAGCATCTTTCAAGTGCATTGTGTGGGTTTTTGGAAAACAGAAAATGACATTGAGATGCAGTGGGTTTGCAGATGGGGAAGGCACTGGACCTGGCATCCCAATACCTTCTATTTGTGTTCCAGATCTGTTCATTTCTCCCTGAAAGGGCTTGAGGAAGCCTCTTCACCTTTATGAGCCTCAGTCTCTTAATATATAAAATGGGAACAACAAGATCATGGTTGTGTGGGTGTACAAATGCTTCACTTATGTTCTATAAACACTTAAAGTAAAAAGCTATCACGAGGATCTTTTTCCCTTATATGAAAAACAAAGAGAAAAAGCCACTACCCTTGTGTCTATGATGGACTTTATTGGATCATTTAAAAAGAATCAATGAACAGAATATTTAGTTCCTGAAGCTTTGTGTAACTTTATTTGAGTGCAGCTTTCTTCTGCAACTACCAATTACCAATCTGAGTATACATTTTATCCGAAAGTTCCATGGTGCTGTAAGGCCAAATGTATGAAGCACACACAGAGCTCTTTTTCCAGTAGCAATTATCTGATGAAATTTCGCCTTGTCTGCAGCAGGCGAACCGGATATATTGCCACTGGAGTAGGGAGCACGTGCTATGGTATTTATAAACTGTAAAAGATGTTTGTCAGCATGAACAGCACATGCATTCATCCCTGAGCTCTGGCAAGAAATAGCCTCATTGTTTCTGAAGAGCTAATGATGGATTCATTGTCAGCACATCTATTGCTTCAAGAGATCCTCTCCTTAGACAATGATGACTCCAGCATGTGCCGTTCTGATGATGCACTGAATAGAGCTTAAGGCTCTGGGTCAGTCACTCGACCCATCCTTCCCTGGGCCAACCCTGACAGATTCCAGACCACGAGAAGAGTCAATGGTGTCATAGAGAAGATGAGCTGTGGGAGGTTGGCACACTCACAATTCCCAATTCCCATCTTCATTTCTCTTAATAATTACCAAGAAAAAGTCTTCAGAGCTGCCTCAGACACATCTCACCTCAACTTGGCGGGGAGGGGGTTCTGCAGAGGCCAGGACTTATGCATGCTTTTCAGGTTCTCGGGGGGGTTGGTTTGCTTTGTGGGAGATGGGAGCAAGAATGGTTCATGTTTGCTGTACCCCTTAGCTCTGGGCTACACTGACTTCCTAGCCAGCCCTTGGAAGCGGGTGGCAAGCCCTCCATGGTGTTCATAACCTTGGGCTCAGGCCTTCTTCCCTGTCCCTTCTAATATGCAGTGGATCTGGGTGTGATATGGCTCTTGATTCTTAGCTTTGACTTCATCATCTGCCCTTGGGTCTTGGAGAATGATTTTCCTGTTCTTCACCCCAGTTTGCCCTCCTTTAGACTACGTGTCTTCTCATTTCAGAGCATTTTCAATGGGAGTATACCCCAGCCATCCTCTTAGGGCATCCCCACATCCCAGCCACCCAGTTCAGCCCAACTTAATACAAGCCCTGCAGGGAGAGACCTGGACATTTCAGGCCATTGGAATCCATGACCTCAGGTGACCAATGCAGGCCTGATCAGATTTCTTTCAGGTTTCATAGCAAGAGTTATCAACTAGCATTAGGAGCCTGGAGCCAAGCCTATGATGTTGTATGATATATAATCGGATTTTAAGTGGACCACCCTTCCCTTACATATTCCTGGTACCTTCGGTGTATCAGTCCTCTCTCATCACCTGGCTGCAGTGGCTCTTGATGGTTATCTATAAGGACTTTGGACTTTGCAGACTCGTGTGGTTATTTGTGGCAGCTTCCTGGGATGATGGGAAAGGGCCTTTGAGCTTGAATTCGGGGTGATTGCCTATTATTTGTTAAGATTATTTGTTAAGATCTTGCCTGATGTTCAGTTTCATTTCAATAAAAATAATTATCAAAGGCTCCACTTTGCTCTGTAAGTAGAGTCACATATTCTGATGTGCAGGTATAAAGGACCCTGCTTCTGCTTACAAGAAGCTCATGGTGTAGCGGACTGGGGATCTGGGCTGCGGGGCTGCTGCGGAGCAGGGAATGAGCACAGGCCTTGGTGTGCAGGGCTTGGTTCAGGGCCTGGCTTCACTGCTTGCTTTCTGTGATCATGGACAGATTGCTTACCCTCTCTGAAGTCTCTGTTTTCTCCATGATTCACAGGAGGCTAATACACTTCAAAAGGTTGTGATAATGCACATTGAGGACATATGGTAGGTACCCAATAAACATTACTTTCCTCCTCTTTTTGTTACCCGATGTTGCACCTTTGACTAAGGTTTTATCACCTAAGATTACCCGAAAGCTTGACATCTATTTAGTGAATCTGAATAGTGTAGACAGTAAACCAGATGCTTCAGACTTCTAATCTCCTTGCTCCCCACCTCATCCTTTGCCTGATAAAATTGTGTTTGTTCAGTGTGATAGGAAATGCCAGTTCTCCTCTGAAGGCAGGAGCAGCCTCTTCCCCCACAACTGATGGCTGGTACAGACATTTCCACCTTCCCCTGATGATCACGTGCAGCATGAGCCAGACACCCCTGAACATTGGGAGCTTCCTTCAGCATTTGCTGAAGGAATGACTTGCTGACATTTGTGAATCCAAAATTGCCTTGCCAAACAATGAGGGACTTTAAGACTAATGTGGGCCCCAAATAACTGCCTCATGAACACGGTATATGAGTGCTGACAATCATCACTATGGTCAGTAAAGGTTTGGGCAAGGATTTCCATCCCCCCCTGAGCACTAGACTTCTACAACAGAGCTGTACAGTTTGTCCTAGGACGAGCATCCTTCATTTCCGATGGTGAAATATTTCAGTCCGACTCTGGAAATCATCTGCGATCAGCAGATCTAATAAAGCTGGGGTTTTTAAAGTAATTTTGATGCCATTGAAATGTGCTGCTATATTTGGAATGGCAGCTGTACAATAATAATATTACATGTGTGCTTGGCACTGGTGTAAGTGCTTTATATAAATTCACTCATTTAACCTTACAACAGCCGCAGGAGGTGAGGTGCTGCTAATGTCCTCCTTTTACCATTGAGAAAACTAAGGAACAGAGAAAACTTCCCTGGAGTCACACAGCTGGCAATTAGGAAGCTGGGATCTGAATCCAGGCACCTGGCTAGATCTTAGAATTTATGCTCTTGACTACAGTAATATACCAGCTGGAATACTAATTTAAATCATATGACTAATGGTTATTTAGAAGTTTAATTGAAAAGATTCTTTTACTATCTTTTAGGAGGCTGAGTTTTTAATATTTACTAATAGCATGACTTCCAACTTTGAATGCTGAGAATTGGTTGCTCCTTGTCTCATGACATTGGTGTTATTGTGGTCCTGCTATGTGACAATGACTTTCTTGAGTATCAGAAAGACTGAGGGACTGGTAGACATGATTCTGTCAAGAACTGTGAAGGATCTGAAGTTTTACCCTGTGTGCCTGGTAACAAGTTAGTTTGCCATAGATTCAAGGATGCTGGCAGAGGACACTTGATTCTTGGGTCTGGCCAGAGATAAAGAGTAATTCGTTAGCTACAGCAACGGCAGTGAATGGAATAGCAGCATTTCCGCCTGCCCCCTGAGTGTGATTGCGTAGGGTGATGCAAGATGGCCTGGGGACGACCAGTGACGTCAGAATGCAAACCTTTTATAATGGGAAGTAGACATATCTGTCTTTTGTCCTACAAGGTGACATTACCTGTATCCCACTGGACAGTAAGCCAACCTGGTCTTTGTTCTGCAGGGCACTCTCTGGAGACGCTCTCTCTGTCTTTTGAGGCTGTTTGCTCTACAAACATCCTTGAAAAAGTAGATCAGAAGGAAAGCAATTCATAGGTCTTTTGTGTTTCCTCTTATCTTGTGAGCATGAATTGTCTCCTAATAGTTCCCTGTACTCCCGAGACTCTAGAATTTCAATGTGAAGATAGAAATAATAGACGTAAAAAATGTCAGACTCATATATGATGACTGCAAAATTTAGACTGTAAATATAAAGAGCCTCTTGGAGGGGAAAGTCATCATGAGCTATGGCAGGTATAGAAGCCTTCTCAGATGAGATTTCTCTAAGTCAGAAGAAATTAGGGAGTGACAGAAAGGTGACCATTTTCTACTGTGTCACAGCTGAGACTAAGTGCTCAGTCTTATAGGACATTGGATGTGGGCTCTGAGCTGGGTTCCAGTCATGGTTCAATTGTTTATTAATTATGTGCCGTAAGCAACCTCTCAACTTCCTAGTTGTTGCTTATTCTTTCTTTCTTTCCTTTCCTTTCATAAGGAGTGTGAATACTTATTACCTGCATCTGTAGAGATCAGAATTTTGGTCAATATCATAGTGAAAAATGGCAAGACCTTTGCTTCTCTACCGCCTTAATGGAAAGTTGAGAAAAAGAGCTGGATTGTCTTTGTACTGAGGAGCCTTGGTGATATGGGCATAACTTACCCAGACTCTGAGTAATTGTTGATTCCTCCTATCTTTACCATCAAGACATGGACTCGTGCTCGCCCATCTCCAGGAAGATTTCTTTAATTAGCCCAGCCCACCCTGACCTTTCTCTGATCATATTGTTGCTCTCAATCCAATGATCATACCCATTGTTCAAGGGTGAAGTTCTGACCATAATCCTGCTCATGCTACCTCTGTGAACTGGCCCAGGTCTGCCACTTTTGTTTCGTTTTCCACTGAAAGCGGTTGTTTGTATACACGCACACACACACACACACACACACACACACATACACACACTTGACTTTTCATGCCTTTGCTTATATTGCTCCCTGCCTCTGGAAAGCTTGGGCTCCTACCCTCTCACTAGCTTACTCCCCTTTAGCCTTTATGAATCAACTCAAGAATTACCTCCTCCTCCCTTAAAAATAAAACAGCTAAACTCAATGCTCCTAAATTAATTTATTCTCTCCACATCCACCCATCCATCCACCCATCCATCCATCCATCATCCATCCATCCACTCATCCATCCATCCATCCAGTCATGTATCAATATCTTGGCTGTATTTATTCCCATTGTATTACAAAATGTGTGTAAGCGTTTTTCCTCTATTAGTCTGTGGCTTTCTAGAGGGCATAATAGGTCCTCCCTGGATATTTGTCCAATGAGTGCATGAAAATGACTGAGTGATTTTATGAACAAATGAACAAATGCTTTGGACCTCTGAGTCAAGACCCTCGTGGAGTGTGCACAATGATGCCTGGTCCCCTAGCCTCTACCGTAAGTGGGCTTGAATAGGAGGGGAGGGCGCAGCCTGTCTTCTTCCCCAGCAACTCCTTACCCTCTCTCTGTACCTTTCCTGTCCTATCACTTACCCCTTTCCCATAGAAGATGTGTCAAAGCTAAAAAGCAGGATTAGAAGGAGCTGGCAGAACTAATCCATGTTTGATATAACCTTTCCTCCTCCCAAGGGCATTTTGGTTTCCAGAGAAGCCTCCTAAACCTCCAACAGCCTTTACACCTGTTCTGCTGAAAGGATCCTGAGCGGTGGGACTCCAGGCACTGGGCCAGAGAGGAACATAGTGTCTCTACATTGTAGTTCCATCCCCCTCTGGTCTGTTCATAGGAATGAAGGCTCTGTTCTCTGTCCAGCCTTCAGGGCCACAGTGAAGGACTATAACCCACATATGTAAGCCTAGAGCTGGTTTTGAGAAAATAAGCATTTCCACAGAAGGCTATAAGTGAGTTTACTTTCCTGTGATGGCTCAGTGGCAGCCTGGGGCCCACTAATTGGCAGCCAGGGAGGACATGAAACGTGACTGTCAACCCTTCCTGAGGGTCCATGTACACATTTTGTAGGTTGAGGAAAGAGCCAGAAGTGGGGGTCTGGTAATCTTGGATTCAAATATCTTACTTGCTGAGTGACCTGGCAGCTACTTCCCGCTTCAGCTTCCCTGCCAGTAAAGGGCGGATGATGAAAATCACCCCATTTAGTTAATGGGAAGGTTACAAGATGTGAAAAATGAAGAGCATTTGGCACAGTACTTAGTAAATAGCAGATGCTTGGTAAACAATATCTAATGTTAGTATAGAAACAGGGCACATTTGTTAATTTGTTTGCTTATTTACTTACTAACACTCCACCTCATTCAAAAAATAAAAACAGTAGCTTAGCAAGAACATTTTCCAATTCCAGCTACCAACTTTAATCCAAACTCTGGAATAGACAAGAGAAACAAGAAGATAAGAATGAATTACATGAGGAAAAGGTAGGAAATGTAAACTAGATGGGAGAGTATGCATAGCTACAAACTTCAAATATATATATTACTGAACTATTTGTACTCTGTTCTGTTGGCCGTGGAGTTAAAGTAGTTTACAAAGATACATCATGACAGGATCAAATAATTAACTACAATATATGCATTCATGCCCTGATCACTTCCCCAAATGACTTTAACTCATACATTTAAAACAAACTAATGCCAGAAAGTTAATAATGATGAAGAAAAACAAAAATGAGTCCACCGGAGGGAAACTGACTAGAGTCAAGATGCTCAGTGTGTGGTTTCTGTGCCTGGTGAGGGGCCCCTGGAATCTGCCCACCCTGACTCCTTATCTCACAGGCACCAACACAAATGGGGCCAACTTGAGACTTGGAGGACCCGGAGCCTCGTTTTCTGCAATCATCTTGTTCCCCCACTTTGCCTCCAATCAGCTTCTCTTCCACTCTGTGCTGACTCTTGGCTTTGATTGCTCTTTGCCCCTCTGCTCTGCCCTCCGGTTTATGCACCAAGCCCTGTTCTCCCCTGTCCCAGGACCTTGTCTCAGGACCACTCTGGCATTCCTTTCCTGGCTGCCCTATCTCGGGTTTGTGAGATCAAAATCCCCATATGGACAGGGGCTGTCTGGAAAATGGGACACATTGCATCAACCGCTGTCCCCCTTCCATGTGGCTGGCCACCTTGCCTGCTCCTTTCATTTGCAAAAGCATCTGTTCCACCCCCTTGGCTGCCTTGGGTGTGGAGCCTGGCTCTGGGGCCTTTCCCCTCTCCTGACCGCATGTCAGGCTCTGGACTACTTCATGCACAGTTGGTGCTTTCCGTAAGTCACTACCTGGCTTGTCAGTTTGCTGATGGGACACGGCAAGCATGCTCAGGGCAATTGTCTTATAAAGGTTTCTCAGGTTTTTGCTAAATAAAATATTTAGGTGTAAGTAGGCTCGCTTCCTGGCTGAAAAGCAACAATGTCATCAACACCACCAGCAACAGTAACAATCATGTCATCCTTAAGTTTTAGCATTTCTCTGCCAGGCATTGTGCTAGACTCATTCTTACAAAATTTCATGAGTAAGGGATAATTTTTAGCACCACGCTACAAAGAACAACCTCAGGTACTGAGAGGTTAGATGATTTTCTGAAAATCAAGTAAGAATAGAGTTTTAAACAAAATTAAAAATTCTGTCATCCTGACTCCAAAGACCAGCTTTTCCCATGCCATGCACCTTGTGGTGCCCTCAGCAGCACCCATGGCAGCCAGGGGACATCGCCTGGACAGCAGTTGTTTCACTGGGGCCCTGGTGTGACAAGAGCCTCAATTTCTCGACACTATTTCAAACAGCTTCTGAGATGAGTGTTCATTCAAAATGAAAGCATTTGCTGAAGACTAGTCATAATCCATAGCAGTTTATTTATATCCTCACCCATTTTGCCTTCTTTCCAGTTTAGGAAAGCCAGTCTTTCTCAAAGCCAACCTCTTCGCCTTCTGTCCATTTGTCTATTTGCTCACCATTGACTCAGTGTTTATTGGTGTTCATTGTGCCGGGCATTGGGGAATAGCAGTGCCTCATCCTTTGATGGCTGCCCTTCAGGACTTCCATCTGTCAGGCCATGTCCTGTCATTAATGCCCCCTCTTTCTCTGGCTTTTCCAAATCTTTTCCATCCTCTTCCACTCCCTTCTTTTTATCACCTTAGTTCTCCTCTTCTGAGCCAAGCTTCTAAATATTTGCAGTGATTCCAGCCTTCCCTTCCTTTCTGCACATCTATGTTCAGTCCCCGTGTTCTCCTCCTCACCCCACCCATCACTCTCCTGGAACTGCCCTTACCCAAGTCACTGCACTGCACACTTCTGAGCCCACAAGTACTGTGCCTCAGCCTCACTGGACAGCTTTGGTCTCTCTCTCCTTGGCGACTTTGACCCTACTCTCTGGATTTTTGTAATCTTCTGAATATTCTTTTTCTGTCTTCCTTAGGGATTGTTCATTCTCCAACTAATACTTAAAAGTAGGTTCTGGGCAAACTTTCCTTTGGCCCCCCGATCTTCTTTCGCGGCATGTTCTTCCTTGTGAGATCTCATCCACTCAGCAGGTTAAAACAGACATTTATGTTTCAAGACTTATTTCCCTGAGCTTCAGATAAAGAAATTTCCTGTAGAACACCACCTTTGGGATATCCCATGGTAAATCCCAAAGTGAACTCACCATCTTCCCAAGATGATGGTCCTTCTGTCCTATTTCAGGGAGTGGCAGCATTGTCCCCTCACTGGGTGCCCATCAGTCACCCCAGCCAGAGACCTGGAAGTCACCTCTTGGAGCTGCCCAAGACAGCTCCTCCCTCCCAACGTTCCTTCCTTCCTTCCTTCCTTAATTTCCATATTTCCCATGTCTTGTGCTACTTAGTGGGAAAATTAAAACAAACAAACAAACAAATAAAAAACAAAGTCCCAGCCTCTGCTCTTATGAACTTATGCTCTAATGGGGAAGACTGACTTTAATCAAAGAACTGAAAAGAAATGGAATATTGCATTTATGATAGACGTTGGTATGAAAATGTAAAGAATCTTCCCCATTGTAAATGAGATTTAAATTGATATTGAAGGAAAAATGCAAATTAACTAGTTAAAAATGCAAATTAACTAGTTAAAATGCAAATTAACTAGAGGACAGGAGTGTTCCCAGCACAGAACAGTACATGCAAAGGCCCTGGTGAGGAAACCAGTTCACTAAAGGAAGGGAGACAAGTCTGGAGTGGCTGCCACTTGGAGCCACGGGGCATGAGTAAGCCTGGACAGGGCAGACCATGCAGGCTCTGGTCTTTATCCTACAAGCACAAGGGAATTTGTTTAGAGTTTTATTCAGAGGAGTGACCTGATCATTCTTAAGTTTTTTCTTAAAGTGTGGAGAATGGGGAAGAGAGGAGAAACCATGGATGTGAAGATGCTAGTTAAGGTGGGCAAGGTGATCACAGTTTGTTAGTATTGCTGATAACTGTCAAGAACAGAGAACTGTAAGTCTCACTTTACAGAGAAAGTATATCAATATGGCTTGAAAAAATTCAGTTCCCCTCTCTGAGGGGAGCAACCCGACTGTTCTGTTATGTGAGCCCTGTTTCTTCCTGAGAACAAGGGGCTTCATGACATGATTTTCATCTGAATCCCCCCAGGGAAGTTGTTCTACCGCCACATGAGGCTGTTTTCCAGCGATTCCTCCGTGGTCCCAGAGCCCCGTCAGTCAGACTGCACCAGCCAGGCGGCCGAAGTCACCCTGGGAGCGGGGCTTCAGATCTCTGGCCAGGGCAACCCCTCGTGGCCATTAGGGTCCCCAAACAGCGCCAGCATGGCAGGGAGTGGTGGAGGCCTCCGCCCTGGGCTTCGGGGACTCTGGGAGGCAGCTGTCCTGTTTACCCTGAGGCTTTGGTACCAGTGGCCCAGCAGGGGGTCACGTGCAGCCTCAGTTAAATGAGGCCTCTTTAAACTGCCAACTGGACTAAGGTTTTCAAATTAATTTTTAAAATCGTTAAACCTTAGAACTGAATTGTGGATTGGAACTGGAATTTGAGCAGGAAAGGCTTCTCTCTTTCCTGGTGGCACCCCCTCCTCACAGGTGTTTGGCTACGGGAGGAGCTCGGGGAATATTTGTTGAATGAACTGCAATGTATTCGCCAAATTTCTAGGAAGCCTCATTGTGCAAGGACATCAGATCAGCAGATGACAAAGGACACAGGGCATGCTGGGGAAAATCCTAAACATACAGAAGGATTTGGAGGGACCACTGGGGTGCATGGCTGGGGGTGTCACTCAGAAGGGGAGAGATGGGGGCATTTGGTAGTGGGGACCCTGCATGAGAATTGAGAGGCACAATAGCTGCTCTGTGTTGTCAAATTTGAAGGAAGAAGGATATGTTCAAAAAAGATTTTAAAGAAATTTTGCTGTGTGACCTTTTGAAATAATTCCTCTAAGTTCCTTCAAAAGCCTTCACTACAGTTCAGTGCTAGTATTCAATGTCTTGGCAGTTAGGTTTGTGTCTTATTACATGGATCAACAGGCAGACATGCTTCAAGGAAACCCAAATATTTTGGTTTACAAATAAACAAGCCAAAGTATCTGAACCGCTTTGCTGCACTGGATTTCTGGCGGGGTCTTGCGGTCAGCATTGCGCTTTGCCAGTACCTCAGGCTATGGGTCAACCGTCAGTATAAGACTTTAAACAGATATGTACTTTGGCTCATGCTGGGCTCCCCAAAATGCACAGGCTGTCAGAATTGGAAGGCATTTTGCAGATCATTTAGCATTCTACAGATGGGGAAATGGAGGCTCACAGAGAGGGACTACGTAATGTCACATAACTTCTCCAAGAAAAGCAAGGACTCAAACTTGCCATTCTTGGGGCAAGAGCTCATTTCTTTATTGTTTCTCCTTCCCAGTTCTGCTGACTTCCTTAGATTCAGTTGCCTTAGTGGACTTGAATTAAAAATACCCTGTGTTTGTTACGACTCTTGCTTACAAACAGCATAAAACAGTTCCTGGCTAACATAACCAAGAAAGGGGAGTCATTAGAAAACAACGAGGAGACTCACAGAAGGAAGAGAGGAGCATGAAGCTGCGGAGGACAGGACCCCGCAGCTGTGGGGATGTGTCCCTAGGACACTTGCTGACGAACCCCAGCTGCTGGAGTTTGGGACTCAGATTAATCATCTAAGTTCTTTCAAAGTGGTTTTGCTTTTTTCTCTTCTTTTTCTTCTTACATTATTTTACAACTGCAACGGAAAGGATTTCAAAGAATCAAAATTACTACAGTGATTCTCATCTGTTCAAAAGGATCAAAACTTTTTTTGATGACAAAGATAATTTTGATAACTTTCACCACTTTGTGGATTAAATTTGTGGAGCACTATTACAGACTGAATGTGTGTATTTTCCCCAGGTTCATACATTGAAACGTTAACTCCCAAGAATATACTGGTATTTGGAGGTGGGACCTTTGGGAGATAATTAGGGTTAGGTGAGGTCATGAAGGTGGGGCCCCTATGGTGGGATTTGTGCCCTTTAAGGAGAGACCAGAGAGCTTGCTCTCACTGTCACATGAGGACACAGAAAGAAGGCAGCCACCTGCAGGCCAGGAAGAGAGTTCTCACCAGGAGCTGAATGCTGGCACTTTGATCTTGGACTTCAAGCTTTCAGAACCATGAGAAAAAAATAGGACCTTTAGAAAAACACAAATAAGAGGAAGGCAATTTTGTTCTTATAAAGGAATTCAAGCTTTAAAAGGGAAAAAGGTTTCTTTAAGTAATGCTTTCCTGAGATAACTGGAAATGTGAGGTTCATGTGATTGATTTCACCCATTTTTCCTTTATTACATTTCATAAGCACATCAATAATTTTTCCAATCATAAAACAGTATTTCTTTTTTTAAGGAGAGCCAGGGAGAGGCTTTTATTAAGAGAGAAAGTGAGAGGACAGAGCTCCTGGCTCATTGTCTAGGGGATTTATAGGCAGTTGAGGATTTTGCGGAACTCATAAAGGGCTTAGGGTGTGGACTTGATAAAAGTGGTCTTAGGATGTTTGTCCTTGATGAGACATTAAGTCTCCTTTAGCATGCTAAAGAGAATCTTACACATGATTACAAATATTAGCATAACAAAGACATGTGCCACTCTTCTTTATCTGGGGAATATTAACCGATCTCCTTGAAGAATGACTCTAGAGCTTAATATTTAGCATATTTAGCATGGGGTTTTGGTAGGGAGTTTCTTTGCATGTAGTTAATTTCTCTGACTGTAAATATCCTGCCTTGCTTTTTCTGGAGGCCCTCACCCTACTCTGACTACACCCACGGTCCCTGTCTCATTTCCCCTCTACAGATAGAGACCCTAGCTGCTGCTAGGGAAAGGGGGCGATGACCACTTGGTTACTTCATGCTGAGAGGGGGCGCAGTAACGGGTGCTGTTAGGTTTCCATCACTGCTCAGTCGAGAGGGCCTCGGAAGATGGGCACTTCTATTCCAGTTCCATTTATATTATTATTTGCAGTTTAATGGCTTCTCTGAAGCTATCTTGGATGAGCCCCCCAAAAATGATGCTGGGTTCTTGTTTGCAGAGTCAAAGAATGAACTTAGCAAACACCCAAAGTAGGAGAGCCAGGGAGAAGCTTTTATTTAGAGAGAAAGTGAGAGGACAGAGCTCCTGGCTCATCCCAGGAGGCGAAAAGAGAGCCCCAAACAGTATTTCTTATTTTATATTTTTATCAGCAATTAGTTTTGCGAGCATTTCCTTGCCCTTGGACTGGAATTTGAGATCACATACACCAAGTGCTGTTAAAGAAAACCTGTTCTCATTGGTGGAGATGCCATGTGAGACTGGAAGGATTTAGGATGCAGACTGGGCTGCACTGGAGAGTTACTGCATTTTGCTGAGCACTTGCCTGATGCCCCTTTCACCACGTTTTCTCCCTTTGTGCAAAGCTTCCATCGAAAAAGCTACAGGCGTTTTTCCTTCTCTTTTGAAAGCAGTATCTATGGACCAAACCTTAGGATTCACTTATCCTGATTCTACTTTGAATTCCACTTACTATTTTCTTTGACTTTTAAGACATTCTCTCCACTAGCTTCCTGGCCCCCATTTCCAGCCCATCATTTTAAGCTATTTGTTTAATTTCAGGGCTGACTGGTCACTGAAAATGTTGTTTCCACTAAAGCAAGTAGTTTCAAGCTTGCAACATTTAATAATTATCGAATTCTTCCATTCATAAAAATGTCCCTAGGACATGACTATCAGACAGGAAAAGGCAGCTTTAGACAAGCTGACATTTATAAAGCTTTGTGTTTGTGGGAGTGAGGCTGGGTGTCTTGCGGAGGCGTTTAGACAGTGAAGTGAATGTTTTCCCCCTTGATGTTTTAAATCTGACTTCAGTCTTCTCCTCTATGACAGCAATGTATTTTCAGTACCGGTTAATGTCCTCAGTGGCACCTTGAGATCACCTTATTTTCTATTAGTGCCTAATAATTGACGGTGATTTTTTTTCCAATGTGGATTTTATCCTTACATCAGGTAGGCTGACAAAGGATGGTAAGGTTTACTTTCTTCATTTCCTTATTCTCCTGGCCTCCTCCTAGTAATAATGGCCTTGTGTAGACAACGGAAGGCCATTTGTCAGTCACCCATCATGTTGCTGCTGGATTCCTCCCTTCTGCTATTCCTGCATCAGTAGCAACAAGAATTGCTTTCAGTATCAGAGGTTTGTGAGCAATTGAGTCACTGTAGTTTTTGCTGCTGTAGGCATATTTTCCTTTCCTCAATTCCTTTGGTGGCAACGAAACCTTTCTTCTGGGAAACCCATTCATGTGCTCTCTGATGGGGCTGACACTTGTCAGTCACTCCCTGAGGTTTTCAAGAGTACCCTCCTCCCCCGCCAAGCCTTTTGCAGAAGCAAATGGGGGAGAGAAGTAAAGCTCCTCCCCTGAGTGGGATCATTAGTTGTAAGGATGACGTGAGCTGAAGCTTCTGGCTGCCATCATTGCCGCTGTGTGGGGACAGCTTGCCTGAGAACGAAGTCAAAGCAGAGGAAAACAAAGTGATGGAGAAACGGAGATACGCTTAACAACATCATCGGACTCCTTCGTCTCGACACATCTAAGTCTGCTCTGTCACCTGCACATGGGACAGTACTGTCCACTTTTGTGTGTGCTAGCCTGAGGTGGGTGTCTGTCATCTGCAACTGAAGTGTCCTAAGAGACACTGCCGCTGGCATTTTATTCATGGAAGTTTCTCTTCATTTGGTTTCATCGCCTGCTTCGTTACTTCTCTGGCCTCCTCCAGCACCAGCTAGTCCAGTGAACTGCACAGAGTGGACAGTGGAGGACACCCATCTTTCCTGTAGGGCAGTAAGCAAGTGATTTTCAGAGAGATTGGAATGTCTCCTACTAGAGTTGCAAGATAAAATATAAAATGCTCAGTTAAATTTGAATTTCAGATAAGTAACAGTGTTTTAAAGTATAGGAATGTCCCATGCAGTGTTTTAATTTCAGAGCAACAAATAATTTTTAGTATAAGTAGGTCCCATGCAACATGTGGGATGTACTTATACCAAAAAATTCATTGCTTGTCTGAAATTCAAATTCTAGTGTCCTGTATTTTAACTGGCAACCCTTGTCTCACCACATCACCGTATTTGAAGAATGTGTTTAAAATAAAACTACGAGGTTTCTAAATTTAGGAGGGCATCCTACATGAGCACCTTTCATACCTACTGTCTTTCGTACCTCCCATATTTTTATTGAATCTGGCAATCCTATCCCCAGCCCATGTCAATTATCTTTCTGACTGGATGATACAGCATCTAAATTCTAGTGTTCAAGAGCCATCTTGTCTTCCTGCTCCGTGGTCAGAGGAGCAATGTCTCTTTAGTGGGCACAAATCTCTCAGGTGTTGGAAGGCAATAGAGCATTACAGTTAATGAAGGGCTATTCCATGGCCTAGGTAGGAGAGAAGGGAACTCAGAGGAACATTTACAAGTCTCTTGCTTGTTGGCCATTGGGGAGAAGCTGTGTATGCACTGAGTCATTTAATCATGAAATAGATAGACTTTATCTAAGTTCATTTTAAAAATAAGGAAATGGAGACCCAGATAATGAAATCTTTTGCCCAAAAACACATAACTCAGAAGTGGTACCATGTTCAACTGACCCCAAGCTCCTGTAGTTTCTTGGGGACATGGCAGTTCCTGGTTTGCAGAGTGGGACATTCCCAGGGCACTGAGACAGGACCAGCAGAGAGACAATGAGTGCCCATGTCCACAGCCTTCAGGCCGAAGGATCTGTGACCTACCTTTACTGTCTGCCTGCACTCAGCCAGAATGAGTGGATACCTGACCAAGTTTATCTTCTATGCCTCTCCTGGATAGCCATGAAAGCCAAGCAGATGGCCTGCAAATGTATGAAAAATGTTCAAACTTATGCACAGAGATAGCAAAACTAAAACATCGCAAGGTCACCCATCCTCCCACATGCCTCTATCTCAAATACACTCCTTTCAATTTTGAACCAAATGAACACCTCTTTCTCTTTGAAACACCCGAGATGCCTTCCTCTCTGCAGTCTGAAACTTTCTCTTATACTGAGTTTGTACCTGTTACTTCTATCACTCCAGCATTACCCTTAGCACTTGTTATTGTACTTTTGTGCAACTTCAGTGGATTATTTAATGTTTTCCACACACAAAAAAATCACAAGGTACATTTCTCACCTATCATATTTGCAAGGATTCAAAAGTTTCACACAACCTGTTGGCAAATCTTTGGGGAAACAGGTATTGTTAGACACTGCTGGTGGGAATACAAACTGGTGCAATTCATCTGGAGAGGAGCTTGGCAACACTTGATGGAACTCTACACTCGCTTACCTTTTGATCCTGAGATTTCACTTTAGGAATCTACTCTGAACACATAGCTCGACAATATTAAAATACAGTATGTACACACCAGTTTCTTCCTCCCAGCATTGTTTGCAATTGCAAAGTACAGTCTGTAATTCAGTTACTAGTATTGCCCAGTGTTTATTTCCTGGGTTTATAGTTTTCATTAGGTTACGGGTGAAGGGTGCTATTTCTGTAAGTCTAAAATTACATCAAAATAAAAAGTTAGAGCAATGACAAGAAAGCAGATTTCTCACCAGCTTCTGTGGAGTGTGAGGTCAGGGCTGGGCCAGCAGGGAAGGGCTGCAGTGGCCCGTGCCTCCTGCTCAGGTCCAGGGCGTCCTGGAGAATGGGTGAGGGCTGACCCTGCAGGTGGGTGGTCAGAGGGCTCATCCGTGAGAAAGAGAGCATAGGAGTGTAGTCATCAGCCACATCCTTGCTGAGACTCTGAGGAGCCGCACACTCCTGTAGGAGGAAAACAGTAAAGTACGCCTGCCCAGCCTGCCCAGCCCGCTGCTGTCTAATGTTCGAATTAGTGAAGTCAGTAAAGGATGTCCTTGGAGACAGTTCCATTACTGTAAAGTCTCATCTCATATGTGTGAGAGGTTGACTGTCCTTTCTCAGTCAATAGTTATTTGTATTGTGTATTCAAATATCTTGAGCTATTCAGGCCATATGCAACCTTCTCCCTAGGTGGCATTTTCAGTCTTACAAATAGAGAAGCTATGAAATGCTTACGATGGGGGATCCATTCTGTCTTCTGAATGATGTTCTCAACGTGGCAACACTCTTATTTTTAAGATTATAAAACTGACAAATGAATCCAAATCTTCTTAAGATGATTTGGGTGTCTCCTAACATTTTTCTCATTTCTAATTTATGCTGGGTAGTGAAATAAGGATTAGCTGCTCTCTCTGCTGTCCTTAGCAGTTCTGCCAGAGCCTGGCTTTGGGCTTCAGCACTCCCTCACCCAAACTTCAGACCCCTGATTCTGTGGAGGTAGGGTGAGTGAATGGGGGTGCGTTTTAACCATGTGACTTGCCTAATTGTGTGTTTATTCTGCTGCCCGCTTTATGGGGTCCACTGAGAGGCAGGTGGGCCCAGCTCAGTCCTGGTGCCCCTCCTTCCAGTGTGGGGAGCATCTCCAAAGGGCCGCCCACCTTCATCTTCCTGCTTGGGAGTAGATACCACACTGAAACTGATATGTTGCATCATCACCCCAGTGACCCTGTTAAGGCACAGAGAGGTTAAGTGCTTTTCTGAAGGTCACAGGCTAGTATAGAGTGGACCTGGGGTTTGAATCTGTTTGACTCCAAGGCCAGAGCTCTTTTTCCTAAACATACTACCCAGCAGAGGGAGACTTGGCCAACTCAGTCACCCGGATGAGTCCTGACTCTGTGCTTATGGGGAAACATAAC
The DNA here is from genome assembly GCF_040802235.1 of Manis javanica. Taxonomy (NCBI): domain Eukaryota; kingdom Metazoa; phylum Chordata; class Mammalia; order Pholidota; family Manidae; genus Manis; species Manis javanica. The sequence continues at coordinate 229,397,084 of NC_133156.1, read as the reverse complement.
AGGTGCCCTCCTGTCTGTGCAGGTGCCTCAAATCTATTCTGAAAACAGGAGTGTCTCTCCCTTGTTCCCACTCCAGCTCTGTATGTTTTCCTGTGCATGGGAGTCATGTTGAAAGAAGCTTCATCTGTCAGTTCTCATGAGATTGGCTGAGGCAGGAGGCCCTTGGAGCAAAACTCATCACCTTCTGATACTTTAGGACTTGTGATCCTGGCTGGGAAGGCCAAGAGCTTGTCTCCTTTCTTTTCAAGGGAAGCCTCCGTTTATGTTTTGAAAAGAGCACAGGCTTGGAGTCTCACAGTCCTGTGAATTCTGTCTCAGCACTGTGTTCCCTTGGGGAAGTGAACCCATCTCTCCATGCCTCAGTCTCCTTTCCTGGAAACCGGGGTAGCATTATTTTTCATACATTTATTATCCAAATTTAATGACTTAGCAGAAAAGCATCTAGTACAAGTAGGCATTGAATAAATGGTTTTTATTATTTTGACAAGTGCTGCTAATTCTCAATATAGCATTTCCCCCACATAGTCCCTCCACAGGGCTCTGGCTATTTCCAACAAAGAATGAAGTTGCAAAGCACGCTGCCTTGCAGAATTACTTTTATTTCTAGAGGACAGAAACTCTGCCAAGGAGGAAAATGGAATGTATCCCAGGCTTTTGTGCAGGTTTTTATTTGTATGCAAAAGCTAGTGAGTCTTTGTTCTGAAGATGGATCTCATTCTAATGGTGCCAATGAATCTTTTAAAATTTCATAATTGCCATTCTTAGCATGTGCCAAACTGAAAGATAACAAAAGAATTAGGTGGCCAGTTCAGGTTGGATTTGAAGATGGATGTGCATTTGAAAATGCTTCAGCTGCTCCTGAGTCATCCCAGTGCACCGAGAAGGGCAGCTGAGCTGGAATGCAGAGACAGCCCGGCTTCGCGGAGTTGGTACTAGGGATGGCCTCATGGGGCAAGTCAAGCCCAAGGGGACGCAGAGTAAGTGCCCCACCCACCAACACAGCTTTGTAATTCTTTTCCTCAACTGAATGCAAACACTGGGTAATTGCTTTAAATTGTAACTTCTAAGTAGAATTTTCATACATTTCATGTAGTGTTTTCTGATAAAAGAAATTTAAAATATGGTGAGCAAATTCTTCACAACTCAGTGTATAGTCTGGAAGGTTAACTCAAGGAAATGTCCTGGGGAATAGGATAAAAGTTTGGAAAGTAAGAGAGAAAAGATAAGATACTCAGGGAACTAGTCGAGGGTCTCTAACACCGATAGCATAGATGGTCTGAAAAGAAAGAAGAGAAAATAGAACGACATTATGAAGGAAAAAATTTGAAGAAACTTTATTAGAAATGAAAGACAAAATATGTCTCTACTTTGCCTCAGAACTTCCTAGAAGTTTTAGAAAAAAGAAAAAAATCAATTTACATAAAGAAAAAAAGAATCAAAATTGTTCCTTCTTTACTAGTAATGAGAAACCAGAAGATAGTATGGTAATAACTTCAACATTTTGTGAAAACATTATTTCCAATCCATAAGTATATATCCAGCCATATTATCACTAAGTAGGAGGGCACAGTAAAGGTAACTTTGAACATGAAAATCTTGTATTTCTCATGCACCTTTTGTAAGGAAGCCACTGAAATACATGCCTCATAAAAATGAGGTGGTAAACCATGGAGACAGAAAGACATATGATGAATAGAGCAGGACCCTACCACAAGAGAGGGGAAGTGCGTTTCCAGGATATTGATGTAGGTAAATTCCAGGACGATGTCTTGCAGCAGGCAAGCAGCCAGCCCGGAATGGAGCAGGAGCTAGACGTTCTGGAAGGATGTCTCCAAAGGGTGCATGTCTGTGTGAGAGGAAACCGATAGATCACCTGATGCATTTGACTTTGCAAATACCATCACCTCACAGTTGAGGACTTGGGGAAACTTGTATTATAGGTACTTCAAAAGCCAGTACATTAAAAAATCAAAGCCATTATTTTTTTCCCAGAAAAAAATGTAAAGTTCTGGGGGAAAGAAAATGTACTCAAGGTACACTGCATGTCTCAGCTGTGAATAACATTCCCTTGGTCCTAATGTCAATATTGAATATTGATTTAACTGAAAATGTGATAAAACACATTAAGAGGATGGGAGAGGTGTGTGTGTGCATGCGGTGCTGGTTTAAGATAGAGTGAACATTTCATTCTCCATATTGATAAATCAATAGATAATTTCTAAAATTGACAAACAGGCAAGTAGGCATAAAGCATGTTGTTCAGTAAAGTATGCTGTCACATACATGAGACGGCTCAGCATGCAGAGTGGCTGGCTCTGAGCAGTAAGAGGCTGGCTGGGAGGCCTGCTAGCCCCTTCTGCTCTCTCTCTCTCTCTCTCTATGGCACTTCCAACAATCTTAAGCCAACCAGATGAAATACAGAACTTAATCCTGAGGCCTTGGAATGAAGTTCTGTCCAAAATGTTGCCATAGAAAGATGAACGATCTTTCCCTCTAATTATTCGCATTCTTAGTAGGCTCCCACAGTATCAGCTCTTCTCGAGGGCCAACCTCTCTTCCTGAAGGAAAAAGCAGGGATTAAATTTGAAAGGAAGATGAAAGTAACCACAGACTAGTTCTGACCACAAACCAGTGCTTGGCTCAACTTGCTGCACTGTGGGGAAGTGCAAAGACCTGACAGGCCACATCCATCACAGTGTTGTTCATCGTGGTATGGCAGCCCTACAAGGAGTTGATATCAATGTTTTCTTTTTAAAGATGATCTTGAATTGACATGCCCTAAAAACCAAGGGGGGAGAAATGGACGATGGCTTGGAGAGTTTTGCTTTGCTGTGGGAATTAAGGCAGAGGAGGCACGCAGAGGGAACATGGTGTTGACATTTTGGTATATTTGGAGCCGATTTTCTAACTCTGGTCACTCCTTTGCCTCTATTAATCTATTTTTGAGTGATGCCTAGGGAATGAGGCTCCCTTAGAATCAACGTATCTACCCTCTCTCTGACTCTGCCTGCCCCTTACCTTCTCATTTTTCTGCCAGTGAGCTACGCAAGTCCTTGCTCTTCTGAGCCAGGATCCCACTGGTCCCAGACATCACCACGAGAGCCCAGATCAGTGAGGCCATTGGCTCCTGGGACACTTTCACCCGTGGGCGTGTGGCTGCATTGAGGTACAGTAACCTTGGTTCCAAGCAGGCTCTAAGGATTAAGGCAAATAGTGTTTATTTCTGAGTGATGATTATTAAGGAGGCTCAGGCATGTATTACGTGACCAGTTAACTGAAATATTACTTCCTGTTTTCAGTTGGCTGCTGCTCACTGCAGACAAATGATGATGCACTTGACAGACTTCTTGTGAGTTTGGTTCCCAGCTCAGCTCTGAATATGCAAAGCAGTCTGTTCTCTATTCATTTGGCATGCTCTGAAGAGAGGGTTTGAACACAGTGTGTTTTGTTCCCTATTAAAACCACCCAAGCTTAAGAAGAGACGATAGTAGGCCTGGGCTGCATCTGACTGCTGGAGCCGGTAGGACTGTGTGCCTTTCAGTCTCTCAGGAGCAGCCGGTTGGAGCAGGGCTCAGCTTCCTCATCGAGTTGGAGCAAAGCTGCCAAGTCTCCTCTTCCTGTTCTTGAAAGGAAAAATGAAATTTGCAAAGGCCGTTGGTGTCACTGTGATGGAGGCCAAAAGGATGCTGAAAAGGATGACGGTAGATACATGTCCTAAGGCCACGTTCCCCATCAGGTGTGTTTCTCCCTTTATGTGAAGGGTGTCCACTGAAAGCCCTCTGTTGTGCCGAGGTCACCTGGTTGGCACTTAGTGAGTGCTTTCCCTGTGTGGCAACCCAGGCTTTGTAGATGGCGCCTAGGGAACATTGTGAAGTTCTCTGAATCCCTAGAGCTTGCAGTCTGCCCTCCAAACACCTATGCTGCTATCCTAACTCTGTCACTTTTCTAGTCCAGTGGCCTCAACTAGGTTTTCAGGACCTCAGTTTCTTCATCTGCAGAAAGAGACGATTCTAGTTAACCTTTTATGAATAGTAAATAAAATGATATGGCAAAAATGTATAGAAATATATTTGTAATTTAGTCTTAATAATGTGATAGATGAAAATAATTTGTTACTCTGTTATTAAGACAACTTGGTATTTTTGTGTGTATGGTATAGCACAAGAAATAAGAAATAATTTGATATTTGAGCATTCAGACCAGCAGAAATAAAGGGACTTTATTTTGTGTATGTGATATGCATACAAAGTGCTTTTAGCTGAGGAACATTTGATTCAAGTATAGGAGGGCATCGGTCTCTAGGTATTTTAGGTTACACGGACATCTTCTCTCAGAATTCTGGCAGCACTTGCTTTTCTGCTATTCCGTTACACTTAGTTCCATACAAAAGTGTGATTGAATAAAAAAACTATTAACTTAAGAGAGTTCAAACTTTTCCCCAAAGAGTATTTGTAGTGGCAGCCAAGAGTATATCCACTTCCCAGTCTGTTTTCAAAAGTTAATTTTCATACTAAAAACCTATAGTAGAGAACGGAGAGATGTTTTTTATTACTAAAACTAATGTTACAGCAGCTGGGCACCAATGACACAGGGGGATTTGGAGGGAAGGCCAGCGCTTTAGACAGATACCCTTCCTGGACCCCAAAATGGGCACAGATCCCCATGATAAGACCACGCTCCTGCAGCAGATACAGGCTCGGAGCCCTGCATACCTCTTTCACTCCAACCTTCTGTATTGTCTCTTGCATGTCCCCTATCTCTGTTCTCCAGGCACCCCTAAGCAGTGGCCCCTGAACATGACACCCTCTCACATTCCTGTGCCATTGTATAGACTGTTTTCTCTCCCTGGGAAACCCCATTTCCTTCTTTCTCCATCTTCCTACACTTATCTTCAAGAATTAGCAAAATACCAGCTTTTTCATGGACATTTCTCTGATTCCATTCCCAGTCACATCCCAAGCAGAAAGTATCATTTTCTCCTCTGTAATGTTGCTCTGTTGACAGAATGCCAAGCTGGACTCCCGTCTCCACCACTTAGTGCTGTGTGCTCTTGAATGAGTTATTTAATCTCTTTGTGCTTTAATTTCTTCAATTGTGTTATGAGGATAATAACAATAATAATACTGTCACATATAAAATTATAATGAAGATAAAGTTCTCAGAAAGTTTCCTGGAATCACAGAGTAACTTAATGAGTGTTAATTATTTGTTATTTTTATTATCATCATCATATATGCCTCCCTAGTGATTTTATTCATACACATTTTATTCCCATGATGATTATTGTGTCGGACTCCCTCAAACTCATCTATCTTTTTCCTCTTTTTCCTCAGGGCTTAGCAAATAGTTGGCATGAACACATGTCCAGCAAATATTTTTGAATTTTAATTACTGGTGTCTATGTTTTTTTTCCTTGTCAGAGTATAAGCTCCTTAACATGTGCTTTTATAGCAGTCCTCAGGGATGCTAGCCCAGTGGTCTGTACATAATCAGTGCTCAAAAATCTACTAAAGAAACCAATGAGTTAATGAAGATTATATAGAAATGACTATTGAAATATTGGCTTCCGAAGAGCAGGGAGGCTGCTGGTGTAACGGGACACCTACTCCCAGCTTGTCACGTGGGGCCCGTCAGAGGACTGAAGGAGATACTTTGGTCCAGTTCTTTGTTTCATAAGCTTTGCTCATGAATTTTAAAGGTAGTCAGGTGTAATGTTAAAGACAAGGGTGTGCCCTGTCACCTGAAGGCAGAGTGTGGAAGTAGTATGGCGTAGATTAGGGATGTGTGGGGAGGGGGCAGTCAGACTGACTAGTTTAACTTGCATATCTTTTGTAAATCTGAGAGAAGATTGTGTGCCCCATAGCCCGTATTTCCACAAATTGGGGTCTTGTAATTAAAGTTTGAAAGTCTGTATTTCCACAAACTGGGGTCTTGTAATTAAAGTTTCTCTGTTTTTACAAACTATCAAATTGACATTATTTGATCGGCTGTTTTATTATGCTACATTTGTCAGGTCAAATAGCTTGAAGTCATAATTTTCTTCAACTAGGGACCAGACAAAGGAAAACTTTGATCCAGCTTCTGAAAGCAGGACACACGCATTTCCATGGAAGTGTAAAATGGTCGTTTCTTACCCCGAGAGTACTTTCAATTATTTTGCATCATCTTCTATTAATAACATTCAGGACTTTCGATGGATTATTTGATAGCTCTTACTATTATTAAATACCGTTCCTTTAAAAAGACACTTTTGTTAAGCTGTTTGAGCCCTGATATAACTCCGGGGGAAAAATCCCAGGACAAAATACCTTTGAAACTGAAACCAGTCAAAGGGAGAAATAAAGTAGGAGAAAGACATTTAGTGCCTGCAAGCAGTTGTCCGCTTCTGCTCACCGGTGTCTCTTGCAGGAGAAGGGGCCACACCCAACTTCTCCTATCCAGATATGCCCTTGATCCCCCTTGTAATAACCTATTGATATGGAGCTGGACTACTTCTCTCCACCCTTGGAAACACCTATTGATATGGAGATGCAGTAAGGCCAGGCGTGAGATTCTGGAAATACTGCAGTTTTATCCACACCTCAATTTATGTTTTGTTTAAAGAGTGTCATTTAAGGTTAAGATCAAGAAATTTGGGATGAATGGCTGAGGTTTAAAAATGGGAAAGTTACTTGAGTTCCAATGTAATCTTTAAAGATTTTTCCCAGGGAGCTGAAACACACAGAAAAAATATGGGGTCATTACAAATGGAATGCAAGACTCTCTGCTTTTGTTTAAGCTGCTGGAAATGAAAAATGTAAATAGAAAGATAAATGAGGGAAGGATTTGAAAGTTCATCAATCAGCAAGTTTTTGCCTGAAATGGCACGGGAAGAAGAGCTGATGCCTCTTGAAGGTGCTGCAGACAGGCCCACCTGCCTGAGAAGCCCGAGCGTGGCTCCAGAAGCCCCTCCCCACGATGCTTCCCTGCCATTCTCTGCTTTTTTTACCTGCTATTGCTTCTAGTAGTTTCCAATCTACCAGGCCAAAGGCAGTACCTTTATACCCATTTACTCAATCAGTAGCCACCTCCCATTATAATCCTGATGTATTATGGAATAAAGACTTGCCTAAAAGTGAAAAGACAGCCTTTGTTCAATAAGGAAGTTTTTTTGTGAGAAGCCACATGATATTGTTGCCCAATAAGTGCTGAAGTTCAGTGATGGCATAGTATAGTGACTTTTGGGTACTCGTATAGTGGTTTCATTTTCCTCCTGGGCCTACAGATTATTGTACCTTTTAGCCCACTTGGAGGTAGGTGAGACCATGTGCCTAGATTCTGGCTAACAGATTTGAGCAAAAATAATGTAAGCTACTTCCAGACCTGGCTCCTAAAATATCTTGTATGATCTTTCTATCTCTCCTTCATCATCTCCAGCTGAAAACAGAAGACCCAGACATGGAAACCAAGGCCTTAGGACTTAGCGCCATCACTAGGTCAAAAGTCTGGGTCCCTGAATTGCCCCACACGAAGGAGAGTCACCAGGGATAACCTTCTGCCTCAAAACATCCACATGGGACTTTGTATGATCAAGAAATGAACTTTAATGTTGTTAAGCTACTGAGATTTCAGGGTTTATTTATTCCTGCAGCAGCTATATTATGTTCTCTGACTAATATTGATGAGTAAGAGACAGATCTTGTCTTTAAGGAGTTACCTTCTTTGTTGGGAGTAGCATATGAGCCAGTGATTATAAAACAGGATGATTAGTGTAGCAAATGAGACACAGAAGACACAGTGGAAGGAAAGGAGGAGCAAGATGGGGATGATGATGATGATGTTAGAAAGGTTCCTGGAGGAAACCTTTCCTTGGGTGTTTCTTGCAAGTGTGGGCGTGGTTGGGGAGGGTGGCTGTGGGCAGGGAGAAGGAGAGGATGACAGGCAGGTCAGTGCTGCTGCAGCAGAGCAGATGAGGGTGAACGTGGTGACACATGGGACTGGAGTGAGAAGCAGATGTCAGGTTGTAGAGGGACCAGACTTGTTGAGATCAGTACCATTCAAAGTGCTGGTCTGTCATGATGTAGGAAGCTTGTAGCAGCATGTAAATCAACAGTCCGCTTCTTGCATGAAGAGCGCCATGTTGTTAAAAAGTCAGCTGAACCAAACAGCAAGTTTAGGGATAAAGCTGATTCACATTCTGGCATGAGTTTATTGCCACGGCCAGAAAACCATTCAGTTGTCTCAGGGCCACACTGTGTACAGCACTTTTCTGATGAATTATTCTGCTTGCTGAGAACAATGGGTGTGAAGGGTGTGTATTCAGAGCAGAGAGGCCAGTAAGGGAAAAAGGGAAGTAATTGCAGGGATGATGTAGCATAGCGATGGTACCAAAGCACAGATTTCAGAAAAACTTGCTGCAGGGGCACAGCACAGCATGCACAGTGAGGGAGACAGAGGTTTCTTGACCGAGTGTCTGGGAGGATGCTAGTGCCATTAGCTGAAGCCCAGGCTATGCATGGACTTGTGGGGAGTTGAAAGAGTTCACTTTCAGGGCCGCTGAGGGTCATGTGGCTGAGGGACACCCAGGTACATATGCTGAGCAGCCAGGTGGAGCCAGTCTAGAGCTTGGGAGGGGAAAGCTTTGGAATAGAGGCTCAAATCTGGGAGTCATTATCAGAGGAGTGACAGAAAACAGGAGTGTAGCTCTGCAGAGTGAGAAAGACAGTGACCCAGGGGACCCCAAGTTAAGGAGCTAGAGAAGATCTCAGGAGACAGACCTGCCCCTCCTGGGGAGTGAGAGGTGCCGGGAACCCAGAGGGCTGGGAGGCTTTGGAAGCTGTGAGCCCAGCACAAAGCAGCGGGGCGGGGGGTGGGGGCTGGTGCCAGGAAAAGATCCTTGGAAATGTCTCCATTGGAACTTCAATCAGGACGTCCTTAGTGAAATCTGGGGCAGAGGTAACACCGTAGCCAGACTGTAAGGGATTCTGAAGCCATCCAGCCATCCAGGCAAGTCCCTTTCCCTCTTGTGGCCTGTTTCCACCTCTGTAAGATGAGAAGTGAGAGTAAGTGAAGGCTGAGATGCTTTTGGCTCTAATATTCTATAATAACAGGTACCATTTAGAAGAGCAAATGTTGGTGAAGGCCCGTAATTTTCTTAAAAATTGTGTGAGATATTGGAATGGCACTTCTCCTGAGGCTGAGAGAACTTAAGTATCATGCTGGGGTTCATATAGCCAATGAATTTCTGAGCTGAGAATTAAAAACTAGGTTTGTCTGACAATAAAACTGGTGTTTTCCACTGTCTTAGGCTGTACAAGGATTTTTAAGGAGCGGTAAGGCACCAGTCAGAATGGGAACTGAGTGCGGGCAGCAGATCATTTATAAGAGCCATCCTTGCTGTATTTTCATAGGTGATATCCTTTAATAAAAGGCAGAATGTTCCTTTGGAGGAACACAAACAAAATTCAATGTGAGGCCTTTGAACCAAGCTGATATTAGGTATATAAAAAAGGCCAGGTTGATTAGCGAGTGACAGGGAAATAGGGAACTTTCATACAGACAGAAAAAAAAACATCAATACTAGCATAATCGTTTCCAGAGGCAGTGCATTTTTCAGTAAAAAAAAATCTCTGAAGACGAGCATGGTAGTCGATGGGTATGGAAAGCCTTGAGGACATAATTCTCACTCAGTGCGGATAAGCAGTTACCTGAAGCCAATTATCTGATATAATAAGAGAAGAGCTTGTGTTTTCTCAAGGTGTCTTCCTCTGAGTACATTTTAGGAATGATTGTTTTCAAAGCTGGCAGCTTATCAGGGGAATTTTCTACATCTATCCAGAGAGAAAAAAGGGGGAAGACTGGTGTCCATGTATAACGTGGGTAAAGAACCAGCAGTGTTGCTGGGCTTTGTAGACCTGGGTGAGGAGGTACGGCCCAGGTTTGCATAAGCTCTCTGGTTTAGGCATTCAGACTTTCCTATATCCTCTTTCTGGCATAAACACTCTCCATCCAACAGTCTTGCAATTTCTTTTTATGGCCCCAAATAGTCCTTTCAATGATAATCTACATTATAAAGTGTTTTAGGTATTATCAAGTCTGAATATTTCATTTTATAGGCAAAGCAATAAAACACAGTTATGGGAGGGGTCTTGCCCAAGGTCACAGTTAGGGTGAGCTGTGGCTACAGCCCAGGGATCCGAGTCTCCAAAGCAGTGCAATTTCTGCCGCACTGGGTCTGAACTGTAAGCTCAGTACAAAATGGGGCTCTATCTTAGGCACCATTCTAGCCCCCATAGGACCTAGAACAGGGCCCAGCACACAGAGTGTGTTGGCTATGCAACTCTAGTAATGGACAAAGTGTTTTAGGATTATCTTAGGATTCCTAGCCACTCAACCAAAGCTGGGTGTGAAACTTCATGTCATGAAACAGTTCCCACATCTCGTCCCCCTGGCTACCTGTTCTCTGGGCTGCTCAGTCCCACCCCCGGCTCACAGCTCTCGGAGGACCCGGGAGTAGCCCAACCCCAAGGAGGCAGTAGGGAAGGGAGCCGGGAGGCTCTGCACTTGGGCAAGATGGCTGCAGTCCTGCTCTGACCTGCTTCGGATTCTACATGGGTTCTTGCCCTAGCTTGATTCAGCATTCGAAGCTCTTTCATGACAACCCCTGGCCTAAGTCCCAGTCTTTGATTTTTATCTCATGGTCTCTGTTAGTCAGACTAATCTAGGCTTTAGGGCAGTAACAAACAAGTCCCCAAATCTCAGTGGCTTGATACATAAAGGGTCATTTCTCACTTCTGTGTCTGGCAGCTCTCTAGGACACTTACCCTTCGAACAGTGACTTAAAGGCCTAGTTTCTTGCATTTTGCAGCTACGCCGTGTGGAAAACATGGCTTCCAGGTCAACTGGAAAAAGAAGAGTTGAGCTGGTGGGTTGGCAATCTCTCTTGAATGCTTTAGCTTGGGAATGACACAAATTTTTCTGCTTAATGCCTATCGGCCAGAGCTAGGCCATGTGACATGGCCTTCTCTTAATTGCATAGGACTTTAGACATTTAGGAAAGCATGTAGATTTGGATAAGTAATAAAGATCTCTGTCAGAATGGGATCAGGCGAAAGAGCACTAATGTTTTCATCTTCCTCTTTTTCCTTCCTTAAAAAAACTGTAATAAGCTGACTTTGCACAGTGGAATGTTTTTTGTGGCTTTACCAGATATAAACAGTGGCACTGGTGGGTCCAGGAAATATGTTTGGTGGGGTTTTAGGCTCTCGTGAACTTGACCACTGCCAGTGACTGCTCTGAGGGTAGATCACATGAGTTGTCTCACTGAGCAATAATAGGTGGGGTGGACATGGCTGGGCTGACCCCAGTTGGCTGATTATTCAGTTCAAATAGAGCTAAAGAAAAACAGTTGCTCACTAGCCTTTCAACTCTGCTCCTTTTCTGTTATTTCTTCAGCCATTTATAGTCTGGTGGTTGGATAAAGCTGGGCCAAAGTTTGGCAGGATTTGAAGCGAATGAATCATTTGCAGACCAGCTTTACTAGGTAAGGGAAGATTGGAAGCTTGGATGGGGGTATATGATGTCTCCTTTTACTGGCCAAGAGTGTTTTCATTTTAACCCCCATTGAAGCAAAGCACAATTCTAGAATCACACATACTTATATCTTTGATGGGTAGATGCTTGGTCAGGCATTTGGTGGGAAGTGTCTAAGGATTCCCTGCAGGAAAAGTAAGTATCGGCTGGACATAATGTGGTACATTGTGATGGGTGAGTGGGGTATGATGATGCCCTGCCTGGGTGTTTCCTACCCACATCTGCTCTTGTTTGGGATTGCCTTTTGAAATAAGGCTTTATTTTTCATTTTTTAAATAAAGTCAGAGACTTTCAGTTACACCCAAGAGACAACAGAGAGGAGAAAACCAACTATACATCATTCCCTCTTTCCCCTCCACTACTAATCAGTTATCACTTCCTCACAGTTCTGCTTCCGGAATATCTCTCCAGGTTGCTTTATACTCCCTACCTGATTGCCTTCACCTTAAGGCTCCACTATGTGCCATCTAGAATATTTCAATTGCATCTTAACTGGTCTTCCTACCTCCTATTTAAATTTAAGTTTTGTTTTTTTTTTATTCTTCTAGCAGTGATATTTCAACACTGAAATATAACCTTGTGCAGACATGCATAAACTTTTTCAATGGCTTCTGATCATTTGTGGAATAAACTCTACCTGTGGCCCCGGTTTTAGTACATAAGGGTTGTCACCATGTGCCTGCTGGTTTTTCTCTACGGTCTCTTATCTCTCTACATGCCCAGCATGTGCGGACTAACCTGGTGTTACCAGATCATTTTGTGCCCAGTTGCACCTCTGCTCTTTTCCATATGTTCTACCCAGAATGCCACTCTCACCCTGAAACTCTTTAATCCTTCAGAGTTCAGCCCAGACTTCACCTCCCTTAAGGAAGCTTCCTAGTCCCCTCACTTGGGTCAGACACACACTATATCTGGGTTCTGGCAGCATTTGTTCCATGGAATTGTAGTTTTTAACTTGCTCCAAACCTTCATGTAGCCTCTGAACCTCATGAAGGCAGGAGCTATAGGTCATTTAACTTCGTTCCTATCATGTGTGACTATCTTTGAACCCTCTTTTCTTTTCTATTTATCTATATGTCTCTATTTATGTTAAATTACACTGTCTTAATAACTGTAGCTTTCTAATAAGTCTTGAAATGAAGTAGCATAATTGGTGTAACTTTGTTCTTACAAAGTAGCTATGGCTATGTATACCTTCGTATGGCCCTATAAATCTACTTGCAGCTTGTCAATTTTTACAAACAAAATTTCTTTGGGATTTTGACTGGGATGTATTTAATCTGTAGACCAAGTTGGGGAGAACTGGCATCCTAACAATATTCAGTCTTCTGACCCAGGAACATGGTCTATTTCTCCATTTCTTTCATTCTCTTGGCCATGTCTTGTAGTTCACAATGTACAGTCTTATGCACCTTTTATCACCTGGGGAAAGTGAAAAAACCTGTTAAAAAAACTCAAATTTAGGAAACAAACTGGGAGAAGATTATTTACTTTCCAGATGGATTCAACAAAAGGCTTCTTAAATATACCAGAATCCCACCTGGGAAAGAATACATTGCAGAGTAGATGCTCCAGAAGACTGCCAGCAACAGAATAACAGAATGCCTGTTGTGACTCAGAGAATTTGCATTAATGAGCCACCTCCTCCAAATCCAAAGACTACAGGACATAAAGGATGCCTGCTTTCTGTTTACCTTACTCCTAAATGGCATTTGTTTGGGCTCCTTGCCCACAAAAATTTGCATTCTTTGAACCTGGTAGTCTGCTCAGACTTAGAATCTGGAGAGCAAGGCTGGGTCTGTCACGTGACAAGGCCTGGGCTTTCCTGAGCTTGTGAGTTCCTGCCAGCCTGATGGTTCTTAGAAATGACTCCCCCTCTCCCACTCAGAGCCAGACTGTGCGCCGTGGGATGAGGGCTGGCTCCACCATCAGGCATAATTTATGGGCAACTATGGAAAGCAGAAAAGGCCTAAGACTAGACTGGAAATGCAGAGGGGGAAGCATCCCTTTTGGGGCTATGCCAGGACCAGGCTGTGAGAAAGTTCACAGTCACACTCCTGTTCGTCTTGCATCTACTTAGAATTGAATCTTCCTGAAGTTCAGTTCCAGTTAGGTCCAACTCCCACCCCAGCTCTAAAGCCTCTGATGGCTCCCTCCTACCCACTAAATAGTCCAAATTTATTTTTATGACATGAAAGTCCCTTTGTAATCAGCCTCCACCTGCCTAGCAGGCCTCGTATCCTATGAATGTATATATTCTGGCCACTGTTTATACTGGAGTACATGCAATTCCAGCAAATGGCAGAAATTTTTTCACTTTTGCCACGGCAGTTCTCTCTGCACAGTACGATCTCTCCTACCTGAAGTATTTACTTTCTGAGAGCTTTCGACAATTTCATCTTGCAATCGTTCTATTGAAATTTTCATTTCTAGTATGCACTCAGTCCATCCGTCTGAGCTGTTGCAATAACATTCCTAAATTATAGCTCTGCTCATGAGCCTGCTGAACAAAACTTCCATGCCTTTCTAAGGCCAAAAAGTAAGACAGACCTTAGCTTGGCATTAAGACTCTTCAAACCCACTCTCACGTGCCCTAAACTACCTTATTTACTGGGTGTCTTACTCTGAGTGCCCAACTCTGGGATTGATATCCCTCAGCCGGTCCTTCTGTAGCTTATCTATTGGTTATTCTCATCTGCATGTCATATTGTGTTGCTGATTGTGTGTGTATGTGACTATGCCTATATCCTTACCAGACTGTGGGCCTCTATGCCCAGCAACTATTTTGTGCATCATATAGCCTTTTTAGGACCAAGTGCACGCCTTTCTATACTAGATGCCCTGTTACTATTTGCTGCTGGTGAATAACAGTAGAGTGGGCAGAGCAGATGGTACCCTGGGTGGGTGTTGATCAGGGATATACAGACCTCCTAGTTGCAAGCTCACATCGTGGCCCTGGCTGGGGGCAATAAGAATAAATGAGAGTTCTTACAGTTCCATTTAGCAGATATATGTGGATCACCCCAAGGTTAGATATTAACATATACTATTAAATATTGATTCCAGAGGAAGAGATGCAAATTCATGCTCAACTAACGCCTGCTAGTGAGCTATTAAGCTTGGGCCAGTTCTCTATGATTTAATGAGCTATAAAAGAGGACACCACTTTCTTCCATCTGCTGCCCTGGGCTTATGGTCACAAGCATGAGACAGCCAGGCTTCATCAGCAGTTAAAATAAAGACTGGCATGTGCCCAGTCGGCAGAGAAAGATCACTGAAGGTCAGGAGTAGAATAAAAGGGAAGAGTGTCACTTGCAGACACTTGAAGACATTTTCAGCTGATGGGAATCCCTGAGTGACACCACCTGCATTCAAGGGCTCTCACTATCTCACTATTTTTATATGTACCTGCTCTATGCTGCGTGCCATGCAGAAGCCATGGAGCACACAAATGAGTTAGACACAAGGAGCCCCAGGACACACAACCATTGCAAAAGGCACCTCACATTTATGCACAAATTTACAGTTTTCAATAAAATCTTCTATCATTGTAAAGTTATATCATAAAATGTTAATAAAAAGAAATAAAAAGTAATATCTGTAAAAAATAACACAGAGATAATTGTTAAAATTGTGCTAAATGTTTCATCTTTTTATCTACGCCTGAGTATTTTTCAATAGCTGAGAACATATCATGCTTTCTCCTCTTATGCTTACTTTGTAGCATAAGCCTCTCCCCATGTTAACATAGTCTTATAGGTTTTATCCCATTAAAAAAATTAAGGTATAATTTACACACAATAAAAGTTACTCTGTTTTAGTACATAGCTCTTGTGAGTTTGATGAATGTGTAGTCATGTAACCATCACCACAATAAGATATAATTTCATCACCCACCAAATTGTCCTTGCCTTTTGTAGTTAATCACTCAACCCCCTGATCCTGGCAACCACCAGTTTCCTGTTATTATAGTTTTGCTTTTGCAAGAATTTCACATAAATGGAATCATATGGTTAGGTAGGCTCTTGGGTTGGGTTTCTTATACTCAGCATAATGCATTTGAGAATCATATATGTTCTGTGGGTGGCTAATTTTTTCATTTTTATTGCTGAGTTAAGTATTCTATGACGTGAATGGACCGCACTTTATCAATTCCTAGTTGAGGTACATTTCGGTTATGTATGAACCCAATCAGATTTTGGTGATTACAAAAAAAATGGTATGAACATTCATATACTCATTTTTACATGGACATAGTTTTCTATTTCATTTGAATAATTGCTATATGATATAGTAAATGACTATTTAACCTTATAGAAAGCCTACCCACCCAGTGCCCAGATCTTGATTTTGAATGCCATCCTCAAATAAAGGAGCCAGGCCTCTTTGGATAAATGGCTGATTTTAAGAGTAGAGTAGGAAATACATAATATATAATAATACATATGAGCTTAGAGTAACTTGTAGTACCCCAAACAAACAAACAAAATGCCATGTTGATGGGAAGATGTCCAAGAGGCCAGCTGAGAGACCGCTCAATGGCCAAAGCTGGAACAAAAGGGCAACAAACTAAATAAAATAGTAATAGATTATAACCCAAAGTATAAAAAAATATCCATGTGTCCATACGGATATGAATAAATGATTGAATAAACTAATAAGTGGGAGAGAAAAGACAAATCTCCCATGCATAAGGATTTCAAATAAATGATGTAGGTACTTCATTCTAAGGGAGTGGAAACGTAGCTCCCCATTCCTTCAGTGTGGACTGCACATAGTGACTTCTTGCAAAATGTGCAGTCTGGAAAGAGGAGGGAGTAACAAAACATGTAAACTTAAAGCTGAGAAACCGGACAAAGGCACCTCAGCCCCGTGATCGAGGTTAAATGGTGTTGATTATGTATAGCCTTGATATGATGTGACGGAAGGGCATTTGCCTTTGTGATTGTTCCCCACAAGACCCATAACCCCAGTCTAATCTTGAGAAAAACACCAGACAAATTCTAATAGAGAGGCACCCTACAATATAGCTGACCTGCACTCAAAACTGTCAAGGTCATAAAACAAGACAAGTCTGAGACACTGCGTAGCTAAGAGAAGCCTTAGGAAACATGGTAAGTCTGCATAACACAGTACCCGAGGCAGGTTCTTGGAACAGAAAAAGACATTAGGTGAAAAATGAAGAATGGATTTTATTTGATAAAGTTTAATTTTATGAACAATAATAAACTATGGACTTAATAAACTGTGGACTTTAGTTGATAATAATACATAAATTTTGATTCATTAGTTGTAACAAATGTACCATACTCAAATTAATAAGTATAATGTAGCCTCTCTTCAAAGTTTTTGTTCAAATATTTTGCTCATCTAGTTTTTGGGGTGTTGCTTGTTTCCTTATTTTTGAGGTTGGATAATTTATACATTCTGGATACAAGTCTTTTATCATAAATATAATTTGCACCTTTATTCTCAATCTGGGACTTGTTTTTCCATTCTCTGAAAAGTATCTTTTGGAGAACAGAAATTTTTAATTTTGGGGAAGTCCAATTAGTCCATACTTCTTTGATGGATTGTATTTTTGATGGCATATTATTAGAGGCGGTCATCAGGAGGGTGTGACCACTGGATGACCCAGAGGCTGGACCCCAGCAATCAGAGGCTCCTCCCTGCTCCTCTGCCCTTGGAGTCGGCTGTGCCCACCGTTCCCATGCCAGGAGCCATTTTCAAGGATGTAGCTTTTGGCGAGAAAGGTGTTGAGGCCGTGTGCACTGAATACATGAATGAACCCCTGGGAGGCCTTTATATAAACTTCCGAGATTTTGGCTTGGAGAGTGTGAGATTTACACCCCTTGTGGCTGCCCAGGGCAAGCCTCTCATGTAGGTTCCCTTGCTTGTAACCTGCCACCTACCAGTCTGGAGTGGCTAACTCTTTCTTAAGTCACCCCTCGCCCTCTGTGTGCTGGGGCTGATTTGTGAACCAATACCTACCTAACAACTCTTAATCCAGGGTCACAAAGATTTCCCTCAGAACTTCTATAATTCAGGGTTTTACACTTAGGTTTATGATTCATTTTAAGTTAATTTTTGGTATAGGTTGTGAGGTTGAAATAGCGGGTAATTTTTTTTTTTTTTTGCACATGGATAACCAATTATTACAAGAGGTATCTGGTGAAAAGACATTTCTTTTTCCATTGAATAGCCTTTATGCCTTTGTGGAAAATCAGCTGATCATATATGTTGACTTCATGATGGACTACTCTGTTTCATTTATCTTTACGTCTTTGTGCCAGAATCTCACTGTCTTGATCGCTGTGGCTTTATAGTGAGTCTAGAAATCAGGTATTGTGAGAACTTCAACTTTGTTTTTCTAAAAAACAGTGTTTGATTATTTGGTTCCCTTGCCTTTACATGTAAGCTGTAGAATCAACATGTCAATTTCTATAAAAAATCCTGTTGGGATTCTGGTTGGAACTGCATTTGTCACTGATTTCTGCTCTCATTTATTTCCTTTTTTCTGCTTGCTTTGGATTTGTTTTGCTTTCTCTTCCAGCTTCTGAAGGTAAAATCTTAGACCACTGATTTGAGACCTTTATTCCTTTTCTTACACATGCCTTTAATGCCAGACATTTCCCTCAAAGCACTGCTTTTAGCACATTCCACAAATTTTGACATGTTGTGTCTCCATTTTTATTCATCTGAATGCATCTAGCCAAACATCAGAATTACCTGTGGAGTTTTGAAAAATGCCAGTGTTACCCCTACCCAAGGTCATGTGAGTCAGAAAATCTGGGGGTGGGGCCTTGGCATTGCTTTGTTTTAATCGTTCCCCTGGTGATTTTAATGTTCACCTAAAATTGAGAAGCTGTGCTCTAACATTATTGAAAGTGAATCTCAAACTCCTGTGTGCAAATGCTCATCTGGATGTGTGTTGAAAAAATGCATATTCTTACACTCACCCTTTGAGATTTTGATTCAGCTGATGTCCATGACGGTCAATGGAAACTGAACTTTTACACAAGTAGCCTATGTGATGCTGATGCATGTGGACCTTAGACTACATGTTGAGAAAATCTGCATTAAAAAATCCATAAAATAAGGTGTGAGCCTCTGCTGTGGGAGCCCCTGTATGCATTTCAAGAGGCAAAATATAACCTGAATGCTGTTGTCACCCTCTCCAAGGTGTCCCTAACCTTCTACTGTTACAGACCAAGTCGATGATGGCAAATTGGGAATACCTGAAATGGGTTCATTACTGCACCGCAGCCTTTAATACCACCCTTCAAGGCCAAGTAGCAGTACTGTCATAGATTTCAGGTCTGTGCTGCTGGAACTTGCTCTGTCCCAGTGCCTCTCCTGCTCACAGAACTGACTCCTCTTCATCCTGCTGCTGTATCCAGGAAGGCCTCTCTGGCTTCTCCCACACTGGCAGTATCCAGGCTTCTGTAGTCCAGGTTAGGTGCCTCTCGTCAGGGACCCTGTACCTTTCTGCTTATTAATCTCAATGCTTAGTCTTCTGTTTACTCATCTGTGTCCCTCACTAAACCCTGAAGACAAGTCTAGCCTTCTTTATCTTCAGAGTGCAGCCTAGGTTCTGGCCATTAAAAGAACCTCAGGAAATATGGGCTGAGCTGATCTAAACCGAGACATCCCACCTTTCCACCTTCCTATTGGTTTTAGTTTAGGATGTGGTCAGGAGAGGACTTCTCACATTTCTGTGTCGACAGTCCCTAATCAGTGTGTGCGGGGTGGAGAGGGGGGAAGAAGCTCAGCTGGCCTTGCACGTCTCTAACCGAGGGTCTGGAAAATAACAACTCTTCTGAAATATTGCTTGTTTGAGTGAAATAAATGAAGAAGGAAAAAGCCAAGGGATTTCCAGAATGAGAATGTAGAAGCCCCACAGAGTTCCAAAGCATGGACGAAAAGCTCATTTATGATTGGATTCTAATCAACCTGAGCTGTCCAACCCCCTTCCAGACTTCCTAAGAAGAGACTTATCTTGTCATCAGAGAGTGACTTACTTTTGATTGCCCAGAAAATAGAATAAATGAGAACATTTTTCTGAAGATTCCAAGTTAATGGGTTACTGTGATGTGTGTTGGTAGGTCAAATAATGGGGTTGTTTAAACGGGTGTTTAAATTATTATTGCCAACAAAAGAGGTTAACTCTCCCTGAAGGACATTTAGTTTCTAGGCCCTTTAGAAACATCTATTTACAAGTATTCAAGTTGATAAATGCAGTATTTCTCAGGGTAAAATCCCAATCCTGGGGCACTTGTTCATCACATAGCATGTCGTATTTTGCTATCGGCACTTGTAAATAATACAATTGCTTTCCTTTAAAAAATAATAGAAATCCTTGCACATTCCCCATGGTTATTCAAAGTGGAGACAGTTTTTTAAAATATAGAAATAAATGCTTGAGTTATTTTTTAATGTGAAGATCAAAATGGTATCCTTTTCCGTGTAACATTAGTTAAAGAGCAGGTAATATGATTTTCACTTTGTAAGCTGCAAGGAGGAAGGAGGACTTAGCCTTGAAGGTTAGAGAAGCAGGAAGAGTTGTGGATGGTTGGGGTAGTCAGCTGGAGAGTATTTAGTAGAACTGATTGATGAGAGCTTCATTCAGTCAGCAAATATTTAGTAAGTACTGACTCTGTGTCAGCCACTGTTTCAGAAGCTGAATGAAGATACAAGACTTCACAAAAATTTATGGGTTAGGAATCTGTAGAGATAGAAAACAGAAAGAGCTTTGAACAAGGAAATCTGGTTTGGGTTCTGTGAATGCTTTAGGTAATTTCTTACTCTCTCTAAGTTCTAATTTCTGTATGTATAAATGTGGGGATAAGATTGGACCACATGATCTCCAAGGTCCTATCCATCTCCATCATGACAGTACTATGAGATGACTGAAAAATGAAAGTATGCATCAACGGTTTCAATGTGCGGGTTCAATATGTTAAGGTTCAATAAGGAAATAGTCTTGAGGAAACTGCTTATGTGGCTGGCATAACAGAGTGTTCATAATTCTCCTCCAAGGGGATGTGGGAAATTGGGTGGAAGGTGAGTGCAAGGGGTCTGAGAAACTTACAGGTAAGACTGGATCTGTTTTACCATGTCTCTGTGTGACCACAGGAGAGGGCTGCAGTGAAATGAGCCCAAAGACCGAAGCCAGGTTTAACATCAGCTGCAAGGTATGACGCTGTGTAGTTTCTCACAGCCTCAGACTGACGTTGATGTATAGATTGTATGACATAAAACATGCAAACACTTAAAGTAATGCCTACTAACTGAGTAAGTTCTAGAATGTCAGTTCTTTTCTTGCTAGTACAAAAGCAAATGAGAACTTTTCTGCTCACCTCCTTGGACAGAGCTGTGCGTTCTCTTTCACAGGGATTTCCAATTACAGGCTTGTGTTTTCTCCTTACAGCCGGCTACACCTTTTGTCAATGTGTCATCCGCTGGCTGTCCATTTTCTTTTTAAAGCACAATTCTGATCATGTTATTCTCCTGCTCAGAATTCAAAAATGGCTCCCCTTGGCTGACAGAACAAGATCCCCGTCTTTGCACTTGCACGTGAAGCTCACCATGATCCAGATTCAGCCTGCCTTTCCAGCCTCATCTCACTGTATCACTCCTGACCCTACCCAGGGATTCTCAAACTTGTGTGTTTCTGAATCACCTGGAGGGTTTGTTAAAACACACATTTCTGGGCCGCCTGCCCAGCATTCCTGATTCAGAGAGTGTGAGATGGGGCCTTGAAATTCTGCATTTCTAACACGTTCCCAGGTGATGCTCATGTTGTGTCTCTGGGGACTACACTTTAGAAAGCATTGTTGTAACCACACCAAGACCTAGTTCTTTTGGGATACGTCTGGTACTTACTTTTATATCTTTCCCCAGGCTCCTGCTCTTGATAAAGGTCTACTCATTCTTCAAGCTAATTTTACTTTTAAGGAAGCTTGTCTCATCACTCAGTCAGTTAGGGAGGGAGGCATTCTCTCGTGTGTACTTCTGCAACAGGCTGCTTGTACTTCTATTTTAGTACTATTCCATTCTACAAGTGTGAGTGTTAATTGTGTCTGCTCTCTCCTGCATTCAATTATCAGTCCCTGGAGGGACGGGACCATATCTCATTAATCTTTGAGTTCTTGAAAAGCTTAAATCTCATGGTGGTGCCTGAGAGGCAACCCCAGTGATGACGCACCCATTTTCTCCTTTCTCTGCTTGTTGCAGTCCCCAAAGGAGACAGAAATCTCAAGGGTGGCAGCCAGTCCTCCTTATGAGGTTGAAGGATTTGCACTGTTTAAGTATCTGGACGAATGGATCCCATCAACCGTGTTAGTGAGAAATACACCAAGGTCAGCAGCGATCAACCCTAAAGTCTGGTAGGTCACAGAGGTGCTAAACTCCCTTGTAGTAAGTCACGCTGTTGCGGGGAACATCATCTAAAGTCAACTTCAATCTAATGAAGTGTTTGAATTATTTTTAAAAGGAGAAGAGCCCGAGGCAGTTTCGTCTCTGTGGATAGCCCCTTTCCTATACCGACTGTGTAAGAAAGGAGCAGGGGAATCAGTAACAAAACCAGAGTAAGTGCACAGTGTGGAGAAAGTTTAGTTCAAAGTAAATTTCAGGGAATGTAAAATAATCAATCTCCTTAAATACGCTGTCAGTTCCCAAAGAGCACAGAGCGAACCTCGTTCTCTGTCACACGACTCCCTGCTCACTGTTAGCAAGGAGGGTGCTTCTGGTTCCAGCCCCTCTTCCCCTGCCTTCCTCTTCAGCACGAGGCCCCACTCCTGGTTCTCATGATGCCCTCTGTCACCTTTACGCTGATGACTGCCTCCAGCCTAGATCCTTCTCCTGAGCCCTAGAACCCTGGAGCCGCCAGTTTCTCTCAGCTTCCTGTGGCTGTTCCACAGAGATGGCAGATTCAGTATGCCTCTAAGCTAATCCATCATTTTCCTGGTCCTCTGGCCATTTGCAAGGCATTGCTTTAAGAGCACAGGATTGGTACAACCAGTTGGGAAAAAGTGTTCAAACATTTCTATGAAAACTGAGCAAATGCATAGTGTGTGAACTAAAGTTCCACTCCTAGGTAGATGGCTAACAGATATGTTTATGTACCCTCACCAAAAACCATATTTATAGCAGCACTATTTGCAGGGTGCCCAAACCAGAAACTATCCAAGTGGCCCATTGACTATAGAATACATGTGTAAATACGGTTTGTTCACATGGTGAAATATTAGCCAGGCGTATCAACGAACTAACTGGGGCAAACAAGCTATGTGGAACTCTATGGGTGAATCATACAAAAATAACATTGAATGGAAGAAGCCAGACGTAGAAGAATCCACCCTGAATGCTGCCAGTGCTCAGAAGCAGGTAAAATGAATTGTTGCTGGGAGGGGCCAGGACAGGAACAGCCCTGGGAGGGTGAGGTGCGAAGGGAGCAGGCCTGGGTGCACTGGCCGTGTTCTTGGTCCGATGCTGATTTACACAGGGGTGTTCTGTTTGTGAAAATGCCTTGAGCTGTACACTTTTGTCAGTATATTATAAAACTTCCATAAAAGTTACAAAAAAGGAAAAAGAACAAGAGAAGAAGAGAATGAGGTCTACTGCTCTCTGTCTCTTTTCAGCTGAGAGTTCAGACCTGTGATGGTTTTTATCATTTCCCTGTTCTGGGATTTTGTGGCTTCTTTCCTCTTTGGTGATGCAAAATGGAACAAGCAGCCCCAGTAGAGTGAGAAGACATCCTGTAAGAGGGCAGACTGTCTGCCAGATCCAGGCAAAGCCATGTTTCTGAACACCCACTCCGCTGTCCTGGCCTCCCCAGCAGCCCCTTCTCAGCCCCCAGGGCAGATCCCCAGGGGCACTGGCCTCAGTCTACAACTCAAGCCTGCGTAGCTTGTGGATCTAGGTCCTCATCCGATGGATTGCAGAAGGTTTTTGTGTGTGACTCAACTTTACAGTTTCTAGGTAAACACAATTTTAAAAGCTGTTGTTGTCAGAACTCTGGATTGTATCACAGATGGGACACAGTCCATTATCAGCTGAATTGCAACACCAATGTTTTAATTAACAGAATCTCAGTAGATTGGCTCAATACAAGTTTATTTCCAGCTTATATAAAACCTAATGGCAGCAGCAGCAGGGGGTGGGGCGGGGGAGAGAAGGATCTGCTCCATGTAGTCATCCTTGGACATAAGATGCTCTGGCTTCTTATACACGGGGCTTCCACGTCCGCCTCATAGGCAGTGATATCAGCTGACAGACTGGGGAAAATGAGAGTGGAGGGTGGTGCGGTTTTTTGGGCAGGCCTCATAGTGGGATCCATCACTTCTTCTCACTTTCTTCACTGGCCAGACCTGGTGATATGACCATACCTAATGTCCAGGGAGGCTAAGAGTGTGGTCCCGCTGAGAGCATGGAAGGAAGGAAAAATAATCTGATGAATGGCCAGCCAGACTCTGTCACACTTGGATTGAGCTACAGGCAGAGACAGATTAAACAGAGGTGAAAGGTGGGTGTAAAAGCAAAGGTGATTCTCTGTAGGTAGGGCACCAGGAAGCTGAAGGGAAGGATCTAAAATAAGACTGAACTCTTATCATAACTCAGATGTGATTTTTTTTTTTTTTTGGTGGCATAGCCTGAAATTGGAACACTGGATAAGGGCAACCGTGCCTATACTTTGGTTAATAAAAATAGAAGAAGAAGATAAACTTTCCTCCCACACCAACCTATTCCTTTTCTTATATTCTCTCCTATTCATATAGCCACCTGAGGCTGACGCTGGGTGCAGATTGTTCATCTCTATATTTATCCGAGTATTTACTAAGTCCTGCCAAGTTCCTGACCCAAATTTCCTTTACTCCATTGCGTTGTGCCCTTTCTACTGAGACTATCCTGTTTCCGGATCTCTTTAGCTCTCAAGTGGGTTATTGCAATAGATCTCGAATATTATCTTCCCACTAGCAATCTCTTTACTTTGACCTAAGCTCCATACATTGTCAAAATAACTGTAAGGTGCCATAATTCAAGCATTTCAGTGACTCCCCACTGCCTACCAAATTAACTATAAACTGCTTAATTTAACAAATACGGGATTTCCCAGTCTAGGCCCTAAATGACCTGTCCACCCTCCTCCCTGGCGATTAAATACACTGCGAGCTCCGTATTCCAGACCAACTCCTTGTCATTTTCCATCCTCAAGTCCATTGCACAGGCTGGTAACCTCCTAATCGTTAATCATACCTGATTCAGATGACACCTCTTCCAATGAGACTGATGTCTGTTACAGCACTCAGCACACTGTATCACATTTTCTTGTTACCCACCTTCAATGCCAGACTGTCTGGGGTGGCCGTATAGTGTAGTGGAGAAACAAGTATTTAGGAGCCAAATCTGACCTGGCCTGGAATTCTGCCTCTCCAGCTCACGGCCTGTGTCGCTTTCAATTACCCAAGCTCTCTGAACTGCAGACTCCTCCATACAATGAGTAGTACTGTTTACCCTATGAGGTTGTCATGAGGATTATTAATATGTATATCTAATATGGGACCTGGCACCATGTGCCTAATTTATTTCTTCTCATACTTCTCCTCCCTTTCCCTTGCCTCCACTTCCTTCTTGAATTTTGTCCCATATAAAAGGCACCACGGGCACTCAGTGAAAATTTGTTTAATTAATGCACTAGACAGTTCAGTAGCCTGGAACTATTCAATGCACACCCTCATCATAGCTTTTGCACGCCCTACCCCCTTGCAAGAGGGGAAAGACATTATTGTAATAAATTTTTTGTTCTCTTTTGACTGGGGCAGGGAAAGGCTTTCATCAAGAATGGTTAAAATCAGAAGACTTCTCTTCTTGATTAGTTTTACAAAATAGTTTTAAAAATTACTCTTATGGTAACTTTATAAGTCATTTTACTTCGGCTTTTGCTTTTGAAATCAGGCACCATATGGTCTCTTTATTTCAAGGTTGTGTTGGCTATTCTACTCTTTTGTTTCTATATAAATTATTTAGTCAGCTTATCAATTTCTCCAAAAATCACTGCCAGAATCTTGGTAGGGATTGCATTGAAAATGTACCCCAGTTAACAGAGAACATATATTTTAACAATCCTGAGACTTTCACTCTAGGAACACTGTTCATTTATTCTTTCTTTTCCCTCAGTGTTTCAATATAGAGGTTTGTCTATCTTTCATTACATTTAGTTCAGATTTTTGAAGTTTTTTTCGTGTTATTGTGATATATTACAGTTTTGTTTTCTGATGTTTGTTGTAGTGTTTAGAATTTTGACCTGCAACCTTGTTAAATTAACCTATTCATATATACATACAAGATTCTGCAGGGTTTTATAACAAAAACATATTATCCATAACAATAGTGTGCATCTTCTTTTCTAATCTGTATGCCTAATTTTATACTTTTTTAACACTTTTGCACTAGCTGAGATTTCCAGTAAAATATTGGTTAGGAGTAGTAAGAATAGATATTTTGCTTTGCTTGATTTTAGAGGAAAAAAAGGCTTAATATTTTACCATTAAATATGATGCTACATGTTGGATTTTGTATATGTCACTTAGTGGATCTAGGAAGTTCCCTTTTCTTCCTAAAATTTTAATATATTTTTTATCATGAAATATTGAGTTGTGTTATTCTTTTATCTATTGAAATGATTTGAGTTTTCTTCTCTCCTTTGTTAAAACAATGAATAACATTGATTGCTTTTCTAGTGATAAACCTTGCATTCTTAGAATAAACCCTACTAGACCATGATGAATTATCCTATTTACATATTGCTGAAGTTAATTTTACACATGTCATTAAAAGTTTTTACATTTATATTCTTGAGGGATATTCATCTTTAATTTTCTTTTCTTTTAGTGTCTTTGGTTTTGTTATGAAGGTTATACTGGCCTCATAAAACAAATTTGGGAGTCTTTCCCTTTCTATTCCCTGAAAATATTTGCACAAGATTAATACTGTTTCTTCACTAGATGTCTGATAGAATTCAGCAATGAATAGTTTGTGGGAAAGGTTTGAATAATAAATTCAATTTTGTTCATAGATATGTAGCTAATTACCTTGTCATTTCTTCTTGTCATTTGATAAAAATATGTTTTCAAGGAATTTTTTCCTGCAGACCAAGTTGTTGAGTTTATTTGCATAAGATTATTCATATTTCCTTATTACTTTAAAAACTTTTTACTTTGAAAGAAATCTATATTTACAGAAGAATGGCAAGGATAGTACAGAGAGTCCCAGTGTATCCTTCACTCAATACTGACATGAAATAACCATGATAAGTTTGTCAAAATTAAAAAATTAACACTGATACAATCCTACTAAATAAAGGCAATTCACATGTCACCAGTTTTTACACTAATGTCTTTTTCCTGTTCCAGGATCTAATATAAGATCCTATATATTTTTAGTTGTTCTGTTTTTTAATCTCATCCAATCTCTAGTAGTCTTTCCTTGTTGTTCATGATCTTGACAGTTTAATATGTATAGGGAGCAAATACTTTATGTTTTTTTAAAATTGAAGTTTTGTAGTTTGAGTTTTAATTTTGTTTTACAAACCATGTTTGAATTCATTTTAGCATGTGGTATGAGATACAAATCAAAGGAAATTTTTTTTTTCTGTACGTGCAAAGCTGATGTGTCCAGCACCATCTGTTGAAAAGTTTATCCTCTGCTCAGTTGCCTTTGTCCAAATCAGTTATTTATATATATGTGGGTTAATTTCTGGACTCTCTGTTCTGTTCTACCAATCTGTCTATCCTTACATCAATAGCACACTGTTTGACTATTGGAAGACCTCTTTGGAGATCTGCCCTGTGGACTCTAGCGACTGGGCCTCTCCAGACCCCCTGGTTTGTCATTTCTTCTCTCAAGGAAATAGCTCAGCACCTTCAGAGACCACCCTCCTGCCCAGCAGCCTGGAAATTTTCTCCAGATCTTACTCAATACAGTTGTAGGGCTCAATTTGCTTGTTTTCTCTTTAAGGATCAATCTGCTTCATTGCCTGATATCCGTTATTTGAAAACTCTTGCTTCATACGCTGTGCTGACTTTTTGTTTTTGTTTTTCATTGCTTTAAGTAAGAAGGAAAATCCTATCTCATTGCTCTATTTTGGCCAGAAGCGTAAGTCGAAATTGGCTTTTTAGGTATACATTGTTGTGATTTATTTTACTGGCTACTCTAGATATTACAATATAGATCTTTAAGTTACCGAATTAACCTTCAAATGAAATTATACTGTTTAATAAATGGCAAAGGACCTTAGGACTGTATATTTTCCATTCACTCTTCTGCTTTTTGTGCTTTTACTATTTTATGTACATATATTTAGTAGTATATATAAATATACACTTAGGCCTATTTTACGTATTTTCTCTGAATATGATATGCCAGCGTATTTTGTTATTATTCATATTTTAAATTGTTACTAGCTTACAAAGCCCTTCAAGATGCTAACCAAAAGACTTGTGTATTTACTCAGATAGTTACCAATTTTTGTGCTCTTTATTCTTCCTAAAGGCTTAGCAGTTCATCTGAATTCCTTTTTCATTGATCTGAGGAAACTTTCAATTTTTTCTTTGAAATTAATTATTTTTAACTTTGTGTGACTAAAAATATCTATTTTTTCATCTTCATTTTTGAGGTATATTTCACTGGATATAGAATTATACATTAACAGTTTATTTCTCTTCAACACTTCAAAATTACTGTTTGATTCAGTTTTGGTCTCTGCTGTTTACAGGGAGAAGAAGCTATTTTTCCTTTCGTTGTTTTTTGCTTTGGGTCCATTTGAGATTTTCTCTTTACCTTTGATTTCACGTGTTTTCCTCGTATATATTACTAGTTTTCTTTGTATTTATTCTATTTGGATTGGCTTTTTGAATCTGTGGGTTGATATCCTCCATCAGTTTGGAAGTTCTTTTATTTTTAAATATTTCTTCTTTACTATTATCTTCCTTTTCCACCTGGACTCAAATTACAAGTGTGGTAGAATTTTACATATTGTCCCACACATTTCAAATGGTCTTTTCTTAAAAAAAAGTCTTATTTTTGAGTCTCATTTTGGCTATTTTAATTTTATATTTTATATTTGGTTTATAAGTATATATTTTATATTTTGTTATTTTGGGTCATTCATACTTGGTTATTTTGGTTATTTCTATCTTCATGTTCATTGGTCATTTCCTCCACTGCATACATTTTTATTTTAAGGCCTTATTTGAGTTCTTTCTTTCTGATACTGTGTTTCTCATTTCTAGTGTTTCCATTTAGTTTAAAAAAATAGTTTCTGTTTCTCTACAGTCATCACCCAGCCCTTGAAGTGTGTTGTAGATCCTCTTCCACTAGATCCTTTAGCATTTTTTATCCTAGATATTTTCAAGGCCCAGTCTCACATTCCATTATCTGGACTATCTCTGCTTCTGCTTTCATTGATTACTTCCTCTATTGTCCCTGGGTCATATTTTCTTGTTTCCTGATGTATCTTATAATTTTTGGCCATATGGCAGACACTTTGTTTAAAAAGCAAATAATAGTTACCTCCATGAAAAAACACCCCCTTCCTTCCCTCAGTCCTTTGGAGTGAGGGTCAGTCAATTTTGACCCCTCTTTGAGCTGAGCCTGGGCTTCGCAGCAGCTATGGTTTGATTCTGCTCACTCACTGCGGCCTCAGTCGTTTTAAAGATGGCTTGGGACTTTCTCTTCAACAGGATTTATGCTCCAGAACTACCACAGCTGCACAGATCTTTTTATGGATTACAACTGAAGTAATAGCTTTCCAAAGTGTGTGAAAACACTCTCTACTCTATAGCCTGGCTGTAAGATTTATGGGTTGCTAGGGGGGTGCTCTTAGCCTCTCTAGGCCAGTTTTTGTGACTTAGGAGAACTTTTTGCCTGCTACCCTGCACGAGCCTTCTGAGGGCTGCTTCCCTCCACTCTGGGAAGCCTTGGAACGGCTCGCATTTCCTCAAGCATACTGGTGCCTGAAAACCAGTAGTGCCTCCATGAATTTCCTTTAGCTCTCTTGTCCCCATTTCTGGAGGGTGACTACTTGGCACCCGGAATTGGCGCTGTTCCCCTCATGGGCTCCAGGTTCCCCTGGTGCTGCTGACCGCCCTCTACCGTTGGCGTCAACCTCTGAGAGCTCAGTGGAGACCTCAGGAAAGATTTGGCCAGGTGAATTCCATCGCTCTTGGTTCTGGGGTTTCTCAGAATATGAATTTGTCATGCCAGCCCATATAACAGCCTAAAATTTTGTTAAAATTTCAGCTGGGGTCTCCTTATCCCCAACCATTTCTTCTTTTTCCCCTACCACTCTGTTAGGAATGCAGACAGGAAGAGCATGGAATTTAGTTCATTTAGCTAACTGTGTGCCTCCAACTCCTGTATCTGAGAAGAAAAGATACTGTACCTTCTTTGGTTTGGTTGGTTAGTTAGGGTGAGACCAACATGCCCTTGTGACTGTCTACTTCCTAAACAGAGGCAGAAGATTTATGTGTAATATTTTCTAAGATGTCTCAATTTACTCAGCATTTCTGGCAGTTTTAGCAGTAACCCTTTTGTAGGAGATTTCTAAAGGGGAGTTCCCCATAATTACTTCCAGGTGACCAAAGAGAACAATTTTTCACTTCATGAGACCATCCCCCAATTCCATTTTGATCTTCCTCTGGATCCTAACCATAACGAGCTCATGGGACAGGTGGAATCATGTTGCTCTAGAAATTCCACTTGTAATACAACTTATATTTATGTGGTACTTCTACAGGCATTTGATCCTAAGTATTGTTACATCCCGAAATTCTGTAACTGCATGTGCAGACACAGGACATTCAATAAATATTTATTGAGTGACCATTGAATCCTTAAACTATTCCTGAAGATAAACAGAAAGGGCAAATAATTCACATTTATTTATAATGTCTACATTGTGTTAGAAACGGTTCCACATGATTTATATATATTATTTCACTTACCCCTTAGAGTAACATTATAATGCATTATTATTAATGTTTTGAAGAATAGGAAACTAAGATCTCAAACCTGTCAATGGAAATTCAGCTCCACTAGAACCTAAGTGGCTTCACTGAATTGGTTAAATTTAAATTTAAATGGCTTGCTTTAAATTAAAGCCATTTATCAAATGGCTACCAATATTCTAATATTATATATTTATTAAAAACTCTGTGGTGGTTCCAAAAACTTCTATCATCCTACACTGCCATGTATATCTCTGCCATCTATAACAGAAGCTTCTGATTTTAATAAGCAAAAAGAAATGTCCTTTGCACTACAAGTAAATTTAAACCACCAACTCCTGAATTTAATACCTTTTAATGGTGCTTGCATGGATGTATCATGCTATGTTGTCTTTAAAGTAATGTTAAAAGGTGGTTATTTGGCCATTCACAGAAAACAGAAAGTGGATTCTTTTAATAAGATTTGTAATGACTACATATCCCTCATTTCCTATAAATAAACACATTTGCCAATTAGCAAAATATATGTAAAACATCTGCTTATTGGAGTTTTAAAATAAAACCTCTTGATTGCTGATTTTTCTTTCTAATATTTAAATTTCCCTCAACCAATTTCCAATCAGTCCAGAGTACTGACATTTTGAGTACATCCTTGTTTACCCACATTTTCAGAGATACTAAAGAGTAATGAGATCAGGAAGCGCTGTAAGATCCTGGATCCCCAAGAGAGATAAGGGATATTAGGAGTCAACCCAGATGCAGAGCATTATTTCTTTAAAAGCACATCTGTCTTGGAATCCATACAGAGGAGTCAAATCTAAGATAAATTTCTTGATCAAAATATTAAGAGATTCTTATTACCTGACAGGAGACACTGGGGAGAATCGATATACATAACACAACATGAGAAATATCCTATGGCTATTTGTGTGTGAGGGTGAGACCAACACTCTTTTGTGATTTCCTATTATTGGGAAATATTTTGTTTCCACCAATTTGCTAATATTGTTTCTCCATCCTCATAATGAAAGATATGTAATTCACCCTGCTTATTTTCACCTTGACTTGTAGGAAGCTCAGTGTCAAGTTATATAAAGAACTTACCAGCGTGGCCAGAATTATCTCTCTCTCTTTCTCTCATACACACACACACACACTACATATTGAAATACATATGTACCTACATGTGCATACATATTGAAACATTTGTGTGTGTATAGAGAGAGAGAGAACACACTTCATTTAATCAACAGCAGTCTGTGATTAGCCTATTTGCTTTAGTCCTAATTTCCTCATAACATATTAATGTTCTTGGGCATCTTCTTATAAAGCATCTTCTATCTATAAAGAAGTGGGATGTAAATAAATATAGAATCCATATGGAATATATATCAAATAATAATTCAGTAATCTTTGTAAAAGGTTAAAAAATGGAAGAAAATTGAATCTGTTTATAGGATACACAGATGGAGGAGAGAGGAGAGAGGAGAGGCTAATGATTCAGAAGAGAGAGCATAGTTGATGGAGCAGGTTCAGGGAGAAAAAAATGTATGGTCCTACTAATCACTATGTGAATTATGGCAAACCAATTAATTTTTCAGAGCTTCATGTTCATGTTTCTGTAAAATGGGCCTAATAATACCTATTTCACAGGCTTGTCATTAGACTCAAATGACATCATGCAGGGAATGTGCTTCACGATCTGTAAACTACTACTCACGTAATGTGCCCGTTTGTCGAGGAAGGGACAGAGCAGGAAGGGCACCTGCTCCTCCCGTTGCCCCGTTTCCACCCTGCTGGCTGCAGTTTCAGCCGGGCACCTGCACTGGGTGTCAGGATCAGAGCGGCTAGAAGATGGCCTTGGCGGGAAGCACTGAGTCCACTCTCCACACTAGGAGAGTCCAGAGGCTGGCCTTTTTTTAAATCTGACTCCTTAGTAGGGATACTGCCATCTTGTCCCTGACCATCTTGTCTTTCTCCCAAATGAAATCTTGCTTAGCCAGGGTTCTTCAACCTCAGAATCCCTGCCTGAGATCCTGATTCTCAGACTCATTGACTTGTAAAGTCAGTGCATTGTGGGTCATCTGTCTTCATTTCCAAAGTCCCGCCTGGCAAACCTCACTGATCCCTCCTTGAGGAGGTAGGGGATGGGGGGCCTGGGTGAACAAGGCCGTGTAAAACAACAGAAATCTGGATTACTGTCTATTTTTAAAGCAATTCAGTTTCATTTCTTTTAAATATGCAAACTACCTGAAGGAAGAATAGCCCTGTCTTTAAGGACCTTGCTTTGGTGCAGAGCCAAATCAGATCCGTAGATTTGGTTAGAAACAGTTAAGTGACTTAAATGCCTATGCCTCCTCCCTCGTCTTGTTTACATTATTAACTTAATCAACTGACACTTTTTCCCCCCAAAGAATACAAGGTGAACATCAAACCTCTATCTTACTTTATATTCAGTGGTTACAAAGTAACTTTCCAAATGTTTCCCTCATTGTGATAGTATCTTCTCCCTGCCTTTTAGAGATTATTCGCTATTTTATTCTATAATGACCTCATTTTGTTTCCCCAACAGCTCTATGAGGGGAACCAGTAAGTTTTCTTACCTCTCTTTCACAGATGAGGAAACAGAGACACCGAAGTATTGGGTTGCGTACTTAAGGCCACACAGCTACACAGCAGTCAGATCATCCACTCTTTTCTGTTTCTTCAGAGATGTGCTCTGTTTCTGCGATACAGTGAAGGAATCAAAGCAAAACAAATCCTGGGCAGGAAAGGTGGGTAATTTCACTCATTTGTTCATTCGTTCATAGTAGATTGCTTCTATGCTCAGAACATAATAAACCTCTCAGTGGAGTGTTCACTGCAAGGGGAATAATATACTCCCAGAATGAAATAAAAAGAAAGAACTTATCTCTCTGTACTCTGTCACTGACCCCAGGCCCTGTGCCGTAGCTGTGTTCTCTCAGGTAGGGCAAGTGACATGGGAAACAGCCTCGTCTTATCAGTCCTTCCTTCTTCAGGCTCCTGCGGAAGGTGCTGGATGACTGTGTGAGGAACTGACAACTTCTAAGTGTTCAGATGGCCATTCCTCCCTCCCCCTGCCCCCCAGATCCTCACCGTCTGCTTCACTCATCTCATGACCTCCGTCCTCATGTTACCCCCGGGGCCTTCCCTACTCTTCTTCTGTGTGGATGTGTGTCTGTCTGGGTTTCTCTCTTTCCTCCTGTCCTCTTCCTCCTTTCCCACCCTCCCTTCCTCTCTCTTTCATTGTTTTGTCCAGGAGCACTTACCGCCAGGGCCGCATGGCATGTCTGCCACTAGGTGTGTCCTCAGGACTGGCTGACTGAGGATTTCGGCATGCCATGTGCACCTCAGGCCAAAATCCATTTTCCATGTAAAATAGCCATTTAATTGTTAAGATATTTGGAGGCTGAGTTTTCCAGACGATTGGCTTAATTCTCAATGCAATATTGAGAATTTATTTACTTATCACATTATTCTTCTACATTAAGGAACTTTCTAAGGAGTATCGATAACCTAACAATACATTAGCTTTCTCTTTTGCTGAATCTGAATGACATTTCTGAAAAATAACTTAATTAAAGTTATTACAAGGCAGCTTTGGGCCCAGTATGAGAATTCTGTAGGTCAGAATTGGACCTGGCTCACCAAGTTCCATAGACTCTTAACTGGCCTGTAAGCTTCTAATTCTTCAGTCTTTCCCAACCCCAGGCCCCAAGAATGATTTGTCAAAAAAAAAAAAAAAAGTCAGATTTTGTGAATCTCCTACCTAAATGTCAGTTGGTTCCTTGTCAGCAATGAGGTACTACTGTTCATACTCCTTTTCTTGCTGTATAAGGCCCTTCATGACTTAGCCAAGCTGATCTCTTTAGACCTGCCAGGAATCTCCCCCTCACTCACCTCCCATCCAAGCATTCCTAGCAAACACCACGCCTTTCCCAAGGCATCTTTATTTTTAAACACAGATGCTATGCTATTCTTTTTCTGGAAGGTTTCCTCCTTTCTACATGCCCTTTTTCTACCCCACCTGGTGACAGAGATAGAGAGGAGGGCAAATATTTGAGGGACATTTCCCAGGTCCCAAATCCATGTCCTCTGGGAAGGCTTGGTGTATTTTGCCATTCAAAGTGAATCTGTCTATCTCATTGGTATGTTCCTGCATTACAGCCCAGCAAATTCTGTCTTGTATTGCTATTTTTATTATTATATTTTTTATGTGTTTATCTCCCTCCTGGCCTATGAATTTATATCTTTTTCACTACGTTTTCAGGGTGCTACACTGAGTGCTTGGCACATATTTGCTGTTCAGGAGTAGGTGGCCATTAAAAGGTGGAACTTTCCCTCTGTGCTTTGCATTGGAATGTTCTATGGATACTAAGATCCCCTTGGTTCTCAGGTGCCAGTTCTTGATATCACAGGCTGTGTGATCAGCAAGAAATGAAAGTTTACAATTCATTTGCTCGTAAGTTAAAAGTTCTGACTGACACTTTATTTTGTAAACACATCACAGAACCGCCGAGAATCAAAGCATTTCTCTTGCATCCATAGAAGACAGTGACTGTTTTGTTGCACTGCCTTCTGTTCCAGTGGCCCAGGCTCTCCAAGATTGTGTTTCTGTCTCAGATGGAGTCCTGAGGGTGGCTTTGGGAATTTCTTCTGCCTGGAAAATGAGTCATTTTGGATTGTTTGCCTGTGAAAGGGAACATTCCCCACCTCCTCCACTATAGAACATCTAGATTGAGTTTTTAGGGGTTTCTTTTTATTATTATTACAAATCATGTTTCAGGATTTTGTTGACAAGATTTTATCTTACATGGTATCCAAGATGGATGACTAACATGGCAAAGGGCCAGAGCAAGGATTTGGAATCTTGAGATGGTGGTACTGGCCATATGACTTTGGAAAGTCATTCATCTTCTCAAACATTACATTTCACTTGTAGAATCTGGGCAAACGGTTTGGGGGTGGATCTTACAAGGTGGTGTTTTTGTGGATGGGGGCTCAGCTGCCAGGCCAGCTGTGGAGGGGTTCCTGCTCTGGTAATGAGGCGGGCAGGAGGCCAAGGCAGCGACTGCAAAGGGGCCTCCCAGCACTGCCATTTGAGGAAATATCGTTTGTACCCCATATTTTCTCTGGCTCAAGATTAGTTTTTATGTGTTTAGTCCATAGGCACATCTGCGTATCATTCTTAACTGTGATTCAGCCTTTTTTGTGCTGTGAATCTTGGGTATGGTAGATAAAAGAGACGAATCTTTTCAGGAAATAATGTTTTTACACGCAAAAAAGAAAACATTGGGATGATCAAGAAAAATTATATTGAAATCTGGTCCCATTTGTAGATCCCTTGAGACTCATGGACTGCAGCTTAAAAACTCTGAGAGTCTTAAAAATTTTGAATCTGAAATGGAACTTCAGAGTCACAAATTCCCACACTGTCACTTTACAGGTGAGGAAAATGTGATCACAAAGATAGTTCCCAAAAACTGGTCCAGAGCCACACAGGGGAGTTTTGTTCAGTGGATATTTACAAGAATATAATATGTCTGTTTATTCTGCTTCCAGCCACAAACAACCGTTGCAATTATTTGTGCCTTGATTCTTGTTTCTAGCCCATAACACTCTAGACTTGCTGGGTTGAATGCTCTTTGGAGTGATTTACTGGCCGGTCATTTCAACCCAAAATGGAGATTACAAATGGAGACTCCCTAAATAGTCAGTGTATTCCACCAAAGTGCATTTTCTCCATCAAGGTTATCCTAGTATTAATTATTCATATGCAGAACGCTGACGAATGAATTCTAATTGCAAATAAGTGCAATTGCTGTCGATTGCATTATTTATGATTCCATTTGTTAAACTAAGACAATAGGAATTGATGAAAGGCATTAAGTGGCCCCTAATTAAAGGTAATTTGGGTCCAAAAGCTTGTATCTATGTGAGCGTAATTTGAAGTTGTCAGGTTTTTGGAGACCCTCTCCCGGCACTAGTTAGTGAATAAATATGCCAGGAAGCTGTGTCCATCCATCCGACCCTGTGTCTGGCTGGAGAGGCAATGCTCTGGGTTTCCCGGACACCTTGGTCCAGCCTATGATGAGATGTTCTCTTGCCCCCGTGAGGCTCAAGCTGCCACCTTCCTCTATGGCTCAGGGCCTTTCCTCTAAAGCCTGGCTGGGAAGAGAGCTTTGTCTGCACTGAGCTCTGATGCTTTACAGAGAAGAGTTTGGACAAGATGAAAAAAATAGGCACTAGAGAGGCTCCCTGGGAATTATTTCCTTGAAAATGAGGAAAATGTTTTCCTTTCATGAGACAGACACTCCCCTGACCAGCATCTCACAGAGGTTAAGTGCAGTCTCTGAAATCGCTCGCTGCTCTTCCTGCAGGGAAACACGAGATGGAGATTGTACTGAAGATGGAAAGTTTTGCATAATAAATTTCAAGATAAGTCTGTTAAAGAAAGAAATGGGCCATGGGAGATGATTTATAGTGTGTGAAATGAAGTATTTGAAATTTAAAATATGCAGTGCGAGTTCCTTCCAAGGGTCTGACTTCCCTTTCTTAGAAGAAACAGAGCTGTTAGTAGGAAATACTTGGCCTTTGAAACTTACAGATTTGTCCTCTAAAGGCAAAATTTCATTGAAGTGCAAGGGAAAGGTCTGGAAACAATGAGCTTTGATGTGACTGTGTTTGTATTATGTGCTGTGATTCATTAATAAGCAGGATAATGGTTTCACTGACTTTTGATCACATGCATGTACTAGAGCGGAACAAAAAAAAAAATGACCCAGACTGGATCAGGGGTTGCAGGGCTGGCAACTACACAGGGAGTCTGTTCCTTTACAGAGTTCCTTTACGGAGCCTCGTGTAGCAGTCTCTGACACTTACGCCAGGCCGGGCAGCATGAATTCACAGGGCAGCTGGGCAGACACAAGGGAATGCAGAGTAGAGAGCAGACATGCAAAGGGAAGGCTGTTTGCAAAGGGGGTGCCCAAGCC
The DNA here is from genome assembly GCF_040802235.1 of Manis javanica. Classification (NCBI taxonomy): domain Eukaryota; kingdom Metazoa; phylum Chordata; class Mammalia; order Pholidota; family Manidae; genus Manis; species Manis javanica. The sequence goes on along the minus strand of NC_133156.1, from coordinate 229,359,493 downwards.
CATGATTGCTCAGTGTGCATCCGTAGGGAAAGATTACGTCCCCGTTACTGCCTGATTGTTGCTGTGTGAGAATAGATTCAGGATGGAGGGATTCTTGAGAAAAGGAACGCCTGAAATGGCTTCTTGAAGAAGTGTGGGAGGCCCTTCAACACTGCCCTGGGCCAGCCAGGCTGTGCTGTGCTCTCTGGCCAGGGGGACTGTGGGGGCTGAGGCCAAGCCTCTTGGCCATTGCTGGTCCCCCTGGGAGTCCAGTTCTATGGACCTTTCCTTGGTGCTGGGGGAAACCAGGGTGAGCTAGGCAGGGTCCCAGGGCTTGGGAGACTCACTCTTGTGAATGACACTTCATCCCCTGAATTTCCAGTGTGCCAGGCCTTTTCAAATGTTCTCCTATTTAAAATTCACAATCGCCCTCAGGATAGGTAAGACTGTTCCTTAAACAGAGGGTTGGAAAGCTTGCTCACAGCTGGTGAGGGTGTGGCCTGGCTCTGCTCTTTTAACTGTGAAGAGGCTTTGAAAAGTGAAGGTGGGCTGGGCATGGAGAGTGGAGGAGTGAGTTAAGCGGTGTGTGTGCCACGGGGCTACACACCAGGCAGCCTCTCAGCCCCCCCACCTACCAGCTGGATCAACTTGATGAAGGTGTCCATCCTCTCTGAGCTTTGGTTCCCTCACCCATGAAAGGGACTGTGACAAAGTCATATTGAACAGAACTGTTGTGAAGATGAGGTGAGAGAGGTAAGTGCTGATGGAGCGGGCGGTGCAAACTGACAGCAGATACTGCTCACATGCCTTGTCTTTAAGGAGCGCCTCTGCTGGCCCTTGTAGGCTGACAGGGCACTTGGAAAGCATAGGAGAAGGGGATGCAAAGAGGACAGTGTAATTTGTTTGCATGAGTTCAGGACTCGGAGCCAGGGTCTAGTCATTTGAGAGGAGGTCCCTGAACATCTCCTGCAGCTTTGCCTGTGTGGTCGCACACCAGTGTGATGGAGTCTGAACACGCACGTTGTGAAGGTTCCTGTCCCTCCTCTAACCCTGGGCTGGTTTATCTCTGATGCCCACCCTATCTGCACTGTTTCCCCACCAGAACCCACTTTTTTCTTCTTCTGCTTCATCTCCAAGGAGCTCAACACTCACTGTCACACTAATCTCTAATGAAAGTCAAGAGAGTATCTGCGATTTCTTGACATTAAAGCACAAGTTGGCCAGTAGGTAGACTTCAGAGCCTTGAGGGGGCGCCAATGGCTTCAGGCACCAGAGCACAAATGAAGAAGGCATTGGGTGCTCAGTCGGGGGAAGGACAGCACTGGAACTATTCCTGGGTCCTAACATCAGAAATGTGGGCGTTAGCATTAAACCTCTGGAACTAATGAGCACACAGAGATAGAAGATTGCTCTCTCTGCAGCATGTTGCCTGTCTGTTCTTCTGAGCCAAGAGGGGAAAGTAATGAGTGTTCTGCCAGACTGAGAATGGCGGAAAGTTAAAGATGGCAGAGCCTCAGGTATAGCACGCATGGCATAGAAGAGGTGCTGGGAGCTATGCTAAATCGTGGAGGATTATGTATGGCATGCTTGGACTTGACCCCGGAGTTAATCGTTAGTCATATATCAATTTTAACCATAAAATTCTAAAATTAAGTTTCTGGTCTAGAACCATCCCTCTGGATGCTTGTGTAGAGAATGGATTGGAAGGGTGTGAGCCTGGAGGCAGCGAAGCCAGTAAGGAGGTAATGGCTACAGTCTGGGAGAGAGATGGTGCCCAGCCTGTGGAGGTGTCAACGGGAATGTACAGGAGGCACAGATGGGGAGGCATTTCAGGTGCTGGTTTAATGATATGGGTTGACCTGGCATTAGCTTGGTTTCTGAAGACACTGGGTAACATTTGTGGTCGGATAAACTAGAACTTGATTCCTTAAACAGAGCCCAGAGCTGAAATCCCAGAGCAAATGGAACATGGCCCAGTGGAGAGCTGGACAATAGAGTGGGCAGTCTGATATCCTGTGTTGGACTGCAATCCTTTGCCACTCCAGATGGAAAGTTAGCATTTTCTACTTTAACTCCATGAGTGCAGCACTTGCTTGAGGTCGTGTGCTGAATGAATCAAAACTCTTTACTAAGACTTCTGAGCAGAATGGGAGCCCCTTCTGAGAAGTCTGGATTCTCAGTGGACTGGTGGCTGCCTCTTCTGCATTTCTGGTTTGGACTTTTATCCAATCTGGACCAGGATTTTGACACTGGCTTCCTGCCCCACCTTGAAACAACCCTACCTTTGATCAGCTACTGTGGGATGGCACAGTGGATGGGGTGGATCTGCCAGGGAATGCAGCACTAAGGGTGCAAAAATCTGCATACACTGGAATACTGCCAGCACCTGGGAGTCCCCTCGACCATGCACCACCTAGCCATCCTGTTAACATAACAAAATGTAGAGTTTGTTTCTTTTTTCTAAACACTTTCAAAAATGCTTCGCACAGTTTCTTAAGAGAAAAAAAAAAACACACACAGCTGATCTCATCTGGAGGCAGAGAGGGCTAAATTAAGTCATACTGTGTTAGGTCATCCTTGAGGCTAATTAACTGATTGTCCCCATGGTGGCTTATGGAGTCAGCTGTGCTTGCAGCTGGGCTAACACAGAACTGCTTGGTTAATGCATTCTGATACTCTGTTGGTGATTTGCAGTTTACATGGTTTTACAGCATTTGATCTTCAGGAGCCCCTGCAAGACAAGGAGATGATGATTATTTTATAAGGGAGGAAACTAAGGTTCAGGATTAAGTAATGTGCCTTAGACCATGTCCCGCCCTTCCTAGGCCTGAACTGCTGGCCTCTTTCAAGAATAACAAATCTTCCTCTGACCGTATGCAGATCTCATGCTCTGGAAACCGAGCACTCAATGCTGCTAACTGCCCTCCTAAGAATGCCCAACCCCCTTGGTTTTCATGACACCATGCCATCCCCATGTACCCTGAAAGGGACAGAATGGGCAAGATGATCTCCAAGCTTTCGTGAAAGTCCCACCTTCCCACCTTCTCTGGCTTCAGTATCTTGGCAGAGAACACTGTCAATGCCTCCTCTCTCCGTCCTCATCCAGCATTTCTAGACACTGGACTGGGGCTCCTCAGAAGTCCTTCTGTATCCAGGTTACTGTTATTAGTGGCCTTTAACTCATCAGTAACTCATTAATGGGAATGTGTTGCCTGAGTTCTCAATAACTAAAATAATTCTGGGTATCCTGGGATGCAGACATTTTTCTGGGCTTGCTTCTCTGTATACTACAGATTGCTGGGCATAGCAACAATTCTTGTATACTTCGCTTTCAAAAAGTTATTATTCTCAAACATCTAGAGGGAGAAACTGAAGAAGGCTTCAATTAGACAAGATGATGGGTCTCATGTCACAGAACTGATACACTCAGTGATGCAGAGGAAGCAGCTGGTGGGCCTAGAAATTGAGACAGGCCTTGGGATGGATTCTTCCATGTGCATTGATTCTGGATCCTGAGGACATGGGCCAATGGAGAGGGAATGTGAGGTTGATGACCCACTAATTTCCCATAGCTGGACCCTGGGCTTGGCTGTAGTAGACACACCAGGAACCCACTGATCCCATGCCTCAGGGCTCAGAATCCAGGGCAGATTGATTTGTGGGCACATGGGACACCGGGGAAGAACACACATCAGACATGCCCTACTTAGGGAACTCCTTAGCTTTGGTCAGACCTCCAACTCACACTCTCTGCAACTGCAATCACACACCCCTGAGTCATACATACAATTGATAACAATCAGTTATTCATTCCACAAGCATATATTGAATACTTGTGAAGCCACACTGACAAGATGGAACACTGTACAGTCAGGAACTTGCCGATCTTTTTGGTGCTCCCAACAGCTAGGAAAGTGGTAGGCACTCAATAAACATTTGGTCAAGGAATGGGTAAGTGAATAAATGAATCAACAAATGCCAGGCACTGGGCCTAGCTAAGCTCCAGGACTACGGAGCTCAAAGTGGTAGGAGTATTGGATGGGAAATGAGGTTGGGACCATGTTCTGGGGGCTTAAAGAAGGTAGTGGCTAATCCTACCTGAGGTCAAGGAGGACCAGGAAAGAGGGCCCGCAGGAAGAGGCGCTAACGCTCACTGACTCCTTAGACCAGACCTCTCACCCGCTCTTATGCACATACTTGGACAATGCCCTAATGGCCATTCCATCTAAACATGGCATTGGCTCTATCCCTAATGGGTTTTCACAGTCACCTGTGAAGTGCCCCTATCATAAATGAGAAACCTGGAACTCGGCAGACTTGTAAATTCTCTAATGTCACCCCCCTAGTTAATGGCAGGTCTTTCCACTCAGAAGGTATTTCTGTTAAGAAAAAAAAATCACATTTCTTTAACTAATATGCAACCTAACATGAAAGTATAATCCAGATACAAAAGCGAGGTCTGGCAGGAACACCTTAAGAATCATTCCTCCTCTGTTCAAACCGAGAAGCCACAGCCGTGGGTCCCTCGTCTCTCCTGGTGTTGCTGGTGACTTCTCAGGTGCCCTAGGCATCCTGATTGTGTCCTGGGGCTCCGGTGAGTCTGCTTACACTGCGTGAGAGGAAGTCACAGGGGGTCTGTCCCTGAGGGGGCCACCCTCACTCCAGGAAAGGCCAATTTCCTTCTGCGTCAGCCTCTTCCTGAGCGTGAAGAACCACCGGGGCCACTGGGCTGAAAAGACTGAGAGCTTTGGAGTCAGACAGGTCTCTTCCAAGTCCCAGTTCTGCCATTTTCCAGCTGTGTAAGTTGGGCAGGTTCCTCACCATCTTTGACCCTCAGTTTCCCCCCATGGAAAATGTTGTCCTTAGGAAGACATTAAGATAACACCTAGAAACCCAATTAAAGTGATGATTATGGCTGTAATTCAGTTATGTCAGAAGGGGCTGGGGGCCCCCAGCCCAACCCTCTACTGTCACATGCAAAAATTAAGGCCTGTGGAGCATGTGTTTCCACACAGGTAAGGCTAGGAAAGAAAATAGTCTCTTTTTATTTTTGGTTTCTCTTTAAATTTTGCTGTTATGAACTGGGTTGACTCCAGGTTTTCTGGTGCAATCATGGAATGGAAAAAGTCAACTTTTGTCTTCCAAGTGGGTCCTCCTGTGACATCTAGCACCCTGTCCCACAGCTGTGCAGCTCTACTCCTTCAGAAGTTGCTGCCACATGCCCTTCCTTGCCTCTTTGCAAACATTTTAAGGGCCCAGGAATTTTTGGAAACACTGACTGGGGAATATTCAGGGCCCCTTAATCTGCAGCTGGCTTTAATCAAGTAGTGATGGACCCATATCTGATGGGGCTTCCCAGTCTCTCTCCTCCCCACTTGGCCCCTTCAGGTCCCATCATTTCTGGATCTCATTGACCTTTCTACTCTCTTTTTCCGCCTTGTTCTCCACCTCTCATGCCCACCATAGTGCTTGGCCCAGGGAGGTATCTCTAATTTTGAGGGTGGGGCAGAGTAGTGGGGGCAGAGAGCCCTGTTCCTCATCATCAGGTTTTGTCAGATTTTGCTATGCTCCAAGTCCTCTTAGGCTCTGGGAAAGACTTAGTCCAGAGTCCTTGATGCTGTTTTGTGGCCCTGCCACATCCCTTCCCAGAAACACTGAGCACGAGTGGTGGGGCGGCTGCATCAGGATCTACATCACCATAGCAGCCAAGCAATGAGCTTGGCAGCTGCTGTTTAAAGGGGCTCACCTGTGACGCTGCTGCAGCCGCTCTTTCTGGCCGTGGCCTACTTTACCCATCACAGTAACCAGGTGAGATGAGTATTTCTAACTTCACATTATGATAGAGGAAGCTGTCCCAAATCACAAAACTACTAGGTGGCAGAGGTATGAATACCAAAATGTGGTTCTTTCTGCTGCACCAAAATGGCTTTTGATTGAATATGAGAGATTTATGAAATAGAGGTGACCTTAGCCTAATGGTAGGGCCTCTAGGCTGCTCTGTTTTTATTGGTTAATCAATAAAATGGTCTAAGCATACACAGAAAGTCCGTGTGCTTAGGAGCCTGATACGGGGTAAACTCACTGTGCAGAAGTTAAACTAACAACACTTTTGGTAACATATGAGCATCTGTCAGTGGCATAGATTGATTGCTCTAGTCCTAGTGAACTTAAAAATATCAGGTGTTTGAATTCAGGAAGGTACTAGAATATTACATCTGGAACCTACTTCATAAGGGGATTAAAAGGGATAACATCAAAGGTGCTTCCGGATTCTGGCATTCCACAATTCTAAATCCTACAGATACCTGCTATGGCATTACATCTTAATTAAAAAGACACTGAGGTCCAACGAGTTCCTAAGAACAATGTGGGGTAGAACAGAGGGTTGGGGCTGGAGTGGGAGGGAGAAGAGCATCATAAACAACTAAAGTTGGTCCTGGAATAAAGAAAGTTCAGATATTTTGTCCAGAAAGAAGAGGCATGAGATCATATACAGTAGAAAGAGACCCACAGGTGAACGGTTGGGCTAAAATTATAATGGGAAAGATTAATAGTACTAAGGGCAACTTTTCTGGGGTGCAGGTTTGAGAACAATTTACAGAGTCTTGATTTTTTTAGGCACCTATAAGAAACACCATCCCCCTTCTTTTCTAGGGCAGCTGACATGACGGTCAGAGCAGAAGACACGAATGGGAACCCTGGAGTTCCTGGGAGCTGGCAGGGAAGGGGGGCTCCATGTGCTGAGCAGCAGTGGGGCAACTGGCGGTGGGCTGGGCTAGAATGATGCCCTCCTGCCCCAGCTCCCCCCGCCCCCAGGGCCTCCCATCATGGGTCCAGTTTGGGAGAGTCCCTGGGCACTCTTCTTCAAGACTTTGCCTCCTGCTGAAGCTCAGAGCTTTATCTACCAAGCAGATTCCTACAGAACATTCAAACTGTCCAACAAAAGATTTTAAGGCGTAATGAAAAAGACTGATGGTGCTGGGGAGAATGACATGGTAGAGAAAGGATAAAATATCTACTCCTATCAAGGGAGGCCAAATAAAACCCTGTGATGTGAGAGCCAGCTTCTAATCTGCCTCTTCTATGGCTTTTATTTTAAACCACATTTTTTTTTTCTGCTCCCCACCCCCACCATGGCAAGCCCATTTGTAAATCCCAATACATCCCCAGAGCCAAAGACAGAATCATCTGAGCACAGGGGACCTCCACTCGCAAGTGGGTTGACTTGGTGCAGTGACAGACAAGGACAGGGTGTGGGAGACAGAATCATGTCTCCCAAAGATAGCCACGGACCTGTGAATATGTTACTTTACATGGTCAAAGGGACTTCGCAAATATGATTAAGGTTAAAGATCTAGAGAGGGGAAGAGTATCCTGGATTATCCAGGTGACCCCAGGGGTCTTTAAAGTAAGAACATTTTCAGGTGTCAGGGGCCCAGAGAGATGGCAGCATGAGAAAGACTCAGCCTGCCGTCCTGGCTTTGAAGACGGAGCCAAGGCATGCTGGCGGCCTTCGGACTTGGAAAAGGCAAGAAACCGTTCCTTCCAAAGCCTTGGCTTTAGCCCATTAAGGCCCATGTCAGACTTCTGAACTGCAGAATTACAGGTACATTTGTATTGTTTAAGCTAACGAGTTGGCGCTAATTTGTTAGAGCAGCGCTGAAAATTAATGCAGCGTGAGAGTAGAAACTATGTCTGATGCATTTTTCTATTCCTTATTCTCTGTAGGATGGTGAGCACATGTATGAGCTCAGTAAATATTTTCAGAGAAAGAATAAGAAGGAAGGAAGGAAGGAAGGAAGGAGAGAAGGGGAGAGGCAAGGGAGGAGGGGAGGGAGGGAGGGAGGGAGGAAGAAGGGAGAATTTGGGTTTGGCCAAGAGTATGTGTTAAGAGGCTCTATGGCATTCACTTTTTCCAATAATACTCTTTGAAACTCCACGTACCCAGCACTAAGCCATAATGCTAGTGGGGAGACGGGGAGGGTACACGTATAGAACACTCCCTCAGGAGGTTCCCACCTAGTGCACATATGAACCTGCACAAGCAGGTAGGACCCTGGGCACATGCCCCAGACCTCAGAGGAGGACACGGAGGAAGGCAGGGCCCAGGGTTCCCAGTGGCTGTTGGCTGGAGGCTGCCCAGTGCCTTGCCATGTGAGTCTCTCCAGAGGGTAGCTGACAGCATGGCAGCTGGATTTCCTCAGAGACAGCCAGAGAATGAGAGGGAACAACAGAGAAAGTGTGCTCCAGAAAGACGCCAGACTTTTGTGTCCCAATCTTGGAATTGACGTTCCTTCACCTTTGTTACATTGATTCCACAGGAGTAGGTCGCTAGGTTGAGCCCACCCTCCGGGGCAGGGTTAGTCACAGACATGAATGCCGGGAAGAGGTAGAGGCTGCCTGTGAGGGTTGGGCAGCCTTACTCTTCTCCAGAGAGTCGAAGAGAGGGCTTCTCTGAAGGCAGCAGGCAGGGGAAGTGGACAGAGCCCAGCCTCCTTCTTCTGGTGGTCACAGCCTGCCTGCTCTGTGTCACAGTCCCTGGGGACATTTAGGAAGGCACTAACTAGTTAGTAGTGATGTTGCCATGGTTGACAAAAATCTCTATTGGGCAAAATCTCAGAGCATCTTAGTCTAGGAACTTCCTAGCAAGCAGAACACATGGATGGGTATAGGAGGGGGAGAGGGCTGCATGTTTTCTTGGGCTATTGATATTTTATAGGAAAGAATATTAGCTCAAGAATGAGAACTTGGGGGTTTGAATTCACGTGGTTGGTACGACTTTACATGGGTTACCTAAACTCTATGAGCCAGTTTCCTCATCTATAAAATGGACATCTGCCTGTGGTGTGGCCTTTGAAATACTCTGTGGTCACTTGGGAGCTTTTGAACACACTTCCCATCTCTGGGCAATTTCCCTAATGCCTATTCTCCAGAGAAACTCATTATTACGGCTTCTCTTGCAGCTCTGGGGCAGGTGTGTCGTGTAGACTCAGCCAACCAAATGGCCTGTGAGAGATGCTGAACTCAAAGTGCTCTCATAGGAAAAGGGCATCAGAAGAAATGAATAGTTTGGAGACTGGTGCCAGTGGCACTGGCTCTCAGAGGCCAGGTGGTTCGTGTCCCAGCCCAGCACCGGTTCTGATCACGATCACTGGGTGTTGTGATGTGCTGTGCGCCTGTGCTCAGGGAGGCACAGCCCCGGGGGCACTGAGGGAGCATTTCCGCCGTGTGGCTTGGGCGTGGTTCCTGGCGTGCCTGGAGACTCAGTGAGCTACCTAGAATCACAAATTAAATACCACTTCTGCGTAAACTATCGAGAATGCACTGCTTTAGCAACTGAGAGTGTTGGCTGATCCACTCCTTTGAAGTGTATCATGGAGATAAGATAATATATGTGAAGCACTTCACACAATGAAGTGGTGGGCTTTTCATATAGTAGGCACTAAGCAAATGGTAGCTGTTTATTTTATTACCGTGTTTTTCTGTCAATGTCACTAAGGTACCTCATGAATGGAAGTCAGTTCCCAGCTACATTCTTATACTGCAGACCAGGGATCTCAACACTGGTTTTGCCCCCACGGGGTGTTGGACAATGTCTGGATACATTTTTGGATGTCGCACCTCGGGGTGGAGAGCTCCTGGCAGTTAGTGGGTAGAGGCCAGGGGAGCGCTCAAATCCTGTACAGCACAGCCCCTACAGCTAAGAATTATCTAGGCCACTATCCAGTCACCAGTGCTGAGGCTGACATACCCTTCCACAGACTCAGAAGCATAAGGAAACCTAGCCACCCTCCCCTCTGCCCACAACAACCTCAGTTTTTCCAGGATTGGTTCCAGCAGAGAATTCCCAGATGAAAGAGCACAAGAGTGCAAATTTAATCACATAATTCCATGTCCCTGGCAAGTACTACCAAGGTTCTGAGAGCAGGACATGAAATGGTACAGGTTTTCATAAATGCATTCCCCATGTCCTGGTTTGAGAAGGAATTAGGAAAAAAAAAATTAAGGACTAGCTCGATTTCTGCTTGGTTGGCCAGTAAAGTTGGGAAGTTTCTTTGTTTGATTTGGATGGTGCTGTTTTAATTTCTGGGGTTTCCTGTGCCAGGGATCTTGCTATTTCCCTCACAGACTGTAAATCTATATTATGCCCACATACAGCAATATAGAGTCTCTGTGAAGTTAGGCACTTTTATTAGTGCACAGCAAATTGAAACATAAAACATTAAATAGGCTGTTTCTCTTAACCACAGCTACGGGTTGAGCACACGGCCATGCTGCTCTTCAACTTTGTAATGACTTCGGCTCATTCCAAGTGGAAAATGTGTCCAAGAGAAGAAAAGTGCCATGTAGTACCAGTGGGACCCCTCTAAGTTTCTTTCTCTCCCTGGACCTCAGTTTTCTGTTGGTAAAAGGTAGAATAAGTGACCCTTAGGATCCTTGCTGATTTCTGGAGTTCCTAGGGGTTGCCAAGTGCCCAGGCCCCTCCCTAGAGGGAGTCTTCTTAGGAATCTGTTGGAGCATTGCACAATCCAGCCTCAAATTCAAGGCCATGACTTTTTGTCTGTACATAAACCAAGGTCACCTCCACCTGCCAGGGTGCTCCTATGAAGGACACGGAGGGCAAACTGATTGGTTGTTTTTGGTTCAAGCACTCAGCAGTGGCAAAGAAGGGATTCTGGGAAACAGTGGTGCAATCGTGCCTACAAGCTTTATCTTTGCAATTGAGTTCTCATACTCCCAGCAAGGTTTCTGCTTTTCAGTTAAGATTCTTATAGCCCAGTGTGGTTTCAGGCCCTCTGATAGGTCACAATCTCCCTCCCTGAGAGGAGAAATGGTGCCTGATTCATTTCCATGTGCTCCCTCATTTAGGACCTTGTATGTGTATATATGCATAAATATTTTTTTCTTTTCAGAGCAATATTTATATTTTATTTAAACAATTTCTCTTTTAATAAACATTTTTATTGAAGCAGACAATGTAAAAGTACACGAATTATAAGAGTACAGTTGGAGGAATATTCACAAAGTCCTCTACCCTAAACAACCATTAATATATTTTCTTCCCAAATAGATTTGACTATTATGGACGTTTCATGCAAATGGAATCATATAACATGTGCTCTTTTATGACTAACTTCTTTCACTCAGCATAACATTTCAAGGCTCATCGTGTTGTGTTAGGTATTAGAACCTCATTCCTTTTTATTGCTGAATAATAATTCATCATATAGATACACCACATTTGCTTATCCATTCACCAGTTGGAGGACATTTGTGTTGTTTCCACTTTTTGGCTACTAGGAATAATGCAGCTGTGAACATTCATGCAGAAGTTTTGTGTGGTCTTATGTTCTTAATGCTCTTGGGTATATACCTAAGAGTGGAATTTCTGGATTTTAGGATAACTCAGTGTTTCATTTTTTGATGAATGGCTAAGCTGTTTTTCAAAGCAGCGGCACCATTTGACCTTCCCAAGAGCATTGTCTGAGGATTCTCCCTTCTCTGCATCTACATCTCACCTGGTATTGTCTGTCTTTTTGATTCCAGCTCTCTGTTGTCAGTTGAATTATACTCCCTACCCCCAAGTTCATATTTTGAAGTCCAAGCCCCCAATATCTCAGAATGTGACTGTTTTTGGAGATAGGGGCTTTAAAGACATAGTTAAGTTAACATGAGGTCCTGGGAGTGGCTTCTAACCCAACATGATTGGTGTCCTTATAAGAAGAGGAAATTTGGACAGAGGAATAGAGGGAAGACCACGTGAAGACAAGACGACAACCACCTCCAAGCCAAGAGAGGGGACTCAGAAGAAAACAACCCTGAGGATATCTTGATATTGGACTTCTGGTCTATAGAATTGTGAGAAAATTAATTTCTGTTGTGCAAACCATCCAGTCTGTGGTACTTCATCTTAGCAGCCCTAGCAAACTAATATACTAAAATTAGTATTATATTATATTATATATCCTAATAGAGGATGTTAAGTGGTATCTCATGGTAGTTTGATGTGCATTTTCCTTAATGACTGATGACACCTTTTTCTGAGCTTTCTGGCCAATTGAATATCTTCTTTGAAGACATGTCTAGTTGGAACTGTTGCTCATTTTTAAATTGAGTTACCTGCCTTTTAATTATTGAGCTGTAATAATTTTTAAATTTATTTAAGATACAAGTCCCTTATCAGAAATATGATTTGAAAACATTTTCTCCTGTTCTGTGGGTTCTCTTTACACTTTCTTGATGGTAGAGTTTACAGGACAAAAGTTTTAAGTGATGTAAACCAATTAATCAATTGTTTACTCTTTTCACTTGTATTTTTGGTTTTGTATCAAAGAAATCAGTGGCCCATTTCACAAAGATTTGTTCTTGTGTTGTCTCCAAGAATTTTATAATTTTAGCTTCTTTATGCTTAGGTCTATAATTTACTTTGAGTTGAATTTTGTATATAGTGTGGGTGGATATCCGGTTGTCCGAGAATGATTTGTCAAACTTTGAACTATTTATTTTTATTTTTTGGGGGAAAGTTAAAATCAATTTTGTATTCCTAAGGTGTGTATATCTTTGTGTGTGGGGGGGGTGGAGGTATTGTTCTATTTGGATTGTTAATATGCTAATTTTGTTTAGAATTTCCCATCTTATATTTTTAAGTGAGATGGCCTGTTTTTCCTGTATTATAATTTTCTTGTTAGTTTCTGTTATCAGCGTTATATTGGCTTCATGAAATGAGTTGAGAAGTGCTCCCTCTTACACTAACCTCTGAAAGGATTTGTATACGATTGTTTTTATTTATTTCCTCCTTACATGTTCAGAAAAATTTGCCAATGAAACCACCTTGTCCTGAAACTGTCTTTTCAGATTTTTTTCTAGGAATGTTTTAAGTTATAGACTCAATTTTTAAATAGATACAGGATCATTGACATTTTCTATTTCTTCCTTTATCAATGTGGCAAGTGGTGTTATTTTTTAGAAATTTGTCCATTTCTCCCTACATTTTCTAATTTTTTTATGTAAAATTATTTTAAATCTTTTAACTTTTGCACAAACTATAATGTTGTACCCTTTTAAATTTCCATGTTGGTTATTTGTATCTTTTTTCTCTTCTTTTATTGATAAGTCTTGCCAAGGGTTTACCTATCTTACTAATTTTTTATAAGGATCATCTTTTCATTTTATTTTTTCTGTTTTACTTATGTTTTATATTTTATTAGTTTTTGCTATTATCTTTATAATTTTTCTCCTCTGTTATCTTCAGATTTAATTTTCTGCCCTTTTTCTGATTTCCAGAAAAGGACGCTTATATCGATTTTTAGTTTTGTAGCCTTTTCAATATATGCAATTAAAGTTATACCTTTCAGCATCCCACTTGTTTTTTAAATTTTTTGGTTTTCATGATCACCTAATTCAAAATAATTTTATAATTTTTTTGTGATTTAGTCTTTGAACCATGAAGTGTACCCCTTAATTTAAAAGTGTACCACTTAATTTCCAAAAATTTAGGGATTTTTTCTCTCTATACTTTATTATTGATTTCTACCTCATTTTTCTAGTTATAGTGAGAAAACATACACTGAATGATATTAACCTTTGAAATTGTGCTTGCTTTGTAGCTTATCATATGAACAAATTTAGTAAATATTCCACTAACATTTGCCACAGGTGTGTACACTGCAGGCACTGGGGACAGAGTTCTGTCAATGAGGTCATGTACGTTCAGTCTGCCGTTTAAAAATTTTGGCCGATTTTTCTGCCTGCTAATCTGCTTCTTACCTTAACACTCAGTCCCTAATCTCTGTAATTGGTTTTAATTATGCAATTGATTTTTAATTGACAATTAAAATGTGGTTTCAACCATTATTATTTTGTTTAAAATATTGTTTCATTTTTCAAACTGCTTTTTTGTTGTGCTTTGCTGTTTTGTTTTGTCTAGTTGTACACAATCTCACTTGTAGCAGGAGTTGTAACAAGAAGAGTATTGAGGAATGTGATAAATCTGTTGAAAAGCACAAAAATAACAACTTCTGTTAATCCTCTGGAGCTACCAGCTTTGGGATCCTCGATTTTGGTGAACAGTAATGACACTAAGTTCTTACTGGGCTCTGCTTTGTTCTTCCTGCATCTGTGAAACTACCATAGAAGCTGAAATACACATTACTGTCATCATGTCTTCAGAAGCTTATGTCTTCACGACATTCTCTTCTTCACCAGATTTTGGGATCACAGTGATTAATTTCTCATTGGAAGGATTAAATTTAATCCGAAGGGAGAGGAGAAAAAAGAGTATGTTATGTTATTGATCATTTTCTCCAGATCAGAAATTCAAACTCATTATTTGCCAAAGGCTCATTTTCCTGATTTGTCAATTGGTTTACTTGAAAAGTCTTGGGAAGACTTAAGCCTACTTTGCAATCTTTAAAAAGTCATCACTGTGGACAGAAAACAGGTACATGGAAATAAATATACAATTCAGGGATGTGATGTTTGAGTACTGGAGATCATTGTATCCTGGAAAATTGAGACCATCTGGCTGCTGTAAGTATATAAACTGCCCTCTACAAAACGTGCTGTCAGAAGAGCGCTATATCCCGGGTGGCCCCACCGCATTTCACTGTCTATGAGAATGTGACCTGGAAGATGATGGCATGAACAAGCTCACAGGGGAAAAGACAATAAACTGAAGGAGCCGCCTGAACTGTATTTATGTCTAGTAGTAATGGAAAACATGACTGCTGTTCAATTACTTGGAAGAAAAGCCACTGCTGCAGAATTGAATCCTTTGTTCCCCGCAGTGGTATCACAGAGCAGTGGAAAGAGGACTAAATTCAGGTGAGAGCAGGGCCCAGTTCAGATGTGACTGCTCCTCTGCTCTGTGCTCTAAGGAAATCCCTGCCCCTCTAGGTGTTAGTTCCTCATCTGTAAATAAGCTAGGAGCAGCTTAGAATCTGCACGTTCAAGCCAGCTGAGAATCCGCACGTTCAAGAAATAGCAAAGCTATGGAAGGGCTAAAATGTTTGAGTATCTTTGAGAACATTTTCCCAGCCATAGGTTTCATTCCAGTGTTTTCAGTTTAGCTGGAAACAGATGCCATTTTTAACATGGTTTGCCATATTTCAGCCGTATAGTTTGGCCACCAAAAAGTGAGCTATGTTTATTCCTGTGTCAAAATGAAGGATCTTAGGCTGCTCTCAAGGGATCACTGGTGTGGGCTCCCATTCTCACTCCTGGCCTATCACATCTCTCCTTGTTGCCTACGTCGTGCTATTTTGGGTAGAGCAGCCCCTCAGAGCACACTCCCTGTTCCCATGCCACTCCCAATTTGCTCCGATGGTGCTTGGGATACAGGGTTCCAGCAGGGCTCTTGAGTGGCACGGGGCATGTTCATGCCGGCAGGCATGGTGGGGCAGTGTGGTATCCACAGTGCTGGGGATCGGGCTTCCAAAGGCTGTAGTGATGGTAACAGCTTCTAAAGGAAGGAAAAGAAGCTGGTTCCTCTTACCTCTGCCTAAAGGAGAGCTGAGAACTGGGAGTCGAATTGCAGTGGACAAACGCTTCAGAGAATACATGACAGGAAAACCATGTGGTTCTTACCCATGTGTAAGGACCAGGGAAGTGATGCTGGGAAGCTCTGATCCACTCCTTGCACCCACCTGGAGACCATCACTGCCTCACTCAGAGGGAGACACTGCTTTTTTAGGTCTAATGCCCGTGTCATAGCTGCCTCCCCATTCCTAGTCCTGTGGTCATCCTGGGTGACTTCATGAGTCCTCTGAGTGACCATCTGTTCTTTGGCCTTTGGTTTCTTCCTCCTCCTCCTCCGCTTAGTGGCTGTATCTGCCTCTTTCCTCTCAGCACATATTCCTCAGCATCACTGGGTGCCACTCCATGTCAGAGACCTGAGGCCAGCCGCCTGGGCTCCCGGACTTCTAGCCTGCTTTTTCTCACCGCGCCCACGCCACTGTTGCCCAGACCTCCGCGTCTTGATCCTCCTGCCTCATCCCATCTATCGGCTCCCTTTTATTTCTTTATCTACCCGGCCTGTCCTTGGTTGCCAAACACTTGAACAACTCTGTAACTAAGACTCTCTATCTGTAGGTGACTTATTTTACTGCCGATCTAACTGAAGACTGTCCCTTTGTTTCCATCAAGAAAAATAAGACAATCTGTGTAATATCCCCCAGTTTTGATTCCCCACGCATAAATTTATCCCTGGTGTCATCTGTCTCCACCTTCTTCCATTCAGCCTAAAGGGATTTGCTCTATCAGCTTAGGCATTCCTTAAAACATAATGAGGAGGAAAGGAAGACAAGAAAAAGAAAAGAAAAAATAAAGCAAAACTAAATAAGGAGAGAAGAAAGAAAGGAAAAAACCCATTCTTGATTCCAAATTCTCCAGTAGCTACCACCTTCTTCTTCTCTTCTAAGTGCATCCCAAGCTGAAGTATGTTCCCGACACCTCTTCTACAGTCATTCCTTCAGTTCAGCCAGTCCTGGAAATGGCACCCGTGGAGTACTGACACGTGCCAGGCATTGTGCTAAGTGCTGGGAACTCAGAGTTGAAGGTGACGTGGGGATTTTCTTAGGTAGCTTATGGTTTTGGTAGAGGGATCAGTCATGCACAATTATTATAACACACCATGCCTGCTGCTGTGGCAGAGATAAGCTCTGCGATGGCAGCAAGTCAGGAGAGTGTGGGAGTAGAAGGCACATGCTGACCCTTAACTGTGAGGACAGCCTGCACGAGGAGCAGCTTCATGCTGTCAGAGCAGGGATGCCAGGCAGGGAATGTTGACTCAAGGCTGATGAATCAGACTGCTCGTGGCCGATCAGGGGGTACTCTGTAGGCCAAACAAGCATATTCATATTTTACACCCCTCCCTGAAAGTACAAGTTCACAAGCACTCCTAGAGGCAGGGAAGAGCTCTGAGTGCATCAGAGGGTTTCTGTCCTCCCTCTTGACAGAACTTTTCCAAGAGTCTAGTTGGGCTTCGGCATTTTTTCCACAGATGGGGAAGGGGAGAGTGTTGTGTAAGCACATGAGACTAGGGCAGAGAACTTGGGGCAAGGAACCCTGAGCTAGTTAGTTGAGCTTGGACATGGGCAGCCAGAACGGCCTTAGCCCATCAGCCTCTGGTTGGAGACAGATACAGCAAGGATGGTTCAGTGGTCAAGGTCAAGATGATGTATTCCAGGAAACTGGCCAGGGTGGGCTGCGTGCAGCGGGACCTGTCCCTGGGAGTTCTGAGCAAAAATGCTTCTCCCTCTGTCCTCTCCCCCCACTGCACTCCTTTCATCTCCTCCTTCCTCAAAAGTGACTTGATCAGAGGTGGTGGCTGAGTTGAGCAGAGCTGTGCCAAGCAGGGAGGCTGGGGGTCTCTCATCCGGTCAAGTGACATACTCTCTGGGTCCTATGTAAGGACAGCCTGGCAGCCCTGCAGACACAAGCTTTGCCAAATGAATGGGTCTTTGTGTGGATTTAAAAAAGATACCCTTTCTGGACTTAGGATGTGCAAGCTGTGGTCTTGATTTCAGCTCCTTCCCCTCAGGTGGGGGCCTCGTGCAGGACACAGTCTGACACAGGGCAGCAGCCCCAGGGCCTGGGACTTTGTCCCCAGTTGAAAAATCCCTATCACAGCTGTAGGGTTTGGAGAGCCTCTCTTGCCCCAGCCCGAGCCTCCTCCCCGCGGTCACTGTGGGGTACTTCTGTTCTGCCCTGCTGGCGTGGGCATATCTGCAGGTAGTGCACCAATATGCACAAGCCCACATAGAGGGCTAAGAATCTGGCTGTTAATTCATGCATTGTTTTTTTGTTTCTGCTTTGCTTTTGGTTGAGCAGGACTGATGACTGACCTCTCTTCCTTCTGCTTAGAGGATTTTATTCCCTTTGTTTTTATCTCTCAGGATGGGGGGACAGGGCCAAGAAAAGCATTGGCCTGCCGGAGTAGGGAAAACTTCTACAGACTGTTGTTAGGACTCTATCCCCTTGGAAGATAATAAAGTTATGTTGCTTATGGTTAGAGTTATATTCCAAGTCCATTTTGGTTTAAAATGTACAAGAAATTAGAGATAATTTCTGGTGGTTCCTAAGACCTGACAAGAGGAATGCTTTCTTTGAGAAGCACCTGTCCCCTGAGGTAAGAAAAAGCAGCTGAGCCAGTGCTATCAGACCCTCCCCTGCTGACCGAGACTTCAAAGGAAATGATCCAGTCAGAGACAAATGAATAGAGCAGGGCTGGGGCCAAGAACATGGGGGGCTACGGTAGGGTCCCACTTGTTTATGTGACAGAGGCCGGTAGGAGTGGACCCCTCCTGGCTTCTCTTGGGGAAACAGCAGCTTAAAGTATGATGAGGTGCACAGCAGCCCCCAAATCACAGTTCAGGGGGGCGTAAATATCACCTCCATCTTCAACACACTGGGGGAGAAATGCTCAGACCTCAAGTGTCCTCCAAGCCGGGGTCCAGGATGGGAGAATAAAGGAACAAGCAATTGGTATATAACTTCTATCTTTTCCCTTTTTATATACATGGTGTGCAATTGTTTCTTTGACCTTTAAAAACATTTTTAAATGCCTATTGTTCTGAGACCACCCAATTCTACTAAGCCAACAGGAGAGACTAGAGGATTTGGAAAAAACTGGTCTTTAGATCCTCAAGCTAGTAATAAAGCTATGTTGCTATACAAATTGGGGACACAGCAAAACGACTCTGTGTTTTGCTCCCTAATGACTGGACATGTATCAGCTCCCCATAAAAAAGAAAGAACATTTCGATATGATGCCTGTGATTAACAGTGATAGTGGTAATGATGTGGCTTAAAGAAAACGTAAAAAATGGAACCTGTAAAGCTTTAGATTTAAGACATACTGAGATATCTTGCTTAAGCCCTTTAGAACTTGACAGACACGCTGCTGTATGTGGGCTGTGTCCTAGATCCCTGACTAATGAGCATTCGTGGGAATCACTAATCTAAGCCTGGGAATGTCTGAAAAGGCTGATTCTCACCATTCAGAAATGTTCAGAGACTTTCGGGGTCAAATTTCTTGTTGAGATAAAATGCTGTGTTATCATCATTCAGTTTTCTGTAGTAGCCATATTCCAACTATTCATAAGAAGAAGAATATTGTTTATGATATTGGTCAGATGCCTAATTTTGTGCAGTACATGGTGGGCCTACACACAGTAGATGGACAATATATTCTTATTTGCCAATGTAGCTCTTTTGAGTGGAAGGAAAGAAATTTTGAAATTGATGGCATGCAAGGAAATTCCTGGTGTAATCTGCTATCTGA
Source organism: Manis javanica (assembly GCF_040802235.1). Classification (NCBI taxonomy): domain Eukaryota; kingdom Metazoa; phylum Chordata; class Mammalia; order Pholidota; family Manidae; genus Manis; species Manis javanica. Next base: position 229,340,232 of record NC_133156.1, on the reverse strand, counting down.
AGGTGCCCGTGACAGGTTTCAGCTGTTTAGTTTCATTCACTGAAGACTTCCAAAGTTATGGCAATGAGCTAGATGTAATTGTACATTATATTTGCATAACATGTTGCTTTATAGTTTATACACATATTATTTAATTTAATTAAATTCTTAGGACAATCCTGTGAAATAGTTCCTAACTCCACTTTTTAGACAGGAAATCAGGGAGACGAAGGGGCTAACACAACCAGCAGACTCAACACCAGTTTGTTTGTTTGTTAATTTCTTATCATGTGCTCCTTCTGCGTCGCTGCTATTAGAGATCTAGGCTCTAGTTCAAGAGGAGCTATGCCTTAGCTGGGTGGCCCTAAATCAGTCACTTGCATCTTTGGTCTTGGCTTCCTGATCTATGAAATCAGGTGATCAATATCTGTTTGAATAATCTTAGACCCACAGAAGGAGTCAAAGAAAGGCTATGGCATTAGTGTTTCCATTTCAGTGCTAGGAACATACAAAATACAGAGCATTCTTGTGACTGTTTTTTTTTCTATCTGCTACCAACTTTCTATAAAGTTACCCAGAATCCTCTTGTGCTTTCAGCAATCTCTGATCACGACTCCTTAGAGAGGTAGAACAAGTCTTGGATTCTTAGTTTAGGTTTTTTCTATCTATATTAAAACCTGTCTTCATCTTTTCCTATGGGTTTATTTCTGCATTCTGGGTCTACCTCTGAGCTCATTCCCCTGCTACATAGCCTCATTCTTCAGTCAGATCTCTGGTTTTTATCCAATCTCAAGTCTTACCTCGATATTTGATTCTAGACTCCACCATGACCTGTTTTCTCACTACTATTACCTCATCGTTCTGGTCCTGATAGGTACCTGGTTCATGCAGCCAATTACTGGCAGCACAACCATTGGTCTTTATGAACTTTGGACTTTCTGCTTAATTGATGAGTACAGAGAGGTGTCTCTCTCTCTCTAAAATCGTTCTTCCCACTTGAAAGGAACACAAGAATCTCTAACACAAATGTTATCAGTTGGAAACCATTATGCTGAATAGCTCTGTCTACCTATTGTCTTCTTGTCTTCTGCTGTCCCAGATGCAGTCAGAACATGTGGAGCAAATGCCTTCTCTGCCCAGACCCAGGTGCGAGGGACTCTGCCTTGAGGGAGGTGCCTCAGATGGCAAGGGAGGTCCAGTGAGGTGACTGTGGGGAAAGTGATTTGCAAACATTCCAGTGAGGATGGCTTCTCTTCTGGATGGCTAGGCTACTTCGGCTGTTTGTTTCTGTGCAATGAGAAATGTGTTCTATTAAATGTCATCTTGATTCACAGAGCAATCACTAGCCTACCAGCCAAACTGCTTACAAGCATATAAGTTGACTAAGTGGCTCCAAGAAAGGGGACAGGTTTGAGCCTAGCCAGTGGTATTTTTGCAAGTGTAGTAACCCAAAGGAAAGTCTGTTGGTGACTTTGTGATTAACTTGGGATTTTTCTTGGTTAAAAAATATATCTCTTGTTGATACCCTCTCAGAAAAGGTTAACAGTACACGCACACAGTAATGTAAACTGAGGAAACACATTCACCCTGCCCAGTCTTGAAGCTCTCTATATTTGCAAGAGCCCAAGAATCTGTCAACTTTCCAGAGGCATGGGCCAGAGAATTAGAGGTGACCCTATCCATTTACCCTCTCTAGGCAGGAGCATTCTGGGAATACAGAGACTTGGATTCTATAGCTGTTATAAGAATGGCTAAGTCCCTAATTTTGGGGGGACTTTGGTTTCTTCATCTGTAAAATGGTGGTTGAAAAAATTTGGCACAGGAGAGATTTATAGCTTCTTCTCGCTCTAAACTTTTACAATTTTTGGCTTTCTTCTCTCCTTTTTGTGAAAGTATAACTTTCTGTATTCAGAAATAAATTCTGTATCCCTCACCTCTCTCTGCCAAGGGGGCTGGGCAGAGTCTCTCCCCACTTGGGGAACCCACTATATAAACAGATGTTTGGCCAGAGCCACCTGACATCAGATAATTCCAGATACAAAAACATACCTTTTCTGAACTCTAAAAAGGTAGCTATTAAGACAACCATATGCTTGAGAAGGACTCACTCAGGATGCTACAGATCACATTATAACTAGATTTTCTGAATATTTAAATCAAATTATTTCACTAATTATGGATGTCTGACATTTCACCTCCAAGTGAACTGTGTAAGGTGGAGTTGAGTCCGTCCAAGTTTGACCTTTCCCATCTCTAAGGAATTAGTATATGTCCTTTAGCCTAAGCGCTGATCACCCTTGTTTCACCTCCCCTTCTCTCGCTCAGGTGGACCCTTCATGTCTGCAGTGATCTCTTGGAATGAACCAGCTCTCACCTCCTGCAACATCTCTGCCCCTGCCAAGCACATGGCAGAGACATGCACACTTCCCTTGGCAGATAAGGTTGCTACAGTGGTCCTTACAAGCTACCCAATTTATCTCACCTCCCACCTGCTTTGCTCATTTCCCAGCTCTCTGCGGGCTGTGTACACCAGCCCGTCCCCCTGGAGTAGACATAGTCATTGTTGATTTCTGCACTACAAGAGGGATTTTTCCCCTTCAGAAAAGAAAAGGCTGATCTCAAAAGGCAAGTGCCCCCAGAGCACAGTAGTGGTAATTTTCTCTTGGCACAACTCTGATAACAAGATCAAAGCCATAAAAGATCAAATTTTAGGCAGAGTCATGACAAGAAACAGAAGGCCCGCTTGAAGGAGTAACTGAAGGGAGATTAATAATGATCCTATTTATAGAGGAGTGAGCAGTGTTAAGGATGCTAGTAAGGGACGGTGACACTGAGGGATGGGCAAGAGTGGGCAGCCATCACCACCTTGAATCTGAAGGGCCGACAGGGGAAGAGGCTACTGCAATAGTGCAGATGGGCACCTGGCAGGAGCTGTGGTTGTCAGGAGGGCAGCCACACCCAAACTGTGGCCATGCCAGGAAAGAGCAGGAAATCAGTACCCCATCTCCCTCTGCCTCACCCTTGGACATCCTGCAGGCGGCCCTCCCCCCACAGCCGAACCCAACAGGAAGCCAGAAGGAAAGGGGTCCAGCGATGTATCCATAGGAGTTGGCCTCCTAGACACAGAGCTGGATGGAAAGGATGGAAAATAATCCTGAGGGTGCAAAAAGTGACTATCTGGTATAATCACTTTTTTGATTTTTAAAACTTTGCTTCTCATTTCAGTTTACTTAGACATTTCACATCTTGCTATATCCAAAATCTCTGAAAACCAATGGACAGGAAGCCTAAAGAGGGACCTACTTCTCTTTCCTTTTTAAAAAAAGCTTGCGTGTTTCTTGCAGAATGGTTTATTCATTAGTCTTATATTTACAGAGAGCTTTGTTGGGGAAATCAAAGAAAGTGAGGTATATAGATATTACAAGAGTTTTAAACAAATCTCTACCTGCCTACTGAGAACTCTCCCTATTCACGTAACGTATGACGCCTACTACAGCGGCTGATTGGAGTCAGATTGTATAAAGGGCCTTGAGCTTCTTGGTAGAATGTGCTGCTTGAATGCAAAGGTCTGTGTATGCAGTGAAATAATGACACGCAGTATCTATAATTTTAGAACATAAACTTGTTTTTACAATGGTACACCTCAGACATTTTTATCCCAGGATCCTCTCGGGACAGAAAGATGTGAAATCATTCCGCTGAGTAAGTTTCAGGAATGACTAGCCACCGTCAAGGTGAAAACAGCCTTAGCTATTATTCATTTCTCCCCAAAAATTTCTCTTGCTTTTCTCCCTCCCTCGCCACGTATCTACCTCACTCCTTCTCTTTTCCTCTCTTGTCTAAACAGAAGGACACACTTTTGACAACAAAGATATTAATGTATGAATTCAGCACCCTAGATAGATGTATCTTACTATTTGGGGGACTATTCCATAAGTTTATCTTCATCTGGAGTAAATTCATTTTCAAATTGGTGATTTTGAAGACTTCACACCATTCTTATTCTTTGATTAATTTTTAAGTTTCTTGGAGTTTCTGTTGTGTTCCCGTTTTACTCTGCTTCCTTTGGTTTTTCTCCGTGACCGTCTTTCATTATCTGTCTGTGTCACTTTGCTTGCATCCGGTCCCCAGTCCACTCACTTCCAGTGCCAAACTGGGTCTTAAAATGGCACTACGAGGATATTCCCTCATGTAAATATTGGGAACATTGCAGACGCGATCCCAAGCAGTGGCTGTCCAAGTCAAGAGAGAAAGTTCTGAACCTAAGGGGTTGGGAGGACAAAGGTAACAGCCCCATGACCAGGAAATGGGCTGTGCAGATCTCACGGCTGCCAGTGGTGTGCCCAAGAGCCAGTTTTACCACGTCCTTGCCAGCATTTAAAGACAGCTTTTAATTTCAAAATGATTAAGAGCAAACGCATTTCACTGAAAGTTGTCTTAGTTTAAGAATAAATTCGGTGTGACAAGTTGAAGGATGCCTTCAGTACTTGGGTGATTTGATATGACCTGGAGAAAATGGATATTCAGTGTCCATTTCTTTTCTCTCCCAAACAAAGTGCAGTTGTCAGATACCAGAATGTATTCATTGCTTTTAGAAATTTTGAAGTGATCTTAAACTCTGTGGACTTACCAGAGTCTGTACCCTAAATTCATTCCTTTGCCTTCTGAACTGCGGGGCTTTGATGGAGGAGGTCTCTGCTAACTGGAACTTAAGCAGATTTTGTTTCTATGATATATATCCTAGAGTTCTTTGGAACTTTGAGTCAGGGAAGTAGTTTCAAGTTATGATACTAAATATATGGCAATACGTACAGCCTCTGAGTCTCTTAGAGGGAAGGAATAGATATTTTTATTTCCCAGTTATAAAACATCCCAGCTGTTTGGTCATTGAATGTTATTGTGTCTTCAAAATCATTTATATCTCAACAGAATGTATCCTAGTTGTTACTTCTGAATAAGGACTGAGCTGGTGGTACTGAGAGTTATAAACCACATTCTCTTTACGTGCCCCAGAACTAGAACCTGTCAGACTAAGATATATGCACATATAAAATTTACAGCGGGATATTTGGGTGAGAGATAGGGGCAGTAGGGGATAAGAATGGAGATTTTAAAGACTTTTAAGATTGAGTGGTAAAGGGCATGGGATTCAGAATTCCATATTTCATTGACTTAGTGGCATAAAATCATTTTCCAGCTCATTCTTTGTGTTTTTGATCAATAGATTTCATTTCTACTCCCTGCTTACTACCATCCCCTCCACCATCTCACACTTCTCTGTTTGATTCAGAGTGTCCTTATTTATATATAAATAGAAAAGTGACATTCCTATTACTTTGGGTTCAGTTGTGGCTGATGGAATGCTTTCAATAAACTCCCTTTTCCCGCATCTTCTTTCATGTCCCTTCCCACGGTCGGCTGGCCTCTGCCCTCTTCTTCTGTGCCCAGTGGCACGACTTCTCCCAGCATCTCATCAGGTGGCATCTGTGAGGCTCCAGAACCAATGTGCTTTTCTTTTCAAAGTATGACAGATGCACTTGTGGGAATGTGAAGAAGGGCCCAAGGGTTTCTGAAAGGAGTCCTGACATAAACAAACACTGTCACATGACATTGCGCAGGACCATTTGTATCTGGATCTTAACTCCCAGACTTTACTGTTTTTCTTCTGCTCCTCCTAGGTCCCAGGCTATTCTGTAGATTCTCTTTCTTCTTGAATTTTCCATGTGGAATGGTGTCCCCTCCACTGTGACATCCTAATATCCTGCCCTGGACTGTACTGGGCTCTCCTGATCTCCTCTCCATCCAGCCTGCCCTGTGCCTTTGTCTCACTGAGCCTGGATTTTATAATATAGGACAGCTCAGCTCTGTTCAGCCCATACTGGAAACTTCTCCTTGGTTCCCAGTTTTCTGTTTACCTTTGATTCTGCCCTTCAGAGGAGTTATGGGAGAGCTTTGTGCTGGATCTTACTTCTATTTCCTTTGAAGCTTCTCTTTCAAAATTAATCTCTGTTTGGATTTTATAACCAAACTGACACATTCATGCACACTCTCTGTTTCCTATCCATGTCATTCATTGAGTCACAATTCTATATTTCATTGGCCTATGGCATAAAATTATTTCAACTCCTTCTTTATTTTATATTAATCTTTATAACCACTGATAGCTCATTAAATCATAACTGTTTATTATAATCATTTGTCTGGTTTTTATTATTAAAATTTGTATTCTCAAGTATCATAAATTCATTTTTACTTTGACACGCTTGCCTTCTGGCTTTGTTTATCATTCAACGTGTTGCATCCAGAACCAGAAAAAAACTCAGTACTCTCCAGAATCCTCAAATCTCTGTGTTACAGCATTTCTGGTAATCCATCTCCAGGAGGTGAGTTAAGGAAAGTTACCCATCTCATCTGATGCGTGTTGCCTGTTGAGGCCTGGACATAACAGATACAGTCTTTAAGATTCAAGACGGTCACCTGTTCAGAGCTGGAGCAGATGTCAGAGGCTGCGTCTTGGAAATACGCCAAAGCATTTGCTCTGACCACAAGTTCACTCCAAGTGATGGTGTAAGAAAGAAGAGGAGTCAAGGTAAAGGCCAACAACATCCTTGTCTACTAAAATGTCTCTTAGGAAAGGCTTTGCTGACCTAACTCTGCCAGGCTACACGATAGCACCACGTATCCTTCAACCATTGCTGTCTCATTAAAGTGAGTAACATGTCTCCATGGTAAAATTAATTATCAATGTCTGTCTCATTCTCCAGGCACAAGGCTCCAGGAGGGCAGATACCACTGTCTCTTGCTCACCATCTTATCCCTAGAGCCTAGCACAGTGATTGGGAACATATTAGGAATTCAGTGCATATCTAGTAAATGACTGAATGATTGAAAGGGAAGAAGGAATGGAGGAAATGGTTCCCTTTCCGAGTGCATGCATTTACGCCCTACTCTGTCTAATGAGGAGGATTTCCTGACGGATGACCCTGGTCTCTTGTTCTGGGCCTGATTCTTCCCTGGTGAAGTCCAGTGAGTTCCTTGGTTAAGGAGAGATAGTGATGGGCACATGTTCCTTGACTAAGGAGAGAGGATGTGTCAAAAGTCCTAAGCAAATGGAATCCAGTCTCTGGTTCTCCTCCCTTTGAGCAGTACATGGCATGTTCTGTCTGCAGGTTCCGTATTTCCCTCTAGTGCACTGCTCCAGGATCTAACGCGGAGACAGGGAGTATTAGGAGATTCCCTGTTGTCACATTTCTAAGTCATATTATCCAAACTAACTTTCATCATGGTTGAGGTGACATGTTGATCCTCATCAACCTGTCTCCTTTTCCTCCTTCTCTTTGTTGGTTTTGAATGTGGTCAAGAAAGAGGGGTCTCTTTTCTTAGTCTACCTGAAATTCCAATAGCCCTAATGCAGAGAAAGTATCCAGAAAAAAATCAATATAGACACATTAAGGTTGAAAAGTTGTGGCTCCCAAGAGGGAAAAATGTAATTCAAGACTGGAAACAAACAAAAAAAGCTTTGAAAACAAGGTTTTTTCCTGGAGTCTGGGAGTTGGCAAGCATCTTGAAATTGTGTGCAAAATGCTCTGTGTACAGGACCTGGAGATTTCACCAGATTCTCAAAAAAGTCTCTGAACCTCTATTTTAAGGAGCCTACAGCCCTTGAGCTTATCTCCTGACGACCAAAATTTGGTGCCAACTTCCCATCCTCCTCCACCTTGCCTGAAATCGTCTTGCTGGTCTCCTCATCATATGCTTCAAATCCCAGCTTCAGCCCCAGCCCGTCTCCCCAGGAAGGCTGCTCTGCCCTCCCCTGGCATCCAGCCAGTCTCCTCACAGACTGCCTACGTCCTCTGTTCTCTTCCACTGCAGGGTGAGCTCCTGAGAGCGGAGTTCTCAGATTGTTCAGTAGTTGCTGTCGCTCAAACTGCCTGGCATATAGCAATCATTTCTGAGTCCCGCTCCTACTTCCATATCCACTCTGTTGCTTGCCCTATATGAGCCCTGGGAGGGATTTGTTAGACATCTTTCAGAGGAAGAGAGAAGCTCAAAAAGAGTAAGATATTTCCTCAAGGCAGAAAACTGGGAAGCAGCAGAGCCAGGATTCAAACCTGGGTCCCCAGCTCCTAGCTGGGTGATTCCTCTACTCCACAGTGCAGCTCCTTTTAGTATCGACCCAGACTTACTGCAGTAGGTAGAATTCTTCTCCATAGGAGAAATATTTGTTTGGAAACACTCCTGAATGGATGGGGCTGAGTTTGAGCCCTCTGGATTATGGAGGTAGGAGAGGACAAAGACCAGAAAAAAAAGACTTTTCTGTGAAAGACACTGAGGAAAATTTGGAGTTGAGTGTGGCCCCCAGAAGGGATGACAGTATTTTTCAGGAAATAGGGAGGCATGACAAATATGACCCATGCAATATTCCCTAGAGAAGGCTTAGCAGAGGATTTTTAAAGAACAGAAAACTTTAACTTTTCTGTCTTCAGTTTATCACCTGTTGCATGTGATCTCCTCTTACTCAGTCCAGCTGTTGAAGAAAATCTCACTACTTACCACTGTCTCAGGTGTTCCATTTTTGAGGGACTCAGGAAAGAGCAATGGTGTTACATTTTGGATCAGTGGGACAGGGAGAAGAGAGTAGCTGGAGAGGAAGAGGGCAGGGGATCTATAAGCAGGCAGTGGGGCCTGGGCACAGAGGGCCAGGGAAATGGTAGTAAGAGGTGGCATGAGAATGTTGGCCCTGGGAGCTCACCAGGGTCTTGAGGAGAGCATTGAACCTCTCCAGGGTGAGGGCTAGAGGCTAAAGCCAATTTTATTTAGACCTTCAACAACAAGGTGACTCCAGCAAACATTTGAAAGCTGATAGATTGACAGGAACTCTTCCTACATTTTCAGAATGAGGGACAGTGGGTGGATGACAAAGGGAGCATGGTGTTTTATGGGGGAAAAAAAGGAATCTTTCATTTTCCCAAAGTCCTTCTACATTTTTGGGGAGGAGTGGTGTTAGCTAGAAGCTTTCCTGATGACGACAGTTGAATCATCTGTGGAAGAGCAAACTTGATGGCTTGTAAAATGCCTAGGTTTTATCTCCAGAGCAAGCATATGGAAGTTCTCTACGGCTCTTAGCAAATTCTGGGCTCAGTCTCTTGTGAAAAAACATTCCTGGGTATAAAAGATAGATGACAATGCACATGTTGTAATCTCTGGAACAAAACCCGATTATCTTCTAATTTGTCTGTTCATCTGAGTAACAGAAATGGAAAGGGGGTAGGAAGTTTGTAGATGAGAGCCAGACACAGCTTCCAGGAACAGATGGCCAAAGAAAGCCTGTGGAGGAGCTCTGCGTGAGGCTCTTCATCTTGTTCAGCCCACCAGGATCACTGACTTTAGATCCTGCAGTCTCAGACAAGGGCCCCAGTAAGCAAAGAGCTGTGACTCCATTAATTGCAGGGGGAGTGATTCTCGGTGCCTTTCTGCCCCTCGTACCTGGGAGCTGAAGTTTTGGGTTCAAGTGACTTACACAGCCAAGCATCCATGGGACATTGCAAGAGAGACCCGATCACTGGTCAAGGTCAAGAATGGAAAGATGCTCTTCCCTCAGGCGCTGATGAAACCAGGCCAGTGAGCTCCCACTCGCTGTGAAACTAATGCTGCTGCTTCCACCCCGGCCCCATTGCTGGGGCCATTACTCCAGCGTCCACAGCTCATATGCCATCTCACCTAATCCCTGTGGGATGGGCACTCTCCTCACTCCAACTTTACATATGAGAAAACTGAGACTCAGATATTTAAGTGACTCATATCCCATGAGTGGATTGTTCAGAACATAAAAGGAAATTTGCATAAAATTTGAGAGGAAGGACTGAATAGTGGCTAAAAGTAAGGGCTTTCTCAATAGACCGATTGGAGTTGGAAGCCTGGCTCATGAACTTGGGCAGTTTACTCAACTGCTCCGAGGCTCAGTTTCTCCAACTGCAAAATGAGGATAATAATAATATGTATTCCAGTCTTATTACATCGCAAATGATCAAGAAATATTGTCCAATCTTCTTGCATTATTAAATAATGATTATTTTTTCTCCGCTCATAAATCAAAAGGCTTGTCATTTGACTCCCTGCAAGGTAAAATAGTCTTTAAGGTAATTCTTCCCTTTAAAGATTCTCTCAAGGCTTGAGCAGCAAGTTGTTCTGGAAATGCATTCTTTATCCAGGTTTGGGAGGTGGTGGTAAGTGACCAAAGGGTCTGGCCTCAGTCCCACTTAGTTTTTAATCTCTGTTCTTATGACCAGTGTTGTTACTCTATAGCACAGCCGAGACAGGCTGGAGTTTACAAAAGGAACATTAATAACCACCGTATCAATGATCTCTGGCTGTGTAACCAAATTCCTCAAACTTCAGACCTAAAACAAAAATTATGTATTATTGCTCAGGGTTTTGTGGTCCTTCTGCTGGTGTCTTCTGGGCTCACTCCCATCATCTGAGATGACTAATGGAATGGCTGGGTCGTCCAAGATCCCTGGCACATATGCACGGGAGGTGGTGATGGCTGTCAGCCTGGGCACCTCAGTCCTCCGCTGCATGGCCTCTCATCTTCCAGTCAGCCTGACCAGCTTCCTTACAGCTTGGCTGCTTCGAAGCAGAGCTCGCAGAGGACAAGCCCAAGGGCACAAGCACCTCTCAAGCCTCTGCTTGGGTCACTTTTGTTCACAGCTCGTTGACCAAAGCAGCCACATGGCCAAGCTCAATATCATGCTTAAGGGGACCTGGACTCCACCCCTTGATGGAAAAAGTGGAAAAGGAAATTTGGGGCCATTTTTAATATATCACAATTGCAAACCTAAAATATAACATATAAGGGAAGACACCTGGAAGATAAAGTAAGAATAAAAAGAATTTGACTTGCAAAGTATGGATTTCTGGTCTTCGGCTGCAGAGCTTTCAAGCCTTGCCCCATCCTGTATCCCGAATGAGTAAGGCATCACACACTAGCCGCTGGGCAGGCAAACTTGGTGGCCATCTTGCCCGTCTCCTTCCTTTAGGTCTTCTGGCAGATTGCTAAGGTGCCGTCTTATATCTTACATCCTCTCCTGTAGGAACTACTGGACTTCTCTATTCCCTAGACTCTGTGGAGGGAACAATTTTAGTTCTATAGTCTCCCAACCCCTGCCTCCAAGTCCCCTCCAACCTGATAACCAGGGCCTGTTCCAGCACCAAGGGACTGATCCGTTATTACTGTGATGCCTGTTGCTCATTGAAATTGCAATATAATTATTACTTTCTGTTAATCCTGCTAACAGTTTGGAACCTACCTTTTAGTATTATTTTTACTAACAAAGAAATATAAGAATTCCTTATAGAAATGGCTTGCTACTACACTTACCATTGCGAACATGCCTTTTTAATTAAAATTATAAAAAACTAGGCATCTTACCAAATCTCTTTTTATAAGTATTTATATAAGTATTAATATAGTCAACACACAGTATGTATTACAAATATGTCATATTTTTAAGATTTGGCTAATATTCCATTTGCATAGTGGTGTTAAAATATATTTCACCAATCTCATGGAGAACATTTAGGTTGTAGCCATTTTTAAAAAATTAAAATTAGCCATATTGCAATGAATACCTTTTTATATATAACCTAACACATTACTACAATTACTTCATTAGGATATGCTCCTAGAAGTGGGGTCACTGGTCCAAAAGATAGATGCAATTTATAAGATTGATTTCAAATAATTCTGTGGGTTCATACTCCCAAGAATTGTGTATGAGAACAAAAACATCCCTTTCCCCTCAGTTTTCATGTGATTTTCTTAAAAAAACCCAGCTATTTTTTTTGTCCTGTTTTTCTAAGACAAGAAGCAAAGAAGCTAAAAGTTAAGGTTTTCCAGGGCAGGAGCAAACCCCTGAACTAAATAACTTATTTTCCTGACAGCCTCAGCGTACCCCTGTGAGAATATCCCAGCCCAGGATTCTCTGGAGATGGGGGAGAAAGAATTAGAAAAGCATTAGAGGGAAAGGCCCAGCCTCTGTGCTGGAGGAACAGCAGCCTGTCTCTAAAGGTCAGGCTTCAGAGGAGCCTCTCTCTAGGACCAGGCTGGGCCAAGTACAGAAGACAGACTCTGCTAACACCCACCCGCTGCAGGAGGACGCCCTCTAGCTGCCAGGGTGAACTCTGACTCCCCTGTTGAACTGGGAAGACCATGAGGTCCCAGCACAGCCTGCTGTCCTGTGGGGATGCTTCCACTTCCACTCAGACCTGATCATTGCTTTGGGCTTTCAGCTGATTTAGTCTGGCCAGGGAAAGGCCTTTATTTGTCCTTTGACACATGGAACAGAAATAATCCAGGGACCCACCACAGCCACAACTTTTCCTTAACTCAAAATACCAAACTGCCTCCTTTAGTCATTGCTTCCCCAGCAATTTCCTCTAGTTATACTTAGAACTCTGCAACATGAAATAGTTAAAAGTATTTGACGTTTGGCAACTCCTCCAAATAATGGTACAAAAGGGCCTTTTATCTCTTTGTTCTGCTCTAAGGTTCCTGATCAATGTCTGAAGTGACTCCAGGGATTGCCCAGGCCTGCCCAGGGCTCTGCCTGGGATCTTCATTCCAGGGGAAAACACACACATGGGGGCTGTGTGGATAGTGAACGGCTTCAACCCATTTTCCTTCTCCAGTTCTTATACATGCAGGGCTTCTACATTTTCTCTCCCAGACCAGAGGAAACTGCTGTGCCAGCAAGAAGCCAGATTAAGCTTTTCCTCACCCTTTGGGAGCCCCTTGTAAGGTGAGGGCCTTCCAAAAATCTGAGTCTCAAATTGAATCTGTTACAATAATGTCTCACTTCTTTATACTCAAATGCAGAAGTTGTGTGGATTTTCATTTATATTATTGATCCATGTTCAAGCAGGAGGTGCCCTTAGAAATGAAGCTTCCAATTCAAATCCCTCATTTAGAAGAATCACAGCCCAGAGAGAGGGCCTAAGCTCCAACAAGCCCTGTTGGTACCAAGCAGGCTCGGGTGCTGAGAGGTACTTCCCCTGCCTGCTTTCCAAAGGTCCTGGGTGGATCCATCTGAGACTGCTTCTGAATGATCTGTAGGCACTAGGCATAGTGCTAAGCACTTTACAGTTTATCACATCAAATCCTTACAGTATTTCTATCAGTGCCATTATTCCTCATTTTACAGGTAAGGAAAACAGGTTTTGGAGAAGTTTGATAAATTGCCTAATGTGATGTATTTTTTTTTTATGGCTTCCATGACAAACTGTCACAAATTTAGTGTCTTAAAGAACACAGATGTATCATTTTACAGTTTAGTAGCTCATAAGTCTGAAGTGGGTTTCATTAGGCTAAAATCAGGGTGCCGCCCATGCTGTGCTCTTTTTGGGAGGCTGTGTGTGAAATCCGTTTTCTTGCCTTCTCTAGTTTCGAGAGACCCTCCACAGTCCTCAGCTGTAGGGCCCTTTGCTGGATCTTCAGAGCCAGCACCAGTGGGCTGAATCCTCGCATTGTACCCCTCAGACCCTTCCTCTACCATCTTATCTCTTTGACTACAGCCAGGAAGGGTCTCTGCTTTTAAGGACTCATGTGATTGGCTCAGACTCACTTGCATAATCTAGGATAATCTCCCATCCTCAAGGTTTGTAATCAGTTGCAAACTCCCTTTTGCCATGTAAGGTAACCATATCCACAGGTTAGAGCACGGACGTGTTTGAGGGGGTCATTGTTCTGCCTACCCCAGTTCACCTTCTGATCCTTGAAGACAACTGACCCATATGCAAAATACATTTTTCCTATCTCAAGTTCCCCAGCGTCCCAACTCATTATACGGGAGAAGCTAGTACGTGACAGGCCAAGTGCATTTACTTTAACATGGGAGGTGTGATTTTCTCACTGACCTGCATGAGCTTTCAAACTTCAGACAATAAGCTCTGGGATGGCAGACTATATCTAGTTTGTTAGTCATTCCATCCCAGTGCCTGCCACACAGCAAACACTCGAATGTTTGCAAAACAAATGTGTGTTGAAGAAAACAAGCCTCTAAGGAAACCAATGGCATAAGCAGTGTATGGAGACTTACAAGGTCATTTCAAAAATATGTATTTCCTGTTCCAAAAAACCTTATATTCTTTTCAGTATTTTTCCTGAGCCCTTACTTTGAAACACGTCACCAACTTTACCAGAGCCCGGGGGTTCCTTCCAGATAAACTGCCTGTGCTCTGTCTGGGTTTTAATGACCAGTAAATGTCTTTTCAGGCATTGTGAGCTTTGCCAAGATTGACTCCTGGGCAATGGATTCTGTTTTCGGTTTAAATATAACCATTAAACTACAGATTGCCAAATATTTGTTATTCTTGGTATACTCAGGTATGTTCTGGGAGTAAGCATCCTGGTAATTTTTGTAGATATTTTGTAGAGTGCTTTCCTATACTTTTTCCTAACATTCCCCTTCATGTTGATTGTTCCAATGGAACATAAAAGAAAACAGTATCCTTTTCTCAGTGAAGGTATTTAAAAAATAGATTAGTAGGACCCAGTGCTTTGAGTGGAAACAGGGATTAATTGTAAATGGGCACAAGGCATTTTATTGTAGTGATGGAAATGTTCTAAAAGAGGACTTTGATGATGGTTTCCATACTCTATGAGTTGTGAAATGAGTAGTTTCTCTAAAAATTATTGAATTGTATCCTTAAACTATGTGAATTTTATTATATGCAAATTATAGCTCAAAAAGTTGTTAAAATATAATTTGCCTATCATCTACTCGAAAGCCAATGTGTTTTCTGTTAAATGTGGTTCTTGTTTACAAAGGCAGTCTTTAAATACGTCTTTTAAATAATAAGACCTAAGCATCTGCAACTGTATCTTGGCCTATTAATAAGCAAAGCCAAGCATGGTTGCACTTAGTTGCTCCAGAGGTAAACCTCTCATGCTTGTGCTGTTTGCCTTTTTCTTCCCAAATAGTGTAAGAACAAATAGACATTCATTCTTAATCTTTACAAAATTGTGATATTTGGTTTAATTTATCTTAAATTTATTGGAGTAATTGTTTTGATGTGACTCAGAACCATGCATTTTTTAATCCTACAATTAATTTACAAATAGCAATTCAAGCCCCAGTCCATCAATGTACCGCTAAAGAGACAAGCCAGGTTTCCATGACAAATAAAGTTTAATATGCTGGTGTATACACAGTAGAATGATAAACAAAAGGAAAAAAGTAAATACTTATTAGCTTTTTAGCACTTGTGGATTTAAACATCAATCACTTAAATGCATTTCTGGGCAAGTACCTACAACATCAAATATAGAAACATGTACACTGTTGCAAATATAAAGAGTCTTTAAAGAGTTACAGAGTTTAAAGCAATAAAACTTCATTTTGAAATTGTGTTGATAACTCACATGCTTGATGGAGGATTCTATATTCCTTAGACAAAGACTTGGACTGGCCTTTTCATTGTTGGAAAGAACACATGGTAAAATGCTAGAGTGTGCACTGTTGGTACCCCCTGTGAACCAGGGAGGTGAGCTCTGTGATCTCTGGCTTCATTCCTTGTTCTTTATGCCCTAGTTCAGTGTTTCTTCCCTGTAAGGATCCCTGACATTCCTGGTAGTAGTTGTGCATATTCCAAACCCACAGAGGCAAAATCTCCAAGCTGGGATTCCAGGAATTTGCATTTTTAACAAGAGCTACAAAGAGCTATAATAATGCATGTTAATATCTAAAATATTTGATGTGAAGATCTTGCCAATACCTGGAACATTCAGCATGGACTCTTTAGATTCATTAACATTCCAAGAAAAGGTGTTTACAAGTAGTGTTTATTGAACTTTGTTGTATATGTTGGTTACCTGGGGATCTTGTTAAGATGCCCAGTTGACTGATTTTGTAGGTCTTGAGAAGAGCCTGTGTTTCTGCATTCTAATAAGACCCAGTGATCCTGATGCTGCTGGTCCAAGGGCAACACTTAGACTAAAAGAACTTCAAAGGACATCCACATGGTGATCTGGGGTCAGAGCACCTCCCAGAGGACAGAGGACCATCCTGTGCAAATGCCCCTGCAGTTGGAGTGGGGAGCAAGTGTTCTTCTGGGAATCTGAGCTAGATGTAGGTGTCTGATGGGAAACCTTCACTTGGGCTGCAGAGAGTGGAGCCAAGGAAGGGATGGGAGTCAGTGTGGAGAAGGCAGGAGAGGGAGACGCTGGGAACAGAGCCATTCAGGAAATCTACCTGATCACAAATATAAGGGGCAAATAAATGAAGCATACAGATGGAAATAGAGACTGAAGATGGAGAACAAGGCCAATATGCCTGGAAAGGAACACAGGAGGCAGACCCTGGCAGTTCCCTGAAGCCTGAGGGGTACTGCAGAGGACATTTATAGAAAGCCTGCCACTCCACCAGGGGTGTAGAGGAAACCTCTATGGAGTCAATCCTGGATTCATTGAGGTTTATCCTTTCATGGGACCATAAATTAATTTTTAATCATCTATCCTAATTATATGACACAGTGGTTCCCAAACTAAAACATGCCTAAGAATCATTGAGGAAACTTGTTAGCACTAAGTTCCTGGACCCCATGTTCTGAGCTTTTGACTCCAATATGACTGAGGAATCCCTGTGTTCAACAGGGACACCCGGGTTTATGATGTGGGTGATCTCCATGGGTCACACTTCAAGAAAAAGGGGCCTGTAATGATGAAATTGTCAACATGATCATTTGGCCTTTCACTGGTTGCAATTCAGAATAGGATTTGCCCTGTTGGAAACTGAAATGTAGTACTGGGTGTCTGGAATACTGTGGTGTATGAATGAAATGAAATGGACAGCATGGATTGTGTCATTACTCAGCAATGCTATCTTGGTCATTTTTTTCTCTTCTAATCTAGTTTATCTGTGAGAAAACCCCTGTGCAATAATTACTCAGCATGTATGTATGTGTGCGTGTGTGTGATTTTATAATTTTGTAGGGCAGGTATTGTTATTTGGTCTCATATTACAGATGAAGAATCAGACTCAAAGAGATGAAGGAATTTGCACAAGATCACACAACAGATGGGCTCTGTCCCCAGGTCCTATACTCTTTCTACTATATCAGGCTTTCCTTTGATAATAAACTGAGAGGTTCACCAAGCCACGTCTTTCTGTTTCTCTCATGATATGTGTTAATGTGAGTTTTGTGTCTTCAAAGTTGGTTTTACTATGCAAAAGAGATTGTTTAGAAGGAATTCTGGTTTCAGATATTAATATTTCATTTTTTATAGTTACAAATTAAAAAGCCTATTTTTCCCTTAACTTTTTAAAGTTTATTTACAAATTTTATTATTTATATATTCAGCATATTTAACAGTTGGTTTGAGTTTAATAACTTAATTGGGTTCTCTTTATATTTCAAACTGTATTTATGCGTTTAATATATCTGGTTGCATGTAGATGTACATCAATTGTCTGACTTACAAATAAAATCTCCCCCAGAACTTAAATGGTTTGTGAACCTAATAAATTAAACTTATAATTATGGTGAATTTGAATTCTCTTAAATATTCCAATGCTATGAATATACAGTTGGAAAATGTTCAGTTTTTAATAAATAATTGAATTAATTACTCAATTTTAAATTGAAATTGTAAGCCTTATTGGCAAGAAAATAAGCCAAGTTTTAAATTAAAAAAAAATTTTCCAGAATCCTTAAAGATAAAAATGTTTCAAATGTCATTTTCTTATACATTTGCATACTTAATTCTAAGTTGTCTCAGTTGGTTAAAAGATGCTTATCCACTAATTAAACAGTTGTGTCATCCTAAGCTAACTTGGGAATTACATTTCACAGTAGTAAGGTTGTGCATTTCGGTCCCCATTCTGATCAGATTTTTTGTCCTGGACTCTATTTATATCTGTGACAATTTAAAATAATTGATCACAGATCTCTTGTTGCTTATAAAGTGTATATGGCTTAGCTCTTCTGGCCACCCAAGTAAATCTTTCTCCCCACTCAGGTGAAATTTTGCATCTTTGACTCTTAAGACATTTAAACATCTTCTAGTTTAATTCAAAAGACTCTCAAGGATGACCCAATTGTAATTCTTATTTTTACTTTCATTTTTCCTCTTTGTTTACAGGGTTCACATTTTCCTGGATACTGGAAGTATTTTCGATTGACTTTAGTTAGCTTTCTTGGCTTTGTCTATTTAGCAACCTCAAATTCAAGATCATTTGTCCAGAGCATTGGATCGCAGTCAGTACAATGACAGGAAGCAGATAGGTGGAGATGTGAATATCACCTTGATAGCCCGGAAGCCGCTGGGAGACCTGAGGCTTGGCTGCAGCCACCTTTCTTCCCAGTTGCCTTCTACACTCCCTTCCCAGATAAGACCTTGGGACACCCTGTCAGACGGACAGCCTAAAAAGCAGAAACTTCCTCAACTAGCTTTGCATTGATTTAAGATTTCAGAGCCTGCAGAGCAAGACCACAAGTGGGTATTGTTTTTAAATAATAATTCAACCCAGGCCAGAAACACAGCACTCACCAAAGAGAAACATACTCCTCCAGAAAGGCCTAGAATTTTGCTCTAGATAAGAATCCCACTTATAGAAACAAAGGGACAGAGCATTAGGGGGCCCTCTAAAAGTTCTGAGCAGTAAATAAGAAAAACAGCTATTAAAGTACTTTGAAAATTAGAAAATTCTACCAAAATCGTAAATTACATTGATCATTGTGTCTAAAGGGCTCTGAGTGTTGGAATTATGTCAGGAGAATTATTCAGGTTGAATTCTCTACTGGCAAGAGATACCTACTGTTCCCTATGCTGTGGGCAGCGATTTTAATAGACCGGCATAAACAAAATAGAACAGGAGAGATAAATGCGTTGAATGGATGGGGAAGCCTGTTTAATGCAAAGAAGTAACTATGAGGCATCCGGATTATCCGCGGGCTTTCTGCTCCAATAATGCAGCTAATTAAGAGTTGCCCGTGGAACGTTTTATTCAGCTATGCTCTTTAATCCGCAAGATTGCTGTAAACCAGTGGGAAGGCTGGCCCCTGCTCCTTGTCTGACTCACCGTTAACTGTAGGGGGCTGATGGGCCTTTGGGGAACTGAACAGCAGTGGTTTTCTTTAAGATTCCAGATCTCAAGTCCTTTGCAAAATGTCTGCATTTTAAGTCGGAGGCAAGTCTTCAGCCGCGGCTGACTTGGCCTTCTCTCCTTGACGGGAAAGGTGGTGAAGGCCCCCCTGGAACTCTGTCTTGTCACAAAGCTGACTGTAACCTGGCATGGGGACCTGAATATTGGATAGGATAAAAACACCACTACCTCCCTGTAAATGATGTACGAAGCCACCAGCTTCTTTTTCCTGTCAATCACAATAGTCTCCCTGCTGCCACTAGTTCTCTGTACAGTCTATTTGCCACTTGCAACCCAGAATAATTATTTTATAATGTATGTCAGACTATGTCACTGGCCTGCATAAACCCCTTCAAATATTTCTTTCTCCAAACTTCAAAATGCCTACGTAACATGGCTTATAAACCCTGTGTGATCTGGTGCCTGGCCACCTCTCTACTGTCCTCCCCAACTATTCTCTTTGCTTACTTTTTTCAACCATGTCCACCTCATTTATTATTTCTGGAGCATGATGGGCATGCTTTGTACTAGCTGTGCTCTCTTGCCCTGGAGAGCTTCATGGCTTAATCCATCATGGCATCTAGGTCTCTGTTCAAATGTCCCTTCACCAGGAAGATCTACTGTTCTGGGATGAATTACATCTCTACCCCAAGTCCATATATGGAAGCGTACAACCCAGTCCCTCCACATGCTTCTGTGTTTGGAGACAAGGACATTATAGAGGTGATTAACTGAAAGTGACGCTGTTATGCTGGGTTCTAATTTGGTTGCATTGATGTCCTTCTAAGAAGGAGAAATTTGGACAGAGACCTGAGAGATGCATGTGCACAGGGAAAAGACCAGGTGAGGCACAGTGAGGACTGAGCCATCACAAGCCCAGGAGAGGACTTACAAGAGACCAACCCTGCAGAGCCTTGATCTTGAACTTCTAGCTTCTAGAACTGTGAGGAGTTCTGTGGTGCTTTGTCATGGCCACTCTAGCAAACAACACCCCACCATGACCCCTCGGTCAATTGCCTGCCCTTATTCCTCACTTTATATACCTAAATTCCTTTTGCTTCATAGCACTTCTCCTGTGACATTATATATTTATTTTCCTTTTCATTGATTTTTCTGAGCCCCTACTT
Source organism: Manis javanica (assembly GCF_040802235.1). Lineage (NCBI taxonomy): Eukaryota > Metazoa > Chordata > Mammalia > Pholidota > Manidae > Manis > Manis javanica. The sequence continues at coordinate 229,319,984 of NC_133156.1, read as the reverse complement.
ATATGTAAGCTTCATGAAGACGGGACATAATCATGCTCGTTGTTATAATGCCTGGTACAGTGCCTGGCACACAGGAGGTGCTCGATTAATATTCATTAATAAATACATAGGTGGACTGGGTTGTGAAGCCCTCTTATCTCCTTGCTCTTTCTCCATCTATTTATATTCCATCTCTGTCAAGTTTGCCTTGAGTCCCTAGACCTCCCTCTCTTCCCTTGCTTCTGGACCCTCCCAGCTAAGTCTTCCACTGAGGGCACTGGACCTACCCTTTTCACTCCTGATTGCTTATTGCCTTTGCACCATTCAGTGGAGGTGCTTTGTCTCGTGTTTACTATTTTCCTCCAGCAAAGGAATGTTTGTCCGAAAAGGAGTTTCGCACTTTGTCCTGAGGGCTGTGCATCTCAGGACTTACAGCTAGCGTATATATTTTCAGCCATGTTCCTGGCACTTGAATTGCACAGTCGGCCTGATCCTTATCCTGCTGCATGAGGCTGAGGCCAGGGTTCTCAGACAAATGCAGCTAATTTCTGTCCAGCCCAGGAGACACCAGGCACAAAAGCAAGCACTGATCAACAGCTTTGCCTGGCTCTCCTGAAAACGTGCAGTTTTGATGCTCTGAGACTGTTCATTCTAATAGCCGAGTGGTGACTCCACACTTAGAATTGTGTGCATCTGCAGGGCTTGCCAGATTAAGGCGCCACAGATGACGGGGTTGTTATCTGTAAAGGAAGCATGGCGAGGGGCCAAGAATTTCTGCAAACTCTGTGGACTGGCATTCAAGGCCCTCCCCAACTTGCTTCTAGGCCTTCTCTCCCACTGTTCTTTGCAAGACTTCCACTTCACTCACAACAGATGCATACAGCTTCCTGGGCACACCCTTGACTTTTCCATCTCTGGAAGGTGCCTTACTAGCTCTGATCCCTCTCTCCCTGGTTACAAAATAAGAAGTTGGGTGGGGATAGGCATTAATTTTGCTTGGACAGTAAACTGCATCCACCCTGTCTCATTTTTATTTATTGGATGCTACCCATCCCCCAAAGTCATCCTCAGTTAATAACAAGCAGCTCGCAGTTAATGAGCAGTTAGTACATGCAAGGAGCTATCCTTAGTTTTTAACATAGGATAACTTATTCAATTCTTCTAATGATGCTATGATACAGGTACAAATATTATCTCTGGTGTATAGATGAGAGACTAGGAACAGCAATGCCATCTCCACTTCTGCAAGGAGCCTCTCCCGACCTCTCCTATACAGTCTAGTTGCTTCTGTCATTGAACTTCAGCAGCACACGTTTCCTCTCTTCTGTTACTTATTTATTTGGTCTTGCAGAGTAGTTTTAGGCATATTTGTACAACTCACGCTGCTGGTCTGTGAATTCCTTAAGCACAGAGACCATGTTTTAATAATCCTTGTAACCATTATCCTTGTAGCCACTACTTCTTGCTGACACAAGTGCTGAAGAGCTGTTTCCTACATTGGCTCAAATTGACCTTTTGGTCCTGGAAATCCCAGGATTGCTCCCAGGGTGGCATTTAACTTCCCTGGGAGTGTACTCTTGAACATAACTGAAAATTCCCAGAGGCCAGAGCTAGAGCCTCACACTTCCTGCAGTTTCCATGGCTGGGTGCAGAGCTTGGGCACACGGGTAGCTTTGCGATGGATCCTCTAACCATCCACACAGACTCACCAGCACTACACAGATCAGATAGATAATATGGGGTCAGATGATTCAGCAAATAATGGAATAAGCCAGGGTGCGCCACAAATATATTTAGATAAATAAGAAGAATTTCAGGCCTGAAATTCTGAGAGCTGAATATCAGACCTTAATGGCCATACGGAAATCCTCCATAATTACGGACTGGGGCTTAGGAATGTTAAATGTCTTGCTCAAGGTATCCAATAACGTATTGCAGAGTCAAGGTTTGAACTCAGGTCATTTAACATGGCCTCTGCTTTTCGCTGCCTGCTGTGCTCACACGTAACTGTTAAAGGATGTGGAGCTAAAAACCAGCCCTAAGCTCCCTGACAGTGTGGAGAGCTGAGTATTTGCAGGGTGCTGTCTTTTCTCCTAACAGTTCTTTCCTCAGAGTACATCTGAAACCAAGTTCCCATTTTCTTTAGTCCTTAGCTTTGTCAATGTGCAAAGCCATTCAAAATTAATTAAACTGGTTCTTATCTTCAAATTGGTCTGGGATAGTGCATCTGTAGTTGCCAAAGGAGCTTCCCCACAGGCATGTTAATGATATATTCATTTTCCGTTGTCCTTTTTTTTTCTGTCTCATATTCCAGGCCTTCCACTCCTAAGAACAATAATTGTGGCTGTTACTATTATGACATAGAAGGAAAGAAAACATTCCATCCTCCCAGAGATGGAGTCTGCATTAGGCTCTAGTGACAATGATGCAGGCTTTGCCCTTTGTCTGTGAGCTTCCCTGAGACAATGCTGGGAATTTGGTTCTTGGACATGTTGAATTCACGGTCAGACTTAATGGCTGTTGAGATGCCACCTTCCATGGTGATTGATGCGAGCCTGGGATTATGCAAAATGCAGTTACTGCAATTATGCAAAATGGAAAGGAAAAGACAAACCCCGAAAAGCTTATGAACACAGTTTTATTTTATTTTGTGCCAAAGTGTCTTCATATCATTACGTGAAACAATAAAAAAACCTATCCTATGCCTTAATTTGAAACCCTTTTTATTATAAACATCCTCAGGGGTATTACAGAACTGTTTTGGTGTTCCATGTGTCACCTTGTTTAATTCTTCCATCTGTACAATGAAAATGGGGACTTTATGATGTGGGAATAAAATATATGATAAGGTGGAAATATCAAAGCCTGGTGACTTGAGGGCTCTTCTCTCCAAACTCAAATCCAACTTTGAAAGCCTTCTCTTGGGATGAGCTGGAAGCACAAATAGTGCAGAGAGCTGTTGGAGACAGCGGAGCATAAGCATAGAGGCCTGACTTGGTTGACATCACCCAGCAAAGCAGTGGAGAAATGAAGAGATTTCTGACTTCCAGGCTAGTGAACGGGTACTGGTGCACCATGGAGTTAAACCCACTAGATACACACAGTACATCACAGGAGAGCCACAGTCTTCTGTTCCTCTTTCTTCTCTCCCTCTCTCCCTAGTTCCCTTTCCCAATCCTAGTTTTCTTTGTTTTCCAAATGCTCACTTGTTATGCTATATTCTGTTAGCTAATCTCAACTGCAAAGTGAAGTTTTCTCGACCTCCCCATAACTTTTGTTCTTCTTACTCTAAACACAATTCTTTTTACTTCGAATTGGAGCTACAGTAAGGTAAATCCTACCACTTCTCTCCATCAAATCTGAAAACGTGATCATCTGCATGTGTTCTGTCCTCTCTCCTTTATTTCCAGTATAGAAGACGTGTCCCTTCTAGTCTAAGATCAATGCGTCCACCTCCACTGCTATTTTGCAGCCCATACCTGGGAAACTTGCCCTTAGATTATTCTCTTTTCTCTCCTCTATATCTGGCCTTTCCTTCTGGAACTGAATCCTTCTGATCAACATTTCAATGTGCCCAAGCTTTTCCCATCTTTACACAAAACAATGGTTCTTAAAAACAACCTTTCGCATGAGCCCCCTTTGCTAACCTGTGAGCATACAGTCTCGCTTCCTCTCTGTAGACACTGTCTCTAAAGAGTTACCTATACTCATCACCCCCATTACTTCTCATGCATCCCGCATCCCATGCCAATCTCCTTGCACTCCCACCATTAACCCGAACCTGCTTTGCTAAATTACTGCAGTCATCTGTGCCATTAAAGAGATGGCTGCTGGTAGGGGGCTCCCACCAGATCTGCCCACTGACTGGGATTTTTATCTCTGCTTTCCTGTTTAGCACCTGGTCCTGCTCCTATTTAAGGCATCCCCACCCACGCTGCCTTCCATCACCTCCTTAGAGAATGAATTCTTGCAGTGATTCCTCCCTCTACGGGATCATTCTTGTTTGCAAACCTTCATGCATTCAAAATGGGCCCTTGTTAACTTGCAAAACGACCCAAACGAGTTCTCTGTCTTCACTTCCTCCATTTCTTCGCTTTGTAGTTGTGGTATTGTGGTTTAGAATAAATATGCATTTGGCCTTCACCCCCTTTCCTGACTCAGGGCTCCTAAAGCACTTGGAATTTTCCAAGTGATGAGCGATAATGGTGTTTGTTGTGTTGATGAAACGACTTTTGGACCCCACCTAAGGTGGAGGCTGGGTGCCAGGGGAGCTATGTGAGTCAGGGGTGGCTTTCCAGCCTCTAAGAATGTCCGCCTTCACCCCAGCTTCTGGCTGCTGGAGTCCCCTCACGCCTACGGTGTGGGACCCAAGGTGGCTGATCCTCCAGCTCACCCTTTCCCCTGTGGCCCACACTTACCCCAAGGGAAACATTTACGTGCCTGGAACAGCAGCCCTGTGGGCACAGCTGTGCTCTTGGGGTCCCCTATCTACTTACTCTAGAGAGACTCAGTTTATCTTGCAAATGCATCTCAAATCTGCTTATTCTCTTCCTCCGCCGACAGGTCCTCATCCAGGGCAGTGCACTCTCATCTGGGACTCGGTACAGCATCTCTTCTGGTCACCTCACATCAGCTCTCACCACTGCTCCCAGTCCATTCTCCATCCTGCAGCCAGAGTTCTGGGGATGACAGAGAGTGGGGTTGGCCTACTGGTGAGGAGGGTGGCTGGCTGGGTGAGGAGAAGCAGAGACATCCTGTGTGAGTGGCATCTAGGAGGTGGTCACTGCAGGGTCCCCAACCCTTGGAGAATCACGTGCTTCTCTCTTCCTTCCCCAAGGTCGGCAAAGGCATTTCAGTTAGTTCAAGGAAGCAGGCAGGACCGCATTGCCCCCAGGCACTGATCCTGGTCCAGAGTGAAGGAGAGCCAGTGGGTGTGTCTGGAAAATGCTGGAGCTCCCAGGGAGGTTAGGCCTGAAAGGCGCCTAGCGGTTTCCCTGGTCCAAACAAAAGACGTGGATCATGTGGTTCTAGTTAGCATGAAAACAACAGTCCCTTATATTTTTTGTGAAAGTTTCTTGTGAGTGACCCAACCTGGGTACCTGTGTTCTTGCTTTCCAGATGCTTCGTGTGAGCCGTGTGACAAAGCAGGTGCCCCCACACTGAAGGGTGCATCCGAGTCCCCTGCAGAGCTTCTGCAGACAGCTCCAGAGAGCACCACCTGATGCTCTGATTTTCAGAGACCACAGTGGGTTGAGGAATCTGAATTATTTTTTTTAATATTATTATTTTTAAGAATTCTAGTAAGACACATGAGATAAAATTTGCCCCCTTAACCATTTTTAAGTGTACAGTTCAGTAGCATTAAGTACATTCACACTGTTGTGCAGCCATCTCCAGCACTCATCTCCACAACCCTTTCATCACCCATAACTAAACACAGGGCCCATTAAGCACTAATTGCCCTTCTCCTGCCCCGCACACCACCCCTGGTCTCTGACAACCACCATTCTATTTCCTGACCTATGAATTTACCTACTCTAGGTACTTCATGTAAGTGGAATCATAAGTATTTGTCTTTGTTTGTCTGGCTTATTTCACTTAAAATAATATCCTCAAGGTTGATCTATGATGTAACATGTGACAGGATATCTTTCATTTTTTAAGACAGATAATATTTAAGACTGATAAACGAAATGCATCATCCATTCATCTGTTGATGGATACTTGGGTTACTCTGCTGTTGGGCTCTTGGGAGTAAGGCTGTCATGAACATGGGTGTATAAACAGCTCTTCAAGGTCCTGCTTTCAATTCTTTCTGGAATCTGCACAGTTTACCAGTTCCCAGGTGACTCTGCTGTGGGTGGTCCTCTGGCCACACTCTGGGGATGTGGATGCGGTGGAGAGCACCAGCTCAGTGTGAATCAAATTCTGGCCCACGTCTCCTGCCCGGTGTCCCTAGGTGGTGAAGTGCCCAGGCATTCCTCAAAAGGGCCTGTTTGAATCAGATCATTTAATGTTATATCTCAAAATGAAATGGTCAGAACTTAAATTACACTCTGGAAGCTCAGCTTTTGAAGGTAATATTTGTCAAAGAGTTGTGAAAAGTACGTTCTTCACAGAATCAAGGTTATCTCCCCTACTAGATGAAGAAAAAGATATTATTTAACCAACCAAAGCAGCTGTTAGCCTCTGCCAGACATATTTAAGCATTTTCATATGCTTTCCTTGATTCTCACCACAGCTCTGGCGGTAGGGCATTTATTATTAATTCTCCCATTTTCCAGTGTGGAAATTGAAGCTTAAGAGAATGTGTATGACTTGTGTAATGTCACACAGCTGGCCTTGACTAAAAGCCTGACTCAGAGCACTGTCCACTGTATTAGAACATAAATGGAATTGAAAACAAGACACCTTTGAAGCTTCCTGCTTGGGAATTCATAGCTAGAGAGCGTATGCGGACTTGATCATTAGTGGGAGTTGCTGTTGGGAAAGGCGGGGGCAGACTGGGCGGGCCTGACCACAGCAGGAATGAGAGCTGCAGACATGGGCACAGGCAGGCAGGAAGCCTGAGCGGCGGCCTGAGGCAGATGCTGAGAGCAAGTAGGGAAGCAGAGACGCAACAGCTGCATCTCACCAATGGAGAGCGAGTGAGGGCTGCCTGGGGGGCAGGACTGGCCACCTTGGCAGGGCAGAGGGGCCGGTGGGAGGGCACAAGCAGGCTGGAAAGTACAGTGCTCACCACCGTTGCCCTTATTCTGTCCTGCCCCCCATCTTCGTGACTCCTTCCCTTCCGTCCTTCCTTGGGAGAGAGGATGGAGGATGTTCTGCTCACCTACACTGGCCTGGAAAGTCACATCCCCTTCCAGGCCTCAGTTGCACATTGGGGACAAACACAGGGCAGCAGCTTGACCTGGCTGAGGCGACTCCCCTCACTTTTCAATGGCAAAACCGCTTCTGCTTCATCTGAAGCCTCCTTCTGCCCAGGAAGCCAGGTCATGAAGACCTCAAACCTCTTTCAAACAATGAAAAGGCATAGGAGTGATCAAAATCCATTCATGGAAAATTTCAGAAGGGTCTTGGTGACCTTCCTTTGCAGGTGAGCTACACTGGCTACTCGACAAGCATGGAGGAACTGGGCTGTCCTACAGAAGCCCGCCTCCTGCTCCCTGGTCGGTGCAGGGCTTGGAAGAAACAGGGCAGCTTCTAGACAGAAGGAGCCCATAGGCTTGTGGGAAGTTTCCTGTCTGCCCTGGGCACCTTCCCCCTAAGACGTGAGCTTCCCAGCACTGCCAGATGTCGCAGGGATGCTGCCGCCTCTGATCTGTCACCTCGGGACAGTGTGTAAGGAAATGTCTGGGCTGTATTTTTTAGAAATTAACTTACGCTTTAAAAAATGAAGAATTAGAATTCATACATGAGGATTCATTACTCACCAATTCAGAGGTTTAGCTGTTGTAGGAACCCACCTCCCTTAAAAAAAGCCACTTAGAACTTGAAAGCTAAGGCCCTTTCTCTGGGTGACTCCCCTTCCCCTCAGCTGCTCAGCCTCCTGTGGCCTCTTAGGTGGCCGCTAGGGTACTGAGGCACCAGTGTCCCACCATCTGTCTGCGCCAGCTTCCAGGATCTTGCACGGAATGGCTGCCTTGCTCTTAGACCCCAGAAGGCGAGCAGGCCCAGCCTGTTCTGATGCCTCAATGTCTTCACGGCCAAGGCCAAGGGAATGTTCCGTCTCCTTTGCCTCTTCCCTCAGCCATTGTCAGACACGGTAACTGTCTCAGCGATAAGTCCGCCTTTCACGTGAGACCCCAACCCCTACATCTAGTGCATTGCCTAGTCCCTGATACAGAGTAAAAATATCTTAATCCTACAGTGACCATGAGAATTTCTACACCATTGTACATGCACTGTGACCATAGGGTTTTCCCAAACACGCCACTCCGGAATATTCCGTCAGCTCAGACTAATAACTGATCAGACTTACTTTACCAGCTAGTGCTTTTTGTCGCCTTTAAAACACTATCTGGCTAATATAGCTAACGAATTATAGCAAGTAACCTATTTAGATCTGTTTAAATTGGCCTTTGTATGAGCTTTGTATGAGTACAATGATTCTTTTATTTTCAGCAGGATTGAGAGATGAATGCCTTCTTGCAGATAAGGGTCACATTTCCTTGCCCTCATCAGCAAGCAGGTGAGAGGTTAAGAACAATTAGTTGATTCCTCAGGCAGGAGTTGGGGCCTCTGGCAATCAGATTTTTCAACACACAGCCATTTCCTCAGTTCCCATGTCTAGCTTGAGTCCATGAGGGGGACTTAGTAAGCTCTTGAGTAAGTCTGTGCCCATAGAATTCTGGTTCTTAAAGCTAAACAGTAGTGTGGGCGTTAGGAAATGAATGAAATGCAGAGTTAGTAGTCAACTGTATTTTAAGATTTCTCTCTAGGTAACCTTGGCAGAAATGGTCACTTCTTTGAGCCCCAGTTCTGCCATCTGTTTTTTTTTTTTAATTGAGGAAAAAAAGCAGTCCATTAAATCACACTGCCTTGTTAGTACAAATACTTGCTATAAAATACTTTAAATTAGTTCACACTAAAGTGGAGTGACTCACCAATTCATTGTCCCTCCAGTTTTAAAATCTGATGTATCCTGATCTCTCAAGAGTTACTTGTGACAGGCTTTTGGACATAATCTCATTTAAGGTTCAAAATAACCCTCTAAGGAAGTGTTTCTCGATCTTTGTGTTCATCAGAAACATTTGGAGGACTTGCCAGTGTGGATACCTGGGCCCTACCTCCATAGTTTTTGATTCAGTGGGCCTGAGGTAGGGCCTGAGAATTGTTACTTTTAATAAGGCTCCAGGTGATGTTACTGTGGCTGGTTGAGGACCACACTTTGAGAACCACTACTGTGAGGTATGTTGCATCTGCTCATACATGAGGTTGCTTGGACATGGAGAAATTAAGAACCTTGCTGGAAGTTACTCAGTGGCAGAAAAGGAATTTGCAGCTGGGTTTGACAGGATTCCAGAGACCTGCTCTTAACTGGGGAGCTACGTGGTCTCCAAGGAGACTGAAAAGGCAAGGTCAAGCCAACAGATGAAGAAAATCTTGCCCTTTGGTAATTCTGCTGGGTTCTACAGAATTCCTGATCCTTCAGGCTTCCACCATGGCAGCTCTGAACTAGGAAGCCATGGCTTCATTGAGTCTTGCCAGCAAGGAAAAGACATCCACATTTGCAGGGTAAACTTTACTTAAAAATTATATATATATACCAGAGGCCTGAGCTGAGAACTACTGATGTTGGGCAATGGTTTAAATTCTAGCCTGGCAGTTTATTAACTGTGTGATCCAGGACAAGTTATGTATCTTTATTTGTCCTCAGTCTCCTCACCTGTGAAAGAGCATAAAAGCATCTGTATCTCAGGGCTGATATGGGGTTTAAATCAGACGGAAGATAGTAATGTGCACAGCTGGCACATGAGAAGTGATGGAGGGTGTGGCCGTGACTATGGTGGCGGTCCTCATCATCAATGAGACAAACTCACCAGAAAGAGATAGTTTGCAGGATTGCGTTGGAGAGCTGGTCGACCCAGGATGAATGCTCAGGAGATGAGTAAGGATTATTAAAGGGAGACAAGCAGTCTGGGTGCATGGGGATGTGTGGGGAAGGTAGAAAAATCCAGCCAAATGAGGTTTATGAACAGAGAGGAGGTTAATGGAGAAGCAGACGTTCCAACACTAATCGTGAACTGAGACGAGATCATTTGTTGGTCTGAAGTCACCTTCCGCTGTCCTTGGTGGAACAGTAACAGAAAGAGTCAAATGCAACCACTGGCTTCAGGGGACCTGGTTCTGAAATACTTGGGAACATGTGGTGATGGACAATGCAGTGGCTCTGCTCCCTACTTGCCACTGAGCAATGTGGGGGGCTCTGGGCTTTTTGCTGTTAGAATCTCTTGCACATGTGATGCCTTGCAAGGGGTTGACCCATCCAGGAAGAGGGTCTCACTTTGAGTTAAATGAGAGGCTGAATCCCTGCTCTGCCATTTACTAGCTATGCTTCAATGACTTATTTGGCCTCTGAGCTTCATCCTACGTACTGGCTAAATGGGCAGAGTGGTACCACACTACAGGGTTGGTGTAAGGGTTAAATTAAACCCTGCATGTCAAAAATCTGCCACAATCCCTGGCAAATAGTAAGTCTCCAGAAATGGTCCTTTTTGCTCTTCCTTCTCACCATTATTATACAGTCCTATGAGGGTTATGGCAAATGACGTTATCTCCATTTTTCAGAGGAAGAAACCAAGTTCTAGAAATGTTAATGATTAGCATGATGTCACTTAGTTAAAAGATGATACTTTTCAAATGCCAGCTCTGTGGAGGGCCTTATGCAGGGATAATCCAGTGAGTTTCACTTCATAGGCCAAAGCCAATTAATTGGTCCCTCTTCCTGGAGTGATCCTTCCAAGGACTGAAGAAGGAAGAACCGAGATGGCTTGGCCATGTCTGCCAGGGGTCTACACAACAGAGTGGAACCCCCCAGACAGCACACTTGACATGCTGGTCCTGGGTGAGTACTTTCCCAGTAAGTTTCTGAGGTAGGCAGAATGACCCCCCAAAAATGTTCCTACTCAACTTGCCATTGTGTTATATAGCAAGAGGATTTTTGCAGATAAAACTAAGGTTACAGGTCTTACAACAGGGAGATTCTTCTGGATCATCCCAATGATGGGACGGACCCTATCTAATCAAACGAGCCCTTAAAAGCAGAAAGTTTCCTCTGACTGGAGTCAGACATGTGATTTAAGGAGAAGTTGGAGAAATTAGAAACACAAGAAGGATTTGACCTGCCCTTGCTTTGCCCTTTGATTTGAAGGTGAAACTAGCCAGCACAATTTTTCTATAAGACAGACAGCAAGTAAATTTGGCTTTGCAAGACGTACAGTCTCTGTCATGCTGCTTTACTCTGCCCTTGTAGAGGAAAACAGTCATGGACGATATGCAAAACATGGGTGTGCTTGTGTTCTAGTAACATTTTATTTACAAAAACAGATGGTAGGCTGGATTTGGCCTGCAGGCTGCACTTTGCTGAGCTTGACAGCTTCCAGCAGGTGATTTGGCCAAGTAATTTGTAGGATGTTCCTCGGTTGGAATTTGCCTGATGTTTTCCTCAACATTAGATTGGAGTTCTGGATTTTGGAGGAGGAAATCACAGAAGTTAAGTTGCTATTTCCATAGGTTTATGTCAAAGGTACGTGCTTGTGCTCAAGTTGATCTTGACTGTCTGTCTGAAGCAGTGCTTGTCAGACTCCCCCTGCAAAGTTACTCTTTTTTCTCCCTTTTCCATGCTGTGCACTTTGGAGGAAGTCATTATGTACAGCCCATACCTAAGGAATGGGGAGTTATGCTTCCCCTCTTTCAGGGTGGAGTGTCTGCATATTTTGGGGGGAATTCTTTGGAATAGGAGATTTGTCTCTTCTTCCCCTTTATTAACTCACGGAATCATTTATTTATATCAGTATGGACTCATGGACACTGATTTTATACTTTAGGTTAGAATCCAATACTGTCTTGTTTATTTTGTTGCTTGAATTGTTCCCCTTCTGTGAGTTTCCAATTCCTTAACCTAGAAACATTGCATATCCCTCCCTTGCAGGGCTCCTGGGAGGAGCTGCTCAACAATCCAGGCAGGGATCAAAGCTCAACACCTCTGCTAGTTTTTTAAAAAATATTATCAGGAAAAGACTAAATTTATAGAATGTCAGTGTTAAAGGTTTCACATTGTCTTCAGAGCATCCACAGGCACCGCAGGGAAAAACTCAAGGCGTGTGGGTCAGGGTTGCTCTTTATAGCTCGACACTTTGGGCTCTGGTATTGCTGAGCCCGGCCCACCCTTGTGCTTGCCTCTGAAATCGGACAGATGTTTATCTGCTCCCAAACCACACAGGTTGGCTGCCCAACTTTATCTGGGATGCTGTCAACTTGCTCGAGGGCAGTGCCTCTCAGAGTGCTTCTTAGTGGTCCGCAGTGGGAGAGTTACAGAAAGTGAGAGCAAGCATTCAAAACCTTTTGTACCTTTTATAGCAAGTTGACACTCCTTTGGCATTTTTATTGTACTTACCTAAAGTAGCAGTCCGCAATGATTAGACTTTTTTAAATGGTCTTTTCTTGCAGAGAGTGTCCCTGACATTCAGCCCATTGTGTGAGAGGAAGATGCGAGGGGAAAGGGTCATCCTAATCCTTTTCTCCCCTTTGCTCTGCTTGTAGCCCTGACTGAGGAATTTCCTGAGCTTGAAGGCTCAGCTTCGACCCTAAGTTCATTGACCTGCCTCTTGGAGAGGCCCTCATCTTACATCTCAGCCTCACTGTGGGAACTTACAATTGTGTTGCAGAAAAGGATCATTTTAAGAACCAGAGTGGGGGAATGAATAGGAACAATTGCTTACTCCTGAAAACCAGGGCCTCTATTTTAGATTTAATCCTTTCACTGTGAAGCTCAGAGTTGAAGATGCCTAACATAGAACTATTACTTCAAAATGTTTCAAAGTGATGGACCAAAATTTGTCAAACAATACTCCTGTAGAGCAGTGGTTTTCAAGCTTTACTTTTTCTTAAGGAGAAGCATGCTTTATGGGGACAAAAATCTTACCTGAAAGGTAAAGTTATAAACCAGGTTAATCTATTCATTTGAAAGATATTACTTGAGCCCCACCAAATGCCAGGTGCTGTACTGGGTACTTTTTTCAATAGCAGTGAACAGAAGAGACAGAAGTCTGGTCTTCATAGAGTTTACATCTAAGAGTGAGGAGAAGACAATAACAAGGAATCGTGTGCCATAGAGAAACAAAGGTGCAAAATAGAGTTGAGGCATGCCAAGTCTGATGCCATAAGTAGGGGGGTCAGGAAAGGCCTCTTTGTTAAGTTAGCATTTGAAGAGACCTGGAGCACGTGAGGGAGGGAGGCTTTGGGAGATCACGAGAAAGAACATTTCAAGCAAGGACATAAGTGCAGAGGTTCTGAGGTAGCTGTGTACACGGAGAGTTCCAGCATAGCAGGAGGCTAGTGCGGCCTGCAGACAGAGGGAATAGGGGAGAGTGGTCTGGAGAGGTGGTGAAGAGTATGAAGGATAGAAGAGGTTATGATGAAAAGCTTTTACTTTTTTTTTTCTCCCTCTGAATCTTGAGTGAGATGTAGAACTGTTGAAGTATTTTGAGCAGAAGAGTGACATGATTTGCTTGCATTTTAAATTTGCCTCAGGAAGCAGCACAGCTATGGGTCTGTAGTGACTGGCAGGAAGGCAGGGTAGAGGGGCAGGAATGCAGGAAGCTTGGAAGATGTGATGATGCAGTTTATGAAATGTCTCTTCTGATTGCTTCTCTTTCAGCAGTGAATTAAGAAGCAAAGTCATCCGCCAAGAGCAAGGATGGGAGAAGTGTTGTCACAGGAGTTAGAAGTGAGGGGAAGGCACAAAACAGCTTTTTAGCACAGTAGGAGAGTGAGAGAACTGAGAAAATGAGGAGGATTCCCAAGTAGCAGTGACAAGTTGATCGTTTCGTTGTGATCTTGCATTTCAAGGGAGACCCATCAGAAGGGCTGTGTACTGTTCTCCAGCCACAGCCCAGGTTTGGCTGATTCGCCTTCACCCATCAACCACAGCAGGGCATCAGGAAGAAGGCCTCTGGCAGGTTGCCCCTCATTTCCAGCCAGAAGAGTTGGGCTGAGGGAGCGGAGAGGAGCAAAGAGAGATTGAAGCCATGAACCCTGGTATCCAGGCTGGGTGCACAGGGAAAGGAGAACTAAGCAAGGGAAAGGGCAAAAGATTTTAGGCCCTAGTGGGTCACGTAACTGTGGGTAGATATTAGAGGGGTATGAAGGGGAGTGAGGCAGAAGGGCCAGAGAGAGAAAGCTCCTGAAATTTAGACTGGGGAGGGGCCTGTGCCTTTAGTGTTGACATGGACTAGGGTGTGGCCGTGGGAGGGGGTTGAGTGGAGGGCAAGATCGCTGGAGGTGGCAATGTCAAGCCACTGAAAGGCCTACGTGTGGGAAAGCCTGTCTGTGTGGACACTGAAACCCACCAGTCAGGACAGGAGTAGCATTGGAGAGAGGGACGGGGACCCAGGAGACACTGTCGCCAAGGTCCGAGAGGAACTGCTATAGGGAGGTCTACAGACCACTGGGCAAGGTGGTGGGTGAAATAGCATTGGCGGATGAGGGTGGCCTAGCTGGCAGACCAGAGCAGCGGCCAGCATGAAAACTAGAGCAACACTCATCTCTTTCCTAAAGTAGCCTCAGAAGCACCACCACAAACCATCCAGGGCCTCCCCAGGGGCTGGATATTTCCTGTTGGAAGACAAGCAAAACTCTGAGGCAAGGGTTTTAAAAAAGCATCTTTGGACACATGCATGCCTCCCAAACTCCTTGCGCCCCCTGGTTTTATGTTTCTCTCCAGGCAGAACACCCTCGTGCATCCTTTGTTTCTGTATCTGCTTAGCACTCCAGGCACCAAACCTCTGTAGTGTTAAGTAACAACACCTACTTCCAGCAAGTGGCCTGGCCATCTTTCTGTCCACACTCCCTTCCTTAGGAAGCCCCATCTCTGCCTCTGTGTCCTATCCCCTTATCAGTCTTGCTTTGGGGACTTGTTTGTACTTCTCTGGCTTCCAGAAGGAGCTGGTTTCTTGCTCCTTCTCTGCTCTGAATCCTTACCTGCTCTTTAGGCCCTTCAATGGTTTTGGCTTCATCCATTAGCCATAAGCATCCTAGTGAGAGGAAGGAAGTCAGATGGTGGAGCCTGTTGCCCCCACCCCCGAAGCAATATCACAATGTCCCAGAAGGGTAAAAAAGCCTCGATAACTGTTGAACCTGAAAGGAATACTGTTAAGTATGTAGCATGGAGTGTATATGCTACGAATCATCAGCCATACTGCACGTTTTACATTTGCGACCATGTAAACACCTCACATCTTTCATCAGGACAGACCATAACAAGCAAATTAAAAATGAGTACAGCTTGTGGGGATTGAGATTATTTTTTCCCCTCCAGCTAATTTTGACGAGTGGTTCCTCTGTGAGAACAACCAGACCGGTTCTGCCTCATCTCCCCACCCAGACCCTAGCCACACACCAAGGAAGAGATATTTGGAGACGGCACCTCTCTCTTCCACCTCTTTTCAAATCCTTCCTTCCAAGACCTGAAACTCAGGTTTCAGGTCCTCCAGAAAGCCTTTCAGAAAATCCTTTCCTTTCGCTAAGTATCTAGTTGCATGGTTCCTGCTAAGTATCTAGTTGCATGGTTCCTGCTAAGTATCTAGTTGCATGGTTCCTGCTAAGTATCTAGTTGCATGGTTCCTGCTAAGTATCTAGTTGCATGGTTCCTGCTAAGTATCTAGTTGCATGGTCCCACAAGACTGAACAGGCCTCTATGATTTACTGATTGTCTCCTGGTTTTTTGTAATTGCTTCAGACAGGGGGCAAGCTCTTGGAGGGCGGGGATGACATCTAGAAGCCCCCAGGGCACCATCAGTACTTGATGGGTTGGCTTCATCTCTTGCCTCCGCCCGCCGCGTGGCTGGTGCCCAGGTCCTGCCCAGGAAACCTCACGTGCAGGGCAGTGCCTCTCTGCTGAAACCATCTGGTGTATCCAGGAGGTGGCTGCAGTCCCAGCTGCTGAAGCCTATCTGGTTTTAGCTCTTTGCTTAGATGCTTACAAACCATGGTCCCTGCTCTAGTATCTAATACCATTGTGTATAGTTTTCTCACCTATAAAATGGATAACAGTACCCACCTAACAGGGCAGTAGTGGGATTAAATTAGACAATACACAGAACATGCTTAGAAGAGTGTCTGGAATGAAATAAACACTCATCATACCTCCGCTACGGTGATTATTTGCTCCATTTCTCTGTGATCCCTAATCTCCCTCCTTCAGCCTACCAAATGGCTTGTAAGGTTTCCCATCGGCAGCAGTGAAGTTCTCTGCTACGGCTGTGTCTACCCTATCATCAACTGGAGCTGCTCATGTCATACCCCTGGCCTCACTGTTAGAACTTGTGTGTTCCCTTAGATGTCCTGGGCAAATAGTTATAATCATTACAACAGCTCTTTACAGTTTATAAAGTGCTTTCATAGCTTTATTCCCTGGATTGTTTCTAAGCACCAGAGCTGCCACATACGGTTGTGGGGGTTGTGTACTGCTTAACCCCATTGTGGGCAATGGGAATGGTGCCCTCTGGAGCTCTGCGTTGCACTGCTTTCCAACTCCATGTAGTAGTGAACCTGCTCTCGGCTACCCTGTGAGGTTAGTGCTGCTATTCTCATGTGAAAAGTAAGGAAATTGGGACTTAAAGAGATCTTTTTAAAGTCTAAAATACAAAGAAAGGTCTTACAATAGATTTGTGACTTCTTCCCACAGTCTGTGTATTTTGTCAGTTGCCAGGAAATTACCCTGGAGAGAAGCAAACAATCAATTTCAAACTGTTTGCCTTTATTGCATCTTCTTCTCCACCCTCACACTGAGAAATGGAAAATTCAATAACTAATAAAGAGCACTGTGGAGTCCTTTCCCTTTGTGGGAGGGATTTAATCATTGGGGTGAAGTCCACAAATATTTGTGCAGCGGATGAGGGCACACCACCAACTCTCCATTTATGGAGGGAAAGGTTACCAGTGTGCACAGACGTTATTTTCAGTGCCCACAGCCTTACATGATCCTCCTCTCCTCCTGCAGTTTGCCTTTGAGTGGGGTGCAGTGGGGGCTCAGGAACTGTCTCTCCTCATTCCCTGGTGTCTGGCTGCAGGGCAGCCCCCTCCCATCCAGCCACCCTAAGGTCTGCCCTAAAACACAACTAGGAGCATTCACATATTCGTGACCCTTGCAAAAAAAAAAAAAAAAAGGCAAGTTTTTTAGCAGAGCCTTTCCATGCATAATCTATAATCTGACCCGCCTTCCCAGCCTTCTCTCTCCCCATTCTCCCATCAGCCCCTGCTGGTAGCTCCCAGCCGTGCCTCTCCATCCCGCTCCAGCCCTTTGCTCTCCAGAGGTGCCTAGTCTTCTCTGCTGGTTCTCACCCCCTGCAAATGGCTCCTCCCTCAGGCTTTGTTCGGCCAGCACCACTCTTCCTTCATTTTCGTGTGAATTTCAGTCCAATTTAGAAAACATCTTTTTAAATAAATATTTCATTCTGCTGGGTAGTGAGACAGTTAAGTTCAATGTGTTTTTAATCACACTTCTATTAGGTGCTACTAAGGTTTGGGTTCTGTATTTGACGTTTTCTTCTCCACTGGACTGTAAGTTTCTTGAGGGTAAGAGCTCTCTCTACAGATCTCGGATCCCCTGTGGCCAGGCCTGCTGCATGAAATTCAATAGAATCTCTAAACCAGGGAAGCATAGTCCTCCCCCTGATGACAGGTGAGGGGAACTGCACGCATCTGTAAGTTGGCTGTTGCCGGCAGGCACTAAAGTGACCTCCTCTCTCCTCTTTGGAGATGAAGCTGAAGACGGCTGAGCGCTAGAGAAGCGCTCCAGCAATCAGACGGCAGGCCAGCAGACCCAGCAGTGGCGGGTGGGAGGTCTCATCAGGTCTTGCCCCGGGCCTCCGGCTTTGCTCCCAGGAGAATGCCGAAGCAGAGTCAATGCTGGGCAGCCCATAAATTCAGAATATGATCACCAAATCAGGACAAAGTAAGAGAAGGAGAGTCCCAGATCCTAGCAGTTCCTGGGATGGGTGAGTGCTGCGGGTTAGGTGGGATTCATGTAACCCACAGGGTACAGACAAGGACAAGGCAATTCTGCCAGCAGTGGAAGGTGGGGCCACATGGTCAGACCTCACTTCAGTGATCATGCTATGCAGCTCTCCAGCAATTTATCTGGACCCTTTCCTTGAAAAAGACGGTAATGGCGGATTCAACCCGAGGTGCTCCCCCTCCCGCTTTCCTGCTCCCGGCCCCCAGCCACCCCCGCCATCCCTGCTCCCTGCAGCTGTCAGGCTCCTCGTTTTCCCTCTTTATTCCAGGCAGATGCTCTCAGGACCCTTCATTACAAACACAATTTAAAAAAAAAAAAGCCCTCCCACTGAAGTTCACATCCTGACTGGAAGTACAGTTTTAACTAAACAAATAGCACATAAATGGCTGAATTCTAGACATCAGCCACCCCAGGAAGGGAAACAGGGACAGGGCAGCCTGGCATTTCTGGTGACTTGAAGTCACACTCTGGACTGGATGTTTCTTGTACCTGCTTGTGTGTAGGTGTCTACCACTGTCCTTGACATACCCTGGAAACCCTCATTAAATATTTTATGTTTTTTGAACTCAACTCTGAAGTTGCATGAAAATAAACCTGATTAGTAAACTTTTATGAAACATCTACTGTTCTTGCCCTGCGATCAAGGATAAAGAAGCATTAGGAAAAACATACCATGTAGCTTGACCAACTGACAAGTCAAAATGGGCAGAAAGGAAGCAATAATGGTAATAATAATAATAATAATAGTGCAAGTGAGAGTGACTTCCTTGTTTTGAACAGCTACATTTATGTGCCAAGAAGCTGACATAGTTTTTATATTTATCTCTTACAATAATGCTGTGAGATTACGATTATGTCTATTATACAAATGAAGGAAATGAAGCTCATTGTCCAAAAACACGCAAATAGTAAATAATGGAGCCAAGATTTTAAGGACAGTCTGTTTGACAAAGTTAGGGTTCTCTTTATGGCACCATGATGTGTTAAGCACAGCAAAGCTAAGGTGGAGAGGGCAAGAGAGACACGGATTCTATACATGTTTCTACAAGGGATTTGGAGGGAAAGAGCTGCCTACAGGGTGAGATAGGCCCAGGGGGATATTTTGGAGGGGTTGGCTTTGTACAAGGAATTTTATTTTTCTGAACATCTCTTTGCAGTTCTGTTTATTTTTAGAATATATCCTTCTGATGATGAATAGTCAGGGAACAGGGCTCAAAAGTCACTTGAAGTAATACATGAGAGTTCTTTTGGAAGAGCTTTGAGATTGGAGCAAACACAGAGGTTGGCACATTGCTGGGTCTCAGTTAATGCAGACTAGATGGAAAGATAGAGAAATACTTTCAAAGCATTTGGTACAGCTAGACCACCTATGCTGTGTCTATGGCTCGAACTTGCTGTTAGCATCATTTTAAATATTTGTAAAACTTTAAATTTAAATCTCTCTAGACTCTGCTCATAATTAGTTATTCCAGTTATGTTGTTTTAGTCTGGGTCATAGCCCAGCTCGTCGTCCCCTGAAGTGAGAGTCACCTTCCTACTGAAATCAGTCCTAATGTTGCTTTACTCCTGAGACCCTGGGCAGTTACCATTTGCAGGGAGTTGGGGGGAACTTGGTTGACTATGGGAGCTCATAAATTCATTCATTTAACAAATATATAAGGAGTGCCAACTAGGTTCCTGGTGCCATTTTAACCTCTGAAGACCAAGGCAAGATGAAGATTCTGAGGAAGCTCAGATCGCAGTAGTCTGAGACGCATAATAAACAAGGAGCTACATGAATATGTGTGATGTACTTGTTGACTTAGGGCCGAGGTAAGCACCCTGCACACAGGCAAAAGCTGAGGCAATGTCAGGGAATGCTTTGAGCGGGGGTGTCAGTGAAGGCCTCTTCGAGGAACTGGCATTTGAGCTGAGGTCTGAATGGTAAGAAGGGGACCCAGGAAGAAAATCAAAGCAGGGAGTGAACTTCTGGCAGAAAGCAGGGCAAGTGCAAAGGCTTTGGGGTGGGAACAGGCCTGGTGGGCTTGAGGAATGGAAAGGCTGGAGCGGGAGCACAGGGCTGAGAAGCAGGCGGAGGCTATGTCAGGCTGAGCTTTGTCGGCCAAGGGCATCTGTGTGCTATTTTGACTGCAATGGGAACCCACTATGAGGTCTGAGCAAAAGAATGTCATAATCCAAGTTTATGTTTACAGATCACTCTTGCCTGCAGAATGTCTACTTCTATCTGATTCTGAATTCAGTAGCATTTATTGAATTGCATCTCATGCAGTCACCATATTAAGCATATATATATGCACATATACATAAATACATACATACCCTATCTATCTGTCTAACCTATCGTGTCTATCAGTCTATCCAACCTCCAGTCTCCACCTCACTCCTTGAGGTACATGTGGTTATTCCCACTTTGAAATGGAAACGCTGTAGCACAGTGACTCACTCCCAGCCACCGGGCTGTAACAGTTTAGTTTAGAGCCAGAGGTTGAACCAGAATTGGCTCAACATTCTCTACTCTTTCTTCTCTTACTCATAACATTATGGGATTTAAGAAGTTTTGATGAATAAAATTATCTCAAGTGGAAAAACCAAGACGTTTCTGCAGCAGCTTTCATTTATGCACAAGGCTTCCTGGGCAGAGCTGCCCGGCTGCAGCTGTGCTGCCCCTGCAGACCTGGGCCAGGTCCTGCCGCCTCTGTGATGCTGCAGATGGGCGCGCTCACAGAGGCAGCTGCTTCTGGTGCCCCAGGTCACACGCAGGTAAGCCGTGCAGAGCACCTCCTGGACCTGCACGGCAGGCCTCCACCCAGGGCTTCTCTGTTGCACATGATGCTGCAGGATCTGCTTGGCACCCACACTTGCGCATCCTGGAGGTGGGAAGATCCATTCCATGGGTGAACTTCCATGAAGCCAGGGGTACATTTTCCTCACCCTTCCCCTAGAGACAGAGAATATTCAGAGCGGCAGCAGCTTCAGAAGGCTCACTGGTCAGCTTGCAGAGGCTGCTGCCTGCTTTGCACGGCAGCCATGTACTTCCTCCCCGTCGCCTTGGCCGCATGCATGCCTTTCCCTCTCCTCTGCTCTCTGGAACTATACCCCCAAAGTAATGTTGGTACATGAGCTGGGGCTTCAGGCCCTGCCATCTGACACAGTCCTTCTCAAAAACTCACCTTTGCTTTCACTATTTTCCTGTCACTCAGTTCTCACGACCAGTCATGTTCGTTTCTAGGTGGACTAAGAAACCATTTATGGTTTTTCAGGCCCAACCAAATGTTTCTCAGAATCCGAAACTGCAGTCTCAGAACTGACCCATGGGGCTTTAGAAAACTAGTTACCAGGGAAGTTGGAAAGTCCTGGGGGATGAAAGACACGATACAGTGACATCTGTTAACCACCATGCTTTAACTTGAGAAATGCATTCATATTCACCATTTTACTGGGTCCTGGATGGAGAATTGTGTCCATTTTACTGGTGAGAAATCAAGGCTCAGTGAGATTAAACGACTTCCCAGAGGTCTCCCACTGAGTTGGCTATGAATTTAGGTCTCCTGGCCCTAATTCCACATCTCTTCTCAACCTGAACGGCTGACTTTGACTAAACACAATTGCCAGAGCGGCCCTCCACTTCCGACCTTGCTCTCTAGTTACTTAGGGGTCACTCTGTGAAGCCCTGAGGCTGCCTGAGGGATCAGAGGGAGTTTGCAACATGCAACTTCTGTTAGAGGTGGATGACCTGCCCCAGAAAGTGTTCTCTTGGGGTCTCACTTGTCCTGGTGATATGGTGCAGGTAGAAAGAAATTGGACATGGTGCTATAATGTCAGATATATATTGGGCAGTAAACCCAAGGATTCAAACATCTCTCTACACATGAGAAAATGCCTTTGCAAAGTGGAAATTGAGCATTGTGTATGCAATCCCAAAACAAGAGAAATCATTAATCTATGATTTCCTCTGGCAAAGGGTATGGGAGTCAGCATGCCTTAGTAAACATTTCAGAAAGTTGTGTGCGGTCATCTCATTCTAGAGGAGGGTAGAAGCTTCTGAGCAGTCCCCAAAGCCATGCCAACAGCTTCCCTACTTCACTCAGGGGCTTTGACCAGTATTAAAATATTATTCCCAAGATACAAAAAAAAAAATTTAAGCAAGTTTTTCACAAGCTAACCAAAGAAGATTTTTAAGAAGCAGTAAAACTGAAACTTAAACTTAGGTACAAAAGCCAAAGCATTAGCCAGACATGGAGCTCTGTGGTATTACAATATTAGTATTGAGTAAAAAAAATAAGACATTGAATCACTTCAGCATAGTTTATTCAAGGAGAAAATTCATTTATTTATCAAGAGCAAGTTAATTTGCCATCCCAGTGAACTGTTGTTCCTTCCCATTTAAGAAATCAGGGCTCCCTTAATAAGCCAGAGTACTCTTACAGGACAATAATGAAGAATAATGCAGCTTTTTATTGCCTCTGGGGTATGTCTGTGCACAGATGGCCCTGAAAATAAAACAATATTTTGGAGTGAATTCAGTCTGCTTTCTTTTTTTTTTTAAACCTGACTCTGGTGAATAGGAGCAACATCATGTTCTCCAGCTCCTGAGAAACTCCACGAGATAAATGGGGCAGACAAATCCTCATGCACACATCCTTTACTTTAATACTGACAGCCTATAAACACATGTTTATGCAAACCCCCACC
Source organism: Manis javanica (assembly GCF_040802235.1). Classification (NCBI taxonomy): domain Eukaryota; kingdom Metazoa; phylum Chordata; class Mammalia; order Pholidota; family Manidae; genus Manis; species Manis javanica. The sequence goes on along the minus strand of NC_133156.1, from coordinate 229,297,573 downwards.
TAGTTATATATTGTGGCAATTTCTAGAAATAAACACCAGACTGCATGGATTCTTAATGTCACTGCCTCTGAATCTTTCTGAGATATAGCACTTGGCTCAGCTAACACCCAAAGGTCGATGCAGCATGCATATGAGAAATTGGCTTGTTTGGTGGCCTAAAGCAGTACAGAGCCTACGTAGCCCACTATCCTCCAGCCTCTATCTTCTTCCTCTGAAAGTGGATCAGAGGAGTTGTGAAGAATGTTTCTGGAAAGCATCAGCTTCTTCAGCTGAGCTGTACTAACTTCTGGGGTCTTTGATCCTGCAGACATCCAGAATACTCTAGCAACATCCAGAGAGTTTTGGCAGAGGTGGTCCAAATAGCAGAGGTGGTCCTGAAGTCCTTCAATCATATTCTAGGGAAAATAAGTAAAAAATTGTATGCATGTCATTTCCAGGTTCAAAAATCTTCAATGGCTTCTTATGTTCAAAAGATTAAAATTTAGGTTTTCTAACCTGGAAGCCAAATCTCTTTTTATCTGGAGTTGTTCACTCATCCAACATGTATGGAGGGCTCTGGAGGCCTCATCCAACTAACTCAGCATTGTGTTGAGGATCGTCAACATCTCTGGCCTCCTAGACTCGACATCTATGGAAGATGAGCTGGGTACTTCATTACGACGGTACCAAGTGTCATGATGGAGAAGTGCAGGGTGATGTGGGGGCTTCTCACTGAGGATCCAGGCCTGGCCTGGGGATCCTGAAGAACCTGAAAACAGTTGGGGCTGGAGACCAAGAACAGAAGGTTGGGGCCCAGTGAGTCAGGAGAGGCAGGCAGTAGTGGGTCATGCTGGGCATTGAAGACAATTCTATGTGAATAATTTGGGTCTTTATCAAAGGAGAAATTGGAAGCCACTGTGGGATTTAAAATAGGGTGATAATATGATTAGTTTTGCATTTAAATGTATCTCTCCAGTTGCCATTTAGTCATAGTTTGGAGATGGAGCCTTGGAAGGCCAAGGCACAAGACAAGAATCTGTTGCAGTGGCCTAGAGAAGACTGGAGGGGGGTTTTGGCTAAAAGTGCTCAAGCTGGGGAAGGTGAGCAGTGGACGAAGCTATGCAATGGTAAAATTAACTGAGTCTGTATCTCTTCAATTTAATACTCTCCTGCAACGGCCCCCTCACTTGTTCATTTAAATCACATAACTTGCCTTCATGGGCCTTTATTAAGAAAAAGGTAAGAATCAGAAGGATGGCTTCCTCTTTGTCACAGAAATGAAACCAATTTCAGGCGTCAGATTTGGTTTCAAGGCTTAAAGCCACAGGCCCTTAATTTCACTGTAGGTGAGGGAGGTGAACCCCCCTTTATTCTTTAATCTCCAAATCTCACCAGAAACCCATCTTTCCACTGAAGAGGATGCTGTCTTGGTGTTATGGATTGAAATGTATCCCTCCAAATTCATATGTTGAAGCCTTAACCCCCAATCTGATTGTATTTAGAGATGAGGCTTATAAAGAGGTAATACAGGTTGAGTGAAGTTGTAAGCCTGGGACATTAATCCAACAGGGCTGATGTCCCGTAAGAAGCGGAGGAGACCCCTGAGGGCTCTCTCTCCAGCACAAGAATTTCTTCTGCGGTTAAGATAGTTGCTATTCTTTTCCCTGTCCTAGGGCAGCTGCCCAGTAGGCGGGGAGGAGATGATACAGACTGTGAGCCAGGAATTCTGGAATCCAACCTGATTCTGCTGCTCACTACTCCATCACACGCAAGGCCATTAGTCATACTTATTAAATGATAATAAATGGATGAATTAATGAATGAAATAATTGTCATAAGGATTAAGTGGCACAAAAAAATTGAAACTCTTTAAAATTAAAAATAAAGGCACCTTAAAAAGTGCTTGATCCATAGTGAATACTCAGGAATGTCAGTTTCTTTCCTTTACCTTAGTTCAATAAGCATTCTCTGGGCACCAAAATTATGGGCAGGGTGCTAGAGCTCTATGATGACAATGAGACACCAGGACAATTAATTGACATGATTTTCCCCAAGAATGGCTAAAATGGTGATAAAGGAAGAGGAAATAAATTATGTTAATTGATCAATGGTTGCCCACTGTCTTGGTCTTTTGAATCAGATACAACAAATTACTATTATTTTTGAGAAAGTTCAAAAATAGCTTTTGAGTTTCTCTGTGTTCAGGTTTATCTTTCACCCTTGACAAAACATGATTTCCTAGTAATATAAAAAAAAAACTAAAGGGTTTTCTTCAACATTGCCTAGATCTTAAAAATACCATTTAGACAAGTATTAATTTTCCCTTTCAAAATATATGACTGGTTCTATTGCCCTTGGGACTGTCAGTCCCACAGAATCTATGGGTGATTCAGAAGGAAATGTTTTTGCTAATTTCCAAATTTCAAATTTTTCTAATTTCAAAAATAAAAATATTTATTTTTATTGACTTTTTAAAAGACCAGCACTGTCAGAACAACTAAAAATTCAATTTGGTACCACCTGGAAGGGCATTGTCCTTGAAATGATAGAATAAAAGCAAATTACTTTATCAAACACTTATTGAGCACCTGCTACATGCCAAGCCCTGTGTTAGGGGCTATGAAAGACCCAAAGATAAGCAAGAAATTGCTCTCACTTACTAGAAACCCAAGGTCCATTAAGGCACAGAGATAAATCCACAGATGTCTACTATTTGAGACAGGGTAAATGCCAGCAAAATCTCATGGTATAGCAGTAGCATGGGAATCATAACATATACTTCCTGTGTACCTTCAGAGCAAAACTAGGAAGACGTCATTCAGGAGAGTTTTTCTGGGAAAAAATAATTTAATTATAGAGATACCTTCCTTCATAGGCAGATGGAGTGAATGGTTAATTTATCATATCAATTGCCCCCCTAAAGTCCTATTTACCTGTTAGAAGTCGATCACTATGGTCAGGGAATGCAGGATGCTGACTGGCTCTGGCCAGTAGACCTGGGAGTGGATTCAAGTCTACTACACGAGCTGCGAGTAGGAAAAATCCAGATGCACTTTCCCAAAAGATGGGTGAAGGAGCTTAGAAGACGAAAAGCATACTAGGCAGACCAATTAATGAAGAATGCATTAGAAGTGGTGATTAGAACCAAAAAAATGGTGATTTTCCCAAATTGTCTTTAAGTTAAAACTATGACTGGTGTAATCTTCTGTTCTTCCCATCTTTGGTTTTCAAAATAATGCATCTTCTCCATACGTCTATTTATTAGACATTTGCTGAAGCCTCATGTGGCCCAAGAGTGTGTTGGATGTTTTGGGTGTAATAATGTTGTTTCTACTCTAAACAAATAAACAGGAAACACAGAAATCTCCAGGGTTTCTGCTTTCCTCTTGGTAAAGGGTTTCCAGACAATTTGGATGTCATGTTGTTAATATGTTGGAAAATAGACTCAATAAACCAATCAGGAACCTGCTGTTAGACTGCATTTATTACTTCTGATATATAAGCTCTTCACCATATCAAGACAATATCTACCTTTAATCTAGTGCCCAAGTGATCCTTTTATGTGGTATTTGTTTATGTGGTCAGTTCCAAGTTCCAAAGCATAGTTCTCAATTGTGGCCTCATTCTCTATGACTTTTTGTTCAAACCCTTGAAATTTCAGACCCAGTAAGCTCTTCAGGCCTCATATAAGCTTTCTGTATCATTGTATTTGCTGTTTCCTCTGTTCTGTTCCTACATACCTCAAGTTACTGATCAAATGTCACCTCTTCTGGGAAGCCTTCTCTAATTTTCTTGTACAGCTTTAGAAGTTCTCATCTTTGATTTTCCATAGCGTTGTATAAAGCTGATGTCTCTGTTGAGCACCCATACATTGCACTGTGGTGGGGTTTTCTCTGCTATCTCCCATACCTTGGAACTAAGAGCACTTTAGGAGTAAGGAGTGTCTTATTTATGTTTGTATCTCCAAGACTAGCTCAGTATATGGCATGTAGCATTGGTTGAAGGTTAAAGGAAAGTAGACCAAGGATGACCTGAAGGTCGTTGTAACAACAGAAACATTTTCAACTATTATTTTCCAGCAGAAATCTATCCTCTTAGTCATTTACCTGGGAAATGTGTGTAAATGAATCTTTATAAGGTTATTTTCTAAGTGGCTTAACCATTTAAAAAATAAGTTTTCTGAATCATTGATTAAAATCACTTTAAGAAGCATCAGGGTAGATAAGCACAAGACTAGAAGGGCCTAGGAAGATCTGGTGTCTCTCCTGAATCTCCAGGCATTTGAGTTTTCTCATCTGTAAAATAGAGTCTGAAAAAGAGTAGCTCATCTGAGAAAACAATGTATCATGTCTATACCATAGACAATTCTAAGATGGTCTCTTCCAACTTTCTACCCAGTCACAAGAATCTGCTTATCAGCCTTCCCAGGAGGTGGCATCTGGCATCTGACTGAGCCCTTCAGGGACAAGCATTCATTTCTCTGGCACCTGCACTCCATTGCTGGAGAGTGCTCATGTTAGAAAGGTCTCTACACTGAGCTGAAAGCTGTTTCCTCTGTAACTTTACTCACTGATCTTGATCGCCCTCTGGAGTCATGAGAATAAGTCAGTTCCTTTTGTGTCCACAACAGCCCTTCAATCACGGTGAGACAGCTGTCACAGCTCCCCTGACCCTCATCTTCAGATTAAACAGCCTAAGCTCCTTCAAGCATCTCTCAGAGGTCCAGGAGGCTGATCTTCTATCTAACCATCATCCTTAGAACACCTCCCATTGCACCTCCATCAAGCCCCCTTTGGAAGAGAACAGAATGCATAGAGGAATGTGGCTCAGACAGATCCAGGAAACCATGGCTTCCCTTGAGCTGTGGATCACATTTCTTCCCTCATTGTCTAATGACTCAACAACTTTAGGTTTCTTCAGCCTCAGAATCCTGCTGGCTCAGGTTGTGCTTGTGGTCAGTCAATATTTGAAATAGTCCATCATTTAAAATAAAAATATCTTTAAAAACCTCTGTCAATCTAAGTCACCCCTTCTTGCAATTATGCAATTCATTTTTAAACTCTAAATGGAAGTGTCTACATTTATCTATATCGCTTTCAATCCTGAAATACCACAACCCTCCCATGAATCATTTTACAGAGTAGCGACCACAAGTAATGATCACAGGCTGAGGTACTGAACCGGGATGGCCTGATGCACTGATTTAACCTTTTACTCCCTGGCCTTCTCTACTTGGCTAGCTGACTACTGGCTTGGAAACCTGTGCAGGCTGTCTTCTCTGCCTCCGCCTTTTCCTTCAGAGTAGTGACTCCCTGCTCCACAACCCTTCTTTTTTCAGGCATCCATGTCCACAAGCAAGAAAGAAGTCTCATAATCAGCCTCAACTGGCAAAGAAAGCACTGCACAGGGAAGTCCCACAGTTCCCTCTCCCTGGGAGACACACAGGGGTTCTGGAAGGTGGTAGGTGCTCAATATATGCTAATTAATGACTCTACCAGAAAAAGGAAGTGAATAACAAATATCAGGTGAATGAGGCTCAAACCTGTTAAGTACCCAAAACATCAGAGAAAGAGACAGTTTCTAGTTCAAGAGAACTTGAGGAAAGAGGCTTTCAAAGAGTTAAGTAAGGATGACAAAGGATGAACTTGATTTCAGATGGGAAACTGCCAAAATAAGCTATGTAAGAAAGGCCTCATTATGAATTTTAGAAAGAGAAGCGCTTTCTCTGATGCGGTCAGACTTTTAGATTTAATATATCAAGCTCAGTGGGTGAGTGTGGTGTTTGAGAGGGTATCACTTTTGGTTGGGAAGTCCTGAATGGATGGAGTCCAGCTCCTTCTCACTTCACACCCCAGACTTCTCAGAGCTACGTAAGTCTGAGTAGGCCCAGTTGACACTGCCATTAGGTGACTCTGTCTTAAATTCTCCCCAATAAGTGACACTGCATGCTTGCTGTTATGGACTGAATGTTTATCTCCCCCCTTCCACCCCCCCATCACCCCAGAGTTCATATGCTGCAATCCTGACTCCAACGTGTTGTATTAGAGGTGCGTGGGGCCTTTGGGAGATAATGAGGTCCTAAGTACAGAATGGGATTAGTACCCTTATCAAAGAGACCCCAGAGGGCTTGTGAGGACACAGGAGAAGATTGCCATCTGCAAACCATATCAAGAGGTTCCCACCAGAACCTGGCTGTGCTGGCATCCTGACCTTGGACTTTCAGCCTCCAGAGCTGGGAGAAATACATTTCTGCTGCTTATAAGCCACTCCATCTAGGCTATAATTTGTTGTAGCAGCTAGAATGGATTAAGACAGTTGTGTTGAATCTAAAGTTTATCGCCAGGCATTGTGGATTTGAGCAGCCCACCCTACTGTATTTGGTGCTGTAGCTCTTGGTATTGAGTATTCTTGTCCCTAAGGTGGCCATACTCTCACTTGTTTGAACTCTTATGGGGATATACCAGCCAAAACTGTAATTAAAAAAATAATGACGTTTCTAGCTATTTCCCCTCCTTTCTTTTTCCACAAAGTTTGCCAAGTGCTCACAAGAGCCTGGAAACTGTCCTTGAGCCTGGGACACTGAGGATGAATTAAGTAGAATCTTAGAGTAATTTTAATGCATAGTAAATATAGTTGCAGAAGTTTAGACGTAATAAATGTAGAGCATCTCTCTGGTCAAAGATGGTGGAAGAGGCAGGATCAGGTGAGGAGAGAGTTTCACCTTTTGAGCACGAACATGATTTAGGAATATAAGCAGCTCCAAATACTGTGTGCCACATTACTTCTGGAATATACTCTTACTAAGTACGCTATTTCTCAAAAGCATCTCACTCTCGGGCATTAGGACAAATGTATGGTTCTTGAATATAATGTGTCTCAAATAATTATTTCCTATCTTGTCAGCAACAAAAAGTAATAATTCTGTGCTTTAAAGAATGCGTTGAAGGGGATATAGTGACAAAGATTTTTAAAATGCCACCCAAATGGATAAAAACTGCATTAAAAAAAAGAGTATGTTTAGACAGCAAAATCATTTAGGAGAAAGTTGTCAAATATTAAATGATGCCGAGAAGAGAACACATTTGAAATTTGAAAATATAGCTTCATATGCTTTATGGAGCTTAAACTATTTGAATAAAAATGAAATATCTCTAGGCGAGAAATGATATAGCTGTGGTCTGCTTTTATTTCCCTAGGGAGTACAGTGCAGGAAAGGAGAATCAGTAGGCACAGGTTTTTGGCTTCCGTCTCCTCCTGGGTCATATGCTGAGGGGAACATCAACAGGAGAGAACAGGGAGCCATTTTGCTTGAGGAAAAAGTACAACTCGAAGCATGTGAAAGACATTTTCTCCTGGAGATTAGCAGTTACATTTTTTGCAATCTCAATGTCTCTCTTGTTTTTTTTCTCCCCCTAAATTGAGCAAGTGCCTTGCTCAAGGGCAAGATTTAAATTACACAACTTTTTAAAAGAAACATTGACTTAGCTGAAGTCTGTTTGGTACAGCTTAAAAATGTTGCTCTGCTAGAACTTTAATGATGACACTGCTGAAATATTTTTGTAATACCAGGAGGTTACATTCTGCATAGACTGGGCATGAGTCTAAATGTCATTGTTTTTGACAATTTGTATGCCCCAAAGACTCAAAGTCATTTGTCAAATAGTTTCATAGTCTCATATATCTTATAAAAAAATTAATCAGAAAGCCTGATTATTGGGGAATGACTTAAAAATGCATAGTCTTTAATATAATGCTAACCATGAAAAATTTCCTAGTTTCCTACTGAGTACATTTTAGTTTATTGCTTCCTCTAACAAAAACACCTTTAACAACAAATTTTAAGTCTCTCAAAAATGACTAAGTGCTTTGAAAGGGAAAACAAACAAAAATGAGTTAGACTTCAAATTAAAAGGTCAAAAGAAGTAGATTTGATAAAAATATTTATCAATATTACGTGAGTCATTGTTTCCATTTGGAGAAAGAAATTGAGAAATGTTTAAAATATCTTCTGGGAATTTCATTAATTCGCATGTCTTATCAACATTCGATTTATTTACAGACCTGTGTCCCTGACTGACTTTAGAAGGCCTTGTAGCTGTTTGCAGACTTGGCAACTACGTAAGGAAGATCACCAGAACTGGGCTCTGTCTGCCCCAGCAAGTGGCAGGGCTCAGTCCTCACCACTCTCATAAATTAGGCCCACACCCAAGGTGGAATAGAATAGACTTGAGAAGAAGGTTCTAGAAACTCAGGTTCTAATCCCAGCTCTGTACCCAAGCCACTCATGTGCTCCATCCTAGAGGACTCTGAGGTACCCCTCCTGTCTTTAAGCACTGATCTTAACAGCTCTCATTGCCTTCATTTCCTCACCCTCCTTCACTGCTTGGCAGTGTATAACCCAGCTGCCCTATCTTCACCCTATTGCTCACTTTACCGGGAGCTGACCATGCTTTCCAATTCTTCCAAACCAATAAGTGGTCTTTACTTTGTCCTCAGACTCCATGTCCATTTGCAATGTCATCCACTGGTTGGCAAAACCTCCCTGGCTCCGTCCATTCAGTCTCCTCCCAGCCCTGTGGGAAGCGACGCTGTCCTCAGCTTCCCATCCCCTGAGGTAGGCGATAATTATCAGAGCTCTTGTTCTTGGTTTTTTCCTCTCTCTGGCCTTCTTCCTTTCAATCTTCCTTACTTTCACAATCATAAGTATGGTGTATTGATGGTGAATGATTCTAAAATAAATCTTTACAGGACCACTTCTCTCCTGATGTTTTGCCTATCTCCACATGCATATACCACAAGAGGTCCCAAATTGAATTGTCACTTTTCTTCCCAACTAGCCCTCCTTCCTGACCTACTGATCTCTATTGATAGCACCCTCAAGAAACCTACAGAGGCATTTTCCACTCTCTGCTTCAGTAGCTATCGCTGTGGCTCTCCTGTCTTCCGACTGTCAGGATGTCTGATAAGACATTTAGTAAGAGTCATCCTTATTTGTATCTGATTTATTTTTTGTTTATTCTGGAGACAGTTACAAACTTCTTATTATCACTGGTGTTTTGAAATTTAACAAATGTTTTAGATGCTGATCTTTTCAAAACGCAACCTGCTTGACCTTTGTTGTACTCCTAATCTGACAACTCCTCTCTGTCATTTTCTCTTTTTCCATAGTGTTAATTTCCTCCAGTCTATTTTCTGCGTTCTTTCTTTTTCTCTTTTACTAGTCAGATAGTGGAGCTTTTTGGTGCTTTATATTCTGTCAGTCTGGTTAGGCTGGAATTTCTGAATCCATTTTCCTGTAGGTCCTCGGTTAGATGTGCTGAGACAAAAGTTTCTGTCCTCATTGGAGCATGATTGTGAAGCAGCAGATCCTCCTCTCCCAAGGCTGTCATGCTTTGACATGTTGATGGACGCAGAGGATCAGTGGGTTCCATGTGCTCCCTGCTCTCTTCTCCAGCTCTTACTCCTGACTGTTGATGGTGAGGACAAAGAGCAGTCCTGTCCTAAGGCCACCCCCAGACAGACATGTGGCAATAGACCCACAGAGATGGAAGCTGCCTGGAGGCCTCTTCAGGAGCCTTCTCTTTGCAGTCCCATTTTAGCAGTTGAGCCTGGTAGCTTCTCAGGTTGACTTGTAGGAGATCACTTTCATCTTTTAGACCAACTTCTCCAGCTCCTCCCACAACTGTGTAATATTTGACACTACAGCAGGACTGTCATCCCATAACTCATGGTAGCTCTGCTTTCAAAATTAAACCTAACACTTATCACTAAATGAAGTGTTTGTATCTCCCAATTTTTTCTAAAGTTTTATTTTGTCTTCTTTTTGCTGTATTTTCTGGGAGACTATCTTGACTTTTTGTTTAATGTTGAAGAGTTCTTTCTCTTTGTTTGTTTAAATATTATGCCATCTTGTAATATCTTCCAGAATTTCTCTAAGAATACTATTTAAAGCAGTCTTTTCTTTTTTAATGCCCTGAATTATCTTTACTTTTATGGAATCAGCTATTTTCTCTGTTTATCTCATCTTCCTTTTTCATGTTGGCAGTTTTTTTCTAATCACCAGAGATTTTAAATAGTGACTTCATAACCATAAAAAGAGAATGGACGTTTTTCTAGATTGTTGGTTTTCTCCATTTTATTGGCAGATGTGTTATCTCTTCAGACCTTTTACAGAACTATTCATTTTCTTTTATTTGGGGAACTATCTGTAAGATAGAGAGATAAATGTTTGTTCTCAGATGATGCCATCTTGACCTGGAAGGGTCCATCAATCCCTTATCCCGTGCTGTGATCCTATGATATGTTGATGGACGCAGAGGATCAGTGGGATTTTCTTTTCCATCTTACCATCGACACTACAGCAAAGTTTGCCTTGCATAACTGTTTCCATGCTTTCAGGCTTTCCCCTGCCCAGTTTACCCTAAACTTAAAAGATCAATTCTCCTATAGCGTTGCTCCAATCACAGAAACTTTCTCAAAAACACTCTATGGTTCCAAACTGCCTTCGAAGTTCATGCCGTATTTCTTACCTTGGCTATGGTAACTCCCATCTAAATCTTGACTCCTGCCTTGAGTTTTCTCCACTTGTGATGCCCTCCTTCACATCTCTACCTACAAAAACCCTACTGGCCCTTTTTGAACATGTGTTCAAGTATCACTTGTTCATAATTTTATGACCAGTCTCTCCGTTTTAACTTACCGTCACACTTTAGTTAGAGCATTTTACTGCAGAAATAATATCCTGTCTGATATTACAGCTACTTAGTATCTTTTTCCTTGTGTTTGGGTGAAATTTCCTTTAAGGTAATCACCATGTTTTGAATTCTGTTTTTCTCCCCAAAGCACCAAACAAGGAACACAGCAGCTATTCAGTGGTAATGCATTTACTCAATAAATCAATGCATAGATATATCTGTTGCATTTTTAAGCATCTTTGCATGTAAGGTTCCTGAAAAATGACCCATAATACCTGTCCTGTGTTAGTGGTGCCAGCTTTTTGAAAGAAAAAGAAGCTATCAGGCCATGAATTGGGTTGTGTTAGGGCCTCTATCATATTACAGAATCATGTGTTTGGACTTCAGAATGTTATCATGTTTATCATTCTGTCTTTATGTAAGGTTTTTTTGTTGGCTTAAAGTAATTTGATTAACAGTATTCCCTGATAAGGAATTGTTTTGGGTGTATCTTGCATCTTTCATGATTTGCCATAAATCTATAAGCTCTAATTCTAATTCCAAAGGAGAAAGCTGCTGTTTCTCTGGAAAAAGTATCTGAATCCTTAGGCACAATATGACTCATTTGTGCTTTAAAGTGTGTTTGCTAGAAAGCATAGTGTTATAAGAAGTGAGCAGAACTCACTATATTCTTACCTTTGGTATGAAATGAGGACTCTTGCAATCAAGATAATAAAATCAAATAAAGCATGTTGCTGGCAAAACGGCAAATATACCATTCTTCCAAATGACTAGAGCAATAAGCCATTGTGGGCATCTTGGATCGAATTTCCCATCATGAATCTTTATATTGATTCATCCGCTCACACCTTCATTCATGCCAAACCACTCCCCATGTAGCACGGATGTTGGAGTGGTGACTCAGTCACAGACCCTGCCCTGAGGGAGCACGTGGCCTCAGGGGGAGGACAGGACAGGTGCAGGAACGTGATAAGGGCTGTGCTCGGAAGGAGCCCGAGAGGAGGAGAAAGACCAAACTCAACCTTGTGAAAGTCGGAGACAACTTCCCGAAGAACAATGTTGGCTCTTGGTGGTTATTAAAATAGGAATTTTAATTGAAACTGTAGCAGTTGTCCTCAGAATTGCAGCTCTCTTCTTGCCTAACGGGAGAGCATTTGTGACAATTTGTTATGCGATGCCTGCTTGGGGTAGGGTTGAGCGTGTGTTTTGCATGGGCTGTCCTGGACTCCTGCCTCGGCCTGTTCTCGGGGAGCACTGTAGGAGTAGTTCTCAAAACGGCTGCATAGTAAAGTCATCTAGAGGGGCTTAAAATGTCAACGGCCCACCTAGAAAGGCTGCTTAATTGCCCCGGGACAGGAGTAGCATATTTTAGGAGCTGCCCCAATAATACTGCACAACGAAAGCTGCAAACCACTTCTGCAGACAGAATTTTGGAATGGTCCTGTGGAGAGGCCCCTAGAATCATCAGTCAGCCAGTACAACATCTATTTCACAGATGAGCAAACTGAGACCCGGGTTGCGGCTCTTTTTCTTCAGAAGGCATTTGTTATGGGTTGAATTGTGCCCTCCCCAAATTCATGTGTTCTAGTCCAGAAGTCAGGGCACCTTTGGAAGTAGGGTCACTGCAGGTGTGATTAGTTAAGAGGAAGTCACACTGGACTAGGGTGGGCACCTCATCCAGTATGACTGGTGTCCTTTGAAGAAGGGGAGACTTGAACACAGAGAAGCTCACAGGGAGAGCGCCCCATGCTGCCACAAGCCAGTGAGCTGCGAGACGCTAGGGAGAGCCTGGAGCGGGTCCTGCCCATGCATCTCAGAGGGAGCACGGCTCTGTCCATGCCTCGATCTTCAACTTCGAGCCTCCAGAGCTGTGAGACAACATATTTCAGCTGTGTAAGCCACTCAGTTGGCGCGGCTTCTTACAACTACTCTAGCAAACTGATACAGCAATTTACCATGACCTTGGCCCACCCTGGTCTCCTTGGCTACCCTCACTCCTAGCGTGGTGGTATGCTGCCTTCCCCATTTCCCGACAGCCAATGGAGGCAGGTGGCTGCTTCCTGTTATCTGAGGAAGGAGGGCACCAGAGTCAGTGGCCTGGGCAGCTGGGCTGACTCTGCTGTCCCTGAGGTCTTGTCATGACACACTCTGACCCATCGCTTCTGAAGCCAGGGACAGAAGAGCATACCCTGATCCCATTGAATATTCACAAGAGCATTTTCTGTCACTTGCAAAGCTCCTCTCAGTAACAACCCCATATGTGTCTGCGTGCATGTCTGCTCACGGGCATGAGAAACCCAGGGTACACATCCGGGTCTGAGATGAGAGTGCCGCTAGTGTGAGGGAAAGCTCTGAGCTGCCGGGGCTGCAGGCTGTCCCTGACCTGGCGAGGTCCTTCCTTTGCATCTCTTGGCCATCTTGTTTCCCCTGTTCTCAACGTTCTGACCCTCAGTCTCCCTTCTTTTCACTTTCCTATTGCCTTAAATGCTTCTGGAGCCTCTGGGTTCAGGGAAAGACATTGCAAAATCTCTTCTCTCCTTGGTCCCCTAGGTGAGTAGAAGGTGTATAGTAAAGGCTCTCTGAGTTCCTGAGTTGTGTGCTTTGTTTTTCCTTTCTCTTTCAGTGTTTGCAGGTTCATATCATGATAGAATTAAACCTGTGGAGGTCTGATTATGGAAGGATACTGGACTGGAGGGCATCCTGATCAAATTCAGAGTTAGAAACTCAGCCCCCAGCAGAGGAGAGAGCATGGTTCTCTAACGACCACACCGGTGATGTGTGGATTTGGTGATGGCCACCTCGGTCTTGCAAATGTTGATCTGGTGCCTTTTCACCTACAGTAGCTCAAGCTTTGCATTTACAAAACTGGAGGAGCTTGATCAAGACTTTTAATGACTGAGCCTTGTGTCATCTTGCGTAACCTGAGGACCGTGTTATTTCAGTGGCAGGATTGGAGATTGTAGGAAATAATATGTAGAACTGCTGCTCCATTTCTGGCGCCCAGAAAACACTCAGCATTTAGTGGAGCTTTTGAAAGAGTGTTGTGAGGACAGATGAGGGTGATATTCTGGAAGCTGGAAAGCCAGGAGGAGATACACAGTTTATACAACTCAATGATAGAAACCATTTGCTCCTCACAATAGTCCTTCTATTGAAGCATGTGCTTATCAGCTTCCAAAATTATGAAGAGCTGGAGTCATGTGAGAAGAAAGGGGTAAAAAACAACAACGAAGCCAAAACTCAACAAATCTCCAGCCAGCCACTCTATTTAAATGGGTTGATTTTTCATTTAGCATTTATTTTTTATCTCATAAAGGTGGAAATGGGAGTTCTTTCTTTCTCTCTCTCAAATATTTCTGGAACGAGAAGAGTTGAAGAAGAAGAAGGAAGGAAAGGACAGTGGGGACAGGTGAACTTAGACGTCAGCCTAGGTTCTGGGGAAGGAAACCGTCATGGCGGGACTGTGAGAGGAGCAAGTGGGATACAAAAGGGGCCAGGCTGGCAAAGGGACCCTGAGCAGTGGGTGGGGCCCTGCTCAGGGTGAAGGAATATGGATGAGGCATGAGATCTGCTAGGAGTTCCTGTGACAGGATGTCAGAGTTTGCAGGATCCTAGATGTCACCTTGAGCAGCACCTTTCCTACACAGATGGGAAGCACAGGCCAGAGCGGAAAATGAGGGAGAGGATGTTTATTGCTCCACAGCCCCATAAGATAGGCACTTATCGTACACTGTCTCTTTCATTTTCTCAGCAATGCTCCTTCCTTCCTGTTTTGTTACAAGGCAGAAAGCCAGGAGTGAGATCGGAGATGGGAGGTGGCTCCACCTGCCCGCGGGCCCTAAGGGTCTTTACAGAGCCTGCCTGCCCAGCTAGGCCCTGCCCAGACGTGAGGGGATATTCTTCTTAGGCGGTGTTAGTTTTCCTCCTTAAAGAAATTGATGGAAGTAAAAGTAACAATCTCAACCACGTGCCACTTTATGGAAAGGGGATTTGTGTTTTGATAGAAAAGACACTTGATACCAATGTGTTAAACTGACTAGTGGCTCCTCAAAATACCCAAGTCTTAATCCTTGCAACTCTGAATGTTACTTTTATGGCAGAAGGAGTATTATAGCTGTGACTAAATTCAAGATGCTGAGATAGGGAGACTGTCCTGGTTTATCTGGTGGGTTCTATTGTTATCAGAGTGTCCTTACAGAGGGAGGCAGACAGAAATTTGTCTACAGGAGCTGCAGCGATGTGAGGACTGAAGCACGATGCTCTACTGCTGGCTTTGAAGATGGAGGAAGAAGCCCTAGGCCAACTAAGGTCAGGAATGCAGCTGTAGTAGCCGGACAGGCAGAATGGATTTCCCCTAGGGAGCGCTGCCCTGCAGACACCTTGATTTGGGCCTAAGGACACTGATTCGGACCACTGACCCCCACAAGGGAAAGGGAATAAACAATGTGCTGTTTTAAACACAGTAGCCCTGAGAAACTATGCACCGCGGAGCCCCTGTTCTCGTAACGAAGGCGTCTTGGGATCTGGTGGCCTTGCACGGCTGCAGTCCCATGAAGCGTGCCTGTTTGTTGTCATAAAGTGTTCACTGCGTGGTATCTGGGCTGGTACAGTGTCTGCAGAACAGCAAGCCATTGCTCAGCAGTCTCTGGCTGTGCATTTCACTGGTTAATCTGAGCATGGGTAAAATTGCCCTTCTGATTGCCAGCAGGCTATGTAAGGGCCGTGGCCTCCTCTGTCGTCTAGTTTTGCATAGCAGGGGAGGTTTGGGAAAGCCTGCCATTTGCAAAGTCTATTGTCATGCCAAGTAGGCATGGGAGAAGAGGAATTAAGATGAAAATACCACCCAGTGAGAGAGGAGTGTAGGGGACAAGCTTGGCCTCTACCTTATCTTTTGTGGTGGAAACTTCCTGTTACCTCCTTGCCTGGTTACAAAGATGAGCCTAATAGGGTAAAGGGCAGGAAGGATGTGCCACCCTAGGCAATCTGAGCAGTGGCACTCACAACATGTCCTACAGATTTGCATGATGATGGAGGTTAGATATTGTGGGTAAAATTGTAATATTTCCAGAATCTCTAGTCAGACTTTAGTGCATCTGCCTATCAATAGGTGTTTCCAAGGGGTGGAGAGAGGTGGTCTACCTGCATATCAGTTAGGTAATTACAAGGGCAAGGGAGGGTTTATCAGACCAGAGAGGTTAGCTGGAGCAGTCTCTCTTGTGCTACAGGCTGGTTGACAGAGAGAGAGAGATGGGACGACTGCTTGTAAGAAATAAATGGGTTTCTTAAACTTTATTTTTCCCATTGACTGATTTCAATTTCAAAGGTGTTTTGTGCCGGGATGTTCCTCCCGGAGTTACAGATATGAGCCCCGCTTTACCTGATCGCAAATTCTTTGCCTCCTCTGGCATTCTGCATGGGTTCATACAGAAAGGGGCCCAGAGTTAGAGCTGGAACACGTTTCCCGCATCTGGGAATCCTGTCCACCGCCCCTTCCACCGCCCCACACAGCTTTCTTTTGTAAAAAGAAACACTTTTACCTTGATGTCCTGCTTATCTGCATCCAGTGTATTTTTTGTTCAGTCTACCAGAGATACCCATTCATTGTTTCCATCAGGCAAAGAATTAAATGTATTAAAAGGAAAATGGAAAATTGGCAAAGAGAGAATGTAGATTTTTAAGAATCCTGAGAGGAAAAAATGATGACATGATTCATTCAGTGCTCCTTTGTGTTCAACACCCATTTTCTCATTAATCCCTACAAGGCTTTGTGATTAGGTTTCATTATTTTCCATTTGCCAGCGAGGTTCAGAAGGGTTATACGATTGTCCAAAGCCACTCAGTTACATCAGTGGTTCTCAAACTTGAGCGTGCATCAGAATGTCCTGAAGGGCTTATTCAAACACAGATTGATAAGTCACTGATTGTGTTTCTGATTCTGGTGCGGGGCCCAAGAATCTGTATTTCTAGCAAGTGCTGCTTAACTGGGGAACCTTCAGAACTTCTGAGCTCAAGAGTTTTAAAAAGGAGATGGACCCACAACAGTCTGAATCCAGTGCTGCTGTCTCAGGAGTTCCTTTCTGGAACTGAATGCAGGTTCTGCAGAGAGCAGAGGACCATGGGACCTTGTTAATGCCAGCTGCGGCTGCACCAAAACAGCACTGTCTACTGGCAAAGGCTGCCCTGACCACTCAGGCTGTAGTTTCCAACCCACCTGAGGGGTTCTGGCTGTGGCTAAGTGGGCAGAGTGTGGGGGGCTGTCTGAGAGAAGGGGTGCACGGCTGACTGGACTCTAGCTGAGAAGTACAGCACCTGCCAAGAGTTGGAGTTTTTCTTCTATTATTTGACTCTTCTTTTGTGTATTAGAAATAAAACAGGGTTCTGTTTATTTAAAAATCTGTATTTTTATATGTTTATGTTACTATTACACTCAGCATAATATTAAGTTACAAAATAATATGAAATTCACAATTATATGAAATTATAGGAAATCACCACAGTATTTCTATGGATCATCAGTTATAAACAGATTAAAAGTCATGCTTCCCTGGAGGTAATTCCAAGTGTGGTTAATTTAAGCATCATTATATGCTGAAAGACTGGGCATGGTTTAGGTTCATATCTGATTTCACTTAATTTATTTTATTCATGTATAGCTCTGTTATCAACATGATATATGCTCATTGTCAAAGGTTTGAAAAGTACAAAGGCTGAGAATGAAAAAACTCACTCAAATTCCAACACATAGGGCATCTACTGCTAACATTTTACATGATTTCCTTTACTTGTTTTCTTTTAAAAATATATTTAACCAACTACTCAAAAGTATTTGATGTAATACTATAAAAATTATTAGTCAGGTAGCATATATTCATTTTTAATACCAAATTTTAGAAATTGGGTGTCTGTTTATACCTATAGCCCATCTCAGTTTGCACCAGTCTGATTTTAAGTGCTCCGTGGTCACATGCGGCTCATGGCCACTGTAGTGGACAGCACAGCCCCAGGGGTTATGCTGAGATGCGGGGATAAAGTGAGAAGTAAGGGAATTTCAAAGGCTTAGACTGGGGCAGTTTTAAGAATCAGAGGCCAAAGTCCTGGCTGCTGACAGTACCATGGATATGAGGGTCTGTGGTGACCTGGAAGTGAATGAAGGTTCTTACACCTGAGCAGGTGGAGGCAAGGAGGCCACCGTGCTGGGTGGTTCATCCGCTTGAGAAGCTCCCCTTTGAAGATGCCAGGGTCTGGGGAGGAGAGGACGCTTGATGCCCAGCACTGACTTGGGGCTCAGACTGATGCCCAGCGCTGAAACCTTGTAATGAAGAGGTAGACGCTGGGGTCAGTGGATGGAGTCCCCACAGGAGAAGCATTGTGCCAGGGGTCAGCACACTGCACACAGCCCCCTGGCCAATCCAGTCCCTGGCTGTTTTTATAAGAAAGGTTTATTGGGCCACAACCACTACCACTTCTTGATGCATTTTCTCTGATAGCTTTTGCTGCACTGGCAAAGTTGAGCAGTTGGGGCCGAGGCTGGAGGTCTCATAAGGCTTAAAATATTTACTATCCGGCTCTTTACAGAAAATTCACTACTCTTGATTTATGCTGTGATCTAAATGAGCCCCAGAGGAAGTGGGGTTTCTCTACAGTAAAGTGGAGGGTCAATTCTCTGAGAATACTGAAACCACCGCCTGGCCCGTAGGGGATTTGCCTCTGTTTTGTGACTGTGTCAGCTCAGGCCCAGGAGGCAGCTTCACCGTTGAAGCTGCAAACCTTTAGAGACCTGAGGACCCAAGACAGCAATGTCTACTCCATGGTGTATTCTTCAGTCCGAGGTGGACACTGGAATCTGTTGAGGTCACTAAGATGCTGTATAGCTGTTTTTATAAGTAGGCAAAGTGACTCCCAAATCCATGGAAAATTTGAACTTGTATAGTGTTTATTTCTGTCGAGATGCAAGGCAAATTTCACTCACTTTCTCTTACTGCTTTTCAAATTAAGTCTATTATGGAAAAAGAAATTATGCATGATTCTCCCTGATAATACCATCTCATGTATTGCATGAAAGATCTTATTTGTCAGAAGATACAAAATCCTACTCCTTCCGCTTTATGTAATTCTCCTCTCTGGAGCAAATGTTACAGCATATTGGGAAGAGCAATGGACTGCAGAGCATTAATTAGACCCAGGATCTATTTTTAACTTTGCTTCTATTTTGGGACCTCTAGATTTCAGTTTTCTCATCTATAATAATAATGGCAGTAAAGTGCTACCACTTTTTGAGTGATGATAATAACTACCTTCTCCTGAGAGACAGTCAAGTTTAGTGACTGTGAGCATGGTCTCTGGAGCTGACTGTCTGGGTCTGCATCCTGACACCCCATTCATTAACTTGTAACTTAGGGCAGGTCACTAAAATTCTCTGGGCCAAAAGATTCCTTATTTAAAAAAGGAAGGTGTGCTACTTTATTAATTGAGTTAATATTTATGATACACTTGGAACAGTGCCCAGCACCTAAAGAAGTGTCATTTTAGAGCCTGTTAAAAAATAAATAAATGAATACTAAGCCCTTTGCATTGCCTATAATTACTATAGCTGTAATGTACTATACTAGGTAGTTACTAATAACATATTAGGCTTAGTCCTTTTTGGGCACTGTCATTTAATGCTAATGTCAAAGCTGCAAGCAAGTTATTATTTTCCCAAATTTTATACCTGAAGGAACAGATTCAGAGAGGTTAACTAAGGAACAGATTCAGAGAGGTTAACTAAGTTCTTCAACATCACTCAGCTAATAAGTGAAGGAGCCAGAATTATTCCCAGTCTTCTTATGTCAAGTCTTTGCCAGATCTAAGACCCAGTTATTACCAAATGTGAATGATCTCAGTTAGTTGCCGAGTTAACCTGTCAGAGGCTAATTCCATGAGGGTTCCTCCCTTGTCTATGTCCCCGACTAACTTGGGGCCAGGGACAAATGGCCCAACTCTTTCATCCTTCATATCTCATGAAGGATAGAGATGACAGTAAACTTCCATTCAGGGGGGAGGTGAGCATCTGATGATTTCAGCCTGTGCTGTGCCTGTTTTTCCCAGTTCTGGGAATAGCAGCTTAATTTTCCTTTGGGAAATCACTCCCTCTTTGGCTCTCAGTCCCTGTGATTTGGGTGCAGCTGACACCACCACACCACCCCCAACACCTGGTTCTGGTTTGGGGCCTTTGACCTACCCATGATTGATAAGACTGTGACATCCCTCCAATTGGAAGGATTGCTTCAGTATAAATACATGCAAATTTTTTTTTTGTAGGACCCTTGTGTATATAAACCATTTGATCAAAAATGTGCTGAAAATCAATGGTTAGATACAGTGATTTATAGATGAAAATTTAGAATGATGGGTAGAGAAGAGGTACTTTTGTATTCGTTCCCATCCAATCAGATCATGTGAAGATTCTCCATAGTTTCCAGGCACCATCTTTTTCTTTGGTGGTCTAGAACAGCTCTTTGTGTTTTTTTCAACCATGCCACTCCAGACTAACTTCATAACTTCTATTCACAAGAAAAAGATGGCGATGAAGCTCACAACCCCATGGGTCTTCAGAATCTGCTTGCATTGAAACAATAGAGAAATTCTTATCTCTGCCATTTTCCACCACTAATTTAAAGCCAGTTCTGTCATCACTCATGACACCGCCTCGTCCGTCCACTGTGCCGCTCCTGAGCACTGACTCCCCGTGACTCTCTTCAAGCTTGTTACTGCGCTTTGTTGATGACCATCCACGCAGATTTCACCCAGAGCAGGCAGAAAAAGGTGACTGACCATTTGCTTTCTGGTCATGTTGAATTGAAATTTTATAACATAAAGGTAGGATGAAACATCTTCCAACCATGTCTTCTTTTGATCTTTGGTCCATAATCACTATTTTCTGGAATATGATCTCTTTGAAGGTTGACTGTACTCTTGCCTTCCACCCACAGCCCCCAGTGAGAATTGGTGGAGGGACTGTGGGCAGCAGGAGAAGAGCAGTCCCATTCGCTCTGAGAATGGCCCTCCTTCATCCTGCCTGGCTGTGGAGACCCACCCAGGACCCGTCTAGGAGAGCTCGATGTTTTCCCATTAATTGGAGGTAAGAAAGGACATTGACTGAAGGTCCAGTTGACATTATAGAAAAATAATGGAAAGAGAAAATGGGCACGTCCACCCACAGAGGATTTCCTGGCACACTATGGATGGGATGGGATTCTCCCTTGAACACCGGAGTGTGGGAGTCAGGGACTGTAGGAACTGGAAAGAGGGTGGGTGTTGTTTGCTTCCACCCTACTTCTCTAGGGTGTTGTAGACAACAGAAGGAGCACAGTAGAAAAACAGATGTACAAGGGGCTACCTTCCTGCTCAAGCCAAGGGGTAGAACACTGGGAGGCCAGAGCCATGGACTCATCCTTTGTCTGATGTGAATGACAGACAGTCCTTCCAAGTCAGTGTGCCAGTACCATTCTGGCAACCCAATCTCATGAAAGGAATATAGCACCAATCAGCAGAACAATCTGCTTGTCAGGCTGGTTCTAGGAACCAGGGCTGGCTCTTAGCAACATGCCAAGACTCTGTAAGTGTGAGTCCTAGAGCTCCTGGGGGCATCTGGTCGACTTCATGTAGTCAGAGCAGAGCAGAGATCATCAAACTTTTTCTTTAACAAGCCACAGTAAATACTTCTGGCTCTCGAAGCCACACCTCTGTTGTGACTACTCAACTCTGGTGGTGCAGTGTGAAAGCCCCCATAGATGAGAGAAAATGAAGGAGTGTAGCCATGTTCCTATAAAACTTGATATACAAAAAAAAATCAATGGGATGGATTTGGCCCTCAGTGTGTAGTTTGCTAGCTCCTGGGTATAGGGTTGGATAGAGCTTTGAAGGGAGTGTATGGGGCTGGATGCTGCTAGGTACCACTATAAACAAAAGGCAAAGGGAAAGTAGGGAAAGGAAAGAAAAAAAAATAGTTTATTTTCACAAGATGAAGAAATAGGAAAGTGAATTCTAGATAAAATAACAACAGCATATGCAAAGGAGCAGATGAAACATCGGGACAAACGGGGAGCTGGTGCAGTTGGAGCAGAGAGAACATCACAGGGAGTGGCTGAAGGGCCTGCTAGGTGCTGCACTCTTATTGGGAAACTCCAATGAGAAAATCGATGTGAAAATGTTGTGCAAACTATAAAAATATCATCATATCGCTTACTAATTTAAAGGCCTGATATGCTATGCTATTGAATTTAGACCTCCATCCCCCACCACCACCACCACCTCCAAACACACACACACAGGGCTTGGAGAGCCAGGTAAGGTACTTTTATTTCTGGAGTTACATGGTGAGCTTTGCCTTGTAAGAAGTTCACCTAATGTTGTGTGGAGGATGGCTGACAGCAGCTGGACTGAGGCAGGAGGCTGAAAAGGGGCTGTAATTTGGAAGAGAAATGGTTAACTTTATGTGTCAACTTGGCTGGACCATGGTGCCCAAATACGTGGTCAAGCTTTATTCTAAATGTTTCTGGATGAGACTAACATTTAAATCAGTAGCTATTGACTATTAAGTAGGTTGCCTTCCATGATGTATGTGGGCCTCTTCCAACCCATCACAGGACTGAAGAGGACAGAAGACTGAGCAGGAAGGGAATCTGCCAGCAGATGGCCTTTGCGCTTGAATCACGACGCTGGCTCCTCCCTGCGTCTCCAGCCTGTTGCCCACCCTGCGGATTTTGGACTTGCCTGCCTCCATAATAGAACGAGCCAATTCCTTAAAATAAATCTCTGTATATGAACACATCTATTGTTTCTGTTTCTCTAGAGAACTCTGACTAATACAGATGGTAGAACTTGCACCAGGGCTGTGGCTTAGAGATGGGAAGAGGGGTAAGGGTTGGAGAGCTAGTTAGGAGAGTACATTGGCATCATCTAATGACATTTGGATGTGGGCAGAGGGAAAGTAAAAGAAACTTTGATGGTGACTGGTTTCTTAGAAGGGTTGCTGGATGGATTCTGATGCCGTGTGTCAAAAGAGAAAACCCAGCACTGTCCACAAGTATACCCTGAGCCCCAGTCATCAGCTGTGCACATGCTTGGAATGGAGGAAGTGGGTGCGAGCCTGGGGTTGGCTCAGGCAAGTCCATGCCAGGGCAACACAAGCCCCTGGGGGTTGGTGGAGAACATGAAGCCTATGAGAAGGGCTGGATCTTCTAATTTCCAGTTTCTGTCCTAGTTTGCTTGCCGATCAGCGGGAGCTCTGTGACCTGGCTGGTAATGAACATTAGTTCTCGGCAGGTCAGCATTTCTGGCTTCACGACTTAGCAGGGCCTCTTCATTTTCCATGAATTTGTAAGGATCTGTTTTGATCAATAAAAGCTATTTAAAATATATAACTTCACCGTCCACTGTATCTATTTATGATGTGGTTGCAGTAGGATTAAAGCAGGTGAAAGTTACTGACCAACTGTCTCCCTTCCAAACCAGATGGGATTGTTCCCCACTTTCAGCAGTTAAGGGTCAGGTCTGGAGACAGTTGGCCTGAGTTCAGCCTTCCCCTCTGCCCGGTACTAGGCTGACCTTGGGAGAATGGCTTCAATTTTCTGTATCCCAGTGCCTCTGTTGAACCATCACCTTCCTGCCAGTCTTATTTGAGGTCTCATTGTGTTACTATATGTGAAACAATTGTGAGACAATGCCTGGCACATAAAAAGCACCATGTAAATATTATGGCAGAGTACTGAATGCACCAGGAGAGATGAGTTCCAACGTGTGGGCCTGCAGACTCTTGGCAATCTGCCCCCTCCTTTCCTGTCCTTTGCTGGGTGGTCTCTGGTGAGCCAACATTTGATCCCTGGAATACCGCCGGGAAGAGAGATTCCGGAGGCCTAAGTTTCTGATGATGGCTGATTTGAATCTCTGAAGTCCTGATATTTCTTTGGGTCAGAACTATTATTTTTGCAGAACTAGAACCCTGTCATTCAAATGACTTTTGGCCCTCTCTATTGACTACTTTAAGTAGGTGACAAATTTCTTTTAAATTACCAGCAAACAGAGAGGGTATGGTGAGGTTATGAGGTTTTGAGCATCCATTGGAACAAGGAGAGCATAGCTGAAACATTTTGAGAATAAGAAATGAAGCAATAAATGAGTGTCAGGAAAAAGATATATAAGCATTCAGATAAAGGACAAACTGCTACAGAAGGAAGAGACAGATGCCTGGAAGAGACAAAGTAGAAAGTGAACCTTGGAGCACATTTTATGCAATATTTGAAGCATTTACTTTATCAGCAATATTAACTGGGCAGGAGAAAAAAGTATTTGCATTTTTCTAAATGACTGTTCCTCTGCACAGTTTCAGACCATATGTTGCCACCCATTGGTTGAAACTGGGATTGTAAATATTCTCTGGATGGAGCTAAACGTTAAAGGGATTTAGACAGCAATGGAAAATGTGAGGATCTAATACTGCCTAAACTGGAGTTTGCACCAATTTTATATTAGTATTTATGCTCAGAATAAAAGAAAACATCTCTGCTTGCTAACATTGCATAAGCATATTTAAGGTACCTAACATATTTCACTGAACACAGATACAGATGTGCATAAAACAGCCGCAATGCATTATTCTCCCCTGGATCAAGGGTGAGATGCTAATTGCAAGTGAAGGTTCTGGAGAGCATGGTAGTTTGGTATCTTAGCAAATTTTCAGGCTGAATTTAGTTCCTTTTATGTCTCTTGTCTCTTAACAATACCCTGCCCTGATTATATTTGAAGGGTTGAACTGACAACTATTGATTGCAGATTGATTGGTTCTAGAGTATTTCTTACAAGAGGCTTAAGTTTTAGATATTAGCATTTAGACTGCTTGAAATCCATGAAAACCTTCTTGGCTGTGGTAGAAAATTCAAAATATAAGGTCTTTCAGAAGATTTGGTGAGCTCTCTCATACATGCCTGTGTGTTAAACATTGAGCCCCAAATCATAGTTGCTTCAGGGGTTTCTCATTCCCAGTACAGATCTTAAATAATACCAGTGTAGTATATATAAACATATTGGAGATCTAGCTTGGAACAGATGTTTATAATTACCATTGAAGTAAAACTGCTGAAGTTCCACTTATCTCTTCATGTCCAAATCCTTAATTTTTCTTCCCCTCTTCCTCACTGAATTTATTAAAATAAATCAGAGATTGGCAGCTACATAGAAACTGAAGCATTGACTTTAAATGTTTGGGAACACTTAACATTTAGATTTTCAATCTCCTGAAGAGCAACATGATTGAAATTCAACTTTATAGTGGCACATGGGCAAAACACACATTTGGAATCTACATGTGAGGTTATGCTATTTGAGAATAAACTGAAAAAATCCATAGATGTATTTCAAACTCAAATGTGATGCTGGTATTTTAAAAAGAGCCAGTATACCATGGAAGTAAGAAATACTGGAAGAATTGATCAGGTTTGGAAAGGTATTGAGGCTATCATTGCTATCTGCATTTTATTCCTCTCTTTGACTCTAAGTATATCAGCATTACAGACTTTTATTTCTAATTTTGGCATTTTCATAGCAAGGAGACCTTAAAGGTTGTTTTCATTTTGTTTTACAGTAAAACATCAAACCTCAGTGGAAAGGAATTTTCTCTTGGCAATGCCTGAATGGTTCACTATGATTGCTTGGTATTTCTGTATTTTCCTGTATTTGAAATTCTTCAATTATACAAGGGTATTTAGAGAAAGAAATACTACCTTTTTGACAAGTGAGAGTGGGTAGAACACGAGAATCCCAGGTCTTCTGTGACAAGATACCTAAGGCTGTCAGGAAACGCTAACTCATCAGACATCAGTTTCAGGAATAATAAGGAAAACAGTTTCTGCCTTGTGAAGTTTTGGTGAGATTAAATAATCATATTTAAATAATTTATTTACATTTAATATTTAATTACATTTAATAAAAATAATGTTTAATAAAAATATTTCATAAAAATAATCATATAAAATTCTGGACAGAGATGATGGTAGTTTAAAAGAGAACATTCATAATCCATATTTGAGAAAATACCAACTTGGTTCACTTAAACTTACATTCAATAAACATTGCTGAGAGAGAGAGAGCCTCAGCACTTCGTCCGTATCTCAGGAAATGTGCCTTTTCGTCTTCCTTCTGTCCTCTGGGTCTTGGACTCATCACTTGCTCTGATTGCGAGCCTCTTACGCGTGAAGCCTGTGACCTCACCACCTTAGTATTCTTTACAGCGTGGCTTCCTGCTCTCCCAATGTGTCATCTGCCAAACGCTGGTGCCAAAATATGCTCCTCGGGGAAAATGTTCCATGATCTAATAAGGTTGGGAAACATTGCTTACATGCTGTGCCCGCGTCCCCATCTAAGAGCTTTTCAGCTTGTATTGAATCGTTAACTATGCTGAGAAGCCCTGTAATGAAGAAGCCCTAACTCTCTTTTGCTCAGTGTTTCTCAAATTGATTAGACTGTAGAGAACTACCTTTGTGTTTTATTAACATTGAACAGTATTTGGAGAGACACCCCTCTTAAAAGTAGATTGTCTTAAAGCGGCTAGTGCACCCTTAGCAGAGCGGGTGGACTGTAAATATGTGTGACATTATGTTTTACATATTGATATGATGTTTCCTACATTACATGTCACAAAAAAATCTTGTTTAATAGCTATCTCATTCTGTCCACATTAACTAGGTCTGATTTTTCTCCTTAGTTCAGGAGCCCCTATGCTTCTGGAAAGAGAATTGAACTCCATATGCCAAATATTTAAATTAAAACAACAGTAACAGTTGCAAAGACAATGGCAACTTCTGTTTCTTTAAAATGAATTGTGTTGGATGAAACTAACTTTGAAAAGTGAGATTCCATTTAGTGATGTATAAAACTATTAAACTTAAACAAAATATCCAACTCTCACCTCATAAATGTTAGAATAGCATTCTGTTCTGACGGCTCCTTCTCTTACGGAAGCGAGAACAGATACAGGTGTTCCCGTAAATGAGTGTCCAGGAAGCAGAAACTTGGTGTGCCAAGCATTAAAACTTGTTTTTTAAATCTCAACTATGATAAAAATCTTTCCTAAAAGTATTACACCCTTCTCATTCTTATTATTGGCTCATAAAGAATATTATTTGGCCTCTTGTTGGCGACTCGGGAACAATGCTCTACCAGCATCCTTGCCAACATTCAAATATGTTCATTCTCAAGAATATGCGGTGAGATGCTTAGACTTGTTTCTCCCTCTCTAAATGGTCCTACACTGCAGCTCTCTTGTTCATTTGCCATGAACATGTCACTCTGCTGCCAGGGTGACCTCAGAAGCTCTTCTCTCTGTGACATCTTTGCCTCACCAACTGGACCCCGTCCACACCTGACTTCTAACCTGAAGATAATGGGGACATCAGACCAACAGTTTGTAAAATCAGTAGCTGTTTAAGCAAGCATTTGTAAATATGTATATTTATGTGAGAATCTGAAAAATGACTATATATTAATTACCATCAATTTTTATTAACACATTTTCTTAGGGTAACTGTAAAGCATTACTTTCGGTAAGTTTGGGGTCCCATAAAAACTTCCATAACTTTGGGACAGCTGTTTTCCCACCTCTCATTCATGCACTTTTGATTTGATTCAGTCAATAAGCAGTGTTCATTTGTGTCAGGGCTTGGGGCAAATGCTAATTGATGGCACTTCGCTCATCTTCAAAAAGTTCTTAACCAACTGAAATTAAGAGTTGGGGCTCAAAATATCAGCTTTGTTGTTGGTAAACCTGGACTGGAGAGCAGAGCTGAGGTCTGCAGCCCTCACCTGGCTTCTGCCGGAGCCCTTCCTACCCAACTCTGCTTACCCTTTCTGCACAGATAAGAGTGCCTAGGAACTGCAGCTCCCCCACCCTTCCACGTAAGTGCCTACTCATCCATTTGTGTGGTTTTCAGCCCAAATAGTAATAGTTACCAATTATTGGGCACCTGCAGTGGGCCCAACATGATGAAAGGCCTTACATACACTGTGTCTGATTCTCATAGCTCTGTGAGGTGTTTTTAAAGAGGAGGAAATAAAGTAATTTGTCCAAGCTTTGACAATTAGTTGAAGACAGAGTTGTAATTTAAATACAATTTTACATGGCTCCAACATTTATGCTCTTCCTGTTCTCAGAGCGACTGAAGGTCCAAACTCAGGTTTCCCCGTGGCAGTCTCTGTGCACAGACTGGGTTCATCTCCACCACGATGTCATTACTTACCCCTTTCCTCTTCAGAAGTCATCCTGTGTGTACTTCTTCCGGTTCACTAAATGCAGCCACAAGGTTCCAGTTGCTGGTTTTGCAAAGAACCAGCAGTTCAGCCGAGTCTCTCCCAGGACCAATTTGACTACTGAGACCATTGCCCTTCATTACATGATGGTGGGAGAAGAAAAAATTTAATTAATAGAGGAAAAAATATAACATCAACACAATCACTAAACAAATGGGACACTTACCGTTGCATAAAAAGGGCAAGTCACATAAAGGACCTTCACCAAAGGGCTTTAGGATGCGGAAGTAGAAAAGTGGAGTGGCAAAATGCGTTTCTTTCCTAGGAGAGAGACACCTTTGGTAACTATGAAGTTATTCCCCGAGTACCCTAGTTCCCTCGAGCAACTGCCTTTCTCATTTGTACTGGCTACCATTGCCATCTTCTGTTTTTCTCTTTCCCTTGCTTTTGAGCCCTAAGACTCCAGCCCACTCCAGATGCCACCTTCCCCTCACTCTTGGTTAGCACTCCCTCTAGTGGTAGCTCAATGAATGTCCCATAATTACCCTTTGTTAATGAGACCTATCTGTAGAGTCAAAATCCAAATTCCCATTTAATGTTTGATGGTTTCTATTTCAGCCATTTTAATGGCCAGAAAAATATCCACAAAATTGATCTAACATGATTTATTTACAATTTATTTCAGTTTTTATAATTATTAAAAACAATTCTCCATTGGATATATTAATGAATATATTTAAAACATTTCCTTGTATTAAATTCTCAATTGTTAGCATTTTGAAGACAGAATATCCCATCTTTTATGGTCAAGATTGTGTACCCAAAAATTCATAGTTGAGGCCCCAACTCCCAGTATTTCAGGATACAATAGCACTGGGAGATAGGATCTTCAAAGTTAAAATGAGGCCACTAGTATGGCTTCTGATCCATTAGGAGGGGCGTCCTTCTAACACGAAGAAGAGAGAACAGGGATGCACAAGCAGAGAGGGACGACCACGTGAAGGTGAAGCAAGACGGTGACCATCGGTAAGCCCAGTAGAAAACTCTCAGGAGACACCAAACCTGCCCACGCCTCGATCTTGGACTCCCAGCCTCCAGAACTATGAGAAAATAAACCGTTTTTTTAAGCCAGCCAGTCTGTGCCATTCTGCTATGGCAGGTCTGGAAAACCAATGCACCATCTCTTTCATCAGACTCATCTCATGATTTCTCACCTGTCTCTTCATAAGTCAAAATCATTTTAAAAGAGTTTATAAAGGAGTGTAGCACAATATCATTGGCCTTGGACATTGTGTTTACATTTTCAAGTGTCAAATAATACCTCACTTTAAATCTGCACTTTTTTGGTAAGGAGAAATTGAATAATGTCTCCGTTTGTCTCAAACATGTTGAACCAGCCTTGGATACCCGTAATCCCACTTGGCTGTGGTATATGTCTTTTACATTTTTAGATCTGATTTGCTAATACTTTGTTGAGAATCTGTGCATCTATGTTCATGGGAGGTGTTAGTCTGTAGTTCTCTTTTCTTATTGTAATATCTCTGTCTGGTTTTGGTATTAGGGTAATGCTAGCCTCATAGAATGAATTAGGAGGTGCTCCCTCTCTTCTCTGAAAGAGATTATAGAAAACTGGCATAATTTCTTCCTGAACTTTTCAATAGAATTTACCAGTGAATCCATCTAGGCCTGATACTTTCTGTTTGGAAAGGTTATCAGTTTATTGATTCAATTTCTTTAGGCCTCTTCAGTTCATCCATCTCTTCTGCAAGTTTTGTAGGTTGGGTCTTTCAAAGGATTGGTCTATTTCATCTAGGTTACCAAATCTGTGGGCATGGAGTTGTTCAAAGATTAGATTTTTTCAGATATCAAAATAATCAAAGTATGGTCTTGCCTGAAAAGAAGGAGAGGAAAAGCAGCCCAGTTTGGTTTGGAAACCTGGACTTGATAGGCACCCAGTAAATGTTAGGTCAGTAAGTGGATTCCGGAAAGGATTCTTAAAGAGGATATGTTCCTAGCCAGCTGTTCGGATTTTTGTTTGATTGTACCAAAGTTATAAATTCCTAAAACAGATCTGGCAACATTTTCCTGTTTTCTTTTCATGCTTCAAAATTTAGAAAATCACCCATTCAAAGTTCTGACAGATACACAGTTCTGTGTCTGGTGATTTTTCTACCGTAATTTTATATCTGATGATTTATTTCAGCTGGAGTTAATTTTAGTGTGTGGCAACAGCAATCACTTTTCTTGAGCAGGAAAGCTAAATATTCCCTCCTTAGTATGGTCACACATGTTGTGAGAGAAATCACAAATTTTATGTAGTGTTAGCAAAGTTCTGTGAAACAGAGTTTTCTTTTTGTTGTTGACACAAGTTACTTCTGTAAACTTTTAAGTTGTCATCTGCTATTAACTCCCCACCACTTTGACTCCTTGAATCCCTAAGCCCCAATTTGATGGTATATGGAGATGGGCCTAGAGTTAGAGGGGGTCATGAAGGGGGGACCCTTCTGATGGAACCAGTGCCTTTCTAAGAAGAGCCTTGGGGGGCTTACTGTCTCTCTCTCTGCACCATGAGAGGATACAGAGAAAAAGAAAGCCAGAAAGAGAAACCTTACCAGACACTAACCATGCTAGCACCTTCATCTCAGAGTTCAGCCTCCAGAACTGTGAGAAATGCATTTCTGTTGTTTAAGCCCCCCAGTGTATGGTATTTCGTTATGGCAGCCTGAACTAATGAACACGCCATGTGTTACTTAACCTGGTCCAACAACAATCTCCTCTTCTGATCAAAGCACCTCTACTTGTCTTTGGGGAATTCCCACCTCACTTCATGTGCTCTGTGAGGAGCTGACATCCTCTTTGCCTCTACAGATGGTCAGGAGCTCAAGACCAGCCAGTGACATTTTGCTGCTGTTGGGCAAACGGTGTCCTTTTCCCTCTGGGTTGCTGGACAAGCAGGAAGCAAAATTAGAATTGATCCTTAGAACTCTTTGCCATCCCTGGGGGATCTGCCCGAAAATGAAGCTGTTAGGCTAGGCTGAGGGACAGATTTCTGAGATATCATTTGAGCACCTGGGTTCAGTAATGTGTGACTCTTGTTTTGAACTTAATCCATTTCAAGACCCAGTAGATTTTTCTATTAAACAAAGTCAGTTGCCATTGCATTTCTGACACCAAACCCAAAAGTGCCCTTATTATTACAATTCTGGCAAATTTTGTAAATTGTAATTCATTCCAGCTAATTTGACTTCTTTTCAGTTGACACAGACCCCTGAGGTGAAGCACATATGTTTTATCCTGCGGTCATTCTCGAGGATAAGCAGGGGCGACACTGTTATGTAGCTTAGGCCAGTTGGCTGTCTACTAGGCATTTCAGAATGAACAAGGACAAGACAGGATTCCCATGGCCCTCCCACACTGTTCCTTCCTGTAATAGTCCCCAGCTCAGTAAATGACATTTGTATCCACCTAGCTTCTCAGGTACTGAGGGTCAGTGACATGAAGGTCATTCTTTATTTTTCCTTTTTTGTATGCATTACATCTTATCTGTTAGCAAGTCCTGTCAAATCACTGCCAAAACGTATTCCAAGTCCTTCTTCCTTCAAGTCATCTTCATCTCTTGCTTGCACTATTGGAAAAAGCCTTCAAAGCAGCCTTTCTGCTTCTACAATATGCTCTGCATGGAACAATACCAGTAGGCTCTTAATATACACAGAACAGAGGTCACTCCCTGCCCAGAACCCTCCAATGGCTCCCCATTGTCTTCAAGATGAAATCCAGATTCTTTACCATGTCTGCGATGTCTCACAGGATGTGACACTTGGTTATGTCTGCAAATCCATCTTCTCCCCCTCCTGCCCTGCCAGCTGTATTCATCAGTGTGCTGCTACCTGGCTCTTGAGGAGCTATTCAGAGCTGTTGTGACACAAGAAAACCAAACATCTAAAAGACTGCGTAACTGCTCAACATGGTGTATTTTCCATCTGATGCAACTCTGCTCAAGATTTCCAGAGAGCAATGATGATTTGTACAACCTTTCATGGATCCCTGGGATCCTCTGTTTCATTTCAGTGAATACTCAACAATATCTATAGCGAAACATGAACCAGTCATTATTTTCATTGTTCAGAGAAGCACAATTCAGTTGATGCAGGTTTTAACTTATCCAAGATGATAATGATTAGTAAACTACCAGTGCTAAGACTGGAACTAGATTCTCTTGTGTCTGGTTCATTGATTTTCCTTCTGTTACTCTGTGCCAATAATTAGACTGGAGCCACAGTCTCCAGGTCCCCATAAACTTTTATCAGAATACAAAATGTCAAAATGTTAAATGAGGCATTTCTTTCATGAACTGCATGGACCAAGTCTAAGATGACACTGCTCTTCAACCCACAGGCTTGTACTCTGTACATGGCCTCTGTACATGGAAAGTGGCCTGCTCTCTGCACTTGGGGAAAAATGTACAAGCGATCCTGTACCAATGAATACTTACACAGAAGGCTCCAGTAAAGGGCATGAGTAAAGCTCAGGAAAAGTCAACCATCATTCTTATCACAATGAAAAAGGAATGTTGCAATCGGCTTCTTAGGAATGGGCTTGCATGGGGGCTGGTGGGTACAAACCAGCTGTGTGTCCTTGTATATTTCTATACACCTGGAGACTTGATGCTTCAAGGCTCAAGATTAGTTTCAGGAGAGTAGTAGTAAAAGGCAGGCAGGGAAAGGGAGACATTCCCGGAGGCCTCACCATTAGGCACTCATTGCTTTCTTGCAAGTGAGTTGTAGCTACATGCTCCTGAAGGAGACCTGTTTCTGTGTATTTAAAAAAAAATTCATATATATAAAACCCCA
This sequence comes from Manis javanica, assembly GCF_040802235.1. NCBI lineage: Eukaryota > Metazoa > Chordata > Mammalia > Pholidota > Manidae > Manis > Manis javanica. The sequence goes on along the minus strand of NC_133156.1, from coordinate 229,264,770 downwards.
CCAGACTAGCAAGCAAAATGTCTGCAGCTAGCCACTTAGAAAACAAACTGTTTATTGCAGGGGTTGGTAAAACTGCTATAAATCCTCAGTGTACAATTGCTTCTTTTTCTTTCATCACTGAAAACCCCAAAACAAATGAAAATATTTTGACGTGGTGTATATCAGCTTTACAGTGGCTACAGTCTTAATCTCCTGAGTCGGTGACATGGGGGAAAAAATGGGCCTTTAAAGGGTATAGTGGTAGGCCATAAACCCTGGGTTTCTGGGGAGCTCCGAGATTAGAAGGAAAAGAGAGTCCTTCCACTCGAACTCCTCTCTGCAGAGAAGGCGGAAAGGCCCAGAATGGCTGCACATCAGGGAGGGTGGAGGGGTACAGGCTGGTGATGCCCCTGCCGGGTCCTGGTGGAAAATGATGAGGGAGGCAGGCAAGAGGCTGTCATCGGATTATAAATCACTGGTCTGCAGGGTCTCTGGTTTACCATCCCGGTCTGTACCTGTCTATTCCATCTTTCTTGACAGGGCAGGAAGCCTGGAAGGGGGAGATCTTAACAAACTACCCACGAGGTTCCTGCTAAGCTGGTGCTCCGTAGAGGTCAGTACGGGAATCAGTCCCCCTCAACCTCCTGCTTACTAATCGTCATTTTTCTTCCAGCCAGATTTAAAAAGATGTCTTTCTACTGTATTTTGAAGACTGCATGGAACACTGAAAAACATATGCATTGTACAGTTTTAGACTGAAGTTCTGACTCCGTCACTGACTAATTAATTCTACATTGACTTGGGCAACCCACTTAAACTCTCTGAATCTCAGCTTCTAATCTGTGAAATTTCTGTTTCAGAGGGTTTATTAAGTATTCATTAAACATTAATTGTATGCCTACTATGTGCTAGATACTATCTCCTGGGCATAGGAAATCACTGTTCACATAGAGTCTACTGACTAGTGAGGGAGACAGATGTCAATCAAATAATTGTATTCATGAACAGATCATTGAAGAGTGGGAGGGACCAACATCCACAGCTTGAATTCTGCACTGCATGAATCCAGGGAGAGCCGTGCATATTGTAGTCCATGCCGGTGGTGTTCCATGAAGTTTGTGACAATACTTGCTACTCAGTCTGAAACAAGGGCTCTAAAAGAAAGGGGCTTGGCCCTATCGAGAATATGGAAAGCATAATTAATTTAGTCTGGTGAGCTGGAAAACACTTCTGCAAGAGCTGCCGCTTAGGCCGAGAGGCATGATAAGTAGTAATTTAATGCCAAGAACAGGGTCAGATATATTATAAATTCTATAATATACTTTCCTTTTTCATTATATTTCATCTTCCTGTTGAAGGCATCTCTCCTGGGTCTTATTCCCTCGATCTGGGATGTCATAACTTAGATTCCTGAGGCAGGCCAGTCTCCAGGGGCAGGGAGGGGCTGAAACAGGAGGCAGGTTATCTGAGAAGGAACTCAGGCACAGAATAAATACCACCTTTTGATGTCAGGATGGATTCTGAGCCGTGGCTGAGTTAAATTCAAATCTAGTGGCTCCAACATGGGGTAAAGGCTTCAGATAAAGGATGAAATGCAGCAAACCTGGTGATTATCACTGTTGCCAATGACATTTTCAGGCCTGGATCATTCCTGCCGATCCTATCAGCACAGGCAGGGGGAACAGGTCCGTGAAATGCACACTAAGATTCACAGCCTACCTGGTTCTCTCCACTGATCGCTAGTGTAGGTCTTAGGGTGAGAAGGGGGCCACGGTAGGGGAACATGGGGTGTGAAGGCAGGAGGGGAGGCAGGACCTCAAGTGCACAGGGCTCGCAGTGGGGACTGAGCATCAAGGAGAAGGGTCTTATAGCTTGGGCTGATGAACTATTACCTTCCCAAGGCTGGAGTACAGACCTTCCACACTCGGCCCCATCTCAGGAGGGAGGGATGCCCCATCTCGGGGGGCTACAGGCATGCTTGGCCTCTCATTCTTCCCTGCGTAGGTCACTGCTGAATTCCCATGTCAGGTCTTCATCATACTGTGACGTCAGTTTCGGTCCTGGGCACACATCTTTCATTGGCCCCTCCAGACCCACTCTCTATCCTTTTCCACCCTGCATGGACTGAATCCACGGACTCCCTTTCCTTCTGGCTTCCAGAAGTTTTGTCTAATAGGGAAGCTCCCTGCAGGAAATTAGAGGGAGGAAAGCACGGTCAAACTATGCATTTCTGGTTCCTGCTCTGCGAGGAAGTCTCAGGCTGGCTGTGTCCCTTAACCAAGGGTCACTCTGCCTTTCCAGGTACCCAGCAATATATGGCTGTCTCTGGGCTTTGGTAACTGCACATTCTTGCCAGCCGAGGGTTAATAATTGTGCAGCTTCTACCAGGCCCAGGTTACTGAAGGCTCACCTGGGTTACTATGGATCCTCTCACCCAGCCTCTGGAAATAGTCTCTTCACAAGAAACCTTCCTGAACAAATTCCATTTTGAGAGTGCATTCTGCTTCCTGTTGGAAGTCTAACCTATACCAATGTCGGTCCACTTCCCCCCTTACTGATGAACTTTAACACATATTTCGGGTTCTAACTCAAATGCTACCTTCTTTCTAGAGCACCGCCTACCACCCCATGTCACCATTACACACAGAATCATTTGCCCCACGCTCTGGCATCCCACCACACTACGCTCTCCTCCATTATGGGCCTAACTGGGTTCTCTGGGAGCCGTGTCTGCTTTATCCCTCCCTTCCCACACCGGATCATAAGCTCGTCAAGGTAGGCCTTCCTGTCTCTGGTGTTTTGCTTGCTGCCTGATCCTTTAGAGAATGCACCAAGGCCAGCCGTGAGAGCTGGCAAGGGTCACCGTAACTTCTTACAGGATGCATCACCTTATTAGAATTGCTGCTTGCAACATTTAATCTCTACACAGGGTTATGTGCTGGTTTTTCTGAATGTTGAGAATCTTGGCATGAGGATATCTACATAATCAGGGAACCAGAGGAGGTGAACTTGCTTGAGTAGGGCTTGAAGACAAATTCTGCCCCAGTCTGCATTATGATTAGTAAACCCAATCAAGTTTTGTCTTATCAGCCACTGTGTATCAATTTACTGTGGGCTAGGAGCTGCATTCACCCTGGTAGGATGCCATGACTTTCACATTAGAGTTTGGGGAAGTTGACAAAGAGCTTTGGGGGAAACACAAGCAGAGACAAAACACAGTTCCTTTTGATTGGAGTTCACAAGTTGGGCAATAGCACCCATTCAAGAAATCAAAGAATCTCTGCTCCTTCTTTCTTCTCTTCCTTTCTTTATCCTTCCTGGCAGTAGCTGGCTGCAGCCCAAAATGTTAACATTTTATAGTAAATAATACCCTCTTCCCCCTCAGAATTTGCTCATAACAGAGATGCAAGAGGCCCAGAATGACTCAGACCATTTCTAAATAGCAATTTAACTTGGTTATCACTGAGAATCTAGGACTTGTATGACTCTCTGTATTATCAGACACCTGGTGGTGGCGCTGCTGTCCCAGGCCCAGCACGTGTTGGTCACCATCTCCTTCTGTCTTCTCGCATCTGTCCCTGCATTTCAGGGTCCCCAGTGGAGACAGATCAGCCTGCACAGCTGGAACCCTCTTAGTGACAGCACATGTCCCAAGGAATCCCTGTGGTACCAGGGCATAGTATCCATGACTGAGTGATTGGCCCAATGACGAGGCTGAGAGCCTCCAGGCAGAGGCGTGGGTCTCCACTAATTCTTCACCTCTGCAGTGAATGTCTCCATTTGTTCTCTCGGGGTGCTTCTTTATAAATTCCACTCATCTCTCCTCTTTGGGCTTTTTGATCAAAAATGCTATCAGCAAAGCAATTTGATGTCCAAGGGAAGACAATGTTTGTGAGGCATTTTTCTCTTGAGTAGTCAGAATAAAAAGTTCTTTTATGCTTGAAAACCTTTCAATTGTTTCTTTATGTGGTGGCGGTTCACCGTGAATGTAAAGCAGACGCTGACAGAACGAGTTAACTTTTCTGTCCCTATGCCGCTTCATCCGGGTCCACCTCCATCCCTGCGTGCAGCTCTGGGCTCTGTGGGCACGGAGGGGCCAGAGCTGCACATGGCAGCGGCTGTGGCTGCAGAGCAGCAGGTCGCCCAGGTGGGGGATGCCTTGTCCTCCCTGCCACAGGGACTCTAGGGCTTGAACAGTGACTGGGCAAAAAGCTCTTTCAGAGGGGCTGCAGGAATGCAGAGCACATTCACAGGTTCTTATCTCCACAGCAGTCCCTCTCCGAGCTAATATAAATATAGGAACATTATCAATGGATTTGAAAATCATTTGGTATGCACCTACTGTGTGCCCGGTACCATGTTAAGCATCATGGGTAAAATTCATAACTACTCTCCCCAAGAAGCTCAAGTCAAATGGGGAGAAGATAACACCCCCTGAACAAGCAGAGGGTGCTATGGGAGCAAAGGAGAGGGTCTCTGGTATCTGGGTTGGGCAGATGCTCTATTCCAAATCCTACACTAACTGCAGGGCTGCTGGGAGGACAGGGCAGATGCGGGCAGTCAGGTGGGCTGTCTTATCCCTTTCCTCGGGGTCTCAATTGATTTGCTTGGTAAAAAGGCATTCACCTTTTAGTCCTGTGAAATTGTCCTCTGAGGCTGGCAAATGAAAAGCCTCCAGAAACTTTTTAAGAAAGTGTCTTCCGAGTGAAGACGCGGATCTTAAATGGAGGTTACTGGTGTTGGAGCTTCGGATGGAAGCATCAGGGTGCTTGGGCATCTGGAGTTCAGGGACTATGGTTTTTATATTCTCAGAACTAGTGCAGTGCCTAAAACAGCAGAAACTCAGTGATTTGATGAATTATTTAACAGCCTAATAAATTCTGAGTTGAGTGGTCTGTGTTCTAGCTGGTTGACTTTGGATCTATCAGTGTTTCCTCATCTAGGAAAAGCGGGTTCAAGAGCTCCTAGAACTCTCCCTGTTTTGATACTATTTTCAGTCAATAAAATTACATAAAATGGGACAAAAGCCCACCTCCTCAGAAAGGAAAGGGGTCCAGGGTGACTGGCTGTGCCCAGGAAGGGAAGATCAGCTCTGAAGGGTGTGTGACCTCAGCTTATGCCATAAACTGAAATCAAATAAGCTCTAAGGCCAATGCTTTTCACAGTGAACAGAGATTAAAAATTCAAAGATAAAGATACATTTCCATTAAGGGGATCTATATTTCCATTAAGCAAGAAGACTTATTTATTTATTATTTTAGTGCTTCTTGTTTATAAAGTTCTTTGGAACACTAAAACTTTAGGAAAGAAAAAGGTGAAAGACACTGCTACTTGGAAGACACTGGATTTGAGGTCCTGGTATAATCTGTGAAAAAAATGCTACAGTTGGAAGGGGTCAAGGATGGAAATGGTAGATTGCATTCCTTTTTCATCTAAGATTTGGATGAATGAAACACTTCGTAGTAATCAGTGATGCGCCTGCGAAAAGCAGGACCAACCACACACCCTCACTCATTCCTTAGTTGTGTCGCTGCTTCAGTGTGAAGAACCAGTCTGTTGAGATTGGGGACATTGGAAGTTCCAAGAAGGGATGAGGTCCAGTGTTACTTTCCAAAGTTCATCTTTTAAATATCTCACCTAAAACTCAGCACAGAATTTGCACTTGAATCTCTGCTGACATTTGACGAATGCTGGAATAGGAGGAGAGCTGTGTCTCAGAGGCTATTTTCTTCTTTCTAGATTCAGGCACGGAGGCACATGAATCTGGAGTTCTGTCGCAAATTAGGTGGTGAGTGGAGTGAGACAAAGGTCAGCAGAACCCTGGACAAAGTAAAAACAAAATCACTAATTAGGACTTTTGCATAAGTTGCATAGGCTGGATGGTGATTGACATAGGAGATGGCGTCATAAAAATGTGTTGTTTGGGGCCAGAAAACATCCTGGAGAGAGAGAGTTGGTAGACAAGGCAGAGAAGGACTTCGGAAAGAACTGGAGTTCAGGACAGGATTTTAATCAGGGAAGGACAGGAAGTTGAGGCAAAAATCTGGCCCTTACATTTACTGATTTGAAGCCAAATAAAGAAGAAGGCCGAAAAGGCTGAACAAATGAGCTGTTTACACTGTACAGCTGACCCCTGAATATTTCAGGGCTTAGAGTCACCAAGACCCCATGTAGTCAAAAATCCACATGCAACTTTTGACTCCCCAGAAATTTAACTGTTAATAGCCGACTGCTGATTGGAAGCTTTACCGATAACATAAGCAGGCAATTTATACATATTTTGTAGATGTATCACATATTGTATTCTTACAATGAAGTAAGCTAGCAAAAAGAAAGTGCCTTTTCAAATAGTTTCGAATCTCCAAAACAAAAAAAATGCCAAAGTATTTATTGAAAAGAATTTTCATGTAAATGAACCCACGCAGTTCCAATCTGTGTGGTTCAAGGGTCAACTGTACTTCATAGAAAATACCATTGCACTTTACTGGCTCTGTATGGCTGTCTGCTTGCCTCCAGTATTGATCCCAGAATCCAGATCAGGCTGCAGCAGAAACCAGCTAGTTTCAGTTTCCAAGGGTGGAAGGTCAAGGTTCTCAACAGCCCATAGCACTACCAGTACACTTAGGAAAGTCCTATTTCTAAACAACTCTTGCTTTCAAGGTTTTCAGAAATTTGAACATTTTGAAATTCTTTAGAAATGGAGAGAAGAAGTCAATTTTAAGTGTGAATTCACTGCAAGAGCCATGTCTGACATTTAGCGGCTTAGTGTCAGTGATATTGATGAGTATGTCCTCTGTCAGGCCCACTCATATGAAACTGCACCTTAAATTACCTTAAAGGGTAATTACCTTAAATTACCTTAAAAGGGTTGCATTTTGCAGGCTGTAATCTCTTCTATGCTGGAAGATAGAAGAAATGTGGGATCTCCAGAATAGCTCTGAGGGTCTCCAACAATTGAATCTATTTCAAAAACATGTGAAATAATTCCTCAGGTTTTAGTTCTCAGATCAGGTAGTCATTAGCTAAGTTACTCTCCATCTGCTAACTTCAAACTTATTGACTACTTTTGGGAAATGAAAATAAAAAAAAAAAACTTTAAGAAAGAGACCAGAATGAATTTCTTGTGCTATTCTCTATACAAGATACTATTTGAATTGATGAATTATGAATAGAAAGGCTTTCTCTTAGACTCAATTTTCCTGGCTGCAACCAAACTTCCCTAGGAAACAAATAACCATCAACTCACATGCTTGTCACCTCTCAGGACACATTGAAAAGAATGACAGGAACACTAGATGGTGTCAGAAATCACTTTTAGTGTGACACGAGTCTTATAATGCTTTATTTCTTGAGTTTCTTACCCATATAAAAGTCTCCAAGTATAGAGAAGTGCCAAAAATATTTGCACTGAAGAGCATGCACTGATTCAGATGAGCTAAATTAACACATGGGTGAAAGGGTCCCCTTTCCTAATTCCTCACACTGCCATTTTGCACAGGGTTATCAGGGAGAGATGGACCAGGAAGAGACCCGAGGCGAGGTCTGGCAATGTCTTCAGCAGCTGTTAGATAGTAGGCAAGCCCTACGTCTTCTCTCTTCATTGGAAATATTATAAAACCCACTTATAGAACTGTTTTGAAAGTTAAATACATGAATATACATTGTTATTAAACTATAAAGGATAAGAGTATTCTTAAGCTTAGATTCTACTCTTTTACATATTGTGCTTCCTGTTTCAATATTTGAAGTCACAAATATGTTTTCTGCAAATAAGGAATGTTTGGGTCTATTAGCATAATGCTTTAAGGAACAAGTTGACAGGAGAGAAAACACCAAACACCTTTCACAGGGGAAAATAGTTTTCCTCATTTTATTGTATTTTACTTCTTTTTTATTTTTTGTTTTACACATTTTAAAATTGCATCAAGCAAATAAGACAGAAGCCATTGTTTTTCTTTTTTCCTCATATATGAGGGAGAGAGTAAGATGATCTGGACCATGATCAGAACCCGGCCAGGGCCAGGACAGTGGCCATCCTTAAATATTACCTGTCAGGAGTAAGGAGACAGGTCCTTACCCTAAGAATCCTTCTAAGTCAGGTGTTTGAGATTGTCAGAATTCATGGAGCATAGCATGAGCCTGCAAAGGGAAATCTACTGGCATTGACAGAATTTCTACTTCAGTTTCCAGCCTATGAACTCAGATTCATAAATACGTGTCTTTATATTTGGGATTTTGAGTTGTGTTTAAAAATGTGTTTTAAACTTCATAATGCTTAACTGTGCTCCTTTTATTTGGGAGAGGGACCATTTTGAAGAAAAGAATGCTGTCAATCTTGAGTTTTTCTCTGCTGTATTCTTCCTGGGAGCTCAACCCACTTTACTGACAAGTCTCATTATTCCTCACAAGAAATGGTGTGTCCTGTAATTGTCCGTCTCCCAAATGCCTCCTCGAATAAATGGGATTGGAACCACTTGTGAGAAATTGAACAATTCAAGAATTTCCAAAATTGGAATAAAAAGAACTTAGGTTTTCCAGTGGGCAGGAAAAAAAAATCACTGGGGTCTGTTGAGGAACAGAATCTACTTTTCACCTTCCTCTGAGAAACATGTATTTGCTAACCCAAGTTGTGCAATGGTGCACTTCAAGAACTCTTGAAACTGAGCCCAGGCATATTTCAAAAGTCAACTAAATCTGTGGGTTTCTGACTTATGCATATCTTTAGAGCCAGAGAGTGATGGGGGAAGCAGGGCTCTTATTTGCTAAATGAAATGTTATATCCATGTAGTAAATTATGTCAAATATATGTGGGAGACATAGTGAAAACAGTAGTTGTAATCATTAGGCATAAGCAATATTTTGTGTTTATTATCTTCTTCCTTCTCAAAGGATTTTAAGAAAATTATATAATCATCAAGATTAAGGGCAAGAATTACTGAATCATGCTTAGAAATGACCTGTGACTTAGTCCAACCTTCCTCTCAAGATGACCATGAAAGGAAGTCATTCCACTTCAGTGTGAACATATGCAATGGCTGCATATCCATCCCATTGCTAGGCAGCTTCTAGGTTTAAAATTTCTTATATTGAGCTAAAATCTGTCCTAGTATGACTTCCAGCCAGTGGTCCCAAGTTCTACCACATCAGTATACAAATGCAAATTGCAGCCTGTCAAGAATTTGAAGCCAACTCCTTTATCCTTTTTTGCAAGTTTGTTTTGGATGAATCTGAATGGAAATTACATGTTTCCTCCAATGCTTTAGTTATGTTTGGTACCTGTTTACAGAAGTCTGAAAGTCTGTTTGGTTTGATGGATGACACCTAGACCTTACTGTTTGTCCTGATGAGAGTAGGCTCTTAGAGGTGGACATATGGCACTTTTCTCAGACAACAGAGATAGTGAGATGTCTCAGTCATAGATGAGAAAAATACAGAATTGCTCTTTTCTCCTGGTTCTTCACTTTCTTAGTGCAATATATATAATTTCAGCTGTTTGGGATTTCCCTACAACCTATTCCCTACCTATTCCCTAGAATGACCATAAAGGTGGTACCCCAGAAGCTGACTCCAGATTTTCTCTGATACCTGAAGTCCATTCAGTATCAATCTTAACTTCCCTTCTTAATTGATAGCAATTGACAGTCACATTGAAGTGTCAGGGATGCCATTGATCAGCTTGGACTCATTAATACACAGGTAGCCAAGGGCCTGATTTTCCTTGTAGTTTCTGACAAAAACACCAAAACTGTTCTTCATAAAGACACTGGTGGGAGTAGCTGGGATCAGAAATGTAACGTTAGTACATCATTCAACAGCAGACGCCTGGCTCAGAGTTGCCCTGTTCACCTCACCTTTGGGGGCTGATGCCTGCCCTGTGACAGGTGTGCAGAGGCCCTAATGGTTTACACATGGTGCTACTTTGTTTTATGTGTACAGTATTTCTACTGTAACATTTCTGGTGGGATGAACTTCCTGCTGTTTAAGTGATGAGTAGTTGGGATAATTTTTTTTCATCCAGGTATATGGACTATCCATATAACTATCCATAAATATACACCCATTTTTTTAAAAGGAATCTTTTGAAGAACAGAAATTTTGAACTTGCTTTATGTTCCATCTAAGATATCTCTGCCTACTCCGAAGTCACAAGTATTCTAATATAAATACAACTATGCATGTTTAATTTAAAGCAGACCACCCTTAAGTGACATTTTATCACTCCACTTAAAATGTAAGAAATTTTAAAAAATCATGATTTAATTTCTCTCCTCCCATCCCTTGAGCTTTTGTTTTCATGCATGTTATTTCTGCATGTTATAAATTTCACAATATTTTTTGTTTTTTAAATCAATTGTTTCTTAAGAAATTAAACATTTTCATTTATATTTACATACAATTTCTGGCACTTTTCATTTCTTTTAATAGACCCAAGTTTCTATATGGTATCATTTCCTCTGTAACTGAAGAATTTCCATTGATTTTTTTTGGAGTGCATATTTTCTGGGGGCAAATTATCTCAGGTTTTGTTTGTCTGAATGTCTTTGTTTTGCCTGCATTTTTAAATGCTGCTTCCACTGTGAACTCCTGCTAAGGTATGATTTTGTGGGTCTCTTCTGAATGCCCCAGGTGGTCAGTGAGGAATTCCCTTTATGTCTGGTTAAAGCTGACTGTCTTCTTACCGTGGGCACCATTTGGAAATTGTTCATCTTACCACTCCCAAGCCAGGCTTTCCTTGGCTGTGTGCAGAGTAGTCCTACACAAGCACACCTCAATATTCAGGTGTGCTTCAATTCAGTTCAAGCACACCTGGAATTCTTTTCTACAGTACACTCCTCTCTAGAACTCTTTCCTGTACCTTCCAGCCTTATCATCTCTGTGCTCTAATCTAATCTTGGTCTCTTCGACTCAGAAAGATCACCTTGGTCTGTTTGGAGTCCCCCTCTCTGCACTGTGGTCCAGAATATGCCTCTAAACAATAATCTGGGGGTGATTGTAGGGTTTGCCATGCTATTTTCATTTTGTGGTGCATAGAAGGTTCTGTATTCAAAATTATATTACGGCTTTATTAGTGTCTGGAATGACACTCCTGTCACATAAAACCAGAAAAGTGGACAAAATATATAAAATAATCATTTACAGATACTGGAAAATAGATAAGCAGAGGACTATAATCCCAAAGAGAAGGGAAATGATGCTTTTCCCACAACACCATAATATCTTTCCAGAACTCTTTCTAGCTTATCAAATCTCTAAAGAGTGGGAAAATGCAAGGTCTCTTCCCTTAACTTCTATCCTTCTCAAGTGCTTGGTATTCATTCATATTTTTGGCCAATATTCTATATTGGAATTTTTCAGTTGACTAATGGTTAACATTCAAGTTTTGAAACAATCAGATTGAAGATTCACACCGTATTTATAGCATAGTGTGGAATAAGTAGAGCTGGGAAAAGTCATTGATGTCAAAATGAGGGATTCTCTGGGCTAGTTATTAGATTTCACAGTCTTCTCAGTGCCTTTGGTGAATTCATCCAGTCCTTTCCCTCTGTTTTTGAATCTGTCAGAACATGTAAGCAAGTTTTTTTCTAATCCAGAAGGACTGCAGTTTTAAAAACATCATTCCATTGGAAGTCTGAAATAAAATAATTGATTATTGGAAAGTTAACAAGTAAATAATGTTTTTTGAGGATGTCATTTTTCTTTTTATTCGGGGCTCCTGGCATTTATTTTTTATTGACTTTACATGCCTGATAAACATTGGGAATGGGAAGGACAATATATCATAAACTTCTAAAGAAGTAGAAAGAAAATTAGGCCTCTGTGGATATACCAGAATTTCTTGATTACTTGTACTTTTCCACCATAGGTTTGGGAAGGAATCTTGATGTGATATGGCCATTTGAGGTTTTTCACTCCCGTTATCCATGGGTAGTTTACATAATCAAGAAACCCATCAATTCTCAACTCTGGGGATTTCTGGAAACTGTCTTAACCCAAAGAAGAAGAGTTCATAAGGATGAGGTAGAAGACCTGTGGGGAAGTTGGGGTTCCTATAACCAGGATCCTCATTGAACTGAAACCACCTGATGATGGCTTGTTGCTAGGCTACCACTTCCACACCTTTAGGCAATAAGCTGCTATTGTGCTATACAGAGAACTTAGACCAGTGCCCTGGGCGGAGGTAGAGACGCACGTGCTCCACGTGCCGCCCAGAGAACAAGCCGGGTAATAAACCCTTTCATCACGAAGAAACATTCTACTATCATGTCTTTGATCACACTGAATCCATCGCCTGGGGCTAAAACCCATCGGCAAAACAAGACCTTATGATCTAACTTGATGACTTGTTTCCCTAATAAGCAAGACTCTTTCAAATCCCTTATTTCAGTTTCAACCACTCTCCAAACCAAGCATTCCAGACGGTGTTTTCTCTTCCTGGAATGCCCACCCTACTCTGCCCACCAGGAAAACTTTAGACACTGTTTAAATTTCAATTCCAAAGCTTCTCTAGGAAGTCTCTTCCTTTATCAACAAATACATTTGCCACTTCCCTAGCTTCCTATGTATTCAATACAACAGTAAATATATTGCAAGAGGTTATTTATTTGCATGCTGATCTTGACCCTAGAAGTTGATTTCCTTGAGTCCAGGGCCATGTGATATATACCTTTTAAATCCTGAGGGCCTGTCAAAATGCAGATTCTAATGCTGAGGCATCCACTTATTCTTTCTATATACACAGAGTCATTCTTAAAAGTGTTTGTCCCTTTCTTCTATTTGCTTGTCACCTGTGGGCCTTCAATGGTTACTAGGGTGCTCTTCTCTCAGCTTATGGTATTTTGGACAGGAGAGCTGCTCCTCTATTCTGCATTAAGAAAGAGTAATTCACCACAAATTATTCTGTGTTTGCATTGGATTACTAATTTACATTTGAAATATAATCAGTTGAATTATTGAGACTAAATGCATGGCATTTATTCATGCAGTCACAATGAGTCTTCTCATGTTACAGAAATCATAGAGAATGTGATATTTTGCTCATTTTAGATTTTCTTTAGTCCAGTTTGCAGTATCCCAAATGTTGGAGCTGGTCATCAAGAGGATGTGAAGTTCAGTGGACCCACGAGCTGGACTCTGGCAATCAGAGGTTCCCCATCCCTCCTGTCCGTGGAATGTATGTTCCATCCACTGTACCCACAGAGGTTGCTGTTTTTAAGGGCACACCCTTGAGAGAGCAACATATTGCTGAGACCATCCAGACAATATATGGGACTGAAACCTGGCAAGGCCTCTATATAAACTTGAGATTGTCTTGCGGTGCAGAAGACAAGCCTTACATGCCAGCTCCTTAGCTTATTAACCTGCCGATGGATCTGGAGCAGCTGCTGCTTCCTTTGGTTTCTCCTTGTCCTCCATCTGTTTGTGGGAGCCATTTCAGATTTCACCCAGGAAGTTCCTAAGGATGCAAACCCACACTAAAAAAGCAATGGTGGCCTTCAGTCCTTGCATTCGCTGCCTATTACTCTCTATCTGGCCCCTTCAGGGTATATTTTCAGTTCACAAAGATGCTTTGTTGCAGGCAGTGTGCTTGGTGGCTATAACACAAAAGAGAATAATACAAGGTCACAGGGAGGTTGTATAAAATACCTTATAAATATGCTTATGAAATGCACTCACACACCTGTACACATACCTACACCCATAGATACACAGTGAGAACTCTGATGAGAGGGAAATGAATTCTATCCACATTTGACATCTATTGACAGTACCTTGTCCTAATCACGATAAGAATCAGGTGAGGCAGGTGTATCAGGTTCATGTTCAATAGCGAATGACAATTGTCCTCAAATCAGAGGCTTAAGCACAATATGTATTTATTTTTTTTCTAAGTAAAGGAAGCCAGGGAGAAGTCCAAGACTAGTATAGTGATTCTCGGGTCACAGTGGAGAGAGAATCCTTCCAGCTTTCCTTCATGACGTAGTTAGATCATGACTCTTAGATCAGCAAGGCTCAAAATGAATGTTTGAGCTTGGAGGAGAAGGGTGGATATCTCCCCGTTAAGGAGACTTGTGGAAGCTCTGCAGCGCTTGCACCTGGGGAGGAAATCAGCAGTCTGCTCCAGAGCAGGCATCGCCTTTGGACTTCGTAGGTGAAGCACACCGGGCTCAGGCAGTGACGCGAGGAGGCATGGACTTAGAAGACGGATTCTTGCGAGTTCAATCATTGACTAAGGATGAGACTTGAAGCAAAACCCTCCTCTGTGCATGCTAGTCTTCTCACTAAAAGATTTGGTGTTCTCGCCTGTATGAGAGCTACTTTGTAATAATTAAACGACTGAGGACATGTGAAAACAATCACCACCTTTGAAGTGCCATACTAATTAGTTCTCAGTAGAGCTGAAATGTTGCTTGCGTGATCACCATTAGAAGAACCAAACAATGAATTACGAGGTGGGGCTTAATGTCTTCAAAAGCCAGGAGATAGCCGACTGTTCGAGAAGGCGGCTCTACTCCCTTGGCAAACATGCTGTTTGGTTCCCCTTTTCACTGGAGAGCTCCTATGCGGGAAGTTGTCTTCCAGGAAGATGGAAGCAGGCATTTTTCTGGAGATGCTTCTTAGAATGAGAAAGCCGAATCCCGCTTCGTTATACATTGTGTGTGGATGAACGAGGCTGAGAAAACTTACGAATGACCAGACCAAGCAGCCCCAGAGGAGTGGGTGGCCCTGCTACCCTCGCCACGTGGTGGGAGCAGCGGATGAGCCCACGGAATCAGGTGGGAGCAGGAGAGTTCTCGGCAGCAGCGGTCCCGTCTCGTGTTTAGTCAGAATGGTGAGTTTTTAGTAGGACTCTGCCAGGGAATGAGGACTTGAGAGAATGCACCTTGCTTTGGGGGATTTTAATTTCCTTTACAACAGTTTGTCTTGATTTATAAGGTGTTTCCTCAAAGTTCCTATGCTTTTGCTGACTTAACCATAAAACTTTTCTGATAAAGAAGGTTCAAAAGAAATTCCAGTAATTCCATTCTGTTGGGGAGAAATTGAGGTACAGAAAGAAATAACAAGAGCATCCTAAGAGGAGGGGGAATCTACAATTCTGGCTGTGGCTCACCAGTTCTGAGTTCTTGAACAGTTATTTATAATTTCCGACCTTTGGTTTTTCTCATCTGTGAAATGGACCTAACAATACCTATCTCTCAACTCTATTGAGAGCACACAGCTTAACACCCAGAGATCATGCACCATTCAGTAAGTGATGCTTGTTATCATTCAGTCCGGGTCAGGGCTCTGTTAAGACACCCAGGACTCCTAATTGAGGCGTCTTCTTCATGACAGTGCCCTTCCTGACCCCTCACTGTGGCCAGAGTCAAAATAGGGGCTGCCATCCACTCCTCTCTTTATCTGGATAGAAGGTAGGGAGAGAGAAACAGAAGTCTGCCTAGATCATGCATGGAGTGAGAGAGTGCAGCTTTTAGAATGGAGGTTTATTTCCCACTCAATTTGCAGATAGAGAAACTGAGGCAAAGAGGAGGTGAGACTTTCTCAAAATCAACAGCTTTGCTTTTATCTTAGTGATTTTTTTTAACCTTTCTGATTTGCAGCAAAGTCCAAGTATTTATGGATTTGTCTGTTCTGCCTTGTCTAGTTTCATATGCAAAGGGCAACATTTGGCACAGAAAGAAAGCAAAACCTAATTATGGCTGGCTGCAGCAGCTGGCACCGTTAGAATTTTAATATACACTTAATAGTGTTTTTATGACTCTCCGTTTGCTGCAAGCTGGCTACTTCTGTATGTCACTAATGAAATGTCTTAGTCTGGTTCACCAGGGATAGAACGGGTCAGTGACTATTGTAGGCAATTGCAATAAAACTTAAACTTTTAAAATCAAAGCAAAGCACTTTGCAGGGGCTAACCACACTGTTCAAATGCTTTGCACGACATGTTGGTTTTATTAGTATTGGTATTTTAATTCTTAAAGTTCTCAGCATTGCACAGCTTCACAACCAGAATTATTCTATGAAAAATCATTTTTGTCCATCTGTCAGAAAATCAACTTTTGGTGGAGAAGGAGTGGGAGAAGGTCTGATCCTGTAGGAGGTCCTGTTGGGAGAATTCTAGTATTGCAGTCCTGATAGGGCCTTAAAGATCTCTAATACATCCGCCTGAGTTTTTTGATCAAGAAAATGAGGCATAGAGAAAGGAGGTAACTTGCTCTAGATTCCACAGCCAGATGGCAACTGCATAGAGGTCAAGCCCCTTGATTGGGAAGACAATGAACAGAACTTACATATAATTTATTTCTGTTCTTTAGAATCCATGGGAAGAAGTAGAGAGTCAGATAACATGTTACCTAATTTAACTTCAGAGGAATAAGTCCATAGAAGAAAAGTAAAAGAACGCTAAAAAAACAGAAATGCTGCCAAGTGAATATTTTTCAAGCAAAATATAAGCTAAATTGTCAGCTCCTTGAAAGGGCTTTTTTACCCTTACAACATTAAGCTGAGCGCTTATAACACAGGGGATCGATTAATCACCTAAAACAGTTCTAAAAGGAGTGATGTCATTTCATTTCTTGGAAAGTAACTGTCTTTCGGTTACTTGGGTAAACTGAGGGAGAGGTGTATCTGGATCAGTGTTCCAGGTTATCTGCTTGGGGTTGTGACCAATTTCTACTCTTCCAAGCTGAGAGGTGTAAACTTCAGGCAGGCCGCTCATTTCACTGAGGTTTAACTCCCACAAAGGGTGAAGTTGGCTTTGTTGGGCCCTGGCTGTGTTTTATGTGTTGGGCATTTCTCACCTCTGAGCCAATTGCCTGGCCAGGGGCAGTGATGCAGCTAATGATAAAAAGTTCTGGGTCTACGGTAGGGCCCAAGCATAGCAGCATGGTCCCAGCTTGGAGGATCCCAGGCCTACAGGGGTCCTGTGGTTTGCTGCAAGTACCTGTTGGAGGAGGCCACTTCCATGCAGACTTCAAGGGCCACGAAAGAGTTCTGGTGATGCTGGGGCAGAGCTGGGCTTCATCACAGGCTCTCCCTTTGCATCTCACAGGTAGGGCTTGATCTGGTCTGTGCCCCAGTGTGGTGAGAGTCAGAATATAGTTTGTTCCAAAGACAACAACCCCTGCCAGAGAAGCTTGTTCTCTGTGTTGTTTCTGTTCATTAGTCCTACTGCGTCAGCAATAATTTAGCAGAAATAACATTAATAAGAACAACACATATAGTAATAAAAGAACGATTAATTATATGACTAAGATTATCAGATACTTTACCTATGCTGTCTTATCTAGACTTTACGCAACAGTCAGAGGAAGGTACTATTCAACCCATTTCACAGATGTGGGCATTGAAACTCAGAGCAGTGAATGAACTAAGTTGTCCAGGGTCACATCAGCTACATAAGTTTCAGGAGAAGATTATGTACCTGAAACAATTCCTCTCTGACTCCAAAGTCAATTTTCTTTCTATAGTATGGCATATTTGCATGTTTCTTTGCAGTTTACAAACCAGATTCATTTCTACTGTCTCATTTGACTTCTGAAACTCTGTGACATAGTTTTTCTTTTGTTCCTTATTTTACACATTAGGAAACTGACCCAATGTATATTTCTAGGAAGTGGCAGAGCTGGAATTTGAATTTAGGTCTCTCTGGCATTAGAAAAAAATGGATGGGTTGGGAGCAGCTTGATACTGTAATGCCCGGGGACTCTGAGAATACTTGCAGCTTGCCTGGATCGCAGCCATCTCACCTCCTGGATTTCTGAGGGAGACAGACTCACAGGGAGTTATGGAAAACCAAGTGGAGAGCTCATTATTATGATTACCTGAGATTTGGCACAAAAACCCAATGCCGAGAAATCTGACAAGTTCATCTCAACAGCGTGGAACACTCTTTATTAAAGTACCCAGGCCTCAGCCCATAGCAGACCACCCGGCCAGCTGCTCTGTTGCGTTGCTTAGCTCCACATGCACCTTGGGTGTTGCACCAATGTGGTCCTATGAATAGAAGGGCCAGCAGAAGGGAACCAAAGGGCCGCAGCCCATCAACTTTTAATGCACACTGACCTACAATTACTAGTCTGGCTTCTACCAGGGTGGGGAGAGAAACAAAGGAAGAAAATGCAGAAATGAGCATTCTTTTCCTTCATTCATATCGATCTTTGCAGGGCACACTGCCATACTGCCACTTCTGAATTCAAATGCCCAGAACTGTTGGGCCTGGACCCTTGCCCACCTTTCCCCTCCAAATCAGCCATTTCCCTAATTTGTCAGATGACCAGGACTCCTTGTCTCCTACTCACCTGCTGGGTTTTTGTCAAACCCTTCAGAATATGAGAAATCTCAGTGATTTCTCCCCAACGTGTGGCTGTTGATGCTTTTGTTTCCTTGAGGGCCACAGTTGTTTGTCTATTCTTAATAAGGGACACAAAAGATCCATCCATCTAATAATTTAGTCCTTAAGTAAAAATATAAAATTGAGTACCTTCTAGGTGCCTGATTTTGCTAGTATAAGAGTGACACAGTATATTGGTGGAAGCAAATAGAGTATTTACTGTGGAAATAGCTGAGTGTGGCATTAATCTCAATATTAGAATCAATATTAACGCAGTCACAGGGAGTTACTATTTAATTTATGTAAGTGACCGTCAGACTTCGACTCAGATCAGATTCTAGCTTCAGCCATATATCTGTATTTATGCTATATGCAAATGAAATTATTGGGGGTCAGGCTCTATTGTAGTTCAGCTCTGCAAACTAGACATGTGCAAGATGAATATCTAAATAGGACATTAAGCAGGCACTTCCTATTTACTGAGTGCTGATGAGGAAGTAGATGAATTCTGGCTTGAGAGTCAAGCTGTCTGAATTTTCAGCTTGGACTTGGCACTAATGAACATTGTGAGCCTGGGTTGATTCCCCTTTCTGGGTCTCAGCTTTCCCACAGTAAGATGACAGGAAGGCAGCTCTTAAAAGCTGTAGATTCAGAATTCTTTGGTGTAAGGGTTATTTGCAAAAGGCGGAGCAGCAGATTGTCTGAAAAGCCCTTCTCCTCCTTATCTCTCTCTGAAAGTCCAATTTCAGCTCCTTCTCAAGCATTAGCTTAAATAGCATCACCTCTGTGAGACTGTCCTGATTCCCCTGATAAAGTAACTCCTCCTGTCTTTCAACACATTTCAACGAATGCATTTTGTGCAACTTAACACTTTGTACTTTGCATTATTATTATGATTTGTGACCATAGCCTAGTCTTCTATTAAGTATGTAGAAGTCCTTGATAGCAGGGTAGAGGTTTAATCGATTTTTGTATCTCGTGTAGTTCTTAGCAACGTGGTCAGCATACAGTGGGTATTTATTGTGTGTTGGGTGATGACTGACTTAATCATCACATATTGCTGTCAGATTGACTGAATAAATGAACAAATGTCCACATAAATAAAGAACTAGATGAATGAATGTGTGTGGAGATGGAATGGACTGATTGACATTATGCAAACCCACTATTCTTCAGTATAAAGTTCTCACTGTATGTGAGGTATTATGCTAAACACTGTATGTGTATGACCTCCTTGAGCCTCACAGCAATTATATATGGTAGGTATTGTCATTCCTATTTTAAGGTGAAAATATGGAGATTTAGAGAAACTAATGAATTTACCCAGCCATTTAGAATCCCAGTTAGTCTGACTACAGAGACCTTGGCTGTAGCCACTGGACTATAGGCCTGCCATCTCCAGGGGAAGAGCCAGAGAGCAAGGAAAGGTGTTCACAAGGATGCAGTTATACATCAACTATTGGAGGTCAAATGGCTAAGTTGTTTCCTTGTAATTGTCATTTGTGTCTTCCTTCCCTTTGAGGTCTCACAAAACATGTCAATTTCATTTTCAACTAATGTTTGATTTGTGGCTTTTCCTTTCCAAATGAGACCATGGAAGTATTAAGGCTTATTGGCCAACAACTCAATATATGGCCTAATGTTAACTTTGGTGTCCATCTTCATTGCTCTTTGGACTGAACATTCTATGTAATTATGTATAGTCTCATCATCATATATTTAGAAGTTCCAGGACTACCCTGTATCTCAGTGAGGCTTGCCTAAGAGATCCATGTGGTGAGACCTACATCACCACAATGTTAACTTGAAAACATTTCCCTCCTAGTTCCAAGCTATGCAATGTTTTTGATAGTTAAAGTCGTTTTAATTCTGAGTGTTAATGTGATGTGAACTTAGGATTTAAATAATTAGCCAAGAATATCTATGTCTCAATGTTGGCCTCAAACATTCTGTGTAGTTAGGATGAATATACAGAGCAGTGATAAAATTATTTACTCTTATTTTAATTTTTAGAAAATATATTTTTTAGAGTAGCTTTAAGTTTATAGCAAAATTGAGCAGAAAGTACACAGTTCCCATATATACCCCTCCCCACCTATAGTCTCCTCCATTAACAACATTCCCCCACCAGAGTAGTACATTCGTTACAATTGCAACTTTTCGTTGATACATTATTATCACCCAAAGTTCATACTTTACAATAAGCTTCTATATTGGTGTTGTACACTCTGTGAATTTTGAAAAATGTATAGAATGTGCCCAGCATTATTCATACAGAATAGTTTTACAGACTCCCCAAATCTTCTGTGCTCTGTTTCTTCATCCATTCATCCCTCCCCCTGGCAACCACTGATCTTTTTACTGTGTCCATAGTTTTGCCTTTTCCAGAATAGATAGTTGGAATCATGCAGTATGTAGCCTTTTCAGATTGAGCTATTTTTTAATGCTGAGTAATATTCCATTGTCTGGATGTACCACAGTTTGTTTCACCCACTGAAGGATATCTTAGTTGCTTCCAAGTTTTGGCAACTATGAACAAAGCTGCTATGAATATCCATGTGCAGGTTTTTATGTGGACATATATTTGCAATTCATTTGGATAAATAATGAGGAGTGCAATTATTGTATTTTATGATGACAGTATGTTTAATTTTTAACTGTTGTCGCTCAGCCTCAGGAGTTTCTCAGGTAAATCTGAAACTGGCTTTTATACACAGAGGGACCAAAGAAAGAGGCAGAACACTCCAAATTGGTAGGTGGCAGGTTTAACAAGCAAGGGAATTTACATATAAGGCTTGTCTTGGACAACCAGAAGATGAAACCTCTGTACCTGCCTGCCAAATTCTTAAAAGTTTATATGGACATCTTAACTGGGTTTAGTCATGTATACCATCCAGATGGTTTCAACAACACATTGCTCTACCAAGGCTACATCCTTGAAAACAGCTCCTACTGTGAGAATGGTGGTCAAAATGTATGAGTTACGAGCATTCAGTTGTCCAGGTCTAGCACGAGTCAACGTCAGCCATGTCCTCTCTACCTCATATAATAAGTAAGAAATCAACAAACTGATTTTCAAAGAAGCTGTACCATTTTGCATTTCCTCCAGCAATAATGAGAGTTCCTGTTGCTCTGCATCCTTGCCAGCAATTGTTGTTTATCAGTGTTTCAGATTTTGGCTATTCTAAAAGGTATGTATATAGGGGTAACTCATTGTTTTAATTTGCATTTCCTAATGATATATGATGCAAAGCATCTGTTCCTATACTTACCTTTCATTTGTATATGTCCTTTGGTGAGGTGTCTGCTCAGATCTTCTGCTCATTTTTAAATTAGAAGGTTAATTTTCTTATTGTTGAGTTTTGAGAGTTATCTGTATATTTTGGATATACAAATATATCAGATATCTTTATTTTTTATCTGATATGTATTTTGCAGTTATTTTCTCCCAGTCTGCAGCTTGCCTTCTCATTCTCTTGACAGTGTTTTCTTTGCATAGCAGAAGTTTTTAATTTTAATGAAGTCCAACATACAAATTATTCCTTTCATGGATCATGCCTTTGCTGTTGAATCTAAAAAGTCATTGCCATATCCAAGGTCATGTAGATTTTCTCCTTTGTTATCTTCCAGGAGTTTCATATCTTTGCCTTTTAGTTTTCGAGTTAATTTTTGTAAAGGGTATATTTTTTTCCCTGTGGGTGTCCAGTTGTTCCAGCACCATTTGTTGAAGAGACTATCTTTGCTCCACTGAATTGCCTTTGCTTCTTTGTTAAAGATCAATTGACTATATTATGGGTCTATTTCTGAGCTCCATTTTGTTCCATTGATCTACTTGTCTATTCTTTCACTAATATCACACTGTCTTGATGCTGTAGTATACTACTTGATTACTATAGCTTTATAGTAAATCTTGAAGTCAGATAGTGTCATTTCCTCTAACCTTGTTCAAGTCGGGGAGAACTGACATCTTGACAGTATTAAATTTTTCTGTCCATTAACATCAAATAGCCCTCTGTTCATTTAGCTTTTCTTTTGTTTCTTTCAATAAAGATCCATATTTTTCATTACATAGATTGTACACATCTTGCTAGCTTTATATCTGCATATTTAATTTGGGGGGAAGACCAAAGTAAGTGGTATTGTGTTTTTAACTTCAAATTGCAATTGTTCATTGCTGGCATATAGACTCTTGTATAGTAACCTTCTATCCTGCAACCTTGCTATAATCACTTTCAGTTCCAGGACGTTTTATGTCAATTTTAGGGGATTTTCTACATAAACCATCATGCCATCTATAAACAATGAGAGTTTTGTGCCTTCTTTACCGATCTGTATAGCTTTTATTTCCTTTTCTTGTATTATTTCATTAGCTAATGTTTTCAGTACAATGTTGAAAAGGAGTGGTAAGAGGGGGCATTCTTGATTTTTTTCCTGAACTTAGCAAGAAAGTTTCTAGTTTCTCACCATGAAGTATGAAGTTAGCTGTAGGGTTTTTGGTAGATGTTCTTCATCAAGTTGACATTTTTATCATGAAAGAATGATGGATTTTGTCAAAGACCTTTTCTACATCTATTGATATGATTATTTGATTTTTTTATTTTAGCCTATTGATGTGATTGATTGTATTAATTGATTTTCAAGTGTTGAATATGTTTTGCATATCTAGGATAAATCCTACTTGGTTGTGTTGTATAATTCTTTTCATATATTGTTGGACTTGATTTGCTAATGTTTTGTTGAGGGTTTTTACATCTCACCATTTACTTTCATTATATCAATGAACCCATAATTCATATTAAATCAAAATATATTCTATTATTGAACTCAATGGAAATATTACAAAAATGGCATTCTTACAGAATACAAGGTGATCAGAAAAAGAATTAATGTTTATTGATTATCCCTACTAACTATATTCTTAATTTAATTGTCATGTGTAATGTGGCAATAAGTGTTATTGTTTCCTTTCTTCCAATCAGAAAATAATTTTCTCTTAATTTAATGCTCAATGCATCTTATCTGTATACAGCATAAGTTGTGAAAGTAATTAAACTGAGTTCCACTAACTATCCAGTGAATATCACAGCCAGGACTCAACCCCAGATCCACCTGATTGCAAAGTCCATGCTCTTTCCACTTGGATATGGTGTGCAGTTTAGTTCAATTATCCTTGGAAGTAATGCTTTAGTGGGAGAAAGTCATCAGGAATTATGATTCTTCAAACAGTAGATGTAAGGCTCTGTCTGTGCTTGGTCCTGGGGGCTTCATGTCATCTGGATAATCTCAGGGCTTCTTAGAAGGAGGATGCTTAAGAACAAAGTCTTCCACCCAGGTAACTCCCATTACTCTAGATATGGGACTTGCCATATGACAGTCACTGCTGCGGAGGGCCAGTACTAAATGTCATCTCTCATGTGGCCTCAGGGATATCTTTTCTTCCAGTTGGGCTCTGAAGGCAGGGTGTCTTATTGCTTCAAGGATGAACAATGGACATCCAACTACTCTTCCTCATGTGATGGTATGTGGCCAAGTTCCCTTTAAATAAATCTGGTTATCTGCCTCAGGTCACTTTTTTAGTTATAAAAAGGTAGTAGACCGGCCACATTGGGACCACAGTGTTCAGCCAAGTTCTTCTCAACTCTCTTTCCCAGACTTGGGTCTCCATTGATATCCCTTGGCTGCCACTCAAAGCCATATTCTGTATGGATAGTTTTCCTGGGATAATGGACAAAAAAACAATCCAACTTTGGAACGTCTTCCCAAAGTCCAGATATCCTGCTATTTTCAGCTTACATGAGCTAAGGAAGAATGGAGATTGTGACCACCTCTCTTCCCACAGTCCCACTGCTATCTGAATTTCCCAGCTGCCCTTTGCAGAACCAGCATGTATAATAAGTTCCTCTTTAGGTCTGGTGCTAGACATATTCCTACAGCTCCATCCTGCATCACACGTATGACAGAGTATTATGAGTGTCTGTGCAGGATGCACTAAGAAGCCCAGTGCTTTGATATCCCCTTCTATTTTACCTCTCCTGTTTAGAACTGCAAAGAACCAGCTATGACCATGTTGTCTTGACCAACAGGATAGTCAATATTATATCCACCTTCCTATTAATACTTTCCATTGTGGTTATTTCAGGCTTGGGAAGGCTGAGATCTCTGATAAGCTCAGACATGTTGTATTTCAATGACTGCATAAAAAGGTGTGACTGAATGATGGCTACTCACTAATCTTACAAAGCGGCTAGACCATTGCAACCTTAAGAGAACTTCAACACTGCTGCCAAATTAGTTCAGGCTGATCCTAAGATTAGACAGTCTTTTGCTGTGAGTAAGTCATGCAGGTGTACAAACTTACCTCAGATCTATTTGTTTCTTTCCTACAATTGGATTCCACTGGGACATGCATTCATTCTTATACCTCTATGATTCATGGTTATAATGATAAGCCTTCTATAATCCAGAAGCTTAACTGGCTTCAACATCCTGGTCTGGGGAAGTCATCAGGTTTAGTTGAAACAGAATTGATCTTAGCATCAAAAATGCTATCCTGAAGTCACGTGGCACAAATCATCAGGTTGGTCTGCTCTTCTCTTCCCCTACCTCTGTCTGCATTCTCTTTGGCAAACTGATGAACACATAATCTATAGAATGAAAGCTAATTTTAGTTCCAAAGCCATTAGGAAATAGGATCCTGGGGGGGACTTTAAGTAATTTCATTTCAGCTGATTAAGATGTTTAGATACAAATGCATCACATTTAATGTTTAGAAACATTATCAAAGTAAAAAGCACACTGACTATATTGTGTTCTATGAGCTAACAAGTTTGTGATGGTATCAATTTAAAACTTTTGATAACTCAGTAAAAAATTCCTTGAAAGCTTTTCTAACTCCTTAGTCATGAAGGAAGAATCTAGAGTTCCTAGGCATCTTTGAGATTGTTTCCTATACATCAGAGAATTTGTTTCCAGTATGGTTATTTTTATGGTTTGCTCCTGAGTTAGACCTAGTCTTCTTTCTGAGCTTGTTCCTGTCCCCATTTTGATTTCAGGTTTATTTCATGGTTTATATTCCCTACATTTCAAGAGTGATCTAGTCACATCCACAGAGTTCATTATCAGCCAATCCCATGTCACAGTGTGTAAAGAGATCCTCAAGAACACATCTTAAGTCTTTTATGCCAAAATAATATCACATCCAGATATACATAATCAGGCAATTTACAAATCACCACTAGATACTCTTTATGTACTAAGTCTATACAAAGGAGACCAGATCAATATTGCCATCCTCTGGATACTTATAGTCTTCTGTGAGGAACATAATAATGACAGCTAACATTTCTTAATATGCTAGATATTTCATTAAGTCCTGAACATGGGCTATTTCATTTAATCCTGACAATTGTCCTAAGAATAGGCACTATGATTACCTTTGTGTTAAAAAAGAAAAAAATCAAGGATTTAAAGGCATTAAATAACTTGCCCAAGAAAATTTATTTAGATGTTTTAGAACTGGGGTTTGAAGCAAGTTAGTATTAATTGCAAGGCTCTGACATGTAACTGCCCTCTGACCCTGTCTATATAGAAGGCCAATGTGTGATTTTATACGAGTGAGGACTGTGCAGTGTTCTTTGGGATCACAAGACGTCGCCTGCAGTTGACCAGGAGGCTAAGGTTGCTGATGGGCAAGAGCTCACTGTGTACCAGTTACATGAAAGCTCTGATCCACGAGTGCTGAACCAGCATGTATGATAAGGGAGCATGAGGGAGAGGAGGCCAGGAGGAAGGCCTGCACACAGAGCCAAGCAGCATAGCATGGGGGATCAAGGGAGGCTATGTTCAGAGCCCCAACTCCCCCTTCCTCCTTACTGGGACATTGTCCCATCTGCCCTCTTAAGCCAGTGTTCTCGTCACCGGAGTATAGTGTAATGGGCGGGGAATTTGTATCAGAAAGATACAAGTTCAATTCTCCATGCCATAATTTGCTGGTTTTTTTATCTTGAGTATGTTACTCCCAATCCCTGAATTTTAATCTTATTGTATGTGACATGGGGATATTAATAATTAGTTCATAAGCAAATTCTGAGAATAAGAGGCTAAAGGGAGAAATGGGGTGATGTGACCCACCAAGCTGGGTGGCTACCCTGTAATGTGCACTCACTCGGTTGGTGGCAGGTTCTCAAGCTCTCCTCTCAGAGAAAGATTTTACGTTTCAAGCTAGACTTTTCTTTCTCTAAAGGGCAGCTGAACACCAAGCCTAAGCTTTCAGCAATGTCTCCCTTTCAAGGGATTGTAAATGTCGAAGATTTTGCTTAAGAATGTTTTCTTGGTGAAACTCAAGTCCAGAGAAAGTGATATTTCTTGCTGCCTATTATCCCAGGCTTGAGGGCTTCTAATCTGTGAGATAATCCTAAGGACTCAGGGGAAAGGGACAGCTGAGTCCCAAGAGATGCCTGGAAGGAAGCTAACCCCAACAGCTCCGACATGACCTCTGAGCTGTAATGAAAGTGTGGGCGCCCATGGTTATTTCAAACTCTAAAGTGAAGTTTCCATCTCCCTGGACTGTGCCACAAGGCAGAGTGTTGCTCTGAAAAAGCGTGCTGAAGTCACAGCATTTCCAAACAGCAAGTCTTCTTTCCACAGGCAAGAAGGCCATCTTGGTTGTAATCCACGAGTGTAATTAGAGAATAAGTACTGGGCATCTCATCCACGAGGCTGCTCATCATAATGCCATTTGCAGATCAATGCCAGGCATATGGAAAGTACTTTTATCATCATTCCAGTTACCTGAGTAAGTTTACTTAGTGTTAAATTCTTCTGCTCTGCCCAAAGACCCACCTCAACCATCCGAAGATCATCAGATGTAATTAATCCAACATATTCCCTTTCCATTTATTTTTACTTTTACCAGGAATTTCCCTGTCTCCACCTACTCATATTCCACCCTCTTTTTCTTCCTCCTTCTTTTTTTGAGAAAGAAGGGGTCAGTGTAGTTAAAAGTCAGCTGTTTTCTCTGTTCAGACTTCAAAGCTTAGGTGGGGCTAAATGAGCTGTACTGAAATCATGAAATTTCACACTGGCTTAGTTTTCAATGGTGCTGAATACATTCTTTTTCCTTAAAAACACTGTGTTCCTTGAACCTTTTATTCTTTGGTTTCTCCCTCAGCCCCATGTGGGTGCTGCATTGGGGCACAGATGTGCATATCATGACTTGTCTGTTCAGAGAGAGCTTACAGCCACCGAGGAAGTGAGAGATGTGACTAAAATCATTAATAAACGAGAACAGGAAAAAAAGAATGCAGAGAGACCAAAAGGGAATTCATCACTTTTGCTAGACAAGGCACTGTTTGAGCTGGACCTTGAATCATTACTGAAAGTAATGAAACCAACACACTGTGGTCAAGATGCCTGGGAGGAATGGGTGATTAGAAATCACGCCTCCTGTCCAACTCAAAGTGCCCAATTGTCCTGAGCCCCAGGTATATAAAGGGGAGTGGTGGACAATAAGGATGGAAGAGGGTCGTTTATGCTGAAAGATCCAAAGTACTGAAAAAGGAGGAAAAAAATGGCAAGTGTCAGGAGGCCCTTCTCCCCCCGCCATGAATCTGTTCACCAAGTCAGTCTCACCTTCGGGTGCTCCCTTGGTTATGATCTGTTGAGGATTAGCCCCACTGGGTGCAGCAACAGCATAGGACTGCTCAGTGTCAAATGGGGGAGAATACCCGGAAGGAGAAATAGCAGAAGGCTGACGTGGGGTGAGAGCCAGGGCGACGCTGTTTCTTGCCCTCCCATTCCTGTGCAGTCCCTTCCCCACTCCTGCTGTTGTAATTTTTACCAGATCTGCTGAAAAGGGGCCCATTATGTAACAAATTAAAGCTGGGATTAGGAAGATGGGAACTATGATTATTTTAGGATTTTTTTTCTGCAAAAACACAGCAAAAGGTCAATTTGATTATTGTCAGAAAATGAACTTCCAATTAATAATATGAATAATAACATAAAATCAAAGTTGCTGAAAACATTTTGTCTTTTGAATGGGATAGATATCCTCAATATCTGAGCTCCAGTGATGTGGGTAAATAATTGAGTGGTATAATAACTTCTTTCATATCTAAGAGTCTGAAGTGGTTTTCCAAGGGTATTTCAATGTGGTCTCTACATCAAAATGACTAAAGAAAAAAAGTGTAACAGCGGGTTGATGGGGCAAATCTCCGCTCTGTTTGCTATGCCTCTTAGAGGGGAAAAAAATTCTGGATTGAACGTAAACAAGTGAATTGGATAATGCTTTGCTCAGGAAATCGCTTTTCATTCGTTGCTTTAAAGAAAACTAACTTTTAGCCAATCAAAGGAATTTTTCAGGTGGAAAGATTGTATTTCTGAAATACAAGGTAAGGTAGTAACCCATTCTTGTGCTGCTTAGAAGGTGATTAAGAACATTTGAAATGTAATTTTATTTTGGTCTTACAGGTTGAAATATTCCATGTGTGTTGATCTATAATTTCCTTTTTCTTTGCTATTTTGTTGAGTTAGCAGTTCCTCTCCCAAACCAAGACTTATTAAAAATAATAATTACTGAGCAACTAGTTTATGCCAAATGCTGGAGACAGAAACAGATGAGACCTTGTTCCTGCTCTGGATGAGGTTACTGAGGAGGGCAAGGAGCTTAACCAACAGCTCAGAGCTGCAAGAGACTAACTTGGAGAAGGAAGATGGTTGGGGACAGGGTGGCGCTATCAGCTAATCTTATAGAGTAACTATGACAAAGGCAAACAGAATGTTTTTTCCAGAAGGAATGGTAGGCATAAAAACAAAGAAGAATATGAGACCTTTAGTAGGGTTAAGGAATGAATGGTCACAGTTCAACTTAGCTGGAATTACGGGGAGGTACCACTCAAAGACAACCTGATAAAGGACCACCCTAAGTGACAAGCTAGTATTAATTTTTTTTATCTCCTGTACAACTAGGGGCCAGCAGCAATGAGACAAGATCAGATTTGTGGTTTGGGAAGATGCTTACAGCATTGTGGGGGACTTCAAGATACTAAATAAGATGGAAAAACTACAAAGCACCGCAGATATTGATTGTAAATGTCATTGTCAGTGTTCTGGGCGGTGAGAGAAACCCAGGTTGGGAACTTCTCTGATTCCTGTCCTGGGAGGGGCTAGAGCTCACTGGTAGGCGCCCCAGAACTAGAGACTACCCAGGGCCTGCTACCCAGAGTGCATCTCATAGTGGAGAGGAAGACCATCAGGTCACGTCCAAAGGCTATTCCTGAGCTGGCCGTGTATAACACATCAAAGACAGATGGTCAAAACCAGAGGCACCCTAGAAGTAAGCCCGAAGTTGAGGCTTAGGACCAGCCCGTGACAGTGAGGAAGTCACAGAGATTAGTGCAGGAAATAGCGTCCGAACTGGTAGAAATAAGAGGTGTGGGCAAATTCCAGAGGGGAAAGTCAGGCAGCAGGATTGTTATTATATTTTAAATCACCGTATATATTTCTTGAGCACTTCTTTAAGTAGGGTCGGTCCAAATAGACAGGCCGGGTGAGAGATGATTTAGGCATGAGCCACCAGCATCTCAGAGAGGAGAGAAGAAATTCTAGCAGTGTTAAGGAGACTCAATAGCTAATTAGATTATTCCTAAGTATTCAGAAAAAACCCAAACTCTTTGTTCTGAATTAAAGACCCTTTCTCCCCCTATCTCCTGCCATCTGCCTCATGTCTGAATCCAGTCTATCTTCACTCCTTTCTTCTTCCTATTTTAATTTGTGACCTTTTTTAAAACAACCTAAGGTGACTATTCTTCAACCAGCTCCATCTATGCTCTTCTTTTCACAAAGTTCCTTCAGCCTTGAATGCTCTACTTTCCTCATTGACACCACATCCATCCGGTCTTTTAGAAGCCTGGTCAACTTTAGGTCTTATAAAGCTTCCATGATTTTTCAGTTTCTAAGCTGGAAATGGTTTTCTATCACTGTATTGTTACCACTTTGCTGGGGTTGTTTTTCAGGTGCTATATCCTTTCTTGTAATAATATATCTATTAGTGTGTGATTATTTTCCCTGCTAGACTATATAAGCTTCTTGAAGACAGGGACCATATCCAACTTATTTTTGCATTTCCGGATTCTGTTTTCCACAAGTAGACGCTTCTTCAGTGTATCTGCTAAGAGAATATAATTAGAATCACCGTGGAGAAATTTAGGACCATGAATAACTTTAAGATTAGAGATCGGGTAAGTGCCTGGAAGCACCATCTGAGTTTTAGATTAGTTTAAAATTGCATTGTCCAGTATGGTACCCACTAGCCATGTATAACTATTTCATTTAAAATTAATACAGTTTTAAAAATGAGCTCCTCGTTTGCACTAGCACATTTGAAGTACTCAGCAGCCATGTGTGTGAGTGGCTAGTATATGGATATTTCCATTGCACAGAGGTTTCCATTGGACAGTACTGGTCTAGATCGCAAATTTCCAAATCCTAGTTCCTCAACTAACAGTTTCTGCTGTCATCTGTCTCAGTCCCTACATTTGCTTTTCCTGACCAGCTGTTTCTGGGATGTGGTAATTCATTTGCTCTGTTCAAATATTCTAAGCTCATCTCCTGGATAAGAAAAGTCTTTTACTGGTTGTGGGGATCTACCGTTTTGATCAGGTTAGTTTATTCTTTATTTGTTTATTAAAAGCAGCTTTATTGAGGTAAGATTTATATGCCATAACGTTCATTCATTTTGAATGTAAAATTGAATGATTTTTAGTAAATTTAGAGCTGTGTGACCCTCACCACAGTATAACTTCAGAATATTCCCATCATCCTAGAAAAACCATCCTGCCTTTTGTTAGTTGCTCCTCATTCAAACCCCATCCCCGAGGACCACTAATCTATTTACTATTTCTATAGATTGCCTTTTCTGACATTTCATTTAATGATACTGTGCAGCAAGTAGTCTTTTTTTGGCTTCTTTAAATTAGCATAAGGTTTTTGAGACTCATGCTTGTAGCATGTATTGGTACTTCATTCTTTTTTATTGCCAAATAATATTTTATTATATGGATATACCACATTTGTGTAACCATTCACCTGTTGATGGGAATTTATAGTTTCCACTTTTTGACCATTATGAATAATGCTACAATGACTATTTGAATAACATGACTTTGTATGTTCATATGCTTTTAATTCTCTTGGGCATATACCTAAGAATGGAACTGCTGGGTCCTATGGTAAATCTATGATTAGCATTTCAAGAAACTGGTAAACTGTTTTGCAAAGTGCCATTTTACATTTCTACCGACAATAAATGCTGCTCTAAGTCCTCTAAATTCTCCCATATCCTTGCCAACACTTTCTATTATCTATCTTTTTCATTATAGCTGTCTAGTAAAATGGCATTTCATTGTTTTAATTTGCATTTATCTAATAACTAATGGTGTTGAGATACTTCTATTGTGCTTATTGGCTATATGTGTATCTTCTTTGGCAAAATATCTATTCAAATATTTTGTCTATTTTAAATTTGGCCACTTGTCTTCTTTGTATTGAGTTGTGAGAGTTCTTTTTACATTCTGGTTACAAATCCCTTTCAGATATAACATTTGCAATTTTTTATCATAGTCTGTGGTTTTTATTTTCACCTTCTTGATGCTATGTTTTGAATTTCAGAAGCTTTTAATTTTTAGGTAGTCCAATTTATACCAAATAGTCCAATTTGTACAAAATTTGTTTTTACTCTTGGGATAGAAAATTATGTGGACAGAACATCAAAATATAAAAATTGACCTCTCTCCCATTTTAAATGCATTTCATGTATTCAAATTGCATTGTTCTATAAAATAAAAAATTAATGGCTGTTTTGGAAATCAGTTTCATTAATATTTAAGGAACAACGTTGGGTACAATACACCTTTAGAATAAGTCACCTCAGCAATGTTCATATATATCTATCCTGACAATAGTTTCTGTGTATGTCTCTCTCTGGACATTATCACTTCCTCTGTAAGTCTCACAAATTGGGCAATACCACAACATATGCCTCTTTTCAAATTTACTGTTTTCTGTTTCTTTACTTCATGTTTGATATAGGAACGAATAATGTCTCACCTTTCTTATTTCTATCTAAAACATTTTATGTATTTTGCATTAACTACAAAGTGGCCTCATTTTCTCTGTGAGTTATATGAGTGATTACTTTATACCAACATATTCTCAGACTTTACAGTGGTTTTCCTTTAAAAGACTAATTTGGTTAAAAACTATTAAGGTATTATTATCTAGTTACAATGTCTAGGCACTGTACTATATATCTTACATAAAATACTTTTATTCAGTTCAGTCAATTGTTAAGTAGATATTATTATCCCCATCTCACAGATAAAGGCAGTGCTGACTATAAAATCTACACCCTTCAATGCCATTTGTTCTTAACAAATTTGTTTGAAGCCTTAGAATAAAAAAATGCGTATCTCATAATAGGGTTGTTTGACTGTATTGTTTAATTAATATCCTAGTTTCTCTTCTGAATCTAGGAATTAAAATCCCCATTACAAGGGTACTGTGATCTTATCTGAAAACAATAGGGAAAAAACTTTCCATAGCAATTAAAAAATGATACACTAAGGTGTTTGTGATTATCATTATATAGTAATTGCAAAATTTCTTAAAGTAATTAAATGGTATAATCTTGAAATGTTAGTCTCATGGAATTCTTTATCATTTGTGATTTTGTTGTAACGAGAATGAAAAAATAGATGCTGACAGTGTTAATAGACTTATTTTTAGAATCCTTAATAGATTAACACTGATGGTATCATCAGTATGAGTGTCCTTGGCATTTGTGGTTCTCACTGATGGGTGGTATTTATAACTGTCTTAACAAGCAATTCCAGCCAAATCTGCTTTCACATCATAAGTACAGGGAGTTATTCATGTTGAAAATACAAAATAGAGCATAAATTCAAATAAATAAGTTAAACTTTTTTTTCATATTGCTCAACATTTCATTCTTCACATTAAATAAAACAACTGTGACACAGACTTTGAAGTATGAATAAGAAATATCTGCCTTTTGAAGACCAGTTATAGAATGAGGTAAGGATTATCCTTTTAATCCAAGATTTTTCTTCAAAGAAGGATCTTCAGATGGTTTCCTTTTACAGAGCAGTATGGTTCATTGTGTCTTTCTTTACTATATTTTTCAGTGGCTGTCAGCGTTAGAGAGTTATAAAGTATTTTCTTAGTTCAAATAGCCTAGAATGTTAACAAGTGATCTATAGACCTACCCAGGAGAAGTTGTCTCTATCCTTTGATGAGACATAGTAGGAGGAATAATATGGACAAAATTCTCAAGCTAAACCTTCTGGAGTTTTCCAAGTCCTTATGGCTTTGATATTGACAAGTCAGCTCTGGCTGGAACATAGTGCTTTCTTTTCAATATTTTGATTTCGTCTTTTGAAAGCTGGCTCTAAACACATGTTCCATATCTCAGAGCTTCTTTTAAAATTACTGGTGTCAAAAAAAACGCTACAAATCTCCTCAATAGAGTTGGCCATAAAAGTTTTTGAAAACTTTAATAATCAAATAAAAATAAACTTAGACATTAAAACTTCCTTGGCTTTGGAATATACCTCTTAATAAGTACTGCTAAATCCCGAGGCAATTTCATTCTTCCCCATATAAAGGGTGGTATTTCAGAGTTGTTCAGCTAGCTAGCATAAATAGCAAGTTAATTTAATTATAATAAAAAATTGTACCTAATGAACATAAGGTCTTATGCTTTAGAATGTCTTTTGACAAATACAGCTGTCTTCTTAAGACACTGCCTTGATTATA